>NC_064004.1:2882407-5754815 GCF_932276165.1 Plutella xylostella | reverse complement strand
AATAACATTTAAGTATAAGTATTCTTGTGATATATGCTTTTAATAAGGTGTTCATTATATATATTAAGTACTTATTATTTATATTATTTACATACTTAGGTATTTTTTTTTTTTTTAATTATATACCTAAGTAGGTACCTATACACTTACCTACTTATGCATGAGAAGGATGAAATAGATACTTACTAAGTACTTACATACTCAATAACGTAAGGATAAATTATTAGCCCGTACGTATGAGCCGAGCGGAGCGGTACCCCTCGCCCCGCGCGCCTCGACTTCGCCTTACCCCGCGCGGAGACCGTACCGCTACTATAAATATAGCTGCACGAAACGCGATGGTTTTTATTCGTCCCCTTCTGTTCATCGCGCGCGCCCGTCGCTACGCTACGATACAACAATGGCCCGTACCAAGCAGACTGCCCGCAAGTCCACCGGAGGCAAAGCGCCCCGCAAGCAGCTCGCAACTAAGGCTGCTCGTAAGAGTGCGCCCGCCACCGGAGGTGTGAAGAAGCCCCATCGTTACAGGCCCCGGTACCGTCGCTCTTCGTGAGATCCGTCGTTACCAGAAGAGCACTGAGCTTCTGATCCGCAAGCTGCCGTTCCAGCGTCTCGTGCGTGAGATCGCGCAAGACTTCAAGACTGACCTGCGTTTCCAGAGCTCCGCCGTTATGGCCCTCCAGGAGGCCAGCGAGGCGTACCTCGTCGGTCTTTTCGAAGACACTAACCTGTGCGCCATCCACGCGAAGCGTGTCACCATCATGCCGAAAGACATCCAGCTCGCTCGCCCGTATCCGCGGTGAACGTGCTTAAGCGGTGGCTGCATCGTGCATTACGCGCACCTCGTTCGCTGTAACAAAACGGCCCTTTTCAGGGCCACAAAACATTCATTATTATACGCATTGTTTCTTTAAACTAAGACGAAGACGATTACTTACTCTTACTTGAGTACTTTTATCTTCGTATCTAAGTAGGTACTTACATAAGTAATTAACTAAATACATTTCTTACACCTTTTTTATGCAGTACTAGTACCTAGGTAGGTACGTACTTACTTTCGTATAAGTAGGTACAGTTTACCTATACATAAATAAATAACACACATAATAGCCTAACAAGAAAACCAATCACTAAGTAAGTACTACATAGTTTCTTTTGTGAACAACGGAGGGCGCCACATGCATGATTCAAGCAGATTACAAACTTATTTTGATTAACTGAGCACTGTTTTCACATTTAAAAATCAAAAAACTATGTAGGTACCACATCTATTCTAATCTACATAGATAGGTAGGTAGTTAAGTACTTACTTACATATTAAATTATAATAATGTTACTTACAAACGTGTTGTTGGCAAATCCTGTAGGAGCGGTACAATTACTCCAATGTAAAACACAGACACTTGTCACAGTCACCCACCACTAAGTTTTTTTCACTACTTTCTACCAAAACACAATTCACATTTCACGATAATTAAATAATTACGTATTTTTGTTCTTTTCAACACTCGCTAGCAACAGACAATGGCGCCGCAAGATGGCGGCGGCGGAAGCGTATTTATTACAATGTATGCACCTAGGTAAATACCTACCTAGACCTACTAATAATACAACTAGGTCTATCTAATTTACTCAAAAATCACTAAAAATGTTGTAGGTACGTATTATTAAGTAATAACTGAAGTATTTTATTTTTACTAAGTAGGTAGGTAGGTACTTATTTTAAATTTTGATATTGACAATTCAAATTATTGTGAATCATTGTTCATGAGAAAAAGTTAGTGGTAGGTAAATAGGTACCTAACCTAGGTAACAAGTGTGTGTGTGTTTAAGATTGGTGCTCCCTCCCTGAAGTAAGTCAGTAAAAAATAAAATATAAGTACTTAGGTAATACATAAGTAGGTACATATGTATAAAAATAAAATGTTGCGTAAGTAAATAGGTAAGTACCTATATATTATACTCTACGTTATGGTGGCAAAAGTTTTAAGTACCTACCTACCTAGGTAGGTTAGTATAAATTTCTGTAATTTGTGTCTGCTTGTTGAATGATTGTATTTAAGTAGGTACTTACTTATTTGTTTTGCATAGGTACATACATACATTTACATACATAGGTACATATTTACTTACTAGAATTGTAATTGTAATAGGTACCTACATACATACTTAGGTACCTCCTTACCATGAATAAAACTTACTTACTTACTTAACTAACTAGGTAAGTACCTAAATCTCGTCTCGTCTCGATGTCGTAATAATGTATTTATATATATAATAAACATAAATATTTAAATATTCAGACAATATAGGTAATAACTTAATATTGAAATTAATAAGAGTACAAAATCGTGTACGACACTATACTCATTCTGACCCGCTCTATCTCGCGCATCGCATCGCTTCGTCTCTGTCTGCGGCCCCGCGCCCCTTCGCTTTCCCGCTTCTCGTCCGCCGACGATATATATATCGCGCGGTGGGCCTGAATTTTTAGACAACGCTCCGGCTCCGTCGTGCGCACGCAGTTTGATCAAGAGAAAGCAGCAACAGCAAGTTCAAGATGACCGGCCGTGGAAAGGGAGGAAAGGGATTGGGAAAAGGAGGAGCGAAGCGACACAGGAAGGTTCTTCGTGATAACATCCAGGGTATCACAAAGCCGGCCATCCGTCGTCTGGCACGCCGAGGCGGTGTCAAACGTATCTCCGGTCTGATCTACGAGGAGACTCGTGGTGTGCTGAAGGTGTTCCTAGAGAACGTGATCCGTGACGCCGTCACGTACACCGAGCACGCCAAGAGGAAGACCGTCACCGCCATGGACGTCGTCTACGCGCTGAAACGTCAGGGACGCACCCTGTACGGTTTCGGCGGTTAAGTCGCTCGCACCGCACCGCGGCGCGCACATCGTGTTCCGCAGCCGATACGGCTACGAGGATACCGTGTAACAAACAAAAAGGCCCTTTTCAGGGCCGCAAATTGTTCTTGTTTTACGTATAGTTTCTTCAAACTGGCAACAACGATTCATAATACCTATACTGACAATAATTATATTATTATTTATATGCATCATCATACACCTAGGTACATTATGCTTGCGTATTTACATTTACACACTGGCAGCAAAAGTACCTACCCACTTATTCTTACTTATATAGGTACCTATGAAAAATATTGGTCAGAAAAAGCGTGCGAAGCTTATAAAAGAATATATGTATGTATATAGATTTATGGGTAGGTACTTAAGTAGGTACCTACGCTATTAGTCCTCAAGAGACGACTAATAAGTACTTATAATATTTTAGTTTACCTAAATACCTCCCAAAAGACGTGGTAGGTAGGTATAATAGGTACTTACCTTTACGGTGCAATGCAACCACACGTTCGTTTTACCACGTTCATCTGCTTAGTAACCTACTACTACCTAATTAATTTTAAGTAAGTAAGTAGGTAGGTACTTACAGATGAAACTTTTTATCACACATTAATGTATTTGTACTTACTTTTTTTTTAAAGTATTCATGTTTTTCTTGACATGGGACGACATACATAAATACTTACCTCGACTCGTGAATGAACACGAACATTGTTAGTCGTACTTACACGGTGTTCGTATTCTGCGTTTGCAGTTTTATATACTTAAGTAAGTACCTACCTACCGAATACTCTTGTGTACCTATGTATTTAGTATTTAGGCGCATATTATGTATGTACCTAGGTCATAATCTATCATACTTACGGTACCAAATGACCTATGCAGTCAAGTAGTACACCTACCTACTCGCTCTCGTTCTCTCTACCTACTTGTGTGTGTCTGTCTGTCTGTCTGTAAGTCCTTTACTTAGGTACGCACAAGTGAGTGCGATGATGCGTTTGACCATCATCTGCACGTGCACACTGCACGACCATCGGCCACCAGTCACCAGCCAGCCATCTCACAACACCGGCTGATGACTGCCTTCATGTGATGCCGCCGAGACACCGGTGTGTCCTACGACCGTTCATCTTCGACACGTCAAAAGTCCATCCGCACCCGCTTGCCGCGCCCGCAGCCGCCACCCGCCGGGAGCGCCTTCTCTTCGCCTTCACCGTGGACGTCCGCCTCACCGCCACCGTCGACACACGCCGAGATAAACGCCCACAAATCAGACCACGTACGAGCTCCTCAACGCCGTCTCCACATTTAACGCGCCGCACGCGCCAACCCGCCGTACGCAAGCGTCCAACCATTAGCCCGCCCGCCCGACAAACGTATACACTACACATATATCGTATAAAAACAGTACACTGACATTGTTTTTTATTTAAAAAAATCATCATCATTCGACCATGGTTAGTGAAAACTTGGAACACATCAACTCGGAAAACGTCTCGAGGCACGCGGTCTGTCTGTGCGGCAATGCTCGAAATACGTGTCTCGAAATTTTGCTAGTGGCGACATCGTACGGTCGTTTTACGAACTACACTCCTTACTTGTTACTTACGTGTTACCTCAACCTCAATCAACTCAATCGAAATGGCTGACACCGCTGTTGCATCCGACGCGCCCGCGCCCACCACCCCCGCGAAGAAGCCGAAGGCATCCGCAGCAGCCAAGAAGCCGAAAGCGAAGCCCACGCACCCGAAGACCTCCGAGATGGTCAACAAGGCCATCAAGGACCTGAAGGAGCGCAGCGGCTCGTCTCTGCAGGCGATTAAGAAGTACATCGCCGCGTCTTACAAGGTCGACGCTGAAAAGCTCGCGCCTTTCATCAGAAAGTACCTGAAGAGCGCCGTCGAGTCCGGCGCGCTGATCCAGACCAAGGGCAAGGGTGCGTCCGGTTCGTTCAAGCTCGAGTCGAAAACTTCCGCAGCCAAGAAGCCAGCAGGCGCCGCCAAACCGGCCAAGAAGGCTGCCGCCGCTAAGAAGCCCGCCAAGAAGGCCGTCGCTGCGTCCTCCGCCGCCGCCAAGAAGAAGTCCGCCTCCGCTTCACCGTCTAAGCCCAAGTCTGCGGCTGCCACAAAGGACAAGAAAGCCGCCGCCGCTAAAAAGAAGCCCGCCGCGAAGGCGAAAATCGCCACACCCTCAAAGGCTAAAAGCGCCGCACCCAAGGCAAAGAAGACCGCCAAGCCGCCGACTAAGAAGCCGAAGGCGCCCAAACCGAAGAAGGCTGCCGCTCCCAAGGCGAAGCCCGCAGCTAAGAAGTCCTCCGCCGCCGGCAAGAAGTAAGCCGACGACGGTTTTTGTTGTGTTGCTTGCCGCCGCCGCCGCCGCAGTGACTACACGAAGCCATCGAACGTGCGCCATCGTGTTCGCACCGTATGTCGTCGGCACCGTTGGTGGTGTTGTTGTTGCGCTGTTGTATCATCTACTCGATACGCACGCACACGCACACAATGGGCGACTGACTACACTCGGACGACGAACACACGAGCCACGGTCGGTGAGTGCGCTAATACCGCACAACAAAAAGCCCTTTTCAGGGCTAACAAACAATTCGAGAAAACCAAATTGTTCTCTATTGTACTTTACTACGACGATTGTGTACTTACCTACGCCACGACGCAGGTAGGTACTAGGTACAAAATATATTAAATTAGGATAAGTACCTACCTACTTGTATGAAACTAATGTTGTAAGTACATAGGCCTCACCTGCCTGACTACTCTATACTATTGAAAACGAATTAAAAATCGGAGCGGAGCGTTTCATATAAGTACCTAAATACAAATAATATGTAAGGTGACATACATCATGCTTACAAAAATATTATACGCACATACATACCTAAGTAACTAAAATTCCCTCTAGCGACGGAACACTATTAGGTACCTACCTACGTAGGTATATTGAAAATGAAAATAACTTAAAAATCCCTGGGATCGAAACCTAGAGGTAGGTGCGACGACGAGCAAAGCGAGGAGGAGCGGTTAGGTGCACATGTTCGTTAAAAACTAAAGCGGAGCGCAGCGGAGCGGAGCGGAGCGTTTCATGTATAGTATGTAAAATACAAATTAGGTACATGTAAGGTAAGTAAGTACCTATACCGTATAAGTACCTACCATACAATACACCTGAGATACAGAATATGTCGAATTGTTATTTTATATTCAGTATTGTATATATCGTACTTAATATCAAAATAACCTTGTTAGTACCCATTATAAGTAATAGTAGACATATAAAATTAAAAAAAAAAAAGCACACAAGCTAACAAAAGTTAGTACACGAGCGATTTGTGACTACTCGACGCTTGTATCACCGTACACGACACCACCCGTTGATATATATATAGAGGGTCGCCGGTTGAGTAAGATACATTTCAACTCGTGAATTCGCTCGCTGCACACGTCGGCGCGCGCTCCATCTTCTGTCTCGCTCTATCAAGAAACAAACCAACAACCATGTCTGGCCGCGGCAAGGGAGGCAAGGTTAAGGGAAAGGCAAAGTCCCGTTCAAACCGTGCTGGACTCCAGTTCCCCGTCGGTCGTATCCACAGGCTGCTGCGCAAGGGTAACTACGCCGAGCGTGTCGGTGCCGGTGCGCCCGTTTACCTGGCGGCCGTCATGGAGTACCTGGCCGCTGAAGTTCTCGAGTTGGCCGGTAACGCCGCCCGTGACAACAAGAAGACCAGAATCATCCCGAGACACTTGCAGCTGGCCATCCGCAACGACGAGGAGCTGAACAAGCTGCTCTCCGGCGTGACCATCGCCCAGGGTGGTGTGCTGCCTAACATCCAGGCCGTGCTTCTGCCCAAGAAGACCGAGAAGAAGGCTTAAATCGAGTCGTCGTTCATCGGACACGCCACACTCCGCTGCTCGTGAGCTTTCACATGCACACGTCAGCGGCAAAACGGCCCTTTTCAGGGCCACAATATTATTCATGATTATTAAACACTGTTTCAACAAGACTTTACACGAACGATACATAACATTATATTAGGACTATGTAGGCATTTATATTTAGCTAGCTAGCTAGCTAGACAGACAATTCAATAATATACTACTACCTAGGTACCTGAATGTCTAATGAACTTACGATAATTACTTAAATGAAAATGAGTAAGTAAGCTTACACGTAACTTATTCGTGTTACTACGATTATATGATGTAATAAGAAATAATTTCATTACTAAGTACCTACCTAATTAGGTACTAACTTAAGTACTTACTTGCATATATTATTTTAATACTGTTAGTAGTAGATCTAACCTCCTACATACCTACTTATGTATGGTATCCTGGTAAAATAATGATTTATGAACTAAGTATTCATGTTTCAATGTTATAGATGGGTAGTTTAAGTTATGTAGCGCGATTTTCAAAGTCATAAAAATATATTATATTACTTAGGTACAGTTTACTTACTTAAATCATAATTGTAAAAATAATATACTTAAGTACCTACTTATATACCTACCAGGAGACTAAAAATAAGTAGGAGAGTTTTTTTTTTTAATTTTATGGTAAGTAATTGCGTTCATCATTAAACATAATAATAATACCTAATATATCTATTAAGTACATACCTAATATATGTAATAAGTATAGATTAACATCGTATCGGTTGTTATACTTAATAATTAAGTAATAAGTAAGTATATTACTGCTATTTTCATCTGGGGAATTATACCATAAACGTAAAAATATTATAACGAAAATGAACGCGTGCATCGATTCTGCCGTCACCGCCGCCGCCGCCGCCGCCGCCGCGTCGCTCGCTGTATACAGAATGCCGCAACGCGATTGGTCGAATGACGCGTCTGACTCATAACGAGCGCCCCTCGCCGCGCGCTCGTAATAAAATCCGACCGTCGGCCCGGTTTCAGGTATTACGAGCTAAACACTCGCAACGTTCGCATCTCCGGTTTTGAATCCAGTTTGAAGCCACCATGCCACCCAAGACTAGCGGCAAGGCCGCCAAGAAGTCCGGCAAAGCCCAGAAGAACATCTCCAAGTCGGACAAGAAAAAGAAGATGCACAAGAGGAAGGAGAGCTACGCCATCTACATCTACAAGGTGTTGAAGCAGGTCCACCCCGACACCGGTATCTCCTCGAAGGCCATGTCAATCATGAACTCGTTCGTGAACGACATCTTCGAGCGTATCGCCGCGGAAGCGTCTCGTCTCGCCCACTACAACAAGCGTTCGACGATCACCTCCAGGGAGGTGCAGACCTCCGTGAGGCTCCTGCTGCCCGGTGAGCTCGCCAAGCACGCCGTCAGTGAAGGTACCAAGGCGGTCACCAAGTACACCTCGTCCAAGTGAGGTGTGTGCCCCCAAACATAGCGGTGTACGGTGCCACTATGTTGTGCCTACCACCGAAACAAACGGCCCTTTTCAGGGCCACAAATATTTTCTGATGATTTACGATTGTTTCAATACTTACATACAAAAACGATTACTTACTTATATATCATAATATAAGATGATGTCAATATATAATATGTATATTGATGGTTACACTTACTTACTTGTGTTTACACACACTGTGGTAGGTACTCGCTACACTTAGGTAACGTATTAATGTGAAATATTAGGCATAATGTAAGTACTTATCTATGTAGGTACTAGGTACATACACGGACGGAGGAGCTGCGACGACGTGTTCACTGCACACGACGACGACGGATGGATTTGTATGAGTGACCCTGGAAAGGAAGAAACAAAAACGGACGTTTAGTTAAATAAAATTAAAATGTGAAAGAATGCGTGCCTACTCATTTCAGTGCACTGTATTATACTTACTTAATCTAAGTAAGCAAGTACCTACCTACATACATAATCGATAATGTTGTTTATTCTACTCTACATACTTGTGGCTTTTTAAATAAGTACATTTTCGGCAAAATACCATGGCATTATATTATTATTATTATTGATGTGACAACTTACATTTGGTTTGACATATAAGTAAGTACTTACCTACCTAAGTACTTATACAAAATTAAATACTTAAGTAAGTACTCTTACTTACAATGAATTCGTCTAGTTTGCGTTCTGGAATCTCTTATTATTTAGGTAATTAAGTACTTTACTTACTTACTAGGATTATTGTTTTCGTACCTATAAATAAGTAGGTACTTATAATTATTATATAAGTAGGTATGTTTCCCAGTCATTATGATTATACTAGGTAGGTACATACATACTTGCTTGCTTGCTTGCTTACTTACCTACCTACCTACCTAGATGTGTTATTTACAGTCCAATTAAACATAAGTAAGTACTTACTCACGTCTTGTCGTTGGGAGTAACTAGGTAGGTACCTACTTACTTATGTTGAAAACATTAAATTTAAGAACATACCTAAATACTTAACTATGTACCTACATAATAACATTTAAGTATAAGTATTCTTGTGATATATGCTTTTAATAAGGTGTTCATTATATATATTAAGTACTTATTATTTATATTATTTACATACTTAGGTATTTTTTTTTTTTTTAATTATATACCTAAGTAGGTACCTATACACTTACCTACTTATGCATGAGAAGGATGAAATAGATACTTACTAAGTACTTACATACTCAATAACGTAAGGATAAATTATTAGCCCGTACGTATGAGCCGAGCGGAGCGGTACCCCTCGCCCCGCGCGCCTCGACTTCGCCTTACCCCGCCGCGGAGACCGTACCGCTACTATAAATATAGCTGCACGAAACGCGATGGTTTTTATTCGTCCCCTTCTGTTCATCGCGCGCGCCCGTCGCTACGCTACGATACAACAATGGCCCGTACCAAGCAGACTGCCCGCAAGTCCACCGGAGGCAAAGCGCCCCGCAAGCAGCTCGCAACTAAGGCTGCTCGTAAGAGTGCGCCCGCCACCGGAGGTGTGAAGAAGCCCCATCGTTACAGGCCCGGTACCGTCGCTCTTCGTGAGATCCGTCGTTACCAGAAGAGCACTGAGCTTCTGATCCGCAAGCTGCCGTTCCAGCGTCTCGTGCGTGAGATCGCGCAAGACTTCAAGACTGACCTGCGTTTCCAGAGCTCCGCCGTTATGGCCCTCCAGGAGGCCAGCGAGGCGTACCTCGTCGGTCTTTTCGAAGACACTAACCTGTGCGCCATCCACGCGAAGCGTGTCACCATCATGCCGAAAGACATCCAGCTCGCTCGCCGTATCCGCGGTGAACGTGCTTAAGCGGTGGCTGCATCGTGCATTACGCGCACCTCGTTCGCTGTAACAAAACGGCCCTTTTCAGGGCCACAAAACATTCATTATTATACGCATTGTTTCTTTAAACTAAGACGAAGACGATTACTTACTCTTACTTGAGTACTTTTATCTTCGTATCTAAGTAGGTACTTACATAAGTAATTAACTAAATACATTTCTTACACCTTTTTTATGCAGTACTAGTACCTAGGTAGGTACGTACTTACTTTCGTATAAGTAGGTACAGTTTACCTATACATAAATAAATAACACACATAATAGCCTAACAAGAAAACCAATCACTAAGTAAGTACTACATAGTTTCTTTTGTGAACAATGGAGGGCGCCACATGCATGATTCAAGCAGATTACAAACTTATTTTGATTAACTGAGCACTGTTTTCACATTTAAAAATCAAAAAACTATGTAGGTACCACATCTATTCTAATCTACATAGATAGGTAGGTAGTTAAGTACTTACTTACATATTAAATTATAATAATGTTACTTACAAACGTGTTGTTGGCAAATCCTGTAGGAGCGGTACAATTACTCCAATGTAAAACACACACACTTGTCACAGTCACCCACCACTAAGTTTTTTTCACTACTTTCTACCAAAACACAATTCACATTTCACGATAATTAAATAATTACGTATTTTTGTTCTTTTCAACACTCGCTAGCAACAGACAATGGCGCCGCAAGATGGCGGCGGCGGAAGCGTATTTATTACAATGTATGCACCTAGGTAAATACCTACCTAGACCTACTAATAATACAACTAGGTCTATCTAATTTACTCAAAAATCACTAAAAATGTTGTAGGTACGTATTATTAAGTAATAACTGAAGTATTTTATTTTTACTAAGTAGGTAGGTAGGTACTTATTTTAAATTTTGATATTGACAATTCAAATTATTGTGAATCATTGTTCATGAGAAAAAGTTAGTGGTAGGTAAATAGGTACCTAACCTAGGTAACAAGTGTGTGTGTGTTTAAGATTGGTGCTCCCTCCCTGAAGTAAGTCAGTAAAAAATAAAATATAAGTACTTAGGTAATACATAAGTAGGTACATATGTATAAAAATAAAATGTTGCGTAAGTAAATAGGTAAGTACCTATATATTATACTCTACGTTATGGTGGCAAAAGTTTTAAGTACCTACCTACCTAGGTAGGTTAGTATAAATTTCTGTAATTTGTGTCTGCTTGTTGAATGATTGTATTTAAGTAGGTACTTACTTATTTGTTTTGCATAGGTACATACATACATTTACATACATAGGTACATATTTACTTACTAGAATTGTAATTGTAATAGGTACCTACATACATACTTAGGTACCTCCTTACCATGAATAAAACTTACTTACTTACTTAACTAACTAGGTAAGTACCTAAATCTCGTCTCGTCTCGATGTCGTAATAATGTATTTATATATATAATAAACATAAATATTTAAATATTCAGACAATATAGGTAATAACTTAATATTGAAATTAATAAGAGTACAAAATCGTGTACGACACTATACTCATTCTGACCCGCTCTATCTTGCGCATCGCATCGCTGCGTCTCTGTCTGCGGCCCCGCGCCCCTTCGCTTTCCCGCTTCTCGTCCGCCGACGATATATATATCGCGCGGTGGGCCTGAATTTTTAGACAACGCTCCGGCTCCGTCGTGCGCACGCAGTTTGATCAAGAGAAAGCAGCAACAGCAAGTTCAAGATGACCGGCCGTGGAAAGGGAGGAAAGGGATTGGGAAAAGGAGGAGCGAAGCGACACAGGAAGGTTCTTCGTGATAACATCCAGGGTATCACAAAGCCGGCCATCCGTCGTCTGGCACGCCGAGGCGGTGTCAAACGTATCTCCGGTCTGATCTACGAGGAGACTCGTGGTGTGCTGAAGGTGTTCCTAGAGAACGTGATCCGTGACGCCGTCACGTACACCGAGCACGCCAAGAGGAAGACCGTCACCGCCATGGACGTCGTCTACGCGCTGAAACGTCAGGGACGCACCCTGTACGGTTTCGGCGGTTAAGTCGCTCGCACCGCACCGCGCACATCGTGTTCCGCAGCCGATACGGCTACGAGGATACCGTGTAACCAACAAAAAGGCCCTTTTCAGGGCCGCAAATTGTTCTTGTTTTACGTATAGTTTCTTAAAACTGGCAACAACGATTCATAATACCTATACTGACAATAATTATATTATTATTTATATGCATCATCATACACCTAGGTACATTATGCTTGCGTATTTACATTTACACACTGGCAGCAAAAGTACCTACCCACTTATTCTTACTTATATAGGTACCTATGAAAAATATTGGTCAGAAAAAGCGTGCGAAGCTTATAAAAGAATATATGTATGTATATAGATTTATGGGTAGGTACTTAAGTAGGTACCTACGCTATTAGTCCTCAAGAGACGACTAATAAGTACTTATAATATTTTAGTTTACCTAAATACCTCCCAAAAGACGTGGTAGGTAGGTATAATAGGTACTTACCTTTACGGTGCAATGCAACCACACGTTCGTTTTACCACGTTCATCTGCTTAGTAACCTACTACTACCTAATTAATTTTAAGTAAGTAAGCAGGTAGGTACTTACAGATGAAACTTTTTATCACACATTAATGTATTTGTACTTCCTTTTTTTTTAAAGTATTCATGTTTTTCTTGACATGGGACGACATACATAAATACTTACCTCGACTCGTGAATGAACACGAACATTGTTAGTCGTACTTACACGGTGTTCGTATTCTGCGTTTGCAGTTTTATATACTTAAGTAAGTACCTACCTACCGAATACTCTTGTGTACCTATGTATTTAGTATTTAGGCGCATATTATGTATGTACCTAGGTCATAATCTATCATACTTACGGTACCAAATGACCTATGCAGTCAAGTAGTACACCTACCTACTCGCTCTCGTTCTCTCTACCTACTTGTGTGTGTCTGTCTGTCTGTCTGTAAGTCCTTTACTTAGGTACGCACAAGTGAGTGCGATGATGCGTTTGACCATCATCTGCACGTGCACACTGCACGACCATCGGCCACCAGTCACCAGCCAGCCATCTCACAACACCGGCTGATGACTGCCTTCATGTGATGCCGCCGAGACACCGGTGTGTCCTACGACCGTTCATCTTCGACACGTCAAAAGTCCATCCGCACCCGCTTGCCGCGCCCGCAGCCGCCACCCGCCGGGAGCGCCTTCTCTTCGCCTTCACCGTGGACGTCCGCCTCACCGCCACCGTCGACACACGCCGAGATAAACGCCCACAAATCAGACCACGTACGAGCTCCTCAACGCCGTCTCCACATTTAACGCGCCGCACGCGCCAACCCGCCGTACGCAAGCGTCCAACCATTAGCCCGCCCGCCCGACAAACGTATACACTACACATATATCGTATAAAAACAGTACACTGACATTGTTTTTTATTTAAAAAAATCATCATCATTCGACCATGGTTAGTGAAAACTTGGAACACATCAACTCGGAAAACGTCTCGAGGCACGCGGTCTGTCTGTGCGGCAATGCTCGAAATACGTGTCTCGAAATTTTGCTAGTGGCGACATCGTACGGTCGTTTTACGAACTACACTCCTTACTTGTTACTTACGTGTTACCTCAACCTCAATCAACTCAATCGAAATGGCTGACACCGCTGTTGCATCCGACGCGCCCGCGCCCACCACCCCCGCGAAGAAGCCGAAGGCATCCGCAGCAGCCAAGAAGCCGAAAGCGAAGCCCACGCACCCGAAGACCTCCGAGATGGTCAACAAGGCCATCAAGGACCTGAAGGAGCGCAGCGGCTCGTCTCTGCAGGCGATTAAGAAGTACATCGCCGCGTCTTACAAGGTCGACGCTGAAAAGCTCGCGCCTTTCATCAGAAAGTACCTGAAGAGCGCCGTCGAGTCCGGCGCGCTGATCCAGACCAAGGGCAAGGGTGCGTCCGGTTCGTTCAAGCTCGAATCGAAAACTTCCGCAGCCAAGAAGCCAGCAGGCGCCGCCAAACCGGCCAAGAAGGCTGCCGCCGCTAAGAAGCCCGCCAAGAAGGCCGTCGCTGCGTCCTCCGCCGCCGCCAAGAAGAAGTCCGCCTCCGCTTCACCGTCTAAGCCCAAGTCTGCGGCTGCCACAAAGGACAAGAAAGCCGCCGCCGCTAAAAAGAAGCCCGCCGCGAAGGCGAAAATCGCCACACACCCTCAAAGGCTAAAAGCGCCGCACCCAAGGCAAAGAAGACCGCCAAGCCGCCGACTAAGAAGCCGAAGGCGCCCAAACCGAAGAAGGCTGCCGCTCCCAAGGCGAAGCCCGCAGCTAAGAAGTCCTCCGCCGCCGGCAAGAAGTAAGCCGACGACGGTTTTTGTTGTGTTGCTTGCCGCCGCCGCCGCCGCAGTGACTACACGAAGCCATCGAACGTGCGCCATCGTGTTCGCACCGTATGTCGTCGGCACCGTTGGTGGTGTTGTTGTTGCGCTGTTGTATCATCTACTCGATACGCACGCACACGCACACAATGGGCGACTGACTACACTCGGACGACGAACACACGAGCCACGGTCGGTGAGTGCGCTAATACCGCACAACAAAAAGCCCTTTTCAGGGCTAACAAACAATTCGAGAAAACCAAATTGTTCTCTATTGTACTTTACTACGACGATTGTGTACTTACCTACGCCACGACGCAGGTAGGTACTAGGTACAAAATATATTAAATTAGGATAAGTACCTACCTACTTGTATGAAACTAATGTTGTAAGTACATAGGCCTCACCTGCCTGACTACTCTATACTATTGAAAACGAATTAAAAATCGGAGCGGAGCGTTTCATATAAGTACCTAAATACAAATAATATGTAAGGTGACATACATCATGCTTACAAAAATATTATACGCACATACATACCTAAGTAACTAAAATTCCCTCTAGCGACGGAACACTATTAGGTACCTACCTACGTAGGTATATTGAAAATGAAAATAACTTAAAAATCCCTGGGATCGAAACCTAGAGGTAGGTGCGACGACGAGCAAAGCGAGGAGGAGCGGTTAGGTGCACATGTTCGTTAAAAACTAAAGCGGAGCGCAGCGGAGCGGAGCGGAGCGTTTCATGTATAGTATGTAAAATACAAATTAGGTACATGTAAGGTAAGTAAGTACCTATACCGTATAAGTACCTACCATACAATACACCTGAGATACAGAATATGTCGAATTGTTATTTTATATTCAGTATTGTATATATCGTACTTAATATCAAAATAACCTTGTTAGTACCCATTATAAGTAATAGTAGACATATAAAATTAAAAAAAAAAAAGCACACAAGCTAACAAAAGTTAGTACACGAGCGATTTGTGACTACTCGACGCTTGTATCACCGTACACGACACCACCCGTTGATATATATATAGAGGGTCGCCGGTTGAGTAAGATACATTTCAACTCGTGAATTCGCTCGCTGCACACGTCGGCGCGCGCTCCATCTTCTGTCTCGCTCTATCAAGAAACAAACCAACAACCATGTCTGGCCGCGGCAAGGGAGGCAAGGTTAAGGGAAAGGCAAAGTCCCGTTCAAACCGTGCTGGACTCCAGTTCCCCGTCGGTCGTATCCACAGGCTGCTGCGCAAGGGTAACTACGCCGAGCGTGTCGGTGCCGGTGCGCCCGTTTACCTGGCGGCCGTCATGGAGTACCTGGCCGCTGAAGTTCTCGAGTTGGCCGGTAACGCCGCCCGTGACAACAAGAAGACCAGAATCATCCCGAGACACTTGCAGCTGGCCATCCGCAACGACGAGGAGCTGAACAAGCTGCTCTCCGGCGTGACCATCGCCCAGGGTGGTGTGCTGCCTAACATCCAGGCCGTGCTTCTGCCCAAGAAGACCGAGAAGAAGGCTTAAATCGAGTCGTCGTTCATCGGACACGCCACACTCCGCTGCTCGTGAGCTTTCACATGCACACGTCAGCGGCAAAACGGCCCTTTTCAGGGCCACAATATTATTCATGATTATTAAACACTGTTTCAACAAGACTTTACACGAACGATACATAACATTATATTAGGACTATGTAGGCATTTATATTTAGCTAGCTAGCTAGCTAGACAGACAATTCAATAATATACTACTACCTAGGTACCTGAATGTCTAATGAACTTACGATAATTACTTAAATGAAAATGAGTAAGTAAGCTTACACGTAACTTATTCGTGTTACTACGATTATATGATGTAATAAGAAATAATTTCATTACTAAGTACCTACCTAATTAGGTACTAACTTAAGTACTTACTTGCATATATTATTTTAATACTGTTAGTAGTAGATCTAACCTCCTACATACCTACTTATGTATGGTATCCTGGTAAAATAATGATTTATGAACTAAGTATTCATGTTTCAATGTTATAGATGGGTAGTTTAAGTTATGTAGCGCGATTTTCAAAGTCATAAAAATATATTATATTACTTAGGTACAGTTTACTTACTTAAATCATAATTGTAAAAATAATATACTTAAGTACCTACTTATATACCTACCAGGAGACTAAAAATAAGTAGGAGAGTTTTTTTTTTTAATTTTATGGTAAGTAATTGCGTTCATCATTAAACATAATAATAATACCTAATATATCTATTAAGTACATACCTAATATATGTAATAAGTATAGATTAACATCGTATCGGTTGTTATACTTAATAATTAAGTAATAAGTAAGTATATTACTGCTATTTTCATCTGGGGAATTATACCATAAACGTAAAAATATTATAACGAAAATGAACGCGTGCATCGATTCTGCCGTCACCGCCGCCGCCGCCGCCGCCGCCGCGTCGCTCGCTGTATACAGAATGCCGCAACGCGATTGGTCGAATGACGCGTCTGACTCATAACGAGCGCCCCTCGCCGCGCGCTCGTAATAAAATCCGACCGTCGGCCCGGTTTCAGGTATTACGAGCTAAACACTCGCAACGTTCGCATCTCCGGTTTTGAATCCAGTTTGAAGCCACCATGCCACCCAAGACTAGCGGCAAGGCCGCCAAGAAGTCCGGCAAAGCCCAGAAGAACATCTCCAAGTCGGACAAGAAAAAGAAGAAGCACAAGAGGAAGGAGAGCTACGCCATCTACATCTACAAGGTGTTGAAGCAGGTCCACCCCGACACCGGTATCTCCTCGAAGGCCATGTCAATCATGAACTCGTTCGTGAACGACATCTTCGAGCGTATCGCCGCGGAAGCGTCTCGTCTCGCCCACTACAACAAGCGTTCGACGATCACCTCCAGGGAGGTGCAGACCTCCGTGAGGCTCCTGCTGCCCGGTGAGCTCGCCAAGCACGCCGTCAGTGAAGGTACCAAGGCGGTCACCAAGTACACCTCGTCCAAGTGAGGTGTGTGCCCCCAAACATAGCGGTGTACGGTGCCACTATGTTGTGCCTACCACCGAAACAAACGGCCCTTTTCAGGGCCACAAATATTTTCTGATGATTTACGATTGTTTCAATACTTACATACAAAAACGATTACTTACTTATATATCATAATATAAGATGATGTCAATATATAATATGTATATTGATGGTTACACTTACTTACTTGTGTTTACACACACTGTGGTAGGTACTCGCTACACTTAGGTAACGTATTAATGTGAAATATTAGGCATAATGTAAGTACTTATCTATGTAGGTACTAGGTACATACACGGACGGAGGAGCTGCGACGACGTGTTCACTGCACACGACGACGACGGATGGATTTGTATGAGTGACCCTGGAAAGGAAGAAACAAAAACGGACGTTTAGTTAAATAAAATTAAAATGTGAAAGAATGCGTGCCTACTCATTTCAGTGCACTGTATTATACTTACTTAATCTAAGTAAGCAAGTACCTACCTACATACATAATCGATAATGTTGTTTATTCTACTCTACATACTTGTGGCTTTTTAAATAAGTACATTTTCGGCAAAATACCATGGCATTATATTATTATTATTATTGATGTGACAACTTACATTTGGTTTGACATATAAGTAAGTACTTACCTACCTAAGTACTTATACAAAATTAAATACTTAAGTAAGTACTCTTACTTACAATGAATTCGTCTAGTTTGCGTTCTGGAATCTCTTATTATTTAGGTAATTAAGTACTTTACTTACTTACTAGGATTATTGTTTTCGTACCTATAAATAAGTAGGTACTTATAATTATTATATAAGTAGGTATGTTTCCCAGTCATTATGATTATACTAGGTAGGTACATACATACTTGCTTGCTTGCTTGCTTACTTACCTACCTACCTACCTAGATGTGTTATTTACAGTCCATTTAAACATAAGTAAGTACTTACTCACGTCTTGTCGTTGGGAGTGACTAGGTAGGTACCTACCTACTTACTTATGTTGAAAACATTAAATTTTAGAACATACCTAAATACTTAACTATGTACCTACCTACATAATAACATTTAAGTATAAGTATTCTTGTGATATATGCTTTTAATAAGGTGTTCATTATATATATTAAGTACTTATTATTTATATTATTTACATACTTAGGTATTTTTTTTTTTTTTAATTATATACCTAAGTAGGTACCTATACACTTACCTACTTATGCATGAGAAGGATGAAATAGATACTTACTAAGTACTTACATACTCAATAACGTAAGGATAAATTATTAGCCCGTACGTATGAGCCGAGCGGAGCGGTACCCCTCGCCCCGCGCGCCTCGACTTCGCCTTACCCCGCCGCGGAGACCGTACCGCTACTATAAATATAGCTGCACGAAACGCGATGGTTTTTATTCGTCCCCTTCTGTTCATCGCGCGCGCCCGTCGCTACGCTACGATACAACAATGGCCCGTACCAAGCAGACTGCCCGCAAGTCCACCGGAGGCAAAGCGCCCCGCAAGCAGCTCGCAACTAAGGCTGCTCGTAAGAGTGCGCCCGCCACCGGAGGTGTGAAGAAGCCCCATCGTTACAGGCCCGGTACCGTCGCTCTTCGTGAGATCCGTCGTTACCAGAAGAGCACTGAGCTTCTGATCCGCAAGCTGCCGTTCCAGCGTCTCGTGCGTGAGATCGCGCAAGACTTCAAGACTGACCTGCGTTTCCAGAGCTCCGCCGTTATGGCCCTCCAGGAGGCCAGCGAGGCGTACCTCGTCGGTCTTTTCGAAGACACTAACCTGTGCGCCATCCACGCGAAGCGTGTCACCATCATGCCGAAAGACATCCAGCTCGCTCGCCGTATCCGCGGTGAACGTGCTTAAGCGGTGGCTGCATCGTGCATTACGCGCACCTCGTTCGCTGTAACAAAACGGCCCTTTTCAGGGCCACAAAACATTCATTATTATACGCATTGTTTCTTTAAACTAAGACGAAGACGATTACTTACTCTTACTTGAGTACTTTTATCTTCGTATCTAAGTAGGTACTTACATAAGTAATTAACTAAATACATTTCTTACACCTTTTTTATGCAGTACTAGTACCTAGGTAGGTACGTACTTACTTTCGTATAAGTAGGTACAGTTTACCTATACATAAATAAATAACACACATAATAGCCTAACAAGAAAACCAATCACTAAGTAAGTACTACATAGTTTCTTTTGTGAACAACGGAGGGCGCCACATGCATGATTCAAGCAGATTACAAACTTATTTTGATTAACTGAGCACTGTTTTCACATTTAAAAATCAAAAAACTATGTAGGTACCACATCTATTCTAATCTACATAGATAGGTAGGTAGTTAAGTACTTACTTACATATTAAATTATAATAATGTTACTTACAAACGTGTTGTTGGCAAATCCTGTAGGAGCGGTACAATTACTCCAATGTAAAACACACACACTTGTCACAGTCACCCACCACTAAGTTTTTTTCACTACTTTCTACCAAAACACAATTCACATTTCACGATAATTAAATAATTACGTATTTTTGTTCTTTTCAACACTCGCTAGCAACAGACAATGGCGCCGCAAGATGGCGGCGGCGGAAGCGTATTTATTACAATGTATGCACCTAGGTAAATACCTACCTAGACCTACTAATAATACAACTAGGTCTATCTAATTTACTCAAAAATCACTAAAAATGTTGTAGGTACGTATTATTAAGTAATAACTGAAGTATTTTATTTTTACTAAGTAGGTAGGTAGGTACTTATTTTAAATTTTGATATTGACAATTCAAATTATTGTGAATCATTGTTCATGAGAAAAAGTTAGTGGTAGGTAAATAGGTACCTAACCTAGGTAACAAGTGTGTGTGTGTTTAAGATTGGTGCTCCCTCCCTGAAGTAAGTCAGTAAAAAATAAAATATAAGTACTTAGGTAATACATAAGTAGGTACATATGTATAAAAATAAAATGTTGCGTAAGTAAATAGGTAAGTACCTATATATTATACTCTACGTTATGGTGGCAAAAGTTTTAAGTACCTACCTACCTAGGTAGGTTAGTATAAATTTCTGTAATTTGTGTCTGCTTGTTGAATGATTGTATTTAAGTAGGTACTTACTTATTTGTTTTGCATAGGTACATACATACATTTACATACATAGGTACATATTTACTTACTAGAATTGTAATTGTAATAGGTACCTACATACATACTTAGGTACCTCCTTACCATGAATAAAACTTACTTACTTACTTAACTAACTAGGTAAGTACCTAAATCTCGTCTCGTCTCGATGTCGTAATAATGTATTTATATATATAATAAACATAAATATTTAAATATTCAGACAATATAGGTAATAACTTAATATTGAAATTAATAAGAGTACAAAATCGTGTACGACACTATACTCATTCTGACCCGCTCTATCTCGCGCATCGCATCGCTTCGTCTCTGTCTGCGGCCCCGCGCCCCTTCGCTTTCCCGCTTCTCGTCCGCCGACGATATATATATCGCGCGGTGGGCCTGAATTTTTAGACAACGCTCCGGCTCCGTCGTGCGCACGCAGTTTGATCAAGAGAAAGCAGCAACAGCAAGTTCAAGATGACCGGCCGTGGAAAGGGAGGAAAGGGATTGGGAAAAGGAGGAGCGAAGCGACACAGGAAGGTTCTTCGTGATAACATCCAGGGTATCACAAAGCCGGCCATCCGTCGTCTGGCACGCCGAGGCGGTGTCAAACGTATCTCCGGTCTGATCTACGAGGAGACTCGTGGTGTGCTGAAGGTGTTCCTAGAGAACGTGATCCGTGACGCCGTCACGTACACCGAGCACGCCAAGAGGAAGACCGTCACCGCCATGGACGTCGTCTACGCGCTGAAACGTCAGGGACGCACCCTGTACGGTTTCGGCGGTTAAGTCGCTCGCACCGCACCGCGCACATCGTGTTCCGCAGCCGATACGGCTACGAGGATACCGTGTAACCAACAAAAAGGCCCTTTTCAGGGCCGCAAATTGTTCTTGTTTTACGTATAGTTTCTTCAAACTGGCAACAACGATTCATAATACCTATACTGACAATAATTATATTATTATTTATATGCATCATCATACACCTAGGTACATTATGCTTGCGTATTTACATTTACACACTGGCAGCAAAAGTACCTACCCACTTATTCTTACTTATATAGGTACCTATGAAAAATATTGGTCAGAAAAAGCGTGCGAAGCTTATAAAAGAATATATGTATGTATATAGATTTATGGGTAGGTACTTAAGTAGGTACCTACGCTATTAGTCCTCAAGAGACGACTAATAAGTACTTATAATATTTTAGTTTACCTAAATACCTCCCAAAAGACGTGGTAGGTAGGTATAATAGGTACTTACCTTTACGGTGCAATGCAACCACACGTTCGTTTTACCACGTTCATCTGCTTAGTAACCTACTACTACCTAATTAATTTTAAGTAAGTAAGCAGGTAGGTACTTACAGATGAAACTTTTTATCACACATTAATGTATTTGTACTTCCTTTTTTTTTAAAGTATTCATGTTTTTCTTGACATGGGACGACATACATAAATACTTACCTCGACTCGTGAATGAACACGAACATTGTTAGTCGTACTTACACGGTGTTCGTATTCTGCGTTTGCAGTTTTATATACTTAAGTAAGTACCTACCTACCGAATACTCTTGTGTACCTATGTATTTAGTATTTAGGCGCATATTATGTATGTACCTAGGTCATAATCTATCATACTTACGGTACCAAATGACCTATGCAGTCAAGTAGTACACCTACCTACTCGCTCTCGTTCTCTCTACCTACTTGTGTGTGTCTGTCTGTCTGTCTGTAAGTCCTTTACTTAGGTACGCACAAGTGAGTGCGATGATGCGTTTGACCATCATCTGCACGTGCACACTGCACGACCATCGGCCACCAGTCACCAGCCAGCCATCTCACAACACCGGCTGATGACTGCCTTCATGTGATGCCGCCGAGACACCGGTGTGTCCTACGACCGTTCATCTTCGACACGTCAAAAGTCCATCCGCACCCGCTTGCCGCGCCCGCAGCCGCCACCCGCCGGGAGCGCCTTCTCTTCGCCTTCACCGTGGACGTCCGCCTCACCGCCACCGTCGACACACGCCGAGATAAACGCCCACAAATCAGACCACGTACGAGCTCCTCAACGCCGTCTCCACATTTAACGCGCCGCACGCGCCAACCCGCCGTACGCAAGCGTCCAACCATTAGCCCGCCCGCCCGACAAACGTATACACTACACATATATCGTATAAAAACAGTACACTGACATTGTTTTTTATTTAAAAAAATCATCATCATTCGACCATGGTTAGTGAAAACTTGGAACACATCAACTCGGAAAACGTCTCGAGGCACGCGGTCTGTCTGTGCGGCAATGCTCGAAATACGTGTCTCGAAATTTTGCTAGTGGCGACATCGTACGGTCGTTTTACGAACTACACTCCTTACTTGTTACTTACGTGTTACCTCAACCTCAATCAACTCAATCGAAATGGCTGACACCGCTGTTGCATCCGACGCGCCCGCGCCCACCACCCCCGCGAAGAAGCCGAAGGCATCCGCAGCAGCCAAGAAGCCGAAAGCGAAGCCCACGCACCCGAAGACCTCCGAGATGGTCAACAAGGCCATCAAGGACCTGAAGGAGCGCAGCGGCTCGTCTCTGCAGGCGATTAAGAAGTACATCGCCGCGTCTTACAAGGTCGACGCTGAAAAGCTCGCGCCTTTCATCAGAAAGTACCTGAAGAGCGCCGTCGAGTCCGGCGCGCTGATCCAGACCAAGGGCAAGGGTGCGTCCGGTTCGTTCAAGCTCGAGTCGAAAACTTCCGCAGCCAAGAAGCCAGCAGGCGCCGCCAAACCGGCCAAGAAGGCTGCCGCCGCTAAGAAGCCCGCCAAGAAGGCCGTCGCTGCGTCCTCCGCCGCCGCCAAGAAGAAGTCCGCCTCCGCTTCACCGTCTAAGCCCAAGTCTGCGGCTGCCACAAAGGACAAGAAAGCCGCCGCCGCTAAAAAGAAGCCCGCCGCGAAGGCGAAAATCGCCACACCCTCAAAGGCTAAAAGCGCCGCACCCAAGGCAAAGAAGACCGCCAAGCCGCCGACAAAGAAGCCGAAGGCGCCCAAACCGAAGAAGGCTGCCGCTCCCAAGGCGAAGCCCGCAGCTAAGAAGTCCTCCGCCGCCGGCAAGAAGTAAGCCGACGACGGTTTTTGTTGTGTTGCTTGCCGCCGCCGCCGCCGCAGTGACTACACGAAGCCATCGAACGTGCGCCATCGTGTTCGCACCGTATGTCGTCGGCACCGTTGGTGGTGTTGTTGTTGCGCTGTTGTATCATCTACTCGATACGCACGCACACGCACACAATGGGCGACTGACTACACTCGGACGACGAACACACGAGCCACGGTCGGTGAGTGCGCTAATACCGCACAACAAAAAGCCCTTTTCAGGGCTAACAAACAATTCGAGAAAACCAAATTGTTCTCTATTGTACTTTACTACGACGATTGTGTACTTACCTACGCCACGACGCAGGTAGGTACTAGGTACAAAATATATTAAATTAGGATAAGTACCTACCTACTTGTATGAAACTAATGTTGTAAGTACATAGGCCTCACCTGCCTGACTACTCTATACTATTGAAAACGAATTAAAAATCGGAGCGGAGCGTTTCATATAAGTACCTAAATACAAATAATATGTAAGGTGACATACATCATGCTTACAAAAATATTATACGCACATACATACCTAAGTAACTAAAATTCCCTCTAGCGACGGAACACTATTAGGTACCTACCTACGTAGGTATATTGAAAATGAAAATAACTTAAAAATCCCTGGGATCGAAACCTAGAGGTAGGTGCGACGACGAGCAAAGCGAGGAGGAGCGGTTAGGTGCACATGTTCGTTAAAAACTAAAGCGGAGCGCAGCGGAGCGGAGCGGAGCGTTTCATGTATAGTATGTAAAATACAAATTAGGTACATGTAAGGTAAGTAAGTACCTATACCGTATAAGTACCTACCATACAATACACCTGAGATACAGAATATGTCGAATTGTTATTTTATATTCAGTATTGTATATATCGTACTTAATATCAAAATAACCTTGTTAGTACCCATTATAAGTAATAGTAGACATATAAAATTAAAAAAAAAAAAGCACACAAGCAAACAAAAGTTAGTACACGAGCGATTTGTGACTACTCGACGCTTGTATCACCGTACACGACACCACCCGTTGATATATATATAGAGGGTCGCCGGTTGAGTAAGATACATTTCAACTCGTGAATTCGCTCGCTGCACACGTCGGCGCGCGCTCCATCTTCTGTCTCGCTCTATCAAGAAACAAACCAACAACCATGTCTGGCCGCGGCAAGGGAGGCAAGGTTAAGGGAAAGGCAAAGTCCCGTTCAAACCGTGCTGGACTCCAGTTCCCCGTCGGTCGTATCCACAGGCTGCTGCGCAAGGGTAACTACGCCGAGCGTGTCGGTGCCGGTGCGCCCGTTTACCTGGCGGCCGTCATGGAGTACCTGGCCGCTGAAGTTCTCGAGTTGGCCGGTAACGCCGCCCGTGACAACAAGAAGACCAGAATCATCCCGAGACACTTGCAGCTGGCCATCCGCAACGACGAGGAGCTGAACAAGCTGCTCTCCGGCGTGACCATCGCCCAGGGTGGTGTGCTGCCTAACATCCAGGCCGTGCTTCTGCCCAAGAAGACCGAGAAGAAGGCTTAAATCGAGTCGTCGTTCATCGGACACGCCACACTCCGCTGCTCGTGAGCTTTCACATGCACACGTCAGCGGCAAAACGGCCCTTTTCAGGGCCACAATATTATTCATGATTATTAAACACTGTTTCAACAAGACTTTACACGAACGATACATAACATTATATTAGGACTATGTAGGCATTTATATTTAGCTAGCTAGCTAGCTAGACAGACAATTCAATAATATACTACTACCTAGGTACCTGAATGTCTAATGAACTTACGATAATTACTTAAATGAAAATGAGTAAGTAAGCTTACACGTAACTTATTCGTGTTACTACGATTATATGATGTAATAAGAAATAATTTCATTACTAAGTACCTACCTAATTAGGTACTAACTTAAGTACTTACTTGCATATATTATTTTAATACTGTTAGTAGTAGATCTAACCTCCTACATACCTACTTATGTATGGTATCCTGGTAAAATAATGATTTATGAACTAAGTATTCATGTTTCAATGTTATAGATGGGTAGTTTAAGTTATGTAGCGCGATTTTCAAAGTCATAAAAATATATTATATTACTTAGGTACAGTTTACTTACTTAAATCATAATTGTAAAAATAATATACTTAAGTACCTACTTATATACCTACCAGGAGACTAAAAATAAGTAGGAGAGTTTTTTTTTTTAATTTTATGGTAAGTAATTGCGTTCATCATTAAACATAATAATAATACCTAATATATCTATTAAGTACATACCTAATATATGTAATAAGTATAGATTAACATCGTATCGGTTGTTATACTTAATAATTAAGTAATAAGTAAGTATATTACTGCTATTTTCATCTGGGGAATTATACCATAAACGTAAAAATATTATAACGAAAATGAACGCGTGCATCGATTCTGCCGTCACCGCCGCCGCCGCCGCCGCCGCCGCGTCGCTCGCTGTATACAGAATGCCGCAACGCGATTGGTCGAATGACGCGTCTGACTCATAACGAGCGCCCCTCGCCGCGCGCTCGTAATAAAATCCGACCGTCGGCCCGGTTTCAGGTATTACGAGCTAAACACTCGCAACGTTCGCATCTCCGGTTTTGAATCCAGTTTGAAGCCACCATGCCACCCAAGACTAGCGGCAAGGCCGCCAAGAAGTCCGGCAAAGCCCAGAAGAACATCTCCAAGTCGGACAAGAAAAAGAAGAAGCACAAGAGGAAGGAGAGCTACGCCATCTACATCTACAAGGTGTTGAAGCAGGTCCACCCCGACACCGGTATCTCCTCGAAGGCCATGTCAATCATGAACTCGTTCGTGAACGACATCTTCGAGCGTATCGCCGCGGAAGCGTCTCGTCTCGCCCACTACAACAAGCGTTCGACGATCACCTCCAGGGAGGTGCAGACCTCCGTGAGGCTCCTGCTGCCCGGTGAGCTCGCCAAGCACGCCGTCAGTGAAGGTACCAAGGCGGTCACCAAGTACACCTCGTCCAAGTGAGGTGTGTGCCCCCAAACATAGCGGTGTACGGTGCCACTATGTTGTGCCTACCACCGAAACAAACGGCCCTTTTCAGGGCCACAAATATTTTCTGATGATTTACGATTGTTTCAATACTTACATACAAAAACGATTACTTACTTATATATCATAATATAAGATGATGTCAATATATAATATGTATATTGATGGTTACACTTACTTACTTGTGTTTACACACACTGTGGTAGGTACTCGCTACACTTAGGTAACGTATTAATGTGAAATATTAGGCATAATGTAAGTACTTATCTATGTAGGTACTAGGTACATACACGGACGGAGGAGCTGCGACGACGTGTTCACTGCACACGACGACGACGGATGGATTTGTATGAGTGACCCTGGAAAGGAAGAAACAAAAACGGACGTTTAGTTAAATAAAATTAAAATGTGAAAGAATGCGTGCCTACTCATTTCAGTGCACTGTATTATACTTACTTAATCTAAGTAAGCAAGTACCTACCTACATACATAATCGATAATGTTGTTTATTCTACTCTACATACTTGTGGCTTTTTAAATAAGTACATTTTCGGCAAAATACCATGGCATTATATTATTATTATTATTGATGTGACAACTTACATTTGGTTTGACATATAAGTAAGTACTTACCTACCTAAGTACTTATACAAAATTAAATACTTAAGTAAGTACTCTTACTTACAATGAATTCGTCTAGTTTGCGTTCTGGAATCTCTTATTATTTAGGTAATTAAGTACTTTACTTACTTACTAGGATTATTGTTTTCGTACCTATAAATAAGTAGGTACTTATAATTATTATATAAGTAGGTATGTTTCCCAGTCATTATGATTATACTAGGTAGGTACATACATACTTGCTTGCTTGCTTGCTTACTTACCTACCTACCTACCTAGATGTGTTATTTACAGTCCATTTAAACATAAGTAAGTACTTACTCACGTCTTGTCGTTGGGAGTGACTAGGTAGGTACCTACCTACTTACTTATGTTGAAAACATTAAATTTTAGAACATACCTAAATACTTAACTATGTACCTACCTACATAATAACATTTAAGTATAAGTATTCTTGTGATATATGCTTTTAATAAGGTGTTCATTATATATATTAAGTACTTATTATTTATATTATTTACATACTTAGGTATTTTTTTTTTTTTTAATTATATACCTAAGTAGGTACCTATACACTTACCTACTTATGCATGAGAAGGATGAAATAGATACTTACTAAGTACTTACATACTCAATAACGTAAGGATAAATTATTAGCCCGTACGTATGAGCCGAGCGGAGCGGTACCCCTCGCCCCGCGCGCCTCGACTTCGCCTTACCCCGCCGCGGAGACCGTACCGCTACTATAAATATAGCTGCACGAAACGCGATGGTTTTTATTCGTCCCCTTCTGTTCATACGCGCGCGCCCGTCGCTACGCTACGATACAACAATGGCCCGTACCAAGCAGACTGCCCGCAAGTCCACCGGAGGCAAAGCGCCCCGCAAGCAGCTCGCAACTAAGGCTGCTCGTAAGAGTGCGCCCGCCACCGGAGGTGTGAAGAAGCCCCATCGTTACAGGCCCGGTACCGTCGCTCTTCGTGAGATCCGTCGTTACCAGAAGAGCACTGAGCTTCTGATCCGCAAGCTGCCGTTCCAGCGTCTCGTGCGTGAGATCGCGCAAGACTTCAAGACTGACCTGCGTTTCCAGAGCTCCGCCGTTATGGCCCTCCAGGAGGCCAGCGAGGCGTACCTCGTCGGTCTTTTCGAAGACACTAACCTGTGCGCCATCCACGCGAAGCGTGTCACCATCATGCCGAAAGACATCCAGCTCGCTCGCCGTATCCGCGGTGAACGTGCTTAAGCGGTGGCTGCATCGTGCATTACGCGCACCTCGTTCGCTGTAACAAAACGGCCCTTTTCAGGGCCACAAAACATTCATTATTATACGCATTGTTTCTTTAAACTAAGACGAAGACGATTACTTACTCTTACTTGAGTACTTTTATCTTCGTATCTAAGTAGGTACTTACATAAGTAATTAACTAAATACATTTCTTACACCTTTTTTATGCAGTACTAGTACCTAGGTAGGTACGTACTTACTTTCGTATAAGTAGGTACAGTTTACCTATACATAAATAAATAACACACATAATAGCCTAACAAGAAAACCAATCACTAAGTAAGTACTACATAGTTTCTTTTGTGAACAACGGAGGGCGCCACATGCATGATTCAAGCAGATTACAAACTTATTTTGATTAACTGAGCACTGTTTTCACATTTAAAAATCAAAAAACTATGTAGGTACCACATCTATTCTAATCTACATAGATAGGTAGGTAGTTAAGTACTTACTTACATATTAAATTATAATAATGTTACTTACAAACGTGTTGTTGGCAAATCCTGTAGGAGCGGTACAATTACTCCAATGTAAAACACAGACACTTGTCACAGTCACCCACCACTAAGTTTTTTTCACTACTTTCTACCAAAACACAATTCACATTTCACGATAATTAAATAATTACGTATTTTTGTTCTTTTCAACACTCGCTAGCAACAGACAATGGCGCCGCAAGATGGCGGCGGCGGAAGCGTATTTATTACAATGTATGCACCTAGGTAAATACCTACCTAGACCTACTAATAATACAACTAGGTCTATCTAATTTACTCAAAAATCACTAAAAATGTTGTAGGTACGTATTATTAAGTAATAACTGAAGTATTTTATTTTTACTAAGTAGGTAGGTAGGTACTTATTTTAAATTTTGATATTGACAATTCAAATTATTGTGAATCATTGTTCATGAGAAAAAGTTAGTGGTAGGTAAATAGGTACCTAACCTAGGTAACAAGTGTGTGTGTGTTTAAGATTGGTGCTCCCTCCCTGAAGTAAGTCAGTAAAAAATAAAATATAAGTACTTAGGTAATACATAAGTAGGTACATATGTATAAAAATAAAATGTTGCGTAAGTAAATAGGTAAGTACCTATATATTATACTCTACGTTATGGTGGCAAAAGTTTTAAGTACCTACCTACCTAGGTAGGTTAGTATAAATTTCTGTAATTTGTGTCTGCTTGTTGAATGATTGTATTTAAGTAGGTACTTACTTATTTGTTTTGCATAGGTACATACATACATTTACATACATAGGTACATATTTACTTACTAGAATTGTAATTGTAATAGGTACCTACATACATACTTAGGTACCTCCTTACCATGAATAAAACTTACTTACTTACTTAACTAACTAGGTAAGTACCTAAATCTCGTCTCGTCTCGATGTCGTAATAATGTATTTATATATATAATAAACATAAATATTTAAATATTCAGACAATATAGGTAATAACTTAATATTGAAATTAATAAGAGTACAAAATCGTGTACGACACTATACTCATTCTGACCCGCTCTATCTCGCGCATCGCATCGCTTCGTCTCTGTCTGCGGCCCCGCGCCCCTTCGCTTTCCCGCTTCTCGTCCGCCGACGATATATATATCGCGCGGTGGGCCTGAATTTTTAGACAACGCTCCGGCTCCGTCGTGCGCACGCAGTTTGATCAAGAGAAAGCAGCAACAGCAAGTTCAAGATGACCGGCCGTGGAAAGGGAGGAAAGGGATTGGGAAAAGGAGGAGCGAAGCGACACAGGAAGGTTCTTCGTGATAACATCCAGGGTATCACAAAGCCGGCCATCCGTCGTCTGGCACGCCGAGGCGGTGTCAAACGTATCTCCGGTCTGATCTACGAGGAGACTCGTGGTGTGCTGAAGGTGTTCCTAGAGAACGTGATCCGTGACGCCGTCACGTACACCGAGCACGCCAAGAGGAAGACCGTCACCGCCATGGACGTCGTCTACGCGCTGAAACGTCAGGGACGCACCCTGTACGGTTTCGGCGGTTAAGTCGCTCGCACCGCACCGCGGCGCGCACATCGTGTTCCGCAGCCGATACGGCTACGAGGATACCGTGTAACCAACAAAAAGGCCCTTTTCAGGGCCGCAAATTGTTCTTGTTTTACGTATAGTTTCTTCAAACTGGCAACAACGATTCATAATACCTATACTGACAATAATTATATTATTATTTATATGCATCATCATACACCTAGGTACATTATGCTTGCGTATTTACATTTACACACTGGCAGCAAAAGTACCTACCCACTTATTCTTACTTATATAGGTACCTATGAAAAATATTGGTCAGAAAAAGCGTGCGAAGCTTATAAAAGAATATATGTATGTATATAGATTTATGGGTAGGTACTTAAGTAGGTACCTACGCTATTAGTCCTCAAGAGACGACTAATAAGTACTTATAATATTTTAGTTTACCTAAATACCTCCCAAAAGACGTGGTAGGTAGGTATAATAGGTACTTACCTTTACGGTGCAATGCAACCACACGTTCGTTTTACCACGTTCATCTGCTTAGTAACCTACTACTACCTAATTATATTTAAGTAAGTAAGTAGGTAGGTACTTACAGATGAAACTTTTTATCACACATTAATGTATTTGTACTTACTTTTTTTTAAGTATTCATGTTTTTCTTGACATGGGACGACATACATAAATACTTACCTCGACTCGTGAATGAACACGAACATTGTTAGTCGTACTTACACGGTGTTCGTATTCTGCGTTTGCAGTTTTATATACTTAAGTAAGTACCTACCTACCGAATACTCTTGTGTACCTATGTATTTAGTATTTAGGCGCATATTATGTATGTACCTAGGTCATAATCTATCATACTTACGGTACCAAATGACCTATGCAGTCAAGTAGTACACCTACCTACTCGCTCTCGTTCTCTCTACCTACTTGTGTGTGTCTGTCTGTCTGTCTGTAAGTCCTTTACTTAGGTACGCACAAGTGAGTGCGATGATGCGTTTGACCATCATCTGCACGTGCACACTGCACGACCATCGGCCACCAGTCACCAGCCAGCCATCTCACAACACCGGCTGATGACTGCCTTCATGTGATGCCGCCGAGACACCGGTGTGTCCTACGACCGTTCATCTTCGACACGTCAAAAGTCCATCCGCACCCGCTTGCCGCGCCCGCAGCCGCCACCCGCCGGGAGCGCCTTCTCTTCGCCTTCACCGTGGACGTCCGCCTCACCGCCACCGTCGACACACGCCGAGATAAACGCCCACAAATCAGACCACGTACGAGCTCCTCAACGCCGTCTCCACATTTAACGCGCCGCACGCGCCAACCCGCCGTACGCAAGCGTCCAACCATTAGCCCGCCCGCCCGACAAACGTATACACTACACATATATCGTATAAAAACAGTACACTGACATTGTTTTTTATTTAAAAAAATCATCATCATTCGACCATGGTTAGTGAAAACTTGGAACACATCAACTCGGAAAACGTCTCGAGGCACGCGGTCTGTCTGTGCGGCAATGCTCGAAATACGTGTCTCGAAATTTTGCTAGTGGCGACATCGTACGGTCGTTTTACGAACTACACTCCTTACTTGTTACTTACGTGTTACCTCAACCTCAATCAACTCAATCGAAATGGCTGACACCGCTGTTGCATCCGACGCGCCCGCGCCCACCACCCCCGCGAAGAAGCCGAAGGCATCCGCAGCAGCCAAGAAGCCGAAAGCGAAGCCCACGCACCCGAAGACCTCCGAGATGGTCAACAAGGCCATCAAGGACCTGAAGGAGCGCAGCGGCTCGTCTCTGCAGGCGATTAAGAAGTACATCGCCGCGTCTTACAAGGTCGACGCTGAAAAGCTCGCGCCTTTCATCAGAAAGTACCTGAAGAGCGCCGTCGAGTCCGGCGCGCTGATCCAGACCAAGGGCAAGGGTGCGTCCGGTTCGTTCAAGCTCGAGTCGAAAACTTCCGCAGCCAAGAAGCCAGCAGGCGCCGCCAAACCGGCCAAGAAGGCTGCCGCCGCTAAGAAGCCCGCCAAGAAGGCCGTCGCTGCGTCCTCCGCCGCCGCCAAGAAGAAGTCCGCCTCCGCTTCACCGTCTAAGCCCAAGTCTGCGGCTGCCACAAAGGACAAGAAAGCCGCCGCCGCTAAAAAGAAGCCCGCCGCGAAGGCGAAAATCGCCACACCCTCAAAGGCTAAAAGCGCCGCACCCAAGGCAAAGAAGACCGCCAAGCCGCCGACTAAGAAGCCGAAGGCGCCCAAACCGAAGAAGGCTGCCGCTCCCAAGGCGAAGCCCGCAGCTAAGAAGTCCTCCGCCGCCGGCAAGAAGTAAGCCGACGACGGTTTTTGTTGTGTTGCTTGCCGCCGCCGCCGCCGCAGTGACTACACGAAGCCATCGAACGTGCGCCATCGTGTTCGCACCGTATGTCGTCGGCACCGTTGGTGGTGTTGTTGTTGCGCTGTTGTATCATCTACTCGATACGCACGCACACGCACACAATGGGCGACTGACTACACTCGGACGACGAACACACGAGCCACGGTCGGTGAGTGCGCTAATACCGCACAACAAAAAGCCCTTTTCAGGGCTAACAAACAATTCGAGAAAACCAAATTGTTCTCTATTGTACTTTACTACGACGATTGTGTACTTACCTACGCCACGACGCAGGTAGGTACTAGGTACAAAATATATTAAATTAGGATAAGTACCTACCTACTTGTATGAAACTAATGTTGTAAGTACATAGGCCTCACCTGCCTGACTACTCTATACTATTGAAAACGAATTAAAAATCGGAGCGGAGCGTTTCATATAAGTACCTAAATACAAATAATATGTAAGGTGACATACATCATGCTTACAAAAATATTATACGCACATACATACCTAAGTAACTAAAATTCCCTCTAGCGACGGAACACTATTAGGTACCTACCTACGTAGGTATATTGAAAATGAAAATAACTTAAAAATCCCTGGGATCGAAACCTAGAGGTAGGTGCGACGACGAGCAAAGCGAGGAGGAGCGGTTAGGTGCACATGTTCGTTAAAAACTAAAGCGGAGCGCAGCGGAGCGGAGCGGAGCGTTTCATGTATAGTATGTAAAATACAAATTAGGTACATGTAAGGTAAGTAAGTACCTATACCGTATAAGTACCTACCATACAATACACCTGAGATACAGAATATGTCGAATTGTTATTTTATATTCAGTATTGTATATATCGTACTTAATATCAAAATAACCTTGTTAGTACCCATTATAAGTAATAGTAGACATATAAAATTAAAAAAAAAAAAGCACACAAGCTAACAAAAGTTAGTACACGAGCGATTTGTGACTACTCGACGCTTGTATCACCGTACACGACACCACCCGTTGATATATATATAGAGGGTCGCCGGTTGAGTAAGATACATTTCAACTCGTGAATTCGCTCGCTGCACACGTCGGCGCGCGCTCCATCTTCTGTCTCGCTCTATCAAGAAACAAACCAACAACCATGTCTGGCCGCGGCAAGGGAGGCAAGGTTAAGGGAAAGGCAAAGTCCCGTTCAAACCGTGCTGGACTCCAGTTCCCCGTCGGTCGTATCCACAGGCTGCTGCGCAAGGGTAACTACGCCGAGCGTGTCGGTGCCGGTGCGCCCGTTTACCTGGCGGCCGTCATGGAGTACCTGGCCGCTGAAGTTCTCGAGTTGGCCGGTAACGCCGCCCGTGACAACAAGAAGACCAGAATCATCCCGAGACACTTGCAGCTGGCCATCCGCAACGACGAGGAGCTGAACAAGCTGCTCTCCGGCGTGACCATCGCCCAGGGTGGTGTGCTGCCTAACATCCAGGCCGTGCTTCTGCCCAAGAAGACCGAGAAGAAGGCTTAAATCGAGTCGTCGTTCATCGGACACGCCACACTCCGCTGCTCGTGAGCTTTCACATGCACACGTCAGCGGCAAAACGGCCCTTTTCAGGGCCACAATATTATTCATGATTATTAAACACTGTTTCAACAAGACTTTACACGAACGATACATAACATTATATTAGGACTATGTAGGCATTTATATTTAGCTAGCTAGCTAGCTAGACAGACAATTCAATAATATACTACTACCTAGGTACCTGAATGTCTAATGAACTTACGATAATTACTTAAATGAAAATGAGTAAGTAAGCTTACACGTAACTTATTCGTGTTACTACGATTATATGATGTAATAAGAAATAATTTCATTACTAAGTACCTACCTAATTAGGTACTAACTTAAGTACTTACTTGCATATATTATTTTAATACTGTTAGTAGTAGATCTAACCTCCTACATACCTACTTATGTATGGTATCCTGGTAAAATAATGATTTATGAACTAAGTATTCATGTTTCAATGTTATAGATGGGTAGTTTAAGTTATGTAGCGCGATTTTCAAAGTCATAAAAATATATTATATTACTTAGGTACAGTTTACTTACTTAAATCATAATTGTAAAAATAATATACTTAAGTACCTACTTATATACCTACCAGGAGACTAAAAATAAGTAGGAGAGTTTTTTTTTTTAATTTTATGGTAAGTAATTGCGTTCATCATTAAACATAATAATAATACCTAATATATCTATTAAGTACATACCTAATATATGTAATAAGTATAGATTAACATCGTATCGGTTGTTATACTTAATAATTAAGTAATAAGTAAGTATATTACTGCTATTTTCATCTGGGGAATTATACCATAAACGTAAAAATATTATAACGAAAATGAACGCGTGCATCGATTCTGCCGTCACCGCCGCCGCCGCCGCCGCCGCCGCGTCGCTCGCTGTATACAGAATGCCGCAACGCGATTGGTCGAATGACGCGTCTGACTCATAACGAGCGCCCCTCGCCGCGCGCTCGTAATAAAATCCGACCGTCGGCCCGGTTTCAGGTATTACGAGCTAAACACTCGCAACGTTCGCATCTCCGGTTTTGAATCCAGTTTGAAGCCACCATGCCACCCAAGACTAGCGGCAAGGCCGCCAAGAAGTCCGGCAAAGCCCAGAAGAACATCTCCAAGTCGGACAAGAAAAAGAAGAAGCACAAGAGGAAGGAGAGCTACGCCATCTACATCTACAAGGTGTTGAAGCAGGTCCACCCCGACACCGGTATCTCCTCGAAGGCCATGTCAATCATGAACTCGTTCGTGAACGACATCTTCGAGCGTATCGCCGCGGAAGCGTCTCGTCTCGCCCACTACAACAAGCGTTCGACGATCACCTCCAGGGAGGTGCAGACCTCCGTGAGGCTCCTGCTGCCCGGTGAGCTCGCCAAGCACGCCGTCAGTGAAGGTACCAAGGCGGTCACCAAGTACACCTCGTCCAAGTGAGGTGTGTGCCCCCAAACATAGCGGTGTACGGTGCCACTATGTTGTGCCTACCACCGAAACAAACGGCCCTTTTCAGGGCCACAAATATTTTCTGATGATTTACGATTGTTTCAATACTTACATACAAAAACGATTACTTACTTATATATCATAATATAAGATGATGTCAATATATAATATGTATATTGATGGTTACACTTACTTACTTGTGTTTACACACACTGTGGTAGGTACTCGCTACACTTAGGTAACGTATTAATGTGAAATATTAGGCATAATGTAAGTACTTATCTATGTAGGTACTAGGTACATACACGGACGGAGGAGCTGCGACGACGTGTTCACTGCACACGACGACGACGGATGGATTTGTATGAGTGACCCTGGAAAGGAAGAAACAAAAACGGACGTTTAGTTAAATAAAATTAAAATGTGAAAGAATGCGTGCCTACTCATTTCAGTGCACTGTATTATACTTACTTAATCTAAGTAAGCAAGTACCTACCTACATACATAATCGATAATGTTGTTTATTCTACTCTACATACTTGTGGCTTTTTAAATAAGTACATTTTCGGCAAAATACCATGGCATTATATTATTATTATTATTGATGTGACAACTTACATTTGGTTTGACATATAAGTAAGTACTTACCTACCTAAGTACTTATACAAAATTAAATACTTAAGTAAGTACTCTTACTTACAATGAATTCGTCTAGTTTGCGTTCTGGAATCTCTTATTATTTAGGTAATTAAGTACTTTACTTACTTACTAGGATTATTGTTTTCGTACCTATAAATAAGTAGGTACTTATAATTATTATATAAGTAGGTATGTTTCCCAGTCATTATGATTATACTAGGTAGGTACATACATACTTGCTTGCTTGCTTGCTTACTTACCTACCTACCTACCTAGATGTGTTATTTACAGTCCATTTAAACATAAGTAAGTACTTACTCACGTCTTGTCGTTGGGAGTGACTAGGTAGGTACCTACCTACTTACTTATGTTGAAAACATTAAATTTTAGAACATACCTAAATACTTAACTATGTACCTACCTACATAATAACATTTAAGTATAAGTATTCTTGTGATATATGCTTTTAATAAGGTGTTCATTATATATATTAAGTACTTATTATTTATATTATTTACATACTTAGGTATTTTTTTTTTTTTTAATTATATACCTAAGTAGGTACCTATACACTTACCTACTTATGCATGAGAAGGATGAAATAGATACTTACTAAGTACTTACATACTCAATAACGTAAGGATAAATTATTAGCCCGTACGTATGAGCCGAGCGGAGCGGTACCCCTCGCCCCGCGCGCCTCGACTTCGCCTTACCCCGCCGCGGAGACCGTACCGCTACTATAAATATAGCTGCACGAAACGCGATGGTTTTTATTCGTCCCCTTCTGTTCATCGCGCGCGCCCGTCGCTACGCTACGATACAACAATGGCCCGTACCAAGCAGACTGCCCGCAAGTCCACCGGAGGCAAAGCGCCCCGCAAGCAGCTCGCAACTAAGGCTGCTCGTAAGAGTGCGCCCGCCACCGGAGGTGTGAAGAAGCCCCATCGTTACAGGCCCGGTACCGTCGCTCTTCGTGAGATCCGTCGTTACCAGAAGAGCACTGAGCTTCTGATCCGCAAGCTGCCGTTCCAGCGTCTCGTGCGTGAGATCGCGCAAGACTTCAAGACTGACCTGCGTTTCCAGAGCTCCGCCGTTATGGCCCTCCAGGAGGCCAGCGAGGCGTACCTCGTCGGTCTTTTCGAAGACACTAACCTGTGCGCCATCCACGCGAAGCGTGTCACCATCATGCCGAAAGACATCCAGCTCGCTCGCCGTATCCGCGGTGAACGTGCTTAAGCGGTGGCTGCATCGTGCATTACGCGCACCTCGTTCGCTGTAACAAAACGGCCCTTTTCAGGGCCACAAAACATTCATTATTATACGCATTGTTTCTTTAAACTAAGACGAAGACGATTACTTACTCTTACTTGAGTACTTTTATCTTCGTATCTAAGTAGGTACTTACATAAGTAATTAACTAAATACATTTCTTACACCTTTTTTATGCAGTACTAGTACCTAGGTAGGTACGTACTTACTTTCGTATAAGTAGGTACAGTTTACCTATACATAAATAAATAACACACATAATAGCCTAACAAGAAAACCAATCACTAAGTAAGTACTACATAGTTTCTTTTGTGAACAACGGAGGGCGCCACATGCATGATTCAAGCAGATTACAAACTTATTTTGATTAACTGAGCACTGTTTTCACATTTAAAAATCAAAAAACTATGTAGGTACCACATCTATTCTAATCTACATAGATAGGTAGGTAGTTAAGTACTTACTTACATATTAAATTATAATAATGTTACTTACAAACGTGTTGTTGGCAAATCCTGTAGGAGCGGTACAATTACTCCAATGTAAAACACAGACACTTGTCACAGTCACCCACCACTAAGTTTTTTTCACTACTTTCTACCAAAACACAATTCACATTTCACGATAATTAAATAATTACGTATTTTTGTTCTTTTCAACACTCGCTAGCAACAGACAATGGCGCCGCAAGATGGCGGCGGCGGAAGCGTATTTATTACAATGTATGCACCTAGGTAAATACCTACCTAGACCTACTAATAATACAACTAGGTCTATCTAATTTACTCAAAAATCACTAAAAATGTTGTAGGTACGTATTATTAAGTAATAACTGAAGTATTTTATTTTTACTAAGTAGGTAGGTAGGTACTTATTTTAAATTTTGATATTGACAATTCAAATTATTGTGAATCATTGTTCATGAGAAAAAGTTAGTGGTAGGTAAATAGGTACCTAACCTAGGTAACAAGTGTGTGTGTGTTTAAGATTGGTGCTCCCTCCCTGAAGTAAGTCAGTAAAAAATAAAATATAAGTACTTAGGTAATACATAAGTAGGTACATATGTATAAAAATAAAATGTTGCGTAAGTAAATAGGTAAGTACCTATATATTATACTCTACGTTATGGTGGCAAAAGTTTTAAGTACCTACCTACCTAGGTAGGTTAGTATAAATTTCTGTAATTTGTGTCTGCTTGTTGAATGATTGTATTTAAGTAGGTACTTACTTATTTGTTTTGCATAGGTACATACATACATTTACATACATAGGTACATATTTACTTACTAGAATTGTAATTGTAATAGGTACCTACATACATACTTAGGTACCTCCTTACCATGAATAAAACTTACTTACTTACTTAACTAACTAGGTAAGTACCTAAATCTCGTCTCGTCTCGATGTCGTAATAATGTATTTATATATATAATAAACATAAATATTTAAATATTCAGACAATATAGGTAATAACTTAATATTGAAATTAATAAGAGTACAAAATCGTGTACGACACTATACTCATTCTGACCCGCTCTATCTCGCGCATCGCATCGCTTCGTCTCTGTCTGCGGCCCCGCGCCCCTTCGCTTTCCCGCTTCTCGTCCGCCGACGATATATATATCGCGCGGTGGGCCTGAATTTTTAGACAACGCTCCGGCTCCGTCGTGCGCACGCAGTTTGATCAAGAGAAAGCAGCAACAGCAAGTTCAAGATGACCGGCCGTGGAAAGGGAGGAAAGGGATTGGGAAAAGGAGGAGCGAAGCGACACAGGAAGGTTCTTCGTGATAACATCCAGGGTATCACAAAGCCGGCCATCCGTCGTCTGGCACGCCGAGGCGGTGTCAAACGTATCTCCGGTCTGATCTACGAGGAGACTCGTGGTGTGCTGAAGGTGTTCCTAGAGAACGTGATCCGTGACGCCGTCACGTACACCGAGCACGCCAAGAGGAAGACCGTCACCGCCATGGACGTCGTCTACGCGCTGAAACGTCAGGGACGCACCCTGTACGGTTTCGGCGGTTAAGTCGCTCGCACCGCACCGCGGCGCGCACATCGTGTTCCGCAGCCGATACGGCTACGAGGATACCGTGTAACCAACAAAAAGGCCCTTTTCAGGGCCGCAAATTGTTCTTGTTTTACGTATAGTTTCTTCAAACTGGCAACAACGATTCATAATACCTATACTGACAATAATTATATTATTATTTATATGCATCATCATACACCTAGGTACATTATGCTTGCGTATTTACATTTACACACTGGCAGCAAAAGTACCTACCCACTTATTCTTACTTATATAGGTACCTATGAAAAATATTGGTCAGAAAAAGCGTGCGAAGCTTATAAAAGAATATATGTATGTATATAGATTTATGGGTAGGTACTTAAGTAGGTACCTACGCTATTAGTCCTCAAGAGACGACTAATAAGTACTTATAATATTTTAGTTTACCTAAATACCTCCCAAAAGACGTGGTAGGTAGGTATAATAGGTACTTACCTTTACGGTGCAATGCAACCACACGTTCGTTTTACCACGTTCATCTGCTTAGTAACCTACTACTACCTAATTAATTTTAAGTAAGTAAGCAGGTAGGTACTTACAGATGAAACTTTTTATCACACATTAATGTATTTGTACTTACTTTTTTTTTAAAGTATTCATGTTTTTCTTGACATGGGACGACATACATAAATACTTACCTCGACTCGTGAATGAACACGAACATTGTTAGTCGTACTTACACGGTGTTCGTATTCTGCGTTTGCAGTTTTATATACTTAAGTAAGTACCTACCTACCGAATACTCTTGTGTACCTATGTATTTAGTATTTAGGCGCATATTATGTATGTACCTAGGTCATAATCTATCATACTTACGGTACCAAATGACCTATGCAGTCAAGTAGTACACCTACCTACTCGCTCTCGTTCTCTCTACCTACTTGTGTGTGTCTGTCTGTCTGTCTGTAAGTCCTTTACTTAGGTACGCACAAGTGAGTGCGATGATGCGTTTGACCATCATCTGCACGTGCACACTGCACGACCATCGGCCACCAGTCACCAGCCAGCCATCTCACAACACCGGCTGATGACTGCCTTCATGTGATGCCGCCGAGACACCGGTGTGTCCTACGACCGTTCATCTTCGACACGTCAAAAGTCCATCCGCACCCGCTTGCCGCGCCCGCAGCCGCCACCCGCCGGGAGCGCCTTCTCTTCGCCTTCACCGTGGACGTCCGCCTCACCGCCACCGTCGACACACGCCGAGATAAACGCCCACAAATCAGACCACGTACGAGCTCCTCAACGCCGTCTCCACATTTAACGCGCCGCACGCGCCAACCCGCCGTACGCAAGCGTCCAACCATTAGCCCGCCCGCCCGACAAACGTATACACTACACATATATCGTATAAAAACAGTACACTGACATTGTTTTTTATTTAAAAAAATCATCATCATTCGACCATGGTTAGTGAAAACTTGGAACACATCAACTCGGAAAACGTCTCGAGGCACGCGGTCTGTCTGTGCGGCAATGCTCGAAATACGTGTCTCGAAATTTTGCTAGTGGCGACATCGTACGGTCGTTTTACGAACTACACTCCTTACTTGTTACTTACGTGTTACCTCAACCTCAATCAACTCAATCGAAATGGCTGACACCGCTGTTGCATCCGACGCGCCCGCGCCCACCACCCCCGCGAAGAAGCCGAAGGCATCCGCAGCAGCCAAGAAGCCGAAAGCGAAGCCCACGCACCCGAAGACCTCCGAGATGGTCAACAAGGCCATCAAGGACCTGAAGGAGCGCAGCGGCTCGTCTCTGCAGGCGATTAAGAAGTACATCGCCGCGTCTTACAAGGTCGACGCTGAAAAGCTCGCGCCTTTCATCAGAAAGTACCTGAAGAGCGCCGTCGAGTCCGGCGCGCTGATCCAGACCAAGGGCAAGGGTGCGTCCGGTTCGTTCAAGCTCGAGTCGAAAACTTCCGCAGCCAAGAAGCCAGCAGGCGCCGCCAAACCGGCCAAGAAGGCTGCCGCCGCTAAGAAGCCCGCCAAGAAGGCCGTCGCTGCGTCCTCCGCCGCCGCCAAGAAGAAGTCCGCCTCCGCTTCACCGTCTAAGCCCAAGTCTGCGGCTGCCACAAAGGACAAGAAAGCCGCCGCCGCTAAAAAGAAGCCCGCCGCGAAGGCGAAAATCGCCACACCCTCAAAGGCTAAAAGCGCCGCACCCAAGGCAAAGAAGACCGCCAAGCCGCCGACTAAGAAGCCGAAGGCGCCCAAACCGAAGAAGGCTGCCGCTCCCAAGGCGAAGCCCGCAGCTAAGAAGTCCTCCGCCGCCGGCAAGAAGTAAGCCGACGACGGTTTTTGTTGTGTTGCTTGCCGCCGCCGCCGCCGCAGTGACTACACGAAGCCATCGAACGTGCGCCATCGTGTTCGCACCGTATGTCGTCGGCACCGTTGGTGGTGTTGTTGTTGCGCTGTTGTATCATCTACTCGATACGCACGCACACGCACACAATGGGCGACTGACTACACTCGGACGACGAACACACGAGCCACGGTCGGTGAGTGCGCTAATACCGCACAACAAAAAGCCCTTTTCAGGGCTAACAAACAATTCGAGAAAACCAAATTGTTCTCTATTGTACTTTACTACGACGATTGTGTACTTACCTACGCCACGACGCAGGTAGGTACTAGGTACAAAATATATTAAATTAGGATAAGTACCTACCTACTTGTATGAAACTAATGTTGTAAGTACATAGGCCTCACCTGCCTGACTACTCTATACTATTGAAAACGAATTAAAAATCGGAGCGGAGCGTTTCATATAAGTACCTAAATACAAATAATATGTAAGGTGACATACATCATGCTTACAAAAATATTATACGCACATACATACCTAAGTAACTAAAATTCCCTCTAGCGACGGAACACTATTAGGTACCTACCTACGTAGGTATATTGAAAATGAAAATAACTTAAAAATCCCTGGGATCGAAACCTAGAGGTAGGTGCGACGACGAGCAAAGCGAGGAGGAGCGGTTAGGTGCACATGTTCGTTAAAAACTAAAGCGGAGCGCAGCGGAGCGGAGCGGAGCGTTTCATGTATAGTATGTAAAATACAAATTAGGTACATGTAAGGTAAGTAAGTACCTATACCGTATAAGTACCTACCATACAATACACCTGAGATACAGAATATGTCGAATTGTTATTTTATATTCAGTATTGTATATATCGTACTTAATATCAAAATAACCTTGTTAGTACCCATTATAAGTAATAGTAGACATATAAAATTAAAAAAAAAAAAGCACACAAGCTAACAAAAGTTAGTACACGAGCGATTTGTGACTACTCGACGCTTGTATCACCGTACACGACACCACCCGTTGATATATATATAGAGGGTCGCCGGTTGAGTAAGATACATTTCAACTCGTGAATTCGCTCGCTGCACACGTCGGCGCGCGCTCCATCTTCTGTCTCGCTCTATCAAGAAACAAACCAACAACCATGTCTGGCCGCGGCAAGGGAGGCAAGGTTAAGGGAAAGGCAAAGTCCCGTTCAAACCGTGCTGGACTCCAGTTCCCCGTCGGTCGTATCCACAGGCTGCTGCGCAAGGGTAACTACGCCGAGCGTGTCGGTGCCGGTGCGCCCGTTTACCTGGCGGCCGTCATGGAGTACCTGGCCGCTGAAGTTCTCGAGTTGGCCGGTAACGCCGCCCGTGACAACAAGAAGACCAGAATCATCCCGAGACACTTGCAGCTGGCCATCCGCAACGACGAGGAGCTGAACAAGCTGCTCTCCGGCGTGACCATCGCCCAGGGTGGTGTGCTGCCTAACATCCAGGCCGTGCTTCTGCCCAAGAAGACCGAGAAGAAGGCTTAAATCGAGTCGTCGTTCATCGGACACGCCACACTCCGCTGCTCGTGAGCTTTCACATGCACACGTCAGCGGCAAAACGGCCCTTTTCAGGGCCACAATATTATTCATGATTATTAAACACTGTTTCAACAAGACTTTACACGAACGATACATAACATTATATTAGGACTATGTAGGCATTTATATTTAGCTAGCTAGCTAGCTAGACAGACAATTCAATTAGGAGTGGGTCGTCTCTGTATTTTTCGATAACGAGTGTCGTCTCGTGTTTCTGTGTCGAAAACCTGTTTCCAAAGCAGTGTCGTGTAGCACTGGTTTGATGACTGGCTAGCTTTGTTCGTCTATTTTTTCTTTATATGGCTGGCGCCAAGCGGGCGCAGAGCGCGGGTAAACACAAAACCAAAGGGGTCACTGTGGTGTGAATTTTATTTTTAATAACTGACATAAAAGAGGTGTTGTAATTTTTCCAACTATACTATTAGATAATAAATATTTACACCCTGTATACATAAATATAGGTAACTCAAAACAATAATAAGTGTTGAGCAAATTAAAGTAGGCGAGTCCAAGTCCAATACAAACACAGTCCAGATAGTTCTACATTGCTCAAATAACTCGACAATGCTTTGACAATGATAACACGTTGATCAAAACCAATGTTAATAACACTTTTCCCCGCAATATCTAATTTTGTTTGCTGCCGCAGAAAAAAAGCAAAACCGCCATTACAGAGAGTGGCTTCGTTCACCCATCTTGTCGCTGCGTTCAGTTGCGTGACGTCACTTCCGTCTCCGCTCGCCGTAGATTGCGTTCCGAAATCGATAAATGCTGCCAGCCGAAATCTCGGAACAATGACAGCCGTGCTTTTTGGTAGGAATAAAATATTTTTGCCAACATAAGACAGTATAGTGCCACAAACTTATCTGTTCCGGTGAGAGCGAAGTAAATTGATCCATATCTCAGTACTCTATGAATTGTATATTGATATAGATTAGATGGGTTTATTAATACCGCAAGAGCGAATTAACAATACGAGCAAACTTTAAATCTTATAGAATTAAGAAATATTACACATTTATGTGAGCTGTCACCGGAACAGATAAGTTTGTGGCACTGTAGGTGATATTCCCTCTTAGCGTAGATAACACTAACTAATTAATCATAATGTTCAATTCTGAATTATAATAATATGCAGATTTATGCATACGCGCAATACGCACCAAACATTTTTTATGTAATGACGCTTGACAACAAACAATCATAAGTAAAAAACCTCAAAATTCATTCACCCACATAAACACAAAACATATAAATTATTATTATTCCAAAACGCAGCTCAAGTGCAACTAATCCTTAACTATTTAACAATAAATATCATTTCCGGCTTCCGCATCCTCACGCGCATCACGAAATAATATGCATTTTTTTCTCTAGCAAAAGCCTTATTTTGTCATTATATTACCGTCTTTATTGCATTAACATAAAGTTCAAGAGAATTTGAAATAGATAAGTTTGTTTGTGTGCGTGCAAGCACAACGCGACTAGGATAACCATTTAGAAATTTGGAAAGTCCTAGCAAAAAGCCGGACATTTGAATGAACCATTATTAGTTAGGTACGGTAACGCTAAGTTTGATTATTTTGAAACTAATTTTGTTTCGAAGATACAATTTTAGGTTTGTAGTTTGTTTGCTATATAATATTTATTTTATTTTATTGTTTGACCGTATACGATGATTTCTAAAGAAGATTTTGAATCTGTCTAAGTTTTTAGATGAATGAGAAGACGACAAAATTTTTAGACTTGTTTGATATTTAAGCCAAAAAATCCATAGTAAAAAAATCTAGGAATCCGAATAAATCTGGACGAATGGTAACCCTACACGCGACGCGAGATGAGACACGAGGCGGGTTGTTTAATAACATGGCATTAACATCTTTATTGTGATTAAGATAAAGGTCAAATTCATATGATGATATGAATATTTTCGAAAGGCCGAAAGGTACTTCGTCTTGAAAATGAAGTTTGATTTTAATGTTATGAGCATAAAGTTCATATTAGGATACGAAATGTAGGGCATTATCTCGTGAACGTGAACAGTCCAGTGTCGTCGTCTTGTTATCAAACCAGTGCCAGATTTTTGCAATTCAATATCCGTCTTTATCTTTATAGAGATAAAGTTTATATTTGAATGATGCGTTACACCGGTCTTCCGGCACTGGTTATTGTTTCATGCAATTTCCATCTTTATTGATACAAGATAAAGTTCATATTTATTTTCTATGATTGCGAACAAGTGCCAATGTCGTCGTCTGAACCATATTGTAGTGTTAGACTGTTTAGTGCTTTAACGTTACCGTCGCGCGTCGCGTCGCCAGTGCCAGCCGTCTCACGTCGCGCCGTCTCATGGCGCACCGTCTCTTACTTGGCACGGGTTTAATGACGAGACTTCTTTTACCGGAATCGGAAAACGGTGCATCCGTTCCAGGCAGTGAAACGGTATTTTGAAACGGTGCGTCTTTGGAACGCTCACTCCTAAATTCAATAATATACTACTACCTAGGTACCTGAATGTCTAATGAACTTACGATAATTACTTAAATGAAAATGAGTAAGTAAGCTTACACGTAACTTATTCGTGTTACTACGATTATATGATGTAATAAGAAATAATTTCATTACTAAGTACCTACCTAATTAGGTACTAACTTAAGTACTTACTTGCATATATTATTTTAATACTGTTAGTAGTAGATCTAACCTCCTACATACCTACTTATGTATGGTATCCTGGTAAAATAATGATTTATGAACTAAGTATTCATGTTTCAATGTTATAGATGGGTAGTTTAAGTTATGTAGCGCGATTTTCAAAGTCATAAAAATATATTATATTACTTAGGTACAGTTTACTTACTTAAATCATAATTGTAAAAATAATATACTTAAGTACCTACTTATATACCTACCAGGAGACTAAAAATAAGTAGGAGAGTTTTTTTTTTTAATTTTATGGTAAGTAATTGCGTTCATCATTAAACATAATAATAATACCTAATATATCTATTAAGTACATACCTAATATATGTAATAAGTATAGATTAACATCGTATCGGTTGTTATACTTAATAATTAAGTAATAAGTAAGTATATTACTGCTATTTTCATCTGGGGAATTATACCATAAACGTAAAAATATTATAACGAAAATGAACGCGTGCATCGATTCTGCCGTCACCGCCGCCGCCGCCGCCGCCGCCGCGTCGCTCGCTGTATACAGAATGCCGCAACGCGATTGGTCGAATGACGCGTCTGACTCATAACGAGCGCCCCTCGCCGCGCGCTCGTAATAAAATCCGACCGTCGGCCCGGTTTCAGGTATTACGAGCTAAACACTCGCAACGTTCGCATCTCCGGTTTTGAATCCAGTTTGAAGCCACCATGCCACCCAAGACTAGCGGCAAGGCCGCCAAGAAGTCCGGCAAAGCCCAGAAGAACATCTCCAAGTCGGACAAGAAAAAGAAGAAGCACAAGAGGAAGGAGAGCTACGCCATCTACATCTACAAGGTGTTGAAGCAGGTCCACCCCGACACCGGTATCTCCTCGAAGGCCATGTCAATCATGAACTCGTTCGTGAACGACATCTTCGAGCGTATCGCCGCGGAAGCGTCTCGTCTCGCCCACTACAACAAGCGTTCGACGATCACCTCCAGGGAGGTGCAGACCTCCGTGAGGCTCCTGCTGCCCGGTGAGCTCGCCAAGCACGCCGTCAGTGAAGGTACCAAGGCGGTCACCAAGTACACCTCGTCCAAGTGAGGTGTGTGCCCCCAAACATAGCGGTGTACGGTGCCACTATGTTGTGCCTACCACCGAAACAAACGGCCCTTTTCAGGGCCACAAATATTTTCTGATGATTTACGATTGTTTCAATACTTACATACAAAAACGATTACTTACTTATATATCATAATATAAGATGATGTCAATATATAATATGTATATTGATGGTTACACTTACTTACTTGTGTTTACACACACTGTGGTAGGTACTCGCTACACTTAGGTAACGTATTAATGTGAAATATTAGGCATAATGTAAGTACTTATCTATGTAGGTACTAGGTACATACACGGACGGAGGAGCTGCGACGACGTGTTCACTGCACACGACGACGACGGATGGATTTGTATGAGTGACCCTGGAAAGGAAGAAACAAAAACGGACGTTTAGTTAAATAAAATTAAAATGTGAAAGAATGCGTGCCTACTCATTTCAGTGCACTGTATTATACTTACTTAATCTAAGTAAGCAAGTACCTACCTACATACATAATCGATAATGTTGTTTATTCTACTCTACATACTTGTGGCTTTTTAAATAAGTACATTTTCGGCAAAATACCATGGCATTATATTATTATTATTATTGATGTGACAACTTACATTTGGTTTGACATATAAGTAAGTACTTACCTACCTAAGTACTTATACAAAATTAAATACTTAAGTAAGTACTCTTACTTACAATGAATTCGTCTAGTTTGCGTTCTGGAATCTCTTATTATTTAGGTAATTAAGTACTTTACTTACTTACTAGGATTATTGTTTTCGTACCTATAAATAAGTAGGTACTTATAATTATTATATAAGTAGGTATGTTTCCCAGTCATTATGATTATACTAGGTAGGTACATACATACTTGCTTGCTTGCTTGCTTACTTACCTACCTACCTACCTAGATGTGTTATTTACAGTCCATTTAAACATAAGTAAGTACTTACTCACGTCTTGTCGTTGGGAGTGACTAGGTAGGTACCTACCTACTTACTTATGTTGAAAACATTAAATTTTAGAACATACCTAAATACTTAACTATGTACCTACCTACATAATAACATTTAAGTATAAGTATTCTTGTGATATATGCTTTTAATAAGGTGTTCATTATATATATTAAGTACTTATTATTTATATTATTTACATACTTAGGTATTTTTTTTTTTTTTAATTATATACCTAAGTAGGTACCTATACACTTACCTACTTATGCATGAGAAGGATGAAATAGATACTTACTAAGTACTTACATACTCAATAACGTAAGGATAAATTATTAGCCCGTACGTATGAGCCGAGCGGAGCGGTACCCCTCGCCCCGCGCGCCTCGACTTCGCCTTACCCCGCCGCGGAGACCGTACCGCTACTATAAATATAGCTGCACGAAACGCGATGGTTTTTATTCGTCCCCTTCTGTTCATCGCGCGCGCCCGTCGCTACGCTACGATACAACAATGGCCCGTACCAAGCAGACTGCCCGCAAGTCCACCGGAGGCAAAGCGCCCCGCAAGCAGCTCGCAACTAAGGCTGCTCGTAAGAGTGCGCCCGCCACCGGAGGTGTGAAGAAGCCCCATCGTTACAGGCCCGGTACCGTCGCTCTTCGTGAGATCCGTCGTTACCAGAAGAGCACTGAGCTTCTGATCCGCAAGCTGCCGTTCCAGCGTCTCGTGCGTGAGATCGCGCAAGACTTCAAGACTGACCTGCGTTTCCAGAGCTCCGCCGTTATGGCCCTCCAGGAGGCCAGCGAGGCGTACCTCGTCGGTCTTTTCGAAGACACTAACCTGTGCGCCATCCACGCGAAGCGTGTCACCATCATGCCGAAAGACATCCAGCTCGCTCGCCGTATCCGCGGTGAACGTGCTTAAGCGGTGGCTGCATCGTGCATTACGCGCACCTCGTTCGCTGTAACAAAACGGCCCTTTTCAGGGCCACAAAACATTCATTATTATACGCATTGTTTCTTTAAACTAAGACGAAGACGATTACTTACTCTTACTTGAGTACTTTTATCTTCGTATCTAAGTAGGTACTTACATAAGTAATTAACTAAATACATTTCTTACACCTTTTTTATGCAGTACTAGTACCTAGGTAGGTACGTACTTACTTTCGTATAAGTAGGTACAGTTTACCTATACATAAATAAATAACACACATAATAGCCTAACAAGAAAACCAATCACTAAGTAAGTACTACATAGTTTCTTTTGTGAACAATGGAGGGCGCCACATGCATGATTCAAGCAGATTACAAACTTATTTTGATTAACTGAGCACTGTTTTCACATTTAAAAATCAAAAAACTATGTAGGTACCACATCTATTCTAATCTACATAGATAGGTAGGTAGTTAAGTACTTACTTACATATTAAATTATAATAATGTTACTTACAAACGTGTTGTTGGCAAATCCTGTAGGAGCGGTACAATTACTCCAATGTAAAACACACACACTTGTCACAGTCACCCACCACTAAGTTTTTTTCACTACTTTCTACCAAAACACAATTCACATTTCACGATAATTAAATAATTACGTATTTTTGTTCTTTTCAACACTCGCTAGCAACAGACAATGGCGCCGCAAGATGGCGGCGGCGGAAGCGTATTTATTACAATGTATGCACCTAGGTAAATACCTACCTAGACCTACTAATAATACAACTAGGTCTATCTAATTTACTCAAAAATCACTAAAAATGTTGTAGGTACGTATTATTAAGTAATAACTGAAGTATTTTATTTTTACTAAGTAGGTAGGTAGGTACTTATTTTAAATTTTGATATTGACAATTCAAATTATTGTGAATCATTGTTCATGAGAAAAAGTTAGTGGTAGGTAAATAGGTACCTAACCTAGGTAACAAGTGTGTGTGTGTTTAAGATTGGTGCTCCCTCCCTGAAGTAAGTCAGTAAAAAATAAAATATAAGTACTTAGGTAATACATAAGTAGGTACATATGTATAAAAATAAAATGTTGCGTAAGTAAATAGGTAAGTACCTATATATTATACTCTACGTTATGGTGGCAAAAGTTTTAAGTACCTACCTACCTAGGTAGGTTAGTATAAATTTCTGTAATTTGTGTCTGCTTGTTGAATGATTGTATTTAAGTAGGTACTTACTTATTTGTTTTGCATAGGTACATACATACATTTACATACATAGGTACATATTTACTTACTAGAATTGTAATTGTAATAGGTACCTACATACATACTTAGGTACCTCCTTACCATGAATAAAACTTACTTACTTACTTAACTAACTAGGTAAGTACCTAAATCTCGTCTCGTCTCGATGTCGTAATAATGTATTTATATATATAATAAACATAAATATTTAAATATTCAGACAATATAGGTAATAACTTAATATTGAAATTAATAAGAGTACAAAATCGTGTACGACACTATACTCATTCTGACCCGCTCTATCTCGCGCATCGCATCGCTTCGTCTCTGTCTGCGGCCCCGCGCCCCTTCGCTTTCCCGCTTCTCGTCCGCCGACGATATATATATCGCGCGGTGGGCCTGAATTTTTAGACAACGCTCCGGCTCCGTCGTGCGCACGCAGTTTGATCAAGAGAAAGCAGCAACAGCAAGTTCAAGATGACCGGCCGTGGAAAGGGAGGAAAGGGATTGGGAAAAGGAGGAGCGAAGCGACACAGGAAGGTTCTTCGTGATAACATCCAGGGTATCACAAAGCCGGCCATCCGTCGTCTGGCACGCCGAGGCGGTGTCAAACGTATCTCCGGTCTGATCTACGAGGAGACTCGTGGTGTGCTGAAGGTGTTCCTAGAGAACGTGATCCGTGACGCCGTCACGTACACCGAGCACGCCAAGAGGAAGACCGTCACCGCCATGGACGTCGTCTACGCGCTGAAACGTCAGGGACGCACCCTGTACGGTTTCGGCGGTTAAGTCGCTCGCACCGCACCGCGCACATCGTGTTCCGCAGCCGATACGGCTACGAGGATACCGTGTAACCAACAAAAAGGCCCTTTTCAGGGCCGCAAATTGTTCTTGTTTTACGTATAGTTTCTTCAAACTGGCAACAACGATTCATAATACCTATACTGACAATAATTATATTATTATTTATATGCATCATCATACACCTAGGTACATTATGCTTGCGTATTTACATTTACACACTGGCAGCAAAAGTACCTACCCACTTATTCTTACTTATATAGGTACCTATGAAAAATATTGGTCAGAAAAAGCGTGCGAAGCTTATAAAAGAATATATGTATGTATATAGATTTATGGGTAGGTACTTAAGTAGGTACCTACGCTATTAGTCCTCAAGAGACGACTAATAAGTACTTATAATATTTTAGTTTACCTAAATACCTCCCAAAAGACGTGGTAGGTAGGTATAATAGGTACTTACCTTTACGGTGCAATGCAACCACACGTTCGTTTTACCACGTTCATCTGCTTAGTAACCTACTACTACCTAATTATATTTAAGTAAGTAAGTAGGTAGGTACTTACAGATGAAACTTTTTATCACACATTAATGTATTTGTACTTACTTTTTTTTAAGTATTCATGTTTTTCTTGACATGGGACGACATACATAAATACTTACCTCGACTCGTGAATGAACACGAACATTGTTAGTCGTACTTACACGGTGTTCGTATTCTGCGTTTGCAGTTTTATATACTTAAGTAAGTACCTACCTACCGAATACTCTTGTGTACCTATGTATTTAGTATTTAGGCGCATATTATGTATGTACCTAGGTCATAATCTATCATACTTACGGTACCAAATGACCTATGCAGTCAAGTAGTACACCTACCTACTCGCTCTCGTTCTCTCTACCTACTTGTGTGTGTCTGTCTGTCTGTCTGTAAGTCCTTTACTTAGGTACGCACAAGTGAGTGCGATGATGCGTTTGACCATCATCTGCACGTGCACACTGCACGACCATCGGCCACCAGTCACCAGCCAGCCATCTCACAGCACCGGCTGATGACTGCCTTCATGTGATGCCGCCGAGACACCGGTGTGTCCTACGACCGTTCATCTTCGACACGTCAAAAGTCCATCCGCACCCGCTTGCCGCGCCCGCAGCCGCCACCCGCTGGGAGCGCCTTCTCTTCGCCTTCACCGTGGACGTCCGCCTCACCGCCACCGTCGACACACGCCGAGATAAACGCCCACAAATCAGACCACGTACGAGCTCCTCAACGCCGTCTCCACATTTAACGCGCCGCACGCGCCAACCCGCCGTACGCAAGCGTCCAACCATTAGCCCGCCCGCCCGACAAACGTATACACTACACATATATCGTATAAAAACAGTACACTGACATTGTTTTTTATTTAAAAAAATCATCATCATTCGACCATGGTTAGTGAAAACTTGGAACACATCAACTCGGAAAACGTCTCGAGGCACGCGGTCTGTCTGTGCGGCAATGCTCGAAATACGTGTCTCGAAATTTTGCTAGTGGCGACATCGTACGGTCGTTTTACGAACTACACTCCTTACTTGTTACTTACGTGTTACCTCAACCTCAATCAACTCAATCGAAATGGCTGACACCGCTGTTGCATCCGACGCGCCCGCGCCCACCACCCCCGCGAAGAAGCCGAAGGCATCCGCAGCAGCCAAGAAGCCGAAAGCGAAGCCCACGCACCCGAAGACCTCCGAGATGGTCAACAAGGCCATCAAGGACCTGAAGGAGCGCAGCGGCTCGTCTCTGCAGGCGATTAAGAAGTACATCGCCGCGTCTTACAAGGTCGACGCTGAAAAGCTCGCGCCTTTCATCAGAAAGTACCTGAAGAGCGCCGTCGAGTCCGGCGCGCTGATCCAGACCAAGGGCAAGGGTGCGTCCGGTTCGTTCAAGCTCGAATCGAAAACTTCCGCAGCCAAGAAGCCAGCAGGCGCCGCCAAACCGGCCAAGAAGGCTGCCGCCGCTAAGAAGCCCGCCAAGAAGGCCGTCGCTGCGTCCTCCGCCGCCGCCAAGAAGAAGTCCGCCTCCGCTTCACCGTCTAAGCCCAAGTCTGCGGCTGCCACCAAGGACAAGAAAGCCGCCGCCGCTAAAAAGAAGCCCGCCGCGAAGGCGAAAATCGCCACACCCTCAAAGGCTAAAAGCGCCGCACCCAAGGCAAAGAAGACCGCCAAGCCGCCGACTAAGAAGCCGAAGGCGCCCAAACCGAAGAAGGCTGCCGCTCCCAAGGCGAAGCCCGCAGCTAAGAAGTCCTCCGCCGCCGGCAAGAAGTAAGCCGACGACGGTTTTTGTTGTGTTGCTTGCCGCCGCCGCCGCCGCAGTGACTACACGAAGCCATCGAACGTGCGCCATCGTGTTCGCACCGTATGTCGTCGGCACCGTTGGTGGTGTTGTTGTTGCGCTGTTGTATCATCTACTCGATACGCACGCACACGCACACAATGGGCGACTGACTACACTCGGACGACGAACACACGAGCCACGGTCGGTGAGTGCGCTAATACCGCACAACAAAAAGCCCTTTTCAGGGCTAACAAACAATTCGAGAAAACCAAATTGTTCTCTATTGTACTTTACTACGACGATTGTGTACTTACCTACGCCACGACGCAGGTAGGTACTAGGTACAAAATATATTAAATTAGGATAAGTACCTACCTACTTGTATGAAACTAATGTTGTAAGTACATAGGCCTCACCTGCCTGACTACTCTATACTATTGAAAACGAATTAAAAATCGGAGCGGAGCGTTTCATATAAGTACCTAAATACAAATAATATGTAAGGTGACATACATCATGCTTACAAAAATATTATACGCACATACATACCTAAGTAACTAAAATTCCCTCTAGCGACGGAACACTATTAGGTACCTACCTACGTAGGTATATTGAAAATGAAAATAACTTAAAAATCCCTGGGATCGAAACCTAGAGGTAGGTGCGACGACGAGCAAAGCGAGGAGGAGCGGTTAGGTGCACATGTTCGTTAAAAACTAAAGCGGAGCGCAGCGGAGCGGAGCGGAGCGTTTCATGTATAGTATGTAAAATACAAATTAGGTACATGTAAGGTAAGTAAGTACCTATACCGTATAAGTACCTACCATACAATACACCTGAGATACAGAATATGTCGAATTGTTATTTTATATTCAGTATTGTATATATCGTACTTAATATCAAAATAACCTTGTTAGTACCCATTATAAGTAATAGTAGACATATAAAATTAAAAAAAAAAAAAGCACACAAGCTAACAAAAGTTAGTACACGAGCGATTTGTGACTACTCGACGCTTGTATCACCGTACACGACACCACCCGTTGATATATATATAGAGGGTCGCCGGTTGAGTAAGATACATTTCAACTCGTGAATTCGCTCGCTGCACACGTCGGCGCGCGCTCCATCTTCTGTCTCGCTCTATCAAGAAACAAACCAACAACCATGTCTGGCCGCGGCAAGGGAGGCAAGGTTAAGGGAAAGGCAAAGTCCCGTTCAAACCGTGCTGGACTCCAGTTCCCCGTCGGTCGTATCCACAGGCTGCTGCGCAAGGGTAACTACGCCGAGCGTGTCGGTGCCGGTGCGCCCGTTTACCTGGCGGCCGTCATGGAGTACCTGGCCGCTGAAGTTCTCGAGTTGGCCGGTAACGCCGCCCGTGACAACAAGAAGACCAGAATCATCCCGAGACACTTGCAGCTGGCCATCCGCAACGACGAGGAGCTGAACAAGCTGCTCTCCGGCGTGACCATCGCCCAGGGTGGTGTGCTGCCTAACATCCAGGCCGTGCTTCTGCCCAAGAAGACCGAGAAGAAGGCTTAAATCGAGTCGTCGTTCATCGGACACGCCACACTCCGCTGCTCGTGAGCTTTCACATGCACACGTCAGCGGCAAAACGGCCCTTTTCAGGGCCACAATATTATTCATGATTATTAAACACTGTTTCAACAAGACTTTACACGAACGATACATAACATTATATTAGGACTATGTAGGCATTTATATTTAGCTAGCTAGCTAGCTAGACAGACAATTCAATAATATACTACTACCTAGGTACCTGAATGTCTAATGAACTTACGATAATTACTTAAATGAAAATGAGTAAGTAAGCTTACACGTAACTTATTCGTGTTACTACGATTATATGATGTAATAAGAAATAATTTCATTACTAAGTACCTACCTAATTAGATACTAACTTAAGTACTTACTTGCATATATTATTTTAATACTGTTAGTAGTAGATCTAACCTCCTACATACCTACTTATGTATGGTATCCTGGTAAAATAATGATTTATGAACTAAGTATTCATGTTTCAATGTTATAGATGGGTAGTTTAAGTTATGTAGCGCGATTTTCAAAGTCATAAAAATATATTATATTACTTAGGTACAGTTTACTTACTTAAATCATAATTGTAAAAATAATATACTTAAGTACCTACTTATATACCTACCAGGAGACTAAAAATAAGTAGGAGAGTTTTTTTTTTTAATTTTATGGTAAGTAATTGCGTTCATCATTAAACATAATAATAATACCTAATATATCTATTAAGTACATACCTAATATATGTAATAAGTATAGATTAACATCGTATCGGTTGTTATACTTAATAATTAAGTAATAAGTAAGTATATTACTGCTATTTTCATCTGGGGAATTATACCATAAACGTAAAAATATTATAACGAAAATGAACGCGTGCATCGATTCTGCCGTCACCGCCGCCGCCGCCGCCGCCGCCGCGTCGCTCGCTGTATACAGAATGCCGCAACGCGATTGGTCGAATGACGCGTCTGACTCATAACGAGCGCCCCTCGCCGCGCGCTCGTAATAAAATCCGACCGTCGGCCCGGTTTCAGGTATTACGAGCTAAACACTCGCAACGTTCGCATCTCCGGTTTTGAATCCAGTTTGAAGCCACCATGCCACCCAAGACTAGCGGCAAGGCCGCCAAGAAGTCCGGCAAAGCCCAGAAGAACATCTCCAAGTCGGACAAGAAAAAGAAGAAGCACAAGAGGAAGGAGAGCTACGCCATCTACATCTACAAGGTGTTGAAGCAGGTCCACCCCGACACCGGTATCTCCTCGAAGGCCATGTCAATCATGAACTCGTTCGTGAACGACATCTTCGAGCGTATCGCCGCGGAAGCGTCTCGTCTCGCCCACTACAACAAGCGTTCGACGATCACCTCCAGGGAGGTGCAGACCTCCGTGAGGCTCCTGCTGCCCGGTGAGCTCGCCAAGCACGCCGTCAGTGAAGGTACCAAGGCGGTCACCAAGTACACCTCGTCCAAGTGAGGTGTGTGCCCCCAAACATAGCGGTGTACGGTGCCACTATGTTGTGCCTACCACCGAAACAAACGGCCCTTTTCAGGGCCACAAATATTTTCTGATGATTTACGATTGTTTCAATACTTACATACAAAAACGATTACTTACTTATATATCATAATATAAGATGATGTCAATATATAATATGTATATTGATGGTTACACTTACTTACTTGTGTTTACACACACTGTGGTAGGTACTCGCTACACTTAGGTAACGTATTAATGTGAAATATTAGGCATAATGTAAGTACTTATCTATGTAGGTACTAGGTACATACACGGACGGAGGAGCTGCGACGACGTGTTCACTGCACACGACGACGACGGATGGATTTGTATGAGTGACCCTGGAAAGGAAGAAACAAAAACGGACGTTTAGTTAAATAAAATTAAAATGTGAAAGAATGCGTGCCTACTCATTTCAGTGCACTGTATTATACTTACTTAATCTAAGTAAGCAAGTACCTACCTACATACATAATCGATAATGTTGTTTATTCTACTCTACATACTTGTGGCTTTTTAAATAAGTACATTTTCGGCAAAATACCATGGCATTATATTATTATTATTATTGATGTGACAACTTACATTTGGTTTGACATATAAGTAAGTACTTACCTACCTAAGTACTTATACAAAATTAAATACTTAAGTAAGTACTCTTACTTACAATGAATTCGTCTAGTTTGCGTTCTGGAATCTCTTATTATTTAGGTAATTAAGTACTTTACTTACTTACTAGGATTATTGTTTTCGTACCTATAAATAAGTAGGTACTTATAATTATTATATAAGTAGGTATGTTTCCCAGTCATTATGATTATACTAGGTAGGTACATACATACTTGCTTGCTTGCTTGCTTACTTACCTACCTACCTACCTAGATGTGTTATTTACAGTCCATTTAAACATAAGTAAGTACTTACTCACGTCTTGTCGTTGGGAGTGACTAGGTAGGTACCTACCTACTTACTTATGTTGAAAACATTAAATTTTAGAACATACCTAAATACTTAACTATGTACCTACCTACATAATAACATTTAAGTATAAGTATTCTTGTGATATATGCTTTTAATAAGGTGTTCATTATATATATTAAGTACTTATTATTTATATTATTTACATACTTAGGTATTTTTTTTTTTTTTAATTATATACCTAAGTAGGTACCTATACACTTACCTACTTATGCATGAGAAGGATGAAATAGATACTTACTAAGTACTTACATACTCAATAACGTAAGGATAAATTATTAGCCCGTACGTATGAGCCGAGCGGAGCGGTACCCCTCGCCCCGCGCGCCTCGACTTCGCCTTACCCCGCCGCGGAGACCGTACCGCTACTATAAATATAGCTGCACGAAACGCGATGGTTTTTATTCGTCCCCTTCTGTTCATCGCGCGCGCCCGTCGCTACGCTACGATACAACAATGGCCCGTACCAAGCAGACTGCCCGCAAGTCCACCGGAGGCAAAGCGCCCCGCAAGCAGCTCGCAACTAAGGCTGCTCGTAAGAGTGCGCCCGCCACCGGAGGTGTGAAGAAGCCCCATCGTTACAGGCCCGGTACCGTCGCTCTTCGTGAGATCCGTCGTTACCAGAAGAGCACTGAGCTTCTGATCCGCAAGCTGCCGTTCCAGCGTCTCGTGCGTGAGATCGCGCAAGACTTCAAGACTGACCTGCGTTTCCAGAGCTCCGCCGTTATGGCCCTCCAGGAGGCCAGCGAGGCGTACCTCGTCGGTCTTTTCGAAGACACTAACCTGTGCGCCATCCACGCGAAGCGTGTCACCATCATGCCGAAAGACATCCAGCTCGCTCGCCGTATCCGCGGTGAACGTGCTTAAGCGGTGGCTGCATCGTGCATTACGCGCACCTCGTTCGCTGTAACAAAACGGCCCTTTTCAGGGCCACAAAACATTCATTATTATACGCATTGTTTCTTTAAACTAAGACGAAGACGATTACTTACTCTTACTTGAGTACTTTTATCTTCGTATCTAAGTAGGTACTTACATAAGTAATTAACTAAATACATTTCTTACACCTTTTTTATGCAGTACTAGTACCTAGGTAGGTACGTACTTACTTTCGTATAAGTAGGTACAGTTTACCTATACATAAATAAATAACACACATAATAGCCTAACAAGAAAACCAATCACTAAGTAAGTACTACATAGTTTCTTTTGTGAACAACGGAGGGCGCCACATGCATGATTCAAGCAGATTACAAACTTATTTTGATTAACTGAGCACTGTTTTCACATTTAAAAATCAAAAAACTATGTAGGTACCACATCTATTCTAATCTACATAGATAGGTAGGTAGTTAAGTACTTACTTACATATTAAATTATAATAATGTTACTTACAAACGTGTTGTTGGCAAATCCTGTAGGAGCGGTACAATTACTCCAATGTAAAACACAGACACTTGTCACAGTCACCCACCACTAAGTTTTTTTCACTACTTTCTACCAAAACACAATTCACATTTCACGATAATTAAATAATTACGTATTTTTGTTCTTTTCAACACTCGCTAGCAACAGACAATGGCGCCGCAAGATGGCGGCGGCGGAAGCGTATTTATTACAATGTATGCACCTAGGTAAATACCTACCTAGACCTACTAATAATACAACTAGGTCTATCTAATTTACTCAAAAATCACTAAAAATGTTGTAGGTACGTATTATTAAGTAATAACTGAAGTATTTTATTTTTACTAAGTAGGTAGGTAGGTACTTATTTTAAATTTTGATATTGACAATTCAAATTATTGTGAATCATTGTTCATGAGAAAAAGTTAGTGGTAGGTAAATAGGTACCTAACCTAGGTAACAAGTGTGTGTGTGTTTAAGATTGGTGCTCCCTCCCTGAAGTAAGTCAGTAAAAAATAAAATATAAGTACTTAGGTAATACATAAGTAGGTACATATGTATAAAAATAAAATGTTGCGTAAGTAAATAGGTAAGTACCTATATATTATACTCTACGTTATGGTGGCAAAAGTTTTAAGTACCTACCTACCTAGGTAGGTTAGTATAAATTTCTGTAATTTGTGTCTGCTTGTTGAATGATTGTATTTAAGTAGGTACTTACTTATTTGTTTTGCATAGGTACATACATACATTTACATACATAGGTACATATTTACTTACTAGAATTGTAATTGTAATAGGTACCTACATACATACTTAGGTACCTCCTTACCATGAATAAAACTTACTTACTTACTTAACTAACTAGGTAAGTACCTAAATCTCGTCTCGTCTCGATGTCGTAATAATGTATTTATATATATAATAAACATAAATATTTAAATATTCAGACAATATAGGTAATAACTTAATATTGAAATTAATAAGAGTACAAAATCGTGTACGACACTATACTCATTCTGACCCGCTCTATCTCGCGCATCGCATCGCTTCGTCTCTGTCTGCGGCCCCGCGCCCCTTCGCTTTCCCGCTTCTCGTCCGCCGACGATATATATATCGCGCGGTGGGCCTGAATTTTTAGACAACGCTCCGGCTCCGTCGTGCGCACGCAGTTTGATCAAGAGAAAGCAGCAACAGCAAGTTCAAGATGACCGGCCGTGGAAAGGGAGGAAAGGGATTGGGAAAAGGAGGAGCGAAGCGACACAGGAAGGTTCTTCGTGATAACATCCAGGGTATCACAAAGCCGGCCATCCGTCGTCTGGCACGCCGAGGCGGTGTCAAACGTATCTCCGGTCTGATCTACGAGGAGACTCGTGGTGTGCTGAAGGTGTTCCTAGAGAACGTGATCCGTGACGCCGTCACGTACACCGAGCACGCCAAGAGGAAGACCGTCACCGCCATGGACGTCGTCTACGCGCTGAAACGTCAGGGACGCACCCTGTACGGTTTCGGCGGTTAAGTCGCTCGCACCGCACCGCGCACATCGTGTTCCGCAGCCGATACGGCTACGAGGATACCGTGTAACCAACAAAAAGGCCCTTTTCAGGGCCGCAAATTGTTCTTGTTTTACGTATAGTTTCTTAAAACTGGCAACAACGATTCATAATACCTATACTGACAATAATTATATTATTATTTATATGCATCATCATACACCTAGGTACATTATGCTTGCGTATTTACATTTACACACTGGCAGCAAAAGTACCTACCCACTTATTCTTACTTATATAGGTACCTATGAAAAATATTGGTCAGAAAAAGCGTGCGAAGCTTATAAAAGAATATATGTATGTATATAGATTTATGGGTAGGTACTTAAGTAGGTACCTACGCTATTAGTCCTCAAGAGACGACTAATAAGTACTTATAATATTTTAGTTTACCTAAATACCTCCCAAAAGACGTGGTAGGTAGGTATAATAGGTACTTACCTTTACGGTGCAATGCAACCACACGTTCGTTTTACCACGTTCATCTGCTTAGTAACCTACTACTACCTAATTAATTTTAAGTAAGTAAGCAGGTAGGTACTTACAGATGAAACTTTTTATCACACATTAATGTATTTGTACTTCCTTTTTTTTTAAAGTATTCATGTTTTTCTTGACATGGGACGACATACATAAATACTTACCTCGACTCGTGAATGAACACGAACATTGTTAGTCGTACTTACACGGTGTTCGTATTTTTTTTTTTTTTTTTCTAAATGAAACCTATTTACTGAAGTCGGCCATAAGGGACTTATTCAGTTTTACCCTAACTGTGGGGGAGGCGCCGATAGGCGCCTTCACCCAGTTAAAAAGAGAGACCTACCTAAGTGACCCGTCACCAGATGGAGGTGGTGAGAACCGGCCAGGAATGTACCTGACGCGGGTATAGTACCTGTTTTGGTGGAGAAGGATCCTAGCCCTACGATTCGGACCGGCAAAAGGCCGAGTCCGAGTGTGAGTCCCTCCCCCGGGTCTGGGGCGGGGTGTGTAAAAGTTAAGTGGGACAGTTGCCGAGGCAGGGGTCGGGGAGTCAAAGGTTTGCAACTCCCTAATACGGACAGTGATCTCATCGTCCGGGTCACAGAGAACGTGTCTCGGACGACGTCGCCTCTGTTTGAACTCAGGGAAAACGTGATAGTTAGCCGGTTTGCTAATTAGTGGGTTCGTGTGATTAACCGCTTGGTCGAAGTAGCGGTTTGAGGAGACTTTGAGATACTGTCGGATAGTAGGGATTTGCAAATCTTTGTGCAAGTTGAAATTGCGGACGTACCAAGGCGCGCCTGTCGCCCTGCGCAGAAATCTATTTTGGATTGCTTGTAAAGAATTTATATATCTGTTCGAAGCATGAGCAAACACTACGCTAGCGTAGGTCATGACGGGTCTTATGCAAGTTAGATAGAGTCTCACTTTGCTGCGTAGTGAGAGCTTTTTGCTTCGAAACAGAGGAGTTAGTCTTCCTAAATAGAGAGAAGCTCTATTCCTAACCCTACGTATATGACTAGCAAAAGACAGTCTGCTGTCGAAAGTGACACCCAGATATTTGACATGGTCGGACCAAGGGATAGGCTTGCCGAACAGAGTGATGTTGGGTTGAGGAGCAGTGTTGGGCCGGCGGAGAGCCCGTGAAAAGTACACTGCGGTACTTTTCTCCGGGTTCACCTCCATTCTCCATTTGCGAAACCATTCGCCGAGGGCGTTGGTTGCGCTTTGGAGATGCCCGTGCTGGACTTTGCCTTTAAACCTATCCCTTAAGTAGATCGCTGTGTCGTCAGCATATAATGCTAGCGACACATGCGTATGTCTGGGGATGTCACTTGTGTATAAGGAGAAAAGAAGAGGAGCTAGAACTGACCCTTGCGGGACACCTGCACGAATCGGATGAAGAGATGATCTGGAACCCTCGACGCGAAACTGGAAGTACCTGTGGAGCAAGAAACTGTGGAGAATAAGCACTAACCGATCCGGGATGCCTAACGTGAAGAGCTTAAAGATGAGGCCGTTGTGCCACACCTTGTCGAAAGCCTTCGCTATGTCGAAGAAGAGAGCTGCAGTGCCTTTCGGCCTCTTCCTATGGAAACCATCTAAGATGTATTCCGTGATACGATGAACCTGGTTGACGCAAGAGTGCTGGGCCCTAAAACCAAATTGTTCGTTAGGGATGAGTCCCTGAGCGTATGCTATCTTTTTGAGCCTGTCGGATAGCAGCCGCTCATAGACCTTACCTAGGGAAATTAAAAGACTGATGGGGCGGTAACTAGAAGGTAAATTTCTAGCTTTGCCAGTTTTATGTATTCCTATGACGTCTGCTATTTTCCACAGGTCTGGAAAATAGCAGTTCGCCATAGCTGAATTAAATATGGTTACTAGTAAGAGGATAAGCGAGGCTGAGAGGTTCTTAAGGACTCTGTTGGAGACGCCATCAGAGCCAGGAGCCTTCTTGCAATGAAGGTCCTTTATGACTAACTTAACTTCGGATACCGTCACGAGGTCGAGAGAATCTACTGGAGGTAAGCTAACCCTACGTCCTACTTCCTCGTCTACGACTTGGATGAATGTGCTATCGGGATGCTCTTCCGAAGGAGAGCATTGCGCCTCCAGACTTAGGGCGAGACATTCAGCCTTTTCATCGTCGTCGAAGGCGAGGGAGTTATCAGGTTTCGACAGGGGGGGCATGTCTACTACGGTATCCGATTTAAGCGCGCGTGTAAGACGCCAAAAAGCAGTGTGGGTTGGCCTAATATCATCCAGCAGGCTATCCCACCGCTCTGAACGTAGAGCCTTCATCCTAGATTTGCATTTGAGATGCAGAGAGCGGAGCCTATCCTTGTTTTCCCTACTTGGAAAGAGGTCGTGTGCCCTAGTGGCGGCGTGCTTTGCCCTGAGCAGGGCCTTCATATCATCAGGCAACCTCCAACGATGAGGGGTCATCGCAGGAACCCGCCTGGTGCAGTCAGTGATGACTGTTTGAAGGTGACCGCTCAAGGCATTGATCGCCGTATCTATCTCTACTGTGGAGTTAATTTGAGAAGGTAAGTTTGCTATGTCAGAAGGACTAGCCGAACCTAAACGCTGACTAAGCCTATCCCAGTTAGTTATGGTTTTGGTAGGAGAGAAGAGGGAGTTGGCATCTCCGAGACCCAGTATGACCGGTCTGTGATCGGAGTCAAGCTCGTGTATTACCTCTAGCTTATTTAAAGAAAGAGAAATGTTCTTTAAAAGTGCACGGTGTTCGTATTCTGCGTTTGCAGTTTTATATACTTAAGTAAGTACCTACCTACCGAATACTCTTGTGTACCTATGTATTTAGTATTTAGGCGCATATTATGTATGTACCTAGGTCATAATCTATCATACTTACGGTACCAAATGACCTATGCAGTCAAGTAGTACACCTACCTACTCGCTCTCGTTCTCTCTACCTACTTGTGTGTGTCTGTCTGTCTGTCTGTAAGTCCTTTACTTAGGTACGCACAAGTGAGTGCGATGATGCGTTTGACCATCATCTGCACGTGCACACTGCACGACCATCGGCCACCAGTCACCAGCCAGCCATCTCACAGCACCGGCTGATGACTGCCTTCATGTGATGCCGCCGAGACACCGGTGTGTCCTACGACCGTTCATCTTCGACACGTCAAAAGTCCATCCGCACCCGCTTGCCGCGCCCGCAGCCGCCACCCGCCGGGAGCGCCTTCTCTTCGCCTTCACCGTGGACGTCCGCCTCACCGCCACCGTCGACACACGCCGAGATAAACGCCCACAAATCAGACCACGTACGAGCTCCTCAACGCCGTCTCCACATTTAACGCGCCGCACGCGCCAACCCGCCGTACGCAAGCGTCCAACCATTAGCCCGCCCGCCCGACAAACGTATACACTACACATATATCGTATAAAAACAGTACACTGACATTGTTTTTTATTTAAAAAAATCATCATCATTCGACCATGGTTAGTGAAAACTTGGAACACATCAACTCGGAAAACGTCTCGAGGCACGCGGTCTGTCTGTGCGGCAATGCTCGAAATACGTGTCTCGAAATTTTGCTAGTGGCGACATCGTACGGTCGTTTTACGAACTACACTCCTTACTTGTTACTTACGTGTTACCTCAACCTCAATCAACTCAATCGAAATGGCTGACACCGCTGTTGCATCCGACGCGCCCGCGCCCACCACCCCCGCGAAGAAGCCGAAGGCATCCGCAGCAGCCAAGAAGCCGAAAGCGAAGCCCACGCACCCGAAGACCTCCGAGATGGTCAACAAGGCCATCAAGGACCTGAAGGAGCGCAGCGGCTCGTCTCTGCAGGCGATTAAGAAGTACATCGCCGCGTCTTACAAGGTCGACGCTGAAAAGCTCGCGCCTTTCATCAGAAAGTACCTGAAGAGCGCCGTCGAGTCCGGCGCGCTGATCCAGACCAAGGGCAAGGGTGCGTCCGGTTCGTTCAAGCTCGAGTCGAAAACTTCCGCAGCCAAGAAGCCAGCAGGCGCCGCCAAACCGGCCAAGAAGGCTGCCGCCGCTAAGAAGCCCGCCAAGAAGGCCGTCGCTGCGTCCTCCGCCGCCGCCAAGAAGAAGTCCGCCTCCGCTTCACCGTCTAAGCCCAAGTCTGCGGCTGCCACAAAGGACAAGAAAGCCGCCGCCGCTAAAAAGAAGCCCGCCGCGAAGGCGAAAATCGCCACACCCTCAAAGGCTAAAAGCGCCGCACCCAAGGCAAAGAAGACCGCCAAGCCGCCGACTAAGAAGCCGAAGGCGCCCAAACCGAAGAAGGCTGCCGCTCCCAAGGCGAAGCCCGCAGCTAAGAAGTCCTCCGCCGCCGGCAAGAAGTAAGCCGACGACGGTTTTTGTTGTGTTGCTTGCCGCCGCCGCCGCCGCAGTGACTACACGAAGCCATCGAACGTGCGCCATCGTGTTCGCACCGTATGTCGTCGGCACCGTTGGTGGTGTTGTTGTTGCGCTGTTGTATCATCTACTCGATACGCACGCACACGCACACAATGGGCGACTGACTACACTCGGACGACGAACACACGAGCCACGGTCGGTGAGTGCGCTAATACCGCACAACAAAAAGCCCTTTTCAGGGCTAACAAACAATTCGAGAAAACCAAATTGTTCTCTATTGTACTTTACTACGACGATTGTGTACTTACCTACGCCACGACGCAGGTAGGTACTAGGTACAAAATATATTAAATTAGGATAAGTACCTACCTACTTGTATGAAACTAATGTTGTAAGTACATAGGCCTCACCTGCCTGACTACTCTATACTATTGAAAACGAATTAAAAATCGGAGCGGAGCGTTTCATATAAGTACCTAAATACAAATAATATGTAAGGTGACATACATCATGCTTACAAAAATATTATACGCACATACATACCTAAGTAACTAAAATTCCCTCTAGCGACGGAACACTATTAGGTACCTACCTACGTAGGTATATTGAAAATGAAAATAACTTAAAAATCCCTGGGATCGAAACCTAGAGGTAGGTGCGACGACGAGCAAAGCGAGGAGGAGCGGTTAGGTGCACATGTTCGTTAAAAACTAAAGCGGAGCGCAGCGGAGCGGAGCGGAGCGTTTCATGTATAGTATGTAAAATACAAATTAGGTACATGTAAGGTAAGTAAGTACCTATACCGTATAAGTACCTACCATACAATACACCTGAGATACAGAATATGTCGAATTGTTATTTTATATTCAGTATTGTATATATCGTACTTAATATCAAAATAACCTTGTTAGTACCCATTATAAGTAATAGTAGACATATAAAATTAAAAAAAAAAAAAGCACACAAGCTAACAAAAGTTAGTACACGAGCGATTTGTGACTACTCGACGCTTGTATCACCGTACACGACACCACCCGTTGATATATATATAGAGGGTCGCCGGTTGAGTAAGATACATTTCAACTCGTGAATTCGCTCGCTGCACACGTCGGCGCGCGCTCCATCTTCTGTCTCGCTCTATCAAGAAACAAACCAACAACCATGTCTGGCCGCGGCAAGGGAGGCAAGGTTAAGGGAAAGGCAAAGTCCCGTTCAAACCGTGCTGGACTCCAGTTCCCCGTCGGTCGTATCCACAGGCTGCTGCGCAAGGGTAACTACGCCGAGCGTGTCGGTGCCGGTGCGCCCGTTTACCTGGCGGCCGTCATGGAGTACCTGGCCGCTGAAGTTCTCGAGTTGGCCGGTAACGCCGCCCGTGACAACAAGAAGACCAGAATCATCCCGAGACACTTGCAGCTGGCCATCCGCAACGACGAGGAGCTGAACAAGCTGCTCTCCGGCGTGACCATCGCCCAGGGTGGTGTGCTGCCTAACATCCAGGCCGTGCTTCTGCCCAAGAAGACCGAGAAGAAGGCTTAAATCGAGTCGTCGTTCATCGGACACGCCACACTCCGCTGCTCGTGAGCTTTCACATGCACACGTCAGCGGCAAAACGGCCCTTTTCAGGGCCACAATATTATTCATGATTATTAAACACTGTTTCAACAAGACTTTACACGAACGATACATAACATTATATTAGGACTATGTAGGCATTTATATTTAGCTAGCTAGCTAGCTAGACAGACAATTCAATAATATACTACTACCTAGGTACCTGAATGTCTAATGAACTTACGATAATTACTTAAATGAAAATGAGTAAGTAAGCTTACACGTAACTTATTCGTGTTACTACGATTATATGATGTAATAAGAAATAATTTCATTACTAAGTACCTACCTAATTAGGTACTAACTTAAGTACTTACTTGCATATATTATTTTAATACTGTTAGTAGTAGATCTAACCTCCTACATACCTACTTATGTATGGTATCCTGGTAAAATAATGATTTATGAACTAAGTATTCATGTTTCAATGTTATAGATGGGTAGTTTAAGTTATGTAGCGCGATTTTCAAAGTCATAAAAATATATTATATTACTTAGGTACAGTTTACTTACTTAAATCATAATTGTAAAAATAATATACTTAAGTACCTACTTATATACCTACCAGGAGACTAAAAATAAGTAGGAGAGTTTTTTTTTTTAATTTTATGGTAAGTAATTGCGTTCATCATTAAACATAATAATAATACCTAATATATCTATTAAGTACATACCTAATATATGTAATAAGTATAGATTAACATCGTATCGGTTGTTATACTTAATAATTAAGTAATAAGTAAGTATATTACTGCTATTTTCATCTGGGGAATTATACCATAAACGTAAAAATATTATAACGAAAATGAACGCGTGCATCGATTCTGCCGCCACCGCCGCCGCCGCCGCCGCCGCCGCGTCGCTCGCTGTATACAGAGTGCCGCAACGCGATTGGTCGAATGACGCGTCTGACTCATAACGAGCGCCCCTCGCCGCGCGCTCGTAATAAAATCCGACCGTCGGCCCGGTTTCAGGTATTACGAGCTAAACACTCGCAACGTTCGCATCTCCGGTTTTGAATCCAGTTTGAAGCCACCATGCCACCCAAGACTAGCGGCAAGGCCGCCAAGAAGTCCGGCAAAGCCCAGAAGAACATCTCCAAGTCGGACAAGAAAAAGAAGAAGCACAAGAGGAAGGAGAGCTACGCCATCTACATCTACAAGGTGTTGAAGCAGGTCCACCCCGACACCGGTATCTCCTCGAAGGCCATGTCAATCATGAACTCGTTCGTGAACGACATCTTCGAGCGTATCGCCGCGGAAGCGTCTCGTCTCGCCCACTACAACAAGCGTTCGACGATCACCTCCAGGGAGGTGCAGACCTCCGTGAGGCTCCTGCTGCCCGGTGAGCTCGCCAAGCACGCCGTCAGTGAAGGTACCAAGGCGGTCACCAAGTACACCTCGTCCAAGTGAGGTGTGTGCCCCCAAACATAGCGGTGTACGGTGCCACTATGTTGTGCCTACCACCGAAACAAACGGCCCTTTTCAGGGCCACAAATATTTTCTGATGATTTACGATTGTTTCAATACTTACATACAAAAACGATTACTTACTTATATATCATAATATAAGATGATGTCAATATATAATATGTATATTGATGGTTACACTTACTTACTTGTGTTTACACACACTGTGGTAGGTACTCGCTACACTTAGGTAACGTATTAATGTGAAATATTAGGCATAATGTAAGTACTTATCTATGTAGGTACTAGGTACATACACGGACGGAGGAGCTGCGACGACGTGTTCACTGCACACGACGACGACGGATGGATTTGTATGAGTGACCCTGGAAAGGAAGAAACAAAAACGGACGTTTAGTTAAATAAAATTAAAATGTGAAAGAATGCGTGCCTACTCATTTCAGTGCACTGTATTATACTTACTTAATCTAAGTAAGCAAGTACCTACCTACATACATAATCGATAATGTTGTTTATTCTACTCTACATACTTGTGGCTTTTTAAATAAGTACATTTTCGGCAAAATACCATGGCATTATATTATTATTATTATTGATGTGACAACTTACATTTGGTTTGACATATAAGTAAGTACTTACCTACCTAAGTACTTATACAAAATTAAATACTTAAGTAAGTACTCTTACTTACAATGAATTCGTCTAGTTTGCGTTCTGGAATCTCTTATTATTTAGGTAATTAAGTACTTTACTTACTTACTAGGATTATTGTTTTCGTACCTATAAATAAGTAGGTACTTATAATTATTATATAAGTAGGTATGTTTCCCAGTCATTATGATTATACTAGGTAGGTACATACATACTTGCTTGCTTGCTTGCTTACTTACCTACCTACCTACCTAGATGTGTTATTTACAGTCCATTTAAACATAAGTAAGTACTTACTCACGTCTTGTCGTTGGGAGTGACTAGGTAGGTACCTACCTACTTACTTATGTTGAAAACATTAAATTTTAGAACATACCTAAATACTTAACTATGTACCTACCTACATAATAACATTTAAGTATAAGTATTCTTGTGATATATGCTTTTAATAAGGTGTTCATTATATATATTAAGTACTTATTATTTATATTATTTACATACTTAGGTATTTTTTTTTTTTTTAATTATATACCTAAGTAGGTACCTATACACTTACCTACTTATGCATGAGAAGGATGAAATAGATACTTACTAAGTACTTACATACTCAATAACGTAAGGATAAATTATTAGCCCGTACGTATGAGCCGAGCGGAGCGGTACCCCTCGCCCCGCGCGCCTCGACTTCGCCTTACCCCGCCGCGGAGACCGTACCGCTACTATAAATATAGCTGCACGAAACGCGATGGTTTTTATTCGTCCCCTTCTGTTCATCGCGCGCGCCCGTCGCTACGCTACGATACAACAATGGCCCGTACCAAGCAGACTGCCCGCAAGTCCACCGGAGGCAAAGCGCCCCGCAAGCAGCTCGCAACTAAGGCTGCTCGTAAGAGTGCGCCCGCCACCGGAGGTGTGAAGAAGCCCCATCGTTACAGGCCCGGTACCGTCGCTCTTCGTGAGATCCGTCGTTACCAGAAGAGCACTGAGCTTCTGATCCGCAAGCTGCCGTTCCAGCGTCTCGTGCGTGAGATCGCGCAAGACTTCAAGACTGACCTGCGTTTCCAGAGCTCCGCCGTTATGGCCCTCCAGGAGGCCAGCGAGGCGTACCTCGTCGGTCTTTTCGAAGACACTAACCTGTGCGCCATCCACGCGAAGCGTGTCACCATCATGCCGAAAGACATCCAGCTCGCTCGCCGTATCCGCGGTGAACGTGCTTAAGCGGTGGCTGCATCGTGCATTACGCGCACCTCGTTCGCTGTAACAAAACGGCCCTTTTCAGGGCCACAAAACATTCATTATTATACGCATTGTTTCTTTAAACTAAGACGAAGACGATTACTTACTCTTACTTGAGTACTTTTATCTTCGTATCTAAGTAGGTACTTACATAAGTAATTAACTAAATACATTTCTTACACCTTTTTTATGCAGTACTAGTACCTAGGTAGGTACGTACTTACTTTCGTATAAGTAGGTACAGTTTACCTATACATAAATAAATAACACACATAATAGCCTAACAAGAAAACCAATCACTAAGTAAGTACTACATAGTTTCTTTTGTGAACAACGGAGGGCGCCACATGCATGATTCAAGCAGATTACAAACTTATTTTGATTAACTGAGCACTGTTTTCACATTTAAAAATCAAAAAACTATGTAGGTACCACATCTATTCTAATCTACATAGATAGGTAGGTAGTTAAGTACTTACTTACATATTAAATTATAATAATGTTACTTACAAACGTGTTGTTGGCAAATCCTGTAGGAGCGGTACAATTACTCCAATGTAAAACACAGACACTTGTCACAGTCACCCACCACTAAGTTTTTTTCACTACTTTCTACCAAAACACAATTCACATTTCACGATAATTAAATAATTACGTATTTTTGTTCTTTTCAACACTCGCTAGCAACAGACAATGGCGCCGCAAGATGGCGGCGGCGGAAGCGTATTTATTACAATGTATGCACCTAGGTAAATACCTACCTAGACCTACTAATAATACAACTAGGTCTATCTAATTTACTCAAAAATCACTAAAAATGTTGTAGGTACGTATTATTAAGTAATAACTGAAGTATTTTATTTTTACTAAGTAGGTAGGTAGGTACTTATTTTAAATTTTGATATTGACAATTCAAATTATTGTGAATCATTGTTCATGAGAAAAAGTTAGTGGTAGGTAAATAGGTACCTAACCTAGGTAACAAGTGTGTGTGTGTTTAAGATTGGTGCTCCCTCCCTGAAGTAAGTCAGTAAAAAATAAAATATAAGTACTTAGGTAATACATAAGTAGGTACATATGTATAAAAATAAAATGTTGCGTAAGTAAATAGGTAAGTACCTATATATTATACTCTACGTTATGGTGGCAAAAGTTTTAAGTACCTACCTACCTAGGTAGGTTAGTATAAATTTCTGTAATTTGTGTCTGCTTGTTGAATGATTGTATTTAAGTAGGTACTTACTTATTTGTTTTGCATAGGTACATACATACATTTACATACATAGGTACATATTTACTTACTAGAATTGTAATTGTAATAGGTACCTACATACATACTTAGGTACCTCCTTACCATGAATAAAACTTACTTACTTACTTAACTAACTAGGTAAGTACCTAAATCTCGTCTCGTCTCGATGTCGTAATAATGTATTTATATATATAATAAACATAAATATTTAAATATTCAGACAATATAGGTAATAACTTAATATTGAAATTAATAAGAGTACAAAATCGTGTACGACACTATACTCATTCTGACCCGCTCTATCTCGCGCATCGCATCGCTTCGTCTCTGTCTGCGGCCCCGCGCCCCTTCGCTTTCCCGCTTCTCGTCCGCCGACGATATATATATCGCGCGGTGGGCCTGAATTTTTAGACAACGCTCCGGCTCCGTCGTGCGCACGCAGTTTGATCAAGAGAAAGCAGCAACAGCAAGTTCAAGATGACCGGCCGTGGAAAGGGAGGAAAGGGATTGGGAAAAGGAGGAGCGAAGCGACACAGGAAGGTTCTTCGTGATAACATCCAGGGTATCACAAAGCCGGCCATCCGTCGTCTGGCACGCCGAGGCGGTGTCAAACGTATCTCCGGTCTGATCTACGAGGAGACTCGTGGTGTGCTGAAGGTGTTCCTAGAGAACGTGATCCGTGACGCCGTCACGTACACCGAGCACGCCAAGAGGAAGACCGTCACCGCCATGGACGTCGTCTACGCGCTGAAACGTCAGGGACGCACCCTGTACGGTTTCGGCGGTTAAGTCGCTCGCACCGCACCGCGCACATCGTGTTCCGCAGCCGATACGGCTACGAGGATACCGTGTAACCAACAAAAAGGCCCTTTTCAGGGCCGCAAATTGTTCTTGTTTTACGTATAGTTTCTTCAAACTGGCAACAACGATTCATAATACCTATACTGACAATAATTATATTATTATTTATATGCATCATCATACACCTAGGTACATTATGCTTGCGTATTTACATTTACACACTGGCAGCAAAAGTACCTACCCACTTATTCTTACTTATATAGGTACCTATGAAAAATATTGGTCAGAAAAAGCGTGCGAAGCTTATAAAAGAATATATGTATGTATATAGATTTATGGGTAGGTACTTAAGTAGGTACCTACGCTATTAGTCCTCAAGAGACGACTAATAAGTACTTATAATATTTTAGTTTACCTAAATACCTCCCAAAAGACGTGGTAGGTAGGTATAATAGGTACTTACCTTTACGGTGCAATGCAACCACACGTTCGTTTTACCACGTTCATCTGCTTAGTAACCTACTACTACCTAATTAATTTTAAGTAAGTAAGTAGGTAGGTACTTACAGATGAAACTTTTTATCACACATTAATGTATTTGTACTTCCTTTTTTTTTAAAGTATTCATGTTTTTCTTGACATGGGACGACATACATAAATACTTACCTCGACTCGTGAATGAACACGAACATTGTTAGTCGTACTTACACGGTGTTCGTATTCTGCGTTTGCAGTTTTATATACTTAAGTAAGTACCTACCTACCGAATACTCTTGTGTACCTATGTATTTAGTATTTAGGCGCATATTATGTATGTACCTAGGTCATAATCTATCATACTTACGGTACCAAATGACCTATGCAGTCAAGTAGTACACCTACCTACTCGCTCTCGTTCTCTCTACCTACTTGTGTGTGTGTGTCTGTCTGTCTGTAAGTCCTTTACTTAGGTACGCACAAGTGAGTGCGATGATGCGTTTGACCATCATCTGCACGTGCACACTGCACGACCATCGGCCACCAGTCACCAGCCAGCCATCTCACAACACCGGCTGATGACTGCCTTCATGTGATGCCGCCGAGACACCGGTGTGTCCTACGACCGTTCATCTTCGACACGTCAAAAGTCCATCCGCACCCGCTTGCCGCGCCCGCAGCCGCCACCCGCCGGGAGCGCCTTCTCTTCGCCTTCACCGTGGACGTCCGCCTCACCGCCACCGTCGACACACGCCGAGATAAACGCCCACAAATCAGACCACGTACGAGCTCCTCAACGCCGTCTCCACATTTAACGCGCCGCACGCGCCAACCCGCCGTACGCAAGCGTCCAACCATTAGCCCGCCCGCCCGACAAACGTATACACTACACATATATCGTATAAAAACAGTACACTGACATTGTTTTTTATTTAAAAAAATCATCATCATTCGACCATGGTTAGTGAAAACTTGGAACACATCAACTCGGAAAACGTCTCGAGGCACGCGGTCTGTCTGTGCGGCAATGCTCGAAATACGTGTCTCGAAATTTTGCTAGTGGCGACATCGTACGGTCGTTTTACGAACTACACTCCTTACTTGTTACTTACGTGTTACCTCAACCTCAATCAACTCAATCGAAATGGCTGACACCGCTGTTGCATCCGACGCGCCCGCGCCCACCACCCCCGCGAAGAAGCCGAAGGCATCCGCAGCAGCCAAGAAGCCGAAAGCGAAGCCCACGCACCCGAAGACCTCCGAGATGGTCAACAAGGCCATCAAGGACCTGAAGGAGCGCAGCGGCTCGTCTCTGCAGGCGATTAAGAAGTACATCGCCGCGTCTTACAAGGTCGACGCTGAAAAGCTCGCGCCTTTCATCAGAAAGTACCTGAAGAGCGCCGTCGAGTCCGGCGCGCTGATCCAGACCAAGGGCAAGGGTGCGTCCGGTTCGTTCAAGCTCGAGTCGAAAACTTCCGCAGCCAAGAAGCCAGCAGGCGCCGCCAAACCGGCCAAGAAGGCTGCCGCCGCTAAGAAGCCCGCCAAGAAGGCCGTCGCTGCGTCCTCCGCCGCCGCCAAGAAGAAGTCCGCCTCCGCTTCACCGTCTAAGCCCAAGTCTGCGGCTGCCACAAAGGACAAGAAAGCCGCCGCCGCTAAAAAGAAGCCCGCCGCGAAGGCGAAAATCGCCACACCCTCAAAGGCTAAAAGCGCCGCACCCAAGGCAAAGAAGACCGCCAAGCCGCCGACTAAGAAGCCGAAGGCGCCCAAACCGAAGAAGGCTGCCGCTCCCAAGGCGAAGCCCGCAGCTAAGAAGTCCTCCGCCGCCGGCAAGAAGTAAGCCGACGACGGTTTTTGTTGTGTTGCTTGCCGCCGCCGCCGCCGCAGTGACTACACGAAGCCATCGAACGTGCGCCATCGTGTTCGCACCGTATGTCGTCGGCACCGTTGGTGGTGTTGTTGTTGCGCTGTTGTATCATCTACTCGATACGCACGCACACGCACACAATGGGCGACTGACTACACTCGGACGACGAACACACGAGCCACGGTCGGTGAGTGCGCTAATACCGCACAACAAAAAGCCCTTTTCAGGGCTAACAAACAATTCGAGAAAACCAAATTGTTCTCTATTGTACTTTACTACGACGATTGTGTACTTACCTACGCCACGACGCAGGTAGGTACTAGGTACAAAATATATTAAATTAGGATAAGTACCTACCTACTTGTATGAAACTAATGTTGTAAGTACATAGGCCTCACCTGCCTGACTACTCTATACTATTGAAAACGAATTAAAAATCGGAGCGGAGCGTTTCATATAAGTACCTAAATACAAATAATATGTAAGGTGACATACATCATGCTTACAAAAATATTATACGCACATACATACCTAAGTAACTAAAATTCCCTCTAGCGACGGAACACTATTAGGTACCTACCTACGTAGGTATATTGAAAATGAAAATAACTTAAAAATCCCTGGGATCGAAACCTAGAGGTAGGTGCGACGACGAGCAAAGCGAGGAGGAGCGGTTAGGTGCACATGTTCGTTAAAAACTAAAGCGGAGCGCAGCGGAGCGGAGCGGAGCGTTTCATGTATAGTATGTAAAATACAAATTAGGTACATGTAAGGTAAGTAAGTACCTATACCGTATAAGTACCTACCATACAATACACCTGAGATACAGAATATGTCGAATTGTTATTTTATATTCAGTATTGTATATATCGTACTTAATATCAAAATAACCTTGTTAGTACCCATTATAAGTAATAGTAGACATATAAAATTAAAAAAAAAAAAGCACACAAGCTAACAAAAGTTAGTACACGAGCGATTTGTGACTACTCGACGCTTGTATCACCGTACACGACACCACCCGTTGATATATATATAGAGGGTCGCCGGTTGAGTAAGATACATTTCAACTCGTGAATTCGCTCGCTGCACACGTCGGCGCGCGCTCCATCTTCTGTCTCGCTCTATCAAGAAACAAACCAACAACCATGTCTGGCCGCGGCAAGGGAGGCAAGGTTAAGGGAAAGGCAAAGTCCCGTTCAAACCGTGCTGGACTCCAGTTCCCCGTCGGTCGTATCCACAGGCTGCTGCGCAAGGGTAACTACGCCGAGCGTGTCGGTGCCGGTGCGCCCGTTTACCTGGCGGCCGTCATGGAGTACCTGGCCGCTGAAGTTCTCGAGTTGGCCGGTAACGCCGCCCGTGACAACAAGAAGACCAGAATCATCCCGAGACACTTGCAGCTGGCCATCCGCAACGACGAGGAGCTGAACAAGCTGCTCTCCGGCGTGACCATCGCCCAGGGTGGTGTGCTGCCTAACATCCAGGCCGTGCTTCTGCCCAAGAAGACCGAGAAGAAGGCTTAAATCGAGTCGTCGTTCATCGGACACGCCACACTCCGCTGCTCGTGAGCTTTCACATGCACACGTCAGCGGCAAAACGGCCCTTTTCAGGGCCACAATATTATTCATGATTATTAAACACTGTTTCAACAAGACTTTACACGAACGATACATAACATTATATTAGGACTATGTAGGCATTTATATTTAGCTAGCTAGCTAGCTAGACAGACAATTCAATAATATACTACTACCTAGGTACCTGAATGTCTAATGAACTTACGATAATTACTTAAATGAAAATGAGTAAGTAAGCTTACACGTAACTTATTCGTGTTACTACGATTATATGATGTAATAAGAAATAATTTCATTACTAAGTACCTACCTAATTAGGTACTAACTTAAGTACTTACTTGCATATATTATTTTAATACTGTTAGTAGTAGATCTAACCTCCTACATACCTACTTATGTATGGTATCCTGGTAAAATAATGATTTATGAACTAAGTATTCATGTTTCAATGTTATAGATGGGTAGTTTAAGTTATGTAGCGCGATTTTCAAAGTCATAAAAATATATTATATTACTTAGGTACAGTTTACTTACTTAAATCATAATTGTAAAAATAATATACTTAAGTACCTACTTATATACCTACCAGGAGACTAAAAATAAGTAGGAGAGTTTTTTTTTTTAATTTTATGGTAAGTAATTGCGTTCATCATTAAACATAATAATAATACCTAATATATCTATTAAGTACATACCTAATATATGTAATAAGTATAGATTAACATCGTATCGGTTGTTATACTTAATAATTAAGTAATAAGTAAGTATATTACTGCTATTTTCATCTGGGGAATTATACCATAAACGTAAAAATATTATAACGAAAATGAACGCGTGCATCGATTCTGCCGTCACCGCCGCCGCCGCCGCCGCCGCCGCGTCGCTCGCTGTATACAGAATGCCGCAACGCGATTGGTCGAATGACGCGTCTGACTCATAACGAGCGCCCCTCGCCGCGCGCTCGTAATAAAATCCGACCGTCGGCCCGGTTTCAGGTAGGCCACCCTCGGTGGTACACTTATCTACTACCGTAGCGGACTTCATGTCTGTTGTGTCAATACCCCGGAGCTTGTCAGCCTCGAGGCCTCAGTGTGCAGGCTGGCTATGACCGGACATCCGGATCTGTATATTGCCTCTTGCTATCAGCCATCAGGAAAAGTAATTAAAACTGAGGACCTTAAGTCACTTTTGGATATGGGAAATAATGTCATACTTGCAGGGGATTTTAACAGTAAACATAAATCTTTTAACTGTAGAGTCAATAACCCAAACGGTTATATTCTTTTTAATTTCATGGATGAATACATGTTTGATGTGGTGGCTCCAATGGAGCCTACACATTATCCATTCAATCCTGAGCATCAGCCAGACATTTTAGACATTGCACTTTTAAAGAACATTTCTCTTTCTTTAAATAAGCTAGAGGTAATACACGAGCTTGACTCCGATCACAGACCGGTCATACTGGGTCTCGGAGATGCCAACTCCCTCTTCTCTCCTACCAAAACCATAACTAACTGGGATAGGCTTAGTCAGCGTTTAGGTTCGGCTAGTCCTTCTGACATAGCAAACTTACCTTCTCAAATTAACTCCACAGTAGAGATAGATACGGCGATCAATGCCTTGAGCGGTCACCTTCAAACAGTCATCACTGACTGCACCAGGCGGGTTCCTGCGATGACCCCTCATCGTTGGAGGTTGCCTGATGATATGAAGGCCCTGCTCAGGGCAAAGCACGCCGCCACTAGGGCACACGACCTCTTTCCAAGTAGGGAAAACAAGGATAGGCTCCGCTCTCTGCATCTCAAATGCAAATCTAGGATGAAGGCTCTACGTTCAGAGCGGTGGGATAGCCTGCTGGATGATATTAGGCCAACCCACACTGCTTTTTGGCGTCTTACACGCGCGCTTAAATCGGATACCGTAGTAGACATGCCCCCCCTGTCGAAACCTGATAACTCCCTCGCCTTCGACGACGATGAAAAGGCTGAATGTCTCGCCCTAAGTCTGGAGGCGCAATGCTCTCCTTCGGAAGAGCATCCCGATAGCACATTCATCCAAGTCGTAGACGAGGAAGTAGGACGTAGGGTTAGCTTACCTCCAGTAGATTCTCTCGACCTCGTGACGGTATCCGAAGTTAAGTTAGTCATAAAGGACCTTCATTGCAAGAAGGCTCCTGGCTCTGATGGCGTCTCCAACAGAGTCCTTAAGAACCTCTCAGCCTCGCTTATCCTCTTACTAGTAACCATATTTAATTCAGCTATGGCGAACTGCTATTTTCCAGACCTGTGGAAAATAGCAGACGTCATAGGAATACATAAAACTGGCAAAGCTAGAAATTTACCTTCTAGTTACCGCCCCATCAGTCTTTTAATTTCCCTAGGTAAGGTCTATGAGCGGCTGCTATCCGACAGGCTCAAAAAGATAGCATACGCTCAGGGACTCATCCCTAACGAACAATTTGGTTTTAGGGCCCAGCACTCTTGCGTCAACCAGGTTCATCGTATCACGGAATACATCTTAGATGGTTTCCATAGGAAGAGGCCGAAAGGCACTGCAGCTCTCTTCTTCGACATAGCGAAGGCTTTCGACAAGGTGTGGCACAACGGCCTCATCTTTAAGCTCTTCACGTTAGGCATCCCGGATCGGTTAGTGCTTATTCTCCACAGTTTCTTGCTCCACAGGTACTTCCAGTTTCGCGTCGAGGGTTCCAGATCATCTCTTCATCCGATTCGTGCAGGTGTCCCGCAAGGGTCAGTTCTAGCTCCTCTTCTTTTCTCCTTATACACAAGTGACATCCCCAGACATACGCATGTGTCGCTAGCATTATATGCTGACGACACAGCGATCTACTTAAGGGATAGGTTTAAAGGCAAAGTCCAGCACGGGCATCTCCAAAGCGCAACCAACGCCCTCGGCGAATGGTTTCGCAAATGGAGAATGGAGGTGAACCCGGAGAAAAGTACCGCAGTGTACTTTTCACGGGCTCTCCGCCGGCCCAACACTGCTCCTCAACCCAACATCACTCTGTTCGGCAAGCCTATCCCTTGGTCCGACCATGTCAAATATCTGGGTGTCACTTTCGACAGCAGACTGTCTTTTGCTAGTCATATACGTAGGGTTAGGAATAGAGCTTCTCTCTATTTAGGAAGACTAACTCCTCTGTTTCGAAGCAAAAAGCTCTCACTACGCAGCAAAGTGAGACTCTATCTAACTTGCATAAGACCCGTCATGACCTACGCTAGCGTAGTGTTTGCTCATGCTTCGAACAGATATATAAATTCTTTACAAGCAATCCAAAATAGATTTCTGCGCAGGGCGACAGGCGCGCCTTGGTACGTCCGCAATTTCAACTTGCACAAAGATTTGCAAATCCCTACTATCCGACAGTATCTCAAAGTCTCCTCAAACCGCTACTTCGACCAAGCGGTTAATCACACGAACCCACTAATTAGCAAACCGGCTAACTATCACGTTTTCCCTGAGTTCAAACAGAGGCGACGTCGTCCGAGACACGTTCTCTGTGACCCGGACGATGAGATCACTGTCCGTATTAGGGAGTTGCAAACCTTTGACTCCCCGACCCCTGCCTCGGCAACTGTCCCACTTAACTTTTACACACCCCGCCCCAGACCCGGGGGAGGGACTCACACTCGGACTCGGCCTTTTGCCGGTCCGAATCGTAGGGCTAGGATCCTTCTCCACCAAAACAGGTACTATACCCGCGTCAGGTACATTCCTGGCCGGTTCTCACCACCTCCATCTGGTGACGGGTCACTTAGGTAGGTCTCTCTTTTTAACTGGGTGAAGGCGCCTATCGGCGCCTCCCCCACAGTTAGGGTAAAACTGAATAAGTCCCTTATGGCCGACTTCAGTAAATAGGTTTCATTTAGAAAAAAAAAAAAAAAAAAAAAGGTTTCAGGTATTACGAGCTAAACACTCGCAACGTTCGCATCTCCGGTTTTGAATCCAGTTTGAAGCCACCATGCCACCCAAGACTAGCGGCAAGGCCGCCAAGAAGTCCGGCAAAGCCCAGAAGAACATCTCCAAGTCGGACAAGAAAAAGAAGAAGCACAAGAGGAAGGAGAGCTACGCCATCTACATCTACAAGGTGTTGAAGCAGGTCCACCCCGACACCGGTATCTCCTCGAAGGCCATGTCAATCATGAACTCGTTCGTGAACGACATCTTCGAGCGTATCGCCGCGGAAGCGTCTCGTCTCGCCCACTACAACAAGCGTTCGACGATCACCTCCAGGGAGGTGCAGACCTCCGTGAGGCTCCTGCTGCCCGGTGAGCTCGCCAAGCACGCCGTCAGTGAAGGTACCAAGGCGGTCACCAAGTACACCTCGTCCAAGTGAGGTGTGTGCCCCCAAACATAGCGGTGTACGGTGCCACTATGTTGTGCCTACCACCGAAACAAACGGCCCTTTTCAGGGCCACAAATATTTTCTGATGATTTACGATTGTTTCAATACTTACATACAAAAACGATTACTTACTTATATATCATAATATAAGATGATGTCAATATATAATATGTATATTGATGGTTACACTTACTTACTTGTGTTTACACACACTGTGGTAGGTACTCGCTACACTTAGGTAACGTATTAATGTGAAATATTAGGCATAATGTAAGTACTTATCTATGTAGGTACTAGGTACATACACGGACGGAGGAGCTGCGACGACGTGTTCACTGCACACGACGACGACGGATGGATTTGTATGAGTGACCCTGGAAAGGAAGAAACAAAAACGGACGTTTAGTTAAATAAAATTAAAATGTGAAAGAATGCGTGCCTACTCATTTCAGTGCACTGTATTATACTTACTTAATCTAAGTAAGCAAGTACCTACCTACATACATAATCGATAATGTTGTTTATTCTACTCTACATACTTGTGGCTTTTTAAATAAGTACATTTTCGGCAAAATACCATGGCATTATATTATTATTATTATTGATGTGACAACTTACATTTGGTTTGACATATAAGTAAGTACTTACCTACCTAAGTACTTATACAAAATTAAATACTTAAGTAAGTACTCTTACTTACAATGAATTCGTCTAGTTTGCGTTCTGGAATCTCTTATTATTTAGGTAATTAAGTACTTTACTTACTTACTAGGATTATTGTTTTCGTACCTATAAATAAGTAGGTACTTATAATTATTATATAAGTAGGTATGTTTCCCAGTCATTATGATTATACTAGGTAGGTACATACATACTTGCTTGCTTGCTTGCTTACTTACCTACCTACCTACCTAGATGTGTTATTTACAGTCCATTTAAACATAAGTAAGTACTTACTCACGTCTTGTCGTTGGGAGTGACTAGGTAGGTACCTACCTACTTACTTATGTTGAAAACATTAAATTTTAGAACATACCTAAATACTTAACTATGTACCTACCTACATAATAACATTTAAGTATAAGTATTCTTGTGATATATGCTTTTAATAAGGTGTTCATTATATATATTAAGTACTTATTATTTATATTATTTACATACTTAGGTATTTTTTTTTTTTTTAATTATATACCTAAGTAGGTACCTATACACTTACCTACTTATGCATGAGAAGGATGAAATAGATACTTACTAAGTACTTACATACTCAATAACGTAAGGATAAATTATTAGCCCGTACGTATGAGCCGAGCGGAGCGGTACCCCTCGCCCCGCGCGCCTCGACTTCGCCTTACCCCGCCGCGGAGACCGTACCGCTACTATAAATATAGCTGCACGAAACGCGATGGTTTTTATTCGTCCCCTTCTGTTCATCGCGCGCGCCCGTCGCTACGCTACGATACAACAATGGCCCGTACCAAGCAGACTGCCCGCAAGTCCACCGGAGGCAAAGCGCCCCGCAAGCAGCTCGCAACTAAGGCTGCTCGTAAGAGTGCGCCCGCCACCGGAGGTGTGAAGAAGCCCCATCGTTACAGGCCCGGTACCGTCGCTCTTCGTGAGATCCGTCGTTACCAGAAGAGCACTGAGCTTCTGATCCGCAAGCTGCCGTTCCAGCGTCTCGTGCGTGAGATCGCGCAAGACTTCAAGACTGACCTGCGTTTCCAGAGCTCCGCCGTTATGGCCCTCCAGGAGGCCAGCGAGGCGTACCTCGTCGGTCTTTTCGAAGACACTAACCTGTGCGCCATCCACGCGAAGCGTGTCACCATCATGCCGAAAGACATCCAGCTCGCTCGCCGTATCCGCGGTGAACGTGCTTAAGCGGTGGCTGCATCGTGCATTACGCGCACCTCGTTCGCTGTAACAAAACGGCCCTTTTCAGGGCCACAAAACATTCATTATTATACGCATTGTTTCTTTAAACTAAGACGAAGACGATTACTTACTCTTACTTGAGTACTTTTATCTTCGTATCTAAGTAGGTACTTACATAAGTAATTAACTAAATACATTTCTTACACCTTTTTTATGCAGTACTAGTACCTAGGTAGGTACGTACTTACTTTCGTATAAGTAGGTACAGTTTACCTATACATAAATAAATAACACACATAATAGCCTAACAAGAAAACCAATCACTAAGTAAGTACTACATAGTTTCTTTTGTGAACAACGGAGGGCGCCACATGCATGATTCAAGCAGATTACAAACTTATTTTGATTAACTGAGCACTGTTTTCACATTTAAAAATCAAAAAACTATGTAGGTACCACATCTATTCTAATCTACATAGATAGGTAGGTAGTTAAGTACTTACTTACATATTAAATTATAATAATGTTACTTACAAACGTGTTGTTGGCAAATCCTGTAGGAGCGGTACAATTACTCCAATGTAAAACACAGACACTTGTCACAGTCACCCACCACTAAGTTTTTTTCACTACTTTCTACCAAAACACAATTCACATTTCACGATAATTAAATAATTACGTATTTTTGTTCTTTTCAACACTCGCTAGCAACAGACAATGGCGCCGCAAGATGGCGGCGGCGGAAGCGTATTTATTACAATGTATGCACCTAGGTAAATACCTACCTAGACCTACTAATAATACAACTAGGTCTATCTAATTTACTCAAAAATCACTAAAAATGTTGTAGGTACGTATTATTAAGTAATAACTGAAGTATTTTATTTTTACTAAGTAGGTAGGTAGGTACTTATTTTAAATTTTGATATTGACAATTCAAATTATTGTGAATCATTGTTCATGAGAAAAAGTTAGTGGTAGGTAAATAGGTACCTAACCTAGGTAACAAGTGTGTGTGTGTTTAAGATTGGTGCTCCCTCCCTGAAGTAAGTCAGTAAAAAATAAAATATAAGTACTTAGGTAATACATAAGTAGGTACATATGTATAAAAATAAAATGTTGCGTAAGTAAATAGGTAAGTACCTATATATTATACTCTACGTTATGGTGGCAAAAGTTTTAAGTACCTACCTACCTAGGTAGGTTAGTATAAATTTCTGTAATTTGTGTCTGCTTGTTGAATGATTGTATTTAAGTAGGTACTTACTTATTTGTTTTGCATAGGTACATACATACATTTACATACATAGGTACATATTTACTTACTAGAATTGTAATTGTAATAGGTACCTACATACATACTTAGGTACCTCCTTACCATGAATAAAACTTACTTACTTACTTAACTAACTAGGTAAGTACCTAAATCTCGTCTCGTCTCGATGTCGTAATAATGTATTTATATATATAATAAACATAAATATTTAAATATTCAGACAATATAGGTAATAACTTAATATTGAAATTAATAAGAGTACAAAATCGTGTACGACACTATACTCATTCTGACCCGCTCTATCTCGCGCATCGCATCGCTTCGTCTCTGTCTGCGGCCCCGCGCCCCTTCGCTTTCCCGCTTCTCGTCCGCCGACGATATATATATCGCGCGGTGGGCCTGAATTTTTAGACAACGCTCCGGCTCCGTCGTGCGCACGCAGTTTGATCAAGAGAAAGCAGCAACAGCAAGTTCAAGATGACCGGCCGTGGAAAGGGAGGAAAGGGATTGGGAAAAGGAGGAGCGAAGCGACACAGGAAGGTTCTTCGTGATAACATCCAGGGTATCACAAAGCCGGCCATCCGTCGTCTGGCACGCCGAGGCGGTGTCAAACGTATCTCCGGTCTGATCTACGAGGAGACTCGTGGTGTGCTGAAGGTGTTCCTAGAGAACGTGATCCGTGACGCCGTCACGTACACCGAGCACGCCAAGAGGAAGACCGTCACCGCCATGGACGTCGTCTACGCGCTGAAACGTCAGGGACGCACCCTGTACGGTTTCGGCGGTTAAGTCGCTCGCACCGCACCGCGCACATCGTGTTCCGCAGCCGATACGGCTACGAGGATACCGTGTAACCAACAAAAAGGCCCTTTTCAGGGCCGCAAATTGTTCTTGTTTTACGTATAGTTTCTTAAAACTGGCAACAACGATTCATAATACCTATACTGACAATAATTATATTATTATTTATATGCATCATCATACACCTAGGTACATTATGCTTGCGTATTTACATTTACACACTGGCAGCAAAAGTACCTACCCACTTATTCTTACTTATATAGGTACCTATGAAAAATATTGGTCAGAAAAAGCGTGCGAAGCTTATAAAAGAATATATGTATGTATATAGATTTATGGGTAGGTACTTAAGTAGGTACCTACGCTATTAGTCCTCAAGAGACGACTAATAAGTACTTATAATATTTTAGTTTACCTAAATACCTCCCAAAAGACGTGGTAGGTAGGTATAATAGGTACTTACCTTTACGGTGCAATGCAACCACACGTTCGTTTTACCACGTTCATCTGCTTAGTAACCTACTACTACCTAATTAATTTTAAGTAAGTAAGCAGGTAGGTACTTACAGATGAAACTTTTTATCACACATTAATGTATTTGTACTTACTTTTTTTTTAAAGTATTCATGTTTTTCTTGACATGGGACGACATACATAAATACTTACCTCGACTCGTGAATGAACACGAACATTGTTAGTCGTACTTACACGGTGTTCGTATTCTGCGTTTGCAGTTTTATATACTTAAGTAAGTACCTACCTACCGAATACTCTTGTGTACCTATGTATTTAGTATTTAGGCGCATATTATGTATGTACCTAGGTCATAATCTATCATACTTACGGTACCAAATGACCTATGCAGTCAAGTAGTACACCTACCTACTCGCTCTCGTTCTCTCTACCTACTTGTGTGTGTCTGTCTGTCTGTCTGTAAGTCCTTTACTTAGGTACGCACAAGTGAGTGCGATGATGCGTTTGACCATCATCTGCACGTGCACACTGCACGACCATCGGCCACCAGTCACCAGCCAGCCATCTCACAACACCGGCTGATGACTGCCTTCATGTGATGCCGCCGAGACACCGGTGTGTCCTACGACCGTTCATCTTCGACACGTCAAAAGTCCATCCGCACCCGCTTGCCGCGCCCGCAGCCGCCACCCGCCGGGAGCGCCTTCTCTTCGCCTTCACCGTGGACGTCCGCCTCACCGCCACCGTCGACACACGCCGAGATAAACGCCCACAAATCAGACCACGTACGAGCTCCTCAACGCCGTCTCCACATTTAACGCGCCGCACGCGCCAACCCGCCGTACGCAAGCGTCCAACCATTAGCCCGCCCGCCCGACAAACGTATACACTACACATATATCGTATAAAAACAGTACACTGACATTGTTTTTTATTTAAAAAAATCATCATCATTCGACCATGGTTAGTGAAAACTTGGAACACATCAACTCGGAAAACGTCTCGAGGCACGCGGTCTGTCTGTGCGGCAATGCTCGAAATACGTGTCTCGAAATTTTGCTAGTGGCGACATCGTACGGTCGTTTTACGAACTACACTCCTTACTTGTTACTTACGTGTTACCTCAACCTCAATCAACTCAATCGAAATGGCTGACACCGCTGTTGCATCCGACGCGCCCGCGCCCACCACCCCCGCGAAGAAGCCGAAGGCATCCGCAGCAGCCAAGAAGCCGAAAGCGAAGCCCACGCACCCGAAGACCTCCGAGATGGTCAACAAGGCCATCAAGGACCTGAAGGAGCGCAGCGGCTCGTCTCTGCAGGCGATTAAGAAGTACATCGCCGCATCTTACAAGGTCGACGCTGAAAAGCTCGCGCCTTTCATCAGAAAGTACCTGAAGAGCGCCGTCGAGTCCGGCGCGCTGATCCAGACCAAGGGCAAGGGTGCGTCCGGTTCGTTCAAGCTCGAATCGAAAACTTCCGCAGCCAAGAAGCCAGCAGGCGCCGCCAAACCGGCCAAGAAGGCTGCCGCCGCTAAGAAGCCCGCCAAGAAGGCCGTCGCTGCGTCCTCCGCCGCCGCCAAGAAGAAGTCCGCCTCCGCTTCACCGTCTAAGCCCAAGTCTGCGGCTGCCACAAAGGACAAGAAAGCCGCCGCCGCTAAAAAGAAGCCCGCCGCGAAGGCGAAAATCGCCACACCCTCAAAGGCTAAAAGCGCCGCACCCAAGGCAAAGAAGACCGCCAAGCCGCCGACTAAGAAGCCGAAGGCGCCCAAACCGAAGAAGGCTGCCGCTCCCAAGGCGAAGCCCGCAGCTAAGAAGTCCTCCGCCGCCGGCAAGAAGTAAGCCGACGACGGTTTTTGTTGTGTTGCTTGCCGCCGCCGCCGCCGCAGTGACTACACGAAGCCATCGAACGTGCGCCATCGTGTTCGCACCGTATGTCGTCGGCACCGTTGGTGGTGTTGTTGTTGCGCTGTTGTATCATCTACTCGATACGCACGCACACGCACACAATGGGCGACTGACTACACTCGGACGACGAACACACGAGCCACGGTCGGTGAGTGCGCTAATACCGCACAACAAAAAGCCCTTTTCAGGGCTAACAAACAATTCGAGAAAACCAAATTGTTCTCTATTGTACTTTACTACGACGATTGTGTACTTACCTACGCCACGACGCAGGTAGGTACTAGGTACAAAATATATTAAATTAGGATAAGTACCTACCTACTTGTATGAAACTAATGTTGTAAGTACATAGGCCTCACCTGCCTGACTACTCTATACTATTGAAAACGAATTAAAAATCGGAGCGGAGCGTTTCATATAAGTACCTAAATACAAATAATATGTAAGGTGACATACATCATGCTTACAAAAATATTATACGCACATACATACCTAAGTAACTAAAATTCCCTCTAGCGACGGAACACTATTAGGTACCTACCTACGTAGGTATATTGAAAATGAAAATAACTTAAAAATCCCTGGGATCGAAACCTAGAGGTAGGTGCGACGACGAGCAAAGCGAGGAGGAGCGGTTAGGTGCACATGTTCGTTAAAAACTAAAGCGGAGCGCAGCGGAGCGGAGCGGAGCGTTTCATGTATAGTATGTAAAATACAAATTAGGTACATGTAAGGTAAGTAAGTACCTATACCGTATAAGTACCTACCATACAATACACCTGAGATACAGAATATGTCGAATTGTTATTTTATATTCAGTATTGTATATATCGTACTTAATATCAAAATAACCTTGTTAGTACCCATTATAAGTAATAGTAGACATATAAAATTAAAAAAAAAAAAGCACACAAGCTAACAAAAGTTAGTACACGAGCGATTTGTGACTACTCGACGCTTGTATCACCGTACACGACACCACCCGTTGATATATATATAGAGGGTCGCCGGTTGAGTAAGATACATTTCAACTCGTGAATTCGCTCGCTGCACACGTCGGCGCGCGCTCCATCTTCTGTCTCGCTCTATCAAGAAACAAACCAACAACCATGTCTGGCCGCGGCAAGGGAGGCAAGGTTAAGGGAAAGGCAAAGTCCCGTTCAAACCGTGCTGGACTCCAGTTCCCCGTCGGTCGTATCCACAGGCTGCTGCGCAAGGGTAACTACGCCGAGCGTGTCGGTGCCGGTGCGCCCGTTTACCTGGCGGCCGTCATGGAGTACCTGGCCGCTGAAGTTCTCGAGTTGGCCGGTAACGCCGCCCGTGACAACAAGAAGACCAGAATCATCCCGAGACACTTGCAGCTGGCCATCCGCAACGACGAGGAGCTGAACAAGCTGCTCTCCGGCGTGACCATCGCCCAGGGTGGTGTGCTGCCTAACATCCAGGCCGTGCTTCTGCCCAAGAAGACCGAGAAGAAGGCTTAAATCGAGTCGTCGTTCATCGGACACGCCACACTCCGCTGCTCGTGAGCTTTCACATGCACACGTCAGCGGCAAAACGGCCCTTTTCAGGGCCACAATATTATTCATGATTATTAAACACTGTTTCAACAAGACTTTACACGAACGATACATAACATTATATTAGGACTATGTAGGCATTTATATTTAGCTAGCTAGCTAGCTAGACAGACAATTCAATAATATACTACTACCTAGGTACCTGAATGTCTAATGAACTTACGATAATTACTTAAATGAAAATGAGTAAGTAAGCTTACACGTAACTTATTCGTGTTACTACGATTATATGATGTAATAAGAAATAATTTCATTACTAAGTACCTACCTAATTAGGTACTAACTTAAGTACTTACTTGCATATATTATTTTAATACTGTTAGTAGTAGATCTAACCTCCTACATACCTACTTATGTATGGTATCCTGGTAAAATAATGATTTATGAACTAAGTATTCATGTTTCAATGTTATAGATGGGTAGTTTAAGTTATGTAGCGCGATTTTCAAAGTCATAAAAATATATTATATTACTTAGGTACAGTTTACTTACTTAAATCATAATTGTAAAAATAATATACTTAAGTACCTACTTATATACCTACCAGGAGACTAAAAATAAGTAGGAGAGTTTTTTTTTTTAATTTTATGGTAAGTAATTGCGTTCATCATTAAACATAATAATAATACCTAATATATCTATTAAGTACATACCTAATATATGTAATAAGTATAGATTAACATCGTATCGGTTGTTATACTTAATAATTAAGTAATAAGTAAGTATATTACTGCTATTTTCATCTGGGGAATTATACCATAAACGTAAAAATATTATAACGAAAATGAACGCGTGCATCGATTCTGCCGTCACCGCCGCCGCCGCCGCCGCCGCCGCGTCGCTCGCTGTATACAGAATGCCGCAACGCGATTGGTCGAATGACGCGTCTGACTCATAACGAGCGCCCCTCGCCGCGCGCTCGTAATAAAATCCGACCGTCGGCCCGGTTTCAGGTAGGCCACCCTCGGTGGTACACTTATCTACTACCGTAGCGGACTTCATGTCTGTTGTGTCAATACCCCGGAGCTTGTCAGCCTCGAGGCCTCAGTGTGCAGGCTGGCTATGACCGGACATCCGGATCTGTATATTGCCTCTTGCTATCAGCCATCAGGAAAAGTAATTAAAACTGAGGACCTTAAGTCACTTTTGGATATGGGAAATAATGTCATACTTGCAGGGGATTTTAACAGTAAACATAAATCTTTTAACTGTAGAGTCAATAACCCAAACGGTTATATTCTTTTTAATTTCATGGATGAATACATGTTTGATGTGGTGGCTCCAATGGAGCCTACACATTATCCATTCAATCCTGAGCATCAGCCAGACATTTTAGACATTGCACTTTTAAAGAACATTTCTCTTTCTTTAAATAAGCTAGAGGTAATACACGAGCTTGACTCCGATCACAGACCGGTCATACTGGGTCTCGGAGATGCCAACTCCCTCTTCTCTCCTACCAAAACCATAACTAACTGGGATAGGCTTAGTCAGCGTTTAGGTTCGGCTAGTCCTTCTGACATAGCAAACTTACCTTCTCAAATTAACTCCACAGTAGAGATAGATACGGCGATCAATGCCTTGAGCGGTCACCTTCAAACAGTCATCACTGACTGCACCAGGCGGGTTCCTGCGATGACCCCTCATCGTTGGAGGTTGCCTGATGATATGAAGGCCCTGCTCAGGGCAAAGCACGCCGCCACTAGGGCACACGACCTCTTTCCAAGTAGGGAAAACAAGGATAGGCTCCGCTCTCTGCATCTCAAATGCAAATCTAGGATGAAGGCTCTACGTTCAGAGCGGTGGGATAGCCTGCTGGATGATATTAGGCCAACCCACACTGCTTTTTGGCGTCTTACACGCGCGCTTAAATCGGATACCGTAGTAGACATGCCCCCCCTGTCGAAACCTGATAACTCCCTCGCCTTCGACGACGATGAAAAGGCTGAATGTCTCGCCCTAAGTCTGGAGGCGCAATGCTCTCCTTCGGAAGAGCATCCCGATAGCACATTCATCCAAGTCGTAGACGAGGAAGTAGGACGTAGGGTTAGCTTACCTCCAGTAGATTCTCTCGACCTCGTGACGGTATCCGAAGTTAAGTTAGTCATAAAGGACCTTCATTGCAAGAAGGCTCCTGGCTCTGATGGCGTCTCCAACAGAGTCCTTAAGAACCTCTCAGCCTCGCTTATCCTCTTACTAGTAACCATATTTAATTCAGCTATGGCGAACTGCTATTTTCCAGACCTGTGGAAAATAGCAGACGTCATAGGAATACATAAAACTGGCAAAGCTAGAAATTTACCTTCTAGTTACCGCCCCATCAGTCTTTTAATTTCCCTAGGTAAGGTCTATGAGCGGCTGCTATCCGACAGGCTCAAAAAGATAGCATACGCTCAGGGACTCATCCCTAACGAACAATTTGGTTTTAGGGCCCAGCACTCTTGCGTCAACCAGGTTCATCGTATCACGGAATACATCTTAGATGGTTTCCATAGGAAGAGGCCGAAAGGCACTGCAGCTCTCTTCTTCGACATAGCGAAGGCTTTCGACAAGGTGTGGCACAACGGCCTCATCTTTAAGCTCTTCACGTTAGGCATCCCGGATCGGTTAGTGCTTATTCTCCACAGTTTCTTGCTCCACAGGTACTTCCAGTTTCGCGTCGAGGGTTCCAGATCATCTCTTCATCCGATTCGTGCAGGTGTCCCGCAAGGGTCAGTTCTAGCTCCTCTTCTTTTCTCCTTATACACAAGTGACATCCCCAGACATACGCATGTGTCGCTAGCATTATATGCTGACGACACAGCGATCTACTTAAGGGATAGGTTTAAAGGCAAAGTCCAGCACGGGCATCTCCAAAGCGCAACCAACGCCCTCGGCGAATGGTTTCGCAAATGGAGAATGGAGGTGAACCCGGAGAAAAGTACCGCAGTGTACTTTTCACGGGCTCTCCGCCGGCCCAACACTGCTCCTCAACCCAACATCACTCTGTTCGGCAAGCCTATCCCTTGGTCCGACCATGTCAAATATCTGGGTGTCACTTTCGACAGCAGACTGTCTTTTGCTAGTCATATACGTAGGGTTAGGAATAGAGCTTCTCTCTATTTAGGAAGACTAACTCCTCTGTTTCGAAGCAAAAAGCTCTCACTACGCAGCAAAGTGAGACTCTATCTAACTTGCATAAGACCCGTCATGACCTACGCTAGCGTAGTGTTTGCTCATGCTTCGAACAGATATATAAATTCTTTACAAGCAATCCAAAATAGATTTCTGCGCAGGGCGACAGGCGCGCCTTGGTACGTCCGCAATTTCAACTTGCACAAAGATTTGCAAATCCCTACTATCCGACAGTATCTCAAAGTCTCCTCAAACCGCTACTTCGACCAAGCGGTTAATCACACGAACCCACTAATTAGCAAACCGGCTAACTATCACGTTTTCCCTGAGTTCAAACAGAGGCGACGTCGTCCGAGACACGTTCTCTGTGACCCGGACGATGAGATCACTGTCCGTATTAGGGAGTTGCAAACCTTTGACTCCCCGACCCCTGCCTCGGCAACTGTCCCACTTAACTTTTACACACCCCGCCCCAGACCCGGGGGAGGGACTCACACTCGGACTCGGCCTTTTGCCGGTCCGAATCGTAGGGCTAGGATCCTTCTCCACCAAAACAGGTACTATACCCGCGTCAGGTACATTCCTGGCCGGTTCTCACCACCTCCATCTGGTGACGGGTCACTTAGGTAGGTCTCTCTTTTTAACTGGGTGAAGGCGCCTATCGGCGCCTCCCCCACAGTTAGGGTAAAACTGAATAAGTCCCTTATGGCCGACTTCAGTAAATAGGTTTCATTTAGAAAAAAAAAAAAAAAAAAAAAGGTTTCAGGTATTACGAGCTAAACACTCGCAACGTTCGCATCTCCGGTTTTGAATCCAGTTTGAAGCCACCATGCCACCCAAGACTAGCGGCAAGGCCGCCAAGAAGTCCGGCAAAGCCCAGAAGAACATCTCCAAGTCGGACAAGAAAAAGAAGAAGCACAAGAGGAAGGAGAGCTACGCCATCTACATCTACAAGGTGTTGAAGCAGGTCCACCCCGACACCGGTATCTCCTCGAAGGCCATGTCAATCATGAACTCGTTCGTGAACGACATCTTCGAGCGTATCGCCGCGGAAGCGTCTCGTCTCGCCCACTACAACAAGCGTTCGACGATCACCTCCAGGGAGGTGCAGACCTCCGTGAGGCTCCTGCTGCCCGGTGAGCTCGCCAAGCACGCCGTCAGTGAAGGTACCAAGGCGGTCACCAAGTACACCTCGTCCAAGTGAGGTGTGTGCCCCCAAACATAGCGGTGTACGGTGCCACTATGTTGTGCCTACCACCGAAACAAACGGCCCTTTTCAGGGCCACAAATATTTTCTGATGATTTACGATTGTTTCAATACTTACATACAAAAACGATTACTTACTTATATATCATAATATAAGATGATGTCAATATATAATATGTATATTGATGGTTACACTTACTTACTTGTGTTTACACACACTGTGGTAGGTACTCGCTACACTTAGGTAACGTATTAATGTGAAATATTAGGCATAATGTAAGTACTTATCTATGTAGGTACTAGGTACATACACGGACGGAGGAGCTGCGACGACGTGTTCACTGCACACGACGACGACGGATGGATTTGTATGAGTGACCCTGGAAAGGAAGAAACAAAAACGGACGTTTAGTTAAATAAAATTAAAATGTGAAAGAATGCGTGCCTACTCATTTCAGTGCACTGTATTATACTTACTTAATCTAAGTAAGCAAGTACCTACCTACATACATAATCGATAATGTTGTTTATTCTACTCTACATACTTGTGGCTTTTTAAATAAGTACATTTTCGGCAAAATACCATGGCATTATATTATTATTATTATTGATGTGACAACTTACATTTGGTTTGACATATAAGTAAGTACTTACCTACCTAAGTACTTATACAAAATTAAATACTTAAGTAAGTACTCTTACTTACAATGAATTCGTCTAGTTTGCGTTCTGGAATCTCTTATTATTTAGGTAATTAAGTACTTTACTTACTTACTAGGATTATTGTTTTCGTACCTATAAATAAGTAGGTACTTATAATTATTATATAAGTAGGTATGTTTCCCAGTCATTATGATTATACTAGGTAGGTACATACATACTTGCTTGCTTGCTTGCTTACTTACCTACCTACCTACCTAGATGTGTTATTTACAGTCCATTTAAACATAAGTAAGTACTTACTCACGTCTTGTCGTTGGGAGTGACTAGGTAGGTACCTACCTACTTACTTATGTTGAAAACATTAAATTTTAGAACATACCTAAATACTTAACTATGTACCTACCTACATAATAACATTTAAGTATAAGTATTCTTGTGATATATGCTTTTAATAAGGTGTTCATTATATATATTAAGTACTTATTATTTATATTATTTACATACTTAGGTATTTTTTTTTTTTTTAATTATATACCTAAGTAGGTACCTATACACTTACCTACTTATGCATGAGAAGGATGAAATAGATACTTACTAAGTACTTACATACTCAATAACGTAAGGATAAATTATTAGCCCGTACGTATGAGCCGAGCGGAGCGGTACCCCTCGCCCCGCGCGCCTCGACTTCGCCTTACCCCGCCGCGGAGACCGTACCGCTACTATAAATATAGCTGCACGAAACGCGATGGTTTTTATTCGTCCCCTTCTGTTCATCGCGCGCGCCCGTCGCTACGCTACGATACAACAATGGCCCGTACCAAGCAGACTGCCCGCAAGTCCACCGGAGGCAAAGCGCCCCGCAAGCAGCTCGCAACTAAGGCTGCTCGTAAGAGTGCGCCCGCCACCGGAGGTGTGAAGAAGCCCCATCGTTACAGGCCCGGTACCGTCGCTCTTCGTGAGATCCGTCGTTACCAGAAGAGCACTGAGCTTCTGATCCGCAAGCTGCCGTTCCAGCGTCTCGTGCGTGAGATCGCGCAAGACTTCAAGACTGACCTGCGTTTCCAGAGCTCCGCCGTTATGGCCCTCCAGGAGGCCAGCGAGGCGTACCTCGTCGGTCTTTTCGAAGACACTAACCTGTGCGCCATCCACGCGAAGCGTGTCACCATCATGCCGAAAGACATCCAGCTCGCTCGCCGTATCCGCGGTGAACGTGCTTAAGCGGTGGCTGCATCGTGCATTACGCGCACCTCGTTCGCTGTAACAAAACGGCCCTTTTCAGGGCCACAAAACATTCATTATTATACGCATTGTTTCTTTAAACTAAGACGAAGACGATTACTTACTCTTACTTGAGTACTTTTATCTTCGTATCTAAGTAGGTACTTACATAAGTAATTAACTAAATACATTTCTTACACCTTTTTTATGCAGTACTAGTACCTAGGTAGGTACGTACTTACTTTCGTATAAGTAGGTACAGTTTACCTATACATAAATAAATAACACACATAATAGCCTAACAAGAAAACCAATCACTAAGTAAGTACTACATAGTTTCTTTTGTGAACAACGGAGGGCGCCACATGCATGATTCAAGCAGATTACAAACTTATTTTGATTAACTGAGCACTGTTTTCACATTTAAAAATCAAAAAACTATGTAGGTACCACATCTATTCTAATCTACATAGATAGGTAGGTAGTTAAGTACTTACTTACATATTAAATTATAATAATGTTACTTACAAACGTGTTGTTGGCAAATCCTGTAGGAGCGGTACAATTACTCCAATGTAAAACACAGACACTTGTCACAGTCACCCACCACTAAGTTTTTTTCACTACTTTCTACCAAAACACAATTCACATTTCACGATAATTAAATAATTACGTATTTTTGTTCTTTTCAACACTCGCTAGCAACAGACAATGGCGCCGCAAGATGGCGGCGGCGGAAGCGTATTTATTACAATGTATGCACCTAGGTAAATACCTACCTAGACCTACTAATAATACAACTAGGTCTATCTAATTTACTCAAAAATCACTAAAAATGTTGTAGGTACGTATTATTAAGTAATAACTGAAGTATTTTATTTTTACTAAGTAGGTAGGTAGGTACTTATTTTAAATTTTGATATTGACAATTCAAATTATTGTGAATCATTGTTCATGAGAAAAAGTTAGTGGTAGGTAAATAGGTACCTAACCTAGGTAACAAGTGTGTGTGTGTTTAAGATTGGTGCTCCCTCCCTGAAGTAAGTCAGTAAAAAATAAAATATAAGTACTTAGGTAATACATAAGTAGGTACATATGTATAAAAATAAAATGTTGCGTAAGTAAATAGGTAAGTACCTATATATTATACTCTACGTTATGGTGGCAAAAGTTTTAAGTACCTACCTACCTAGGTAGGTTAGTATAAATTTCTGTAATTTGTGTCTGCTTGTTGAATGATTGTATTTAAGTAGGTACTTACTTATTTGTTTTGCATAGGTACATACATACATTTACATACATAGGTACATATTTACTTACTAGAATTGTAATTGTAATAGGTACCTACATACATACTTAGGTACCTCCTTACCATGAATAAAACTTACTTACTTACTTAACTAACTAGGTAAGTACCTAAATCTCGTCTCGTCTCGATGTCGTAATAATGTATTTATATATATAATAAACATAAATATTTAAATATTCAGACAATATAGGTAATAACTTAATATTGAAATTAATAAGAGTACAAAATCGTGTACGACACTATACTCATTCTGACCCGCTCTATCTCGCGCATCGCATCGCTTCGTCTCTGTCTGCGGCCCCGCGCCCCTTCGCTTTCCCGCTTCTCGTCCGCCGACGATATATATATCGCGCGGTGGGCCTGAATTTTTAGACAACGCTCCGGCTCCGTCGTGCGCACGCAGTTTGATCAAGAGAAAGCAGCAACAGCAAGTTCAAGATGACCGGCCGTGGAAAGGGAGGAAAGGGATTGGGAAAAGGAGGAGCGAAGCGACACAGGAAGGTTCTTCGTGATAACATCCAGGGTATCACAAAGCCGGCCATCCGTCGTCTGGCACGCCGAGGCGGTGTCAAACGTATCTCCGGTCTGATCTACGAGGAGACTCGTGGTGTGCTGAAGGTGTTCCTAGAGAACGTGATCCGTGACGCCGTCACGTACACCGAGCACGCCAAGAGGAAGACCGTCACCGCCATGGACGTCGTCTACGCGCTGAAACGTCAGGGACGCACCCTGTACGGTTTCGGCGGTTAAGTCGCTCGCACCGCACCGCGCACATCGTGTTCCGCAGCCGATACGGCTACGAGGATACCGTGTAACCAACAAAAAGGCCCTTTTCAGGGCCGCAAATTGTTCTTGTTTTACGTATAGTTTCTTCAAACTGGCAACAACGATTCATAATACCTATACTGACAATAATTATATTATTATTTATATGCATCATCATACACCTAGGTACATTATGCTTGCGTATTTACATTTACACACTGGCAGCAAAAGTACCTACCCACTTATTCTTACTTATATAGGTACCTATGAAAAATATTGGTCAGAAAAAGCGTGCGAAGCTTATAAAAGAATATATGTATGTATATAGATTTATGGGTAGGTACTTAAGTAGGTACCTACGCTATTAGTCCTCAAGAGACGACTAATAAGTACTTATAATATTTTAGTTTACCTAAATACCTCCCAAAAGACGTGGTAGGTAGGTATAATAGGTACTTACCTTTACGGTGCAATGCAACCACACGTTCGTTTTACCACGTTCATCTGCTTAGTAACCTACTACTACCTAATTAATTTTAAGTAAGTAAGCAGGTAGGTACTTACAGATGAAACTTTTTATCACACATTAATGTATTTGTACTTCCTTTTTTTTTAAAGTATTCATGTTTTTCTTGACATGGGACGACATACATAAATACTTACCTCGACTCGTGAATGAACACGAACATTGTTAGTCGTACTTACACGGTGTTCGTATTCTGCGTTTGCAGTTTTATATACTTAAGTAAGTACCTACCTACCGAATACTCTTGTGTACCTATGTATTTAGTATTTAGGCGCATATTATGTATGTACCTAGGTCATAATCTATCATACTTACGGTACCAAATGACCTATGCAGTCAAGTAGTACACCTACCTACTCGCTCTCGTTCTCTCTACCTACTTGTGTGTGTCTGTCTGTCTGTCTGTAAGTCCTTTACTTAGGTACGCACAAGTGAGTGCGATGATGCGTTTGACCATCATCTGCACGTGCACACTGCACGACCATCGGCCACCAGTCACCAGCCAGCCATCTCACAACACCGGCTGATGACTGCCTTCATGTGATGCCGCCGAGACACCGGTGTGTCCTACGACCGTTCATCTTCGACACGTCAAAAGTCCATCCGCACCCGCTTGCCGCGCCCGCAGCCGCCACCCGCCGGGAGCGCCTTCTCTTCGCCTTCACCGTGGACGTCCGCCTCACCGCCACCGTCGACACACGCCGAGATAAACGCCCACAAATCAGACCACGTACGAGCTCCTCAACGCCGTCTCCACATTTAACGCGCCGCACGCGCCAACCCGCCGTACGCAAGCGTCCAACCATTAGCCCGCCCGCCCGACAAACGTATACACTACACATATATCGTATAAAAACAGTACACTGACATTGTTTTTTATTTAAAAAAATCATCATCATTCGACCATGGTTAGTGAAAACTTGGAACACATCAACTCGGAAAACGTCTCGAGGCACGCGGTCTGTCTGTGCGGCAATGCTCGAAATACGTGTCTCGAATTTTTCTAGTAGCGACATCGTACGGTCGTTTTACGAACTACACTCCTTACTTGTTACTTACTTACGTCGTGTTACCTCAATCAACTCAACTCAATCGAAATGGCTGACACCGCTGTTGCATCCGACGCGCCCGCGCCCACCACCCCCGCGAAGAAGCCGAAGGCATCCGCAGCAGCCAAGAAGCCGAAAGCGAAGCCCACGCACCCGAAGACCTCCGAGATGGTCAACAAGGCCATCAAGGACCTGAAGGAGCGCAGCGGCTCGTCTCTGCAGGCGATTAAGAAGTACATCGCCGCATCTTACAAGGTCGACGCTGAAAAGCTCGCGCCTTTCATCAGAAAGTACCTGAAGAGCGCCGTCGAGTCCGGCGCGCTGATCCAGACCAAGGGCAAGGGTGCGTCCGGTTCGTTCAAGCTCGAGTCGAAAACTTCCGCAGCCAAGAAGCCAGCAGGCGCCGCCAAACCGGCCAAGAAGGCTGCCGCCGCTAAGAAGCCCGCCAAGAAGGCCGTCGCTGCGTCCTCCGCCGCCGCCAAGAAGAAGTCCGCCTCCGCTTCACCGTCTAAGCCCAAGTCTGCGGCCGCCACCAAGGACAAGAAAGCCGCCGCCGCTAAAAAGAAGCCCGCCGCGAAGGCGAAAATCGCCACACCCTCAAAGGCTAAAAGCGCCGCACCCAAGGCAAAGAAGACCGCCAAGCCGCCGACTAAGAAGCCGAAGGCGCCCAAACCGAAGAAGGCTGCCGCTCCCAAGGCGAAGCCCGCAGCTAAGAAGTCCTCCGCCGCCGGCAAGAAGTAAGCCGACGACGGTTTTTGTTGTGTTGCTTGCCGCCGCCGCCGCCGCAGTGACTACACGAAGCCATCGAACGTGCGCCATCGTGTTCGCGCCGTATGTCGTCGGCACCGTTGGTGGTGTTGTTGTTGCGCTGTTGTATCATCTACTCGATACGCACGCACACGCACACAATGGGCGACTGACTACACTCGGACGACGAACACACGAGCCACGGTCGGTGAGTGCGCTAATACCGCACAACAAAAAGCCCTTTTCAGGGCTAACAAACAATTCGAGAAAAACAAATTGTTCTCTATTGTACTTTACTACGACGATTGTGTACTTACCTACGCCACGACGCAGGTAGGTACTAGGTACAAAATATATTAAATTAGGATAAGTACCTACCTACTTGTATGAAACTAATGTTGTAAGTACATAGGCCTCACCCTGACTACTCTATACTATTGAAAACGACTTAAAAATCGTAGCGGAGCGTTTCATATAAGTACCTAAATACAAATAATATGTAAGGTGACATACATCATGCTTACAAAAATATTATACGCACATACATACCTAAGTAACTAAAATTCCCTCTAGCGACGGAAAACTATTAGGTACCTACCTACGTAGGTATATTGAAAACGAAAATAACTTAAAAATCCCTGGGATCGAAACCTAGAGGTAGGTGCGACGACGAGCAAAGCGAGGAGGAGCGGTTAGGTGCACATGTTCGTTAAAAACTAAAGCGGAGCGCAGCGGAGCGGAGCGGAGCGTTTCATGTATAGTATGTAAAATACAAATTAGGTACATGTAAGGTAAGTAAGTACCTATACCGTATAAGTACCTACCATACAATACACCTGAGATACAGAATATGTCGAATTGTTATTTTATATTCAGTATTGTATATATCGTACTTAATATCAAAATAACCTTGTTAGTACCCACTATAAGTAATAGTAGACATATAAAATTAAAAAAAAAAAAAAAGCACACAAGCTAACAAAAGTTAGTACACGAGCGATTTGTGACTACTCGACGCTTGTATCACCGTACACGACACCACCCGTTGATATATATATAGAGGGTCGCCGGTTGAGTAAAATACATTTCAACTCGTGAATTCGCTCGCTGCACACGTCGGCGCGCGCTCCATCTTCTGTCTCGCTCTATCAAGAAACAAACCAACAACCATGTCTGGCCGCGGCAAGGGAGGCAAGGTTAAGGGAAAGGCAAAGTCCCGTTCAAACCGTGCTGGACTCCAGTTCCCCGTCGGTCGTATCCACAGGCTGCTGCGCAAGGGTAACTACGCCGAGCGTGTCGGTGCCGGTGCGCCCGTTTACCTGGCGGCCGTCATGGAGTACCTGGCCGCTGAAGTTCTCGAGTTGGCCGGTAACGCCGCCCGTGACAACAAGAAGACCAGAATCATCCCGAGACACTTGCAGCTGGCCATCCGCAACGACGAGGAGCTGAACAAGCTGCTCTCCGGCGTGACCATCGCCCAGGGTGGTGTGCTGCCTAACATCCAGGCCGTGCTTCTGCCCAAGAAGACCGAGAAGAAGGCTTAAATCGAGTCGTCGTTCATCGGACACGCCACACTCCGCTGCTCGTGAGCTTTCACATGCACACGTCAGCGGCAAAACGGCCCTTTTCAGGGCCACAATATTATTCATGATTATTAAACACTGTTTCAACAAGACTTTACACGAACGATACATAACATTATATTAGGACTATGTAGGCATTTATATTTAGCTAGCTAGCTAGCTAGACAGACAATTCAATAATATACTACTACCTAGGTACCTGAATGTCTAATGAACTTACGATAATTACTTAAATGAAAATGAGTAAGTAAGCTTACACGTAACTTATTCGTGTTACTACGATTATATGATGTAATAAGAAATAATTTCATTACTAAGTACCTACCTAATTAGGTACTAACTTAAGTACTTACTTGCATATATTATTTTAATACTGTTAGTAGTAGATCTAACCTCCTACATACCTACTTATGTATGGTATCCTGGTAAAATAATGATTTATGAACTAAGTATTCATGTTTCAATGTTATAGATGGGTAGGTTAAGTTATGTAGCGCGATTTTCAAAGTCATAAAAATATATTATATTACTTAGGTACAGTTTACTTACTTAAATCATAATTGTAAAAATAATATACTTAAGTACCTACTTATATACCTACCAGGCGTCTAAAAATAAGTAGGAGAGTTTTTTTTTTTTTTTTTTTTTTTATGGTAAGTAATTGCGTTCATCATTAAACATAATAATAATACCTAATATATCTATTAAGTACATACCTAATATATGTAATAAGTATAGATTAACATCGTATCGGTTGTTATACTTAATAATTAAGTAATAAGTAAGTATATTACTGCTATTTTCATCTGGGGAATTATACCATAAACGTAAAAATATTATAACGAAAATGAACGCGTGCATCGATTCTGCCGTCACCGCCGCCGCCGCCGCCGCCGCCGCGTCGCTCGCTGTATACAGAATGCCGCAACGCGATTGGTCGAATGACGCGTCTGACTCATAACGAGCGCCCCTCGCCGCGCGCTCGTAATAAAATCCGACCGTCGGCCCGGTTTCAGGTAGGCCACCCTCGGTGGTACACTTATCTACTACCGTAGCGGACTTCATGTCTGTTGTGTCAATACCCCGGAGCTTGTCAGCCTCGAGGCCTCAGTGTGCAGGCTGGCTATGACCGGACATCCGGATCTGTATATTGCCTCTTGCTATCAGCCATCAGGAAAAGTAATTAAAACTGAGGACCTTAAGTCACTTTTGGATATGGGAAATAATGTCATACTTGCAGGGGATTTTAACAGTAAACATAAATCTTTTAACTGTAGAGTCAATAACCCAAACGGTTATATTCTTTTTAATTTCATGGATGAATACATGTTTGATGTGGTGGCTCCAATGGAGCCTACACATTATCCATTCAATCCTGAGCATCAGCCAGACATTTTAGACATTGCACTTTTAAAGAACATTTCTCTTTCTTTAAATAAGCTAGAGGTAATACACGAGCTTGACTCCGATCACAGACCGGTCATACTGGGTCTCGGAGATGCCAACTCCCTCTTCTCTCCTACCAAAACCATAACTAACTGGGATAGGCTTAGTCAGCGTTTAGGTTCGGCTAGTCCTTCTGACATAGCAAACTTACCTTCTCAAATTAACTCCACAGTAGAGATAGATACGGCGATCAATGCCTTGAGCGGTCACCTTCAAACAGTCATCACTGACTGCACCAGGCGGGTTCCTGCGATGACCCCTCATCGTTGGAGGTTGCCTGATGATATGAAGGCCCTGCTCAGGGCAAAGCACGCCGCCACTAGGGCACACGACCTCTTTCCAAGTAGGGAAAACAAGGATAGGCTCCGCTCTCTGCATCTCAAATGCAAATCTAGGATGAAGGCTCTACGTTCAGAGCGGTGGGATAGCCTGCTGGATGATATTAGGCCAACCCACACTGCTTTTTGGCGTCTTACACGCGCGCTTAAATCGGATACCGTAGTAGACATGCCCCCCCTGTCGAAACCTGATAACTCCCTCGCCTTCGACGACGATGAAAAGGCTGAATGTCTCGCCCTAAGTCTGGAGGCGCAATGCTCTCCTTCGGAAGAGCATCCCGATAGCACATTCATCCAAGTCGTAGACGAGGAAGTAGGACGTAGGGTTAGCTTACCTCCAGTAGATTCTCTCGACCTCGTGACGGTATCCGAAGTTAAGTTAGTCATAAAGGACCTTCATTGCAAGAAGGCTCCTGGCTCTGATGGCGTCTCCAACAGAGTCCTTAAGAACCTCTCAGCCTCGCTTATCCTCTTACTAGTAACCATATTTAATTCAGCTATGGCGAACTGCTATTTTCCAGACCTGTGGAAAATAGCAGACGTCATAGGAATACATAAAACTGGCAAAGCTAGAAATTTACCTTCTAGTTACCGCCCCATCAGTCTTTTAATTTCCCTAGGTAAGGTCTATGAGCGGCTGCTATCCGACAGGCTCAAAAAGATAGCATACGCTCAGGGACTCATCCCTAACGAACAATTTGGTTTTAGGGCCCAGCACTCTTGCGTCAACCAGGTTCATCGTATCACGGAATACATCTTAGATGGTTTCCATAGGAAGAGGCCGAAAGGCACTGCAGCTCTCTTCTTCGACATAGCGAAGGCTTTCGACAAGGTGTGGCACAACGGCCTCATCTTTAAGCTCTTCACGTTAGGCATCCCGGATCGGTTAGTGCTTATTCTCCACAGTTTCTTGCTCCACAGGTACTTCCAGTTTCGCGTCGAGGGTTCCAGATCATCTCTTCATCCGATTCGTGCAGGTGTCCCGCAAGGGTCAGTTCTAGCTCCTCTTCTTTTCTCCTTATACACAAGTGACATCCCCAGACATACGCATGTGTCGCTAGCATTATATGCTGACGACACAGCGATCTACTTAAGGGATAGGTTTAAAGGCAAAGTCCAGCACGGGCATCTCCAAAGCGCAACCAACGCCCTCGGCGAATGGTTTCGCAAATGGAGAATGGAGGTGAACCCGGAGAAAAGTACCGCAGTGTACTTTTCACGGGCTCTCCGCCGGCCCAACACTGCTCCTCAACCCAACATCACTCTGTTCGGCAAGCCTATCCCTTGGTCCGACCATGTCAAATATCTGGGTGTCACTTTCGACAGCAGACTGTCTTTTGCTAGTCATATACGTAGGGTTAGGAATAGAGCTTCTCTCTATTTAGGAAGACTAACTCCTCTGTTTCGAAGCAAAAAGCTCTCACTACGCAGCAAAGTGAGACTCTATCTAACTTGCATAAGACCCGTCATGACCTACGCTAGCGTAGTGTTTGCTCATGCTTCGAACAGATATATAAATTCTTTACAAGCAATCCAAAATAGATTTCTGCGCAGGGCGACAGGCGCGCCTTGGTACGTCCGCAATTTCAACTTGCACAAAGATTTGCAAATCCCTACTATCCGACAGTATCTCAAAGTCTCCTCAAACCGCTACTTCGACCAAGCGGTTAATCACACGAACCCACTAATTAGCAAACCGGCTAACTATCACGTTTTCCCTGAGTTCAAACAGAGGCGACGTCGTCCGAGACACGTTCTCTGTGACCCGGACGATGAGATCACTGTCCGTATTAGGGAGTTGCAAACCTTTGACTCCCCGACCCCTGCCTCGGCAACTGTCCCACTTAACTTTTACACACCCCGCCCCAGACCCGGGGGAGGGACTCACACTCGGACTCGGCCTTTTGCCGGTCCGAATCGTAGGGCTAGGATCCTTCTCCACCAAAACAGGTACTATACCCGCGTCAGGTACATTCCTGGCCGGTTCTCACCACCTCCATCTGGTGACGGGTCACTTAGGTAGGTCTCTCTTTTTAACTGGGTGAAGGCGCCTATCGGCGCCTCCCCCACAGTTAGGGTAAAACTGAATAAGTCCCTTATGGCCGACTTCAGTAAATAGGTTTCATTTAGAAAAAAAAAAAAAAAAAAAAAGGTTTCAGGTATTACGAGCTAAACACTCGCAACGTTCGCATCTCCGGTTTTGAATCCAGTTTGAAGCCACCATGCCACCCAAGACTAGCGGCAAGGCCGCCAAGAAGTCCGGCAAAGCCCAGAAGAACATCTCCAAGTCGGACAAGAAAAAGAAGAAGCACAAGAGGAAGGAGAGCTACGCCATCTACATCTACAAGGTGTTGAAGCAGGTCCACCCCGACACCGGTATCTCCTCGAAGGCCATGTCAATCATGAACTCGTTCGTGAACGACATCTTCGAGCGTATCGCCGCGGAAGCGTCTCGTCTCGCCCACTACAACAAGCGTTCGACGATCACCTCCAGGGAGGTGCAGACCTCCGTGAGGCTCCTGCTGCCCGGTGAGCTCGCCAAGCACGCCGTCAGTGAAGGTACCAAGGCGGTCACCAAGTACACCTCGTCCAAGTGAGGTGTGTGCCCCCCACATAGCGGTGTACGGTGCCACTATGTTGTGCCTACCACCGAAACAAACGGCCCTTTTCAGGGCCACAAATATTTTCTGATGATTTACGATTGTTTCAATACTTACATACAAAAACGATTACTTACTTATATATCATAATATAAGATGATGTCAATATATAATATGTATATTGATGGTTACACTTACTTACTTGTGTTTACACACACTGTGGTAGGTACTCGCTACACTTAGGTAACGTATTAATGTGAAATATTAGGCATAATGTAAGTACTTATCTATGTAGGTACTAGGTACATACACGGACGGAGGAGCTGCGACGACGTGTTCACTGCACACGACGACGACGGATGGATTTGTATGAGTGACCCTGGAAAGGAAGAAACAAAAACGGACGTTTAGTTAAATAAAATTAAAATGTGAAAGAATGCGTGCTTACTCATTTCAGTGCACTGTATTATACTTACTTAATCTAAGTAAGTACCTACCTACCTACCTACATAATCGATAATGTTGTTTATTCTACTCTACATACTTGTGGCTTTTTAAATAAGTACATTTTCGGCAAAATACCATGGCATTATATTATTATTATTATTGATGTGACAACTTACATTTGGTTTGACATATAAGTAAGTACTTACCTACCTAAGTACTTATACAAAATTAAATACTTAAGTAAGTACTCTTACTTACAATGAATTCGTCTAGTTTGCGTTCTGGAATCTCTTATTATTTAGTTAAGTAAGTACTTTACGTACTAGGATTATTGTTTTCGTACCTATAAATAAGTTGGTACTTATAATTATTATATAAGTAGGTATGTTTCCCAGTCATTATGATTATACTAGGTAGGTACATACATACTTGCTTGCTTGCTTGCTTACTTACCTACCTACCTACCTAGATGTGTTATTTACAGTCCATTTAAACATAAGTAAGTACTTACTCACGTCTTGTCGTTGGGAGTGACTAGGTAGGTACCTACCTACTTACTTATGTTGAAAACATTAAATTTTAGAACATACCTAAATACTTAACTATGTACCTACCTACATAATAACATTTAAGTATAAGTATTCTTGTGATATATGCTTTTAATAAGGTGTTCATTATATATATTAAGTACTTATTATTTATATTATTTACATACTTAGGTATTTTTTTTTTTTTTAATTATATACCTAAGTAGGTACCTATACACTTACCTACTTATGCATGAGAAGGATGAAATAGATACTTACTAAGTACTTACATACTCAATAACGTAAGGATAAATTATTAGCCCGTACGTACGAGCCGAGCGGAGCGGTACCCCTCGCCCCGCGCGCCTCGACTTCGCCTTACCCCGCCGCGGAGACCGTACCGCTACTATAAATATAGCTGCACGAAACGCGATGGTTTTTATTCGTCCCCTTCTGTTCATCGCGCGCGCCCGTCGCTACGCTACGATACAACAATGGCCCGTACCAAGCAGACTGCCCGCAAGTCCACCGGAGGCAAAGCGCCCCGCAAGCAGCTCGCAACTAAGGCTGCTCGTAAGAGTGCGCCCGCCACCGGAGGTGTGAAGAAGCCCCATCGTTACAGGCCCGGTACCGTCGCTCTTCGTGAGATCCGTCGTTACCAGAAGAGCACTGAGCTTCTGATCCGCAAGCTGCCGTTCCAGCGTCTCGTGCGTGAGATCGCGCAAGACTTCAAGACTGACCTGCGTTTCCAGAGCTCCGCCGTTATGGCCCTCCAGGAGGCCAGCGAGGCGTACCTCGTCGGTCTTTTCGAAGACACTAACCTGTGCGCCATCCACGCGAAGCGTGTCACCATCATGCCGAAAGACATCCAGCTCGCTCGCCGTATCCGCGGTGAACGTGCTTAAGCGGTGGCTGCATCGTGCATTACGCGCACCTCGTTCGCTGTAACAAAACGGCCCTTTTCAGGGCCACAAAACATTCATTATTATACGCATTGTTTCTTTAAACTAAGACGAAGACGATTACTTACTCTTACTTGAGTACTTTTATCTTCGTATCTAAGTAGGTACTTACATAAGTAATTAACTAAATACATTTCTTACACCTTTTTTATGCAGTACTAGTACCTAGGTAGGTACGTACTTACTTTCGTATAAGTAGGTACAGTTTACCTATACATAAATAAATAACACACATAATAGCCTAACAAGAAAACCAATCACTAAGTAAGTACTACATAGTTTCTTTTGTGAACAATGGAGGGCGCCACATGCATGATTCAAGCAGATTACAAACTTATTTTGATTAACTGAGCACTGTTTTCACATTTAAAAATCAAAAAACTATGTAGGTACCACATCTATTCTAATCTACATAGATAGGTAGGTAGTTAAGTACTTACTTACATATTAAATTATAATAATGTTACTTACAAACGTGTTGTTGGCAAATCCTGTAGGAGCGGTACAATTACTCCAATGTAAAACACACACACTTGTCACAGTCACCCACCACTAAGTTTTTTTCACTACTTTCTACCAAAACACAATTCACATTTCACGATAATTAAATAATTACGTATTTTTGTTCTTTTCAACACTCGCTAGCAACAGACAATGGCGCCGCAAGATGGCGGCGGCGGCGGCAGCGGAAGCGTATTTATTACAATGTATGCACCTAGGTAGATACCTACCTAGACCTACTAATAATACAACTAGGTCTATCTAATTTACTCAAAAATCACTAAAAATGTTGTAGGTACGTATTATTAAGTAATAACTGAAGTATTTTATTTTTACTAGGTAGGTAGGTACTTATTTTAAATTTTGATATTAACAATTCAAATTATTGTGAATCATTGTTCATGAGAAAAAGTTAGTGGTAGGTAAATAGGTACCTAACCTAGGTAACAAGTGTGTGTGTGTTTAAGATTGGTGCTCCCTCCCTGAAGTAAGTCAGTAAAAAATAAAATATAAGTACTTAATACATAAGTAGGTACCTATGTATAAAAATAAAATGTTGCGTAAGTAAGTAGGTAAGTACCTATATATTATACTCTACGTTATGGTGGCAAAAGTTTTAAGTACCTACCTACCTAGGTAGGTTAGTATAAATTTCTGTAATTTGTGTCTGCTTGTTGAATGATTGTATTTAAGTAGGTACTTACTTATTTGTTTTGCATAGGTACATACATACATTTACATACATAGGTACATATTTACTTACTAGAATTGTAATTGTAATAGGTACCTACATACATACTTAGGTACCTCCTTACCATGAATAAAACTTACTTACTTACTTAACTAACTAGGTAAGTACCTAAATCTCGTCTCGTCTCGATGTCGTAATAATGTATTTATATATATAATAAACATAAATATTTAAATATTCAGACAATATAGGTAATAACTTATTGAAATTAATAAGAGTACAAAATCGTGTACGACACTATACTCATTCTGACCCGCTCTATCTCGCGCATCGCATCGCTTCGTCTCTGTCTGCGGCCCCGCGCCCCTTCGCTTTCCCGCTTCTCGTCCGCCGACGATATATATATCGCGCGGTGGGCCTGAATTTTTAGACAACGCTCCGGCTCCGTCGTGCGCACGCAGTTTGATCAAGAGAAAGCAGCAACAGCAAGTTCAAGATGACCGGCCGTGGAAAGGGAGGAAAGGGATTGGGAAAAGGAGGAGCGAAGCGACACAGGAAGGTTCTTCGTGATAACATCCAGGGTATCACAAAGCCGGCCATCCGTCGTCTGGCACGCCGAGGCGGTGTCAAACGTATCTCCGGTCTGATCTACGAGGAGACTCGTGGTGTGCTGAAGGTGTTCCTAGAGAACGTGATCCGTGACGCCGTCACGTACACCGAGCACGCCAAGAGGAAGACCGTCACCGCCATGGACGTCGTCTACGCGCTGAAACGTCAGGGACGTACCCTGTACGGTTTCGGCGGTTAAGTCGCTCGCACCGCACCGCGCACATCGTGTTCCGCAGCCGATACGGCTACGAGGATACCGTGTAACCAACAAAAAGGCCCTTTTCAGGGCCGCAAATTGTTCTTGTTTTACGTATAGTTTCTTAAAACTGGCAACAACGATTCATAATACCTATACTGACAATAATTATATTATTATTTATATGCATCATCATACACCTAGGTACATTATGCTTGCGTATTTACATTTACACACTGGCAGCAAAAGTACCTACCCACTTATTCTTACTTATATAGGTACCTATGAAAAATATTGGTCAGAAAAAGCGTGCGAAGCTTATAAAAGAATATATGTATGTATATAGATTTATGGGTAGGTACTTAAGTAGGTACCTACGCTATTAGTCCTCAAGAGACGACTAATAAGTACTTATAATATTTTAGTTTACCTAAATACCTCCCAAAAGACGTGGTAGGTAGGTATAATAGGTACTTACCTTTACGGTGCAATGCAACCACACGTTCGTTTTACCACGTTCATCTGCTTAGTAACCTACTACTACCTAATTAATTTTAAGTAAGTAAGTAGGTAGGTACTTACAGATGAAACTTTTTATCACACATTAATGTATTTGTACTTACTTTTTTTTTAAAGTATTCATGTTTTTCTTGACATGGGACGACATACATAAATACTTACCTCGACTCGTGAATGAACACGAACATTGTTAGTCGTACTTACACGGTGTTCGTATTCTGCGTTTGCAGTTTTATATACTTAAGTAAGTACCTACCTACCGAATACTCTTGTGTACCTATGTATTTAGTATTTAGGCGCATATTATGTATGTACCTAGGTCATAATCTATCATACTTACGGTACCAAATGACCTATGCAGTCAAGTAGTACACCTACCTACTCGCTCTCGTTCTCTCTACCTACTTGTGTGTGTCTGTCTGTCTGTCTGTAAGTCCTTTACTTAGGTACGCACAAGTGAGTGCGATGATGCGTTTGACCATCATCTGCACGTGCACACTGCACGACCATCGGCCACCAGTCACCAGCCAGCCATCTCACAGCACCGGCTGATGACTGCCTTCATGTGATGCCGCCGAGACACCGGTGTGTCCTACGACCGTTCATCTTCGACACGTCAAAAGTCCATCCGCACCCGCTTGCCGCGCCCGCAGCCGCCACCCGCCGGGAGCGCCTTCTCTTCGCCTTCACCGTGGACGTCCGCCTCACCGCCACCGTCGACACACGCCGAGATAAACGCCCACAAATCAGACCACGTACGAGCTCCTCAACGCCGTCTCCACATTTAACGCGCCGCACGCGCCAACCCGCCGTACGCAAGCGTCCAACCATTAGCCCGCCCGCCCGACTCCCGACTCCGACTCCAGCATAATATACGTAAATTTGAGATCCTCATATTTATATGCGAGCATTGTTCAATTTCAATCATCTGTGATTGGATAACGAAGCCCTTCCCTGATTGGTTGCGTAGTTTTTGCCATACGACCAACGGCCAATCAGAACAAAACAAAATAGAAACGCTTTCCTATTGGCTGTCGGTCTCTCAGTCTCAAAGTCAAACGTCGCCGCGATAGCCGCAATAGCCCCAGTATCCTACTATCTTGGTATCGTCTAACTTCACCTTGCAAATACTATATTGAGTATAGAATAGCAGTAAGTAATTTACTAAGCAATCTGACCATTATTGCAAACATACTTCAATACCTATTACAGGAACCAGGAGAGTATAGGTACGTACTTATCTATAGAGATCATTTGCCATAAACCTTTGTATGGATTCGAATATGCTTTCAATTTCAGTCACCAAACACTATGTCACTAAAAATTCTACCATAATACAAAAATAAACGAGTCCAATATTAAGAATGTATATTTAAGTATACCTATCTCGTTAGGAAGCTAAAAGTAATTGTTAAAGTATATTTTCTAATCATGTACTTATCTGTTTTATACTTATTTTACAGCTTTAGAATTAGGGTTTGATCATAAATAATTGGGCCTTTGTTCTCCAACAGTAAGATCAAAAGATTTAATTACGTAGGTACGGAAAAACGCGGTTCGTCTGTGCGGCACTGCTGCGAGGTATATAAGTAAAATGTAGCGCTATATTTTTGTTATTTCGTTCGGACGACGACGACGCACTTCGGCTCTACTTCGCCAGTCGCAAGTTCGGCATCTCATACACCTTTACACCTGCCTATCTCAAGAAAAGCTACACAATGAAACATTGGAGTTAGTTATCAAACGACTTCAAGAAGCCTGAAATGAAAAGAAGCACAAGCAAGCAAGGAAACAGGAGACTAGTGGAAGCAAGAATTATCAGTTACTCTGTGGATGTAGCTGCTCTACTGCCAACCTCACCCACCTCATGTCAGATGCTCTGGTTACTCTTGTCATGTGACTAAATTATTTTTTGTTTCGAAACATTGCTACGATTATCTACCTACTATGGCGACCGAATGGCGTAGTGGTTAGTGACCCTGACTATATACTGAGCCGATGGTCCCGGGTTCGATTCCCGGCTGGGGCAGATATTTGTTTAAACACAGATATTTGTTCTCGGGTCTTGAATGTGCCCATAAAATGGCAATAGGCCCGCCCGCCCGCAGCCATTTGTACATTAGTACAAGGCGTGAGTGCGTGTTTATCTACCTACTATATATACATTAGGTAGTTGTAGAACATTCTGGCAAGAGAATGTCCTTGTTCCTAATGTAGGTATACTGAACAGGAAGGTGTATTGGTAAATGAACCTTAGTTACGATTACACTTTTCCCTCAGGACCTTGCATAAACATGTGCGACCAAATAAGTATCAATGGCATACCTCTGTCGAGTACACCTACATTTGTGGCGACATTGACATCATAAAAACTTGTCATCCTACTTTTGATGTGGCGACAGTGGCAGCACAAAATAACACAAATCTACCTAAACTTTGTGGCGACAGTGACAGCACAAAATCAACACATGAATCAAGTTTCATTTCATTTAAGTATTTCATGAACAATACAATACAATACTGACTAGGCATAGGTATTAGCACGGTTTCTTTTTCAGCCGACCTGCGCTGCGCTGCCCGATACCGATGCTATCCCGACTCTGCCACCCCGGCTGCCCGATCTTCTCGTCAGAAGTACCTACTTATGTTCCTTAACGAGCTTCCAAAATCTTCTACGATCCAGAGATAAGTTGCAGTCCTGACTTCCGGCCTGCGCCATCCAATCAAACATTTTTTATCATCAAGAGACGTGATAATAATTTCGTCAGAAGACTTAGAAGTAAAGTTGTGTGCTGATTTCGCTGGCAGTTTGCAACTGGCATATGTATGTACCTAACCCCCAAATTTTATTAATCTTCTGTTGCCCGTAACTTTGACTTTAACAATACCAGATATTGTACAGAGAGAAAAGAAAAGGCAGTATTTAATAATAATATTTAACAATATGCTATGTTGTTTTAGTGATCAGAGAGGTGGTCTCCACCACCATCCACTACTGCTATATTTGGGATGCATTCCTTCAGCAGGTTGGACGACCCAGGAGCCGAAGTGAATCATTGCTAATCGTTTTATACTAGGCACTAGCAAATTTAGTTTATAAATTATTTCCCGGTTTTTACAATGATGTAGGGTCGGTATTTTCATGGTATTCGTAGTCAAGATACGATAAATTAAAAGTGGAGGCAAGAGAAGAGATATAAGAGTGTAAAGGCAGACTGATAATGCCTGGTTACTTACTTTGGTGATCATGGTTTCTGTAACAATAACATGCATGAAAAGATTTAAATGGAATTAGTTAGGATGTACCTAGTGTTGTTGCCCAAGTGGATGGTACTATGTTGGGCGTTTTATTTTTCTTCCAGGACCAGGCATGAACATGTGCATTCAAGTAAGTATCAATGGCATACCTACCTTTCCTGCTCGTCAAGTAAAAACAACATGCGTGTGTGCGTTTGTATTTCCGTCAGCACCAGCAAGGTATCCGATCGACTGAGAAGGATTGTCCATTAACATCTACCATCTGGTGCTCGTGGTCGCTTCCCCGGAGCTGACGCCGGACCGCCACCTCGCCAGCTTCTACTGCTCCGAGCCCTAGTTGGGTAGGTTGGGTACAAAGACATGTATATGACACTAGATGCACCAAGCTTACTTACTGCGAGTGTCAAAAGGTTGAACTGACGATGGGACTGCGGCCTCGCCAGCTTCTGTTGCTCCGAGCCCTAGTTGGGTAGGTTGGGTATACAACACAGACAGTCATGTATGTGACATGCACCAAGATTACACGTAGGTATTTGCTGCACGTGTCAAAGGGTTGAACAAATTTTAAGCTTGACTTGTCGCCAGCGACAAATCCGCCGGATTGGTACGCCCGTGAATGTGGGCCTTTAATGTTCAACTTTAGCTGGTACTCTTACATTTATTTCCGTCCCAACCGTCATTATCCGTGTCAATAATAATAAATCATATGCGGTTTCTTGGAAATTAGTACATTTCTGGCGTCTAGAATATAACTGTGGTTGGGTAGGTAGAATTTACTCCACAGATTCACAGTGGCTGCTGGAGGTGGATGCTACGACTTCCGGGAGTAAGCGTTTGAAACGCGGCCCGCAGCCTCGGAGAACTGCATCGCTACTGGAACTTAACAAGGCAGGCGGCTATTTATGTCACCATGTTTCTATGTATCACGGTTAATACGGTTATTCATGTTGTGATCGCATTAAGAAAATACCTTTAATTTGTATGCCGCGGGAGAGACGCCACCTACCGGCAAGTAGCTAAACTAGCTGCTATACAATTTTGATCAAGAACGTCTCATTGTACGACAGCTATACTTAATAATTATGTTTCTGAATAAAGGGACTAACACTGAATTGCAGAAAGAAACTTTACGCCAATGTCGATCTCAAAATATATTGCTGCCTTGCTTTGACAGTATTATACACATAGATAGAGGCAGACAAAGATTTACTTTCTAGAACTCGGCATACACGCTGAGAGCAATAAGTTCTTTTCTCTTTTACCAGATGGCGTTACGAGTATCCTACATGGATAGTTTATTTAATAAAATTGTATGTAAAAAGACCTCATGATAATTTTATTAATTGATTTATGATAATTTTTATTTATTTGTTGTATTTTACGTTTGATTCCGTGTAATTTTAATTCTAATAACTAGTATATGTATAGTTGTGTATCATTCTATAATGCCTCACTAAAAAACAACTGCGTGTGTAAGCATTATTGGATTCAATAATAAATTTGGGCCATTTGTAAATTATAAGTCAAGTAGCTTATTCCCGAGAGCTTCGCTTAACAACCTTCCTCCTAATTTGCCTTGATTCTAGAAGTTAATCTAAAAACTGCTATAATATACTATAATAGGTACCTAATAGCCAAGTGAGGTAACAGAATTAGGTAAATATCGACTAATGTCGTTTAGTGTAGCGATCACAAATAATTCAATTTCATGCAATCGCTACGTACTTACCTATGTTGTAATTGTAATTCACTATTATAATTATATTGATAGTATCTCGCGATGTTCAACGGCGGCGGCGGCGGCCTTCTACGCTATTTCACTTATTTCTAAGGAATTCATTGATACATGGCAGGATTCGAACCCACGGCTTCATGAATGAGAGCCTTGTGCGTTACGCCACCACGACTCATAGTTGCAATAATAAATGGTAGAATCAAATTAATAATGAAAAACGAGTCCAGCGCCCCTAGCGTTCAGTAGCGAAAATAAATAACTTACGTTTGATGTTAGTTGAAGTCGTACGGACGTTTTGTGTGGAAGAGTAGGTGATAAAAATAATTAAGTAAGTAAATTAATCATAATTAACTAATACATGTAGTTACAAAACAGTTTTTTATTAAAACATTCCTATAAAATTCATGTAGGTACCTATACATTAACAATTTGTTAAGCTACCTCACAATATTCACTTTTACATTTCGATCCTTGCATTCGTTGATATTGACGCAAAATTGTCCGTATTTGTTTAAAATTGCAGTAAACTATATTATCTAGAGCAGTTGAGTGTGGATTAGCTCGTTATAAAGGTGGGTAACTAACTACGATACTTAAATCGTTTAGTTACTAACTTACAAAACGTATATAACCTATAGAAGTGAACTGTGTCGTATAATCGTTACAGCAGCTGCAACCTCGTGGTGGCCAGCAAGCAGCACCACTGCAGCCGCCACCAGCCGGCACGGTCACCGTGTGAACACGGCAGCAGCCACACATCGAAGAGAACTCCACGCTTCTGCAGTCGGCAACCCGACAGGCTCCCTGAGACGTGACAGCCAACGAGTCGCCGTCTGACCGAACACGCGGTCCCCCGGACCCAGGAGCTGGAAGGCCCTGGAGCAGCAGCCCGGGCCAGAGGGCAACCTGGCGGGCGGTGATGAGGAACCGATCTCCGACGTCCATACCCATAAAGATAAGTGCCCTAGGATCCTTCATTCCAGTTAACCTCCAAATCTATCCTATTCCTAGTCCTAGTAAATATTCCAAATTATTACCTATTTTATAAAAATTTACAAATGTAGTTAAAAGAAAATTTTCTTAACCGAATATCTAGTTCACTTGTGCATAAAATTAATAGACATTTTAATTTTTTTCCAACTACCTAAGTATATATTCAAACTTTCAAGCAATTTCGAGTTTTTTTTATCAATCATACCATTTCATAACTATAGATGCCACAGTCACATTTTATAAATTATTTCAGTTAAATGTTTCTACTAGAAATATACTTTTAATAAGTACAATAATAATAAGTCATGCTTTAAATCTACTTTATTGTGTTATTGTGTATTATCGAAATGAGATTTCTATTGTGGAATTTACATGCATGCTAGCGGTGGCTGCGCGAGCTCCAAAAGTTAATGTGAGTGCACTTAAATAGGGTACCTACATTTCATTAAGAACTATTAGCTTGAGCTGCAGATAAATGATAGGTGTAGGCTAAATTTATATTTTATGTACTTACTTATTTACACGGGCTTCGTTGGCTTGATGGGTTTGTTTTATAATATTTTCCCTCTATTTATCATACAATCATTTGCACTATTCAATCGTTAGATTAAACGGAGCGTTACTAGCAGTTGCAGTAACATTTGAAATATAGGTACTTATTGCATTATTTTTTTAAATAATTTGATTTTTGAGGACGCTCTGGGAGCTTGTTCCGTCCCGGGCTAGAATTCCGGTAGGAGCAGATATCTAGACTTCTGTACTCGGTCTGTGATATTCAATGTGTGTGATGCTCGAGTGTGTAGCTCTGAAAAAGTGCTTACTTATTTTTTTTATTAACATTTAATAATAATCTATCCAGACCGTTTTCGGTCACCGCGACTTTGAAATTTATAGTGACTTTGAAATTATTATAAGGTGGTGTTGACGACGAATGCTGAAAACAATACGCACCGCGGTAAACAATGCCAAAAACGGCCATGTTTATGCTGCGCTAAACAGATAGCGCTTGCGAGACCAATTCCGCCTGGGTCTTATTTTTTGTGAAAATTTTATTGTTTTATTTACCTTTTTGCTGTTTAAAATCATGATGATTACGTTTATTTTGTTAATGTACATAAGTTATTAACTAGTTTTAAGTTCAATAAAGAGATATTGATGATTGTGCAATGTTAGAAATTACTTAGTAAAATGTAAGGAAAATTGTTATAACTTTTTAGTTTATGTACCTAGAGTAGGTGTGTTTTATTTCCCTGCTAGATTATTTAGTAATTAAGAGTCGACTTCCACGACGAGTGAGAGCACCACTCGTCATCGTCAAGCGCGACTTGTTTGATGCAAGCAAGTCGACGCTGGTCACGATGCCCCCCCCCGTGACCCCTGCCCCGCTGCCCCCCCCGCCCATCACTACTGAAGATGCTGATGCATCAACCGGTGGTGATGTTGGGGCGCCGCAGCCGGAGCAGCGCCGTGCCGGCACCCGCCCGCGCTCACCCGACTCGTTCGAGGTCGAGAGTGAGGACAAGCGCCCGAAGGTCGCTTCCTCGTCCTCATCTCCCTCGGACGAGTCCAGCTATGAGGACAGCGTGTCGGAGTCGAGCAGTGCAGAGTTCGCTGCACTGCTCCGCCCCTCCGCTGCACCTACCTCACCCCCGCTGCCGTCCCTCGCAGAGGAACTATTGGCGGACATTGGTGTGGGCGCACTTCCGGACGTCGCGCCCACGTCCCCCGTGGGCGTGACGACTGGAATTTTTGGCCAGGGCTCCTCAAGGGACCCCCGCACCAGGCGCGCCCAACCCGCTTCACGCGCCCCGCCATCTTCCCCTCGCGCCTCACCCCCGAAGGTGCAGGGGGAAAATACTGTGTCGCCGGGTAACTCACCGGGCCCCACTCAGGCGTTTCCTGCAGCTTCAACGCCGTGGTTTGAGGCCCTGAGGTCACCGGCTCCATTTCCCCGGATGACCACCTCTCGGACCAGCCCAACTTCGCCCCCAGAAGACGCCCCCGCCGCCGCCACAAGGCGACAAGAGCACCCGCCGCTGGTGATGGAGCACCTCCCACTTCAGGGCGCTGACTCCACGTCTTACGTGTAGCTGGCGACTGGATCCTCTGGTGAGGGATCCTCCAGGAGTGCCCGCACCAGCCGCGCCCAACCCGCTCCCCCGGCGCCGCCATCTTCCCCTCGCGCCTCACCCCCGAAGGTGCAGGGGGAGAATTCTAAAAGCGAAACTTCGCCGGAGCTCACTCAGGCGCCTCCTGCGACTTCAATGTCGTGGTCTGAGGCCCTGAGGTCGCCGCCCCCGGCCCCCCGGACCACCACCCCCCGGACTAGCCCCACCCCCCCCCCCCCCCCAGCAGACGCCGCCACCGCCGCCACCAAGCGACAGGGGTACCCGCCGCTAGTGGTGGAGCGCCTACCGCAGTGGCCGCGTCATTTCGCGGCCCTGCACAAGCTGCTGGGCCACGCCCCGCACGCGCGCCCCTTCAACCAGGGGGTGCGCTTCTTCCCGCACTCGCCGGAGGAGTACCGCACCGTGCAGCGGTACCTTGAAGCGGCGAGCAAGGAGGACCAAGCTATATCCTACTATGGATATAGCTTGAAGCATGAGCTCCCGATGAAGGTCGCCATCCGAGGTATGCCAGCGGACACGCCTGCCGAGGAAATCCAGGCCGCGCTGAGGACAAAGGGCTTCCCAGTGCGGTTTGTGAGGGCCATCGCTGCTGCTAGGGGGAGGCCGGGCTGCCTCTTCCACGCGCAGTTTGAGCGGCTCTCTAAAGAGGAACTCGCGCAGCTGTACGCGGTGGACGAGCTCCTCTTCATGCCGGGCGTCACCATCGAGGCCTGGCGAGGACGAGGAGGACCACCGCAGTGCCACCGCTGCCAGACCTTCGGGCATGCGTCGGAGCACTGCCACCGCCCGCTTAAGTGCTGCTCCGGCGAGCACCGTGCCGGCGAGTGCCCCCGCCCCCGCGACCAGCCCGCTACCTGCGCCAACTGCGCGAAGCCGCACACCGCCAACGACCGGCGGTGTCCTGTCTTCAAGTGCGAGGCCAGGAAGCGCAACATAAAGCTGCCCCCGCCCGCCCCCACCGGACAGAACCCAGCAGGCCCCTCCAAGAGGAGGAGAGGACGGCGCCGAGGAAAGAAGAGGACGGCTGAGGAACCAGTCCAGTCGGCCAAACCCGCGCCGGCTGTGACGGTCTCGGCCCCCACCGCTTCCTCCGCGCCCCCTGCACCGACCCCCGCCCCCAGGAAGGCGCCCACCCTCGCGCCGCCGGCCAACAAGCCGACGGAGAGGGGCCAGCCCCTCCCCAAGAAGAAGAGGAAGAGGCGCCGCGGCAAGGCAACCCAGCCGGCCGCGGCCAGCACACCGAAGCCCGCCGAGCCCGCACTGCCGCCCTCGTCCGTCGCGACATCGTGCACGAAGAACTGGACCTGCCGGCGTTTGACACGACACGCTCAATAGGCGTGAGAGTCATCGCCGAGGGGACGGAGCTCCGCCTACGCTGCCTACCGCCCACCTGGTGACCTGCTGAACCCGAGGGACTTCCGAACGCTGTTCGACGGAGCGTCTCCTACCCTGCTCGCCGGGGATCTCAACGCCAAACACCCGGCGTGGGGGTCCCACTCCATCAACCCCGCGGGTAGGAGACTGTACGAAGATTCCGAAGATCACCCCTACGAAGTCCTCGGGCCCGGCGCACCAACGCACGTGCCGACAGACCCTCGTGCAAGGCCAGACGTGCTGGACATCGTGCTGCACCACCTCATGCCGTGGCCAGTGCACGTCGAGGTCATGTACGACGCGGACACTCAGCACGTGCCGTTGCTCATCACGGTGGGCATCAACTCGGAATTCCGCATCCAGAGGCCGCCACGCAGAACCGTGGACTGGGCTGCCTACCGCTCAACCATGGACGCACATGAAGAATCCCAACATTAGTAACTATAAAATCATACGGCATGACAGACTGTCGGCCACCCTCGGTGGTACACTTATCTACTACCGTAGTGGACTTCATGTCTGTTGTGTCAATACGCCGGAGCTTGTCAGCCTCGAGGCCTCAGTGTGCAGGCTGGCTATGACCGGACATCCGGATCTGTATATTGCCTCTTGCTATCAGCCATCAGGAAAAGTTATTAAAACTGAGGACCTTAAGTCACTTTTGGATATGGGGAATAATGTCATACTTGCAGGGGATTTTAACAGTAAACATAAATCTTTTAACTGTAGAGTCAATAACCCAAACGGTTATATTCTTTTTAATTTCATGGATGAATATATGTTTGATGTAGTGGCTCCAATGGAGCCTACACATTATCCATTCAATCCTGAGCATCAGCCAGACATTTTAGATATTGCACTTTTAAAGAACATTTCTCTTTCTTTAAGCTAGAGGTAATACACGAGCTTGACTCCGATCACAGACCGGTCATACTGGGTCTCGGAGATGCCATCTCCCTCTTCTCTCCTACCAAAACTGTTGCGGACGGCGAAGTATCCGTCCCCCTCGCACACACACTCCCTGTCTCCTTCCCACCCGTGCGATGCTCTGATTGGCCGAGCGCGGCGCTCGTTGAAACAATAGCGAGCGCCCATTGTCTCAAGCGCTCGGCCAAGTATAAAGGGAGGCCATTTTGGCTTGAAAAGTCAGTCGCAGCTCAGCAGCCACCGGAACACCTCTATAAGAAGAAGCCTCAAGAAGCCTGAAGCCGCCTGAAGCCGCCTGAAGCCACCTGAAGCCACCTCAAGGAAAAGCCGGGCAACCATCCGGCCCGCTGCAGCGCCCTCCACCGCGAATCCCGCGGAACCCGCTGACGTCACGCCGCTGCCGCCACCGCCGCCGCCGCTGACGTCACGCCGCTGCCGCCACCGCCGCTGCCGCTGACGTCACGCCGCTGCCTCCACCGCCGCCGCCGCTGACGTCACGCCGCTGCCGCCGCCGCCGCAAGCGCCCTCACCGCGGCCGCTCCACAAGTCGTTGGTCCGGGTCGAGCCGGCACCGCCGCTCCCCGGCCCCCTCTCTCGGAAGTGACAAGTGAAAAGTGAATTGAACTGTGATACAGACACTAGTGTATAGTTTTAATTCTTCGTTAACCTTTGTGATTTCCGTGTATGTGTGATTTGTGAACAATATACCCTCTCGTTGAGGAAGTAGATCGAATTGGTGTTTTTCATTTCCGCCTCAGTCCATTTCTGTCTTCAACAGTTTGGTCCTTCGAGCCGGATAGAGTCAGTGAAGTGTCAGTGAAGTTTCGTGAAGTGCAGTGAAGTTTTAAAATGGTGGTGACACGCTCGCAGAACGGTGATCGTCCGATCCCTCCATCTCGGGTGTTCGACGGCCGCCAGCTTCACCTTCCATCACCACGGACTCTGTCGCCCCATCCACGGTGGCGCCATCCGCGCCATCGTTCCTGCCAGCCGTATCCTCCACGGCTACTCCATCCACGGCCGCACCCGCGGTTTCATTCCCCCTCGCCGGGCCGTTTGACGCAACGCTCTACCGCCCTATGGTAGCCGGTCGCGAGACGAGGCCGCGAGGGACCTCCGTTGCCCCTTCCGACGTGTCCTCACGCATGCGCCTGGCCCAGATCGCTGCAGATGAGCAGCTCACCCAGCTGGCGCGAGCTAAGCTTCAGATCGAACGTAAAGAAATCGAGCTGCAAGAAGCACAAGTTCAGCGCCGCCTCGCGCTCGACATGGAAGAACTGAGCAGCCAAGGCAGTGCCCGCGGTGCGAACAGTGTTTGTGCCGCAGAGGCCTTGGACGACTGGGTGAACCAGACAACAGTTGATGTTAGTGAACGTCGTGATGCTAACTATTCGCGTCGCGACGCTGAAGTGAGTGACACAGTGAATGTTAATGTAACAGTGAGTGAAACTGAACGTCGCGACGCCAGTGCCCACTATGAGCGCCGCGACAATATTCCAATGCATGTGAACGAAAGTGAACGTCGCGACGCCAGTGCCCACTATGTGCGCCGCGACAATATTCCAGTGCATGTGAACGAAAGTGAACGTCGCGACGCCAGTGCCCACTATGTGCGCCGCGACAATATTCCAGTGCACGTGAACGAAAGTGAACGTCGCGACGCCGGTGCCCACTATGTGCGCCGCGACAATATACCCGTACTTGTGAGTAACAGTGAGCGTCATGTGACAGTGCCAGTGAATGTGCGTGAGCTTCATGATGAGTTTGGTGGCTCCCGCCCCGCCTGTGCTCCACCACTGACTCAAGCCGACGCCGGGCCCAGAATGGGCTACGCCTCCTACCCCACGTTCCCGCAAGTTTTCCCGGGTGAGTTTCCCACTTTCACTGGTAACGATGGAGCCGGAGTTGGATGGCTGCAATTCCGCGCCGCAGTCACCGACGCAGAAAGGATGTACGGGCTCACCCGGTATGAACTTATTTATTTATTTATTTATTTACTTAGAGACAAACAGTCATACAATTTATCTTTAAACATAACTAGGTAGTATATTTTAGACCTATAGTCCCATAAATAAAGTATTTATAACAATAATAAGCTTAAGATCGAAAAGTTAGTATTTAAGTTAGGCTTTAATCAGTTACATTCGGCATCTTATTAATTTTAGTGGAAACAAGTTTTTTGTACTTAGATAAAGAGGCTGCAAAAATATCTACATCAGATAACACATCGTTATAAAATTTGCACGAGCGTCTTATAAAACTATTTTGTACATAACAGGTTTTACACTTACTTATTTTGAATAAATGTTTTTTACAACATGTGCGCTCACGCCTTCGAGGTACACGAATGTTTATATTTTGTAATAGTGCGGGGGCATCGACTTTTGAGTTAATGATTTTAAAAAGAAAAATGGCATCAATATAGTCCCGGCGGTGTTTCAATAATTCTAGCTTGTATCGTTGAGCTGATGATTCGTAATCTGTATAGTTATTACCCATTCTGTAATCAAGTGACTTAACGAATTTCTTTTGTAATCGTTCAATCCTATCGATATGGTTTGCATAGAACGGGTGCCAGACAGGACACGCAAACTCTAAACGACTGCGGACATAACTATTATATAGAAGCCGGTATGTAGAAGCCTTTTTAAATGGCTTAGCAACGCGTAAGACAAAACCCATTTGTTTGTATGCTTTATTTAACATATTGTCAATATGGGGTATAAAACTTAATTTCGAGTCCATAATAATACCTAAATCGCGAATTTCATTAACTCTAGTTAGGCCCTTGTTGTTAAGCATGTAATTATAATGTAAGGGTTTTTTCTTTCTAGTGAAAGTAATAACACAACATTTATCAGTATTTAAGAATAAGTTGTTACTGCTACAAAAGAATTCAAAGTTTCTTAAATCATTTTGCAATAATATGCAGTCATTGCTATCACGTATGACTCTGAAAATTTTGGTATCATCGGCGTATAATAAAGCATGGGAATTAATAATATTTTTAGTTATATCATTTATATACAAAATAAACAACAAAGGGCCCAAATGAGAACCCTGCGGAATTCCTGAGCAAATAAACTTAAGCTCCGATGAGTAACCGCTTACAACAACTGCCTGAGTTCTGTTTTCAATGTATGATTTTATCCATCTAAAGAGATCGCCGTGTATACCGAGCTTCCATAACTTAAGCAAAAGTGTATTGTGACATATTTTATCAAATGCCTTAGCGAAATCAGTATACACAGCATCCACCTGACAGTTTTCACCCATGGAATTAAGTATGGTTTCAGTATATGTTAGCATGTTGGTTTCAACGGACCGATTTTTATAAAAACCGTGTTGATTAGGGTCAATATAACGATAAACAACAGAGGACAATTTATCAGTGACAATTTTTTCTTGTATTTTACCGAGTACACATAATTTTGAAATGGGGCGATATTTTTCTATGTCTTCACTAACATTTCCTTTAGGTATGGGGGTCACCCATGCCTCTTTCCAGATATTAGGGACACATCCTTCCTGTAAAGATTTAATATAAATTAAAGTGACTGGCAGAGCAAGGCTGGATGCACATTTATTTATGAAAATTGGATGAATCCCATCTGGTCCTGCACCTTTATTAATATTTACTGATTTTAGATGTTTGTAGACAAGCGATTGCGATATTTCAATCGAGCTTAAATCGATAACAGTATCAGAAGGGGGCTCCAGGTTATCTATATTTAGAGGTACCGATTTGGGTTTTTCAAAAACGGAGTAAAAATGGTCGCTAAATAAGTTACAGATTTGTTTCCCTTCAGTGGCAGATGTTCCTCTATAGTACATGGTTTGTGGTAACCCATTTTTTGCAAGAATAGATTTTACAAATGTCCAGAAGAATTTAGGATCATTATTGATTTTAGATTCTGAATAATTAATAAAGCTTCTATAGCAAGCCAATTCCAATTTGTTCACTCTTTTTCTTAAAATTTTATAACTTTCATAATCTAATGGATTCCCGTAATTTTTCCAACGCTTGTGATATTTACATTTTTCTTTTAATACTTTCCTTAGCGATTTACTATGCCACACTGGAAATGAATTGGAAGCACGCATCACGCGGCCGGGGATAAATTGCACAATAAGACCATTAAGTATTTTATAAAACTCAGTTATACATTCCTCTAAGTTAAGTGAAGCAAATGTTGAGTGCCAATTAATACTACTAAGTTCATTGTTAATTTCTATATATTTGCCTAATCTGAAACTACGCACAAAGGTTCTGGCTTGTTGAAGGGGTGGGATATATTTTAATTTTAGATCAATAGAAAGGGCATTGTGATGAGTAATATCTTCAGCTGTTAATGGGTCATCACTCCATGAGACGTTACAATCCACACTGCATAAAATTAGATCAAGTATATTGTTATTTTTGTTATGGATAGTGTTGCACTGTTTCAAGTTGGTCAAAGAAATAAATTCGGACAGAAGATTAACAACGTTATTACTACTAGGTAATAAATTAAACTGTCCAGTGTGAGGATCTAACCACTCTGCTTCGGAAATATTAAAGTCACCAGTAATCAAAAATGTGTCATTTGGTCTATCAATAATGATTTTTTCGGCAATGTTTATAAATGAGGTCAAAGCAGATATAAATAATGGACCGCGCGGAATATAAACACAGGCTATATGTAAATACGTAACTTCATCCTGTGGTGAGTCGTGGAGTGGTACGGAGACGTAGACACACTCGGCCGCCGCGGGGGGCGGGCACGGCCAGTCCCGGCGCAGCGGCCGCAGCGCGCTGTGCACGGCGATGGCCACGCCGCCGCCACGCTCCCGCCCACTGGCAGCTTCGGAGCGGTCGCAGCGGTACACTACATACCTACTATCAAAATACTCTCGATCGTAGAAATTAGACAGAAGCCAGCTTTCTGATATACAAATAAAGTCGTAGTTTGATTTAGCCACTTGTGAATAAAAGCCATGAGATTTAGTTCGAAGACCCCGCACATTTTGGTAATAACCGCTAAATATCTTTGTAGACATCTATGTAATCGGTTAAATAAAAGCATCTTAGATCTATTGTAACACTCGTAGACGTGATAAGCGGAGTAAAATAAATAGGTATGTTTTGATGAAAAATGCAATTATAAACTGTAAGCCAATGTGCATAGAGTACAACATAACTCGCAATAATTAAAAACAATGTGAGCGTAAAACAGTACAGTAAGCTAAGCCTATAGCAAAAACCAATAACTTTATAGCTATAGCAATGAGTTGCATGTAGAAAAAATATGTTGCAGAGTCACTTCAGTTTTTTCAAATCGCATTCATTGTTAATCACTACAACTTTTGCATTGTCACTTTTTCTCATATAAATTTTACAGTCCCTTACCCACAGGTAGGTAAAGTTTAACTCCGACTTAAGTTCCCTGGCACGCTTCAACAACAGTTTGTTGGCTGGAGTGAGGTGGTCACTCACGTACAGCTGGGCGGCGGGCCCGGGCAGGCCCAGGTCGGCGCTGGAGAGGCCGCGGCGCGCGCGCACGCCCGCCAGCAGCTGGTCCTTGGCGCGGCGCCGCGTGAACCTCACGATGATGGACGGGGGCCGCGCGTCGGGACGCTCCGCTCCACCTGCAGCACCGCCGCTCGGGAAACGACGAACACGATGTATGGAGTCCAGGTCACTATCCTGCATTGTTATGCCGACCTTGGCACAAATGGAATGCAGAATATTAATTAGGTTTTCCCCTTTGTTAACAGGGACTCCTGATATTTCTAGGTTATTCATTCGGGCATACTGGTCACGACTGTTATTTTCGATTTGGAGTTTGTTTATCGTTTCGTTGGCCGTCTTCAAATCTAGTTCCAGCTTAGAAACAGTAGCCATTTTTGTTTCCATAATGACTAAGCGATCCTCCAGGTTTGAAAATCGTGATTCCATCTCGTTCCATTTGGTGTTGAGATTCTGAATACCTATCGACGCACTAGAAATGTCGGCTTTCACGGCGGTGAATTCAGCTCTAAACGCTTTTATCTCGCTAATAAGTTCCGTGATGGCCGGCATCTCCGCGAGGGTAGACGTAGCTGGCTGCGCCGGCGCACTGCGACACGCTATGCAGCGCCACGCAGCCTTCTTCTCAGCACCCATTCTTCGATAACTGGTCTCCGCAACCCCGGCACAGTTGAAATGCAGAGTACCATGACATACCCCACACACCACAGCATCGGTCACAACATCTTTACATTTGGAGCAAATCATTGTTAATTTCTAGATGGTACGGTTCAAAATCCAACGCTAGCGATAGCGAATAATTCCGCTTAAAGAACCGGTCCGGCGACTCGCGTACACGTATGAGGATAGGACCGCTCGCGATGATTGCGAAACGCAGACTGACTATTACTAAGCTCCGCCGCTGCATACGGGGGGAGGCGAGTCGCAATATCGATTATCTGTTGCTGAAGGACGACGCTGACCCGTATGAGGTACTATCTTACCTAGAAATGGAATACGGATGTCCGGAGTTTTTCATAGATACCGCTCTGACCCGGCTACATTCCCTGCGCGCACTGAAGGCGCAGGCGTCTTCTAAGGACATTTCCTCCTTTGCATCCACCGTGTGTCGTGTAGAGCATACACTGAGAACGCAAGACAACGACCACGGCTACCTGACAAACCCTATTATGATGCAGGATGTAGTATCCAAACTAGGACCTGATTTCACCCGGCCCTGGTTCCTCTACTGCGACGCTCATCGCCATGAAGGTAAAGCGCGCTTTTCCCTGCTGGCTGAATTTCTGAAAGAGCAAGCGTCGATAACGGCGAGAAATACGGTGTCCGTGAACAACCCGTACTCGGCACTCTTCAAGGCTGCTCCACCGCGTCAGCCTACCCCAGCACGCCAGCCTGCTCCTTTCCGCCAGCCTGCTCCTTACCGCCAACCTGTCCAGTATCGCCAGCCCGCCCCGTACCACCAGTCGACGCAGCCCCGGGATTTCATCGCGGTTGCTGCAGAACAGGTACCGCGCTGTCGCTGCTGCGGTGGCAGCCACGCACTGACTAGATGCAAGAAGCTGCTGGCAATGGAAGTCCACCAGAGATGGGAGTGGATGAAGGAGTCCAATCTCTGTTTCCGATGTCTTGGTGAGAAACACACTCAAGACCAATGCAAGGCGCCGCAGTGCAACCTCGATGGCTGCACCCTTCCCCACCACCGACTCCTGCATGGAAAGTCGCGGGCGCCGCCTCCGCTGGCACCCCAGACGTCTGGCCAGACGTCAGCCCAGCCAGAGCCCCGATCACCACACTCGACATCCTCACAGTCGAGAAGGTATAGACGCCGCTCCCGTACGGGGGGAGCCACCTCCCGTGCGCCGGAGAACCAAGTCCCTGGTGTCGCCCCGACATCAGCTCCGCAGCCCGAGCAAGTAAATACTGCATGTTCCTCTTCCCTTCCAAACGTGCTGCTGAAGGTGTGCAAGGTCACCCTGACCGGACCCTCCGGCAGCGTGGACACTTATGCGCTGCAGGACGAAGGCTCCACGATCACCCTGATCGATGAAGAACTCGCCGAGGAAATCGGTGCGACCGGGCCCCAGAAGCCCCTGCGTGTTCGAGGCCTGAATGCCACCCAAGGTGACTCCAGGAGCCACCTCGTCACCTTCTCCGTACAAGGTACTTCCAACGAAAAATACCGCATAGAAGCGCGTACTTTTTCCAGGCTACAGCTGCGGAAGCAATCCGTGCCGCAAGAGGCCCTGAACTTTCCCCACCTCCGAGGCATGGATGACCTGGCCTACGAGGACGCTACACCACGCCTGCTAATAGGGATGGACCAGTGGCCGTTGATAGTTTCACATGACCTCCGCACCGGCAACAGAGACCAACCAGCCGCCTCCCTTACCCCCCTCGGCTGGATCGTCCACGGTCTTCTGCCCCGCCGTTTCCTGCAGTCAAGAGAGGACACCGTGCTGCACGTCCACACAACTTCTGAGAGTTCCTGCGGTTCCGACCTCCACCTGGAGGCGCTGGTCAGGCACCATTTCGCTGTGGACGCTCTGGGAGTTGCTGCCTTCCGAAAGAAGCTTCCCGAGCACAAGAGAGCTCGGGAGTTGTTCGAGGGGTCGGTGCGACGGGTTGGCGGACGTTTCGAGGTCGGCCTTCCCTGGCGTCGGGAGGGACAGCACATGCCGGAGAACTACCAAGCCGCCTTACGCCGACTGCGTGCGATCGAGCGAAAGATCGACCGGGATCCCGTGTTCGGGTCGGCGTATGAAAAGCAAATGGATAACCTCTTCACCAAGGGTTACGCTGTACCTGCCGATGGCTCAGAGGCCTCTCATCCCCGCAGGTGGTACCTCCCTCACTTCGCGGTGCACAATCTTAATAAGCCCCGAAAACTGCGTGTGGTGTTCGACGCCGCCGCTACCACCGGAGGGATTTCGTTAAACGATTGTCTCTTGGAAGGCCCGGACCTCTTGCTATCGCTTCCTGGAGTACTTTTCCGATTTAGAGAGCTGCCCATCGCGGTCTGTGCAGACATAGAAGAAATGTTTCTGCGCATTCAAATCCGGCCAGAGGATCAGCCTGCACAGATGTTCCTATGGAGAGGCAGCGACCGCTCGAGTCCTCCTCGGCAGTTCCGTATGACATCAATGCTTTTCGGTGCTACCAGTTCCCCGTTCCTGGCCCACAGCGTACGCAACAGGAATGCAGAAGACTTTGCGGCCAGCCACCCGTTAGCACACCGGGCCGTAACTCAGAGTCGCTACATGGACGACTTTGTAGACAGTTTTAATTCCCCCGAAGAAGCAAGAGAAGTAGTGGACCAGTTGAGGCACGTACACGCTCAAGCGGGCTTTAGCTTGAGAAGCTGGAGTAGCAGCGACCCTGCGGTGCTGAGGGACGTGCCTGAGGAGCTCCACGCACGCCAACCCGCTACGCTGCCTGTCGGTAGTAGCTGCGATTCCAAGATCCTGGGACTGCTGTGGGACGCAGCCCGGGACCAACTCGCGTTTTCCACGAGCATGTGCAGGGTGCCCACTGAAGTACGAGCCCAGACTCGCGCCCCTACCAAGAGGGAGGCGCTGAGCGCAGTTATGTCCATCTTCGATCCCCTGGGCCTACTCAGCCATTTTTCAATAACAGCTAAGATATTGCTGCAAGATCTGTGGCGCATGCGACTCGACTGGGACGAGCCGCTTCCGGAGGAGGAGGCTGCCACATTCGGGCGGTGGCTCCGTGGCCTGGACGAACTGGATGCTTTACAGATTCCAAGATGCTACGACCCAACACAGGGTCACCGGCAGCTACACGTCTTCTGTGACGCCAGTGAGGTTGCTTACGCTGCCGCCGCGTACTGGCGCGTGGAGCACCCGGATGGCAGCATCGCCGTCACTCTCGCCGCCGCTAAATCAAAGGTGGCACCCATAAAGGCGCTCAGCATTCCACGGCTGGAGCTACAAGCGGCGGTAATTGGGACCCGCCTCGCCGACATGGTGCAGAGGGAGCACCGCTGGAAGCCAGAGTCCGTCCACTACTGGACCGACTCCAGGACGGTGCTCCAGTGGATTGCCAAAGACGCCCGCCGCTATTCTCCCTTTGTGGCGCACCGACTCGGCGAGGTAGCAGAATACACGGACGCGGAGGCTTGGAGGTGGGTACCCACAGCAATGAATGTCGCCGACGACGCGACCCGTCCAAATTATTCCCCGGGCACGAACGCCAACCGGTGGTTCGTCGGCCCGGACTTCCTCCGAGGTCCAGAATCGAAATGGCCGGCCCCCATCAACAATCCAGAGGAGAGCGCGGAGACCTACGCCTGCCGAGAAATTTCCATTCCCCCGCACCTTCCTGACATCTCCCGCATATCACGGTACGAGACGCTGGTGCGGACCACTGCGGTTGTGCTCGCATTCCTGGACCGATGCCGCAAGCGGACTCGGCGAGTTGAGCTGCGCCACATCGAAAGGGCCGAGAGGCTGTGGGTGCAACAGGTGCAGGCGGAAAGTTTCGCCCCGGAAATGGAGTGCCTGCGCCACGCGAGACCAATTCCCCGCTCGAGCCGCCTGGTCCACCTGATCCCAACCCTGGAGGATGGTGTGCTGCGGCTGGACGGCCGCATCTCCGCGGCAACCGCATGCCCCGCCGCCAAGCGGCCAATCATCCTGGACGGCCGCCACCCCTTTACCGCCCTCCTCGTGCAGCGAGAGCACGAGACCGCCCAGCACGCCAACAATGAGCGGGTAATCAATAACCTGAGGCAGAAATTTTGGATTCTGCACCTGAGGCCGACGGTGAAGAGAGTCGCCCGGAGCTGCGCCCGGTGTACGGTGACGCGCTCAATCCCACAGACCCCACCAACCGGTGACCTGCCGCGTGCCAGGCTGGACCCCTTCACGCGGCCCTTCTCGAACTGTGGGGTGGACTATTTCGGCCCCATGGTGATAACCGTCGGCCGCAGACATGAGAAGAGGTGGGGAGCCCTCTTTACCTGCCTCACCACCCGCGCCGTCCATCTGGAGCTGGTGGCAAGCCTTTCGGCAGACTCCGCTATCATGGCCCTGCGACGGATGGCCGCACGACGCGGATGGCCGAAGACCCTATGCAGCGACAACGGCACCAATTTCCGAGGTGCCGACGCTGAGCTGCGCCTACGCCGACTGGGAGCCGGCCTTCCACCATGAAGCCCTACGTCACCGGACAGAGTGGCGCTTCATTCCCCCGGGCGCCCCGAACCAGGGTGGAGCTTGGGAGCGACTGGTCCGCTCCGTCAAGACCGCACTCAAGGCCGTGCTCGACCAGCAATTCCCCAAAGAAGAGCTGCTGCAGACGCTCCTGGCAGAGGTCGAGCACAGCATTAATTCCAGGCCACTCACCCACGTCTCGGTCGATCCGAGAGATCCCGAGGCGTTGACCCCCAACCATTTCCTGTTGGGGTCACCAGAAGGCCTCCCGTCCACCGGGCCCTGCCAGCCGACCGACCTGCGCGCCTTGCGACGCGTGCAAGCGCTCGCCGACTCTTTCTGGCGCCGTTGGGTACAGGAGTACCAACCCACTTTGATTCCACGCTCCTCTTCCCCATCCACGGAGCGCAACCTGCAAGTGGGAGACCTGGTTATAGTGGTGGACAATTCCCTGCCACGCAACACCTGGCCCCGAGGCAGAGTGGTAACGACGTTCCCCGGACCGGATGGTGTCGTCCGCAGCGCGGATGTGCACACGAAGGGAGGAATTTTCCGACGGCCAACCACCCGACTGGCCGTCCTTAAACTAGATACCGCACAAGATGTGAGTCCCTCGCCGTCCTCCAATTAAGGGCTCATTCCATATACGCCGGGGGAGACTGTTGCGGACGGCGAAGTATCCGTCCCCCTCGCACACACACTCCCTGTCTCCTTCCCACCCGTGCGATGCTCTGATTGGCCGAGCGCGGCGCTCGTTGAAACAATAGCGAGCGCCCATTGTCTCAAGCGCTCGGCCAAGTATAAAGGGAGGCCATTTTGGCTTGAAAAGTCAGTCGCAGCTCAGCAGCCACCGGAACACCTCTACAAGAAGAAGCCTCAAGAAGCCTGAAGCCGCCTGAAGCCGCCTGAAGCCGCCTGAAGCCGCCTGAAGCCACCTGAAGCCGCCTCAAGGAAAAGCCGGGCAACCATCCGGCCCGCTGCAGCGCGCTCCACCGCGACACCCGTCGCAGCTGCTGGGACTTCCGCGACCCCGCGGAATCTGCGACTCCCGCGACCCCGCGGAACCCGCTGACGTCACGCCGCTGCCGCCACCGCCGCCGCCGCTGACGTCACGCCGCTGCCTCCACCGCCGCCGCCGCTGACGTCACGCCGCTGCCGCCGCCGCCGCAAGCGCCCTCACCGCGGCCGCTCCACAAGTCGTTGGTCCGGGTCGAGCCGGCACCGCCGCTCCCCGGCCCCCTCTCTCGGAAGTGACAAGTGAAAAGTGAATTGAACTGTGATACAGACACTAGTGTATAGTTTTAATTCTTCGTTAACCTTTGTGATTTCCGTGTATGTGTGATTTGTGAACAATATACCCTCTCGTTGAGGAAGTAGATCGAATTGGTGTTTTTCATTTCCGCCTCAGTCCATTTCTGTCCTCAACAAAAACCATAACTAACTGGGATAGGCTTAGTCAGCGTTTAGGTTCGGCTAGTCCTTCTGACATAGCAAACTTACCTTCTCAAATTAACTCGACAGTAGAGATAGATACGGCGATCAATGCCTTGAGCGGTCACTTTCATACAGTCATCACTGACTGCACCAGGCGGGTTCCTGCGATAACCCCTCATCGTTGGAGGTTGCCTGATGATATGAAGGCCCTGCTCAGGGCAAAGCACGCCGCCACTAGGGCACACGACCTCTTTCCAAGTAGGGAAAACAAGGATAGGCTCCGCTCTCTGCATCTCAAATGCAAATCTAGGATGAAGACTCTACGTTCAGAGCGGTGGGATAGCCTGCTGGATGATATTAGGCCAACCCACACTGCTTTTTGGCGTCTTACACGCGCGCTTAAATCGGATACCGTAGTAGACATACCCCCCTGTCGAAACCTGATAACTCCCTCGCCTTCGACGACGATGAAAAGGCTGAATGTCTCGCCCTAAGTCTGGAGGCACAATGCTCTCCTTCGGAAGAGCATCCCGATAGCACATTCATCCAAGTCGTAGACGAGGAAGTAGGACGTAGGGTTAGCTTACCTCCAGTAGATTCTCTCGACCTCGTGACGGTATCCGAAGTTAAGTTAGTTATAAAGGACCTTCATTGCAAGAAGGCTCCTGGCTCTGATGGCGTCTCCAACAGAGTCCTTAAGAATCTCTCAGCCTCGCTTATCCTCTTACTAGTAACCATATTTAACTCAGCTATGACGAACTGCTATTTTCCAGACCCCTGGAAAATAGCAGACGTCATAGGAATACATAAAACTGGCAAAGCTAGAAATTTACCTTCTAGTTACCGCCCCATCAGTCTTTTAATTTCCCTAGGTAAGGTCTATGAGCGGCTGCTATCCGACAGGCTCAAAAAGATAGCATACGCTCAGGGCCTCATCCCTAACGAACAATTTGGTTTTAGGGCCCAGCACTCTTGCGTCAACCAGGTTCATCGTATCACCGAATACATCTTAGATGGTTTCCATAGGAAGAGGCCGAAAGGCACTGCAGCTCTCTTCTTCGACATAGCGAAGGCTTTCGACAAGGTGTGGCACAACGGTCTCATCTTTAAGCTCTTCACGTTAGGCATCCCGGATCGGCTAGTGCTTATTCTCCACAGTTTCTTGCTCCACAGGTACTTCCAGTTTCGCGTCGAGGGTTCCAGATCATCTCTTCATCCGATTCGTGCAGGTGTCCCGCAAGGGTCAGTTCTAGCTCCTCTTCTTTTCTCCTTATACACAAGTGACATCCCCAGACATACGCATGTGTCGATAGCAGTATATGCTGACGACACAGCGATCTACTTAAGGGATAGGTTTAAAGGCAGAGTCCAGCACGGGCATCTCCAAAGCGCAACCAACGCCTTCGGCGAATGGTTTCGCAAATGGAGAATGGAGGTGAACCCGGAGAAAAGTACCGCAGTGTACTTTTCACGGGCTCTCTGCCGGCCCAACACTGCTCCTCAACCCAACATCACTCTGTTCGGCAAGCCTGTCCCTTGGTCCAAACATGTCAAATATCTGGGTGTCACTTTTGACAGCAGACTGTCTTTTGCTAGTCATATACGTAGGGTTAGGAATAGAGCTTCTCTCTATTTAGGAAGACTAACTCCTCTGTTTCGAAGCAAAAAGCTCTCACTACGCAGCAAAGTGAGACTCTATCTAACTTGCATAAGACCCGTCATGACCTACGCTAGCGTAGTGTTTGCTCATGCTTCGAACAGATATATATCAATTCTTTACAAGCAATCCAAAATAGATTTCTGCGCAGGGCGACAGGCGAGCCTTGGTACGTCCGCAATTTCAACTTGCACAAAGATTTGCAAATCCCTACTATCCGACAGTATCTCAAAGTCTCCTCTAACCGCTACTTCGACCAAGCGGTTAGTCACACGAACCCACTAATTAGCCAACCGGCTAACTATCACGTTTTCCCCGAGTTCAAACAGAGACGACGTCGTCCGAGACACGTTCTCTGTGACCCGGACGATGAGATCACTGTCCGTATTAGGGAGTTGCAAACCTTTGACTCCCCGACCCCTGCCTCGGCAACTGTCCCACTTAACTTTTACACACCCCGCCCCAGACCCGGGGGAGGGACTCACACTCGGACTCGGCCTTTTGCCGGTCCGAATCGTAGAGCTAGGATCCTTCTCCACCAAAACAGGTACTATACCCGCACAGGTACATTCCTGGCCGGTTCTCACCACCTCCATCTGGTGACGGGTCACTTAGGTAGGTCTCTCTTTTTAACTGGGTGAAGGCGCTTATCGGCGCCTCCCCCACAGTTAGGGTAAAGCCCCTTATGGCCGACTTCATATAGTTTCATATAGAAAAAAAAAAAAACTAAAAGCCACACGCCGTTCAACGCTCCTGCCGAGCAGACGCCCCGCCGCGACGCCCCGCCGCAACGCTCCGCCGTCGCCGCCCCCGACCCCTCGTCGCGGTCGACCGGTGCCAGTCACCGCGCGCCGAGGACGGACCTCTTTGTTTCTCCACTCTTTACATACGATTCTTGGAAATCCACACCATTCTCGGGTGGTCGTATCGGCTGATACCTTGCGGTGTTTTACGAACCCGATTACGGGGCACTGACCCGGCTGCCCGATATTTCCCTTTTGGAAATATGAACTTACCGGACGAGACTGGAACCATCAGCCTTGGGGAGTCTCCTAGCTGATCTCCAGTTGTCTCCCTCCCACCCCGTCCTCATCCCTATTTCCTATTCCCATTGGGCTGTTTGGAGTCGGTCTACGGCCCGGCTTCTCGGTCCTTTGGGCTGTTAGCGTAGGGACTGTTAGGACCTGAACTCAGGTACACCGTAGGGACACTACCTGAACTCAGGTACACGCAGGTGCAGGTGCACTACTTGCACCTGCCTTACGGACTGTAAGGGTCAGTCGCAAGGCAGGGAGGTAAAAACCTTGCCAATATGCTCGACCAACTGTTAGATTGGATTAGGCGCGAGTACCCCTCTCTTTTTGAGAGGGCAACCGCAAAATTTTGACTGAGTTCGGCGTCGCCCGCACCCGCTTCACCCGCTGAGTTCCCTCTTTCGCCAGCTGAATCATTCTCAGCATCTCTTTCAGATGCACCATCACCCGCTCATCTCGCCGAGTTCTCGCCGCCGCCCGCTCCCGCTCCACCCGCCGAGTTCCCGACATCGCCCGCTGTACCTGAGCTGTTCTCCTTGTCCACAGATTCGTCGTCGCCTGCCGCCGTGTCGATGTCGCTTCCGTGCGCACAGCTAGGTAGTAGGTCGCACCCGAGGTTATGGAGGTAGCCACCATCTCCTTGGAGTCTCCCGCCTCTCCTGATGACGGTTTCACCACCGTCACCAGAGGTAAGGAAGGCCAAGTCGCCTTCGCAATCGTCTTTGCACGCCGCTAAGGCAGTCAAGCCCTCGACATCTCTTGTGTCGAGTCCCCAGGTCGCCCCAAAGGCTTTTAAGCCATATAAACCCCCTTCGCTGGCGATTCGCGACAAAGGTCAGTGGAAATCAGTTTCCCAGGCCCTTGCCGCCAGGAGGATAGGTTTTACAAAGGCCAAGAATGCCATTCTAGTGTCAGTACCAACCGCTGATGATCACCGTTCGCTTACGAAGTACCTCGATGAGCGCGGAATTGAATATTACCACTGGGAGCTTCCCGAGGATTGTCGACTTCGCGTCGTCATCCGAGGGGTCCCCAAGGAGATCGATTCCGCGCTCATCCGGGAAGAACTGCGCTCGCAGGGCATCCCGGCTCTGGAGGTACACCGTATGTACGGTCGCTCCAAGTCCAAGGTCTATGACATGGTCTTGGTCATACTCGAGCTTTCTCCGGAGGGCAAAAGGATATTCGATATACAAGCAGTATGTCAAATTTCAGGTCTTAGGATCGAGAAGCACCGCCGCCAAATGCTTGGGTTAAACCCCAACAATGACGTCGGCGGCGAAACCCCGAACGGCCAATTGAAACATTGGGTAAATATGGTATTGAGGAAATTGTAAATAAGTATACTTAGTTATATGTTTGTAAATAGTAATATTTCATTAAGTGGGTTAATGTAGTCTTAAGATGGTCTTTTTATTACACTAACATAGGTTAAGTTTAATGGGAGCTAACGCGTGTGAATTTGCCGCTAGGGGCGCTGGTGTTGACTAAGGTTAAGTGACATTTTACTTTTCATATAATTTGTTTGGCGGGCTTCGTGATAAATTATATTTTCGTTCATTTCCCTGTTGAAAAGTGATCTCTTTTCGCGAAATTATCGCAAATATGGATTATGTGCACGCTTTGAAATCTGAATTAAGGAAAAGAGGCGCATAAATAAGCGGTCTCAAAGAGCAGCTAATTCGGAGGTTAGTTTGTTTACTGTTTACAAACTTATTTTTTACGAAATGTATGCTTGTTTGCTTTGGTAACAGCTATGTTTTTTTCTTTTTACAGACACCAAGACTATGACCGTAACAGTAACTTGGTTGGAAACGTAGAGGACAGCATCATACAACAAAATGATAGTGTATACTGTTGAGTGGCCTTCAGAAACTTTGTATAGCAGTGTGAACACTAAAAATGAAACTCCAGATCTAGATATTGTCACCAATGAGTAACTACTTTGGAATTTATGTACAGTGTACATACCATCGCTCTTACGGTGAATGAAAATATCGTGATAAAACCTACATATTTAGATTTTCGAACCCACCAACCTGCAGAGGACCAGCGTGGTAGGAAATGGTCCAAGCTTAGGAGTGGAGTTTAGACCTTAAGGCGATATGCACAAAGGCTTCATTCTAGTGAGCCAGGTGCAGGTACTGACACCCCCACAAATAATAGAATACTTAGCCCCTGTTCCACAATGTCTGGTTAGTCGCTACCTGTCGGATTTATAAAATACATGCTGTCACTGTCTAAAAAATAATAACAGTAAGTGACAGCATGTATTTTATCTGTCAGGTAGCCACTAACCAGACATTGTGGAACAGACCCTTAGTATACTATACTACCATTATTTAGTTTCAACTAACAACTCAACCAGCATTCATTGTGTGGATTACTAATGTGTTATATTTTTTGTATAGCAGTGTGTTTAAACGGAAATGATAAATAAAAGTTAAATCAGTGTGTAATTCTTTTATTTTTATTGTATTTATTAAATGCCTAATCCTTATTTACATTATGTTCTTTCTGAAATTGGTTATAATGATTTTCACAAACACGAGATTGTCGGATAATAATTATTTCACAAGCCACTGTTTTAGAACTATTTTATCACTTGGTAACATATGTCCTCCTTTTCTTTCCGAACATAATGGATCTGCACAACATTGCGGCATAGTAACTCGATATGATGATAGTTATTTTATAATTAATAAGCTTATAAGATTCAAGATTTTAAAACTTTATTTCGCGCCAATTTGATAAAGTCGCCTTTGATAAGTTTGACAGCTATGGTACCTCTTGACCTCGGTCGACAGTGGCGCCAACTGGTGAGCAAAAAAACGGTAGTCCCCATTGTTACTAACACAATATGGCTTTTGCTGAAATAAAAGTTTATTATTGTTATAAAATATTAATGATTAATGAATAACTCAATAAAAAATAAAGCTTATTTCGTTATCACAAATTATTATTCGAAGACTGAAAGCATATTAGAAACAGTGCACTAGACACTACTCATTTTATTTTCTGCCTAGTCTATTATGTTTTACATAAAACAAATTCCCTCAGAAAAAACACACACACACGCACACACACACACGCAGACACGCGCGCGCGCACAAACACCATCAAAACACACACTACCTTATAATAATAAGTAAGTAGTATACTAGCCTTAGTAAGTATAGCAATGAATATTATTGAATTTTACTAGACTTGATGTTTTTAGTTATACAAATTAATGAATTACCTAAGTTTGAGCTATTCATTTATTCTGCTACAGTGGTAATTGTTATACCTACTTACCATGTTTAGCCTTCCCCGTATGGATTTCACACTAATTAATAAAATGATGGATAATTATTGGCTTACTTACACTTCTCACTTCGATGGGATCTAAAGCTAGAATTTTGATGAGAGATTAAATCCGCAAAAATTATTACAAAACGCTCTATTCTACTTTGGTTTTATTTTTTTGCACAAGTGAACGGAATTTTATATATTAACCGTCCTCCTGTCTACTTCCCTATTATCCTGCACTAACGACTAACGACTTCCTTTTCTCCTCCCCGGGGCACTTCATCAGACCAGAAGAGGAAGGCACCAAAACCTTTCACCGTTCGGGTCGAATCAACGATTCCCGAACGCTCCTACCTATGCCCGCCAGGCGCCTAGTCTGGCCCGACGTCACGCCTGACGTCATTCCCTGACGTCACACTAGAACATACTCCCTGAGACGTCGACGACCGCCACCGCGATGCCGACGCCCGCTGACGTCACGCTGCTGCTGCCGCCGCCGCTAACGTTACGCCACAGCCGCTGAAGTAACGTCGACACGGCGCTACGCCACGCCACACTGCACCGACAAAGCCCTCGCCACCCCCAAATCCAAGGTAGCTCCACTTAGACCTCCATTCCACGGCTGGAGTTGTTGGAGGACGAGGCCGCCCAGCACGCGAACAACGAGCGGATGTAAACAATCTGCCGGAACTGGATCCTGTATCTAAGACCGACGGTCATGCAGATGCTTGGTGACGCGCTGCCGAGAACCCCACAAAGGCCACCTGCTGCGTGCCAGGCTAACCCCCCTAACCCCTTCTTGCGGCCTTTTTCCAACTGTAGGGTCAATTACATGGGCCCATGGTCGGGCGCCGGCACCGACATGAGAAGAGGTGGATCGCCTGCTTCGCCTACATCTACACAGCCTGGGAGCTGAACCAGGTAACTCTGCACCACTGGATGGAGTGGTACTTCATTCCCACGGGCGCGCTGAATCAAGGTGTGGACCCTGCTGGGAGCGCCTCGCCCGCTCCGACCGCGCTCAACAAGCAATTCCGCAAGGTTAAGCTGCTGCAGACGCTCCCCGAAGAGGCTGAGCACAGCGACAGCTCGCGGCCTCTGACCCACTGACGATCCCGAGGCGTTTACCACCAAGCACTTCCTGTTGGGGTTAGCTGAGGGTCGGCCCACCACTGTCCTCAACACTGTGTGTAAAAAGTTAACTATAATATACTTATTAATATTTAGTTTTTTTTTTGATGAAGTGGTATAGTAATGTTTGTTTTTGCTAATTTATTTATTTAATTTATCGTATGGCTTCGCTGGTTACATAAAATAATTTATACAGTCACTAAAAACTACAATTATTTAAATACTTATGCATTTTTGCTAATATTGAGAGTAGATGTACATACGAGTACATGCATGTACGTAGAAACAGTTTAGTGGGAGAACCTAGGGACACTTTGTTCCATCTATTTTATTTTTCTTTGATCTCAATTAATACTTAATTGAAAGAAAATAAAGAAAGAACTTAAGTAACTTATGTACATCAAATTACTGTAAGCAACATCAAACATTAAATAATCTATGCCATTACCATTTATAAGTAACAAGCGTCCATTATAATAATAATAATAATAATTTTATTTATTTCGGATATCACAATCCATAAAATGTGTTAGTAACAATGTATCCAGACTATGTTAGTAAATTATATTCATACACATGCATGATATTATAAAATTAGTTACCTAGGTCCATTTTTTTTTTTGTAATATTAATTCAGATAATTCCTTTTTTACCATTTATAAGTAACAAGCGTCCATTATAATAATAATAATAATTTTATTTATTTCGGATATCACAATCCATAAAATGTGTTAGTAACAATGTATCCTTAGACTATGTTAGTAAATTATATTCATACACATGCATATTATAAAATTAGTTACCTAGGTCCATAATTTTTTTTTTCATTGTTTTTCACCTACTTATGTAATAATATGTAATAGATTTTATTGTTTCACATATTGTATTTACCTACCTATGGTAAAAGTATTACATATATCATCTTCTTTTTAGTTTAATTTTAATTTTATATTAGTTAGTTTTAGAGTTAGGGATTAATATTTTACCATGTATTGTATAATAATTGTTTAATTATGTTGTATACATATATTATATTACTAATGTGATAAATTAAAAAACAATTGCTGTTTAAGTTTTTAGTAAGTAAGTACAATCTCAGTTGGATATTTGTTTAGTTTTTCAGCTTTAGTTAATTTAAACTAGTTACCTAACTACCTGCAAACCTTTTAAGACTTGTTAGAATACTAAGAAATATCTTACCTAATAGTTAAAAAGTTAATATACTTAATAGTTATGTACTTTTTTTAATAAAGTAATTCATTGTTTGTTACTTATTTATTTTTTGTTTTGTTTAACTTTTTAGACTTAGATTTACAGTCAGGTAATCTTAATAATTTGAAAGCATTTGAGATTTAACGGTGGCTAAGTAAGTACATATAGGCTGCTCATTTAAGACGAGTTAATTAAGTTCATCATCATCATCATCATCAGCCAATAATCATCCACTGCTTGACATAGAGGCCTATACCCAAGAAGCGCCAAAACACTTGGGCCCTCCTCATCCAGCCACTACCGCCAGCTGCCCGGCTAAGGTCGTCGGTCCAGCGGGCAGGAGGGTGTCCCACGGTGTGTTTGCCTGTTTATGGTCTCCACTCAAGAACTCGTCTACCCCAACGGTTATCGGTTCTTATCCTATGATCAGCCCACTGCCACTTCCGCTTCGACCTTTTGACCGATGTCGGTAAACTTCAGTCCTCTGACGGATAACCTCATTCTGATACGATCCATCAGTGTTAACTAAGTTCATCATCATCATCAGCCAATAGTCGCCCACTGTTGGACATATGCTTCTCCCAAGGAGCGCCACAACACTCGGTCCTCGGCCATCCTCATCCACCACTACCGGCTACCCCTAAGGTCGTCGGTCCAGCGGGCTGGAGGGCGTCCCACGCTCCACGCATCTAACTAAGTTATTTTACTATGAAAGTTGCGGTATCGCTGGTTGTTTGGGTTCCTTCACATAGTAAGTATAATTCAAATTTTGCAGCACTTTTAAAAATGACTGAGCGATGAGTTATGTTATGGCTGAAAAACTGCTTCTTTTTTAATATTTTTTTTTTATACAATATCAAGATACATAGGATCTAAGTAGTAGCTGAATGCCGACTTTCTGCAAAATGTCTACTACTATAAAATTTGATAAAAATTATTAGGACTAAGTATGTCAACTTTCTCAAAATTAAGTAGTGATTAGAGATCTCTGCATGCAGCAGACTTTTTACAAAATTGCATTCAACTTATCGTAGGTAACTAGTTTGTTGCGATGAAAAAGTTCAGTTTTCTAGGGTCTTATAACTAAGTTTCTCTGAGTAAAAGACAGACTTTGGCAACCTGGAGTTGTCCATCCGCGCCAGTTGGCCACACATCTCAGGGGTAATTCTTCGAAATCCCATTCTTCGTCTGATTCATATGACCATTTTTTATTTCATTGTTAGCTCTATAACATGTTTTTTTATATGAAAATGGATATAGAAAATAACATATAATTGGAAATGGCACTCGTTTTTATCAAGTAGTTTTTGAATTATTGACGTTAGCTTTTTGCCATATGAATCAGAAACAGGAAAAATATCACCGTGGCAAACTATCTTTTTCTTAAACATATTTTCATTACTCGTTATTTTCTTGGATATCATCAATAGAAGAACTATACAAGATTACGCAAAATAAAATTAAAACTTAAAATATTGAGTTTTTTACTAGTGGCATGCAAAAAGCTAATCTGGGTAGACCCCAGCAGGGCAGCCCCTTATCAGCAAATTTATAAAAGTGTCAATATCTCAAAAACTATCGACATAATTAAAATTGTCATAAAGCGATATTCTGGTCACTCCTATTCTGACCCCTTAGCATGAATTTTCATCGTGAACGTGAAGTAGAATTTATCGAGTAATTTTGTATGAAAATATGAACAGCGCCCCTGGCGGTCGGTAGCAGAACTAAAATTTCCCTACAAAATTCATCGAGTAATTTCACGTCACGTTTACTATGAAAATTAATGCTAAGGGGACTGTACTATCAGCCCTCCAAGGCATGAAGTACATTTTTGGAACAAAAAAACCTCGTACAGGATAAGATGAGGTTTTTTACCGTATGAATCATATAGGTACATACGAATCAGGATTTTGCATTAAACCTTGGGTAGTTCATAATACATACACACTGTAATGTTGTATTTTTTTTATCATAAATATGTAACCCAAGAGCATTACATGAAACTCATATTGAAGAATCATACTTCGAAAATATATTTTTTACAGGAGAAATATTAATCAGAAGGGTACCTGAACCAAGACCATATGAATCAGATTTGACCTTCGTTTCACCCGGATGTAGGCATACTAGATCACCTCCATCTACTGGCTGGTCCGTTGGAGAGTTGGCTTCTAGCGAGTGAACAGCGAGCATTGACATATATACATTGGCATAAACAGGGTGTCGCAAAAGTCAACGTCATCCCTTAAAGGGCTGATAGGTCAGCTCATGAGAGGCCAGAATATCACAATATGACCTTAGTAAAAACTCGATAATTTTCGAGATATTGACACTTTTATAAATTTGCTGAAAATCGACACCTTGGATCAGTTTTTGGCGTGCCGCCGGTACAAAAATCCATATTGTTAGAATTTGTTTGGTGTTGCATCACCCTGTATTGATCGCAGTCAAAAAAAATATCGAGTAATGCTGTATGTTTAAAAAAAACACGGTGTGATGAGTGTTGTTTCGTGCTACTGACCAACAGATGGCGTTACTGGTATCGTAAATGGCTATTAGCTTCACATTTCATTAGCGGCGGTATGCCAAATAAAATGTATGAGGGTACTTCTGAGCCCTTAGCACGAACTTTCGTCGAGGACGTGAAGTAAATCTGACACGATGAATTTTGTAGGGAAATATGAACAGCGCCCCTGGCGGGCAGTAGCAGAACTAAAATCGGCAGCAGGAACTTTTCGTCGTGTAGTAACGTGTATGGTAACGTGAAGTCTTTTGCGGTTTGTATAGGAAATGGTAGCATGAATTTGATTTTGACATATCGTATCGTGAGTTTACTCGAAGATTTTCTCACTGCAAATTATTCAGTGACAACTATTTAAAATGGAAGTTAGAGCATTTATTTCTTTTGGTTTTCGTATTTTTTATTCATTACCAATATGCTACGACCACGTAGATACCCTACTAAACTAAACTAGTATTTATTACACGCAGCAAGAGACGTAGATGAGGAGGGTAGCCCAGAGGCAAAATTTACAAAAATTCATGGGAAATGTAGGGTTGTGATGTGTGTGATTGAAAATCGATGGCGCTGTTTGGAGCAAGACCATTATACAACTGTTCAGTGTGCAAAATCTGTTAAGTACAGCGTGCCGTATGTTGCATTACGTGGCCCTCGATTTTGGCGTGTCTGACCGTGATGACGTGGTGATTGAAGCTCGTGATGAATACCTACTAGACTGGAAGTGCCGAGAATCCATCGTGACGGATGAGATCCATGGCATCCATGGCACCAATAGCAGTAAGAAGTAGCAACACAGTACACAAACACCTATACTTACTCACGTTTTGCTTTGTAAGCTATAATTCGTAAAATTCTAATGTACCTAACTGTAGTTATGTGTAATTGTATTAATAAATACCATTATTGCTACTGTCTAGATGTGTTTGAACTCTACCCTCTCTAGAATAGTTAAGGACAGTTAGTTTTTGACTATAAACTTTAGTGCCAATTTCTCCATAGTCGGTTATCTAACTGACAGGGATTGATTTATTAATTATAAGTCATATCCATATAAAATTCACGAAAGATGTGTCAAAAATCAACCACTACTCCCTGGTTATGCTCAAAGCGACTACGGAGAAATTGGCACTTAACCTAACTAAAGGTAATAAGTCTCTTGGTAGGCAGGATTAATAGACTTCATTAATGATAAATCATCAACTTTCTGGGCCCACTTACTAAGGTAACTAGTTAATGCTTTTTAAAGAGTACCTAGGTATTAGGAAATCATTGAGAGACGAGGGGATAATCTGTCATGACAACCTTTTATGTTTAATGTTATGTTTCATGTTTAATTTTCTCCTTTGCTTATCACTCCTTGTCCCGTCCCTTCGCTATTGAGCTTGGCTAGTTCCTTCCACTTATTGAGGCACCACTGGCGACCTCTCCATCCGTGGGCCTTGGCGTTGGTATCCGTAGGCAAATATCACTGCGTTGAATTCAATAAAACAATAAACAAATTTAACAAATAATTATAAAAGCAGAAATTATGTCAGTGTCAATCATGTGTCAATAGATTGATAATTTGACAGATGACAGATGACAAATGTCAAAAAAAAAAATTTGGATGTGCGTTCAAATCATAGTTATCATCCATAGACAATTGTTAAAGTGCGTTTATAAGGAATCGCTGCTTACTTTGAAATTATTATGAAGGTTTTGAACTTAACAATCTCAGTGTGGTACAACCTTATTTTAACTCTGGTAACGTTGTAACGACCGGCACACGACGAAGGCTTATGCTGCCATTTCAATACGTTCAAAGTTAACGTGTAGTAATGAAATACGGAAACGATGAAATGTTCCTGCTAAGGGTACTGGTCGACCAGTGCAAAGGTACGACTAGTTAGTCATTTTGTGAGAAATTGTAACAGTATCGACATCTTTGGTGTAAGATTGATGAGATTTAAGTTTAATCAACTCTGCGTGTTGTGGTTGAATTATAGTTTTTGTGCATCTTCCGGAATAATAGGGGTAAGTTCTTAAGCATCCTTGTAGTAGACTTAGCTTAATACAAATGTTTATCATCCAATGTACTACCGTAACTTGGTGCTTAGTCCTTGTTTATTTATTTACAGCCTAAGGAAACGCCCTTATTATACACGGAGATATTATTTACGGATCTATTAAAGAAGACTTGGCCGCATATACTGTTGGACATTTTCACACGATCACTTATCAGCACAACAGCCTAGTCGGTGGAAGCTCGGACTGTGGGCCTTCGATCGGGAGTTCGAGTCCCGCGGAAGTCGGTTAGATATAGGTTTACTCCGGGTAAATGTCGGTTTCGTTAGGTTAAGGCTTTAGCAATATATACCATTGGAGTGACTGCTATATCCACTTGTATCATTTAAGAACCCCAATCATGACAATGGCGCCCAACGGGTTAATGTTTGTTTTTTGGTAGCAGTCCCTTCAATTGGTTGTTACAATATAAGGTGGTATTTTTATTGTTTATTATTTTGTATGCTTACTCTATTCATATTTATTTATTTACAATAATTCACTTTATTTGCTATCGCTTTCGACTAGAGTCAAATTGCAAAATATATTTTTTTGTGTAATAATCCGCCAATTTTTAAAGAAAAAGTAATTTTGGGTCTTTATTTTTTTTGAATGAATATAAAGTACGTTCGGCCATGGATCCCAACCAACTATTAAAAGATGAGTTAGAGTTTGAGCTAGCCTGTAGGGGCATTTACGATGTAAAAACTTGCGCACCGATGAGAAAAATATTAAAAGAAATAATTTACCAAGAGTCTTGTGGAACATCTTCCATAAAATTGAAAGTGCCTACTAATTGTGTAGAGAGGCCATTGGAGGAAATCGAAATCTGTGAAAGTAAACACCGGGCGTTAAAAGCCGCCGTTAATGAAATTCGCGATAGTCCGGATGCATATAATTTGAAACGCATCCGAACTCGGATTGAACACTTGAGCAATCGGGTAGGGTTCATCGTTCCTTCTGAAGAAATTTTAATAGACCGTCATGCCATAGTACGCAGCAACATTCGGGAACTTATGCAATCTCTAGCAGACTTACAAAGTTCTGATGACATTGAAGGCCAGGAGGAAATATCTGATGAAGTAAAAGAAATCCTACATAAGTCACTTGGAGAGGGAGCTCTAAGCATTATTCATAATATTGATCAGAAACCGTCTCCATCTTGTAATAATAGCCAAACAAACAGTAATCAAAAAAAGATAGAAAGACAAGGAAATTTTATGCGTACTTCTACCGTTGAAAAAGAAACCACAAAACGTAAACTAGTACCAATAAAGGACTGGGGTGTCAAATTTAATGGGGGCAGCAATCCAAGCATTAACGCCTTTCTCGAAAGAATCGAGGAACTAAAGGATGCTCGTAATGCTGATGATGATGATTTATACAGATATGCAATTGATTTTTTTGAGGATGAAGCCCTAATTTGGTATCGTGCCAATCGAGACATTGTGTCAAGTTGGAATGAGTTAGTAGATCTTTTGTTAGTAACATTCCAAAAACCATTTTATCAGGAGGAGTTACTTGATGAAATAAAAAATAGAACTCCGGCTAAGACTGAAAGTGTCCTCATATACGTGGCAATAATGCAAAACATGTTCAACAGATTACCGACCAAGCTCCAGGAATATCAAAAACTTGCAATTTTACAAAAAAATGTTCAGCCGTATTTTCAGCAAGCCATCTGCAGGGAACATTTTAAGTCTGTTTCTGACCTGGTTCAGGTACTCCGTGTGCTTGAAAACACCAAGCTAAATTGTGATAGGTTTAAAGAACCCATATTGAGTCATGGCTCCCTTGAGCCAGATCTAGCTTTTAAAGGGCAGGTAGGTAATGTAGAACATAGTGGACATAATAGTCATGACATTAACGTCATGGGGCATAACACTATTCAGCAGTCCAGCATATTAGCAAAACCCAACACTATGAAATGTTGGAATTGTAGATCTTCAGGTCACATCTTTAGGGAGTGTAATCAGCCGCAGCAAAGGCTATTTTGCTTTCGATGCGGTAAATTCGGGGTGACATCAAAAAATTGCCCGTGCTTGAATGTTTCACAAGCGGGAAACGAAAGAGCGGAAGACAAGCCTGCCAGTCGTCTTCCGTAAGAAAGGTAAACGATTATGAATGGCAGAGCTGGCTTAAAACCATATCTGATTTTTTCAATAAGAAAGAACTCTGCAGTTTCCATGTCAGTAAAAGCGATCAACGTTATTACGGTAAAATAACAATCTTAGGGCAAAATTTTGTAGGTTTACTGGATTCTGGTGCCACGGCCTCTGTTATTTCAAAAAACTTTTACGAAAAACTAAAATATTTCGGATTTGACACTCACATTGTCGCAAATGAGAAAATTTCAACCGCTGATGGTACCTGTCATGAAATTAACTCAATCGTTTATTTGCCCGTCCAATTTAATAACTCATATAAAGTAATTACATTTTACATCATGAGTCAATTAAATCATGACATCATCCTCGGAATGAACTTCTTCGGTGCTTTCGACTTGTGCATTGACACAAAACGAAACATAACCTCTAATGCGATTTTGAACTCAGACGTAGAAATCTCAGAAATCGACATCCGAACTTCTATTGTCCCTCGTGAGTCGTTGTTGCCTAATCAACAAGTAGTTCTTGAGTCATTGATTCAAGAAATGAAAACTGAAATAGGCACAGGTCTAGGCAGGACTCATTTACTGGAGCATAGAATAGACACTGGAGACCATTTACCAGTAAATCAACGCCAGTACCCATTTTCCCCACCAATTATGAAGGAATTGGAACAAGAAATACAGGACATGATTGAAATGGATGTTGTAGAACCTTCACACAGCTCTTGGCGATCTCCAGTACTCTTGGTAAAGAAATCAACAGGGAAAAATCGATTATGCTTAGACAGTAGACAATTAAATAAAGTAACAAAAAAAGATTCTAACCCTTTGCCAAGAGTTTCAGTTATCTTAGATAGCTTAAAAAATGCGCAATATCTGTCAACAATCGATTTAAAATCAGCATTTTGGCAAGTTCCGTTAGAGGAGGAGAGCAAGCAGAAAACGGCATTTGGCTTGGCAGGAAAAGGACTTTATCAGTTTAAGGTCATGCCCTTCGGTCTCTGCAATGCATCACAAACCCAGCAACGTCTGATGGACAGGCTGTTCCCGCCACAATTCGAGGGCAAGGTATTTTCGTATCTGGATGATATCGTCCTGGTGGATAGCAATTTTGAGAGCCACATAGCTTCATTGAAGTGGGTGCTGGAGCAATTAAAAATGGCGGGACTAACAGTCAACATGGAGAAATGTCAATTTGCTCGGTCATCGTTGAAATACTTAGGGTACATCGTGGATAAAGATGGATTAAGGACAGATCCGGATAAAGTAGGCGCCATACTAAACTACCCAAAGCCATCGACATTTACAGAACTAAAAAGATTCATTGGGCTCGCAAGCTGGTATCGGCGTTTTGTTCCGAACTTTGCCATGGTAGCCGCACCACTTCATGACATGACAAAAGGAGGTAAAAAAGGGAAGACCGTAACTTGGACGAATGAAGCTGAGAAAGCGTTCATGGACTTAAAAACGGCATTAACGTCAACGCCGGTACTTAAAGTTCCCGACTACAGTAAAGAATTCTCGATACAGTGCGATGCATCAAATTATGGGGTCGGAGCGGTACTCATTCAAGCTTTTGACGGGACAGAGATGCCTATAGCCTACACCAGTCGCAAGTTGACTGACAGGGAGTGCAAATACTCTGCCTCGGAAAGAGAGCTCCTGAGTGTCCTCCATGCCATTGAGCAGTTTCGGCCATACGTAGAGGGCAGTCACTTTAAAGTTATCACGGACCATAGTGCTCTTCAGTGGTTACACAAAAATAAAGATCCTCATGGACGATTGGCCAGATGGGCCATGTGTCTCCAACAATTCGATTATGAAGTCACACATCGAAAGGGAAGGGATAACATTGTTCCGGACGCACTTTCTAGGGCATTGCCTGAAGAAATAAGCGTCATCGAGATCACACCCTCTGATAAAGACGATTGGTATAAATCAATCGAAAAGGGCATCAGCGAAGGCAGCGCTTCATCTGATTGGGAAATAAATCAACAGCAGTTGTGGAAATATCTGCCATTGAAACAATTCCCGGACGAAAATTACAGCTGGAAACTTGTTATTCCAGAGAAGCTCCGCAACCAAGTTTTAAAGGAATGTCATGACGATCCAACTTCCGGACATCTCGGAATGAAGAAATCGATAAACAGGACTCGACAACATTACTACTGGCCATCATTAATACAGGACGTAAAAGATTATGTCAGGAAATGTCAAGTGTGTGCCAAACATAAGGTCTCTCAGCTTCCGCCATCGGGAAAGTTAGGATTACATAGAGAGGTAACGGAACCATTCCAAATGTTATCAGTTGATTTGATGGGTCCTTTTCCTCGGTCAAAGCATGGTAACACTATGCTTCTGGTGTTTTCTTGCTGGTTTAGTAAGTTTTCCTTGTTATTTCCACTTAGGAATGGTAAAACATCGTTAATAACAAAAATCTTGGAAGAACAAATATTCTTAATATACGGCACACCTAAGGTTATTATTTGTGATAACGGGAAACAGTTTACTTCAAATGAATTTAAAGATTTGGCAAATACATATGGAGTAGAACTTTGGTTCACACCATATTACCATCCTCAAGCAAATCCAACGGAAAGAGTAAACAGAGTAATAGGTACAGCTATCGCTTCGTACATCAATGACAATCACAAGGAATGGGACCATTACATTCCACACATCGGGCACGCATTAAGAACAGCGGTACATGAGGTAACTGGTAAGACACCAGCTTACTTAGTATTTGGGCGAGAAACATCCGTTCATGGCACGAAATCTAGCCATTTTGACTCCAGTAATCCAATTGATTTTAACAGAGATTCCATTGAAGACAAAATTAAACTAAGAAAGGAGATATTCGATGATGTGAATACTAGGTTAAAGAAATCATATGAAACAAATAAACAATATTATGATAAAAGGCGTAGGGTTTGTGAATATCGCGTAGGAGAAATCGTTTGGAAGCGTACCAAACATTTGTCAAATGCAAATAAAAACTTTATGGCTAAACTGTCCCCTAAATTTGAAAAAGCAGTAATTACTGAAAAAATCTCAGCAGACGTGTACAAGCTTAAAAACTTAAGAGGTAAAGATGTAGGAAAGTGGCATTCCTCGGACTTGAAGCGTCTAGGATGAATCCAGGTTGGATTCTTTTGAGGAGAGGGGATATGTGATGAGTGTTGTTTCGTGCTACTGACCAACAGATGGCGTTACTGGTATCGTAAATGGCTATTAGCTTCACATTTCATTAGCGGCGGTATGCCAAATAAAATGTATGAGGGTACTTCTGGTCGACCAGTGCAAAGGTACGACTAGTTAGTCATTTTGTGAGAAATTGTAACATTATCGACATCTTTGGTGTAAGATTGATGAGATTTAAGTTTAATCAACTCTGCGTGTTGTGGTTGAATTGTAGTTTTTGTGCATCTTCCGGAATAATAGGGGTAAGTTCTTAAGCATCCTTGTAGTAGACTTAGCTTAATACAAATGTTTATCATCCAATGTACTACCGTAACTTGGTGCTTAGTCCTTGTTTATTTATTTACAGCCTAAGGAAACGCCCTTATTATACACGGAGATATTATTTACGGATCTATTAAGGAAGACTTGGCCGCATATACTGTTGGACATTTTCACACGATCACTTATCAGCACAACAGCCTAGTCGGTGGAAGCTCGGACTGTGGGCCTTCGATCGGGAGTTCGAGTCCCGCGGAAGTCAATTCTTTTTGTTTTTTATTTTTGCCTTACAAGCATTATTTTATTTGCTCATCATTTTAAATGGTGTATTGAACGGTAATTAATAGGTTTTAGGAATTAAGTTAGATTAAGATTAGTTTTAATTAGATATAGGTTTACTCCGGGTAAATGTCGGTTTCGTTAGGTTAAGGCTTTAGCAATATATACCATTGGAGTGACTGCTATATCCACTTGTATCCTAAACAAGTTAGATATTAATCTAACTTGTTTAGGATACAATACGATATAACTCGGTAATGATTGGGGTTCTTAAATGATACATTAATATGTTTCAAAGTGTTTTTCGGTATCGTTTGGCCGTAAACGAAATCTCGCAAGTGTCTCTTACAGTATTTACACCGAAACCATTACAAGTTGTAATAAAATCAGAGATTTGGGAGTGATAATGGACACTAAGTTGATTTTTGGTCACCACATTGAGAGCGTGGTTAATAAAGCATATAGAGCTCTTGGTTTTCTTATACGGTCTTGTAAACATTTTAAACGAATGAAATCGATCAAAATGCTCTATTGTGCTTTAGTAAGAAGTCATCTCGAATATGCATGTCAAGTTTGGAACCCACACTATGAGATCTACAAATTGAAGCTGGAATCCATTCAGAAAAAGTTTATTCGGTACTTGTGTTTCAAATTTAAAATCCCTAGAATAAGTTACGAATTCCATTGTAATCAATTCCATTTACTTCCTCTTTATATTAGAAGAGATGCGTCGGACATCGCATTTCTCCTGAAGTTATGTCAGAATCTCATTGATTGTCCTGAATTATTAAATAAAATTTACATTTTAGTTCCCCAACGTCAAATCCGCCGTAAGTTAATTTTGCATGTGCCGGTGGTTCATACGAATTACCGTCGTAACTCATTTCTTTTAAGAGCATCCCACTTGTTTAACTCACTGGCAATTGAATGCAGTGATATTGATTTATTTAATAGTGATGTCAAGAGCATTTATTATTTCTTAACTGATAAGTTTAGTTCTAAGTTTGTCTAGCTTTTTTTTTTTGTGTTGCAATTATCTTACCTTTAAGAATGTAGGTTTTAGTTTTATTAAAATTTTATTCGCAATTGGTTGTACAAACAGCGGCTTCCCTGGCTTTTTTAATTTGTAAGCTATTAGTGAAAACTTTTAATTGGCTTTTTGTTTTTTACTTTTTACTATATATAATAAATGTGTTAGCTGTAAGTTTTCTTAAATAAATAAATAAATAAATAAAAAAATAAATTACAACGGTTTTCAAAGTCATAAAAGGTAATCGTATTTTTTTATAAACAAGTATGCGACGAATCGTGGGTCCATATGGATGGATGCAACAAATCGAGAAACCCTTGGATTTGGAAACGGAAATGGAGAAAGCAAATGCTTATTGACCTTGATGTATTCATTCAACAGCTTGGGATAAGTGTCCTGGCTAAGTTGAAGACTGCTGACGGTAGTATAATTGCCTCTAATCTGAAATTTCATGGGGAAATTGAAGGTTTCTACAGCTTTTAGCTTCACTTGCTCACTGATTACAGAGCTCCATTAACACGCCACCACACTAACGATTTCCTAGATGTCGACAGAGGTAAGATTAAGATAGTCCTCAAACAGCTCAAAAAGGACAAAGACGGAGATAGTACAGCGCTTTTGCAAGCTATTACTATCCTTGAACAGCCTCAGAAGCTTTTCAATTCGCTTTTTCATACTGGCACAACACTAGAGGCGTGGAGCAAGAACTTGGTGTTGTTCTTCAAGAAGGATGATAATACCTTATTAAAGAAGAATAGACCGATTTTGTTTATATAAGTTATTGTATAAGGTCATCACGAACCGTCTTTCTATCAAGTTCTTCAAGGACTATAAGAAAGCCTTTGATTACATCGAGACCTGGGCAGTTCTGGAATCCCCTCGTTATATCGAGGTGTTGAGATGAGATGCCTCCCAAGTCCAGGACCACAAAACAAGAGAAGACAGGGGGTGTTATATTATATCCCGAAGCTTTTTACCACTCACTCTCATTCTCACTCTCGATGGCTCGTTGACCCGAAGTGGATCTTGGCCTCCGCTACCAAAAGACGCCACTTCTCTCAGTTCTGCGCAAGTTCTCGCCAGTTGTCCGCTTTGAGCTCGCGCAGATCCTTCTCCACCTCATCTCTCCAGCGATACTTGGGGCGACCGACTGGCCTACGCCCAACTGGTCGCGCTTCGTATGCCATCCTAGCCGCCCGATCCTCTCCCATTCTTTCTACGTGCCCGAGCCAGCGGAGTCTTGCATCTTTAGTCTCTCCAATTATGTTGGGCTCGGCCATTCGGTTTTCGAGTTGAGCATTTCTACGGATCCTCCAGGTGCCATCATCGCGTTTCGTGGGGCCAAAGAGCTTACGTAAGATTTTACGCTCTGTGACCAGGAGTTTATTCTCTTCACTTTGAGTCAACGTCCAAACTTCGCACCCGTACATAAGGATTGGCCTTACGACTGTTTTATAGATGCGCAGTTTTGTAGTTCTTGATAGAAGTTTGGACGTGAGTACTTTGTGGAGGGCAGCAGAGCATCTCAGCGCATTTCGGACCCTAACCTCGATCTCTCTTTCTCGGGTATTGGCATCCGTTATTGTACACCCTAGGTACTTAAACCTTGCGATACCCTTGTAGGTCGAAGCCTATGGTCGAATCCTTGAAGCTTTTTACCAATGCAATGGAAATGTCTTCAAGACGATGGACCTTTCACATCGCCATTTCATGTTATCACAGTGGCAATCTGCAGAAACTCAGTAAAATGCATTGCGGCCTTAGTGTAGCAACAATATTATTATGTCTACCTTGGACAAACTATTCGACTAGGCAGAAGGAACTTCGAAAAGGAAGCTGCAAGGTGCATTCAATATGTTACTGGATTGGACTGATATGATAGGGGAAGTTTTGTCAAATTTTCACATCAAAAACCTGAAAGGCCAAGGTCTTCAGTCAGTGCGTCTTACTGGTAAGACGTGGTTGGATTGGTCCACCGATTCAAAACCGATGAGTGGGCATTAGAAAGTCCTAAGCTTGGTGGTTCTTTGAAGGACGATATCAGAAATGAGGTAGGTAATCCGTAAGAAAACTCGAGTGACCGATATAGCTCTTAGAATCAGTATGCTCACGTGGCAGTGGGCCGGCCATAGCTGCTGAAGAACCGATGACCAGTGGGGCAAACCAGCTCTAGAGTGGAGAAGACCACGAACAGGCTAGCGTAGCGGGGGATACCTTTAGCTGGACCAACGACCTTATACAGCTGGCCGGTGGCTAGATGAGGAAGATCAAGGACAGAGTGCAGTGTCACTGCTTGGGAGAGGTCCAGCAGTGGACAATTACAGACTGCTGATGATGATTGCCTTGATTTTAGTGATTTTTCTGAAAAGAAACAAGAAAGAAATGTTTACCGCACCAGTAAGTGCCAGTTACTGGTGCGTTAGAAAAATCTATGCAAATTAGTAACTGGCAACCCCGTGCCAGTTATTGAAACAAAGCTAACTAGACACTGGTGGTTTTTACAGTGCACTTTAAATCGTATTTTCTGTCGATAGAAGGCATAAAATAGCTTAAAATTACAAAACCCAAAATATTAGTAACTGGCAGGGGGTCACGTCGGTTTAGGCAGCACTGACAGCTCGCGATCTTATTGTGTACAGATACAAAATCACTGCACATTGGTTGTCATTGCACTTTTTCAACTTTTATGACACCAACATAATTTGATTTGAAATTGAGGAAGCATAATTCTTCCAGTATATTCAATACATTAAATTAAATTAGATAGTGTGCAATGTTCTCGTGACATTACAGTCTCGTAAAGGTCTGATGAGGAGCAGGAATATAGCGAATGGATCTAAGTGATGACAATACGCACGAACATTAGGTTAGGGATCAAAAATACAGTCTCTTGGTGCTGGTTGAGGTATGGTTTCGTGAGGATCTGATGAAGGCAGTAACACGGTGGTGGCTCAATTTTATTTCAAAGATGTTAATAGCTAAAGGCATCGAGTTTGGGCTATTAAGTATGTTTTTCAGAGAGAGAGTAAGAGATTTTATTTTTCCTCTGGATGTGTTAGGTTTACTGGGTTTACTAAGTTCATTCTGTTAATGGCATCAAGTTGTTATGTGTTCATAAGTAATAATTATTTATTAACAAAATGCTGTTGGTTCTCCACGAAAATGTAAAAATAAAAATAAAATAAATAAAAATAAATTCGTAACGTAAAATTGTCAGTGATGGAATTTCTTCTATAGACAGTAGCTACAAAAAAAAACAACGATAGATGGCGTGATTTGAAGATAAAGATACATTTATTCGACACATAGACAGCAACAACAAAAAATACAGATTTAAAGAAAAGAAACACATACTTATACAAAACAAAAGTATCGTAGGCGGGGACCAGCAGAGGGTTCACCATTTAGCTGAATGTTACTTAGAAAACGGCCTTGAGTGGCGGTCAAGTTTTTTTATTTGTAACTTTTTAGTTGTTTTTATTTTATGAAATTTTACGTCAGTAGTTCATGATCATTTTTTATTTCAATAATTTTGGTGTTGTTATTTAAATACCTTCAATATGCATATTTTTGTAATGTGAAAATCAAGCCTTTTCATTTGATACCTTACACGGCAAAGTTGAATTATTATTTTTTCGATCATCACGTTATGTCCTCTAGAGGGCGCTATGTACAATTTAATGGAACGTCACATAGCCTATAACCATCGCGCCATCAATACGCTTCTAACAATACCTCATACATCAAAATCTATCAAGCCGTTTAGGCTACAGGAGGGAACAAAGAAACAGACAAACATACATACATACAATCAAAAAACATTACCCTCCTCCTTCGGCAGTCGGGTAAAAAGGAGTAAGACAGGGGGTCATTCTGAACTTTTGCTCTACGAGTTTTGGAAATTAACAAAAAAAAACCTTTTTCATAGAAACTTTGTTGGACATGTGACTTTTTACCATGGAAAACGAATATTTTTTATCGCGAATTTGCAAATCTCGTAGAACAAAAGTTGTTCAGAATGAGCCCTTGAGTCATCCCCTTTTGGCTTAGTATAGCCCTTTTGCGTCACTATGTATTTACTTTGCTTTGTCGTCGGGGTTCAGTTGGCTGGAGGATGCCCGAAACTTATTATCTACACACTTTAATACTTGTAGTTACCTTTCTACAAGTAAATACCACATTTGTTTGAGAAAGCTAATCGGGTTCCGAGTGTAGAGTAAAGTGGCACCCCTATTAATTTCTACTCTTTCCTGGTGCCTACCAGTGTAAGTAAGAATTATACTTACTTACCCTAAAATCACCCAAAATGTACTTGAACATAATTGTCAATAAAGTTGGCGAGTAAAAGTTTATCGACCCACTGTGCAAACTTACATGTGTGCGTGTCACTGCGTGTGCTGTGTGAAGAGCATTGAAAACCCAAAATTGGCGCGGCACGTCACCCTGTACGGGCATATTTACTTTTATATATCATAGTGCCAGTTACTGACGCATGCCAGTTATACCACGATTTACCCTACTACTTATTTTATTTGTGAAAGGAAAACTCATTGCCCTTCGATAAAAAAAATATGTTAATAAATCAAAGGGGAAATGTGTTATGAACATTTTGTTAAAAATAGCTAGCTTTTTCCGTTTAGGAGTAATTTTATCTTCCACTAAGCATAAAGCTAAACTGCGTACTTATTGAAAAAAAATATGGTGTTGTTATCTTAATTAGGTACTTACAGCTAGAAATATACTCAACGCGGTCGAAAATCCGGTCCCTGGAGAATCACCCGTAGCTGTCCTGCCATGTACTTAATAACGTAGGCACTCCATGCCGGTCATGTCGGTGCGACGAAGAATCTCCGAGATGCATACATTCTCCCAAGTGACTCGAATTATTATAATATACTGTGTTGCAAAAAGGGTATACTAAGCCGAAACCTACATGTGCAGCATTATGGTATCTATCTATCTATCATGGCGAGTTGGCTTTCCGCATTTAGCCTCTTAGGTGTGTCATTATGCGTGAAATACTTATGGGGTGACTTTTAAAAAATTTATCATCGCCATGTCTTGTAAAATAATGTGTATTCATTGCCGTGGCCTGGTTATTAATTTCCGTGGCCAGGTTATTCATTTCCGTGACATATGTTTTCATCGCCATGGTATGTATGATTAGGCAAATAAAAATATATTTACCATCTTTTGTAATACAGGTAATACCGATCACTGGAATTACCTACAGGACTTGTCAAATTACCTCTTTTTGCAGTTCGATAAAACGGGCGCGTATCGCGATGTATAAAAACTAAATGTATAATTTATCATTAACAACAATCACAAAATAAGTATTATAATTAACGTTATGTGTAAATATGATCTGTTTTATTTCAAGCGCCCGCTTCTCATGCAAGAGATGCGGGTGCAAATCCCGGCGCTGACATGTACCAATGAGTTCTTTGAATTTAAGTACAATGTATACCATCGCTCTTACGATGAAGGAAAACATCGTGAGGAAATCTGTATATCTAGATTTAGCACATCTAGATATGTGAACCCACCGACCCGCAGTGGACCAGCGTGGTCGAAAATCATCCAAGATTAAGAAGGTAGTTTAGACCTTGGGGTATATATGTACAAAGGTTCCATTCCAGAGAGTCAGATGCAGGTACTTACACCCCCAGCAGATAATAGAATAGCATAGAATATACATCTCCGCAGGAACTCAGCTGGATGCCAAGTGGCCTAAATGCTGCTTGCCAACGTGTAGGTCTCGGTATGAACTTGGGCAAGACGAAAGTCATGTAGAATGTTCACATCAAACGGGAGCCGGTGATCGTTGGCGAGACAACTATATGTCTACCTCAAGCAGACTATTCGGCTAGGCAGAAACAATTTCGACAAGGAGGCTGAAAAGCGCATCTAAATGGGTTGGGCTTCATTTGGGAATCATCGTCACACATATGCTCCTCGGCCATTCCTCAGAGCCTGAAGACAAAGGTCTTCAACCAGTGCACCCTGCCAGTGATGACGTATGGTACAGAGACGTAAACACTGACAGTGGGACTGGTCCACCGATTTAAAGTCACTCAGCGTGCTATGGAGAGAGCTACGCTTGGGGTTTCTCTAATGGATCGTATCAGAAAAGAGGTTATCTGTCACAGGACTAAGGTTACCAACATAGCTGTCAAAATGTGCAAGCATGTAGGTAGCCGGTAGTAGCTGGATTAGGAAGGCCGAGGACCGAGTGTTGTGGCGCTCCTTGGGAGAGACCTATGTCCAGCAGTGGATGATTATGGGCTGATGATGATAAAATACATTTCATATTATTATATCAATTAAAATATACTTTCATTTAGCATAGAGCTCATAAAATATTCTATCATATCACGTAATCTGTGTAAAATTACACAACACCATCAAAACCCCTAGCACCAAAACCTTAAGATAGGTGCGGTGACGAGGAAAGCGAGGAGGAGCGGTTAAGTGCACATGCTGTGCCTCACTTCGCTGTTGACGAACATGTGCACCTAACTGCACCTATCTTTAGGTTTTGGTGCTTTTGGTGGTTTGTTCGGTGATTTGTAATTCAGCACAGATCATGTCATATCATAATGTATTTTATGAACTTTACATAAAATTAACCAATATAAAATTCTAGTGCTTCCCCGCGGACTTGACTATATCGTCTGTCCATCTCGCGGGGGGCCGCCCAACGCTGCGCGTGCCGGTACGTGGTCTCCACTCGAGGACTCTTTTGCTCCACCGACCATCAGTCCTTCGAGCAATGTGTTCGGCCCACTGCCATTTCAGCTTACTGACTCCATAGGCCATGTCGGTTACTTTGGTTCTTCTACGGATCTCTTCATTTCTGATTCGATCACGTAGAGATACGCCGAGCATAGCCCTTTCCACAGCTCGCTGGGTGACTCCGAGCCTATTTAAGAGGCCTAAAGACTACGTCTCGGCACCGTAGGTCATCAAAGGCAACATGTATAATATTATACTTTATGAAAATATAGATGTCATAATAGGTAAGGTTAATTATATGTTGTGAACGATATGAATGTGAAATTAAACATTTCGTTGTTCAACCCCATAATACTACTTAAAGAATTCCATACTACATTATTTATTATTTTATACATACTGTCGTTCTTTCTTTCGTTCCAATATCTATCCAAATATTTCTACCATACATAATCTGTCTAAGTTTGCGTTTCCCTCACAGTTTTTTTTATTGCAGTGGATTGATTCTTTTATATCCATAGCACAGTTCTTTCATTGCCGTGGACGTTAGTTTCATTGCCGTGGATGTTTTTTTCATTGCCGTGGACGCTTATTGTTCGGGACCCAGTGCCCTGCTGATGTGGTTTCCTAGTATTCCTAGTGTCCTATCGAGGGAGTCCTGGGGTTCCAGTAATGAGAGAGTGGACTGTATTTTTATGATGGTGTATTCTGGTTCACAGTAAGAGCCGCGTTACAATATTTCGGATAAGTAGATGTGTTCTGTATGAGATCCAAAAGGTAAGAGAGCGAATTTTGAATGGTTTTGAGTGAAGTTATACAAAATGAATGAATGTTACAATGCGATACAAATTGAATGAAGTAAATAGTTGAATGAATGATTATTATGAATGATTATGATGACGCGGTGCTCGAACATGCTCCCCGGGTTGAACGCTGTGTTCAAGAAGTTGGCAGCGGGCAGATGTTGTTGTAGGCTCGCTGTATGGTGCCCTTCTTGGTAAGGACGTCGACGACCCTTGTGATGCCATCAGTGCCCGGGTGGACCTTGATGATGTGTCCCAGTGGCCAGAGTAGTGGTGGCATCGTTCTGTCCTTTACTAGGACCAGCGTCCCTTCCATCAACTGCTCTGGAGAAGACCGGTGCCATTTGGTTTTCTGCTGTAGCAAAGACAAGTACTCGTTAGAGAACCGGTTCCAAAAATGTTGTCGTATCTGCTCAACCCGCTGGTATCTTGGCAGCAGCTTTATGTTGGCATCTGTGACCTGCGGATGAGGAACTGACATGAGAGACCGTCCAATGAGGAAGTGAGCGGGGGTAAGGGCTGTGAAGTCATTGGAGGGATCTGAAGGGAGCGGTGTTAGGGGACGAGAGTTTAAAATAGCCTCTATTTGACTTAAGCAAGTTGACATCTCCTCATATGTCAAGTGAGCTAGACCTAGAACTCGTCTCAAGTGGAATTTTACTGATTTGACAGCTGCCTCCCACAATCCTCCGAAATGAGGTGTATATGGTGGGATGAAGTTAAATTTGATACCGTCATCAGCAAGTTGGCCAGAGATATCATCAGAGGTATCTCTTAAAAAGCGTTGTAATTCGTTAGAAGCGCCAACAAAGCTGGTTCCCTGGTCGGAGTGAATATTCTGAGGCCGCCCGCGGCGAGCGATAAAACGAGACAGAGCAGCCATGAACGCCTCCTTTGTGAGCTCTGTAACCAGCTCTATGTGAACGGCTTTCACTGCAAGGCAAACAAACACAGCAATGTAACATTTTATTAACCTACAACCTCGACCTTTGCGATCGGCTATCAATATTGGCCCAGCATAGTCAATCGCAGTGTTAAGAAAGGGAAACTGCAAGTGAACTCGAGAATTAGGCAAGTTCCCCATTATGGGTTGTACAGTAGCAGCTTTGAATCTGCAACATTTTGCACACGCTCTGGCAGTACTCTTAGCCAGGTTTCTGCCTCCTAGTGGCCAATATGTTTGCCTTACGTTGGCTAAGAGTAACTGTGGGCCGGCGTGGTGGAGATTGATGTGATGTAATCTAAATATGAGCTTTGTTATGTGATGTTTGCTACATAAAAGAATGGGATGTTTTACATCAAATGAGTAAAATGAATTTTTAAGTCTGCCTCCCACACGAATTAAACCATCCTCATCTAAAAATGGAGAAAGAGAAAGCAATCGATTTTCTAGAGACATGAATCGGAAACCACATCATGTTCGGGACCCAGTGCCCTGCTGATGTGGTTTCCTAGTATTCCTAGTGTCCTATCGAGGGAGTCCTGGGGTTCCAGTAATGAGAGAGTGGACTGTATTTTTATGATGGTGTATTCTGGTTCACAGTAAGAGCCGCGTTACAATATTTCGGATAAGTAGATGTGTTCTGTATGAGATCCAAAAGGTAAGAGAGCGAATTTTGAATGGTTTTGAGTGAAGTTATACAAAATGAATGAATGTTACAATGCGATACAAATTGAATGAAGTAAATAGTTGAATGAATGATTATTATGAATGATTATGATGACGCGGTGCTCGAACACTTATTTCATTGCCGTGAACGCATGTGTCATCGCCGTGGCACGAAATTTTTGATCATCTGTATCTCGTTAAGTTTTTAACTTATCTGCTAGCCATTAAGTAAGAACACTAACATTAACAAAAACTTTAATATAAGCGCTTTTTCAATATAAAAAACCTAAAAATAAAAAAGTCCACGGAAATGAAGATTTTTTAGGACTTGTTGAAATCCACCCTTTTGTTTGTTTATGTAGTAGTTAAAGTATGCTTTTTTTTTTTTTTTTTTTTAATAAATGATTATCACTCCACAGACTTTATGTCCGTGCCTTTTGAAGAGTGGTAATTTTTATGAGATAGTTTTTAATTCTTTTTTCTACTTTCTACTCGGTAAGGAAGTTTAGTTTATATATATTATCTTTTATATATATTTATTTTGTCTTTAGTTTATATATTCTTTCTTTTATATATATATTGTTCTTTTTCTCTTTTTTTTTCACTGCTGGGGGAAAATCCACATGGACACCTGGGAAGAGGACCCAGGTAGTGTCGGGCGTTAACCGACTAAAAACCCCCAGCCGTGTATCTCATTATACAAGAAATGTCTTTTTTTTTTTTCCTTTTTTTTTTTTTTTTTTTTATTAATGTTTTTCAGAGTCACACTTACATTAGTAATGGCAACAAACTTAAGAAGGACAGGGCCAATGCCAGCTTTCTTCGGAGAACTTAGTAGACACCTGGCAATGGCTCGGCCCCTCAGTCGTTATAGGTCATGTTTTGCCTGATGTTAGTGTGTGACTCTGTTCTTAAAGATAACTTATTTTAATTGTTAGTTTTTATAATAATTATATAATAATCAATTTGGCCTATATTTTGAGCTCTTAACCAAAATTATATTTTATGTTTTATTCCGCCCCGTTATGCCTTCTTAACATTTCCCCAGAAAGTGCAATGACCTCTTCGTCTCGATTCTTAACTGCCATTTTTAGATTGTACTCGAGGATGCGTTTCTTTGGCGCTGTTATTGCCGTTTTAGCGAGGTTGCCGATAGCGTCCTCGGTGTCATCCGCATAGTAGGTGCAGGTGGTGGTGTGCCTCGACAGCGCCACTACTGCGTGAGGTACGCTATCATGCAGCTTTATTTTATCTTTTGTTCTAATGATAATAACGGATTCGTACGTCAATCCCTGTGCTTCGTGTATGGTTAGGACGCGTGAGCCCATTCCTTCACCATACCCTTGGCTGGTCAAGGTCTCTTTTTCTTCCTGTGTATGCACCAGGAACAGAGTGTTGGTTTGGGATTTGGGAATTACTGCGTCTGTTAACCTTTTCAGCTGCAGGGATTGGATGCGCGCTGTGGCTGCGTATATGCCTGAGTATACTTCCTTTAGGGCGTATGCAACATCCATGGGGTTTCTGTATGAGCACAACAGCTCCTGGGTGATGTTTGCTACCAGTGTTGGGCGATTGTACCTAAGCTCGAATAGGTTCTCTCTGTCGATATATGGTAGCTGATTGATGTCTCCGATCAGAGCAATATCACAGGCACGAGACAGGTGGGCGGCCATTACGATTGCCCCGAAATGGTTCATCAGGGCTTCGTCAATTATCAGGCGTTGGCATCCGACATGTTCTCTAAAGCCGTTTACCAGGACTGATGCCATCGTACGCACCCTAGTTCTGACCATGTCACCAATACGATGCGCTAGCCTGTTTCTTATGTCGATGGCCGCCTCAGTTGTTGTTGTGATAATGGTGTCTTTGCTCACATCGAAGTTATTTATCACCCAGGTTGTCTTCCCACATCCAGGTACCCCGTTCACCCAAGTGATAGTGGGCATCGTCCAGTGATTCCAGTTGGTGTTGATGGTTTCCACTTTTGCTAGGATTTTATCTTCTAGCATAATCCTGGTGCACTGGGCGACGACCACTATTTGGTTGTTGTGTGGGACAGTAAATTTTGAGGAGTTGCATTCCCAGGGTACAAATCCGCTTTCCTCGCTGTAAGCCGCCATATACGCTCCAGTCATTCTGCCTCTGAGGACTTGGCAACTACCGTTATCGTATATGCAGGCTTCGGCCTCCTCGAGTAGAATTTTTAGCCGGCCTTCGTTTTCTTGCCTGTAAGTCTGCATGATGGTTTTGCAGGACAAGAGGTTTACCTGCTTTGTGGCGGTTGTTATTGCCACAAATTCTATGACGGCATTCTCCAAATGCTCTTTAGGGGAGGTTGCTGTTTTTAGCTTCGGTGGGACCACCTGACCCATGTCGGCTCTTGTTATGGTTCTTTGGGCCGTTCTTTTTCGGATGGGGCCTTTGGGGATTTGGCGCCACTCAGGTGTCCTCTGTGGTTTCCCCATAAGGCTTTGGGCAGCTGATTTGAATGCCTGAAGGAACCCTTGTGCGCGCCCCTGCGAGATTCTGCTCTGCATCCTCATATTTATTTCCTGCTGTTCAGCAGCAGCGACGGACTCGGAAGCCATCCTCTCCTGTAGGCGTTCTGATCCGGTGACCGCTTCAGTTTGTTGGTGGTTGTTGTTCCTCACGGGTATGTGTCCACTGAGAAAGCTTAGGTCTTCACCTCTGTCCTCATACACAACTATTTCGTGTTGTTTTGAGGCTTTTAGGCAGCCCAGCTGGTCAACAATTTCACCTTTCTTATGCTCGATCACCATTGCGTCTACGCTTATTATCTTGGGGACGTTACTATCTTGTGCTCTCTCTCCAAGCATAGTGAGCCATGAGCATGCCTGGACAAACGGGGTGTCATCGGCCCATTCCAATAGTGCGATGGTCTTGTTACGGCATCGTACTAGTCTGCAGGACTGATCTCCCACTAGTGTTACCGGCAGTGCGTCATAGGCTTTACGTTTCATGGTAGCTTTGGATGTGCTTCCATTTAGGAGAGAGGCTAGGCCGGGTGATATGGCTACACGCTTTCGCGCCCCCGAGACGCAGAAGCTGATGCCGAGTCTTTCGCTGCTACTGTCCATGAACAGAGCCACACTTCGGCGTCTTAGTCCGGCTTCTCCTTTTTCGCCACAAGACAACAGCTGGTTTGTCGCTGTTGCTTTTGGAGTCACTTGTTGTGGTGCTGAGATGGTCGGGTTTGATGATTGGACTACTGATGTTGATGTTGTTGATGTTGATTGGGCTTCAGGGCGAGAAATTGTGCTGTTTCTCCTTGCTGCTACTCGGAAGATTCGATCTGCGTATGATAGGAAATGAGGTCTGTGATTGGTGTCTGCCAGAATATCTTTTAATTCCGACTCCACCAAGTTCCTGTCTATCAGTGTCTCCAGATCATGTCTTGCAGCAAGAAAACGGGGGCAGTCCAGAATGATGTGCCATACCGATTCACTGATGTTGGGGTCGCAATCACATCCAGGGCTTCCTTTAAGTTTGAATCTGTACAAATATTCTCCTATCCCCCCGTGTCCGGTCAGCATTTGTACGTGAGCGGGGGTCAATTTAGAAGTTCGCGTAATTCGGTATGCTTGGTTGACATCCGGTAGAAATTTACGCGTGACTGCTCCTGTACTCGAGGTCGCGTATCGATCTTGCCATTTTCGGACCGATTCCTCTCTGATCTTTTTTCTGACATAGGACAGGGGGACTTTGTCATAGTCGTGGGAGGTGCTGTGTAGTGCTGCTGTTTTGGCGAGCTCATCAGCTCTTTCGTTCCCGGCAGTTCCTACGTGCGCCCTCAACCAGAACGTTAAAGTATGCTTGCTTTTCGCTGAATAATGCGTTGTTGACTTGGGATTTTAATTGTTTGTAATATTCTTTGTGAGCGTCTAATTTAGTTTTTTTAAATCGGCGGTGAGCTTCATCTCGGAGTCTCATCATAAGCTTAACATTATCCGTGATCCATGGGTATTAGAATTCTTTTATTTGTACAGTTTTTTCAGGAGCATGTAGATCAAATAAACCATTAATACAGTCACTGAGAGCCTCGATCATCTTATTTACGTCCTGCAACATTTTAATGCCGTCAAAGTTAATTTCGTTAAGGTCGTTGTTAAAAATGTCTAAGACAATGTCGTTCAGTGGTCTATACTTGACCCATCTTGGAGTCGGTTTATTTTTTTTAATATGAAATTGAACCGAAATCTTTGCGTGATTGCCTAGTGATGGAACATGATCGACCTCCACAGTTCACAGTACGTACTCTGGCGTCAGTACACACAATGTCTATGAGCGATTGAGCGTGGATGAAGTTTTTGTAAAATGCGTCGGTTCTGATATTATTTGTGTAAGACTAAAACTGTGCACAAAGTCACGGAGCTGTCTGTATTTGTCAGTTGTTATATTTAACATATCAATATTAAAATCCCCAGCCAGTATAATCTTATCATATTGCGAAAAAAAAAGAGATTGATGTGCTTAGTCCGTCCAAAAAAATATTTACATTCTGTACCGGACGTCGATATGCGGTTCCTATTAAGATTTTGACCGAGTTAACCGTGCAACGGAGCCACATTTGTTCTACTGAGGGGGTTGGAGGGTGAGGACATACTCGTACGCTTAACCCTTGTCTCACGTAAAACCCTACCCCTCCTCCTCTGTCGGGGTCGCGGGTGCCGCGAGCGCGACGAGGCCGGGGCAGGTGTCGCAGACGATACCCGGGTATCACGGGGGCCTTGCCTTCCTCTTGAGCACGTAACCAAGTTTCATTAATAGCCATTACGTCCACTTTGTGTCGCTGCATTGCTACAATAAATTCATCATGTTTGGTACCTAGTGATCCCGCATTGAAAAGTCCAACTGAAAAATATTTATCTATCGGCATTTTATATTGTGTAATAAGTATGAAATTATATTGTATAGGTGGTCAAACATAGTACCTACATATTATATAACTATAATGCAAGTCAGCCCGTCTTTCCGCAATTACCACCGAGAAACAGCCACAAAGACACAAAAAGAGTAACATTTTAACAGTAGCAACACAAACATACAAATACAGATACATATAGGCAATAGTAAAACAGGTGCGATCTCGCTAGTTAACAATAATACATTTAAGTCGCATAAATAGCAACAATAGGCATACAGATCATAGACCGACATATTCAAGACACCAGGGCTGAACCAAAAACCCGTGTCAGGTCTCCCTCTGAACGAATCCAGTGACGAGCTTTGCCTTCCTCCTGCCGGGCATACACCCTACCCTGCTTCGTCCACACAAAGCGCCAGTGAAGCTCGGCTGTCCCATTTTAAAACACAGTAACAGCCATGAGACAAAATATTCAGGAGAGCCAAAAAACATTTTTGTCCCTTCATTTCAATGCCCTGGTAAAACTATGACAGATATCTGAACAAATGTAAGCTTAAAAGAAGCGGCAGAACCTAGGCTTTACATACAATACTATTTCATTTAAATATAACTAAAATTGTTGCTGTAATGCACAAAAGAAAACACTTACTAGGTTTTATATGGATTTCTCACCCTAAAACCGCCCTCACTGACCATTTCAAAACCTAGTAAGAGCCATTATTGTGTAATTTAAGACAAGTTAAGTATATTGAAATTGCAATAATTGCGTAATAATTTCATTTTTTATATGTTTGGGATCCTTCACATATTATAAATCCAATTTTGCAGCACTTTTACACGACGGCACTATAAGTATAGTGCCACAAACTTATCTGTTCCGGTGAGAGCGAACTAAATTGGTCCATATAATCTATGTCATGTCAATATGAAATTCATTAGTAAGTAATGAGGTATGGACCAATTTAGTTCGCTCTCACCGGAACAGATAAGTTTGTGGCACTATAATAGCTGAAATACGGGCATATTTTTATGTTTTTTTTTTGTTTTATGTAAATGAATTAAATAGCCATATTAAGAAGGCTCTAACATGAAAATTATTTATGGCTGCCTTCAATTAGACAATATTTCCTAAATTTCTATCTAAAAATCAGTTTTCTCTTATTTATAACTTGTTTTTTTTTTGGTTTATGCAAAATAGGGCTAGTAGAAAGGTTCTGACGAGAAAGGTCTCTATGGCTTTTATAAAGAAGACAAAATTTACTTATGTTCTACTTTTAATTCAACTCTCTAGGTCTCATTGGTGCAAAGATACAGGTTCTGAAATGTCTGATATTTTGTTCGAAAAAAGTGATAGTAATAATGTATGCCATTTGTGACTTACTAAAATTAACGGACGAAAATTGTCCTTTGCTGACCATTTCAAAACCTAGTAAGCGCCATTGACCATTTTAAAACCTAGTAAGTCATTTTCACTTACTGTGTTTTAAAATGGTTGGTGGCTCTTACTATGTTTTGAAATGGTTTTCGTGGCATTTTTTATTTCGCAGGGTGGAGTTACTAGGTTTTTAGAAATTTTATTTTCGTTTCTAAGCGGTTTTTTGATATTCTGACAATGCAGTTTTGTGCGGAATCGCCTAAAATAATATATAAATCAAAGACCCGTTTTTTTTTAAAGTTGGCGGTTACTGTGTTTTGAAATGGGACAGCCGAGCTGCTTCTTTGCTTCACGTGCCCTGTTGAAGAGAAGCCGGTTGGTTTTGGTCAGCCGGTCGTTGACGTAGAAGGGGCGGGGGGCGGCAGACAGCCCTAGGTCGGCGGTGGTGGCTTCCCGGCGGACGCGAGCGCTTTTTATTAGCTCGTCCTTGAGCGCACGCCGCGTCACTCGCACCACGAGAGGCCGAGGCCGCTCCGCTGAGCCGCCCGCCCCCGCGCCCTCCCCGCTCTCACCCGAAGCTCGGCCGGAACGATGACGCGGCCCCACTCGCTCGGCGCTGACTATATCCCGCTCATCAAGCTTGACGCCAAGTTTAGTCGCGACCAGGGCCACAATTTGCAATGGGTTCTCGCCGTTTTCTTCCGGGATTTGACTGAACTCTAGGTCGTTCAGTAGCATGTCCTGGTCTTTCTCTTGTAATTCTAATTTTAAGTCAGCTATCATTTCTTCAAGCTTCCCAGTTCCGGACTCTGCCATTTTGGTCTCTAATTCAACTACTCGGGCATCCATTTTAGTCAGCCTGCTATCTGCTTCTGACATCGCTGACCTGAGATCCGACATCTCAGTACGAAATGTTCGTATTTCCTCTCGGACTGCGCGGAGTTCGTCCCTGAAGAGGGGTATTTCAAGGCCTAGCTCGACCTTGGTCTTCTCCGTCAGGTCGCTGGCCGCGGTGTTGCCGGAGACCTCTGCAGTGTACACCATCTCATTGACGTCAGGTTCTACTTGTGAGGGAGCGCCTCTGACCGGGGTGTCCGCCCTGTTGTCCCTAGGGACATGTCGCTTGCATTCGACGCATATCCAGGTGGCGGGAAGCTTGTCCTTTTCAGTTATAGACCGAGGCAGGGCAGGTGGTAAATCACCTTGCATTTAGCGCCCCCTGTTGGCCCCATGAATTTTCCGCAACCGTCACACTTAGCCATAATTAGTTGTAGGTACAGTAGAGCGATCCGGAATAAACGCAGCACATTCTATTCGATAGTCTATTCGAAATTGCTGTCAACCTGTCAACAACAAAATGGCGGTGTATATGTCGCAGCCGGATCGTATAACCCGCCATATTACATTACGGCTGGCCGCATTACAACACAGGGCCGCTTTGTAATGCGGCGTATCAACGTTTAGCCGCATTGTCATTTCAATACGTTCTTCAATACGGCGGCCCACGTTTAGCCGCATCGTACTACTACTGAATTGTAGGGTAACCATGTCCATACTAAGCATGACATTACAGGTGAAGCATTTTTGTAATCATAATAGAGTAAATCTATCATATGGTAAGTATCAAAATACTGTTCATGGGCACTACTCGGATTGTAGGATCTTCGGAATTATTATTCTTCATCATCAACATCACTTCTGGACGTAGGCTTCTCCCAAAGCACGCCACTGGATGCGATCTACAGCTTTCCACATCCAATCATAACCAGCCACCTTTCGCAAGTCGTCACCCCATCTAGCCTGAGGGCGTCCCACACTACGTTTGCCTCGTCGCAGTCTCTTCAAGATCAAATAACCTTTGCCGGCCACATTTATATTTTTTGACCCAGTAGCATTATCTGGAAATCCGCCGACCAGCAGAATCCATGGTCACTTTAGCTGATTGATGTGCGTTATAACTTTTGTACGTTTTTCACTGTACCGCATTGATCGGAATAGAAATTATTTAATATCACGTGAAAATTGTTCTTGAAGTACTGTTTACTAGCATATTTAACACGATTTCTTCGTTTTAATCATCATCAAATATCTGTATCCAACGCCATTATTGTTGTTATGTGAAGCAGCGCCACGAGTGTTAAAAATCAAAACTAAAATCTTTCAAAGCGGCGGCTAATCTCTCGCCGTATTACATAACGGCCAGCTGTATTGAATGATGTATGATGTCGAATACAATCCGGCGCATTATCATGCAGCCGTATTCAATACGGCTAAACGTTGATCCGCCGCATTACAAAGCGGCCCTGTCTTGTAATGCGGCTAGCCGTCATGTAATACGGCGGGTTATACAATCCGGCTGCGACATATAGATTTGCGAAAGTTTGACAGCTATCATTCCATAGGTCATTGTCAGAATAATATTATGTACTCTGTGGTCATTCTTTTCGAAACTCATTCGAAAGGTAAAAAGTGTTCGAAAGTGCTGTCAAGTTGACAATAGTCGCACTCGCATTCGATTCTATTCGTTAGCTCGAATTTTCGTGATACGGGTACAGTTAAGTTGAATATAAGCGTATATTGTAGTACCGCGAGTGGATGCTAGATGGCGCCAAAATACGTCCGATGATTTACGTTATAAATAAGTATTGGGTAGACTTTGGTCACCCATGATTATTTTGTGTCAGCATTTTGTGAGTACTATTTCATTGCCCGTGAGTGTATATCTTTAGGTCGAAGTGGCGAAAGGGCACTGGTTTCCTTCCCCTTTTCTATAACTATAACTATACCGAGGCACGGCCTTTACAGTCGTGACTCGTGAGCTTATGATGTATGTAAGTATGTATAAAATTATGTAACAAGCAGACACATACGTATGTAGATCTGCAATAATTGAATAAGACGTATTAATAAGAGGTATTTATTAATAAATTTACTTATATACCTATTACTTAAGTACTTAATATATTACTTACTTATCTGAAAAGTTTAAAGTCCATGCAATAAGTAAACAAAATCATCTTCAACGGAACATTGAGTTGCCAAGACAAGTAGTTATGCTACTCACCACTAGATGGCGCTAAAAATTGTAGAGTCATCCACTGGGAAATTGTAGAGACCGTTCAAAATAAATATAGAGACACAGAGTATCAGAATAATAACTACAAATAGACTTAGCAGAGGCAACTATACATACTTAGGGCTTTCTTTATCATCTTAAAAAAATCTCTGATTTTTTCTATGCGTTAGTATTTTTATAAAAATAAAAACATTTAAAGTTTCACAATACGGGGATTCTACGGACTTTAGGACTTTTTTCCATAGTCTCAATGAGCAAAAAAAAATATGACAGGCGTCACATTAGCGTTAAGTTGCGTACACACCGGCCCAACAAAGGCCAACGAACGGGTTTCGTTGGCCTTCGTTGGTGCAATCTGGACGGATTAGCGAATGCCAACGATCGCTCGTTGGCGTGTGCCGGCGATCCGAAGCGTGGCGGCAACATCAAAGAAATCGAGCTATTTGAACGAATCCTGTTTGGACGGTCGCCGAAGGCCAACGAACGAACGCTCAGTTGAAGCAAGAGAGCGTAGCGTGCAGACGTCCAATTTGATAATTACTTGGATATTTCCCGCCATTTAGATCATGCAGAAAAACAAAGAATGGAGTAACGACGATATGTTTTCAATTATAATGATGTTGTCGTCGTCCATGATTAAATTGCGAATGAAAGAGAAAAGATCCGGAATCAAGTGCCAACGAACGTTCGTTCGAGCACTAATTGTATTTGGACGTATTAACGAACACCAACGAGCATGCGGAGGCCAACGCTAGCGAACGATAAATATCCTTAGTTGGCCGTTCGTTGGCCCGGTGTGTACGCAGCTTTAGTATGAATGAAAACACAAACTGACAAACTTTCGTTGTTGGGATGTTGAGTGGGGTGCCTCAGAATAATAACGTCCTCCTCGTTTCGGTGTTGCTGTGTGCCCGTGTGTACTTACCCTAAAGTAAAACCATAGATATATTATTTTTTCTTTTTTTGTCGAATCCTCGTCGATTGTCGTTCGTTAAGAAACTTTCTTTTTGAATCCTCGCCTCCCAACAGCAACAGTTGCAGCCACTGCAGCGATCAAATGGCGGCTCCGATTCGACATAAAAAGAGGTGAGAATAGTTTTAAAAGTGCAAATTTATACTAATAATTATATTCTTGATCTTTGTTTCATCTAATTTATGACCATAGTACCTACTTGGTAACTTTTTGCATCGAATCTTTCGGAAAAAAACGGCGAACCCACCGCCATTTTTTCTTGCTATAATTTTCTTCCTTCCTATTTTACTATTTTTGTTGATAAACATAAACTACTTCTGTACCTAATTAATCTAAACTGATTAACCTGTAATCTATCAGCATGGTAGGTACCCCATTTGTGATACTGATAGCCACCCCAACAACGCAACCAAAAAAATATTCCACGACTGTCTTTGGTAGGGACTTTACGTGGACTTTACGGGCCTGTCAGTGCTCAAAATAAAAACACATCGGTTTTTCAGGCGGCGGCGGCGACTAGAATAGAAACTAATATAAAGTTAAAAACTTTTCTATCTGCTAAGTTAGAATTTTTGTAGAAGTAAGTATTTTCTTCTCCACACTTAATATAAATTCCTTAAAAAACTTTACTCGTTGCCTAACTCAAACTAATCTTTAATGAAAACAAAGGTTATGTTCATCGAAATTTTTCTACTTAGATGGTTATGTTCATTATACAATTTATAAGGTTATTAGATACAGTCTGGGTACAGTACTTATGTCTTGTTTAAATATTGTAGTAGGATTTAAGAGAGATTGGAGCTGGACACTTCACAACTATTTCAAGTGACCAAGCCACATTTATTGTTTCAGAGCTGTCCAATGGAAGAGTCACAGAGCACATTCATTCTGTACAGAGATAGTGAAGAGAAGCTGGGTTACCCGGTGAGACTGGACGGGTTGGACGCTGGACTGCTACCGCTGCTGAGGATGCAGAGAGCCGCGGGGGACCCGGCGCTGCCAGCGGGAGGGCCCCCGGAGCTGCAGCTGTACGAGGACCAGTATCACCAGTACTGCAACTTCCAAGTTGTGGTCGACAATAACCCACAGCCCAAAGGTAAGTTTTTTATTCAAATTGATCATATAAGGACCTTGGCTTTGCATCTTGCCTTATTTCATTTACTAGACTTGGTTTTGCATATAAAAACCTTAATGTGTTCTTGAGAAATCAGACACAATTTAATATGTATATGTCTTGGAAGAATCCACTGCTGTTGCATGACATAAACATTTGCTTAGGACATGTGGGGATTGATTGATAGAGGCCAGGGCAACATTATTGGCTGAATTGTATTTAAGCAGTACCTATTTATTCCTAACTAGATTACTCATTATGAGAAACTAGGCCATCTACAACTAACTTACATCTACAATGAACAGAAAAGAAGACCATCAGACAGACAGTAAATAGATAATTTTACTAAATTTATTCATTATTAGAAACTCTTTAGTTTCTTACAAGAAAATTCTAATAACTACTACTACACTACACATTTAAAGCCGTTTGTCAGTCAACTGAGTGTTTAGCATGTGTTTTAAAGTTTAAAATAAAATCACAGTTTTATTCCTAAATTTTTATTTTTATTTATTTATTTATGGTTTTATTGCACAATTTACAAAAGTAGATGTACAATCAGGTGGACTTAATGCTAAGAGCATTCTATATACAACACAGATTTCTTAATGTCATAATTCACACGTTATGGCGTCTATATTTCAAAAATTGAGTCCATACAAAAAAAGTTTATTAGTTTCCTATGTTATAAATTTAAAATTCCAAGACGTAGCTATGAGTTTCATTGTAACCAATTCCACCTTCTTCCTCTTCAAATCAGGCGTGAAGCAGCAGATTTAATATTCCTCACTAGACTGGCTCAGAATAGTATTGATTGTCCAGATCTACTAAATAAAATCAATCTGTTAGTCCCCTCACGTCCGTTACGTCTCAAATCATTGTTGCATGTTCCACTCGTTCATACCAACTACAGGCAGAACTCGTTTCTTTTGAGAGCTTCGCGCTCTTTCAATACGCTTAGTATCGACTGTATGGACATAGACATGTTTTGTAGTAGCGCTCGTTCTATCAGCTATAATCTAACTAATAAGTTTAGCTCAATTATTTATGATTAGTAGTAACATTATTTACTTAAGGGTTATTTTATGTAATACTCATATCATATTGTAGGTATAAATAATATTTTATTTAGCTTAGTTTAGTTTCGTGTTTCCAGTTAGGTTAGTATGTTTGCATAGGTACATAGGAATCATTTGTGTATACTCTGTTATCAATTAGTGAAAACTAGTAATTGGCTTTCAACTGTTTATTTTTAGTGTTATACTGTTAAATTTTAGCTGTAAGTTTTCCATAAAATAAATAAATAAATAAATAATGAGCATAACGGCGGGATCGTATCGAATGAAGAACGAGTCAAATGTGGCTGGACCCAGTTATTTATCTTTCACTATTATTTTTCTTTGATCTTACTTTCATAACATTCACTGGCTATTTCGGTAATAATTTGGTGGCCAATACACAAAGTATCTGTAATTTTCCTTCCAGCTTCACCATCGGACACTCCCACGACATTCTGCTACATCTGCAACATTCCTGTGCCGTCTGTGCACGTGGGCGAGCACGAACAGAGCGAGATGCACGTTAACTATCTCAGACTTGCGCAAAACGGTGTTGAGAGGATCAGCAAGCAGATGGCTCAAGAGATCAGTCGGCTGTCAGCCCCGGAGCGACAGGAGCCCCCTACTGGCGACCGGGCCCGCTACTGCGCCGCGTGCAACCGCTGCGCCTGCGCCGCCGACATCACGCACCGCATCGCCGTCAAGAAGGACCGGATGGTGGCCACGTTCTACAAACTGCTCACCGACAGCTTCGTCATAGACTCCAATGTAGTCAGCACCATGAGGAGCGAAGTGAATGGGGCGACATGCAAGAGATGTCAGAAGCAGGAGGAACGGCAGGCAGTTTACAAACAGTTGAACAAGGAGTTCGTGGAGATGTTTAAAGATGCCCTCCAGATCGGGGAGGTGAAGGAGCCCAAGGTCCAGGAGAAGGAGCCCAAGGTCCAGGAGAAGGAGCCCACGGTCCAGGAAGAGGAGCCCACGGTCCAGGAGGAGGAGCCCACGGTCCAGGCAGTCGACTCGCTGGGTGACTCTGGTCAGCCGCAGTATATAGGTAAACAATTTCATCATTCATTATCACTAGCTTATAATTGTCATTATCTCCACGCTTGGCTCACCCAAGACCTGAGTACCAATCTGTCTTTAAGTATAGGTCTGCCCAGTCGGGCATCAAACTCGGGACCCTCGGCATAGCAGTCAGGGTATCTAACCAGTTAACCACTACACCATTCGGTCGCCATCCTAACGTTATTGGTAACATAATATTATACGCTTTTTTCCGAAAATGACATGGAATGCTTTCTGCGCATCATTCCATGTCAAATGTTACACATACTATATACTTTATATATTTTTACTCTATATACTCTATATATTTTTTATTCCACCTAAACTGGGACTAGCCTGTACTATTGGAGAAAATTATGTTTTTGGCTAGTGGTTACATGTAGTGTTCACAGTACAGACATGTGAGTTAATATCACCTGCGTATTAATGTTAGTGTTATTTTGCCTGCAGAGGTGTCGGTGGAGGGCGCGCGCGCGGCGGTGCCCCGGCTCGCCTGGCACGGCGTGAAAAGAGTCAACTCCACGTACTTAGACTGCTGTCTGTGCGACAAGGTCGGACACACTGTCACCTTATAACCACAGTTAAAGCTAAAGTATTGTAATGTGTACACTTCAATGTTTAATAATACTGCCTCTGGCTGGGGATTGGGGATCGAACCTGGGACCTTCGGTATTGAAAGTGTTAAAAAATCGCAGTCTTTATTTTCAAGAGTTTATAACATACATACTCACAATGGTAATGCCTGAGTAGCCAGAGGAGACTGGCAATGGCAAGCGAGCCACCCGTTTTTGCTGTACATTTGTACTCACCGGCAGTCAGGGGCGCTAACCACTACACCATATTTCGGTTCTCAAATAAACTTAATCTCTTACCCTCCATGAAAAGGTGGTCTGGCAGGGATTGCTTTTTGTGCCCTAATTAAGTAACAACTTGTTAAGTTGTTTTTTGTTTTTGTTGGTGTTTGTACACCCAAAAATAGTAAAATTAACAATTAATCCATAAAATGTGTTGTATTTCCCCAGATATGGGAGTCCACTAGCGGGGTGGAGGCGCACGTGGCGTCGCCGCGGCACGCCGGCGCGCTGCGCCATGCCGTCGACCAACACGGGCTCAGGAAGGTGAGCCATCCACATTCATTCAACACTAAACTTTGTAACATATACCACAACCCTGACAGCTGGAGACAAATCCCTCCTATACTCAGCTGTGTCGCTGTGTGTGTTGTGTTTATTTGGCAACAATTATAATTATTTTTCATTTCCGATAAGTGCTGGTCATACTCTTCTTCATTAATTTAGGTCTCTGACCACTCTCCAATAATTTTATTATATTGTACCATCTAATTCCAAGTCAGGCAGATTACGACCCGGTGGTATGTAGGTTAAGCATATCTGCAAGTCGCTTGAGGAGGCCAAACATTTACTAGGGATAATTAACCAAATACACTCAAGGTCATCGCAGCAGGGAGCGGTTGCCCCTGCAGCCGCCGCGCCGCCGCCTGCTCGCCCGGACCACGGTCGCGATATTTATAGCTACTAGTTCTGAATCAAAGAAACCATCACCAAACTTGAATTATTAGAATTATGTCATAGTTACAAATCGCAACATGATTGAAAAACTTAGCATATTGTTATGTATGTTAACACAATTTGGTAATAAATATTAAGGCGGGTACTGACCAACGTTTCGAGGTGTAATGTAACATGTTACACAGCAAGCATTTGTGCAGTCAGTACGTAGTGTTACGGGGAAATAGAACACAGCGTTGCGTAACATGCTGTGAATGTTACATTGAAGTCCGTAACGTTGGTCAGTACCCACCTAAAGGTTCGCCAAAGAATTATATCTGTTGCAATTATTAAGTTTAAACTACGGAATAGTACCTTTAACAATAAATACTGGCACAACCTTACGGACTAATTTCTTGTTAATTAAATTAAGCGGTAAAATAGCGGTACATCTACTACATACAGTGATATTTTTAACTGAAGTCTTCCCACCATTGGATTTTCACCGAAAATAAATGATGTTTAATAGTGTCTCCGACCAATTTCCAGCTGGATCGCGGCGGGTCCCACTGCGTGGTGTGCGACGAGGTGGCGATGGACGCGGGCCACGTCGCCGGCGCCGCCCACCGCGCCGCGCGAAAGCTGGCCCAGCACCGCGCCGCGCGACAGCGGGCCCAGCACTGCGCCGCGCCGCCCGCCGCCGCCTCTCCGGACCCACACCGCACCCACTCCCCCACTACTAAACCATATCAGCCGTACCATTGCGATGTGTGTAACGTTACAGTTACCAACAATGTCAAGAATGTGACCGAACACAACTCGGGGAGAACTCACAAAAACAATATGAACAAGAATTGCGTTAGTTCAGCAACAGCCAGCTCGAGCAAAACACTGCCGGCTACGGCGCCTCCCGCGAACACAAACACAGCAAGAACTGATGCGGAGGCACTGGCTAGGATCACCGGCAAATGCACCATCTGTGACGTGGAGGCCGGCATTAAGAACATTGGCGACCATCTTAAAGGAAAGCTGCATAAGCAAAAAGTTGCCAAAAATAAGGCGAAACAACTCCTTACTCAGAAGCAACAGTCGCCGCAGGGAGTCGCGCCGCGAGCTCCAGTTGCTAATAATGTGCCGAAACCGACGCCGAGCCGAGACGAAAAGGAAACAAGTGTAGCTGCGAAACATCTGGTGTTCTGTACGATATGCAAGACGACGGTGCCGAATAACTTGTACAATCTGAAGACACACTTCAACGGCGCTCGCCACAGTGCTGCAGTGAAGACGTCGCTGCCGGCGGACCGGCGTGAGAGAATGGAAGCCCTGGCGTCACAGGAGTTCAGCAATGATGTACAGGTGAATATTACTATAGAATAAGGAGTACATACCTAATTATTACTTACATTTTATTTAAATAAAAATAAAACAAATTAATTTTATTTCAGACTTAATAAATTACACACAGGTTTTTTATAGAAGTCTAGTCCAGTCAAGGACTAATGTGTAGAGTGCGTGAGCAGGTCACTAAGCGATTCCTTCAGAAACTTGTTCAGGGGGCTTATGTGTAGGTTGTTAACATACCAAAAGTCCTGACTCCTGATTTTTGAGGGTATAGCTCGAGAATGGTTAGGAATTACAAAAAAAACATAATGATATAAAAGGTTTAGATAATTTTAAGAAATCCATTTTATTGCCTAAAAATATTTCTCTCTGATGCACCGTTTTCGAGATATAAGCGAAAAACACAAAATTCGTACCTTTACTGATGAACGTCAATTTTTACAAACTAGGTACTCTAAAAAATAGACTAATGTATTTCATATTTATTTATTTCAAAACAATACAAATTGTGTAGAAAAATTCTAATAGCTAAAATAATTAAAGGCATAAACACATTGAGAAATAATTACCTAATTAAAAGTAATAAATTTATCACATTTTTTTTGTCATTGTTATGTATTGTTGTCAGTTGTCGCGGGCACTCGGCCGGGACGTGGAGGCGGCGTGCGGCGCCAGCTCCCACGTCGGCTGCGCGCTGTGCGACGCGCTCCAGCCCCGCGACCGCTTCCACCACCATCTCGCCACGAAACACCACTTCGACAAGGTACGACAAACATTTACCTATTTATATCATCATCATCACGTCCCCACTGCTGGGGCACGGGTCTCCTTCCAATGAAGGAAGGGTTTAGGCCTAGTCCACCACGCTGGCCTAGTGCGGGTTGGTGGACCCCAACACAAGCAAGCTTGTGTTGAGAGAGTTGTCGGGTAAGTAGGTAACCCGACTGTCAGATGTTTTCAAGCCGCCCGAAGGCCTCTGACTAGGCTTAGCGACTGCTGCCGAAGCAGCAACCGGGACCCACGGCTTAACGTGCCGTCCGAAGCACGGAAGCGTCTAGAAAGAACCACTTGAAGATTTATATAATCCTGCTAATATTTTAAATGCGATGGTTTGTGAGTATGTATGTATGTTTGTTACTTCTCCACATCAAAACGGCTGAACCAATTTGAACGAAATTTGGTATGGAGTTAGCTGATACCCTGGATTAACACATAGGCATTTTTATCGCGGTATTCCCACAGAAAAACCTTTTTAAGACCAAGTGAACCTCGCGGGAACAGCTAGTATAATACTATTACATCTTACACTGTACACTGTAGGCAGAGCCTGTGATATGGGCATCGCACAGCTGATACATTTACATAGATAGATACATATTTAACACCCAAGACCAAAGTACAAATATCAGCCCCGACCGGGAATCGGACCTCGGGCCCGGGACTAATAACCACTACACCATTCAGTCGTCAATTAGAAAGAAAGAAAAACTTTATTATTGTTTGTGTTTAATTAATGTCTCGTTTCCTAAGTATATTTTTTATATCTCTTGTCTCTTAGATTGTTAACCTTTTCACATTAAAGTAAAAATCGCTCAGTATTGTATACTGCATTTTTCATGCTAAATATGAAAAAATGTAGTATACATACCTACTGAGCGATTTTTGTCACGTCTTCTTTTGCGCGTCTTGCGCCCCGTGCTAAGCTGGCTGAACCGTTTACATTCAGAACAGTAGTTATCCTGATTTAGGCCAGACAGTGTTCAGGGCACCTTATATTCAGAAAGTAAATGTTTTTTTCTATTTCGTTGTCAGTCAGTAGCGGTGTTAGCTCAGTCGGGTAACCGCCCGCTTCTCACGCTAGACAGTTGGGGTCATATCCCTGCGCTGACATAATATGTAGGTACCAATAGTTCTTTGGAATTTATCGCTCTTACAGTGATTGTACTCTCACATCTAGCTGTGCATTGTATTCATTCAAAAAGTCTCGGCTCGCGACCTTTATCAAGCTGCGTACGGATTGCGCGTACCCTCACTATACGGTGCACATATGGAGTTATACGGTCACTATATGGAGCCCTCACGGTGCACTGCACTCTCAGAGGATTGAAAGTATACAAAGGGCTTTCACCAGATACTTGGCATTCACTTCTACTGGGATATCGCACAGGAACACCTACGACCAGCGTCTAAACTTTTTCTACATAAAATTATTTCTGATCTAGTATTTCTACACAAAATTATTTCAAACCAAATTAGCTGTATTCATCTTTCCGAAAAAAATCATCTATCAGTGCCATATATAATCTTTCTAGAAAACCAATAAATGAAATCTTTCATATTAGTGCTTCTAAAACAAATACTGGTCTGCACGCTCCAATTAACAGAATTTGCCAGGAGTACAACGAAATTAGTACTAAGCTTCCGAACATAGATAGATTTCTTTAGTGACAGTCTACCGAAGTTCCAAAGTGGAATACTGCAACTATTTTCAGTTTACGTTAAGTATAACTATAGTATGATATTAACTAGTACCTAATTTAAATTAACGGATTTGCAAATTTTAATTTTATTAATTTTTAAGGTTTGTTGATTAAAATGTTGTATACGCCTGTAACTGGCATATCGTATTAGATGGTCTTACCTTCTTTCAATGTATCTTTTAAAACTGTAATAATATGTATGCTGTTGGTGTATCTACCTATAATAAATAAATAAATACCCTGGTACGCATACTCAGTTTACGCGTACCTGGAACGCCTAGTCCATACCTGCAGCTACGCGTTCACTCTTGGGATACGCGTATCGCGCGAGCCACCGCCAGTCGGTTTTTGGTCGCGCGGCAAAGAGGACGCACGCGGCCAGCTACGCTATATTTCGACGGCAAAATGAATAAACACGCGTGTTCTTCGAGCTTCAATAATGAAAATATTATCAGAATGACCTTATGAATTTCACCCGGTCTTGTGGGATAGCACCCTAACTGATTATCGAAATAATGATTTACGCCAAGATGCATGGAAGGCAATTTCAAATGAACTGAAAAACCGCTAAGTTTGTCGGAGCCATGGCGAATGACTGGGGCTCGCGCGGGAGCGCTCTGGATCGATTGACCTCGCGTACAGGTTCGCGGCGGTCCGTACAGGAGCTGCACGCGTATCCAATGTACGCGTGGGCAGTGTTTGCCAACTACCCGTAAACCGGGAACGTGCTTTCCGTACGCACCTTCACGTGAATGCAAATGTAAAGCGAAAAGCGGGTGACTCGCTTGCAATTCACCTCTGACTACCCTTTCGTGCATTACAGTTATGAGCATAATTATGTATGTATTTCAGTTGTCGGAGGAGGCGTTCTACTGCCGGCTGTGCCGCGCGGCGACGCACTTCCCCTTCGCGCACGCCGCCGGACCCGAGCACGCCGCCGCCGCCGCCGCCGCCGCCGCGCCGCAGTAGCCCAGCCGGGGTACCCCAGGTATAAGACACCCCGCCAGCCAGCCGCCACCACACAGTGACAACAACCTAAAACAAATACTTGGTAAAATTTAGCATGAGCCCTATGACAGCAGCTCTCAAATGAGTACATTTTAGCTGTCATTTGTTCGTTTTCAAGTGAAAACCATTTTCATTTAAGGATCACTGTTCATCAAACGTCATAGGACTCGTGCCATATTTTACAAAGCATAGGTATACCGTAACATTCACGTAACTTTACCAATAAAAGCCAAACAGGATTGTTATTGCAAATCTTAAGACGAGGACTAAGGACTTTTTCACTCCACGCTACGGTATATTCATTCATGTATATGCTGTTGGCGCATCTTTTGTAACCGAAAAGCCGATCTCAGCTTTTGGTAAATAGAAAAATCAGAGGTAAATTAGTCAAGTTCCGTGAATGGAACATAAAAACGAATCAGATTCTTTGAAGATATATTTGTTTTTTTTTTGTAGGATTAAGAAAAAAAAGTTACATATTTTATAAGGGACATACCAGATACATTTTAAAATACAACTCATGTTTGTTAAGTAAGATTTAATTTTATATTCTCGTTACCTTGCACTAGGTCAAATAATACTATTGAATACAATACAACTGTATAGGTTTTTACAGTCTATCTATAAAGTCGATTAATTGCCTTTATTTGAGCACTTTATAGATGGGCTGTACTTACAGTAACTTACTAGAGTACTAACTTTATCCATGTTATTTTTAAGTTTAAACGGATACACGATATATTGTGATTGTGATATAGTGCCTACCCAGGTAGTATTTACGTATTACTTATTGATTTTTAGCTATTTTATACGAATGATATATGCTAGTAAAAGTCGGCTACTAGGGTTTTTTATCACAGTTTTTATAACTTTACATTTGAGTATCCAGTCGTGCGTAATATCTACATGTTCAAGCAGTCAGTGGGACTGTATACTTGTATAGGATGTTTGCAATGACAATGATGTTGTGACGCACGTCATATTTATATTTTGTTGGTATTTCAGTCTTCCTATAGTTCTAGGATTTAGGGGAATCGTATCAGCGAAATGAAAGGAGACATGAGGAAGGGACATTTTAAGGACATTCTGAAAAAAGGGGAGAAAGGGATATTATAGACCTGAAGGGAAGTGAGGTGCCCCTTACTTATTTTTCGCTACCGCTAGGTCGAAGTAGCGGTTCGCTATGTCGAAAAAGAGAGCCGCTGTACCTTTCGGCCTCTTCCTAAGGAAACCATCTAGAATGTATTCGGTGATGCGATGCACCTGGTTGACGCAAGAGTGGCGAGCCCTGAAACCAAATTGTTCATTGAGAATGAGGCCCTGAGCGTATGCTATCTTTTTGAGCCTGTCGGATAGCAGCCGCTCGTAGACCTTACCTAGGGAAATTAAGAGACTCATGGGCCGTTAACTAGAAGGTAAATTTCTAGCTTTGCCAGTTTTATGTATTCCTATGTCTATTATGTTCGCCATAGCTGAGTTAAATATGGTTACTAGTAAGAGGATAAGCGATGCTGAGAGATTCTTTTCTCGTAATTGTACGCGAATACGAGAAGTTTCTTGGTCTTATCGCGCAGATCTATGTACAGGGATTTGGTAAGATAACATTTGCCCTCGATTCTGTTCACACTTTTCGTAGCCATGTCTTTTCACGAATCTCCTTAGTTCAACTGAGTTGTTAACCGCTCCTACTCGAGTGCACACGAATTTTTAACCGGCCAATCAGTGCATCGCACGGGTGGGAAAGAGAAAGGGAGTGTGTGTGCGAGGGGGACGGGCACTTCGCCGTCCGTAACACTTGTGGAGAAGGCCAGATGGTCCAGGGCTGCGTCCCACAGCAGTCCCAGAATCCTTGAGTCGCCGCTACTGCCAACGGGCAGCGTAGCCGGCTGGCGTGCGTGGAGCTCCTGAGGCACATGTTTCAGCACTTCGGGGCTGTTACTGTACTGTTTGACTGATTTCTTCAATCGTTTGTGCTTCACTGCAGCTCACTGGAGGCTTGAGCCAATGACCTTCACGTGCCCCCAACAGTCAACTTGAACCGACGCACCGTACACGCAGATTGCCCGCAGTCGTGTTGTTGAGCTTCACTGGCCCCCCTGGTGTCTTAGAAGGTCGTAGCTCGGCGAAGGCTGACCCTATGGTCTGCACAGCCTACGACAGTCGTCCTGTGACCTCCAGGTGCCGTACTCGGTGACCCACTTCGTTCGGGAAACGAGTAGATAAAATCGGCCACCCACGCTTAGGCTTTCTTCAATTGCAGGTTCCTTTTTCAACAGGATCCGGAGATTTTAAGAATGCTAATGTTTTCATTACGTAATACATTTAGGTACTATTTAATACAGTAATCAGTCTTATTTACCGCTTTTATGGGTATTTTCAATACAAATTTCAACAAATAACTTTCTTATGTACCTAACCTTATGTATCTAACGAAACTAAGTATCAGTCTTTGTGTAGGGTGGCGTCATCTGCTACGTTCATATCTGTCTGTCTGTGATTGGATATAGCGCGGGGCTGTAGTCTGCGCGATAAACAGAAGGGAACTAATAAAATCCATATTTTTTGGTACTGGAATAATGGACGTAGTGTTGGTGGTAGTTGAAGAGGATCGCTTAGGGAATCCTATCTGTCAGCAGTGTTCAAATGAAACAAGTATACGGTTTTTGATGTTGCTGCCCCCGCAATGTTTTTATGCAGTAAAATTACTACTAACTATAGTTTCTACTAAGTACCTACTTAATTAGGTTAAAATATACATGAAAAATAAACTTGACAAAACACTTGCCCCTTATAGAATTAACATAAAATATAGTAAACTTCTTTATCATGTACTGAACTTATTATCTATTGTTGCTGTCTTGCGCTCGCAGCTCGCATTATCTATTATAATCTTACAATCTAACTTTATTGAGTCTACAATTAAACGACTTGTATTAACTATTGAAATCCCCCACAAGAATAATGTTTTTCCTTCTTATCTAAAAGTGACTTAATGTCAGTGGTGTGATGGTCGCCCAGATACACATGCCGTAGGATTGGCAGTTGTGGCACTGCGTGGGACTCGATCTTGTAGGGCTTCTCAATCCTGAGCCCAGAGATTTGGCATATGGCCGTTATGTTGAAAATCTTTTTCCCCTCAGGGGAAAGGTCAAGAATGACGAGGATCATGTCGTAAATGACCCGCTTGCCTCGCCCGTACATGCGGTGAACCTCATGCACCGGCAGAGACTGCGCCTTCAGATCCGACATGATCTCCGCAGAGTCGAGTTCCTTGGGAACTCCCCGGATCACTACCCTTAGGCGGCGGTCCTCTGGGAGCTCCCAGTGGTAGTACTCGACCTTGCGCTCGTCGAGAAGTCTGGTGAGAAGGCGATGATCGCTAGAGGTGGGCACCTGGACCAAAATACCATATCTGGTATTTTTAACCTTGGTGAACCCTGGTTTCTGACAGCTTTCGCTGCCAGATGAGGGAGCTTGGACTTCGCGTTCCGCTTGGCTCCAAATCATCCAAGAAATGAGCATTTTATTGGTCTTGGTTTCTCCTAGTAGCGGCAAATGGGCTGAGGCTATTCCTTGCCGCTCAGACCCTCTTCGGTCAAAACTGGCTTTTTTCCTGACAATTTCACACTGGTGAAAAGCCATTCGAGTGTGAAATTTGAGCTAAATATTTTTTAGCTAATCTGATTCTAAGTTAGTCCTTTTACTACTTTTTTTCCCCCGTCATTTCACACTGGTGAAAAGCCATTCGTGTGTAAAACCAAGATTCGGTGCGGTTTCCATTCAGCGGTGTTGCATTATCCACCGCGGGGGCGCGGGCACTCGCTGGTGTTCCACTAGACACTTCACACTTCTCGAGTTTGATGCCGGTGATGTGGCAAATCTCTTCCACATTGAACACCTTCTTGCCTTCCGGTGTCAACTCTAGCACGATAAGGACGAGGTCATATGGCGCCTTTCATCGACCGTTATACATCCTATGCACCTCTACCACAGGAAGGGACTTGGAGAGGAGATCCTCCTTGACCTCCTCAGAGCTGATCTCCTTCGGGAGTCCTCGGACTTCGGGAGTCAGCGAGCGACACGGGTGTTCTCTATGAGCGCGGTGCGCAGACTAGCCTTTAGGTTAAAGATCTTTTTCCCCTCAGGGGAAAGGTCAAGAATGACGAGGATTATGTCGTAAATGACCCGCTTGCCTCGCCCGTACATGCGGTGAACCTCATGCACCGGCAGAGACTGCGCCTTCAGATCCGACATGATCTCCGCAGAGTCGAGTTCCTTGGGAACTCCCCGGATCACTACCCTTAGGCGGCGGTCCTCTGGGAGCTCCCAGTGGTAGTACTCGACCTTGCGCTCGTCGAGAAGTCTGGTGAGAAGGCGATGATCGCTAGAGGTGGGCACCTGGACCAAAATACCATCTCTGGTGTTTTTGGCCTTGGTGAAACCAATTTTAATTGCGGCAAGGGCCTGGGAAATAGAGTTCCAGGAACCTTTGTCGCGGAGCATGAGAGATGGAGGGGCTCTCGCCTTCGGACCTTTCGGAACAGCGGGAGCGGGAGCAGAGGGCGAGGGAGAGGGAGTAGGAGAGGAAGGGGGGAGCTGGGTTCTGACAGCTTTCGCTGCCGGACGAGGGAGCTTGGACTTCGCCTTCCGCTTGGCTCCGACGACGGTGAAGCCGTCGTCAGGGTCAGCGGATGACGCAGAGTCCGAGAGGTCCGAAGGGGGTGAGCTACGTCCTTAGCCTCAGGTGACGACGACCTACTGTGCTGGGCACATTGGAGGGACAGAGACACGGGCGATGACGGGATGACTCGTGGCACACGGCGAGCAGGAGATGCTGAAACGAGTTCATCTGGTGATGCAGGCGAGAAGTCAGCGTCAGGAGATGATGGACATGGCTCGCCAGGTGAAACCGGAGGGCTGATAGCGGCAGGCGAAGCAGGATGGCTGGATGCAGGAGCGGCAGGCGATGCAGAACCAAGCTGAAACTTTGTGAGGACCTTCTCGAAAAGCGAAGGGTCCTCACGTTGTATAAAAAGGAGGAGCTTTTCAAACATAGAGTCCATAGTGGAATCCATGTTTGAGAAGAGGCTAAGTGTTGCCTCCCTGCCTTGCGGCAGGGGGGCAAATAGAGTACCTACTGCGTACCTACAGGTACGCGTGCCTAACTGACCCTAGCAGTCCCTACGGTTACCTGAGTTCAGGTCCTAACGGTCCCTGCACTAACAGCCCAAAGGACCGAGAAGCCGGGCCGTAGACCGTTTCCAAACAGCCGGCAGGCACGGGGACTGCAGCGGAGGCACGTGGATACGTCTGCTCGGCAGGAGCGCTGAGCGGCGAAGGAATATTTTTCCTGAATTTTAGTGACAAAATGGCCTCCCTTTATACTCAGCCGAGCGCTTGAGACAATGGGCGCTCGCTATTGTTTCAACGAGCGCCGCGCTCGGCCAATCAGTGCATCGCACGGGTGGGAGAGAGACAAGGAGTGTGTCGGGTCCAGCCTGGCACGCGGCAGCTCACCGGTTGGTGGGATCCGTGGGATAGAGCGCGTCACCATACACCGGGCACAGCTCCGGGCGACTCTCTTCACCGTCGGCCTCAGGTGCAGGATCCAGTACTTCTGCCGCAGGTTATTGATCACCCGCTCATTGTTTGCGTGCTGGGCGGTCTCGTGCTCTCGCTGCACGAGGAGGGTGGTGAAAGTGTGGCGGCCGTCCAATATGATGGGCCGCTTGGCGGCAGCGGACGCGGTTGCCGCGGAGATGCGGCCGTCCAGCCGCAGCACACCATCCTCTAGGGTTGGTCACAGGTGGATCAGGCGGCTCGAGCGGGGAATTGGTCTCGCGTGGCGCAGACATTCTATTTCTGGGGCGAAACTTTCTGCTTGCACCTGTTGCACCCACAGCCTCTCGACGTGGCGCAGCTCAACTCGCTGGGTCCGCTTGCGGCATCGGTCGAGAAATGCGAGCACGACCGCAGTTGTCCGCACCAGCGTCTCGTACCGCGACATGCGGGAGATGTCGGGAAGGTGCGGAGGAATGGAATCTGCTTGGCAGGCGTAGGTCTCCGCGCTCTCCTCTGGACTGTTGATGGGGGCCGGCCATTCCGAGTCTGGACCTCGGAGGAAGTCCGGGCCGACGAACCACCGGTTGGCGTTCGTGTCCGGGGAATAATTCGGACGGGTCGCGTCGTCGGCGACATTCATAGCCGTGGGTACCCACCTCCAAGCCTCTGCATCCGTGTACTCCGCAATCTCGCCAAGTCGGTGCGCCACGAAAGGAGAATAGCGGCGGGCGTCTTTGGCGATTCACTGGAGTACCGTCCTGGAGTCGGTCCAGTAGTGGACGGACTCTGACTTCCAGCGGTGCTCCCTCTGCACCATGTCTGCGAGGCGGGTCCCGATTACCGCCGCTTGCAGCTCCAGCCGTGGTATGCTGAGAGCCTTTATGGGCGCCACCTTTGACTTAGCGACGGCGATGCTGCCATCAGGGTGCTCTACACGCCAGTACGCGGCAGCAGCGTAAGCCACCTCACTGGCGTCACAGAAGACATGTAGTTGTCGGCGACCCTGCGTCGGGTCGTAGCATCTTGGAATTTGAAAATGATCCAGTTCGTCCAGGCCACGGAGCCATTGTCCAAACGTGGCAGCCTCCCTCTCTGGGAGCGGCTCGTCCCAGTCGAGCCGTAGGCGCCACAGATCTTGCAATAGTATTTTCGCTGTTATGGAGTAGTGGCTAAGCAGGCCCAGCGGGTCGAAGATTGACATAACGGCACTTAGTGCCTCCCTTTTGGTAGGGGCGCGAGTCTGGGTGCGCACTTCAGCAGGCACTCTACACATGCTTGTGGAAAAGGCCAGCCCGTCCAGGGCTGCGTCCCACAGTAGTCCCAGAATCCTTGAGTCGCTGCTACTGCCAGCGGGCAGCGTAGCCGGCTGGCGTGCGTGGAGCTCCTCAGGCACATGTTTCAGCACTTCGGGGCTGTTACTGCTCCAGCTTCTCAGTTTAAAATCCGCTTGGGAGTGCACGTATCTGAGCTGATCTATGACTTCTCGTGCTTCAGTGGTGGAATGAAAACTATCGACGAAATCGTCCATATAATGGCTCTGGGTTATGGCACGGTGTGCTAGCGGGTGGTTCGCCGCGAAATCCTCGGAATTCCGGTTTCGCACGCTGAGCGAGGAAGGGGGAACTGGTGGCGCCGAAGAGCATTGACGCCATGCGGAATTTCCGAGGAGGGCTTGTCCGGTCGCTGCCCCTCCACAGGAACATCTGCGCCGGCTGATCCTCCGGCCGGATCCGTATTCGCAGGAACATTTCCTGGATGTCCACGCAGACGGCGATGGGAAGCTCCCGGAAACGGAAGAGGACTCCGGGAAGTGAAAGTAGGAGGTCTGGGCCCTCCAGGAGATGGTCGTTCAGTGACGTACCTTTGGTGGAAGCGGCAGCATCGAAGACCGGTGTTCTCCCTACTTCCCGTAGGGGAAGTGGTAAATGGTTTACGGGCGGAGCCCGGTGACCATGATGTCTATTCGCCACTCGCGGACGCGGGTGGGTCGTTGGGGTTATGTGCCTCACCATTCAGGTGGGGCCAGGTGCATCGAAGACCACGCGCAGTTTCTACGGCTTGTTTGGATTCCGCACTGTGAAGTGGGGCAGGAACCACTGCCGGGGACGACGGTCCTCGGACCCATCTGCGAGCACGGCGTAACCCTTTTCGAAGAGTGCACTCATTTGTTTTTCATATGAAATCTTGAAGGCCGGGTCTCTGTCCTATCTTCTTTTCTATGGATGTCAGTCGGGTGAGGGTATACAATACAGTAAATTGGGCGGCATGCGGGAATTCTCTCTCCAGGATAGGCCGACCTCGAAACGGCTGTCAACCCGTCGTACTGATTTTTTCAAACATCTCCTGAGCTCTCTTGTACTCGGGAAGTACCTTTCGGGAGGAAGTGACTCCTAGAGCGTCCACCGCGAAGTGGTGCCGCTCCAGCGCCTCTAGGTCGAGGCAGGAATACGTCTGGGAGCTCCCAGTGGTAGTTGTCGACCTTGCGCTCGTCGAGGAGTCTAGTTAAAAAACGCTCGGTTCTTGAGATGTTGCTGCGTGAACAGGTAGTCCCTTGACTGCTGTTGCGGTGGTTGTGGTGTATGTTGAATGGGCGAGAAACGGCCGGGCACATGTTTAAATCTGGTGTAGCTGTTAGGATTCCGTTGTATGCGCCGGCGTGCAGTGTAAGGTGGTCGTGATGTGTTTGCGACTTGTTCAGTGTCTGATGTGGTGTGACTAGGTTGCCGCCTTCGTCCACGAGGACGGTGTAAGTAAAGGGGAGAGGTAAGGTGTATAAGGTCAGGATTTGTTGGGAGTGAAGCCAGTCTGATTTTAGTTGTAATGTCATCGTCCAAGAGGACATGCCGAGGTCGCCGCTGGCCTTTAGACGCTCTCGTGGTGAAGGACAATAGTCAGCCGCTATACGAATCAATAGATTCGAATGTTGGCTGGCCTTGTCGAAGAACCGACATGAAGCTTGCAATGGAGAGGTCTTTGTAAAGGTTATAATTCCACACAAACCAAGGGCACCCTGTTGCTGTACGTAGAAATCTGTTCTGCACCCTTTGCAGCGTATCCGGGTGTGACTATGCCGCGTGAGCAAAAACCACACTAGAGTACGTGAACACGGGGCGCACGCAAGCCAAGTAAAGCTTCAGCTTATTGCGCAGGGATAGTTTACTACGTGAGGAGCACCTCTTCGTTAGCACGTCAGTTCACGTCACATTAAATCGTTTGTGTGCACACCCCTTCGATTCAGCGCGTCACATTAAATCGTTTGTGAGATGTGAAACTGATCGAAGACCTAGCAAGCAGAGTTTTCAGAGTAATCTTCCTATGTAGGGCAAGGCAGGGAAGGTGCTTGAATAAGCCTATATATATTTGCGCTCTCTGCCGCGCGGGCGGTAGGAGGCGGGGTTAGAAATGCGCTGACCAATGAGAGCGCTTTGCACCATAATCGCCCTTATTGGTACTACTATCTAATCGCGGACGCGCCTATCATGCCTCCTATTGTATTTATTTATCAAATAACTTAAACTAGGTATTATTTACAAACTATCGAACTATTATACCTAATCTTATATCTAACTATAAACCTACTACAAACAATAACTTTATTATACTACCTACAAACTACTTAACTAGATAAACTTTATTAAACAAACAATTCTAATTAGAAAACAATTAAATAATCAACGAAACAGTCTTGAACAGTATCTAACGAAACTAAGTATCAGTCTTTGTGAAGGGTGGCTTCATCTGCTACGTTTATATCTGTAGATACGCATCTCCAGTCTGTGATTGGATATAGCGCGGGGCTATAGTCTGCGCGATAAACAGAAGGGAACTAATGAAATCCATATTTTTTGGTACTGGAATAATGGACGTAGTGTTCGTGGTAGTTGAAGAGGATCGGTTAGGGGTCTGGGAGCTCCCAGTGGTAGTACTCGACCTTGCGCTCGTCGAGGAGTCTTGTGAGAAGGCGATGATCGCCAGAGGTGGGCACCTGGACCAAAATACCATATCTGGTATTTTTAACCTTGGTGCGAGCGACACGGCTATTCTCTATGAGCGCGGTGCGCAGACTGGCCTTTAGGTTAAAGATCTTTTTCCCCTCAGGGGAAAGGTCAAGAATGACGAGGATCATGCCGTAAATGACCCGCTTGCACCGGCAGAGACTGCGCCTTCGGATCCGACATGATCTCCGCAGAGTCGAGTTCCTTGGGAACTCCCCGGATCACTACCCTTAGGCGGCGATCCTCTGGGAGCTCCCAGTGGTAGTACTCGACCTTGCGCTCGTCGAGGAGTCTTGTAAGAAGGCGATGATCGACAGAGGTGGGCACCTGGACCAAAATACCATCTCTGGTATTTTTTAACCTTGGTGAACCCTGGTTTCTTTCGCTGCCTGATGAGGGAGCTTGGACTTCGCGTTCCGCTTGGCTCCAAATCATCCAAGAAATGAGCATTTTATTGGTCTTGGTTTCTCCTAGTAGCGGCAAATGGGCTGAGGCTATTCCTTGCCGCTCACATCCTCTTCCGTCAAAAACGGCTTTTTTCTTGACAATTTCACACTGGTGAAAAGCCATTCGAGTGTGAAATTTGAGCTAGGTATTTTTAGCTTATCAGATTCTAATCTAGGAGTCAATTTACAACTTTTTTTGCGTCATTTCACACTGGTGAAAAGCCATTCGTGTTTATAACCAAGATTCTGTGCAGATTCCATTCCAGTTGGGTTAGGTGTTGCATTATCCACCGCGGGGGCGCGGGCACTCGCTGGTGTTCCACTAGATACTTCACACAGCGCGGCCGCCGACAACAGTTGTTGGCCGAGTGCCCGTACAGCTGGCAGTTAAAACACACACATGGCAGTAATCCTATTCGGTAAAACGCTCGGTTCTTGAGATGTTGCTGCGTGGGCGACCGGAGTCGAAGTGAGGTGCCGCTTTTTTTTTTATAATGATCATCTTTGCTGTTAGCCTGTTGGCTATAACAGCTCTACCTTGGGCTGAGGGGAACAGGTAGTCCCTGCTTCAGGTAGTTACAGCTTCAGCGTAGGCGGTGAAGCCGACCCGTCGAGGGGATTGACTGCTGTTGCGGTGGTTGTGGTGTATGTTGAATGGGCGAGAAACGGCCGGGCACATGTTTAAATCTGGTGTAGCTGTTCGGATTCCGTTGCATGCGCCGGCATGCAGTGTAAGGTGGTCGTGATGTGTTTGCGGCTTGTGCAGTGTCTGATGTGGTGTGACTAGGTTGCCGCCTTCGTCCACGAGGACGGTGTAAGTTAAGGGGAGAGGTAAGGTGTATTAAGGTAAGGATTTGTTGGGAGTGAAGTCAGTTTGATTTAAGTTGTAATGTCATCGTCCAAGGAGGACACCGCTGGCCTTGAGACGCTCTCGTGGTGAAGGACAATAGTCAGCCGCTATACGGATCAATCGCAACGCAAGGTGACAACGCGAGTCGCGACTAGCGCGTATAGAAACAAGATCGTTTGACTGATGTCTTCAATCGTTTGTGCTTCACTGGCCCACCCCGGTCTTCAGTCGCAGCTCGCCGAAGGCTGACCCTATGGTCTGCACAGCCTACGACAGTCGTCCTGTGACCTCCAGGTGCCGTACTCGGTGACCCACTTCGTTCGGGAAACGAGTAGATAAAACCGGCCACCCACGCTTAGGCTTTCTTCAATTGCATGTTCCTTTTTCAACAGGATCCGGAGATTTTAAGAATGCTAATGTTTTCATTACGTAATACCTTTAGGTACTATTTAATACAGTAATCAGTCTTATTTACCGCTTTTATGGGTATTTTCAATACAAACTCCAACAAATAACTTTCTTATGTACCTAATCTTAAGTATCTAACGAAACTAAGTATCAGTCTTAAATCGTTTGTGAGATGTGAGTGAAGCTGATCGAAGAGCAAGCAGGGATTCTTCTTTCTTCCTATTGTAGGGCAGGGCAGGTGCTTGAAATCAGAAGGCTTTTTCTTGTTGTATTAGGAGGCTTCTTTTCTTCTTGGAGGCTGCGAGCGGAATGAATTTGGCGGCCCGGACCGGCTATATTTATCTGCGCTCTCTGCCGCGCACGGGCGGTAGGAGGCGGGGTTAGAGATGCGCTGACCAATGAGAGCGCTTTGCACCATAAGCGCCCTCCGTAAATGAATATAGTTTTATATTTTTAAGTACTTACCTACTTGTTTAGTTTTAAGAAAATGTTGCTATGCCCTGCAGGGAGCTATGTTAAGGATACTTATATGTACATAGATTTAAGAACAGTGTAACACCAACATAGTTGCAATGAATAAATGATTATGAAAGTAAGACGGCTGTCGAGAGTAACCCCTAGGTACTTGACTTGTTTAGTCCAGGGAATGTCACGATCAAATAACGATATATTCGGTAAATTGCACAAGCCTCTTCGAGAGCATGAGGACCGTTGAAAAAGTATCGCTTGGGTTTTATCAGGGTTAAGTTCAAGTCGCCATTTCTTGAACCATTCCCCAATAATTGTGACCGCCTTTTGAAGTCTATTGACTACAGTGAGCCTGTCTCTACCGGAGTAGTAGAGAGCGGTGTCATCGGCGAAAAGAGCCAACTGTACGTTATGGTGCCTAGGCACATCACTAGTGAACAGTGAGAAGAGAAGGGGTGAAAGCACCGATCCTTGCGGGACGCCCGCTGAGGTCGGAGTGAGTATTCTCAACTTGAAGCGAAATTGGCGATCTCGAAGAAAATCCCTGATGATTAGGACTAATCTGTCAGGGAGACCGAGCTGGTACAGTTTGTAAATGAGACCGTTGTGCCAGACCTTATCGAAGGCCTTGGAAACGTCGAAGAAAAGGGCTCCTGTGCTCTTTGGCTTCTTGGCATTTAAACCGGTAAGGACGTGTTCCACGATCCTGTAGACCTGGTTCACACAAGAGTGACCGGTGCGGAAGCCAAATTGCTCGTCGGGAATCAGGCAGTTTTGAAATGCTGCTGAGCGGAGCCTACTATTAATGACCCTTTCATAGAGTTTGCCAATGGCTTTGAGCAGACTGATGGGACGATAGCTGGAGGGAAGGGACCTGTCCTTGTTGGGCTTATGCAGGCCAATGACGACTGCTTCTTTCCAGGAGTCCGGGAAGGAACAGTTGACTAGTGCCGCATTAAAGATGGTGATGGTGAGTAGGATGAGAAGAAGAGGATAGGACAGACTTTTTTATTATTATTATTATTTATTTATTCTTTAAAAAACATATACACATTTTTACATTTCATATACCCTGCCAAACTACTAGTAGTTTGTTGGCAGTAAGCTCTCAAAACAATATGCATTAGGTAGATAGTAAGTTTTAGCCTACGAACAGTCAGATTACTTATATATATGCACAGGACATCATAATTATTATTAAGGTTTATTACATTTTAGCACCCGGTTAGCGATGCCGTCCGCTCCGGGGGCATTTTCTGGAGTGAAGCTCCTTTATCGCCACTTTGAGCTCGGTCATGGTAACCGGGGCTATTGAGTCTTGTGGGGGAAGGGACACTCGTCTAACGACTTCTGCGTCTACGGCGACTATATGGGCTTGGTCGACTAGGTCGGTGGAGGGAGAGCATTGGGTCTCGAGGCTATCTGCAAGGCATTCCGCCTTTTCGACATCCTCGAAAGCCAATCACTTGTCCGGACGGGTTAAGGCAGGGATTTCTACGATCGTGTCGGCCTTGAGCGTGCGGGCCAGTCGCCAGTATGCCTGATGGTGTGGCGTCAACTCCTCCAGAAATTTGTCCCATTGCTGGGACCTGTGTACTCTGAGCGCGGATTTCACCTGCCTTTGCAAGTCCCCTGAGGGTTGCCCTGATTTCTTCTGAGGGAAAGAAATCTCTTGCCCTCAGTGCTGCGTTCTTGGCCCTGATGAGATCGCGAATGTGGTCAGGCATAATCCACCTGGGGTCTTCGCCTGCCACCGTCTGTGTTGTGCACTTTTTAACTGATGTCTGTAAATGGTCAGTGAAGGCGTCAATGGCCTCGTCAACGTCAAGTCTAGTGGCAATAGTAGTTGGGATTCGATTTAGTTCAGGGGTGGGGGCATTTATTTTAAATAGGTTGTGTAGTCTGTCGAAGTCTGTCTTGTTATTCATAGAGAGTGGAGGGGGATCTAAATCTTTGATCTTGGAGATCATTGTTCTGTGGGACTGATAGGCGCGCAGAACACCTACCACATCGCCGCCCTGGGCAGCCGTATCGATTTTCGACATGAACTCGTCGATCTCATCAGGGTCAAGATCCCCAAGAACCTGCATCAGGTCACGCAGCGCGTCGTGGAGCTGATGGCGTGGCTCAGGGGCGTGGGCGCATAGGGCACCCACCATAGGAGGCTGTGTGGCCAATTTTGCCACAGTTGACGCAGCCTGGTGCCTCTTGGCACTCGGCGGGGTCGCGGGGGCGCAGGCACTCGCTGGTGTTCCACTAGGCACTTGACACAGCGAGGCCGCCGACGACAATTATTGGCCGAGTGCCCGTACAGCTGGCAGTTAAAATACTGCAGCGGCCTGGTCTTACGATGTGGGTTCTCGAGTTTGATGCCGGTGATGTGGCAAATCTCTTCCACATTGAACACCTTCTTGCCTTCCGGTGTCTACTCTAGCACGATAAGGACGAGGTCATATGGCGCCTTTGATCGGCCGTTGTACATCCTGTGCACCTCTACCACAGGAAGGGACATGAAGAGGAGATCCTCCTTGACCTCCTCAGAGCTGATCTCCTTCGGGAGTCCTCGGACCACCACGCGCAACTTGCGGTCTTCGGGGAGGGTCCAGTGGTGATATTTGACCCTGTTGACGTCTAAGAACTTGGTCAAAGTCCTGTGGTCACTTAACGACGGGACCTTGACCAAAATTCCGTCCTTGAGGTTTTTTGCTTTTAAAAATTTGATCCCCTTTTCGGAAATCGCGCCGGCGATTTTGGTCCATGCACCCTTGTCGGCGATGCAGACCTGAGGGGGGGGAGGTCCCTTCGGAGTCGAGGTGGGGGGCCAATGCTGGCGCGGGGGGTAGGGACGGGTGAAGGAGTGCCCTGCACGGACGGCGGGGCCACTCTCTGCGCCTTGTTGGCGCGCTTTTTGATTCTTCTGCGCCTTCCGCTTAAGGCCAACCTCGATGAAGACCTCCTCAGACGAAGAGGGCGGCTCCGAGGCGGAGGTGTTGGAGTGGCTGCTTTGCGGGATCTCCATATCGGAGTCGCTGCATGCAGCCGCGGCCGGAGTGGCCTGCTCCAGCGGAATGACCACAGGGTCTGGAGGTGAAAAGGCGGCGTCGACGGGCGCCGGCGAGAGCGGCGATAGGTGCTCCTGAGAGAAGAAGCACTCCACGTCATGTGGGTATTATTTATTTTAAATAGGTTGTGTAGTCTGTTGAAGTCTGTCTTATTATTAATAGAGAGCGGAGGGGGATATAATTTTGGAGGAGGGGACGGGGTCGCGACGGGCTCCTGAGCTCGAAACTCAGCTGTAGAGTTTTCCTCGGCTTCATACGCCTTGTCCTTTTTCATTATGTACCTACGTCCGGATGTGCCGCTGGATTTCTTCGGTTTGTGAGCAAACTCCCTGGCTCTTTCACGGACGGTGCGGCGGGGTCAGCAGCGGCGGGCGTGTGAGGGCGACAATATATTTTCTTTCTTTACATTATAGTAGCGGCAAATGGGCTCAGGCCATTCCTTGCATCGCTTACTATTATTTTCACACCATTCGACCGGGTTCTGTTCAAGCGTAAAAAACAAGTAGATTTTTTTTTTCAGAAATGTCTTATGGCTGTTAACTTGTTGGCGATTAAAGCTCTGCCCAGAGATGAGGGGAACAATTTTCAATTTTGATCCCCGGCATATTTAGCAGTTCTGTCACCGCGTATATTGCCGGGGTCAAGTTAGGGGTACGCCGCAGTTTTGCGAACATGATGCATCCCGGTCGGCCCTTCCGTGCATGAATAGGGCGCACAAACTCGGGCTCGTAGCCCAGGGTGCGCAGGTCCGCTTCTACGGCGGTGGGTGCAGTGTCGGCTGGAAGTCCCCTGATGGCGACCTTTAGGCTTCGTTCCGAGGGGAGGGAGTCACTGAACCATGCTACTCCCTCCGTTTTTCCAATTTAGTGAGGTTTTTTTTTTTTTGTGTTGACTTTTTCTGCTGTTAGCCTGTTGGCTGTTACAGCTTTGCCTTGGGCTGAGGGGAACAGGTAGTCCCGGCCTCAGTATTTAGTGAGGTATGTCTGCGTCACTCGGTATTCCTCGTCACTTTTTGGGGAAATTTGATTCCTTTTCCGAAGGGGCTAGTGGTCGGGGCATGGCCAAGTTGGTCGCGTAGCACCTTGAAGTGGTTCGCCCACGTTGGAAGTGACTCCACTACCAGCGGTGGGTACCTCTCACCTTCTTCGGTGTCTCGACAGTTGGTACAGCTGGGGCCGGGGGTGAAGTTGTCCCAGGTGAGGGGGGGAGGAGACGCCACCACGGCATCTCTGAATGTTCTCCCCAGAGGGTGGAAAGGGCACCGTCATCCGCTGCCTTTTAGAACTCTTCTCCTCCTCGTCGCTAGACTGCCGGAGCGGGGCTGCAGTAGGTGGAGGAGGGGACGGGGCGCAGTGGGCTCCTGAGCCAACTTACTCAAGACTACATTATATATTCTTCTTAACATTATAGTAGCGGCAAATGGGCTCAGGCCATTTCTTGCATCGCTTACTGTTATTTTCATTACATTTCGACCGGGTTCTGTTCAAGCGTCAAAAGCAAGTTATTTTTTTCAGAAATGTCTTAAGGCTGTTAACTTGTTGGCAATTAAAGCTCTACCCAGAGATGAGGGGTACAAGCCTGCCTCCAAATCTGACTTTATATGTTGCGGTCCTAAGACCTTTGCAACTTTGCTTGACTGGGAAGGCGCCGCCGTAGGGCACGAAGGGTGGCGATAAACTGGGAGTTTTTTCGAAGGGATGCCAATTTGTTGCGGTTCTGTGACCTTTGCAACACTACCTAACTGTTGGGGGAAGGCGTCTTCTCCCTTCCCCTTTCTTCTGGTAAAAGATTTACCCAATTTTAGATACTATAAGAAACAATTAACAGGGTACTTAGTAATTGCGTAGCTTTGCATCTCGTCCTATTTGTATTAGTAGCGACATTTTAGTTTTCGTTATGTACATGTCTTTCATTTTTGTATTTTTAAAGGTATCGTGGTATTTCACGGTATATATGTGATTTTTTCAATTGTAAAGTTATAAAACTGTGATTAAAAATACCTGTTGTCTAGCCCACAGATCTATGTGTAATTACGTAGGTACTTACTTCCATGGTGTAGCCATATATTATTATGTCTATGTAAAATCGTGTGATAATAGTCACTAATAGTATGGGTAAAAGTTGTTCTCAAAATGTGACAGTAGTAAGAATGGTACTTATATTATGTTTTTTTTTTAATATATAAAAAACCGAGCTCTTGTTACGGACTAAATCCGTCCTGTCTACTGTTCTGTATTGTCTTGTACACTTTATTTATATTTATTTCTAGTAAGTTGTTAACTATTGATACACTTTTGGAAATTTTTACGAATTAAGTTCTTATCTGTGATTACAACTTGACTGTTTAAAAATAAGTGTACCTATTTGTTATTTTGTAATAAAAAGATGTTCATTTGGATGATATTTTTTACTTTGATTCCATATTTTCTATTCTATGTTGATATTTATAAATTCAAGTCAAACATTTTGAAAATTTATCTAATAGCTGAAGCTGGGTATAACTAAAGGCTTGCCAGCCTCTAAAAGGCAGTTTAACTTGCGGAGTTTCTTGCGTCAGTACTTCTTTGGGTTATTTTTATACCTTACTAAAATTATACTACAATTTGGCGTCAAATATGAAACTTGATCAAGTAATTTCTAATAATAACTAATTAGGTATATCTTAATTGTCGTTAGCTAGGCTATCATTTTCTTTATAATACAATTGTTCATGCTGAGATTTAATACCATTTTTTTATTTATTGCTTCATAATCTATGTCTAGGTAGGTACTTACAGTACACACACACATTGTATAAGAATCAGTAAAACACTCCTGTCAGCTTAAATTAAAAAGCCATACTAGTGAATTACGACCATCTTAATACCAACAACTAATTTAAAAAAAAACAAGTGATAATTAAACAAAAAATACATATTATTGCATTTGCAACACATATTTCTCTTATAAAGCTCAACTTTATATTAAAAAATGCGCCAAAGATATTTAAAAAAAGTTTTACCTATATCAATACATAACTGTACTTTACACGAAAATATTTCATACAATATTCCCATTATAAAGTCATAATGCAAGATATAGAACTAGGAACAAACCTAGAATAAAAAAAACCACTATCTATGATCAAATAAAGTAAGTACCTATACAATATTTTACTTAGTGCTAACATAATTATTATTTTAAAATCACATGTGATCACATCACTTTCAAATAAAAATAAAACGTTAAAAACCTTATAAATGTACTTTCATCACAATGGTTTGGTTTAAAAACTACTTGAACTAATTACTAAAATATCTACTTACTGCAGTTATTTACGACTATCAGTCTCAAAAAGCCTACCAAAGCCACTCTAATGGCCCTAAACAACTAAAAGCTAGGATGAGATCTATGAAACAGTAATATTTATGGAGCTTCGCGCACTAATATGGCTAATCATAGTCATATGAACCCACTGAGATATGCTCACTGATAAAGGTTACTTAGCTTCTGGACATTCTGGTGTTGGCGGTAGTGGGTCCATGTCAGCGCGCTGCGGTCCATCAACTAGTAGTAATTTTGGTATGAATAATAATTAATCTGAAATAAAAGAAAATTCATATAAATTCTATTGTTTTTTGACAGAGAGGGACAAAACAGTTCAATAGCTAAAGCGTCCTATAACTCCTATAACTTTTCTATGAATAAGGGGGTTTTCTATAATAAATATTTATATTTAATAGGTAGCCTATAGCTAAGGCAAAGATTATGAAATCTCGTGCCAATGAACTTTGACCCGAAGTGAGTTGTTGCACCCACTTTACTCTGTTCTACTGGATCTCTAGAAGTATTCGGTGATCATACATTTTCTGAAAATTAGCTATTGCCTCGCCCTTATTCCAACTTACAGCGTACCACCGGGGTGTGGCACCACATGAGGTGATGCATTTCACAGTAGGCCATAGTTACATTTCTCACCCTTCAGATTTCAGATATAGAAGATCCGATCCAATCTGAACATTAATAGACCAGTTTTGTATAGTGACGGTATTGGAACAAGGGAGTCATTTGGGTTTTTGTATAATAAAAAAATCCTCAAGCTTGGCTGATTCGAGTGGAAACCGCCTCGAGGCCACCGCAGAGGAGGTCGTCCCGTGCATACATGTCGGCGTCCAGTAGACGGCGAGCTGCGACCGCAAGGGCTGAGTTGAGCTGAAGCCAGGGTATTTGGCGAGGACATGACGGAGTGGCGCGCTCTTATAAAGGCCCTGAGTACCACTAGGGTACCTTAGGACAGCAACATAATAAAATCTGTTTCTATTGTAAAATATATAGCATGAGGCCTATGGCGTTAGATTGACAGTTCCTTATTACACACACACAAACACACACTCACGCCTTGTACTAATTGACACTTCTTTATTACTCGTAAATAAGATCGGATTCCTCTTAAAAATGGACAAATGTCAAATAAAATGTTAAGATTTGACAGCCGTCATAGGGCTCATGCTACATTTTACACAGTATATTGTTTGCGGCTTACCCAGGACTCGAACTCGGAGCAGAAGGGCTCGGGCAGGCCGTAGGCGGCGTGCTGGTTGAGCGCGTGCACGCGGCGCGCGTGCGGGGCGGCGCGCACGTGCGCCCACAGCGCGTCGCGGCGCCGCGGCAGCCACTCGCCGCACACGCGGCAGCAGCACGCGCCGCGCGGCGCCCGCTCCCGCTTGCCCACCCTGCCGCCGCGGTGCACCGACTGGTTGCCTAAGAACGGAATGGAACTTTAGTGAAAAGTTGCAGACATTTTTTCTATCATCATTTCCATTCAACATACTCAGATTACTCAGTTATGAAAGAAAAAAATGTAAATAGATTTTTAAAAACTAGTAGTAAACTAGCAACCTGGGCATCTTTGTATTAGCAGCAAAACTACACTTCTCTTCTCTTTAACTACATTTTCTAAAATTTCGTCTCGCCTTTCGTTTGCACTAACTAGCCTGAAAATAGGTAGCGACCAATTTCCCGTAAAAACACTATAAAATTTTTAATTTTGAGATGTAATGAGAAATAAACCGACCTTTGGGAGTGGCGGACCTCCTCGGCTGTTGCCTGGCGGTGGGGATGGGCTGCGGCTGCTGCGGCGCCACGCGGTGCACCTGCGAGGCCACGCGCCGCGCCGCCGCCGCCGCCTCCGCGGGTTGCACGCGCCGCGCCGCCGTCTCCGCGGGTTGAGGCCCCGCGCCCAGCAGCACGCGCCGAGTCGACGGCGCCTGTTGTGCTTGCGTAGTAGCCGCCTGAACCGGTGCCTTATGTACTTCGGAAGACATTTTGTTATGTTTCGGGGAGCGCAGTTTAATAATTTTCGGGGTCGGGCGCCTCGCTAGCTTCGGCGTATCCAGTCGTGGTGGTGGATAGTCCGGAGTGTACGACACTGACGCTTCCTTCTGCTCGCTCGGGGCGGGCGCGGCCGCAGCTGACGTCACACTCTGGTGCGTTGTGACGGGTGGAGTGACACCTGCAGCCGGCTCGGTCGGCGCTGGCTCGGGACTCGTCGGCTTCGCCCTTTTAGCCGCCGGCTCCTCCAGCTCCCTCGTCGTGTCATTCTCTATCCCCTCTCTCGGCTCTCTAAACGTCTTGTTGAGGCACGCATCTTGAGCTGTGTTCTTGTTGGACGCATCTTCAGCGTGCTCGCGTATGGGTGAACACGTGTTCATCTCTTCGTCCGCGGCCACTGGCTCGTGTTTGACGGGCGGCGGCTCGGCGGCGGCGGCGGCGGCGGCGGGCTCCTCCTCGTACAGCTCGAGCAGGCGCGCCAGCAGGCGCAGGCGGGCGCGCGCCAGGCGGTGCGCGGGGGACGCGTCGTGCGCGCGCCGCAGGTTGCCCCACAGCGCCAGGTTGCACGCCTCGCAGTAGTGCACGCCCGCCGGCGGGGACTCCGGCTCCGTCTGGAACACAAACACAATATAATATTAACCTTCACTTAGTAAGATAGTCATAAGTAGTTTAAAAATATTGTACCTATTACCGTAGTACTCGTTATTCTATGCTATTACTTAGGCAGATGAGACCACCCACTACCAGTACAGCTTACAGGTTTGAAGAGTACGAAAGAAAAAGAAAAAACATTTATTTCAAACACATACAGAAACAACACAACAAGAAATAAAAATTTGTAAAAAAATACTAGTGCTGAAACAGGTCCTACCTAGGCTGTGGCGCTGATTTTTTAGCTTACCACGAATAATAATAATAATATAATATGTGGGGACATCTCACACACGGCCATCCGACCCCGAACTAGGCAGAGCCTGTGATATGGGTATGGGACAGCTGATTATATCTACACAAATACATAGATAGATAAAATATAATTGAGTACATAACTCAAAATTGACAAATAAAAAGATAAACGAAGCGTCGAGAGCATAATAGTAGTGCAGCACTGGCCTGTATGAGCTGCGTGAGCTGGTGCAGCTGCTGCTGCGCGTGGTCGTGCAGGCGGCGCGCGCCGGCCAGCGCCAGCCGCAGCAGCGCCACGTGCGCGGCGCCGACGCGGTGCTGCACCAGCAGGGCCCGCGGCACCGCCAGCCGGCACACGTGGCAGTACAGACCCGCCACCGACAGCGACGCTGGAACAATACCCCTCAACGTTTGATACATAAAAATAAACCAATGACACCATGGCTGCAAAATCTACCCCAGAGGTTCTAGCTGGGCACTGGATATGGTATAGCGGCCTCCAACACGGAAATCAACAGGATGATGAACCTCCACTAGGAGACAGCAATTGGAAGAGACAAAGTTACAAAGTTCTTTGATTAATTAAAGATATATTAAAGATAAAGATAAATGATTGTCACTTATTGATAGAATAACATTGGTGTGCAGAATTAGTATGTATTTAAAAATCCAACCAACTGATTACGGTTGGCTGGTGAATAGCAGATAAACTATCAGCAGATAACAGAAGAGGAAAATGAATTAACACTGCAATCAGAAAAGCCAGACATTCAGCCCTCTTTCACTAGATACTCACCGATGCCCATCTCATGATCCCCCTCGCGCGCCTCGTCGGGCTCGCGCTTCACAGCGCCCGGCTGGTTGTTGTTGACGTCCCCCTGCTGCGGGGGCGCGGGGGCCGCGGGGGGCGAGGGGGACGCGGGCGGCTCGGTGAACCTCACCACATTGTACTTCTGCATGAGCTTGTCCATCTCCTGGTTGATGGCCTGCAGCGAGGGCGGCGCGGGGGGCGCGGAGGGCGCGGGGGCGTCGACGGGCATCACGGTTAGAGAGTCTGCACAGATGGAGTGAGTTTGTAAAGAACACTTTTATAGGTCACATCTCAACCCGGATACTCATGGCAATTAGTTTGTGTATTTAAATTGTTATTCAAGTAGTTATGGTTTATTTCTGTGCTAAGTATATTTATTAATAGTTCAACATGAAGTAAGTTTACCCTTGCCCACAGAGCCACCTCAAAATCATTTTTAACCACTCAGGTCACAACCCATTGACACAATAGAATTTCTATTGTCTCTGATATTGCTGGATGTGAGAGGTTAAACTCACCAAGTATATCTTCCATTTATCAACTAATAACATTGAAAAATTATGAAACTCAAGAGGTACTTCTTCAGTGAAAGACCATTTCAAGCCATCAGATGAAGTAAATGCCTATTTAAATTTGCAGCAATTGACCCTGATGAGGGCAGGCGGCTGAAGCTCAACTGCAAAGGCTACATTAGACCAGTAAACCAAGAATCACAACTGAAATTAAATGATGTTATGGATAGATTCTGTTTAGACAGCTAATATTAAGGGTATAGAAAAATGCATGACATGAAAACTAATACAAACACTTACCTGCTACCTATGAAGTATTTTCAGTTACACAACTTGCAACTGCACCCAGTAACATAACCTTTGAATTCCCAAGAGCAAGGTAACCTATGAATTAATGTGTAGGTATGTTGGTAGTATTTAAAAAAAACCTAACCCTACTACCCTCATTCTTTTAGTTACTCACAACCTCAGAACAATCCACTTAGCTACATTTTCATTCACATAATATTTCTAACATTAATTCAAGTGACTACTCATGAAGAATACTAAGTACTATTACAAAATTCAAAAAGTCTTACAGTGAAGGAAAACATTGTTAGGAAACCTGCACATCTAGATTTTAGATGTGGAAGTACCCTAAGTGCATTGTACTCATTCAGAAACGGCGATACGGCTCAAGGAAAAGCGGGTATTCTATCACTACCCCTTAGGGGATTACAGTCGTGAGCATAAATTTGTATGTATGATAAATGGGTTGGTCTACACCTACAGCTACACAATATAAAATTTTAGTATAAAGTCGGACTGCCCCATCATATGTACAGCTTCGATTACCTAAATAGGGGTTTTCTAATTTTATAAGGTTTATATCAAAGGATTTTATGGGATAAGGTATGTACTTACGTCGATACTAACCTATTTTTTTATTTCTCAGGTAGGATGTCTGGTTAGACTTTTAAAATAGTTTATATGAATTTCATAAATTCAAATATCCTTGAAGTAAAAACAGTTCAAATCAAAACATAATCATTTTTACAAAATAAACACAACGAGCAAGAAAACTAATTTTGGTTGTACCTTGTACCAAACTTGGAAATTTCGCGGTATTTTATTTGACGTTTAGTTCTGTCACAGACTGCCTTTTTTTTTTATATTAGGTTTAACGGCCCTGGATACGTGTCCTTTTGAGCCAACACTTGTTAGTTCACTTCACTTCACAGTTTGTTTATTGTATTTATGATGTATTTATATAGCGGTGCATAAAACTTCTGGTCAGCCAAAAGATCTTGGAGGCGTGTAGGTACTTCATCATCATCACAAACACTTTGTAGTTCAGTCACGAGTATCAGTCTGTGAACACCAAAACTTTGACAGTTAAATACGATGTGATTTAAATAAATCAGCGTTATCTTCTTCACAAAAAGTGCATTTCGTATCTTGAACTAAGTTTAACTAACCCGGACTCACCTGAAGAGATTTCTTCAGGTGAGTCCGGGTCTGGCAATGGCCAAATCTCATTCTATTTATGGTGGTAATGAATTTCCGACAATCAGCTGTTTTATTGCGGTGGTACCAAGGTTGGGCGGGCGGGCTTCCTTGGATATCAGCATACCATCTTCCCTTTTCTTTGCTCGTCTCTTTCCAATAATCATGCCACAGTAATTTCATTTTGTGCTTCAGTTGAGAGTGGTAGTCAGTAAAAGGAATCTTTAGGTCTGTGGAGTGATCTTCATTGTGTTCATTTCTGGTTGCTTGGTCAACTATCTCATTTCCAGTGAATCCTCTATGAGATGGTACCCATACAAACTCAATAGTTTTACCAGTGTTGTACAAATCGTTAATTACATTCTTAATATTAATTACTAAATAATTTACAGAATATTTAGAACAATTATTTTTTAATGCAGTTAAAACACTTAAGGAATCTGAGAAAATAATAAAGTTTTTAAATACAATATTTTTAACATACAAAAGAGCTTGATAAATGGCATAGCTTTCAGCTGTAAAAATGCTACATTTACTGTCCAACTTAAAACATTTGGTAGATTTATTTTGAGGATCATAAAATGCTGATGTTACTCTATCTGCTGACTTAGACCCATCAGTATACAGAGAATACAAGTTATTAGTATCTAAAAATTGCAGTAGCTCAGCCTGACTATTAAAATTTTGTTTATTTACAATAATACTATTAAAATGAATATTATAGCCATGTCTGTAAAATGGCCATAAAGAGTCTTTGTACATATTTACAGTAATAGACTTTAAGTGAATTATGGTACGAAGTAATTCTGGGATATTACCCAATAATAATTGAGATCTATTTAAATATGGGCCCAAGCTATTAAATGAAATATTATGTTGAGTTGGAAGAATTCTATTTAAGACACAACTATTATCTGATGCTATTATCTTAAGGCAAAAGCGTTCAGCTATTTGAAATCTTCTGAAATGCAGAGGGGGAATGCAGGTTTCACATTGCATAGCATTAATGGGGGTGGAGCACATAGCACCAGAAATTATTCTTAATGCTTTATTTTGTATGATATCCAATTTCTTTAAGGTAGTAATATTTGCATTCATATAAGCTAATGAGCTGTAGTCAAAGTGACTACGAACTATGCTTTTGTATAACATTGATAATATCTTTGGGTCAGATCCCCAATGAACTCCAGCAAGAGATTTCAATATATTCAGTCCTTTACAAGCATTTTTAATTATATAATTAATATGAGGTTGAAATGTTAGTCTTTGATCCAACCATATCCCTAAAAATTTCTTATCTTCTAACCATGGTAATGGACAATTATTATAAATAACTCTAGAGTTACATATGGTATGTTTGTTACTAAATAGCATGACTCCACTTTTATTAGGACTTATGTTCAACTTGAGTTTTCCAAAATAGAAAGAATGGACCTGTTCAAGGACATCATTTAAGTTATTTACAGCTATATTAACATTTCTATTTACAGTGTATATTAACAAATCATCGGCAAACTGCAAAAATTTTACATTTGTTAGGGTTAAGTATTTATTGATTTGTGAGGTATATATGTTATACAAGAGAGGGGAAATTGTGGCCCCTTGCATTGTCCCTTTGTACACATGTCCTGGTCCATGTATATTATTATTAAATTTGACATACATTGTCCTGTTATATAAAAAATTAAATATCCATTTACAGATATGACCTGGAATGCCTATTTCGGACAGGATTTGTATTAGTACAGATGGATTAACATTATCGAAGGCACCTTGGACATCAAGAAATGCACAAACAGTTGCTGAGTGACCATGAAAGGAATTCTTAATGTCTTCTACAAGAGAAGTGAAACTTTCTGCAGCACTACGCCCCTTTCGAAATCCAAATTGTTGTTCAGGTAATATTTTATTTGTTTCTACAAAATGATCTAATCTTGTTTTAAGCATAAATTCAAATAGTTTACCTACGCATGAAGAAAGTGCGATTGGTCTGTAGGAATTAAAATCGTTTTCTGGTTTATCTTGCTTTAAAATTGGTATTACACATTGTGTTTTCCATGTGTCAGGGATAGAATTAGATATCCAAAGCAAATTAAAAATGTTTAATAAAGTTTTCTGTGCAGTTATGTGCATGTGGCGAATAAGTTTGTATGGAATATCATCTAGGCCAGGAGAAGTATCTTTCCGTGTTTTTATTGCTGCTAAGAACTCATTGAAGGAGAATGGCTGAGAGAGAAAATCATTACTATCATAATTATTTCTATAAAAGTATTTATTTAATGAAGCTTCATCTATTTGTTTCTCAGGAGGAGATTGAGGTGCATATTTATCCAGAAAAGAGGGGATCCACTCATCATTTTTGGGTGTTTTGGGTAAGGCTACACGTTTAAATCTTCTTATATAATTCCAAATTGTACTGACTGGTGTATATCTATTGAATGACTCACATAACTTACTCCATCCATTTTTCTTTTTTTCTGCTAGTAATTTCTTTTTTAATGCGTCTAGTTTTTTATATTGAATGTAAGAATCTATTGAAGAGTTTGATCTGTACAAATTTAAGGCCTCTTTACTTTTTTGGACGGCCTCACTACATTCAGTATCCCACCAGGGAACAGGCTTTTTTAATATAAATTGTGTAGTTTTCTTAAATTTAGGTATACAAATTTCTTTGATTTCGTTTAATTTATTGCAAAATTCATTGTAACTTTCAAGAGGACAAGAATGATTTATTACTAAGTCTCCCAATTTATGTTCTGTTTCAGATAAGAACTTCAGCCAGTCAGCTTTGCTGTACACAAAACGATCAATGGGACTACCTTTTTCATATTTATGTACTGAAGTCTGTATATCAATAATAGTGGGAAAGTGATAGCTGCCCATGGAGTCATCATGAACTCTCCAGTGGCAGAGTGAAGCTAAGGATGGACTTATGCAGGATATATCTATTGCTGAGGGATTTTTATTAGGGCTACCTACTGTGGTTGGAGTTCCAGTATTTAGAATACATAAGTCGTATTCATCTATAATATTGTATATCTCACTACCTCTGGAGTTAGTGGAAAGGCAACCAAAGGCAACATGATGTGCATTAAGGTCGCCTGATAGCATAATAGGTTTAGGTAAATCATTTAAAATTTGCTTTAATCTTCTTCCTTGAAACCTACGTTGGTTGTTATTAGTAGGTGGACTGTATGCGCATAATAATGTCAGATTACCAGCATTAGTTGATAAGATTATAGCCGTGGTTTGCAAGAATTCATAAAAGGGTGTGGGAGAAACTGTATATTTTAAATGGTTTTTTACTAATATACCTACACCACATCGTCCGTCCTTACCGTTTTGGTAGACGAAGTTGTAGCTGGGTATATTAAAAGTATTTTTATCTCTAAGCCAGGTCTCATTTAATAGACAAATATCAATGTCGTTGTCATATAAATATTTTATAAACAATGGTTTTTTGTTCATAGCGCCCTCTATATTATATTGTGATATTCTAATAAAATCTTTATTCATTTTTTAGTGTTTTTGTTAAAATTTCTTTTATTACTGTTGTTGTTATCGTCCTACCACCATTGCCAATGGCCACCAACGCGGCAATCATACCCTTCAGTACAATTTCGTTTGATAAAATTTCATTTATTAAATTTTCGTTGCTTAAAATTGTTTTTTTTTTATTCTCAATAGTCTCCCTTTCGTGTACCTTAGACTTTTCCGTTATATTTTCATTAGTTTTAAGTATTGTTTTAGCTGTTGGTGTTGCAGCTGCTGGTGCTTTCATGGAAGAGGCATAGTTATGATTTCTGGCACGTGGTGCTGGAAAGTCCTTCTCATAATTTTTAAAAATGTTGTCATTTTTGTTATTTTTCATCGCCGAAGCGTATGTTTTATTTTTTAATTCATGAATTTTAGTTTGTTTTATGGGGCAGTCCCTTGAAATGGCCAGGTGCTCTCCGCTACAGTTGATACATTTGACAGCTTCATTCTTACATTCTAAATAATGATGGTCCCCGGCACATATGGAGCACCGTTGAGCCGACTTACATATTTTAGCTCCGTGATTGAATTTGAAGCACTTGAAGCACTGCAACAACGGTGCTACATACTCATGTACCTGGAACCTGAAGATGTCCAGGTAGACAGCTTCGGGCAACGAATTTGCCAAAAATGTCACACTCACAGAATTAAATGGCTTAACTTCACCATTTACCTTGCGCGTAAAGCGCCGTACTGCCACTATTTCTAATGACAACTGTAATTTCCTAAAAAGTTCCTCATTGCTTATGTTTGTGGGTACAAATCTTAAAACGCCGATTTTCTCCACAGACCTGGCTGGAATGAACGCCTTCATTTCATATTTCTGAAGGAAACTCTCGTTTTTCAGAAAATTGTTAGCAGTGTTTGTCTGAGAGAAGGTCACTCCTATTTTGCTTGCGTTGATTCGCTTTATGTTTGTGACTCCTTTAATTTCATTCCGAAATAATGTGGCCAACATCAGGGGATTCTTGTTCCCGAGCCGCTCGCCCGCCTTCGTGCTTTCTACAAATACGAGGTACTCACCGCTGCCGCTGCCGGTACTCACGTCTGGAAACACTCTCTTGTAGTTAGGTTTTGTATAGGGTATGTACATGTCGGAATAGTCCCTTGTGGATTGCAGAGACTCTTCCTCATCATTGTCCCGGCCCCTCTTCAGATTGGGCGGGGAAGCTCGATCTCCACCCCCAGGGGACCCAGCCCCCGGAGGCTCCTCCATTTTATACACCAAGTATATACAAGTTAATTACAATATATTACAGTATTAATTTACAGTGTTTAACTAAGTTTTAATAATTTTCGAAAAACTTTTGTAAAATCGCGCCTACTCTTTTCAAAAGCCCGCCAAAAAGTCCCACAGACTGCCTTAGAGATGGACTCAGAATAATAAAAGCCTCGCGCTTGGATAAGTTTAGGTTTGGTCTTCTCGTTCCTTGATTTGTTTCACAATGGTTTCAAGAAACGGTAGGTACCTCAGATATGGTTGAAGCATGGTTCAAGCCGTTCAATCATTCAATGAACTATGAACTTCTCAAGTCAAACTAGATGATTTAACAGACGTTCTCTGCCGGGCGGGATAGTCGCCCAAAAGGACGATCGATAAAAACTCTCATTTTTAACTAGAGTACCCATTTACCCACATTGGGGTGCGCCATTTTCCTGTACAGCTGTCAATGCTGGAGCGGCTAGTGGTGATGTCGATGCCTACGGGTAAAAGGCGTACGGCGTAGGGTCACCCTGAGTGAGTCGCCCAGCATCTATGAATAAAGGTTATTAAAATAAATAAGATAACGACTGTTAATCTTGCCAAAACCAACAAAATACATATTCATATTATTCATATTCATTTATTATTCGTTTACTATGAGTTCACATCAATGGGCTCAGTAAAATTATTCTGAGAACCACCAAGTGACCTAGTACCTGGCAACCCTGGTTCAAACCACAGAATAGAAAAGCACCTCCTTCCTTTTCTCCTTTCTGTTTATTTTTTGTTTGAATTTAACATCCACAACACAATAATATTTCTATTAAGTTTTTAAACATTACAAGGCATTTATCTAAAAGGACCATGAGTAAAGTTACTTTAATTGTTGACGGCCAAACATTTAAGGCTCGCAAAGATGCCCTGTGCGAGTTCAGTGATTATTTTCGGGCGATGTTCAGCGGCAACTATGTGGAAAACGAGCTGCGGGAAGTTCAAATCAATGTAAGTGGCTAATATTAAACTAAATTCTCTTATAAAATTTTAAATATTTCAGCAGCTGATGAGAGCAGAAGGTTATGGCAATATGGTAGAGGTTGGACGAGGAAGGTCGAGGGTTATTGGATGTTGTGGCGGTCCGTGGGAGAGGCCATGTCCATGCAGCATGCAACGATTGGCTGATAATTTAATGATGATGGAGCAGAGTATTGTAGTTTGTAGAAAGTAGCACTACATTCAAACTTTGAAAATATCCATAATTTAACTTTATCATTATTACAGGTTGTGGATGCATGCTCAATGAAAACAATCATAAAATATATCGATAATGGCTTAATAGACCTGACAGACTACTCTTTGAATGAGATCAATGACCTGGCAGCATCAGCAAACTTCCTGCAAATCACTGAGCTGCTGAAGCAAATTGAGTGTGTGTTGGACCTGCGGCTCAACGTCGCCAACTGCTTGCACATCATGGGCATGGCTGAGATGGCGTCGTTCCCTGCGCTGAAGAAGCTTGCAGCTTCTTATGCTCTCCTTCAGTTTAAAGAAATGAAAGCAGAGTACATTCCAAGCCTGCAGTCCCTGCACTGGTACCTCTCTCACTCCCACCTGAACACTGACTGTGAATTGTCTGTGTTTAAAATGGGATTGCAGTGGGTCATTGAGGCACACAGGTCGGCCGATGCACTTCTCATTGTCCTTGGTTGCTTAGACATAGCGGCTCTCACTGTGCAGGAGCTACAAGAAATGCAGCAGTTGTTAAAAGAATACCAGTACAGCCTGGCCTCCAAAATGGTGGATTGTCTGCATGAAATATTTGTTAGATTCTGGGACATATCAACCACAGATATTGTAAAAAATAAGCAACTTTTATGTGAACTTAACACTGAGAGAGTTTTTACTGAAGTCCTCAATCTAGTGAACTCGAGTATGAAGAGGGAGCTGAAGCTGGTGCCATGCGTGTCGCTGACGGAGAGCACGGGCTGCCACGAGAAGGGGCCACAGTTCATCTACACTTTCGATGAGTCTACAGGTTTTGAGAAGTGGCTGGAGATACCAGAGAAGAACCTGTGGGGCTGGAGCGTGGCGGCGTGGGGCGCGCACCGGCTGGTGGTGGCGGGCGGCGAGTACGGGCGCGGCTCGGGGCGCTTCCTACGCGACGTGCTGGTGTACGACACGCTGCGCGCGCGCTGGTCGCGGCTGGGCGCGCGCCTGCCCCCGCGCCGCCACGCCGGCCTGGCCGTGCGCGGGGACACGCTCTACATGGCGGGCGGGGTCGGCAGCTTCAGGTTTGTGCAAATATATAAAAAAATAATAATTAAAGCTTAATAATTATTTCTTCAATATCCACCAGCCCCTGAAACCCTATTGCATATTTTCGTAATAATTATTCTAAGGCATAACTCTTCCAGTGTTGCCACACGAATAAATTATTTTAAGAAAAATTAAAAAATATGTGGGTAGTCACTGCAAAATCTGTTTTTTTTTCTGTTTGAGTGAAAAATTCTGGTGCATTCATTTGTTTGTGTACTCAATCGAAGTTGAGATTAATTATCAATTTCAATCCGAGTTTCCAAGTGATGAAGGTGAGTTATTTGTGTTTCTAGAGCAACATACCAAGTAATTACGCATTTTAATCATTATATTTTTTGTAAATAGTAATTTTTTAAGGCTTTTTAATATTTTGGTTACAATTGAAATAAATAAAAACGCCATTGTTATCGACTCAAGAGCTGTTTATTAAGTATTGCCTACTGGGTCATAGGAGGTAATGCCACCACTATCAAAACAGGAACATTAAATTTAGCTATCTGTGTAACAAACACATCAAAGATTAAACATAACATATTTTACCCATGCGTACTTTTGTAATGATTTGTGTTAAGAATCAAATCTAAGTCCTCCTACAGTCGGCCGCACTATCCGCTCCCGCACATCACGCTTTCTCTGCAATTCCAGAATAGTGCTGAGCTGCGCCATAGCGGTCGATCTGGAGGAGCGTTCGTTCCGCAAGCTGGCGGCGCTGCCGGACGCGCTGCAGAGCCCGGCGCTGTGCGTGCACGCGGACACGCTGTACGCGGGCGGACACAAGCACGTGTACCGGCTGGCGGAGCGCGCGGACGGGGGCGAGCGCTGGGAGCAGGCCGTGGAGTCGCGCGCGCTGCGGCCCTCGTGCCTGGTGCCGCTGGGCGCGCACGTGTACATGGCGCAGAGCTACTGCAGCCACCTGCTGCGGTTCCGCCCCGGGGAGGACAAGTACGTTGACACGTACAAGAGCTTCGTGAATCCTGTTGTAGCTATGTGCACTGATGGTGAGTTTATTTTTTCCATTTGTTTTTGTACCTTTTGTTCTTAAACTTTATTAAGTGATGTTTCACCTGTTACTTCCATGTGTGCTGGACGGTCCAGCACACACTGGGTAGTCATAGTCAGTGACTGACAATTTCCTGGTAATCTGACTGGCCAATCCTGTCACCCCATTTTTAAAATATACACATAGAACACAATACACTCACACAATTTATTTTACAAGGCAGTCTTTATAATTATTGAGAACCTATAGGTATTTCCTAAACTATACAGGGTGTTGCAAAATTGGTATATTAAGCCGAAACCAGCATGTGCAGCATGTTATATCTAAGCCCGGGAAAGAAGTCAGAATCTCAAAATACGTTACCGTTTTTGAGTAATTAACGTCCAAAGTTTTACTCGAAAACTGGGTACCAACAACCCTATCGTGACACAGTGACCTACATATCAACGAGTGTCAACGACCTTATAAAATCACGTACCTATGGAAACCGATCCGTTCATTTTTAAATATTTTATTCTTTAAGCCCGCGTATTCTTTTATAGGCGGGACCAGTATGTTATGAATACCTTTTCTTTCTATTTAAATGTGCCTAAGTAGTTAAAACCCTGGTATGTTTGTGTGCAGGCAAGAGCGTGGTGGCGGTGTGCGCGGCGGCGGCGGGCGGCGAGCTGCGCGCCGTGGAGCGGTACGAGGGCGGGGAGCTGCGCCGCACCCGCGTGCTGTGGACGCAGCCGGACCAGGTACCACCACCTACTTACGCTACTCTTATTTATTTTGCACATCGTTTAACATAGTATTTTTCTTTACTTCCTGTGTCTTGACGTGTAGAAAATGTTTTCTGCATTAATTTAACAGTTTGTACACTTATTTATACATATATTTGTGGTGATATAAGTACTTAAAGGATTCAATAATAATAATATACAAAACTGATGGGTTATCTAGGGCTGCTGATAGTACCGGGTTCGATTCCCGGCAGGGGCAGATAGATGTTAAATATTTCTGTTGTGTGATATCTCCAACCCAGGTGCAGCGTGGAGATTATGGCGGTCCTCCAGTCTTGTAGGAGGCTCATATTCTGCAGTAATATGCATAGCCTAGGTGAAATGCATGTAATGAGGGTCCCGGTTCAATCCCCGCTGGGGCAGATATTAGTTTTGTCAATTTTAAATTGATTACCCACTCTAGCCCGCATACCCATTAATTGTTTCAAATCTCCCGGAGTGTGACGGGACTAAGAACATTTTAATTTCAATATAAGTTTTTTTTTTTTTTTGTTCCTTGATTGTTCTAACTTGCGATCAGTCGTTGGACCATAAGCAGTTCTTTTGAGCGGTAGAGTGACTTGCAGAACTGGCCTCTCCATTGATAGGCTGTCCTTCATTAAAATTTATTCAGTTTTATTCAACTGAATAATTGTCCCAGATGTGGCTTCGTTTAAGGCGACGGGTCATTTCTGTCTGTGTTAGACATCGCGCCAGCTCATTTTCATGATTTGTTACCCTGTCTCTGTAGGCTTTTGTGAGATGCTTAACTTCCTCTTTCACAGTAGGTATTTCTAGGTAAGCATGTATTTCATCAGTTTTTGTAAACCAGGGAGCTCTTGCTATGGTCCTCAGTGCATTATTTTGGAATCTTTGCAGTATTTCAATGTTGCTGTTTTTCGCCGTACCCCACAACTGTATACCATAAGTCCAGACGGGTTTTAAAATGGATTTGTAAATAAGCATTTTATTGTTTAGTGACAGTCTCGACTGCGGGCCGAGCAGCCATTGGAGAGATCTAAAACGGTAGTTCAGCTCATCGCGTTTTTTCTGGATGTGTTTTTTCCAAGTTTGCCTCCGGTCAAGGTGAAACCCTAGGTACTTCACTGTATCTTTATGTGGTAATCGCTCATTCCCAAATTTGACCTCCGGACAATCTTTCCTTCTTAGGGTGAAAGTGATATGATTGGATTTTGCTGCACTAGCCTTGATCTTCCAACACTTCATCCAATCATGTATCTTGTTGAGGTGTGTTTGCAAGGTCGCTGATGCTTGCTCTGGACTATCACTTGAAGCAAGTACAGCAGTATCGTCTGCAAATGTTGCAGTCATCACTGTTTCTGACACAGGAACATCACTGGTATAAATAATATACAATGTCGGCCCAAGGACTGATCCTTGCGGTACCCCCGCTTGTATATCATACATGTCGGAAACAGAGTCGTTTATTTTCACATAAAATGACCTATTTTCAATGTATGATTTCAGGAGTAGGAACATGTTATGAGGTAGGGTCTTCTTTATTTTATAGAGTAGGCCATTATGCCAGACTTTATCAAACGCCTGTTGTACGTCCAGAAATACTCCACAGCAATAAAGCTTTTTTTCCAGGGCGTTTCTCACTTTTTCACAAACTCTGTGTACTTGTTCCACTGTCGAATGATTGCTTCTGAATCCGAATTGATGTTCTGGGATTAGTTTCTTCTCTGCCATACAAGCTTTTAGCCGCACAGAAAGTACTTTCTCGAAGACTTTTGAGAGCACTGGTAACAGACTGATTGGTCGGTAGGAAGACGTAAGATGTGGGGGTTTTCCCGCTTTGAGCACCATTGTTATTTGGGACACTTTCCAGATGTTCGGAAAATACCCGGTTCTCAGTATGCTATTGAAAATAATTGTTATGAGAGTTATGACTTTCTTTGGTAGTTGTCTTAGTACTTCAGCGGTTATAAGGTCAAAACCTGGCGCCTTCTTTAATTGTAGATTCTGGATTGTTCTACGTACTTCAGAAGGGGTACAGGCAGCCAAAGGTGGACTGAGTTGGAGATCACTTTCCAGATAGTTTTTGACTTCTTCATCTACAATGTCTGATGTGAGGTCTTCATTAGGTTTAAACACATTTTTCAGAAACGCCGCGTAAGCTTCAGCTCTCTCTGTGTCTGTCCTCGCCCAACTTCCGTCTTCGGTTTTTAATGGGTATTGAGCAAGTTGAGGCTTTAGTGTTGTTTTAACAGTTTTCCATAAGGAATATTCATTATCACACATTGGGTTGAGGGACTCTAGTTTTTGTTGGAGGGTGTCATTCTCTATTTCAACTAAGAAGTCCTTTAATTCAGCTGCAGCTTTGTTAAAAGCCTTTTTGTGCTCTGGATGTCTGCTGATCTGCCATTGCCTTCGGAGTCGCCTTTTTTCCAGTACTTTTTTTCTCACTTCTTGAGGTATGTTGTACCGACCGTGATTTTTTATGGGATCTCTAGTGCCTGGAGTGTTTAGCCAAGCTGACTTTTGAATGATTTGAGTCAGATAGTTGGCTGCAGTTTCGATATCCTCTTCGGTTTTTAAAGGAATGTTGAGGTTGGTGTGATCTTCTAGGTATTGGCGATACGAATCCCAATCTGTTTTGTGATTGCATAAATATGGGCATTTTGCTCTTTCTATAACAGATGTGCTTATAGTTGTTATTACGGGTGTATGATCCGAAGAGCTGTCATAGCATCCTATATCATATAAGTAACATAGTTTTGTCCCCACCAGGCGAGTGAGCTGACAGTGAGCGCGGTGTGCGGCGCGGTGGCGCTGGCGCTGGGCGCGCCGCCGCTGCGCCCCGCGCGCTCCGCCTGGGCCGCCCAGCAGCTGCGCGCCTTCCTCGCCACGCCCCACCCGGACTACTGACGCAGCCAGCCGGAGTCAGCCGGACCACGCAGCACCCAGCCGGACCAAGCCACGCCCAGCCGGACCACGCCGTAGCAAGCCCCGCCCATCCGGACCACGCTGCACCAAGACCCACGGTGACGGAGACATTGTTGACGTTAGGTAGACTTTTAACTGACGGTAGTTCTGATTCTGATATAAACTTAATTTTGTGCTTACATGACCGTGGTAAAATACGCCACCGAGTCAATATAAACATGATTTCTGAAAGGCGCCCAGAAGGCAGGTATATTGATAATCGATTGTTATCTTTTAATTGTAACTATCTTTTGCCCGCGAGTTTTGCTGTGCCTTAAAGGGTATTCCGGAGTAAATATCAGACATCAGCCCATTTCTAGTGTAAACAAATCTAGCACATTGTACATACATACATATTGATATTGTGGGTCACAATACAAAACCTATCAAATTACTATCATTGCATTCTTATAGGGTTTGTTATTTTCATTTTGCACCAAAAGAAAACAAGTACTAGGTAGGTATATTAAAAACCGCTATTGACTACATTACACACTGTAATGTACTTTATTAGATAACACATAACTCCATATCACTCTGTATCGAAATACTTCTCAATGCCCATGTATAAACTGATTTGCATTGTACCAGATTGATCACTTTCCCCAGGAGTAAAGCAGAATATTATTATCCCGGTTTCTTCATATATGTACTTTGAGTTTTCATATATGAAAATGAAAATAAGTATCTTTATTGTAAGATATGAGGCAGGAGGGTTCTTAATCAATGCCTCTTGACATCGCGTAGCTCGTTCAGTGGCGTATTGCATTTCAAAAATGTCTTTATTTTTTTATTGACCTTTGTTGGTTGTCAAACATTAAACATGTAGTGGGTGTAGTCAGCGTGTAAATTCACAGCTTTTTTATGATGGCTATGCTATTATCCTTTTGGATATTACAGCTGAGGGGAACAGGTAGTCCCTGCTTCAGGTTATTACAGCTTCAGCGTAGGCGGCGAAGCCGACCCGTCGAGGGGTTGACTGCTGTTGCGGGTGGTTGTGGTGTATGGATGGCGAGAAACCGCCGGGCACATGTCTATATCTAGGTAGCTCTTGAGATCCGTTGTATGCGCCGGCGTGCAGTGTAAGGTGATATGAGGTGGGTTATATATCGTGATATGAGTAAATTCACACTGGTGAAAAGCCATTCCAATGTGACACTTGCAAATGTATATTTGAGACTGGGTTGACCGGCTGTCGTACGACGACGGCGACGAATCTCCGTCAGATTCGTCATGTATTGTGTCTGCTGCTAGTATGGAGCGGAGGTTAGGAGATTGGATCTCGGTAACTTATTTTTTTCCAAAATTTTATGGGCATCTTTGAGACAGCGGCAAATGGGCTTCGGCTATTCCTTGCTGCTTGCTCGGAGGTAACGGTGACGCCGGCCCGACTCGTCTCGTCACGTCGGTACACGAAGAAGTTGGGCAGATGGAGCTGGTCCGGGGGCCGGGGCCGGTGACCTCAGGGCCTCAGAGCTGCTCCGCTGAGCTCCGAGTCAGTCTTCGTCGGTGCAGAGGGCGCGCAGGTAGCGGTAGTGGCCGAGACCGTCACAGCTGGCACGGGTTTGGCCCACTGGACTGGTTCCTCAGCCGACCTCTTCTTTCCTCGGCGCCGTCCTCGCTCCTCTTAGCGGGGCCTGCGGGGTTCTGCCTGGTGGCAGTGGGCGGGGGCAAATTGATGTTTGGCTTCGTGGTCTCGCGGTAGCGGGCTGGCCGCGGGGGCACTGCGGTGGTGCTCCTCGTCCTCGCCAGGCCTCTATACCTATTGAGGAGTTCGTCCACCGCGTACAACTGAGTGAGTTCCTCCTTGGAGAGTCGCTCGAACTGCGCGTGGAAGAGGCAGCCCGGCCTCCCCCTCGCAGCAGCGATGGCTCTCACAAACCGCACTGGGAAGCCCTTTGTCCTCAGCGCGGCCTGGATCTCCTCAGCAGGCGTGTCCGCTGGCAGACCTCGGATGGCGACCTTCGACGGGAGCTCATGCTTCAAGCTATATCCATAATAGGATATAGCTTGGTCCTCCTTGCTCGCCGCTTCAAGGTACCGCTGCACGATGCGGTACTCCTCCGGCGAGTGCGGGATGAAGCGCACCGCCTGGTTGAAGGGGCGCGCGTGCGGGGCGTGGCCCAGCAGCTAGCGCGGTCACTGCGGAAGGCGTTACACCCACTAGCGGCGGCAAATGGGCGTCGGCTATTCCTTGCCGCTTGCTTAGCTTGGAGGTAACGGAGTTCTGTTCTATTCTGTTCTAGATGACGACGAGGAAGCGACCTTCGGGCACTTGTCCTCACTCTCGACCTCAAATGAGTCGGGTGAGCGCGGCTATGCCAGGAAGATCACTCGGACCGGGTCACCACCTGTCTTCAGCGCCTGCAGCACCTCGTACAGGATCTCCGTGCCGATCACCAGAAGTTCCTCCTTTCCCTCGCTTCTGGGTTTTTGTGCCCTTGGTGTAAGTTAGTGTTTTGTGTGGGCACCTGCACTGGAGGTGTGGGCCGCGGGGTGGCGGGAGTGGACCCTTTTTCCCCCTCTTCCTTTTCCTTGGTTTGTTTGAAGCTCGAGGAGTGGGCCCGTTCGCTTCGGCCATCAGGGTGGCTACGGCCGATTCCTCTACCTGTGGTTTTTCTGTGCGTGGCGGTAGGCTGTTGCCCTTGCCAGTTTTGGCCACTGTGCCCGCCTTGGTGTTCTTGGCTTCGGCTCGGTACGTGGGGCACGAGGTGTTGTTTGCCGTGTGTGCACCTCCACAGTTGGCGCACGTTGGTGGCTACTCTTTGGGGCGAGTGCACTGAGCGGCAGCATGTCCCTCTCCGCAGCGGACGCAGGCTTGGGGTCGGTGGCAGTGGTGGGAGGAGTGCCGGAACTGTTGGCAGCGGTGACAGTGCGCCGGTCCCTTCTTCCCTTTCCAATTTTCAATTTTAATCCCCAGAATATTTAGCAGTTCTGTCACTGCGTATATTGCCGGGGTCAAATGGGGGGTACGCCGCAGTTGGGTGAACATAATGCATCCTGACCTGCCCTTTCGTGCTTGTATAGAGCGCACAAAATCGGGCTCGTAGCCCAGGGTGCGCAGTACCTCCTCTACTGCGGTATCAGCTGGGAGTCCCCTGATGGCGACCTTTAGGTTTCGTTCCGAGGGGAGCGAGTAGCTAAACCATGCTACTCCCACTGATTTTTCTAGTTTAGTGAGGTATGCCTGCGTCACTCGGTATTCCTCGTCGCTCTTCGGAGAGAATTTTATTCCTTTCTCAAAGGGGCGAGAAGACGGGTCATGGCCAAGCTGGTCACGGGCACCTTGAAGGGGGTTGAGGACAGTAGTGGACTGAGCGGAATAAAACACTTCGAGTTCACTCAGCTCAACAAGAGGATTTATTTACACAAATTAACATACACTACTTTGAGACAGCGGCAAATGGGCTTCGGCTATTCCTTGCTGCTTACTCTGAGAGAGTGCGTAGCTGGGAGGCGTGGCCGGTGATGCCCCCCGGGTTCTAGTACATGACTCTAAGGGCGTAAGGCATGACTGAAACGCTCGAGGGTGGTCATTCATGTTTTAAGGACAGGCAAGAGGTCCTGTCCTGTGAATATGGCGATCGTGAGCTGCTTGACCAGCTCTAGCGGCGGCAAATGGGCTTCGACTATTCCTTGCCGCTTGCTTAGCTCGGAGATGTGCGGGCAGTTCCTCTCGTCGGTGAGACTTCTACTCCTGGATAATCGTGGTCGCTTCCTGCGCGGTCTTGATGGCTGTGGTGATCACAGAGGCCGCTGACTCGACTTCGGCGGGCGTTGTGAGTTGCCCATCGAAGGAGAACGCGTCCATGGCTGAGCGGTAGGCGGCCCAGTCCACGGTTCTGCGTGGCGGCCTCTGGATGCGGAACTCCGAGTTGATGCCCACCGTGATGAGCAACGGCACGTGCTGAGTGTCCGCGTCGTACATGACCTCGACGTGCACTGGCCACGGCATGAGGTGGTGCAGCACGATGTCCAGCACGTCTGGCCTTGCACGAGGACTTCATAGGGGTGGTCTTCGGAATCTTCGTACATTTTCCTACCCGCGGGGTTGATGGAGTGGGACCCCCACGCCGGGTGTTTGGCGTTGAGATCCCCGGCGAGCAGGGTAGGAGAGGCTCCGTTGAACAGCGTTCGGAGGTCCCTCGGGTTCAGGTTCACTTAAGCGGGCGGTGGCAATGCTCCGACGCATGCCCGAAGGTCTGCCAGCGGTGGCACTGCGGTGGTCCTCCTCGTCCTCGCCAGGCCTCGATGGTGACGCCCGGCATGAAGAGGAGCTCGTCCACCGCGTACAGCTGCGCGAGTTCTTCCTTAGAGAGCCGCTCGAGCTGCGCGTGGAAGAGACAGCCCGGCCTCCCCCTCGCAGCAGCGATGGCCCTCACAAACCGCACTGGGAAGCCCTTTGTCCTCAGCGCGGCCTGGATGTCCTCGGCAGGCGTATCCGCTGGCAGACCTCGGATGGCGACCTTCGTCGGGAGCTCATGCTTCAAGCTATATCCATAATAGGATATAGCTTGGTCCTCCTTGCTCGCCGCTTCAAGGTACCGCTGCACGATGCGGTACTCCTCCGGCGAGTGCGGGATGAAGCGCACCGCCTGGTAGAAGGGGCGCGCGTGCGCGGCGTGGCCCAGCAGCCTGCGCGGCCACTGCGGAAGGCGTTACTCCACGAGCGGCGGCAAATGGGCGTCGGCTATTCCTTGCCGCTTGCTTAGCTTGGAGGTAACGCAGTTCTGTTCTATTCTATTCTAGATGACGACGAGGAAGCGACCTTCGGGCGCTTGTCCTCACTCTCGACCTCGGATGAGTCGTGTGAGCGCGAAGATCACTCGGACCGGGTCATCACCTGTCTTCAGCGCCTGCAGCACCTCGTACAGGATCTCCGTGGCGATCACCAGAAGTTCCTCCTTTCCCTCGCTTCTGGGGTTTTGTGCTCTTGGTGGTTTTTTTTTTTTTAATTGACTTTTTTTGCTGTTAGCCTTTTGGTTTTTACAAATTTGCCTTGGGGTGAGGGGAACAGGTAGTCCCAGCCTCAGGAGTGCTCTTGGTGTAAGTTAGCTGGGCGGGTTTTGTGTGGGCACCTGCACTGGAGGTGCGGGCCGCGGGGTGGCGGCGGTGGGCGCAGCAGACGCAGCTGGTGCAGTGTAGGCCGTAGTCTTTTTCCCCATCTTCCTCTTCCTTGGTCTGTTTGCTGTTTCTTGAGTGGGCCCGTTCGCTTCAGCCATCAAGGTGGCTACGGCCGATTCCTCTACGTGTGGTTTTTCTGTGCGTGGCGGTAGGCTCTTGCCCTTGCCAGTTTTGGCCACTGTGCCCGCCTTGGTGTTTTTGGCTTCGGCTCGGTACGTGGGGCACGAGGTGTTGTTCGCCGTGTGTGCACGTCCACAGTTGGCGCACGTTGGTGGCTCCTCTTTGGGGCGAGGGCACTGAGCGGCAGCATGTCCCTCTCCGCAGCGGACGCAGGCTTGGGGTCGGTGGCAGTGGTGGGAGGAGTGCCGCAACTGTTGGCAGCGGTGACACTGCGCCGGTCCCTTCTTCCCGTTCCAATTTTAAATTTTAATCCCCAGCATATTTAGCAGTTCTGTCACTGCGTATTGCCGGGGTCAAATGGGGGGTACGCCGCAGTTGGGTGAACATAATGCATCCTGACCTGCCCTTTCGTACTTGTATAGAGCGCACAAAATCGGGCTCGTAGCCCAGACTTCGTAGGGGTGATCTTCGGAATCTTCGTACAGTCTCCAACCCGCGAGGTTGATGGAGTGGGACCCCCACGCCGGGTGTTTGGCGTTGAGATCCCCGGCGAGCAGGGTAGGAGACGCTCCGTCGAACAGCGTTCGGAAGTCCCTCGGGTTCAGCAGGTCACCAGGTGGGCGGTAGGCAGCGTATAGGCGGAGCTCCGTCCCCTCGGCGCTGACTCTCACGCCTATCGAGCGTGTCGTGTCAAACGCCGGCAGGTCCAGTTCTTCGTGCACGATGTCGCGACGGACGAGGGCGGCAGTGCCTCTGTACGGCACGCCAGCTGGACTCATCTCGTCACGTCGGTACACGAAGAAGTTGGGCAGGCGGAGCTCCGCTTTCGGTGACAGCTTCGTCTCGCCCAGGAGGACAATATGAATGTCCTGCGACTGGATGAGAGTGCGAAGCATGTCGGTGTATCCGATGATGCCCCCCGGGTTCCAGTACATGATTCAAGGGCGTGAGCCATGACTGAAACGTTGTAGGCTGGTCAGTCCTGAGGTGAGGAAAGGCGTGAGGTCCTGTCCGGTGAAGATGGCGATCGTGAGCTGCTTGACCAGCTCAACGATCGCGTGCAGCACGTCTTCTTTGATGAAGTGGGAGAGTGCAGCGAACTGAGTGGGCGCCTTCCTGGGGGCGGGGGTCGGTGCAGGGGGCGCGGAGGAAGCGGTGGGGGCCGAGACCGTCACGGCCGGCGCGGGTTTGGCCGACTGGACTGGTTCCTCAGCCGTCCTCTTCTTTCCTCGGCGCCGTCCTCGCCTCCTCTTGGAGGGGCCTGCTGGGTTCTGTCCGGTGGGGGCGGGCGGGGGCAGCTTAATGTTGCGCTTCCTGGCCTCGCGCTTAAAGACCGGACAGCGCCGGTTGTTGGCGGTGTGCGGCTTCGCGCAGTTGGCGCAGGTAGCGGGCTGGTCGCGGGGGCGGGGGCACTCGCCGGCACGGTGCTCGCCGGAGCAGCGCACGCACTTAAGCGGGCGGTGGCAATGCTCCGACGCATGCCCGAAGGTCTGGCAGCGGTGGCACTGCGGTGGTCCTCCTCGTCCTCGCCAGGCCTCGATAGTGACGCCCGGCATGTACAGGAGCTCGTCCACCGCGTACAGCTGCGCGAGTTCTTCCTTAGAGAGCCGCTCAAACTGCGCGTGGAAGAGGCAGCCCGGCCTCCCCCTCGCAGCAGCGATGGCCCTCACAAACCGCACTGGGAAGCCCTTTGTCCTCAGCGCGGCCTGGATGTCCTCGGCAGGCGTGTTCGCTGGTAGACCTCGGATGGCGACCTTCGTCGGAAGCTCATGCTTCAAGCTATATCCATAATAGGATATAGCTTATAGAGTGGCGCTCTCACTCGTCGTGGCAGTCGACTCGGGGCGGCTTACCTCCACCTTCGTCCTCCTCCATCCTCGATGGTGCAGGCAGCTACCTAGGTGCGCAGGACCCTGGATAGCACTCCTCGGCGCGTGCAGCCGACCCGGGTTGATCTCGCTGGTGAGAAGCCCAGGACAGGCGCAACAAGATTAGGTAGCTCCTGATGTCGTGAACCCAAGAGTTTTTCAACAAAAACCCTGGGTTGCACTATAGTCTATTTGCACACTGTGCGCACTACACTGCACAAACAAACAATACGTCACAAACACGGAGCGGTATCGGACCACTTTCGCGTGACACCGCCGGTTCTCGACGCAGCACAGGCTACGGAGTGGCACGGCGGGTCAGGTTACGGTGGCCGGTCGCTATGCGGAGCGAACTACGGTAGTGTGGGTAAGTACACTACGGCTCAAACTCGCGCGCGTGTGTGTGTAACGTGTCCGATGTACGTGTGATCGGTCTCGTCGTCGTCGTCGTTGGTTCTCTTCTGCGCCCGTCAGGGCGCAGGCTTCGGGCCTGTGAGGGAGCCCTCTTTGCCCGGGCTTCTTCTCCAGGGCCAACTAGCTCCTGGGTCCGGGGGGCCGCCTGTTCAGCAGGCGGCGTCTGGTTGGTCATCTGCGTCTCGGTGAGCCGCCGCATCGACTGGTTGCCGACGACAGCAGCTCACGAAGAATCGTCTGGTCCAGTGGATCGACTCAGGGAGCCCCTCTCGTCAGCTGAGTGCCAACAGCTAGGGCTCCCGAGGATCAGGTGTCTCGTCCGGTGTAGTATCGACTCAGGGAGCCACTTCGTCGGCTGGTGCCAACAGAAGGAGCTCCCGAGGATATGGTCTGCCATTGTCTGGCCGGTCGTAGGTCGGGGCGATGTCGTGGAGGTGTACGTGCGGCCCGTTGTCGGCGCGGTCGTACATTCGACGCGCCAGACGGACCACAAACTCCTCCAACGACTCGATCTTGAGGTCGCGGGCGATGACATCATTTCTGACGTACCGCCCGGCCCCGACGATGGTCCTCAGGGTCAGGTTCTGCTGCGCCTGGAGCCTGTTGCGGTTGGCCGTCGAGCATAGCGCGTACCACGCCGGAGCGGCGTAGGTGAGGCGGGAACGCACGTATGTCTTGAAGATCCCCAGCTTCGTGCGCAGGGGGAGTCGGGAGGCCAGCACGGGACGTAGCATGGCCCGTGCGGCCTTCGCCTGGTTGACGGAGTTGACCGCCTGGGCGCTCATGGTGAGCGCGCGGTCAATCGTCACCCCCAGGTACTTGACTGAGGATCTCCACTCGACGGCTTGGCCTCGCAGCTGCAGCTTCCTCGCCGGCGCGCGGTAGCGGCCGGACAGCATCGCGGCGGTCTTGCCCACATTGACCGCCATGCGCCACTTGTCCAGCCATTCCGGCAGCCGGTCCAGCAGCCGCTGCATCTTGGACACGGCCAGGTCCACCTTCCGAGATGAGGCAAAGTACGCGCTGTCGTCGGCAAAGAGTGCCAACTCAACGTCTTGCTCACCGTCGGTCAGTGTACCGGCCAGTGTCGGGATGTCGTCGGTGTAGGCCGCGTAGAGGCAGGGCGAGAGACAGCTCCCCTGAGGAACTCCGGCGCAGATCTTGCGCGGGGTGGAGTCGGCGTCCTCGACCGAAACGTAGAACCGCCGTTCATCCAGGAATGACGCCACTGTCTGCACAATCGCAAGCGGCGTGGACGTCAGAGACAGCTTGTACAGCAGTCCCGCATGCCACACACGATCGAACGCCTTCTCGATGTCGAGGAAGACGCTGACGGTGAGTCGGCCCTTGTTGCGTTCAAAGGCCATAAGATGCAGGACGCGCACAAGCTGCAGCGTGGTGGAGTGCTCACTGCGGAAACCAAACTGCTCCGCACGGTAGGGGACGTGCGGCCTCAGTCTCCGCAGGAGCACGCGCTCGTGTGATCGGTCGCGTCTCCAATGGTTGTCGTCTGCATGTAGAAGTGCCGCACAGAAAAACCTATTGTTCACAAAATGTTCCATTATAAATAAATAAATTCTTACCTTGCAGGTAGGTACTTATAATAATAATAAAAAAATAAAAAAACTTTTTTAATTCATTTCAAAAGTAGCGGCAAATGGGCTCAGGCCATTCCTTGCCACGCTTACTGTGGTGGACTGTAGTATAGGACTGTTAAGACACTGTTGTTGGTTCTGCCTGGACTGGTGTCTCTGTCACGTCACTTGGTCAGCGAGCTGAGAAGCGGCGCTTGAAGCCTGAGTCTTGAGTCTTGAGGAGGCTGCTGCAGACTTCTTGAGATTTCTTGAAGTGTTTTCCGCTTGGCTGTTGTACTGAGACTGATTTTTCTCTCGTGTTTTCCCTACTTCCCGTAAGGGAAGTGGCAAATGGTTTACGGGCGGTGCTCGGCGACCATAATTTCTTTTCGCCACTCGTGGACGCGGGTGGGTCTCTGGGGTTTTGCGCCTCTCTTTTTTGGTGCGGCCAGGTGTCGTTTTGCTGCTAGCGCGACCAGCGATCGGAGAGAGTCCGAGCGATCAGCACTAGCGTTTCAAGACCGGTGGGTGGGTTCCGTGTCATCAGTGCTAATGAAGTCGTCCAGGCTATCGATCTTCAGATCCCTCTGGATCGTGCTGTTCCTCACGTAGCGAGGGGCATCAACTACGGTCCGCAGCGACATGGCTTGTTGGGCACGGATTTTTCGGTGGTGCGTTTCAGCCACTAGCTGATACCACGCTGGAGCGGCGTGCGTGAGGTGGGGCCGGATGTACGTTTTGTATACACCGACCTTCACGCGTCCCTCTACGCGTAGCTTCGAAGACAACACTGGACGCAGCAGGTTCCTCGCGATCCTGGTTTGGGTCACCACGTTGCTGACGTGAGGGCTCATGGTTAGTCGACGGTCGATGGTCACCCCCAGGTATTTAATTTTGGGGTCCACTCGATGTCAACGCCTTGATGCCGCAGTTGGGAAGGGTGGTCGATCTGGCGGATGATCACTATCGCCTGAGTCTTCATAACGTTCACAGAGAGCCGCCACTTGGAGAGCCAGTCGGGTAGGGCGACGAGGGCACGCTGCATTATGACGGCGGCATGTTTGGATCTTATTGAAGATCAAGGAAGTGGCCTGTGCGTGAGACCCCATGGAAAAAGCGGGTCAACTTCAGGGTCAGATTCAACGAGTTTTCTTTTTTTTTACATATTATAGTAGCGGCAAATGGGCTTCGGCTATTCCTTGCCGCTTATTATCCTTCTTCTGGCGCTGTTGCGGGTGTGTGATGAACGATCCAGCAGCCGCTGCATCTTGCACAGCCAGGTGCACCTTCTGGGATGAGGCAAAGTATGCACTGTCGTCGGCAAAGAGTGACAACTCCACGTCTTGCTCACCGTCGGTCAGTGTACCGGCCACTGTTCTATAAGGCAGGTTACGCAGCGCCGTGTTTGATATAGAATCTGCGCCTGGTGCCTTTCTGGGCTTTGTGTTGCGTAGGGCACTTTGTAGTTGACCTGGGGTGAAGATTACCGGTTCCTAATCGTGTGCTATCGGTGTGTTAAAGTACTCGACAAGTCGTTGCTCGACTGCTGCGTTGTGTGCTGCATCCACGCAGGGGTTCGGTTGGAATTGGCGCTCGAGGCTCTCGGCAAAGATCTCGGCGCGGTCTTGGGCTCGGTAGCGCAAGGACCCGTCAGCGTGGATCAGAGGGCGTACTGGAGCTGGTTTCCCAGCCAGTTGTCTGCAGAGGTGGTGAATGGACGTCATGTCATCACTTGCGTCCAGAATTGGGCGTTCCCAGCTCTCAGATCTGTGGTCTGCCAACTCAGATTTGATCCTTTCCATGAGTTGGTTCAGTTCGGTCTTCTGCACAGGGCTGCGATGCCACTGCTTCCTGAGGCGCCTCTTTTCCTGCAGCATCTTTGTGATGTGTTCGAGACTGCAGCGGAGGCACGGAGATACGTCTGCTCGGTAGGAGCGCTGAGAGGCGAGTGTTTTGAATTTTGGCGGCCCGTTTTTTTTTCTGAGGGATCCTATTTGTTGCGGTCCTGTGACCTTTGCAACCTTGCCGAACGGTTGGGGAAGGCGTCATAAGGCGCCTTCTCCCGTTATAAAGCGGCTAAGTTGAGGTCACTTCAGGAGGCTTCCACCACCACCACCACCACCACCAAGGTCACCAAGACATTTGACGCACCGCGACCGAATATGGCAGTTCCTCGAGGAGTGCCCGTATGATTGGCAGTTATGACACTGGTTAGGGCTCGAGCGCTTGTACGGCTTCTCAATTCTAAGACCTGACATATCCTGGTTTGGATATCGAATATCCTTTTGCCCTCCGGAGAAAGCTCGAGTATGACCAAGACCATGTCATAGACCGTGGACTTGGAGCGACCGTACATACGGTGTACCTCCAGAGCTGGGATGCCCTGCGAACGCAGGTCATCCCGGATGAGCGCGGAATCGATCTCCTTAGGGACCCCTCGGATGACGACTTAGCTTAGGGGGTTTATATGGCTTAGGGACTCGACACGGGAGATGTCGAGGGCTGACTGCCTTAGCGGCGTGCAAAGACGATGGCGAAGGCGACTTGGCCTTACGCTTGCCCCTGGTGACGGTGGTGAAATGAAACCGTCATCAGGAGAGGCGGGAGACTCCAAGGAGATGGTGGCTACTTCCATAGCCTCGGGTGACGGCGACCTACTACCTAGCTGTGCGCACGGAAGCGACATCGACACGGCGGCGGGCGACGACGAATCTGTGGACAATGAGAATGGTGCTGCTGGCGATGGCGGGAACTCGGCGGGAGCGGGCGGCGGCGAGAACTCTGCGAGATGAGCGGGTGATGGTGTCCCTGAAAGAGATGCTGAGAATGACTCAGCTGGCGACAGAGGGAACTCAGCGGGTGACGTGGGTGCGGGCGACGCCGGACTTAGGCGAAATGATTGCCCTCTCAATAATCCAATCTAGCAGTAGGTCGAGCATGTTGTCCATGATGAAGAACAATATGCCCGAAGGGCAAGGTTTTTACCTCCCTGCCTTGCGGCAGGGGGGTAGATAGAGTACCTACTGCGTACCTGTAAACAGGTACACGTGCCTAACTGACCCTAACAGTCCCTAACGCAGGCGCAGGTAGTGCAGCTGAGTTCAGGTAGTGTCCCTACGGTGTACCTGAGTTCAGGTCCTAACGGTCCCTACACTAACATCCCAAAGGACCGAGAAGCCGGGCCGTAGACAGACTCCAAACAGCCCAATGGGAATAGAAAATACGGATGAGGAGGGGTTGGGAGGGAGACAACTGGAGATCAGCGAGGAGCACCCCCCAAGGCTGATGATTCCAGTCCCGTTCGGTTGAAGTTGATATTTCCAAAAGGGGAATATCGGGCAGCCGGGTCAGTGCAAGGTTCGTTAACACCGCAAGGTATCAGCCGATACGACCACTCAGGAATGGTGTGGATTTCCAAGAATGGTAAGTAAAGAATGAAGAAACAAAGAGGTCCGTCCTCGGCGCGCGGCGAGCGGTGACTGGCACCGGTCGACCGCGGCGAGGGGTCGGGGGCGGCGACGGCGGGGCGTCGCGGCGGGGCGGCAGGCACGGAGACTGCAGCGGAGGCACGGAGATAGTAGTCGAGAAGTGGCAAATGGTTTACAGTCGGTGACCGGCGACCATGATTTCTTTTCGCCACTCGCGGACGCGGGTGGGTCTCTGGGGTTTTGCGCCTCTCTGTTTTCATGGGTCCAGTCCAGTCTGGACCGTCCAGAATAGTCCAGATGTCGTTTTTTTATTTTAACTTTTTGTAAAAACGCTTTTGAAGAGAAGTTATGATTTTTTAAATGTTAAGAACGCTAGACAGACGCAATACATTGCCTTTCAAGAGTAGGTGCACAGTTTTTTTTTCTTCAAAAACTAGTTAGTTTCATCTGCAACAGGCGCTGTGGGCCTATTGATTAATTATGTGACGATTTAATAAATCGCGGGCGATATTGTAGATAAGAATGGATTTTCTTCGTTGGTAGCAGACTGCCTTCAGGTGCTTTTTGTTTTCTCTACCTAGTAGGTATGTTTTCTTTTGGTGTGCAATTTTTAAAAGTAAGTATTATTTACAGGCAGGACAGTTTCTATTCATATCTGTGATTTAAATGAACTGTGTATTATAAATTATACTATAAGTACTTATTGTAATAAAACAAAACTGTTCCTATACTTAGATTTTTATTTTGACATATTAAGTTGAACCTACCTTCCTTTTTTTTAAGGGTCCGACCGTAAAAAATACTATAGATAAAAAAGAGACTATTTAGAACCTATAAGACTTTTTAGGTATTCTAATTATTATAAGTCATTCAGTTATAATTTATAATAATATCCCTACTTATAATGTTGTAGTAGTCTCAACTTCGTCATACCCACTTTGCCATAAAAACCGACCGCAAAGTCGGCTGCGCGAATTGTGCCATTCTGATTTCATTTTCGGGCGTAGATATAACATGCTGCACATGTAGGTTTCGGCTTAGTATACCCTTTTTGCAACACCCTGTATATAAATTGTACGAGGTCAGTAAATCATAAATATCAACATGGCTTTGTTTCGGTTAGTAAAATAAAGCAGCAGTCATCAGCAGTGTGTGCGCACCGACGCAGAGAGCTCCTGGAGCCTGGTGTCCGGTACTAGCTGGCGTCCCGCAAGGCGGCGTACTTTCTCCTTTACTTTTCTCATTATCACCTCTATGCAGATGATCTCCAGATCTATACAAGTGTTCTTCCGGAAAACATAAACATGCCAATTAATGATATTAATAGCAACCTGGAAATCATATCCAAGTGGGTAAAGAAGTTCGGACTTTTGCTTAACCCAGATAAGTCACAGGCTATTTTATATTAGGCAGCTCAAGATTGCTAAATAAGACAAATTTGTTCATACATGGGAAGCTTACCTATGACGGCACTGAAATACACTTTATGAATGCTGTAATGTAAAGAATCTAGGCGTCATAATGGACAGCACCCTATCCTGGCTTCCCCAAGTGGAAGCAGTTAGCAAAAAAATGTTTGCATCTTTTCATTCGCTCAAGCGCATGCAGTTTATCCTTCCTCACCACACTAAAATTACGCTGGCTCAGTCTTTGCTGCTTCCCATCCTCGACTACGCAGATGTAAGCTATCTCGATTTAACTGAAGAGCTACTAAATAAACTCGAACGTCTCCAAAATTTATGTATCGGTTTTATCTTTGGATTACGTAAATATGATCATATTTCAGAGTATCGTGCTCAACTAAAGTGGCTCCCAATTCGCCTTCGAAGGAATACTCATATTTTAACTGTATTGTACAATGTCCTCAATAATCCTTCTGCTCCCCACTACTTACGGTGTAAGTTCACCTACTTGTGCTCCCACGGCCGTGCTTTGCGATCACAGGAGAATAAGATGTTGAGTGTACCGTCACATAATAGTGCCACCTACAATGATTCATTCGCGATTAAAGCGGTGAATCTATGGAATGCATTGCCTATGGATGTAAGATTATCATCATCACCTAACGCATTTTAAAATAATTTGAAAAGATATTATTTCACGACCTTAGGTTGGTAGAAATTAATAGGTATATATATATTACTAGCTGTTCCCGCGCGCTTCGCTTCGCCTTAAAAAGTTTTCCCGTGGGAATTCCGGGATAAAAAGTAGCCTATGTTCTTTCCCAGGGTCTAGACCGTATGTATACCAAATTTCATTCAAATCCGTTCAGTAGTTTTGGCGTGAAAGAGTAACAGACAGACAGACAGACACAGTTACTTTCGCATTTATAATATTAGTTAGGATTAATTGTGTAAATATATGTATATATAATTCTAAAATGTGTACCTACTTAATTGTAAATAACAATATATTTAGTTATTAAGAGTTTAGCCACTTGTGTCCTTACCTCCAGGGTTGACTGGAAGAGATCGCGTTGAGGCGCGCAAGATAAGTCTAGTTTAATTCTCTCTATTTTTTTTTATTGTTATACCTATGTATATTGTATACAATAAAGTGTTTAAATAAAATAGCTACTACTCACTAGATGGCGTGTTTTTTGGATACGATGCCGATGATCAGGTAGGTAAAAGGCACTATCGATAAGTCTATTTGCACTATTTGGTATGCTGCGGATGCAGTGCACCTATTTTTTATAGAAATTCTACTAGAGGCACAGAATAATAACAGAGGTAAGTACCTAGCGGTAACGCAAAACTAAAGCAAAGCCGCACGGTTGGTTGCGTTGGTCACGCGTAGACGCGCGAATCGCGAAGAATGCGCGCGACTTTTAAAAATCTCAGTAGCAATGTGTGCGTTATGCTGTGGAGTTAATGTTGTATTCGTAATGTTCAGTATTGAATAGACGCTTCGACTCTGTACTAGTATAAATTGACCCTAATGGGCCATGGGCGAAGAATCCTCCCTTTCCATTTAGGACACGCGTATGTTTTCATGCATCATTTAGCGCTTTTATCACCAAGCCTGGTTATTATTTTGTGATCAAACGCACATCATCATCATCATCAGCCTATGTCAACCCACTGCAGGGTATAGGGTATTGGCCTCCTCCATGTTATGCCATGCAGGTCCCACGGTCCTGTGTGTAGCATGTATGTGCTACAATCCAGTTTGGTCCAGTTACTCTCCTAATGTCACTGCCTTGGTCCATCTGCCGTCTTCCCGCCTTGCCAGATGCCCTGTCCATCTCCATTTCAGCTTTGTGATCCGTCTCCCAACGTCTTCAACCTTTGTCCTGCGTCGAATTTCTACGTTCGAGATACGGTCCGGTCCAAAATACAGGAATACGAATAGCCAAGTTGGGCAGGAACACAACTTTCTGTACAATAATTTTTCTAAATAATTATTCCGAAGAACTTTCAAACGCTGTGTTCTGTGTCGCATTATGTTAGTAGTCTGTGGCGCATATTGTCAATCGCATAATCCTCAGACCAACCACAACGTAAATAAACCGGTGGCCGCTATTTTAAATAGAGTTTAAATATTATAAAATACTTTTAAATCATCATGGATTTTTCAAACACTAGTGGCATTAAAAGCCCATTTTCTCCCCGTGTTAGACAATCAATAGCGGGACGAAGGCCTAGTGGCCCTTCGTCGGCAAAGAAAAACCAAAGGTTGCAACATAACCTATCAATAGTACATTTAAAAAGTAAATATTTGTATCAGCTTTAACCACACTTATTTTTCTTTGCAGTAAATATACGCAGGGACCACAAACGGGCGAGATAATTTACAAAACTCCATTGACTATCATAGAAACATATGGAACACCCTTGCCTGTGATGGTCACTGAAGCACTTACATTTGGTAAGAGAGAGGAAATTTGTATTATCTTGTGCCTTAAATGTGCATACAACGTAAAAAGATGCTTGTAAGTAAGTAAATTATAATCCTAAATTTTTTCCACTCCAGTAAAAATGTATGGAAGTACCGTACTTTCTAAAACAATTTAACTGCAGGAATACTAGAGCCTTGCTTTGATAAGTATTTACCAGCGTAGCTCTTCAATATCATAGTCTGGAAGCCTTTTAAGACTTTCTTATGTAAGTGAAACAAATACTTTATCTATCTATCTAGTATAGTTAACAAAGAGTGTAACTTACAGCATCTGGAGCGGTGTCGGCGCGGCTGTACGAGTGTGGGTGGTGCGTGGTGGTGCGCGGGCGCCGCGTGTTGGCGTGGCAGCGCGACGACGCACCCGCCGCCTGGGAGCTGCAGCTGCCGCAGACCGACCTTGCGCACAAGGCTGACCTTGTTGTGTTGTTCTATGAGGATGGTGCTCAGGTTATTATTAACCTATATATACTTGTTGATTTTGAAGCTTACTTGTATGTACGGTTATTGTTACTGCACCTTGCTCTTCGCTGAGAGTGGGGGTTACTTATTCTAGTATGAGGTTGATAAAACTTTAGCAGGCAAATGTAGGGATGTATGTTCAGTTACTTCTATATTTTTAAGACCAAGGTACTCAAATATTTTAGAAAATATCAGAAATTCCTCTAGCTTGTCATTTAAAACACATACTCAAACCACATTTCCACTCACTTTCCCAGATGCCATCCTGCATTGGTGTGTCCCCAGAGGGCACAGTCCGCTACTGGGCATCTGTGGCAGCACCCGGCTCATGCGTGGACACATCCTGCGAGCTGCAGGGGCAGGAGTGTGACCGCCTCACGGAGCCGCAGGCCGACCAGCTGGTGCTGGCCACCACCACTTGTACTGCCGTGCTGCTCACGCTGCAGAATGTTGGTTAGTGTTCAACATTACACCATCAGGCTACACTGCTCTACAAGGCTGTGAGAATATTGAGTGAATTTAAGGAGATGACCAAAGAATGGCTTTGTCGAGGATTGCAGTAATACTATGTATCTTACCTGATTCTCAAGCATGCGATATTTATTTATGGTGCTGACATATTGATGATGTGTGTGTTGTTTGCAGACGGGCGCGCGGGGGTGGCGTGCCGCACGCTGCGCCCGCCCTCGGGCTGGCTGGGCGGGCTCGGCCGCCGCGTCTCGCTACTGTTCTTCGGCTCCATGCCGCAACACGCCGACACTGTAACAACTTACATTACTTACCTCTCTTAAACCTACAACATAAGTGCTTTTGTTTTTCACAACATAAACCTATCTAAATGAACATAATGGTTCCTAGAAGTTTAATTTTTATATGTTAGCCCTAATTAAAAACATGCTCAAACCACTAATAAATAGTCATCAATCCTTGCAAGTAGATTAATTCTTATTTCTTATACACTCACGGGCAATGAAAAGGTTCCACTGAGAAAAGCAACAAATTACTCCTAAACGGAAAAGGCTAGCTTAATAACGCCTTCTGCAACATTGAATTACATTTAACAGAGCATCAGGATATGGCCAACAAAAAACGGCAATATTTGGTGCAAATTTTAAATAAATATTTGAAAAAATTGGATCTTTTTCACTGCCCGTCACTATAGTATACATGTTTTATTTATATATCACACTAAAGATGTAATGCACCATCCAACCCACATTGCAGAAGCTGGTGAACGTGGCGCTGGTGTCGCCGGGCCCCATCCTGTCGGAGGGCGGCGAGGGCGGGGCGGGGGCGGGCGGTGCGGGGGCGGGCGCGGGCTGCGTGGCGCTGCTCACGCACAGCGGCGTGCTGCAGCTGTGGCAGGACAAGCTCACGGAAATCGATGTGGCCGACGCAGTCATGAAAATGCCAGGTACAGCTTTTACTGTTATTGTATTATAAGAATAAGAATAAGAATAAGAATAATTTATTTGCATCAAAACAGTATACAATATAAGCTTATGTAAGGGTTTTAAAACTAGTTGTTTTATCTTTAGCTTAGCTATTACTCTAGTCACCACACTAGGATTCCCTGTGTCGTGGTGACTAGTCTCTTCCGTGGTTCTAAAAATAAAGAAAAAAAACTGTAATTGTGTACACATCATGTGAGAGTATTAAGTACTTATCGGTAATTAATGTATGTACATTAAAAAAAAAACAGAGTGTTAGTAAGCAGCAAAACAATCAAGCATCAGCACAACTTAGGATTTAGGTATAAGCAGATTTTCGGTTTGATCATAGTTAAGCGTTGATATCCAGTTAGTGATGGTTTTTTTACAAGTGTATTTTGTAGTGTTTATGATGTTAATGTTTTTGTTAAGCACTGTATATAGAAAGGGACCGAGGAATTTAAAAGACCGCTGTCCAAGTTTGGTTTTAGTGAGGGGGACGTTCCATTTCATCAATCTTTGCGATCTTGTGCTAATTGCTACTAAGGATTTGGCATTTTTATGAAATCTAAGTGCAGTGGACATGATAAATATTTGTCTTACACGCAAAACTTTGCATGTTTTGTATAGATCGTCTGTTGGATAACGGTAGGGTTTACGAAAAGCTACTTTTAGAATTGCACGTTGAGCGCGTTCTAAGGATATTAAATTTGTTTTTGTAGTAGAGCCCCAGGCTGTGATACCGTACTGTAAGACTGAGTGACATAGCGCATAATAAGTCATTTTTATTATTTCAGAGCTGGCTATATAGGATAGTCGTTTAAAAATGTACAGAAGTTTTCTAACCCGACTACATAGACACTCTATCTGTTTTGTCCAGCGTAGGTGCTCATCAATAAAAATCCCCAGGTATTTTATACTAGTTGTTTCTTCCAGAGTGCAGCAGTTACACTTTTGTACAGGATTATGGCAAGAGTGAATTTTAATTTGTAGAGGAAAATCAGGTTTTGTCCTTTTTGTTATTGCAAAAGTAACGTATTTTGTTTTCCCCGTGTTTAAAGTTAGTAGGTTGTCCTGTAGCCAACATGAAACTTTTGCCAGCCCTGTTTCCGTAGTTTTTTCAAGTGATTTCCAGTCTTTAGAATGAAAGACAACGGCGGTATCATCGGCAAAAGTGAAAATTTTGGATTGTGGAATGTCTAATGAGCACAGATCATTTATATAAATAAGGAAGAGTGTTGGCCCCAGAACACTACCCTGCGGAACACCAAATGCTACTTCCTTGTACGTACTTAATTGAGTGTTACCGTGACTGTCCTCCACCTTCACACGCTGCCTTCGATTAGTTAGATAGGATTGGAACCATTTTAATGCGACGCCTCTTATTCCTAGTAACTCCATTTTTTTCAGTAAGATTGGACGAGATACGGTATCAAAGGCCTTTGCGAGGTCTAAAAAGACCCCAATGCAGCGTGACCCTATATCCATCTTCTGAGTTACGTAGTCAACAAGACCCACAACCGCATCCTCAGTCGACTTTTTAGCTCTGAATCCGTATTGGTTTTCGGAAAGTAGGCGTTCTTTTTCTAGATACCTGAGTAATCTAACGTTTGTGATCTTTTCCAGTACTTTAGAGACTGTACTTAACAGAGATATTGGCCTGTAGTTAGAAGCGTCTAGAGTGTCACCGACTTTGAAGATAGGACAAACGTTGGCTACCTTTAGAGTATCAGGTACTATTCCTTCGGACATGCTCAAGTTGCATAGGTATGCGAGTGGAGCTGCTAGAACATTTTGACATTTTTTTAGTATATTATTACTGATTTCATCATGACCAGAAGAAGAACTAGGTTTTAAGTTAATTATTGTTTTAGAAATCTCCTTAGGATCAGTAGGAGACAAAAAGAAGGAATTTAATGGTGGCATAAAATTTTGAATTTTTAAACTATTTGCCAATTTTGTTTCAGTGGTGTTGGTATTCGATAGTATTTTAGTAGCAAGAGTGTCTCCCACAGTGGTAAAAAAGTTATTCACAATATTGAGCGATTCACTGGGGTTTTCATGCATTTTTAGGATATCTTCACTATGTGATTTACTGGCTTTTAGGTCACAAACTTTTTTTACTGCATCCCACGTCTTTTTTGTGTCACCTTGAGCTTCTGTCAGGAGGTTACGTTCGTATTCATTTTTAAGATTTTGCACTAGATTGTTACAGTAGTTGCGATAGTTTTTATAGCGTTGTTGTATTTGCAAGTCATTTTTGTTTTTTCTCGCTTTAGTATGCAGAATATCCCTTTTTCTTATGCATTTGAGCAACCCAGGCGATATCCACTGTTTATAAATAACCTGTGCGCTGCTTTTTATGCAAAGCTTTTTGTGGCTATTTATTTTGGTGGTCATAGTATTAATGAATTCTGTAAAGGCAGAAGAACAACTTTGTTGTTCATAAAGTGAGTTCCAGCTAGTTTCTTCTAGGTCTTTTAACAGTTCCTGGTAGTCAATTTTATAGGACTTTCTAGTTTTGCTCTGAATGTTGGTATGAGGCGTTTTCAGTATCCCAAATAGCACAGTATCATGATCAGTTACATCCGTTTTGCAGACTATAACTTGGCTTACCAGTTTAGATTTAATTAGAACGTGATCAAGACAGTTAGGTCCACGAGTTGGGAACTGGTGTCCAGGAATGAAACCATAGTAAGCCACAGAATTTAGATATTCATTTGCACGGGTGTCAGAGGTATCTTGCTTAATATCTATGTTTATATCTCCAACGATGGCACAATTCTCAGTACTTAACTCCTGCATTATTTTTTCTAATGATCTACAGAATATGTCAACGTTGTTAATAGAGGGAGATCTGTATAGAGCAGCGATAGTTAGTACGTTCTCAACATGTATTAGTAAGCAGTTTGCCTCTTTGAATGGTGGTTCTGATATTTGTACAGACAATGAAGATTTGGCAAAAACAACTATACCGTCATTTTGGTTTAGGTAATTTTTGGAGCAATGATAGATGTAGCCGTCTAATATAATATTTGGTGAGTATTCACTTAGACGACATTCAGTTAAAATAATTAAGTCCGGTTTAAAATTTAGCCTAGAGAGGAGAACTAGGAAGGTATCGAAATTCTTATTAATACTTCTTATGTTTTGGGTTACGATACTATATTGATTGTTAATATCACCAAGGGTTTTTAGGCAACATCCTGGGTCACTTACAACAATATTGTTTATCAATTGCGTGTTGTCTATATCATCAATTACATTCTGACTAGCCATTTGTACGACGTAAAAGAACGATGAAACCAATGTAATTATCATGACACACAGGCCGAGTGCTGTGTATGCAAAATAAGATATAGTGTTTTTTATATGTTATACGTATGTATCTGCAATACTTAACTATCGTTATTTCAATATTAAGTGATGCTTGTGTGGCTTTCTTATATCGTAACTTTTGGTTTCTGGAGTACAAGTTGGGTGGTGAGTGATGATGCTTGCTTATTATATAATTAATATGGTTAGGTTTTATACTAATCGGGTATATAAGAGGTCTTATGCTAAGAAGTGTAAGAAGGTAAGATAAGTGCACTAAGAGTCACATTTTCTTCAGATCATTAAGTTGTGATTCATTCTTTAGAAGAATATGGGGGGCTCCTTCGCTCTTGCGGAGATACACTCGTCCGTTTGCTGTCCAACAGTAAGCGTAGCTTTCGCTTTTAGCAAAATCCCTAGCGAGGAAATGTAATCTTCTTCCTTTTGGCGTTAGATGTTCGGATACGAATATCGGAAAAGCTGGACCCTCAATTCCGATATCCATGGATGAAAGTTGGGTAGAGCGATTTTTCTTATTGTAATCCTTGGTTGCGACAATAATTCTTTTCTTTGTAAGTGTGTTGGATGATTCAATTATTAATGTCCCGATTGCTTTATCATTTTTATTCGGAATGCGATAGACATCACGAATGTCACCGTTTTGTAGGGGCACATCAATTAAGTTGCATAGTTTAGCGGCCGATTGAAAAAGATTTTCCTTTGATTCAAATTTGGGCTTTGGCACATTCCGAATTTCGATGCAGGTTTTTGTACAGTTTCTCTCAATCTCTTCACATTTTTCTTCCATCGAGAATAGTTGACAGGAGATGGACTTGCGTTCTTCTTCTAATTTAGTGATTTTTTCCTCCACTGTTTTTATTTGGTCTGATACGAAGTTAACACTTTGTTCTATCTCCAAATTGGTCTTGGAAATGGAGCTAGTGGACTTTTTAACATCTGATATAAGTTTTTCCAGTGAGTCCAATCTTTTATTTTGGATGTCGGAAAAGGATTGGAACAATTCCTTCATTTCCATTTTAAACGCTGTAAGGTCGTCATGATCATTGCCAGATAGCTTCCTGCGTTTGTCCCGTTGTGTTACGATAGGGGCAATTCGAGTAGATGCAGGAAGATCTGATTCGGATAGAGTTCTTGGTGGTGAACGCTCCATCATGCCTTTTAATCAGATTAGCAGAATGCAAGAACAGGATAACTCGGTCGTCGTTTGAGCCAGTCTCCTTCGTTCAAGAAAAAAACAAAAAAGAAAAATTGTTGCGATCGTGGTTTGAACCAGTGTCTCCTTTGTTCGAGTAAAAATAGAAAAAGAATAATTGTCTCGGTAGTGATTTGAACCAGTGCCGTATGTTTCGGAACGAACAGTGAGGCTGAGGTCTTAACGAGCAGGGCTATCCGGCTGTTATTCTACTCTGCCAATTTAGCGTACACGTTCTTCAATGGCACTTGCTTCTTGCAGGTTTATGCGATCCTGGTACTTGTGAGCGAGACTGAGATTCGACGTCACTGACAGGTTCACTAGTGGGCGGGGCTTGACTTGACTTGCTGTCACCTCCACACACTTTATGCACTCCTATTATTTCTCAACTATTATTTTTGCAATTTTAGTAATTAATTATTAAATAAATATTTGCGCGTGAATTGGCTGTACGTTAGCTCACTTAGGAGGTCCGGGGGGAAGGACTTATGCATGTTGAGTATCTTTTATAAACAATATGGATAATATGATATGTCTGATTCAAAAACAAATTACGTGTGATGAAATAATGAATTAGCCTGTGTTGATCTATAACGATCTGTTTCCTATATGGTCGGTGTTTGGTTGCAGGCGGCGGCGGCGCGGGCGTGGAGCTGGTGGCGCTGGAGCTGGCGGCGCGGGCGGACGGCGCGCTGCTGGCGCTGCTGGCCGCGCTGCCGCCGCACCGCGAGCCCACCGTCAGATACGTGCTCGGTACGTATACTCATATTACTCATGCTCAACTGAAAACTTTCATTATTCTTGTTTTTTTTTTCCGGAATAGACAAAATTTGATTACATACTAATTTTTATGATTTATAATGCGATAATAAATAATAAACTTGATTTTTGAGCCAAGTATACATATAGCCTGGAAAGTAAGGTATCTGGCAAGAAAATAATGATGATAATCTGTGTGTGCAGCGACGGTGGTGGGCGGCGCGGTGGCGCGGTGCTGGTGGTGGCGCGGCGCGGGCCCGGAGCCCGACGCGCCGCCGCGCCTGCTGCTGGCCGAGCGCTCGCACGCGCTCTACACGCCCACGCGCCTCGTCAACGTCTACTGTGAGTGCCCACTGCTCTTCTTAATCCCTATCTCCGCCTCTCTACGATCTTGAGCCAGCTCAGAGACATTTGTCCTAGAAATCCCCAGCTTGGCCCATTTCCTTGTGTGCTGTTAAATTCTACTACCCTACTACTAAAATCTATAAAATCTATTAGTAACATGTATTATTATATTATGATGTAAACATGTGTCACTCAAACGACAGTTTCCATAATCAGAATACAATATCATAACTACACTTTAAAACACTGCAGTTAAAAAAAAGTTATTGACGTTATTGGTTTTTACGGTAATAGTACGTTTTTTCGTCTAACCCTTTCTTTTTCAAAAAAGCCTTTTTCTAGTTACCAAAAGGTTTTCTACTCAGCATGTGGTTATATAATGTAATGTGTTGGTGGGCAGCGTCGTCGCCGGAGCAGCAGGACGCGGTGGAGCTGGCGGCGGAGGGCGACCGGCTGCTGGCGGCGCGCGGCGCGCTGCTGCTGTCCGCGCGCCACGGCGTGCTGCGCATGCGCCACGCGCTGCAGCCGCCCGACGAGTCAGTACACACATACACTACCTAATAACACTTGCTAAGTCAAATTTCAGTATCCTGTGATTTAAGCTTGCTCCGCTTAGTGTGTTGCGTCGTCGCCTTGAATATACTAATCCACCATGTAGTAAGAGTGACGCAGGAGTGATGTTAAATAGTTAAATGCATATTTTAGAGTCCACCAGCAGTACAAAAAATACCTATAATCTTATAAACTACAATGAGACGATTCAACCAAAAGTTTGTTTGTTATGGTCTTCAAAATGTCAAAGGACTTAAAATCCTAATGCTATGTTTCACCCGGTGGCAGGTCGATGTGCGACAGCGCGCCGGGCTCGCCGGGCGCCGACATGTACGAGGGGAACCTCTCGCTCTACGAGATCGACCCGCACGAGGTCAGTCACTACTCATCTATACTAACATTCAAACGTACACTGTGGATCATGATTAAATAACTTTTAAAAACATCAGGACATCAAAAATCATTCATCAAAAAATTTATGACAAACGCCTTATAAATGTGTCATATTTTGATTGAAACACCCATTAAACAAGGTTTAATTTTTATCTACAAACGCAGTTAGTATCTATCAAAACTACATACAGGTATGAGCAAGGCAGCGCATGCTGAGTCTACCCTGTCTTGTTACATATATTATGAGCAAATATGCTGAGCCTGTCCTGTCCTGTGTAATGTTTATGTTGTTGTGTGCGTGCAGGTGAGCGCCACGTCGACGGACGCGCGCGGCAAGCTGAAGTCCGCCTTCCTGTTCCACCTGCGCCGCGACCACCACGCCGCCATGGCCATCGTGCAGGTGCGTGCCGACACACCGAAACTACACTTCCCATTTCATTCACTTATTCTTTTAGGGTAACTTGAACCAAACATTTTCTATTGCTTGCTTGCTTTGACAGTATAGTGTCAGAGAAAGACAGCAATAGATTTAAATACGTTTAAATAAATATTTTGTGCAAGCCCACCAAAGTATGAAATTCACTGCATAAATCATACTTTTTTTGTAACATCACCGAGAGTGTGTACTATTTAGTAAAGGATCAAAAATAATTTCACATGTAATAATGTTCGTTTTGTATAATTTCTTCTAATTTTCTCCGTGTCTAAGACGTCCCTACATAGTATTATTGATTGTGTGTGACAGGAGCTGAGTGGCGGCGGCGGCGGCGGCGCGGCGCGCGCGGAGGCGCTGCAGCGCACGCTGGTGGCGGTGGCGGCCGAGATCCTGGACGACGTGCCCAACGGAGACCCCAGGTCACACCAACCACACTACCTACCTACATATTGATTTACCTACTCTAAACAGTAAATATATCAGTGACACATTATGACCGCATCCACGACGCCAGCGGTACGCCCTAGTAGTAATTACTCGAGAATTTCGAACAAACCTCCGCCTTCAATAGACTAAATACTGTGTAAATTTTCAGTGAGTCAGTTTCACCCTAAAACAGAATGTTCAGCTCTGTCCGACATCCTTATGAAACTGCCAAATATTTGCAGTACTTAGTGAGCTGAATGTATCCGTGTGTGACACCTCAATGATGTACTTCTATACTATTGTATACATGACCGACAAGTACTTACCGGTGCAGATGGAAGCAGCGCGCGCGCAGCTCGGGGCGCGTGCCGCTGGGCAGCTCGTCCGCGCTGCAGGAGGCGGCGCAGGTGCGCGACAAGCAGCGCGCGCTGGCGCTGCTGCTCGCCTTCGCGCAGCGCGCCGGACTGCTGCCGCCGCCTGAACAAGGTACCATTTTTTAATACGGCAGCCCAACCCAACCGGTAGGGAAAATTGCAAGATTTCATACTTATAAAAAAAATTCCCGCCGTAACATTCAGCCTTTTTCCCCCACCAGATGTCATCACCACTGTAGTGTCAGTAGTTCGGTTAGGTTAGCCTCGTTGACTACGAACCACCACCCTGTCAAATATTGATTTGTTCGCTTAATTATATGAGATTTTGGTGCTTACAGAGGCGAGCGGGGAGGCGGCGGAGACGGCGGCGGCGCTGCTGGTGCTGTGCTGCCGCCTGGCGCTGGCCGCCGCGCTGCTGGCGCTGCCGCCCTCGCCGCTGCTGGACCGCGCCGTCAACAAGGTACAACCACTGCTCACCTTTCATGCAAAAAGTTATGTTATGCTAGAGATAATTTTATTTAATAATCTGCACTGTGAAATTATGCTGACGACTATAATCCCCGGAGGGTCTTTAGAGATCATGTGCAGCACGAGCACGACCTGGCTTTTCGCTTTAGTTTTGGTATTCACAAATCTCTCCTAGATTTATTCACGATAATCACGATGTTTTCTTCACCGTAAGCGCAATGGAAATAAATAAGATGAATAATAAGAATGCATCGAACACGGCATCTAAGGATCTGAAAATTGTAAAACCCTACAGCAATACTTACATCCGCAGGTGATGAGCAGCGCGGAGACACAGGCGGAGGAGGAAGAAGAGGTGGTGGCGGCGGTAGCGGCGGGCGTGCTGCCGGCGCGCGCCGCCGTGTTCCGCCGCGTGTCGCGCGCGCCGCGCCTGCTGCTGGCGCTGCGGGACCTGCTCGACCCCGCGCCCGCCGCCGACATCGTCAACATCTTCAATGTGAGTGCTCTCTGTCTACCAGATACCAGACTATGCCGTCAGTTTACCAGAGCCGGGAAAGTCAGCGGATCTCTTAATTCGCTTGGCTGGCGTGGTTTGCCAGGTACAAAACCTGACACACCACGCTGCTGCCTCGTGCCGCTGCCTCGCACCGCTCTGGCGGACCAGCAGACTATTGCTGTGGCAACGTATCTATGAAAAATTCAATAACATTCCATTAATTTCTCCATTACTTTCCACTTTTATTGTACGGTATACCTGTATATTGTCTCCCGCAGTCGGCGCTGGCGGCGGTGCAGCGCGCGCGCGCGGCGTGGGGCGCGCGGCTGGGCGTGGCGGCGGCGGCGGCGGCGGCGGGCGCGTCGGGGCTCGACCCCGAGCAGCGCGCGCTGCACCGCGCCGCCGTGAGCCTCGTGCAGCGCAGCCTCAGGTAATGATTACTTACCTACTTAACCATCTGTACACTGGAGTATTTAGTGCCGAAAAGAAGCATCTACTCTTGAAATCTTACCTTTGCGGGTCCTTCGGTGATCAGCATTGTAAATTTAATGCAAACCTGAAATTTAAATTGGTTGAACCACTTAGAAGGAAATCAAACCTAATGTAGCATCTTGCATGACACGTATTCGTGATATTTTTACTTAAGCTAAAATCAAGTATAATGTGTAATGATTGATTGCGTGTTGCAGTGACGGCAGCGGCGCGGGGGCGGGCGCGGGCGCGGCGGCGGCGGCGGCGGAGGGCGCGGCGCGGCTGGCGGAGCTGGTGCTGCTGGACGCGGCCGCGCTGCGCCGCGCCGCCACCGACCACCTCTACGAGGCGCTGCGCAGAGACCTCATCCTGCCATTCAGTTAGTACTTATTTTAAGATCTATAAAATTTGGCAAACCGAAAGTCCTTCAATCGTAAATACTACAATAAGAGCTCCGTATGAGTACTCAAATTAGTACAACGACTAACTTGTGAAGAAAACCAAACGGCGAAAAAACCAACTGAAACTTTGGCATCACAGTCGTGGGCAGCAAAAGGGCGACTTAAGCAACCAATTTTATTAGATCTGTAATTAGCGTTAACTTCTCCTCCCCATTGCAGTGAGCGCGGGCGAGACGGAGCGCGCGCTGGCGCTGGCGGAGAAGTTCGGCGAGTTCGAGCTGCTGATCCAGGCGTGCGTGCAGCGCGGCCAGCTGGGCCGCCTGCGGGACTACATGCACAAGTACCAGGACCAGGTACAAGCCACGACCACGTCTCATTCACTTCTGCATTACTACCAACATTAAGGCTAGCCCTATGCTGTTAGAGTCTGCCTGTACTGCTCTGCGTCCCAGCATACACTTGCCTAATGATTGCTATATATTAAAAATATGCCCAAAACCCTGAAATGAATAAATGAGTGTTGTGTTACTGCAGGGTCTCCCCGAGGCGGCGTACGCGTGGCTGGCGTCGCGCGGCGGGCGGCACGCGGCGCTGCTGGTGCGGCAGCTGGCGGGGGCAGGCGCGGGGGAGGGCGCGGGGGCGGCGCGCGCCGCGGCCTGGCTGCGCGCTGCGCCCGGACGCAAGCCGCTGCTCGCGCTGCAGCAGCTGGAGGTAACTAATAAACACTGAAGGTGTTTCTGACAATTCATGTAGTTTGTTTCCCAATCTAACGATTGTTTTAGATTGTCATTTTATTACCTCTTATGCCATGTATAAGACAATCTGTAGCCATTAAAGTCAATTATATTCTGTGTGTGTAGGTGCGCGAGCACGCGGCGGCGGCGGCGGCGCTGGCGGCCATGGCGGACGAGGAGACCGAGTCCGTCAACAGGATGACGGTGAGATCACTACCAATATTGACAGTTTTAATTACAGAACTACCAGTTATAGTCGAACGATTTAGACAGTTTATAATTTTTATGTGCTAAAATTTTTGCCGCCACTACATAAAAAATGTGAGTGACCTTGTGACATTCCAGACGATGGCGTCGCTGGCCAAGCTGTGCGCGCTGGCGGGCGACGAGGAGGCGGGCGGGGGCGCGCTGCGGCGGCGCGTGGAGGCGCGGCTGGCGCTGGGCGAGCAGCACGCCGCGCTGCCGCGCGCGCTGCGCCTGCACCACGGCCTCGACGCCGCCGACGCGCGCGTGCACGCGCCCGACGAACTCGTGCAGGTACACTGTTACATCTATGCATTAGTTTTCATTTAGTTCCTCACACATATTTACTAAATAGTGTTTTCGTTTCAAATTCTGTGAAATGTCTACTATGGTGTCCTAATATTGATACAGCGACGAACGTAGGCAGCTAATGAACCCCTGCCATAAAATATGTCTTATACAATTTGCGTGATGCTAACCGGAGCCAATACAAAGTATGACCGTTCATTTACACAGCAGAGTTCTCTCTCATATCAGAGTATACCGTGTTTCAACCGCTTTATAAAAGCTTTTACCATAAAACGGAATAGTAAGTGAATAATCCGTTTGCATTAGGTAACGAGTTAGTAGCACGAGGCGCAAAACAAGACGTGGCTAGTTTTCCATCGCGCTCGCTCTAGAGGTCGTGCGATGTGAGAGAACGCGTCGCGTCGCTTGTCACGTCTTGTGTCTTGCGCCCTGTGCTAGCTATACTACAGAGTGTTCGTTGTTTGCAGATGTACGTGCAGTGCGGCGGCGGGCTCACGGAGTACGACTACAAGAAGGCGCTGGACCTGGCGGAGAGCGTGCGCGACCCCGAGCTGCGCGACGACCTGCGCCTGCGGGTACAAGCACCTACCTTAGGGTGCTTTTCCACCAGAGATGTGCTATGCAGCTATGCTGCGAAGATGTGATATCTACGCTACGAAAATATGTGACCGTTTCCACCAATACTACGCTAGGTAGCTGTGCGAGGAAGATGCGCTACGAAGATGCGCCGCCGCAAAGTAGCTGTGCGAGAAAGATGCGCATCTCGAGCTATGCTATGTATCGATAGTAGGGAAACGACGGGGGCGGCGGCGCCATAGCTACACCACTCGCGATGGTCCATAGCACATATCCATAGCACGCATCCATAGCACACATCCATAGCACGCATCATTCCATACAAAAAACATATCTTAGTTGAATCCGTTTCCACCAGTGCTAAGCTATGTGCACCAATAATTATGATTGGTGGATATCAAACGCATCCATAGCATCGTAGCATAGCACATCTCTGGTGGAAAAGCACCCTTATCCATGCATGCTACAGACTACACCTCATTATTCTACTTTCTGTTGGGACGGACAAATAATCCTCTTTTGACATACTTAATACCTACTTATACGCCTAAATAAAAGACAAAATACAAATGAAAGTTGCTGCTGGTCACTACAATTACCTAGTGTACTCGTTATATTACCGTTATATTTCCTATCCTACACTACATAAATATTACCAAAACGACATAACTACTTACTCAGGTTCACTATGCAAGATACCTACTTAATTTATTTTTCTGTATACCTACCAACATACAAGTGCATTGTGTGTGCAGGTGTGGTGCGCGTGCATCCGGCACGACGACTGGGCGGGCGCGGCGGCGGCGGGGGCGGGGGCGGGCGCGGGGGGCGAGCGCGACGCGCTGCAGGACCGCCTGTTCTTCAAGCTCATCGACCTCGTGCACGTCATGGGTAACTACCACCTCACTGCCTCTTACCGGCTATACCGGGCTCATTAGAGTGGCCGTGACCTTTGTTAAAGCTACACTACATTGTGTTGCTGAATGCTGAGACCCTGTGTCCCTAGCACGTTATCGGTCGGAACACCTTGGACCAGTGGTGTGCAAGAATATTCTATCTGCTAGCCCCAAAAAGACTTCTTAGTCTGTCGGTGCCAACTACTACTGGTGGTTCGTCACCGTTGTGCTTGTCCTCATTTGTTGACTGCCCAGGGGACGCTGGACTTAAATAAGGAACAGTTGAAATAAGTCTAACTACACCTCATAACTTTTCGCATAAATATGCATCCATATTTATGCGAAAAAAGTTAAAAATCTTGGTTCTCGGTTATACCGTGCATTGTTTCTGTTGTGTGTCATTGTATAACGACATTGTGTGTGTGTGCAGGCGGCGACCTGGAGCTGGTGCTGCCGCCGCTGGAGGACATCCTGACGGCGCCGGAGCTGGCCGAGCTGGTGGGCGACCCGCGCACGCACTACCTCATCAAGTACGGCTACGAGTGCCTCGACGCGCGCGCCCCCGCCGCCGCCGCCACGCCCGAGCAGATGATGATCGAGGCCTGACACTCTAGTGAAGTGACTTGTGATGTGTAACACCACGGAGTTTCGCAAGTTAACTTAAATGTGATACAGACTTGGATACCTGTGGTTAATTGATGAAATCAATAATCTGTTACATACTTATTGTGAAGCTGTAGTTTGTATTGTAATGCTGGTGTTTTAGACTGATAAGAACTGTATTTTAATTATTACTCTTTAAGGTTATGTTAATATTTTTTTAATATAAATTTTGAAACGAAAAACCTTAGTATGATTTCTTTAAAAATTATGAATTATTTATTATTGATTACGTAACCCATAACATCCAACTAGGCATTTTCATCATGCATAAAAAAACCACGAATGGGTATGATGCTACCACTGATATTCTACATTATAACGCTACATCCATCTTACCCAAAAAGGTAAATAAATACGCCAAATATTATTACACAAAATAATGTATTCAATGAATCAATAGTCAAGAGTTACTCTACAATAACATACTTAAAACTACACAAGAATGTAAATACACAAGTCTGCTGAACATTTAAAAAAATAGGATAAGGTGGCGGGTTATATTACTTTAAATTAATGAATTTGTAGACAACACTGTCGAGAATAAATATAACATCGCGAGCTCAATCAAACAACAAATGTATAAACTTGTAAAAATCAACGAGTTAGTTCTATCGGAGGTGAGGGGGGAGGGGGGATACTTCACGGGGGCGTCAACAGGACACGGGGCGCCTCCGATGTTATACTTACTACTTCAACAACTATAAATATACGGCGAGATACAATGATAAAAGATTAACTAGTAAAAATGTAAAATGCTACGCTAAAATATAAACAAGATATTCCAAATAATAGCTAAAACAATTTGATTATGCATTTATACTGAAACGCTATTATGATTCTGTCGTTCTAAACATTCAATTTCTTATGTAAAATTTAATACGAAAGTACTAATTCTATATAACTAGAAAAACACATGATTTTCAATAACTCATTGGTCCCCAAAACGTCTTTTTATGTTGCTAGGTATTGGACCCATTCTATTTACTAATTATAAACCAATGTTTTGTGACGAATCTCCATGATTAAGGGAATGTATATAACAATATACTAGTAAAAATACTATCAAATATAATATGCATGCAGTCAAATATAACTAGAACATACCTAAATAGTATGGAAATAAACGAGTAACAGGGTCAAGGCACATTATTTGCATTCAGAATGCTGTTTATATTGTCACTATAATACGTTTAGTTTACGTTCCGCGGTTACAGCATCCGTGCTGAATGACGTACATATTATTATTTAATCATCTATTTTCAAATACAAAGTAATTGATTTGATACTCCCCAATATCCTGCAGTTCTATAAGTACTGTAAACTTTGCCTAACTACAATGCTATGTCGGTTGACTTGCACCAGTAGCATACCGCCCAAGGTGAAGCCTGTTCAACCTGAGCTGCATAATGCAGTGTGGCTGGTGCGGTGGCGCCGCGGCGGTGCTCAGTTGAGGTGGCTCTGCGGCCGCTTCTTGCGACTGAACAGTCCGCCGAACACGCCCTTCTTGTCCTTCTTCTCCTTGGGGTGGCCGCCCAGCGACAGCTCCGACTCACCCGACGATCTGCAAAAACAAATATTTACATATCATTTTATATACTCTTCACTATTTCAATATCGCAGACGGCCCTTTCCTACAGCCTCATGTATCGCAGGCCAGACCGCGCCCATCGTGGGTATGAATCCGATGAGGCCTGTGGTCGCCCACTCCAGACAACAGAAACGTCAGCAACCGCAAAGTATATGTAGCCTACAGGAGTGAAGCGATCGTTTCTACAGGCTGTGCGAACCCTTACGTCGTATATAGGTGTACTACAGTGAGCTAGGTGTACTATGTGTGAAGGAGCGGTGCAACTGACCTGGAGGCGGGTCGGTTGTCGAGCGCGGGCGAGCCGCCGCTGCCGGCCACGGACGCGGGCCGCGCGCCGCCGCCGCTGCCGCCGTACGCTGCGGACACAAATCACATACCATGTTATTATGGTGTTGTAGCTGTGCAGCATTAGTAATCAAGACTCTCATCTAGTTTCAGGCATCGTAAATTGTTCAAGGCCCTTATATTGTGTAGGTTTTACATTATTACCGATCGAGCAGTGAAACATAACGCAAAATTTAATGGCGCGGAGCTAGTGCAGCTACTTACCGCCATACAAAATTCACGTTTATTCGCTGCTTCCCGAATGGTACAAAACTCACACTCAAGCCCAGTGGAATATCGATGGCGGGAGTTTAGAAGCTTGGCGTTAAACAAAGCTCACCAATAAACGCCAAGGCAACTAAGTAACAAAATATTGGGTAGAATAATAAGGCCCAACAAGTATTGCCTTGTTCACTAATGCCACGCACCGTAAAGAGCAAATTAAAAAAAACACACATAAAAAATACTTCAATAAAAAACTATGAACCTCACCAGTAAATAATCTACTAGAGAATAGATTAAAAAAGCTTTAAAACATATCTGTGTATCAGAAGTATGGTGTGTTAGTGGCTAACTACAAGGAATAGTAACAAAAGATGATCCACTCATAAATATAAATAACAACTACAGACTAATCGCTTCACTGTTTAAGTAACCGGTTGAAGTAAAGCGATTGTCTATTTAGATAGTCTACTTAAAAAAATGCATAAATAAATACAACTAAAGCGTCACAAAGTAAAGCAAAGCGACAGTGAAACGTACACATTATAAACACATATTTATACATAGAGATAAACAAACGTACACTGCACTCGATGCAGCACGTACAGCAGGTGGCTGGATCCTGGACGCGTGCGCATAAAGTATCTCATACGGTACTTAAATAGGAACAGCGGCCGCTACACGAGTTCGCTAACGACGTAGATAAATGTCACTATATCGCCATTCGCCAAAACCAGTTTATTGACGTCGCTAACGAACCCTCGTAGCGGCCGCAGGTATTGGATTGAATGTAGAGAAGAAAATACAGGGTGGAGAAACAATAAAACAGTAAAACCATTACCGAGGATTCGAACTTAACCTTCTTCTCAATCACAAAGTTCTCGAGTCTGTAGGTAGGTATATGGTAAATATTTCAAACTTATGTTAGTTATAATATATTCCCAATAAATACTACATAGGACTAAAATATAATATCTTGTTTAGAAACTAACATACAAAGATACTAAATTGAGGGAAATGATGCAGAATAAGTTGTTCAATTCAGTAAGCTTGGTAAATTATTTACACAAATTGTTAGTATTCGTAAGCAGCACACGAGATCTAAAAAAGAAAAACTACATAAATCTACCTTAAGATATAATACATAAATCTTAGAATACACCAATAGATTCGTTCATAATAGAGATAAGTACTTAGATAACTCCCTGCGAAAAGAACTCCTTCTAATACAAAGCGAGAGCAAGCGATCTACTCTTATAAAAACTGTATGTATTTGCCATTATTCAAGGCAGCAGTAGCTAAGAATCTCGGATCTATGCGTCTGTGAAGTTTTAAACTGTGTCAGTCTCCGTTTCAAAGGTATGCATCCCCTCAGGTCACCAACAAGGTTCCTCGCTCATTTTGGCTCAGTACATGGAGTCGTGACTTCACAGATGCACAGAGCCGGCGGCGGCGCGGCGACTGACCGATCTCGCTGGCGGTGTAGAAGTGCGAGGTGGTCTCCACGTTCTGCCAGTTGTTGTTCTGTCTCTCGCGCTCGCTCCACGTGTGGCGCGCGTTGTTGTTGTCCACGCGCTGCTGCTGCTGCTGCTGCTGCTGGTAGCGGCTCACCAGCGCCGTCACCGACTGCTTCTCTGTGTTGTTGCGCTCGGGCACGCTCGGCCCACGCTCGGGCACACTCGGCCCGCGCTCGGGCAACTTCGGGCCTCGCTCGGGCACGGACGGCGGACCGGTGGACGGGAGCGGGGGTGCTCCGTCCGCTTATAAAATGTTACGGGTTAGAGTTGTGTTTTGTTAGATATTTTCATGTAAATAGCACTGAAGAACGAGACAAATCTATGAAACATCAAATGGCCAATCATAAAAATCAATAACTTCATACGGTGAGGGTCTGTTCAGCCAGATAAGCAGTCCAAGGAACCGATGGCAGTTGGTCTATTCCAATGGCCACTAAACTATATTCGTATCACACTGTGCTTTCTTACATGAAAATATTATAAGTTAAAATGAGTCCTGTAGATCAGAAATGTTAAGTAGTTTTTTGTAAAATGTAGGAGTTTAATTAATGTGATGTATCAATTTATATTTAGTCTTAAAAATAGGACTATCACAAGTTACAAAACAAATTGCATTTGGACGACACAATGCGTACCTAACCTTATGCATATAAGTACAATACATGTTACAGAACTATGAGTTACAGAACCCAGTACCATCTTATATATTTTTAGGCTCGTACACAAAACTGCGATGCTAGCTCGCACCACGCTGGCTACGTTCTCTGCCTACGGGGCATCTGCAAGTATGAGGGCCGTGTTTTGGCGTTGCGTGTCATCGCAGTTTTGTGTTCAGGCCCGGTACAGTGTGGCTCGAGTCCTGAAGCGCCAGCAGTGCGCGGGAGGTACCTGATCGCTGCGACTGGATGAACTCGGTGTTGATGTCGCGTCCGTTGGAGAACCGCGAGCGCCCCCACGACGGCTGCTGCTCTGAATTTCTGCACAAAAATGAAAGCTCAATAAGAATTTGCGTAATGTATCATAACATTCTGATAGGTGTAATTATCAAATAGCATATATTGAAGTCACGAAACTATCATCAGTGTTAACCAAGGAATCAATTCTACAGTTACTTAATCTGCTGAATGTGGGATTGTACATTACGTGTAGACATGCAGAGATGATTGTTACCTGAGTTGGACTTCAGTCGCCTCTTCTGACGTTTGTCGTGGCGGTAGGGACGGTAGCACCGTTGATTCTGAAACGGATAAAAAGAAAATTAGTACAAACAAGAAGAATAAACACTAGTTTACTCGGATATGCATTTACATTTCCAGCATTTGTTATGAGAGGATTCCGAGCGCATCGCCCTTGCTGTAACAGTAGATTAGAGAACAAGCGGCATAGCGCGCACCAGCATGGCGTGGTTTCGAAATGTTTGTGGTGAAATCTAATTAGAGTTAGTCCGCATTTTCGTTATGGAATTTATAAGATATGGCGGTAAGTACTGCATGTGCGTGTATGTACTGTAGGTATTGGTACGTACCGACGATCCTGTCGGGCAGGGCGCGCTGCTGGCTGCTGCGGTGCTCCTGCAGGATCTCGGCCTGCGTGCGCGCGCGCCGCGCCGGCTCCGGCGTCGGCGACTCAGACGACGACGACGACGCGTTTCTGCAACCACAACAGTTAACTATATGTAACATTTTTGTATAACCGACGTTGAGGATAGATTAAAAAAAGGCCTTTATTCCAGGTATCATGAGGGTCCCCTAAGACCTATTAAACTGAATCGGTGTTAGGTTAGGTTAGTGGTTAGACCAATGGGTCAGCGAACAAAATACACCGACAGTATTAGTTATTTGTTGTGTACGTACTCGTGCAGGCGGCGGCGCAGGTCGGCGGCGGGGTCGGGCGCGTAGGGCGTGAGCTGCAGCGGCGGCGGCAGGCGCGCGTGGAAGGCCAGCTTGTTGACCCACTCCTGCATGAGCGGCTGCGAGGGGCACGCTAGCAGGAACTCCGCGCCGTCCGCCAGCCGCACGCGCAGCACCGCGCCGCGCTTCGTGTAGTCCGTGGCCGGCTCGCAGCGCGCCTGCACACACAATACACATAAACATTACTCAATCATATCGTCTTCACACAATTTATGGAAAAATCTCGAAGGAATCTAAATGTACGCTAGATGTTTAATTAAACTGTACCCTCCTTTCAATGGTAAAACGGTGTGGATGAAAGAAGTGCCTTCCAGTGACCTGTTACTCATGTACGCCTGGCACAGTCAGCGTTTGACGCTAATCTTTGCTAATCCACGATAAACTCTCGTCTTGCTCCTCTATAGCTAGAATAGTGAACATAATTGTAACTAGTGCCGTCGTAGTCGTAAGTGAGAGTGTACATACGTTGGCGATGGCGACGGGCGGCGCGGCGGCCTTGGCCTGGTGGAAGTCGTCCTCGTCGCGGAAGAAGCACAGCAGCTGTCCGCACAGCACGCAGTAGTACTGCCGCCACGAGCGCACCGCCGCGCGCTTGCCGCCGCACCCCGCCTCCTGCTTGCGCTCCAGGAACCCTGACACACAGGAGGAACACATTATTACCAGTCGCTTTGCGGCGATGGAAGGAGCTATTCTAGACTCCAGACTACCTCAGAAGTCTAGGATATATTAGAAATTCAGAACAGCATCAGAGATTAAGCGACATGTCATAAAACATAGCTCTAATCTGAAAACAAGATTTGAAAAATTATTTTATTTCTCATTTAAACTTTATATTTCTATGTACACAATACCATCTAAATAACTAATATAAAATTAAAATTAAACTAAAAAGAAAATGCTGGCCAGATCGCTGCCACTGTCGGGTAGGGTACCCAAGACGCTGGCCGCGTTACCCCGCTGTATAGCGATGCTTAGCCTTAATCTGAAAACTGAAGTCGCTATGGATCGGTCACATCCGAAGAACCGATAACCGGTGTGGAGACCACGGATATGCGAGTAGGTATATAATGTAGACAATAGGAGTAGGTAGTGCCTGCAGGAGGAAGGGCGACAACACAGTTGGCGCTCCTTGGGAGATGCATAAGTCCAGCAGGGGATTATTAAGGACTGATGATGAAGATTGCGACTCAATTTAAATTGATATAAGAAGGCTAGCTTATGGTTGAATATTTTTCCAGTTTACCTTCGATCTCGACGGGCGGCAGGTCGGCCACGTCGGCGTGGCGGTGGCGGCGGAAGCTCTGCGTGCGGCGCCGCGTCGTGAACGACGGCGTGCGCTTCGGCGTCTTCGTCGACGACACCTGCACACGAGTTAAGGACATAGGATATAAGATTTAGGCGACAGCTGTGATCATACAAACCACTTAGTTTGCCAGTATAAAAATGTGATGTTGATACGTAATTAACAATGCATGTAGTTACCTGCATGCTCTCGGCGCGCTTGACGGCGCTGGGCAGCGCGTCGGCCTTCTGAGCCGCCTCGCTGTCCGCGGCCGGCGCCTCCACTGGGGCCGGGGGCGGCACCGCCGGGCTCTCCGCCTGTGTACAACAAGATATTTATTACTTTACAGGACTCAATTACACACAAAAACACAGTCAATAATGCTTATGTATTGAATTGAAATTCGTCAACAACTTTTAGCCATGAAACATTTTCTATCATTCTCTTGCGTTCGCTGCTCGTTCTCGCTGGTTCAGTCCAGTATATGCAGGTATGCGCGTGACTGACCTGCGTGTCGCGGCGGCGCTCGCGCGCGAGGCGCTCCACCTCCTGGCGGCGCAGGGCCTCGGCGCGCTCGGCGGCGGCGCGCGCCGCGCTCTCCCGCCGCGCCGCCTCCTCCTCCTCCTGCTGCTGCTTGAAGGCCGCCTCCACCTGTCGGGTACAAGTGCTTATGATGTCAATAAAATTGTATCAATACCGGTTAAGACTCGAAATTCACAACCTATTGTCAAATGATTGCTGGGCAGAGGGAGAGACTCTAAAACACTACAGAAAAATCCGTATTGGGCACACCTCATCCCCTCTGCAGCCGCCTTTGTAATCCTGCTAGTAGTGGTGTACTCACGAGCGTGATCCGCTTGAGCGCCTCGAAGCGGTCGCGCTGCGCCTCGATGGTCTCCTCCAGGTCGCGGTGGCGGTTGATCATCTCCTCCACCTGCGCCAGCGACTCGCCCAGCTTGCCGTCGCGCACCAGCGGCACTCTGCACAAACACGCACATTACTTGCAACTCAGAAATTAATTTCACAAATAACCACAAAATTGTCAACGCTTTCTTTGTTGCTTGGAACCTGTAATAAATATCCAGCGATGCGTGACCATCGTAGTATGTCGCATAATGCCGGCTAGTTTGACACGCAAACTTGTAACGCAAACTTGCAGCGGGTTAACGAGTGATTAGGTAGTGTACCTGGTGGAGATCCAGTGGTCGAGCGCGTCGGCGTCGCGGCGGAAGCAGAGCGCGTCGAGGTGCGTGCGGTACAGCGCGGCGCGCAGCCCCCACGTGCGCGCCAGCAGCTCGCGCCGCGCGCGCAGCCCCGCCATGCGCTCCGAGATCTCCGCCGACATAAAGTGCCCCTCCGACACCAGCTTCTCGCCTGAGGGGAAGACGCGACAATTATTAGGTTGGTTATACCGACAATAATCCACACAATGGGATACTTGATCCCCCATGCTAAATGTACAGATCCTGATAAGTCTAGCTATCATGCCATTGTTATTGCACGCTGCTTATACAGGATGTCCCAAAAGTCAACGTCATCCCTTAAAGGGCTGATAGGTCAGCTCATGAGAGGCCAGAATATCACAATATGACCTTAGTAAAAACTCGATAATTTTCGAGATATTGACACTTTTATAAATTTGCTGAAAATCGACACCTTGGATCAGTTTTTTGCGTGCCGCCGGTACAAAAATCGATATTGTTAGAATTTGTTTGGTGTTGCATCACCCTGTATAGCCCTGCTATTGATCGCAGTCAAAAAAAAATATCGAGTAATGCTGTATGTTTAAAAAAACACGGTTTTCAAAGTCATAAAAGGTAATCGTATTTTTTTATAAACAACTTTGACTCTACATACTGTAAAAACAATATACCACGCAAACCTGGCACCTTATTTGAAAAGATTGCTCATTTAATGCAGTTTCCAAAATGGTATAAAACGTTGCTATTGTTTCAATTAACAAAAAAGTTATTGCTATTTTAGTACAAAACGACCTCGATGTAAAATTGTTTGAAGGAAATTTATCTGACTGAATTTATTAAGGGTAAGTCATGTTGGAATGAGTAAAAGTAAAATAGGTGGTGTGGCCGGGAGTGGGAAAAGAGACGACGCAAAAATAGCTAAGAAAAAACTTACCAAACTCTTATAAAACATATTTTGCGTTTTTTACACCTTATTTAAAAAAAACAAACATTTATTGACTTTTATTTTTATTTCTCAAAATTATAACACCACATTATTATATAAAGTACATAATCAGCAAAAAATAATACTCATTAATGGTCATAATCATAATTTTGAGAGTTTGGTTTTGTTTAACAATAACTTTAAAATGAATAACAAGTAATTAGAGGTAATGTTAATGACAAACTGATCTGTCCCTTTTTTGGATACTGTGGGTGTACAATGTACATGTGTAAGCGTTTTACTTGTACAATAGCACACATCAGCACTACTCAGGAATGTACGTTACCATGCGCTACATTTATGGGGAATGTGGAGTTGCTATAGTCCACTTTTTTCGAGAAAGATACTCAAAATGCGTATTTTTTATTAACTGTGACAACGTTGTCTCTTTTCCCACTCCCGGCCACACCACCTATTTTACTTTTACTCATTCCAAAATGACTTACCCTTAATAAATTCAGTCAGATAAATTCCCTTCAAACAATTTTACATCGAGGTCGTTTTGTACTAAAATAGCAATAACTCTTTTGTTAATTGAAACAATAGCAACGTTTCATACCATTTTGGAAACTGCATTAAATGAGCAATCTTTTCAAATAAGGTGCCAGGTTTGCGTGGTATATTTTTTTTACAGAATGTAGAGTCAAAGTTGTTTATAAAAAAATACGATTACCTTTTATGACTTTGAAAACCGTGTTTTTTTTAAACATACAGCATTACTCGATATTTTTTTTGACTGCGATCAATAGCAGCTATACAGGGTGATGCAACACCAGACAAATTCTAACAATATGAATTTTTGTACCGGCGGTACGCAAAAAACTGATCCAAGGTGTTGATTTTCAGCAAATTTATAAAAGTGTCAATACCTCGAAAATTATCAAGTTTTTACTAAGGTCATATTGTGATATTCTGGCCTCTCATAAGCTGACCTATCAGCCCTTTAAGGGATGACGTTGACTTTTGGGACACCCTGTATAACGGAGGAATCATTAAGGCCTACGCAGACACCTACGACATGGCGAGGGATTTTGACATCCAGTCAGAGCGCACTAGCCTAGCCGCTTAGAAATCGCGACATTCCATCGCCTTTACTATGCTAGACGGTTGGTATTTTGGTTCGCTGATTTTTTTGTTGCCATCGTGGTTGGTAAATGATGACGCAAAGTGTTGTCACTGACCGTCGGCGTAGAGCGCGTTGAACTCGTCGTCCTTGGCTTTTATCTCGGCGTGGATGTCGTCGTGGCGCGCCACGAGCCGCTCCGCGCCCGCCACGTCGCGCGCCAGCTCCGGCGCCGTCACGCGCGCCAGCGTCTCGTTCGTCCACGCACTGGGGGTATACAACCAACGTCGTTAACAAAATATTTACAGAATCTAAAATTACAATAAGTCAAAGAACATTATCTTCTTCGGTATTCAAAATCTTTGCTTTGGTCGGATAATTTCTTTAGTTTTATATACGCTAAATTAGGTAGATGTAGTGGTACTCACAGCAGGTCGTGGTAGGTGGAGAAGTGCGCCTGCAGCTGCGTGGCGAGCTCGAGCTGCTGCTGCTGCTGCGCGGCGCGCTCCGCCACGCGCTGCAGCGCCGCCGACACCTGCTGCAGCTTGCACGACACGTGCGACTGCGCGTCCGGGAATAACTCGCCCAATCTATAATGCAAAAAACAGTGTTCAAGATAAAAAAAAAAATCATGCGCTTCTGTTCATTATGAGCGTTTTTTGCCTAGTGTATTTCGTGACATTTGTTTGTCTCCGAGGCGTGTGCAGCTCGCTGCTCAGTACTCACTGCTGGGCCTGGTCGGCGAGGCGGGTGTGCTGCGTGCGCACGGCGGCCAGGTCTGCGCTGAGCGCCTGCAGGCGGCGCCCGCGCGCGTGCAGCTCGCTGGCGCGCGGCGCGTCGCCCTCTAGCAGCGCCTCCTTCTCCAGCACCCACGCCAGCGTCTCGTCCGCCGAGCGGTCGAACTCGTGCACCTGCCGCGCGCCCGCCAGCGCCTGCAACACAAACAAACCCCAGTTATGTAGAGGAGATTCCGTAAGGATACGCAATATTCACATTGTTCAATGAATGAGCGAGTTCGCGTACACCCACAAAATAGACTCTTTCGGATGCCGCTGTTCTCAGGTGAACTCGTTGATACACTAGACACTATATCTGTCTAATATAGTAGTGTTGTACTGACCTCCTGGCGGGCCTGCGCCAGCTCGTTGAGGTCGTCCCACAGGCCGCGCAGGTCCTCGAGGCGCGCGCGCACGCGCTCCGCGTCGCCCGCGCCCGCCTCCAGCAGCGCCTGCCCCGCCTCGCACACGCTCTCGATGCGACCCTCGTTCGCTGCAACACACAATATGCTTTATTACGGGTTTACATTCATATTTACCTTATAGGCCATTTACTAAAATGTATCTACGTCTTGAAGTACTTTTCGCTGTAATTAATCAATGAAACATAACGATAAGGCAAGAAACATAACTAAAACATCAAACTGACAATACTGTGTACTACACAATGCATTGAAAATATTACGATAAAAGAGCAGTGAGCGCGTATAAATAGCTTAGTGACATATTCAAGATGACCTACAAATGAATCATTTCTGCGCAGTGGTATTTTAATTTTAATTTTAATTTTCTTTATTTGGAAACAAACAGCTTTATAATATTTCACTTATAAACTAACATTAAGTTTATACACAAGCCAATAAAGTTTCACAAAGAATTTAAACATTAAAACAAAACATCAGTAACTTATAGTAGGTACATATAACAACATGATTTTACTTATAATCTAAAATTACATATAGTAAGTTCACCTTTGCAAATTTTATACGTAATCAGTTTTTAAGGTAGGTACTCATTATTTTTTTCTTATAACACAATGGTTTTTCATGAAATAGATCAGCTTGCTTATGCAACTTATTATAATTCTCGCAAGCTCGTATAACAAAGCGATTCTTTGTATAATTTCTACTACAGTTCTGTATCACAAAAGCCTTTTGATGACGGGAATTGTATTTACAATATAAATATATTCTACTGAGTAGGTATGGACTATCGACGTAGTGGTTGATAATCTTGTAAAGAAACATCTGGTCTCTCATTTCACGACGGTTTTCGAGTGATAGAAAGCAACTAGTGTCAAAAAATTTAAATTTATATTTTAATCTTTTTATGAATTTATTTTGAATTCTTTCTATGTTGTATATATGATTTAGGTATTGAGGGTTCCATACCGTAGACGCGTATTCAAGAACGGATCTTACAAATGAGTTAAAAAGCAAAATAAGAGTGTTCGGTTGTTTAAAGTCTTTACTTTGTCGAGATGAACGCCTAGGTCTCTCACTTCGGTTACCCTTCTTAAACTTTTATGATTAAAATTGTAATCGTATAAAATATGGTTTTTTTTCCTAGTAAAAGATATAACGCAGCACTTATCGATATTAAGAGAAATTTTATTAAGTTCGCAGTAATTTAATAGATTGTTCAGATCTGATTGTAAATTATGACAGTCTTCTATTGACTTAACTTTAATAAATATTTTGGTGTCGTCGGCATATAATAAAGAATCTGAGTTATTTAATATATTTGTTACGTCATTAATAAAAATGTTGAAAAGAAGGGGACCTAAGTGGGAGCCCTGGGGAACGCCAGAAGAGATAGGAATGAACGACGATGTATATCCCTTAATAGAAACCGCTTGCGACCTATTTTTTAAATAAGAAACCAACCATCGCAGAAGATTACCGTGTATACCGAATAAATCTAGTTTTTTTACTAGCAGATTGTGTGATATTTTATCAAACGCCTTTGAATAATCGGTATAGACGGCATCCACCTGAAATCCTTCGTCCAAAGCATTCAATACACTATCAATATATTCACATAGATTAGATTCAGTGGATTTTCTGTTAATGAAACCATGCTGGGAGTTTATTAAATACGGTCTAACTGAGGGAAACATAACATCATATATAATTTTTTCGAACAGTTTAGGAATAACATTGAGCTTAGATATGCCTCTATAATTGCATACGTTGTGCTTATCACTGTGATGTATCTGTCGTATTACTATATCAATGTGTGGGTAGGTTGCGCCAGTCGTGAATAAATGTGCAAACGATCAACTGTGTTTTACTTCGCTAGACTTTAATAGAACATTAGAACCACTAATATATACTATTTGGCGACGATTGGAAAAAAATTGGAGTGCGTGACTGTTTTTGTCAACATGTCGATTGGGAAAATCGGGGAATTTGACGTGGAAAACGGGAATTGGTCTCTGTACTGCGAGCGGCTCCACATGTACTTTGAAGCCAACGCAATCAAAGAGGACTTGCAATTGCCGACGTTAATCGCTGTGGTGGGTGAGGCTACGTACGAGCTCATGGTCAATCTAGTGAGTCCTAAATCTCCTAGTCAACTGAAACTCGAAGAGCTGGTGAAGGTTGTTCAAGATCACCTGCAACCTACGCCTTCCATACTGGCGGAACGGTATCGATTTCGGCAAAGACGGCAAGAAAGTGGTGAGTCAGTCATACAATACGTGGCGGTGCTAAAGAAACTGTCTAGATTCTGTGACTTTGGTAGTGCGCTGGACGATAATTTAAGAGACCAGTTTGTGTGTGGTCTATCTATGGACGTAATTCGTCAAAGGCTGTTCGCGGAGGAGAAAATACAATTTTCTAAGGCAATTTTCATTTCATTTCATTTATTCTTTCACAATAATACATTGTATTTGAATGTCACACAATAAAATTACACAATGATTATAATAATGCAATACAAAACAAAATACTAAAATAATACAAATAATAAAAAAAAACAAGTCAAAATAGGTCATGCACATGCAAGTTAATAAATTCGTCAACTGAGTAGAAGCACTTTTCCAACAAGAAGGCACGTAAAGAATTCTTAAATAAAGTTATTTTGTCAATTTGTTTCAAGTCAATTGGTAGTTTATTGTATAAGAACACAGCCTGATATCGCGCACTATGTTCCGCAATTTTGAGTCTGGCGCTCAGAGAATTAATGCGAATATCTCTCCTCCTTGTTTTATTTCGCGCTTCCTTAAGATCTGCTGATTCGTATCTGGGTAGATTTTTTGATAACTTTGTGAGTAGTACAAAAATATACAAGGAAGGGGCAGTTAATATTCCTAACCTCACAAAGTGTTCCCTACACGAGTCCCAGGGTGGAATCCGGACCATTGTACGGATGGCCCGTTTCTGGATTGTAAATGCTTTTTTCATGTTGTAGTCATGACTCTGACCCCAAAACATGATGCTGTACCTCAACCTGGATTCAACTAATGCGTAATATACCATTTTAAGGTTTTCCAAAGTCAGCTCGTCTCTTAAAGTTCTGAGAGCATAGCATGCCGAGCTGATTGAACCCTCTATTGCGGTAAGTTCCTGCTTCCAGTTTAAAAACGAATCTATATTTATACCTAAGAACCTAACTGTCTCCACTAAACCTATCTGATCTCCGTCAAAATGAATATTAAGGGTGTCCTCATTCCTAGCGGTGTTTCTAAAGAGCATAGCACTAGTCTTACTTGGGTTAAGATGGAGTTTATTGCAACTAAACCACATCTTGAACGCATTTAGAGCAGCAGTAACGTTTTGGTTTAGGGTTTCAATATCGTCAGCATATAGAACAGCATTAGTGTCATCCGCAAATACCACCAGTTCTATATTTGGTATATTGTTGTGTATGTAGGTTATCAGATCGTTTGTGAAAGTTATAAAAAAGAGTGGTCCCAGAATTGATCCTTGTGGAACACCTCTTGTCACCTTACTCATGTTAGATTTAAATACCTTTTCCTCGCCAGTTTCTTCAAATTTTATTTCAACAAATTGATATCTGTTTTGAAGGTAACTTTTAAATATCTCAAGAGCTTGTCCTCTAACTCCATAGTGATCTAGTTTGTCGAGCAATATTGTGTGATCCACTGTGTCAAAAGCGGCACTCAGATCCAGGAATAGGCCAACAACCTTTTTCTTGTCATTGAGTTTTTTGACGATGTCATCTACTAGAGAGTCAATGGCATCACTTGTACCTACACCTTTTTGGTAGCCAAATTGTCTGTCATTTAATACTTTGTTCAAGTTAAGATGAACAGTCAGTCTGCTTTTCAGAAGTTTTTCATAAATCTTTGATAAGGTTGGTAGTAGCGAAATAGGCCTATACTTCTTGGGGTCAGTTTTTGATCCCTTTTTTAAAACCGGTAATATTTTCGCAATTTTCAGCTGTTCTGGGAAAATTGTATGTTCCATGCAGTTATTAAAGAAAAATGACAACGGTTCTGCCAATACATCGATATTTTCTTTCACAATATTGATTGGGATTTCATCAAATCCAAACGATTTCTTATTTTTCATGCTAGCTACTAATTTGACTAACTCTGCCGGTGTAACAGCTTTAAGATACATACAGTCTTCTGTTCTTACCGTGTTGGTTGTCAATATAGTATGAGCTGCGTTAAAATTTTCTGTGGTAGCAATTTCGCTATGATCAAAAAGTTTCGAAAATGTGTCCACTACAAGTCTTGGGTCATCAGTAATTCTATTTTCAAGTTTTAATGTCAGCTTTTTTTCATGTTTACATTTTTTTTTGTTACGATGTTTGTTAACCACGTTCCATATTGATTTCGATGAAAATTCAGTTTTTACAAGTTCTTTTATGACAGTATTCCGTTTTAGACTTCTAATAACTTTACGGTATTGGGAAATATAATTATGCTTGTAAACCAAAATAGAAGCGTCGGTATTGGATTTATTTCCAGAACTTAAAAAACGCTTCATTTTACTGGAGACCCTTATGCCTTTTGATATCCAACGATTTTTGTTCTCAATATTTGAGTTTATTTTTCTTTTACGTTTTGGAAAGCTGCAATGGAATATTTCAGTGAATTTACATAGAAAGCCATTTACACCTAATGCATGCCAGTTTTGGTTTAAAATTTTGTCTCTGAAAGTGTCTTTGTTTTTTTTACAATAAGTTCTTTGCTCTTTGTAAATACCCTGATTATTACTAAATTTACTATTGTTTGATGACACGAGTGTAGTTTTGTAGGTGCCAGAAATACCTGCATGTCCGTCAGCTAGATTATTGTGGTCAATTTCAATATTAGTTATGTCATCAGTGGGTAAATTAGTCAAAAAATTATCAATACATGATAGTGAATTATTTCGAATGAACGTTGCTTCGTCAAATAGTGGTCGAAAATTATAACATGTCAAAATATTTAAAAAATCGTTTTTGTATCTATTATTTGTCAGTAGGTCTACGTTAAAATCACCCACAAGAATAACCTTCTTGCTGAAAAAGTGTTCCAGCAGTGATTCCAGTTTAGTAATAAACTCAACAAAGTTTTTTTCAGTAGGTGTGCGGTACAAGCACAAAATTATTAAGTTTGTATCATTATCTTTTACACCACATAATTCAAAACTGTCAATTTTGTACATCTTTTTACAGATTTCTAGCTCTTCACATTTACAATTTTGGTGAGCTAATATGAGAGAGCCACCTCTAGACTTAATCCCTCTAGTATTGCATGCGGCCATATAGTAATGGTTCATGTTAAAAAGCGGTGCCGAGAATTTATTTAAAAAGTGTTCAGTCATACATACATACATAGGTTGCTTGTCTAGACCGCTAATATATAATTCAAAATCATCCTTTTTATTAGATATACTACAAACATTTTGATGAAAAATGTGAACTTCTCTATGTAACTCTTTAGAACATTTTTTAACGTTAATCATCGGCTCAGTAGTGCAAGTACTAGCGAAAAAGCTTATCACCATTGTCATTAGCACTTTCAACAATCTCATTGCAATTGGAGTCATCTAAGCTTAGAGCGTTGTTAACAGTTTGAGTACCTTTATCTGCACTACTTACATTACTAGCTGATTTAAATTCTGTGTAATTGTGATGATAACATTGTTTGAGGATTTCTCGTAACAATACTCTACATTTTATCAATTTACTATTATTCCGGATACCAGCAGCCTGGAAGTCGACAAAGGTGGCGTGGTTGAAGTTGTTACATATTAAATTTATGACGCTATTGAGCTTAGCTTCATTTAAAAACTTACTAGTACATATTTCACCAAAGATAACATTTGTATGTTGAAGCATGTTGAGGTAGTAATACAGAAAGGACTGAAGTTTCAAAGGGTTTTTGTCAATTGATTTCGTGATGATTATAATATAATCTTTTTTAGTAAAGTCTCTACAATTGTGGTCACAACCTTCCATGATTTGGTCCAAAGTAGCATTTGGTTTGAGGAATGAGCACACCTTGAATCCTCCTCCTAGCAGATTTTGTAGAAATGGTCGCATACCTCTCCCCTCCGCATCAGAGAACAGAGCAACTCTTTGCCTTGTATCAGGTTTTGGGTCCAGTGTAGGCGATTCTGTTAGACGGATAGTGGCCACGTCATCTTCGGGCCGATAAACTTTATTGTTGTGAGTAGGCATCTGTTTATCTTTAGGAGAACTTGTCTTAAATGATTTCTGTAAGATATGGTTGTTTGTTGGAGTTGCCGCTCGACAATCTGTTAGGAACTTTGCAGATCGGCACGTGAATTGATTCGGTGACGTTCTAGGGATTCCGGATTGCACATTTGTCGGTCTTATTCTTCTATACTGCGGTGATAAATATTTTGTAGGGGTGGAACTGTTTAGATCATCTATTCCCAATGATTTATATATTTTAAGTTTATTTTGGCAATCAGTTATTTATTTCTTCAGCAATGAATTTTCCAAATTTAAATTATCAATTTCTCCATTTGCAGTTTCTAGTTTTATAGTCAAGATACCAATTTTTTCTATCAAATCCGAATGTTCTTTGTTGTCATATCCCACAGTTTCGGGCAAGCTCTGATAGCTAATGTCAAGTAAGGATTCATTTCTATTAACCGTTGTATTATTTACTTGTGTCCTTCTTATAGTGATATTATCACAAGAGTTATTCATTGTAGCTATTTCTTTATACCACAAATGAATATAATATAGCACATAAAAAAAAAAAGAATGTGATCGTCAAGGAATTGAACCAGGGTCTCTTGGTTGTGAGTATGCGCTCTTAGCCAGTGCGCCACTTAAGCTGTGCAGGTTTAAGCGAAAAGCCAGTACAATATAAACCTCAGTCGGTGAGTTACTTGATCGATTAGGTAGCTGGTAGTTTCTATATAAAATAACAGATGTCACCACTGATATTTTTAAAGTCCGGATCACTTCACTTTTTGTCCGTTAAAGAATAATATTTGAAATTTTAACACATTAAAGGCTGCTTTATTGAAAACTCTTATTTTCAGTTTTTTACACTCAGGTTCCGTTATGTTTGGAGCACATTGAACGTTTTAGTTGTAAATGAATTTATCACTTTTTATGGAAAATAAGATCCACTCACTAAAATCCCTTAATTTTCTATAGTTCACTGAATTTTTGGCGTATAACGATATGTCACGATATTTAAGCCATTATAGTTGTATATATGTCACTTTAACTGATATGTAAGCACTTTTACTATTTTTAAATAAAAAATGTTTACGATGCTTTGTTTACTTGTATGCGCCCTCTGGCGGAAACCCCCAATATCATTAGCCTGTTCATTAGAGGCAGCAGAAAGTGATGCGGCAGCTGTGGAGGTCGGGTCCAGGACGCCAGGGGGCGCCGCAGCGGAGGCCGCGGTGCACAAGATGGCGGCGTCGCGCAGCGCGGGCGCCGGCTCGGGCTCGGGCCGGAGAGCGGGCGGCGGCGGGGGCGGAGACTCACAGCGGGAACGAACGTCACAGGGCACGGTTGTGTGCGCGTGTTGCGGAGGCAATAATCACGACAGTAAAGTTTGTCGCTATAAACGACTCAAGTGTGGAAGGTGCAACGTGGTGGGCCACTTACGAAAAATGTGCCCTGGAAACCAGCAAGGGGGTGGGGCATGGCGTGGTGGCGGGCCACGTGGAGAGCGCGCGGGCCATGGCAACAATGGCGGAAGGCGGGCTACATCGAGTTACGCAAATTTCGTGGCGCAAACCGATAGCGACCACTCGGAGGAAGAAGAACCGATGTTTCAAATGGCTCTGAGATCATATAAACCGGTAAGCATGCCTGTTACGGTTGATGGTAAAGAATTAATCATGGAGATCGATACGGGGTCATCTAGTTCATGCATAAGTAAACAAACTTTTGAAACAATGTTTAGTCATTTAGTGTTACAACCGAGTGATATCGTGTTTAAATTCTACGATGGAAGTCGCTTACGACCTTTAGGTATTATAAAACCCGAGGTTGAATATAATGGTTGTAAAAAGCAATTAGACTTGTTTGTTATTGAAAAGGGTGTAACGTCGTTAATAGGTAGGTCGTGGTTAACTGAACTGTCTGTAACTATACCTACTTTCGGTAATTGTAATGATCAGGTACATTTTACTAGCGAGTGTAAACAATTGAATGATATTCTCCTCAGACATAAAAACGTACTGGATGGCGGACTGGGCCGCTACACGGGCGGCACGGCGCGGCTGCGCCTGCGAGAGGGCGCCGAGCCGGTGTTCTGCCGCGCGCGGCCGCTGCCCTTCGCCATGAGGGAGAGAGTGGACCTGGAGCTCGATGCCATGCTGAGGGACGGCATCATTGAGCCCGTGGATTGTTCAGATTGGGCTACACCGTTGGTACCGATCAACAAAAGTGATGGTACATTGCGCTTATGTGCCGACTTCAAGGTAACTTTGAACCCCGTATTAATGATCGATCGATATCCAATTCCTAGGATGGAAGAGTTATTTTCATTTGTTAGTCGTATACCTCGAAATCAAAAAATCCTTGTAGCTTTTCACCTATTCGCATTTCGCCGCGATAGCGTTTTTTGTTGTAGCGTATAATATCGGTAGTATATTTTGTTACTAGCATATATTTTTAACAGATTTTTACAACAGTAGCAAATTTTTATGTAGCATGTATTATCAATAGCTTATTTATTAAGCTGCATATATTTTGAATAGCAAGTAAGTATTTTATGTCGCATCTTATTTGGGTCGCATATTGTTGTAGTGTAAAAGAAATATCGCGATATGTACCTAATAATGCATTACAAACAAATATCTATCAAGGTGAAAAGCGACTACAGTGAAGACAGGCAGGAAAGTAAATCTAATATGATTTTTTCAGACAATTGTCAGTAGCGATCAAAAATTATACTAGAAGAGTAAAAATCTATTCAGAAATTTTGATATCGCGGCGAAATGCGAATAGGTGAAAAGCTACAAGGATTTTGTGATTTCGAGGTATACGACTAACAAATGGTTATTTTCTGACCTGGCCGGAAGTGAAAAATATTCAAAAATTGATTTTTCACAGGCATATAATCAAATTTGCCTGGATGATTCTAAAGATTTAACGATTATTAATACCCATAGAGGGTTGTTTAGGTATAACCGTTTAGTTTATGGTTTAGCTTCATCACCAGGTATTTTCCAAAGGATTCTGACAAATCTTTTCAAAGATGTTCCTAATGTTAAAGTATTTTTAGACGATATTTTAATTTATGGGAAAGATCAAGAATCACATTTAAAGTCGTTAAATGCCGTGTTCGAAATATTAAGTCTTAATGGATTTAAATTGAAAAAACAGAAATGTGTTTTTATGGCGGATGAGGTGGTCTACTTAGGGTTTATCATTAACAAAAATGGGGTAAGACCGGATCCTAAGAAATTAGAAGCTATTAAAGAAATGCCCACACCTACAAATGTTACGGAAGTACGAGCGTTTCTAGGTATGGTAAATTTTTATGCGAAATTTGTAAGGAATATTAGCGACATTCTATATCCGTTGTATAGGTTGTTGAGGAAACAAATGCGTTGGTCCTGGACGGACGAGTGTGAAATGGCTTTTCGTAAGGTGAAAGAGGTCCTGTTGAGCAGTGAGGTGCTGGCACACTACGACCCGGCGCTGCCGCTGGTGCTGACGTGCGACGCCAGCGCGCGCGGCGTCGGCGGCGTGTTGTCGCAGCGGGACGCCAGGGGGCGCGAGCGCGCCGTCGCCTACGTTTCACGTAAACTCAATGACGCAGAAACTAACTATTCGCAAATACATAGGGAGGCTTTAGCTATTATATATTGTGTGCAAAAGTTTCATCAATATTTGTATGGGCGAAATTTTATTCTTAAAACGGATCATAAGCCACTGGTCAGCATATTTAGTTCGAAAATGGGTGTACCCTCGATGGCTGCCAGTCGCATGCAAAGGTGGGCAATTATTTTATCTGCGTATAACTACGAGATACAATATGTTAGAACAAACGATAATGGGGCCGACGCTCTGTCAAGGTTACCGGTTCACGATTCAATTAAAATAGTTGAATCACCTGAACAATCTTATCTTCATTTTGCGTCGGATGCGTTGCTCTTAGACAATAACGCGATTAAGAAAAATACAATACGCGATCCAATATTAAGTAGGGTACTTAGCTTCATTAGAGATGGTTGGCCTACAACAGTGGAGATAGATCAATTAAAGCCTTATTATAATAGACGGCATGAGCTATATGATGAATTAGGGTGCGTAATGTGGGGTCATCGTGTCATCATACCGCAATCGTAGACGTAGATCTAGGGGTTCAATGGTTTGCCCAGTAGAATCATGTATGGATGATACGAGAGAGGTCGAGCAGGCATCGAGCTCACAGGTTCAGCTTCCAGCAGAGGCTGGTGGGGCGCCTTCGGAGCAGGGCCCGCCGGCGAGCGAGGCTCCGGCCGCGGCGGGGGGCGCGCCGGCCGCGGGGGCAGCCGCGGGCAATGACCCGACACCTAGCAGTAGTAGGTACCCAGTCCGAACCAGGAAACCAGTAGTTAGATATGGTTGGGGTGAAATTGATTAGGCTCGCTAGTATGTACTTACAGTTAACAAATAGGTATACTTAGGTAATTAATAATAAAATGTAATCATAAACATTAGTTTCATTGTTGTTATCATGTTATAACTTTATTGTTTTCATTAAATAACAATACTTATTGTAAGACAGTGTTAAGATGTAATTTCGATCATCAGTATTAGTTAAAACGTATCTAATTAATGTACATTTAAGTTTGTTTTGTCATTAATTTAATAAGGTCTTGCCACAGACCATAACACTACGGTTTCATATTATAGTTGTTTATAAATCATGATCTAACTACTATGATCTGTCTACAATAATGTAATTTAAAATAAGTAGTTTTCTTTATTGGTATTGTACAAAGTACCTACTGTCTTATCATTGTATTCCTAACAAATCCCTTTGCGAGTAGGTAGGTATAAGTACTTACTATTGTTATTGCTGTTCATTTCAGAGATCTAAGTACTTACCTATATTTATATTATGTATACCAACCAACATGAGGATTAGTGATAACTTGATAAGTGTTATAGGTATTAGTCTTAGTAATTAGTAAATAAGGGTGAAGGAATGTGATGTATCTGTCGTATTACTATATCAATGTGTGGGTAGGTTGCGCCAGTCGTGAATAAATGTGCAAACGATCAACTGTGTTTTACTTCGCTAGACTTTAATAGAACATTAGAACCACTAATATATACTAATCACCACCTCCTTTATAAATAGGTGTTACAAGAGACTGCTTCCATTTTACTGGAACTACGCAGGTATCCAAAGACATTCTAAATAAAACAGTAATTGGGGTTGAAAGTTGACGATGGCAGCGTTGCAAAAATAATGGATGAAGACCATCAGGCCCACATCCCTTAGAGGTGTCTAGCATTTTTAAATATTTTTCAACTAGATCAATGCTTATATCCACAGAGCAAAGTATTGTGGTGTTGTTAAGATAATTCTTATTGTCAGGAATATTGTCAGCAATTTGGTCCTTTTCGAAAACTGAATGAAAGAATGTGTTAAAAATGTTAGCTATTGATTGGCCGTCTAAACCCATAGAACTTTCACCAAAGTAAATTGTGTCTGGGATTTCATTAATACTTTTTCGTGATTTTATGTATGACCAAAAATGCTTTGAATTTATTTTTATATTATCTTCCGCATTTGAAATAAATGCGTTAAAGCAATCCTTTTCTAACTTTTTTTGCATCCGGCGCAAGGAAGAGTAGTTTTCGTAGTCGGATAGCCTGTTGTATATTTTCCATTTTTTATGAATTTTATTTTTTTTGTTGATAAGGCTAATTAAAGGTTTTGAATACCACCGCGGATATTTCATTTCATTACGAACAACTCGTGGTATTCAATTACATGCTGTACAAGTAGTTATAGGTACCGTGTATCTGCTGCAGGAAGTAGTCGAAGGCCTGTTGCAGCGTCTCCACGTGCTCCACGTCCAGCCCGTAGTCCTCGCTGGCGGCCGCCGACATCTGCTCGCCGAGCCACGCCGTCGTCTCCAGGCACTCCTCCACGAACCTGCACACAGTACACAAAACGCGTCAATATACATACATACACACACATGCATATGCACTCACGACTGTAATCCTCTCGATTGAGAGGACTAGGCCTTATTCATTACGCCACCACCGCTCTACAACACTAGTATAACTTACGAAGCGATATAAAGCCGGTACTAACCAAACGTGTCGTTTAAAAGAAATCTTATTTTAGCATAAGATAAAGATAAAATACTCTTTATTGCACACAAAAAGAAACAGTATATTGGTTACTTAAAAAAATGTTTTAGTATTCATTGTAGTGGTAGGTACGTACTTGAAGTACTTGAGGCTGTGGTCGAGGCGCTGCTCGCGGCGCGCGCACAGCAGCTTCATGTCCTCGTACTCCTTCAGCACGGCCTCCGCCGCCGCCGCCGCCGCCAGCTCCTCCGCGCTCGCGTTCTCCTTCTGTTATCAACAACAATACGTTACAACAAGTACGAAAACATTGGTGCACTGGGGGGTCACTCTATATGACGAAAAAACAAGTTTCGAAGCTCTGCTGCTGCGAGCCACGACTCTACCTCGTTGTATTAAATGTGCCGATTGCATTTAAGCTTCTTCGTTCGTCAGCTCTTCGTTAAGTTCGTTCGTTGTTCGTCGGTATAGAGACTATAGAGTATAGAGTAACCCCCTATGCGGTGACGCTCTTATGTGGCTGTCGGCACTAACCTGCGCGAGCGCGGTGGCCTGCTGCTGCAGCGGCTGCAGCGCGCGCTGCTGCGCGGCCAGCAGGCGGCGGCGCGCGTCCAGCTGCGTGGCCAGCGCGTGCACGGACGCCTCGTCGCGCCCCACGTCCGCCGACTCCAGCGCCGCGCGGTGCCCGCGCAGCTGCTCCGTCGCCTCCGCGATCTCTGACATCAACTGCACGGGAAATACAGTTTTAATACATTTTTGTACATTCATGTCATTTATGTTGTAGGCTTATAAAGCTTCTCTTCTGCAAATTTACACTTCAATATCCCTCTAATACAGTAATAGTAAGTTGAGAAGCGAAGAAAAAATTGGTCTGGAAAAAGGAAAATCAGCTAGTAAATAAAAATAAAGTATTGTGTCATGAGCAATTTGTAATGATGAGAAACGGCAGACTCCGGTACAGACCTGCAGCGTGGTGAGGTGCGCGGCGAGGCGCGCGGTGCGCGTGGCGGCGCGCGTGGCGAGCGCGCGGTGCGCCAGCGTCACGCGGCGCGCCTGCTCCTCCAGCGCGGCGGCCGCGAAGTGCCCGCGCCGGACCAGCTCCGCCGCGCGCCCGCACACCGCCGACACCGACGCCTCTCTGCAACATTACACACACATAAGTTTTATTCACATATGGAAAAGCGAGACTGGTGATCATGATTATATACCTAGTGAGTAAGTTTCATGTAATATGAAAAGGAAACTCTACTAAGATAAACAATACGGTAGTACACGGTACCTGGCGTTGATCTCCGCCTCGAGCTCGAGGTGCTTCTTCTGCAGCGTCTGCGCCTCGGCCAGCGTCGCGCCGCACTCCTCGTTCATCACGGCCGGCTCACGTTCCTCCAACCTACACAATTATACAAAATACTATTAATAAACTACCATATATTTGGCCTTGGGCTCTATTCCCAACACGAATTATATATAAATGCGACTGGAAGGACTGGCTTATATCAATGTGTAGTGTGGTGGTGTAAGTACTGACCAGCGCAGCTCGTCGCCGGCGTCGCGCTCCCAGCGGTACAGCAGCGCGGCGTCCTCCAGGTTGTCCTGCCGGATCTGCAGCGGCTCCTGCAGCTGCCGGTATCTACAATACAGAAACCCCAATTAGTAACAAGTCTAGCGATCAATTGAAAACTTCTTGCTTCGAAACGTTGCCATGCTGTCGGTACGTTTCATGATGAGTCAGTCTAAAGCTGCGTACAGACCGGCCCAACGACAGCCCAACGATGGATATTTATCATACATTATACAGGGGCAGATTGCAGCAACGAAGGTCAAAGAAACCCGTTCGTTTGCGTTCGTATGGCCGGTGTGTAAGCAGCTTAAGGAGACCGTCTCCTGTATGTAAATCAGTGATTGAGGTGTATTACGCACCTGTCGTTGGCGCTGGTGGCCTGCTGCAGCAGGTCGTCGGCCATGAAGTGCTGGTCGGCGGCGAGCTGGCGCGCGTTGTCCGCGAGCTGCGCCGCCGCGTCCGCGCGCGCCGCCACCGCCTGCGCCAGCCGCGCGTGCCGCTTCAGCAGCGCCGTCACCGACGACAGGTCCTTGCCTGCACCGGAAACAGTTTTATTATCATTTGAACACATTAACAGCCTCGCATTGCTATCAAGTTACTGACAAAGCATATTTTTTTTTGCATGCTAGTTCTGAAAAGTGAGATCCATTTATGCTGCCATATTTCTAACCTATCTCCAGTGATGGCAGTCATTCATCCCCATTCAACAGAATCTCTTCTGTACTATTTTATGAGTGCACCTACACACTCTTGGACACTACAATCTATAGTAAAGATTGGGTGCAATCGTCTAAAGTCTATTCTTTCATCTCAAATACAGATTTACAAGTATAAATTCGCAGATTTTATTCAACAAGACATTTGCACTAGTCAAATTAGTATCTGAGATGAAAGAATAGAGTTTAGTGCGGTGGTACACTGACCGTGGTCCTCGCTGAGCAGCTGCGCCTCCACGTCGTCGAGCCAGGCGGTGAAGTCGTCCAGCCCGCGCAGGAACACGCGCGCCTGGTACGCCTCCTGCAGGCGCGCGCGCCGCAGCTTGCACGCCGCCTGCAGCGCGCGCCACGACGCCTCCAGCTCCTCCACGTGCCGCGCGATCTCCTCCGACGCGTAGTGCTTCGCTTCTGCAGAAATAAATAACATTTATAATAATTAGTGGGTACGGGGTGCCGCTTGTGCCCTTACACCTGTACGCGGGAGGAGCTCGTAGAAACATAAAGACATGTAAATGACGTAAAGAGATGTTTTATGACAATGGGTAATGGTCCGTTCGTACCGATGAGTTCCTCGCCGTGGTTGGCGACGTCGTCGACGCGGCCCTTGTTGGCCGCCAGCTCCGACTCAAACGCCGCGTGCTTCTGGATCTTGCTCTGGATGTTCGACAGCTCGCTGCAACAGAACAACGTCTAGATTAGTCATGAATTACTAACAACCCAGAAAACACTACGGTTCCTGTTGTCACATATTTTTAGAAGAAGAGTCTCTCATGTGTAGAATATTATTATAGACATATAAAGTTCCTCTTCCCTTAACCTCTAGAATGCCGTGTGCCAGATCTGTCCCAACCCCCCTTGTCTGCCTAGTGACAGATCTGTCCCAAGAGCACTTCATCGCGATTTTTGTGATTTTAGTTATTTATTACCATCAAATAGAGTATGAAATCACCTGTAATTTATTCTATATGAATGAAACAACCATCGACAACATTTATTGAGTCAAAAACTTCACTTGTTTACTAATTACGCGAAATTCAAATTTTGGTACCTTGAACAGTCCTTGTACTCGTGACTGTTGGTAATAAAATAGTGATTTCGTATAGAAAAAACGTCAAAAGGTAGGTAAATACTATGTTTTCTTGTTATTTATTCAATTTTGAAGGTATAGTGATAAATCAATAGTATAAAAAAATACAAAAAATCGAGTTTTTATCGATCTAAAATTGTACCGGATTATTGCCTGAAGGGTGCGTAACTTTGTAAACTGATTTCTAGACTGTTATGTAAAAACATCAATAAATAATTTATTTCATTTATACAGATAATTTTATTGATAATACGTATTTATATCGGTTTATTCAATAAATAGCCAAAATATTAGAGAAAATCAATATTTATCAAGGTGCATCCAAAATTCACACACACACATACGCAAACAAAATGGCTGCCGCTCGTGTATGTACACGAAGTGCGTTGGGTTGTTATACAGCGTGTTTTATTTTTTAGGATCATCGCTTTAGTGAACGTGAAGTTTAGGCTCTTTAGAATGATATCGATGTGTAGATGAGTATGAGAGGGTGATCACCTGTCCTATTTATATAAATAAATATATGTATTTATTTATAGTATCATATTTGTTGAAAGTAGGTTAACAAATAAGTAAATATGATTCAGTAAGTAACTTACGTTTAAGTTTTTATAATTTAGAATGCTAAAATACGAAACAATATAAAAATATTATCATTCATGTTTTATTTCATCAAAAGTGAACACCCTTGATTTGGGACAGCTCTGGCACACGGCGCACTGGACCAAGCTGTAGTCACGCACACATGCACATGTACAGAAAATTGAGTCTTTTGAAATAAAGCAAATTATAGTCAGTTTTCAAAATATAAATTATGAATCTATTTCCTCTAGAGTTTATACTTTATTGATATCAGTTGATAGCTATATAATCTCTTCAAGTAATAAGTATAAAAAACCTGGATTGAAACTAAAACTATATTGAAATAGAGGTATTTTTCTGTGATGGGTGCAGTTTCAAGTAAAAATCTGTAATCAATGACCTATAGAAATCAAATAAAACTATTATGACCAATAAAATTCATTGTAACACGTTCATTAGCTATCTGACAATAAATTACAATCGATACATTATTGAGTACCAAACAATAATACTCAAATATTCATATAAATGTGATTCCCGCGCGGGCGCGCTCTACTGTCAAAAAGCGCCGGCAGACGGCAGTTACATGTGTGCGCGGCTGCTCGGCATAGGAAAGGTTAATCCTTATTTATCTATGGAAGCGACCCTCACTTCTTGTTTTAACATTACTTCAGTGACTATCGAAGACCTTCGGGAAGCTTAGATCTATCTGGATACGGTGTAGTTACCGGTAGTTCTGGTCGTTGGCGTGCTGCATCTGCAGCGCGAGCCACTCCCGCTCCAGCGTGAGGTCGCGCATGAGCTGCTGCAGCTGCTTGGACTGCTGCAGCATGGCGCCGCGCTTGGCGCACGACTCCTGAACGACGAAACACAAACATGTCAATAAATGTTGCTGTGAGAACAAGGAGGATGACCTGACCCGTTAGCATGAATTTTCATCGTGAAAGTAAAGTAGAATTCATCGAGTAATTTTGTATGAAAATATAAACAGCGCCCCTGGCGGTCGGTAGCAGAACTAAATTTTTCCTACAAAATTCATCGAGTAATTTTACTTCACGTCCACGATGAAAATTCATGCTAAGGGGTCTGGTTTAAACGTAACCTGGAAAGGGCTATTCGTATTTTAAAAAACTAGTCTAGACGTCATCATATACATGTAGAACAGTATAACCTGTACCAGTGTTCTGGCAGAGAATATCCAGTACTATTTAACTCCCTGTATTTTAAGGTAATACCTTGTTGATAGTGTGACAGAAAAGCTGCTGGTACTCACATGTAGTTTCTCTGCGCGGGCGAGCAGATGGTCGGTGCGCGCGCGCGCGGGCGCGGCGGCGGCGTGCGCGGGCCCGTCCGCCGCCAGCACGCGCGCCGCCAGCTGCCGCAGCTCCTCCACCTTGCCCGACTGCGACTCCAGCAGCTTCGAGAACTCCGCGTGCTTGCGGATCAACGTCTCCACCGCTGACCACAAAAACAATCATTAATATGGGCGCAAAAAAACATATTTGAAACTATATCATGACTCCATAAGAACTTTGTAGGTCACTTCTCTTTTTGCTTTGGGCAACTGAATTATTCATTCACGTTATTCCAAAAGTCGTAGAACAAAGTTGGTCCTCACTCACATCGTGTAGGCTCAAGAGTGAGTGCGACGGAGAACTTTTGTTACGTCTTACTAGCGCCCTGTGCTACAGAGCCAGGAAGACCCCCTGAGTCTCTTTCGGATTAGTATAGGCAACTCCCTGGACATATGAATGCTGGTAGTGGCTTACCGTCGAGGTTCTCCCCCAGGTCGTCGTTGTTGAGGAAGGCCTCCTTGGCCGCGAGCCAGTCCTCCGTCTGCTGCAGCTGCTCCTTCAGCAACTGCAGCTGGTGCGCCTGCCGACACACAACATGGAGATTAGTATTTGCGGAAACATAACATACACTGCTGGATGAAATTAGTATATTGATTTGATTTTGTATTTTTGTGGTGGATGTGGATCGTGTCGTTCTACATGATGATGGAGGAATTTCCTTATTGACAAAATTCAGACTAGAAACAGCTGATTAGTCTGCAGAAAACATGTGGGTCACCGTGTAGCCTTCATATGAGTTGTTATAATGATGCCCTCCAGGAATATACAGATACGGCGACTGCGGCCCATTCGGAAGGTGTCTTCGGTGCGCTGGATAACTTAGTAGTGTATGAAGTATACCTGTTTGAGTTGCTTGTGCCTCGCGGTCCAGGCCTCGTCGAGCGTGGCGCTGAGCGCCTGCAGCCGCGCCAGCTTGTCCGCCAGCTGCTGCTGCTCCGACTGCGCCTGCGCCTGCGCCGCCAGCGCCGACAGCGCTTTTTGACGGCCGTCGATCTCCGCCTGCAAGCAACACATTTAGCCAAAAATAGACAAGCTAGTTTTCTACTGAGACAGTATGTGACATAAATCTAGAATCATTTAATGGTTAAAATTATCCGTTGTGTTTGTAATTATGTCGTTATTACTCCGTTATCCTAACTAATATTATAAATGCGAAAGTAACTGTGTCTGTCTGTCTGTCTGTCTGTTACTCTTTCACGCCAAAACTACTGAACGGATTTGAATGAAATTTGGTATACATATGGTCTAGACCCTGAGAAAGAACATAGGCTTCTTTTTATCCCGGAATTCCCACGGGAAAACTTTTTAAGGCGAAGCGAAGCTCGCGGGAGCAGCTAGTAGCATATAAAATCGTAAGTTAGCTTATGTGTCAACCAAACTTTAAACAACAGCAGCTACTTGGTAGTGAGCGTCACATACCTTGGTCTCGTTGTGCTGGTGCAGCGCGGCCTCGGCCTCCGCCACGCTGTCCACGGGCTCCGCGCTCGCCATGCGCTTCACCGTCTCGCTCACCCACGCCTCCAGCTCCTGAGGGACAGAGACAAATTAGTACGATAATATTTATCATAGTATCACGTTTTATGAATGGTTATTTGATAGTGGAATAGAATTCACTATTGGTGATGGGAGTCAAGGAGGAGTCACAAATCTAGGATGAAAATATTTGATCTATAAATGGATCTATTTGAAGAACACCAGTACAAACCTTGATGCTATCTTCGAACTTGTGGTGAGCAAGCGCTTCGTCGAGCAGCGCGGAGCGGCGCGCGGCCAGCGCCTCCAGCGCCGCCCAGTCCGCCTCCAGCAGCGACAGCTGCTGCTTGATCTCCTCAGCATGCTCAGGGTATCTGGACGGTGGCGTTTCAAAGGCATTAGAGATATAAATAAGAATATAAGACAAGAAGACTAAGATTAAAAATATAAATCAGTGTTGAAACTAAATACAATCCCAACTGAAACGGTTCGTATGCATCAGGATATTCAGGATCGTTCTTCTTAGCGTGTCTGTGACAGAAGAGTGCATCTAGCTTAAGTTATGTGACCTAAACGGTAAGAAGGTGAAACGATTAAAACAGAGTTAGTTTAGTTTGCTAACTGCTCAGGGTGCGTGATGCGTAGAAGCAGGTACATACTTTTCGGTGAGCTGTGCGGCGTGGTCCGCCATGGCCTTGATCTTGTCGCGCACGGCGCAGGCCTCGCTGGCGCGCGCGTCGTGCTTGCGGCGCAGCTCGTGCGCGGCCTCGAGGCATGCGCCCACGTCGCGGCTGCTGAACGCGCCCGCCTTCAGGCTGATGCGCTCCCGGGTGTCTTCCACGTCCCTGTAGATAAACATCAAATATTATGATCCTTTTCCATTAAAAAGAGAGCCTACGGAAACTATATACATAGCAAGGTAGACAGATAATTCTTTATTGCATACAAACACAGAAATTACAATAGAATATGCACAACATAGACGGTACAAATTCACACGGCTTTATAATTTTAGCTAATCACGTGGCCAAATGGGCATGGCTAACTCATTTGTCGTCCTTGTCTTTTGTAGGGAAATGTGCGACAAAGAGGGCGCTTTGCTACGTCTTCTCCCCGAATAGGGTATAGTACAAATGGCGGCCTAATTACTATGAGTAATTTTTTCCAGACTACCTCGGAGGAGAGAAATTATACAAAAGAAATTTTATATACTGTGGAAGTGATGAATTCGAGACCTTGGTCATGATTTTCATCTCATAACGACTTTAACCTCTAGAATGCCGTGTGCCAGATCTGTCCCAACCCCCCTTGTCTGCCTAGTGACAGATCTGTCCCAAGAGCACTTCATCGCGATTTTTGTGATTTTAGTTATTAATTACCACGAAATAGAGTAAGAAATCACCTGTAATTTATTCTATATGAATGAAACAACCATCGACAACATTCATTGAGTCAAAAACTTCACTTGTTTACTAGTAGCGCGAAATGCAAATTTTGGTACCTTGAACAGTCCTTGTACTCGCGACTGTTGGTAATAAAATAGTGATTTCGTATGTAAAAAACGTCAAAAGATAAGTAAATACTATGTTTTCTTGTAATTTATTCAATTGAGAAGGCATATTGATAAATCAATAAAATAAAAAATTACAAAAAATCTAGTTTTTATCGATCTAAAATTGTACCGGATTTTTGCCTGAAGGGTCCGTAACTTTGCAAACTGTTTTCTAGTCCGTTATGTAAAAACATCAATAAATAATTTATTTCATTCATAAAGATAATTTTATTGATAATTCATATTTATATCGGTTTATTCAATAAAAAGCCAAAATATTAGAGAATATCAATATTTATCAAGGGGCATCCAAAATTCACACACACACATACGCAAACAAAATGGCCGCCGCTCGTGTGTGTATGTCGCAGCCGGATCGTATAATCCGCCGTATTACATTACGGCTGGCCGCATTACAACACAGGGCCGCTTTGTAATGCGGCGTATCAACGTTTAGCCGGATTGTCATTTCAATACGTTCTTCAATACGGCGGCCCACGTTTAGCCGCATCGTACTACTACTGAATTGTAGGGTAACCATGTCCATACTTAGCATGACATAACAGGTGAAGGAATTTTGTGATCATAATAGAGTAAATATATCATATGGACTTCCAAGTATCAAAATACTGTTCATGGGTAGGTACTACTCGGATTGTAGGATCTTCGGAATTATTATTCTTCATCATCAACATCACTTCTGGACGTAGGCCTCTCCCAAAGCACGCCACTGGATGCGATCTACAGCTTTCCACATCAAATCATAACCAGCCACCTTTCGCAAGTCGTCACCCCATCTAGCCTGAGGGCGTCCCACACTACGTTTGCCTCGTCGCAGTCTCTTCAAGATCAAATAACCTTTGCCGGCCACATTTATATTTTTTGACCCAGTAGTATTATCTGGAAATCCGCCGACCAGCAGAATCCATGGTCACTTTAGCTGATTGATGTGCGTTATAACTTTTGTACGTTTTTCACTGTACCGCATTGATCGGAATAGAAATTATTTAATTTCACGTGAAAATTGTTCTTGAAGTACTGTTTACTAGCATATTTAGCGATTTCTTCGTTTTAATCATCATCAAATATCTGTATCCAACGCCATTATTGTTGTTATGTCAAGCAGCGCCACGAGTGTTACAAATCAAAACTAAAATCTTTCAATGCGGCGGCTAATCTCTCGCCGTATTACATAACGGCCAGCCGTATTGAATGACGTATGATGTCGAATACAATCCGGCGCATTTTCATTCAGCCGTATTCAATACGGCTAAACGTTGATCCGCCGCATTGCAAAGCGGCCCTGTATTGTAATGCGGCTAGGCCTCATGTAATACGGCGGGTTATACGATCCGGCTGCGACATGTACACGAAGTGCGATGGGTTGTTATACAGCGTGTTTTATTTTTTAGTATCTTCGCTCTAGTGAACGTGAAGTTTAGGCTCTTTAGAATGATATCGGTGTGTAGATGATTCTAAGATGGTGATCACCTATCCTATTTATAAATAAATATATGTATTTATATGTGTATATATTTATAGTATCATATTTGTTGAAAGTAGGTTAACAAATAAGCAAATATGATTCAGTAAGTAACTTACGTAAGCAGGGTGTCCACTCAGAATGCTCCTAAAAATTCCCTGACTTTTCCCTGACTTTCCCTGACCGTTTCAGAAAATTTCCCTGACCAAATATCAACATATAAACCAAATTTAAGTAATTTGAAGACAAAATCTTGATTTCAAAGTTTTACATTCATTTGTTTGACACTTATTATAACTTGACTGCGTAAAATATGTACACAGGGTCGGCAAAAATGGTGCATTAATAGGGAAGTATAGCACTTAAGACACACTAACGTTGTTCTACTTCTAAATATTATCCAATCTCCATGATTTTTTAGGATATTAACGACACAATAAATTATAGTTATTTTTGTTCTCTAAATTTTCTATAGATTCAAACTTATAGGCACCTCAAGCAACGCAATTTTTGTGATCAAAACTGCGCCGAATATGCCTTTGTTAAACAAAAACAATGTATTTTTTAAAGGCGAAACCTACCGTCTAAAATATATTATGCTGAAACGATTGACATCAAAATCAAAAAGAAATGTTGATATTTACTTGGTGAATAACGATTTCCCCTGAAATTTTATCAAGAAAAGTACCTTTGTTTGTCACGAGCTACATGTATGTGCTATAGCACCTGACCCCCGGGGCATGAGTGCACAAACGATAGCAAATGTTTTCCTAAATACTAATTTCTCGAAGTTCCCTCTTAAGCCTTAGGAGGTCATTCTAAACAACTTTTGTTGTGTGAGTATTGAAAATATCCGAAAAAAATCATCATCCGCATCCGCCTTGCAGCTTCCTTAGTCCATGTTGCTATACTGCCTAGTTTAATAGTCTGACAAAAATTAGATTGATTACCATAAAAGTAGAAATTGAATTCGAAATAGAAATTCAAACAGAACTTTTTTTTTTGTATGGCTCTCACCTGTCAGACAAGGTTGTTACTTAGTTGTGTTTTATGAACATTGATTAAACATGTAGTACAAAATAGAATAAAGTTTTGATCTGCTAAATTAGTAAAAAAATAGATTATTGATTAATAGATGCCGCGCGGAGGCAGCGTATGCGATCTCACTGACGCTGAGGTATAAAATAATAAGCGAATTGAGAACCTCTTCCTTTTTTCCAAGTCAATTAATGAGCGCGTCTGCACCATCAAAATGACGTTTTTATCACAAACTTCTAAAAGTCTTTAAACTAAATTTGTTTTGAATGGTGGGATGAGTCACCCTCTTTTGCATCAACCTGTATATATACGAGCTGAGTCGGGATCTAGCTAATCTTTTAGGTCCACTTGCGCAGACCTGGGTTAGCGAATTAACTCGGAGATATTTGACATAAGGAGGGTTAGATTATTAATTTGTCTGGCATCGCTGAAATATGAGCGCTAACCTTGGGATAAACTCTTAAATATTTAACCCCCCAATATTGGAGGGTTAAGACGCTAACCCGGCTTACGTCAAAAGAAAAGGTTTTTATCAATATTCTTGTATTCGTTGGAAATGTTTGATTATGATGATTAACTCATCATTCTTATATTTTTCCACTATCTAGCAAAGTAGCAAATGGTCCCACTTGTGAAATTAAGAGCACGATGGGGTGGTTAGTTACATACATATGCTCACGACTATGACTGTAATGTAGTTACTCAGAGGTGACTCACCCACTTTTCGCTGTACATTTTTGTACTCACGTGATAGGTCGCGAGCCGTATCGCCGTTTTTGAAAGAGTACAATGCACTTTAGGGTACACATCTAGATCACGATGTTTTTTTCACCGTAAGAGCTATGGTACCTATACATTTTTGGAGATATTGCGTAGAGTAGGTAGAAAATAATACTCAGAGTGGACAGAATAATAATAATTTATTTACAGAAAATAAGCCTACTTATACGCGCGGTGCTAACTTAAATACTCGTGGCGTTGGGAATGCACGGGGACTCGTTCCTTTTCTGCGCTGTCGGAGGCTCTCCTCTCCGAGCTGCCGCGGTGACGGTGGTGGTCGCTGCTGCTGCTTGCTTGAGCTTGCTGAACTGTTATTTTCGGAACTCCCTCTTTGTTTCTAGAAACAGCTCTTTTCAGGGCTATCTTTGCTGTTATCTAAAGCACAACTTGCAACCGCGATGTGTTCAATAAAATCAATACTTGCTGTTGTTATTGGTTGAGTATTGCTTGCTGGTACGGTTAGATTGAAGAGAGCTGCTTATGATAAGGTTCTTGAACGTTTTGTGGTAAGTAGAATGTGTGGTACTAAGTTGCCACACATTGTACTTAAATTCCAAAGAACTCATTGGTATGTCTGCGCTAGGATCCAAACACGCATCTTTTGTGTGAGAAGCGAGCGCGACTGAGCTACCACCGCTTCTTTTCAATTTTTTATAATTTTCGTAATGTACAAGGAAATCACAAATATGACACTTTGTAAACAAAATACAAATTACTGACAGATTGCGAAAATGGAAATAGAGAGGGATAGTTTTATCCAAAGACGTGAGGTGAGATAGAAGACAATGTTTTTTTACGGCAATAGAAACTTGGTCCCTTTCAGCCTGGAACGGGTCATAGATTCACAGAGTACAAAAAGAAACGTCAGGTTAGCTAACTCAGGGTTATTTTCCATTGGCGCAATCAAATGTCCGGGTTAAAATTTTACAAAGTTAACCCTGAGTTAGTTACCTCTGAGTTTATATTTTCAACCCTGTCTTCCACGCAAGTGGGCCTTAGAATTCCTACTATTTTTTCCAACTGTCATATTTTATTAAATCACGTAGATTTAAAAAACTTTATTGTATAAGTAATTATTATAGTATAATAGTAAGGCTGCAAGGTGCATCCAACTGGGTTGGGCTGCATTCGGGAAACTTCGTCACATATTCTCCTCGGCCATTCCTCAGAGCCTGAAGACAAAAGTCTTCAACCAGTGCGTCCTACCAGTGATGACGTATGGTGCAGAGACGTGGACACTGACGGTAGGACTGGTCCACCGATTTAAAGTCGCTCAGCGTGCTATGGAGAGAGCTATGCTTGGGGTTTCTCTGATGGATCGTATCAGAAATGAGGTTATCCGTCAGAGGACTAAGGTTACCGACATAGCTGTCAAAATATGCAAGCTGAAGTGGCAGTGGGCTGGTCATATCTGCCGAAGAACCGATAACCGTTGGGGTAGACGAGTTCTCGAGTGGAGACCACGAACAGGCAAATGCAGCGTGGGACGCCCTCCTGCCCGCTGGACTGACGACCTTAGGCGGGTGGCGGGTAGTGGTTGGATGAGGAAGGCCGAGGACCGAGTGTTGTGGCGCTCCTTGGGAGAGGCCTATGTCCAGCAGTGGATGATTATTGGCTGATGATGAATAGTAAGGATCAGTCAAAAATTCCAAAACTAAACGAGATTTTATTTTATGACTTATGTATTTTACGTAAAAAAGAAGTATTACTAGTAAAGGAAAGTACTAACAATTTTGCTAGAAAAAGGTCATTTTTTCCCTGACTTTCCAGGTGGCCCATCAATTTCACTGACTTTCCCTGACCACCTAGAGCTTCCCTGACTTTTCCCTGACTTTCCCTGACTTTCCAGATAGTGGACACCCTGGTAAGTTTTTATAATTTAGTATGCTAAAATACGAAACATTATAAAAATATTATCATTCTTTTTTTTATTTCATCAAAAGTGAACACCCTTGATTTGGGACAGATCTGTCACACGGCGCACTGGAGCAAGCTCTTGTCACGCACACACACAGGGGTATAATCGTGACAGTTCTGACATTGCGAAAAAGAGACGCTTAGCTACATTAAGCGTAAGAAAGAAACGTTAAGCTGTAAATGTTTTTTGTCCTTTTTGCTGTGGCGCCTGTTTACGTCAGTTCTCTGTGCCAAACAATGAAACAAATGAAAAATCTGTGCCAAACAAAGGCTGACAGTTACAACAAAATTTTCTAAATGCTATTTATTTTTGATTTGCTAGTGATTTGTGGGTGTTTATTAAGTTTATTAGACTATTATCATCACTTAACGAGTGTGTGACATGGGTGGGTGGATTTTGTTCGGTTGTACAGAGCATATTGAACGAAAACACGATGGAATGATGGATGAGATATATTTTCACATGTAAGTAGATACTATCAAGTTTAACAAGCTTACATTCATCATAGTACTATCTATTGGCTCGATTTTAATATAAAACGATACTAATTTTAATACTGTAAGGTCTTTTAGTATCAGTTTTAAGTAAAAATTACGAGGTACCATATCATAACAAATCACATGGTGTTGCAAGTTATTGAAAATTTATTTTACCCACAAATATTATAGTATGCAAAGAAAATACTAGAAATTGTAACGGACTCGGGTTGGGTTTACAAATGGGGCGCACGAATTCGGTTTTTGTGAAGATTGTATTTTGTAGAAGTCATTCTCCTCTTTCAAATGAGGTGCCTCTCATTGTGAGGAAACGTTCGTTTCTTTTTTTTCTTCCATGTGTGATTTCTTCTGTATAATATAAAGTTTATTGTATTGATACGAAATACGTGTTTCCTTTAAAAAAACCCCATCACATATTTGGCCCACGATTATAATGCTCATGCTCATCCATTTATCTCTTTCATAGGTTTCCGACAGAAAAAAAAATATCAAGAAAATGGATAGACATTACCGGTCGCACAAATTGGGAACCAAGGAAACATACAAAAATTGTGTTCGGCACATTTTGAAGAGGATTGTTTCGATTGGACGAAGACAATGAATTATACAATCCACTCAGTTTGTGTATATTAAATAATTATATTGAAATCAAATAAGTATGAGTAAAGTTTTTTTTCTTATATCGTCGGTTGACAGGAAAAACTCACTAAGGCTGATTTTTCAATATTCAGATAAATGTTATCTGGGTAATACAAACATTGAGAAACATTGAGACGCAACAGCATCAAAATTATTTCCCAGCAAAACTTTTGTCTAGCTATTGAAAAATTAGCCTTTAGTGTCTTTTTCCTATCAACCGACGATATACTCAAGTTTTGTTTTTGTTATTATGATAAGTTAAATTTCCCCATATTTAAGTTTTATTTTTTTGTCGGCAACATCTATGGTTTGAGTGAGAAAGAGAATAGTGCACACGGCGATTGCGAATCTATTTGTAGTTGATCTGAGCGCACACATGCAGAAAATGGAGTCTTTTGAAATGAAGCAAATTCTAATCAGTTTTCAAAATCCAAATTATGAATCTATTTCCTCTAGAGTTTATATTTTATTGATATCAGTTGATAGCTGTATAATCTCTTCGAGTAATAAATATAAAAAAACCTCAATTGAAACTAAAATTATATTGAAATAGAGGTATTTTTCTGTGACCTATAGAAATCAAATAAAACAATTATAACCAATAAAATTCATTGTAACACGTTCATTAGCTATCTGACAATAAATTACAATCGATACATTATTGAGTACCAAACAATAAAACCCAAATATTCATGTAAATGTGATTCCCGCGCGGGCGCTCTCTACTGTCAAAAAGCGCTGGCAGACGGCAGTTACATGTGTGCGCGGCTGCTCGGCATAGGAAAGGTTAAACACGGAAGAAACCAACAGTTATGTAGAAGTAAATACTCGGTAGTATACCTGTTGAAGGCGTGTATCTCGAGCGCGGCGGCGAGGTCGTCGCGGTACTTCTGCAGGTCGCCGGCCAGCGCGCGCCACTTGCCGAGGAACGCGTCTCGCCGCGCCGCCACCGACGCCGCCTGCTGCGACGGGCCCTGCTGCAGCAGCTTGTCCGCCAGCTGGCACAGCGTGGTGACGCGCGTGTCGTCCACCTGCAGGTCCGAGTCCAGGTCGTCCAGCTTGCGCAGCAACGCGCTGCAGTGCTCGTAGTCGCGGCCCAGCTCGTGCGCGCCCACCTTACAACATACACAAGGTTATTAATAAATCACAGAATATACAAAATTCTTGCAACTCCAAACATCGTTGCAATCCCGGAACTTTCACAAAGGTTTTTATAAAAATGAGCTTACCATCATTTCCTTGTCTCTAATCCAGGCTTCGATCTTGTCCAGATTCTGGTTAAACTCGAGGATGTCCTGAGCTTCTTCCAGACCACGACCTGGCACAACAAGTATCGCATTAATTCGTGATCAGAAAGCTAACGCTATTAGTGTAGCGTAACTTACATATAATAATATAAACACATTTAGCCCATGCATCCACAACAATCGGACTGCTTTCCTGTTGGATGGCAACACAGTCCGTTTGGAAGTTTGTTGCAATAACCGAGATAAGCACTCTGTTGATCCTAGAATAGTTAATCACGTTTCTGAAGTACACGAGAGAGAGAAGCTTGTACCTTTCTCCTGCGTGGCTTGCAGCAGGCGGTCCCAGTCGGCGGAGAGCGCGGCCAGCTGGCGGCGCGGGCCGGGCTGCCCCAGCTCCTCGCACAGCGCGCGCAGCTCGCGCAGCGACGCCTCGTTGGCCGCCACCTCCGCGCAGAACGCCTGGTGCTTCTGCAGCTTCTTGATCTTGTGCTCCAGGCTCGTCACTTCTCCTGTTGGTCAAGGGGGCATTTTAGTTACAAAGAATATGTTTTGACTTGGTGCACGAAATGATACCCCTGAAGCGACCTATCACCTATACCTTATAATTATATTCACCACGGTGATACACGCTAGTCTAGCTCTAGTGTTTGTCACGGACACAATAAGAAGAAGAATCTTCTGCCAGTCAATCCCATCAAGGGTCTCTTAAAGCAGCACCTAAACATCTATATCCTCTATGTCGGTTCAACACATATTCATGTTCCTGTGTATTGTGTGCGTATAGTTACCGGCGGTGGTGTCGGACTGCAGCGTGGTGAGCTTGCCGTGCACCCAGGCGCGCGCGTCCGCCACGTCGCGCGCGAACTGCGCCGCCGCCAGCGCCTTCTGCAGCGCCGCGCCTCGCTCCGCCGATGCAGCGTGGATCTGTAGAATGAACATCATATAAAATTTACTGAATAAACATATCGAAATTAATGTTATTATACTATTTATTTATATATTTATACAAATGTGTGCGTTTTGGCAAGATATTTTTTTTTCTCTAACAAAAGTTAAAGTGTTGAGTTAGTTACCTTCTTCCTGCGCGCGTTGATGGCCTGCAGCTCGTCGGCGATGCGCTGGCTCTCCACGTGGTTCTGCTGCAGCAGCTTGTCCCCGTGCGTGTTCAGCGTCGACAGCTTCTCGTCCTGTAACACACAACGCAGCTGTAGCATCATCATAGCCCGTATACCGAGTCATTTTGACAGTTGGATATGAGCCTCGCAATATTGAAAGTAAACATAAGAAGTAGACTAGTAGTAATTCTACTCTGCCTATCTTACTTGTCTACATACCTGTGTTACTAGTAGCTTTTCAAAGGCTTCATGCTTCTTCAGCAGATTCTGCACTTCTTCAACGCTCAATGTCGGTGATATTTCAGTGCCTGCAAATATTCATAAGATTTTAATTTATACTCAGAATAATATATTAATCCTATTTCGAGTGCTGTCTAAGCCATCCGTCTTTTTAACCCCTGACGCAAAAAGAGGGGATATTATATGATCACTCTTTTTTCAGTTCTCAAGCTGTTCCCCTCTTGTGCAGGAGGGTACCTCAGCAGTAGCGGGTGTACTCACTGAGCGCGGCGTCCTGCGCGGCGCACAGGTCGCGCAGCTGCGCGCAGTCGCGCAGGAAGCAGTGCAGGTCGATGAGCTGGTCCAGCGCCACCTGGCGCGCCGCCCACGCCGCGTGCAGCCGCGCGCGCTCCGCCAGCAGCGCCTCCGACTTCTCCTCCACCTCCTGCACCAAATTAACAAACAAATCGTAGATAAAGTCAAGTAAATACGCCTGAGGTGCTGGTGCATTTACAGAATGTTCATTATGATTGCAGAATGCACAATGCTTTATCCCTGCTGGTTGCCTACCTGAGCCGCGGGGTGTCCCGCTTGCACCATCTCGTCAGCCATTTGCAGAGCTTGGCGGAAGCTGTCGTCGCGGGCTTCAATCTGGAAGGGAAAAAAATACATAATGTTCTGTCGTATACATCGTAGGTAAGCTTACAAATCTTTAAAAATCTAGAGTTTTATTATACGAGACGGATATAGACCAAGATGTACTAGGAGCATAGGGAGTTTATTCCAGGCGATACGCTTCAGCTGAGGCGCTTATAGATAGTTAGAGCCACATGGGTAATAAGTATTATAAATGTATAATTTACCTCAGCCTTGACAGCATCGTGGTCTGCTCGCAGAGCCTGCGCTGTGGCGGCGTCACGCACGCGCGCCTCGCCCGCCATGCCGCCGCGCAGCGACGTCGACCAGGACGTCAGGTCACGCACCTGAGGACATCAACATTGTGACTGCTTATCATAGCCGCCGACAGTACAACACGAATGCAACAGTCCATGACACAAACCAAAATGTATTTGCTTTGTGGTTCATGAACAGTCAATTGACCTATAAAAACAAATTTTGGCGCACAATAAAACTTACGTACAAATCACGGCGAAACAATTATTTGACCAAAAATGATTTTTTTTAAATATTTTAAAATCTTTGATTGCAGTTTTCATTGATTTCAAAAATAACAGAATGTTTCCTTCGATTAAAATTGTCTACATTACTAAGAGTACTTCCCCTTAAGGTATTACAAAATTGTACCCTGTATAGTGTGTGTAGTGACAATAGACAGTGGCACAGACCTGCGTGACGAACTGGTGCAGCTGCTGCGCGCGGCGCTCGTCCTCCTGGCGCGTGGCGGCCGCCGCCTGCAGCGCCTCCCACGCCTCCGCCAGCGCCTGCAATAAACAACAACACCATATACTACAGGATACTGTACTACAATCACTGCTAGCTGTAACTAAGTAAAGGATGAATATAATTTAAATGTGATTGTAGAAATGAAATTTACCTTTTGTTGCATTTTAATTTGTTCTACATTTCCTCCGGGGTACAGTTTGATGAGACGCGTACCTTCTTCTTGTAGCACCTGAAATCAAGTTATTCGTTAATTGCGACATCGACGCCCTTCGAATACTCTCATTTTACATAAATTTATGACAACCCTTGACTTTCAGAAAACATAGACCTAACGGACGTGGCCGTGGCCTTGTTTTACCTAACGGACTGACTGGATATTTCGGTAATGGGGCGTCCCGTCCTGAGAGGGTCCATTAAGGCATTCACGCTCTAAATGCTTTTCATAACTAAATCACTGCGTTTATGTTGTGACAATTTTGGTAATAATTGTTGATCCTCCTGTACCTGTAGCTGTGCGTCGACGGCGCGCAGGTCGTGGCGCGGCGAGGGCGCGGAGAGCGGCGCGGAGGCGAGGCGGCGCGGCGGGCGCGGTGCATGTACTTACCTGTAGCTGTGCGTCGACGGCGCGCAGGTCGTGGCGCGGCGAGGGCGCGGAGGCGAGCGCGGCGCGGCGGGCGCGGTGCATGTAGTTACCTGTAGCTGTGCATCGACGGCGCGCAGGTCGTGGCGCGGCGAGGGCGCGGAGAGCGGCGCGGAGGCGAGGCGGCGCGGCGGGCGCGGTGCATGTACTTACCTGTAGCTGTGCGTCGACGGCGCGCAGGTCGTGGCGCGGCGGGGGCGCGGAGGCGAGCGCGGCGCGGCGGGCGCGGTGCATGTACTTACCTGTAGCTGTGCGTCGACGGCGCGCAGGTCGTGGCGCGGCGAGGGCGCGGAGGCGAGCGCGGCGCGGCGGGCGCGGTGCATGTAGTTACCTGTAGCTGTGCGTCGATGGCAAATGCTGGCTGACTTCTTGGAGAAGGAGGGCCTCTATATGATGAACTCCTTCTACAAGAAGAAGCCACAAAGGAAGTGGACGTGGATTAGCCCCGATGGGAAGACTAAAAACGAGATCGACTTCATATTGACGGATAAGAAGCACATATTCAATGATGTCTCAGTGATCAGTAGGGTTAAGACCGGCAGCGATCACCGACTCGTAAGAGGCACTTTGAATATAAACTGCAAAATAGAACGCTCCCGTCTAATGAAGTCCACGCTCCGTCCTACTCCTGCTCAAATCCAGGATCCCGAAAGCTTTCAGTCTGAGCTTTGCGACCGCCTGATATGTTTAGAGAATTGCGTTACAGTTGACGATTTAAACAATAGGTTTGTGGAAACTGTCCGAGAGGTAGGATCGAAATATTTTTCGTCCCGAACCAACCGAGGACCTCAAAAACTCTCAGATGGGACTCTGAGTCTCATAAGAGAACGGAGAGAAATGAGGTTGCAGTCTTCAGTTGATATGGTCGAATACAGACGTCTAAACAGACAGATCGCCAAAGCAAGACGTTGCGATATGAGACGCTACAATTGCAAGCGCATTCAAGACGCAATAGAGCAAAACAAGGGCTCCAAAGTCTTTGCTAGAGATCGATCTGTTCGGCAGACTCTGTTGACCCAACTGAAGACCGACACTGGCAACACCGTTTCATCAGTGCCCGAAATTCTGGGAGAAATTGAGAGATTCTACGGACAGTTATACACCACAACACAAAACCCTATTACCAGCGGTGCTCACGACAGCCGAGCGCCACTCACCCGACACTATACCGAAGATATTCCGGACGTCAGTCTAGACGAGATTAGTATAGCTCTCAAACAGCTAAAAAACAACAAAGCTCCGGGAGATGATGGAATAACGACAGAACTTCTGAAAGCCGGCGGTAGACCGATTTTAATAGCACTTCGGAGGCTGTTTAATTCCGTCATACTCGAAGGCACAAGCCCGGAGGCATGGAGCAGAAGTGTAGTGACTTTGTTCTTCAAGAAAGGCAACAAAGCCCTATTGAAGAATTATAGACCCATTGCACTTCTGAGCCATGTGTACAAGCTGTTTTCGAGAGTTATTACGAATCGTCTCGAGCAAAGACTCGACGACTTCCAGCCACCCGAACAAGCCGGGTTCCGAAAAGGCTATAGTACCATAGATCACATACACACGCTTCGGCAGGTTATACAGAAGACCGAGGAGTATAATCTACCTTTATGTCTAGCGTTTGTGGACTATGAGAAAGCCTTTGATTCTATTGAGCTCTGGGCGATGCTTCAATCCCTTCAGCGGTGCCATATAGACTATCGCTATATCGAGGTGTTGAGATGTATGTACAATGCTGCCACAATGTCAGTTCGATTACACGAACATAGCACAAAACCGATCCAGTTGCAAAGGGGCGTGAGACAGGGAGATGTTATTTCTCCGAAACTGTTCACCTGTGCACTGGAAGATGTTTTTAAGCTTGTAGAGTGGAAAAGACTGGGCATTAACGTCAATGGCGAATATATCTCTCATCTACGATTTGCTGATGACATAGTTATTATGGCGGAAACGCTGGAGGAGTTGGGCGAAATGCTCACAGACCTCAATGATGCCTCTAAACAAGTTGGGCTGAAAATGAACATGGACAAGACAAAGGTCATGTCGAACGAACATGTTTCATCATCGCCCGTAACTGTAGGAGGTGTCACCATCGAAGTTGTTGATCAGTATCCCTACCTAGGACAAGTGATCCGATTAGGTAAATCCAACTTCGATAAAGAGGTAGCTCGTAGAATCCAACTCGGATGGGCAGCGTTCGGGAAATTACGACACATCTTCACTGAAAACATACCTCAGTGTCTGAAAACAAAAGTTTTCAATCAGTGCGTGTTGCCAGTGATGACTTACGGAGCCGAGACGTGGTGCTTCACCAAAGGGCTTATCCACAAGCTCAGAGTTGCTCAGCGTGCTATGGAAAGGGCTATGTTAGGCGTGTCCCTGCGAGATAGGATTCGTAATGAAGAAATCCGCAGGAGAACTAAAGTTACCGACATAGCCAAAAGGATTAGCACACTGAAATGGCAATGGGCTGGCCACGTAGCCCGCAGAGCCGACGACCGCTGGAGTAGAAAGGTTCTGGAGTGGAGACCCCGTGTCGGCAAACGGCGTGTCGGTCGCCCCCCAACCCGTTGGTCTGATGATCTGCGGAAGGTAGCGGGAAGCCGCTGGATGCAGATGGCGGGTGACCGTTTGGGGTGGCGATCGTTAGGAGAGGCCTATGTCCAACAGTGGACTACGGAAGGCTGAGAGAGAGAGAGAGAGAGTGCGTCGACGGCGCGCAGGTCGTGGCGCGGCGGGGGCGCGGAGGCGAGCGCGGCGCGGCGGGCGCGGTGCATGTACTTACCTGTAGCTGTGCGTCGACGGCGCGCAGGTCGTGGCGCGGCGAGGGCGCGGAGGCGAGCGCGGCGCGGCGGGCGCGGTGCATGTAGTTACCTGTAGCTGTGCGTCGACGGCGCGCAGGTCGTGGCGCGGCGAGGGCGCGGAGAGCGGCGCGGAGGCGAGCGCGGCGCGGCGGTCGGCGGCGCGCGCCAGCAGCTCGCCCACGTCGCGGTGGAAGCGGTGGATCTCGCCGGCCGCGTGCAGCCGCGACGCGCGCGACCCGATCTGCTCCACCAGCCGCTGCCACGCCTCACTGTACAGGGGAAAGTGGGTTAGGATACAGACGTCGTAATCATCAATGCTGAACACCCCACATATTTTCGAACGAGGACCACGAAACTCAGTCCACGTCATTTCCCGGTAATATGGGCTGAGAGCCGGCGGGGCGTTCCCCGAGTAATTCCTTCGGGCTTGAAGTCGCGACACTGTGTGACGTTTTATATGGATTCCGACCTGGCGTCGCATCGCCGTCACGTCACTGCCACCGTCCCTCTCGCTCAGACCAGACTGGCTCATAGAAGATAGTCAGTAAAGTGTTTAAGTAGTGTATTATACACTTGCACCTCAGCTACCTCTACTCTCTTCCATCCAAAGGTTGTCTGGTAAAGATTGCTATAAGCAATAAGGCCACCTTTTTGTACTGTTTTTATTTTTAAGTTTTTATTTTGTATGTTGTTCTATTTTGGTGCAAATAAAGAGTATTGTATTGTATTGTAAAGCAGCGACGTACCCCAGCGCCTCCTGGCGGCGCTCGATGTCGGCGATGTAGGGCGACTCGGAGGCGAGCAGCTTCTTGGCGAGCTCCTCGCACTGGTTGAACCGCTCCGCGCCGGACTCCACGCGCAGGCGCAGCTCCTCAAACTTCGAGCGGAGCAGCTAAACAAAAGAAAAGAAAATTAGAAACTTCAATGCATTACCTAGAGTCTTAAACTATGCAGTATGTATGAAAAACTGGCTCAACTATGCGAACTAACTTAGTTTATCCGGCTGTGGACGTTCGGCTTTATGCTAGTAGAAAAGATCAATGTGAAGTATATGTGCCACAGTCATACTGCGTAACTACAAACAATACTCTTACCAATAGGTGTTCGTAGTCCTGTCCGTAGTCCTCGCTGGAGGCGGCGGCGTACTGCTCCTGGATCCACTCCTCCAGCTCCGCGCTCTCCGCCAGGTACTCGTGTCTGCAAAATAAATACACCTAAGTAAGCACAGTGTCGTAAAATACATAATTCATATTTATAGGACGGAATATCATGAAAACAATGTGACAATGAATGTGTGGAGATCATTTCGCTAAAAAGAAAAGAGCAATGTTTACATCAGTATAAACTAGTATTGCATTTAGTATCCATAAAAATAAAGACCTTCCATTTCTTGAGGTATATCACAATATCTTTAGAATATAGCAGAATTAAAATTTAAGAGGGAAGTATACCACTTGCTCGTCCATTAAAAAAAAAGAGAAAACGTTTTACTACCTCTAAATATTATCCAATCTCTATGATTTTTTAGTATGTTATTGACACAAGGAATTACTAGGTTTATAGTGTGAGATATGTATATTGTAGGTAGGTGTCAATTCTCTGTTTACCTACAATAAATCAGTTACGTTGTTGATTCGGTCTTTCATTGAAGCTGTCCCGTGTTAGCTACCTAAAAATATATAGAAATCTTACTGGCGACGAAGAAAACGGTTTTAAAGTTAGTGCGTGTACATCTATTAAGTGTTAACGTAATAAATTTGTGTTTTTCAAGGTTCTACCTTTTTTGGCCCAAGATTTATTTGCCTAATCTCGTATTGCATAGTAACGTTTGGTCAAAGTCTCGTTTCGCCGAAAATCGTATGGCATAAATCTCGATTAGTAAAAAGTTATTTCGCATTATCTTGTTTAGCCTAATAATGGTATGGCCAAATCTTGAATAGCCTAATAATAGGTTTATACAAAGTAATAATATTTGTTTGGCTTTAACTTTGACGGAGCGTCTCTCTATAGCGCAAATTGGTGCCTTGTATTGTTTCCGCTGTTTGGAAAACGCTCCGCTCCGCTTCGCTGCGCTCCGCTTTGGTTTTGATGAACATGTGCACCTAACACGCTCCTCCTCGCTTTGCTCGTCGTCGCACCTATCTTTAGGTTTCGATCTCATGGGGTTTGTAATAATTATTGTATGTGTATTATAAATGTATGTTGTATTGCTCGTTAACTTTCGATTTTTTAATCATTCAATATCGTGATTTTCGGGATGTATGAGAAAAAATACCACAATTTGTACATTTATTACATACTTAATATATTATTTATTAAGATAACATTAGGAGAAACAAGATTATACATAGGTATAGACGAACATAAATTTGAGCAAACGAAACTTAGGTGTTTAAAGATTGTGCCTAAAGAGTTTTAGACGAAACGAGCCTTATGCCACATAATTCCTGGCAAAGTGATGGTTCGGCCAAAAAAGTTTAGACCATACGAGTTATGCGAAATGAGTTTTGGTCAATAAAGATTATGCGAGATGAGGGGAACCGGTTTTTCAACCATGCCTATCGGTAAAATAGAACCTTTTGACCTAACAAGTAAAAAGTGGTCGGCGTACGTAAGGCGTGTCGAACAATTTATTACGCTTAACGAAATTAAAACTGAGCTAAAAGTGGCAACTTTAGTGACGGTTGTGGGAACTGCAACATATGAGTTAATGTGCGACTTATGTGCTCCTAAGACACCTGAGGAGAAATCATTTAAGGAATTAATTGATATTGTGGGCAGCCATCTTGAACCACAGCGGTCGGATATAGCCGAGCGGCACATGTTCCGACACCGACGACAACGTAACGGCGAATCGTTGAGCGATTATCTGCAGGCCTTGAAACATCTAGCCAGCACCTGCAATTTCAAGGACACGCTCGAAGAAAATTTGCGAGATCAGTTCGTGTCGGGGCTAGCCAGTGACGTCATGCGATCACAGCTGTTCGCAGTCACGGAACTATCTTACAAAAGAGCTATCGAGCTAGCCTTCGCTTTGGAGGCAGCGGAGCGGCATGCGGTGGCGAGCGGCTCGGGCTGCACAGCGGCGGCGGCTGGTCAGGCTGGAGGCGCGGGTGGCGCGGCGGCGGCGGCCGGCGAGCCGCTGCACCGCGTGGCGGAGCGCGGAGGCAGCAGCGGCGGCGGCGGAGGCTCGGGCGGCGGCGCCCCCGGGGCCGGCTCGGCCCGGGGCAGGCGCATGGCTGTGGGGCCCTCGCGCCCGTGTTGGCGTTGTGGCCGGGAACATCGTCCGGAGATGTGCCGGTTCAAGAATTATTCATGTGACGCGTGTGGCCAAAAAGGTCACGTTAAAGTGATGTGCAAAAATAGTGGCCGACAGGCGGGCAATAATAGTGATCGTTTTGCGCAACAAAGGGCGCATTATTACGTCGATAGTGATGACGAGTCGAACGATTTTTATAATCTAACTGTGAACGGCAAGAACGATGAACCGTACCAGGTGCCTTTGATTATTAATGAGCACAATATAACTTTTGAATTGGACACTGGCAGTAAGTTATCAACAATTAATTATGATTGTTATATGAAGTACTTTTCGAACTTAGCATTACATCATATACAGCTTAGTTTACGTTCATACACTGGAACACTAATCAAACCATGTGGATATATTTTTGTCAATGTCAGGCTAGGGGAGAACACAGCTGATAATTTAAAACTATACGTTATAAAAAATGGGGGTCCACCTTTGCTTGGTAGATCTTGGCTGACAAGTTTGAATGTTGAATGTGTCGAAATTAAAAATTTGTTGCTACACATTAATGAGACCACTTCTGAGGCAACAATTGTCGAAGAATTATCTAAGGAATTCCCATCTGTGTTCTCGCCGGGATTAGGCACTTGTACTAAAAAAATGACATTGCGATTAAAAGATGACATTCCAGTGTTTGTAAAGGCTCGCACGCTACCACTGGCATTGAGGCAGCCAGTGGAACGTGAACTTAATAGATTGGTGGCAAACGGTACAATTTACAAAGTTGACCATTCTGATTATGGCACACCCATTGTGCCGGTAATTAAGAAAAATGGCGAAATTAGGATTTGTGGTGACTATAAGGTTACTATTAATAAGAAATTAATGCGCGATCCTTACCCTTTGCCACGAATAGAGGAGTTATTTGCTGCTTTGAGCGGTGGTGAGAAATATTCTAAGATCGATCTCACAAACGCCTACCAACAGAAATTTTTGGAGGAAAGCTCCCAAGCTTGCACGGCTATAACCACGCACGTAGGTACGTTTGTCTATCGACGTACACCATACGGATTAACATGTGTGCCGGAGAAATTCCAAAAGTTTATGGAGGAGACGTTGAGAGGGTTGCGCGGGGTCGCGGTGTTCATGGACGACGTGGCGGTCACCGGGCGCGACACGGCCGAGCATGTTGCTAATCTCAAGGCATTGTTACGCAGATTAAGTGAGGTCGGGCTTAGAATAAAATTAGAGAAATGTCAATTTATGCGGGATTCCATCTCGTATGTCGGTTTTATTATTGATAAACACGGATTGCATCCGGATCCTGAGAAGGTTAAGGCCATTGTTAATGCACCAGCACCAACTGACGTATCACAGTTAAGATCATTTCTCGGACTTATTAACTACTATGCCAAATTTATCGCTGGCCTCAGTACATTGTTATGTCCATTACATAACTTACTAAAGAAGAATACCCCTTGGAAATGGACGGAGGCATGTCAAAAGGCGTTTACTGACGCAAAATGTGCATTGACTAGTGAGTCGTTGCTGGTGCACTACTCTCCCGAGCTTCCCCTCGTGTTGTCTGTAGACAGCAGCTCGTACGGCATCGGCAGCGTGCTGGCGCACCGCTACCCGGGCGGCGACGAGCGACCTATCTGTTTTTCATCTCGCACACTTAATTCGGCTGAGCGCGGGTACAGTCAGCTCGATAAGGAAGCGTTGGCAATATTTACTGGAGTAATTAAAAACCACCAGTATCTATTTGGCCGACACTTCACTATCAAAACTGACCATAAGCCGCTCACTTTTATTTTTGGGCCAAAGTTAGGACTTCCACAAACAGTTGCAAGTCGATTACAAAGGTATGCAGTACGGCTAGCAGCATATGATTTCGATATCGAGTATGTGAAGTCAGCTAGTAACAGTAATGCCGATGCATTGTCGCGACTGCCGCTGCCGACGCCGCGCGAGACTGCCGAGATCGAAAATATTATGCAATTAAATTCGAACGCTGTCACCTACATTAACTTTGTAGAAGAATCCTTCCCAATCAGTGCAAATGAAGTTGCGTTAGCTACGGAGAGAGATAAGATTCTTAAAAAGGTTGTGAGTTACGTAATTAACGGCTGGCCCTGTAATGTTGAATCCGACGATTTTAGATCGTATTTTAATAGAAGGGATTTGTTAACAGTAGACCGTGGTTGTATAATTTATAATCATCGAGTGGTTATACCGGAGGAGTTAAAAAAACAAGTCTTGAGAGAATTACATGAAGGTCACCTTGGCATTGTGAAAATGAAAAATTTGGCCCGAAATTATGTTTTCTGGCCTAGTATCGACTCTGATATTGAACAGCTGTGCAGAAATTGCGGCGCGTGTTTGCAGCAACGCGATGCACCTGCACATGTCCCCCTGCAGCCCTGGGTGTTCCCCACCCGACCTTGGCAGCGACTCCACATTGATTTTGCTCAATTTGGTGGTAAGTATTATCTGGTCACAGTGGACGCTCATAGTAAGTGGATCGAGGTACAAAAGATGGAGGGGACCAACGCACAGTCAGTGGTGAACAAACTGCGCGAGCTGTTCGCTCGGTTCGGGCTGCCGACGCAGCTGGTAAGTGAAAGAAAGAAAGAAAGAAAGAAAGAAAATTTATTTATTTCTTACACACACAGAAACAACACATACATTTAGAAGAAAAGGTTAAAAATTAAACAAAAAAAATAAGTTATTAAAAGCATGTATGTTGCTTCTCGGTGCTGAAATGGGTTCTAGTTCAGCTTGATGCTATGGCAGGTATGCTAAACCACACCATAGCGCTGGTTTTCAACGGTGACGGCGGTCCTCCGTTTACGTCACAGGATTTCGAACAATATTTAAGGTTAAACTTTATCAAACATACCGTCACCAGCCCCTACAGACCGGCTGGCAATGGAGCTGCGGAAAACGCAGTAAAGTCAGTTAAGAGAGCGATGAAAAAGGCCACGCTTGAAGGAGAGGATGTCGACGCAGCGGTAAGCAAATTTTTATTTCAATATAGAAACTGCGAGCAGGCTACCACTGGCGTACCTCCAGCCGTGTCCTTATTAGGAAGAAGGTTGCGTAGTAGGCTGGACGCGCCGCGGCCCACGACGGCGGAGGTGGTGTGCGTGGCGCAGGAGCGCGCCGTGGAGCGCGGCGGCGGCCTGGAGCGCCATCTGGAGGTGGGCGCGCGCGTGCTGGCGCGGGACTACCGGCCGCGCGCCTCGCGCTGGGCGCCCGGCGAGGTCATCGCCAGGCCCTCTCCGCGCACGTACCGACTGCGCCTCGGTGAAGGAGGTGAGTGCACGCGGCACATCGACCAACTGTTATTGGATAAGTCTTCCAACGAAAAAGATTCTCAGCCGGGGCGACCTCTGTCTCCTATGACCAGTATTGAAGAGGAGTTTGTTGATGCAATTGGGTCAGCCGATAATAACGAAACGGTACAGCAATTCCCCACTACCGATCAATCTTTAGGTCAAACTATTATGCGTCCAAAAAGAACTTGTATGTTTACTGGCAAATATGGAAAATAGACATTGTTGCCAGCGTTTTATTATTACTTTTAGATGATGTTGTCAGATACATTTATGTAAACCCTAAGTTGTAATTAATCTGTTATCTTTAACATAAAACTATACTATGCCTATACATATAATCTTATTTATACATTGGTACTTATCTAAGGTTAGTAATATAACTTCCGTTGTATGCCTAGTCAGTATGTTTATCTTGATAGGTATTAAATTGTAAACTGTTTGATTGCGGACTACTAAACTGTTTGATTATTTTTATATCCTGAACTTAATATAGCTATAACATAGTTCCTATGTATTTACGGTGGAGGTGTGAGATATGTATATTGTAGGTAGGTGTCAATTCTCTGTTTACCTACAATAAATCAGTTACGTTGTTGATTCGGTCTTTCATTGAAGCTGTCCCGTGTTAGCTACCTAAAAATATATAGAAATCTTACTTATAGCTTTTCCTTTTTTCTAAATTTTCTATTGATTCAAAATTATAGGCACCTCAAATAACATAATTTTTGTGATAAAAACTTTGTTGAATCAAACCGTTTGCTGAACAGTAACAAAGTATTTTTTTTAAAAAAAAAAGCAATATCTATAAACCTAGAATATACTATGAAGCGATTGACATCAAAATCAAAGAGATTGGTTGATATTTAGTTAGTGTAAAACGTTTTCTCCCAAAACCAGAATTTCATCAAGAAAAGTACCTATTGTCAGTCGCGAGCTGCAGTGCATCTCTATCGCACCCGTGCCAGGGGCATGAGAGTACAAGCGATAGCAAATGTTTTCCTAAATACCTATTTCGCTTGAATCGCGAGAGTATACTCTCTTCCTAAGGATTTTAAAATGTAGGTACAGTAATAAAGAAAAAAAATAAAGGCCCCTGTCTAGGGAGTTGTAATGTGAAAGAAGATATAGTAAAGTGGGCTACTGGCCTGCCTAGGGTACTGACCTGCAGACGCTGCCGACGAGCGCCTTGCGGCGCGCGGCGCACAGCTGCTGCAGCTCGTGCAGCGCGTGCGTGAGCGCGGCGTGGCGCTGCTCCAGGCGCGGCGCGGCGGCGGCGGCGGCCGCGCGGCCCATCTCCGCGATGATCGCCGCGTACGTATCCAGCTCCAGCTCCACCGCCTGCGAACCAACCCGGAAAAATGTGACCCCTCATCAATCAAATATTTCCTTTAATAAGATGATTGATGATACCCCATGCTTATTTTACAGGTCTCACAACGTGTCTGGGTCATGCCGCCTTGCCGCTACTATTGCATCGTTGTACTTAAAGCAAGACCCCATTGCTGTGGTGCGTGGGTGCGCTGCGTTGTTTATCATATATTTTTTATGTGGAAAACAAATGGAAAACAATGTTGCGCAACGACGAACAGCAGCAATGAAGCCTCGCCCTTATAGAGTGAGATTCTTGGCCAGCAGTGGACGATGGCATTACCTTGTGCTTGGTGAGGATCATGGTGGCGCGGTGCAGGTCCTGCCCCAGGTCGGTGCTGCGCAGCGCCTGCGCCTTGTCCGCCAGCCAGCCCTCCACCTCGCGCGCCTCGTGCTCGAACTGCGCCCCGCGCAGCGCGCGCTCCAGCTGCCCGTGCCGCGCCTCCGCCGCCGCACACGCCTCCGCGTACGTCGACTCCAGCGTCGCTGATAACTCCTTGATCTGAAGGGGAAGAGGTAGGTGCGATTAAAATAATGATTAAAGACACTTTGAACTTTTTTGACACCGGAAAAAAGCTGAAAGCGTCTGAAAGATTGCATCCACAATGAAGTATCCGATAGAGAAGTAAAGTCACCGACATAGCTCACCGAGTTAGTGTAAGCTTCTGTGGCAGTGGGCTGGTCACATCTGTCGAAGAACCGATAACCGATGGGGTAAACGTGTTCTGCTGTGAAGACCGCAACTAGAAAAACGTAGTGTGGGTCGCCTTCCGGCTAGATGGAGATGTAAAGGTTCTGATATATATAGATCGCATCCAGTCGCGTGCTTTGGGAGAGGCCTGCGTCCAGCAGCTAACTGCTATAGGCTGATAATGATAATGGATAAAAACTGAGCCTACATTATTATTGCAGTAAAAGTTACCTTATCGCTCTCGGGATGTTTCTCGTCCAGCAGTTCCTGTCCGCGCGCCAGCAGCTTGTCCCTGTTGGCTTGTCGCAGCGCGAGGTCGGCGCGCAGCTTGGCGTGGCGCTTGGCGGCGGCCTGCGCGGCGCCCAGCGACGCCGGCGGCTCCCCGCGCGACAGCGCCAGCCGCTCCGACAGCCAGCCCAGCTCCGCCTGCACCTCCGCCGCAAACTTGTGCAGTCTGGATGAGGATAGATAGTTTAGAAGAGGGTTTCTTCCCAAATAAAAATAACTGCAAAACAGACGATCCATTTAGCAGCTACGGCGAAGATTCGTCAGTCAGACAACTTGACACACGCATCCAGGGTGCTCAACAGGCGGAGTGCCACATCACTCTGTACTTGGCCTTCCTCATTCAAATCCCTTATAAACAATAATTATATAAAACTTCAAAATTCCATCATACTGTATATCTTAAAAAGGTGACTCACTGCAGCGAGGTGTCGAGCTGGCGGCGGCGCTCCAGCACCTTGGGCTTGAGGCCGGCGGCGGCGTCCAGCAGCGCGGCGGACTGCGCCTCGATGCCGGCCGAGTCGAAGTGCCCGCCCGACACCAGGTCGCGCCCCGCCGCCGCCACGCCGCCCGCCTTCTGCTCCCACGACACCAGCTCCTGCTCCAGCGTCTAAAGAGCAAACGAGGGACCAAGGATGAGTAATTAATTATTAAAAAGCAAGTACATTTGCTCCCCAGCGGAGATTGGGAATAAGTAAGTAAGTACATTATAATTTCAGCCTATTATATCCTGTCCATTCAACCGCCTTTCGTATTTGGCCCTCCCATATATGTAAATGATTTAGATGGTGGCGGAGACGGTTTGGCTTCTCGTCTCTATCACCGGCTGTCACACCGCAAGACGATCGCGCGCACGAAGCTGATTGACGACAAACAGGGTGTTGCAAAAGTGGTATAATAATCCGAAAGGGTGACCGCTTCAGGGGGTCATTCCTACCAACTTTTGATTATTAGCTTACTATAACCATTTCGTAACACCCTGTATAGAGTTGCAGTGGTTACCTGGTGCTTGTTGAGCAGGCGCTTGCAGCTGCGCAGGTCGGCGCCGGTCTCCTCGCTGGCCAGCGCGCGCTCCAGCTCCGCCAGCCGCGCCTTCGCGTCCTCTATCGACCTGCAGGCAAACATTATGTTCAATACTTACTCCGAGAGAATACCTACTGTTAATTAGGACCACATTGTTTTCAAAAGTACTTTGAGTAACGAGCTAAAACAAATGAAAAATCACAAGTAGTCAAGCCTGAGTAAGTGTTAATAACTGGGACATGGGTACATGGGCGTACAACGCATACGAGTCTAAACCCGCAAGATGCGTACAACATGACGTCACCAAAGTAGCTGTCACTTGCAAAGGCGCGTATCACACGATGGGAGCGACGGCGACGTAAACACCTTGTCCTATACATTTTGAATCCCATGCTATAAAATGATGGTCATGAAAACTTCTAAACTTGAAGTCACATTTTTCGAAGAAAAGCTGGAATGTTGACGTAAATGGTATAGATAGATACATATATAAATAATAATTACGAGACACAATGCTATTTATATACCTCTTATGCGCCCTCTGTGCGCGCGCCTGGCGCAGCTTGCTGCCCTTGTCGCGCGAGGCGGCGACGAGCGCGGCCCACGCGCCGCCCAGCGCCTGCAGCCGCGCCGCCACCGCCTCCGCGCGCGCCGCGTCCGACTTCTGCAGCGCTTGTCCAGCCTGGATGCAGCACAAACGTATTACTTATTTCTGTTGCTAACAAATTTTAAATATGTTCCAAATACATTCAAACTTACTGGAATTAATGGCGATTTAGATAAAATATAGATAAGAATAAACGAACACGATTAGGAGCAATGAAGCGACATGAGTACAAACAGACTCACAACTCCACCTTGAAAAAAATATAAGACTGGCTAATTAGTGTAACTTACACTTTCTAGGTTCCTAAGTTGCTTCTCGTTGGCCTGTAGTTCTCGTTCAAAAGCTTCATGCTTCTGTAGTTTTCTTTCTAAGTTTGCAAGATCTCTGTAAAAGGTTAAATGCATATTTAAGACGGTAGGTGGGTGAGCCATATATATGTAGATGATATGAAGTAATTTTACAGAATAACTAAAAATTATAATTACCTGTAGCTTTGATCCTTGGCAGTTCGTGTCTTGTCTTGTATCCACGCCTCCAGCTCCTCAGTCGATGCAATAAACTGTAAACACAAACAATACATATGTACAAAAATATAAAATGTACCTAGCTTCCGCACAGTGAATTACTTCCGAACATCTTTAAATTTTTGTTGTGACTTTTCATTTCAGAATTAATCAATTATGAAATGAACGGAATCGTCACTGATTAAATTCTATTCCTTTTTAGATAAATTGGTATATGAATTGTGTAGTGGTACCTGTTGGTGCGCCAGGCTGGCCTGCAGCGCGCGGCGCCGCTCGGCCGCCGCCTGCCGCGCCGCGTCGCGCTTCGCCACCACCGCCGCGCACCGCGCCGCTATGCTGCACACACAGGTGAATAAACGTTATTAAAACCTACGATAAATCACAATTTAAAAACATTATTCTTGGCAGTTGGAGCAGGTATGCAAAATCATAAAATAAGCAACGGATTTCTTAAGGCTGTCACTAAAGCTGGAAGAAAATCAGAATCTGTCAAATCTAGTGAGGGGGGGTTGAGGTATGCGGGGCGTTCTACGGACAATGACATGAAATTTTAACATAGTACTCGAAAACATAAAAGTGAAGACATGCCACTTTGTTAAAAATATACTAAGTAAGTAATATTGTTTTGTGATACGAAAATATTTATTTTTATTTGAAAGTATTTTTAATATTTAATAATTAATTATATATAAAGTCGTACCCGTGCCGATATTTATACAGGTTGTTGCAAAAAAGGTTTAATACTATGCCGAAACCTACGTGTGCAGCATGTTATTGATGTTATTTCTAAGCCAGGAAATGAAATCAGAATGTAAAAAAATCGCGAAAATATTATCAGAGTTTAATAGTTCAGGGTGTTGTATTAAACTCTGCCCCCGTGTGAGGTATAAGAATAGTAAATAAAAAAAGTATAGTTAGCCGAAAGGGCGTTACTCAGGCGTCACTCTGAAAAACTTTTATCCTACGTAATTTTTTATATTCGTGAAAAAAACGTTTCTTCATATAATTTTTTTTTGGTCACGTGACCTTTTAGTTAGACGACCTGTTTTTTTTTGGTGTTTCAAAAGCAGAACAGTAGTTTGCAGAACTCTGCATATACAGGGTGTCACAAAAGGTTACGTAGCTGGCAAAGGGATATGGGGAGGTCACCAGAAAAATAATAACATGTAAGTACCCCCGCAAGGGAGTACATTAGTACAAGGCGTGAGTGTGTGTGTGTGTTTTTTTTTAAGTACTTATGTGTATTTGGGATATGATAGAAATAATATTTTTGTTTCTTAAAAACCAAAAAATTTACACCTTGCTGCGCTCTTTTGCTCACTGTAAGTACACCTACAATTACTGTATTAAAAAAAACGGTTTTGTAATAACGATTATAAACAAAAGGTTATTTTCATGTCAAGGAGTCATTTACCTAATTACGATTTCACTCAACAGCAGGTGAACTGAAAAAATAAGTTCTAGTTCTATCATCACTTTAGATCGCAAACATTGTAACTCCACTTTTCTCGGCGAAAAGTACTCTTTGGTGTCAATAGAAACGTTTTTTGAATTCACATGTATTCCTCTTTATTCGAAAAAAAACTGTATTCCACATTTTACCATTTGTTTTCCTCTAAACCCCAAACCGTGATTTTTAAACAAGAAAACTTAGTAATTACCCTTTATTCTCATATACAACGTGCGATGTAGGCGAACGTGAACGAAAACTATGCAATAAGCCTTTGTTTTTATTACTACTTTAGTAAATTACAATAACATACTCAACAATGTTAATTTTTTTTTGCAATGTTATGTTGTTAAATTAAGATCTAATATTTTATTAACATGAAGTTACTTTCAACTTTTTTTTTGCATCTATGCGTCGAATCACAGCATGACGGCTGCTGCAGCTTCCTGCTGTCCTGTCCTCCAACCAATCCCACCAGTACTGCAGGTTGCGTCGAATACGAGCCATTCTCTTCGACTTGACTAGACAGGTGCTCCCGGAAGGATCATAGATCGTACGGAACCCGTACCGTATAGAGGCAACGGACTCCTTTGCAACAGCCCCCCAGATTCGGAAGTAGCCCATGCACTGCATGGCGAGCACAGCTGCAGCAATTTTTTCGTAATGAATCATTGGGATGTCATCCCCGAAGGAGGCTCTCAGCCTACCTCACGACCTGTGTGACATTAGAAAAATGCACTGTGCTAACGCCGTTTGCGAGCTTGATTTGCAGGACCGCGTTGTATGCCAAGTTCCACAGCAGAGGGGTCCAAGACCTACCGCTGTGGAACTCCGCAACTGAACTTCTTCTGTGAAAACAAACCCTCTCTTTTCGCATCCTTAATGTACTTGTTAGACACGTATGACCTCTGTCAATTTTCTGCAGATAAGAAGACAAGTGATGGTATACAAGAGCCGCCCTAAAGGTTCGCCCTCTAGGGGATAGAGTTGAACGCGGTTACTATTTTTAAGCAAACAGCCAGCGCAACAACTCGCCCGTGGTTCTTATCCTGCTCCGACAGTGAACGAACGCAAAGTATTGTACCCACTATTCGAATCCGCATTTCGGATGCCAAACTGACTGTCCGAAAGGTCGAAACCGTACCACCACAGAGGTATGACTCGTTCGAAGAGCTTATCAGGCTCTTACAGCAATCAGATGTGTCGGTACACTGAAAGATAATCTACAGGCCTGCTTTATTTATTTAGGAGCACTAATGGCCTCCTTTCAGTCATTGAGTCACTGGCACTCAGGCTGCGGTTGAACAGGAAGATAGACTGTCTAAACAAATCATTTTTAGGCTAGTTAAAAAAAACTTTATGTGGGTAGTATGATGCCAACTAGAACTACAAATAAAACAGTATTTTTGTCTCCTCTAAAATTTGGTCACGAGGAGTTACGATGATTACGATCTAAGGTGACGCTGACGATATTTTATACAAGGTATTGAAAAAAGGGTATAAAGCTTAGCCAAAAGTGGATTTAGGTGCCATTCAGATCCACTTTTCTTCTACAATTTTGAAAATTCACGTAACAAAACCTTTTACATAGAAACTTATTCGATCACGTGACTTTTTGCTATAGAGACCGAATTTATTTTTCGAGAATTTCCAAAACTTGGAGAACAAAAGTTGTTCAGAATAACCCCTGAGTCAAACCCTTTCGGCACAGTATACCCTTTTTGCAACATCCTGTATAGGTAATATCAGGTTTATAAAAGACCTGGGCCTGTAGAGTGAGACTCGGCATGGGGAGTCATAATTTATAGATCTTTTAGGTTGCAGTGGCGAATGGGCACTGGTAGCCCTGCCCTTTTCTATAACTATAGGTAATTTTATGGCAATTTAAAAATGGTATAACATTTATCTATTTGAAAAAATCATTAAAAATATACATTACCTATCACCCTAATTTAAAAAAAAAATTCAGCCCTTACTTTAAACTTATAACACCCCTCTATTTCCTTCAGGGGTTAAAAAACCTGTTTATTTAATATTTTCTTATGAGTTTTTTTTTAAATACTAGGCTCTTACATAGTTGTACATAATATTATGCGGTATTTTATTCCACTTGTAACACATAAAATTCATAGCTACAGTAAACATTTCATTTTTTTCATGGCGAGATACAGTCGCACTTAACCGCTTTTTTGCAAAGCTTGTTAAATAGATTTAAAAAATTATGTAAATATTAGATCTCCAATTTTTTAAAATACTTACTTATTTTTAACAACCTGTAGTGTACCTACAGACTACCACATCTTAAAATATATATATTTTTAATTAACTACGGTTTTTGGTTTCAAATAAAACAAATTATGAACTTACTTTTCAACACCCTGTATATGGTGTAGCTTACCTACCATACACAACCGTTAAAATAAAATAAATTACCCCTCAGAATATAAACAGGCTCGCGCTTTGGCATACTGCATTGACCGTATAGTTCTTATTCGGAGAATCTAATAAGTGTCATTATGTGCAATGTTTACCATTATCTATGCATCTGTAACTCTATAGTAAAAAATGTAAACAAATCGAAAAGGCGAAATGTTTTCTAAGAATTTTCGGCTTTTCTGCATCTAAAATGATTAGAAAATTAACTTTCCATAGCAAATGCATATGTATTATAATACTTGTAGTCATAATTTGTTGATTTAATCAGTTTTTGTGAAATATTTGATAAAAAATAAAATGGCGTGGGTATCGCTCCTAACAGGCCGCCACCAGGGCGACGACTGAAGAAATCTGAAATCTGTCACGGTGTCATCATTTTTAAACCGGAATTTATTAGTTTTTTGCAAAAAAAGTTGACTTCTGGTCCATTAAATCCAACTCTTTAAGGTAACTTTGTTAATAATTTAATTACCTACACATACATATAAGATTCCATGAAAATGGGCCCTCTGATTTCGAGGGTTTTTTCATAATAAGTCAAAAAATGGCAAAAGACATGGTGTGTTTGCAATTTTTTTTAACATACTTATTATAATCCTGCACCAATTTATAAGCAACTAACATGTTCAGTATACCCTCTGCTACAATATATATTTTTATCAATGTGATAGAAGCCACCGTTTTTCCAATCTAATCAAGTATATCAAGCCGACTTTAGCATTTTAGCTTTAGGGATCCCCTTAAGGGTGAGGCCAGACGAGCGTAATTTTTTGAGTTGTTAGTCGCGTATTCTGATGCGCGGGGACAACGGGGCGGGGAAGTTACTCGCTCCCCTCGTCCTTGCGCACATATTTCTGGCGGAATACGCGACTCACACAACTCACAAAATTACGCTCGTCTGGCCTCACCCTTAAGGAATCCTAACCCTAATACATAACGTTCATAACCATACAGTTTTGTTAACATAATTTATTTGGCAATTCAAAGTTTTGTTTTATTAGAAAGCAGACACCCTGGATTAGCATAGGCTACTTTATGTCCCGGAATTCCTACTGGAAAACTTTTAAAGATGAAGCTGAAATGCTAGTAAAGAATAAATTCCTTCTTCGAAAGGGCTGATAAAAAGAAGGGCATCATAGTAGCAATAAGACAAGAACTCACTGTTCCTTGGCGAAGTGCGGGATGTCTTGCAGTGCTCTTGCGTGCGCGGTGAAGGGCGGCAGGCGCTCGTCCTGCGCCGCCAGCCGCGCCTCCAGCTCCTCGTGCCGCTTCAGCAGCGCCTCCACCTCGTCCAGCGTCGACTGCAAGCAGAGCACGAGAGGGTTAGCTCATTGACGATGCCATGTTTTGTTTATATTTAAAGTGTCACTTATATGCATTTTGCGGCTTGGCATAGCGAGAACGTAGTCCTACTTTGAGTTGCAAATAGATTTAAATACGGCAGGAAGAAGGAAATCTATGTAAAAAGCTCGCTGTCGCTTCCATCACCATTATTTCTAAGAGTTCCAAGAAATAAACTTCTTGTGTGACGTATCAATCATCAAGCGCACTCTGGGCAGACTGACAATTAATCTGACCTTCCACTACCTACGGTGACAAAGTCGTCTCTTGTGTTGGTTACCGACACGCTAAAAGAAGGAGATCTATATGATGGTAGTTACCCCGGTGTGCGTGTAGTCGAGGTAGGCCTGGTGCGCGCCGGTGGCGGCGTCGATCTGGTCCGCCTCGCGGTTGAACGCCGCCAGCTGCACGCACTGCTTCAGGTACGCGTCCTTGTCGCGCCATTCTGACAGGCAAACACAAATATGTTACAAGATGTATATGAGAAGCTTATCAGGAAATATCATATTTAAGCAACCCTGTTACCTCCACTTGTTTAAATCTGCAAGTGGTAGGGATAAAAATGTTCGAACTAAGAACAAAGAATTTTACAGTTTGACGCTGCTAAATGTTACCTTTTTCTACGGCAGCTTGCTCTTCCTCCAGTAACTTAACTTTTTCAGCGACATCGGTGAGGGTCGGGTTGTTGGCCACCAGCTGCTTTCCCAAGCCGATCACTTCTTTGAATCTAAAAAACAACTCAATTTTGTAGATAAATGTTTATTAAAGTTTTGTACATCGTCACAATATACAGCCGCAATGTTCAGGAATGCTCATCAATAGAAAATGTTAGATAGACTCTAACTCAGAGAATCGCAATAAGAAACGCATTACATTATTCGGGTCCATTATTTAACGAAAACACTTGCTCTAACGGTAAAGTCTGCGTCCAGTAGTGGACGACAATGGTATGTATGATTACGATGGCGAAGGGTAAGGCCTGGGTCTCCTATTTTCACTGTAGGTCGCGTCCAGCGTCGCGCCGTGGGCCGCGTCACGATGCTCACTATAGAAATGTACTGATGCGGTCTCCCTCACACGCCGACGTTGGCGCGTAGACGTAGTGAGCATTGTGACGCGGCCTACGGTGTGACGCTGGACGCGATCTACGGCGCGTAATAGGAGACCCAGGCCTAACTATGAGGCCACAAAGGCGAGAGTGCTTATGTAACATTACACATGTGAGTAGTGTGGGTACGTACTCGTCCTTGTGCGTGTCGATGTCGTCGCGCGTCTCCTGGTGCTCCTTGCGCAGCGCCTCCGCCGTGGCCACGTCCTTGGCCGACGCCTCGTGCGACATCTGCTCGCGGGTTTGCTGCAAACACAGGGGAGTTCAATACATGAATGTATTATAGGACAGTTGTGGAGGAGCGAAGGCATTGTCACTTTTCCAATGAATAACAAAAATCCTTCAATAGAGCTTGATGGTTGAACTTGGCAGGCCACTGCCAGCTGCCGCTACACGGGTTCGTTATAGATGTAGATAAAAGTCACCCTATCACGATTTTCCATAAATACGGCGCTGTGATTGGAGGAACGCGTATTCAACGAGTCTATCGACGTCGATAACGAGCCCATGTAGCGGCCGCAGGTGGCTGTAGGCCCAAGTAAGAATTTGTTGGAATCCATAAATCCTGCATAATAGTGTCGAAACAAGAAGCTACTAGAGGGCAATAGTTACCTTGATCCAGGCCTGCAGCGTGGCGTCGCTGCGGCAGAAGATCTGGTGTCCCGAGGCGCTCTCGAGGCGGCGGCGGCGCTGCTCCGCCTCCTGCTGGCAGCGCGCCCACATGGCGGAGATGGCCGACAGCCGCTGCTCCACGCTGCTCGTCTCGCTCGGGTACTGCGACTTCACGCTGTTGGGGAACACGCCGTTAGTCGTTGTCAGTGACATGGTGCATTTAGGACGGATTGAGGGGGTAAAGTGCGTTGTTGGTTTAACGGTGCAATAACTTTAAAATTTAACGGTCTGTTGACATACCCATGTTTTTTACACCATTTTAAAACGCTGCATGAAACAAAAGGAACGAACTATTACAAACTATGACTCTTGAGATTGTGCTAATCGATCACAGAAATGAAATAACATAAAACGGAAGCCTGGCCAGGTCGGTCTAAAACTGGCAGCCTGTTGGTCGGAGCGCAGGTCTCACTCAGTAGTCGCCACACACTCACTTGTCGGCCAGCAGCGTGACGGTGGTGACCTTGTCCCGCAGCGGCTCCAGCTCGCGCTCCAGCTGCGCGTGCCTCCGCTGCAGCGCGCGCACGGAGCGCAGGTCCGCCGCCGGCGCCGCCTCGTCCGCCTGCAGCTGCCGCTCCTTCTCCGCCATCCAGTCCATCGCCTCGTCGCACGTTCTGAAATACCACATACAGGGTTAGATGATATTCCCTGGATTGTTCGTCGGGGCTTCCTTTTAGGCGCAGGCCACACATAAGAGACGTTAGACAAGGAAGCGTCGCGAATACAAAATTGAACCAAGTCGTGTCCGTGTTCCGTCTCCATTTCTTCTATCTGTCCTGTGCGTTAGTCGCCGACGTTAAGATCCCTTTGACATGCTAAAGAAAGTGATCCTGACCTGGCGAATAGCGCGACGCTGCTGGCGCCCTGCAGGCTCTTCTCCCGCTGCGCGCGCAGGCGCTGCAGGCGCTCCCACTGCTGCTGCAGCTGGCGCGTGCGCGCGGCGGCGCGGCCCGCCTGCCCGTGCCGCGCCGCCGCCAGCGCCGCCGACGCCGCCTCGATGCGCTCCAGCCGCGGCGTGGCGGCGAGCAGGTCCGTCACGAATTTCTGGTGGGGAGAAATCAAAATAAATTGTGAAAACGGAAGCAGATACAACATCTGCTGCGAACTGCAGAGCAATAACGCTGGTTCAAATCCTGCCCCTAAAAATAGCATTTAGATACTGGGTTGCTCTATTCCACCTGACTAAAATACCAAAGTCTACAGTCACAGAGTCTAGGTTTACGGTTTAGATAAACTTTATCTGAGGAATACAATTGTTGCTGTCACTATCTAAATACAGATATTCAGATGTGACAGCATCAGAATTATTCGTCAGATAACGTTTATCTGACCATTGAAAAATCAACCCTTAGGCGTGTAAATCTGGGTGGGCATTGTAAGAGCTTCTATTCACTGAAGTGATAAAACAATCGTTTGTGAGAATATGGCCTGTACAATCCGCTCACCTCGTACTTCCGCTTGGCGGTGGTGACGTCGTCCCCGTCCCCGTCGTGCGTGAGCACGCGCTCCTTGTCGCGGATCCACTTGTCCAGGTCGTCGCACTCCGCGAACAGCGAGTACAGCTTGATGGCGTCCTCCAGCTGCAGCCGCCGCGAGCCCGACAGCTTCAGCAGCTCGTCTGTTGGGGGTGGTTATAGTTGAGACATCGTTTACATGACTATCGCCATTTCATACAGAATATAGTATGAACCAGGGCATCTATATGCCTCACCTCAGCTGAGGGTTTTTGTCTATACCAATTGGAGTTTTAATGTATGGTATATTTCATTTTCTATAGAACTGGTATCTCTTTTATATATAATTTGTTATGTAAGCTGAAGCGGTCAAACGAACTATTCTTAACAGATGACCGATGGGATATACAAGTTGTAGTAAGGAGACAAACGTAGCATGGGCTCCTCGACGATGTGTAAGGAAAAGTCGAGGACAGAGTTTTATGGCACTCCTAACGAGACGCATATATCCAGCAGTAGACGACTCTTGTCAAAACTATAAGACACTAACCGTAGCTCTCCCGTATGGCAGCAGTGGTGGTGCTGAGCGCGGGCGGCGGCGCGGGGCGCGCGGTGCGGGAGGCGCGGCGCGGGGCGGCGGCGCGGCGCACCGGCACCACCTGCTTCACTAATACCGTCTTCTTTACACGTTGCACCGTGCGGACCTTCTCCGGACGACGGACTTGCACCTGCGGACGGGGACGTAAATATAAAAAATCACCCCACACCCACGAATGATTCGCTGCCTATAGTCGGAAGAATATAATACAAACATAAACATACATACATAATATAAACAGACACGACGTCAATTAGGCATGGGCACTATACATAATATACGGGCAATACACGGGCCCCGTACATAGAACAACACTAGCTCGCAACACACCCCTAATCACTCTCCTATGGACCACGTCGCAGTCACATCGCAGTTTTGTATGCAAGTTCTATAAAGAAACGTTTGCCCAGAAATAAGATGACATAAAGTTGTGTAATATTCGTGTAGTTGTAGGTACAAATAGTTGTATATACTAACGGGCACGACGCGCGGCTCGATCTCGCGCACGTAGTTGGCGGGCACGAAGCCGTCGCTGCGGTCCGCCTTGCGCACGCTCCACCAGTCCGGGTTCGTCTTGCTGATCAGGAACATCACCTCGCCCTTCGCCATCGAGATGCCCTGGCCGGTGAACGCGTACAGCGCCTTCACCTGTGGGATACAGAATGCTAGTTTAAGTGACTGTCAGGATGTAAGATGAATGAATCACTAATACTACACTAGTCACAGGTGCAGCTAGTGACGTCACCTGCGGCACGGAGCGCTCCTCGGTGACGGCGCGGTGCTCGAGGCGCTCCACGGGCTCCTCCTCCCACACCTCGGTGGGCACCAGCCGCGTCTCGTTCACCCACTCCTCCTCCTCCATGGCCGGCATCGCCTCCACTTCCGTCGGGAGCTGAGGAAACGATTTATAAAGTTAGTTCATTGTAATGATAACAAAATTGCAACAGACTAGTATGTATTCTTTCAGCAAAGTAAGAAGAAAACAGAATAATATACGACCTGTAGAACAACAACCCATAGTCATTTCTACGCGGAGCACCTTCTGTTTTGTTACTATTGTTGCGTTGTTACTATTGTTACTAACCTGCAGAGTATGTATCCCGTTAGCAGCCAGTTTATCAGCATGAGCACACAGCTGCTGCAGCTCGGCGTCATACGCCGTGATCTCCTCGTGCAGCGCCTTGTGTCGAGACAGCAGCGCGGCGGCGGCGGGCTCGTCGGAGCCGCAGTCCGCGCTCGCCACCAGCGGCCGCTTCTCCTTGATCCACGCCTCCGCCTCGTGCGCGTCGCCGTAGAACTGGATAGAGAGGATTAGTGTTAGTAGGAAATTACTGTAAATTTTATAAATTAAAATAATATGTTCTTGGCAATTTGCCCAATTAGGGAATGCCGTCATTACATTACAACATGCATTATGATTACGATCTATTGAAACAGAGTGTTTGTAAAAGTGGTATAGTAAGCGGAAAGGGGATGACGCAGGGGGTCGTTGTAAACAACTTTTGCTCTACAACGTTCAGCTTGTTCATAAAAAAAAAATGCTTCGCCATAGAAGTTATATTTATACTTCAAGAATTTCCTTAAGTAGAACAAAAGTTGTTTAGACTTAAATGACCCCCTGAGTCACCGCCTTTCGAATTGACTTTATAGTTCACGAATTTCCCAAGTAGAACATAAAGTTGTTTACAATATCACCCCCCTTTCGGCTTACCACTTCTGCAACACTCTGTATATGTATTAAACATACCTGGTAGACTTCAGTGGCGTCTGCGAGCTGCTTCTCGCGGTTGGCGGCGAGCTCGCGCAGGATGTCCCACTGCGTGTTGAGCGACGTCAGCCGCCGCTCGATCTCGCCGCTCTTCGGGTGCTTCGCGTCGATCAGACTGACGGAGACACGAGTTTAGTTAGGTTACATTTGAGAGATATAAAAAAACCTAAAGTAGGTACATCTACAAATGAAAACCAGTGAAAAAGACTGGTACGATCCGCGGTGAAATGTAACCTATTATATGTATTCTACTAAGCTCGTTGTAAAGTGTTATAAATACGTCTAATCGGCTATGAATGCATTCATAAATATAGAGTTTTGCAGAACTGGCACAGTAAGCCGAAAGGGGATGAGTCAAGGCGATTACAGTGTTTGTATCACTTTAGACTTTAGTCGATAGGAATTCGGTAGGCGCGTGGTCACTAGAGTTTGTATGCGTTTTATTAGTTTCTAACGGTAACAACAGACAAGCGCCCTTATCATGATGTCATACAAATCGCTATCGACTTGAGTCGACAAAATTCGTGATGCGCATCACAGAAAAACGTATACCTCTGTCCCTTGGCGCGCAGACGGAGCGACACGTGGTCGCGCGCCTTGAGCTCGTGCAGCAGCGCCGTGTGCTTGAGCCGCAGCGCCGCCACGCCGCGCAGGTCCTTCGCCGCCACCTCCGCGCGGCAGATGCGCTGCTTGTCCGTCACCCAGCCTGACCAATAACACATGTTATTTATTTATACACACTTTATTGTATACAAAACATACACACACAAAATACAAAGTTAGAAATAGTAAGTACACAAAGGCGGCCTTATTGCCAAAAAGCAACTTCTTCAAGCCAACCTTCAATGGTATGCTTTCCCACACCGGTTTTACACCTTACACAAGTCGACATAGTAAATATTTGCAGCAATTCAGTCTAATTGCCTATTGTATAAGGCAGCGTTCCCACTACGCCGGACCGGCAGATCCGCCGCGCCGGTAAATCTGCCGGAAGAGCTAGTGGCTGTACAATTTATATGAAGCTATTCACATTATCCCGGGTCCGGCATTTTTGCCGAGCCCGGCATTTCTACCGAACGTTTTGTCACTACGAATTGCCGGTAGAACGACCGGGCCCGGAGTAATGTGAACGAGTTTGTGCCGGTATCTGTCCCCCGCTCGCCCCGCTCGTGCTCCCCTCGCCCCGCCCGTGTTCCACTCACGTCATTCGGCTCGCATGTTCTGGTAAAAGTAGACGTTTAGCATGGATATTCAAGCAGAAACTTTAATAACGCTTGTCCAAGAGAGACCTGTTCTGTGGAATAAGACCGAAGACGTCTATAAAGACAAAAACATAAAGCATGGCGTGAAGTATGTTTAATACTGAAACCAAACCACCACCACATATACCACCACAACACAACAATTTCGTCGTCCATTGTGCGCGCAGGTCCAAATTCAACTGAGGACTGTCTGAATTTCTTCCGGGATCCGATGTAATGTGAACACTCTGTCCGGTGTCCGGTTTTCGGCAGATCTGCCGGTCCGGCGTAGTGGGAACGCTGCCTAAGATAGAGTAAGTTACCTTCTTCTTCGTCATGATCTTCCAGGAACTGGTACAGGTTCCTGGCGTCCTCCAATCTTGCCTTGCGGTCCTTGGCCGCTGCCACGAGGCTGTGAATTAAGATTTATGAAAATTATGCAAAAAATATATGATGCTTTTTAGAGATATAAACGCACGCAAGCACAAAATAAATTGGCATTGTTAACAATGCCAATTTATTTTATAGAAAGAAAACTGTTGGCGATGTACTTAAGCTTTAAATACCATACATAATAGTGTAGACCTTTATAGGTACAGGTGTTTTCATATACAGACTGACTGATCAAAATTATGATCAAACTCATGATATACAAATTATGATAAGTGGCTCACCTGTCATACTCGTCCTCGAGGTGCGTGAGTTGCTGCGCCAGCTGCTGCTTCGGCTGCGCGGGGCCCTCCACCGCGTTGCCCTGCGACAACAACACGTTATAATCAAGATATATGCTTCGTACAGTCAACAAAACAGTACAAAAATAAGTATGCCTCTCAAGCGCAAATAGTATGGGCATGAAGCAGAACTAATGCTATACCCGAGCAATAAAAATGGCAAAATCGACTTCTGAACTACAATTTTTGTTGCTAGGTTTAAACACCGCTTTTCATAATTATGATGTTGATAATGAGACAGATAGACCCTCCACAAGTCGCAGATGAGTCTGCGGATCTCATCTTCAGATGCGTCCTGGATTTGTGCGTCTGTTCTAGGTACTTATTTAACATTTACAGACGCATATCCCTTGCATCTGTAGGCAGGATTTCTTAAGTCTCCCTACTACAGATATATGAAAATATCAGTCTCGTACCTGTCTGACGAGCTTCCTGATGGCGTCGTCGAGCGCGCCGAGCTGCAGCTCCTGCAGCGCGTGCGCCTGCAGCAGCCGCTCCACGTCCGACAGGTGCCGACCCACCTCCTCCGAGTGGAAGGCCGCCTGGAGAACACAAGTAAAGAGATTACATGAGGAGTTATCAATGTTTATCTCGCAGAAAGTTAAAATGTTCACTATCAGGTATTACTGGATAAGGGCTCATGCAAGACGGTTTGTACAGGATCCGGATTTCTTCTAGATCGCGTTTAGGGTTTGTCAACAAACACCATCCATGGAAAAAGGATTAGCCGGTCCAAATAGCGCCAGCCTAGTCATTTCCCTTTTTAGAACGCTCCGGAGCATAAAGAAACTATCTCAAAATGCACCGTGGGGATTAGAATGACCTTCTGAGTCATCCACTGTCGGATTACCATAGGGGCCGTCCATTAATCACGTGAGGTCGTTTTTCTCATTTTTTAGAAATTTCATTTCCCCCCCTCCCCCCTGGTAAAATTTGGTGAGGTTTGGGACCGATGGTGGTGCAGCGCGTGTCACACTAGTACTGACCTTCATGTCGCGCACGGTGTTGAGGCGCGCGTCGGTCTCGCGGTGCAGCGCCATGAGGGCGGCCAGCGCGTGCAGCGCGGCGCGGTGGCGCTCCAGCAGCGCGAGCAGCGCGTGCCAGCGCGACAGCACGGACTCGGAGCACGCCTGCACGGCCGCCGCGCCGTGGTAGCGCTCGCGGACCAGCTCCGCCGCCATGTTGGATAGGTCCTCGAACCGCTCCTTCCTGGAATGTTCGAGGTTTGCATTACGTGGAAGATGTTTAGAACAAAGATTGTAATAACGGACGATTATATCAATGGACATTGGACATATATAAAAAAAAACATACAAACAAATTGAAATCCTCCGCCTTTCGAAGTCAGTAAAAAAAAAGGGACCGAAGTGCTTAAAACCGTAAAAAGGAGAAAGTTGCAGTACCTGGGACATATTATGCGCAACAGTAAATACGGTTTATTGCAACTTCTCCTACAAGGGAAAATTCAAGGCCGTCGAAGACCCGGTCGAAAAAGAACATCTTGGGTCCAAAATCTTAAAGACTGGTACAACACCGACACCACATCCTTGTTCCGAGCAGCAGTCTCGAAGGAAAGAATAAGCCAGATGATTGCCGACCTCCGATAGATGGTACCCAAAGAAGAAGAAAAAAATATTCGAAAATTATGTGATTTTATTATTAGTAAAAGTGTAAATGTTACGAATCATAAAAGGAGGTGAAAAGGAGGGTCCGTATGTTTGTATGTACTTGAGGATACAATAAATTCAAATAACCATAAACACAGACATACGAGTCAAACACAATCCTCCCTATTCCCACCGCATTTGGCTAAAAACCTCTGGTATAACATACCTGGCGAGGATGTCGGCGGAGATGGCCTCGTGCTTCTTGACGGTGGCGTCGACCTGCGCCAAGTTGGAGCCGTAGCGCGGGTCCGACAGCACCTGGATCATCTCCTTCAGGTAGCCCTTGCGCAGCACCGACTGCAACACAACACGTCATGGTTAGTAGTATTTGATCAGTTATACATAATTTTCCGTTTGTATCCGTATTTGCGGCCGCTACACGGATTCGTTATTGACGTCGATAAACTCGTTTAATGCGCGTTCCATCATTGGCAGCGCCGTATTTACGGCGAATGACGATAAATATACGTTTATCGATAAGAACCCGTGTAGCGGCAGCTGATATTACATCAATGCCATCGCTATTGCGGCAAACAGTCTCACGATGCTTACAACTAGCCTTTGCTGACTTGCCCTTGATCTCACTAAACTAGCACTATAGCAGACAAAATTGTCGTCACTTCGAATTTTGAAGGTAATATAGTGAATTTGATGGCTTGGGAATCGCTCCCATTATCTATAGAAAAGAAGACTGTACATGATGTACAACAAGCTGACCTTGGTGTTGAACTTGTAGTTGAGCTGCTCGAGCCGCTGTTGGCGCAGCAGCTCCGTGCGCAGCGCGATCTCGCGCGCGTGCTCCGCCTGTAAGTAAATAACACAAATGAGTGTAAGTAAAAGTTAAAAACAAAGTATTCAAATAATTTGCTTAACCAACAACCAACTTGGCAATCCATTGAGCAAAAACAAAATCCTTTGAGCATGGATTACCAACTTGGTAATCCATGCTCAAAGGATTTTGTTTTGAAAAGGGATCAGACGAACACGACTTCTCGAAGTGGGTGTCTTAGCTAGAGATGGACGTTGGGTCCAGCACTCACCTGCTCCAGCTGTTGCCAGGCGCGCTCCAGGTCCTGCGGCAGCTGCCCCTCCGGGCTCCACGCCTCGCCCACCAGCGACTTGTGCTGCGTGTTGATGTCGAAGAACAGCGCCTCGATCTCCGACCGCTCCTTGTATCTGGCGGGGAAATTACGTTATCAGACAACCTAGGTTTAACAATCATCATCTCATTTACATAGAGAAAGCAAAACTACTACCTAACGTTTCAAAGACTAGGTATATTTAACCGATCAATGGACTTTATTTTACGACCGCAAAAGTAGCCCAGAGGCCCAACTCTACGCTAGTTGATCCTCACTGCTCTTCGCTTTGCCCATCATCACCCACCCTGGCGTAGTTTTCACCGCTAACCTTACGTACGTATATACACCTATATTTATAACAAAACAAGGCTAACAAAAAGCTATAGATCGCATCTTTGGGAGAGGCCAGTCCAGGAGTGCTATAGGCTGATAATGATGATGATAAAGGCAACCAGAGTGTACATACTTGGGCGGTTTTTCGACAGTCCGGTACTGCTTGAAGGCGAGCAGCAGGCGCTGGATGCCGTCCAGCGAGTTGGGCAGGTCGCGGTCGCTGAGCTCCTCGATCTTCAGCCGGATCCACTCCAGCAGCGCGCTCAGCAGCCGCGAGTACTGCGCCTTGCGCGCGTCTATGTCCATGAGCTGGCCGATTATCTGGGGGAAAAATAAAGCGTTATTTAAATTAATAATGAAAATTTGTTTTTTTATTTATTTTTTAATGCTTTGCTTCAATATTACATGTTGCCCGCCTGCTTCCCTTTGCCTAGTAAAAAAATACTTGTGGCATTTCAGGCCAAAATTGGCCAAATCGCTACAACTGTTCTCGACTATTACCAAGTCGGAGACAAACACTACAGCTGGACTAAAGTTTGTCATCCTGGTGAAAGGATAAGCCAGTCAGATCAGCGAGAATAACGAACAGCCAATCTATGTTATACAGGGTGTTACAAAAGAGGAGTAAGTCGTCATTTTGAACATATATTTTTAAGTTGTAGAACAAAAGTTGTTTTGCTCCCTCAGTCACTCCTTGCCTTGCTTAAACACTCTCGTATACAAATTACAAGCTAATGTTAAGAGCCAGTAGGACTCACATTGGCGATCCGTCGGCCGCTCTTCTGTTCGTTCTTCATGCGCGCGAACGTGTGGTAGTAGCTCGCCACGTACGTCATCACAGACTTCTCGTCCGGCCGCGTCGTGTCCACATCTGCGGATTACAATATTTATATTTTAATTACTAACATAATAAAAACACACACACACACTCACGCCTTGTACTAATGTACTCCCTTGCGGGGTAGGCAGAGGTGCATTACTGCACCCACTTTTCGCCAGAGTGTCATGTTAGTCCCAATGTAATAGGGGGCGGGCCTATTGCCATTTTTACGGGCACATCCAAGACCCGAGAACAAATATCTGTGTTTAAACAAATATCTGCCCCAGCCGGGAATCGAACCCGGGACCTTCGGCTCAGTAGTCAGGGTCACTAACCACTACGCCATTCGGTCGTCAAACATAATAACAAAGCAAATTAAACACTAACTATAGTCTAACGACTACATTTTATTCTACTTATTAATTAACTTCAAACAAAGAATAAAAGTTTGTTTAGTGGTAACATCTTGAGGCGCCTTAAAGCGTCTATACGTGTATAAAAATATCGGCATTGGACTGCCCTATCCGCTGAATTCACAACACATATCCAGTAATGACGGAATGGGGAAGTCCTAGGACAGAGTGTTGTGCCCATCAGAAACGACTACCATTCACACATATTACACAGGAACATCCGGCGCAGACTGGGCAGTCAGCAACTCAAGCTATTCGGACATTTATGACTGGTCGACTATGAAGAAGCATTGAACGATTACGGGTTTCTATTAATTTTCTATAAAGATGCTCCATTACCTTCAGCGTCGAGCAGCTTGGGAATGCCGAGGTTGTTGTGCGCGACGTCGAAGGCGTGGTTCAGCGTCTCCACGTGGTCCGTGGTCGGCACCTCGTGCCAGCGGAACAGGTCCGGCCTGAGGGGAAAAGTATGTTAAAAGTTTCTGTAGAACACAATAACTTATTTTCAAGGTTTCGGAGTTTTGATAAAACTATTTGTTTCTGCTATAAATATAGGTATACCGTAAATAAACTTTTGGCGAAAGCTAGATTCACCCGATGGATAGTTCCGCTACTCGATATTAGATGGCGCCACTAGTCGAAAACACGACATATTTTATGAACAAACAGTAAGTAAACATTAGTAGAACTCTGACCTGTGTGCGTGTATGAGCGCGTTGAAGCCGAGCCCGGAGCGCCAGGAGTCGCTGAAGTTGTGTATGTGCACGCCGTGGTAGCCGCTGGTCTTGCGCTGGCACCACAGCAGCAGGGCGTCCTTGGCCGACTTCTTCTCCGAAGACTCATTCTCCTCGTCCTGGGGAAAAACATGGTGCTTTAGTTATATGATAATGAAATAGAACATAAATCGGATTGTGGCGAGTGAGCGTTACCTAAAAATTTATTGCCATGTCCGGGAATCCAACCCTGGACCAAGTAACGGTGGTAGAGTCAGGCAGTTAGTTCCAGTTGCACTATTCGATCGTAAGAAAAGGATTCCGAGGAGAAACTTGGTTACGAATTAATTCCACGTTGTTTTACATACACGTATGCAGTTAAGGTATGGATATATTTATAAAACGCTGGACTTTTTAAGAATTAATTAAGATCAAACAAAAACGTAAATCCATCGTAAAACCAATAAACGCTAACTAAAACTCAAATACGTTTATAACTTGTCAAATTAACTTACCAATATCGGTCACTCACACTGACGTTAATTAATTAATTATTTAAAAGCGACATTTAACATAACTCACACTAACAAAACAAAAATATTTTGATGTATTTTCTGAAGCGCGTCACTTTCAATTTGTGAAAAATGAAAAAAGAACCACACGGAAAAATTCAATTGTTAGTATTTTTTCTTTTTTCGCCGCGCGCCGCATGCGGCCAGGTTCAGCGGCCCGCGTGGCGCACGCGGCGACCAAGCAGGCCCGAGGTGACTATTCCTCCGAACATTAATTTTTTTTTGCACTAGTGAACTAGTAGTAATTATGAATTTATTGCATTTTTTCGGAAATGTTACATTTATATTACATAAACCCATACCTTACATTGTACGATGTGGTTTTTATAATTTATATCAATTAAATTTTAACAATGAAAATTAAAATTATGTTAATTAGGGATAATCTTTGAAAGTATTCTTATTTCTTACATGGATTTCTCCGATAGTACCTTCATTATTCGTTGTTACTTCTGTAGGTTTCTGTTCTGCTGTTATACAGGGTGTTGCAAAAGTGGTATAGTAACCCGAAAGAAGCTGACTCAGAGGGTTGATTGGACAACTTTAGTTTAAAAAATTTGGAAATTCCCAAAAAAATATGACCTCAGACTTATGGCTTACACCCTTTTTGCAGCACCCACAGTAGTGTGAATATTCGTGATATAAGTAGATGACACTCACGACATCGATCTCGATCTCCTGTATCTGGAAGCGCAGGATGATGGTCCACACGAGGCCGAGGATGAGGCGCGGGTTGCCGTCCACGATGTCCTCCGCGCCGATCGACTCCAGCCGCACCTGTAGGCAACGTGTGATATGTAGTCCCGGGCCGGGTAGGTGGGGGTACATTGTGCACTCAGTTTTCATAAGAGTCATATGTTATATAGGAAGAAATCGCTTTTAGCGATAAGGCTGCCTTTTGAGTAATATCCACTGTATTGTTATTTTTGTTCTGTTAAATAAAGGTGTGTATGAATATATGAATAATATGTAGTCTATTGCGGGGAGGTGGGCGTGCTGCACTCAGTTTTCATAGAAGTTAGTGTTATAGAAGTCATATTATTATGAGATGTAGTAGATCGACTGACTGGAAGAAAAAAAAAAAAAAAAAAAACACGCACTCACGCCTTGTACTAATGTACTCCCTTGCGGGGTAGGCAGAGGTGCATTGCTGCACCCACTTTTCGCCAGAGTGTTATGTTAGTCCCAATGTAATAGGGGGCGGGCCTATTGCCATTTTTCGGGCACATCCAAGACCCGAGAACAAATATCTGTGTTTAAACAAATATCTGCCCCAGCCGGGAATCGAACCCGGGACCATCGGCTCAGTAGTCAGGTCACTAACCACTACGCCATTCGGTCGTCATAATTTTAAATATCTTATAAAGATTTTGTAAAATGTAATAACCTATTAAATAAATAAATATCAGACGGCTGAAGGACAAAAAATGTTAAAAGTTATTTAAAAAAAAATATTAACACCGTATAGAAACAATTTGTAATACCTACTCGTGTGAAAGATGCAAAATCGCAGACTTACATTTATGTTTAGCTAAACTGTAACATTTTAACATTTAGGTTATTTACTGTTTTAACTACTTAGCAATAATGTAGACATAACAATAGAGCAGAGGCGACATGCATCATTATGTATGTGTGTGCTGTATCTTGTATTGTATATTACGTTACAGAATCGTGCGGTTGCTATGTGTTCTATCTAGACTTGTAAAAGACTTCAAAACTATAAAATGTTTCGATATTTTTTACACCAAAAACAAACTACCTTTTCGTTACCCGTTCTTGTCCTGTTGACATGCTATTAGGATAATATAATCCGCAATGGAATTATCATCATAACCCATCACGTCCCCACTGCTGGGGCACGGGTCTCTAGCTAGCCAATGAAGGAAGGGTCTTAGACCAACACGCAGGCCCATCGCAACACAAGCAAGCTTGTGCTGAGAGAGTTGTCGGGTATGTGGGCAACCCGACTGTCAGATGTTTTGAAGCTGCCCAAAGGCCTCTGACTAGGCTTAACGACTGCTACGCTGCCGAAATAGAAAATGCCCTACAGCCCTAGACAACAGGCTGGTATCTAACAGAGATACAACGTATATAACATAATTTATCGGATTATTTCTTATCTTGATCAAGAATGTAATTTGGCAAATATTATCTTTATACGATTGTAGATGGATTTCAGGTGACGTCTTTACATTGGGCAATGCTTATAGATAGACCAAATTGTGCTGCGGTGCATCACTTCTTTTTCAATAATAAGTATTTAAAAAAAAAAAATTGGGGTAAGATATTTTGCATTATGTTGATGACTGTGTCAATAAATGCTATATTTTTCACACCGACATACGACATACCGTACAATACCTTCACATAAATTATATTTTTTTCCTTAATTATTAATTCTCTACAAAAACCATGCTAATTACATTCCAGTAACCATGTCATAATGATAAACAAATGACAGCGGTGACCGCAAGCGCCGCCGCCGTCGCGCCGCCACTGGGGCCACTTCAGCTTACGAACAACTAAGATTCGGAGCGCGACTGCAGTAACCACGGCTCTACAGTCCAACTATAAAGTCCAAGTGCAACTATAAAGAAAACGGAAGTGGGTCCTAACTAATTGTTAATGACCTCATTTAATCGATCCGTTATATTTATAAAAGCACAAATCCGTTAAAAATCGTTCTTAATCGGTATTTGATTTTTAAAATGAATGTAAATGTAAGTATATTATCGAAAAAGTCTCACGCACTCTTTATTGTAAGGACTTTATAGTTGCTCTGTATCTCATTTCTTTAAACGTACCGTTTTCGAAGCAGCTGGAGTGGCCCCTCGCCGCGCCCGCATTCCGCGAAGTCCTAGCAGTGCGCGCGTTATACCTACACTCATTACTGCACTAAACTGTGCTTACTACTATACTATACTGTCTAGCGGTTGATCCACAGATCTAGTGTGTAGAGTTTCCTTTCTCTACCTAATTAGTAGGATACTAGGGAGTCCGTACCTACTAATGGGTCGATTACACCTAACGAGTACAGTGGCGAGTCAGTGTCCTCGGCAGAGCACTCGGTCACTTGCTATTGCTAGCCGTTCATTGGTCGAGGATCGGCCGAGGATAGTGTCTCACCACTGTACTCGTTAGGTGTAATCGACCCATAAGATCCGTAGTCGAGCTAGCCTCTGCGTATTGAACTTTAGCAACACTTGGAACTCCATGCACCAACCCGCACTAGGCCAGCGTGGTGGACTAGGCCTAAAACACTTCCTTCAATGGAAGGAGACCCGTGCCTCAGCATTGGGGACGTGATGGGTCGTGATGAACACTTGGAACGGTCACTCATTGGATGGGTGACCAATTTCAAGTGGTTGTTTTCTGGGCGCTTCCGAGTTTCGGACGGCACGTTATGCCTTGGGTCCCGGCTATAATGATGAATGAAATGCTATCAATATACAGCCTTCTATATCGGCTAGTGTACACGGTAGTACGTGTGACGTAGCGAGAGACAGACAGACAAGGTGGCCGCGCCCTGCCATTATGCGGTAACTGGGCCGCCGCCGCCGCCGCCGCGCGGGTCATCACTCCGCCTGTCCTAGCTTGCAGTTCTAGGTTCTAGTATTCATTTTAATTTTAGAGATATCCCATAATTAAATTCTATACATTTTGTTTATCGACTTATTTTATGAGTTGTATCCAATGAAATTTACTTAATTAATTGACACAGATTTCACAATAGTATTTGTGCGTAAATTGGAAAATTGTGAACTGTCACAGGGATCATCTTAGCTGAAACAGTGTGCGTATATAGTGGATTTATTTTTACGTTCTACGAACTTTAAATACCACTCACTAGAAACCCAATAACATGGCGACCACTAGGTGGGCCTCATTGCTAACGCTTCAATCATAATCTGTCCCGATCTGATTAGCTGTAATCTGCACCGATTCGAACCGCTTGATCACTTGATTACCTTCGTTTAATTATGTTTAGTAAGTATGTCTTCGATTGATCTTTTTTAGTTATATCTACTTAAATGCTGTGTTAGAGAGAAGTTTGACCCACACCACTTCAACCACTGAGCTCTTATTTTGAATTATCTCGGCTAGAAGGTGCGTAAAACGGTTCGACAGTAACCAACATGCGGACAGATTATTTTTGCTTTGTTTTTGTATATAACACGAATAAGACGCATTCGTATATTGTTAATCTAAGGAAGTTAGTATTGTGAACTGACATGTAATAGCAAGTCAGCAGAGAGCTCATTTGTTGCAAATTGTTGTCTATGGTTGCATACACGGTGCAAGGTGCAATCTCGTTCACTTGTTTTTTTGCCCATCGAGGTGACGATGACGCAACATGCAGATGCAATGTTAATGGGGTGCAAGACTGCGAGTGTGCGGACTGGTTTTTTCGCCATTTCGGCATTATTACCCGCCGATAGTGATCATATCATCATGATAGCGACATCGCGTCTGTGTTCTGTGGCTTGCACGTGAATGGATGTAGATGGTTACCATAAGAGCACAAGCAATCTCTACCAGACAACCTTTGGGTGGATGAGATAATGTGTAATATGTGTGTAACATATTTTGAGGTAGCTCTAGTGCATTTTTTACTATAAGTAATTTTTTTCATGATTACTCGTACTTTGACACAGCTAATAATGTGCAACATTCACTGTCCAGATAGTAGTATGCACTTAATTAGCAATGCATTAATATTATTGCCTGATATGGCGGCACAATACTTGATGTTTTATTATTAGGTATTTTATTATGATACATCGAACTTGTTTGAAGTTGATAAACATTAGAGGCGTATGCTACTGTGAAAGCATAACAATTAAAATAAGAATGGCTACAGTGTACTGTATCACTATAAGTTATTTAAACAAAGTCACTTTTACAAAACTGAAGGTACATTTCCTTGATTAAAATTTGCTAACTAGAAGATTGAAGGTAGTTTTCCTCCAGGCTTCCTATCGTAGCCTTGATGTGACTTCGATTTACAGATTTAAATTGTATTGAATGATTTATTCGTAAATGTTACATCGTTTTGACTTCGCGATAGGGCTCCTGAGCCCGTCTCTCTTTTATCTTTCCACCCTGTTCCTCTTAAACCTACATTAATGTAAAATCCCTCATACCTTAGTGTGCAGGAAGCTGAGGCTCTTGTTGACGTTCTCGATCTTGTGCACGCGCATGCGGCCGGAGTTGGGCCGCGGCAGGCGCTCGCCGCTGATGATCTCCAGCAGCTTCAGCAGCCGCCGCCCGTCCGCCAGGTCCACGAACAGGTCCTCCACCTCCATGCGCGCCTGGTACATACAAACATTGTTAATTTTCAAAATTTGTGTATAATTTAGTTTGTAAATAAGAAATGGACAAATTTAATAATAACTGGGTTGAGGGTGCACAGGTACGAAAGGTGTGGAAGATAAAAGGGGAGGCCTTTCCCCAGCATTGGAAAAACAAATAGGCTATGCTAATAAAAAAATTAAAAAAACTATTATATTGTAATATGTATGTACTAAAACCGCATCAAAATCGGTTCAGCAAATGTATTGTAAGTAGAGTTCAACAGTAAGTAGAGGAGATTTAAAAGGCCATTTTAATTATAATAAGTCAAATAGGTGTACTTATTTAATAATATGTGCATTTTTGATTGAAGGGTCACTCTAGCCATACTATACTATACTACGCTAACCATAAACCACTAACTGTAGCTAAGAGTATATCCAATATCAATTGCATGTCAATTCTCCGAAACTTAGTTTTGGTAGTAGTAGATAGTACCTAGGTATATATAAAAACGAAGGAAGTTATGTTGTTTAGTCTGGCGGCCTAAAGTGGTCTGTTACGAGCATGTCGCTAATATGAATTATGTTTAGTATAATCCCCTGATTTGGAATTCAAGAGGTTTCCATAATGTACTGTTCCATACAGTTCCATTACACCATACCAATAAACCAGTACCCAGCCGGGGTCATTACTATCACGACTACTTTATGCACCGATACAAGCGCAGCCATAATTACACGTACACATTACCTATTGCAGCTTTTAATTACCAATAATAAGGAAACTATGAAAAATATTCGCCAAACGTGCAAAACAGCGGACACCGCTGACTCACCGGTATAAATAGAACAGAATACTACGCGATCATCGCTTATCTCGTAAATAAATGCAATTAAATTAATAAACTGTATATAGATTTTATAATGTTATTTATTAGTCGTCTATGAACATAAACAGGTCAGTGTGTAGTTGATAGTAATTGAATGCAGCTTCAGCGATAGATGCAGCTATAAAGGGCTTCTTTCTAGTAAACACAGGCTACTTTACGGTCTAAGTAGGGTAATTCGGAAGAACCTTTATAATTAGCGAAAAAAACTGAATAGAATAACTCCCTTATCCATAAAAAGTTAATGGACGCTTTAGCTATTCAACTGTTTTGTCGGTGGTAGAGTAGAGTGGTAGGGGGTAGGACTTTTGGCTTACTATACTAATAATATTGCAACATACTGTATAATGGTTATCCAATAAATCATGTCTAGCAGTCAGCGATTGTTGACTGATGTTGATGATGATGCTACAGTCTTGCCACAAAAAATTTAAATACGTAAAACAGATGTGAAGTGCTGTTAAATACCTTATGCATCTGTAAAATACTGCCTATAGCTACTATAGGGCAATAATATAATGCATGTTTGCAATTTGCATGTCAATAAAATAGTCTCCGATACATAGTTTATTGGTCGATTGACCTCGGATCAGCGCGGTCTCGTGACATCATTACTCATCATCCTAACTAATATTATAAATGCGAAAGTAACTGTGTCTGTCTGTCTGTCTGTCTGTCTGTCTGTCTGTCTGTCTGTTACTCTTTCACGCAAAAACTACTGAACGGATTTGAATGAAATTTGGTATACATACGGTCTAGACCCTGGGAAAGAACATAGGCTACTTTTTATCCCGGAATTCCCACGGGAAAACTTTTTAAGGCGAAGCGAAGCGCGCGGGAACAGCTAGTTCATCATAATGATTTCGGTCATAGCCTGTCATAGTCATTGCACAAGAAGGGACGGCTTCTGACCCCTTAGCATGAATTTTCATCGTGAACGTGAAGTAAAATTACTCGATGAATTTGTAGGAAAATTATAGTTCTGCTACCGACCGCCAGGGGCGCTGTTCATATTTTCATATTACTCGATGAATTCTACTTCACGTTCACGATGAAAATTCATGCTAAAGGGTCTGGTCTCCGCTAACTCGAGTCTGCGTTGTTTTATGGTCATATTCCAAAGCCTTCTGCCTGAAACTTTATCGTTTAATAGAGCTTCGCTATATTCTACCTCCCCAGTAATGATCTCTCACCCAACTGCAAAATTCTGAAGGGACACACTCTATAGCTTCACGTAAACTCACTTTAAAACTACGTATTTTATCCACGCAAAGGAACCCCTAATCATGCAATAGGTATGTTTAATGCAACGAGATAGAGTCATGGTTAGCGCAACAGAGAGCTCCGAAACTTACCCCCTTATTCATAGAAAAGTTACAAGAGGTTTTAACTAATAAACTGTTTTGTCCCTCTCAGTCTAAGAACAAATTGTTCTTTGTCGGATAGGGACAAAACAGTTTATTAGTTAAAACGTTCTCTAACTTCTCTATGAATAAGGGGGCTAGTGTTCGTATACGAAATACTTACCCCATTATACGTTCAACGTAATTTCGCGTACTATTTATTATATGATACACAATGTACCGGACTTCTTAGATAAATATGACGGGGCAATATTAGTACAATTGAGTGTAGTCATCATACTCGTACTAGTAGTCATAGGAAATATTTGCGTGCTGAGGAAATCGTGTTCTTCATCATCATGAATGTGACTAATGCGGTTGTGACTTTTTATAGAGTTTACTTGTCGCGAGTTGATCGGTAATTGTCTCAAAAGATACAAGTATACGCCTTCCTTACACGTGTTTTCGTTTTGTACGGTAACTGATTCTGACTAAGTACATAGCTACTTATACAAATAATCTGATAATGTAAGCAATACATAATTATGCCCAATAATGAGTTAAATTACGTATCATCGAAAAGTATAAACTAAATTGGCTTTCTGCCTATACGTCACCGATTTACGGTACTCCGTATTCTGCATAGAACATGAAAGGAGCTTCCCCGAATTATGGACCACCTGTTCCTTACATACCGTTTACCGTTTGTGACCGTGGTGTGGTGAAAGAAATAGTAAGTCAAATATGTTGTCATGCTGTTGACTGTGCCGGACGTACAGGTAGTTGATACATCATTCTTGTTCTATGCAGAGTACGGATTATTTGTCAGTTTTAGACCACGTCTCCACATGGCTAACAGTTTGCCGCTGACGTCGATTCGATATATATATATATATATATATATATGCAAACTGCCATCTGCACGGAGACGCAGCTTTAGTGCCAATTTCTCCATAGTCGGTTAGAGCATAACCAGGAAGTAGTGGTTGTTTTTTGACACTTCTGTCATGAATTTTATATGGAGATGACGTTTAATTTATAAATCAATCCCGGTCGGTTAGATGGAGAAATTGGCACTTAGTGTTGGTTTCAGACTCGCTATAACACTGACCTTCTGCAAGAATGAGTTCATCCATTTCGTGAAGGTCTTCTTCTGTATGTGCAGGCGCTCCTCCTGCAGCGCGCGGATGCGGCCCTGCTCGAACTTGAGCGCGTCCTCCCGCTGCGTCATGTTGCTGCGCTGCTGCACCGCCGCCGCGTAGCCGCCCGGCTCATACTGACCCCCTGCCGACAACAAACGGGTACAAGATTAGTTTTTCTTCATATACATAAAGGGTTTTTCAATTGGCGCGGGTAGATTTTGGGGGCCCGTGGCGGCCATTTTGTTTTGGTGACAATTGTCAAATCTTTTGCTTATTATTCAGTTGCTTATGCCAAATCACCATGGCAGGTTACACGATTGAACAGCGCGTACAAATGATAAAACTTTATTATCAAAATAAGTGTTAGTGCAAACGTTGCGTGCATTGCGCCCATTTTACGGTAGACGTGGTGGCCCTTCACAGTCGACTCTTCAGCGTTTGGTGGCCAAATTTGAAACAACCGGTTCGTTAATCGATCAACCCACACCTGTACGTTCAAGAAACACAAGATCAGCCGAGAACATTGCGGCGGTCTGTCAAAGTGTACAGCAGAACCCGAGGCAGTCGATCTATGCGGAAAAGTCATTGAAAATTGGACCACTCGGATCCGTGCCACTGTGAGAAGCTGAGGCGGGCATTTGAATGATGTCATCTTCCATACTTAATGGCATATATGGGCCTTTTAAATAAATAAAAAAAATTGTTGATACCTCATACGCAGCTTGTTTAATTTCGTTTCAAAATCTACCCGCCCTTATTGAAAAACCCTTTATAACATAATATACCCAGGTAAAAAGTTTAGTTTAGTTTCATTAATTATGTTAAAATTGTCTCTTCTATCCAAAGGTTGCTTTAAGTAGAGATTGCTTTAAGCAATAAGACCGCCTTTTTGTACTTATTCTATACCTATATAATTTGTCATATTGTGTGTGTGTGTGTTCTTTAATGGTGCAAAATAAAGAGTATAATATTCTATTATATTCTAAAAACGTTGGTCACGTTACTTTACTAGGGCTAGTTAATTTATTTATTTATTGAACACTTTATTTTACAAAAAACAAAGAAAAACACAGTTAAATCATACAAGGGCGGGCTTATTGCCAAAAACATCCAGCCAACCCTTGTTGGTGGATAAAAGAGTTACATGAGAGGTACAATAATATTATTAATATAGCCTACAACCTACAATCATTGTAGCAGTTATTGTTAATATTAATTAGTTACACTCAACAGCTTCTGCTACTATCATTGAGTATGAATACCCGAGTCCGCGTTGTTTTATGGCCTTAATAACTTTTGTCAGGTATAATTAAATTACCTGATATTTGTTTTTGTGAATATCTCAAGGGAAGAGGGGGATTTTAATATGCATCAGTTTCTATACGAGTATACGTAATCGAAACACGAAATCTCGCGATCGCACTACCTATTAAAAAAACCGTCTTCAAGATGGGGAAATGATGAAGCCCAAGTTAAATTGTTCATCCATCGCTAATTAGCTAATTATATATTTTAGTGAGTGTGAGTGAGTTACCACCGTAAATTATTCGCATTTATTCAAATGTTGTGTAAAGGTAGTTTCTTGTGCTCTAACTGCTCTGATGTATTTATAAACCGCGTGATTTGCATGTTGTTTACCATATTTCCTGGAGGGCTGATAGTCCTGGTAGGAGTGGACGCTCACGTTGCTCAGCTGCCGCTGCATGGTGTCGCGACATCCGGTTCCGCCGTCGAGTCGATTTACAGATTCAAACGCGTTCTTTTTTCAAATACTTTTACTTATTATTAGATTTACTTTACACTTTGGTTTCTTTTGCGTCGGATTCTAAATACTTTTTACATTCCTTTTACATAAAATTAGATTTAGATTAGAGTGTAATTTTTTTTTACTTATGTCAAGTTGCACGAAGGTACTTTAAACTAATGTCGACCTTAAATCAAGCTTCCTTTGTGCAACTCAGCGAGTAGAAATTTTATACATAGTCTTCATTGATCAATATTGGGCATTAAAAAACATATCGATCTCTTTTACATATTTCCACGCAGCGGAATGTAAATAATGAATGACCGAACCGCTCGCGCCCACGCGCCGCGCCGCCGCCGCCGCCCGTGAACTATGGTCAGTGGGGGTTACTCTACATGAAGAAAAACGAAGCCTGCTGCGGGAGCCATAACTCTATGTCGTTGTATACGTGCACGAAAGCTCGCGTTCGTTCGTTTTTCATCAGTATAAAGTAACCCTCCTGGTCTATGGTCGTTCTCTATGGTGGCCGGGTTCATAACGGACTCAGCAGTCGCTAACAGTTACATGTGGACTTAATCACCAGCCACGCGGCGGGACCCACGCCCGGCAGCCACGAGTGCTTTATTAATAAATCTGCAATTATACGACCCGCGGCCATTGCCTCTTCACCCGGAAACGGAATAGCGAGGTTATTCTAAGCATTATCGAAAATTTCATGCTATTGGAAATTTTTGCAAGTCAGGCCTGCTCGGGAACGTTCCATATGCAATATGCATTCATATCTTGGGTTGTGATTACTATAGCAATGCAAAACATACTGGAAGGCATATTTTTCCCTATCGCAAAGTCAAAATGAAATAATATTTTAAAGTCTGCTGAGAGGGGCCAGGTTTAAGGAACTTTATTGTTTAGAAGTTTACGGTATTACCATAGTTTTAACTGTTCTCCTCGTAAATGAGAGGTCATAATAATAAGCATGCCCCACACGGAGGTGTAATTAAGCTATATCTAAGTCATATCTTGCTGTACGTTAAGCAACAAATAATAAGAGCTTACGAAACTACGGACATAGTTAAATAAAACCAATTAATTAGTTGAAGTACGAGCTCAGCAAACAGTCGGCATTGTGCACAAAACACACAACATCACTGCCATTCGCCACCGCGAGCCGGAGAGAAGAAACAAAACGACATCGCGACGCTTCCCAGGCCACTCTCTCCATACAAATACAACTGTTGATGTTGACCTAAAATCTCTTCGATCTCTATTTCCGGGAGTTGAGCTGCAGATTTCCCATGTCGTTAACGAGACCAAAAAAATGTAATATGTGGGGATATCTCACACACGGCCATCCGACCCCAAGCTAGGCAAGTATCTACACAGATAGATACATATTATTAGAGTACGTTTACACCCAAGACCCTGTGAAGTATTAAAGTGAGTCTAGAAAGGGCTACCTCCGCCGACCCAGACGAAAGCTGGAAGAGATCATTTCACCAATGTACCGAATCAGCCAGAAGTAGCATCACTATACTCATACTCAAGTCAGTCAGTGGACTACAGAGTGTTGATGTCGGTACAGTATGAAGAAGGGGACGAGCTCGCCGCACTCAAGACTGATACCAGTTATCAGCGGGCGTGTTTGCTTCTCATATCTCCAATGTTTGCACTCAAGTATCGGTGACGAATAAAGAGTTCGAACTTATTTTATTATGACTATAGAAGGTAAAGAAAAAAATGAAAATAATTTATCACCGGCCAGGCAATAGACCGAACTATTAAACCGGTAGTGATTTTCAATTCAAATATGGAAAGAAAAGAAATAACTAGTTTCGGAATCCGGTTTCGCTTGTTCTATTTACGATTAGTTGCGGGACCACATTTCGTCTGCGGTAATGTCCGCATGCGGCTATGGGTTTACTTACATTTATTATCATAGCGCACATCTGAAAATTTCACGACATTGAGTAACTCTTAAAACTCTCTCAGAACCACAAAAAATTTCGCGCTTTACGATGATAACGACGCATGTCGTCATTTTATATACTGTATGCATACCTGGCTCTCATGTACCTAATGCATGCGTTTTGAGAATTTAAGGGATTCGAATTGTGCGATGGACCGTCCGGTTGCCTGACATTAAAACTTGGATTTCCCAATCCACCCATTTTTAGGGTTCCGTAGCCAAAATGGCAAAAACGGAACCCTTATAGTTTCGTCATGTCCGTCTGTCCGTCTGTCCGTCTGTCCGTCTGTCACAGCCAATTTACTCGGAAACTATAAGTACTACAGTGATGAAATTTGATGGGAATATGTGTTGTATGAACCGCTACAAAAATATGACACTAAATAGTAAAAAAAAGAATTGGGGGTGGGGCCCCCCATACATGTAACTGAGGGATGAAATTTTTTTTTTCGATGTACATACCCGTGTGGGGTATCAATGGAAAGGTCTTTTAAAATGATATAAAGTTTTCTAAAAAACATTTTTCTTAAAGTGAACGGTTTTTGAGATATCAGCTCTCAAAGTCGTAAAAAGTATGTCCCCCCCCCTCTATTTTTATAACTACGGGGTATAAAATTCTAAAAAAAATAGAGGTGATGCATGCTAATTAACTCTTTCAACGATTTTTGGTTTGATCAAAGTATCTCTTATAGTTTTTGAGATAGGTTGATTTAACTGTAATTTGCTACGGAACCCTTTGTGCGCGAGCCCGACTCGCACTTGGCCGGTTTTTCTTAACTGTGAAAGCTAGTATATAATAATGTAGGCACACTTTCGAGCTGTTAACTTTTTAAGTACCTATTTCAATATAGCACTAAACTTTTTACGATTAAGAACACGCTCTCTGAACAATGCTGATAATAGGTATGTTATGAAGAAATCATAGCAGCACGCAGTTGCGCCTGCGCCGGTGCTCGCGTCGCCGTGGAGGACCAAGTGCATCTCATTATCAAACGCACTGACATCGAAAGGAAAACATCATTTGCATCCTTTGAATTATTAATTAGGGCTCGCTGATTAGATCCCATTTGAATTTCTATCCGTTTGCATATAATATATTATGCGTCTCTACACTTCCTCTAATGGCAGTAAGAGTTCACGTAAGAGTGAACTGAAGCCCGTCGCTGCTACAGTTACCTACCTCAATACAAAATTATCCAGGCTCTTCCTTAAATGTCAATCTATTTTTCTAATAAACATTGTTTAGTTCATGTCACTAAAATTCCATATTTCATCTTATATGCTAAGTGCCAATTTCTCCATTCTCGGTTAGAGCATTATAACCAGGGAGTATTGGTTAACTTTAGACACATCTGTCATGAATTTTATATGAAGATGACGTTTAATTATAAATCTATCCCTGTCGGTTAGATAACCGACAATGGAGAAATTGGCACTAAGTCATCCAGGTAACGTTCTGATTCTGACTAGAGTGTGCAATGTCGCACCATGTTTAGCGACCGCTTTATTTATTAGTACACTTCATTGTCGCACCTCTACCTTGAGAATACTCTTTATTATATAAAATGTTCATAAAAATTGGCTATTCAAAGATTTTAATGTGACAACAGGGTCTATAGGGGTTGCCAGGGAGATTAGCTACATTTAAATAATCCTGCTCTCTCATCAGCTAAAACGTTATAGCAATTTGCTAAAAACATGGTTCACTATACCTAGTTTATTCAAAGAGGAGCCGAAATCTTTGTAAACAAACAAAAAATGGTAATTCAAGGACACTCTTTGCGACTCACATGAGACTTTAGCAATAGTCATTGTACGTTAAAATGCTACTTTTATTATTTACTAGCTGTTCCCGCGAGCTTCGCATCGCCTTAAAAAGTTTTCTCGTGGGTATTCCGGGATAAAAAGTAGTCTATGTTCTTTCTCAGGGTCTAGACCAATGTATACCAAATTTCATTCAAATCCGTTCATTACTGTTCACGCGCGCTTGCCTTCGCCTTAAAAAGTTTTCCCGTGGGAATTCCGGGATAAAAGTAGCCTAGATGTTCTTTCTCAGGGTTTAGACCATATGTGGGTGATTCTCAAATGACGCGATTTAGGTATGTCCAAGCCATAAAATATATGAAATTGATAGTTTTATACCAGGATGTATTTTTTTTAAATAATGTATCTTGTGACCGTTTTTATACATTAGTAATGTAATGCATAAATTTATAAAGAAAGCGACAATGATTTTTTAAAACTCAATATCATAAGTTCTTTGGCGCGTCCTTCACTTGATTTTATTTTTAGGTCAAGAAAAACTCACTTTTTAAAGTAAAATAAACTTATGATTTATATGTTATCATTATAACAGATACTTATGGTAATTGTAAATTAGGTTTCTATTCACTCTTAGGTTTAGTTTTCAAAAATATAACGCATTCAATTTTGTCCGAGAAAAAAAACTAACTTCTTTGGCGTAACGATACCGTCTTCCTACTCTGCGTTTAAACGATCACCGGACATAATCACCATGCGTCCCTCACTGTTCAGTCCCCCACTATCTTCGACCAGGAGCATAAGAGCGTAAGTTTACGGAGTATGACGAAAATATTTATTTTTTGCGCCGTAACGGGTTTTGGTCAGGTAAGTGCCTAATTTCTTCGATTGTTACTTTCATGCTATTATTTGATATTGTTGCATACATATTTTTGTCCACGTATGTCTATTCAAACAGTATGCACGTGTCAATAAGAGGTTCCAATTGTACATCAGCTTTCTGTAAAAATAAATTTTAAGTGATGATTTCTAATTTCATTGGCAATAATTTCTTTGGATTTCTTTGGCATTCTGCGCCAACGAAATTAGTTTTGATACAAAGAAATTAGTATTGAGTATGAAACACCATTAATAACGCTAACTTTATGCATTCAATGTCTATTATGGTTAATTCTCTCATGATCATCATCAGCCAATAATCATCCACTGGACATAGGCCTCTCCCAATAAGCGCCACAACACTCGGTTCTCGGCCTTCCTCATCCAACTACTACCGGCTACCCGCCTAAGGACGTCAGTCCAGCGGGCAGGAGGGCGTCCCACGCTGCGGTTGCCTGTTCGTGGTCTCCACTCGAGAACTCGTCTACCCCAACGGTTATCGGTTCTTCGGCAGATTTGACCAGCCCACTGCCACTTCTGGTTGCATATTATGACAGCTATGTTGGTAACCTTAGTCCTCTGACGGATAACCTCATTTCTGATACGATCCATCAGAGAGTTATGCTTGGGGTTTCTATGGAGAGCCATAGCACGCTGAGCGACTTTAAATCGGTGGACCAGTCCTACCGTCAGTGTCTACGTCTCAGCACCATACGTCATCACTAGCAGGACGCACTGGTTCCATTCTGGACATCCAGTGAATTGGTGAACTGTTTCGGAGATATCACATCCCCCTGTCTCACTCCACGTTTCAGTTGGATAGGTCTTGTCTTGTGGTCCTGTACTTAGACAGTCATAGTAGCGGCATTGTACAGACACCTCAACACTTCGATATAGCGCCAGTCGATTTGGCATCTCTTCAAGGATTCCAAAACTGCTTAGGTCTCGATGTAGTCGAAGGCTTTTTCATAGTCCACAAAGGCTAGATACAGAGGCTGATTATACTCTTCGGTCTTCTGTATAATCTACCTTACTGTGTGGATGTGGTCTATTGTACTAAAGCCTTTTTGAAACCCAGCCTGCTCCGGGTGCTGAAACTCGTCTAACTTTTGGGCAAGACCATTCGTGATAACCCTTGAGAACAGCTTGTATAAATGGCTTAAAAGCGAGATCGGTCTATAGTTCTTCAGAAGGGTTTGGTCACCCTTCTGAAGAACTGTAGTCCTCTCTAGAAGCTGGTGTTAACAGCTCCAATTTGGTGCAGTGTGGGACGAAGGGTCGACTTCACCAGACATCTCCTCTCCAGCTTGAAGTTGATATTCAGAGTGTCTCGGAGAAGTCGGTGATCACTCCCTGTTTTAAACCTATTGATCACTGGGACATAAATCTGAAAATGTGCAGCTTGTCAGTCATAATGAAGTCTTTTTCGTTTTTCGTCCTACCATCGGGGATTGCCCATGTCCACTCCGATTCTCAAAGAAAGAATTCATCAGAAAGAAAGCCCCTCCCTTTCGAGGAAGTCTACAATCATTTGCCCTCTCTGGTTTCTGCTACCAAAGCCATGATGTCCTACCCTCGATTCGTCGCATTCTTGTACTTGGGACAGTTGGTCGCCCTCCTGATGGTAGAACATGTGGCCGGACTCCAGTGACATCGTGTCCTCGTCCTCTTTACACTTTTTTATACCGGTGACGCTGCTGCCCATCGCCGGCCTATGGGATTTAGAGTAGCTGTTTTTGGATGGTTATACTGCCATCATCCGGTCGCCAGAGCCTCGTCTGTTATTTAGCAGAGTGCACCACGGGCAGGTGAGGTTGGCAATTGGTTCATTCGGATGTTTAGAACCCTTGCACCCTTACGTGATCAGGTAATTATGTTAAAAACAAATAAAGATATGCGTGATTTTTTGTTTTGTTGTGTATTATATGCAATCTACGTATAAAACTAATTTCTTTAAAACAATTTCTAATTTCTTTGTTCTTAAAACTAACTTCTTTGGGACCTTTTATAATTTCTTTGGTGTGTTTTCTAATTTCATTGGTGCCTATCTAATTTCATTGGCCCAAAATTGTTTAAAATCGCTGTAACTTTGAATCGGCTCGATAGATTTCAGGGCCAATAAGAGATAACTAAAGAGGTCTAAAGCCTCTATAATATGTGGGGTATAATATTCAAACAACATGAAAAAAAAAATGCGCCAAAGAAATTATGCTTTTGGAGCCATTTTTTGAGAATCACCCATGTATAACAAATTTCATTAAAATCCGTTCAGTACTGTTCCCGCGCGCTTCCCTTCGCCTTAAAAAGTTTTCCCGTGGGAATTCCGGGATAAAAAATAGCCTATGTTCTTTCCCAGGGTCCAGACCGTATGCATACCAAATTTCATTCAAATCCGTTCAGTAGTTTTGGCGTGAAAGAGTAACAGACAGACAGACAGACAGACAGACAGACACAGTTACTTTCGCATTTATAATATTAGTTAGGAAGTTAGGATTAGGATTATTTGTAACTATTTAACAAACGAGTATTGTTGCCGTTGTAGCCGGCATCTTAACTCCAGCCATTGATAAAGACGAATGACCTCTGCCAGGCGTGCGAGGAACATAACGTCCGCAAGTCCAAGGCCACTTAGCTCGCAGTTTATACGTTATAGTCTCGCATGAGCTTACACTTTATACTTAGAAATCCACCGTTTCGATTTACAATCACAAACATCCCGGAGACGTCCCGGAGCTTGATGTTGGTGCGAACTTTAGGTACTTACTTCTTGTCAGTTTAGTGTCGAGATCCGGTCTTTTAAGTTATCATGAGACAACCAGTCCTAATCTACTAACCAAATACCACACCAGTGGACTACGCGTCTTATCAGCAATCGACAATACCGGCGTACGCTTTCGGAAATTTGAGCGGTATTCCAAATATGAAAGTGGAATTCCTCGGAAGTTTACCTCGCCCGATATCTGCAGACGAAACGAGGAATGTCGAACACAGGGTGCGTCATCGTCCGACCGGCCATGATTAAACCAAACAATTAACAAATTGCCAGAGCAATTATTAATAAACTTATGGATGTTTTGATAATCACCGACATACCTGTCTTGTGCCGAATCAAAATATTTAATTTAACATTTGTTTTAACTTTGGATACGAATAGAAAGTAAGCAATAAGGGGCTGAGCCTTTGGACACGTCATTATGATGTCCTATTCCTACCCTGATAACTACATCAATCCTAATCTTGTAAATTTGTCGCAGAATGACTTTGCTTGTACATATTTAGGTACGTTCACTAAATACGAGAAATAGGATACTATTAAAACAACTAATTAAAATCCTGGGGCACCGCAGGGAATCGTCCTTAGCCCTGCGCTGTTTGTGTAGTCGGTGGCCGCACCAGCAAGCCAACATTGTTTAAATTGCAGACGCAAGTTCTGACCTTGCTGCTAAGGATATTAGTTTCATAGCGTAAAATTATGATTATGATATTGTGTCACAAAAATATTTTCAGATAACACTTATCTTGAGGCAGATAAAGCTGATATTTGCATAAACCTACGAAGTGGCGAGTTGCTTGTATATTTGAATTTTTACATTTTCATTTCAAATCCATTGAAAAGCTATTCATAATTTTTACAACTAGGTACCAATTTTAAATAAGATCGTTCAGTTAAGGATTCATTTGTGAAGTTACCTTGTTATTATCTTCTATCAGATATTGTGATAACATGATAAGTACACACAAATGTGATTGTCAACAATTATAACTACCTAAATTGTATGTTCTTGATTATTAATTTAACAAGTATGGTTATCTTATCTATTCTTTAGGACTGCGAAATAACCAAAACCTTAAATAGGTAGACCAACAAGAAGATTCATTAAAGTTTAAGGCAAAATGCTATCGCTATACACAACTTTGAATGTTGTTTTAACAGGTGTACAAATAAAATTAAAGATTATGATTCAAATATAAATTATTGGATTAAGTATGCCAATTTCAGACTTCAATTAAGAGTAGAAAAATATGCAAAAAGGGTTTAGAATCCGAGCAAGTTTCGATTGAAACATTACAATGCACAGCGCGGCGGGGAAAGCGCTGCGAATGTTGCAATATGTGAATTTCTCGTCACACGCCGACGACCAATGGGTATTCCAATTTCACTGCACTGACACAAACACTCAATCACACCAAAATACCACAAAAATCACCTCCAACCCGACAGAACTGGCCTAAAATCACAAACCCGAAAAAAATAAAAAGACAAAAGCCGGTACGATTTTCGGATTAAAAAAAAGAACGCGCGCGCTTCGCGGCCGTCAGTCGCGCACTGTTCGCATGTGCCGTATATGGTCTGCTATTTCCGTCATAGGCGGAGATAAAATAATCTTTTTTAGAGATCCACGGGTAGTTTAGACAAGCCTGTTTGTTATTGTTATCGTCTAGTGACGTCACTGTAAAACTGCCTCTTCGTGGACAACGTATACTTTATCGGATAGAGGAAATCTATATAGGATTGTGGTAATATTAGCAATCGATTTTTGAAATAAATTTATTTAGGTACTATTTATTTTTCGTATAATGCCTTATCAACAGTATCCAATTTCGTCTAGTGATTGTCCCAACCCAACATCCCAAAAATATGGAAATGATAAGCTTTCTTTCAAATCCAATATACTATATTTAGGCAGGCTATCCTTATGTTATGTGTTATCCTGCATAATTTTCCGAAATTCTAATGTCATGCAATTAGCTGATGTCGAAGAGAGTTCAAAAAGGAAGTCGTCCATTTTCACATCAGCTCATCAACATACAATGCGCCCGATCACATCACAATGCTGGCCGCGCCACATGTCACACAATTTCTTTTTATTGCTAAAGCCATTTAGCCTGGATTTCATTTAACATTGTTAAGTTACAGGTAGGACAAAATGTAAATGACTTAGGAAATATATTTTATAAGAGCTAGACAGAACCCCACAAAAACAATTAGGAGAAACCATCAGTTACTACCTAACTACTCAGCACATGCTAAAGAATTTGACAAAACTCAGCTGTTCCATGTGCACGCCAGATGTCGTTACTGATTCACTCATCTTTAATCATGAAAACAACCGTATGTTACTACGGATAGGCATTAAAATCGCAAACTTTAGCATTTCCACATTCAATTTTGGACAGACAATCGTCGCGGTGTGGTTGAGTCATCGTCTAAATTATAGTTTACATATATTATTTAGTTAAATTTCCAGCTGATTTATATTTCCATTCAATGCTTAAATGGCTTTAAATTAAAAACCTTAGCTGTTTTTTGAGATGTGAGATTAGTAATTTCTCATATGAAGTACTGGGACATAGGCGCAATTTTTTATTTTCCGCGGTGTTTCTTTAAGTCCTACAGGAGGACGGAATAAACAAACCCCTTGACAGCTGGGCGCTTCTGGACGTGCTGGGGTACACACCGCACCCCTTGGCTGAAGGGTTTATATTGGGCACTGAACAGGCCTTATTTTAATATGGTGTCATACCGACACAGTAACTATACTTAAAGTGACTAAATTTAGATTTTATGCGGACTTTTTATCAACTCTACTACCCTAATCTTAGGTAGTTAAAATGTAATTGATAAAATTATTATCAGTCCAAAATCCAATTACAACATAAAAAATCCATTCATGTAATAAGTAGGTACCCATTGCAATAATGTTTTGAACTAAACTTGAACCAATTAACATGATAAAGTTGTTATCCAAAGCTAAACTATCCCTTTCTAATGACACAAAAGCCTAGAGAGAGAAAGAGACGGAGGCTTCGCTAACAGGTGTCGCCTGCGCTGCGCGTGCGCCGCATTTAGGACACGAGTTCAAGATCACGCGCAGCTTTTATTTAGTCGGCGTCAAGTTACGTCGACTTGAGCCACACAATGGAACAGATAAGTCTAAAGTCAGACTCCGGTCGTGAGGCTGGCTGGGTTCGTACACAGGCCGTCTGCAGTAAAAACAAACTGGTATCTAATTAATTCAATTTTCGGCAGTTAAGAATACGTTGTAGTGCGGTCGAGTGGTATTTAGATATGTGTTATGCGTCATCCATATATCAGGAACCAAAACATATCTTTCAACTCAAATTTTAACGCCAGGATACGAATACGGGATACGAATTTAGTTTGTATCTCATATTAAGTATACCAACTTGGAAAATGCAATGGTAGTAAACCAGAATACATAATAATTGAGAACTTATGTTGTTTTTTCAAGTTTATATTGTCCGATGACGTAATGGCCAACCGTCTTAGTTTTTTTTCAAATAAGCACGCACCAAGCTCACACTAAGGACCTTCAACGTTACTTTTTCTTGTTTTTTTATTATTTTAAATATAGAACAAAAGGTGGCCAGTGTTGTAGAACTATGGAACAAACGAGTGTTAGGTATCACAAAAGAACGTTAACCCAGTTTTTATGAACCATATATTATTTAGACTTTCGTGCCCAACGCGTAGAAAAAACGATATCCTATAATGGCTTTTGTTCTGAGCACCTCCTGTTCTGACCACTCTGACACACTCAGCTTTTGTACTCTCCAAAACAGATGAATAAATGAGCTAAAGCACAAATATTTGCATTCCAGTTCTAGTGTCATTCCGTTACAAGTCTCTCGTACTTCGAGCCGAAATCCTTCCGTTTACAAATAAAATAGCTACACACCGAAAAATCTAAAAGCATCAATCGAGAGTTCCGAGTCGCAACCGCTTTCTTTCATGTCTGTAATATATGGTCATCATAGTCACCTTGCCTTGTTAATGTGGCTTATCTGTTGAATGTAGTTTATCAGCTCACACAAACACTCAGCACCTCACGGCCAGCGAGCGCTACCCGATGCATCTATTTAGATATAAATACCTCGCCACTTTAGACATGCTATATGAGAACATCAAGAGGATCGGACATTTAAGGGTTCGTAGAGTGGAGACTCGGAGAGTGTTTTAGGGAAAGTTAACAGTATAATATAATTATTATTTTAAGACCTCGTCGTTAGGATGACTTATCTCTACTGCACTAAACCTTTTATAGAAGGAACCAATAAAGAAATGCATTAAGGATAGGATCCATCATGCTTTTATTTTGAAAGTGTGGATTTAAATTACTTCTCATCTCAGGAGTGATGATGAGTGTCGACCGAACACAGACCGTAATGGAAGACAAGAAGAATTCTGTTATCATTATAAATACAATAAATTATTACTGTTATATTTAATTATTCTGCGATTATGAAAAATATGAGCAAAATGTTTTGTATGTGTATTGAAGGGTATATAGTGGCATTTTGATAAACAATGTGTAAGCAATAAATTAGCAGTCACCCACGAGGGCAAAACAAACATTTTTATCAAGGCAGTAAGGAGGTATAGGTACTTCAAAAGGTTACATGTGAAATCATCGCAAGTTTAAATGATGTCATGGATCCGTGATGATGCATAGCAGGAAGGAAGGACGCTGGAGTGTTGGCACACATTATTACCTTAGTAGTCGCCACTGTTGTAATTTTGAAGATAACAGTTTGGCATCTTTGGCCTAAAATTGAGCGAGCGATATTTAAAGAGGGGTGGGAGTCTGAAAGAGATACATCGAGGAGGAATCAAGAAAATGTGGCCGCAATCCATATTTTTAAAATGTGTGCCTTCAGAATCGTTACTTACTATATTTATTTATGCTGAATGGAGGTTTCACACACCCTCTTTCAGTACTCGTATTACTCGATTTTATGTTGTATTGTGAGTGAAATCGTGACAGAATGCGGTGCGCGCGCGCAGGCTCCGCGGCGGCGGCGGCGAGTTGGCGGGAAAAGCAAACAAAGATGGCGGCGGCGGGGAAACGGTTGACACGAGCTCAAGGTCGCGCTGATCTCATCCCGCCCGATAAAGTGTGTTTGCTCACTTTGCTACATATTTTTCTAGACTTTGTTTAGAGTCTTTGGTACACAGCCTGATTTGTGGCGTGTTTGGTAAGAAGAAGCCGCGTCGAAACGGATAAGCGACGCGAAAGCGTATTAGCCACGCCGGTAATCGCGGGGGACGACGTCGGCATAAACCGCCTTTTAAAGTCGTTTCAATGATAACATCACTTTGTAGGTTCTCCTTTCCCACGATGACGTGTGCAGCGGTTTTCGCAGGAATTACCTCCGGGCTGTTACTAACGGTACTTTTTAAAAGTTCGATTCGAAATTGTAATCGCCGATGCTCATTATTACAAACTTCCTTCAGGAATTTAAGTACGAACTTAGGTATTTAAGTTTATCACACATATATAAAAAAAAACTGTAAGCAGATTGTTGTATTGTTTCTTGATTTCGAACAACCCTCCAATATCACGTAAGGCTTCATAGAGCAGGGACATAAGTTGATTGTTCGTTGTTCGGTCTCTACCACGCATCTTCACCTATTACAGCCTACACACTTCGTTTGACTTCGCACAACACGCCAAGGATGGGCAACCAGATTCTGTAGACTGTGTGTCCCGCAAATCTCCCCCGTTCCTCTCGGAACTGGTTGTGTCTCCGGCGGCGGCGGCGTGGGACAGGAGGCTCGCGGTCTGGGAAGTGGACCGCCAGCGCCTGCACGTTGCGGCCAGGGAATGAGCGTTATATTTTTTTACCGATAAGATTTGTACATTGGTTTTCACTAATATTGTAAAGGAATTTTAATTATTTTATTGTATTGAATAGGCTCCGACACTGCCTCCGAAAATATATTATTTATGCATTATCATTATCTATCCCTGAGCATTATCTACATATGTATAGCCATTTTTCATCCCGACCGAATTCGCACGGGAATTGTAACTCGCCAGTGAACAAGCGGGTGGAGTGACTGCCAGCGAGTCCCTGGGTCGAGCCACGACAAACGTGCCGCTCGTACGGCAGCTTCCTTCGTTTTTCGTCAGTATAGAGTAACCCTCGTGGACCCACGCCGTGGCCCGAGGCTGCGGCGGCGGCGGCGGCGGGTGTAGCATGGCGCGACCGACTGCCCCGTTACTCGCCGGCTAATTAGACTGAGACAAATACATGTGATTACCTCCAGCGCACGCCGTTCGAAAGCCTATTCAGATTACCAGCTGGGAATTATTATGTATAAACAGTCTTAAGAAGCGATTCACGCGGAACGATGTTTTTTTTTCTCTTGGTGAATGGTGTATTGCGCTTTCATTGTAATTATATGTATCACACACATTCTCGGCTCTTCAGGCGCGAAATCGGCTGAGCTTGGATTTATACAAATAAGTATGTATATTTTATAAAAATATCTTCCCAATATACATACTCACATACTTAATTTATTCTTACTTACTGTGTGTAATATGCCTACTTAAATGTTATGTGGTAAATGAACAGGGCCCCAAGTCTGCTAAAGAATGGCGGCATAGTTGTGTGTCAGCAGCATGGGTTTCGCACTGTAGGTATTCATTATCTGCGTTTTAGGAAACATTTATTGCATTTAAAGAACTAACGTTAATAAACAGTAATAAGTGTTAAGTGTTTCATATTGCACTACTGGGAGTCACTAACCAAGAGAAAACAGATACCTAAAGTCGGAAAACCATTCAGACGACACAGCATTGAGCCACCATTCATTAGCAGACTTGAGGCCCATCTATGGGGCATAGGTATTTTATAAAATGTCTAATACAAGTAAGTTAATAATTATATGATATGTTATGAGGACAAGCTTAATCCATATTATATCAGAGCAGATTCATGGACATCTATAAATTCTGTGGGTTGACCATGTTCATGGAATTATGCTTCTACTTCAACTAAACATTTTAATGTAAAGTTGAGTATTTTGTGCCCTTTGAGTTGAGATTTGATGACATAATGCCCTAAGCTCATTACAACAATGGTCACAAGCTACTAATAGAATATTATGCAACACTACATTATTATAAAATTAAGCAGTGTTGTTGGAAGTAGGTTATTGCTCAATAAGTAAAGCCTTCTTTAGTGTAATGATGACGCCTTCAATTAATGATAGCTTCTTGAGACTGTTACTGCTGACTTGCCCTTTCTGATCATTTGAAAGACCTCACACAAAGATTAACTATTTATTGAGTATGATTTATCCACAGTTGTAAGAGCTTGTAATGAATTACCATCATTTGAATTTATCTAAAATGTGAATTGTAAGGGACTGTGGGCGGCTAGATGTGGACAGTATGTGGTTTTGTATAATAAAATGACAAGGTAATGAGGGCAACACACCCAACATGTTTTTTTTGTACATAAATGGTTAAATAAGTAATGACGACCGAATGGCGTAGTGGTTAGTGACCCTGACTACTGAGCCGAAGGTCCCGGGTTCGATTCCCGGCTGGGGCAGATATTTGTTTAAAGACAAATATTTGTACTCGGGTCTTGGGTGTTGATATTTATATTTAATATTTATCTATCTATGTATTTATGTAGATATATCAGCTGTCCGACACCCATAATACAGGCTCTGCCTAGCTTGGGGTCGGATGGCCATGTGTGAGATGTCCCCACATATTTATTTATTTATTTAATAAGTGTGTACATTAATTTTAATACGATTTTAATTATGAGAGATTCATTTGAGGGCAATCAATCTTATACATTTTTATCACAAAATTCAATTGGGGATACCAACAAACCTTTTTCTTAGCATGTTGTTGACTAAGACTCAAGCTGGTCTAGGGTTTTCAGAGGTGGAAGGATTAGCCAGTCAGAATGGCATCAGTTACCGTACTGATTGCACTGCCTTGTTCATATTTAAATTTAATACATCACTTGGGGAGGCTTCTCATAAACAGTATAAATTGTATAAGGTCTATAGTTGGGAGGCAACAATTAGAGCAGTGTGCAGACTGTTCACTGCAGTAACTCTGCGGGTTCCACATGACAACAATGATCGGTGGTCACAGTCACAACTGTTCCTCTTTCTTGTCAGAGAAAAACAATATTCCAGCTATTATTATTAAAATGCTTACTTTGCTGGTATTCTGCTGGCACTGAATGGTGCAGTGGGCAAGCATCCATCACAAAAGTATAAGATACAAACTACTAAACACATGTACACAGAAGAACTTGTTACTTTTTCTTTGGGCTAAAAGTATTTTTCCAAAAAACACATGTGTATTTTCTATAATATTAAATGGGTAGATAGGTATACCATGTAGCTACAAATTACCAAGTAGCACAAATTAATCAAAGTACTGCACCCACCACGCCGTGCAACATTACCGGTATCGGAGGGGCCAGTTATTACTGTGTTTATAAACAGATCTAGGTAAGTAATTAAATGATATCGGTTACAATACCTTAATAGCATATTTTAATAAGAACAATAGAGAAAATCTTATAAACTGATAGCTTAACTTACCTTACAAGGGGCAAGAACTTTGTCTTTTTAGCAAATTCCAGTTATTTAGGAAATCCACGTCTCACATTCACTTGTAGAGTTAACTTTATTTAACAGTCGCCACTAATAAAACACTATAACACTAAACTGAATACACTGAAACCTATGCTGACGCGGGCATTCTATATTAAATTAGGTACGCGTCGAATGGCGCGACGCGAAAATATTATTTTACGCTAAAAACCAGACCACGTAACTTGAAGCGAAGCAAAAACTTGAACGAAAAGTTAGCAAGTTGAGTTTGACAGTTTGTTTTGCTGGCAAGTGCGTCAACGTTCCGATTTCCGCATAAAACTAGCGCAAAAACGGAAACAAAAATAGCATTTCAAAAATGAAATAGAAGCATATATACTTATTATGAAAAAAAAACAAAAATAAGAATGTGTTACGATGTTTTGATCAAGTTTTGATAGACTTTTTTATAGGAACGGTTCGGCACTTAATAAAGTGTATAATTATTTAAAGAATCGGAACGTGTCCTACAGCATACTTGACATTCCAATCATTCCAAGTTCCCGCCGTAAGCGGATTCGTTCGCATGGAAGTGGAAACCGGTTTCACCTAACTTACCTAAATATTTTCCTACTTTACTGAAAAAAAATATCTTCACGTAGACGCTACCTCATTATATTATTTTGTTAATAATTAAGCTTTTTATATCAAATTGTTTTAATAATATTTATCACATTGGCAGCGTTTAGCGCCATCTGTTGTCGAGTAGCATATGTATCATACTTATATGTACGCGCGGTAGGTAGGATGCTCCCACTTCCTCTTCCTCTCTATGTTTGATGAAAAAATATAACTTATGTACCTAAAATTATTGTAATTTTTTTATACAATTATATGTAATAGGTATCTACATAGAGTTAGCTATTCCATACAGTGGACTAATGCAGGCTCATGATGATGATGATGTCATACAGGTAGGGAATACAAGCCCGGGATCCCGCTCCCCGGGATCCCGGGATCCCGGTCATTTTCCAGTCCCGAAATTTTTGGGATTAAATTTTGCCAATCCCGGGATTTTCGGGATTGACAAAAAAGGGTAAATTAGTATGTAAAGGTATTCAAATGTGGCTGACACCGTTTTCGCCTGTTTATGTGTTCGCCTCACCTGTGCTTTTGACAAATAAAGGAGAATGGCAATTTCTCTATAGCGCCATGACCCAGAGCGGCCATTGATGAAACATACACTGATGTGTAGTCCGTGACTACAGTATATACTGGTATTAATTTTATTATTATGAGGCATGGGAGAACGAAGATATAAGTGCCGAAAGATCAAGTCTTTCTACTGTACTAGATGTTACCCTTGAGCTAAAAATAGTTTTTAAAAGTGTTCCCGTGGGAATTCCTGGATAAAAAGTATTCTATGTTACTTCGGGATAACGGGAACTTGAATAGAATGAAATATTTTTTGAAATTGATCTCTTTATAAAAATAGGTTTCCGAGTGTGAAATGTGCCAAAATAATCTTGATATTACTTGCAGAAATAAAATCATGTAATACATTTTGTGATGCACTATGTATTGGGAATCTCATGATTTAGATTATAAAATTTGTTTATGCGTGTACTATTCATCAAAAACTTATTTAACGAAAAAAAAAATATATTAATTAATTTACTTTTGAACCCTAATATCTCAAAAACCCCATGGTTTAGATTTTTTTAAATATTTTTCCCTGATAGTAGACATTTTTATCAATAACTTAAAATAGGTTTGCTTAGTGGCTGCTAACTTACGCAAAGCGGGTCAGGTTTCGCCATTCTTCTTTATTTTGATTTTGATTTTGATTTATGAAAAGTAGAACTTTTAAGTTAAAGTTTTGCAATTGGCAAGGTCCAAAAAAATAATAGATTATTTTGTTTGGTCTAATAGAGCAATTATTAATCATATTATTAGACCTACTTTAAAAAAGAGTCAAGTAGTCTATTGTTTATATTTTTTTAAGAAGTATATTTTTTTTCAACTAAGTATGGTCTGACAAAGTTAAATTATAAATACTGTGTCTCCAATAAACCTAAACTTTGATTCGTGAGAGGTGTTTTTGTTTGTGACCTTAATCCCGGGACTACCCCGGGATCCCGGGATTCTCTTCATCCAGTCCCGAAATCCCGGGATCCCAAATAAAGGCCGGGATTGTATTCCCTACATACAGGGCACTACAAGTATGTGGGAATTTTTGAAGAATCCTTTACGTATGAAATAAAAAATTAATATTTTATCCCACATAATTGTAAACGTTTTTATACGGACGACTATGAAACAAAAACTAAAGCCGAACGTCCACTGCCGGCTAAGTAGATTAGCTCATTCAGTCTATGGTTTAGCTCGCAGTGGACGTTCTTCTTAATTATTCTAAGTAAAATTTTATTTCGTAGGATGTATTTTTAGATAAATAAAATTATGAGGGTTGATCCTTTCTAACACATTTATAAAAAATATATAACTTAAGTCTAGCCTACACAAAATAGTATTTTTTTCAAACATAGGTGAGATACCGTAAGCTCCTTTCTCCTTAGTGATTTACATTAGACAAATTATTGTAAAATTTTACATCGATTATATGTAGGTATAATTAATGAACCCCATTGCTTAAAAATACTGATTGATCTCCTACAAGTTAACAACATAGGTACGAGCTTTACAAATACAAAAAAGCACATTAATTTAATGATGTACCTACCTACTCAGTTGTTATGTTATATCAAAATGATTAGCTTCGCACAATTGGAAAGCTTTTAGACGGGTGCTGTATAAAAGAAATACAAGAAAGGCACAGTATAGTTACGGCAAGCGTATGTCCGCAATATCATTGAGAAATATCTACTTCTAACCATAAATTAATACTGAATAAATTCTAGCTCGCCTCTGCCAAACTCCTGAGCAGGCCGGAGCTGAGATGGTCGAAGTTGGCGGGGTTGTAGTTGGAGCCGTAGCGGCGGATGACCTCGGGGTTGCCGGTGCGGAAGATGCGCTCGAGGCCCAGCCGCACCTGCGCCGCCTGCACGGGATCGGGGTTCAGCTCCGTGCCCTTCTTGTTCTTCACGTAGTAGCTGATGTCCTGCAGCGGGTCCTCGGGCACGCGCGCTCTTGCGCGGCTTCTGTAGGAGCGCTTTGTTAACACTTTAGCCTGCCTTCCTTGATTGACAACACCCTGAGCAGCTTTCCTCAAATCCTCCATGTTGTGGCTCGTGACATCTTCTTTAACTGCTTTGAGAGTTGCTGATCTCTTTGAACGTTTGACCCGCAATTCATTGTGGTCTTCAAACTCGTGCTGTAAAGGTTTACCTTCTATGGGATTCGCATTGGTCCAAGCTTTATACTTGGCATAGAATTTAGCGAATTCTTCAATGGGATTTTCATTGGGTGCTGAGCGTTTCCGGATGGATTTGGCGGGAGTGTCAGCAGCAGCGGGTGAAGCTGTCAGCAGTTTGGACATGAGTAGCGACTGGGAAGTGTCGAGGTCGGGGCGGGTGCTGGCTGCGGCGGGGGACGCGGGGGGCGCGGCAGGTAGCACCGACTGACTGCTTCTGAAGTTCATTGAACTGTTTTGAGCTGAGTTGTCATCTGTGAAGGAGAGTTGTTGTTTAGTAGCAATAAATTAAGTAAATGATGCGACTCTAGACTTTATAATTATAGCCAGCGGTAGACATGGCTGAGATACACGACTGATAGACACTATTCGGAATTTTCTGCCCAATTTTTGGGTTGATAAACACGCAAATTGTAGCTTTTATGAAAAACACGAGCTTTTACTAAATTTTCGTGATTATCATAGAAACTCGAAAAAGCACCACCTGGTAACGAATAGCAGAACCATGAGAAACCGTAGCCACCTATTCTTACCACGGAGTATTGACGGTTACCGATAGATGGCATTAAATAGGAATACCCAGACCTTGTAATAAGTTCTGGTTTTCTTCACTAGATGGCGCTATTTCAAGTTTCTATGATATTAGAAAATTGTGTAAAAGTACCATCTAGTGGCATACATGAAGAACTATACAAATCTGCAGTGTCCTGTATTTACAACCAAGAAGTATTAACGATCACCGACAGATGGCAGTAAATGGAAATACGGAGAACTTTTAGTAAAAATAATAATTTAGTTCTGCTACTCCACACTGGATAGCGCTATTACATTTTTCTAGTAACTTACTGGTCATGTTCAGCGATTCCATCATGGTTCCCGGCAGCGGCAGCGGGTACTTGCAGCGCTCGGTGGCGGGCACGGATGTGTCGTCGTTGTTCAGACAGTTCATCATCATCAGCTTCACGTCTTCTGGGACCGATATGTTCATCACGTTGAATGGAGATGTCGCCACTGGCGCTTGTGTTGTTGGCTCTACACAGAATGAGGAATTACAATAAAAAAAATATTATTACTTATATCTTTATGTAGGTTACATGATTAAATATCAAATATAACTGTGCGATTGTAGCGCGTAATGAAAGCGTAACTCGTTGTAGGTCAATACCGTTCAAGGGCGAGTTTCTAAACGCAAGAGTTCGTTGCTCGGCAGGATTTCAATGTTATGTAAGTTACTACAATACTTAATTGTTTTAGATATCAATAAATTCCTATCGTAAAGTACCGTACCTATACTAATATTCAACTATAGTGTAGGTATATAGCTTCATAAAGATGTATTATGATCTATCTGACTTTTTGACTCTTGCTTCCTTCGACAGAGAACTAAATACCTACTATTAATATACATGAGTATAGTATATATACCGGGCGTGGTGGTGAGGTGCGGCGCGAGGTCGGGCTCGAAGCCCGTGAGCTCCGTGAGCTTGTCGAGGAAGAACGCCAGCCGCAGCAGCAGCGCGCGGTCCTCGAACAACTCCTCCTGCGGACACCCGAGTGAGATTTCAGAGATGCAGATGCACAACTATAGCTAGATACTGAATGATATTCTAATTCTAAATGAATCGGATTGGTAGCAAAAGTAACAACATAATTTAAGTTGAATCAATCCTCGGGGCTTAGGGTAAGTCAGCTTCATTCATGAAATGTAGAGCCATATACAGTCTTTGTGTAGAGCTTTGTAAAAGTCTTGTCGTTAAAAAGCTCAAACTCCACTCTGACCGTCACACCTGACGGTCCCACACTAGCTCCTACCTGCTCGTGTCCCCGTGCGTAGTCCCTGTCCCGCAGCAGCCCCGCCGTGTGTAGAGCGAGCTGGGCCACGCGCCGCACGTGCTCGCCGCGCTCTGTGATGCGCGCGCAGGAGGAGTAGCGCCCCGACGCCACCAGCTGCGGGGGAACGAAGGTATGAGGAAGTGCAGACATAGGAGACATAATCTAACCACCATCATCTAATGAGCTGGGGGGTCGCTCTATATGGCGAAAAACGAAGTGCTGCTGCGCGAGCTACGGCTCTATTGCACGAGAAATCTCGTTCGCAATTATTTTGGTAGTATGAAGTAAGTGGAGTAACCCTCTGTCACAGGTTTTTGTGTTCGCATCCGTAGGTTTTACTGTTATTCAATCGACAAAAATGCCTGTGGCATGTACTGACCGTGGTATAATTAGCGGAGCTGCAGTCCTCCAGCCGGCGCGTGAACTCCTCGATGGCTCGCTGCAGCGCCTCGAGGTACAGGCTGCCGCTGTGCACTATGTTGTGCACCTGGGGACAGACCACACTTATATCTGTAGCAGTAGACTTCAGCGGAATGTTCCTGGGAGTTTACACTAACGTTAATTTAGGTACTTAGGTTTATTGGCTATAAGTAGGTATCAACAAATTATCATAACGTATTCCGGCATTCGTAATATCTCCCGATTACTCCCGAAAGAGGGTAGACGTGTTTTTGAGTACACGTCCGGTCTTCCGCGAGGACTGCCCACTTGGGACAGGAAGCCGGCAGTATAGGCACTTTTATAAGGAGGTATTGTTGTTCCTTGGGATAATTTAATTTCAAATAAAGAGTTTTACTTACTTTCTTCTCCATGTAAGACTGGTACTCATACTCCTCCGCGTACTTCTCCCCTCCATTAAAATGTTTATTTTCTCCTTCGTAAATGCTCTGCAAGTCCCCTATGGGCCCCTGGTACCCAGGGTTGTGCTCGTGATGTTCACTGTTGCTATGGAAGTTGTTGTAGATATACTCATCATTCTTCAACTCCACTTTAGTGGTATCGTCGAAGTTATTTCCGTATTTGCTAAAATAGTACTGTCGGACTTCCGGCAAGTCTATAGTCCACGCGGCGAGATTCGTAAATGCACTCGCGAAAAACAAAAACAACGTTACAGCGGACATTTTGAAAACTTTTCGCGCTTTTTTTATTTGTATTTATTTATCAGCAGAATACGCGTACGATCATTGCAAATATTTAACAATACTGTAAGTATTAAAACAATGTTGGGAAACGAGGCTTCAACGCACGGTTTTTATTGTATAATTGTTGGTTTCCAGTATCAATAGGATATTGTTTGTAATGTTGGCCAACACTGCCGCTCATAGCACAAGGCTCACTATAATATACACTGGTTGAAAGTTACCAAATTAATATAGGTACCTAATCGGGATAAAGTTAAGCGGTGATTCCCGGACTCCGACAAAATTGAATGTGTTTTTCCTAAGTAATTAATTACTAACTTTGGCAATTACTATAATTAATGACGAACTGGTAAAATTTTATAGTTTGCTTTATGGTCTAGTGATGGACACCTGTGTGTACGAATGAGACATTAATGAATGGAAATCATCCCTTGTAGATTATTTCTATTGTTCAAGAGATATTCTTAATATTTCCACAATACTTCTTTGTTTGTAGTAAACTATAATAATGTATATAAATATGCTAAGAATCTGCCACAGGTCACGGCCACGCAGGCATCACGCACGCATCTATGTGAGAATAAATTAATTGCCATTACATATTGTATGAAACAAACCGTATTGTATCGAATATTGGAAAATAACATATTAACACACAAATATTGGGACGAACATAACACTCTGGCGAAAAGTGGGTGCAGCAATGCACCTGTGCCTACCCCGCAAAGGGTACTCCCAGTATTAGTACAAGGCGTGAGTGCGTGGTTTTTTTTTTTTTAGTGGAAAATGGTAAAAATTATGACAATCAGCTATGTTTTGTTCACGTTTTTAACATGAAATCATCATCACATAATGGGCAATAGAAATTGTAATATGGAATGCATTATATGAATATAATTAATGCAAATTTGAGTCTCTGTGATACAATTATTTAATTGGCATTCGTTACATTTGTTACATTTGTAAACACGAGAGTACCCGAGCGTGAACCGTCCTTGACTGCGTTTCCACGCACTGTGCCTCATATCATCATCAAATGTTAGACAAATACTGATAATTTTCTGTTAAATCATCGCTTGTAATAGTAATAATACAAAAATGCAAGTACAGGTTAGCTTCATAAGTATCTACACACTTTTTTACCTTGTCAAACTCACTCGTATAATGTTGCTCGACTAGAAAATGGGAGTTTCTTTACTGTAGCCCTAATCGTACGTCAGTTTTGGTTGGTTAGGTTAGTTTACAACGGCATATATCTACTTATAGCTGATTGTACGTAACATTCGGAGCCTAGAATGGGTGTTATTCCTCCAAAGATGTTCTATGCTAGTGCTATGCTATGAGCACCAATTAATTTATGATTGGTGGATATCAAACGCATCGATGGCAACGTAGCATGTCCCAACTCTGGTGGTAAAGCACCCCTATCTATTCTATTCTATTCTGAGAGGGGGCGAAGTTCCTGTACGTGGCTCTCTCGAGTGGAACCTTTGTACATATTCCTTGATTTTAGCTCAGCCAGCCTAACTCCCTCCCTCCTCCTCCCTGGGTGTTCCAATAGCTGAGATAGGCGCTCTGTTGGTCCACGAATAGATAATCTTGTTTCTGTAGTACCCCAATCTAAACTCACACTAATATGTTGAAAATAACAAAACATGTTAAGTGTTTAGTAAATTTATTACAGTAAATATCTAAAATAACTTATCCACTATCTAAGTGTTTGTGAAAGCAAAATGCATAACATTCATTAATTAATTAAGGCGTGTTTAATATAAAGTTAGAAACTACAGTTTCTGGAGTCTGCCCCGCTGATCGGACATATTGTATTGTAAAAATAATATTATAATACTAGATATTAGATCTGTCGGCACTTGTGGACCTCCGTGGACTAAAATATAAAGAACTAGCGTTTCTATTCGGATGCACGCATTAAAATTAGGCATGGATTGTTTAACAGTAGATTTTGTTCAACATTTTCGGATTTAATAAATGCAAATAGCATACAATGCCTCATAACCATAAACGAAAAATACATTTAACAAAAACATCCATAAAGTCAGCGACCAGAGTCCACGGGTACCGCTGCTCCGTTAAAGCATAGATATTAAAATGTTGGATACAACTAACTAAGCCCGTTGTATGATACAAGCGAGCCAGCTCTATAGTACCAGTGAGCCAGTATGTATGTTACATTGCGCCAGCTGCATTTATTTATTTATTTATTTATTGTGCATGGTACAAGTGAGCCGGCGATATGTTACAACTGAACTGCATGGTACAAGTGAGCTGGCTGTATGGTACAAGTGAGCCCAGCTCTATGGTACAAGTGAGCCGGCGGTATGGTACAAGTTAGCCCATGCGCGGGCGGCCCATGCCGCGGCCGGGCATGCCGCCCATCTGCGGCGCGTCGCCCGCCTTCACGTTCTTGATGGTCTCGTCGATGGACAGGATCTGTGGGGAAAGAGCAGGGTTAGACTACTGTGAGTAGGAGCAGGCTGGTGTGTGTGTGTGTGTGTGTGTGTGTGTGTGTGTGTGTGTGTGTGTGTGTGTGTGTGTGTGTGTGTGTGTGTGTGTGTGTGTGTGTGTGTGTGTGTGTGTGTGTGTGTGTGTGTGTGTGTGTGTGTGTGTGTGTGTGTGTGTGTGTGTGTGTGTGTGTAGGGTCCTCATCAACAGTTGATCCTCACGGTTTGTTCAGTAATTGGATCCGTTGTGTTTAATCATTGGGAGAGCATCGTAAAGCTAGAGCTGGCTAGATGCTGCTATGTGGTTGTAGTACCTATAATATGAAACGATATGCATCTCGGCCTCTGATAATTATTCAGACACCACTAAATATCCCAAATAAAACCTAAACATTGGTTACGCGTTTCAAACTCTCCAAATGAAAATCCTTCAAAATCAAATCCTTTTAGCATTACGATTGACATGATGATTCAAAAACGTTAAAAGCTGCAATAACTTGGTGTTAGTTAGCCCTATGGCTGCTCTAACCTTCATAACATTACACCACATAACAACGGTGCGTTGAGTGTTTATAGATATTTTTACCATTATATTTTCATAATTGTAATGTGTGTGTGTGTGTGTGTATACCTGCGCGGCGGCCTCGCAGGCGGCGGTGATGGCGTTGATCTTGACGACGGCGGGCTCCCACACGCACGACGCGAAGTTGTCCGCGATGTCCTCCTTCTGGATGTCGATGCCGTACCAGATCTCACCTAATAAGGAATATAATTAAATTTTATGACAGTTTCATTTAGGCGGCATAGTTCAAACTGTGGAGCCGGGGGTTCAAGCGGCTTAGGGGATATTTGCGTTATCATATCTCCAACTAGATTTCTAAGCGTACCAAAAGCCGTTCTCTACTAGTCTTGGAGGAGACTCATGTCAGTGGTCACGGACAGACGGGTAGATTAAAACGACTGAAACGGCTTTTTACTGAAATTTGCTGACACTGCTGCTGACACCCCGGATTCATACATAGCAACTTTTTATCCCGGAATTCGAGCACTTTTTAAGGGTCTCAGTCACATATTATTACAAGCGTAACGTAAAGAGATCGCCTTTTTTTTCTGTCAACCAGGCGTTCGAAAATCAGAAGAAAAAGAGGTGATCTTAGCGAGGCTTATATGTGCAGTGACCTTAAGACAAACCGGAAATCGATACAACATCTACTATCGTCACATTTCATCAACTCAAGTCACGTTGACGCCCTTACCCTGATGATGTTTCTGCCGGAGTTTGTTGAGCAGGTTGGTGGCATCAAACCCGGCGTTGTCGCACAGCTGCCGGGGCACGGCCTCGAGCGCGCGCGCCGCGGCCGCCAGCAGCAGCTGCTCCTTGCCCATCACAGACTTGGAGTATTCGCGCAGGTACTTGGAGAGTTCCATGTCGATCGCGCCGCCGCCTGCGGGGGAGGGGGTGTTAGTGTCAATGTTTCATTAATTTACATCGGGGCAACACAATACGGCATTGCGACATGCCACAAGGGCTAAGGCTACGTCCGCACAGACAGGAGGCTTGTATAGCACCTAGATTCTAGCGACTCACTTAGCGAGTAGCTTAGTATAACAAACGTTCTCAAAACTTTACGACATGCCGCATTGAGCGCTTAGCGCCTGGATAGTCGCTTAGCGTCGTGTATTACTGCGGCCGTTCACGAATATTCTAAAACGTTCGTTTTACTGAGCTACTCGCTTCATGACTCGCTAGGCGCTAAGCAAACCTTCTGCTTGTGCGTAGAGAGCCTAACTGTTAACTTGATCAGCCACATTCTATGGTGTATCCCCTCGATCTTGACCATATAAGTTTATGGATTGTTTCTGGTCTGTCTACATACTTGATTGACCGAATATGACTGATCATGTAACTTTAGCTCTTGTGGCAACTCCACCTCATATCTATTATTGTGATCCTCATAGAGCAGTCAGAAATTGGATCCGTTGTTTATAATCATTGGTGGAGACAAATATGTACCTGTGAGCCCCTTCGACACGACTAACAACTAACACGAATTCCGGATGGTACGAATCTAAAAGAAAACACCAGTATTACTATCACTATTCACTTCGAGGATCTCTGGAGATGTTCACTATTCGAGCTTACTATTAGAACTGAACTGTTCGACTGTTACTATTAAACTGAACTTAATGTGCGCCAGACACCTCGCTTTATATAGGCCGGCGAGCGATCTTCCCGAAAGTTCCAGAGATACTCGAGGTCACATTATTTATTATTATTATTACTAAGTAGGTATAAACAATCCATACTTTTCTACTAACTATAAGTACCTAACTTAGCATCTAGAAAGTTCGCGGACGTTGTGGAACATTCCCTAACTATTGTTCTAGAAGCTTCCAGACTATTGTAGATCTATTGAATACATACTTATCTTTCTAGAACATTATCGAAACTACTGGAAAGTGATGGAATGTTCCAGAACCTTCACGAATGATCTATTCGATCTAGCGATTGTCGCGAACAGTACCACTTATATCATCATATGATATAGGATACATAATGACCGCTAACGGCGGTATCGACACGCTAAGAAGAAGATCCATTCAGGTCAAGTGACCTTAGACCGCTTAGACGGCCAACTGGTGTAGTGGTTAATGACTCTGACCTCTATGCCGAAGTATAGAGTTCTCCAAAACCCATATTTCAGGCTCTGTCTAGCTTGGGGTCGGGTGGGCGTGTGTGAGACGTCCCCACATACGTACCGGCGACGACGGCGTCGTTCTTGATGGTGCGGCGCACGATCATGATGGCGTCGTGCAGCGATCGCTCCGTCTCCTCGAGGAACTGCTCGGCGCCGCCGCGCAGGATCAGCGTGCACGTCTTCGCCGCCGGGCAGCCTAAGGGCAGAAGGGGGGTTAGTGACTCGTGTAGCAAGTGAAGTCCACAAAGCTAATAATATTTGCTAAATACATGTTTTTGAAACCTGTTTCTTAATAAATTAGCTTTGTCGGGTATATTTAGTAACTAATCTACACGTAGAGTAGTATTGTGAGCTAGAAAAACTAAATTTTCCTGTAAATTTATCTACGGATGGCTAAAACTAAATATTCCAGCAGGAACATTGTATATTGAGGATAGATAATAAATTAAATGGGCTATAATGTGGCTATACTCCTATCCTTCGCATGATTTACTTAGAAAGGACACCACCGATACGAACTTTTTCATAATAATGAACACTCATAATCTATTTCAGGATAAATGGGCAGCTAAAAGGATGCGTCTAACCATAGAATAACTAAGTACTACAGAATGACAATGTCATAGTACGGAATCGTAGCCATAAAAAAGCTTGAAAATTTAAGCAGTTTCCAGATGGCGCTATACGTTTCGTTAAGCGGTTTCTAGGTGGCACCACTATCTATGGATGAATGCAATGACATCTAACTATTCGATGGTCGTCGTAATATTGGAAACGGCCAATAGATGGCATTTTAAGCATAAAATATAAATCTTTAAATTTAATATTATTCTCTTCATCTAACGTGCATGCAGTTTGGTAAATATTGCACTCATAAACTTATGGAAACAAAATAATGCTGTACCTACTTAGGTACTATATCATTGTCAACTTTGTAAGAAGATATTTATTTTGCTCGTACCTACGAGAGTCAACTTGAGACCCGCTACCTATACCCGTCTCTTTCACTCTCACGTGATAATAGAATGGAGTGAAAGGGATAGGACCATTTTTCAAGTGTCAAGTTAACTAGCGTAAGTATACTTTGCTCGCTTCGCTTATGTGCGCGGTCGCCGCCCTCGCACCATCGAGTCAATATTGTATCATAGAACGAGTAGGTACCTACATGGTACCTACTTAATGTATTTTGGTAAATTAAGTATTAAGTTATCATCATCATCAACATCAACAGCCAACGCACGTCCATTGCTGACCATAGGCCTCACCCAAAGCACGCCACAAAACTGTCACATTCGCCCCGAATTTCATAATTTTGATAAGGTTCATTTTTGTCATGGAAGTAGTTTTTTTCTACTTCCATGATTTTTGTTTATGTTTTTTCCGTATCTCAAAGTACAAACGACAGAAAAGGTTTTTGCATTTCTTAATTGATTGCATATAAAGTGATTATCACTTAACTTTTAGAAATATGTTGACTAAAATGATTATTATTTCATAGAATAGTATAACTAGCCAAAGTTTAACCTCAGTAACAGTGAAAAGTAATTTACCCTTCTCATTGTTTTAGCTCTTACCTGGAACTGAAATAAACGGTTTATCGATGTACTTATACTTACTATACTAGTACCTACTCGTTATTCTATGATACCATTTGTTGAAAATATTACTTATTCATTACCATAGAATAACGAGTAGGTACCTTCTTAAGAGGAGAGTATACATACCTTTGCGATTCTAGCGAAATAGTTAGGTATTTAAGAAAACATTTGCTATCGCTTGTACTCTCATGCCCCGGCACGGGTGCGACAGAGATATACTGCAGCTCGCGACAGTCGCGACTGACAATAGGTAAGTACCTACTTTTCTGAATGAAATTCTGGTTTTGGGAGAAAACGTTTTACACTAACTAAATACTTACTTTTTGTATGGACTTTTTTCTAAGAAAAAGTTTTCCGTTTTAAGTGGTGTACTTCCCTCTTAATGTATTTTGGTAAATTAAGTACCTAGTTATCATCACTATCATCAACAACCAACGCACGTTAACTGCTGAACATTAGTGGGTAATAATTTAATTCATAAATATAAAATAATAATTAAAAAAATTAAAAAACCGACTTCAAAAAACGACTAAAATGTAAGAAATAATTTAAGGTTTACACAAATTCTACTCGTATGAGACAGTACAAATATACCTAAGCAGGAACTGTTCTTTTTTGATGTTGGTGCGGTGACAAAGTAATCTGAAGAAATATGGCACCAACTTCAAAAAAGAACAGTTCCTGCTTAGGTATATTTGTACTGTCTCATACGAGTAGAATTTGTGTAAACCTTAAATTATTTCTTACATTTTAGTCGTTTTTTGAAGTCGGTTTTTTAATTTTTTTAATTATTATTTTATTTAATAGTTTTTAGTTTATTTGTAATAATTTTCAATCAAAAGTAAGGTGCAAATGATACCAAAAAGTCCTACTAATCAATACGAATCATTCAAGCCTAAACACGAAGTAGTTGCTATATACCGTTGAGGAGTTCCCCTGACTGCCTTCCGTTTCCATCATCAGATCAGCTCAAGGTCACCATCATATTTTTTTGTTATAAGAACTATATTTACGTTCTTAATTTCATTAGAATCGGTTAATATGTGCCCAAAATGGAAATTCATACCCTGTTTTTACCCCTTTACCCACCCTTGGGGGTGAGATAAAATTCTGAAAAAAAAATGGGACCACCTGGGAGCTCAACCCAATACAACAAAAAAAGAATTTTCAAAATCGGTTCATAAACGGCGGAGTAATCGGTGAACATACATAAAAAAAAATATAAAAAAAAAAAAAAAGATCCCGACGAATTGAGAACCTCCTCCTTTTTTTGAAGTCGGTTAAAAAGCATTTCATCGCAAGGAAACCAAAGAACGCATAAAAATTGTTTTTTCAAACCTACCTACGCATCGAGCATTATTACGTTCTGTTTTAAGCTGTTTGTTCCTTTTGTAATTTTACATATTATATTCATTGTTTCCATTTCAATTGACTAAGTAACTTTTTACTAATATACTAGGAAGGAAAATAGTGTCCAATAATATAAAAATCTTTTTTTTTTTTAAATAAATATGTGGGGACATCTCACACACGGCCATCCGACCCCAAGCTAGGCAGAACCTGTGTTATGGGTGTCGGACAGCTGATATATCTACACAAATACATAGATAGATAGATACTAAATATAAATATCAACACCCAAGACCCGAGTACAAATATCTGTCTTTAAACAAATATCTGCCCCAGCCGGGAATCGAACCCGGGACCTTCGGCATAGCAGTCAGGGCCACTAACCACTACGCCATTCGACCGTCTACGATATTCACACGTTCCCAACTAATGGCGCTCACTATTGCCATCTAGTGATTATTCGTTAGTACTACTACGTTAGCAAGTAAACTCGCAACGTCTTCTTTCAAAATGGATTATGCAATAATTTAAGATTTCGACGAAATTCTACCACTAACGACATCTTACGGATGATTCAAAACTAAACTATCTAGTTACAATCGGGCTAAGGAGATTGTCATTCTTTAGTACTTAGTTATTCTATGGTCTAACTAAATTAAAACTAACTAAGTTATTTTGACTAAGTCAAACCTTCCGGTGCAACTTCTCTATCATACACTAGAAGAGAAACAAGAAAAAGCATTATGAAGGTGCCTACAGCCATGTGTTCCCCTATTATAATATGAACTTACTTTCTTGTAAACGGAAGTACAGATTGGGAAAAACCTGCCTAGCCATCGTTGCTACACATTTCCATACACGCTGCGCTCCGCTTTGCTTTTGACGAAAATATGCACCTAACACGCTCCTCCTCGCTTTGCTCGTCGTCGCACCTATCTTTAGGTTTCGATCACATGGGGTTTAATGGTGTTTGTAATAATTATAATGGTCTATAACTTTCGAAATTTTGATAATACAATATCGTGATTTTCGGGGTGTAGGAGAAAAATACCACAATTTGTACATTTACAACATACTTAATATATGATTTATTAAGATAATATTAGGAGAAACAAGATTATACCTATACGAACAATTTGAGCAAACGAGACTTATGTGTTTCAAGATTGTGCCAAAAGAGTTTTAGACATAACGAGTCTTCTGCCACTTAAGATTTTGCAAAGTGATGATTCGACCAAAAAAGTTTAGACCTTACGAGTTATGCGAAACGAGTTTTGTGCAATAAAGATTAGGCGAGATGAGGGGAACCCGATTCAATCACTGGGGGTTCACTTTTTTTTACAAATAGATGAACGATAAATAAGGAATGGTTTGTCTCCACCTCATTCTAACTGTGATCCTCAATGAAATTCAGAAATTGGATCCGTGGTTTTAATCATTGGTGGAGACCATAGGAAAATTAACTAGGCCTTCATGTAGGACATGCATGGCAATATGGCTATCTACTACAGAAACGAGATAAACTATTCTTGGATCAACAGAGCGCCTGTCTTGGCTATTATAAAATGAACACCCAGGGAAGCTGCTCCAATTTAAAGGCTGAATCTTAGGGGATATGTTTAATTATGTACGGATCCACTTCGCCTCCTATCAGATTAAAAATATGTATGTCAAAAATACAATATAATCACAATACCACATTAAAAAAATATGTGTGTATTTTGCCACCAAAAGGGTTCTTACTCAGCATGTGCTGTACATAAATTCTCCGAACATATCGTCACCATCACTCACCAGTGAAGATGTTGTACCGCTCGCCGCCGACCTGCCGCTCGGTGAAGCTCTGGCAGCGGCCGAGCGCGGCGGGCGCCAGCTCGCGCACCGACGACAGCACGGCGCCGCCGCACGCGCGCTGCGTGCGCCGCAAGTCCTCGTCCGGCACGCGCCCCGCGCAGAACATGTCGCTGGAGAGGGAATGTAGCGGTAAGGGCAAGTTTCATATCATAGTGATCGATATAAGACTGTCTGCTGTACAGCGAAATAACCGTAGATTTTGACGAAGAAAAAAGTGTGTCAGCAGAAGTCTTAAACTGATACCCTCAAATTCATAGAACGTATTGTAAGATTACAATAAGGTTAAAATTGTCTTTGAAAAACACGAGTTTCGAGAGTGAAAAAATTGAAATTCGTATATCACAACGTCAATTTTAAACCTATTGTAAAGTGTCAAAAAGCTCTATGAATTTGGGGGATAGTCTTTACAGCTGTGTAAAAGCATTTGTCACACAAAGCTGGCTACTGTCGACCTTACAGTGTTATCTCTATGGAACCCTAGCAGGTCAGGTAAAGGTGTATTGCCATGTTATCAAGGACCACATGGCTTTGCACTGTTGATCTTGAGTAGGCATATCTGCCGTCCATATTGGTTAGCACGAAGACAATGGCGTGGCAAAGGTCTACTCTTCGAGCGCTATGTCCCTGAATAAGCCGGAGCGGGGGGGCGTGGGGCACAGGGGCACGGGGGCACGGGGGCACTCACCGGTCGGCGAAGTACTGCGTGGCCACGTCGCCGATGGGCAGCTTGCTGAGCACCACGGAGGCGCCGGACTTGTGCAGCGCCTCCAGCTTCTCGTACAGGATGCGCCACTCCGCGTCCACCACCTTCTGGTACTCCACCACGTTGTCCACGCGCACCTTTATACGGCGAAAAAAAAATATATTTAATAGTACATACTTCGAAGTTAACTTCATGGCATACAGTTTAAAATATAGTGGCTTTCAGCCTGCAAGAGTTATTGGACTGTCACAACGTGCATTATCATTAGAAATAGTAAAATGAATTTGGATGCCACAAGAGCGCGAGCCTTGTGTAACGGGTCCAGAAGTTGAAACAGTGGAGCGAGCGGCACGTATTTTTGGTAACCAGCTAAGGGCGTTCATCTGCCACTTTCAGCGATGAAATCACGCTGTTGCGAGGACGCAGCTCAGCTACAACGCCCGTGTATCACTCATCATTCTAATATCTTCTACTTCCTAGCCTTTTCCTTATTTGGCTTTGTGCGTCATGTCACGCCATTTCACCCTATCGTCTGTCATATCCTCATTCACTCCACACTCTCTCATATTTTCTTTCACACAAACCACGTTTTTCTCGCACTACCAATCACTATCTCGACATCGTGATGTCGAGATAGGGGAGTGTTGGGTGGCATTCTCTACCAGTTATTAATTCTACGCGGGCTCTAGTAGCATTAAGTTCGCCTTTGTACAATATTTTTTTATGTGCAATAAAGAATTTATAATAATAATGTTCCTCACCTCAGCGTTGTCCCTCTCAGCCTTCAGCTCGAGCTCGATGTTGAGCAGCGCGATGGTGCAGTCTGTGTAGGTCTTGGGCTGCATCTCGAAGCCGGCGTACGAGAAGGTCTTCTTGAAGGCCACGCCCGCCACCAGGAAGCTGTCCTCCAGCGCGCCGCCCGACACCTTCTTGATGCCTGCATTATTGCACTTTATTTTAACCAACTTTCCACTACTGTGCCTTAATCAGTTGAATACCGTCAAATCAGATTTATTCAATCAATTTTTATTCGGATGGTTAAAGGTTAAACGCCACACCCACATAGAAAATTAATGAATTTAAAACGGTTCGTTGCCGAAATATTCAAAATTACCACATAAAGTTTTTGAGATTTGTCTATTTTTAATATTTCTATACAATAGGTTTATATTTTTATATATAATAGGTCGGATGAAAGGCGATACGGTGACGATCCGTTTACATTACGTTTATTTGTACTGTGACCTTAAGGGTTTAGCACATATAAGCGTAACGTAAACGGATCGCCTTTTTTATTCTGTCAACAAGGCGTTCACGAACTCTCGTTGTACTGGTTGACAGAAGAAAAAGAGGCGATCCCTTTACGTTACGGTCCTGCACATAGGACCATAAAGCGGCAGCGTGACAACACGAACCGATCATATCCAGCGGCAGCAGCGGCGCGTCCAGCGACAGCACGGCGTCCACCACCATCTTGGAGAAGTGCCCCTTCTGTTGGTGGATCAGCTTCGACGACATCGCCGTCACCGCGCACTTCTGCAGTAGGTCCCTGAAAAAAAAGATTTTTTTACTTATGACAATTTGTTTGTTCGCACTAAATGTAGCGAAGTGACGCTTAAGACGTTTTGCCTCATAATCACATGTGGTCCTCAAAGACTGTTCAGAAATTGGATCCGTGTTTATAATCATTGGCGAAAATGGTATTAAGGTACGGTCAGCTGCATAAGTAGCTAAACGCTTCTGTACCTTGTCAAGTTAACGAACGGTCAATGTTTCAATGAATTGATAGACGGTTTCAGATTGACAAGGTACAAAAGTGTATAGCTACTTATGCAGCTGATTGTACATCCGACCCTAGTAACTCTCCTGTATTATAATTTCTCTCCTCCAAGGTAGTGTGGTAGAAATTGCTCTTAGTACCGTATTTTTGTGTCTGGCGTCTTGTCGTGTATTTATTTTGTAATGTCTGCAGGAGCAGTAGTGACGTAATGGATAAGGCCTCATCCTCTCAATCGAGAGGCCGTGGGTTCAAATCCTGGCCTGTACCAATGAATTCTTTCAATTGTGTTTTCAATTTAGGAATTTAAGTACAATAATACCACGTGCACTTACGGTGATGGAAAACATCGTGAGGAAACCTGCACATCTAGTTCTAGATGTGTATCCTAAGTGCATTGTACTTATTATTTATGTAATGTGTGTGTGCATGTGTGTATGCAGTATACGCACCTCTGTTCCTCGGGCGACTTGTTGTCGATGCGCACGGCGAGCTCGCGCACGCGCTCCACGGCGAGCCGCGACGCCGTGCGCACCGCGCGCGCGATGATGCGCGGGTGCACGCCTGCAACACCAAGTTAAACACTATTATTGCACGCAAAATACAAGACAAAAGTTAAAAAAAACACCGATATTCAACGCTAAAAGTCGCGTAACTTTTGAACGGTTTAAGTGCCAATTTCGCCATAGTGGATTAGAGCATAACCAGGGATTATTGCTAGACTTTTGACACATCTATCACGAATTTAATATGAAGATGACATATAATTGATCAACCTTTCTCTGGTTACGATCTAACCGACTATGGAGAAATTGGGGCTAAATCTGACTGCACTCAGAGTTTTATTATCCCTTAAAAAACAAAAAGAATATCGGCTTAGAAGTTGTAAGCTACTGTGCCTATAACAGCCTGATAGTGATCAGTTCTATTTCTACCAAAGAGAAAGATAATAGCAGCCATTCTTATAGTGCGACAAACTTATCTGTTCTGGTGAGACCGAACTAAATTGATCCATATCTCATAACTTACCAATGAATAGTATATTCATATTGATTAGATGGGTTTATTAAAACCGCAAGGGTGAATTACCACTACGGGCAAACTTAAAATGTTATAGAATCAAGAAATATTAGACATTTACATGAGCTCTCACCCGAACTGATAAGTTAGTGGCATTATTTATTATTATGCCTCGCCTCATGTCTACTATCATGATCCACACAGCGCATTCAGTAATTGGATCCGTTGTTTATAATCATTGGCGAGGACAACTTTTACACGCAAACTATAATGAACATGTGAAAGTGAACCTTACCCTCTTCAACAAAAGGCTTCAATCTCTTGAGCAGCTCTCCGGCCAGGATCACTACTGACGTGGTGCCGTCGCCGACCTGAAAGGAACGATTTTCATTTTATCTCTCTCATTCATATCATTATTATCATTATGTAAAAAAACTATCCTACTAATGGAGAGCTACATGACATGCCCTTACAGTGAAAGAAAATATCGTGAGGCAACAATCTGCCTGCACATCTAGATTGTACTATTTCTTTTCTATGTTTGTGAAACTGTTTCTGTTTGTGTGCAATAAAGAGTATTTTATCTTTATCTAGATGCGTAACAAACTAGCAGTGGACCAGCGTGGTGGGAAGTTGTCCAACCTTTGGGACGCAGTTTAGTCTCGTTCCCGTGGGAATTTTGCAATATCCAGTTGTAACTAAGCTTTAAGTTTACTAAGTTACCTGCATGCCAAATTTCAAGCATATAACTTTAGTGGTTTAGATTTTTCAAACAAAAAGTTTTCACCGAATTTCGGGATTTCCTCTTAGTGCACCTCTACGGTACCTGTACCTAAGCTACTTCGTCGCTTCCGAATTTCAAGTGCCTATGATTAGCCGTTTAGGCCTTGCGTTGATATGTCAGTCAGTCAGATTAGTCTAGCATCCTGTGCTAGATATGCATATAGTGGACTAAGCCCTATTGTTTATCATCAAATTACTTTGAAGAAGAAGACACATACCTCAGCGTCCTGCGACTTGGCGATGTCCACGAGGGTCTTGGCGGCGGGATGAACAATGTCCAGCAACTGAAAACATCAAATTTATATTTACTTCAGTGTAAAGTCAAGCCTAGATAGACTAGGTACTTGTTGGGTTGAATTTTCATCATAATTGTAGGTCTTCCTCAACGCTAGTTAGGAAATTGGATCCGTGTTTATAATCATTTGGTCACGAAAATAATGAAATAAATATTATTTTATAGTAAAATTATTAATTGCCGATTGTAAAATCAAAATCTGCAGTTCGGCTACACGGGTTCGTTATCGACGTCAATAAACTTGTTTAATGAGGGTTCCATAAATCACAACGCCGTATTTATGGCGAATCGCGATATAGTGACGTTTATCTGCGACGATAGAGCACATAGTACGGTATGGTAGCTGATCCTATAACTTATACTAAACTTTTGAGGTATGGAACCCTGCAAATGCCGGGAGACTGACCTTCATGATGGTGGCTCCGTCGTTGGAGATGACGGCCTTGCCCTGGTGGTCCACAATGAGCTTGTCCATGCCGCGCGGGCCCAGCGTCGTGCGCACCTGCGACACACAGCATCAGGTACCTTAGTAAACTTAAACCTTAGTTACAACAGAGTTAGTGAGGAGTTAGTGAGAAAACAAATTTTTATGAAAAAAATTGACGGAATGGGAAAAAAATGCTTAGGGACGAGAGAACTTCTTCATGGGAATGAAAACATTCTAAGGCAATGCAGAGCTTGTGGTGGGTCAGCTAGTTTAGATATAAGACTATTGGAAAAATCAGCCCTTATTGTTTATACACAAAATCAATTTCTTCCATCCAAGACATGATTGGTGGAGAACCAAGGTAAATTTTACAATCTAAGATACATAATAGGATAGAATAAGGTACTAACCGCATCGACAACGAGCTGGCAGGCATTGATGTTAGAGATGAGCTGCGGCTTGCCTTGCGACGAGTCCGTGCCCTCCTTCAGAACTAGGATCTGCGGTTGCTGAAGAAAATATTAAATTCATTAAAAATTTTTAAAAAAAATGGTTTTTCTGGATATCAGGCCAAGTAAACATTTGTATTTTTATATTACACTGCCGGGCAATGAAAAAGTTCCACTCACAAAATTCCGGCAACAAACGACCCCAAGTTTTTCAAAGATTTAATTTAATATTGGAACAAAATATTACCAATTTAAGTTGGTAATATCCTGATGCTCAGATAAATGTACTTCAATGTTGCAGAAGACGGCATTAAGATAGCCTTTTCCGTTTAGAAGTAATTTATATATCATAGCCTTGCCATATAGAATGCTATTTTCATGTTGTACTAATGATTTCAAACTAGCAATCATAACACATGCCAAAGTGATCATATGAGGAACTGATATTGTAAATGGAATGATACAAATATGGAGCCAGCCTTACATGTACCTCATGCAAGTTTATTTATAAGAAAAGTAAGAAGCATAAAATTCAAATTTTATCACAGAACTGAAAACATAGATAAAAGGTGGTCTATAGTAAACAGTTAAAATCCTTTAATAAATAGATAATGATGATGTGGATGGATAAATACAGCTTCACACAAAGCTTGGGCCCCATTTGGATCGGGATAATAAACATAAACAAAATTTTGATTTGAAAGTGATGGTTCACTTTTTGGGGCAACTTTGGGAATATTTTTACCCAGGTATAGTATAATATAAGGCACATAAATTTGACCCCTCTCAGAAGCATTGTTAAACAAGAGAACAATGATTGTTACTATTAGAGGGGGTTCAGGTTTCCAAGACATGACCATACCTATTTCAAACATTATTATGGTTAATAGCTAGTTTTCAATGTACCAAGATAGTATGTATCGGTAGCTATCACTAATTATGCATATTTTACGAGAAATGTAACTTTCAAGAAACATACGGCGAATCACATGAAAAATGAATCATAGACAATACCATTACGATGTTCTCACTTTTCTTAAATTTTTTGTATCGAATACTTTACCAAAATTTCAAGTTACGTTGAAAGTGGCTAGAATAATTAATGCATGAATTGCATGATGTAATTCATAGTGATTGCAAATTGCAATAGATTTTCACTCAAAAATCACTGAAAAATGTCTTGAACAATTTTAACCTCTAGCACTTTTCGGTATTCAATTTCTCATTAAAATCCACACAATTGTAAATAATATGGGCACTACAATAATATTTCAAGAAAGCACTTCAGAGTTTTATAATAAAACATCGATAAAGTAGAATGATTTTAGCGCAAATCTCAGATTAAATTACCATTTTGTATATTTCCGCACAAACAAATATATATTTGAAATTAAATTTATTAAATGTCAAAACAAATCTGACATTGACAGTTGACAGTTCGTATCGAAACTTGACATGACAATGACAGCTCGGCAGGAGGAACTACAGGGTTACCAGTAAATAAAATAATATAAAATTGTTTTTTTTTAAAACATGTTGGATTATTGGCCTACTCACTACCGGTAAGGTGAGGTAAAGTTACATTACATATTACAATATTTGGTTCCAAATATATTTTTTATTTCATAAATTAACGAATGATTTTTTTTTTGTATGACTGCAAAGTCAAAAAATCGGCAAGAGCGTGTCGGGCACGCACATGAAAAGGTTCCGTAGCCATATAGAATTCTATACATTAGACCTATTTTTAACTTTGTATTAATAATATATCTCGAGACCGGTTTGATCGATGATGATTCGAATCACCTTTTCACTCTATGGGAGGTGGGGGGTAATAATAATAATACAATTGTAATTGTATATTTAAAATAAATAAATTTGGATTATCAGTTTACATCTATCCGCCATTTTTTGTGGCAATCGGTGCAGACAGACAGACGGACAGACATTTAGACATGACGAAACTATAAGGGTTCCTAGTAGACTTACGGAACCCTAAAAAAACTTATGATATGACGTCTACACTTTAAATCCCCGGCCATAGACAATAACAAAATTTATAGAGTTATAGTATTTAAAACAGACTATAATATTATGTCAGAATACATAACTTTGAACTTTATGTCAAGCAGATAGGTGTTAATTTTAAGATGATACCAATTTAAGTTATTTCTTTTTGTCACGAGATTTGCGTTGAGACGAGAGTAATATTATCGGTTTTTTAGCTGATATCTAGTTTACGTACTGACCGCTATACAGGTTTGCAAAAACAAGATAATCTTACGTCCTTAGCATCCTTTTGAAATCATTGCCAACAAAGAAGAAAATGGAGTACAATTTTCTTGTAAAACATTCAGAGTCTCAAGTGAAATGTACTTTATGTCAAGTGTTTATACCGAACCATGAGCGAGTGATTGAGACTCACATCGACGGAGGACCACACTCGAATAGATACCTGAAGAGGCTGCAGACTAAGAACAACATCGTCGTCAACGAATATGAAGACTGCGATCAGGTTGTATGCGTAATTTGTGACCAGTACTTTTCCAACTCCAACGATATAAGTTCGGTGCAGCAACATATCGCTACGGACCAACACAAGCGATCGATGGAAGAGGTCCAAGATGCTATTGAAGGCCATTTCATGGACCTGCCAGTCGACGGCAGCAGGCAAGTGCATTGCACAATATGCAAATCTAAAGTTGGATTCACACTGAGTTGCATCGAGGAACACACGGATGGAGGTAGACACAGGAAGGCTTTGGCAGTTGCCGTACAAAAATACAATGGTATCTTCGAGTATGAAATTACTGACGAAGAGTTATGGTGCAAGATCTGCGATATTTCTATTGACAATGACGTTGATTCGATCCTGGACCATGTTGATAATGATGCAGACCACAAAGCTAAATGTGAAGAGCTTGAAAATCTGGTGGAAGATGAGGAGATCTCTATTGAGAAGTATCTCTCTGACGTGGGTACACATTCAGCCCACTGCAAGAGGTGTGATGTGGATGTTCCATGCAATGTTTATAACTTGAAGCAGCATATTGAAGGAACCAGGCATGACCCAGACTCCAGTGACAGTGAGGAGAGTGAGAGTGAGAGTGACAGTGAGGAAGAGTATTAAAATATATTCTTCTTCAACTGAAACTACTTATATCATAGGTAAATATTATATAATAATTTAGCACAGTATTTTGTAACTTCGTAACAAGGTGCAATCGAAACTATGTCATGTAGTACCTATGTCGAATCTTTAGCCAAGAAAAATGGCTTTCAGTTAGTACCTATATTAATATTGTTGTTTCCTTTTTTCTTGCAAACGATGTGTTTCAATAAAACTTCAACTGATTTGTTTGCTGTTGTTTTACTGACTGTAGGTAAAGTTAACACGCGCTAAGGCATAGCCATACTGTTCTCTCTCTGCTCGGCAGTCGCTCATACAATTTGAACGATGTGTCATCTACATAAATGTATTCGTCTCATTCGAGAGGTCCTGAGTTCGAATCCTGAAATGTACCGAAGCATCCTATGGTAAAGGAAAATATAGTGAGAAAACTTGCACATCTAGATCCTCGTCCTAGCCTAGACGGATACTACTCATTCAAAAACAGCGACGGCTCCCGAAGAATACAAATATTAAATTCTCAGAATAGTAACAGAACAAATAAGCAACCATAGAGAAAATATGATATACCTATTTTATTTTGACAGTTACAATGTGTTCTGTGGTTATAAGTTTTTGACTTTTGTTTGTTGTTTTGTTACTAACAACAAGTTGTTACTTGTTATCGGCGCGTTTATTTGCTGAGTGATCCACACATAAAATTTTCAATTAAATTGGAAGGAAGGGGAACAAGGAGGAAAACTGGGTGATTTTAAAATTAAAGAAGTAGTATCCGAATTTAGCATCTACAATGTCGCAAGCTTCCCGCGTTAGCATGAGCAGCAGCCACGACCGGAAGCTGCGGTACCGCGCGCTGCTTGAAGACCTCTCCAGTCTAGGTACGTGCTACTCATGCGAATTACCTGTGCACCTGGCCAGCGAGAACCAGGGGCACGCCAAAGCTGGTTACTGTGACCTCTGGTTTTTGTCAGTCAGGTGCACAGTCAATTTGCACAAGTAGTAACTAAATACAAATTATTCTTGTTCCTAAACTTACATAGACTTCGTGAAAAGATACTACTCAGGCTTTTGATAATATATGTACATATATAGGCCATATTTTTTTTTACAAAAAAAGGAACCCTTGTTTGTGCATTTCTTCATACTTGGCATAAAAGGTAAACAATGTTAGTGTGTCTTTTAAATCAAAATATTATTAAACAAGGTAAGCTAATATTGTTTACTCTCTTATGAAAAGTATGAATAGTTTGTTAACCCTTTGTGAGATCAACTTGTAACCTTAGTATAACAAGCACAAGGCTTAAAAACTATAAATTTAAAATATCAGTAATCTTATCCAAGTACTATGTTTTCATAACCTTCCATTATTATTATGTCACTAAATATAATTTTTTCAGATATAGAAAGTTCCAACAACGATGAGCTGATCAACAAGACGTCCCACGCGGTGCACGAGGCGCACTCGCTGCTGGCGGAGGGCGGCGTGGAGGAGAGAGTCAAGCATCCAGGTTACTGCTTCTTCTTCATTCCTGCTACTCGAGCAGTCTGGGGCTGACACCAGGCGGTTCCATCTTCTTAGCTTGTCTAAGACAAAAACTAGATGCAATATTATGATGATTCTGAAAGCACAAATTCAAATTTTAGTGCTGTCAATCCTTTAAAATTCGACTATGTGCACTACACAGGTGGTTCTCCCGCCGCGGAAAAACCCTTCTGAACCGCACACCACTCGAGTTTTGGTTTAGTATACCCATATTCTATTCTATTCTGTTCTATTCTCGAGTGGAACCTTTGTGCATATCCCCAAGGTCTAAACTGCCTTCCTAAGCTTGGACCATTGCCCACCACGCTGGTCCACTGCGGGTTGGTGGGTTCACATATCTAGACGTGCTAAATCTAGATATGCAGGTTTCCTCACGATGTTTTCCTTCACCGTAAGAGCGATGGTATACATTGTACATAAATTCAAAGAACTCATATTGCAACACCCTGTATAAAACATGATGTAGGTATTTTTTTCTTTAATCTTGCCTATGTATATGTTCCAGGCGAGGGTTTCCTGGACTCGCAGGTGCTGCGCGCGTCCAGCGACCTCGCCGTGCGTGGCTCGGAGAGCGTCAGCGGGAACGTGCACTCCTACGACCGACACGAGCTGGCGCAGCACATTGTGAGTGAGAAAAGTTTAATAAGGTTGTATTCTATGTATGTGTTTATAAGTATTCTTTGTATGGTTTAATATTTACTAAGATATTTACTTATGAGGAGCAATAAAAAAAAAATATACACACGAATTGAAAACCTCCTACTTTTTTCGAAGATGGTTGAAAATATCCTTTCAAAGGTAAAGAAATCGCTATAAGGGATAGAACATATCTTCTAAATAAATCTTTTTTGCACCATTCTACTGACTTCCTGTTCCTGTAGTTTGGCTGATAGAAAATACTTAAATCATTAAGTCCCTTTGTACACTTATTTGTCATATTTATGCAATATATGTTGGTCCGGTGACAAAGTTATCTGAAGAAATATGGCACCAACTTCAAAAAAGCACAGTTCCTGCTTAGGTATATTTGTACTGTCACATATAATTTGTGTAAACCTTAAATTATTTCTTACATTTTAGTGGTTTTTGAAGTCGGTTTTTTAATTTTTTTAATTATTATTTTATTTTATAGTTTTTAGTTTATTTGCAATAATTTTTAATCAAAAGTAAGATGCAAATGATACCAAAAAGTCCTTCTAATCAATACGAATCATTCAAGCCTAAACACGAGGTAGTTGCTATATACCGTTGAGGAGTTCCCTTGACTGCCTTCCGTTTCCATCATCAGATCAGCTCAAGGTCACCATCATATTTTTTTGTTATAAGAACTATATTTACGTTCTTAATTTCATTAGAATCGGTTAATATGTGTCCAAAATGGAAATTCATACCCTGTTTTTACCCCTTTACCCACCCTTAGGGGTGAGATAAAATTCTGAAAAAAATGGGACCACCTGGAAGCTCAACCCAATACAACAAAAAAAGAATTTTCAAAATCGGTTTATAAACGGCGGAGTAATCGGTGAACATACATAAAAAAAAAAAAAAATCCCGACGAATTGAGAACCTCCTCCTTTTTTTGAAGTCGGTTAAAAATAAAGTATGAAACATCACTATCCTCATCCCGCAACAGAAGGAGAACCCGCAGTTCTGGTCGTTCCCGCTGCCGCGCGCGGCGCCGCCGCTGGCCTACCTGTTCGGGAGCTTCGCCCCCGCGCCGCCGGAGCAGCGCCCGCGCGCGCCGCGCCGCCGCACCGAGCGGCAGCAGCTCGCTGCTCTCAAAGAGCCTGAGAATGTTGAACAGTATGTATTATTTAATTTTATTTTTATTATTTATTTATTGAGGCACACAAAACAGATAAAAATGGTTACAAAATTTAAAAAATACAACAAAACATCTGTTCTACATGCATATGCATGTCGCAGGCATCTGGTTTAATCTCCTGTTTGATTGAACCGCTAGCCCGTTCATTGGATGACGCTACTCAGTTGAATGACTGAAGAACAACTCGTCAAGTGGTTGACTGTAACGTCCAGCGTCTTGACTGAACGTTATTCAGCGAAGTCGTTAAATGGGATATAGTATAGCAACTTTGTAATGTCTGGTTAGGATGAACATGACCAGACAAGAGTCAACAAAAAGACTATGTTACAAAGCTCTCATCTCACAAATTAACTAAACAATAACAATAAACGTACCTTGATATTGTTGTTCATAATTATCCAGTTTCAGCACATTTTTTTCTTTGAAACTATCCGCCGGCCGTGTAATAATAATAATAGGTAAATCCATGTTGTCACACTATTTTAACATAAATAACGCACTTTAAAGCTAATTTATTTGCAAAAAATAACAATACAAGTGCTTTTTGTGTCAGCTGTTCGCTGTTAGACGCCATATTTGTTTTATTCACCACCTGACTGATTTTAAGTCCGCTAACTAGTTGGACGTTTTGTGACGCTTGTACAATCAACGTTCGGCCTAGTCATACAACTGAATAGCGTCATCCAATCAACGGGCTAGCGGTTCAATCAAACAGGAGATTAAACCAGATGCCTGCGACATGCATATGCTCACGACTGTAATCCCCGAAGGGGTAGTCAGAGGTGTCACTCGCTTTTCGCTGTACATTGTACTCACGTGATAGGTCGCGAGCCGTATCGCTGTTTTTTGAATGAGTACAATGCAAGTTGTCGGGTAAGTGGGCAACCCGACTGTCAGATGTTTTCAAGCTGCCGGAAGGCCTCTGACTAGGCTTAACGACTGCTGCCGAAACAGCAACATCTGTTCTACATTGTTACCCAAAACAGGCATGCACAACATTCATTATGTAAAAGGAAATATTAAACATGACCATGTCTTTCTTTATAGTAATACAAACATAACGCCCTTGGCTTACGCCCGTGAGACAATGAATTAGAACCCAGCGGTCGTTATCATGACATCGATAAACTCGTTTAATGCATGTTCTACCAATCACAACGCAGTATTTATGGCGAATTGTGATACAGTGAGTACTAAGTCGATAATGAACCCGTGTAGCGACAGCTGGCTACAAAATTTAATACCTGTCTTGAAACAAATATCTGTTCTAAGTATTTTTTTATGAATATGCAAAATTCGTTGCACAAAAGTTGTTTAGAAGGACTCTCTGAGTTACCCCTTTCCTTCATACTATATTCTATTGAAACACCCTGCACACTAGAAAAAATTAACAAACACATACACACAAATTCCCTCTATACAAGACAGTATGAATTAACCCACAGACTGGAGAAGACAGAAGAGGGTTCCGAGATGGTGTCCCGCGTGAACCGCTTCATCACGAAGCATCACCGCAGCGTGGGACGCCCGCTCAGCTACTTCCACCTCGTGCTGGACCCCGGCAGCTTCGCAAGGACCATAGAGAATGTGTACTACGTGTCGTTCTTGGTGCGCGACGGGTTCATAGCTATTGATGTTGGTGAGTCGATTTTCTTCATCTAGTTAAACCCGAGAGTAAACAACGCCAACATCATACGTCAACTTATTCTCGGATAAGCATTATTATTCAATGTGTGAAATCACGCCATATTGTATGGGTGACTAACACTAGATGACATGGCTTGGGGTGTCACCGTTAACAGGACAGGATTAGCCATCAGATTAGTAAGTGCAGATTTCGATATAGTGGGTTAGAGCACAACCAGGCATTATTGTTTGACTTTTGACACATCTGGCAAGAATTTAATATGGAGATGACGTATAATTGATCAACCTTTCCCTGGTTACGATCTAACCAACTATGAAGAAATTGGAGCTAATAAGTTTGACTGCCTAGATCTGTGTAATAGGTTCATATCATTTCAGGCGACGCGATATCGCCTGGTTTTTATGCAGTATAGGTCATTATTATTGCAACAAAAAATTAACACAAATACGTTCGTAAAATTCTATTAATATCCTTCCAGACGAGTCATGTGGCCTCCCGTTCGTGACGCCGGTGCCGGCGGCGCGGCGCGAGTCCACGGCGCGGGAGCACGCCGACGAGAACCAGTTCATAGTGTCGCTCGACATGAAGACGTGGCAGGTACAAGCTCATACCTGGCCCTGTAGCAAGGGGCGCTATTAAGACATGACAACAGTTCTCCGTCGTGCTCGCTCTTGAGGCTGCGCGATGTGAGTGAGCGCGATGCAAAACTCTTGTCACGTCTTAAATGCGCCCTGCGCTAGCCCTTTGAAGGGCTATGGGACGCAAGACGTTCACATCAAGATGTGAGAAAAGTTTTGCATCGCGATCACTCCCATCGTGCGGCCTCGAGAGTGAGCACGACGGAAAACTTTTATCACGTCTAGACGTGCACGTCTTGCGCCCCGTGCTAGGCTAGCAGCTTAGATTAACAACATACGCACAAGATGGTGTGTAACATACAAAAACAAAGCAAAAAAACTGTTCGTTTTATGTTGCATACATACCTACTGCCAAACAGTTTTAAGTTCAATATAATGTATGCAATAGAATTCAATAAGTAATTATTTATTTCAGGAATTCATCGACGCGCTCGGCATCACAGAGCCGATGATGACGATCAAGAGATTATGAAACTGTTGCGGGTTTGTACAATATGTATAGAGTGCAACTTTGTCAGTGATGGACGAAGCACGATGACTGAAGTGGCCGATCTGTATGTCTATAGGTACAACAGTGATAGTGATATAATATTGAGACTTCATGGGTCTATTCTATTCTATTCATGGGTCGTTTGTAATGTTTTGTATCTAAGGATAGATTATGTGAAATTCCGCCTGTGATATTTTAGCACTTATTACGATTACTAGGTAGGTAGGTATGTATGTGTGGTTCAATAAAAGTGAATCATCTATTCGAAATCATCGCACTTTAACTCGCTAACTTCTAAAGCTGGGTACTGACCAACGTTACGAGGTGTAATGTAACATGTTACACAGCGAGCATTCGTGCAGTCAGTACGTAGTGTTACGGGGAAACCAGCGAGCAACGAGCCGATTTTAGAACACAGCATTGCGTAACATGCTCGCTGGGAATGTTACAATACAGTCTGTAACGTCGGTCAGTACCCACCTTTATAATTACTGCAAGCTGAAGTCGTAGTGAGCAAGCTATATATGTCATGGAACCGTCGATCAATGGGATAAACGAGTTCTCCAGTCGAGACCACAAACAGGAAAGCGTAGCTGGACCGGCGACCTTAGGGTGCGTACATAGAGAATCGGGTTCCCTGTATCTACCTGTACCGGTAACCTAATTATGCGAAAGCGCTCATGACATTTAAAAATCCGGGAAATTCTCCGTGAGCACCCTTAAAGAGGTAGCCGGTAGTGGCTGAATGAGGAAGGACGAGGACAGAGTGTTGCGGCGCTCCTTGGGCGTCTATGACCAGCAGTGGGCGATTATAGTGCGACAAACTTATCTGTTCCGGTGAGAGCGAACTAAATTGATCCATATCTCATTACTTACTAATGAATTGTATATTGTTAAAGACTAGATGGGTTTATTAACACCGCAAGAGCGAATTAACAATACGAACAAACATAAAATCATATAGAATGAAGAAATATTAGACATTTATGTGAACTCTCACCGGAACAGATAAGTTTGTGGCACTGTAAAGGATGATTATGTGATGACTTATAAATGTAGTTACTAAGAATAAGCTGTTGCTATCGTGGTCAGAGACTTGTCAATGAATATTTTTAGATGCATTTCATTTTCTTTATGTATTTTAAAAAATGCTACTTATTTTTGAATCCTGTACATAATATTCTTAATTCATTATTTTAGTAAGGTACTTACTCATTATAACTGTTTTGTTACAGAGTGTGTTTTGATAATGTTTTGTTTGTATTCTGACTGTGTTAAATTTAATATAAGTATTTTCTTAAATGTTCATTTTATTTCTCATACCTAATAGCCTACATAAATAAATTTATTGACATTGAAATTATCGTTGGAGGGATGGAAAATAAAAATGAAGTAGTTTGCTCAAAATATATTTTACATAGTTATAACCTGTGGTCGTCATTTAGAGATTAATTTACAATATACATAGCTACGTTACATAATACGTTTTAAACACGAATCAACATGATAAGTTATTTACATGACTGATGCCAGTGAGGTATGCCGTTTCTCTTTGTTCATTTTTCATGTCACTTGTAAAATCTGATAGAGACAACTCCACCACTAAAGTCGGATAGCGGCGAAGTATGATAGGCAGTTTAGTTCCTGATTTAGCTGTAAGACTTCAGTGGGGGCACTTTAAAGGTAAGGGCCCACCTATCGGTATCGTATGTATCGGACGCAACGGATTTGCATAAATGTATGGAGAAACGTAGTTGGCAATGCCGATGAAGTGGACGCACTTGTGTGAATTTCTATACAAAGAATACGATGCGTCCGTTGACTCCGTTGCCGAAAGGTGGACGCTTACCTTATGGCTTCAATATCCCTATACGTGCATAGTTATATATATTATCTACACATAACTTAATCATCGCTGAACAGATGGCGTTCCTTTGTCCTTAAAATATGGCGGAAGGACCCATCTAATAAGTAATTGATCTGTCTTGAATCAATCTGTAACTTGATATCAATGTGACATAGCTAAAATATATTTAGGTATTTTATAATACAACAAACATTTCATAATTCATTGAAATAATATTAGACAATTAATAATGTTTCATCTATTTACAACCAAATATAGTAAGGGTGATTTGCATAAAGTCTTAAATGTACCTACTCGTAAAAGTAAGATTGATTAAGAGTAAGTCATGGAATAAAGAAATTTATACAGACTTATGAGCAAGCAGTCAGTCATCAACATAAAAATATAAAGAAAAAACTTATAACTATAACATTAAGCATCAATAACACATGAATACAAATACTGGAATATTACAGACTAACCCCCTTATTCATAGAGAAGTTACAAAACGTTTTAACTAATAAACTGTTTTGTCCCTCTCCGACAAAGAACAATTTGTTCTTTGACAGAGAGGGACAAAACAGTTTATTAGTTAAAACGTTTTGTAACTTTTCTATGAATAAGGGGGTAACTGATTATGACTATCCACAGGTAGGTTTTGCTAAACTATAAAAACTTAATAAGTACTACAAGTACTCCATTAATTCATCAATTAATTATTAGCTATAGTAACAGTCAAATTATTTAAAATTAACTTTCAGGTACTTGAATAATAAATACCTATACATAATATACGTACTCAAAATTATTTAACTTCATAATTCTGTTTTATTAGCTTTTCAGAATCCAAATTCCATAAACCTAGAATAGCCAGACAACACTAAAAAATGTATTTAGGAATAACTTTTATATCCATCAATAAGTACATAATAATAAAATCCATAACCTAAATCTTCATGTCTTTATATTAGTTACAGTGGAATGCTAAATTAAGAATAAATAACCTTAATAATAAATACTACAAGTATACATACACGGAAGCCGGAAGAATTAATAATACGAGTAAGGCGACAAGCCATAAAAGGAAAACAATTTTAGTGTGTCCCTTATTAATATTTTGAATAAAAATACACACTATTGTTTACCTTTTATGCCAAGTATGAAAAATGCAGTATCAGCATTTATAGTAACTATTATTTTTGACACTAATTTCATCACTTTTTGACTTTTTTCACAATTTATGATATTCCCCGCTTTAAATAACACACACTCACGCCTTGTACTAATGTACTCCCGTGCGGGGTAGGCAGAGGTGCATTGCTGCACCCACTTTTCGCCAGAGTGTTCTGTTAGTCCCAATGTAATAGGGGGCGGGCCTATTGCAATTTTACGGGCACATCCAAGACCCGAGAACAAATATCTGTGTTTAAACAAATATCTGCCCCAGCCGGGAATCGAACCCGGGACCTTCGGCTCAGTAGTCAGGGTCACTAACCACTACGCCATTCGGCTGCTTTAAATATAATTTCTCAATAATTATTTAAAACTAGCTATGCAAGATATATTACATTTTGTGCATGGCCTCTTTCTTTATTTAATGTCAATATCTATAGCGATCTAGCGAGTATACTGAAGACTAGTAAATTAAATATTTTACTAATATAATAAAATACCCCCCTTCTCAAAACGATTTCTTTATGCGGACACCCATAATAGCATAAGTTGAATTAACGCCATCTATTGTAACAACGTCGAACCTTTTGGGAGTCTTCTTAAGTACATCAATGCTCGCTACTTGCTCGCTTGCGGCGGCGGCTGTCCTTTTAATCTCGCTATTTCTTTTCCTAACGTATCCATATTTTCCTGCAAAAAAATAATAGTAGATGAGTATTTGCAAGCGGATTTAAAATATACGGCTGGGACTGGGACTGGGAGGAAGGCCGAAAACAGCTGTTGCTTTGAGAAAAGTCAAAACGATACCGCGCATAGATGGCGTTGGGAATAAGTATATAGGCGGCCACTAGATGGAGCTTCATCAGTAACTTTAAGCTGTATATTTTCTGAAACCTTATACTTACTGCCTGTATCTTCGATCGATCGTGGCGAAACTCATGGTTGACTCTACGCCACTGATCTAAAGGGCGATATTCTTCAGCAGCACGTCCTCTAGTTCGATCATTCATCAACAGCCCTAGCGAATCTAGATTCAACACCACTGACCTTGAGGGTTATATTCTTCAACAAGGCGTCCTCCAGTACAGCCTGCAGTCGGTTGTTCATCTCGAGGGACAGCTCAAGCGTCATGCCGGCCGGGTCTCCGCCCCACACCGCCGCCATCGCGCCGCCTCCCAGACGCGCTATGTCCTTCTGTAAGACAAGAATGCATCAGCCCTGTTGTTCACAACACGTTGAAAGAAAAAAAGTGTCGTCAAAATCCGCTCACCTAGTACCTAATAGGACACTACACTACAAGGCTAGACTACTTAAACAACGTATACGTTAGGTATATATACCTTATACGTTGTTTTTGCTTTATTCATAATAATTAGTGTATTTTTTTCCGGAACAAATGTCACACACAAAGCTGATTACCGACTGACGAGACGTCTGCACTTTGTAGGTGGGTCGGAAATATTATACAACAACACTAACATTTAACCCTCAAGATCCAAGAAAAAAAATGCTTATTAGGTACCTTAGTCAGTTTCCTTTTCTGCATAGTAAAGCGTGGAACATAAAAGATGAGTACATTAATAAAATGAGCCACATCTCAGCATACACATTACATTACAGCTATACTCTGCTCTTATGAACCTAATGTTTGTATCATCAATGTAAAGGCGACAGCGTCTACGGCGCCTAATAGTGACGTTTGTGCATAATGAACCTGTGCACTGTGCAGCCTTCCTTTGGAATGTCGAAGCGCGGATCCGTCCAAGACACAATATAATTTTAATTGTGTTTGATTTTCTGAGCGGGAGCAGCACAAGGTATGGGTGGCTTATAGAGATGATGATTTAGACGATTTAAACGCATATAGGTAACCTACCTATTACCTATATGCGTTTAAATCGTCTAAATCATCATCTCTAGAAGCCACCCATACCTTGTGCTGCTCCCGCTCGCTGCCCGCCAGCGCGCCCGCCCGCGCCTGTCTCAGCAGCGCGCGCAGCAGCCGCGCCTTCTTGCGCAGCTCGTCCGTCAGCTCCAGGGAGCCTTGTCTATTACTGTGAGACTATCGCTCTATATGCTGCATACTGTATACGGCTACCATAGTAGATTTTCCATGTCACGCGCTTTACGTTTCAAATTGCGTAGAATGACTGCAAAATCAGCAGCGGCACCCTTTCTAGGCCCATTATTGACGTCCATAAACTAGTTTAATGCGCGATCCACAAAACAGCGTCCTAGTTATGACGAATCACGATATAGTGGCGTTTATCTACGTCGATAATGGACCCGCGCTGTCTTTCAACCTTTGGAATGCCGAAGCACCGATCCGTTTTTCTGGCATATATCAATCGTCATAGCATCATCTCTAGAAGCCACCCATACCTTGTGCTGCTCCCGATCGCTCCCCACCAAGGCCCCGGCGGGCGCCAGGCTCAGCAGCGTGCGCAGCAGCCGCGCCTTCTTGCGCAGCTCGTCCGTCAGCTGCCGCGCTCCAGGAAACCTTGTCTATGACTGTCAGACTATGCGCCTCTATATGCGACATGCGGTTTACGGCTATCATAGTCGATTTTACATGTGACGCGCTTTACGCTTTAAATTGTGCACAATGAACGCAAAACTCCCAATTTTTAGCAATAGTCATACTAAATTGATACAGCGCCATCTCAGAGTAGCATTAAATCTACTCTATATATCATGGCACCCTTTTTAGGACCGCTATCGACGTCGATAAATTCCACCAATCACAGCGCCGTATCTTTCTCTTCTCTTTTCTGTGACGTTTATCTAAGTCACTACCAGACTTGTGGGTATAGAAGCCAGCCATACCTTGTGCTGCTCCCGCTCGCTGCCCGCCAGCGCGCCCGCCGGCGCCTGGCTCAGCAGCGTGCGCAGCAGCCGCGCCTTCTTGCGCAGCTCGTCCGTCAGCTGCCGCGCGTGCTCCTCCAGGAAGTCCTGGAGACGGGACGGAAAGTAAATTCGCGAAAAAAAGTCATTCTCCATAGTAAAAAGTCACGTGAAAAACAAAGGATCTATAGAAAAAAAACGCAAATTTTTGAATTCTGATTTCATTTTTAGGGTTAGATATAACATGCTGTATATGTAGGTTTCCACTAGTATACCCTTTTTGCAACACTCTGTATGTATAGATTAATAAGACCCGAGTAGGTACAAATATAATATCTGTCGTTAACCAAACATCAGCCCCAGTCAGGACCTTCGGTATTGGAGTCAGGGTCACCAACCACTACACCATTCGGCCGTCAACTGGTTCAATATAAGGATTATAATGATACTAGCTGTTCCCGCGTGCTGTGCTTCGCCATAAAAAGTTTTCCCGTGGAAAATCCGCGATAAAAAGTAGCCTATGTTCTTTCTCAGGGTCTATACCATCTGTATATCAAATTTTATTCAAATTCGTTCAGTAGTTTCGCGTTAAAAAAGTAATAGATAGACAGACAACAGTTACTTTCGCATTTATAATATTAAGTAGGATGATAGTGTATGTATACTCTACATACCTGTCGCTCAGCTCGCCGGGCCGCCGCGCGCTGCAGCGACACGATCCGCTCGATCAGCTGCATGCGGTCCGCCGTGTGCACCTGCGGGGAGGCAGACCGTACATTTATTGCACACTATAGATAGAGCCTCTGGTAGGGGTTTTGCAGTTAACGTAAACTAAAATTGTATCATGAGAATTTCCGCTAGAGGCGCCACATCTTATGCGGAAGAACGTAAACTTTTATTACAGGTTTTAATTTAATAAAACGTAAAAAGTTTTGTTTTCTCTTCTGTCACCTGCTTACATTATCTGTCAAAAGTTTCATGATAGTTTCCACTAAAGGCGCTTTGTGCCATACAATGTATGCGAGAAAACATGAATAAATAAATAATAATTAGTAAACTTTTGTAGTTTTCGACAAACTATCCAACCTGTACTAGACGTCAGGATTTACACAGGTGAACAGCTAGCGTACCACTAACGACAAATTAGCAATGAACAATAGAAAATTTTATACCATAAATATGACATAAGAATTTATATTCCGGTGCTCGCATTGCGGTAAAAAATCGCGGGGAATTGTTCTACATTATGTTGTGTTATGCGTGGTATCCCCTCAAAACTTAATAATCACAATAGTAATATTATGTTCCAGAGAACCGCACTAAAAGACTATGTACACAACTTTACCAAAATTCTAAATAAAATTCTAGGAGCTACACAACATAGATCAGGCAAACCTTGTTGAACATTTGTCGGAATACACTTGAATGTTTAATCTGTAAACGTGAAAGTTTCATTTAGTCTCACCTTGTTCTCCTGAATAACCGAGGTTGCATGAAAAGTTAAAATAATTTAGACTTTCATCTATACACAAACATTTATGTAACATGAATATTTACAATACATTTTATAACAGTTTTCTGACCACAAAAACTAGCAATGAGTAAGAGAGGAAGTTTTAAAAGGTATTTCAGATCAGCGAATATGGCATTGAAAAATTTGAATACAAATAATAGAGGTACCGGCTGAACATTATTGGTGTACCCCAAGGCGTTCGTTTGGGACCACTCTCATTCCTAATTCATATTTATAAGATTAAAAGTCTATAAATATTACGAAATATTACCTGTATATCTGGAACGTCGTTGCCGTGTCCGTTCTGCAGCCGCTCCTCGGTGGGCAGCGCGCTGTCCCCGCTACTCAGCGAACTTATTGATCCTGGATATACAAAGTAAATTAATTCCATAAAAATTAATGGCATCATAATATTATTGCGTATCTTTTTTTTATATTCTCAAAGCACTTAGGTAGGTGCTATTTAGCTCCGATAGCGATTGGGTTTAGAATGCTGCTCCAGCTTGCTAGCTACATACCTCAGACAGCTATGTAGCTACTATTAGTAGCTGCATGACGAAGGCCGAGGACAGTGTGTTGTGGCGTTCTTGAGAAAGGCCATGTTCAGAGCTGATGATGATGAAGAAGCTATAAGAAGTGGTCGCTATAAATGAGCAAAAATATACACTGCAGGAAATGAGCCTCCTCATAGACCTCCTCAAAGACAGGAGGGTTATACAATCTCCACGCTTGGCAGGCGAGTTGGAGATAAATGAGCAAGGTCCATAATATTCACCAGTGGTGTGGTCTCCGTTCTCCGCGTGCGGTATCTTGGCGCCGAGCTGGTCGCAGCGCCGCAGCGCCCTCTGTAGCTCGCGGTTCAACTCCTGGAATTAATCACGTGTTAGAGGGAGAAGGATATACAAGAGGGCCTCAAGTGAGAAAGAGACAGGATCACGTAATCGAAGTTCTTCTTGTTTAGTAGACAACGAGGTTTTTCAGAAAAATCCTAATGTTAAAACATCAATATTATTTTGTCCTTTTCAAGTTTGCATGGCAGATTACCTATTTAAGTATGTAATAATCGTTCCAGTGATAATTTTTTTAGTGGTACCTAGTTCAAAACATTGCAAAATCAAGTAAATCAAGAAATAATTACACAAGTAAAAGAAAGAGACTTATTTGACATAAAATTACAATATATATAGTCTATGTCAGTTTGTCAAATGAGTGTTTCTATAGCAAAAATTATAGGTACCTTTATGGCACTGGCGTGTTTTTTCTTCAACACTCCGTTCTCTCCTTTCTCCCACTCCAGCTTCTTGTTGGTCTCTGCCACTTCCTCTGTCAACTCTGCGATCTACAACATAATAACCGATTATATTATCATCTAAAGTTAACAATTCTTACTCCTAGTACTTAAATGAATCCATTAGAAATATTTAGAAACCAGCAGTTACCCTTAAACGGGTACGTTATCCACGTAGATATACGTGATCGTATCGCGATTCACCATAAATACGGCGCTGTGATTGGTTGAAGGCGTATTACATGAGTTTATTGCCGTCGCTACCGAAGCCTACACCGTCGCTACAGCGGCCGTAGTGATCTTGCAAGACCTTTTGTTAGTACTTATATAAGTTCTGCAAATGTATCTTTGTGTACAAATAAAGAATATCTATCGACAGGCTGTTGCAAAAAGGGTATATTAAACCGACTTTTGACATTCTGATTTCATTTCCGGGCTTAGATATAAAATGCTGCATCCGTAGGTTTCGGCTTAGTATACCATTTTTGCAACACCTGTATATATTGTAGTACCTTTCTAGCCATGGTCCTGTTCTCCCGCTGCCTCCTCTCCGCCTAGTCGGCCCCCGCGCGCCGCCGCCAGCTCCGCCTGCAGCTTGTCCGCTTCGAGCGCTTCTTACCACGGGAAAACTTTTTTGGCGAAGCGTATCTAGCCTCATCATCATCATCATCATCAGCCTATAGCAGTCCACTGCTGGACGTAGGCCTCACCCAAAGCAAGCCACTGGATGCGATCTTTAGCTTTCCGCATCCAATCATAACCAGCCACCTTTCGCAAGTCGTCACCCCATCTAGCCTCTATCTTGTATCTAGCCGATATTTGAGAATACCTTTCTAGCCATGGTCCGGTTCTCCCGCTGCCTCCGCTCCGCCTCGTCGGCCCCCGCGCGCCGCGCCGCCGCCAGCTCCGCCTGCAGCGCCGCGAGCTGCGCGCGCAGGGACACGTTGTCCGCCTCGAGAGCTTGCGCCTGAGGGGAAGGGGAAAGAGGGGGTGAATGGGTTATTTGAGTGGTTATTAAGTTCGATATGTTGGTCTTAATATTATAGGATGAGGTATGTCTTTTAGAGTTAACTGTTTCCTAGAGTCACCTGTCTCTTAGGGTCACCTCTCTCTTAGAGTCACTTGTCCCTTAGAGTCAACGGTATCTTAGAGTCACATGTCTCTTAGAGTCAACTGTCTCTTAGAGTCACATGTATCTTTAGAGTCAATTGTCTCTTAGATACATGCGTGCTACGCCACGTGCTGCAGCGCGTAGTCTCCTAGAGTCGCCTGTCTCTCACCTGTCTCCTAGAGCCACCTGTCTCTCACCTGTCTCCTGGAGTCGCCTGTCTCCTAGAGTCACCTGTCTCTGTCTCCTAGAGACGCCGGTCTCCCACCTGTCTCCTAGAGTCACCTGTCTCTCACTTGTCTCCTAGAGTCGCCTGTCTCCCACCTGTCTCCGTGAGTCGCAGCTGCTGGCGGCGGCGGCCACGTGCTGCGCGGTGAGCTGCGCGGCGTGTTGTAAGGCGCTGGCCTCCCGTAGTAAGCAGGTCTCGGCGCGAGCTCGCTCCGCTGACAGGGCCTCTTCCGCTTGCTCCGCTCGACGGGTCTCCCTGTGGGTATGATGCGTGATTATAATATTTTGATTTGAAAAGCTGATGATGCCCTTCGTTCTGAATAACTTTTGTTGTGCGACAATTGAAAATTCTCGAAAATACTACTCGCCACAGTAAAAAGTGACGTGAACAACAAAGTTTCTACATAGAAACAAAAAAAAGTGTAATTTCAAAACTCCCCTGAGTCTCCTCCTATCACCTTAATACTAAGGGTCAATTCAGACGTACCACAACCACACCACAGCCACAACCACACCACAGCCACAACCACACCACAACCACGCCGTGTAGTCGGGTGTATATTTTGTATTGACAATGAATAATCCAATTCACACGTGCCACATTTTGCCTTTGTTATCGACCACCTGTAATACGACCACATCGCAACCACATCGCAACCACAACGCAACCACATCGCAACGGCAACGCCGCCACGCGGCGGCGGCACCGCGGCAACCTGTTCTCCGTATTAACTGCAGACGACCACGTGGTTACCACATCGCAATGACAGCGACAACGCAACCACATCGACATTTTGTCGCTGCCACAACGCAACTGCAAAAAGCCGCTGTCACACTATTCACACGTAACCACAGCTTGACCACATTATGTCGCTGCGACGTGGTGTGGTTGTGGTACGTGTGAATTGACACTAACACTTTTGCAACGGTCATCCATAGGTCGCTGGTTCATATCCGGCTCGCAGGACCAAATGTAGGGGAGAGAGAATTACTGACTAATACGGATGTATTTATAATCTAATATGTACGACTGTACGTGATAAACCGTACACTCTGCATATTTAAGGTGCCCTCACCTCTCCAGCTGTGAGCTGAGCGCGTCGGCCCGGGCGGCGCGCGCCCGCAGCGCGGCCAGCGACGCCGCCTCCTCCTCCAGACGCAGGTTGCTGTCTTGTAGGCGGGACACCTGCGCAATACACATAGATCAGTGTGCGAATCACGAATATTGTCGACTTTATAGGAGTTTGTAGGGGTTTATTAGTTTCTCAAGTTACCGACAGGGCGCTGTGTGCGTATCACAAATATTGTCGACTTACATAAGTCGATAGTAATTCTGTACGCGGCTCACTGGAGTTTGTAGGCGTATTATTAGTATCTAACGTTACCGACAGGGGCGCTGATCAAGATGTCATACAAATGCGGTGTTCCGCCTATCGAATTACCTATCAAATAGATACATCATACTGTAGAAAAAATATTAAAACCTACTGCTAAAAAATGATTTCCATGGAAAAAAAGTATGTGTTATTGTTCTGTCAGTTCAACATAAAAAATCTAGACTTTACAAATTGTACATCTAAAAACACATCAATTGTATTACCTCAGCGGTAGCGGTTGCGAGGCGGGTGGTCGCGTCGTCCCGCTCACTCTTACACGTTTCTAGCTGCTGTGTGAGCGAGACAACTGCCTTCTCCAGTTCTGCCTTCTCGTGGCGACAGAGGATCAGCGCCGCTTGGCTCTCCTTCAGATCGATTTCTGTAATAGGAAGTATGAGTGTGATGTTTGTTGGTCTAAAAACAAAATTTTAAATATCAAATTTTTATACTGACTGTATTGAGATGATTCTGTAGCTTCCAAATTACCTTTTATCGAGAACCTGTGTTGTAAACATTTTTTTTTCAATAAATGCCATTGGGTAAGTGTTCGTTTTGAAAGATTAACGTGAAATGTGACGGACTATGGATTGAAGTTTTAAAAAACCCTAAATTCGAAATGTATTTTTAATATTTTTTATTAAAATCTCTCACCTTGTTCTATCGCCTTTATAAATGTGCTATCATTTCAATTCAATGGTGAAAATAAATTATATAACATACGCCTGTCTCCCAGAGGGGTAGGCAGAGACTATGAATCTCCACGTGCCACGATCCTGACATACTTCTTTCGCTTCCTCCACATTCATTCGTCGGTTTCGGAAACTCCTAATTTGGCTCTTCTTGAGTATGTCGCCTATCTGGTCGACATACTTTCGCCTAGGACGTCCTCTACCGACACAACCATTCATCTCCATTCATTATATAACAGTACGATAATATGTGTGTGCGTGTGTGTACTTTTGGAAGCAGTAAATGTAAAATTTTTTGTTACAGATTTACCTATATCGCCTGCACACTGACCAAGTTGTGGCTTGACAGAGTCTACGGCGCGCACGGTGGCGGTCTAAAATTATATTAAGGTCTTCAATGGTGCAAATAAATTCATTAATAATATGTTATGTGTGTGTTAGTTTTGTAATCCCTAAACGTGAAATGTGTAGTCACAGATTTGTCTACATTAACTGCACTAACCGAGTTGTCTCGCCTTGAGCGAGTCGGCGGCGTGCGCGGCGGCGGCGTCCCGCGCGGCCTCCAGCTCGGCTACCTGCTGCGACAGCTTCTCCGCACGCTCGGCGCTCTCCTGAAAGTGTCATAATGATATAATGAGGAGAAAAACTAAAAGCTAATTACAGATGGCGCCTTAGGCGACTGTGCCTAATTCCCCAGTTCTAATTGGTTGGTTCAGTCGCAATTTTTCTCCCTTACAATGTAATTGGTCAGAACCAGAATTTAAAGCACACTCGCTGGTGCTGCCAAAGTTTCACTTGGTTTTCTTCCCCATTTGGTACAAAGGGGCCGGACGAGCCAAATCGGCTACTTTATGGATTACCACGGTGTCTAGATGGCCATTGGTAACATTTTAAACGTGATGAATAACACTCAATATACACTATAAAACTGTGATTTAAGAAGTAGCCCTTTTAAAGTAAAAAAAAATCTCTTCTGTTATGAGTTTTATCATAGTAGCCGCTAGAGGCGCTGATGTGTAAGTGAAATAGGAAAAGTTTTTCCTGTGCGTAAAATATTCAGACTCATCGGACCCCAGGGGTACAGTAGTAGAATGGTCATACTGTCGGATAGCAAGTAAAGCAATAAAAATTACCATGCATGTGTAACTTATGCTGCTGCTGTAATGACTCACTTTGTAGGCGTCCACCTCTGTCCGCAGCTTGCTCTGCGTCCACTTGAGGCGGCCCTCCAGCTCGCGCACTCCTCGCGGCACTAGGACTAGGAGGCACTAGGAACATTAGTGACACAGCTGCAATGACTCACCTTGTAGGCGTCCACCTCTGTCCGCAGCTTGCTCTGCGTCCACTTGAGGCGGCCCTCCAGCTCGCGCAGCTCCTCGCGCGCGCGGCCCAGCTCGCGCTCCGCGGACAGCACCTCGTGGCACTGGGGAATATTATCATAAATACATATAACAGAAGCATGGATAAAGCGTCGTGGTGGCAATGGATAAGGTATCGGCTCTCATTTATGAAGCCATGGGTTCGAATCTTAATGGGTAAGGAAAATATATGTAGAGAGGAAACGCACATATAGATTATAGATTCTACATGTGTACCCTAAGGGCATTATAATAATTTGAAAACGGCGATACGGCTCGCGACCTATCACAAATGTACAGCTAAAAGTTGGTAGCTTAATTAATTTTTATTTACTGTCATTGTTAGCTATTTGTAGTAAAAAGACAGGAAAATAATAGCACTAACCTTATCATCATACATCTGGCAGATCCTCTGCTTCTCCGCGTGCGCTGACTTCAGCTTCCCGCCCATGAGTTCCAGCTCAGCCGCGGCGGCGCGCTCGGCCCGCGCGGCTGCCTCGGCCGCTCGCCTCGCCTCAATCACTGTACACTCTGAGCTGGCGTACCGCATCACTGCTGAGTCTTTCTCCTTTTCCGCGTGCTCTACGCGTTTGCGCATCTGTTGGATGAGGAATGGAAATGTGGTTTTATGAAGAAAAGAGTATGGATGGTTTGGAAAATCAGGGTTATTATTATGGGTAGCCACCATGAAGGTATAAAACCTTCTATGGTTTTTTAGTAAAATATGAAAATCTAAAGAAAAGCTATGAATGTAAGAAATTCCTGAATGAATTTTGGAGCACATTTATTTTTACATGGCTTTTAACTAAGATTTTATATTATTGTGATCTATTTAAATAACAAGAGAGGCATAAATAAGCAGAAAAATTTGAATTATTTGGAATTGAAAACCTAAACATACCAAATCCATTTTCCCCTCAAGGTCCTTAAAAGTCTGCTCCTTCCCAATCATCTCCTCGGTCTGCTGTCTCACTCTCTCCCGCAGCGCCGCCATCTCCTTTCTCTGTTCAGCCAATAGCCTCTCCAAAGACTCCACTTGCAATTTGTACACTTCCCTTTTAGCATCACACTCTGACTCCGAGTCTTGTTCAGAATTTGAGGACTTAGATATTTCAGTTTCAGATATTGTGTCTTTGTCTGTTCCACTCCCACTGTCTTGAAGACTACTTTCTTCCTCAAAGATTTCACTCATAATTTTGCTTCCTGTCTTTGAGGCAATCTTCTGTGGTGGTTTAGGGTGGGCAGCTCTAGATGATATGTTGTATGCGTTCTTAAGACTACCGCTGACTGAAGAGAATATCCCATGGACATTCTTCACAATGCTCCCCAAGTCCTGGTTCAGCAGTTCTTTAGGAATCCTGTGGTATTTATTATCTGCGGTGCTCACTACATCAGGTACTATTTTTTGGACAGCCTGTGCTTTAGTTTTTTGGCTGGTAAAGTCTGATAGTATTTGCTCTGTATCCAATTCTTTTGTGCTGGAGTTCTGGTTGGACACAACATGTGGAACCAGTACCGGAATGTTCTCAGCACTTTTGCTGAATGTTGATTTGGCTAATGCAGCTTCTATTGCTGGCTCTGTTTCTTCATGGAGACTCATGGTGGATGTGGCTAGAGTATGCATTATTTTTTGGGGCTTCATTTCATTGTCATTAGCAGCAATGTAATCATTAGAATCATGGACCTTGTCCAGGCTGTGTATGCTGGTAGATCCATTAGAATGAATATCGGATTTTCCAAATCCATCATTTTCAATATTCTCTATATTTTTCACTTCAGACTCGCTTCTCGCTGAATTTCCTGAAGTATCTGAACACAGATAACTACTGAAATCACTGGATATGTTATCAAGAGGTAGATCAACCTTAAAATTACCATTATCTGCTGATATTTTATCTATTTCATTGTCATACTTATTCTCTATATTTATAAGTTGGTTTATAGCAATATTATCAACATCGTCGACTCCGTGGAGGTCGTCGAAGTTCATGAAATGATGTTCTTCACCAGCTTCAGGAGACAGAGAAGTAGGACTATAAATAGTATCAGAACTATCATTTTCTGCATCCCTGTTAGTGGACCCTTTCTCGCCCTCCTTCTCCTCATTTTGGAGCTGTTTTGGAGTCTCCGAAGTGTTAACTAAAGAAAGGGAACATGAATCGAGAGTGTCCAATCCGGAATCGCAAGTTAATTCACATTTTGATTCGCTCTCAACAAGAGAATTAGCGACGTCGACAGAATCAATATGGGACACAGCTTCCTCACTCACAGCAGACATATTACGCTTGCAATCCTTGCATAAGTAATGACTATTATAAGTTTTTGCAAGAATCTACCAGAAAACCACCTATTTATAAGAGTTAATATATTTTATTTTTAAAAATAAACTCTCACTTGATCCAAATATCGATAGATTTTTTGACGTTCACAAAACAAAGTTTAGGTGACAGAAGGTGTTTAATAATGCATACATATTTCAAGAATAAAACAATAATCATTAAATGATATTAAAATACCTTTTTGTTGGAGTAATTTGAAACAAGATCAATTTTGTGATTATTTGTTGGGTAAAATTGTTAATTAAAAGATAAAACCTTATTAGACGTAAATACATTAAGATTAAATAACAAAAAAAAAATTACGATGAAATATGTGCAGTTGAAAAACCTAATCTGACCTTGATCTCATTTCTGCTCTCTGTTGCGTAGCAAATATGAAAGTTTGTAACGATACGTAAATAATTACCTTTAAAAATCATAATAACATCAAATAAAATTACTCATATACCATCCACAAAAGATATGTTTGGGCTTTATTATCGAGAATATATTCTAGATAACGCATAGATAACGACATGGCTATGTAGAAAACCTAGCCACGCAACAAGGAATCTGAGTCTGGACACCTGTCAATGTCAAAACACAGAATACCATTGGAAACCACAACCACAACAAACATCTGTTTTATTGATTTTCCACTTCGATTTATTTTCATTTAATAATTCGTACATAGTTGGATGTTAAATTCCACACAGAGGGAAGTGATTCAAGTCCCTGCAGTGCCCTGGCCATTAAGGAACCTTCACCATGCCTGTAAGTTTTCTTATTACAAAATTTTACTTTGTAATGATTGCACTTACTTAAAAGTACATCCTTTCTCTACTGTTAATAAGTACTCATGTTTTAGGAAGAGAAATTTAAAGAATAAATTTTCAATCACATAAAACGTACCACGTATTACTCATAATCTTGTCAGTATGTTAAGTTTCTGAATTGGCCAATTACTACCCACATAAGTAACAAATTCAGGGTCTTTCATCTTAAAAAGTCATATCAACCTTGGAAATTTATTTTTTGTTTGCCACTAATTGCAACATTCATGCAAAATAAAGTGTCAATAATTATATCTTAAGGGTAAGTAATATTATAACTTAGTTTATATTTTTTCAAACTGGAAATGTAGGTAGGTAAAGGCCAAATTACTTAACAGTACACAGTAGCCTCATACTACACCAGGTCTCATTGCTCAAATTATTCCAATCAATTTAGACTGAGACCACTAAGATTAGAAGACAAAAAAGAAGAGAAGATTATCTTAACAAAATATGTGGCAAGATAGTTTTTTTTTTTTTTTTTAATAGCCTACTTATTTTCCCACTGCTGGGCAAAGGCCTCCCCTTTCATCTTCCACACCTTTCGATCCTGTGCACCCTCGGCCCAGTTGTTATCGAATTTGTCCAGGTCGTCCTGCCATCTCCGTCTCGGCCTGCCTCTCCGCCGGCGCCCGTAGCCTGGCACCCACTTTTTGTCCACTTTAGCTTAAAAACATTGTCTTATAAGCTTTCAAATAAGATTATTCATTATCAAATCGATTAAGGTATCACCAAGATATGGCCAAAACAACCAGCACAGACGAACAAAATTCCTGAAAGGATCCGGTCTACTTACCAATCATCATCATCATCATCATCAGGTCCTGGGACCTGGGACGGGACAGTCTACTTACCAATAACCCTGTATATATAACTAGCTGTTCCCGCGCGCTTCGCTTCGCCTTAAAAAGTTTTCCCGTGGGAATTCCGGGATAAAAAGTAGCCTATGTTCTTTCCCAGGGTCTAGACCGTATGTACACCAAATTTCATTGAAATCCGTTCAGTAGTTTTGGCGTGAAAGTGTTACAGACAGACAGACAGACACAGTTACTTTCGCATTTATTATATTAGTTACCGGATTAAGTTAGGATACCCTTTATTATGCACCATGAAAGAAAATATTACAAAATGACAACTTATAAATAAAATAGTACAAAAAGAAGTCCTTGCTGCTCAAAGCAATCTCTACCTTTGGATGGTATGGATGGCCCTAGAGAAAAATATAATTTAAAAAAAACTTAAAACCAAAACTTTACCTTTTTAGGATGGAGAGCTCAGTGCGTCGACGGTGGAGAATGTCCGCGTGGTGGTTCGAGTGCGGCCCATGGACCAGCGCGAGAAGCTGGAGGGCGCATACAGCTGTGTCTCCGTTGATAGTGTCAACAACACCATAGCTGTTGCCAGGAACAATGTGAACCCGCCCGAGCCGGCCCGCGTGTACGCTTATGATGCCACCTTTGACTCTAATACTAGTCAGGTAATGTTCAGATTACTTAACATTTAACCAAGCATTGAGGGTTGTCCAAATTTGCAATGCCATGCCATATGCTCACAACTATAATCACCAAAGGATAGTCAGAGGTGACTCACTACCCCTTTTCACAGTAGCACTTATGTGATAGGTCCAGAGCCATTTTAGAATGTCCATAGGAGCCAATTTTTAAATCTCAAAAAAAAATATTTTAAGTTTTCACTTTTACTCCACTATCCTAACTTATCCTAACTTATATTATAAATGCGAAAGTAACTGTGTCTGTCTGTCTGTCTGTCTGTTACTCTTTCACGCCAAAACTACTGAACGGATTTGAATGAAATTTGGTATACATACGGTCTAGACCCTGGGAAAGAACATAGGCTACTTTTTATCCCGGAATTCCCACGGGAAAACTTTTTAAGGCGAAGCGAAGCGCGCGGGAACAGCTATAATGTTCATAAATAAGTTCAATACAACAGCTGCAAAAAATACTACTAAACCACTCATGATCACTTCCAGATGGACATATACATCCAGACCGCGTCCCCGATCGTGGAGCAAGTGCTGAAAGGCTACAACGGCACGATCTTCGCGTACGGACAGACCGGCACCGGCAAGACGTACACCATGGCCGGTAGTAATGCAGCTCCGGAGCTGAAGGGGATCATTCCGAACTCCTTCGCGCACATCTTCAGCCATATCGCGCACGCTAAGGACGATGAGAAGTTAGTATAGAGTGATATACAAAGCAATGGAAAGAAAAAAATTAAAGATAAAAATACACCATTGGGGCATTTTATGTCATGAAACTAGAGTTGACTAAATCTATATGTGCACTTATAATGAGGTTTTATTTAATATTTTTTGACTCCATAACTACTGGACCATCTACCTATCGGCATTCTATGCCGGGAATCAAACGGGAAACCCTTTTCAGCGATTACAATACTTGTGAGCACAGAAATGCTAGTTATTGTGATTTAAGTACAGTAAAGTAATGTCCAGTCAGAGGACTTATGTGAAACAACGTAATAATAAAATATTATGTTCTTTGCTTCCAGGTTCTTGGTGTGCGTGACATACCTGGAGATCTACAACGAGGAGGTGCGCGACCTGCTCGGCACCAACCCGCACCAGTCCTTAGACGTCAAGGAGAGACCAGACATAGGCGTCTTCGTCAAGGATCTCACGGGTATGTGCCATAGACTATGACCGCGTCCAGAAGGGGCGAATTCCCACCAATATAACGATATGTCACTTAATCGCGGCACAATCGACTATTGATGCACTACGCGCTTATTGCGAGTGAGTAGAGTGTCTATCTATACTAATGACGCCTTGTGGCGATGGCGTCCAGTTAACGCGCGAAGTCGACAGCGTTTTCGTTTAACGTGTGGACGCAACGGCATTCTCCCTTTCTGGACAAGCTCTATAGCAGACAGTAGCCGACAACCATAGAGTATAGAAGAGAGATCTACAACGAGGAGGTGCGCGACCTGCTCGGCACCAACCCGCACCAGTCCTTAGACGTCAAGGAGAGACCAGACATAGGCGCCTTCGTCAAGGACCTCACGGGTATGTGCCATAGACGATGAGTCGTAAAGTTCGTGCGCGCGTTGTCGAGGTAACAATACATCGCGACCACAAACATAGCATACATTCAGTCACTACACCCCAGACTCTCAAATCGCGCCTATTGCGTGCGAGTGGAGATACTAACGACGCCTTGTTGTGTCCAACTCAACGCGTGTGTGCGCGAACTCTATAGAGCGTTTTTCGTTCAACTCCATGTTTCGTTCTCAAATGCACGCGCATTGGTAGCACCTTGTAGACGCAACGGCACTCTCCCTTTCTGGACAAGCTCTATAGCAGACAGTAGCTGACAACCATAAAGAATAGAAGAGAGATCTACAACGAGGAGGTGCGTGACCTGCTCGGCACCAACCCGCACCAGTCCTTAGATGTCAAGGAGAGACCAGACATAGGCGTCTTCGTCAAGGACCTTACGGGTACGAACCATAGACTATGACCGCGTCCAGAGAGGTCGAATGCATACGCGCGTTGTCGAGGTACCAGACATTATAATGCATCGCGTCCACAAACATCGCGCGAATTCAAAATACGCGCGTAAATCTCATTCACTACGCGCGTATAGCGCGCGAGTCGAGAGTCTATACTAAATGACACCTTGTTGCGTCCAGTTAACGCGCTGGAGAGCGTTTTTCGTTCAACTCCATTTTTCGTACTCAAATGCTCGCGCGTTGGTAGCACCTTGTGGACGCAACGGCATTCACCCTCTTTGGACAAGCTCTATAGCCAACAGTAGTTGACAACCATAGACAATAGAAGAGAGATCTACAACGAGGAGGTGCGCGACCTGCTCGGCACCAACCCGCACCAGTCCTTAGATGTCAAGGAGAGACCAGACATAGGCGTCTTCGTCAAGGACCTCACGGGTATAAATCATTGACAATAAGCATTCGGCATTTTTATTGAATTTTATGGGTGTCTACCAAGAAACTTCACAATAGGTGCTTATAGACCTTCCTTATCCACTTTCAGCCACTACCAGCTACCCAAGGCTCTCGTACCTTTGTTAAATTAAATAAATACCATTGTGCTATTCATTTTGTTTCTTTAAGTAAACCCTGTATCTCATTCTTCTCTTAGTGCCAATTTCACCATTCTCGGTTATCTAACCGACAGGGATTGATTTATAAATAAAACGTTATCTCCATATAAAATTCATGACAGATGTGTCAAAAGTTAACCATTACTCCCTGGTTATGCTCTAACAGAGAATGGTGAAATTGGCACTTAAGCTATTTTTTGTGTGATTAAATTGAGGTGCCGTTTACAGTTTAAGTGCTGCTGCTAATATGTATCTACTAAATATCTATTAGTAACCCAAACTCCTTCCCTCCTCAGGCTACGTGGTCCACAACGCGGACGAACTAGAAAAGATAATGACAGTCGGCGACAAGAACCGCCACATCGGCGCGACCGCGATGAACATAGCGTCGTCTCGCTCGCACGCCATTTTCTCTATCACTGTCGAGAGCAGCAAGAAAGCTGAGGGGAAGGCGAGTGTGAAGATGGGCAAGCTGCACTTGGTTGACTTGGCGGTGAGTGCGAGGGAGATAGGTGTAGTGACGTGTAGGTGCGAAGGAGATGAACATAGCTGCGTCGTGGCGTGATGGAACGCGCGTTAAACTAGTTTATCGACTACCGTATCGACCCGTGCAACACTAACCGGTAGTCAGAGTTTGTGCATGTTTTAGTATTTATTGGAAAAAAAGTGTCCTGTTTTTTACATCAGAAGCTTTATGGAAGAAACAGGTTTTATAATATATTTTTCAAACGTTTTCTTCGCATTAATTAAAAAAATAATTAAAAACTTAACTAATACCCTAAAACCTTTCCCCACAGGGCTCCGAACGGCAAAGCAAGACGCAAGCGTCCGGCACCCGCCTCAAAGAAGCCACCAAGATCAACCAGTCCCTCTCAGTACTAGGCAACGTGATCTCGGCGCTAGTGGACGGCAAGTCCACGCACATCCCCTACCGGAACAGCAAGCTCACCCGCCTGCTGCAGGACTCGCTCGGCGGCAACTCCAAGACCGTTATGGTATGTACTTCATCTGCTTATGGCAGTACACTGCTAAACGTGTGCCTCTCATAAAGCTTCCCACTGGAGGCAATCTAGAAGTTATTTTTCTGCCTATAGCAGTCCACTGCTAAACGTAGCGTAGGCCTTTCGCAAAGCTCGCCACTGGAGGCAATCTAGAAGTTCTTCTTCCGCCTATAGCAGTCCACTACTACTAGACGGAGGCCTCTTACAGAGCACGTTACTGGATGCAATCTAATAGCCCGGAGGACCAAATAAGGGTTTCAGCAAAAGTAAACACTGTGCCTTTTCATTACTAAGACTTATAGCCAGACATTGTAAAGAAACATATACATTGAAGTTCTTGGTAGTCATGACTTTCATATACAGTAAAACCGAGCGTCCACTGCGGGGTAAACTAAGTTAGTTCGCATAGTTTTGACAGTTTTGGTGGGCGTATGAAAACCTGTCTCAACTATGCGAACTAACTTAGTTTACCCCGCAGTGGACGCTCGGTTTTACTCGCTCGGCTTGAAGCTGTTTCTAAAGTATCAATATTTTCCTTCACAGATAGCAACAATAGGCCCAGCGGACTCCAACTACGTAGAAACCATCAGCACCCTGCGCTACGCCAACCGAGCCAAGAACATAGAGAACAAGACCCACGTCAACAGCGAGCCGGGAGACGCGCTGCTCACCAGGTCAGTCATCATCATCATCATCATCATCATCTTCATCATCATCAACCGAGCCAAGAACATAGAGAACAAGACCCACGTCAACAGCGAGCCGGGAGACGCGCTGCTCACCAGGTCAGTCATCATCATCATCATCATCATCTTCATCATCATCAACCGAGCCAAGAACATAGAGAACAAGACCCACGTCAACAGCGAGCCAGGAGACGCGCTCCTCACCAGGTCAGTCATCATCATCATCATCATCATCATCTTCATCATCATCAACCGAGCCAAGAACATCGAGAACAAGACCCACGTCAACAGCGAGCCGGGAGACGCCCTGCTCACCGAGCCAAGAACATCGAGAACAAGACCCACGTCAACAGCGAGCCGGGAGACGCCCTGCTCACCAGGTCAGTCATCATCATCATCATCATCATCATCATCATCAACCGAGCCAAGAACATAGAGAACAAGACCCACGTCAACAGCGAGCCGGGAGACGCGCTGCTCACCAGGTCAGTCATCATCATCATCATCATCATCTTCATCATCATCAACCGAGCCAAGAACATAGAGAACAAGACCCACGTCAACAGCGAGCCAGGAGACGCGCTCCTCACCAGGTCAGTCATCATCATCATCATCATCATCATCTTCATCATCATCAACCGAGCCAAGAACATCGAGAACAAGACCCACGTCAACAGCGAGCCGGGAGACGCCCTGCTCACCGAGCCAAGAACATCGAGAACAAGACCCACGTCAACAGCGAGCCGGGAGACGCCCTGCTCACCAGGTCAGTCATCATCATCATCATCATCATCATCAACCGAGCCAAGAACATAGAGAACAAGACCCACGTCAACAGCGAGCCGGGAGACGCGCTGCTCACCAGGTCAGTCATCATCATCATCATCATCATCATCATCATCATCATCATCATCATCATCATCATCATCATCATCATCATCATCATCATCTTCATCATCATCAACCGAGCCAAGAACATCGAGAACAAGACCCACGTCAACAGCGAGCCGGGAGACGCGCTGCTCACCAGGTCAGTCATCATCATCATCATCATCATCTTCATCATCATCATCAACCGAGCCAAGAACATCGAGAACAAGACCCACGTCAACAGCGAGCCGGGAGACGCGCTGCTCACCAGGTCAGTCATCATCATCATCATCATCATCTTCATCATCATCAACCGAGCCAAGAACATAGAGAACAAGACCCACGTCAACAGCGAGCCAGGAGACGCGCTCCTCACCAGGTCAGTCATCATCATCATCATCATCATCATCTTCATCATCATCAACCGAGCCAAGAACATCGAGAACAAGACCCACGTCAACAGCGAGCCGGGAGACGCCCTGCTCACCGAGCCAAGAACATCGAGAACAAGACCCACGTCAACAGCGAGCCGGGAGACGCCCTGCTCACCAGGTCAGTCATCATCATCATCATCATCATCATCATCATCAACCGAGCCAAGAACATAGAGAACAAGACCCACGTCAACAGCGAGCCGGGAGACGCGCTGCTCACCAGGTCAGTCATCATCATCATCATCATCATCATCAACCGAGCCAAGAACATCGAGAACAAGACCCACGTCAACAGCGAGCCGGGAGACGCGCTGCTCACCAGGTCAGTCATCATCATCATCATCATCAACAACCGAGCCAAGAACATAGAGAACAAGACCCAAGTGAACAGCGAGCCCGGAGACGCCCTGCTCACCTAGTCAGTCATCATCATCATAAACCGACACAAAAACAGCCAACCTAGTGTAGTGACAGACTGGCTCGTCATTTCAGTGCCACGGTAGCAATACTTAGTCCCCCCCCACGTCAAAAAAGGGAATATAATAGATAGACCTACCACACTTTTGTTGAAAAACTGATAAATAAATTGTGTTTTTGTTTCAGGTTCCAACAGGAGATTGATCAACTCAAGAAGCAGCTTGAAGAAAGCGCTAACGGTAAATAAAAACATTCACAACACCCTACTTACTTACTACTAATATTATAAATGCGAAAGATTGTGAGAATGATTGTCATTATTACGCAGGAAGCTGCCATCTTGGGTTAACTCATAATATGCTACTTTTTATCCCGGAATTCCAACAGTAACACCTTTTAAGTCGAAGCGAAGCTCGCGGTATAACCAATATTTTGAAGTTCACTAACGCTGACTTGCACAAAGGAACTTTAAGCTCATGTCTGCTGTAATTTATTGCTGCCTTGCTTTGATAGTATACGGTCAGAAATAGACAGGAGGAACTTTCTGCATCTCGGCACAATTTTGGCATAGCTAAATATTCCTTTTCTTATCCCACAGAAGTGGTAGAAGAAGAAGAGGAGGAGTGTTCGTCGGACATGTCGGACGCGCTGTCGGACGACGCGCTCGCGGACGACGACGCGGACGCGGACCCGGAGGCGCGCCGGCGGAACCGGAGGCTCAGGCGGGAGGAGAAGGTAGTAGAGCTAGTTCACAAGGTGTGTCGGACATGTCGGACAGGCTGTCGGACGACGACGCGGACGCGGACCCGGAGGCTCCGTCGGGAGGAGAAGGTATTAGAGCTAGTTCACAAGGTGTGTCGGACATGTCGGACGGGCTGTCGGACGAGGCGGACGCGGACCCGGAGGCGCGCCGGCGGAACCGGAGGCTCCGGCGCGAGGAGAAGGTAGCAGAGCTAGTTCACAAGTTGTGTCGGACATGTCAGACATGCTGTCGGACGACGACGCGGACGCGGACCCGGAGGCTCCGTCGGGAGGAGAAGGTATTAGAGCTAGTTCACAAGGTGTGTCGGACATGTCGGACGGGCTGTCGGACGACAGGTCGGAGGACCCGGAGGCGCGCCGGCGGAACCGGAGGCTCCGACGGGAGGAGAAGGTACTAGACGGGCGCTAAAAGTGATCTCTTCCAGCCTGGACTTAGGTTGGCTTAGGTTGACTAAGTAATTTTATGGGGAAATTGTAAAAAAAATATTAAATACGAAAAAATACGAAATATAACCTACCTACTTGTGTGTCACAAACGTTCCATTATATAGCCCTGAAACAGTCTAATTCCCACACGCAGTTATGCAGTAAATTATATATGTATTTATGATAATGGTTTTCAGGAGAAACAGAACCGTGAGAAGGCGCATCAAGCTCGGAAAGTGCTCGAAGAGAAGAAAGCTGAATTACAGAAAACTAAGTAAGTAAAGCCATGGACATGTTCACACTTTCATTGAAACTGATGCCTAAGTCGTCGTACCATCGACTGACTCCAGTTATTTAAAAAAGTTTTATTTTTATGACTACCTGTAGTAACTTATAAAACAATATAAGTAGGTGTAGGTTCTAACATGTAAATGCATGTATGCATGCTTTATAAAAGTTGCTTCGTCGAAATTTATAATATTAAGCTGTGTTTAAAAATAAACCTTATAATACCTTTGCATGATTTTAAAATATAGGATGGGCCCTTTGTTAGCTGACAATCATCATCCATACATTGCATCTGTCATAAGTTGGTATTCAAGGGAAAATGTACCTACATTAATCACCAGGCAAAAGCATCTGTAAATCGAACGTCATAGGACTCTTACAACAAAGTATCAATTGCTTCAGAATCGCTACAAATAATCTCTTCCTCCACAGGAAGCAGCAAGAAGAGCTCAAGGACAAGCTGCAACGCCTCGAGTCCAAAGTGCTGGTCGGCGGAGAGAACCTTCTGGACAAGGCGGAGAGCCAGCGCGCACTGCTGGAGCAGGCGAGCCGCGAGCTGGAGCGACGCAGGCTCATTGAGCAGAAACTGTCAGAGGACCTTATCAAGAAAGAGGTAGGTACAGTTTTAGGTTAGAGCCGGATGAAGGGATGACGGTTAGAGACTCATGTAGGTAACGGTTAGAGACTGATGTAGGTATAGTTAGAGACAGATTGGAGTTTAGTTACCGTTGAGCTACGCGCGTTTCCGTTTTCGCTATTTTTTGTATAATCGCTCTGTAATAAATATGTATAATTCCCGTGAAAATACTCAATGATAATGTATGTAAAGCCAAATAAATAATACGTTGCTTTTCTTCGACAAGCCGAACATAGAACACTTCTCGTTTTCGTTTGTGGTTTAAAGCCGAATGAGAATGCTTCACGTTCGTATACACTTACATAAGTAACTTTGGCTAATCGTCTTAGATTAAACGAATATAAGTATTTTAACACGACAAATTGGATTAGAGGAATCCTTACAGTAATTAAAACTACATTAGTTACTGACACCTCGCCCGAACCACACGACTTGTTGTGAATATTATACTTGCTGTTGTATCTGATTTACTATCATGGTAATATTTGAAGTTTTCTGTAAGCGTAAATTATGAATGCACATGCTGAGTTGCGAGTTTTATGACTATCTCGCGGATATTCTGAGTCAAGTCTAGAGTACATACAGGATTTTCGCTGTGATAAAGGATCGAACAGTCAGATTAGCGTCTTGCTTGGTACACCGGCAGTATACAGGATGTTTAAAAAGTGATAAGTATAGTAAACCGAAAAGGCTGATATACAAAGTGGATGATGTTTTTGACCCACGACAAAAAGAGGGGTGTTATAAGTTTAACGTGTCTGTGTGTAATGTGTGATTTTCGATTTGTTTTTCTTGGGTCATAGGTAATGTTATAAATTGATAAAACGATTCCTTTAATCCTGTTTCCAGGCTGAAAGACTGGACCTGGAGGAGCGCTACTCCAGCCTGCAGGAGGAGAACGCGGCCAAGACCAGGAAGCTGAAGCGAGCCGTGCAGCTGCTCAACTCCGCCAAGGTACAGTCGCCAACAGATACTTGTATGCCAGCCCATAGCAAACACAAGGCCTAGCACAGGGCGCAAGACTCACACCTCGCACACCAAGATTGACAAAAGTTCGCGCACATTCGCATCGCGCGGCTTCGAGAGAGAGTGCGGCGGAAAACTTTTGTTACGTCTTGACGTGAGCGTCTTGCGCTCCGTGCCATGCCTTCTAAATATAACATAACTTTTTGTTTCATATCTTTATCATTCATATCTACATTCAATATTCAAATATGATAATATGGGTGAACTAAAGTCAATAATATCAATTAGCCCATTCATGAAGAGTTTTATGACAGGCTCATACAAAAAATTTCAAGTTCGTTTGAATGAAAGAACCATGACAATAACTTTCCAATCAAAAAGAGGGTTAAAACTATTACCGACTACTACATATAGTTTCATTTTTAACAAACGAGTGCTGAAATGGTTTTACTGCGTTCCTATTGGTCCTAACAATGATCTATCTCACTCTGTCAATATCGAAAATGTGCGAGCGAATTTCAATTACCTCCCCCCCTCTCCCTCCAGGCGGAGCTGGCGGACCAGCAACGCGAGCAGCAGCGCGAGATGGAGGGCATCCTGGACAGCGTGCGCGCGCTCAAGCGGGAGATCCAGCTGGCGGACCTGGTGCTGGATGAGTACATACCTAAGGACTACCAGGTGCGGCTTGAGTTTAATGACAAATCTATATTTAATGCAGAAAGAAATGCCGTGCCGCTATAGGGTACAGCCATCAACGGCGATGTGGCAACTCATAAACCTACAGTGCAGGAACTACCATCTACAACAGATGCTGTGATGCCAATTATTATGCATCTTAGACCTCCTGCTTGCTTGTGTTGGGGTCTAACAACCCGCACTAGCCCAGCGTGGTGGACTGAGACCTAAAACCCTTCATTGCAAGGAGACCCGTGCCCCAGCATTAGGGACGTGATGAGTCGTGATAATACATGGTTGTAGTCCGCCATAAAGGAGCTTTTTTAACTTTACCCTAACTTCGAGGAGGCATCATTCATTATAGTATAGTAGCATCGAACTTTCGAAGTTAAGAGTCCCTTTTTTTGTACAAACAACATGACGCTAAATAATCCTCCATTTACAGGCACTAATAGACCAGTACGTGCACTGGAACGAGCAGCTCGGCGAGTGGCAAGTCAAGTGCGTCGCGTACACCGGCAACAACATGAACCTGGCGCAGGACCACGCCGCCCGCCACCAGCGCCACAAGCACGTGAGTACAGCGAGTACACGAGTACAACCAGCCCCGATACGAAGTCTAGATCCTCCGACCAAACCTGTTGTTGTGGAATTACGGGCAGCTAGCTAACCAATAATCATGCATCGTTGATGATTTATATTTATTACAACTAGCTATAAAACTTCGACACCGCGATGTAGGCTCTTATACTCATGGCCTGACGACCATACATTTTCACCTTGAGCGCCGTCTTTTGGTTGTAAGTGGAACTTTTACATTTGAACTACTCCTTCGCAGATGGAACCCCCAGACCTGTCGGACCGCTACCTGTCCTACTCTGCGGCGCCGACGCGCGCGCCCAGCCGCCTGGCGCCGCCCACCGCCGTGCCGCGTCCGCACACCGCCTACACACGGGCTAATTAATTACATCACCTTAGGCCGTGGCTCCAGTGGGCAGACTGTTAGCGGCGATATACTGAGATAGCGCTCGTAACGCTGCAAACTGCGTACTAAACTAGCAGACTGAAGACACTCCATTTCAAATATATTGATGAGCGTATTAAATCGATACGCCGCAAACTCGGTCGGTCGCTGAGGGTTTGCCTGCTGGGACACGGTTTTATTTTATGTTTGTAAAATATAGCAAGAGACTATCTTAGCTTGCACCAAACGGCAGATACATTTTGTGCAGCAATTTTCGGATTTTCGGACATGTTTTGATCGTTTTGTAAACCAAATTATACCGAAGCTAGAGCTTCAGTCGTATATGGCTCCACATTCACTGCACAAATTATAATATTATTAGGAAATAACATTGAGAAAAAATGCTTTTTATTAACAACACCATTCACAATTTGCTTTTAATATTGAGTAAGTACCTATAGTTTTACTGTGGTGCATTGATTTTACCAAATAATCATATTTTTATTAATTGTGGTATTAATACTAGTCGCATTCCTATATTTATGTAATTATCAGTATTTTTGTTATAGATATTTATAAAAATTATTATGATGTTTAATTTTTTTCGGTTAATAAATACTTACACGCTTTTTAAAATAATACTTGTCGTTTTATTCATTTAAAATTAAAATTATTTACAACTAATGTATGCTATGATAATGAGTCTCGCGTTACTCAAAACGTTACGAAAGTACTAGCTAAGATAAATGATAATTACTTTCAAAAAACCAACTAGATCTACCGTCAAAACCAATCATTATCGCGACACCAAAGTCAAAATTTACACGTAGCAAAAAACTACTTTCTTCTCCCAATGACGCTCCTAGAATGCCTCCTGAAGAAGGTTCACTACGACCAGTCGCACCCACACCATTCGAAGGTGCTCTCTCCGCCGCCTGAGATGACGAAGATTGAAGCCGCTTGCAGGAAGGCTAAGCTTAAAAATAAGGTAAGGGACTCATGGGCTTTAGGAATAGTTTGTAGGTGCTTTGGCTTTCTCCTTATACTCATGATCGTACAAGATGTAATGGAATAAATATACATGAAAATGGGAAAGTCAGTGATAAAAATTTTAATAGGCCTCTAAATGTACTGAAATGAAAAAAAAAATGAAACTATTCAATAAAAAAAACCGTTTTCATTGTGACAAACCCTCGGCTATAGAATACCTAATAAGCTCACTTATCACATTTTCTCTAACTTATAACTATAACATTTATAAAACTTGACCACCTATTTTACTAAAAAAACACTAAACTATTTCAGTATGCGTCAGTTAAACCCAGGGTGGACAACTCCGCCCCTCGCTACTATTTCACGGGCCACGTGTCTCTGACGCGGCAGTGGCTGCGCTGGGGTCAGCTGATGGAGGAGAATCTGAGGATCTTGGCCGCCATACGGAGGGCTGGCGCGGAGGTATGGTTGTGTTTAATGCGAGAGATTCTTTTAGGCCTAGGTATTCTATTCTCTGTGGGGGTATAAGTACCTTCACCTGCTCTCTCGAGTGGAACCTCTGTGCATATCCCCAAGGTCTAAACTTCCTTCCTAGGCTTGGACCATTTCCCACCACGCTGGTCCACTGCGAGTTGGTGGGTTCATATAATATTTAGATGTGCTAAATCTAGATATGCAGGTTTCCTTCACCGTAAGAGCGATAATACACATTGGATACTTGAATTTCAAAATTCATTGGTACATGTCAGCGACGGGATTCGAACCCGTATCTCTTCGCCTAATGTTAAATATATTTTCAGGGTAAAGTGGACAGTCACTGGCGCCACCCGCTGCCTCGAGTGATGCAATACTACAAGACAAGGTGCGACTTTGTCAAACAAAACGAAGTTAACAAGAGAAAACTGTACAAGTTGCTGTCTGGAACTGTAAGTTGTTAGACATTTTAGTAATAATATGTGGGGACATTTCACACACGGCCATCCGACCCCAAACTAGGCAGAGCCTGTAATGAAAACATCGTGATGAAACTTGCACATCTGAATCTAGCACATCTAGATGTGTGAACCTAACCAACCCGGAGTGGACCAACATTATAAGTCGGAAGGGGCTTTTCTAAGACAGTTTAGACCTTGGGGACATGCACAAAGGTTCCATTCGAGATAGCTAGGTGCAGCGTTGATACATATATTTTGCCTACTGTAAGTACTTACGTATACTTAATTAAATAAATACTTAACCCCCAATATATTTAACAGAAATGCCGCGTACAGCCCACACGTGCCCACAACGAGGATTGGAAGCGGAACCGGCGGGAAATTATAAGAAAATCACAAAACAAGTTCATTTTATTTCCTGAAAATCCAAGAGAAACTTTTGAGGACCCCTCATTCAGACCTTCGGAGGGATTCAGGAGACCTAGGTAAGGATAAAGAGGAAAAAAGCGTCGCTTTTTAAACCGCAAAGAAAAAGAGGGCTGTTATAAGTTTAACGTGTCTGTGTGTGTATTTGATTGTGGTATCGTAGCTCCGAAACTGCTGAACCGATTATCGATTCGTATTTTTTGGGTCATATGTAATGTGACCATTTTTTTTTCTTGTCAGAGCGGGACACCTCCGAAATTATGTCGCAACTTTTTTTATTGGTATTCTTTACATTTTTTTAAATTCAAAAGTAAAAACAAAGTAAAAATTCTTAAAAATAAATGACAGTAACTAATACTAAGTAGGAACGGAATAACATATAAAAAACACAACAATCTTGTAAAGTTAGTATATTTAGGATACCTACTTGCTATTTTTTTATAAATAAAGCAGACGCGACCAAATTCTTAAACATCATACTTTAATTTTTTTTATATAATTTTAGTAGTTTAATTTAAAGTTCTTATCAATTGTGCATCTTATTTTCACATACTCAAAAGTTAATTCAGATAACTTTTTAGCAAAACATGTACTCTCGCGATAATACACAATATAGCAAGAGCGAGTCAATGATCCTCACTGAACGAAGTAACTCGCGGTGTCTTGGTGAAACTCCGACTCATATGTCTATGTGAGTAAGTGATAAGAAGGCAAATAGTTGAAAAAAAGAAGACAAATAGTTGGGACAAAGTCACATTTTTGTCTTTACCTCGCGAGCTACCCAAGTCTAGCTACACTCGAAACAAAACAGTGCGATTGCCGCGTTCCTGGAAGATCCATCCCTATCTCTCTTCTGCCGCCCTACATTAAAAAAATCATAACTTCTCTTCAAAATAGATTTTTCAAAAAGTAAAAATACATAAATCTTCATTGAGATAACGCCTTCTTTTAGAACCGAGCACTAAGACCCAGAATGTAGAATTTATTTTCGATTTTGGCAGAATTAGCCTTTTTTGCGTTTCTCTAAGCAATTTCTAAATTGATGGCATTATATTATTGTTTTTAGGTTTTCAAAATAGGCATTACCTAGCTGATCATATTAGTATTTTTACTTTTTGGAGAAACGCCTCTGAAGAGAAGTTATGATTTTTTAAATGTTGGGAACGCAAGACTCGAAATGTAGGTATATAAATTATCGTTTGGTCTGGTTTTTTTTGTCGTATTCTGAAAGCGGGACATTTTTGCGCTCGCCGGGGACAGCGGGACGGACAGCTTGAAAGCGGGACTGTCCCGCCCAAAGCGGGACGTATGGTCACCTTAGTCATATGTAACTCCGAGTGTTCTTATCCATAGGTATTTTATCAAAATCGGTTACCTATGACCAAAAAAGAACAAATATAATTCTGCTCAGCCAATATAATTCTGTACAGTGCACTGAATAACCGTTTTCTTTCTTTCTTCTCTTTCTTCTCAACCGTTTGGGTGCTACACTAGCACAGACAGATACACACACACTATATACTTATAACATCCCTCTTTTTCGTCAAGGGTTAAAACAGTCCCTTAAACACCCACATCTCACATTTCAGGGTCCACATAGAGCTCCGTGTGCAAGACGGGTGTTCTCTGGGCTGGCTGCAGCTGGAGCTGTTCGCCGACGTCTGCCCGCGCACCTGCCGGCTGTTCCTCGAGCTAAATCTAGATAATATGCGGGTTTCCTCACGATGTTTTCCTTCACTATAAGAGCGATGTTATGCGATTGTACCTACTTAATTTCATCATTGTACCTACTAAATACCCGCATCTCTGCGCCTAACATGAAAAATATTTTCAGGGAAAAGTGTATAGTCCCTGAAACCACCACACCTCACATTTCAGAGTCCACCTAGAGCTCCGTGTGCAAGACGGGTGTTCTCTGGGCTGGCTGCAGCTGGAGTTGTTTGCCGACGTCTGTCCAGCGACTTGCCGGCTGTTCCTCGAGCTGCTTACAGCTGGGACAGATACTTACTCGTATATTAACTCGATTTTCTTCAGGTATGATTGTAAAATAAGTTTGAAATGCGTTTTTCTATACATAAATACAGTGAAACCTGGATAAATGGGACCTGGATAAGTGGGAAACCTCCATATCTGGGTCTCGTGCTGAGGTCCCGGCACTTTAACACTTGATTACCTCTGTTACTGAGACAAAGCAAACCTCTTTAAATGGGATTCTTATTTAAATAATTGAATGGTAATGTTACCTCTACAGGGTGTTAACTTGATTGCGTTGGAGCGGGAAATGGTAGATACAGCTGATGATACTGAACACGATAAGACATTAAAAAACGTATTTTATTTGCTTTAAGCTGACCAACGTAAAACAGTTTTATTTAGTACATTTTAAAATTTCATAGTCACCCTATTCATGTTTAGGTACGTTTGACAGAATGACCATGAACTTGAAAGCCAAGGTCAAGGCCAAAAAAATCAAAGCCAAGGTCAGTAAAAAAGTATGCGTGCATCAGCACCACACTTGCAGCCACATCGTCAAGGTACCTACCGAGATTTTGGGTACTCAAAGTACCCAATCCATTGTAGACATTTCATTTTACTCCATAAGTATCACTTTATTGATACACAATTTTATTATCTTTTATGAATACAGAACAGTTTCATTTTAAATGCTTCATAACATAGGTCACACGTATTCACAGCACAGCACAACATAAAACGAGATGAGGAACAAGGCTTGGTAATCAAAAGATAGAATTTTAGGTACCTTTTCCCTTTTAGGTAATAATTGTAAAAAATGATTGTAAACAAGTAAACAACAATGACTGACTGACAGACTAGATCCACAGAGAAGGTAATGACTATCATAAATACTCGATGGTTATGATACGCGAGATTGTTATTATTCTACTGGTATTCAAAGTGAGGCCATACTTATTATGAGGATTTCCGATTTCGTCATCAAAGACGTCTCAATCGCAAGTACACAACACAAATCGAGATGAGCGAGTGTAAGTAAACCAATTCGTCATTGAAGTAGACCCTGTTATCATCCTGTTATGCATTGTGGTCTTTTATCTTTAGCTGCGTACAGACCGGCCAAACGAACGCCAACGAACGGGTTTTGTTGACCTTCGTTGCTCAATCTGCCCCTGTATTATGTATGATAAATGTCCATCGGTGGGCGTTCGTTGGGCCGGTCTGTACGCATCTTTAGGTAATAAAAGAAAAATAAAACGTGGTGAGTATCAAGGGTGAATACTAAACGCTTACCTTATTCTGAGTAAAAAGGTTTAATTATTGTTCTGAGCTCCTAGAAAATCATAAATTATATTCTGTACGATCTATCAAACTGTTTATGCACATCAGCTGTTTAATTGTTGATTAGTATGTCATTAATCACCATGAATAATTTAAATTTTATTTAATAATTGTTATTACCTACTGTGTAATTAATTACAATCATAGTTACATCAAATTAATTATGAAAAGTGAAGTTGATAACAAATTTACAGTGTGTGTTCTTTTGCAATCGAATGTCTCATTGGTTATGTGTTTGTGTAGAGTGACCATATTTTTGATTAAGGTAAAACTTTCCACTTTACTTTAGACTTTAAACATAAATGTTCGAGATTCTGATGTTTTTTTCTTAGAAACGTGCTTGGTTAGACTAATACTAACCCCCATTTCCCGCTCAAACGCATTCTAGTTAACACCCTGTATAATTGAGACAGCTAGTGTGTTTGCCTCCACAAGTGAGACATTAATTTTGTTTTAATGAACTCTTGTACATTATTGAAATCAAACTTTAAAGAAAAATACATCTGTAACTGATATACATACATTAATTACCTCTATAACTGGGAATTCGGATAAAAATCCTGTTTGTGTAATCATATTCATTATGGGACCCTCTGTAAATGAAATTTATATTTATGAACACCTGGATATCTGAGACACTGTTTTAGTGGAATACCTCTATAAGTGGGACAAAAATGTTGGTCCATTGGAATCTCACTTATCCAGGTTTCACTGTATAATCTTTTCTAATTCTAAGCCAAGAAGGGTAGGTATAAAATAGACCATAGATATATTGGCTTCGGCGGGGAATCGAACCTGGGAGTCCTGGGACCCTTCAATTATCTATTACAAAGCAGGCTGCACCAATGCACTAACTGACTCTGCATTTACAGCCTATTTTGTAAATCGAATAAATACTCCTTATAAAATTTTGACAAGTGTCAAAGCTATTTGACATAGGGTATACTTCATCTATGGCTATTTGTTTACATCTTTATAATTGTCACCAAAACCATATTTTTATATATTTTATTTTACAAATATTTACATTATAATCCACTACCATGCTAGTCCCTGAGCCTGGCGCGGCCGGCGGCGGAGTCGTGCTCAGGATCGTGAGTCCTGAGGGACAGACCTTCGTCTCCTACTTCCCAGAAGACATGCTTATCGAGGAGATCAAAAACCGCGCCATCGATTATTTCTACCCGGGCGGAGAGAACGGGGCTACGCGGTTCAAAATCGTGCGAGTCTCCGACACGACCACTCTTCACGACTTCTTAACCTTAAGTCAGGAGGATCTGGGCATGCAGGAGGAGCTGCTATTGGTGGAACGAAGGTCACCAGAGGCAGGGGCTTTATGGGACCTCGGAGCCGTGAGGGCGCCACAAGCCAGCGCCATCGCCGCCGCCACTGCCAGCCTTCCTACCCCCCAGAGCACAGTCCCGCAACCCAATCTACAATCGCTACTCTCCACCAACGAACTGTCTTTCGAGCTTCGCAAGATCCTCATCTCGCTTATAGAAGCTGGCGCGAGGCTGGCAGCGTCCAGCAGAAACTATGAGAACAGTTTAGCGCAACTGACTGCGGCTCTTGACGAAACTAGGCAGCAGCGGCCGGCCGTCATTGAAGTGGTGACGCCAGAGCATATTGCTAGTAGAACGCAAGGCGTGGAAGAGGAACCAGTGGTGGAAACGGCGCCAGAACCGCCCACAGAACCGGGTCAAGATTGCTTCCGTCGCGCGGAGCATTTGCAAAGGTTCTTGGAGAAATTCCGCGAATGGCGCATCAGGATCGCTGAACCACCCACCGCGGAGGCCTTAGCTGCGTTGAAAGACTTGGGGTTTAAAGACGAAGAAGCAGATCAGGCGTTAAGAGTGACAGGTTCTAACGTGCCGGCGGCGGCGTCCTGGCTGATCGGAGAGCGCGGTTCCAGTATCTTCGAGCTGGTCAACGGTCTGCCGGACGGGGCCATCCTGCAGACGCTGCTGAAGCAACCGCAGATCCAGAGGGGGTTGTTGAATACTAGAATGTTGACAGCGTTCATAGCCATGGTGGGGCAGACGGGCAGTGCGTCTTTGTGGTTGAATTCTCCTCATGGAAGTCCGTTATTGTCTCAGATTTCAAGGACATATCACTCGGAGAAGTACTGCATGGCTGTGAACCAGTTCTCTGAAGCGATGACTCAGCAGGTTCCGCCGACAGCTCCTTCTACGTCGCGACAGAGGAACTAACAAATTTTATTGTGCTTTGTTTTTTTTTAATAAACTGATTTTTTGTCGGTATTCTCATTTATTTTATTGGATACGAACTGTATTTTTAGCATGGAAGTAATAAGAGTTGTACGATGTACTTTATTACTTCCATGATTTTTAGTAATCACTTTATTCTCCTAGCTCTTAACAACGCCATCTAGCGGCCGAACACTAAACCTCCCCTCACATTTTTCTTCCAAATACTTCTAATTTCCTACAGAAAAGTCCCTCACCTGTACTGGTCGGGCGGCGACGTGGTGTACAACAACGGCTGCGGGTGCTACGCGCAGAGGGGACGCCGCCGCCCCATCGGGGCCGAGAACTATACCTACGCGCACTCTGTACCCGGTCGGTGGACTTTGCTCGAGTCTTTACTATCTTCATGATTGGCCTTGGCTCTTTGTGCTCCAGAACTGTGGTAGGTACTGTTTGCCGTGCCCTTCTAAGAGCGCTACAAAAATTTAGGCTTGGCCATTAGAATCTCTGCTGTGAATTATATCATTAGTTGGCTACTGATTTTTACAGTTGTAAAAACATATGCTTACCACCGCCACCGGCACCGATCGCAACTTCTTAAAGATGTAGCTTTAGGTTCGATCGGTATTATACAAGTAGGTAACTTATAGATGTTAGTAGGTACGAGAGCTGCGTATTCTATAAACAGGATGATAAAAAGTATACAGCTAAGCGAAGGCAGGTTCATTCTAAATAAGTTCATATAAAAGTCATAGAGAACGGCGGACGGCCCCCTGAGTCACCCCCTTTCACCTAAGTATACCACATTACGAGGGCGATACCGAAATGATCGGGAATAGAAAAAAGTACAAAGATATCATAATATTATTTACTTTTATTGTTTTTCAAAGTAGTCTCCGTGACATTCAATGCACTTTTTCATTCGATTAAACCAATCATTGAAACAGTAATTCCAGTCTGAAGTGGATACTGTCAAAACAGCTGATTTGTAAGCTTCGACCGCCTCTTCTGGGCCGCTAAACCGTTGACCACGTAGCATATCTTTAATTCTTGGGAATGTAAAATAATCATTGGGGCTCAGATCAGGGCTATACGGAGGATGGTCCATCAACTCCACGTTTTCCATATTTAAAAACGTTCTTGTTTTGCGAGCGGTATGAGAGCTTGCATTATCGTGGTGAAGGATTATACGACGATTCGGGTTAGTTTTACGAAGTTCTCTTACGACTTCCGGCAAACAAACTGTTGTGTACCAATCAGCAGTAACCGTCCTTTGTTCTTGTAATGGAATCGTAGCCACATGGCCAGTTTTCGATACAAACGAAGCGACCATTTTTAGGGTTCCGTAGCCAAAATGGCAAAAACGGAACCCTTATAGTTTCGTCATGTCCGTCTGTCCGTCTGTCCGTCTGTCACAGCCGATTTACTCGGAAACTATAAGTACTACAGTGATGAAATTTGATGGGAATATGTGTTGTATGAACCGCTACAAAAATATGACACTAAATAGTAAAAAAAAAATTGGGGGTGGGGCCCCCCATACATGTAACTGAGGGATGAAATTTTTTTTTTCGATGTACATACCCGTGTGGGGTATCAATGGAAAGGTCTTTTAAAATGATATAAAGTTTTCTAAAAAACATTTTTCTTAAAGTGAACGGTTTTTGAGATATCAGCTCTCAAAGTCGTAAAAAGTATGTCCCCCCCCCCTCTATTTTTATAACTACGGGGTATAAAATTCTAAAAAAAATTGAGGTGATGCATGCTAATTAACTCTTTCAACGATTTTTGGTTTGATCAAAGTATCTCTTATAGTTTTTGAGATAGGTTGATTTAATTGCTGCTACGGAACCCTTTGTGCGCGAGCCCGACTCGCACTTGGCCGGTTTTTTTCGACACGCTGCGTGAGCGAATAACTTTTGTTGGCTTGACCTCACCTTCGAAGACCCAAACTGCCGATTGATGTTTTCTTTCGGGCTCATATGAATAAATCCACGATTCATCACCAGAGACGATATTGTAGACAGCATTTGAACTGCCTCCATTGAACCGTTGCAGAGCAGATCGACACCAATTAACACGAGCCGACTTTTGTTCCTCGGTCAAACGGTGGGGCACCCAGCGCGAAACTAACTTCTTGACACCCAGTTCTTCATGTAAAATGGTTTGAATGGCTGTCATACCAATGCTGAGAGAAGCCCGAATCTGCTCGTATGTCACATGTCTATCTTCTTTTATTAACTGGCGTACAGCATCGATGTTATCTTGTGTTACCGCTGTTTTTGGCCGACCAGTAGAAGGGACTGTGGTAAGAGAGGAACGTCCACGGCGAAACTCAGAATACCAACGATATATAGTCGTTTTACTTGGTGCTTCAAGTTTATAAATAGAAACAAGCTCGGCGAGACATTGTTCTTGAGATAAACCTCGACGAAAGTTGTGAAAAATTATTGCACGGAAATGTTCCCGCGTAAGCTCCATTTTTTACACCGACTTGTCAAATTCAAATGGTCAATACTCTTTTATTTTTTACTTTTTTTTAAATTCGAAAATGGAATTATGTTTGAAAAAACACTACATTTGATACACCAAAAAGGTTTCACTCTAATTTATTCCTAAGTATTCTATTCCCGATCTTTTCGGTGTAGCCCTCGTAACAACACCTTCTATAACCTTCTCTGTCCTATCCTCCAGGCCTCCTCTCCATGCGGGTGACCCGTGACGACGAGGTGTGCGGTATATTCAACATCACGTTCAAGCCGATGCCGCAGTTCGATCTACAGAATGTCGTGTTTGGAAGGGTAAATAAATACCTACATCATTATATGCTCACGACTGTAATCCACCAACCCGCACTAGGCCAGCGTGGTGGACTAGTCAAACCCTTCCTTCATTGGAAGGAGACTCGTGCCGACGTGACGAACGGGTGGGACGTGATTCGTCATGATGATGAGGATGACTGTAATCCTCGAAGGGGTAGTCAGAGTCACCCGATTTTCGCGGTACATTTGCACTCACGTGATAATTTGCGGGCCGCATCGCCGTTTTTGGAATGAGCACAATGCACTTAGGGTAAAAGTCTAGATGTAAAGGATTCCTTGCGATGTTTTCCTTTAGCACCGTAAGGCCCCCCGCGCACTAGGCAGCCTGGCTGCGCACTGCGAGTACGCACTACACTAAGAGTACGTGGTATAATGGTGCTAAAATTAATATTCGAATTCGGTAAGAGCGCCGAGACCTTATCCGTTAATCCACGCCACCACGACTCTACAACAAAATAATAACAGCAAGTGCACTAAAGAGAGCCACCCCGAGTGACGTAATAATCATATTGTTGTGAGGTTGGCTGGAAGAAATTGCTTTTTGGCAATAAGCCCGCCTTTGTATACATTACTCTGTGTTTTTTAATGTAACTGTGTAATGTTTACCTTTGTTTGTATGTGTGCAATAAAGCGTTTATAAATATTGTTCCTGGCAGGTGGTTCGTCCCAGCAGCACGTACGAGGCCATGCGGTCGCTGGGCGCGCCGCTCAGCGCGCGCCCACTAGTCTACATTGCCGCATGCAAGATTTAAACAGTTCCTGATTTGAGAAAATTATCTAAATACCCTGTTATTTATAAAAGTTATTGAACGTTTAGTTTTAGTTATTAAACTGTTTTGTCACTGTCTGATAGACAATTAAATAGTACAAACAGTGCATTTTATACATAAATTGCTTTTCAGCTAACGGTAAATGTCACAATTGTTTTATTTTCTGTAATATTAGAAATCATTGGTACTTAATCTCTATTCTATTTACATTTTATTGTTAATCTAAGCTTTTAAAATGTATATTTTATATGGTAGTTCAAATAAAAGAAAGTTTGTTCGCAATGCATGTGTATATTTTTAGAAAACGTAACTAGATCTTATGTATTACAAAATATATCCTTATGAAAATGCACACACTGTTCAAAAATATTACATTCTATATCATTTGTACCTCTTATGTTTTAAATTACATACTCGAGATTTAAGGATCGACCTATAATGCCGAACCGATTCATAAAATCAAGACCTATCCTAACAATTCCTTATGCGAAATTCAGCCTTACTTACTGAGCCATATAGTTCCACTTTTGTAGTGAAACTGCTGAGATATGTCGTGTGATATTGTAAAATACATAATACTTAATTCGCTTTTACATTCATAATTAAATTGTTACAGTCGATATTATAAACAATGATCTTATTGATCCTGAATTTAAATGTAGATTGGAGTAAGTAAAGGGAAAATTTTACAGACCCATGAATAAGTTCTCTTCGTTTCTCTTGTGTTTCAAATATCTGAATATTTTCCTGGAACAAAAGAAATGCTGGTTAGAAAAAAAATCAATATGATTAGATCCCATGGCAGCCACCAATCAATCTAAAATAGATCAAGTAGTCAACAGTGAGATCCAAAGTATGTGCAAACAGGCCCAATAAGTCCACTACAGGACATAGGCCTGCTTCAAGACTGGAGGGAGGAGAAATTGACAGTTTTATGGTGATACGTAATGTTACCTCGAGTGATCTTAGCCAAATTTTATCAAAACCGGTTCAGCGGTTCAAAAGTAATGCTACTTTAGTGTTGAATTTCGGGGATTTTTAACATTGGTTAGGTTATAAATCGCATCAACAAAGGCCCACTCACCAGATAGTCCTAGGCACATGCCCCCAGTCCTCAGCCACCCCGTGCACGGCGCGCGCCGCCTCCGTCTCGCTCACACTCGCGGAGGTCTCCACGGGGCGGACAGAGACGGAGGACGCGCGCGGGGCGAGGCAGGGGGAGGGGGAGATGACGATGGAGACTTCCCAGACGGAGCGGAGAGGGATGTTCGCCACCTGCGGAAGAGAAAAGGTTGTAAAGTTAAGCCCTCTAGCGCCGCCCCTTGATAAGAAATCATAACAGTTTGAAAGCGTTTTTTACAAAACTGACACGTTTCACGCCCTCTTTATGCTAATCCCAATCTTTAGAACTTACCTCCCAATACCCAGTATACAGATTACAGAATGTAGAATTCTAAGCTAATTCCCACATTCCAGGTACTTAAGTTTGAGTATGGCTCATACCATACCCCATTTTGCATCTGCAGACCAAGTTTTCGACTGTGGCCGCCACTCCATTCGCTGGCGGCATGGACGCGTCATTATAATTAAAATACAGAGAACACTACATAAAACACCACACCCACCTTCATAACAACACTATCCCCGTGCACACTAAACGCCAGTCTCAACTGCGCGTCGTGCATGACCCGCGCCCAGTCGGCGGCGAGTCGGGCCACGCGGGCCGCGTCCCGCAGCGTCCCAGGGACGGCCCCCGCGCGCGCTGGGCCGTGGCCGCGGAGACGGAGGAGCGCGTAGTGGATGGCGAGCGAGGTTATTGTGTTGGGTTTTTCTGTGGAGGAGAGGTGGGAGGTATTATGAGATTGGAATATGAAATGGTGTGCATAAAGGGGCCTCCCTCAGTGACGTATCAATCGTACTTTCAGACTGATGATTATCTGACTTGCTAATCCTTTCACCACGATCACCAGCCTAGACCATTTACATTAAAGTATTTTACATAGTAGTTTATGAAATTTATGATTAGCTAGCTACGCCAATGCGATCATAAAATGGTCCTTGGAATAGTTATTAATAGTACTACCGACGGGTCTAAGTGTCAGACGACTTCAGAAGTAACACGTAAGTCAATGCAGACGAAGCACACGATACGTCGCCACCAAAAACATTCTATCTTGCAATTTTTAAAATCATCTTTAACCGACAAATTTACAAGGCGACAGCTTTGCGGCGCTTGCACCTCATCATCAGGTTTAAATTCGACCCAAAAATTTCCTTACCCTGTTTAACAGCCTCATAAGCAACATGAGTGACCGGCACATCATCCCTGACGGGCGTGGCGGCCAGCCCCCTCCTCGCTAACACCACGCTCAGCCGCACGCGAGAGTGCAGCAGCAGGAACGACCAGCGCGCCGGGTCGAGGGATTCCCAGCGGCAGAGGGAGGTGCTGGGGAGAGGGGGGGATTGTTATTGTTGTTCATTTGTTTTATTGATGTGAGATGGGGCAGTCCCATAACTAGCGCAGCCGCTGTAACGTTAGTCACTGCTTAACTATGAGGTGATGATGATGTGATGACTTGGAGCTTGTGGAGCTTTGCAGTAGGTGACTAGACTAGACTTACATTATTATTGTAACTTTATTATTTAGGTGGGCTTTCTATTACAGTCCTGCTATAACACTACGCTACTACCGTACCGCTCAAGCGAGAAATACACTTTAATTTGTAATAATTGACTAGAAAATCTTTATGCTGAACCACCTAATGAAATAATCCATCACCAACAGAATTCCCCCCTATATAACATACTGCATTTATACGTAAGCTTACTCACCCCATAAACGGCAGCATATCAATCTTGTCCACGACACTGAGTCCCGATTCACTATGGACGAGACTCCTCGAGCTGGACCTCTCATCAGCCCACTCCCGCGAGGATATCGACAGCATTTCCTGGTCTTTCACTGGCTTCCCACCGTCGGACGAGCAAACCTCTACTGCCGTCACCACATCGTCGAAGTTATCCACTTCAATCACCTTAGATTCTTGTGTTGATAAGTTCGGAACACTTTTTGCATCTTGCTTTGGACTGTGTTTCTTTGGACTTGTTTTCTTTACAGTTTCTTTTGGGGGGAGGATGTCTAAGATCAAGTCTGAGTTTTTAGGCATAGATTTTGACTCAGGACTGAATGAAAGCTTTTGCAGCTTCTTCACTGGCTTTGGAGGCGTGTTAAGGTTTGCTGTGTTGCTGCGATTGTGTCTGCGTTTTCTTGCTTTCGTCTGATCCGGGTCTACTAGGGTTATAGCTTGTTTGATGTCCTGATTCTTGAGCGTGACTTGGCTGTCTCGACTGGTATCTCCGGTGCAGAGGTCATCTTCAACAATGATCAGCGAAGCGTCGTCATCTAAGAGTTCTTTCGTCCCTTTCATAGCTACTACAGTGTTCACTTCCATATCTTTCACTTCTTTGACACATGACCCCATATCACTAACTGTAGAAACCTTTCTCGAGCCATCACCTGATCTCATATCCGAGTTGACTTCCAAGTTGAATTCAATGGATACTCTGCCTATTTCAACTTTGGAGCTGTAAGCGCTGGAGAGACCCCTTTCTTCTGAATCTGTGTGTATATTGCTGGTCGGTTTGGGGTCATATTTGTGAGCATCCGAAAGATCAGCAGGAAGCAATAGAATGTTGTTCAAAGGGTTATTTTGATCGAAAATTATAACTTCGTCTATTAGGGGTTCCGCTAGCTCAGGCTCATCTATTACTATGTGTTGGGGTTTTGGTGAATGTTTAGGTGACAATTGCTTCATTATGCTTTTGATTGGGGACTTCTTTGGCGTGTGTCGCTTCGGTTCTAATATTTCTTTCAGTGGCGATTGCATCTCTACATCCAAGTCTATTTGGCTTGACGACACTAGATTCGTCTGCACCTGGTTGCTGCAAGTGGATGGCAACTGATGGACGCGCGGGCCTGGCGCTGCCTCGAAGGGCAAATCATCAGCCATTGGCTTCACTAAATCGTCCATTAGTTCTTTGATTCCATCACTAACGTCGAAATTGGGGATTACTTTTGCCTTGCTGTCTTTGCGCCGAGTTTCTTCTTCGTCGAAGTTTTTTTTTAGCGCGCTGAGAGCCGGCGCGTGGTCGCAATCTTTTATGTAAACGGATTCGACGAATGGAGTTTTATTCATCGGACTGGTTTTATTTGGTTCTTCATCGTCGAAGTTGAGAGTTTTAATTACATCTGTACTATGGTGACTTCCAGATCTCTTTTTGTTTTCTTTTGCATTGTCAGAATGTACTTGCTCTGGAGCGAAACTAAACTTTTTGATTGGTTCTATGATAGGTGACCTCTTGTCGATTGTCACTTGGTATTCTGTAGATGAATGCTGAGGTCTTTCCTCTTTCATTGTTTTATCTGTGAGACTGGACAACATATCCAGCAACTCTTTAGTATCATCAGCGTCATCGACAGAACCAGTCTGTTTACATTCTGGTACTAAATCTGATTGGTTCAAACTGCATTTGGCTATGTGTGAGTCTACACTAAGCACTTGCTCGAAATGTCTACCCTTGTACGATTTTCGTCTCGAAGACTGCAGTTCTTCAAGTTTTTTTTGGAGGTCATCTTCGAATTTCTCGTCGTCTTTTCTCTGGGTCGACGGTGACTTCTCCTCGGACCTCGGTGTGTCTATAAACGGTATTATAGTCTCCACTTCATTTGATTCCGTATTTATGAGATGATAAGGCTCCATTTTAAGCGATTTCACTGACACATTTACCGCTGGATCTTTTTTACCTAATGATTTGTACGATTCTACTGTAGGCAGTTCGGTCATAACGCATTTTTCATCAAAGTCTGCTTCAGCATTGTCATCTCTCATATCTAACAAGTTTTCAAGGATTTTCTTCTTGGATTCATCTTTGATAGAACTGTCCATTTTACCCGATGGAATGCCATGATTTTTTACCAATTCTTTTGTCGTTCCCGATCCTTCGTTTATGGATTTCAGGATATCGCTGGTTAGAGATGGCGTATGAGCATTGGCGGAATGTTTTCTTAATGCGCTCAGTTTTCCCGGACTTGCAATAACTCTATCTTGGTTTATTGCATCAGCATCATGATCCACAGCTGATTTACATAGCATATCGTCGTGCCCTATCTTGCTAATCGATCGTGCAAACGCATCATAGCTTATGCTCTGGATTTTCTCCTCTCCACTCGCTTCGGCCTGTTCTGCCAGCCTTTTAGAAACATGTTTGGGGGATTTGTTGGCGCGTGGGACGCCCTGAGGATTGTTTAATTCTAAACGGGATAGTTTTCCAAAGAATTTGTCACTGCTCGCATGAAACTCATCACCTTTACTGGAGGGAAGTTCTTTTATTATCGAGGCCTCTGATTCTTCTGGTGTACTAATGATTCTCGATTCATTATTGAAATTCACGATTACTTGTGGTTTGTTTGACGCAAGCGCGACGGAGTTTTCAGAGGCGGAAGAAGATACCGCGTCGGTTTCAACATTGTCTTTTCTTTCTTCGGTATTTGTATTGCTTTCGCTATCGCCGTCAGATGTGATTTCATCGCGACCGCCGCTGTACGGAGCTGACATGGTGTGACAAACGATCACACTTTGATTCATGCTAGTTGGGACATTGCTCTTACGTTTCTGCGAATCAGGATCTATTTCTTTCGGTATAGTGTCCACATTTTCAGATTCCATCATCTCAGAAGGAATCGCTACAGTCATACATATATCACCCATTTTATCAGCGAAAACTATTGTTTTACGTACATTATTTGCGTTATTTTCAATTTCATTCTCTTTTTTTAGTGTTTGGTTTATTTCGGTTTGAAATTTGGATATTATGTTTGTGGGAACAGATCGATTCATAGATATATCACTCGTGTCATCATCATAAACAATTGTTTTATGTTTATTAGTGTCTTTAACTTTCGGCTGAGAGGAGTCACTTTCTGCTTCTTCTTTCATAATTTCAGTTGGTACGGCTAGGGTCATAGATATATCACCCGAAGTATACTCAAACATAGTAGTTTTTTGATTAGTTGCATTGCTGACAGTAATAAGATCTGCTTCGTCTCTTTGCTCATCTGAATCTCCATTGCGCAATATTTGGGCAGGTATTGCTTGTGTCATAGATATATCCCCTAAAGAGTCTTCAAAAACTAGTGTTTTTCTTTTATTGGTTTGGCTTCCAGTCTTTGTGCCGTCAATTTGACTTTCTGACTCGTCATTATTGATAATTTGAGCTGGAATAGCTTGCGTCATAGAAATGTCTCCCATAGAATCATCAAAAACAATGGTTTTTCTTTTGTTTGTTTTTATTTCTGCCTCAGTCAAATCAAGATTGCATTTTGGTTCGACAATATTAATTATTTTTGCAGGAATAGCTTGGGTCATAGAGATATCTCCGGTAGAATCATTAAAAACTATAGTTTTTCTTTTGTTCGTATTATTTTCTGGCTCCATTATGTCTACATGGCTTTCAGATGTTACTTTGTTAATTATTTGTGCTGAAATTGACTGAGTCAGTGAAATATCGCCCAAGGAATCGTTGAAGACTATCGTTTTTCTTTTGTTTGTGTCACTTGCTGATTTTGTAAGATCTGCGTTGCTGAGAGATTGAATTATTTGCGCCGGTATAGCTTGGGTCATAGATATGTCATTTCCGTCTTCAAATACTATTGTTCTTCTTTTTTCCTTTGACCATTCTGAACTGTCTATTTGAGGTGTTTTTGTACTCAGCATGTGGTTAGTAGAGTCGTCTTTTTTTGATTCTATATTTTGTCCTGGATCTTCTTTGAAGGGTTGATTATCTTCAATATTTATCTCTTTAGGAAATATTTGCTTCAAAGATTTAGAGTCCGAAAGTATTAACGGTTCTTTAGGGGTTTTCGATTCCGAATGGACAATAACATCCGTTTGTATAGCTTCTTTGATCGGCTCACGGTCATTCGCAGTCACTGTCGCTATAATCTGAACAGGAATAGCTTGCGTCACTGACATATCAGCGTTCTCGTTTCCATACGTTATCAGAGTTTTATTTGTTACGGAATTCTTAGAAACGCATTGAGTGACTGAAAGATCTCCAAAATCTTCATCAAATACTATCGTTTGTCTTTTAGTACTCGAAATGCTTCCTTTTTTATTGATGTCCTGTACAATGCTGGAAACAGGAGCCACTTTTGTGTAAGACATATCATTCAGTAATTCGTCAGCGTAGGATTTCAGAGATTTATTAGTTTCGACGTTGATTCCAGGTCTTGAAGAATCACAATTATTTACAACAGAAGCATTACTTTTAACAATGACATTAGAAATACATTGAGTCATAGATATATCGCCATGGAGATCGTCATCATTGAAGATAATAGTTCGTCGTTTAGGATTTTCTATATTAGCAGGAATGCCCTTCGTTATTGACATGTCAGCAGTATCGTCGTGGGCTTCGTAAATTTTTGTTTTCTCTACATTGTTTTCAGGTAGATTCAGAAGTGACTTGTTAGGTTTCTTGTCTGTTTCAACAAGCTCGTCCAAGTCGGCATTGATGTCGGCATATTTGACCTTCTTGCCATCAAATACAAGTACTTTCTCAGTCTCTACATTCACAGCAAAATTATCTTCTTCAGCTGGCGTAACATATGGATTCAAAATCATATTTTCCTTATCTTGTTCAACCCAATCTTTACTTGTAGATTTTCTAATCTCTTGGAATGAACTTTTGGATACCTCATTCTTTGGACTGTGAATAGTATCAGTAATCGACATATCGGACTCGTTGTTGTCCCTTATGGGACCCTGAGTACCATTTAAGTCAAATTCTATGTACTGTGAAACATTCCTTCGATCTCCAAACGACGGCCCCACGACATTAGAAAATTCCAAATCTTTCTCAATCTCGTCCAAATCATCCATCTTACCACCTATAGAGTTTAGATTAGAGAAATTAATATTGATGCGATCCGACACTTCATTCACTATGGGATTGGTAAGATCGCTCCTGAAAACTTTGTTACTGTGTTCAGTGAAGGAGCTGAGATCGAAATTATTTTGAGGTGCTGTTAGTTTTTTATCATCTGCCGTGCATTCTAAAAGGGCCAGTTGCTCAGTCACATTTACATTGAAGGAAGTATTGGCGTTATTGGAGAGTGGAACTCCGAGAGAGCCACCAAAGTCAATTTCAGCTTCGAACTCCTGGAACTGTTGGTCGAAGAGGCGGTTTCCAAGATGGCCGACCGAGGGCCGCGGCGCCTGACCGGCCTCCTGGCCCGACGTCTCCAGAGATCTGTTCTGTTCTTCATAGAAGTTCTTCCATGTCGTTGTAGCTTCATTTGTGGCAAATTCTCTGAAAAATTTAACCCATTACAATTATAATTATGCATACTAAAACAGCTGCAGTGTTGATTACATAATCTCAATCTCTTATTCCATCCATCAAATAAAGAATATTCTATTTATCACTCTATCTACATTAACTGATACGTGTAAACACTGCAAACTTCAGAACTATCAAGTTGCTTGAACCGGACTGTACACTAATATGATTTGACCAACTCATAAAATTAAGAAGGTTGAAACGAAAGCACATTTGGGATTTGGGACAATCTAGTTGAATAAGAAGGCAACCCAACGATGGCAGGGAGTGTCTAAAACGCCATAAACACAATCCAAACAACTGCTTATGGTCACTCAGGACCGATTGCATGTTAAAGTGACACAAATAAAAAAAAACTCTTAAAATGATTCAACTTACGCAACGCCAGTCCTCCTGGAGAAGCTGACCCGGCGGCTCTTGCCCGGGTCGGTGGGCGTGGCCACGTTGAACTCGAGCTCTGAGAACGGAGTGCGCGGGGGACGCTGGCTCTTGAGGATAGAGGAGCGACGCTTTCGTCTGCGGAATTAATATAATAATATAATATGTGGGGACATCTCACACACGGCCATCCGACGCCAAGCTAGGCAGAGCTTGTGTTATGGGTATCGGACAGCTGATATATCTACACAATTACATAGATAGATAGATACATATTAAACATAAATATCAACACCTAAGACCCGAGTACAACTATCTATCTAAACAATATCTGCCCCAGCTGTGAATCGAACTCGAGACCTTTGGCATAGTAGTCAGGGCCATTATTAACCACTATGCCATTCGACTTTCAAATTATGACTACTGAATCTATCTGGACAAAAGGACTTCGGCTGCTCAAGAATGAGCCAGATGGAGTAACTTAGTAAGTTTTTAAAGCTCCTTGTCCCTGCTGCTAGGGATGTCAGTATGGATTTGTTTGTATGTAGGTATGTATGAATCTATCTGTAAGCTTCTAAAGATCATAATTAATACTGGAATACGGGAGTCAAAGAGAAGCCCTTAAGAGCAATTTGTTTCTCTTGAGGAATTAATAAATATAGCACCTTTTTATTAAGTTCAAAAGATGAGGTTGAATTTAACCAATGGACTAAGTGCAAAATGCTAAACAGGGACATAAAAGAAAAGAGAATGAAAATTAAACCTGAATCATTTATTTTATCTAACTATTAGACAAGTCAGAGCAAAATTATACTTAAGTATATATGATTCTTTACTCTGTTATTGTCCAGCAGTAGGTATATTAAATACATATTTCATTATTTTTAATAAACAGTACTCAAGTACAGTTCTCCCATATTAATAATGCGCATGCAAATCTTCGCAAACTGTCGTATTCCCGGAAACACCCGAATCATTGAATCGTAAGAGCCTTAAACAATTTTGATCCTTGTTCGAAAGAAATAGTAGTCAATATCATGTGACACATAATCGAAAACAATTTGGGCGGTCGGTGGCTGTCACCGATCAGTCAAGGGTCTCAAGGTCAAGATCATTATTACTTTTGTGGAATTATAAAGAGCTGCAATTACACATCGTTCTTGTTATTTTTTTCAAATGTGAATTTAATTTCAACTTTAATTAATTTTGACGATGCCATATTATGAGGCACATTTAAGAATAAAATATACGTCACATTGATAGACTTCACTTTGCCAATAAAGCCACACCCAAAAGACCAAGTTTGTAATTGTAATATTATTGTGAATGATCAGCGCTGTAAATACTTTTGAACTGAGATTTTAATGTAAACATTTTTATTAATGTGAAATAATCAGTGCTGTAAATACTTTTGAACTAAGATTTAATTTTTTTTATGTAAACCTGTATTTGAAATCCATTTCTCCTTATAATATAAACCTTGTGTTATTCAAACCTTCTTTCATCCATCTTTACATCAGCTTTCAGTAAGACACTTGAAAAGTACCTACTGTAACATTTTCGAAGTAAATTTTAATATTATGGAATATTATGAATTATCGAATCAAATTTCGTTACTGATAAATCAATTATTTCTTTTAGCACCAATTACATAATTCTACTAAAATTTCATGAAGAAAATGCACTTAACCACTCTAAATACATAATAGTTTTCTAACGCTCGGGAATACGACCGTTGCCGAACAATGACGAAGATTTCTATGTGCATTATCAATTTTGGGGAACTGTACAGCTGGATGCAGATCTGCCATGTATTGTTACAGAATGGTTGTTGTTGTAATTCACTTTTTCTAGTTTCAATTACAAGGAAAGGACTTTTCATACACTAATGTAGGCCTAAAACCACATAAATATGTAATTTATGTTACGGTTTTGAAGGAGGACCATGTTATGGTGAAGATTGTGAGTTGCAATTCAACATACTAAATAGTTATTTCTTATGGGTTAATTACACCTAATGAGTACTGTGGCGAGTCAGTATCCTCGGCCGAGTGCTCAGTTGGTATACACACTTTAACGAGTCCTCGGTCGAGAATAGAGGTGAGAGAATCACTAGAAACCTTATAATGTTTACTAGGCTGAGTACCCACGATAAATTGTTTGAAAAATACACAAACACGTCCATTGCTTGATGACGAATAACGAACGAGTTTGTAGTGGCCGAGTGACAAGCGAGTGCGTGTTTATATGTGCCGAGCGGCATAGCGAGTCGCTGCGGGGGCAGAAGAATGAAGCTGGGTGGTAGGTACTCTATTCTATTCTATTCTGGTAGGGGGTGAAGTTTCTGTACGTGGCTCTCTCGAGTGGAACCTTTGTACATATCCCCTTGATTTCCGCTCAGCCAGCCTAGCTCCGAAGGTACTCGGCCAAGTGAACAAATAGGGATTCTAGTGACTCTCTCGCCTCCCTTCTCGGCCGAGCACTCGGCCGAAAACACTGACTCGTAAGGTGTAATCGACCCATTATGCTACAATAGCTCAGCTGAAACTGATGCAAACACAGGAGCTCTCCAGCATATTATAATCGATTAAAATAACATAAAATAAAACTTACGTCGCTGCACTAGGTTGTGTACCTTCCATTTTAAAAGATAATGCTTATCTTGTAACTCATGTAATGCTAATCATTTCAGTAAGAGCAAAAATAATGAAAGTTTTTTCAAAACAAACACAAATTCAAATCAAAACTGCTTTGCCGTGCCGTTAGGTAATCTGACAGCATAGAGAAAAAATAAACAATTCTGAAAAGAGTGGCATCTCGAGGAGGTTTTTGTCATACTCTATACGTCATACTGAACAGCGCCACGCCATCTCTTTATATTTCTCAGCCTCATTGTACATACATACAGGGTGCCCTGTTGGGACACCCTGTATATAAATAGATATTGTTATCACAAGTTAATAGCCGGATCTCCACCAAACGATCCAATGCGATCCGATCGCCCGATCCAAGAAGATTAGTATGTAAGAATTCTTGGATCGCGCGATCGGATCGCGTTGGATCATCTGGTGGGGATCCGGCTATTAACTTCAATCTATAAAGATATAAGACATATTTGCCTTAACGTAGTTACACCACACAACAGTTATTACATTTATTAGCTAAATGTAAGTTCAATCTATTTATGTACCTACCTACATGCAACAATAAATAAAAAACAAATTATTATATAATTCTTTATTACCTCGCATATAACAATGTTTCAGTTCAGTTTTGTTCATGTCACTTGTAAAATAATATGCGAGTGGGTGTGTGTATTCCTTTTTTATTCCTTTCACCATGAAAACCACTTCATGTTTTGCTAGTTTATGTTTCCCAAGAGAAGCACTTGTGGTGATAAAGTAATTTCGTCCAATAGTGCATCATTTATCCTCGCGGCAAATCTTTGACGACATTTATCAGTTTGGTACACATAGTATTTTAATCTTCAGCGGATATGAAGATGTCGATCGCCCTTTGCCAGTGCCAATGAACCACATGGAACCTGGATCCATATGGAATCTGTCAGGTCACAAGAATTTCATAAAAACACTTTTTGCGGATAAAGATGCTTTTTCTTAACACACCATGTTTATTTTTATTTGTAGGTATATAAAATTTATAAATAACGATAAGTATACCGAGAGTATAGGCTTTTATTACAAAAATGTTATTTGCGAGACATTGTAAGACAACTGAACTGACACTGACACGCAATTTCTTCATAATAGCCATAGATCATGACAATGTTGACATTCAAATACTACTTATCTATGTGTCTTGTTATTGTTCTATGGTCTTGTTCATAACGCCATCTTACATCTTTTTTGGTAATAAGAGTAATATAAAGAGATGGCGCTACCTTCTACTAAAAGTTCAGCCATTAAGGCAGTGACCCCCCCCTGTCTGACAGAATTAAAATATTTTTTTAAAACCACAGACAAGACGATTCTATGAAAACCTTGTTGCGTAGAAAATCTATTATGAGAAGAGTACCAACCTAACGGACATAAAATATAGAAATTTACATTATTCTTCCAAGGGAAACATAGATACGTTTACGGAAAAGCTTGCGATATTTGCGGTCACTGGCCCGCGCAGTGTGGTAGTGTACATTATTTAATTGTTGTTGAGTGGTTGCGCTGCACCGTAAAGAAATTCCCTTGTGATGTGATTTTTTTGACTTATGTAATCGCAAGGCTTCAACCAAAGTTACTGTATGGCTGTGGCTGCAAGGTTGCAACGCACCGCTAACGAGGATATAGGAGACATTACCACGACGATACGGCACCGGCAGCGGCACCTATGCCTAGCGCACGAATTATCGCTTTAAAATCATTGCTTAAGATAGTATTTTAGAATAAGCCATAAAAAAATAAACTTACAACTGAAAATAAACGACTGCCAGAAGTGTAATAAAGAGTAAACCCGTATAAAATATACACGCTAATGACCAAAAGGAAATCAATTTTGTTTTAGTTGGTAAAATGATATGTGAAGATGTAATAAACATTTTTTTAACATTATTTTTGAAAGGCTACATTGCTTTATTTATTTTATAGATTACAAAACATGTTTGAGAAATAATGGATTGTAAACTGACATATTTATTTTAGCCAGAAGAATCAAGAAGAATACAGATCCATGGATTGATGAAATAGAGAATCATTATTTTAAGTTCTACGGGTTCTTCTGTATCTCTAATCCTTAGAATAATAACGTCCGCGTATCGTAAGGTCACAAGTAAAACACCATCTGAGACTCAACATTTCTTTCCTCTGCTGGACATCTAGGGTATAGGTAACTACTACGTGGTTGTCTCTCCTCTCCCAAACTTTAAGTATGGCTATAAATACCGCTATCGTGCTCGACTCCATAGAGAAAAGAACACTACGCTCGACTCTCCTTATCTATCGACTGCCCGCTGCATCTGTCGAAGTAGTTTGACTGTCGGTCTATCTCCATGGCCCAGTGGGTAAGCGTATAAAACCATAAGCAGGTTTAACGAACGTTTATTGATCGGAAAAGAACAAGCACATTTCTTCTAAATACATTTTTTTTACATCCATTATAAATTAATATTCCATATCTGTGTAGTGACTGCAGTGGGTCGACGCTGTAGTGCCGCTGTCGCAAGGATGGCATGATACGGTGAGCATTGAAGACAATGATGAGCAGCACTCAGAGTAGCACCTGCAAAACATAACCATAAATTAGAAATAAACGCCATCTAGTGGAGAGTAGCTTTTTAAAAGTTTTGCTGAATTTATCGGTGTGGCTATGCGCAAGTTTGATGAAGAAGCGTATTATTTAGTAAGTAAGTTGTTTTTTTATGAGCTGGCAGAAGACCTTCCCTTACCCCTACCGTTGCCAGAATCTTTGAACGTGTCCATCTATAAGTGGAAGTAACAATTAAACTTTACCTAGATGGAGCCCTTTCTTTAGGAACTTGTTTCTTTTTCAGTCCATCACCCGCAGATGTACTAGGTTTCTTTTTTGTGAATTTAAGTTTATTTTTCATATTTGGTTGTTGCTGAGCTGGATCGTTTTTTCTTGAGTCTTCAGTTGGCTCTTCATCTATGTTATCTTCCTCTCTGGGTGCTTTCTCTTGCTGAGCGCGCTTGCGCCTTAACTTGTATACTTCTTTAGAATCTTTTGGAATTAGTTTCCACGTACGTTCGTCACCTTGGTTAGATTTCTAATGGGAACAATAGTTACGATTATTTCCATAGGTATCAAATTTACTAAGTACATGTTTAGTACCTACCACCACCAACCTATCTCCTTTTGACTTATTTTAAATGAATATAACTAGGACCCTTATAGACACACTTACATTTCCGTGAATGGCTTTGTTAATGCTATCTAGATCGCGTATTGAAACATGATTTCCAGTTACACATCTTTTTCTTCTTGTAATGTTCTTTCGGGTTTTCTTTGCTTTCGGTTTTACCCTGGCCTTAGCCTTGAAAGTTCTGGGTACCCGCATCTTATTTTACATTTGATAACTTGTATAAATTTAATAAATATAAAAAGGGTAAGCTATTAATAACTTGAGAGTTTATTTAAGATTTTGTGATTGTGAATTTTTCATCTGTTTCCCAAAAAGTTTCCTTTTGCTTTTCTGTCAAGACAAGCTTAAGAACAAGAACAATACAAATGAAAAATGAAGGAACACTATACAGCCTGGAGAAAAAGATAGTGTACAGAAGACGAAACGAAGGAATAGCAGACAGTGTTTTTGCGTCAAACGAAACGTGATTCTACGAATGTCATATGACTTAAAACAGTGCTGCCAACTTGACAAAATAATCCTCCATTTTGATGTGGGCAGCTGATATTTATTTTAGAAAATAAATAATATTTTCTCCAATAACTCAAAATGGGTGCTTCTATTTTGCCCATCGCTGTTTTTACCATCTTATGGGGCGTCGTTGGTATCGTCTGCCCCTTCTTCGCCCCTAAAGGTCCTAACAGAGGGTAAGTTTTTATGCTTCTAATTTTGCATGTACAAAATCGTTTTGATACACATTTTACACATTTTTCTAATATAACGTGATAATTCTACATTTCCAGGATTATCCAAGTGGTGTTGATCTTAACAGCAGCAACTTGCTGGTTATTGTAAGTATTTTAGTTCTGTTTTTAGTATTTAAAGCAATCATATACTTCTAGGTCACATCAAAATGTGATCATATTTATAAGGTCAATTAATCAACATTTTAGCTTTTAAGTTCATAATGATTATGTTGTATTATCCAAGGGTAGTGCAGGAACAGACATTTCATAGTTAATGTGCTCACATGATGGTCATAAGTCATAATGTTGACATTGGTGGGCCCTGGAGGCATTAGTCATGTACTCCCCAACAGGAACTGTTTGAAGCATTAGCTAATGATTCCAATCTATTAATTATTCGAATCCTTAATATGAATAAGAGCTTGTAACTCAGCTGGATAAGCACCCACTTCTCACACAAGAGATGTGCGTTGAAATCCAGGTGCTGTCATGTACCAATGTGTTCTTTGGAATTTAAGTAGGTACAATGTTAATTGTATATCCCCACTCTTATGATGAAGGAAACCTTGTGAGGAAACCTGCATATCTAGATTTAGAACATCTAGATATGTGAACTCACCAACCCGCAGTGGACCAGCGTAGTGGGCATCCTTAAACTGGCTGTGAGAATCTTTGTATGTCTTTCTATTTATTTAAAAAAAATGTTTTAAAATCCTACTTAAAAAAATTATGAAATACTTAGGCCTACAGCAAAAATTATTAATTTCACAATGAAACCATTAATTTTTTGTAGTTTGTTTAATAATATTTCAATTAAAAAGACACACTAAGTTTACCATTTATGGAAAGTAGGGAAAAATGCAGTACAACATGCTGTCTGTTTTCCAAGAAACAAATGAACATTCTCTCTAATACCACCTGTGTCTCCCGCAGCTGGCTGTGTGCGTACATGGCACAGATGAACCCGCTCATCGGGCCCAGACTCAACAACAGCACGCTCATCTGGATGTCCCGCACCTGGGTGAGTTACACACAGTGCTAGTTCTAGTACATCATCATCAGAAGGGCTTGCATGGAGCGCAATTAAGATGTGACAAAAGTTTTGCATCACACTGCAAGCGCAACTGAGAACTTTTGACGTCTTAAATGCAACCCATGCTAGCCCTACAGATCCTGTGAGGCCTAAGCAGGGAAATAGGATACGGCTGGAAAACCATATTTCCACTCTGACTGGCCCTGTGCTATGCCTAAGACTTTTGTAAGTATGTGAACTAGCTTCGTATAAAATAAAAGTAGAGGGTTCTGGCAGGAAGAGGGAGGTTACCCTATACGTACCTAGTAGGTATAGGGTAAGCTAAGAAGGACTTGCGGTTTGAGTTAGTAAATAAACAAACCTGACAACAGATGGCGTTGTCGCTATGTTTAGGCGATGAGCTTAAACGATGGTTTCTCTACTCATACATAGATGGCGCTACCTGCCTGTTTCGTAACGTCGTCGGAAACATTACGTAGTCACTAAATGACGACATTCCATTTGTATGTGTAGTTAATTTGTAGTTTCATAGCATGTACACACTTAAAATTAACTAATATTTTCCTTGTCCAACTTCTGAGTATATTAAATTCTACAGAGAACCTCCAAGCGCCGAATTATGCATTCCTTTTGTCAGTACAGCATAGTTACAAAAACAGTTACTTATAAATAAGTAAGTATACTATATCCGAGTGGTTTTTATCAGCGAATGTCATAGGTGTTCACGTGCGGTGACGCGCGAGCGCCGCCTCCCGTCAGTATTTGTACAAGACTCCTATTTATAGTGTGAACATTGCAGATAACACACTCCATTTGATTTAGTGCTGCACCACTGCATCAGCAGGGCGGGGTATTTGTTACTTAATAGATCATCGTCACAGCCCGACTGCTGGGGCACGGGTCTCCTTCCAATAAAGGAAGGGTTTTAGGCCTAGTCCACCACGCGGGCCCAGGGCGGATTGGTGGACACATGAGGTTACTATTCATTCATTCATTCGTGGACCAATAAGGCTTCAGTTTAAGAATAATTAAATACGTTTATATTACATAAGCACTAGCCCGTAATCGTCCACTGCTGGACATAGGCCTCTCTCAAGGACCGCCGCAACCGCAACACTCTGTCCTCGGCCTTCCTCATCCAACCACTACCGGCTACCAGTCCAACAGGCCGGAGGCTACGCTTGCCAGTTCAAGGTCCCCACGCGAGAAGCGCCTGTTTCACAATGTCTTGAAAGTGGCTACCTGTGGGATAAATCATGAAATATACGCTGTCTAAAGCACAATTACAGACAGTGACAGCATAGCATGTCTTTTATGCGACAGGTAGCCATCATCCAGACATTGTGAAACCGGCCCTTACTCTCTTATTTTGAATGTTATTGTCGTGCTGGCTACCCTGTCGAGTTATGTAAAACAGTGGAGTTATATTTGTCGCAGCAACGACTCGCGGCCATGACTGCTGCTGGAATCGTGTGCCATTCATTTAACTACACTTAAACTCGAGTACATACGTAGTTTGATTGTAAATAATGATAGAAATAATGGCTATCGGAACAAGAGCGTCGACAATCATTTAGCAGCGCTTATGGATGACATAACTTGTATGCGTCTGACAGTTTTTCGACACTTTGGTGGCGCGGCGTTGACAATAATAGCCATGAGTATGGTACCTGGTATTATGGTAGCTGTACCTGGAAAAGTTACAGCCGTTTACATGAGGTAGGCCGAGGTCAGAGTGTTATTGGCTGATGATGAGGCAGCTACATTTTTGTTTATTTATGCATTATGATTGGCTCTTCTTTCAAAGAGCTTGAACATCCGGCATTTTATGAACGTATAGGTAACTAAATTCCAGACCCCATTATGCAGCCAATAGCTTATTAATATTATGTACCTTACACTTGTACCTTGTCTAACTCACAAACGCTTATTCTTTCATTCAAACGTTGACTGTTTCCTTTAGGATAGTTTGACATGGTACAAAAGTACTGAGTCTATAATATTATGAGCCTAGTAACTATTGAGTCCGTCCCATTGGGCTATGAGAGTGATGGAACAGAGAGTGCTCCTGTGTACTGCGCACACACTTGGGCACTATAATCTACTCCTGCGTAGATGGCTGATCTCAATTGAGATTGGCCGCCGTGGTCGAAATTCGGCTAGGAGGACATTATAACTATTGAGTATTATTTAACCACATAACGACGCAATGGCCTCGGTTGTATTCCGGCGTATCTGGTGTCAGTCGGCAATCATATCAGCAGCTCACAGATAACATTGTCGCAGGAATTCTGCGTCTCTGATTGCACGTGTCTCGGCCGTGAATCGAATTCGTCACGTCGAATACAGAAGTCTGATTTTATGATTTTTATCGTTGTTTTCTGAATGGTTCTTGGTCACCAGAATAGCAAGGAAACATAGAAGAAAGGCGGAAACTATATACATTATGATTCATTTATAACCTTACCATTCTTCTTCTTCTTCGGGTGCCATCTACTTAACTATCGTAGGTCGGTCAGTATCATTACGGCCAAATGGGCCCGCGAAGTCGCGTTAAAAAATATAAATTTGTCCTTGCTGTAGGTACTTACTTACATTACTTACATAATAACCACTTAACTTAGGAACTTTACCATAATACACGTTTTATATTGTAGAAAAATCATACGACCTATGTACTTTACTTTTATGTAACATACTGCTAGGAACTAATGAAGAAGGTACTTATACCAATAAGTACTGAAAAATATCAAAGACTTTGCAATCATAACGGCGACACGGCTCGCGACCAACCAAGTTTCAATATTTCTCACTACATGGTATTGTAATGTACCCTAACTTAAGTAGGAAAGTATTTTTAGTCCCACCACATCTGTTCGGGCGTTCGATGCGGTATGTTGAGTACTTTATCAGTGGCCCTGAATACCGCCATCGCTGGTGACGTCACACATCCTGAAGGTCACGAGGTCACTGCGCTACGCTCATGTTAACTCGGAAACGAGTCTGAACGTTGTAAATTATAAAGTCTAGGGATAATACCCAGTTTTGGTGATAATTTTTAATCAAAATCGGCTTAGCTGTTCAAAAGTAATGCGATTTGTCGGGGTTTTTAACGTTGATTAGGTTATACTTGACACTGAATTATAACTAGTAACTACGTATGTCTAATAGTTGATAAACTTGAGCGTATAGAAGCTATATTTATCTTGACTGCCAAAAGTTATATCTCTTCTAAATATAAGCTATCATAAAGCGAATGCATTCGTGAATTCCTACACCTTTCCTTGTAATATATGAACTTGGATAGGTAGCACATAGGGCACATACGTCATTATTTGTAGTGTTATGGTTTTCGAACGCAGTTGACATAGGTGACACAGGGAAACAATCATGGGACATGCAACTGATCAGTGATCGTTATAGTATTTTATAGTAATAAAAATATTAATAAATTGGCAAAGATTGGCACACGTGTTGGCAAGACTGGCGTTGGCAGTTACAAGAGTTATCTAACTTAGCAACTCCACATTTATTAAATTTATATCAATCGCTTGGCTGCATAGACTGCAGTCCTGTGCCTCGCAAAGCGTTCTGTATTTAAAAGCAAAGCTAATATTTTTTCTTTTTTTTTTCAGGGAAACCCCTACAAGAACAACTAAGCGAAGAAGGTTGCCACCGGAAGTATTTATTCCATATTTGAATCTGTAAGTGTATTCTTTTTGAGGTTATAGACAACTGCCGTTAAAGTTTTGTGGAATGTAATATCTAACTTTATGTATCATTAGAAAAAAAAATCTTTTAAAGAATCGTTCCATACTTTTGGAAAATTATCTAACCGTTTGATGTGTAATGAAAGCTGTTATAAAGTCAGTTAAGTTAAATGCAATGGAAGCTAAAGTTATCTGTCTAATGGGTGGTGTTCTACCACAATTTACTTACTTAATTTCATTCCAATGAAGTACACAGGAATAAATGTTATAAACAACCATTATGTATTGTAATATAAATAAATATTATTAACTATTATAAAGTTTAAGCATTGATTGTAGAATATTGTTTCAATAAAGTTACGTGTACATCAAGATACTCGTTTTAAATAGTTCATAATCCTACTTTAAATCTAGGTTTATAACATAAAAAAAACGCAACGGGGTGAACGGGGGTGTGGTTTTCTCGCTGAAAATGTTACGTATTATTTAACAACTCTACTATGCTATTATAGGCCTCAAATAGGTATTCCGACAAGCCGACTAGTTTGACAGTTCTAAAATTAGCCTCCGTATTCTGAGACCCTATTACAGTTTTTTCAGCTCAACACCAAGCCAAGGAAAACGCTCAGTCAGCCTTGCTCATCTGTCATTTGTTTATTTTGTTGAATAGTATTTTGAACAAGTGCAAGTTATATAATAATTTCAAAAAAACCGCCTGTGACCTGCAATTGTTAGACGACCTTGCGCCAGAAACAGATTCTCAGTCAATGCTGTGTACTTTTAATACTTTTGGCCGGTTTCCAGCAGTCAAATACTTTCTATACTTAGTTCTATATGGGGCAGAGTTTGATTCTTCCCTTACGTAACTGAGTGCACGTGATTGAACCCGACGGTGAAAGACGATAGAGAGCTCAGAATAATAACAACTTCGTTTAGATAGAGAGTAATGGACAACATTTCAAAAAACTAAAGCTGCTATAAATCGAAAACCATTTCGAGATTTAGCTCTAAAGGCCACAAAAAAAATGTTTTTGTATTTTTTGGATGTATCATTTTCGAGAAAATCATAAAATAGTAAAAAAGTGCTGATGACGTCATGCATCAGGTGCGATGCATTTTGATGATCAAAGCTTATCATAGATTTAAAACAAAGTAACTGTCACTTTCACTTTTGATTGACGTTGACGTTTTATCGTGACGTTATTGTTTATTTGGGTCATTTTCATTAATTCTGTTCTGACACTTTCTGACTATTTTTTTTATTTATTATTAAGAGATGACCTCTATATAATATGTCCCAGAGCATGCCACCGCCTACACAGCTGAAAAAATGCTTCTGCTTATTTTTTTACATGATAAGTACCTACTTTCCATCATCAGAAATATCAAGGTCATTTGAAAATGACCCATTTGTTGGTTGGCATGTAAACAAAGTTTAAATGTCAATTGTCAGTGTCATTTAAGTTTTTTTTCGAGACTCAGGCAATAGACAAAAATAAAAATTGAGCCTAATATGTGACGTCACTTCCGGTTTTAAAATAATTAACTTTAAAGTTAAAAATAACATGCAAAAATTTATGTATATACAAAATAAAAAAATACGGGTCCACTAATTTTCTATAAACTTTCCGAATAACTAATAAAAATATAGGGTAAAGAAAATGAAATGTTGTCCATTACAGTCCAACTATAAAGTCCTGACATTAAAGAGTGCGATTTTGCAAATACTTTTTATCATTATCAGTTATAAACTTATTTACATTTTAAAAATAAAATACCGTTTGGTAACGGATTTGTCCTTTAGTAAATATAATTACATCGATTAAATACGGTCTGTAACAATTACTTAATATCCACTTCCATTTTCTGGACTTTATAGTTTTACTGTAACAGGGAACTTAAATGGCTGTATACCTATGATTGGATGCGGAAAGCTAAAGATCGCATCCAGTTGCGTGCTTTGGGAAAGGCCGACGTCCATCAGTGGACTGCTGTAGGCTGATGATGATGATGTATTTAACCCCCTGCACCTCCGGATCTACCTACGATTCTTCGAACCGGGTCAATCAACCTTGCTAGTGCGAAAAATGAAATTTCCCAATATTTCCAGTATTGTAGGAAAGAGGATTCTTGTGACTAAAATTTGGCGCCTCCATGCTACGACCGCCCTGCGCCCCGGGCAAGAGCCGAGTGCTTCGGTCTACACCCCACAGTACATCCGGGTCTGCCCCCTGGTGGTGGAACACATCTGTCAAGTCTGCTTCTCACAAATAAGTCTCAAGTTCGAATGGCAGCCTATTCGTGGCATATTTAAGCCAGTACGTCTAGTACAGGTTTGATAGTTTGTCGAAAACTGTAAAAGTTTACGTTTTCTCGTTTACAAAGTGGAAACTATTATGAAACTATTGACAGATAAGTACTTAATGTAATGCAGATGACAGAAGAAAATCTAGACTTTTTTCGTTTTCGTTATAAAACTCGTACTAGAGGCTCAGTTCGAGTTGCCAGTTAACTATTGTGATTATACAGGATGTTTGTCACTTATGTCATGTCGCCCTGTGAACTGGATGTATTCAGAAAAGCCAGACAGTTGACCGTTTAACTGTTTTGCTGAACCGTGCTTCTTAAGCCAATTTTCGTGACTGCAATGCGACGGTTGCGTAAGGCCGTCTATAGATATCACGGACTTGAATTTATGTGAATTATGTAGGTATATTTAGGTAGTTGATAAAATGATAAGCAGGTAATTTGTAACAACTCGTATTACTGTCATTGTAGGTCCACACCACACACCTCAAAGCAGAAACTTGAGTATGGAATGCAATGCTGAGATTGGCTGGTAGTCGATGAATAGGATTTATATACCAGCACCCTTTGGTAGATTTACTTGAAACTGGGTAGTCATGAAATTCATAAGAAGTAGGTAGTTAAGTATAACACACACACACACACGCACTCACGCCTTGTACTATTGTACTGCTCCCTTGCGGGGTAGGCAGAGGTGCATTGCTGCACCCACTTTTCGCCAGAGTGTTATGTTAGTCCCAATGTAATAGGGGGCGGGCCTATTGCCATTTTAAGTAAGTTAAGTATACTTATGTACTTTTACTTAAGTACATGAGTTATTATTTGTTAATAGGTGGATTTTATCATAGCGCTATCTGTAGTTCAAACTACGCCGCTTGTGGACTATAAAATGATGATGTAAGTACCAGGATACTATAATTTAAATCGGTAAGTTTAATAACTACAACGAGATAGAGTTCTAAGCTAGATTGGACCCCTATACCTAATCTGTTAGCCTGAGTCATTGGTATACTTACAATAAAATTATAAATTATACTTACACAGTTAATTACCGAGATCTAAAGAAATGAGCTTTCATAAACACGTAGGAATTATATCTGAGCACGTTTTATATTGACTGGTGTCTCTTGTACCTACTTGTAACAGAAGAAAGCATTTATCTTGCTAAGGTCATAATAAAAACGGTTCTACAATACTTAGATAACATGGAGATGTCGTTAAATAAGTACGTACTTAACTACTTAAATCAATTTAATGAAGTACCTACTTATCAGATTTGATTAGTTCACAATGTAGGACACGTGGTCATTATGAATTTTCCTTATTTATCATACCAGTTAAGTATTCAGAAAATATGTTAGTCGGTAGGTACCTATAACGTTTAAAGATAAAATCTTTGTGACTCGTTCGAGTGTACAACGAAGGAACCCTATTCAATAGGTACATTATTATACCACGTGCTTTCACTTGAACCAACTAACTCTGTTCAACAAAAGCTATAACTAAGTACCGATTTTGACATATTTTGATATCTGTCACTTTCTGATTAAAATTTGAGATTCGGTTTAACCCGAATTTCTACATTGACACAGACAGATAAGTACACGTCCAACTTCTTCTGTTATCACAGAAAATGCCCGAGTAACAGTGCTACTGTGCTACCAGAGGAATCATAGGTTTCTCTGGCCCATACTGTACCTACTTACGTATTTTAAGTAATATAAAGTAAGTACTTATTACTTCCATGTGTGAATCTTTTTTTGTAGTTACTTACGGCTTAACTTTCCGCCTGAACAATCAAACTTATTTATGTAAGTAACAGATGGATTTTCAAAAGAATGCATGGTATTTACATAAATTGCAGTTGAGATAAAGCTGTTTCATTCACTGTTTCCTACCTAGATTCTAGACAGGTGATACAGGTATATACGTACATTTCAATGGGTTTCCTCGCTCTTGTTGCTTTCAGGCGCGGCCTTCGAATTATTGATCAGTCTCTATTTGTGTCTCGAATGGAAGAGCCCAGAGGGAGAATCCTACAAATTAAAATAGGTTACGTAGGTTATAACTTCCCTGGATTCACATTTCTGAAAAATCCTAATTTGCTTGGTTGGATTTGATCCCTTTGGAGGTTTGTAAAACAGTAACTAGCTTGGGCGTGTAAAATAGCCGGAGTTGGGACCCACCACCCCGGTAATTTTTTTTAAAATGTCATCATGTGTGCGGTGGTAACTAGTGGAAACCCAAGGACTTTGATATACTTTCAAAGTCCTTGGTGGAAACATAGTGGAAGGAAACCTATCTTTTATGGTGAACTGTCATGGTGACTAACCAAGGAGCGTGGAAGAAATATTCCAAGGAGTTTGACGTTTCGTTTACCTTTGTATGCTCTTGGCCGTGGCTCGTCTTGGTAAGCAGGTAACTACATAGCATGAGCCCTATAGATGATGATGACAGATTCAAAATCCATACATTTTATTTGTCATTTGCATTAATTTGACACTAAATCGAGATTTAACCCTAAATATAGATTTAATATGTTGTTGCAAGTGGCCCTAAGTCATTAACTTTATTCACCGTATAAGGATCTGTCCATCAAACGTCATAAGATAGGACTGATAGGACTAGTGCTAAATTTTACAAAGTATAGGAACTTGCTTCGCTGTCTCATAAAGGAAGTACAGTCCAACTATAAAGGAGTGCGATTTTGCTAAGAGTTTTTATCGGTTCTCCCTTTTTTGGCCTAAGATTTATTTGCCTAATCTCATATTGCATAGTAACGTTTGGTCAAAGTCTCGTTTCGCCTAAAATCGTATGGCATAACTCTCTTTTAGTAAAAAATTACTTCGCAAAATGATGTTTAGCCTAATAATAGTATGGCCAAATCTTGAATAGCCTAATAATGCTATGGCATAGGTTGTACAAAGTAATAATATTCGTTTGGCTTTAACTTTGATGGAGCGTCTCCCTACATAGCGCAAACTGGTGCCTTGTATTGTGGCCGCTATGTGGGAAACGCTCCGCTTTGCTTTTGACGATAATGTGCACCTAACACGCTCCTCCTCGCTTTGCTCGTCGTCGCACCTATCTTTAGGTTTCGATCCCATGGGGTTTAATGGCGTTAGTAATCATTATAATGGTCATTCATTTTCGATATTTTGATCATTCAATATCGTGATTTTCGGGATGTAGGAGAAAAATACCACAATTTGTACATTTACTAAATACTTAATAGAGTATTTATTAAGATAATATTAGGGGAAACAAGATTATACCAATACGAACAATTTGAGCAAACGAGACTTAGGTGCTTGAAGTTTGTGCCAAAAGAGTTTTAGACGAAACGAGTCTTATGCCACATAAGTCTTGGCGAAGTGATGACTCTACCAAAAAAGTTTAGACCTTACGAGTTATGCGAAACGAGTTTAGGGCAATAAAGATTAGGCGAGATGAGGGGAACCCATTTTTATCATAGTCAGTTACCTATTTAAGTTACATTTACATTATGACATAAAAAATAAAATACTTACCGATTAAATAATGGCTTTTTAACGGATTTGTCCTTAAATAAATATAATAGTTCCATTAAATACGGTATTTAAGAATTACTTAGTTAAAATCCACTTCCGTTTTCAGACTTTTCAGGTCTTTATAGGTTTACTGTAGCCGGTCTACAAGCTTGTATGTAGAATACAAAGTGGCTGTCAAGTAATTACTATTTATAATAAATCAAGATTCATACAGTAGGAAGGAGATGCATTGAGAGCTTCACACGTCACATAAATAAAAAGAAAACACAACGAGCTTCAGCGTTAAGTCATTATTCCTAGGATCAAATGAGGTCAAGGTTCGTTAACCTGCATTAGAAGTAAAGTTCCTTGACCTCCATAGAATTACCCTACTTTGCGAGAAAGAACTATATCTACCCTCATAACTTACTTAATAATTTAGTAGTTATATACCGAAATAAGATTTTGACCTTCCTACAACGTAACAATACTTACTAAATCTCCTTAAACCCGGGGTTTTCCAGCATGCGTAGCACGTCTTGATAAGAAATGGAGGTTGATTGGCAGTCAAGGTCCTCAGCAGATCTTCCGGGTCTCGGTGTGTCGTTATTCAGGAGATAGACCTTTCAGCTAACTATGCAGTTGAACCATCAAAGTTAAAAACATTACAATGCTTTTTAAAACTCTAAGGGCTGATTTTTCAATGGTCAGATATAGTTATCAGAGGAATAACCCGAATAACATTGTTGCTGTCACTGTCTAATACAAATATTCAGATGTGACAGCATCAGAATTATTCCTCAGATAACGTTTATCTGCCCATTGAAAAATCAGCCCTGGAATTTAAGCGTCCATTTGTAAAACAGTAACTATCTTTGACTACCGACGTACAAACTATATTTCACCCTTCCTATGTAGCTAAATTATCATCACTCGTGGCAGACATCCAAACGTGATAGTTTTGGCTGTTGCATAAACAGCTCTATTCACAAGCTGCAAGGTTGAATTCTAAAATTGTTGTATGAGCTAGATGAATGTGGACAAAGTCCTATGTTTGTAGCCTTGAGTAACCTATCTAGCTTATCATATAGCTACATACCTAGGTAGGTATGAAGTATTGATCATGTAATGAATTTGCTAAATAAAAGAGAATCTATGATATCTAGCTGGATAACATGAACTACACTAATAAGGTTTGACTAAAAAAAACAACATTATCCTTTTAAATTTACTATATTATTATCACTCGGTTTTTAATGTGGATTTTCCATTTGAAAAACCCACGGCGAGGAAAATATTCTTTCAATGATAACTTCAACAGTATACCTGGCTTAGCCTTTTACAATTAGCCACAAGAATACAACAAGATGGATTGGTAGTTACGGACTACAATGTGAACCACTTTTTGAAAGTGAACTACATAAAGACCACACACTCTTTTCTCAAGCACATTCTACAACTTGCATTGTTACATAACAGCTGTTTAAATCATAAGATTTTCAGTAACTATGCACAGGATCACTCAAATATGACTGTTACATAACACAGCAGCTTCAAACAACCTCACACTAGTTACAATCAAGTCCACTTTTGAGGTTAGGTTTTGTAGATTTTCACTTTTAAACATAATTCACCTAGTTTAGGTATCACACTTATATCCATTAAGATAGTATAGCAAGGAGGTTCAATCTTGTTATGCTACAATCACCTTGGCCTAAAAGACAGAAATGAGGTCAGATGTTATATAACATGTCACTGGCTGAATGAGTGATCACAGAAAAAAAGGTGTTTTAAAATGACAAAGCAATCATAATTCTGGATTTGAATGGAATTTCACATTTAGTTACTACAGAACTGAGCAATTATGTAACATGATTTGATAGATTTAAAAGAACAATAGCTTGGAATCATTGTATAACGCTTTATTAACTAAAAATAAGTTACTAAGTTCGATTTTGCGTCTAATAATACATGATTTCATGGGAACGGCTATTTGTGGTGATCGGAATCACAAATTGATTTAAGGTAACATTCTTAGAATTAACTTACAAGACCTTCTTGATCTCATCGTATAAGACAAGCACGAACGCACCACCGGTACCTCGGAGGACGTTTGAGAAGGCTCCCTTGAAGAAGGCGCCCATACCCTCAGTCTTGGCGATGGTGGCCCAGCAGTGGAGGGTGCCGGTGTACAGGATGTCAGCCTTAGCACGTCCAGACTGCATCATCATACGCCTACGCACGGTGTCGAAGGGGTAGGACATGATTCCGGCCACGGTGGTGACGGACTGAGCGATGGCCCAGCTCACAACCAGGGGGATGTTCTTCTGGTCGGGCAGCATACCACGGGCGGTGTCGTAGAATCCGAAGTATGAGGCACGGTAGATGATGATACCCTGGACCGACACACCGAATCCTCTGTAGAGACCGATGAGACCGTCGGACTTGAAGATCTTGGTGAGGCACTGGCCGAGACCGGTGAACTCACGGGCGCCGTCCTTGCCTCCCTTGCCGACGTCAGCGGCCAGACGGGTACGGGCGAAGTCCAGAGGGTACACGAAGCACAGCGAGGTGGCTCCGGCGGCGCCACCGGAGGCCAGGTTTCCGGCGAACCAGCGCCAGAACTGGGTCCTCTTGTCGACTCCTCCGAGGAACACCTGCTTGTACTTGTCCTTGAAGGCGAAGTTCAGGGCCTGGGTGGGGAAGTACCTGATCACGTTGGCCATGTTTCCACGCCAGAAGGAGGTGAATCCCTGCTCCTTGGGGATGCGCACGAAGGCGTCGATGATACCCTTGTAGCGGTCAGCCTCCGCGATCTGCTTGCTGACATGCTGGACCTGGAGCAGCAGCTTCACGCGCTCGATGGGAGCCACGGCGGTCTTGGAGACGGCGGCGGAGATTCCTCCAGCGAGGAAGTCCTTCGCGAACGCGACGGGATCGGTGAGGTTCGACATTTTGTTCTATGTGGGATTGGCTCACACGGGTACTGGTCGAGATGGACGACTACGCGGGATAGTGACACGAATTACTAACTCCCGATTATTCTATCAGGAGATTTGAGGTAATTTCGTGATCACGGGAGCACAGGGGATAGGTGTGTGCCTTTTTAGAAATTCGATCGATCACGTTCACTCGCAAGTCTGCCCGGCGGATCGGCGCAAAAGAAGGAGGAAGGGGCGAGTGCTGCCAACCTAGCCACAAAAGTACCACGAGGCCAGTGTGGCAATTTTATTATTTAAATATTCCCTAATAAAAAACATGTTTTGTGTATTTTACTGAAATATAAATTATTTTCTGTATTTTATTTATGAGCATAGAGCGAGATGATATAAATTTGTATCAAAACTAACATATAATTCCTTATAAACCACTTGTCAGTATATTTATTGAAAGAAAAAGGACTATAGAATGCCTTGAAATATGGGTAAATATAAGTCAACTGGCAATCTCACCAGTGACGTGCATAAAATGCGTTTAGTTAGGATCAATATTAATGTTACTTAAAAAGTTGTAAAATCAGTTATACCTATTTAAATTGAATTTTCATTTAGAAACAAACTATGATGAAGTCTTTGAAAATTAGTCAAAATAAAATCATTAACTTTTCAATAATATCTATAAAAAGCATAAACTAAACCAAATTATGTTCAACCACGAGTTAAAATTTCCGTTGCATTATTTAAATACTCTGAAATCCACTTGAATGTAGAATCCACTTGAATGTAGAATCGGTGAGTATAAAAAGTCTACGGTTAGCTCTAACTTAACAAAAACAAGTGACTACCTACATAAAATTAGAGAAAATATAAATCATGAATGCAACTTTTGTTTATTAAAAAAATACATTATTGTAAGTATGACATTGTTGAAATAAAAATAGAAAAACACTAACAATTTTAATATTTAAAACCAACAGTTGGACCACATTGTTGGAATCTCTCACTTGTCAAATAATGAATGTCATTGTCATGTCATTTATCGCTTTTGCTTGCGTCAATTTTTGATTTTATTTACATTTTCATTACTGAAACTCATTCACTTGTTGTGTGAATTCATTCTATAAACTGATACTGAAAGTTTAATTGGATGGAATATAAGTATAGCAGCATGCAAATGGGTCGCATGGGCCCTCCATCAGGGGGCGGGGAGGACGAGACGGCGGGTCAGGCCCTGACTGACTTTCTGCTGCAACTGGAGAACTACAACCCGTCGATACCAGACGCTGTTGTGTCCCACTATTTGAACAACTCTGGATTCGAATCGCAGGATCCCAGGTAAACGCTAGAGCTTTTGTTATTCCTAAATTCTTTAACAGGTACACTTGTCTTGACCTTATTTGATTATAAACATCCTTCCCCCGAAAGGTTGTCTTGGAAAAATCGCTTTTAGTATCATATATCCCTTTTTACGTCTGTATTTATTATAATATAAGCTTTGTAGGTAACTTTAGTTCTTCTGTGTTAAGAATATTCTATGTATGTAAAGCATAGACTGCATGCAAGATAACTTCCGTTTAAAGGAATTGCTTGGTTTTGTTATACTTTCAAAACATTTAAGTAACTGATTGGGATGATCAAATTCATCAATGATGTTGATTCATTTCAACATCCACTAATATGGTTCATCTTACAATGTTCCCAAATACTTAGGAGTAGCTCATAAGTCATGATAACCAGGAACACTACTATGGATAATGTTCAGCTGCTTAATTTTTATGTCTGATTATAAAGAAAAAGAGTTAATTTTTTCAAAGAAGACATAGAATATTTTTACAAATATTGTCTTTAACCTCCATGTCATTTATAATGTTATACTCAGATGTGTGCACGGATACACTTATGGACCTATATTCACAAGACCTATTGACCCTATTGTAAGATTAACCATCATGTACCTGTAAGTGTTCTATATTATTCTATAGATTTATTATTGTTATTCTCACCTATATTTCAATTTTGCAGATTGGTAAGACTGATAGCTTTAGCTTCTCAAAAATTCCTATCGGACATAGCAAATGATGCCTTACAACACTGCAAAATGAGGACATCCAGCCAAATAACCCAAAGCTCTAAGAACCAGAAAGGCCCTAAGGAAAAGAAGTATGTTATGACGATGGAAGACCTGGTTCCAGCTCTCCAGGAGTACGGGATCACCGCCCGCAAACCACACTACTATGTTTAAGACAAAATTACGCTTGTATAAAGTGTCTTTAATATTAAAAATATAATCAGCAATACTTTTTCTCATATCTTAACTCAATGTTTCTCAAATGTCTACTCTGAAATTAATGTTTTCCGTATGTTTGTGTACCAAAATTCAGTTTCTTATTTCATTTTGTTATTTAATATTGTAGGCTAACTACTACTGTATTAAAATGGTTTTAAAATAATAATTATATTGTTTTATTGTTTGTTTCGTAAAAGTCTTCAATGATTTACTTCATATTTTTATTAAAATTTGAAACAAGAAAACTTACATATAAGATAACAGTAATAAGATAAATTATTTTATTTTATTTATTAAAATTTATATAAAATAAGTCAAAACTTTTGAGGAGCTTCTAAAGAGGATGCTTAATTAATTAATTAATTTATATAAATTAAGTTACAACTTTTGAGGATTCTATACACACTGCAACTGTAAAAAGATGATGAAAAAATCAAAAATTAAACAGTTAACAGAGACTGCAACAGCTAGACTCATATTAACAGTCCTGTTTTGTATAAATAGCCCTTAAATGTTCAGTCATGGCAGTATTTTCAGTCTCCATAAACACAACTACCTCCAATGTATTGTCACTTATGAGTCGGATACATCTTTCAAGTTTAGTGACAGCGGGCTTTTTGGCAAACTGCATCCGTTGTACTGATGTTGTGCATAGTTTTATTTTCTTCTCTTCGGGATCCAACTGGCCCTCTTCAATAGTGGTCACTCCAAAGTTATGGCTAACAACTAATGCTAGGTTGTTTGTACCCGGTTGAATACGTAAGAAACCTCTTTCCTGGTGCATGGGAGTTTGTTTTGTTGGATGCTTGGAGTGCGAAAGGTAGTTGAACATGGGTTGACCTGAAATATAAGATTAAAGTTTTAACTGTTCACAATAAACAAACAGATTAATTATAAGAGATAATATCCAAACCATTTAGGCATTTAGCGTATTATTCCAACAGATGAAAAATAACCTCACTTACCGATGCATGTAAATTCCAAAACTTCGTGATACGAAAAATCTTGAATAGTTGGATATTTGCCGCGTCCGTCTGTAGTAGCCCAACTTCCGGCGAGCCAGGAAATGGGTTTCAGGACTTCCGGGAGTACTTTGACTGATTGCATTTTGTATATTTTAATATTTTCTCCGCAGAAGTTTATGAAACGGAGAGGTTATTAACTAATTTATTTTTAACTACCGTCGATTCACTTATTCACAAGATTATATGCAAATGTAATAATTCAATATTGAAGAATAATAATAAAAATCCTCGATCTGTCAATTTTTTTCCGTCCAATATTTTTCTTATACCTCAAAATAATAACTAGTTCTGATAAAGCTGCGTACAGACCGGGCCAACGAACGCCCAAAGATGGATATTTATCATACATCATACAGGGCAGATTGCAGCAACGACGGTCAAAGAAACCCGTTCGTTGGCGTTCGTTTGGCCGGTCTGTACGGAGCTTAACACATCGCGCAACGTATAAAAACTAACTTCGTTTTAAGGTAAAGGTGTTCCCCTGCAAGTTTCCGGATAAAAATGTATTCATTCCATGTGTTATACAAAAAAACATACAATTGCGAGTCTTTATTCTGAGCAACATGAATTTCTGCGTAAAAAGTTTGTAAGTTGGTAGTTCTGACTAAAATTAATCAATGAACGCAGCCATAAAATGGCGGCCTTCGAGACGTCAAAAAAAGTTCCACGTGATTATGTAACTTCCGATAATGGCGCTGGCTTCGACTCTGCATTTCCTTTGACACTGTGCGTGAGGTGCGGTGCGGTGTGTTGAATAGTTTCGATCGGATTTATAGACATGTAAGTGGTATTTATTCATATAATTAGACCATTAAAGTATGCCTTACAGTGATCTGTGTATACCTATAGTGTTTTCATTTTGGTAAGTTACGAAAAACTCGTTTTTTTGGCGTTTTACCTTACGTAACTTATCTCGGTCATAATGGAATTAAATATTGCACGTGACCTTGCCCTATATTGTTTTAGGGAATATCTAATCTATTAATAAAATATCTTGAAGCCCTTCTGTGTTAAAACTATATATTTTAGCCTGGTAGTTAGCTGTTTATCAATCGAAAATGTTAAGTCGAATAAAACGATCTATCGAATGACGTGGGGCCGGCTGGTGAATAGATTTTAATATTTATTTAAATTAGGAATTCCTTAAATAACCTTTAATTTGGTTCCTGTCATGTTGTAGATGCTGGAATAATAATAATAATAAATTCTAATTTATCTATGGTGGTAAAACACGGATCTTTATCCTTGATTTAGTTCCTTGATCTTTGATTTGAACGCGTTAGTGCCCTTGAATATTTTAACTAGAATTCATCTTATTCCTGCTAACATATTTTTATGAATAGCTCATTACTCTGAGATGACCCCTGAAGCAAATATTCTACTTACGCATAGGTACTTAAGTACCTACCTAATTAAATATTTCTCTTAATTTTACACATATCTTTTTAATAATAGAGTTAATAATAGCCACCAAAGTCTGACTAGTAGATAATGCTACTACTACTAGTACTAGATCTAGGATTAAGTAAGTGGGCCTTTGTACTAATTTACTTGAAATATAGAATTTAATAGTTGAGTAATTATTAAATTCTTATGATCATATTAGATTTCTATATTGTTGTAAACTCTTTACCTAGAGCAAAATCTGAAGTGAAATGTGTGTGTCAATAGGCTACTTTCCATTCCAGTATTTTACAAAGGGAAAAATAAACTGTTTCCTATGAAAGAACTTGTAATATTTTCATATTTACTCACTTATCATGGTCTTCTATAAATAAAGCCAGACACATTTTGATTCACCATCACAACCCATCACACTCCCACTGCTGGGGCATGTGTCTCCTAAGGAAGGGCTTAGGCCTAGTCCACCATTATGATTACTCTTATTCAATTATGGCTTTAACCCTTATCTTTTTTTATCTTCTACGTATAAGGGACACTTATAAAATTTAGTGGCTCTGGCCTCGATGATGCTGTAGTATTATCAGAGAGGCTCTAGTCTGAAGTGTACCTTTATGTGAAAGAAGAAAGAAAGAAAATATATTTATTTCATACACAACAATAGGTTGTCTTCTTTCTAACAAAAGTAAAAAATGAAATAAATAGTTAGCATGAATGTTGCTTCCCAAAACAGGTTATAGCTCAGCTTTGTGCTATGGTAGACCATAGTACTGGTTTTTAGCTAGAATGTGAAGTCACGGACTGACTTGACCCAAAATATCATTGAATTACAGAAAATAAACAACTACTATAGATTTTTGAAAATTCCAATAGGTACCTGGCTTTTGTCCAGTAATCACAAACTGCCCATGCTACATCAATTTTCATGCAGTCATTTGTTTTCAGAAAAATGTTGTCATCCCTAATGGACGCGGCGCGGAACTCGCCCTTCCGCGGCCCCCTCAGCCCCGCACAGTGCGAGCCCACCCTCCCACAGGTAATATCTCTACAAGTCTGCACTCAGATTTACAATATACAAACTAGATGGAATGTCTGTGCAAAAGAAACTTCTTGACAAATATCACCCCACTTCTACCACTGAGCTCTTATTTAAATTCCACAGGCAACATTAGTGGTCCATTTAGGTAATACTCGCCTTTCGAGGGGCTACACTAGAAGTTGTCTTACCATGTTTATCTAACTTTCCTAATTATTAGAAAAAACACAAGAAACAAAAGAATGAAATTTAAATAAAATAATGGAAAGTACCAGAGACGCCAGGCAGCAGGCATCCGCAGTATTCAACAAATTACAAGGACGCGTGACGTCATACCTCCCGCCATACAATCCTACATCGCGGTATCGAAGTTTCTCACCTACCTCAGTATATATACGAATATCAAAACAGTTACCTTTGCCCGATGATGAGAACTCATGCTTGAGGGAGACTGTTGGTGGACTGGGCTTTCAGGTTAGTTGGGCGTGGGAGCACGTTTCTAATGCTTACTGCATTTGTCTGGTCTGTTAGCCTGGGAAGCCAGCAGGGTTGCCCTGTGACCCGAAGATTATGAGAGCTGAGGGCATTTTATAATCAAAATCTAAATTAAATAAATTGTTATGCATTCAATTATTGACATCATAATCAAATTGTAGCTTAGTGCTCCTGTTTCCCTAGGTCCCCCTAGGGCCTAGGGCTTTTGACCACAAGTCTGTGAAGATTTAAGTTGTACAGCCCTGCTATTGTTGATTTGCAGTCCGGCATGGCCGCGGCGGCGGAGGTGCAGGGCGACTCCTGCGAGTTCGGATCCTCCAAATACTTCGCGCTCTGCGGTCTCGGAGGAATCCTTTCCTGTGGTAAGTGTGACTTTTATCGAGCTTGACGTTTTTACTGTAGGGATTTTAACTTAATCTTACGACGGCTGAGTGGTGTAGTGGTTAGTGACCCTGATTGCTATGCCGAAGGTTCCGGGTTCGATTCCCGGCTGGGGCAGATATTTGTTTAAAGACAGATATTTGTACTCGGGTCTTGGGTGTTCATATTTATATTTTGGATGTATCTATCTATGTATTTGTGTAGATATATCAGCTGTCCGACACACACAGGTTCAGCCTAGCTTGGAGTCGGATGGCCGTGTGTGAGATGTCCCCACATATTTTTATTTTTTGCTTACCTAAGGCCTATTCAGCTTACGCTTGCGGTATACTAACTGTAGTCCCACTATGGCCATAATATGGACACTATGTCCGTATTACCGCTACCCAAACGCGGCTATGGCGGCGGCAGCGAATAACTCTGCAGTTTGAATAGGCCTTAATTTATACAAGTGTGAGAAATGACAGGTGTTGACGCTGAGTGCCAGATAGAGACACTGACTACCTTGGCATAGACCTACATATTCTAAGCCAGATGCTAAAAGATTATCGTGCCCTAGGTTAAGTACAAATAGACGATGGCAATATCATCACGACCCATTATGTCATTACGTCCCCACTGCTGGGGCACGGGTCTCCTTCCAATGAAAGAAGAGTTTAGGCCTAGCCCACGCTGGCCAAATGCGGGTTGGTGGACTAGGTGGTAGGATGGTAATATAATTCATCTATATTCAATGGGAATGTTTAGCAAATTATGTATCAGGTTGAATTTTATCAGTGATAAAAACATGCACATCATTACAGCAAATAATGAAATCATTACACACATTACATCGCAGGTTTATGCCGCAGTTAGATTACGCAATGAGAGATTCCGGTTATCGGGTCAACTCTTATCAGTGGTGATACCTATTTGTTGATAAAAACACCCGTCCACGGGCAAGGTCACTCTCGGGAAACATTGGCACAGGTTTACTAGACATCAATTTATGTCGTCTTTCTGTAACTTTACGGTTCAATTTCCATTAATAAAAATTCAAATACAGGCAAGGGCCATTGGTTGGTTTGCGTAGGCCATTAAACGCTTAACAAATCGGTCCATTTCGTTTTAAACACAACGTTTAAAGTTTTTGTGGAAATACAGTCAATGTCCAGCATTTGATTGTTGTTAGCTCAAAATGAAATGGGTTACCTATAATACAATACAATATAACTTTATTGAAAAAAAAACACACACACAACATACGGTCAGCTGCTATACAATTCTGTACCTATAAGTTGTTATACACGTACTTTGTCAAACCGACGAACCGTCAATGCTTCAATGAATGAATAGGCGGTTTGTTAGATTGACAAGGTTCCAATGTGTATAGCTACTTATGCAGCTGACTGTACATTACATAAAAAAGAAGGAGTAAGTACAATAGGCGCTAAAAGCGATCTAATTTCCAGGCACCTAAATACCTATAATCATTAACAAGCTTCTTGAAACAATGTACGCAACCGTTTTTTCAGCAATCATATGATATTGGGAATGGTGGGAACTTACGCGCGAATGTTTTAGTCGACACGAGTTTGAGTCTGAGCCAACATTTCATACTTCAATGTCGGTCACGGGACTTGCGTAATCTTCTGTTATGCATTCATAATGCTCGATATATCTATCTGTAGCCATGGTAATAACGAGTGTTAGGTGCAGTGATGATAATAGATAATATACTTCCACTATCTACACACACTAAATGTGCAATATTTCTACTCAATAATCAATCAAATGTACATACAAGGTGTCCCGGGTGTCATGACTACCGGCATGACTTTGACTAATGGGACACCCTGAATAAACAAAACAAATATCTGCCCCGGCCGAGAATCTAACCTTGGACCTTCGTCATAGCAGTCAGGGTCACTAACCACTAGACCATTCGGTCGATCACTAACCCTTCTAGCATAAACCAGCACTATTTTTATGGATCCGTACCTCAAAAGGAACAAAGGAACCCTTATAATGATCACTTTCTTGTCCGTCTCTCACCACCCTCGGATAATGGTATCAAGCTGTTATTTCGCATACCACAAAGTATAATAAAATATTGAAAAAAATATAGATAGCTACATAAAATATGATTTATTTATACACAGACAGAAAAGAAATTACAAATATAATATACAAAAATGGCGGTCTTAACGCTTAAAGCGATTTTTCAAGACAACCATTTAGTGGAAGGACTTATATGTATGTGTTAGAAATATATAATTAATCTTCCTCCTCCCCCCAGGTATCACGCACACGGCCGTAGTGCCCCTCGACCTGGTGAAGTGTCGCCTGCAGGTGGACGGAGACAAGTACAAGAACGTGGTGACCGGCTTCAAGGTCTCCGTGCGCGAGGAGGGCATGCGCGGGCTGGCTAAGGGCTGGGCGCCCACCTTCATCGGGTACTCGCTACAGGTATGCATTCTACAGATGTAATTATTGTTGTCTTAAAGAGGAATTAACCCTCAATCAGCCAATGAAATAATTTTGAGTAGCCATGGCTGTTTAAGGCTAAATAGCTAGCTAAGCTTTCTGAGGAATTACTAGTTGCTAAGGAATATCCACCAAGGTTTTATTAAACATAGTATAACTCCCGTAAATTAAGAAAAAATATGAAAATGGTGGCCGTTACATAAGTAAGTGTGGGAAGGAATATTGACAGATATCCGATTACAGCAATATAGAGCGAGATTACATGATGCCGACATGATTTTCATAATATAGTTTCTTCACATTCTAAAGATCCAACATGATTAAAACAAAAAATCCAATTGTTCCTACTGAGAACGCTGATGCCACTACACCTTATGACTTCTCCCAAATATCCCTCTCCCACACCCATCTCTTTCTCTCTCTAACCTCCCTCTCTCTCGCAGGGTCTCTGCAAGTTCGGCCTCTACGAGGTGTTCAAGGTGGGCTACACCGGCCTCCTGGATGAAGAGACGGCCTACACGTACCGTACCGGTATCTACCTGGCGGCCTCGGCCTCCGCTGAGTTCTTTGCCGACATTGCCCTGTCGCCCTTGGAGGCCGCTAAGGTAAGATATGAGGAAGAAAATAAGCACGTTTTTACGACACAAAAATATTTTATAATAAAAATTGCCAAGGAGGGCTTTTTTTGCCTAAAGAAATAACGATACGTTTAATGCGACAAGATAGAGTCGTGGATAGCGAAATATATTTTCGGCTTATTATAAAGATCATAAGAAGCACTTTCTAGCCAGCCAGTAAATTGAGGTTCATTGCGCCTTACGGGAAGTCTCATTGTTCGTGAAGAGAAAATTCGCGTTAACTTTTGAATCAGAAAAACTCTATCTTAGCTTCGCTAGCCTCGTGGATCAATGACAGACAAACATACTTATATACACACACTTTTACAATATAAGTATGGATTATCAGTGTAAAGTGTGAAGTCTCGTATATTTCAGCCTTGTTGATAATGATAAGCCGACACAGGCAACAAGAAGCCCTATCTCGTCACCTGAAGGTTGATTTGAGCTTGTTTTGTCGTCAAGGTGTGTTATACACATGTCTATTTATGAAATACAAGTAGCATCTTATTGTCTACTGTTAGATATTTATTATGAGTAAATTAACAAAATATATTAAAAAACACACGCACTCACGCCTTGTACTAATGTACTCCCTTGCGGGGTAGGCAGAGGTGCATTGCTGCACCCACTTTTCGCCAGAGTGTTATGTTAGATGCAGTGTAATAGGGGGCGAGCCTATTGCCATTTTACGGGCACATCCAAGACCCGAGAACAAATATCTGTGTTTAAACAAATATCTGCCCCAGCCGGGAATCGAACCCGGGACCATCGGCTCAGTAGTCAGGGTCACTAACCACTACGCCATGGGTTCCGCTCATCTCGCATAATCTTTATTGACCAAAACTCATTTCGCATAACTCGTATGGTCTAAATTTTTTTGGCCGAACCATCACTTTGCCAAGACTTATGTGGCATAAGGCTCGTTTCGTCTAAAACTCTTTAGGCACAATCTTTAAACACCTAAGTTTCGTTTGCTCAAATTTATGTTCGTCTATACCTATGTATAATCTTGTTTCTCCTAATGTTATCTTAATAAATAATATATTAAGTATGTAGTAAATGTACAAATTGTGGTATTTTTCTCCTACATCCCGAAAATCACGATATTGTATGATCAAAAAATCGAAAGTTAACGACCAATATAATTATTACCAACCCCATGAGATCGAAACCTAAAAATAGGTGCGACGACGAGCAAAGCGAGGAGGAGCGTGTTAGGTGCACATGTTCATCAAAACCAAAGTGGAGCGCAGCGAAGCGGAGCGGAGCGTTTTCCAAACAGCGGAAACAATACAAGGCACCAGTTTGCGCTATGTAGGGAGACGCTCCGTCAAAGTTAAAGCGAAACGAATATTATTACTTTGTATAAACCTAATAAACCTATGCCATAGCATTATTAGGCTATTTAAGATTTGGCCATACCATTATTAGGCTAAACAATGTTATGCGAAATAACTTATTACTAAACGAGATTTATGCCATACGATTTTCGGCGTAACGAGACTTTGACCAAACGTTACTATGCAATACGAGATTAGGCAAATAAATCTTATGCCAAAAAAGGTAGAACCCTACGCCATTCGGTCGTCTAAACAAACATCCACTCTCTCAAACTTTCCCGTCTGTAATATTACTAAGATCTAACCCCCATTCCCCCCTACAGGTCCGCATCCAGACCATGCCCGGGTTCGCCAACACGCTGCGCGAGGCGTGGCCCAAGATGGTCCAGAACGAGGGCTACGGCACCTTCTACAAGGGGCTGGTGCCGCTGTGGGGCCGCCAGATCCCCTACACCATGATGAAGTTCTCCTGCTTTGAGAGGACCCTGGAGCTGTTGTACCAGGTATGACGGTATTTTGAAAAATATTTAGATAGGTGGTCAATAATGTGGCCCTGTAATGGTCTGTACGAACCTAAAAACTAATTTCGAAGGTGCAAAATTTACCTGTGCCCGATTCATAGCTCAGTTATTTACGTAGATAAAGGTCACTATATCGCGGTTCGCGATAAATATAGCGCTGTGACTGATGCATTAAACGAATTAATCATGATAGGTTTACCAATACGTGGCAGCTGCTATGGTTGGACGCAACTAAGTCAAATAGGACTTGTAACATTTCAATGAATATAAAATATTATTACATAATTTGAAAGTGTACTTTATACTGCACAGCATGGAGAACTATTACATTTATGTAACAATAATTTATCTATCCACGTTTACAATTAATGTTTTTTTTATCAATACTCTAACTATCTTCTTCCTCCCCCCAGCACGTGGTCCCCAAGCCCCGCGAGCTGTGCACGAAGGGCGAGCAGCTGGTGGTGACCTTCGCCGCCGGGTACATCGCCGGAGTGTTCTGCGCCATCGTCTCCCACCCCGCCGACACCGTCGTGTCCAAGCTCAACCAGGTATGTGCTTCTTCTACTTACCCTGATGGTGGCGTGACATTAAAGCTAGGATGGTGGAAAGATTAGCCTGTCGAAGTTAATGTGGGGCGACTACGGGATCGATGATAAACGTACACAGTAATAATATATCTTGAGGCCGAACTTTTTACTGTATTTCTATACATCGCGAGACGACTAGCGTCTGCGCATTGTTCGCTACTGGAAATTACGAAAAAGCTTACATTGCAAAACGTGCCTAATGTGTTGCTACAAGCCAGTCAGAAAAGCGTCTGGCCTGACTGCACAGGGTTCTCCTTTCATGCGTCCCTTGCATCTTCATCACCCGTATAAGGCTACTGCCACTTGCCAATCAGTAACATCGATGTAAGAGCTATGTCTATCATTATATTCAGTACTTTTTGTGTAGAAAAAGATCAATCAATCTCACGGATGAAACTTATATCAACATTTTCTAATCCAAATTGCCATTCCTCAGGACCGCTCTGCGACCGTGGGCAGCATCATGGGCAAGCTCGGCTGGGCCGGCGTGTGGAAGGGACTCGGACCCAGGATCATCATGATCGGTACCCTCACTGGACTGCAGTGGTTCATCTACGACGCTGTCAAGGTAACTTGAACTTGACATTTGTGGTTTAAGTGTTTAGGTTAATGCTGGTCAATGTAGGGTTGAAATGCCTTCTTGTCAACCACTGAATACTTGGATATAGATAGTGTAAGAAGAGACACATTTGAGCAGAGTGGTACCAAGAAAAGCCATGCTTATAAGCATAGGCTTAGAAGGCAGTTGATTTATTTAAGGATAACCCGTAGGATCTTGGATAACCCGTAAATTTGTGCTAACCTTGCCAATGATTATGAATATAACCAATTGTTCCTACCGACAATCGCTGTGGAAGCCAAACTTGTATGAGACAACACCACACCACCCTTCTCACTCACATCTCTCCTATCCCTCTCTCAAACATGTAACCTTCTCAGGTGTGGCTGAGGATGCCCCGCCCCCCGCCCGCGGCCATGCCCGAATCCATGCGCCTGCGCCTCGAAGCCGAAGCTGCCCAGAAGAAGTAAATCTAGTACACTGAACTCAGTAGATTCATACATTAACAAAATGGCGGTCAGGAGAAACACGAAACTCGTATTATGTCAGTGATATTATTATTGTAATGGCATTCCTAGCTACAATTTTAGGGTTAGATGTGAAGCAATTTTGTGTTAAGTATGTGTTAATGTATAAATCTACTTTTAGCTTTTAGTAGAAAATCGCGTCGCGCTGGCAACACTGGAAAAGCAGAATAATTTAGATCTTATTGACCAACCTACTTTGGTAGGTTTCTTGAACTAACGTTTGAAACGTTAATTAAAAAAAGTATGTGTTGCCAGTATGAATAATTCTTGTTCCAAACACCGCCCGAACGAATGTATTATAGTAGTTTCACAGATTACCAATGCCACAGTATAATTGTAAGTGTAAAACAATCATGTTAATTTATTTTAAATAAAATATTATTTTTATTTACTTTTTCTCTTTTTTTTATTCTTTTAAAACAACTCATACTTATGGATCCTTACTATTATATTTATTTTGATATTATTATTTTAATTCAAACATTGTGATACATATTTTAATTTATGATATTAAATGTGTGTTATATACCTACGATGAATACGGTACCTATTAGTGGTTGAATGAAAGTTGTTCTCAAATAAAATACTTAACTTATATATTTGTTTTAATTACCTATATTATATTAAATATATGTACTAAAATATTTACCACAGTTTCCGTTATTTAGAAGAAACTGAAGACTCGCAGATTCTATAAATGGAATTGATTGATTGGTATAAGCATAGACTAATACACTAATATTAGTCTATGGTATAAGTTATCGACACGCGTAAAAAAGAATCCCTTTTGAGGTCTACTATTATCATTATTTATTGTAATTATTTACAGTGATGCAAAGATTCAAAGATCCCTTTTTTTAACTTGCTTGCTGCCTTGACTATGATTAGGTGATTGTGAACACCAGACACTGGATTAAATGACATATTTTAATGGTATTGGACGACGAGTAAGCCTAGCTCAGGCAGGCAGAGAATGAGAAAAATATGAGATATAGTTTCCAGATATTCACTTATACGCTAGTTTTAATGTATTTACAATATCTAATATCAACTTATTGCTTGATATACTTTAATCTATACAAATATCTGTAGACCGAACTAATTCATGTTAAATTTATAAATACAGTTTTCCCTAAACATGAAACAACGACATCTAGTGGCTGAAACGACTAATATCTAATACAAATTGAGCTAATACAGTGAATTTATTTACATCATCACCAATTATTAAACTAATAATTCTGTCTTTACAGCCTTTTTACATTACACAATTAATATTATTATTTAGGTACGCACATAACACTGATATGTCGACTTACACAAACCACAGTCTCTATACAAATATGTTTTAACGCCATCTATGCTTTTTGTTTGGAACTTCATGCATCATAATGTGGTAAGTGGTTGATGTGGTGATAGTATCGTCGTTGGTACTCGTGGGCTAGGTAGGGTGCGTAGGGAGGAGGAGATAGCACGGTCCCGCCGGCAGATGGCGCTGTCGGGCCCACGCCGCTGTAGAGGGTTGTTTGAGGGTTGGTCGTAGAACCGGACATGGAGAATAGGGCTTCTGGATCGCACACGAATTTGTAGACGTAGCGTTCACCTGAAATTGTTAAGAGCTTGTAAATACATAATACAAATGTGCTGGACGTACTAAAAAGAGTAGACTGAGATACTGCCCGTTAAGCCGCGTACAGACCGGCCCAAAGAACGCCCAACGAACACCCAACGATGGATATTTATCATACATAGCTGTTCCCGCGAGCTTCGCTTCGCCTTAAAAAGTTTTCCCGTGGGAATTCCGGGATAAAAAGTATCCTATCTTCTTTCTCAGGGTCTAGAGCATATGTATACCAAATTTCATTTAAATCCGTTCAATAGTTTTGGCGTGAAAGAGTAACAGACAGACAGCGCTTTGCTTCGCCTTAAAAAGTTTTCCCGTGGGAATTCCGGGATAAAAAGTAGCCTATGTTCTTTCCCAGGGTCTAGACCGTATGTATACCAAATTTCATTCAAATCCGTTCAGTAGTTTTGGCGTGAAAGAGTAACAGACAGACAGAGCTTCGCTTCGCCTTAAAAAGTTTTCCCGTGGGAATTCTGGGATAAAAAGTAGCCTATGTTCTTTCCATTCGGTCGTCTTTCTTTCCCAGGGTCTAGACCGTATGTATACCAAATTTCATTCCAATCCGTTCAGTAGTTTTGGCGTGAAAGAGTAACAGACAGACAGACAGACAGACAGACACAGTTACTTTCGCAATTATAATATTAGTTAGGATAATACAGGGCGAATTGCAGCAACGAAGGTCAACGAAACCCGTTCGTTGGGCCGGTCTGTACGCGGCTTTAGGCTAATCTAGGCTTCAAATTGTAGCTAGGACTAGTTATGGAAGGAAAACAAACCTGCAACTTTCTGCATGATTCCCTTTTCGTAGTAATATCGCAGGGACCTCGACAATTTGTCGTAGTTCATTGCAGGACGGTTCTTCTGAGCTCCCCAGCGTCTCGCCACCTGATTTAAATGCAAAAGTCACCCATGGAAAGAAGTTATTTCAAAGAACTATTCTTGGGACTCTTGGGAGTACCTCTAAAATACTTAATCAAAAATAAGGTATTTCGGAAGATACATAACTATAGCTGAACATAAAAGAGTAGAGAATCATTGAGGGCGTGGCAATCTAAGAAAGTGGCCACACTATTATAGTATAGAAAACGGACAAAAGTGTCACGATACTGAAATGTTTCAAATATTTACTAATTATAAAATGCCACTTTTTGGGGAGGTTTATGTTAAGAGAAGAAATTAGTAGGGGAGAGGGGGGCAGTCTTGAATGAATTTCATTAAATCAAATCAACTGTAACTTTTCTTTCATTGTGTATTTCATAATGTTTTTTTGCACTGAAACACGTGTTGGTTATCCCATTATGTAATTACTATAGGAGAAAAGTGATAGTATCACACATCGATATTTTATTACAGTTTTTTCTTGCTCAGGAAAAAGTTCAAATGTGCCCCGGCAATTCTTCTAAAACTATGTTTACCGATTTTCCTGCAACAAATTATTTAATTGGTTAGAAAAGCAGTGACTTGCAAATTATGATGTCTGGGGAATTTATACCGACTCTTAACATATTCTTGCACATATTTTTACAATATTTACTCTAACACGGAGCGACCGACACACATAGACACCTACAGCAGAGCTGTAAAACTTATCGATACCCTTTTTGAGTCGGGGGTTAGTAAAAAAGTATCTAGACCTGATGTTTTAACAACATTAGCATCCAGACCCTGATGTCATGTAACGTTTGACACTAGTATTTTCTAACCTCTATAAGAATAACAAATACACATTAAAAGGCATTCTATTACATCAAAATAGTACTTTTTTACAAGAAATATAAGCAATGTATGTTAATGGTTAGAAATTAAGTACCTACTCACCAGTATAAAACGCTGCTCTTTCATAAACATCGTATATATTGACTAATACTTCTCCAGCCTCATTCTCCGCCAAACACCGTAGGTAAACGCTGTAAATCATCTGTCTAGCTTCGCTGCGAATGGTTTTATTCATTTTCACCTCATGAACAAACTCAACAATCCACAAAACTCCAAAATTTAGCAAAATTCGATTTGTTTATACAGGAACAGGGCGAGTTTGACATTCAAACCATAGAAACAGACCACAAATCACAAGTTTTTTTTTATTGCCAGGTTTAAATCTGTTTAGTTCCAAAAACATTAATCTCTACTCTTTTGTGTTCAGCTATAAGTAGTCATAAAAAATAACTCTGACATAGCTCTTTAAAGGTAAGCGTCCACCTTTCGGCATAATACCTAAGCTAGTTAGACAACGGATGCATTGCATTCAGTATACTTTGTATAGAGATTCACACAAGTGTTTCCACTTCATCGGCATTGCCGATCCTTTATACGATCCTTTGTGGCGGACTCCTAGCCACTAGTTCAGATGAAGATCAACAGATGGCGCTCGGAACTCAAAACTATCGGAATATCGGAACTACGCAAATTACTATGTAAATCCTACATCGCGCATTCGAAGTTTCTCACCTACGCTGCAATATATAGAAACCCCCAACGCTAACCGTCGGGCAGCTGCCCGCCAGGCCACACCACCCGACCTGGTCGGAGGATCCTCCCTTTGCATGGGGATGCTCCAACACCTCCAGCATCTCCATAGTGGTGACCCCGTAAAGAACATCAGCGCAGCCTTCTGAAGACCCGCAGAGCAGCCTCCACGCCATCTTCCAACGACTTTCTCTCCTCACCTCAACAGCCATGCAGCAGAACCCTCAGCAAGCAGCCCCTGGAGCCAACCAGCCAGCATCCGGTCTCAAAGGGCATCATGGCCACCAGCATGCAGCGAACGCGCAGGCCTGGTCACACCCTCGACCCACACCAGCAACTTGGCACAGCACACTGCACTTCGGCCGGTCAGCAAGCAGAGCCATCCTCTCCTGGTCGACGCAGCACTCTGCCACCATGCTCCACTGCAGGCTCATCCCGACTCACCGTGGACATTGCCACTGCAGCATCACCCCGACTCACTGGGGACTCCTCACCGCACTCACAGTCCCGACTCACTGCGGACTACGTACGCGGCACTGGCTGGCAATCAAGACTCTCGGCTGCACTGAAGACTATCGCCCTCCGGTCTCGGTGGGGGAGTGATGTGGCGGACTCCTAGCCACTAGTTCAGATGAAGATCAACAGATGGCGCTCGGAATTCAATACTATCGGAATATCGGAACTACGCAAATTACTATGTAAATCCTACATCGCGCATTCGAAGTTTCTCACCTACGCTGCAATATATAGAAACCCCCAACGCTAACCGTCGGGCAGCTGCCCGCCAGGCCACACCACCCGACCTGGTCGGAGGATCCTCCCTTTGCATGGGGATGCTCCAACACCTCCAGCATCTCCATACCTTTATAAAATTACCTTTTTACCTTTATAAAATGAAAATCTAGCCCAGAATAGAATAGATATTCTTTATTATGTATGTACACAAAAAACATGGTCACTATGGTAAAATAAACTGAATCAAACACATGTGTACAAATGTCGGTCTTATCGCTTAAAGCCATTTCTTCCAGACAACCTTTGCGTGGAAGGATATTCGATGCCCAGAGTTTAATAGTCAACGTAATCAGAACACCCATAGCTACCTCCTCCGGCTCGGTGAGCTTGAACTCGAGTCCGCGGCCGGTCCACGCCACGCAGCGCGCGCCTGAAGACAGCAGCGACACCAGGAACTGCCACAGCTGCAGCGCGCCGCGCCGCCCCGACCCTGAGGGTATTATTATTATTACTTATGAAATTATTTATTGCAATAATGTTCTCTTCCAGTTAACCTTGGGCGTTATGGGGGGTGTGGGTACTACACTTAAGACCTGGTTCACGGGTAGTTCGGTGACAACTACTTGGTAGTTCGGTGACAACTACTTGGTAGTTCGGAAGTTAAACTAACAAACCGGCTATTCATTGTTGCAAAGATTGACAGCTGGTTAGTTTGACAATTAATCGCAGACACAGGAACTGCCATAGCTGCAGCGCGCCGCGCCGCCCCGACCCTGAGGGTATAACTCTTTAGACGTGTGAGGTTACCACCACCAAACTTTCCTGAAGGCCGCTACGCCAACGGTCGACATTTATTTACATCTCCCGCGTCCACGCTAATATGGAGCATGATAACATCGTGCGCTATATGAAGGCGAGAAGTGTCAGCCGCCGAAGACTCCCGAAGATCCAGTCCAGGTGTTGGCAATCGAGAGGCTGCAGTCCGCCAAGCAGACGGACTTCAAGTCGTTCCGTATTCGGATTTCGTCGGCCCAGCAGAAGGTTATCCTGGATAGAAACTTCTGGCCTGCGGGGATAGTGTTCCGCTGATACAGGGAGACTATTAAGTCTGTTTGGCCCCATGTCCCCCCCTATTATGACAATTTTCTGATGGCACTAATTTATTTATTTTCACTGGAAATTGTGATTTACAATAAACATTTAGTTAGTCCAATTTTAAACAAATATTTTAAGTTTTGACCATACTATTGAGTAAATTAGGTACCTGCGTGTGTTGTTGTCACATGAGGTTGAGGAGACGGGGGTCTCGGCTCACTCAGTGAACTGCTCACTGTAACAAGAGTGTCACATTATCATTCTCATAAAAATATGTCTTACTGGAGACAAAACAACAATATTCTGCATCCACCGTTAATACCGTTATAAATCTCTTAACTAAAGTAAGTAAGTACTTATACAAAAATAAACGAGAAATAAATTGTAAACTACGGTAACTATTCTAATTTTGAAAGTCCAACGCACCAATATTATCATCCCAATGCCTCACAGTGGTGTCGTGGTCGGTGCTCGTCACCTCACTCCGCTCCCCGAGACCCAGTCCTGACCCGCCGCCGCCCAGCGCTGACCCATTCCCGCCCAGCGCTGACCCAGCTCCGCCCAGCGCTGACCCACTCCCGCCCGTCGTGGAGGGCAGGGCGGGCACGCCGCACGATCCACAGCCACATCTGGACATTGATTAAATTGAATTCAGTATGAGTTATGCTTTGTAAAATATATAGATCCTTATGCCTGCGGCCGTTGCACAAGTTTCTTATCGTCGTTTAATGCGCATTCCTCCAATCACAGCATCGTATTTATGGCGGAATACGATATAGTGACGTTTATCTACGTCGATCGTGACTGAGGTCAACACAAGGGCCAGCTGAAAACCAGCGCTGTGGCCTCACTGTCCATAGCATATGCTGAGCTGGTGCCGTTTTGACACTCTGGACAGCAACCTTTATTTGTTTTGTTTGTTCTGTATTAAGTATTCTCTTTATTTTGTTGTTGTTTCTTTTTCTTTTTTTTTGTCTTATTATTCTGTCTCAGTGCGTCAAATAAATGTATCTTTCTTTCTTTCTTTCTTTTCTTTCTTTCGATAACGAACCCGTGAAGCGGCAGCTGAAAAGCGAGCATCCAGTTTCCTACCTGTGTACTTGAAATTGTTCTCTGTAGTCCGTACATGTCTCTTCACTCTCGTCTTTGCATCTGAAAACATATTATTACATATTATTTTATAATTATAGGATAGCAGTGAACTTACATTCTCTTCGAACTCAGACTAACCACCGCACAATATTTTGAACTCATTCATTATCCACTGCATTGGTACAAGTGATATAAATAAAGTGAAAAAAAATTATAAAAGATGGGAATCGAAATGGCGGCATAGGAATTTTTCGAAAAATATAAAGTTGTTAGGATATTTCGAGTTATTAATGAACTATGTTTATTATGTGAATAAACATTGAACTCGACAACTTTTACCCGTGGTGTGAGAATTCATAAGTGATCTGCGGACCATGCAGACATTTGGGGTAAGCTTACGGTAAATCCGTAAACTTTCGTTAATCCGTACTAATTATGTATTTAACTAACTATAGTTTTTTTTTACATCTAAGAGGCGCCCTAATGTTGTAGGGCCATACCTAATAGCGACACTTCGAGAAATATGGTACTTTTACATTTAATTTCTTGAATGGATATAGCAGAAATTATAAGACCTTATTACCTATGGCTAAAATCTTATTTTTTAAGTGGGTAAATAGCGGCTCTTACGTGTGAATTGTGTCTATGTGTGTGTATTCGGACATGGCGCCCGTGTGTGTATAGAGATCCCGGGAGCGCCTACCCGAAGCTGAAGACATGCACCTGAAAAAAACACTATCTTTAGTTTTCGACCATATATCACACGGATATTTAGGCCGTGTCCAAACCAAACTGACTGTAAGCCCCCGAAAGTGAGCAAACGTTACGCCGCAGTTTATTGCACACTGCCGGGCAATGAAAAAGTTCCACTCACAAAATGCCGACAACAAACGACCCTAATTTTTTCAAACATGTAATTTAAAATGTTAACAAGATATTATTGTTTTTAGTTGGTAATATCCTGATGCTCTGTTAAATGTATTTAAATCTTGCAGAAGGCGTCATTCAGCTAGCCTTTTCCGTTTAGGAGTAATTTTGTGCTTTTCTCAGTGGAACCTTTTCATTGCCCGTGATTGTATTTCCATACATATTAACTTTTTCGTCCACATCTAACCGACAATACGTATATAGCGTAATACAGTCAGTTTGGTTTAATGTCTCAGGTTTTATTTTAATATCTCAGTGCTGTGTTTTCATGTAAATTATATTTACCTTTCATGATGACGATAATATCGATACGGTGATAAAGACATAGTGCACAGATCTATTTCAATTCTTCATTGTTAATCCATTTACAATGCATCTGATCCGATGTCATCTGAAAAAAAGAATTTGAGTATACTTACTACTTATTACGTAGGTACAAAAAGTAAGTAATCTATGAATAAATTATAAACCTGAGGGTGAGTTAATAATGCTTTTCCACCAGAGATGTGCTAGATATGCTATATGTGGATCAATGAATATGATTGCTGGATATCATAGACAATATTAAACGCACCCGTAGCAACTGAGCATTAGCATCCCATTAAGACTTTATTTTCAGGTAATACATATTTGTGCTGTAGTTCTGTACCTACACAATTATACCTAGTGTAATTTTAATCAACAATTCCATATACATAACCGATACCTATATTTACTAATATTTAGTCTGCTCCACAACCAAAAGCTGACCGAAGCTTAGGCAACCGTCGAAAGTAGGAATTTAATATTATTTAAAGCTTTATTTTATGAGCTATCTAAAAAAATCCAAGCACAAGATGTCTCATATTTTGTAGGTGAGTTACGTAGTACCTACAGTGGGCCGTTTTTCCTGTTGTATCTACTGGAATTAGTATGCGCAAAACGCATCGCGTTGATTTTCAATTGTGGGGAGCCGATAAGCCGATATCTTGTTTGAATATTTCGGAAAAATCTAATATTTCAATGTTATTTTTTATTTGACAAAAGGTGGATTTTCTGTACCTCGTGTTTTAGTTAAAAACTGCCGAATAAAAAACATTGATAAGTTTGTACATCGGGCCTTACGGTACTATATTCCGTGCATCGCTTAGAGTATGTGCATCGCGACAATAGTCAGAGCAGAGCATAGACTAATACTCTAATGCCAGAGTGTACAACTATCATTTTTAGATTAATTTTCCCAAGCAAGTATTATCATTGTTGATGACGAACACTCCCGATAGGGGACAAACGCACGGCTTACGACTGTCGCGTTGCACGGAATAGTATCTTTACCGCTAAAACTTAGATAAATCAGCTAAACGCTGTTTTATTCAAGCACCCATTAAAAAAGGTTCTTTTTTGACAGTAGCTTAGTTAAAAAACGTGTGTTATCGTTTGTCATGTAGAACCAAATGTGCAGGCTCCGAATTACGTCACTCGTGGAGGCTCCAACTGGACGTAGGCCTCTCCTAAAGCTCGCCACTGGATGCGATCTATAGCTTTCCGTACCCCAGGTAAGTTAAGAAAGTATTTTTAGTTACTTATTAAATAATCTTTTCATCGTTGGAGGTAAGAGGAGGCTCGAATCAAGGCAGACGTCATTTCCGACGCGGCGGGGCGCCGTCGCCGCAAACTGGCGATTTTAGTTGCGCAACTTCCTTCAGTGGGCTGACTACTTTTAAACCATGACCTTAGATTAACCATATACACACCTGTCACCTACAAAAGACAAAGCAACAAAACTGTCGTCTTTTTAAACTGTCATACCGGTTTATGTTCAACCTAATGACAATCATTGTAATAATAAATAAAGTCGTTGCTCGGTGTCGGTGGTAAGAATAGGGTGTTATTTTTTTAGGAGTGTTCAAAAGAAATAAATAATACCTTTCTAGGATCAAAATATCGTTGTTTAGCGCTGTCAAATACCTTGTCGCGCTCGAAACTAAACTGCTGTCAGCCACATTGTGTTAGCAATAAAATTCCCTCCCCCGCCTCAACTCATCCTGGTTTGTCTATGGTCTACGAAGACAGCAGCCCCGCTGCTACAGGTAATAAGATTGTCGCAGAGATCTGACGAAATAACATTTTCTATTTAGTCTATTTACTAACCGAGTTGGCTCGTTGGAAGATGGAAGCCTGATAGCGTGGTAATGGTAAAAGAGTTCTTGGAATATTTATTTTGTGTTGTAAGATCTGTGTGAAACAGTTTCCTATTTATAACGGCTGTCGGCTGTTTTTTTATACTATAACTACTATGTTTAAGCGAGCGGTGGTAGCTCAGTCGGGTAAGCGCCCGCTTCTCACGCAAGAGATGCTGGTTCGAATCCCGGCGCTGACATGTACCAATGAGTTCTTTGAACTTAAGTACAATGTATATCATCGCTCTTACGGTGACTGGCACATCTAGATATGTAAACCCACCAACCCGCAGTGGACCAGCGTGGAGGGAAATGGTGCAAGCTTAGAAAGGCAGTTTAGACCTTGGGGATATGTACCTACAAAGGTTCCACTCGAGAGAGCCACGTGCAGGTACTTACACCCCCACAGAAAATAGAATAGAATACTATGTTTAATGATCACTAATAGCTATTAGTAATTTTATACTCGAACTGAAAAAAAAAAAACACGCACTCACGCCTTGTACTAATGTACTCCCTTTGCGGGGTAGGCAGAGGTGCATTGCTGCACCCACTTTTCGCTAGTGTTGTTAGTCCCAATGTAATAGGGGGCGGGCCTATTGCCATTTTACGGGCACATCCAAGATCCGAGAACAAATATCTGTGTTTAAACAAATATCTGCCCCAGCCGGGAATCGAACCCGGGACCATCGGCTCAGTAGTCAGGGTAACTAACTACTACGCCATTCGGTCGAACTGAAAAATGTTTTGCATTTGAAAATGAGCGAATATTTTGACGAATAGATTCCTGAGTTGCGGCGGCGGCGGCGGCGGCGGCGGCGGGACTAGCGAGGTGTGAGGCGCGCGTGACGAGAATGTAAAGTAGTCTATAATAAGTCTGTTTTCTTTCGATTTCACCGCGATTATATTGACGATCATAAAGAATTAAAATGTGCATCTGAATGAATTATATAAGTAATACTGCAAATGATTTTTGCATAAGTAAGTTTTTTTTTGTTTTCAAATGTATAAATACACTTGAAATACGACGTGACATCGGTAGTAGATTTGTAAATAATTTCAATGGTAGTGCGAAGCCACAATTCCACATGCAAATGCACAACTGAAAATATTACAAGTAAACATTTTTATTATGTTCAGTTATTATAAAAATTATGTGCTACGGGGCGGCGTAGCAAGAGGCCTACGGGCTACGATCGTAGCGCTACGCCGCTCGTAGCAGCTACGAGCATTCGTAGCACATTCCGTAACCACTTCAGGGCTTTCGCCTATAGCTTCTCGTAATGACCTTCTCATACTTTGCTGCCTTTGGCTTAACTTCATCATCATTGGCCACGACATCTTGATCAGATGATAGTTGCAGCGTCAATCCATTCGATGGGAAGAGGTTTGTGCGCATCTTTTTCTATGGCTGTAGAGTCCGATTTCAGCTCGACACCTTCTGCCACAGAGATCGCAAGTGTAGCGTGAGTCTGCAGACGGTTCTTGAACTGCACGAAGTCTTTTCTGGCTCAAGCCATCGAGCCAGGCTTCGTCGTGGTGAGCTACTCCATCACACAGAAGGCCTCGCCATTCCGCTCTTGCGATGGCTGCCGTTTCCCAGGTGTTCGGGTTAATGCCAAAGGATAACATGTCACGTTTGCAGGAATCTTTAAAACTGAGCATCGGGCGACCTACTGGTCTTTTGGCGAATAATTCTCGTCGAAGTAAATCCTATTTTATTTAATTTATATTTTTATATATTAATATTATAAATGCGAAAGTAACTGTGTCTGTCTGTCTGTAACTCTTTCACGAAAAAACTACTGAACGGATTTGAATGAAATTTGGTATACAGATAGTCTAGACCCTGAGAAAGTGTATAAAGTGTATATACAGTGTGTATAAAGCTTTCAAATAAGATACTATCATACTAAAACACAATGCAAATATGCTAATAATGCTGAAATGTTGTTACCTAATAGTAATACCTAAAAACTATTGATGTACTACCTAATAACTAAATTATTTATATGTATAAAGAAATACCTAACTATCAGTGCTTCTACTTTATGAATAAAATTATATAACTACCTACTTTAGCTAGTCTATGTTATATTGTATAAGTAACTTAATTATACCTAGTGCATAATTACCAATTACCCATACCTATGTAAATGACTTGTAATATTATTTAAGTTATTACCAATAAATGATTGAATTGAATTGAATTGAAAGAAAATAGGTAACTTTTTATCGCGGTATTCCCACGGGAAAACTTTTGAAGGCGAAGCGAAGCTCGCGGGAACAGCTAGTTAACTATAAAAAACCCATACTTAACATCGACAGGATGCTACCAAAAATCTGCTAGACCCCAAAATAAGTCAAAATCTTGTTTATCGTATTCTCCCTCCTGGCCCGCCCGCCGCGGCCGGGAAATGAACCCGGGACCGCGACGCCGCGTGCCGACTTCCTAAACTAATTACTGTATTGAGAGAAACATCGAATTCCCACTTGGAGAAAATATTTGGCGGTTTTCGACAACCAGTCTGAGATAGCGGATGATGTTTTATTTGAGTAAATCTGCAAGCTGAAGATGCAGCTATTATAGCCGAACCCTAGAACAGCTATAATGTTTGTCATTGAGTCAAAATTAGAAGAAGAATGCGGGTTGCCGATGATGATCACCACTCATTTTCATTCCCTATAATTTTATTACTATTATTATATATTTATTTATTAATTTACTCTTTAAATATTGCATGTATTTACTTTCAAGTAAAATAGACTTGCACTTCAGCTAACTTAAAATATGTTCGTATTGTCTATTCCATCTTGTCAGGTAGAGATTGCTTTAAGCGATAAGACCCCCTTTTTGTTCTGTTTTTTTATGTTTGTTTAAGTTGTTTTTTGCTTTGTATTTTATGCGATCGAGTGTTCACGCACTGAGCCACCGGCGCCTCGGCACAAATCGCATTACATCCGTGTGAATTGGTTCGTTTATTGTGATTTAAAACCGCGACTTCGACGGAACCCTCCCTTGACGTGTCAGATCAGACTGCAGACGGTGCCAATCAATTTAAATATCATTTTAGTATTTCACACAGGTGTTAGGTGTGTTTTTTTTTACCTAATGCATTTTTTATTAGATACTTAATATTATTAAAGTGCCAACACAAGTAAAACAAATATGTTTACTTTTTAGGGCATGCACCATTTATATTACATATTTGTAATTTCTAACATGTCACTGTATCTGTGCCACGTTGGTGTTTCTTTCGCAATTTCTTATCCTCAGTGACTGAGCCTTTGTAAAATGGCGATAGACTCATAAGTCATAATCTTGACAGAGATCAAATAATTGTAAAATTTAAAGTTGAATTCATAAATGAAATTGTATTTCTTATTTATTTATTAGTATAAGTACATTTTAATGTATATACTTGACTTGCACCACAACTACCTCACAATCATTATAGACTCACTTTCTTCCATCCAAAGGTTGTCTGGTAGAGATTGCTATAAGCAATAAGGCCGCCTCTTTGTACTGTTTTATTTTTAAGTTTTGTTTTTGGTAATTTTTGTTCTTGGTGCAAATAAAGTGTTGTATTTATGCATGGCAGCGCCACTGCCACTTCAGCTTGCTAATTTAAAAAACTATGAGTTCATTTTAGTTCTGTTACTCTATACATACTATGTGGTAATTTCGCACATACTAATACTAACTGACCAACTTAGTTATTATAGCATATAAAAATATACATTTTATCCAGTTTATAAATTACATGCCAATTTTTAGGCCCCTCTTTTTTGTTCTACTCTACAATAACAATGAGCCAAGTACACTGAATTACCTATCATATCAACCCCTTCCCTGGTAATAAATAGCATCAGGATTAAGTAATCTGTGCGTCGTTTCACTTACAACACATAAATAAGTGAGTGACCGGAGCCCCCGGGACCCCTAATAGCGGAGGGGTCCGCAGGGCGGGGGCTTGTTGACTTGTTGGTCTGCAACGGGTATTACAACTATTGTTATTAATGGTATAAAGTAGATGGATCTAAGTACCATTTTATACTCTCATCCATATAAAATCTAAAAAAACGAAATGAAAATCAGTTTCGCAGTTTAAGAGCTACGCTACGACAGACAGATATACACAAAGTCAGGTAAATGTTATATCGCGTGGGGCGTGGGTTAAAATCTGCACTGGATTGCAAAATTATTTATAATAGCTGTTCCCGCGAGCTTCACTTCGCCTTAAAACTTTTCCCGTGGGAATTCCGGGATAAAAAGTAGCCTATGTTCTTTCCCAGGGTCTAGACCGTATGTATACCAAATTTCATTCAAATCCGTTCAGTAGTTTTTGCGTGAAAGCGTAACAGACAGACAGAAAGACACAGTTACTTTCGCATTTAAAATATTAGTTAGGATTTTTGAACTGAATATTTTTGTATTTTTTAACCGTTCAGATGTACTCTAACACCATGTTTTGTTTGGAAAGTTATAAGGCGATTTAGCTATTGAACTGTTATGTCCCTTTCAGTCACAGAACAATTTGTTCAATAGCTAAAACGTCCTGTAACTTTTCTATGAATAAGGGAGTAAAAGGTCGTATTAAACATATTTGGTTTGAACCATGACTTACCTAGCGAACGTGTTTGCATTCACTATTAATTACCTAATTAATTTTCACCATTATCACTTAACCCTTGCAACGTCCGACGTATCGACGACACCAAGCTATCATCGCAAAACAGAAATGTAGGTAAAAGCAACAAAAAAGATCTCCATCGCTTACACTTTAATTTTAAGAACTACTGATTGATTAGTTGGCTGAAAAATACTCAAACAATAGAGTTTGTATTCTATTCTATTCTATTCTCTGTGGGGGTGTAAGTACCTGCACCTGGCTCTCTCGAGTGGAACCTTTGTGCATATCCCCAAGGTCTAAACTGCCTTCCTAAGCTTGGACCATTTCCCACCACGCTGGTCCACTGCGGGTTGGTGGGTTCACATATCTAGATGTGCTAGATCTAGATATGCAGGTTTCCTCACGATGTTTTCCTTCACCGTAAGAGCGATGGTATACATTGTACTTAAGTTAAAAGAACTCATTGGTACATGTCAGCGTCGGGATTCGAACCCGCATCTCTTGATTGAGAAGCGGGCGCTCACCCAACTGAGCTACCACCGCTCTCCGTATTGTATCGATATAAAATATTACTTGATGCATCTTATATTTACTAACCCAAGACGGAAAAAGGGGGTGTTATAAGTAGTTTGAGCTGTCTGTGTATCCAACCAAGCCCCCCCCCCCCCCCCCCCCCTACAGATTTGTTTTGTTTTTTAGGGTCATGGGTAATATATTACCCCGAGTGTCTTAAGAAGAAGACATTACGTCAGTTCAAAGATTTCGCTATTCATATTATGTATAAGTCAACGCTTTAGTGTCAAAAATTACAAAACCTGAATTCATAGTTGCCCGAATAAACTTTATTTCGTGTTGGCACTTGTTCCTATAGCAAAGCTACCGTGGCCGCACTCTAGTATTTAGTAGGGGCTCACAGAGTAGCTATTTATCTGTGTAAATATTTGATCTGTGTCGGAGCGAGGCAGAAAATGAACGTTTATTTTTGACTTTTCAAATTACGAACAACCCTCCGTTTTGTTAGAGCATTGTTTAGCTACGAAGAGAAACAGTGAATTATTAATAATTAATACTTACTTATTAGTTTATCTTCTAAGTTCATAATATAAATACTGATAACAAAGATTAATATGTATCTCGGGTTGATATTAAAGGTGTCCCATAAGTAGCATGTCACAGATACTGGTGCATGGTGGCAGGTTAGCATAAATATCTGTCTGAGTCTGTTGCCATTTGCCTCAGATACATTATGTGTAGATATACTTACCAAGATGTTACTCTATTAATAGGTTTAGATTAAGTTAAATTGTAAGGTAAGGTTTAAGTACATCTTTAAAGTGTAAAATTTCGTCTGTGGCAATAAAGTATTATTTCTTTCTTGTTATTATTCATGTAATTAAAATATAATAACATTATTCTAATAATAAAGAAGACACTATGTTACAAACTATGTAATAGGCTTAAAATGAACCCAGTAAATGTTGCATAGTTTTCGAGTTATGGCCGGATTAAAGTGTTTAGTGATATTTCTATTATTTTCTACGTTACAACTCTCTTCCATCCAAAGGTTGTCTGGTAGAGATTGCTATAAGCAATAAGGCCGCCTTTTTGTACTGTTGTTATTTTTAAGTTTTATTTTGTATTGATTCTGTTTTTTTGGTGCAAATAAAGAGGATTGTATTGTATTGTATTGTATTGTTACAAATGTCAGTTTTACCTATCTTCTGGTTGTGCGATCCAAAAGTGATAACACAGATGACTAAATGTGACGGCTCCAATAACCAACTCCAACCCCTATCCTTTCTATTCCCATGGGCAGCGAAAGGGTTAACAGATTAGTGTTACTGCGGTCTAAGGGTTAACAAGTGATTACAGATTGAACTGAATCTGTCAGCGAAAAATTAGCATTATGGATTTTTAATGACCCTTATCACTGCGGTTGCTGCACGGGTTCATTATCGACGTCGATAAACTAGTTCAACCAGTCACTGCGCTGTAATTATCGCTATATTGCGAACCCTTGTAGCGGCAGATTAAGTGCCAATTTCGCCATAGTGGGTTAGAGCATAACCAGGGATTATTGCTTGACTTTTGACACATCTGTCAAGAATTTCATATGGAGATGACGATCTAACCGACTATGGAGAAATTGGAACTAAGATTAGTAATTCAATCAATGTAAGATCAGTTTTACATAGCTGTACGTTAAACTTATAGTACCCCTCTTATCCCATCGGGTGTTAAAAGGACGAAAATGCGAGCAGATAAACTTTTTCAATAATGTTTTATAAAGCATTGAATGATTGGAAACTTTTACCGCTGCAAAGGTTACTTTGTAAATTAAACTGAAGTTTGTTTTCATTGTACTTTGTAATGTATACTTATTGTTTTCATTTATACGTATGTAGGTATGTAAGTATAGACTGACAACATTTGGGCAAAAAAATTTTTTTAACGCTTGACTGAAAAAGAGGATTGTTATAAGTTTAAAGTGTCTGTTCATTTGTGCATCTATCTGTGGTACACGTAGCTCCTTTCTAAATGGCTGAACCGATTTTCGTTTTTTTGGTTTGTACGTAATGTTACCCAGAGTGTTCTTTGCCGTGTTTCATGAAAATCGTTTAAAAGATATGCGAGTTGGTTTATGTTATTACTTTTGAACATTTTTGTTTCCAATTATATTGACGTCCCTCCAGCTATAATCCTCAAAAAATAAAACCTAATCAAATCAATTTTTGAAAATGCCAAAAAATAGTCATGAAATAGTCGTAAGTATACTCGTATCATACTTTCGGAGTTATAGCTATATGTTGGTGAGGATTATAGCTGGAGGGACGTTTATTTTGACGACTTTTTAAAGTAAAAGCTACAATACACCAGCAGTTACTTTTACTATTTCTCTAAAACTGTTTAGTTCCGATTTCCCCCGCAGTCCGTTGTCGTCGACTGCCCTCGCCCCTTCATTAGTTGATTAGCCTCGTCACTGCAGGGTGTTGTCAGTACGTGTTTGTCACTATACAGGGTGTTTACACAGAGGCGACACGCTGTGACGTCACCAAAGCTATTGTCAGTGTATCATTGTTTGGTGAAGGCTATTTTCGGCTATTGTATTTGTAATTTTATGAGGAAGTAATATTGTTCGTAGAATACTTAGAATCGAAGGTACAGGCATATTTTGGTTAGGTTACGTAGATTTGGGAAGGTTTATTTTTTATAGCAAATTTTATCACAACCCACCACGTCCCCACTGCTGTGGCACGGGTCTCATTCCAATGATAGAAGGGTTTTAGGTAGACCACCGCGCGGGCCTAGTGCGGGTTGGTGGATCCCAACACAAGGAAGCTTGTGCTGAGAGAGTTTTCGGTTAAGTGGTCAAGCCGACTGTCAGAAGTTTTTAAGCTGCTCGAAGGCCTCTAGGCTTTACGACTGTATATTCAGTCATAAATAGTCAAAAGTAACCGCAGATTTTGTTATTTAAGTAACGGAAGACAATGTGTATTATTGTGCTGTTACTTTAATAATTCCGTTGTACAAACTCGTAGATAAATTTAATAACAGCGGGTTCCTGGCCGCGGGCTACCGTACCGATCTACTCCAATATTTGCCCGGGACACACAGCTTAACGCACACAACACACAGAATTTAATCATTCATATTTACTACAGTTCGACAGCGATAACTTTGCAACGGAAACACTGGACAAGGCCCTAAAAAGTTAATTTGTAATATTTAATCCTTTATTGCACAAATATTATGTATAAATCAGTGTACAAAGTGATTTCGGACACTGTCGTGATAATTCAGGTAGGTGTAGGTATCAACTAAGTACCTTTTTTGTGCCGTAGGTAGGTAGATATTTACTTCCGTCAGTTTTGAAAAATTCTAACTTAATATTATGTATAAATGCGAAAGTAACTGTGTCTGTCGGTCTGTCTGTTTACTTTTTCACGCCTAAATGGTCTAGACCCCGAGAAAGAACAAAGGCTACTTTTTATTTCCGAATTCCCACGGGAACTTTTTAAGGAGAACCGCTCGCGGGAACAGCTATCTGAAATAATTTTATTCAAGCCAGAGAGAGTAAGAAAATTTTCAATAAATCTATACCTACTTAAACCACATCGACGGATCCAAAATTGCAACGTCAAATATCTTTTAAAGTTATTCCTCCCATGCTATATTTAAACACCGACGGCTGCCGTTGTCAGGTTAAAAGGCGAGTAAATTCGTTCTTCCCCTGACGTCTACCTTGATGATATCACATGATTTGATGGACTCCGCGGGGCGCCATCGACAGTCGCGGTGGAGCAACGATGTTTTAATACAAACTAGATGGAGTGAAGAGTCGAGGTGGTGTAACGTATAAATAAGATCTATGCTATCTCAGCTATTACAACATCCAGGATTGCTGCTCCAGTTTATTCGTGAGCTAGGCTGGCTGAGCTGAAATCAAGGGGATATGTACAAAGGTTCTACTCGAGAGAGCCACGTACAGGAACTTCGCCCCCTCTCAGAATAGAATAGAATAGATCTATGCCCTCATTTGTGAGGCCGTGGGTTCAAATCCTAGCTGCCATATATACCAATCTATTCTTTCGAAATAAGGAATTTAATTACAATTATACCACGTACTATTACGGTAAAGGAAAACATCGTGAGGAAACCGGCACATCTAGATTCTAGATGTGTACCCTAAGGTCCCTAAGTGCATTTCTGTACTCGGACACGGCTCGCAACCTATCACGTAACTGCAAATGTACAGCGAAAAGCGGGTGACTCTCTTGCGAGTCACCTCTGACTACTAGATGCCAGATGGAGTGTCATTACAAAAGAAACGACTCGAAAAATAACACCCTACTTATTGTACTACTGAGCTCTTATTTTGAATTAGTTCGTTTAGAAGATTTGTGATTTTATAGTGCCACAAACTTATCTGTTCCGGTGACAGCTCACGTAAATGTGTAATATTTCTTCATTCTATAAGATTTTAAGATTGCCCATAGTAGTAATTCGCCCATGCGGTATTAATAAACCCATCTAATCCTTAACAATAGATGTATAATTCATTAGTAAGTAATGAGATATGGATCAATTTAGTTCGCTCTCACCGGAACAGATAAGTTTGTGGAACTGTATTCATTTGTGAAATGGTTGTCATTAAATTAAACTTTTGACGGTGTGACAGTAAACAAAATGCGGATATTTTTGTATGTGACACAGCATCTTGTTGGTATATTGGTAATCTAAGTTCGCGGGGAAGGTAAAAGATGACGACAAATCGCGGCTTTGTAAAGTTATCAGTTTATTCTCCCTTGTAACAGTTCTATTTTGGAAACCCTGTTATGATGTGTTTGCTGTTAATTACACTTGCGAGCAATGTTTTCTGACAATTTTATACTTCTACTAGCTGTTCCCGCGCGCTTCGCTTCGCCTTAAAAAGTTTTCCCGTGGGAATTCCGGGATAAAAAGTAGCCTATGTTCTTTCCCAAGGTCTACACCGTATGTATACCAAATTTCATTCAAATCCATTCAGTAGTTTTGACGTGAAAGAGTAACAGACAGACAGACACAGTTACTTTCGCATTTATAATATTAGTTAGGATTCTATTCTATTCTCTTATGGGGGTGTAAGTACCTGCACCTGGCTCTCTCGAATGGAATCTTTGTGCATATAACCAAGGTCTAAACTGCCTGGAGCGGTGGTAGCTCAATCGGGTTAGCGCCCGCTTCTCACGTCAGAGATGCGGGTTCGAATGCCGGCGCTGACATGTGCCAATGAGTTCTTTGAATTTAAGTACAATGTATACCTTCGCTCTTACGGTGAAGGAGGAAGCTTAGGAAGAATTTTAATCTTAGACAAGAATATCACGATAATAAAATTGTGCTCAAGACTGTACTTACACATCCTCACGATGTATTCCTTTTAAGTAACTATATTATAATTACCTACCAGAAGCCTACCAGTAATAAAACAAAAAAAAAACAATGACACCGTCATTTATTAACACCCGATGGAAAAAGAGGAGTGTTATAAGTTTAAAAAACGTGTCTGTGTATATGTATGTGGAAGCGTAGCTTTCTATATAACGGCTGAACCGATTTCCGTTTTGTTTTTTTAGGCTGATTGATAATGTTACCCCAAGTGTACTTAGCCATATTTTATCAAAATTTGCTCAGCTATTTATATAATAATAAATAAATAATATGTGGAGACATCTCACACACGGCCATCCGACACTAAGCTAGGCAGAACCTGTGTTATGGGTGTCGGACAGCTGATATATCTACATAGACACATAGATAGATACGTATTAAATAGATAATCGACAACCAGACACAAGGCAAACACAAGAGCTCATCACACGAATCTTTGCCCAGGGCGGGATTCGAACCCGCGGCCCCAAGCTTCGGAAGCAGCTTAATCACTACCGCCTAAGCTACGGCGGTGCCGTCATATTCACTCACGGGGGCAATGAAAAGGTTCCACTGAGAAAAACACCAAATTACTCCTTAAAGGAAAAAGCTAGCTTTTTGACGCCTTCTGCAACATTGTAAGTACATTTAACAAAGCATGGTATTATGAACTAAAAACAATAACATTTTGTTGAATTTTTTATTAAATATTTGAAAAGATTGAGGTTGTTTGGTGGCAGCTTTTGGTGAGTGGGACTATTTCATTGCCCGTGAGACTCACGGCGGCGGCGTGAGTGTATTATGTTATGCTACTTTTACTGTTCATTGTCACGGTTTTTTAACGTTAGGTATGTTATATAGTATTTAAGTTATATAATGGTCATGCATTGAAGATGATTAGGCCTTGGTTGGCTGGCCAATTACTTTCACAGCCACCTCCTATAGTTGGTGATGAATCTCAAACATACACGTATAAAGAAATACTCAAAATAGTACTTACAGCTCAGTCTATTAGAATAAAATTAAAATCAATATAACACAATTTTCAACACTGCACTCACTCCACAACACATTTAAGCACATTTTTTCATACACCAGTTACCTTTTAATTCAATTATTCTCCGATCTAAACCATCACAAGGCCCAATCGCTACTGATTCTACACCAATAGGAGGGTCCTGAAGTAGAGGGCGTGGCTTGCTTTCAGGCAGGGCGGGCCAAGTCTGGACCACGCCCACTCAAAACCATGCGCCAATAGGAGATGATGTTTAATAATGCATCATTGCAGACTACCCTCTTAAAATTCTGCCGGTAACTTGAAGCATTTTAGACCTAAAACCAGGCATAGTGGAGTTGAAAATCGAACTTCTTTCGTGTTTTAACTCTTTGAAATCACAAATCGATATTTTGAATCGTGGAAATGGCTTAAAAGACCTTCTGCATGTATCTAATAATGTTTACTGTTATAATATTTGGAATACAAACTACGTATATTGTGTATTAGTATACATATTTTTAATGCTTTTTACTTTGTTTCTATTTCTAGGAAATACATACATAATTATATATACTCACGACTGTTATCCGGTTATCCTCGAAGGGGTAGTCAGAGATGACTCGCCGGCGAGTCACCTGCTTGTCGCTGGACATTTGTACTCACGTTATAGGTCGCGAGCCGTATCGCCGTTTTTGAATGAGTACCCCCTTATCCGAACGGAGAGTATATAGTTTGTAAAAATTGACGTTCATCAGAAAATTTTATATTTATACGATGGATAAAAACATTTGACTTTGACTTTGACTTTATGCAATTAGGGTACACATCTAGAAATCTAGAATCTTGATGTGCAGGTTTCCTCACGATGTTTTCCTTCACCGTAAGAGTAACGTGGTATATTAGTACTGTTCTAGGATTGAGTACTTCAATATTACTCTAAATAAATAAATCTGTGGATCGCCTTGACCGCGAAATTGCGTCTATCACCTTCGCTTGCTATCTTTGCAAAGAGTGTAAAGCCTCTAATCCTATTTTTATAACTCTCTTCCATCCAAAGGTTGTCTGGTAGATATTGCTATAAGCAATAAGGCCGCCTTTTTGTACTGCTTTTATTTTTGAGTTTTATTTTGTATGTTGTTCTATTTTGGTGCAAATAAAGAGTAGGTATTGTATTGTAAAGTATCACCATCATTTTAACCATTAGTGGATTGGTAAATAACTTTACAAATTACGCATTTAGGCCGGGGAAATGGAAAGTTTGTAAACTGTTTATTATATGTTCATACTTCTTATAAGTAAATTAAACATCTTCTGTGCTACTACAAAAAACTTTAAACATTGTTTAACAAGTGTTTAAAACTAAACGTGACACATTTTTTAGGGGTTTGACAGCGCTATACAACTGGTAAACACTGACAATTTTTTTGTGGTATCGACCCTTCTATCTATGAAAAATCACAAGAACTACGAATTCATTAAAAGTGTAGACGACCGAATGGCGTAGTGGTTATAGAGCTTCCACTATGTTATTGTATTTTTGACGTTTCCTTATGTCTGGTAAGTAAAGTTGGTTTTCCTTTGCAGTCGTCAAAAATGTATGGGATTGAACTGTCTAAAAACCAATAATATAATGGACAGAGTATAATGACCCTGACTACTGAGCCGAAGGTCCCGGGTTCGATTCCCGGCTGGGGCAGATATTTGTTTAAACACAGATATTTGTTCTCGGGTCTTGGATGTGCCCGTAAAATGGCAATAGGCCCGCCCCCTATTACTTTGTAGTTGGTCTGAGCATTGGGACTAACATAAACACTGGCGAAAAGTAGGTGCAGCAATGCACCTCTGCCTCCCCGCAAGGGAGTACATAAGTACAAGGTGTGAGTGTTTTTATATTTTATAAGTGCTACGGGAGCGCGTCGTAGCAAATGATGGCTACGAGTGCTACGACCGTAGCGCTACGAGCCGCCGTAGCACGGAGGCCTACGAACGTCGTAGCTGCGTAATTTCTGGTAATTTCAGATTTCAGTATAATCTATTTTTTCTTACTTGTCGTAGATTTTGAGCAGTCTTTGAGTGTCTTTTTATTTGAATTAATTTAAAAACTAAGTTATTAAATAAAACATAATGACAAATGAAATACTTACAAGCAAAAATGATTGATTTCGTAATTAAACCATTTATTTTGCCCGTAGTTTATTTGATTAATAGTATTTTAATTAAAAAGACACACAAAGATTCACCATTTGTGCCAAATAAGAATGAATACAGTTTACGTCTAGTATGGGTTTTTGGAGTTTATGAAAACCACAAAAAATACGATTTCTCCTGCGTCACTTGCATATATTATCTGTCAAAAGTTTCATGATAGCTGTCTCAAGAGGCGCCAATTTGTATGCAAGAAAACGTTTGACAAACTATCAAACCTGTAATACCTCGGCGCGTATAGTGTCAAGGATATACACACACACACACACACACACACACACACACACACACACACACACAAACACACACACACACACACACGCACACACCCATCCACACACCACTTTTTACTTCGCTCACACATTTATGGGGTAAAATTGGCAATAAAACACAAGAAACAGACTATTCAAAGTTGATTTAATCGCATTACAGTGTGTTACAGTCAAAGTGACGAAATGTGGCACTTGGCGAAATGGCTAGTCCTTATACAGCACAGCCACACAACATTATATTCAAGAAACGGAAAAGCACAACTTTATAACAAGTTATATTATTAATTATAGAAATAAATTTGTTATGGACCATAGAGAAAAACAAAGATATGTGCATACACTTCGATATAAGTAGGCAATCGTTTTTGTTATCAATATACGGATGTGAGTATAAATGTGGATTAAGAATGTTAAGATTTTAAGATACTTTTATAAGATTTTCAAATATCTTTATACAAATAATCGTGAAAAATATTATGACTTCATATTTTTCCGGTAAACATCGTTTTACCTTTGTATTCTACAGGGTTTTGCAAAAAGGGCACTAAGCCGAAACCTACATGTGCAGCTTGGTATAAAAAAAAAACGCGATTTCAGTTTCGGGCTTAGATATGCCATGCTGCACATGTAGGTTTCGGCTTAGTATACCCTTTTTACAACACCCTGTATATTTCTCACTATTACAGTAGGTAAAACAAAAAAAATATACTTAACTTGGAACAATAATTACAATTGACCATTTCTTGTATTCGTAACATTACAGTACAAAACAAACTGTGCTAGATTTAATCCGTGTCAACATCTATCAATAAAGTATGTATATTGGTGTCAAACTGGTCGCGCTAGGCGAGGAGGTAGCTCGTTAATACTTCTTATGGTGCACATACACGCTACGTGAAATCGTTACTATAAAGATAAAATACTCTTTATTGCACACAAACAGAAACAGTTTTGCAAAAATGAAAAGAAAATAAATAGCACAATCGGCGGCCTTATTACTAAAAGTAATCTCTCCATGTCTGGAAGACTATGTGCGGGGTCATTCTCTAAATAGACGAACGAACGAGAGTTGTCTCTCACATTGAGATAGAGTCGTTGCAGATTTGCTTTTCCGAAGATTTAGAATAGAATAGTGTACAGTCCAGGGACGTAACATCAAATAATAACTGCTATTTAACTGATTAACTGATTTATTGTAAACTAAGTGATTATTGCTAAAATTATATGAGGTTGATAATGAGAACGCGGGTTGACTGCTAAAGGCATACTGACTCAAATACACTGAAGTGAGGTTAAACTGCTGACGCGGACACAAATGTACAGCGTGGCTCGTACATATAGAATAGAATATTGCTTTATTGAACAACACATAAATCAGACACACAGAAAACATACTTATAGACTAGAACGAATGTACAATAGGCGGCCTTATAGCTGAGAGTGATCTCTTACAGGGAACCTTATATATTGCGGAAACAAAGTGACAAATTAGATAGATTTAGCTTCAAAACTATGCAGTCGTAACGAAACGTTACGATTCCTCGTAGCGTGTGTGTGTCCACCATTACATAATATTTCGGTCCATCAATAATGAATAACACCCCTCTTTTTACGTCGGGGGTACTCTAAAATGAGTTATTAACCAATGCTTTGCACCCATGTTAGCTATGAAACATACAAATTTAGGTTGCAAATATTGCTTTTTAGAGTTTTTCCCTCAAATTCATAGACCGTATTGTATTGTAAATTTACAACAAGGTTAAAATTCACTTCAAAACACACGAGTTTCGACTCTTAACGTCAGTCAAACGGTTCGTATATGACAACGTCAATTTTAAGCCTATTGTAGAGTTTCTAAAAGCTCTATGAATTTGGGGGTTAAATAAGTATAGTGCCACAAACTTATCTGTTCCGGTGACAGCTCAAATAAATCTCTAATATTTCTTAATTCTATAAGATTTTAAGTTTGCTCGTATTGTTATTTCGCTCTTGCGGTGTTAATAAACCCATCTAATGTTTTAAAATATACAATTCATTAGTAAGTAATGAGATATGGATCAATTTAGTTCGCTGTCACCGGAACAGATAAGTTTGTGGCACTATACCTATGATAAAAATAAAAAGCTCTACTGCTAAACTCAAGTTTGGTGTTTTCGCATCATTCACTTGTTATACGGGTGGGATGTGATGTTAGAAAGGATGTTTTAGTAAAATTTAACAAAATTGAAATCACGGCTTAAAATTTTTCATACAATCGTGAAATGATATGAACAAATGAGCATAGGTACATAATTACTCTGGCATAATTACCTACATCTCCGTATTAGGAGGGTTACCCTATACTGACGAAAAACGAACGAACGAGAGCTGTCGTGCAATCGGCACGTTTGATACAACGACATATAGTCGTGGCTCGCGCAGCAGCGATCCGAAACCTAGTTTTTCGTCATATAAAAGTGACCCCCCAGTAGCCCAACAGATAAAATACTTTTTCGATATATTTCAGTGCGTTTACACAGATCTCTACATTAACAACCACACGTACCTATATAGACATCAAAACAGGGGGAAATAATAGCATTTCCAATAAAACAAAACCAACAAAACCTTTATTATAATACATTCGTAAATAATTTCACAAATTTTGTATTTTTTATACATCCAAAACACATTGATATTTTATTAATTGCTTGTTTGTTAATGCTAATTGTTGTTGCTTAATCGTTACTATGCGGGGTAACTATTCTGTCTGCAGTTTTAGATATTACGAATCAGTTAGGTATACATACATAACTGGCTATCCAGAAGTGATGTTAATTTTACACTATTATAATAGAAATAAGTCATGAGATATTATACTTACTCTTTTGATTATTTTTCATACCTAATTTAAGTTAGGGCATTGAGGCAAAACTATAGTCGAATATGTAGGCACAAATCTTACATTCAGAAGTTTCAACATCTAAAAACCCTTCATGGTTCATCTATGTAATTTCACATACGGAAATTTAAGTTTTCAGAGCTCTAAGTTTAAGTTCTCTAACACAACACTTCAATAATTGTTTCACTCTAGCCGTAAGGCGCGTGTTTTTTATTTTTACTTATACATTTGTAGCAAAAATATAATTAAGTTTGAGAGCTGCTCGGCGACATTAAGGGAACACATTTTAACAACACTAAGCGATATTTTTATATTAAAAACTTAATTATAAATAGTAATTCTCGTATAGAAAATGTTTATTGCGTTAGATTTTGCCGTTCGGCGTGTGGTCTAATTCAATATAATAATGGCCGCGCGGGCCGCTACACTCAAACACTTTTATTTATTTATCCTAATAAGTAAGGTGGGGTAAGACAGTCACCAGGGGAAGACTATCAATGTGTAATAATTAGTTATTTATAAGCAGCTTCATTCTCTAGTATGTCACTCTCACCACCACCAACTTTACCAGAGAGTGACAAACTAGAGAATGAAGCAGCTTATAGGTACTTATAACTAATTATTACACATTGATAGTCATCCCCCGGTGACTGTCTTACCCCACTACATTTATCGTGTCGCCACCTTCATATCGCATTGTGGCGATAGGTCAGCGACCACCTATCGTACGTATCGGACCAACCGGATTTCATAAATGTAAGGAGAAACGGCGTCGGCAATGCCGATGAAGTGGACGCACTTGTGTGAATTGCTATACAAAGAATACTGAATGCGATGCGTCCATTGCATATGGTATCGATAGGTGGTCGGTTACCTTAAAGGCTATATGGCGGTTCACCGGTACTTATTAGGAAATAAAAAAAAACACATATTGGACAACACACAAACGCACAAAGGTTATATTAATAACAGTGCAGTCTAATTCTTTCTATAATTTTAATAACATTAAAAATGCAAGGACCTTATTGTCTCACAAATGTCTCTATCACTTTGACTGCTTTTTAAATACTTCTACTCCTATCAGATTCAAAGTGATAGATGCTTGAACTTGTCAATAAGACCCTAATTTCAATATATATGTTGGTGTTTTAGAAATGGCTGGTGGTTTTAAAGCACTATGACGGCTATTCCGATATGTTACCCTAGAAAATTCACCCTAGGGTGTCTGAGAATCAACCCTAGGTAAAAACGAATAGTAGGGTAAATTATTGGGCGTAGGCATGTTTCCCCAGGGTAAATATTTCAGGGTAACATTGAAACAACCGCATTTTGAAGGAAGCGACCCGCGCCGCTGACTACAATAACATTTGGACATTTTACAATAATTATGATTCATGCAAAAATATTAAATTCTCGATATATTCACAATAATACATGGTACGACTATTTACATGGCACTACGCTACGGCGCGGTATTGGACACAGAGCTTTATGCTTAATGTGCATAAAGTCGAATTTTCAAAAATAAGAAAAGATTGCGGCGGACTTGGTTGATAAGAATTTGGCGACTTGGGTATTTGTTTTTTATAATATTTATGTGTGTAATGTACTCGTACGGATAGAAATTGTATCAGTGCTCAGACTGCTCAGGCATAACAATGGTTTTTTTAAATGACATCAAATTAAGATTAATTTCTGAAGTGGATGTCAAAAAAAAATATTCATTTCGAGCACTCATTATCATGCTCGAGCACTGATAAAAAATCACCTGTACCTATATTGCTTTAAAACCGGAATCATTTAATTTGAGTAGATATATTTGTTACTATTTACAGTAGTCAGTTAATTACTGCGCTGGTTCCTCAATTAATCATCATAAGTCATTTATAATCATAAGGCAACAACTTTAAAAATTCTTTCAAAACTATTGTAATACTCAATAATACGTATGTCACAGTAGGACGTAACTATCCGCAACTCTGCAAGTCTAGGCACACACACACGCTAATATAAACGCCTGTTACACTAATGTCTGGATAATGGCTACCTGTGGGATAAAAGACATGTTGTCACTGTCTAAAACACAATGACCGTTTGTTCAAAAAAAGCAATAGGCGATAATATGAGAGTATATAGAAATACAACGATAGTATCGTCACGATTCCTTGCCTGTGGAAACAGCCCCAATAAACGACATTTTATATTAATAATATAATACTTTTTCGCGAATTAAACCAAAGGCTTTCGCAACTGACATTTTTGCGATTGTTGATCGATAACATATATCCTGCAGTTTCTATCACGTTCATCGTGATCACGATAGATGTAACTCACGGAATAGTGCCACAAAACATTGCAGAAACAAGTTAAAGCTTAAAACATGCTACAGTTTGGCACTTGATTACGAAACCTGCATAACACATCTATAGGGAGAGTAAGAGTACACTAGGAACCACGCAACTTGACCAAAGATGCGACTATGGCGGCCATTGACAACAAATGATAAGAGAGGATTAAAGGTAAGGCGTAATTTTGTGAGTTGTGCGCGGCAGAAAAGTGTGCGCGGGGACGAGGGGGGCGGGGAAGTTACTCGCTCCCCTCGTCCCCGCGCACAACTCACAAAATTACGCTCGTGTGGCCTCACCCTAATACCTATCGGTATCGGACCAAGCGGATTTTCATAAATAAATGGAGAAACGGCGCCGGCAATGCCGATGAAGTGGACGCAGTTGTGTGAATTTCTATACCAAGAACACTATGAATGTATGAATGCGATGCGTCCGTTGTGTGCGATGCCGAAAGGTGGACCCTTGCCTTAAAAGTGACATCTACGCATAGGTCAAGTTACGTAGTTTCTATTAAATAAATAAAAATAAAAAAACAAACTAATATAGCAGTGCATTTAATTAATATTAAAAATGAGCGAATACAGGCGGACAGTCGAGACGGAGAATACACCTCCTCTCTTCACACACAGGTAATAACGCAACCAAAATTATCATTGTCAAGATTACTTTCAAATTTTGGTCAATAAACTAAAGTTTTTCATGAAAAAATTAATAAAAACTGAAAGAAATATTTGTTTTATAAATGGGTAAAAAATGTTGTGGAACTTCAATGTAGGTTTTTAGCTCCAAGTTCTCCATAGTCGGTTATATCGAAACCAGGGAAAGGTTGATCAATTATACGTCATCTCCATAATTCTTGACAGATGTGTCAAAATTCGAGCAATAATCCCTGGTTATGCTCTAACCCACTATGAGAAATTGGCACTTAAGGTTATAAAATATGGATTTGGTCAAACACACACTTATGTTATAAAAGCAGTTTATTTTGAGCAACCATTTTGTACCGACGACGGTCGGGTTCTGTTTTTTTTTTCATAAAAATCAGTTTTCTACAATCATAGACATTTTGAATACAAAAATTAACAGTTTTTAATAAAGAAAACACAATCGATAGACCAAACCGCGTGATTAGCTATAGCGATCGCCCAAAATGACAGCTGTCAGATATCAAATATGTATACAACCCATTACTGAAGAACCAAACAGATTTAACAGAGGCCTCGCGGCACCGATCCGTTATCGGCATCGATAGATAGGTTTAACATACGTTACACCAATCACAGCGCCGTTTTAATCGCGATTCAAGATATAGTAACGTTTATCTACGTCGATAACGGACCCGTGCAGCGGTGACAGGCATCGAAAACTGTCCGCGGATCGAGTGCATCATGATAAAATGATACAGTTGCTAATGTGGTATAGTAAGCCAAAAGAGACACAGCTCGTCATACTTAACAACTTTCGGAAATTAGGTAAAAAAATATAGTACTTGACTTTTAACTATGGGATTAAAAGCCACGTAACTTCAAGCTTCTATGGAGAAGCAAATGTATTTTCTTTCGCGATTTCACAAAACTTATTCAGAAAGACAATGCGTCATCCCTTCGCGCTATACCTTTTTTAACACGCTGTATGTTATTATTTTTTGTAAGAAAACACATGCTCTATATAAATTTCAGTAATCTGTGTTAATAAAGATACTGGTAACAGTGTACATATTTTGATACCGACAGCTGCCAAGTTAGCACATTACATGGAAGCGCTTACCCAGCTACAATGCAAGTAAAAATAACAGAGGAAAAACTAATTGAACTAAACGTAACTAAAATTAATAATAAAACTAATAATTACATGTTAATCAATTATTATAATAATAGTAACAAAGAAACATAATTTTATGTGATAATACGCCGCTCGCTCCATTTGAGAAGAATTTTATAATCATTTGTAGAATTAACTAATGAGTTTGAAACAATACTTAAAATCTGCCAGCTGAAGTGGCTGGCGAAAAGTGGGTGCAGCAATGCATCTCTGCCTACCCCCGCAAGGGAGTACATTAGTACAAGGAGTGAGTGTTTGTTTTTTCAGCCAGCTAACAGTGGCAGTGGGGCCAAATAATATACCTGCAAATGCCCTTTTTTAAGATGGCTTGTTAGTGTGACTGGCTGTTTTTGATATTTTTTTATCAAATATAGCTTAGCAGTTCAGTTAAAGGAAACTTCAAAAAAGGAATCAATTTCTATAATTCTGTTTTTTAGTTATTATTTTGTCATTATTTCTTTATGGTGGTGTTCCAAAAAGCAATGCAGAAAATTATTATTTTACTGTTGGGGTTTTCAAACCAAATTAAAAAAGAAGGAAGTTCTAAAATCATTCGTAGATTTGTATTTTAAATATCAGTCAGGTTGTTAGAAGGAAATTACAAAAAGTGACTTTTCCACTGAAGAAGGGAGAATTCGTGGCAATGCTACTCTCTGGAAGCGAGGAGGCGAGCGGCTATCATACATACAGTTTAAAGGTATTATACATTAAAATTAACATCTAACGATACTTATTCACACGGTATTGGTACGGGTGAGGACATGGCACGCGCTCCGCCTCGGCAGGGTATGGACACAAAAATACAAAAGTTTTCCGTAAAAGGTAGGTACGGTCAGCTGCATAAGTTGCTATACACTTCTGTACCTTGTCAAACTGACGAACCGTCAATGTTCCAATGAATTGATAGGCGGTTTCAGATTGACAAGGTACAAAAGTGTATAGCTACGTATGCAGCTAACTATACTTTCATATTTTAGGGTATCAGCACATATAAGCGTAACGTAAACGGATCGCCTTTTTTACTTCTGTCAACCAGGCGTTCGCGAGCTCGCGTTATAAGGGTGAAGCCACACGAGCGTAATTTTGTGAGTTGTGAGCGGCGCACACTGTTCTGCCGGACTGCTTGACAGAAAACAAAAAAAAACAACGATCCCTTTACGTTAAGCTTGTATGTGCGGAGGGTGACCTTTAACTTTTAAATGCTCATCATTCATTTTTATACTCTATATTAGAATGGCTAAAACATAATTGAAGATATAATATTGAAGTACTCTTTAGTATAATAAATGTCCATTATCCACTGCCAAATACGGAGCTTATTATTTTATTACAAAAATAATAACATTTGCTATTTTGTATATTAATAATATTATGATAAGGGTTATTTATTGCATTCCACTAATTCAGCATAACACAAACTGCGGGGAAGAAACTATGTTACTGTAACATTAACAAAACAGACATTTTGAACATTTGAGAAAGAAAATACAGGAGTTGCGCAGAATAACAAAGAAGAACATACGATGCAAAATCAAATAACAATTCAGAACAAAATAAAAAATTCCCAATAATAGAAAACAGGGTGAAGAATACACAATATTGGATTTCAACTTACTAATATTGTCTAGCAGACATGCGTCACTACAGTCGTCGAAAAATAGGCCCGTTTGGACAGCTACACAAATTTGCTATTTACTCTTGATTATTTCATGAAATTCATAAAAAGACACATATTCTGGCTTATTATTTAACGGCCGAAAGAAAAAAGAACTTTTGAAGCACCAAAACTTACTTATTGTTTAGATTTTTAATGATTTAAATTTGACACCAGCTGTTATCCCATACATTTTGGAGCTGTCCAAATGGGTCTATTATATTTCGACGACTGTAGGTTCCAGATGTTTTCGATACAGAGGCGTTATCATTCAATACTTTAGTGGCTAAAACAGTTACGAGCGTGATTGAAACTGATATTTTTACTAATTAACTGCACAACGATACATAAGAAAACGATAAAAAAACAACATAATAAACGAATTTTTAAAAGAACTTTTGTAAAGAGAAAAGATATGTAAAATTTTATTTACTTGTGAAGTTTAGTTTAAACGTTATAGTTACTTATTGCACAAGCGGTCACCATTGCGTATCCTAAATTCCGACTTTTACCGTAACATCTCTACACGAGGCCTAATCACTATTTTTTTCCAACGCATACGGACGTACAGACATACAAGTTAATAAAATACAAACTCCCTAAAACAGAAAGTGAAGAAACGTAACCTCAAGAAAACACCTTACATACGTGGTTCTGTTAAGAAAAACTGGCCTACATTATATTATTAAAAATAGCTCACTCTACACATACATAGCGACGGCTCACTCACACATGTACATTATATTTACACACACAAAGCTAAGGCATCGACGTCACAAATCAAAACAAAGTTATTATAAAAAACTCGTGTGTTCAAATTCTTAACGTGACGATATCTAGAACCGTGGGAAATATCGGTAACTTTCACAAAAAAAAAACAGTACTACATCTATACGTTTTTTTTATATATATATATAAAATTCTGTGACAATTCCGTGCGCATCCCGCCTTTAATACAATGGGATAGAGTCGGGAATACGCACGAAACATTTTCAGATACTGGAATCACCTGAGGACAAAAACACATGATATTTTGGCAAATCGCACTAAGCGTCCTTTTAGTATGGTGTGTAATACCACACGCCCTTGCACGCACTACACATCCTACCCCATTTCACATATATTGCGCTTCCCTTACAGTTACTTATCATCAATCAAGTGATTTAAACTGATCATAGATTCTATATTTCGGATCTTAGTAGAGGCAACACCATCTTATTGGATATTGTATAACAGGCCCTCATAGCATATTTTCTTTATATTTATAAGATCTTATCTTCAGTTATCTTAATTATATATCTTCTATAATCAATTTAAATCACCGCCATCAATGTTTACAAACACCAAATAAAATGTTCACTCTCGACAAAAAAAAGAAACACTCCAAAATTCACACCCCGAACTAGCGCAATATATGTCGAAATAAACCTTATTTTATAAACTCTTTCACATCACAACACGAATCTTCTGGAATCCTGGACCTTTTCTCGCAGCCCTCCCACTGGCGAAAAACAGGGTGCCCCACTAATGCTGCTTTCTTAGTAATGAAAGTATGTTTTGTTTCAGCAAGGTTCTATGCTTAGGATATGCCATTAATTTATTGCATTTTGTGTAATTAATTTCAAGGCCATCTATATCCTATACTATTGCAGCATTCAGTAACCACTAACGCCATCTATCGGCAACTGCGCGAACTTTCATAAGCAGCGCCATCTCTTGATAGTTTTGCGTAATAGCAGACAGCGCCATCTCTGGGTCAGTGGCGGCACCCCGTCGCTTGTGGGCCGCACTAGCTGGGCTTGGGGCAAGGGCGCGGCGCGCTGAGTCACTCCGAGTTGTTGAAGTACTCGGACGCGTTGCCGCGGCATATCGGGCACGTCCGGTTTGACTGAAACAAAAGGCTTCATTTTAGAAAGCTGGAGGGAATTTTGAAATATTATTTCGAGGCCATCTGACTCGGTTATTAATTTTATTTTCTGACGGCAACTAAATGTATAAACAAGTTTCTACTACTAACACTTAATAGCGCCATCTGTGGCTGACTTCTCATGACAATCAATCCTAATCTACAAATATGTATTGTAAGAGTCCTGGCTCACCGGCCAGAAAATGGCTGCTATTGGCTACTCCATTTGGCATCTGAAGGAAGCCAGAAGGGCTAGTACGGAGCGCATTTAAGACGTGACAAAAGTTCTCCGTCAAGAGCCAACGGGCTCTTGAGGCTGCGCGACGTAAGTGAGTGCGATGCAAAACTTATGTCACGTCTTACATGCACCCCGTGCTACTAGCCCAAAGGTAGCCATGGCTACGTAGCCGGCGACGTGGCCATGGCGACCCGTCGATGAAGTGACGAAGAGTTAGATCGGGGGAAAAGCTAGTAAATTAATATTGACGGCCGAATGGTGTATCGGGGGAAAAGCTAGTAAATTCATATTGACGGCCGAATGGTGTAGTGGTTAGTGACCTTGACTGCTATGCCGAAGGTCCCGTGTTCGATTCCCGGCTGGGGTAGATATTATTATTTATTATCGCACTCACCCGCAGCCACTTGTCGACGCACTTGGCGTGGAACTCGTGCGCGCACGGCAGCACGCGCAGCGTCTGGCGCGCCTCGAACTCGCACATGCACACCACGCACGAACTCTGCTCGCCTGCAACGGACATTATCACTTTAGTTTCTAGGACGTCATACAGCAATGTTGTATGATTTTCGAAGTATACCTAAATGAAATACCACGAAACGATGCGTTGCATCGCCGTTCTTTACTTCAACTCCCAGCTTCCCTTATTATTCAGATATACTTGGTCACCCAAAATATGTTTATTCACATCAAGTCGGGGTCACCACTTTAAAGGATTGGTTCAGAAGAAAAGGTGATCCTCTTGCACTTTACTGTCTCACTATTACAAACTCAGCAGGTCGTATCGTCAACAACGCAGACAACGCAGAGCAAAGCAAACGTAGCCACAGTCTCATATGGCATAATATAATATCCTTTTTTAATAGGTAAGTATTTTTAAATAAACCTTTTTTAACCAATATTTATAGCCACTTACCATCCCCATGCTGTGTGTATTTATAGCTCTGCACTTCTCGGTTAATAGGGGACCGTAATACACTGCCGTAATAACTGTACATATTGGACAGTTTCCTCACACTTTTTTCATATATACCACAAAATGGCCTTATTTAACCTTAAAAAGGACTCACCACCAGCATGCTGCGTGTACTTGTAGCTGGGCAGTAAGTCGATCTCGGCCCTGTGCAGGCCGCGCGGCTTGGCCTCCCCGAGCCGCTCGGCCAGCGACAGCAGCGCCTCGTAGTTCTCCGTCTCCGGCGAGTCGGGCGACTCGTCGCTGCGCGCGTCGGGGTACGGGGAGAGGGGGAACATGGCCAGCAGGTTCAGGAACACCTGTGGGTGAAGGTATAGGGGGCTAAAGGTGACTAAGATAGATAATAATGTCCTCCGGGTCGAATTTCGACTACGGCAGCCAATCTCATTTGGGATTAGCCATCGGCGCGGGACTAGATTATAGTGCTCAAGTGTGTACGCAATACACAGAAGCACTCTCAGAAACACAAATTGATGTTCCGACCCGGGGATCGAACCCGGGAACTCTGGGTTGTGAAGCAGAGCTGCTACCACTAGACCACAGAGGCAGATAAGGTAGACAGATATGATTTATCCAACTAGTACAAAAACATCAAAACTAAATTATAAACGCGAAAGTTTATTCTTTCATGGGTACACCGCTGGACCAATAATAAAAAAAATAGCATGTGTATATGCTACTTTTTATCCTGGAATTCCTACGGAAAAACTTTTTTAAACGAAAGGCGAAACATCTTTTTTTAGGGTTCCGTAGCCAAAATGGCAAAAACGGAACCCTTATAGTTTCGTCATGTCCGTCTGTCCGTCTGTCCGTCTGTCCGTCTGTCCGTCTGTCACAGCCGATTTACTCGGAAACTATAAGTATTACAGTGATGAAATTTGATGGGAATATGTGTTGTATGAACCGCTACAAAAATATGACACTAAATAGTAAAAAAAAGAATTGGGGGTGGGGCCCCCCATACATGTAACTGAGGGATGAAATTTTTTTTTTCGATGTACATACCCGTGTGGGGTATCAATGGAAAGGTCTTTTAAAATGATATAAAGTTTTCTAAAAAACATTTTTCTTAAAGTGAACGGTTTTTGAGATATCAGCTCTCAAAGTCGTAAAAAGTATGTCCCCCCCCCTCTATTTTTATAACTACGGGGTATAAAATTCTAAAAAAAATAGAGGTGATGCATGCTAATTAACTCTTTCAACGATTTTTGGTTTGATCAAAGTATCTCTTATAGTTTTTGAGATAGGTTGATTTAAAGTTTATATTTGCTGCTACGGAACCCTTTGTGCGCGAGCCCGACTCGCACTTGGCCGGTTTTTTACAAAACATACAGTTCATGCTGTGGCATAGAAACCTAACCCCTCTCAGAATGAAAATGCTACCTCTCCTTGTCAGTTATCTTCGCCCCAGACTGTACATATAATATCTTACCTGGTAGGTGGGCGGCGGCGGCAGCGACGCGACGTGCAGCTGCGCGGGGTGCGGGGGCAGCGCCGCCGACAGCAGCCCGCCTCCACCCTGAGAATGGAAAGTTGTAGTTGTGAAGTTTAAGTTGTAGAAAACCTGTGGCTAGGGTGTAAAGCGGGTAAGACTATACCACGATGTAGGAACGCTACGCAGACAGCTCCATCTATTAGTGATAAGCGTAAACTCCAAGGTTTTATTCATCGCACAAATATTGAGACCCAAGAACACAAAAGTTGAAAAAACATAAACAGCGCCTTCTATCATCAGCCCCGTGAACAAGGCGGTCACCAGCGGTTGTATTTGACGCAGTGGGGCTGTAAGGGCATTTTTAAAATAGTATAATCTCGTAATCTGGGTAATAAGCCTTAAATTGCATTTGTAACTACAATCAATGACAAAAAAAAACAAAAAACATAAACAGCGCCTTCTATCGTCATCCCCATGAACTAGGTGCTCACCTGCGGGTGTATGTGGTGCAGCGGGTGGTGTGGCCAGCGCACTTATATTCTTGTTAGGGCTTTTTTTAAATCTATTTTTTGTTATCTTTTGTTCTAAAGAAGAATCGCTAAATTGCATTTATAACTGATCAACAAATTCATAAACAACGCCATCTATCGTCATCCTCGTGAACTACTTGCTCACCTGCGGGTGTATATGGTGCAGCGGGTGGTGGGGCTAGCGCGCTTATATTCTTGCTACGTTTTTTTTTCATTAGTCTGATAAATTATTATCTGGGGAATAATTCTGATAACTATCCAACTATTTAAAAATTTGCTCTAAATTGCCACGTTAAATGACAAAAACGTAAACAGCGCCATCTATCGTCACCCTCCCGAACTAGTTCCTCACCTGCGGGTGTATGTGGTGCAGCGGGTGGTGCGGCCAGCGCGCGGCGTGGCGGTGCACGAAGCTGCGCCGCGGGACCACGCCGCCCACCGCGCCCACGCCGCCCGCGCCGCCGCCGCTGCGACGCTGAGGGGGAGAAGAGAGAATTAAGGACTGCCTTTGTACATTTTTACAAAATCAATAGGTCATCATATTTTAATTTACTGCCATCAGTGCTATCTGCAGTCTTAGGTATCTCGTATTGTGGTGACATGAAACGAATATCATCATTTTCTATAAGGCGTGACCAAACATTGATGTTTGATATTGTTAGGAATATAAATAACTAGCTGTTCCCGCGAGCTTCACTTCGCCTTAAAAAGTTTTCCTGTGGGAATTCAGCTTTAAACTGAAGGACTTTCATACAAACTTTCATACCCTATTTCACTTCTTTAGGGTGGAGTTTCTGAAAATCCTTTCTTAATGCTCAACTACACTACCTACGGGACCTACGTGCCAAGTTTCATGATTGTAGCTTGAGCCGTTTGGGCTGTGCATTGATCCCAATCAGACACTTTCTTCTTTTATATATAATTATTATAACAATAAACTCACATGGTGGTGGTGTGTTAAGGCGTGCCGCGCGTGGTGCGGCGCCATCAGCTCCAGCGACGCGCCTCGCGCCTGCAGCAGGGAATAGACATTCACTTATTGTACAGTGGGGGGCAGAGAAACCTGACCTTGGATTGGTTTAGACTGAACGGTTCATCAACAGTCGATTGTCCCGCGATTAAGTGACGTATCGTTCTATTGGCGGGACAATCGACTTTTGATGAACAGTTTGGAATCTGAGATCAAAAACAGACTTTGCTGATTACAAGACGGTCACAGTATAATGGAGAAATGTATGATCTGATGAATTATATTTAATTATAGGGAACAGCTATCGGTTTTCATGATAAAAGATTACCCGTAGATGGTAAAAGGTGGACGATGATAACCATGGCCTGAGTGTTGCGTGGCTCCTTGCGAGAGGTCTATGTCCAGCTGTGAGCGATTGTGAGCTAATAATGATGATGGAACCGACCAACGGAATAACATTTTTTATCTTTATATGTTTTACCTCAGTATGTAACAGTAGCGGCGCGTGGTGTAGCTCCGGCGCCTCGCCGCCCAGCACCTCCAGGCGACCGCTTTCTGGTCTCTGCACAGACACACAAACACTTTTAGTATACACACAGGATAAAGGCAGCCTGACATAGTACCGACGGCAGCTAATAGATAGCGGAAGCATTACTGACAAGCATCGACATGTAGCCAATCGGATATTTATAAAAGAAGGGTAACGGGGGAATCTGTTTAACAATTATTAGATATATTGTGTAAAGTTTCATTTGACAGAGATCGCTTTTAGTAATAAAACTGCCTTTTGTACCCTAATTAAGTAAGAACTTGCTAATTTTATTATTCTTTTTTGGTTTACAGATAAAGTGTATTTTATCTATCTATCTATATCTAACCTTCTAGCGTATACGTGGTTTGCCCACTTTATTTACTTCTTCATTTTATGCACGGAAGTAGAAAAAAAGACGGAAGCAATCTCGCAAATGAGGCACAGCAATGGCGGCGACATAAGAATGTGTGGGTGCGTAGGTTCAACGAGATTGGCGCGCGGCGGCGGAAAACTGACTTACTTTGACTGTGAATGTGTATGTGTCGGGCTCGTCGCAACAATGACATCGACTTACTTTGGGTGCCTCACTTTTTAGTGTAGATTTATTATATTCCTTCCGTCTTTTTTTCTACTTCCATGATTTTATGATATGTTCGACTCACCTGCGAATTATGTATGTAGTGCGTGTGCGCGTGCGCGTGCGCGTGCTGCGGGAAGGGCGCGCCGAACTGCAGGCCGGAGTACACCGAGCCCACCTGCGAGAAACCACCGGTTACTGCCATCTGTCGGCGGCGCCGGACAACCGCCACCTACGCGCTGCGCTCGCCATTTTGTACCCGAGAGTTTTAGTTACGACACAAGTTTCTGTGATGTTTTGTACCCGATATTTACTTACGACACAAGCTTCTATCATGGTGAAATTACTCACTAGCAATGTAAAGGTACTGATCAGTGACATATGGAACGTCAATGGCAGGTGAAACTTTTTCATTGCACGCGAGTGTATTACTATTTCAGTACAGTCTAAGGCAAGGGAACCTAAGAGGGGTTAGGTTTCTATGTCCTGCACTGTACGAGTTTCATAGGAATAGGTGAAAATAGTAATAAATTTGAGCAGGTATGAAACTTGTGAAGTAATTTAGGCTTTAAGTGAGTAACAATTTGTCAGTCTGAAGTCTGAACTACGTTTGATCTAGGACTTTTAAGATGTTTAATCTCCTAAAAGTAGTAGAGCTAAGTGGCGTTCAGAATGACGAATTGTGTGACCCACTTTTGTAATTACAAGTAACAAGTTTTTCGACTACTTTTATGTAGTTTTTTTTTGGCGAGCGCAGCGCACGGGTGCCGCTGTCCGTTTGTTAAACACAAAAATTGAAATCGAACAAAACACATAAGTATATATGCAAAAATCACGAACTGTTTCTACAGACACACTGAGAGGTTAAAAAAATATATAATTATGAAAAATGCGGTGCAATATTTTTTATATAAAATGATAATATATTATGTGTTTTCTTCGAGATCTTCTACTGGAGATAATTAAACCAACCCCAAGAACATTTAATGAGCATTAAGGCGCGTCAGATTTAAAAGTAGCTTCAGATTCTCGTCTCGTTACGTTTTACGATAAATATTTATATCATTTAAATAAATAAATAAAGTACAATATAAAAATTCACAAAGTAAACCAAGGGTAAAGAATATTGAAATGAAATAACGGTAATATTTAACGTATTGAGAAATCAATCATGAATACATAAACTATTTTTTTATATAAATACAAAAAATATATATTATATAAAAGTCCGTGGACTGGCATGCCTAACACAGAAGCGACAGGGAATGCAGTATGCAGTTGCCGACACGCACTATGAGGTCACTAGTTCAGTGCAGTTTCACATTTAAGTGCGTAGAAAGACGCTACAAGGTACAATATCATAATTACATATAAATAAATTGACAATAACGAACGAGAGAAAAACCTACGTGCTCATCATCATTGGCAGTTACAAACAATAGTCATAATTAAACACATTAGCGCCCGTGTTAGCCCGCAACCCTCCGACAAAACACTCGACATAAATTAACAAATTTCAAAAGTATATATAAAAAAATAAATCCAACAAATTGTTATTCAAATGTTGACAATCAAGAGCGCATCGTATAACAGCCAACTTCTAATAATAAAAGCGACCAGCCAAATATTTTCATTTGTTCGTACCAATCTACTAAATATCAAAGCTTGACTTGCTAGCGGCGAAATGGTAAATAAACAGTGTGGCAACGCCTTCGGAGAATTTCGCGTAGTGTGGCGCGACACCGCCGCCAGCGACCAATCGCGGGGCCGCGCGCACCCGCGTCTCGCCCCCGATTGGCCGAGAGCGCTCGCGCGGACCGCGCCACACTACGCGAAACTGAACGAAGGCCGGAAATTATTATACATGTAGAAACACGGAGCACATTCACAGGGTATTCAAAGTGAGGAAGATCGAGGCATGCGGCACACGTAGGTAGATAAATAGATAATTTGAGGGGGTTAGTTAAAAAAATATTTGGAGGGTCGCCGCGGGTCGCAGCTAAGCGGGCTCGCTCCGGGGCTGCTGTGGGTTCTACGCACCAGCGGGCCCCGGCACTGAGTCCCAGTGAGTCTAGACATGTCTCACTAGACCGGATGGTATGTACAAAACCAAATAGTAAGAGCTTTGAGTGTTGCATGCTTGCCTAGCTCGACGCAACGCCGCTATATTCAAGATGTAATGTTTCGCGTTTAGTTTTTACTTTGACGTGTTAAGTCTCTTTGGGCTACAGCTACCAACCAAGATATGAAACCTTTTAGTAAAACGCGTAGTTAAGTCACCAAATACCTATATTTAAAAAAAAAACGGCGTTGTGTCAGCAGTCACAAATTCATTGAGAATTATTTGTGTTTTCAAAAATAAAATGAATAAATATTACCGACGGTTAAATAATGTTGAAAGTGTGATATAGATGGAACATTGAAGACGCCATGTCAGTTTTAGGTCACCAAGCGTGCGCTTTGGAGCTAATAATAAGTTTTTTTACAGTTACAAATTTAGTCTATGGATGTTTTGCGCACAGGAAATGCTCTTGGAAACGCAGCCAACTTGTAGACAAGACAGTGCTGCCAACATATAAAAAAATATATATTGGTTGAAGAGCCTTTCCTATGCACGCAGAAATTAAATTAAACAGTAAGTATAACTTGAAAGGAACAATGTAACTGGCACACCGCTACAGAGCCTACCGCCACCGCTAGTTTACAAATGGAGCTGTTATCAAGGACCAGACTTGCCTGGACGCATCGCAATTTAAACCATAAAACTGATAAACTAAGACGAATATTGCAGTCAAAGCTTGCAGTCGCTAAAGACCATCGAAGCTAATTTACATGACACGGCCTTTAGAGTTTGTCTATGGAACACATTGGTCCCAACATTGGTTATACTATTGCGATGCGTCCACATATTTGCCACAAACACTTGAGCCAAGCTGGTTTAAGTTGACTAACATGACAGGTGCTTAAAAGTCGTATCACAAGGGTGGAGCCAGACCGTTTTCAGCCGTAACGTGTTGGTATTAAGATCTGATTCCGTCCTGTGCGGTGTGTATTAGTGTCCCCCCCAACCCTCCCCACCCCTGAGTATTTGTGTTGATGTATGGACAATGCTAGGGACGGACGTTGCCTCAAAAATAAAACGAAACCACTCATAAAAAGTACTTATTTTAAAAACAAGTTTTTCCGCCATCTATCGGGCGTTTTTGGCATCAACTGTAGTTGAAGTGGTAGTAGCGCCATCTAGTGGACTGATATTGCAAATAATTTAGTTTTTAGTTGAGAGGCAACGCCCGGTACATTATGAATGCTTGCGTTAAACATTAAATAAGAAGTAAGTTTGCACTCGAGAGTTGACTAGCGGGTCGTTCTGTACACGCCACCAACATCGAAATTGTATGTATTAAATTGCTTTTATAAAAAAACGGCTAAAAACCTTTTTTGCTCAAGCAGTAAAAAAATACGCGCTAAATATTTAAATAAAATTTAATGTGTGAATAGATCGATAGTTTTATTAAGTGTTGGATAAGTTTCAATATATTACATATCTATAAGAGATAGAAAGAAGATAAATATTTGGTGGAGTGTACTGAAGGATGCTATTGGACTACAGAAGTACAGTCGGCTAAAGGCTCGCTCTTACAGACAAACATACAGATGACATTCTTTAGAATACACATTTATATCAAAATAAATACTTATGTGTGGTCGGAAACAAAACAGCTTGAAAGAAAAGCCAATCAAATGTGTCAAATATTTAACAGACCAAAGCAAGAAGTGTACAGGATAAAATTATTATTTCACACGCTATTAAATAAAATATGAATTATTGTTTATGTTTTGTGATTTAAACTACGACAGTACTATAAGAAATAAAAAAGTGTCAAACGAAAACAAAACTCTAAACAACGCCATCTGTTGTCAACGGACGGAACTAGGTCTCGAGTGAAGCCTGCGTTTACTCGATCTGGGCATGCGCATATCCAGTGCAGTACCGCGGTTCACAAACTTACACTAGTACACATCACATACTTTTAATTACGAAAGAAAGGGGAAAACTTTTTAACAAACCTTTTTTTTGTTAAACCACAACCTTAATCATTGTTATAAAAAATATAAAACATTATTTTTTCTTTCTTTTTGTTTTCTTAGTGTTACTTGTCTGCCATTAGCTTGTAAAGCCTTTATCAGATGTGATGTTTGGAAATTTGGATTTAAAAATGTTTTCCCCTTTGTAACTCCAAAAATTAAGTTTTTAACACAGTGAAGGCCCCGACAGCTAGTACATAATAATAAATAATGTTTATAAAACACACTTAAAACCAGGATATAACCACTAGTGCCTTGGTATAGCGATACTTTTTTAATAATCTTAGTAATGGCGTTAATTTATAGACATACAATTTATTTAGCTCTTAGAAAGTATCACAACACCTTGGCAATAAAATAAGTATAACTGTTAATAAGTAATTATTATGAGTTGAAAAGCCTCCGTGAAGTAGCTGAAATATATCAGATACAAAAACCGGCCAAGTGCGAGTCGGGCTCGCGCACAAAGGGTTCCGTAGCAGCAAAATTACAGTTAAATCAACCTATCTCAAAAACTATAAGAGATACTTTGATCAAACCAAAAATCGTTGAAAGAGTTAATTAGCATGCATCACCTCTATTTTTTTTAGAATTTTATACCCCGTAGTTATAAAAATAGAGGGGGGGGGACATACTTTTTACGACTTTGAGAGCTGATATCTCAAAAACCGTTCACTTTAAGAAAAATGTTTTTTAGAAAACTTTATATCATTTTAAAAGACCTTTCCATTGATACCCCACACGGGTATGTACATCGAAAAAAAAAATTTCATCCCTCAGTTACATGTATGGGGGGCCCCACCCCCAATTCTTTTTTTTACTATTTAGTGTCATATTTTTGTAGCGGTTCATACAACACATATTCCCATCAAATTTCATCACTGTAGTACTTATAGTTTCCGAGTAAATCGGCTGTGACAGACGGACAGACGGACAGACGGACAGACGGACATGACGAAACTATAAGGGTTCCGTTTTTGCCATTTTGGCTACGGAACCCTAAAAATGACATATCCATTCTCTATGCATAGATGTTGCGAAAATTCAAAACTATTTATACTTCTTTTTTAAACCATTTCCACTACTCTAGTAATCATAATTATGATCATCAGAAAACAAAAAAAATAAATACAATGTTTAAAATAATAAAAAAAACAACAACATCAATGCAGAGAAAATCTAACCATAACACTATAGACATAAAGGTGAAAACCCAACGACCAGACCAACGAACGAGTCAAATCCATAGACAACCGGAGCAGACGGTGCGCATGCACAACCAGTGGAGAGCTTATGGACGAAAGCAATTTCAGCGCACTATAAATAAATAAATATAAGAAACATGGCTTCCAGCCTGAAAAAGCGGGGCTCTCTAAAAAGATACAGCGTCAAAATGTGATTAAATAGTTATTTTTAGGTTAAAACTAATTTAAAATCAAGCATCCAGTTAAAATTATGGTTAACAAAAAGTCATTCAATGTTTTAAAATATTATGCCTCTATGTAAACCACTTAGAAAAGAAAAAGTTTTACAACGACGTTCCAATTTAGACTGTAGCGGCTAGCTGTAAGGTCTAGATTCGACTGAACCCAAATCCGGGAGCAAAATAAAAACTATAGGGTGTTAGGTAAGCGCAGTTTTGTGACTCGGAGGAGAAAAAATCTACTGAGCGAGGACTAAAAACAACACCACTTAAAGCTACAGGATCCTTGGTCTCGCGTTTTCAGTTACGAGCGGTAAAAAAACAGGAAAAAGATAAAAAATAATACCACGCGTAGCAAAAAAACGCGAGACAAACCACTCAAATTTTAATCTGTGCATTTTTGTACTTACATGAAAATCATACTCTTTGAAAGCACCTCAGTTTATGTGAGAGGATCCAGCCAGAAGTCAGTTTGATGATGATTACTGACATTGGTTACTGGTCATTCAAATAAAATTGTTTGTTTTTAGCAAAAGCTGCGTACATAAATTACATTACACAACAAAAATAAACCCTGCGTAATCCAAGACACAGGTATGCTTCTATTGTGTTTTGGGAAGTAAATTATTGTCAAAAACTAATAATGCACAGGATAAAAATGAGAGCGTTATAGACCCATAGCTAGGGGAGTAAACGACAAATACCGCTGTTAGAAATCGGACCTCAACTAAAGCCGGGTTGTTAGATAAGCTTCGACACTTCTCTTGGGGGGTTTCGACTTATTTGTGTGGTTATCGTGAATGTAGAAAAAAAACTAACGGAATGTGGTCATTGTCAGGGTTGAAGGACCATTATGTGGTTTTTTGTGGAGTTTTATGGTTGTTGCGTGTGTATGTGTTTTTGTTGGTGACAGTCGTAAAGGCGACGAGGTATATACTATGATTTATTTGTGAAGGTAATCTGACTATGTTATAGTAGGTACTGTGTAACTCTGTCCTTTGTTATTTTTACCTTCATGGATGCTATAATGAAGTGTAAATGAAGGTTTTTATGTTATTGAGTTTATGCATTCTAGTAGTTGTTTTTGAGTTATCCAATCAAGTACAGTATTTGGTATACCATTCCGAAAGAAACTCCTCAAGCCTCTTTAAAAAATTTGCTGATATTCTAGAACATTACATTTTTCTGCAACAATATTACAGTGTTCCTCTAGATAGTGTTATTTGGTGTGTAAGTGTATGTGTATGTGTGTGTGTGTGTGTGTGTGTGTGTGTGTGCGTGTGTGTACCAGTCGAAACCCCCCACTGTGGTGGCCGGGCTAGGGGGTGCGGTGACGACACAATCAGCGACGGGGCATGCAGCGGCCTCGCGACCTCACGACTTCCAACATGGCCGCCGGCCAGAGCTGAGAGAGGGGGCTTATGTGACCGAGGCTGTTTTTTACTAAGTTGCTGCTTTGATGGTTTAAAGCCAGTAATAAGTGCTCAATGATTATTTGCAGCTTATATCTGGATAATTTTCTATGACCATAAAATTTAAGGAACATGACGGCTATATTTAATATTTTTAGCACCAAAACCCTTGAATTATGGATATGTACCCAAAAAAAATTGATAAAACATGATAACCATTAATTTACCCCTTATTAGCCAAATCAAATCCCGTCAAACTCTCTCATTGGCCAAACAGCACTACCCCCGAAACCCCAAGCCTGTGATTGGTCGGCCCCCTCTCGCCGCCTGCGCCGGCAGCCAATCCTAGACCCCATGTGTACCTGATGGTAACGGAGCGTAGTGAGCGCTGGCAGAACCGCCGGCCAGATCTCGGCGCCCGCGGCCGCCACGGGATATCCAGCCAGCTACGCATATCACCACGTTATCAGAATGTTTTGTTTTTTATTGTCTGTGGTTACAACCTTCTTTCCTTCTCAGACTTTGTTTGTGGCCAGTGCGTTTGAGGCAAAGGGTTGTGCCTCTATTCAGCCAGTGTTAACTTTTTTTAATTTGTTTTCACAGTGCTGAGGATTTATTTGCGACAGCATTGTCAAATGGTCGATAGTTTTAAGAAGACTGTAACGCCCAGACAATATGGAATCAAAACAATCAGATAATTCTTTATTTCATGGTCGGCAGCTGTAGCTAGATACCTTATTCTTTATCATTTAATAAAAAGAACTTGGAATATCCATTTTTTTACCAGATACTCCATGTTCTGAACAGTAACAAATCTTAAAAATAACACTAAATCTAACTTAAAACTAATACATAATTAATTATGAAGAATACGATCATTTGTGTAACTAAAATACCTAATTGGAAAAACATAATATGCAATGCCCAGATTGTCTTCATGTATTTTTTTACCTAAAAAAAGTGTGTCATTTATTGATTTAATGGAAGTAGAAGTTTATGAAGATAAACAATGGCGATTAAACCAACAGTTCATTTACATTTTCAATGGCCACAAAAAGTTTCTAAAAACTGATTCGAGGCTATTCAAAATGTATTTCTTTTATGTGTTGTATACGACGTATGGTATTTTATATGTCATGTATGATATCGGTGTCTCGTAGGTTTAACATAAAATAAATCATGTGTGTATTGTATTATGGTTCTGATTCCTATACTAAGATGATGATATCTAATAACCTTGCCTGTCTCACTACCTGAAGATTCTGTTAACAAACGTAATTTGGTTGAGATAAACGCAAAATAAATTATTATAAAAATCACTATGTCGCCATTATAATTTAAACATTACATGAATCTAGGTTTCATATAAAATCTAAGTAGCTAGTTTATTTTATTATATGCAATTGATTTTATCAACTCAAATTATATAAAACCTAGATTGATTTGTAAATAAATGTAAATATAAAACATATTCTGGTCACTTCGTGTATAGGTTTTAAAAATGTTGATTACCTTTGGGGAGCTATTTGTAATTCTCATTTTATGCCATTAAAAATCCCTGAAAAAAAATATTTTACAAGACTATAGAATTTTCTTATTCACTTCTTCTTCTTAGCCTTTTCCTTATTTAGTGTCGGCTTTGTGCATCATGTCACGCCATTTTACCCTATCCTCTGTCATTCAAAGCACACTCACGCATATTTTCTTTCATTCACACAATCAAGGCACATCTTTCTTGGTCTTCCTGTCTTACGCCTTCCTACGTTATTAAGAGTGACACTACTTATCGCTAATCTATCCAGGGTACATTCTTTCAATAAAAAAGTCGTATAATGCACTTGAAGATGGAAAATATAGATCACGGCAGCTTAACGAACTTCCATTCATTCAAACATTCACTTCACTATATCATTTCACAGTTTTTTCCCTATTAAAAACACCTCAGACTTTGACTTTTAGATATCTTGCAAACATTTGCGCAATTACATCATAATAAAAACAAAAACAAGTACTTAAATTCTATTCTATTACTTATAACTCGAAAAAACATTCAATCAATCATTCACAAGATGGCGTCGAGCTTACAAATCGCTCCCCGAATTCTAAAGAGCGTTTCAGGTACGAATACACATGTCATAACCATAACCACATTCTACTACAGCTCTGCTCAACTGTGTCAAATTCCTTCAAGTTATATAGTTAGCAGTTGTCGCTTTAAGATATGAACTCTTAAATAAGTGAAGTGGTTTTAGTTTTGCATGTGGTTCGTGCTTGATCGCTCACTACAAGTTGAGTCCGCAACTCTGATGCTACAGACACCAAATCTGAGAACGGAACGACGACTGAACGAATGAAAGTCACGAATTATTGCCATGATTTACATTGAACATAGACATATCTAGGAGATCTAGATTTTGCCGAATCTTTTCAGTCGATATTGCGTTCTTATATTCAGTGTCTTCACAAGTTGCGGGCCCGTTCTGCCCGATCACATTTTTCTGTAGACCTGTATATTTGTATATTTCCACTGTTTCAAAACGATGGCATTTCAGCTTTCGGAGAAATCCTGTACCTTGACAACAGCGCATTGCATTTATGAACAAAATATAAGAGAGTACCCCGCAACTCAAAGTCGTCCTAAACAGGGTCTTCTACGCATTAGTCAAGAGACATGACTTCTCCCATACGTCTTGTTTTGCTTGTCTTGCACCCCGTGCCAGGTCTACAGACAATGCGACCGGGTGGGTACGCGTGCGTGCTACAGGGTGCTGGGTCGGTACGAACCTGCCTCGGCGGCGGCTCGCGGTGCGGCCAGACCCCCGCGCCCACGCCGCCCAGCCGCGCGCCGCGCAGCGACATCTGGAAACACGAGGGTAGGGATGAGTGAGTGGATTGAAGGAATAAATACTTTCTTCTACAAAGAAATACCTAAGGATACGTCAGTAAAATTTCTGGGTTGCCGGTCCCTGAAATCAAATATATGCTGACGCTATTATAATCCTCTATCACACTGTTTTGTTTGCATGATGATTTTCAGAATTTAAAAAGAATTATACCTACTGACTGAGCGGTAAGTTACGCACCAATGATCTATGGTCTAGTACATAGTTGACGCATTTCACCCCCAGTGCGTCCTCCTTTTAAGCTTGTCGATGACAAACGCTAGGCCTAGACTAACCTTTGTAGCCAGTCAAATTAGCTGTCTGTAGTTGCCTGCCTAAGCTACGTCGGACGGAACAGTTAAAGGTACAGTTGAAGACGGAACGAACGAATCGTCTGTTGGGGAGGCTCCTACCATGTACCTACGTGTGCTTGTTCCTGGTTGATGTCGAGCAGCAGCGGCGGGTGGTGCGTGCGGCTGCTCCCACACGCCACAGAGCTGGTTTTCAAAAGATTACCTGGCCCTTAAATGGCGAGGTTAAATGTCATGCTTGCTATATGGGGGGATGGCAAGGTGAGGCTCCTTCCGTGCACCCCGCGAACTTGGTTGATGTCCCAAGGTGCGCCGGATGTTTACAAGTAAGAAACAGCTGATACGTCAGTCGGGGATGCTCCTTCCGTTCACCTTTGGGAACCTAAGCGTCTATCGTACCTGGTCCATGCTTGCTATATGGGGGGATGGCAAGGTGAGGCCCCTTCCGTGCACCTTGATGAACCTATTTGTGAAGTTACCTGGTTGATGTCGAGCAGCAGCGGCGGGTGATGCGCGTGCGGCGCGTGCGCGGCGTGTGGCGCGTGCGGCTGCTCCCACACGCCACAGAGCTGGCCCTTAAATGGCGAGGTTAAACGTCCTTGCTTACTATATGCGGGGATGGCAAGGGGAGGCTACTTCCGTGCACCTTGGGGAAAACGTCTTGCTTGCTATATGGGGGGATGGCAAGGACTCCTTCAGTGCACCTCTCGCTAGGTTCACCTATCGTACCTGGTTGATGTCGAGCAGCAGCGGCGGGTGGTGCGCGTGCGGCGGGTGCGCGGCGTGCGGCGCGTGCGGCTGCTCCCACACGCCCGCGTAGCGCACTCGGCGGCTGGAAAATAGAGGGGTTTTTATTAAATTAACGGTTTGGATTTGCGATGAATCGCGATCGTTGTAGCGAACACAAAGAGGCCTTTGCCTAGCAGTGGGACACAAATAAGGCAATAAAAAAAAACTTGGTTTTTAACGAACTGTTTAAATATCTTTTTTCTTATTATTCCTAGCGTGTCGGTGCCGAACACGAGACGGAAGGATTAGCCAGTTACAATAGCGTCAGAGGCTGACTGCTAAGGGTAAGGTATGTAGTCACATGCTACAAGGGTGACCAGACGACGGACGTATAAAACCTCGTAAGCCCCATCCCATTGTCCTCATGAGTGAGGCAAAATAAAGACATAATTCAGACCCAACGCTTACTGACTTTTAGTTCAAGTTCATAGTGATCAGTTTACGTCTTGGGCCTTACGAGGATTAATTACAGTTGATAGGTCAGTCGAGGAGTTTCTTTTCCTGCACCCCTGATTGAATGAAAAAAAAAATAAAACACTTTGAAAGATCGAATGATTTGATAAAGTCTTCTCAGTTTATAAACTAAATTGATATCTCCGAAGTGTACCCCAATTTTATCAAAATATTTACCAAATAATTAAGTTCTGAACTTACGGTGGCGGTTGATAGTGGTGTCTCGGCGTCCGTCGCTCCACGGGCGGCGGCGGCACGGCCACGCCACCTTCACCTGTAACACAGGAGAGAATAGGACTCAATATATAACCACAAAGTCTGAAAATACCTAGAAAAACCTTATTATTCTATTGATGATCCATTTGCTGGACAGTCGTTGAAACGTTTTAGGCACCTTTATATCCATAAGAACTTTCTAGCGGAGTCCACGAACAGGCAAACGCAGCGTGGGACGCCCTCCTGCCCGCTGGACCGACGACCTTAGGCCGGTAGTCGGTAGTGGCTGGATGAGGACGGTCGAGGACCGAGTGTTGTGGCGCTCCTTGGCAGAGGCCTATGTCCAGCAGGGGATGATTATTGGCTGATGATGATATCCATAGACACGAGACTCACCTCCAGACAGGGTCCGGCACAGGCGCCGGCGCTTCCGTGACGGACTGTCCCCCGGCTTGGACGACAGCTCCCCGTCGGACGAGCCGCCCTCCGCGCGCTCCAGCGGGTTTGTGTCCTGGGAAATGTCAAGGAAATTAAACTATATTACTCTATCCTCTAGAGTAGTCTAGAGACTCCGAGACATCATACGAGGACATAATGAGCCACAGGGCTCAGACAAAGCAGCAGTTTGCAGCTGCCGAAATCTGAAACTTGTGATTTTTTTGGCCTCTGGGTCTCAGGAGGCTATTATAACGTCGCACTGGCGGACTAGGCCTAAAACTCTTTCCTGGAAGGAGACCCGTGCCCCAGCAGTGGAGACGACAGATGTGATTATGATCATGGAATGCCCCGAAGTCCACAGTGCCCTTGAGATGATGGGCGCTGGGAGAAATGAAAGACTCACGCGTCGTGTCTCAAAGTCTTAACTGTATTAAACTCTCAGGAAAATATGATCTTATTTATATTAAGGTTCTGGAATGCGCTGTGACTAAAACCGGTCAATAAGGTCTGATTTAGCTACCTATAAAATTTAAGGTATGTAACTTGTGACGTGCATTGTTTAGAGATAGAGACAAAGAATTATGGAATTAATTGTACTACGTCACATGCTACACCCTCGCATCTGCTTTGTAGGACCTATCCTATATGTGGGACATATTGAGAGGAGATACATTAACTCAGATATTATGAACTACTCCATCGAAATGGCAACTTTGAATTGATAAAAATCATATTAAGTAGGTATGTCTTATATGTTACAGCTTCAAGACCGCCAGCGCATTTTTCGGGGCATATTTCAGTAACTACCTAACTTCTCTTCTTCAACTTCAACATTTCAACTCCATCTTCATTTTCAACAAGTAACGAAACTCACCATATGCGTAGGCGTGTGGTGGTTGGAGTGTGGCTGGTGCTGGTGCTCCGCCGAGGGCCCGGCGGCCGCCGCTATGTGGGGCGGGGACACGCGCATCTCTGTAAGACAAGGGGGGGCAATAGTTACTATTTTATTTGGAGCGATACCCTTCTTGTACTTCACAGCATAGGGCTTGTACTTACACAAAACTGTTTCGTGACGTCGCATCACAAAAATCTGCGACTATTTTGACAGTTTTTTAGGGCAAATGCAGTTTTGTGTACAAGCCCTTAGCCGTAATCAGAAAGAAAGCTGGAAACTTGTAAACGCTTATATTTCCATACTTTGCCGAACCAGCACTGATAAGGGCCGGAAAAATATCCATAGATAACGTAAGCGCTTATAGGGCTTATAAGTTGCCAGTTTTCTTTCTGTATACGGCATTATACTTAGTAAGCCGCGGAATGAAAGTGAAGAGGTGGTGACAAGACTGGTTATGCTATGTATGAAGTGAGCAGAAAAATAATGAAGATAATAGGGAAGTTAAAGCAGGTATACATGGGCATAATAAATGAAGAAATAACGTGAAAGGATTTTCGGACTGATCTATTTATTTATATTAATATAATCGATAAATCATACAAGAAAATTGCGTTTTTATCTTTTTTGTTATGGGCATGGGAGGAAAGACTAAATTTGCTTTAAGCACTCCCGATGGCACGGAGCACACATACCTATACTATCATTTCAATATTTTATTCAACACAGAGCTGCTTGTGAAGCAAGTGGGTCAAAGCCGTACTTAATGGCCCTCCTACAGCCCGACTCGGTTGTAGAAGATACATCACTGCCTACCATAGGTTATACACTGATGTAGATTCTGAAGGCACAAATTCTAATTTTAGTGCTGTCAAAACCTTAAATTCGATTCTACGAGTGTTTTTGTAAATCTCATTTTCCACTGGTAAGATTTATAGTTGGACATCGCTTAAATTAAATTTTGAGCTTTCCGAATCGACATCACTATCTGCCTACAATGCTCTGTGACTCATCCGAATGTTACTAAACTTAACATTAGTCACTACACTTGGCCTAAATTTGGGCTAAACATGATAAGTGGGTGGCCATGCATCTCTAAGCTGCCTTTTCTCTATGGTTCATCTGCGCTAAGCAAGATGCATGGTTACCAGCCCTTTGGAAAATTAAAATAGAATATCAAATCGGTTAAAATTATAACACAGTCAGCAGAAAATAAACGCATAACGTATACAAGAGTCCTTTAAACAAAACTGTTAAAGATTGTGCTTAAAAATATCATGCTTTAGGAACTAATTCAACGATTTAAACAGTAATGAAAGAAGACGAGATACAAGCGAAGAAATAAAATGATGCTGATGATGAAGAAGGAACCAATGATGATAGAGACAGCCACGCGAATACAGACCTAGTGGAAGAATTAGTTGTGTTACATGACCAGGGTCGAAGAATGAAGATGATAGTAGGAAAGGAATATGCCACACTCTGTTTGATAAAGCACTGGACTGGACGTCTGCTACTGTGATAGCGAGTCGGTGACAAACACTAGACAACACACAATAACATCTTGTATTGCATTAGATAATCATTTCGATGCTATCTGCTACTCTCGTGCTACATAAAACCCTATCAGCTAGCAGTGTCCCAGTGCTTCACCAAACCAGGCGCAACCTCCACAGACACCTCATTACCTGGTCTGCGGCGCTCGCCGACGCCGGCTGAGCGTCGCTCGGCGCGCCGGGAGCCGCCCGGGCCGCCCATGCCACCTGCTGGACAGACATCAGACTCATCATCAGGACCTGATGGATACCGCGCCTAGGATTTTGGCTTCACTTGCGTCGCTGTTTAGATTTCCATTGGGAAAATTTACACAATTTTGTGGATCCCATAAATCGCCATCACAATTCTTTTTCGATAAGGTTGGTGTTCTTTTTCATGTGACGCTCTTTTGGAAACCTTTTCCATGCAGTCATATCGCCGTCATCCTCCTATTTTCTCTGCCCTTAATCCTGTTCTCGCTTGAAAAAGTAAGCTACTCAAAACTTCACAATCCTCCCAAACACTCACCTACGCTACATCTCCTCTGGTCCTGGATATGATGTGGATGCTGGTTCCTCTGATCCTGGATGTGGTGCTGCTGGTGGGGATGCTGCTGATGCTGATGCGGATGTTGATGTTGTGGATGTTGTTGGTGATGTTGAGGATGTTGTTGATGATGCTGCGGATGCTGCTGGTGATGTGGCGGATGTTGGTGCTGATGCCGGGCGTCGCGCTTGACGTGCGGCGGCACGGGGAGGGGCGCGGCGTGCGGCGGGAGATGCGCCGTGAGGGGCGGTGGTGATACCCCCGCGCACTCCTTGGGACTGCCCGCACTGCTGCCGTCACTGGAATAGAGGATACGCCCGGTTAGTTGGACTAAAGATGGACTAAATGGCTGAAGAGTTGAATTTGATCATTTTTTGTGACATACTTAGTACAAAAGAAAGTCAATCTAACCCTACACATTTGATTATACTCAGCCCCTAATGGTTTACTGACGGAAAAGGGTGTATGGTGGGGGGTGGATACATTTAGAAATTTCTCAACATGCTTATAAATAGCTACACGGCACACAAAGGATAAGTTCTTGTGTAAAGAATTGCAGTTTACACATTCACAATACACGACGCTTTGTGCCTGCGATATCATTGTCTCTCTATCGCAACTACTAACAGCTGTAGGGCTAGCAGAAGAAGTGAATTTCAATAGATATTTAACAATGCCTAGGAAATACAAAATACTAGAATCTTGCCACCCTATTTATTGTTCCAGGGAATTGAGTTGGTGAAGAGACTTTCCAATCAAATAACATCCTCAATGTTGTAAATAGGCTTTTACTATCGATATCGTTCGACAATCTTTAAAGGACTTCTACAGCCTACATAAAGCGAGACAAGAGGACGCTACCACATCATGTAGTTAGGGTGGCCACGCTAATAAGGGGCAGTGACCGCACTGGCCGACCGCACGAGCCAAGTATAGGAGTCTGTCCGGGAATAGAACATAAAGGTTAATTAGGACGGACACTATTGGACATGGCGATTGGATACTTCCAAATCACCCCTGGAATAGACTCTTGGCACGAAATTCGACCGATCAATCAAATCATCATCACAATCCATTACATCTTTACTGCTGGGGCACCTGTCTCCTTCCAATAAAGAAAAGGTTTAGGCTTAGTCCACCATGCGGGCCCAGTGCGAGTCCACCAACTATTGTTAACAATGGCAGCATAATAAATGCAGAATCGTATTGGGACTTTTGAAAGCTTGTTGTCCGTCAAAGAAAAATATATTTCCTTCTTTGCAGCCAAAGGCATTTATCTCTTCTCACGGCTCCAATGTTCTAAGGCTCGGTACACAATATGCGCGTATACATAGCTATGTGTCACTCATGTGTCGTGCACGATACGGGCTCCGGGGCGGGTGATAGCGTCCGTCACACATGAGGGCTGACCGATAAAGGGCTGCTAGTTGCCACTGACGAGTTTATCTATTTATAGTACTTTGAATGAAGCTGTTTAGGAATACTATATAATTTATCCCAAAACGGAAAATTCAAGGTCCTGCGGCCGCGGCACGGGTCTGTTATTGACGTCGATAAACTTGTTTGATGCGTGTTCCACCAAGCGCAGAGCCGTATTTATGGCGAAACACGATATAATGACGTTTACCTACGTCGATAACGAACCCATGTAGCGGAAGCTGGAAGTCATGGGTTGAAAAAGGACGTACTAGGTGCAGAATTCAGGAGACAGGTTAAAAACCTACAATGATAACCCAAGGGCGGTTCAAGGCGACCCGGTCGACCAGCTCATACTTGGAAGCGGTCCATATACAGCGAGGCCCAAGAGAAAGGGAAGTCGTGGCCAGAGCTCAACTTGCTGGCCCACGACAGAGAAGGATGGATGCGCCTGGTGTCAGCCCCAGACTCCTCGGAGGAGTAACGGGATTGAAGAAGAAGGTTAAAAACCGATGCCAGATCGTTTTGGAGCAGCACTGCGGGCTGAAGATGATACTTAGAGGTAACCAAAGTAAATAAGCAGCGCAAATAAGGACATACATCCTTTGCTCACAAGTGACGTACAAAAAAAGAGAGCGATATCCACTCATCTGCCGACAAATGAACCATTATGGTATTCAAAGTATGGACAGGACATCCCTATACCGATAGCGAATGCGGAACAAACTAATTTAAATCATTTTGTACTAATAAAAACCGAATTTAACAGCGGTTATGTTATTGTGAGTAATGCTAAAGAGCGAATAACTTTTGGACGCCTGAGCCTATTTTGATGAAAGGCAATTTCTAAGAACACCTATGATGAAGTCACCTCAAGGTCAAAATACATAGTTATTCCAAACTACTTTATTTAGTGATCTAAAATCCCTGATAATTTCGTCAATTAACAGTTCCCTTGTATTTTTTACTTAGATATATTTATTGATTTATCTCATACAACCACAGTCTGAAATGAACTAGATTCTTTAAACATCAATACTGTATTTTTTGTCATTAAGAAACACATGTGATGCATGCAAAGTTATTGGTCCTTCGGGAGCCATAATGTTGATTTACGATCCAAATAACAAACAGTACGAATATTCCACCACCCCTGCGTATAGGGCAGTGAACGAAAATATCAACTATCACACGTTTTCAACAACATAGAGTAGCTACAATATTGCTAACCTAACTATATAATATACCCTATCCTAACTAATATTATAAATGCGAAAGTAACTGTGTCTGTCTGTCTATCTGTTACTCTTTCACGACAAAACTGCTGAACGGATTTGAATGAAATTTGGTATACATATGGTCTAGACCTTGAGAAAGAACATAGGCTACTTTTTTCCCGGAATTCCCACGGGAATACTTTTTAAGGCGAAGCGAAGCTCGCGGGAACAGCTAGTAACTAATAAACAGGTATAATTTGTTAAACTTTACGAGTTTGAATAGCAAAGTGGTACAGTTCGGTCCCAACAATTTGATAGCTCCTGAAGTTGGCTGCGATTACACTTTTGTGCTTTGTCAAACCAACCAAATGGCAAATCAAAGAATGAATAGGCGGTTTGTTATTTTGACAAGGTACAAAAGTGGGCTTGCTACCAACTTCACAACTACCAAATGGTATGAATCGAATTCTACTGGCACGTGGTACAGATCTGGGGTAAAGAAAACTGACCCCTCTGAGTGTCACAATGCTTCCTGAAAGGGGTCAGTTTTCAGCGCAGGGAAAAAAAACTCGCAAGAGATAGAGCCGTGGTTAGCGCAGCGCTCCGAAGCTTCGGAAAAATCAACTGCAACGCTGACCACGACCCTATTTCATTGTATTAAGCGTGCCGATTGCGTGACAATTCTTGTTCGCTGATTAACTGCCAGTTTCTATAACTCTATATATCTATAAGTGGTAGTTACTTTCATACGATTTTGACAGATTTTTACTTTTGATTATGTCAAAATCGTATGAAAGTAACTACCAGTTATGGATAGAGTTATAGAAACTGGCAGTTAAAGAGTGACGTCATTGAGCAAATTCGGCGTCACAGCGTGCGAGTCACATCTTTGTCATCGAATACTACGCCACATTCTGACCCACTTCCGTCAGGTTATTACCGGAAAAGTGACTTTAAACCGGGTAAATTAAATGTGTTTTTTCATTGTCAGCCCGTTAGGGTTTTCTGTGCGTAATTACTTAATTAATGGGTTTGTTGTAAACTCTATATAATTAACTGTTATTAATTATTAATTATCGAGTATAAGATGTGGCGATGGACTTCATTATGACGCAAAATCGAAAAAAAGTAGTAGTAGTAAGGCTTGTTTCCTATTCTTTTGGCTGATTTGTAAATAATATAAAAATGACATATTTATACATATTTTTAATTTCATTTAAGGAATAACTTACAAAGTTATATTATGTTGAAATACTCCGTGAAATCTATCAAACTCTCTCACATCTATCATCTTGTGTTAACAGTACCTAATAGCAGCAGTGACGTCACTTGCCCCTACCACAAAACATTAATACACTTTATCTATGTGTAGAGTATGTTGTTTAATTAATATATACGAGTACTTATAGGAAACTCATTTTTAATAAAGAGTAGTTTAGTAGTTTGTAAACGACTCCAGTTTTTCTAGTTTGAAATGCCAGCCTCAGAAGAGTCAAATGTCTACAGCAGGTTGCATGGTTTATCTCTGATTCTCCGTGGGTACTTGGCAGAGCCGAGGGGCCATGTTCAGGGCACGACTGCATAATCAGGCTTTCACCAGCAGCTTTCCAATGCAGACATTTAAAACGCTGAAGTATTGCAAAACTGGATTCTGATTGAGAATTGGGAATGAAAGCCAAGCTTAAATTGTCCCTTGGAAAGAATAATAATTACGAAAGGGTGATAGCATCGATAATTGCTGATCGAAAGTGCAATACCTTTCTATTATCGGATCGGTGGAAAATTACTTTCATTATTTTGTAGGCACTGTGCCACGTGCAATGCTTGTAAAATCCTTAGATTATATTCCTTATGTTTGATGTTTTATGGACTAGCTAGTCCTAACTATCCTTATCCTTACTAATATCCTTACTAATATTATAAATGCGAAAGTAACTGTGTCTGTCTGTCTGTCTGTCTGTCTGTTACTCTTTCACGCCAAAACTACTGAACGGATTTGAATGAAATTTGGTATACATAAGGTCTAGACCCTGAGAAAGAACATAGGCTACTTTTTATCCCGGAATTCCCACGGGAAAACTTTTTAAGGGGAAGCGAAGCTCGCGGGAACAGCTAGTTGTAAATATGTAAGATACGAGTGTAAAATACAACGAGATTGAGTCGTAGCTCGCGCAGTAGCGCTCTGAAAGTTCGTTTTTCGTCCTAGAGAGACCCCCTGCACAGCAGTCATCTTTTCATTGGTTGCTCAACGTGTGTTCAACAAGAAAGCACTTCCAGCCCACATTGTAATGTAAATCGATGATCGACAAGCATGCCCTCATCATCATCACAAACATCTTCAACTTTCCCCTTTGTGAGTCACAGATGTATTCTTGTGCAACCGGAATACATTTGGACAAAGGTTTCTGCCATTTCGACTGACAAATTTCATTTCAATGTAAGAAGTGTAAGATTATTTATTCTACAGTACCCGATTTGTGTCTATTTTAGTTTATCCATCCAAAGGTTGTTAAGACCGCCTTTGTTGTAAAATTTATTAAGTATTTCTTGGTGTAGGTACAAATAAAGAATATTCTATCTATAGACAAATATACATTATCTTTCAGAAACGTTATCCAGTCGCAGCTGGTTCTCGAGGTGTGGTGTTATCAAATGGCTTGTCACTTTTTAATACACTATGATCTAAGCTGGTGGCGTAAGGAGTTTAACATAATGACATGTCATTACCGATAGATGGCGTGCGCAGCTCGAGAAGTCATTAATATCCGCAGTTCTGCGTTCATCTGGTTGCCATGCTGCCATAATCGTTAGGTTGCGTCACAAGGCCTAGTGGCCTACTGACAGACATAACGAGCCTTTCTAACGCCAACCTTGAATGTTCGGCAGGAGGTTTAGATTCGCTTGTACCGGTTTGGTGGTTTGTGCTCTTTGTTTTCTCAAGGTCCGGTGTTGGACCTTGGTAAGAGACGAGGTCGAGGGTTTGGGCACGATCTAGAGAAATCCCTGCAACTTGGTTCAAGTTTTTGTACTATAAAGTGCATTTACTCAGGAGAGGACAACCTATACAATACACTGTTATAATATATTACTCCTCACCCAACACAACTGACTCAATCCCACTTCTTAAAAATTGAAACCCTCAACTTTTTTCACAGAGCTGGTTACGTAAAAATCTTTTAAATGGCAGGTCAGAGTAACATTTTGCACTGATTTTCGTGCGGAACCGGTCGTGTTCGCCGAAATCGCAAAAACCTGACCCGTTACTTTGGAAAGCGAATGATTAAGGGACCGCGCATCTGGAGCAAACGAACCTTACAAGATCGCTTTTTACTACAGTTCGGTTGAAACAACTTGGTAGTTCGCAAGGCGGCGAATGCAGTTTTGTACCTTGTCAAACTAACAAACAAATAAATAAAAAGCATCTTTCTAAATTGTATGGTGGTAATTTCAGATACTTTGATGGAGAACATCTTAATTTACATCCAACATTACATATTTGAATACACTCATGTTCTGAACTAATTCATAACATTGCTTTACAACAACTACAAAAATATCACTCAATGAGCAATCGACCTGTGTAGTGTAGTCGAGTCTACGTCTATCGTACAACAGAACACCTCTTGAAATCCCACAACAACCCCCAGGTATCTTATTCTCGGAATCTCCGACGCTCTATGATCGAGCTGTGAGTGGGTGTTTGCTTTAGTTTAGATAGAAGCGTGCAGTTTTCATGAGGGCACATTCGGGTATAGACCCCCAACGAGGGTGTGATAGCGGTCGTCGACCCTACCCCGGTATCCTCACCAATATTCGAAACACAATACTCACCCTACTCAAACGGCAATCCATCGTAAACAAGCGCCGTTAGGTTCAAATTTCAATGAGAAAGTTTTACGGCCGAGAAAAGAATAATATAAGCGTTATTCGAGCAACCTTTGAGTAGAAATTTCTATAACAACGCCATTGTTAAGAGAACTTTAGAATTCTAAAATTAAAAATTGCCCAAAGATACACCGACGGATGAATTTGAGCTGAAAACGTAGGAACTCAGAGTTCAAAACCAGATAAGCAAGCATTTGGTGCGCAGTTGCAAGGCAGAGATTGCTGTATAGGAAGTAGGCTTCGTTATTTCATATTCCGTCTCGTTTACTCCTAATTTCCAGTCTGTGGGTTGGAGGAAGACGGTTAGATAAGGCGTACTGAATTTGGCAGCGCGATAAGTTTTATCTTGGACGAGAGTAAGCCCCAGCTTTCGGAATTTAGGGGCAAGAAAAGGAAAAAAAAACGTTAATACGAAACACGTGTAATGGAATACTGTCAAGCGTAATTTTCAGTTTCAGATTAAATACAAGACTTTACAAGAAGATACCTTACGAGGATTGCAGTCTTGCAGTACGCCTCAAGTGAATTAGTTGGTAAGCCGATTAGGGCTTAAGTAATGTTAACCAATAGATACGTTACTCACTCCAAAGAAAAGTGTTCTCCATAAAAGCTTGGGTTACTTATGTAAAATTTGAAATTGACTATATACGTGCCAATTTCTCCATTCTCGGTTAAAGCATAACCAGGGAGTAGTGGTTAACTGTTGACACATCTGTCATGAATTTTATATGGAGATGACGTTTAATTTATAAATCAATCCCTGTCGGTTAGATAACCTACAATGGAGAAATTGGCACTAAGGTATTTGCTTTATAGTGAGTGTGGCGCGAAGTTTCAAGTGTACCACCAGCATGATCAGGATATGACGGAGCGACAAACATCCGGACTCTCCTACATAAAATATTAGTAAGCTCCCGAACGCGTCGAAGCGAGAGGCAGAGGGGCGAGAGTGATAAATGTATGGAAATGACTATTTGATGCGCGGTTCTCCCGTACAGTCAGCTGCATAAGTAGCTATACACTTTTGTACCTTGTCAGCCTGAAACCGCCTATCAGTTCATTGAAACATTGAAGGTTCGTCAGTTTGACAAGGTACAGAAGTGTATGGCTTCTTATGCAGCTGACCGTACATACGGCCGCGAGTGTGACTTTAATTTGAATATTGCCATATTAAGACTGAAATCGCTTGACGTGATGCAGCCAAAATTTAATAATTTCTGCACAGTATAACTTTGCTTGTTAGTGACATGCATAAGATATAATATAGGACCCAAGCGGATACCCTGAGGAGACCTTATAATTGTACAGTGTAGCATTACTCTTGGAGAAGGTTTGGACTGTTTACCGAAACTATACTCTACTATAACTTAACTATCATAAATCGGATGATAGGATTCCCATCACACAATTTTATCAAATTCTTTCTCCTGCTAGAAAATCTTAGGCCACCGTATGTATCTGTACTGAAATACCAGCGCAGTGTCCTTTGAGCTAGCCAAAGGTGCTACATTATCTGAGTGGACATCGTTTTTGACGACGAAATCAAATTTATATTAGACCATTTTTACTTTTCTTTATTTATTAATGTATCAATCTTAGTAATAAGGCCGCCATTTGTACCGTCTATGTTGTACATTAAAATTGCCTTATGTTATTTATGTTTGTGTGTGCAATAAAGAATTATGTATCTATCTTACTATATTCAATATCGCTGTCTGTGACAAATTAATAACTTTTTTTCTCTCTTCTTTCTTCTTCGCGTTAACGTGAGCTTTCATCAGCCAGTACCGCGGAGGGCGCATCGTCGAATAGCATTTCGATCAGCCAACAATTTTGGGAGGCCATTACTCTTGCTTGTTTTTGCGTCGGCCCCGAGGGTGTGACAGGCGCGTGGGGCGTAGCTTCTGCTGTGTGCTCGTGAAAAATGTATGCGGCTTACCAAATTCGTAGACAATACGTTCCAATATTAATAAAGAACCGTGCGTTAGGCTGTATTGTTGATCAAAATTCATTTTTGCTTTAGTTTAGCATTGCAGGGCCACTTGAAAACTAGAGCTGTGTGGCCTTATTGTCAACAGCACATGCTGAGCTGGCGCTTTATTGACGCTCTGGGCTCTTTGTTCTGTATTACTTGTTATTGTCAGTCTGTTAAATTAATGTAAAGTATTCATCTTTATATGGGAAGAAAGAAAACCTCATCAGGTCACCTAGGAGTCCTAGGACCCTAAATTTTTATATGCTATAATTAAGTTCTCTAACTTATTTTAATCAAGTACATCTATTACTTTTCTCGGCAGATTTCATAGCTGCTCTAAGTCGTGGAATGTAGGTTGCGTTTCATCACAGAGTGTTATCAAAGTACTTAAAACGGGAGATGACAGCTAAAACTTCTCACACACAAACGTATATACCAAGATCTACGGTGCTATGCTACCAATTTGTGTCGGCCAGTTTGGTGTCCGCGTCAATACGCTCATTAATTAAACATTATTATGATTGCGAAACTAGGCATAATAGAAATACGTAACAAGGTAAACCATTGCCATTGCGGACGGAAGTATATAAGGAAAAAAAATATCTCCAGCTAGATACACGTGCCATTATGAGAGTATTTCTTTTAATACAGCGTAATTTTCTTAACATCAGCGGATTTTTTTTTAGGTAAAACTCGTGCATTTCCATGCGTAAACGATTAACCGGCAATAAAAATCTACAAAAACGTGATAACCTTATAAAATATGAACTTGTACTAGCATACAAGCGACCAAAAATAAAAGCCGTTGGGAACTACGCTATTACAGTCAGATACGTAAAACCCCCTTTTTCAGTCAGGGGTTAAAGAAAACTAACAGTTGACAAATACGAGTGCAGCACAACGCCGCTCGGTTGGCAACACTGGCACCGCGTGGAGGCTACAGTTTACAAACACGAGCCGTGACGTCACGCGACGCATGCGCGCCGCGGTCACGCACACGCGCGCACGTGGCTCCGTACGTACACGCACACACACGTGGTTACTAACACACACACACGCACACTGGGAGATATCGCGCGACTTATCGTCACGGAACGCCCTGTGTGGACAAAGTGCTTTGAAAATAGAATCGAATGTGAAGTTTGAAAATGTGAATTCAGGAAACTATCGAGCTATTATCGTGTCGGTGATGTAACGATTACATATTTATTGAGACAAATATAAATATATAGTTATCATTTTGTAGTAATTTTATTACCAATTCCTAAACTGTGTTGTGTACCTATCGCGAACTTGTTTTGACAACCATTTTCGGTTTAAAATGTATTGAATTTGACACTAATTACTTCGTAAATGTCCTTTTGTTTTGAGTTCGCGATAGGGCCCCTGGCTTGAAAGCATTCACATCCGAAACAGCGAGGACTAAACTTAGTTCGCGAAGTTTTCTCAAGTTGGCAAGAGAAAGTGAACGCCCGCAGTCAAAATGGCGCCCAAACATGGGACTTATGTGGCCTATGGGAAGCGGCATTACCTTTCGCCTCACGTGTTTGTAAGGATCGTCATAGTATACTGTAACTGGAGCCAGAGAACCCGATACTCTGGCCCACCGGTGCCTGTCTACTACATCTGCAGTGGGCGGCCATCCGAGTGGAACCTTCACCGAGTGAGCCGTACCCATGACACGAATGCTGTTCGCACTTTTTGCGCTCTGCCTACACCACCGCGCATTGTTGCTTTGTCCCCAATTGCTGAAGTTATGGTGTCTGTTTCGTCACACTTAGGCGTTGTGCAAGAGACTCTTATTAAACATCTCTGTGGCTGAATCTCGCGCCGTTGATAAAGGCAAACCTCCACGAATCGTACGTATCGCATGCAACGGATTGTCATAAATATATGGAGAAACGGCGGCGGTAATGACGATGAAATGGACGCACTTATGTGAATTTCTATGCAAAGAATACGGAATACGATGCGTCCGTTGCCGATAGGTGGACGCTTACCTTAAAAGGGAACTTGCTGATATAACTTCTAGCAATAACTCGGTAGAAACGGCTCTGAATAGGCTGATTGCCGAAGCATGTGAAATTCGCACAATGGCGGTATGCAATCGAGATTTTCCCGGAAAGCACGCTTCAGGATAACAATAATGAAAAGACCGGTATTATAGCTGTGTGCAGGAAGACGGTGAACACGCGACAAGGATCCTGCTAGCCTAGCACGGGGCGCAAGACGCGCACGTCAAGACATGACAAAAAAATTCCGTCACACTCGCTCTTGAAGCCGTCGAAGATGTGTGTGAGCCCGACGCAAAAATTTTGTCACGTGTTTACGTACGCCTCTTGGGCCCCATGCTAGCCCTTCCGAGTGCAACTCAAACACGGGCATTGCATCAACGTTCACACTTACACAAATAACATCGCATGACACATACGAAAATACTTTTATAACGAGTCACTCACTTCACGCCGGCTGCAATTCCTAAGCGAATACTTGAACTAGAATTTCTTAATGCACTAACTGTGGGGTTACCACCACCGAATTTAAGCAATTAACAATGATTAAGTGTCGCCTGCTTGTCAAATCTGACGTAACTTGTATGGTTCTGACTGATATTTGACAGGCGAGCGTAGCTGCTTATGGATTATTAATAACTAATGTGTCGGTGGAGGTACGGTAGCTATTAGGAGAACAGTCGGTACTGAGTCCAGGGTATGAACTGGCCCAAACTCCCCTAAAGTAGAGGTATTCAAGAAGCCAAAATAAGTGACCACCAGTGGCGGCTGCACCTCAAGTGCGCCCGTGCAACGCACTACCATTTAAAAACCTTCTAAATATGTACCTTCCTTCTTCCTATACCATACTAGGTACGTGTAAAAAAAACTTCACAAAAAATACCAATATAAAAACCGTAATACCTACCCTAAACAGAAATTACATAAATCTGACTATCGTTACGACTTAAATAAAATCGAGCTGGCCTATTTTGATTTCTACTGCGAAAGAATTAGATCTTATTTTTGCTTGAACAAAAACGGCCTCGTGCGCTCGGATTGTCGCACGGAGCGAGCTCCTACATTAGTATGAAACAGGATGGAAATCGCCCGGCGCGTGAGACGGAAGATGCTCAGTACAAACTGTATGCAGTTCCAGGCCTGTGTCACTCCGCGCGTGGGCGGCGCAGGCGCCGGCATGGCGCCTGCCGCCTCGAGGGGGCGAATCTAGTCGGCTGCCGCAAGCGGAAGACGATACACGCGCGTGCTATTTGTTCCTATTTCGTACTAGTTTATAAATGTCGTATTTAGGTATTTATTAAAATTTATGAATAGAAAAATGGACATAAAAAGAAAAAAAGCAGCAAAAAAATACTGTGCCGTATTTAATTGCTTAAATACGGATCGTGATCCAACTTTTTTTTTTTTTAGATTACCAAAAGATGCTGACAGGTTAAACTAATCTAAGTATTTTATTGATTTCTTCTACGTTCCTTATTTGAAATGAAATTAATCCGAACTACAAACCCTTTTTTTCTCCATGTTGAACAAAGTCTATTCCAATTTTTTTTTCGTTAAAGTATTAAATTTACAGACACAACTACCTTCAAAATGTATTAATGAATCGATAATAAAATGTGAGCTGAGTGGGATTCATGCCCAACTAAACTAAAACAGAACATCATGATCAATTTCATCTCAATATTATTATTTTTTTTTTATTTATTTATTTAAGGATCACAAAACAGATAAGTTACACTTTTAAAAACAATTTAAGAACTAGAGTAAAATTATTGTAATGTGTACTTTCTAAATACATGCGACCACAACACATATCACACATTATATGAAGAAAAAAAACATTTTTACCTCTTTCTTTTACTTTTACTTCAAATAATAGATCTATGAATAGGTCTTTAACTATAAAATTGCCGTAGCTTCAACTAGTCATTTCCAATAGAAAATAAGTTTGGAATAGCTTTGTATTCTAAATTCAAATTATTTTGTTTTAATATCATGACATTCTTTTTACAAACTCAGTCCGTTGCTTAGTAAACATTGCAGTCTGTGGTGCTGAGGCAACCCTAAGGTGGCTTCTTTTTCAATGCGTATAACCACGTATAACTTATTATGCACCGTAGTCCAGTGAAATAAGGCGCATATTCCCTCAAAAATAAATTGGTAGGTAAGTAAATAAAAACGTGTGCGGCTGGAGCGCGATCTAAATTAGATCTTATTGCTTATGGGATGGAGTCATATTTCTTTGATAGCCATTGCGAAGATGGACTTCTGTACCTGGTACTAGTTATTATTCTGTGGCAGTTCTAGGATAAATTCGTGCGCCGCACGCGGCCGGAAATTGCCGAAATAATACGAATGACGCCACGGGACTCGGGATCGGGAGGCGCGGGCGGTGGCCTTGACCGGTGGCGTGACCTACGCACGATGCACTTGTCATGTCAATCATGTCATTGTCAGTTTCACCTTTCGCGCGCGAATACGTAATTAATTTGCTAATTACTTATTAACTAAGAAAGTAGTAAAGATTTCGTGAGTGTGTAGGTATGTGTGTGTGAGTGAAAATGAGTGCAAAATACAATATTGACTTCATAAAAAGCAATAGGACATTGCAAAATATACTGGACATTAAATCTGCTGGGCCGCCTCTGCCTTTAGTGCAAAACAAAAAATGAAACTTATAAGTACCTACCTGAATTTTCAAAAGTGAAATGTTCAATAAAAAAAAATGGTTATGTGGATGTGAGAGACTAAATGCTTTATTTTGCTTTCCGTGTGTTGTTTTCGTTTCGACGGAGAAGCTATTTCGCGTCAATAAATAAGGTAAAATATATTTATATTTTTTTTACTTCTAATTTGTAATAGTTAATCTATTTTTCTCCAAAAAATTACTAAACCCATAAAGTGCACCACCGGGAATCTGAGGCACCAGCCGCCACTGGTGACCACGTGACTTTTCCCACATACCCCTAGTTCGTCAAGTTTATATGGCTTGGCACACGTTTTTCACAATTTTGAAAACATGTGAGAAGTTAGTCTGAATTGCTTACGACTGATTGTGAGTTATGTTTGAAAAACATATATCTACTCACCTTTAAAAAAAAATAGGTTTAAATTTTACGTCGCAATAAAAAATACGACTTGCGGTTTCGGTAACAATAAAACTTAACGTAATTTAATCTTGGGAGAATTCCAAGAACCGCATTATAACAAGATACAGATGAACAAAATATCGACAGATGGCGTTATTCGCCTGAGTACATCGTGAGGCAAACACACTTAACTCTTTCGTAATTTATTTATTTATTTATTTAGGAAAAATAACAGAAATAGATCACAGAGAGTAATATGCAGACGGATATAAAATAAATGCTTAAATCTACTTCCTTGAACATTTTTCTCAGGGATATAATATTATAATACTTTATTTGGTGACATTTTAGAATTAATTTAGTTGATATAGAAATATTTATGACTAAAATTAAGCATGCAATTTATTAAAAGGGAAAATAAATCATGCATCCTAATTATTATACATTATAAAATTATTGTCTAATTAAATTTAATTGAAAATTCTACATTATTATATATAATTTTGAAAATCTATATCTACAGTATTTTTAGTAAGTACCTACTATATTATTTACTAGGCTTCGCATTTTGAGTATCATCCAGTATACATCTTATTTGATTTTTGAATTTCAATTTACTCATAGTGAATAAGTCAACTGGGTGGAGTACTTTATTATACGTCTCACACATCCGTCTCAGAGGTGCTCGACTACCGCTGTTGGTCCGCGCGGTGTCCAGGGAGAACAAGGCCTTGGATCGCGATGGTCGCGAGGGTGCTCTGTAGTGTATATGTTCCAGTAAGGCGGGACAGTCGTAGAGGTTGTTACATACATTGTAGAGAGTCATTGCGTCCAGTAAAGTCCGTCTATCACTAAGTCGCTGCAGTTTGTAGAGAGCTAGGAGATCAGCGTAACGCCCTCGGGAGTGTGTCAGCCTGAAATGTAGAGCCTTGACAAACTTTTTTTGAATACTCTCAAGTTTATTTGAATGAACTGCATAGTGTGGGTTCCACACAACTGATGCAAAGTCAAATTGGGATCGTATTAATGAATGGTATAGTGTTATGTATGTGGAAACTTGCTTGAAAGGTTTTGAAATTCTCAGCACGAACCCAAGCATTTGATAAGCTTTCTTACAAATATGTTCTATATGTTCGTTAAATGTGAGTTTCTCGTCGAACATAACCCCGAGGTCTCGCACGATACTGACTTTATTTACATTCACCCCTCCGATATTGTAGGTGTAGTTTGTTTTAATGCGTTTTCTAGTGAAAGAGATTTGTTGGCATTTTTCGTACGCCAGTTGTAGCTTATGTTGTGTACAGAACTCGTTAAACCTATTTAAGTTAGCTAATCCCTTGTTGTTAACACCCATTACATATTCTCTACTATGTGATAGTCAGATAGATCAGATACTACTGGCACTACATAATCAAATTGTAATCATGCAAAACCACAGAATTCGAACCAGTGTACAAAATAACCAAACATAACTAACGTTAAAAACCCCCGACATTCAACACAAAAAATCACATAACTTTTGAACGGTGAGGCTGATTTTGATTTAATTGTTAAGAACTCTCGGGTAACATTACCTATGATCCAAAAAATCGAAAATGGGTTCAACCTTTACGGAGCTACACTACCACAGACAGACACGTTAAACTTACAACACCCCACTTTTTTGTCAGGGCTAAAACAACAATCAGTCCGTTCGAGAACCAGCACTGCCGACGTCGGCGCGCTCAATTTACCGGATCCTCACCAGGTCATCGGAAGACGCTCCAAGGTCACAGGAGGTGTGGACCTTCGCCGCGTGAGAAACCTCTGTCCCTTGACCCCGATGCCTGGTATTGTGCGGGACTGCCGCTTTTTGCTGACTGCCAGTCGCACGCCTGCACTCTTGAAAGGCAATCCTAACTAATATTATAAATGCGAAAGTAACTGTGTGTGTCTGTTACTCTATCACGCAAAAATTACTGAACGGATTTGAATGCAATTTGGTATACATATGGTCTAGACCCTGAGAAAGAACATAGGCTTACTTTTTATCCCGGAATTCACACAGGAAAACTTTTTAAGGCGAAGTAAATCTCGCGAGAACAGCTAGTGTTGTGTATATCTTGGGTTTCCAAAATTAAAACAATCATAACTTGGCTTCACAAGCGTTTTTACAAACGTAAAAATACAAATATGTTCATTATTACTAAAGTAATGCCTATTTTGAGAATCTAGAAAAAAACATAATGCCTACAATTTAGAAGTTACTTTGAAACTTGTACTACTAGGATACTGGTGCTATGTTCTAAAAAGGTGTCAAAAGCTATTCAAGAAAAGTTATGATGGTTTTAATGTTGAGAACGCAAGACAGACTCAATACATTTCATTTCAGGAGTAGGGGTACTGCAAGGTTTTACCAACTTTGGCTGCTTGGATCCTATTTCTTCGAGTGTCTTGGCAATCTGTCACTGTCGCGATGGGATTTAGGAATAAATGTGTTTCTGAGTTGCTAAGATTGCAGAGCGATCGTTATCATGTTGAGCAAAGCTTTATTATCAAAATTGCTCACAGATTTTTTTCTTTATAGATTCAAAGAAGTTTACTTCTTCTTGTAGTGCCTCTCCATCATTGGAGGTTGGCTCCGATTTTACGTTGAATAAATGATATTCTACCGGTTGCTAGAAATCATGATAGATGTTCAACTGCTCTGCCACTGATGTGTATATTGTTCAGCTTTTATGTCTACAATAAAGTGTTCATAAATAAATTAAATAGATGGGTATAAATGGCGAAAATTATGTGGTTATGATCACAATAATACCAGATCAATCTACTAGAGGTACTCTATTGGACAAAGTTTTGAGCAACTTTAGACCTTGCGACATGTTTATATGTATCCACATGGCGTTCTGAGACTCTGTTCACAACTGTTACAAGGCCCTTCATTGTTACAACCAGCATATATCTTAGCGAATTCAGCCTTTACGGTAAAGGCGACAAGGTTAACGCAATTGGGCTTTTGTGTCATTCGGATCTATTGGACTGTATCACTCTTGGAAACCTTGACTTGGTAACTGACACATTTTGCAGAGTATGTTGCCTCGGATCTGTACCAACAACTTGTTTTGTGTAAACAACTAAACTACGACCATTTGTTGCCATCTAATTGCTTTTAAAATTTGCGGTCGTGGTTAAATATGTTGCGAAAACTAAGTAAAAACTCAAAAGCTTATGATGGCAGCTCTGACCTGTGAAAGAAGCAATTTTCAAAATAGTCACTAGGTTATAATGGCATTAACATCGCATACAATAACATCTTCTTCCGCTAAAATCATAGAGACTAGATCACCAGACGTTCTGCAAACTATATCAATTATAAAATCTATTAAAACACGCATAAATTATCTGAAATTACGACGCGTTACGCGAAAATCGATCGTCCGACCTTGCCCCAACGATTACTTCTTACCATTGACATGGAATCGACTGCAAATGGCAGGGCAACGAGAGTGTTGGGCCGTAGGGTCGAGATTGGCGTGTCAAACGTTGCATGTCCCGTTCGGACCCTCTCGCTAGTGAAACTATGCTTTGGTATTATCTGCTGACGAATCACTACCTTACGGCTTTGATGTTAAACGCCAGTGTATTGGCGCAGGTTTGGACCGACAGCAGCATTGTATACTTGTATAGTTGCGTACAATATAAATTTACGTAGACATACAGCCGGAGCGGGCGGCCTTGGCTGTGGAGGCACGTTTCCTGATACGACGTCACTTTACTATGTTACTAGCCGACAAAGCGAAGGACATAACAGATACATATAAATAACAATAGTGCGCATACTGCGCTGAACTAAATACTGAAGAATAACACTAGTTTGGGATCTTCGTCGTAGGAATAGTAAAGCATCAGTGGTAAGTAAATCAAAGACGGAAATCAGCAGGATGATTGCCCACCTTCGCTAGGAGACAGCACTAAAAGAAGGTAAGTAAATAGGTAATCTTGACGAAGGCCACACCACACCGCGGAAGACTAAGAGGAAACCCTACCACCAGAAGCGGAAAAAAACTACTTAAAACGCCAAAAAAACAAGGAAACAGCGCTCCTTATTGCAAAGAAACAAAGGCTACGCTGGGAAAACGCAGTCATGCGTTATTTCGAAGAGTGACGTCACAGTTATATGACATTTCCGTGACATCTTTGACCCTCAAGTAATTACAGAATGGCTGCCGACTGTTCTATCAACCTTCAAAGTTAATTTGCATTGAATCTGCTACTGGGTCTTTAGCCAGACGGGGCCCGCTCGATACGCAGACCTGAGCCAGACTCGCTTCGGAATAGCCCGTTGACACATCAAGTATCAACTTTGAAGCTGCCAATGAGACGATAAGGTCAGCCATCGTTTTGTTAAACGAGGAAATGTTTTTTACTACGCAAAGCTATTTGAATAGCCAAACAGACGCGGAAAGACTCCGTTCCGACAGGTTTCCTAGTGGTGTAGCAATGGTTTCCCAGATTGTTATAATCAGCTTTTGTTGCGGCAGAAGTCAAATGTGGAACGCCAACTAGCTTGTGGACTCGTAACCATAGCCAAGTATAGCTGGATCAATAAAAGCGAGGATATACATAAATGACGCTCCTGGAAAGAGCTTTTCCAGCTTTGACCGATGATGTAATTTTTGACGGACTGTTTCTGACTTATAAGCACTGAATTTGGTGTTTTAACACTCTGAATGTCGCCCCGAGAGGTCTGCGACTCGTGTCATTGTGTCTAGGCGAGCCCAATGTCACGGGTATAACGACCTTGCTGCGTCACAGTTTTACACACTTTGCCAAACAGCACTCTTTGTATTTCATACCGGCAAATTGGTTTCTTATCATTGGTCTCTAATGACATGACAAGCCGTTTCAAACACGAAGTTAAAACGAGAAGTGTTATAGGTTTGACATGCGATAATGTGCAAACAAAGGCAGAGAACAGGCACTTGTGAAAATATAATAACGTTTCAAAAATATATTTCCGAGTTAATAATAGTACGCTTGAGATTCTTTGTGACATTGTTCTCAGGCTTCTCGGCCTCAAAACAGTATTTTTAAATGTATTTATTGGAGATGTTTATAACTCCTTTCATCTCTGGAAGCCCACGCCACACCGGCTGTTGTACCAGATATTTGGGCAGTAAAGGTTTTTTTGTATCTTCGGCTTTGAGCTTTTACAATCGTTTAAAAGTGAAATCTCTGTTGACAGTTAAACTAACAGTATTTTCAGGTAAAAGAACTATAGTATTTTGTTTTACTATCTACCATTTGTAAAATAGTTTCTTCTAAACCCGACATAGTTTATAAGTTTTTCAAATGCTGTTCTGCCCGTAGAACCGAAGCCATGGCAGGACCGCGTTTGTTTGGCTTGACTGTCGATAATATCTCCCCATCAAATACTGTATGTACTGCAATACCAGAAGAAATATCTATTTACGGGGCAGGACTAAGTTTTTCAGCTCGTAACCATTAGATTTTGATAAAATATGACTAAAATCATTCGGGCTAAGGTTACCTATGCCCGTAAAACCAAAACGGAAATCGGTTCAGCCATTTGACACACACACGTAAACTTATAACACCTCTCTTTTTCCGTCTGGGGTTAATATAAACCACCAACAGACCTCTATATGATGTGAAATGAAAGACGTGATTGTCACAGAATAAAAGCGAATGATTTTGAAAGCTGGATGCAACGGCGCTCAGATATGGCACGCGATGAGATAAAATTAAACGTCTTTGCATCTTCCATATTGAATGGCACGTTTCTTTTCTCAAGTAATTGTGTTTCGCACGCAATAGCCTGATAAATCAGATTATTGTGTGAAGTACGAAGGATTTCGGATATAGGATTAAATTGAATTTGATTAGGGACTAAGTACACAAAGTCCAGCAGAGGTAGATACTTGATTCACGATGATTATTGTAAACTTACATTATAATTATTAAAAGTACCAATTACATAATAGCTTTCTGAAGGCCCAAGACTACATCCAATTTTCATCGCGGGGTAAGAAAGAAATGGACGGATGACAGTGGGAGTCTTGAATGCTTGCACAATATCCATTGCCATCCTTGTCCATTAAGATGCATGTCCCGCACCAGCCCTTATGTAAGCTAAACTGCTGTCATCTGCTTTGTAAAGATTACGGGCTTTAGGGATCGGGGTATTAGTGAGGTTCGGCTGGACGCCTCATCCAGCTACCTTCGTCAAGCAGCATTACAGTCAGATATAGTATAGATACCCTTTGATGGATTACATGGGGTTAGGGTGTCAGTCGTCCGATGTCCGGATACCGGATGGAAGTTGTTGTGAGTAGAGTAGATGAACAAAGAAAACAAGTGTAAATTAATAAGTAATGTATTCTAATTAATATTATGTGTGTTTTGAATTCCTAACTGCAGGAAAAATGTGCCTTATTTTTCCGTATTTAGTTGTGCCTTACCTGAATCTTTATTTTATTTAGTAGCAATAAGTAATCATTGAATGGACCGTCCTTTAAATGCAGCATGCATTTTTACTGACTTGAATATACATAAGCTACTACAACCGTTATAACATAATTTTATCAGCAATACAAGTAGCAGCATAAATGCAAGAAACACTACGCCGATGGCTCGATAATAAAAGCGGATATCCGATCCGTCGGTTTTTCTCCAGGAGGCAATCGCACTAACAAGATATGGAAAGCATTACCGGATATGTCCGGTCTTCAACCGTCAGTTATCCGGTACGGTAACGATATCAACTGGAGTGTATAAAGTTGTTATAAAATATTGCTTTATCGCCTTTTCCGCGACACTATTATGGTTCAAGTTATTGCGAAAAAGTTATATTGCGTTGCAAGCAAACTCACTAGAAATAATTTGCGGTGGTGGTGATTTGCGGGAATCGGTGTGATTTGTATCTAGAAGGCTCTAGTTTGATTCCATAATTATGGTCTTAAATTATCTTTTAACATGAACATCACGGCAAACCTAAGTGTATGTCTGTTTTGTAGGTATCTGATACTGACAACCCTTTCAGAGATAACAGATTTCTAACTAATTATTTTGAATGTTATTTTATGAGCAATCTTGAAATTTCAAAATAACTATATCTAAACATTCCTTCAACACTGGGAGTTGGGTCTGATGCCTCTACCCTAAGTCAAACATTTAGACGAAATCTCCAAGGATCTTCGGACAAAAAACAGACGGATAAATTCTCCATCACACTCTGAACACTGGAGGTAGACAAGGATAGCAGCTTCAAAGTCGAGGTTTTTGTTATGCAGGTATAAGCGGGGGAGTGGTTTTTTGTCTCAGTCTTTCGCTTTGAGCGTTTTTGTTCGGGATCTCTTTGCAGGTGTGATATCGTATCTGATCCATTCTCAGCTCTACACTGCTGTAGTTTAGGTCTGATTCTCTAAGGGGCAGAGTTTTTCGGGATGATTGTGGATTCCTTTGATACTTTTTGGACAGGCTGCTGTCGTGTGAGACATGGACTGAAATGCTTGGGATATCTTTCCACGCTTTATTCAAGACTTCTCAGTAGTTTGAACAATATTTGCCTAGTTGTAACGCACTAACAAGTACCTAAGCTTTTTTCTTTTGCATCAATTGACGAAAACCGCTGAATAGTTCTTGCGTAAATTAATTTAGAATTCAGGCTAAACATCAGCAAAATATTAACACGTCGTTTTGATTTGCTGTCTTTACATAGACCTAATTACGTAATATCTTGTAAGAATCGAATTTTAACTGTATTCGGTAATTATTTATCTACATTAACCAGGGCGGTTTAAACCCACCAGAAAACTACTACCATGAAATAAATGACTATTTATTTATTTATATTTATTTATTACTCCATATAAGCCAATCTAAAACGCCTTTTTTACAGACTTGGTTGCATTTTAATTAGACTCTAGTGTATTGCCTTGTACTCTGTGGGGTAACGACTTATTCATAGCGAGACATATGCTGGGCCAGGTGGTGTAGAAATCTAGAAGCACCAGGTGGTAGGTGCAGGGGCAATGCCTGCAGGAAGGAACACCTTTATGCAGCTATGAATAAAGAGGGTGCGGCCGTGCGGTCACAGCCTTGTCGCCAAGGAGGTACGATTGATCCGATTACATCGATAAAGGAGCTTTTTTGAATAAATTTGTGAATGTTTCATGTTTTCTACAGTCAACAGTTGGAATATTCGGTTGGCCAGCTTGAATATTTAGAAGAATCGTTATCAATTTCATGATGATTCGTAATCGTAAGGCAAAAAATATTATAAGTACTTATATAATTTATACTGTAAATCAAGTCAATAGGATGTCTGGTCGGCCCAAAGGGCCTTGGGGTGTACCTTGATATTTAGTCATTGACAGTTTCCACTCAGCGGCAATGGTCATCGATTCTTCCACTGATAGGACCAACCTTAAGACCCCCCGCAGACTGCAGACTTTTAGTCGGCCGATAGTTTGGTCGGGCTCTTAATCAGTATGGAGATGAATACTGTAGGGTTACCACCACCAAACATTAGCAGCAATGAACAATCCATAAGCGTCGCTCGCTTGTAAAATCTGACGTAACTTGCATGGATTTGACAAATGTTTGGCAGGCAGGAGACGCTGCTTATGGATGGTTAATTGCTAATATATCGGTGGTGGTACGGCAGCTTATATTATTTATAAATAGTGCCTCAGAGTGGTGCATACGAGATACGAGTCGAGTGAAGGACGAGTCACTGACATTCCAACAATGGCGCTCGGCTGAAACACGGCCATTTTGGGCAAAGACCCCGTCACGTTTCGGCATAATCGGGCAATTATACAATCCACGGCAAAACGAAGCTGCTGCTCTATACTTAGATTAACAATATTCGACAAGATGGAGTGTCAGTGCAAAAAAAACGTCTCTACAAATAACACCCCTCTTCTACCACTGAGAGCTTATTTTGAATTAGTCGGGTTCTTAGACGATTTGTGATGTAGGTATTCATTGGTACAATGTTTTGTCAGGTTTGTCATAAGGTAGAACTTAAAACGGTTTGACAGTAAACCACATTTGACAATTTTTTGCTTTGTTTTTGTATGTGACGCGTCATCTTGTTCGTATATTGTTAATCTAAGCTCCATACGTTACTATATGCTCTTGGTCTGTGTTTGCGCGCGGGAGCGTTGAACCCGAAGGTCGGTACCTGCGCCCGCGCAACACACACACACACACATGCGCGCGCAAAACTATTTTTTCACTTCCCTTTTATTTCTGGCCAGCAACATTCGGAATAGCCACCTAGCGGCTGCTTCGTGAAAATAACACTACAATGTGAATTCTTCACGCTACAATAGATCTTTTATTCTGTTCCTGCCCTATAGAGATCTTACCAGATGTATTTCCTTGCAGGTAAAGCCCGCTCCATACTCTCTACTATTGGTTTTGTTTGACTCTGGACTCGACAAAACATGGGGCCTCTACACTCTCATATACCCGCGTCTTGTGCAGTTTTGTCAAGAGTCTGGAGCGCGCTTAACATATCTGGATATGTCCACAAGTTATAAATGTATGTTTTGTGTAACATACTGTTGAATTGTATGTATTGTATTAATTCTCTTTCACCTTTTAATTATTCATGATCCATTGTTCAGTAGCTGATATAACAAAGTATGAAAGGGCTTGTTTCACAAAACTGAAACTACTTGTAAGATAAGAAGGTTTAACAGGTAGACATAATTTAAACTCCATGTAGAGAGATAGAATATCTTATGGTTTTCTTTACCATATAGTTTATCTTATGAATAACTAATCTGCCTAGCACTTTGCTAAGACATTCTGTTCTGAATCTGCTTCCAAAAGGACCAACATGTCAAGAGAGAGGCTGGGGGTTCTGACTCATACATTCCATGGACATTTTGATAGCATAAAAGAGTGGAAACCTGAAGTTAGATAGATAGATAGATAGAGTACTCTTTATTTGTACACCAAGAAATGATTAACAATTTTACACAGACACTTAACTAGGGTACAAAAGGCGGTCTTATCGCTTATAGCGATCTCTTCCAGACAACCTTTGGTTTGAAGTTATTAGTAATTGCCACTAAAATCATGGAATGCCTGACTGTTATGTTGTCATCAGCATCGGTGATAGAAAAATAACTACAGAGTGTGCTTACCACAATTTTTTTTGGTTCACACCACAAGTGGGAATTTTTACTGAGATAGTGTGTTTGTGGTCTTTGCCTAAGAACTTAATACTTATCTACAATAATTACAAACTAACCCGCTTATTCATAAAAAACTTACTGGACGCTTTAGCTATTGCACTGTTTTGTCACTCACTCTCTGTCAAAGAACAAATTGTTCTCTGTCAGAGAGTGACAGAAAAGGGGGTAAAACTTTTGCAATATACAGTTTGGTTCAAAGAACTTGGTACTTCTGGAGTTGGCAGCAAATCCACTATCAAGTTTTACAAGGTACAGGTAGGCCCACCAAACTGAACCCCCCCATGTGGGTAGGCATATAGTTTTATTATTAGTTAAGTAGAGACTAACACAATATTATATTCTTAACAATGTTAAATTTTTGTTTTTATTCCGAGAATAATTTAATTAATAGGTATTATTGTTTTTTTTTATTTCAATATATTTTTAATGTCCCCGCTGGATAGTGCTAAAAGTTTGGACTAAGACAGAGACTATAAAAATAGGCAAATCAATGCACTTCTGCCTTCGGGTGGTAATACACTAGTACTAGAAGTTTTCATACATATTATTTGTATACAAATCTAAATTTAATTAGATAAGTAGGTCTTTATGAAATGATAAACAAATGACTTCACCAGAAGACCATAATATTATCTACAGACATAAGTAGGTAGGTGCGATAGAAAATAAGTGAAACCATTAGGGCACCACAACGCTAAAAGGATGTTTGATAATAAATGGTACTCAGAAATGCTACTTTATCAAACCATAGCGGAAGTGAGGGCGCCGCTTCTTTTTTTCATACCAACATCAGATAAAAATTAAAAATGTATGGCCAAGTACGTAGAACGCCTACCCACTGGCAGTGCTAATGAATTCATCATCAAATATCGTATGAATACATAAGTTAATGTTTCAAACTGCGCAAGTTATGTATGCCGCTCATGCAACTATGTTTATGCATGCAGTGGACTGCCATGAAGTGTGGCTACGTAACTGGCTCGGGCGAAAGTTGTCGAAGCATACCCTATAAAAATCTGTCCAAGTTGTATACAGGGTGCATGGTTACCTATAGTTCTGCTCGTAGTCCCAGTAGTCCTTGTAGCGAGGGTGCCACCGAGGGCCCCCGCGGGAGTAAGGCCGCCTTGATCCGCCCTGGCTCATTGCTGCGCCATTCCGCACACTATCGATCCACGGAGTCCGCCGCGCGAGCCAGTGCCCGCTGATCCACAACACCCGCCCGCTCCACTCCTGAACACTGTACCCAAACACTTTCACAGCTAACTTATTGCACGAGAAACACACAAAATATTTAGGACTCCGCACGCGACGGGAGCCCTGTCTCCGTGTTTTGAGAACTCTGCAATTGTTTGACGTTCGTTCAGTCAAGTAGCACGCAGTCGCACCAACCTAGCGGACAGATGCCGATAAAAGCGACCTCTAGCGGAAATGAAAGAGAGTCACGTTCAAAAACTAGCGCCAACTTTAATTGATTTGGAGTAATTAATTTTAATAGTTTCTCACTTTGTCTACTGTGTGCTAATGTATTTAAGTTCTATCCATTACTTGTATTTGATCCTTATAATAATATAGATTCCGCTACACTCGCTGAATAAAGCTATTAATTCTTAGAGTATTGATTTTGTATTAGCGGCACTCGAATGTTTAGTTTTTCATGTAAATAAATCCAGAATTGAAGCACAATCACGATATCGATGAATATAAGCAAGGGCGTGTTATCTTATGCCTAAAATGGTTCGTCACCGTTCACATAATTAATGTGAATCAGCCACAGACGGTCATCTCATTATCTTTATCGCAACATCAGGCACTACAAAAACAGACACAAAACCCACATACGATAGTTCACACCAAGATTATACAGTTTTAGGCACTAAAATTGGAATAAATACGCAAATAATCGAAAATAATTATAACGTAACGCAGTACGCCCGTCCGGACGACACGATAACGTAAGCTTTTCTAATAAAAAAAAGTTTACACAACTCATTCTCCTCTCTTCCAGCTTTCGAGCGCTTCTCAGTTAGCACCGCCAAATTGTACAGTTAAACGGTGTGGTATAAGGAGTTTCTGTAAAGCGCTACAGCACTGAAATGGTTACGACCCCACCCATTGTTATTATAGTGCTACCAACCTTACAAACGAAGAGTACTGTGAAGTTAGCTGCAGTCAATGTGACACGCTATTGATTTCTCTTTTTGCCTCTGTAAATTGAATAGAGACAAAGCTATTGTTGTTTTTTGTTTGCACTAGCATCGACATAGTTGGCAAATGGCGCGATCATTCAAAGATGTAAAGTGCGGGTTATTTTCGCTATGACACAACGGCAGCGCACTTTCACTCGTGTTTCGCTCTCATTGCGCACCATTTTGCAAGAATAGCCGAGCTCTCCGCGAGATAATGATGATGCTTGAATAGAAACTGCGAGGTGTACCCAATTTGTGGTTAAATTAAATTAATTACTTCACTTCTGAGCTTTACTTATTTATATGCTATTGCATTCAAATGATTTTATTTATTTATTTATTTAAACACTTTATTGTATAATAATAAAAACAGTTACAAAAATGGACTTAAAAGTAGTAAGTATATACAGAGGCGGGCTTATTGCCAAGAAGCAATTTCTTCCAACCAACCTTTGTTTAAAGAAAGAAAGAGAGAGATGATTCTGTCCAAAGAAAGAGGGAAGATGTTCCTGAGGAAACCGCTTAAGTATGAGGCGGCGGACTACAAGTTCCTCCAAAAAGAATTCCAACTAGAACTCCAAAACCGATTCGATGGATTAAAGGAAGAGAACCAGGACGTGGACTCACTAAACGAATCAATCTGCCGTGTCGTAACAGAAACCACCAAGAAACATCTAGGTGGGAGAAAAGCGAGGGAGGAAAAATTAACACCCGATACGCTCGCTCTACTGTCTCGAAGAAGAGAAATGAAATGTGACACAGCAGTGGACCTGAGAGAGTTACAAAAGCTGAATAAAACTGTCAGAAAAGCTGTTAGAACAGATCTACGAGCTTATAACGTGAATGTTATTAAAAACACCATCCAGGACAACAAAGGACCCAAAGTTTTTAAGAGAAAGCTCTGTGGAAACAGGTCCGAAATAAATAAGCTCTCTGACAGTCGCGGTAACCAAGTAACCGATCGTGACCAAATTCTTCGTATCGTTGAAGAGTTTTATGCGGAACTATATACATCTAAAGCAGCAGAACCTAAAACACCAGACGCTACAGACCCGAGAGCTGATCCAAGTGAGCGCTTCGACGAGGATGGCATACCTCCGATTACAGAAGCCGAAATAGACTATGCCCTGGGATCAATGAAACGAGGAAAAGCGTGTGGTGAAGATGGAGTCTATATGGAAATGCTTCTAGCTGGCGGACTTCCCTTACTGAGAATGCTAGCTAAACTCTTCAACGAAGTGCTTAAAAACGCAATAGCACCAAAAGCGTGGAAAAATGCTATAGTCACGATCCTTCACAAAAAAGGGGACAAGACCAAATTACCCAATTACCGCCCAATAAGCCTACTCTCTCAGGTCTATAAATTGTTTGCCAAGGTCCTGTGCAACCGACTGAACCACTGCTTCGACGACTACCAGCCCGTCGAACAAGCCGGCTTCCGGAGTCGATACTCGACTATTGACCACATTCATGCAGTCAGACAGCTGATGGAGAAATGCAAAGAGTACAACCGGCCCCAGTGTCTTGCCTTTGTAGATTATGAAAAGGCATTCGACACAGTCGAGCACTGGGCCGTCTTCCATGCTCTCCATCGCTGCAACATTGACAAGCGATATGTGGATGTACTCCGGGAGCTGTACAAAGAGGCAACAATGCAGGTGCGCATGCATAGTCTAACGGACCTTGTGTCAATTAACCGAGGCGTGCGTCAAGGAGACACTCTCTCTCCCAAGCTCTTTACAAATGTTTTAGAAGACGCACTAAAGACTTTAAACTGGGACGAGAGAGGTGTTAATATCAACGGCACTAACATGTCACACCTGCGTTTTGCCGACGACCTTATTGTCCTAGCTGAGAACGTTGCTGATCTCCAAGAGATGCTTGAAGAATTGCATGTAGCGTCTCTGCGCGTCGGTCTGAAGATGAACATGTCCAAGACCAAGATCATGACCAGTTGTCCTACAGCCGTACCTAACATAACAGTAGGCAACAGCTCAGTAGAAGTTGTGGACAAGTACATATATCTTGGACAATGTTTATCTTTTGACAAAGACTCGCAGACAAAGGAGATCGCTAGACGAATTCAGCTAGGGTGGGCTGCCTTTGGTAACCTAGCAGATGTTTTTAAATCTAGCCTGCCACAGTGCCTGAAGACCAAGGTTTTCAACCAGTGTGTGCTGCCTACCCTCACTTATGGTGCCGAAACATGGACGCTCACAAAGACATGCATGCACAAAATTAAAGTAGCACAACGAGCCATGGAGCGCACCATGCTAGGCATCTCGCTAGTGGACCGTATCCCGAACGTAGAAATTCGACGCAGGACAAAGGTTGAAGACGTTGGGAGACGGATCACGAAGCTGAAGTGGAGATGGGCAGGGCATCTGGCAAGGCGGCAAGACGGCAGATGGACCAAGGCAGTGTCGGAGTGGTGGCCAAGGGAGGGACGGCGATCAGTCGGTAGACCGCCGACCCGTTGGTCCGATGACATTAGGAGAGTGACTGGACCAAACTGGATGAGTGTAGCACAGGACCGTGGGACTTGGCATAACATGGAGGAGGCCTATACCCTGCAGTGGGTTGACATAGGCTGATGATGAACCTTTGTTTGGTGGAAAACTAAAGTTTTTAAACTCCTTTAATACAATAAAAAGCTATACAAAAACAATGTGGAAAGAACCTAAACTAAAACATATCTAAGATAAAAACGAAAAATACAAACTAACTACCTATTTAACTTACATAAATAATAATAATACAAATACACATAATACCTAAATGACAAAATAGACTTAATATATATCCGCTATATTTATATAAATACATATATAACTATATAATATAATACATATTATTTACCAACCTAAGGTTTTATAATAGTGATCCTTTACGCTCTTTTTAAAGGTAGCAAGTGAAGGTGAAAGTCGCACGTCTACGTTCATAAAAATAAATAAGAATAACCATCTTATTCACTCTGTTACTTTTACTATTCGCTATTTTCTAACCCCTGTATTTACTCTCCTACACAGAATGTTAGAAAAAGGATAAGTACTGTAAGGCGAAAGGGTCACAGGACTCACAGGTGGTAATTATGCTGACTTAGGAAATCCTCATTTTATTACTTCTTTATACAAACGTGGTTATGTGACTTTTTTGAGCGCAAGGGTAGACTTAGAGAAGTCGTAGAACATGAGTTGTTTAGAATGACCAGCTGAGTCACCCCTTTTCGGATTAAACACCACTTTTGAAAAATGAAGTTCAGTGATTTAACAAAAGACTGTTTATTTTTATAATCTTAATACTATATACAGTACAATATTACATATTATATTGTCTTATAGCGAATACATTTTCCGTTTGCCGTGCCTGTGGGCTAAGCAATGAAAAGTAAATACAAATTTGCATGGCGCGAAGTTAGTACGCGCGTGTACCGCTAGGTGGCGACATACAACTATGCGTTTACTTTTCACTGCTCGATCAGTTAAAAACTTGTAATCGGCTGTAGTTTACAACTCGTAGTCGTTGGGATCGTAAAGTTCCGACAGGAGACGGTAGATGTACGATGGCGAGCTGCCCCCACTGTAAATAAAAGAATATAAATATTAAATTTCAATTTTCTACGTAACTTACTAGCATGAATCATGATATCATTGAACTAATGGGTCGGATAATTCATATAAACACGACTTGTGATTCTAGATAATTTTTACCGTTTTATTTTACTAATTTAAGCGAACGCTTACTATATTTGGAACACCATGTACCACTATCTAATACACGGTGATTAGATCAGAAGCATTATTACTATGTGAGGGGGGTCAGGTTTCTCTGCACATGACCGTACTCCTTTAAATAGGTGATAGTGGAAAATCATTTCTAGTCGATTAAACACTATAGGTACCTAAATTCTTTATCCTAAACTTAACAATTTCTAAGATATTTGAAATGCTTATTATGTCTAAGTTGTAATATTAATATAGTGCGTAATACACTCACAGATTGGTTATAAACAGGGTGATGTGGTCGGGCGGGATGCTATCGTGCAGCGGCGCGTAGGGCCGGCACACCGCGCTCTCAGCGTACCTGTAACATACATAATAAAACTTTTACATTTGAATCCTCTCAAGGTTGTGCCGAAATATAGCAACTTGACCCAAGCATGGGTCCGCTATCGACGTCGATAAAGTCAAAAGTAAAAATCAGACCATAACCAGTATATTTTTCCGGCAAGGTATGTAATGCTATTAATGATGATGATGATGACAGTGTTCTGCTGATGATGATTATGACACTCACTCGTACGACAGGGCGCGGTGGGGCGAGGCGAGCGCGGCGGCCGGGGTCTGGCTGCAGGCGTGCAGCGGCGACAGCTTGTACAGCGGGGCTAGCGCTATTACCTGTGGAATATAGGATTACATACATTATATTATTACATTTATGCTCACGACCGTAATCCCGGAAGGTGTTCAGAGGGGTAGTTATCTTTTGAGGTAGGTACTATAAGCTTCCTAAGTAGCTATAAACTTTTGTAAGTACCGTCTCATTCACAAACCACATAGTCATTCATTTAAACATTGTCGGTTTGTGTGCTTGACAAAGTACAAAAGTGTATAAAGCTACTTCTGAATCTCAGCGTACGGCATTATCAGGCGTCGGCAGGCAACAGGATTATAAGTGATAAGTAGCTTTATTTAAATTATTAACTTCATGGCAATAAAGTAGAAATTTACATGGTAATATTTATGGTCATAGCTCAACAAAAATGATTCGGTATGTATTTTGTTTGTAAAGGAAAAACCAGTAGTACTATACTCACAGGCACACTATAATGCTTAGCCGCCAGAGTGACTGCGTGCGCGCCCGCGGCGGCCCGCGCCGCGCCGCCCGCCAGCACCGCCGACACGCCTAGCACCACCTGGGAATTATAAATAATGTATGTTAGCAGAGGATTGACACATCATGGAGGGGGGCAAATATCACATGAGCTTTGGCGAAAAAGACGTACGTAATGCAAGAAGATACACTATTCTAATAGTGTTACATTATTTATGAACAAATTAGGTGTGCGATTTTTTTTTAAATTTGTACAGTTCTACAGTTATTTTCTGGTATCAAATTTTACAAAAAAAATCATAGGCCTTTCTATTAACTCCCTGACCCTACCTAACTAATCATGATTAGTTAGGTAGGGTCGGGGAGCCTGGGGCCCCTATCGTGGACTCTAAGTGCTCAAGGGCTAGCACGGGTCGCATTTAAGACGTGACAAAAGTTCTCCGTTGCCCTTGAGCCTGCGCGATGTGAGTGAGCGCGGTACAAAACTTTGGTCACGTCTTAAATGCGCACCGCGTGCTAGCTATGCCCCCTTCTGATGATGAAGTGTCCGTACCTTATTGACGCGCGACATGAGTCCGGTGACGGAGGCGCTGTTGACCAGCGTGACCGGCACGCCCGCCGCGCTCAGCCGCGCCGCCATCGCCGCGCTCTGCAAACATGATTATTAGCTGTCTGTGCCTTGAATGTGAGCTTTTTCTCCTATCGAGAAGTGGAATCGAAAACGCAGATTTGTATGGCGCTGAGCTAGAACAGCTACTTACCGCGTTTCGATTTCACTTCTCGATAGGTTAAAAAAACTCGCACTCAAGGCACAGAACACTGATTAAATTCCCTTCAGGGCCATAAAGTTGAATTCCCGTTATGTTGAGTTTTCTGAACGTTGGACTCTTTAAGTTTTTAAAACAAAACTTAATGGAAATTTAATATTTAGAAAATTCAACATAATCAATCTCTTTCATTATCACAGACTCTATTAGCATTAATTATTTGAACAAAAGAGAAATAATTATATGTACACGGCAGATGTTTGTTGAAATAGAGATAGTTGAAACTCGAATAATGGACCACATTCTAAAAAATACTCTAGCCAGATATGTTCCTGTTGTTAGGAATAAGCTAACTAATAAATAAAAGCTATGTAAGTAGATTGTTCTAGATTTACATAATCAGTTAAGTATTTAAGAATATTGCAGCTTTGAGAATGTTTAGTGTAACTGTGAACTTACCCCTCTGACGTCACTGCTCTCGGCAAGAATGAGGCGATACCTGGAATATTGAACAATTTCCACAATTATAAATAAATCTATGATGTAGTTACCTATTATTCTAATAAATAGGGTTTGAATATATGCTTGTTTGGAATAGCTAAGTGGTAGGGAGTGTCGATAGGTAGACTAGATTTATGCTCATGAAATTCAAATTCAAATTCAAAATTCAAAATTCAAAAATGTTTATTTGCGATAAATAGGAACATGCATACATTAACCGTGATTGGTGCCTCCTTTTAAGCAGAGCCTGTGACAGGAAGCACCGCTCTTCCTTAGCTAACAGTTAGTGCAAATAAGCAATTAATTGCTATTATAACAGCATTTGGGTAACTACATATAGTTATTACACTACGGGCAACAGTTTACAATAGTTTGCAACACATAACTATACTTAAAATTAAATCTAACATAATGAAATTTCAAATTTCGACAGTTTAGGTATTTATTACCTACTTTTTTTACAGCAGTTCGGTAAGTATAACGGTAAGTAATATTATGTAGTCTGAGCCTATCTGAAACCTAGTTAAACATTGTGAGATATGGCGTTTCGACTTTCTCCGTGTTTCGGCATCATAAGGGTCACAGTGACAGTTAAATAAAGTCCATTTTTCTCTCCACCTTTAATTTGCAAGGTGCGGGTGCCTATATAAATACAGTGAGTCGCCCGCGCGCCTCAGTTGGTTTTTGATTTTTGAAGTGAACACTTCGGCAAAATGGCTCAATGTAGCCACGGTTCTCGTCGGCTTCGCTCCGACGGGGAAAAATATAATATTGAATTTGCGGAGTCCTCGCTGCCGGGAGCTGTAGCGTGATGCGGACCAGGCGGCGCGGGGCCTGCCGGCTGCTGCGCACGCAGCCATTGCTGAGGATTTCGCAACGAAGGTTTGAGTTGATAAGCCGTGAGTAAAATGCTATTATTTACTGCTTTTAAAAACTCAGCCACTGGTCATAATGCTCCGGCGCTTGGGGTTTTTATCCCACGCAGTAGGGTCCGATTCAATAGTCGTGGTGATGATTGATCACATATTCCGGTCCTACTAGTGGCGCTTGAGCTAGATACTTACATTAATGACCGCTTTAAGTAAAGCATATGTTAATTTTATACAGGAAAAAATAATAAAAATATATTTTTCTACCCTCAATTTCTAATATTTTTAGAAAACAGTTGATAAAAATTTTGCTATTACAATAATGCACTTGATTATAGCTTATGTAAGGCTTTACAAACAGGAGCTTTCCAGGACCGTCATAGGATTTTTACAGGAAGCACGTGGCTCCGAGTTTCAGTATGTTGGGACATTGTGGCATGTGCGGCGAGTAATGTGATCCGCCGGTACCTACCCGCTGAGGGTAGGCAGGCCGATTCGGTGAAATTGAAGTTTCGTGTAACCTGCACCCGGCCCTGTGCTCCTGCGCTGGCCGCCGTCTTGTGGCACCTGCATCGCAGCGTACACCCGGCCCTGCGCTCCTGCCCTGGCCACCGGTTCGTGCCACCTGCATCGCAGCATACACCCGGCCCTGTGCTCCTGCGCTGGCCGCCGTCTCGTGCCACCTGCATCGCAGCGTACACCCGGTCCTGGCCCTGGCCACCGGTTTGTGGTACCTGCATCGCTGCATAGACCCAGCCATGCACTCCTGCCCTGGCGGCTGTACACCCGGTCCTGGCCCTGGCCACCGTTTTGTGCCACCTGCATCGCAGCGTACACCCGGTCCTGGCCCTGGCCACCGGTTTGTGCTGCCTGCATCGCTGCATAGACCCAGCCATGCGCTCCTGCCCTGGCGGCTGTGTTGTCCCACCTGCATCGCTGCGCACACCTGGCACTCCTGTTCTGGTTGCCAGATCCAAACGCCCCCTGTCTGGGAAGAGATTTTATGCTCAGCGGAACCGCCTGCACTATTGCTAGCACGGTCATCATCATCATCAGCCATCATTATGAGTGACTTATTTAGAAGGTATCGAGTAACGTGCGCTATTCATCAGTGATTTTGGCATATGCAGACGAACGTTTACTGCCAGGGTTGGTCATGTTAGCCATACAAGGGCACACCAAGGAAGCCTGAGTAACCACCTGCAGTCGCCGTAGCCGCACGGCATGGATGACGACAAATCGGGTAACGTGCACCGCTTCTAAAAGTGTTGTAGCACTTCAATTTGATGCCTCCGCTGAGGTAGGGTATTCTATTAAAGCAGCTTTCTTCTGAACTGCCCAAAGTGACCTGTAGACTGCTCCTGGGGATAGTTGTGCAATCAATTTTTTATTTCGATGTCTCTGCTGAAGAAACTGTCTAATGCAGCTTTTGTTCTAAACTGCGTTAAGATCATTGGACTGCTCATGGGAATGGTGACGCACGGTAAGTACAGGAGCGTTACTCTATACTGATGAAAAACGAACGAACGAGAGCTGTCGTGCAATCGGCACGTTTAATACATACAAACAGATAGAGCGGCTCGCGCCGCAGTGCACTGAAAGTTCGTTTTTCGTCATATAAAGTGACCCCCCAGACACTATCTTAAGTGTCATGACACATCGGCAGATTCCAGCTTTAAGTCTTTTCTTTTCTCGGCTGTGAGCAAAGTGAATCCCACCGGCGAGTGTTCAACCTAAAAGCACTGAGCTAATTCCTGATTTCGTGAAAGTCGCTGTTGCTATACCATACCGCTTCACAAGTTACCGAATTTATTATGATCCTACTGTCGGGTGATCATGATCGGAGTGTCATCGCGGTTTCTGAGTGGTGCCATATTAGCTGTCTTCCTTATGTCCCAGTGGATTGTGAGTGTGTATCCGAGCTCTTTGTTGAAAAATGCGTGAACCTCCTACGCAGCAGCTGTCTACTAGTTGTGTATCGAATAAATCGAGTAACGGTGCTCTTGCACGAGACGACTACCTTTTGGTAAGATTATAACTTCCACTATTCTGGGTACATGCATATACCTACTGTGTACTGTGTATCACATCACGTGTAGCCGCAGCCCTACTCAATGTACGGGGCTAGATAATAAACAATGGCAGTCGTCATTAAATTTCTATGAATTTCGAAGGTCATCATTTGGAGCACAATCCAAAGGGTGAAAGTACCTATTCATGCCTAAACGACTTCTCTAATGAAAATGTATTTTTAATTCGATTCTGGCGCAAACGTTTCATAACTATTTTTCAACACTGTATCTGCTGAAACTACTTAGACTGACTGGTTAAGATGCAGACGTGCCGTTTTCACAATTCCATTTTGAGTAATCCTCAACTGTTTTATGGATCTTTCAGTTAGTTACGTAACTAGTTACCAAGTAAAAAATTACTTGTGTCATGCTCGTACTCGCATCTCATTTAGGAGCTCTCTGGCCTCTAGCTGAAGGCTAAAACTGGTATATATATCTACTAAGCTAGTACAGAGTTATAACCGGGCAGCGGTGACATGGTAGCTGCTTGATTTATTAGAGTTTGCTGAAAACTTTCTAAATAAGTAATAATTATTAGTCATAATATTAACTCTTCGCAGTTCTTTCAGAATGCAATACCAGGTCGCTGAAGTAGGTAACCTTCCTTAGCTGGACAACAACAAGCCTTTTTGTTTTAAAGAGTGTCACAGTTATTCGCCTTTCCACTGTCATATCGATGTCCAAGGACTTTTTCGTGGGTATAGCTAACTACCTAAGTTTACCTATAGATAGCCGCAAGCTAACTGCTGTTGGCGAACTGTCAGTTCTGATTGATAAGTCAGGCTCGAGGTGGCTCGACAGGTACAACTAACATCTTTACGTACCATCTTTATTTAATCGAGCTATTTTATTTTGTTTTATCTAGGTTGACTTAATGGTTTCAAAATCGAACCTACAACAATGTAAGTAGGTACCTACCTACGTACCTTTGAAGTTGCAACAAGGCGAAGCCTTAAGGTTTTGGCCGAGACCTGCCCTTAGTGTTGTCGAACATACCTAAAGGTGACCTTGTTAATGTTTTTCATATGAAGTACTGAACATTTTACTTATCCTGGTGGCATGACTGATCATTTACTTACCCAGCTAAGACATGTTAGCCGGGTTTCATTTATCAACTATTACAATTGTTATTGTTGTGTTAATCAATCTTTATTAATTGATGTCATCTACCAAGGAATGCTGCCAGAGCTCATAATATTCACACATAATGATACAGAATGATAGTAGCCCACAAAATCGGTGCAAAGGCTTATAAAATAACTTTCCTTCCTAGTAGGACTGCACAGGAACTCGTTAACCGCCGAGTTAGTTAGAATACAAAATTAGACTGTGTGTTACTTGTCAATCTAGAATATGAATATAGTGACCTGCATCATGTTTTGAAAAATTGAATACTTAGTTATCCGCCAGTGTCACAGCCTTCATCTAATCTTTTCCAGTAGCTGATGAGGCTGAGATATTTAGTAAAATTATCTTCCCTTCAAGCACCACTCCTCGTTCCAAGGACTAGATGCCGCGCCAGGTGTTGCAGGCCGTGTCGTCGTACGGGGCTGACTGAGCAGGTCCTCGAGGCTCCAGGGTCGGCTGCTGCATTTCTGAGGTCAGTCCAGAATTACATACCCTAGTCAGCATGTGCTGACCTGAGCCCCAGCGGCCTGGATCGATATTCTACATTTTACAGCTTTTAAATATTGTTGCAAATTATTTCACTGGTTCCATCCATTCGGCTAGTGTATGTTAAAAATATTGCCTTGACAATAACAAGATTTTGATCAATAATTACTTATAAGTATTGCTTTCGAAGAGGCACTGTGTGTATCCATATGTATAAATACCTACCTATATGTATAGGTACATACCTTCCATAACTTTCTGACAAGTCAGGAATAATAAGGAAGTACTTAAGTCTTATGTATACTTATACCTTTCTTTTTAGTATATCTATTACCTAGAAATCTATTCATTATAAATTTATAGATTCAAATATTTATCTACTGATATACTCATCAGTAGCTTATGGGTCACAGTTGGTTTTCTCTCCACCATGCGATAATAAACACATCTCACAATGTTTAACTAGGTTTCAGATAGGCTCAGACTACATAATAGACGCATTTTTCCTGAAATAAAAATGACATATTATGTATCTAGCCTATCTGAAACCTAGTCATTTCTGCATGGTGATATTACAACTGAGGCGCGCGGGCGACTCACTGTATTTATATAGGCACCCGCACCTTGCAAATTAAAGGTGGAGAGAAAAATGGACTTTATTTAACTGTCACTGTGACCCTTATGATGCCGAAACACGGAGAAAGTCGAAACGCCATATCTCACAATGTTTAACTAGGTTTCAGATAGGCTAGATACATAATATGTCATTTTTATTTCAGGAAAAATGCGTCTATTTTAAACCAAAGTAGGTACAGAAGAAAAATACTATAATTAGAATTAAGTAAATCTAAGCAAATTTTGGTAGTTTTAGATAGAAGTAGGTAGGTATATGTGAGTGAAAAGGAAATATACATGGTTACATATTAATACAAATTAACATACTGCCTTACAAGTGTTTGCGTCTGTGTGTGTGTGTGTGTGTGTGTGTGTGTGTGTGTGTGTGCGTGTGTGGGTGAATGTGTGTGCGATGATATTAGGTTACATATTCCAGTAGTGCCTCAGTTTCTTCATAATTTTTATTCTGAAGCCATCTAGATAGTATATGTTTGACTTCATAAAACGGTTTGTCATATATTTCAGTATATTTATTTATTTTATTATAGATATACGCTGAGCGTTTGTTAAACTGTATGCTCGCAAAAGTGGTATTAGTAGCGGGAATCCGTACTGCTTTATCTTTTCTTCTTTTTTTGGTGATATTAACATCATAAGGTAATGTTTTATGTACTTTGAGAACAGTAGATATTATGTAAAGTTTCCTTACGGAAGGGAGTTTACAGGTTTCGTATAGTAGGTTAGTAGGAAAAAGTTTATTTTTGAAGTACATGACCTTAATAAGTCTGCGTTGTGCACGTTCTAAATCCAGGAATCGTGTTTTTGCTGCTCCACCCCATATGGTTATACAATACAACAGTATGGATTGTACTAGTGAAACATAAATTTCCTTCAGCAAGTTTCTACCTGATGACCCTAAACCTTCTAATGAGTTTGGGATCACATGTCTCAAAGTTGCAAAAATCCATATAATTTTTCTCACTCGCATGATAACATGTTCAAGATGTGGGTACCAAGAAAGTCGCTGATCCAAGTAAACACCTAGGTATTTGGTCTGGGTAACCTTCTGAATAGTTGGGCAGTCACAGTTATTTTTGTTTATGCAGTTGTGTATTTTAATTTCAAAATCATTCGGTTGAGTGTTTTGGTAAATACTAAAGCATATATAGTTTGTTTTGTTAGTATTTAAAGTTAAGTAATTATGCTGTAGCCATTTAGCTATTTCTTCCAGACCATTCTCAGCATGATCCCTCACGACACCCCAAGACTTGCCAGTAAATACTATGGCCGTATCATCGGCGTATGAAAAGACTTTCGCGTTTTTTATGTGCATGTTACATAGGTCGTTAATATAAATAAGGAAAAGCGTAGGACCAAGAACGCTTCCTTGTGGTACGCCATGTGATACGTACTCATCAGCACTAGTGTATTCGCCTAGTTTGACTCTCTGCCTTCTACTAGACAGGTAGTCTCTGAGGAGACTAAGCGGTGTACCCCTGATGCCAAATTTTTCAAGTTTGTGAACAAGGATGTCGAGAGAGACAGTATCGAACGCTTTTTTTAGATCTAAAAAGACTGATAGGCATTTATTGTGTTTGTCAAGTTCTTCAACTACATGTGATGTTAGTGAGGACACTGCATCTTCCGTTGATCTCCCTTGTCTGAATCCAAACTGAGAAGGTGATAATAAATTAAATTTGTTCATGTAACTAAGTAGTCTTACATTAATTAGCTTTTCAAGTATTTTTGATATAGCAGTTAAAACTGAAATAGGACGGTAGTTACCGATACTGTCTTTGTCGCCACCCTTGTACACAGGTGTGACAATTGCCTGTTTAAGAGGGATAGGGAAGACTCCTTTATCAAAGCAAAGATTGGCAAAGTGAGTGATCACTGGAATGATCTCTAATTTACTATATTTTAAAAAGCTAGTGGGTATATCATCCCAACCAGGTGCACTATTAGATTTAAGACTGGACAAAATACTACTCACCTCATCGTCACTTGTGTGCAGAAGAACGAAGGAATTAGGTTGGTTTGGCAAATTTTGTAGATAAATATTATGTTCATTTCGTATAGGATGAATCTGATCAGCCAGTTCCTTACCAATATTCACAAAGAAATTGTTGATAAGGTTTGCTGAATTGGTAGGGGTAGAATCAATGTTAAATAATTCTGTTGGGAGATCATTAGATTTTCTGGTATATGTAATATTTTTAATATTATTCCATAATTGTTTATTATTATTTATAGATTTAGCTAGTAGTTCTTTCTCATAATTCCTTTTGAGCTTTTTTATGAGGTTGTTGCAGTAGTTTCTGTACCTTATATAAATTAATTTATCTAGATCAGCGAAACTATTTTTACGATATTGTCTTTGTAATTTATTACGGTGTCTAATGCAGCGAAGAACACCCGGTGTTATCCACGGTTTAATAGTACGGTTTTTTTTAGATATAGGGGTGACTGTAGTGTTGTCTTTTATTGACTCATTCAGTTTATAAATTAGGTCATCAATTAACTTTTCAGGGTCATTACAAAGCAGCAGTAGAGCTAGGTTTTTATTTTTTAATTGTTTTAATGCTTCTTCGTAATTTGTAGTTATTTTAGATTTTTTAACAGTATTATTATTTTTTTGTTTCGACAAAACAAGGAGTACAGTATAATGGTCAGTTGTGGTGGTGTTGAGTACCGCAATTGTTGCTGAGGATTTAATTTTACTAGTTTTGAGCATAACATGAAATGAATCTCTTATGCTGCTTTAATACAATAAAATTCTTATTACCGTCTGCTATTGGCTTGCTTGAGCCAGCGCTCGGCCAGGTCCGAAGCCCCGTAGGTCAGGATCAGCTCGTCGGTGTGCGCGTGCTGCCGCGCCTGCTGGCTGATCGCGCTGGATGATGTCTCGAGCTCTAGGCGCAGCTGTGGAGGGGGAGAGAGGTTGTGAATACGAAAAATACAATGTAGGTCGAATGTAGGAAATAGTCTGAATAGACCTCAGATTTTTGGTGTCTCTTCCGGAAGTCTTAAGGCCCATTTTGCAAAAAAAAAAAAACATACTTACTGAATTTGTCATACGTGGCATTAAGTAATCCTCATGCTGCAGTTTGATTCACAAACTAGTACTTTTTTGGTTTATAATAGGTATGTTTTTCTTCTACATTGTCATTTTCCTGAGCTTTACTTCACTTTTACACTTTTATCATCAATGTCCTTATTGATCATTCGTGAACCAATGTATACTAGATAGGTACCTCTGCGATATGGTCCCTCAGGTTGTCTAGCTCTGGGGCAGAGCGCGGCAGCGTGGCGCGGCGCGCCCCCGCCCCGAGGACTAGCCGCTGCAGCGAGGACGTCGCGCCTTCCACTGACTGAGGGAAGAAACAGTTAAGTTTGTAATGGAAGTAAGAGATGAGGAAAGGCATTTATCTTGAAGTAAAGTGTTTCTTTTATCTCTCCCGGTACCGCCACGATACAGGTATTGCAAGATAAAAAGTAGATAGAAAGAAAAGCGTTTTGTGACGCTTGTTCAATCAACATACACATAGTATATGCCTGCGACATAAACATAGTGTGTTAGTGAGCAAACAGGTTAATGGCAACATAGGCCTCTCAATTAACACGCCACTGGATGCGGAGGGCATCTTACACTATGTTTGCCTGGTTGCGGTGTCCACTCCAGACCACGTTTACCCCACTGGTCATCTGTTCCTCGGCTTAAAAGGTCAGTCCATTGCCACTTCAGCGAGCATAACCCATAACCAACCCTGGATTCCCTTGATTACCTGGTCAGCCTGGTTGCGGTACTCGTCCCTCACGGCGCGCAGCACGCGGCGCACGATGTTGCCCGCCACCAGCTGCTGCGGCAGCGCGCGCCCCACCGCGCGCCCCACGCCGCGCACCAGCGTGCACAGCTCACTGGAACAATAATGTTTCAGGGTTAAATATTCTTCTTCTTCTTCCCAGCTTCTTCCTTTTTTATGTTTAGCTTTGTGTGCCATATCATGCCATTTTACAATACAATAAAAGGATATTTGCACCAAAAGGAAATAATATAATATACAACTTATAAACTTAAAAAAAAAACAGTTTACCCTATCCTCTGTCATATCCTCTGCCATATTATCTTTCACACAATCAAGCCACATCTTTCTTGGTCTTCCTTTCTTAAAGGAAGGTGCCTTTAGGTCTCATTTAGGGTTAAATATTAGTAACAGTGCTGTAAAATTATAATCATAATTACTTACTAAGCTGTAGCAGAGTTGGAGTCGCTGATGATCTGCTCCAGTAGGGTGATGGTGGCAAGAGCCACATTTCTAGAATCTGGCTTACTGAAAGAAAAAAAATAAAAGAATAAATTCTATGCTTACCTGAAAGTTACAAAAATCATACACCTTTAAGATCATTCTGTTAAGTGGGAAGTCTTGGAGCAATAGCAATGTGATCCCAGTGTGAAGCCTAGGATTGGTTATGATTGAGTCACTGTGGATGCCTCAGTCCCAGCTAGGGGACAAAGTACTCATAGTAAATAGAGGATGGTCAGATAAACTGCATTACATTAAACACTGATATCAGATTAACGGCTAAAATATGTCTATTCTAAGAAAGATCATAAGTCACTAATTTAGCCTATTAGATTATCATGATCGTCCACTGCTGGAAACAGTACCAGAACACTCTGCATATGAAAAAATACAGTTGTATGATGCAATATGTTGGTTGATAACCATACATAAGTGGTTGTATAGGAATTGGACACATTTCACACCAGTCTTACCTCGAATATGTTACCCATGGTAAGTCAGAAATAGAGAGGTCTGCCTATACCATGGATAAATTTCTTACAGTGTAAAGAGCTTAGCTTACTATGACTTAGCTGACGTACCTGTTTCTGATGTTTGCAACAAATTTAACCACTAATTCCGCGTGTTTTTCGCCCAACTCCACCGGTGGGCCAGATAGTGGAGACATTATTAATTATCTTCTAACGAAAATATACAAGACAATATAGAATCAGTTCAATTTTAAATTAAAATATTTTAGATGAAAATAAAATAACCTTTGCGGAACTTGACGTTTAGAAATAAAGTAGAAGTACGCTCGAAACAGTCCATACCTATTTATTTAGAAAGTACATTTTGTGTTCAATATTTAGATTTTTGTATAAAAATAATGATGATAAGTAATTTATCATAAATTTCATTAGAATTACATCAAAAATTATTATATGAAATCAACAATTTCGATAGTTCACGCTGCTTCGACGTATTTTAAAACTTTTATAAATTTATTATCGTATCTTCAGAAAAACCATTTCACCATCAATTAACGTTCAGAAACTCAAGGTTTTCTCGCGCTGCCGCTGTAGGAAATTTATTATTCACACTCACAGGTAGGTTTTCTGCTACATGTTGGCTAGAACATATTTGAGATTGCACTGTTATGTTCTGCAAATCTATTTATCTTTTCACAACAAAAATCTACAACCGAGAGTGCACTGAGTTGCATTGCGTTCGGAATCGAATTCTTCCACGAAAAAGTTTGTTTGACACTTTGACAGTTCTTGTTGACAGCAAAGCGGCCATCGCTGATCAACACAATCGAAATTCACATTTTTTCTACCTTTTTAACATAAACGTGTTGATTTTTACCAATTGTTGACTCAATAAACCATGTCAGGGTCTAGTGGAGCCGGCCCGCCTCCTCCAGATGGAGTGGTGAGGAGCAGCGCGCTCGCTTTCCTCCCGTCTGCGCAGGCGCAGCCCCCGGCCTCCCCTCAAGCAACTGAAGACAACAAACCTCCCGAAGACCAGGGAGCTCCTTCGGGAGCCTCTGATATGGCTGCTCCAGGTACAATACCCATAAACTACATGATTATTAAGTGCATGTTAAAAACACAGCTTAAGTAGCTTAACCAGTATGGTCACATTCACTATACATAAATGGGTCACTGATTGATGACATGTAAGTAGCAGGCTTGCCAAGTAAGTAGCGCACTGGACCTGCATACTAAATGATATTAAGTATTTCAAAGAATAGACTTGCACATTTGTATTTAGGTTTATAAAATCTAGTCATTTATGGTTGTTGCCTTGGTCTGCCTAGCTTGGGGTCATATGGCCGTGTCTGAGATGTCGCCACTTTTTTTTTTTTTGATAATCACTCAAATAACATACAGCATTTTTCCTGTGAGATTAGCTTTAGTTTAAAAGGTCACCCACCAACCCACTGCAGGAAACAAGAACAGACAAACTAATGTTTATTGTATAATATTAGTGTGTATATTCCAGAGAGACTGGTTCCTGCGGGGGTGCGGGCGCTGTGTGCTGCCTGCCTCAGTGTGTACCCTGACCAGCCCAACCCATTGCAAGTCACCACTAGACTAAAATACTGGTAATTATCTTTTCCTTATTTTTTATGTATGTAGCTATTTTAATACCATAGACCCCTGAACAGCTCAGCAGTGTTTTCAATGACATACTAAGAAGAAGTAGTAATAAGAATATTACTCCCAATTTTCAAATTGATACACTATAAAATCATTTAAGTGGATCCCTACAATAAATAAATTACAATAAATGAATTTTTATCTTTTTATCTTATCTTTATCCCTTACTTAAGATAAAATATCCATCACACAAAAAATGTAGAAGAGGCAAAATGACCTTATTTATGTTTTTACTAACCTTCTCTTTTGTCCACATTGCAGGCTAGGAGGCAATGACCCGCTGGACTACATCAGCATGTACTGGAACCCAGGGGACCCCTCCATCAACGTGCCGCCTCACTGGCACTATGTCAGGTAAGCAATAAGATGATCATTACAGCCAAACAGCTAGTAGTTAGTAAGTCATATGAATTAGAGACAACTAAGTGATAGAGAAAAAATTGACTCACATATATTATATAAAACTTTTCTTCACAAGCTTTAGGATACTTCACTTTAGGATTTCCAATGGGAAATCAAAGATAAAAGTATTTACCTATTTATTATTTATTTTATTTAATCCTTTATTGCACAAATATAAAAATAAGTGTACAAATGGTGGACTTAATGCTACAAGCATTTTCTACCAGTCAACCCAGAGTAAAAGTAATAGGCTATTGAAGATTTCTAGTAATTAGCTAATCAGTAATGGAGCCAGTAGTTTCAAGCTCAATAAAAACAAACAGACATTCAAATCATTCCTTTAGAGTAAAATAATGTATATTTCCTATGGAGTCGAAAGATTTTCCCGTTATTGATTGTGTGTATTGATTTTGTTGCTGTTACTGTATCATTTAAACATTTTCTTCCTATTCTCTTTTCCAGTTTCGGCCTGTCAGACCTGCACGGCGACGGGCGCGTGCACCCCCTGCCCCCCTCCCCGTCCCCGCTGGCGCCCTCGGGGCTGGGCCTGGAGCTCACCTTCCGGCTGGCGGGGGGCGGGGGGGGCGCGCCGCCGCTGTGGCCCGCCGCGCTGCTGCAGGCGCTGGCTAGATACATCTTTACTACTGGTGGGTTGGATTAGATTAGAATTTATGATTACTTTTTATTTGGAAGTAGATGCCTGCGAGATCCTCTACATCTTAATAAGTTTTCCTGGGTTAAAAAGTAGCCAATGTGTTAGTTTAGGGTATCCTACATAAGGACATGGCACCAAAAATGTAGTCCAGCCGTTTTCCCGTGTAACATCCATCATACTTACAAACTTGCAAGTTTATAGTAATAGTTTAAAGCTCAGAAGTGACTGAAGCACCGAACAGTTAGATTCCCAGTTGAGATAGAGAATCACCCCACTGCTATTTCAGCTTGCAGATTCTAAACTCAAGTGGCTCCCAATTCGTCTTCGACGGAATACTCACATACTTTCACTACTTTATTCGGTACTGTTCAATCCTTGTTCCCCAACATACCTTAAGGAGCGTTTTGAGTTGAGATGCTCTACACACAGCCGCTCACTACGTTCATCTCATAACTTTCGCCTTCATGTTCCCTCTTGCACCACGGTGTTTTATGAGGGTTCCTTCACTTTTCAGGCTGTTAAATTATGGAACGATCTGCCCATGGAAATCAGACTCGCACCCTCTCTACCATCCTTCAAAAACCAGCTCAGACAGCATTATTTAAATTTAGCTTATCCGGATTAGAATTAACCAGCATAATATATATATATATATATATATATAGATATTTATTTATGGTATGTATTGTATTATTACATATAAGGTCTAGGTATATAATTATTAATAGCTATGTAGGTTTAAAGTATTTATATGTGTTCATAATATATTTAAGTATTATTGTATGTAGGTATTTACACATTGTTCATAGTAATTATGTTGTATTTTCTCTTGTCTTGTCACACGTTACCCCTTTCTTTATACTTTATATTTCCTTTCAATGTGGTTGTCTGGAAGAGATTACTTTTAGTAATAAGGCCGCCAATTGTACCATTTTTAGGGTTCCGTAGCCAAAATGGCAAAAACGGAACCCTTATAGTTTCGTCATGTCCGTCTGTCCGTCTGTCACAGCCGATTTACTCGGAAACTATAAGTACTACAGTGATGAAATTTGATGGGAATATGTGTTGTATGAACCGCTACAAAAATATGACACTAAATAGTAAAAAAAAGAATTGGGGGTGGGGCCCCCCATACATGTAACTGAGGGATGAAATTTTTTTTTTCGATGTACATACCCGTGTGGGGTATCAATGGAAAGGTCTTTTAAAATGATATAAAGTTTTCTAAAAAACATTTTTCTTAAAGTGAACGGTTTTTGAGATATCAGCTCTCAAAGTCGTAAAAAGTATGTCCCCCCCCCTCTATTTTTATAACTACGGGGTATAAAATTCTAAAAAAAATAGAGGTGATGCATGCTAATTAACTCTTTCAACGATTTTTGGTTTGATCAAAGTATCTCTTATAGTTTTTGAGATAGGTTGATTTAACTGTAATTTTGCTGCTACGGAACCCTTTGTGCGCGAGCCCGACTCGCACTTGGCCGGTTTTTTCTTTTCTATGTTTGTGAAACTGTTTCTGTTTGTGTGCAATAAAGTGTATTTTATCTTTCAAAACTCAAACTCAAACTCAAAATTTTTTATTCATCGTACAAATATAAAATTTTCTGATGAACGTCAATTTTTACAAATTACTCTCCGTTCTCCGTCCCTCTTTATCTTTATCTTTATTCTAAGAGCCCTCATGTTCTTTCCTTTGTTTTGACTGTATTATTCTGTGTTTTTATGTTGTTTAGTATAATTTTCTTTATTTTGTATTACTGTAATAAATGTTTTTTTTTTATTCTTACAGGTAACAAGTTCTGCGCGGGCGACCACGTGTCCTGGCACTCTGCATTAGACGGCGGCGGCGGCGCCATGAGACACCTGCTGGTGGCCGCCGACCCCACGCTGCCGCCGGCCAGCGCGCCGCACGGCACCGCACGGTTCCTGCAGGTAGGGGGCGTCCCACGCTCGGCAACTCACATGTAGGTGCTGACATCGAACACTTTCGGCCACAGAGAAAATCGAACGTTGACCTTTGCATCTACAACCAATTACAATCTCTGCCGCCGGCCATCAAGGTTTCTGTGCGAGCGTGAGGGCACTATTACTGTGCGCGTTCGAGAGAGACAAATATAAAAAGGGCAATGCCCGTTTTTCGCTGTGCTTAGCGACCGTGCGTTGTTCAGAATGAGTTCCACAGTTAGGTAGCCCTTTCAGCTTAGTTACTACAATCCAATGATTTCAAAAGGAAGGATACGCCCTTCAGAACATTTTACTCAAACCTTCTTCATACAAGCAAAATAACTGCCATCTGTCATAATTTGTTGGAACTATGTCAGAGCCGAGCTACTTATCCTGACGACGCAACCTTGTACGTGCGTTCATATTTTACCGTCACCGGACAGTAGGTACATAATAATATGAGTGAGTTGCATGCGGACGTCCGTACAAGGTTACATCGTGCGGCCATTGTAGACTTTGGTAGTAAAATAATTATCGCTTTAAAATGTGTTTATTTATTAATTAAGGATGATACGATATTCCATAATCCTTTTTGACCTTCCTATCATAGTTTTTTAGCCTTTCACAACAAAAATAGGCATATTTATCACAAGAAACAAAGACTCATCTCTCCGTCACAGACAACTGTCGACTGAGGACCGTTGGCCCTAAAATGTCTATTTTAGGGCCAACGTGCGGGTGCCATTTTCTTGAGTGGTTGGGCCTGTCCTTACGCAGTAATATATATGTCAATGCTACAATCACTCTGTGGGTATCCACAGAGTGATTTAATACACCCGGTGAGTACATACCTCGGCATTAGACGGCGGCGGCGGCGCGATGAGACACCTGCTGGTGGCGGCGGACCCCACGCTGCCGCCGGCCAGCGCGCCGCACGGCACCGCACGCTTCTTGCAGGTAGGGGGTGTCCCACGACACCTAGGGCTTCAATAAATCTGACTACAAGCTACTCATCAAATATGTCTATATAACGTGGGGACAATATGGTGTATCATCATCATTATCATGAACCTTATTATCGCCACGTTCCGTTCCAAACTACAAATAACTTCTTTCACCTATAGCCAGTAGGTAAATGAACTTTCAAATGATCGACCTAAAGGCAAGTCAAAGTAGTGCTTATAAAATTAACCACCACCACAGCATCATCATTGTTTATTCGTATTTGTAGCAGCATACAGCAGAACTTGTTAATATCAACTTCAAATGAATAATAATATGATTACAGATGGTGGGGTGCACCAGCCGGGAGCTGAGGGCGGCGCAGCGCGGGTCCGGGTTCGATGTTCTCAACGCTCTTGCTGAAGACACCAGGTAAAGTCTACTGCAAATAATGACACCAGGTAGAAATACGATATTATCATCATCTAACACTTTAAGAGCTCTCCCATGGAGCGCCACAATACTGTCATCGGCCTTCCTCATCCAGCTACTTCTGGAAACCTAGCCTATACAGCATATAATATAAACATGACAATCTGACACCATAATCATGAGAATATGGTGCTAGGCATGCTTATTAAGCACCGTGGTGAATAGTCTGACTAATAGTTTAGCCTCAGTCCCTAACTGCCGTAGATGCGGTGAACGTAAATAAAACGTACAATTCGTCTCAGAATGCTCATTTTACTTTTTATATGTTGTTTCCGTGTGTTTGTGTAAAATAACCTTGTTTTCTTCCCACCCCAGATGCGGCGGTCGCTACCTCGTCACAGACATGTCGCGGCGTCGCTCGGCGCGGCTGCGCGCGGCGCCCCCCCCCGGCCCGCAGCCGCTGGCCGGCGTGTCCGCCCTCACCGCCTGGACCGAGTGGCACCCGGTCAGTGTATACAGGGTGTTGCGATAGTGGTGTTATACAGGGTGTTTATCAAAAAATAATAAAAGATAGGTTCCACTGTTAGGCACTTCTTTCAGCTTGCTATGCCGTTTTGCATCGGTCAGTTATATGGAGGGTTGCTAAAGTGATGTTATACAGAGTGTTGTGAAAAAGAGCGCTACTTTTCCAGTAAATCTTTGTTAAACAGGGTGTTTTCAATGGTTATTCAGAATGAATTCCACAGTTAGGTAGCCCTTCCAGCTAAGTTACTAAACCAGTATTGAATGACTCGGTAGCTGTTTCAGCTAACTATACTGCAAGGAACATAATAGGTACTCTCTACCGAGAGTACATGCTATACCGGTTTTGAACCACTCTGGGTATACACATACACCACCCGGTGAGTACATACTTGCGGCGGTCGCTACCTGGTCACCGACATGTCGCGGCGTCGCTCGGCGCGGCTGCGCGCGGCGCCCCCCCCCGGCCCGCAGCCGCCCCCCGGCGTGTCCGCCCTCACCGCCTGGACCGAGTGGCACCCGGTATGTGGGCACAACCCACACGCACGGCCATCCGACCTCAAACTAGGCAGAGCCTGTGCTTTGGGTTTCGGACAGCTGACACATCTACACAGATACATAGATAAAGATACATATTGATACCCAAGACCCGAGTATAAATATCTTTCGTCTTTAAACAAATATCTGTCCAATAAAGCAATTTTCCCCGAGCACAAAAAGAGCTATTTACATACCCCTTGTCAAGCAAAACACATCTACTTTCAGAGCTTGAGTAAAGAAATTTCAAGCTTTAATAAGGCATGGCAATACAATAAAAAAACATTGTTTTCACCAGTAACTCAAGGTCTTTGCCTTATTAAGGGTTAACTTAATCCCCTCTTCCCCCGCAGAGTCCGTCCCCGCAACCCCCCCTCTCCCCGCAACTGGAGGAGCAGATCAAGGAGACGCTGCAGCGCGGGCTGAGCTGCATGAGCAGCCTGCAGCGGGACCCCGCCGACCTACAAGGTAATCAATCTTTCAATCTTTTGTGGCTTTATGTCGTGTGTGATTAACACAGCAAATTCCGCCAAATTCGATTATTCTAAGGAACACAAATGTATATATAAAGCTGTCTTAACGGTAAAAAGTACAGTCAGCGACAGAGATATCTACAGGGTGTTGCAAAAGTGGTATTTTTCATGAATTGCCAAAAGTCTTGGAACAAAAGTTGTTCAGAATGACCTCCTAGAGTCCTAGAGTCACCGTTTCGGCTTAGTATATACCTCTTTTGCATCACCCTGTTTATTATGAGAACCACGGGTGATGACCTCCCCACAGAGCGACCCTGGCCGACCTGCAAGGTAAAGTCAGAACCACGGGGGATGACCTCCCCACAGAGCCGCAGCCAGTGGCGTGCTTTGGGAAAGGCCTACGTCCAGCTGTACAGGCTGAAGATGAAGATAATGAATAGAATGTGCCAGAAAGGAGCCTCCCCGAGTAATGTAGAGTTCGACAAAGCTAATGTTGCAACAGGAACAAGTGCCAAAACCAAAAAAGTTTATTAGGGCTACATTTCTTTGTAATTCAACATACGCTTTATCATATATTTTTTCTTTGTTCTTCCAGGTCACATGTCAACAGATAGTTTTCAAATGTCCAGCATAGAGCGGGCCCTGCCAGAAATACCAGAGTTAATGCAGGTTAGTATATTTCTAGTCTTGGATTTGTCAAGAATACGTGAATAGTATAGAATCCCCATGAGTAATTTTTTTTTGGCATTTTTGAACCAATTTCTTACTGGTTTATGAGATAACTACCTTAGTTCAATCATAAAAGTTCTAAACGGCGATACGGCTCGCTACCTATCACGTGAGTGTAAATGTACAGCAAAAAACCGGTGAATCACTTGCGAGTCACCTCTGACTACCCCTTCATTAATTCCAGTCGCGAGCATTTATGTGTGTGTGTAGAATAATTTGCCCTCCTGCAACTCATACTGCAAGGCAAAATACAGGGCAAAAGAAGACCTGGCCGTAGAAGAACCCACTGGCTACAGAACCTCGCCGAATGGTTCAATATGTCCACCATAGAGCTATTCCAAGCTGCGACTTCCCGGGCCCAAGTGGCCATAATGATAGCCGACCTACGATAGTAGATATGGCACCTGAAGAAGAAGTAGAATAATTTAAATTGAATAGATTACATTTTAATTGAATTACTTATATTCCAGGGCTCGTGGCGCGGCGCGGAGGACGAGGTGGTGTACCTGTCCGGGGTGCACGTGCTCATGAACGCCGAGAGCGCCGCGCTGCTACCGCTGGCTATCAAGTGAGAAATATACAATATCTTCTTACTCAATACTCAATAGCTTTTTGCAGTAAAAACCATCCTGTAACGAGAATAAAGGTAAATAGCAGTGTATGATATGACTGCTCATGGTTACACGTGGTTGCGTAGGCGACCAATGGCGAGAAAAATTACAGATAATATACATAATTACAGATAGTGCCATAAGCGACTGTGTCTGATTCCCCAATTCTAATTGGTTGTTTCAATCGCCATTTTTTATCCCCAATAATGTAATTGGTCAGAACCTGAAACCGATTGAGCTGCCAAAGTTTCACTTGGTTTTAAAGTTTTAAAACCCTCTTCTTTATAAGCTAACTACTCTTATCTCCTTCCAGCGGCCGCGTGCTGCACGGCCGTCACTTCACATACCGCTCCTGGAACTGCGCCATCACACTCCTGGCTCCGGGAGTGGCTGGAGCCCTCGCCTCGCCCAGCCGGCCCTACGCCGCCGCCAGGGACTGGCTGCAGGTGCGTTATAGTGTGTCTAGTATGCGTTATCCGGCCCGTTGTGTGACCCTTATAATGTCACCCTATTGTACCATTTTGAATAGTTTTAGAGCCCTCTCTTTCTCTCATTGCACCACATAGGTACTACAGACTACTCAATTTGACCATTGTAATCAAAAGGATAAAAAATATTATAGTGACAGAAGAAATAGGAGGGAAAACATCTTGAGAACACCTTTAACTCTAGTGTTGAGGACAGAAATGGACTGAGGCGGAAATGAAAAACACCAATTCGATCTACTTCCTCAACGAGAGGGTATATTGTTCACAAATCACACACACATATGGAAATCACAAAGGTTAAAGAAGAATTAAAACTATACACTATTGTCTGTATCACAGTTCGATTCACTTATTTATACGAGTGTCCATGTCACAGTTTAATTCACTTTTCACTTGTCACTTTGTCACTTCCGAGAGAGGGGGCCGGGGAGCGGCAGTGCCGGCTCGACCCGGACCAACGACTTGTGAAGCGGCCGCGGCGAGGGCGCTGGCGGCGGTGGCGGCAGCGGCGTGACGTCAGCGGCGGCGGCGGTGGAGGCAGCGGCGTGACGTCAGCGGCGGCGGCGGTGGAGGCAGCGGCGTGACGTCATCGGCGGCGGCGGTGGCGGCAGCGACGTGACGTCAGTGGCGGCGGCGGTGGCGGCAGCGACGTGACGTCAGCGGCGGCGGCGGTGGCGGCAGCGACGTGACGTCAGTGGCGGCGGCGGTGGCGGCAGCGACGTGACGTCAGCGGCGGCGGCGGTGGAGGCAGCGGCGTGACGTCAGCGGGTCCCGCGGGAGTCGCGGATTCCGCGGGGTCGCGGGAGTCGCGGATTCCGCGGGGTCGCGGGAGTCGCGGATTCCGCGGGGTCGCGGGAGTCGCAGATTCCGCGGGGTCGCGGAAGTCCCAGCAGCTGCGACGGGTGTCGCGGTGGAGGGCGCTGCAGCGGGCCGGATGGTTGCCCGGCTTTTCCTTGAGGCGGCTTCAGGTGGCTTCAGGCGGCTTCAGGCTTCTTGAGGCTTCTTCTTGTAGAGGTGTTCCGGTGGCTGCTGAGCTGCGACTGATTTTTCCAGCCAAAATGGCCTCCCTTTATACTTGGCCGAGCGCTTGAGACAATGGGCGCTCGCTATTGTTTCAACGAGCGCCGCGCTCGGCCAATCAGAGCATCGCACGGGTGGGAAAGAGAAAGGAAGTGTGCGTGCGAGGGGGACGGATTCTTCGCTGTCCGCAACAGTCTCCCCCCGGCGTATATGGAATGAGCCTTTCTTAATTGGAGGACGGCGGGGAATTCGCACCTTGGGCGGTTTCTGTATTAAGGACGGCCAGTCGGGTGGCTGGCCGCCGGAAAACTCCTCCCTTCGTCTGCACGCTGGCGCTGCGGACGGCACCATCCGGTCCCGGGAACGTGGCTACCACTCTGCCTCGGGGCCAGGTGTTTCGTGGCAGGGAATGGTCCACTACGATGACCAGGTCTCCCACCTGCAGGTTGCGCTCCGTGGATGGGGAAGAGGAGCGCGGAACCAGGGTAGGCAGGTACTCCTGTACCCAACGGCGCCAGAAAGAGTCGGCGAGCGCTTGCACGCGTCGCCAGGCGCGCAGGTCGGTTGGCTGGCAGGGTCCGGTTGACGGTAGGCCTTCCGATGACCCCAACAGGAAATGGTTGGGGGTCAATGCCTCGGGATCTCTCAGATCGACCGAGACGTGGGTCAGCGGCCGGGAATTGACGCTGTGTTCGGCCTCCGCCAGGAGCGTCTGCAGCAGCTCCTCCCTGGGAAATTGTTGGTGGAGCACAGCCTTGAGGGCGGTCTTGACGGAGCGGACCAGTCGCTCCCAGGCTCCACCCTGGTTCGGGGCGCCCGGGGGAATGAAGCGCCACTCTGTCCGGTGGCGCAGGGCTTCATCTTGGAAGGCCGGCTCCCAGTCGGCGTAGGCGGCCCGCAGCTCGGCGTCGGCACCTCGGAAATTGGTGCCGTTGTCGCTGTATATGGTCTTCGGCCATCCGCGTCGTGCTGCCATCCGGCGCAGGGCCATGATGGCGGAGTCCGCCGAAAGGCTGGCCACCAGTTCCAGATGGACGGCGCGGGTGGTGAGGCAGGTGAAGAGGGCTCCCCACCTCTTCTCGTGTCGTCGGCCGACGGTGACAACCATGGGGCCGAAATAGTCCACCCCACAGTTTGAAAAAGGCCGCGTGAAGGGGTCCAGCCTGGCACGCGGCAGGTCTCCGATTGGTGGGGTTCTGGGCATGGAGCGCGTCACCATGCAGCGGGCGCAGCTCCGGGCGACTCTCTTGACCGTCGGCCTCAGATGTAGGATGTGATATTTCTGCCGCAGGTTGTTCACCACCCGCTCGTTGTTAGCGTGCTGGGCGGCCTCGTGCTCTCGCTGCACGAGGAGGGTGGTGAAAAGGTGGCGGCCGTCTAGGATGATGGGCCGCTTGGCGGCAGGGGGTGCGGTTGCCGCGGAGATGCGGCCGTCCAGCCGCAGCACACCATCCTCCAGGATTGGGCTCAGGTGAAACAGGCGGCTCGAGGGGGAAATTGGACTCCCGTGGCGCAGGCACTCTATCTCCGTGGCGAAGCTCTCCGCCTGCACCTGCTGCACCCACAGCCGCTCGGCCCTCTCGATGTGGCGCAGCTCCACTTGCTGGGCCCGCTTGCGACATCGGTCTAGGAATGCGAGCACAACAGCAGTGGCCCGCACCAGAGTCTCGTACCGCGATATGCGGGAAATGTCGGGAAGGTATGGGGAAATGGGAACGGCATGGCTGGCGTAGGTCTCCGCGCTCTCTTCTGATGGTTGGATGGGGGCCGGCCACTCCGAGTCCGGTCCCCGGAGGAAGTCCGGGCCGACGAACCACCGGTTGGTGCTCGTGCCCGGGGAAAAATTGGGGCGGGTCGCGTCGTCGGCGACATTCATCGCCGTGGGTACCCACCTCCAGGCCTCTGCGTCCGTGTACTCGGCGATCTCTCCGAGTCGGTGCGCCACGAAAGGGGAGTAGCGACGGGCGTCCTTTGCTATCCACTGGAGCACCGTCCTGGAGTCGATCCAGTAGTGGACGGACTCTGGCTTCCAGCGGTGCTCCCTCTGCACCATGTCTGCGAGGCGGGTCCCAATCACCGCCGCTTGTAGCTCCAGCCGTGGGATGCTGAGCGCCTTTATGGGCGCCACCTTTGACTTGGCGGCGGCGAGAGTTACGGCGATGCTGCCATCGGGGTGTTCCACGCGCCAGTACGCGGCAGCGGCGTAAGCCACCTCACTGGCGTCGCAAAAAACGTGCAGCTGCCGGTGACCCTGTGTCGGGTCGTAGCATCTAGTAATCTGTAACGAATCTAGTTCGTCCAGGGCACGGAGCCACCGCCCGAATGTGGCAGCCTCCTCCTCCGGAAGCGGCTCGTCCCAGTCGAGTCGCATGCGCCACAGATCTTGCAGCAATATCTTAGCTGTTATTGAAAAATGGCTGAGTAGGCCCAGGGGATCGAAGATGGACATAACTGCGCTCAGCGCCTCCCTCTTCGTAGGGGCGCGAGTCTGGGCTCGTACTTCAGTGGGCACCCTGCACATGCTCGTGGAAAATGCGAGTTGGTCTCGGGCTGCGTCCCACAGCAGTCCCAGGATCTTGGAATCGCAGCTACTACCGACAGGCAGCATAGCGGGTTGGCGTGCGTGGAGCTCCTCTGGCACGTCCCTCAGCACCGCAGGGTCGCTGCTACTCCAGCTTCTCAAGCTAAAGCCCGCTTGAGCGTGTACGTGCCTCAACTGGTCCACTACTTCTCTTGCTTCTTCGGGGGAATTAAAACTGTCTACAAAGTCGTCCATGTAGTGACTCTGAGTTACGGCCCGGTGTGCCAACGGGTGGCTGGCCGCAAAGTCTTCTGCATTCCTGTTGCGCACGCTGTGGGCCAGGAACGGGGAACTGGTAGCACCGAAAAGCATTGATGCCATACGGAACTGCCGAGGAGGGCTCGAGCGGTCGCTGCCTCTCCATAGGAACATCTGTGCTGGCTGATCCTCTGGCCGGATTTGAATGCGCAGAAACATTTCTTCTATGTCTGCACAGACCGCGATGGGCAGCTCTCTAAATCGGAAAAGTACTCCAGGAAGCGATAGCAAGAGGTCCGGGCCTTCCAAGAGACAATTGTTTAATGAAATCCCTCCGGCGGTAGCGGCGGCGTCGAACACCACACGCAGCTTTCGGGGCTTATTAGGATTGTGCACCGCGAAGTGAGGGAGGTACCACCTGCGGGGATGAGAGGCCTCTGAGCCATCGGCAGGTATCGCGTAACCCTTGGTGAAGAGGTTATCCATTTGCTTTTCATACGCCGACCCGAACACGGGATCCCGGTCGATTTTTCGCTCAATCGCACGCAGTCGACGTAAGGCGGATTGGTAGTTCTCCGGCATGTGCTGTCCCTCCCGACGCCAGGGAAGGCCGACCTCGAAACGTCCGCCAACCCGTCGCACCGACCCCTCGAACAACTCCCGAGCTCTCTTGTGCTCGGGAAGCTCCTTTCGGAAGGCAGCAACTCCCAGAGCGTCCACAGCGAAATGGTGCCTGACCAGCGCCTCCAGGTGGAGGTCGGAACCGCAGGAACTCTCAGAAGTTGTGTGGACGTGCAGCACGGTGTCCTCTCGTGACTGCAGGAAACGGCGGGGCAGAAGACCGTGGACGATCCAGCCGAGGGGGGTAAGGGAGGCGGCTGGTTGGTCTCTGTTGCCGGTGCGGAGGTCATGTGAAACCATCAACGGCCACTGGTCCATCCCTATTAGCAGGCGTGGGGTAGCGTCCTCGTAGGTCAGGTCATCCATGCCTCGGAGGTGGGGAAAATTCAGGGCCTCTTGCGGCACGGATTGCTTCCGCAGCTGTAGCCTGGAAAAAGTACGCGCTTCTATGCGGTACTCTTCGTTGGAAGTACCTTGTACGGAGAATGTGACGAGGTGGCTCCTGGAGTCACCTTGGGTGGCATTCAGGCCTCGAACACGCAAGGGCTTCTGGGGGCCGGTCGCGCCGATTTCCTCGGCGAGTTCTTCATCGATCAGGGTGATCGTGGAGCCTTCGTCCAGCAGCGCATAAGTGTCCACGCTGCCGGAGGGCCCGGTCAGGGTGACCTTGCACACCTTCAGCAGCACGTTTGGAAGGGAAGAGGAACATGCAGTATTTACTTGCTCGGGCTGCGGAGCTGATGTCGGGGCGACACCAGGGACTTGGTTCTCCGGCGCACGGGAGGTGGCTCCCCCCGTACGGGAGCGGCGTCTATACCTTCTCGACTGTGAGGATGTCGAGTGTGGTGATCGGGGCTCTGGCTGGGCTGACGTCTGGCCAGACGTCTGGGGTGCCAGCGGAGGCGGCGCGGTTGGCGCCCGCGACTTTCCATGCAGGAGTCGGTGGTGGGGAAGGGTGCAGCCATCGAGGTTGCACTGCGGCGCCTTGCATTGGTCTTGAGTGTGTTTCTCACCAAGACATCGGAAACAGAGATTGGACTCCTTCATCCACTCCCATCTCTGGTGGACTTCCATTGCCAGCAGCTTCTTGCATCTAGTCAGTGCGTGGCTGCCGCCGCAGCAGCGACAGCGCGGTACCTGTTCTGCAGCGACCGCGATGAAATCCCGGGGCTGCGTCGACTGGTGGTACGGGGCGGGCTGGCGATACTGGACAGGTTGGCGGTAAGGAGCAGGCTGGCGGAAGGGAGCAGGCTGGCGTGCCGGGGTAGGCTGACGCGGTGGAGCAGCCTTGAAGAGTGCCGAGTACGGGTTGTTCACGGACACCGTATTTCTCGCCGTTATCGACGCTTGCTCTTTCAGGAAATCAGCCAACAGGGAAAAGCGCGCTTTACCTTCATGGCGATGAGCGTCGCAGTAGAGGAACCAGGGCCGGGTGAAATCAGGTCCTAGTTTCGATACTACATCCTGCATCATGATAGGGTTTGTCAGGTAGCCGTGGTCGTTGTCTTGCGTTCTCAATGTATGCTCTACACGACACACGGTGGATGCAAAGGAGGAAATGTCCTTAGAAGACGCCTGCGCCTTCAGTGCGCGCAGGGAATGTAGCCGGGTCAGAGCGGTATCTATGAAAAACTCCGGACATCCGTATTCCATCTCTAGGTAAGATAGTACCTCATACGGGTCAGCGTCGTCCTTCAGCAACAGATAGTCGATATTGCGACTCGCCTCCCCCCGTATGCAGCGGCGGAGCTTAGTAATAAGTTCATACCGGGTGAGCCCGTACATCCTTTCTGCGTCGGTGACTGCGGCGCGGAATTGCAGCCATCCAACTCCGGCTCCATCGTTACCAGTGAAAGTGGGGAACTCACCCGGGAAAACTTGCGGGAACGTGGGGTAGGAGGCGTAGCCCATTCTGGGCCCGGCGTCGGCTTGAGTCAGTGGTGGAGCACAGGCGGGGCGGGAACCATAACACTCCTCACGATGTTCGCGCACATTCACTGGCACTGGTACATCGTCGCGGCGCACATAGTGGGCACTGGCGTCGCGACGTTCACTGTCATTCACAAGCACTGGGATATTGTCGCGGCGCACATAGTGGGCACTGGCGTCGCGACGTTCACTTTCGTTCACATGCACTGGAATATCGTCGCGGCGCACATAGTGGGCACTGGCGTCGCGACGTTCACTTTCGTTCACAAGCACTGGAATATTGTCGCGGCGCACATAGTGGGCACTGGCGTCGTGACGTTCACTTTCACTCACATGCACAGGAATATTGTCGCGGCGCACATAGTGGGCACTGGCGTCGCGACGTTCACTTTCACTCACATGCACAGGAATATTGTCGCGGCGCACATAGTGGGCACTGGCGTCGCGACGTTCACTTTCACTCACTGTTACATTAACATTCACTGTGTCACTCACTTCAGCGTCGCGACGCGAATATTTAGCATCACGACGTTCACTAACATTAACTGTTGTCTGGTTCACCCAGTCGTCCAAGGCCTCTGCGGCACAAACACTGTTCGCACCGCGGACACTGCCTTGGCTGCTCAGTTCTTCCATGTCGAGCGCGAGGCGGCGCTGAACTTGCGCTTCTTGCAGCTCGATTTCTTTACGTTCGATCTGAAGCTTAGCTCGCGCCAGCTGGGTGAGCTGCTCATCTGCAGCGATCTGGGCCAGGCGCATGCGTGAGGACACGTCGGAATGGGCGACGGAGGTCCCTCGCGGCCCCGTCTCGCGACCGGCTACCATAGGGCGGTAGAGCGGTGCGTCAGACGGCCCGGCGAGGGGGAATGAAACCGCGGGTGCGGCCGTGGATGGAGTAGCCGTGGAGGATACGGCTGGCAGGAACGATGGCGCGGAAAGCGCCACCGTGGATGGGGCGACAGAGTCCGTGGTGATGGAAGGTGAAGCTGGCGGCTCGTCGAACACCCGAGTTGGAGGGATCGGACGATCACCGTTCTGCGAGCGTGTCACCACCATTTTTAAACTTCACTGCACTTCACGAAACTTCACTGACACTTCACTCTATCCGGCTCGAAGGACCAAACTGTTGAGGACAGAAATGGACTGAGGCGGAAATGAAAAACACCAATTCGATCTACTTCCTCAACGAGAGGGTATATTGTTCACAAATCACACACACATATGGAAATCACAAAGGTTAAAGAAGAATTAAAACTATACACTATTGTCTGTATCACAGTTCGATTCACTTATTTATACGAGTGTCCATGTCACAGTTTAATTCACTTTTCACTTGTCACTTTGTCACTTCCGAGAGAGGGGGCCGGGGAGCGGCAGTGCCGGCTCGACCCGGACCAACGACTTGTGAAGCGGCCGCGGCGAGGGCGCTGGCGGCGGTGGCGGCAGCGGCGTGACGTCAGCGGCGGCGGCGGTGGAGGCAGCGGCGTGACGTCAGCGGCGGCGGCGGTGGAGGCAGCGGCGTGACGTCATCGGCGGCGGCGGTGGCGGCAGCGACGTGACGTCAGTGGCGGCGGCGGTGGCGGCAGCGACGTGACGTCAGCGGCGGCGGCGGTGGCGGCAGCGACGTGACGTCAGTGGCGGCGGCGGTGGCGGCAGCGACGTGACGTCAGCGGCGGTGGAGGCAGCGGCGTGACGTCAGCGGGTCCCGCGGGAGTCGCGGATTCCGCGGGAGTCGCGGATTCCGCGGGGTCGCGGGAGTCGCAGATTCCGCGGGGTCGCGGAAGTCCCAGCAGCTGCGACGGGTGTCGCGGTGGAGGGCGCTGCAGCGGGCCGGATGGTTGCCCGGCTTTTCCTTGAGGCGGCTTCAGGTGGCTTCAGGCGGCTTCAGGCTTCTTGAGGCTTCTTCTTGTAGAGGTGTTCCGGTGGCTGCTGAGCTGCGACTGATTTTTCCAGCCAAAATGGCCTCCCTTTATACTTGGCCGAGCGCTTGAGACAATGGGCGCTCGCTATTGTTTCAACGAGCGCCGCGCTCGGCCAATCAGAGCATCGCACGGGTGGGAAAGAGAAAGGAAGTGTGCGTGCGAGGGGGACGGATTCTTCGCTGTCCGCAACATCTAGTGAGAGAACCAACTCAGTGGCTCAGCGTGGAGGAAAATGGTCCAAGCTTATTAGGAAAAAAATATGGTGTCTCTTACTTACACGAATAACCAAATGTAATGTATCTTTTGTTTTTTTTGCAGATTCTCATCCCTCTAGATTTAGCCAAAGACATGTCGGAGAAGCTGTCAGTGCTGCAGCACCTCGACAGCAAAGACTCAGAGAGCGAGAGCGAAGAGGAGAAGACAGAGAGAGAGAGACACCCGCCGCCCGCCTTGCCTCTCACTCTAGCGTGGCCGGAGCGCAGGATCAAGATCACTGTAGTGCCCGACGACCAGATGTTATGATGTTGACTGTATATTTGTTATTTAAAGATAATTACATATATTTGCTTAGATATAGGTAGCTACAATGATGTTCGTTATATACTAGATATTAGGGGTCAGTTATATTCTACCTATGGTGTACAAAATTTCATATTTGCATGAAGATAATAATTAGTTTAGGTACACAATTGTATTGTAAGTTATAGAAAATAATAATAAACGACAAACAAAACAATGTCAATTAAAAAAATCGTGAACTAAATATTTACGGTAATAATATAGTTAAAGGGCTGTAATCCGTAGCCTCCTGTATTTTGGAATTTTCCTTATCTGACAGTAGATGTTTATCTGGCAGCGAATTAGCCAATCACATCATTAAACACACTCGCAAGAAATGACGACTATTGTCAGATTTAGTGACAGTGATAGTTGGAAAACTAGATAACTAGTTATAACGCGCGCTGATAAAAATTATAATAGACGCATTTTTCCTGAAATAAAAATGACATATTATGTATCTAGCCTATCTGAAACCTAGTTAAACATTGTGACATATGGCGTTTCGACTTTCTCCGTGTTCGGCATCATAAGGGTCACAGTGACAGTTAAATAAAGTCCATTTTTCTCTCCACCTTTAATTTGCAAGGTGCGGGTGCCTATATAAATAGAGTGAGTCGCCCGCGCGCCTCAGTTGTAATATCACCATGCAGAAATGACTAGGTTTCAGATAGGCTAGATACATAATATGTCATTTTTATTTCAGGAAAAATGCGTCTATTATGTAGTCTGAGCCTATCTGAAACCTAGTTAAACATTGTGAGATGTGTTTATTATCGCATGGTGGAGAGAAAACCAACTGTGACCCATAAGCTACTGATGAGAATATCAGTAGATAAATATTTGAATCTATAAATTTATAATGCATAGATTTCTAGGTAATAGATATACTAAAAGAAAGGTATAAGTATACATAAGACTTAAGTACTTCCTTATTATTCCTCACTTGTCAGAAAGTTATGGAAGGTATGTACCTATACATATAGGTAGGTATTTATACATATGGATACACACAGTGCCTCTTCGAAAACAATACTTATAAGTAATTATTGATCAAAATCTTGTTATTGTCAAGGCAATATTTTTAACATACACTAGCCAATGGATGGAACCAGTGAAATACTTTGCAACAATATTTAAAAGCTGTAAAATGTAGAATATCGATCCAGGCCGCTGGGATTCAGGCCAGCACATGCTGACTAGGGTATGTAATTCTGGACTGACCTCAGAAATGCAGCAGCCGACCCTGGAGCCTCGAGGACCTGCTCAGTCAGCCCTGTACGACGACACGGCCTGCAACACCTGGCGCGGCATCTAGTCCTTGGAACGAGGAGTGGTGCTTGAAGGGAAGATAATTTTACTAAATATCTCAGCCTCATCAGCTACTGGAAAAGATTAAATGAAGGCTGTGACACTGGCGGATAACTAAGTATTCAGTTTTTCAAAACATGATGCAGGTCACTATATTCATATTCTAGATTGACAAGTAACACACAGTCTAATTTTGTATTCTAACTAACTCGGCGGTTAACGAGTTCCTGTGCAGTCCTACTAGGAAGGAAAGTTATTTCATAAGCCTTTGCACTGATTTTGTCGGCTACTATCATTCTGTATCATCATGTGTGAATATATAGCTCTGGCAGCATTCCTTGGTAGATGACATCAATTAATAAAGATTGATTAACACAACAATAACAATTATAATAGTTGATAAATGAAACCCGGCTAAATGATCAGTCATGCCACCAGGATAAGTAAAATGTTCAGTACTTCATATGAAAAACATTAACAAGGTCACCTTTAGGTATGTTCGTCAACACTAAGGGCAGGTCTCGGCCAAAACCTTAAGGCTTCGCCTTGTTGCAACTTCAGAGGTACGTAGGTAGGTACCTACTTACATTGTTGTAGGTTCGATTTTGAAACCATTAAGTCAACCTAGATAAAACAAAATAAAATAGCTCGATTAAATAAAGATGGTACGTAAAGATGTTAGTTGTACCTGATCAGACCTGATGCAACGACAGCCAACATAGACTCTCTAATCTGTGGAAGTAACAATCATGGTGGCGGGAACATGGACAGTTGGACGAGCCACCTCGAGCCTGACTTATCAATCAGAACTGACAGTTCGCCAACAGCAGATAGCTTGCGGCTATCTATAGGTAAACTTAGGTAGTTAGCTATACCAGGTAGTTAGCTATACCCAAGAAAAAGTCCTTGGACATCGATATGACAGTGGAACGGCGAATAACTGTGAAATTCTTTAAAACAAAAAGGCTTGTTGTTGTCCAGCTAAGGAAGGTTACCTACTTCAGCGACCTGGTATTGCATTCTGAAAGAACTACGAAGAGTTAATATTATGACTAATAATTATTACTTATTTAGAAAGTTTTCAGCAAACTCTAATAAATCAAGCAGCTACCACGTCACCGCTGCCCGGTTATAACTCTGTACTAGCTTAGTAGATATATATACCAGTTCTAGCCTTCAGCTAGAGGCCAGAGAGCTCCTAAATGAGATGCGAGTACGAGCATGACACATGTAATTTTTTACTTGGTAACTAGTTACGTAACTCACTGAAAGATCCATAAAACAGTTGAGGATTACTCAAAATGGAATTGTGAAAACGGCACGTCTGCATCTTAACCAGTCAGTCTAAGTAGTTTCAGCAGATACAGTGTAGAAAAATAGTTATGAAACGTTTGCGCCAGAATCGAATTAAAAATACATTTTCATTAGAGAAGCCGTTTAGGCATGAATAGGTACTTTCACACTTTGGATTGTGCTCCAAATGATGACCTTCGAAATTCATAGAAATTTAATGACGACTGCCATTGTTTATTATCTAGCCCCGTACATTGAGTAGGGCTGCGGCTACACGTGATGTGATACACAGTACACAGTAGGTATATGCATGTTCCCAGAATAGTGGAAGTTATAATTTTACCAAAAGGTAGTCGTCTCGTGCAAGAGCACCGTTACTCGATTTATTCGATACACAACTAGTAGACAGCTGCTGCGTAGGAGGTTCACGCATTTTTCAACAAAGAGCTCGGATACACACTCACAATCCACTGGGACATAAGGAAGACAGCTAATATGGTGCCACTCAGAAACCGCGATGACACTCCGATCATGATCACCCGACAGTAGGATCATAATAAATTCGGTAACTTGTGAAGCGGTATGGTATAGCAACAGCGACTTTCACGAAATCAGGAATTAGCTCTGTGCTTTTAGGTTGAACACTCGCCGGTGGGATTCACTTTGCTCATAGCCGAGAAAAGAAAAGACTCAAGCTGGAATCTGCCGATGTGTCATGACACTTAAGATAGTGTCTGGGGGGGTCACTTTATATGACGAAAAACGAACTTTCAGTGCACTGCGGCGCGAGCCGCTCTATCTGTTTGTATGTATTAAACGTGCCGATTGCACGACAGCTCTCGTTCGTTCGTTTCTCATCAGTATAGAGTAACGCTCCTTTACTTACCGTGCGTCACCATTCCCATGAGCAGTCCAATGATCTTTAGCCAGTTTAGAACAAAAGCTGCATTAGACAGTTTCTTCAACAGAGACATCGAAATAAAAAAATTATTGCACAACTATCCCCAGGAGCAGTCTACAGGTCACTTTGGGCAGTTCAGAAGAAAGCTGCTTTAATAGAATACCCTACCTCAGCGGAGGCATCAAATTGAAGTGCTATAACACTTTTAGAAGCGGTGCACGTTACCCGATTTGTTGTCATCCATGCCGATGCGGCTACGGCGACTGCAGGTGGGTACTCAGGCTTCGTTGGTGTGCCCTTGTATGGCTAACATGACCAACCTTGGCAGTAAACGTTCGTCTGCATATGCCAAAATCACTGATGAATAGCGCACATTCCTCGATACCTTCTAAATAAGTCACTCATAATGATGGCTGATGATGATGATGACCGTGCTAGCAATAGTGCAGGCGGTTCCGCTGAGCATAAAATCTCTTCCCAGACAGGGGGCGTTTGGATCTGGCAACCAGAACAGGAGAGCCAGTTGTGCGCAGCGATGCAGGTGGGACAACACAGCCGCCAGGGCAGGAGTGGCTGGGTCTATGCAGCGATGCAGCTAGCACAAACCGGTGGCCAGGGCCAGGACCGGGTGTACGCTGCGATGCAGGTGGCACAAAACGGTGGCCAGGGCCAGGACCGGGTGTACAGCCGCCAGGGCAGGAGTGCATGGCTGGGTCTATGCAGCGATGCAGGTACCACAGACCGGTGGCCAGGGCCAGGACCGGGTGTACGCTGCGATGCAGGTGGCACGAGACGGCGGCCAGCGCAGGAGCACAGGGCCGGGTGTATGCTGCGATGCAGGTGGCACGAACCGGTGGCCAGGGCAGGAGCGCAGGGCCGGGTGTACGCTGCGATGCAGGTGCCACGAGACGGCGGCCAGCGTAGGAGTACAGGGCCGGGTGCAGGTTACACGAAACTTCAATTTCGCCGAATCGGCCTGCCTACCCTCAGCGGGTAGGTACCGGCGGATCACATTACTCGCCGCACATGCCACAATGTCCCAACATACTGAAACTCGGAGCCACGTGCTTCCTGTAAAAAATCCTATGACGGTCCTGGAAAGCTCCTGTTTGTAAAGCCTTACATAAGCTATAATCAAGTGCATTATTGTAATAGCAAAGTTTTTATCAACTGTTTTCTAAAAATATTAGAAATTGAGGGTAGAAAAATATATTTTTATTATTTTTCCTGTATAAAATTAACATATGCTTTACTCGTACTTAAAGCGGTCATTAATGTAAGTATCTTTTTTTTTTTTTTTTATTTTATTTAAGGACCACAAAACAGATAAGTACAATGTATGTTGCTTAAGATAGGTATACATATTTCATGATATATGTACTTTCTAAACATGTAGCCACAACACGAAAAATTCTTAGGTTAACTGATTACTTACTATTATTATAAATATTATAGTGCTAAAGGTTTCAAAATTCTAATTAGAGATTTGAGAGTACCGGGAACAGAAAATACTTTACACAAAATCTAAACATTAGAAAGTGTTGCATTTTTACTTAGGTTAACAGTTTTTAATTTTTTAACGCTAGTATGATAAATATCAATATCCTCCTTGTGAGCGTTATATAACGACATTATGCGGAATATTGGGGCATGCTGACCAAGGTTAGTTTTTATGTTTGGCAGAGTAAATGGCGCTAGTTTAATGACTCTTGCAGATAGTTTGGGTACATTTAGTGTAATCAGGTGTAACAGATCAGGACATTCAATAAGACCATGCAGTAATTTATAAAGAAATATTAAGTCAGCTCGATCGCGTCTCACTTTTAACGTTTCAATTTTATATTTTTCAAGGCGAGATGTGTAAGATCTAAGGGAGCGGCTGAGATTGTCTTTAAAAGATAGGTGGTAAAGGAATCGTTTTTGGACCTTTTCTAGTCGTTCGCTGTGAACTGCATACACCGGGTTCCAGGCGGGGCTGCAGTATTCCAGCATTGATCTCACGTAGCTGTTATAAAGAAGTTTCAGGGTTTCAGTATTTTGAAATACCTTAGCCTTGCGAATAACAAATCCCAGAGTTTTGTTTGCTCTACCGACCAATTTTTCAACATGTATGCTGAATTTAAACGTGCTATCTACCTCGATACCTAAATCACGCGCGTGTTTTAGTTCTGGTAATTGTTTATGTTTAATGGAGTAACTGAAAGTAAGTGGATATCTTTTACGCGTAAAGTTAATGTAGAAGCATTTTGATATATTAATAGTCATACCGTTTGAAAGACACCAATCGGCCACGCAATCGATGTCACTTTGTAGTTTAGTGCAGTCGTCTGAAGTTTCAATTTTTTTGTAAATTTTGAAATCGTCGGCGTATAAAGAGAAGTTTGAATAAGATATATTACTAGCAATATCGTTAACAAAAATGACAAAGAATAAAGGACCTAAATGTGAACCTTGAGCAATTCCAGAGGAGATCGGGAGGATTTCGGATTTGTATCCACACATAGCAACTAGCTGAGAACGATTTGTAAGGTAACTGCAAATCCAACGAAATAGCGATCCATGAATGCCTAATTTAGATAATTTTTGTAATAGCAGGGAGTGATCTACGACATCAAAAGCCTTAGATAGATCAGTGTACACAGCATGAACTTCGTGGCGCGTATCGAGTGCCATCATGATATCTAGCTCAAGCGCCACTAGTAGGACCGGAATATGTGATCAATCATCACCACGACTATTGAATCGGACCCTACTGCGTGGGATAAAAACCCCAAGCGCCGGAGCATTATGACCAGTGGCTGAGCTTTTAAAAGCAGTAAATAATAGCATTTTACTCACGGCTTTTCAACTCAAGCCTTCGTTGCGAAATCCTCAGCAATGGCTGCGTGCGCAGCAGCCGGCAGGCCCCGCGCCGCCTGGTCCGCATCACGCTACAGCTCCCGGCAGCGAGGACTCCGCAAATTCAATATTACATTTTTCCCCGTCGGAGCGAAGCCGACGAGAACCGTGGCTACATTGAGCCATTTTGCCGAAGTGTTCACTTCAAAAATCAAAAACCAACTGAGGCGCGCGGGCGACTCACTCTATTTATATAGGCACCCGCACCTTGCAAATTAAAGGTGGAGAGAAAAATGGACTTTATTTAACTGTCACTGTGACCCTTATGATGCCGAACACGGAGAAAGTCGAAACGCCATATCTCACAATGTTTAACTAGGTTTCAGATAGGCTCAGACTACATAATATGAAAATGGCAGCCGTTCCTTAAGAATAGAAAGGAGTAGAAAGCGTATCATCAAATAAAACTTCTGAAATAAACAAATTCTTACCTGAGTCCAAGGTAATAATGGTTTGATAGATGAATTTAGGTTGGTATGAATAAATCTAACGTAAATTTTAGTCATCTATCTCATATAGACATAAATTTAATTTAATTTTAGTCATCTATATGAGGACGAATGTGTTTTGAACTAACCCATGACAGCAACAAAATATACCTAAGTATTATAAATATGAATTTAATTCCGTCTGTTTCACTTTGACCTCCGCTGTCGCTTAGTAGTAGACGGTGAGATGAACAAACGATGATATTGTTTTTGTTTTCTTAATTACGCTTGTAACACAGATAGGTAACTAGTTAATATAGTTTAACGTTTGTATTATAGAGTTACAAAATCAGAGATTAAAAAACAGACTTTAGTCGTTACGGTTACGGCAACCAATAAAGTTTTATTACTTCTATGGTTTGTTTATAAAAGCACACATAGAACACGCATCTACACGCAGCCAGTTGCGGGGCAGAGTGAGAAACGCCATACAATATTGTTATTAATCGGCAGATGAGTTCACATTAGGGGAGACCGGGGACAAAAGTAACAGTTTGTAGATTCTGTCTGATTTCTCGTTATTAATAACATTTACGATAAAATAAATATAGTCACATAAAACTTTCGTCTATAGTCTACAAATATCCATTATTACTTTACTTAATACATCTCGAATTTTAGCATTTTTAAAGCCTCAAAAAAAAAAGGGAAATCGTTACTTTCGACCCCATGGTCAGGGCGAAAGTAACAAGGCATGGGTCGAAAGTAACAACCAGTAAATTCTGCCCAATGTTATAAATACGATTCAAAAGAAAGAACAAAAAAAACAATCAAATTATTTAGTTAAGAAAACTTCTTAAAAAACTATCGAAACTAAAAAAAACTTATGAATTATTGACAAAACTAAAAAAACCTTCTTAATATAAACTGTAAATGAGATCCATCATTTAAACTGACTAACTGATAAGAAGTTGTTTTATTTGTGCCATAATATACAATATTATGACACAAATATCTAATCAAAACAACAAAAAATAAAAATTTATAATGTGACATGGCAAACTTACGTAGTAATTCGTTACTTTTGTCCTGCCGCGAGCTGTTACTTTTGTACCCATCCCCATTTTTGAAATATCAGGTGACATAACTTTAAAACAGCACGTGTTATTCGAAAACAATTTATGACATGCTACAGACAATCTTATAATTAATCAATGAACAAATAGTCATATGGTTCTTGGCATCTTAATTCTACGTAAACACTAAATGAATAAACACCAAAAAACGTACTTTTGGTGTGTAAAATCACGAAATGCTCACTAAAACAACCTTGCACCGCGGCACGGGCGCGGAAAATGATATCATGCGCGGGGGGCATCGCATGCTAACTACCAGCTGTCGCTTGGGACGTTAAGGCTATTGGGGAAGTCCACAGAGTCTTTGTTACTTTCTACCCGCTGTTACTTTTGTCCCCGGTCTCCCCTACCTTGTTCTTGTATTTTGCTTCTGTCCTTCTATAGAGCGTTTCATCAAATAACATGACTTAAATAAAGAAAATTCACCCTTAGTCCAATGTAATAAGGGTTTTGACAGATCAACGGTCTATAGCTCAGCTTTCTTGAGATTGTAAAGGCACCAACACATCATCGGACGCGGCTGTTAGCCGCGACTGATAAGTGTGCACGATCTTTTGAGACAGTTTGCCTTATCATTCTCGGGCGTCTCAAAACTGAAGGTCAGTCCAAAGTTACGTCCGATAGTTTGAACAGATTATTGTACATTCCTTACCTAGATACCTTTAAGTCGCGGCTGATAGTGTGTTGGTGCCTTAAAACGGTGTACAAACCACAGACAACTTAACCTACGTTGTTGGTCTGTGCAATACGTCAAATTAGTTCCCATTTCTTTCACATGAGCGCGTGTTGGCGCTGTGATAGCTGTCATTGACCATTTTATGACGATAATTTGTTGCGTTGCTCGTTGCCTTGTTGGTTGCTCCACAGTTTCCTAAAATTGTGTAACGTTATAAAATTTTCGTTACCGCTATCATGACTGAGGTTCAAGATATCGGTAAGCCGTCGTTGTGGGAATATTTTAAGAAGGTTGGCGACGAAGATGACCGGTTGGCGGCTTGCTTTTTCTGTGAGAAAGTCTACTGTTATAAAACAACAATCTTCAACCTCAAGCACCATTTGCTCAAGAAGCATAGTGATCAAATGGATGTTAACCCTGAGTGTTTGCTAAACATTAAACAGCGACAATCTACAGAGAAAATAACAATGCCAAAAATAACAAAACCACAGATCTGGCAATATTTTGAGGTTATATCTAGGCAAGACAAAATTGCCGTATGCAATATTTGTAACAAAAAGTTATCGTATCGTACCAATCATTGTAACTTAAAAAGCCATTTGCGAACTATGCACAAGGATGAATTTGAAAGGCTGACAATTATAGCGATGTCCGAAGCACTAAATAGTTATGATGATGATGAAGTTGATGACAATGATGATGAGGGCGAGTCAGTTGATGCAGACCATGAGCTTCACACTACGGATGGTAAGTCAGGTAAGTGCCTGTTATTTTTTAAATTTATCGATATAGTGATGTTCCATAGGTATTTACCGTTACCGTTATTCTAGTAGGGTGGAATTAACGGATATTACCGTAAAAGGTTTGTAAGTTTGTATCCTTTATCTTAAGTTCTTTTTAACTTATCTTGGGTAGGTAGGTAGAGTAGGTACATACAAAACTGTCCCATTTCATAGGCATATGTAATTTATTTATATTTAGCTTAGTTAGACATTATAATTACCAGACAAAGTATAAAGTAGGTTGGTACTAGATTATTTTATATTCTATTTTAGCTATTTCTAAGCGTCCCCAGTTTATGCACACAACTTCTAAAGTAAAGGTCATTTAACGTCTAACAACGAAATGGGCCTTCACGGACTACTTCGGTTGTCTGCTAAAAGATAGGCAACGCTGGCTGGTAGGAGAATACGTGATTCTCGACATTATGGTCTTATTCCGGCAGTGCAAACCAAATTCAACCATATCAATCTTCACTTAAAATACTTAACCCCTTGTCCGTAAAACCTTGTTTATACTCCAGCCGGCCCTTCCTTCATTCTGGAACGAACGAAGCTATTAAAGCAGTTATTTAAAAGTATACTTTCAGTGTGTGAATTAAGGTAGGATTTGGCGTGTAGAATCAGTGGTATTTAGGTTATTTGTACCAAAGAGGCAATAGAGAGCTCGCTGCCTCCGATCAACGCAGAGAGAAGTGTGGCAACGTCGCGTTACTAGTTGTTTATGTATTGATCATTCTATAAATGGATTTTTAGGCTGGCTCTGCTCTGCTGGTTGCTTAAGCTCTAAAATGAAATTTTAACTTGCTAATGTAAGACAAGTTTAATGTTAGATAGGTCTGTGGTATTGTTTTTTAAGTTCAACCTTTCCATAATTCCAAACAGCAGCTGTTATAAGTAAGAACAAAGAGTCGACGTAACCTTATCGTATTTTCGAAACGAAATCGCGAAAAATGTTATCCTCCATGCCTCTATAGCAGCTATACTCAAACTGCGGCCCGCGGGCCGCATGTGGCCCGCCGGGCCTTTATCAGTGGCCCGCGTGCCATGAGAGATAAAAGAGAATATACATTCTGTGTAAAAAGTATCGGGATTATATCCATAAAACAAAAAAATGTTATATATCCAAATTTATTTTATCACCTTTAAAATTTGCTCCTTCACAAACGATACACATACGCCAACAAATTATCCAATAATTACAACATTTTTTTAAACGCTGTTTTCAGAGTTGTGTTTAGTACTTGCAGCGATTTTTCCTTATTGTCTTCTATCGATTCAAAACAGTGCCTCGAAGTGGTAATTTGAGTTTAGGAAAAAAAAGAAGCAAGAGCCGTGAGTATTTCTTGAGTGTTAGCTCAAAAATTCATTCACAATGATGATCCTTGTGCGAAAGGCGCGATTTTGTAGTGCAAAACCTTTTATCGATTTTTTTCCACAAATCTGGCGTTCTTCGTTGAATTTGCTGTAAGTATTCAATTCTACATAACCCGCAAATAATATTATTTTCCTACGTTGGACTTTCTGGCAAGAATTCCGAGTGCACAACACCACGATAGTCAAAGAAAGCAGTCAACATGACTTTAACTAACAATCTATAGAACACAAAAAGGAAAATTCGCCGCGAGTACTAAAAACAACTCTGGAAACAGCATTTAAAAAAAATTGTGATGATTGGATAATTCGTTGGCGTATGTGTATCGTTTCTGAAGGAGCATACTTTGCAGGTGATAAAATAAATTTGGATGAATAAAAATCATTTTTACCCGACTGCCGAAGGAGGAGGGTAATGTTTTTCGATTGTATGTTTGTATGTATGTCTGTTTCTTTGTTCCCTCCTGTAGCCTAAACAGCTTGAAAGATTTTGATGTATGAGGTATCGTTAGATGCGTATTTATTGCGCAATGGTTATAGGGTATGTGACGTTACATTAAAATGTACATAGCGCCCTCTAGAGAACATAAAGTGATAATATTTTTCCAACTATGCCGTGTGGGGTATCAAATAAAAGGGCTTGATTAGCGCATTACAAAAATAAAATGCATATTGTAGGCATTTAAATCACCAAATCCATTAACATAGGGGCTTGTTTTCATCTTTTTAGCGTGCAGTCGGGTTTTTTGTTTGTTTATAATTATATATTTTTTTGTTTTCTTGATCTAATCCTGATACTTTTAACACAGCGGCAGCGTGGTATTGGTATATGCATTATGGATGTGTTTTTTTATATTATTATTCGATAGTTTACATCGCTTTATAATACTTAGTTTGAAAAAAATTGCTTGCGGCCCGCGACACCATGACTTAAACGTGTTTGTGGCCCTTATATAAAAAAGGTTGAGTACCAATGCTCTATAGAGTCTATAGGCATGCAAAAATGTTATTAACAAAAAAAACATTAAGATTTTTAAGTACTTAATCTAATGCAGCAAACCAAAAACGCATTTTTGTATTCAATCGGCTACACCGATTTTGATACAATATAGTCAAGAACACTATGGCTTCACCTTTTCAATAGGTTCAAGACAATATAATATTTTTGATTACTAAAAATAATTATTTTAATAGAACAATCAAATAGGTGTATAAAATAGTTAAATACACAATATTCAATCAATCTTTGGGGGGAGGAATGACTTATTTTAACAATACGCGTCAAACTAACAACACCCGTTTTTTTCGGTCACGGATAAAACATATTTTATACCTCTTACTTAACTTTCAAATATTTTTTTGTAACACGCAGCACCTACAAGCCCATTTTCTCACCTCCCCGCGCAGATTCTGGCTGGAGCTCTATTGATTTTCCCCATTTGGCTCACCCTTGACCTTCACTTGTTTACGCTCCCAGTGGCTGCTGAGAATCTGAGATGGTAACTGTTGGAGATTTATTATATTTAGGTACTACTACAACTATAAAATTGCATAAATACTTCCCTACATAAATTGTTAACAAAGAAAACGTTACAGAGTTTTTTTTTTATCTATAAGTACCTAGATAGTTACTATACGGTTAACTATGTAAAGGCCGGTTTGCTCTCTTTTTGAGAAAAAATACTGACCACTGTAGAATTGTATTTGGAACGCATCCTAAGGTTCTGCTAGTCTATGGTCTTTTTATCTGTCATAATATTTCGATGTTAAAAAGTGTAAACACCATTCAATTGTTTCCGTGCTAATAAAGGTTTAATCAGTTTAATCAGTGTGTTTAAATACAGTCCTAAACACTACAACTGGCGACGAGGACAAACAATGGCGCTTTCAGCGCTGTCCGAATACAATTTCGGCGCGGCGGGACCGCCGTTTGACCCGCACAAGGAGCCGCAGACATGCGCCGAAAGATGGCGGACATGGTTACGAAATTTCAATTACTATTTGGATGGGCAAATTGGATTATCGCCAAAACAAAAATTGTCAAGATTATTGCACCAAGCGGGCGTGGAAGTGCAAGAAATCTACGAATGCATAAAGGATGACGAACAGGCAGGTACAAGCCGCGTAACAGATCCGTATGACATAGCTGTCAACAAATTAAATAATTACTTTGTGCCTAAAATTAATGTGGCATACGAGAGGCAAAAGTTTAGAGCTCTCGGTATGGAGGCAACCGAAACGATTGATCAATTCGCCGTTAAGCTACGGAAACAGAGTAGATTCTGTAGCTACGAAAATGTGGAAGAGGTCATAAGAGACCAACTTATAGAAAAATGCCAAATAGCAAACTTGAAGAGGAAATGGCTGAAGAAAGGAGGCGACCTCACATTGAATGAGGCACTTGAAATGGCTAGAATAATAGAATTAGAGGAATCAATGAGCTCAGTGACTATAAAAAAAGAAAATGAAGAAAGTGTGAACAAAGTTACAGCAACAGGACAACAACTAAAATGCTACAGGTGTGGCAAGAGAGGACACTTTGCCAAGAGCCCTGATTGTCCAGCCTGGAAGAAAATATGTGACAAGTGTGGCATAAAAGGCCACTACACTAAACTTTGCCGCACCAAAACACAAGATAAGGAAAGTGTACACCACAAGAAAAAGAAGCGACACATAAGGTATGTGGTCACAGAGGATTCCAGCACAGAAAGTGATACAAGTGAGGACTATGACAGTGAGAATGATAGTAAAACAATAAAAAGTGTATTCAAAGTGGACAAAAATAACAATAATATGTGCAGTTTATTAGTGGGTGAGAAGCTGCAATGTAAATTTATCATTGACTCTGGTGCAGCAATTGACATTATAGATAAGACAGTGTATAAAAGACTTTTAAAGGCAGGCATAAAATGTGAGCTTATTAATGACTATAAACAAAACTATTGTGCATATGGTGGTAAAGAAATACCTAAGCTAGGTATTTTCAAGACTCAACTATATTGCGGCGAAACCAATACGGGGCTGAATGATGCAACCATACTTGTGTTTGATGGTGAAGGACCATCATTGTTGGGAAGAGACTCGGCTACGGCATTAAAATTGTTAAGAGTTGGCCCTAGCAAAGACTGTCAAGTGCAAACCGTCAACGGCAAGACAGTGTTTGACCAGTACCCTGCATTGTTTAAAGGGGTAGGCAAACTCAAAGACTACAAACTAAAGCTGCATGTTGACCCAAAAGTACAGTTAGTTGCTCAACCAGTCCGAAGGCAACCATTCAACATAAGGGAAATAGAACAGAAACTTATTAATGAACTTCTAGAAAATGACATAATTGAGCCAGTGACTGGACCGACACCATGTGTATCTCCATCACACATTGTAAAAAAGAAACAAGAAGGACAGTATAGATTAGTTGTGGACATGCGAAGGGCAAATGAAGCCGTCCTCAGAGAACGAGTACCCCTGCCCACATTTGAGGAATTGCTGGCAGACCTCAATGGGTGCAAATATTTTTCTGCCATTGACATTAAGTGGGGTTACCACCAACTTGAACTAGAAGAGGACTCCAGAATGATCACAGTCTTTAGTTCCAGCTCTGGGCTATTTAGATATAAAAGATTATTCTTTGGTATACGATGTGCCTCCGAAATATTCCAAAGAATAGTAGCGCAACTACTACAGGGCATAGAAGGAGTAGCTAACTCCCAAGATGATATCAGGGTTGGAGGTAAAACCAAGGAAGAGCATGACCAACGCCTCTACCAGGTATTATCAAGACTACAAGATAATGGAATAACACTGAACAAAAATAAATGCGTGTTTGGCGTTACAGAAATAGATTTCTTGGGTCATCACCTTTCAGCTGATGGTATTATGCCAACATCCACTAGCAAACAGGTTGTGCAAGAGTTTCGAGCACCAGCTAATAAGGCGGAAGTTAGAAGTTTCCTAGGTCTGGTGAACTTTTCAGCTCGGTTCATTCCAGACTACAGTACAATAACTGCCCCTTTAAGGGAACTAACCAAGAAAGACACTGAATTTGAGTGGAGTGACCAACACCAACAGGCATTCCAGCTACTTAAGGATATCATAATCACAGCACCAGCACTTGGATACTATGACAAGGATGCTCCAACTACTTTAATCACAGATGCCAGTCCAGTAGGAATAGCAGCCGTGCTCACTCAGTATCAGAATGTTGATGGCAAAAGACAACCAATAGCCATAAAATATGTCAGCAAAGCATTGACACCTACAGAACAAAGATACTCCCAAACTGAAAAGGAGGCATTGGCAATAGTATGGGCATGTGAAAATCTTTATATGTACCTAATGGGTAAAGAATTCACAGTGATATCAGACCACAAACCATTGGAAATAATTTACTCCACCAATTCAAAACCCAGTGCGAGAATCCAACGATGGGTTCTTCGACTTCAAGCATTCACTTTCAAAGTAGTATACAAACCGGGAAAGAATAATATTGCTGATCCATTATCTCGACTACTTAATACAACAAATGTAAAGAATGCTCCACAAGAGGACAGAGAAGAATCGTTTCTTTTGGCATCTATTGAAATGTCTTCACCAGCAGTAACATTAGAAGAAGTAAGAGAAGCTACACTTGAAGATGAAATGCTAAACAATGTCAAAGAATCGATCGAGAAAGACACATGGCCAAAGGAACTTCGAAAGTATGAGCTGATTAAAACAGAACTATGTGTAATTGATGATATATTATTAAGAGGAACCAGAATTATTGTACCACAGAAACTAATACCCAGAATGTTAGAGATTGGGCATGAAGGTCATATTTCCATCAGTGGTATGAAAGCCAAGCTACGATTAAATCTATGGTGGACAACGATGGACAAAGATGTAGAATATTGGGTTGATACCTGCAAAGGATGTAGATTGGTCAGAAAAATCACACCTCCAGAACCAATAACTTCCACTGATCTACCAAGCAGAGTTTGGGAAATGGTAGCAGTTGACTACCTAGGACCACTACCATCTGGTCATTATCTACTTGTTATTATAGATTACTACAGTAGATACTATGAGGTTGAATTAACTAAGAGCCCATCTGCAGAGAACACAATTAAAGTGCTTAGCAACATCATTGCACGAGAAGGCAGCATGGAGACACTTGTTTGTGACAATGGACCAGCATTCATTGACAAGAGATTTACTAAATTCTTAAAGAACCATGATATACAGCTCAGACACACTACACCACTGTGGCCACAGGCTAACGGTGAGGTTGAAAGACAAAACAGAAGCTTGTTGAGAAGGTTGAGAATTGCACAGGCACTAAAACTAGATTGGAAGGAAGAACTCCTAGCATACCTAATGGCATACAGGACAACACCCCATTCCACAACAGGAGTGCCGCCTGGCAATCTCTTCAGAGGAAGAGTAATAAAAACCAAATTACCTTCAATGAAGCTGAAAATACATATTGATGATGAAGCAGTCCGAGACAATGATAGACTTAAGAAACACCTAACTAAAGTGTATGCTGACAAGAAGAGGAATGCAAAAGAATCAGATCTAGCACCTGGAGATAAAGTACTAGTAAGACAGAAGAAAGATAACAAATTGTCAACGCCTTTTTCACCTGAAGAACATACAGTTATTTGGAAGAGGGGTAACTCAGTAGTAGCTAGATCACCCAATGGAAAGGAGGTGAGAAGAAACTCAACTTACTTCCAGCGCATCAAGGAAAGAGACACAAATAAAGTCGGAGTTCAGGAGGACAATGACGACCAAGATGTAACAGAGACATCAAAAGACATAAATGCTGAGATACCAACAAATGTCAGCACTGAGGCACCAATGGACTCAAACGTAAGAGAAACGCCTACGTTATCACAACCAAGCAGGCAGAAGAGAGTGCATCGTACCCCCCACAAATATAATGACTTTGTATTAGGTTTGATTATGGATTGTATTCATTCAAATATTTAATCTTTCTTTGTGTTTAAAACAAATTTTATGTTTACCTAATTACCTATAGTTGTTTTTTTTAGTCTATATTCTTGGATGGTTTGTTCTTATGTGAGCCAATTAATATAATTAGTACGCTATTTTATTTTGTTTAAATGATTAAGTACATAACTAGTATACTGTATAATGAACAATCATCATTGTAATTACACCTATAAATAATAGTAGTATAGGTTGTCTGATAGGTTTTATAACTATGGTTAGATTGATACAGTTGTATTATTTGAATATGTTTTGTAGCATTGTAATTAATTGTTAAGTTGTTATCATTATGTAATGGTAATGTTATGTTTCAAAGTAACTTACTGTCTTTACTTTATTTTCTTTAAGGAAGAAAGGGATTGTAGAATTGTATTTGGAACGCATCCTAAGGTTCTGCTAGTCTATGGTCTTTTTATCTGTCATAATATTTCGATGTTAAAAAGTGTAAACACCATTCAATTGTTTCCGTGCTAATAAAGGTTTAATCAGTTTAATCAGTGTGTTTAAATACAGTCCTAAACACTACAACCACATTATTTTTTTTATGTTACTTTACTATAAGATACTTAGTTACTTACCCAAGTTCTTATGGTTTTCATTGATACAATTTACGCTGTTTAGGTTAAGTAGATATAAAATGGCGTTTTGGCAACATAATTTATTCCACCCTTGAAATGCGAGGCAGAGCGAGGCCACATAAATGTCTCGTTATTTCAATACTAAGGATAATAGGTATAATTCCTTTATCACTCAGCTTTATTTATTTCCAATGACAAAATAATTAACCCGATCTATTCAATGTCAGAATATTTATATAAGCACATCGTTTATTGAGGTATACAAAATTTACCCATTTACCTATGCACTATGTTTCTTAATTCTACAGCCGATAGATAAAAGCTGTCTTTTATAGGTATGTTTAAATAACCTAACCAAATTACTTTCAATATGTAATCGATCTTTCGTCTTTTACCTGCATAATTTATGGTAAAAACCGGACTTATATGGAACAATTAATTAATTCATAGCAGACTCAACCCCATAATAAGTCACAAGAGTAATTGTTTCCTCTTGGATGGGAGGGGTGATATGAATTTACTGCTTTTAGGAGCGAAAGGTGTGCTTAAAATGCGTAAACATCATTGGGCCCCCTTCATTCCCCTGCTTCCATAAGGCCTTTGTTCTGTTCACTGGGTTTCGTGACATTTCATGTGTGATGCGGGATGCGGGTAACTTTTACTATTCTTGTATCGATTTGATTGGATCGAAAGTACCTACTTTGGTACATTACAAAATAATAATGTTACATTGTATGCCACACATATCGCCAACAGTATGAGCTGAGCTCTAAGAGGCGCTAAAGTTATTCTTATCTGACATCTAAATGAACCCTCTTGGGAGATTGACTAAAAACGGTGGGTCTGGCTCTCGGCCAAGCTCTGAGGAAAAGTGAAAATAAACAGGAATGTTTACGTAATATTTATATCCACATTACATAGGCCGTGTATAAAAATAAGTTCCTGAGCGTTTTAGGGACTTTATGTCATAATTATATCGCTGGACCGATGATCTTGGATAGTTGCTTTTGCTTTGTTGGGGAGATCATGTCTAGTTGGATAAATAATTGTGGCCATATAATAATCTCCCATTAAAAGCCTCTATCTATACACAGTCATGTAGTAGTCCACTTGTGGACTTTGAGGCTTCGTTCAAAGAGCGCCGCGCCGGAGAGGCTATCCTCGGCCATCCTCAGAATAGGATACTTTATATACTTACTTAGATTTTTTTATGACTTCAGCTAGGTCTGAATTAAGTAAATTGATGTCCATATTATTCAAAACAAAGTAGGATTCAGCGGGAATTAGTGGTGTGCTGTTTTCTAAATAAGTACATAGATATAAATGTCTACATTATTTTCATTCAGTACACAGTCGGGACATTGTTACAAAATCATGTTGGCAGCAATAGCACATTCACATTGATGCTAGCGATTATTTCTAAGCACAGATTAAGAATGACAATACATGCTACCATACTATCAAGAATCAGGATAGGTGAGGTGGATGATTGTTGCCTGGTGTGATGATGATGATGCCGATGATAATGGTACTTAAGTACTCTCACTTCTTTGATCTTAAAACCTACCTACATATATGAACGCCGAATAATGTTCATGTCTTCACGAGCTACTTTTGGGAACCATAACACTTCCTTTTGATGAAAATAAACTATTTAAGACATACTCGGTTCGGTAGTAAAGTAATAGACAGTTAGCTAAGAAAATTGGCCCTGAAACATTAAATTTTCCTGTTATGCACCTATAAATAAGTAAACTTAAACCTACTTAAGTAAGTACTTATTTAAAATTGAACCTCTACTAGATAAGAAAAGTTGTTTTTGTACTATTTTCCTTATCTGCTTACAATAACATTTATTTACCAAGATAAAATATAAAAATACTTTAATATGTTAGTATTATTATAACCTGTTTATCAGCTTTACCAGTTCTAGAAATTACCACTCGGCCTGGTCCATAAAATCAATATACCGGATTGAAAAGGTGTGTTTGGTACAACTTTCTGAATAGGGCGCCTGCTGGCCCGAGAGAAAGGCGACGTTGCCGCTCCGTGCATGAAAACATTGACGTAACGCAGCGGAGTTCGAGTTGACGGCTGGTCAAATAGGACACAACAACAGCTAAAGAGTTAAATATTTTTGGGAGCCAAACATGCATGGCCCTAATTTGTTACTACGCAATCAACTTGATATTTAAGACGCAATTGCTGTGGAACTTTCTTAATGAGCCCGTTATTCGTAATAACAATAACAAAATAGCTTTTTTTTTCGCCAGGTGGCGCTTTCCGTGTAAACATACAGATTCACTAACTCCTAAACAAAGTAAGTTCCAAAACAAGAGGTAATGATTTCAGGATAAATACTCTAAAAAAAATTTGCAAAGAAAATGTGACAACATCGAAAAAACAAGGTAAAAAAGCAAAAAGGCAAAGAATTAAAAAGAAGAAAATTAATTTTACACTGGACGCCGAAGAATTACAAACGGGTCAAATATCATCTGAATGTGACGAAAACGAATCAAAAGTGACAAATAAAATAGACCGCTTTACTATAAATCAAGGTAATTCATCAGATCTATCGAATAAATCACCTCAATCAGTCAAGACATCTGAGGCCAAAGAAAATCCCCGGAGAATTATTATTTTTGGTTCTCAACAATGTAGAGGCTTAGCTAAAGCGACCAGTATAAATAGAACACATTCACCGAATGGGAACTACCAAGTCTCTTCGTTTATCAAACCGAACGCGCAGTCAGAGGACATCGTCAACTCCATGAGGACCGAAGACTTTGGAAATCAGGACACAGTTGTCCTTTGTTTAGGCGAAAATGACTCAAACCCTACTAAGGTGATAAAAGAACTTAGTTACGCTCTAAAACTGTGCGAAAACTCTCATCTCATAGTGTTAAGTGTAATCAGTAGTACTCATCTCAACGAATTTATGCTAAATAGCACTTTAAAAACATTGTGCAACAGCTCTAAAAACTGCAGATTTCTAGACATTTCAGATACTTATCCACACTACTATGATAAAAAAGAATACCTCACATACACGTCTAGAGCAATAAATTTTGCTATTGACTGTACAGCCTATAATGATAGATTTATAAAGAACATTAAAACTGAAATACAAAAAAATATGATATCCTCAAAAAAAACCATAACAATTAATAATATTTACACTGACACACCTAAAGGTGAGGTCACGACGCCAATACAAAACATTTTGAATAAAAATATATTTTTTCGTCTCTCCTCGCCCATCTAAATATACTCTGACATGTTTCCACCAAAACATTGCCGGCTTACTAGGCAAGCGAGAACTCCTAGAAATACTACTGTATGATTTAAAAACAAAAAATGTATTAAACGACTTTGTCTGCCTAAGCGAAACTTTCTTAAAACAAGGTGCGGAAAATAATGCACACCTATCTGGCTATAAATTGAGTTCTTCATACTCGCGTAAAACACAAAAAAGAGGAGGTGTTTGTATATTTACTAGGGTTGATATACCGGTAAAAGAAGTGACATATGTTAAAGACTATGCAATAGAAAAGGCCTTTGAATGCTGTGCCATAGAAATTCCACAGATAAAATGCATAATAGTATGTGTGTATCGCACTCCAGCCTCAAACGTAAACGTGTTTTTTACCCAACTGGAATGCATTCTTCAAAGACTTAACAGCAAGCATAAAAAAAACACTATTCTGTGTGGCGACTTCAACATCGACATACTTAAAAGTACTAAAGAAACCAAGGAACTTATGACATTACTCGAAAACTATAACATGAAATTACACATAACAGAACCCACCAGGCAAAGGACATGTATCGACAATATTGCAAGCAACATACAGAATATAGAGACATCTAAAGCTCTGCAAAGTGGGTTGTCTGATCACAATACCTGTCAAATTTTGACGTTTTTAACAGAAAAAAAGGTAGATACAAAAAAAAACTACTTCATAAAAAAGAAAGATTATAGTCGGGAAAATTTAGAGAAGTTCCAGAACTGTTTAAAATCACTATCCTGGTCTGAAGTATTAGAAATTGAAGATCCAGACTTAGCGTTTAACAAGTTCAAAGAGTATTTCGATTTATTTTTCTCACTATGTTTTCCTACAATTAGAGTTAAAATTAAGGCAAATACCACAGGATTGAAATGGCTAACACCGGGTATAAGACTGTCATGTAAAAAAAGCAGACAACTCAGGTATAAATACTACTCTACAAAAAACCTTGAAGATAAATATACATACTTAAATTACTCAAAAGCTCTAAAAAAATGCATAAACCAAGCACAAACAACAACAAACAAACGCTACATATCGCAATCAAAAAATAAATGTAAGGCTATATGGAATATAATTAAAGAAAATAGTCAATCCATGACATCAAGTAACATAAACCAAATAGTATTAAATGATCGAATAATTACAAACCCCGTTGAGATAGCCACAGCGTTCAACAATAAATTCATAGAAAAAGAAGCCAAATCATTCTATAAATACCCAAAAAATATAGACAATTTAAAAGCCAGAAACCCAGAGACAATGTTCGTATATCCCTGTGACCCTGAAGAAATAATTAAAATCATTCAGACGCTTAATCCGACCAACTCCGTCGGCTATGATGGTTTTAGCACAAAAATAATTAAATACTGTAAGCATGAAATAGCATTTATATTGTGTTATTTAATAAATAGGTCGTTTGCCATGGGTCGATTTCCAAAAGCTTTGAAACCATCAATCATTAAACCTCTCCATAAAAAGGGGGATGTTCATGACATAAATAACTACCGACCTATTGCCCTTATTAGTATATTCTCAAAAATATATGAAAAAGCTATGCAGAATAGGATGAATAAATTTTTAGACAAACACAAAATAATTAAATTAGAGCAAAATGGTTTTCAGAAACATAAATCAACCAGCCTGGCAGGTTTTCAGTTAATGAAAGAAATTATAGAGTATGTAGATAAGGGGAAACCAGTAGCTGTAATTTTTTTTGATATGACGAAGGCGTTTGACTATGTTTCTCATAAATTGCTACTTGACAAATGTGAAAGCATAGGTATCAGAGGTCTGGCATTGAAATGGCTAAGCAGTTACCTATCCGATCGCCATCAAACTGTAGAGATAACAGCACTCTCTTATGCCAATGAAATGGAAGTACACAAGTCTTTTCCTGAAATAAATGAATACGGCGTCCCTCAGGGAAGTGTCCTAGCACCATTGCTGTTCATACTGTACATTAATGACCTACCTGACATAACTAATAATAAATGTATACTATTTGCTGATGACATTTCCATGACTATCAAATGTATTGACGATAGAAATTTTGAATCAGATGTGAATGCTAGTATAGATAAGGTAACAAAATGGTTGGAAGCTAATAACTTACATGTAAATGAAAATAAAACTAAATATATTCAATTTAGAAATAACAGAATGGCATTAAAAAATATCAATGTGAAATGCAATAATATTGTAATTAATCATACGCCATCTACCTCTTTTTTAGGCATTGTAGTTGATGAACATTGCTCTTGGCTGCAGCATATTGAAAATGTGTGTACTAGATTAAGTAGATTTGTCTATGCTCTACACCGACTACAGAAAACATCTGACTTGCACACGGCTTTGATGGCATACCACGGGTATGTAGCATCCGTATTAAGATATGGTCTAATTCTATGGGGAAATTGTAGAGATATGGACAGGGTATTTATTCTACAAAAGAAATGCATAAGAGCCATCTGCTCAGCACATCCCCTTGATTCTTGCAAGCCACTATTTAAGAACCTAAAAGTACTGTCACTGCCAAGTCTCTATATTTATGAAATGGCATGTTTTGCCCACTGTCAAAGACATACACTTACTAAATACTGTGATGTTTGTTCTTTTAATACTAGAAATCCCAACAAAATTATAGTTCCGCCATGCAGAACTGAGTTTTGCAAAAGAGGTTGCTATCATATGCTCATAAAGATATATAATAAGCTCCCACAGTCAATTAAGTACTTGCCTTTAGCTAGATTTAAGGTCTCACTACATAAATGGCTAATTAAAATGTGTTTCTATAATGTAAATGAGTACCTCTCTTTAAATAAAATAAATATGGACTAAGAACTAATATTCGAATACCTAATGTCACTTAATTATAATAATTATAATCAGAAATGTAAAAATATGCTATTTTATACATAAGTTCTAGACATATTTTTTGCATACCTGAACAGGTGAAATGTGTAGATCGTTATTTATTATACTGACCACCAATTGTACGACATTTCTGGCAAATAAACTATTTCATTTCTATTTCATTTCATTTCATTTCAAAAATACATATAAAATTTCAAGACCGTAGGTAGGTAACTTCTGTAGCTAACCTAACCTCAAAACATCCATGAAAAGGTTACTTAGACGACACAAGACATGAGTATAAAAAGCAACACTGTCATCAGAAAACCAGACGTGTTACAGATAAAATATTGTTTACCCAATAATTAAATATCATTCTGACACGCCCGCCACGTGTTTTTCGATAAAAACGATTTTATATTTGCATAACATAATTGCGTAGGACTAAAGTCACTGGTCGCTAGTTTATGCTAACTATGAATTTGAATTTTCTTCCTACGGATTCAATACGAACGCCTCCACTCCCTCATATTTCTATTAATAAAATTTTATGCCTAAATTCTTTATTGTATTTCTCTGTCTTTGGTGCAAATAAAGAGTACTTATTGTAAATAAATAGTTGACTGAAGGCAATGTGGCCATACACAAGTACCCTAATCGAAGTTAAAAAAACCCTAATATGGAACCATCGCTCGAGGGGAATCTCGAAGATATTTAGGAGAGTGTACCTATGTCGAAAATATTCGAGAAACATATCCAGAATAAATATTTCTATATCTTCAAGGACGTCAAGGAACTTCATGGCCCATAGACATTCAGACATTACTAATCTTTTGTAATACCTACACGCCAACTTTAAAATGTATAACAACCCTTTTTCTTGGTAATTTTACGTGTTAAGTATCTAAGCATTTATTAATTTTATAATATAACGTTTAACGTAATTAATTTAAAACATCGTTGTTTGGCTGTAGTCCCATCCCACACCATCTTCCGTCGCGACTCTCAGGTTCATTTAGTGTCAGCCTCGGATTAAATAACGGTTATTTTTAAATTCGTTATTACTTGTTTACCGCGCAAGAGATGTTTGCCGCATGACTCAACAGTTAGGTATATATTTAAGAGAACTTTTAGGGCATGAGATGTAAATGATAGGCAAATATCCAATAGTTAAGTAGGTACCTATATATAAATATGTTTTCGTTGTCTGGTAGAGATTACTTTAAGTAATAAGGACGCTATATTTGACTGTTACCCATTAAAGTATTATATCGTATTATATCTAGTTTTGGGTACATCATTGATATAACTTCACACTATTTGACGTCACGTAGGAGTTCTGAACACACACATAATGTAGGTATATTTACTTAAAATTAAACGTAAACCACGTCACATTCTTTACGATCGGCTCTTGGACAACAGGTTTAAATAATTAAATTCCATTTGAATAAATATTTTCAATACATCCGTTTCTTTGTTTTCATGTAAAACCCCTTCTTACGTAGGCGAGGCGGTGTAAACGACATAATATTATTATGACGTGTGTATTTTTAATTCTTGGTCGAAAATGGAAGTGCATATTTTAAACGCTTTTTTTTTCTTTTGTTACTGGATCTTAAACTGTTCTTAGCCATGTTTTATATAAATTGATTCAGCCGTTGTATCCACTTATCACAGTCGTGTTTTTAACATTGGTTAGTCAGCATGACATAGACCTATAACAGGTCTTCGGCTTCTCTCAAAGAAAGGCCTTTCCTCAACCAACCACTCAGTAGGTACCGACCACCAGTCCAAGTCCAAGGTTCTCGATCTAGCGTCAGCTACTGAACCACAGCTGACACATTAACAATCAACAATCCAAAAGCAGTATCGCTTATCTGTCAAACACCCTGTCCACACAAGTTACGTAAAATTCGACAGATACGCAGCATTGCTTAAGGATAGTCGATTGATAATGTTCGGTGGTGGTACCACTGCTGAATTGCTGGTTGGAGTCCCATATAAGCTCTTCAGAAGGGCTAGTACGGGGCGCATTTAAGACATGACAAGAGTTTCGCATCGCGCTCACTCACATCGCGCAGCCTCAAGAGCGAGCGCGACAGAGAACTCTTGTCATGTCTTAATAGCGTCCTGTGCTCCAGGGCCAGGCGATTTAACTGGCCCACGGGCGCACCAAGATTAATTTAGGTTTATGAATATTCCTGAATTCTAGACGTAGACCCTCAGTCGCCGAACGCGCTGACGCCGGCGGAGGTGTGGAAGCTGTTCGAGAGGGAGACCGGCGGGCGCGCGCGCTGCGGCATCTGTCGCGCGTCCGTGCCGTCCACCGACCACGCGCTGCTGGGGCATCTGCGCGCGAGGCACACCAAGATCACGCTTAAGGATGTTCAGGTATGCAGCAGGTGAAGAGGACATTCAAGGTGGTGATAGACATGTAGATCAGAACCATAGCATATTAGCAATCGACAATCTGGATGAATCGACTGCCTACCACTACTACTACTAAGAAGGATCGCTAATCTGTCAAATATGCACATCAGCAATCCATAAGCAGCATTGCTTATCTGTCATATCTGTCGCAACTTGTATCGATCTTACAGGTGTTTTAAAGGTAAGTGTTGCTGTTTATGGATTGTTGATTGATATGTGTCGATGGTGGTACGGTAGCTGATAAATGTTCGACACGTAAGCTTAAGGATATGAATTTGTCGGTGGTTTACTGGTGGTTCAGAGGCTGTCCAGAATTCCTGATCGTTGCGTGCCTTCCTTAGCTACCTCTACCTTATTGGCCGATTCCATACTGATCATACAATTTCTTCAACAGGAATCTGACAATGAATTTGAAACGGAAAACATGGCGTCCGTTACTGACGATGACCAGTACACAGAAATTGTGTACTTAGACGAATTATCTGACGGCACTGTTAAAAATATCACAAAGAAGTTTAATTCCACACCAAAAAAATACGCCAAGAAAAAGAGTCAACGCTTCAGTCCAGAAAAAGAGATTCAAACAGTGAAACGGAGGAAGGGGAATAAATCACCAGAAAGAAATGAGGATAACAAAGAAATTTTCCTTAAATATTTATTCACCCTACTAAAAGATGTGCCGAAAGAAAGGTTTATGAAACTACAACTGGATATGATTAACCTGGTAATGGCGGCGCGCAATGACAATAATACAAGTAATAGCGAGGCAGCGACAGTTAAAATCAGACAAGATGGTGCTAGTTCGTCAGTAACTGCTGACCAGGTTACAGAAGATTTCAGTGAAATCGGTTCAGTGGCGGATAATGATAACGAAGACGTGAACGTTATGACGTTAACCAATCAGGCAATGTAACTAACATGACCGACTAAAAACTACGAAAATTACAAAGTTTACAAATATTTTACAAAGGGTTGAATGGAATATTCCATGTTTTTGAGAAAACTTCACGAGGAATTAGGTATGTGTGCCTGTGTGTAGGTATTAAATATTTGATATTAAAAATGATTAAGTATACAGCTCATTCGACTTTCCCTTAACAAAATTAAATATTAGGTAGTAGATAAGTAGGTACTAGGTAGACTTTGAAATTCCCCACTACCATAATTATTATTATGTAAGTATATTTTTTTCAGTCCACCAATTATACCATTTAATTACGGTGTCTCATTTTATAAATTGCCCCATTTTTGTAATAAATAATAATTTGCTTGCGTTTTTTGCGAAGAAACGAAAAGTGAACAAAAGTCTTATCAAATTATAATATGAATATACCTACTGTTTGCTCAAGCTGCCATGTTACAATGACCTCTTTTATCAATAAATACGTTGTATGACGTTAGTTGAATTACTTCAATCGATAACCCCTTAGTATACTCGTAGCTATATTATTGTGAACCTTTTTGCAGTTTGCGAACTATATAATTATCTGCAATTAATATTTTCTGTAATATGTAGTTAACTACTTTAGTTTTTAAGCATTGATGTCGATTCTGAAGGCGCAAACATTCATTTTAACCAAATTTAACTAAATATTTCAAACTGAAACTTTTGCCAGTAAAAAATTTGATCTACGGAAACTCGAGTTGAGTCTAAGCGTCAATTCACACGTACCACAACCACACCACGCAGCGCACCACATTATGTCGCAGCGACATAATGTGGTCAAGCTGTGGTTACGTGTGAATAGTGTGACAGCGGCTTTTTGCAGTTGCGTTGTGGCAGCGACAAAATGTCGATGTGGTTGCGTTGTCGCTGTCATTGCGATGTGGTAACCACGTCGTCGTGTGCAGTTAATACGGAGAACAGGTTGCCGCGGTGCCGCCGCCGCGTGGCGGCGTTGCCGTTGCGATGTGGTTGCGTTGTGGTTGCGATGTGGTCGTATTACACAGGTGGTCGATAACAACGGCAAAATGTGGCACGTGTGAATTGGATTATTCATTGTCAATACAAAATATACGCCCGACCACACCGCGTGGTTGTGGCTGTGGTGTGGTTGTCGTACGTCTGAATTGACCCTTATTTTGAACAATGAATTTAAGGTTTTGCTTTGACAGATCTAAAATAAGAATTTTTACCTTCAGAGGCGCGAGCATAGGATTCGATACTATTTTCGAATCTACACGAAGGGTCGCTTTTACCAAACACTAAACGTATTTAAATCAAATTTTAAATACATTTTGTACTAACTGACAGACGTATGACAGGCTACTAAATATGTTTAGCGTTTGGTGAAATTCTACCTAACATGGAAAAAACAAATGCCACTTTTGGAACTATAGTGCGACAAACTTATCTGTTCCGGTGAGAGCGAATTAAATTGATCCATATCTCATTATTTACTAATGAATTGTATATTGATATAGATTAGATGGGTTTATTGAAACCACAAGAGCGAATTACCACTACCGGCAAACTTAAAATCTTATAGAATGAAGAAATATTACACATTTACGTGAGCTGTCACGTACGTGATAACTTTGTGGCACTGTAACAAATTTGCCTTACATTTTGACAGTGACATTTGACGATACGCAACGTAAACGGAGGTTTCGAATCCTGTGCTCGGGCAACAGTGCAGCGAGCACTGGATTCGATACTACACTCGCGAGCAACCAAATCGACTCAAGCCTTCACGGCGCACATATACATTGATTTTCCTAAAACGATAAATGGTAAATATAAAAGTGATATGTCATTCGAAAGCTGAAGAATTAGGCTTTCAATTAAGATCAATACCATAAAAAAAAACTAAGCGCAGATTTAATGACGCATTTTAATTGCCCGTCAGTGTTAATTACCTCATTAGGAATCCACGCCTTGCGCTACCTGATCCCGCTATAAAACCTTTCCACATCCGGTGTACCTTATCAGTCGCTTGTTGCAAGTTGACCGGTACACATCTCGTTGCATTGTATTCCTTGTTTTCGCAAACCCATGGATACCACACCAGAAGAAGCTGCTCAAGTTGTTGCCTTGCTGCAACAAGGGTTAAGTCAGCGAGCAGTCGCTGCCCAGCTCCACTTGAGCCAGTCTGCTGTATCCCGAGTATACAGACGGTTCCAAGAGACTGGTGCCTTCAATCGAAGACCAAGAACGGGCCGCCACCGCTGCACTTCAGAGAGAGACGACCGCTTCATTGTCTCAACCTCGCTGCGCAATCGACACCTTACGGGCGTTGATGTGCAGCAAGAACTGAGACGTGTACGACAAGTGGCTGTCAGCGAGTGGACAGTGAGAAGACGCTTGAAGGAAGCCAACTTGACACCAAAAAGACCTGCATCAGGCCCCAAATTGACTGCAGGCCACCGACAAGCGCGTCTTCAGTTTGCTCGAGAGCATCTCGATTGGAGCATTGCGCAATGGCGGTCGGTCCTGTTTACTGATGAGTGCAGAGTGTGTCTGCATGGCAGTGACAGGAGAGGCCGGGTCTACCGGCGTCCGGGGGAACGATTTGCCCAATGTTGTTTCGCTGAAACAGTAGCATATGGCGGCGGTTCCTGCATGATGTGGGCTGGTATTTCTCTAGAGGGAAAAACCGCACTTGTTTTCGTGCCTGGAGGCGGCCGAGGAGGCGGGTTAACAGCTGATCGGTACATCACCGACATTCTACTCGGTCATGTTGTGCCCTATGCAGAATTTGTCGGTGAAGACTTCGTGCTAATGCACGACAATGCCCGCTGCCACACGGCACGAGTCAGTCGGCAGTTTCTGAGAGAGAAGGAATTGCGCACGATGGACTGGCCTGCGCTCAGTCCTGACCTGAATCCCATCGAACACTTATGGGACGAGCTCAAAAGAAGAGTTCGGGCCAGGAATCCAGTCCCTGCAAGCGTGGACGAGCTGAAGACAGCTTTATTAGAGGAGTGGGACGGCATTCCTCAGGAAACTGTCAAAAAGTTGATAAGGTCTATGAGAAACAGGCTGCAGGCTGTAATTAGGGCAAGAGGGGGCAATACAAAGTATTGATTTAAATAAATAAATTTTTATCTTAACATTTTTTGTTTAATTTGTATAATACGATACCCATACCCTTTTTTCCTAAATTCCCGTTTTTCCTACAATTGCGTTCAGACATCATTTATTTCAAAAATGATGAATGGATTTCAATAATAATGATATCAAATTAAAGCTGACATCTTAAGCTTTTAAATGACATATCATTTTTATTATTTCTATTCATAATTTTACTTGTATTAATGTATGTTTGCGCCGTCAAGGCTTGAGTCGATTTGGTTGCTCGCGAGTGTATTTTCGAATCTACACGAAGGGTCACTTTTACCAATCGCTAAACGTATTTAAATCAAATTTTAAATACATTTTGTACTAACTGACAGACATATGACAGGCTACTAAAATACGTTTAGCGTTTGGTGAAATTCCACCTAACATATGGAAATAACAATGTCACTTTTGGAACTAACTTTGCCTTACATTTTGACAGTGACAGTTGACGATACTCAACGTTAACGGAAGATCGAAACTTGTGCTCGCGACTCTGTTAATGATGGTTTATGATTAACTCAAAATATCCGTTATTGTATAGCTATTTTAACCGTTACTGACACGGCAAGTCACCACACTAGTCACTACTACTGACTCACGGCGCGGTTCGGCGAAGAAAAGAAATCCCAAAATGATTGTGCAAACCGGTTACCTATAGTGTTGGGTAAGTCCTCACAAAGGAGGCACCTATAATATACGTATGTATGACTACATACATACTGTGCGCTGTGCTAGGCTTCAGTTCCGTGTGCTAATTTTAAAATATCTGTTGTATCCGTATCCGGGTCTTAGGGTACCTACTACCTATCTTTACACCAGATATATTATGTGCCATGACTATGATTCCCACCAATTATTAAAGATTAGCTTACGTCATCATAGCTTAGCACTGGAAGCTGTTTTTTAGGACATCTTCGCTGCATGGTTTCATAGGACATCTTTGGTGGAAGCCAGGCGGTACGGTCAGTTTCACACCAAAAGGTCAAGTTAAGCAGCAGCGGCCGTTGCATGAGTTCGTTATCGACGTCGATAAACTTGTTTACTTCGCGTTCCGCTAATCACATCTCCGTATTTATGGCTAATCGCAATATAGTGACGTTTATCTACGCCGATAACGAACCCGTGAAGCGGCAGCAGCAATTATTTTCCCCAACGGTATGCTGATGACAATGCTGGTTGGTTTCCCTAATGCGATTTAGAGCTAGAGTTCTCTGATGAAATTCCACGCTCTCCCTTCTGCCACCGTAAAACTGAATGTAGATGAATGTAAATCCTAACTAATATTATAAATGGGAAAAAGTAACTGTGTCTGTCTGTTACTCCTTCACGCCATAACTACTGGACGGATTTGAATGAAATTTGGTATACTTATGGTCTAGACTAGACCCTGAGAAAGAACATAGGCATACTTTTTATCCCGGTATTCTCACGGGAAAACTTTTTAAGACGAAGTGAAGCTCGCGGGAACAGCTGGTTACTCATATCTTTGTCAATGTCCTAAAATCTTATACAACGTGGTACGACGATTTCAGTTCAATAAATTCGTCATAATGGACTCCTTTCTGGTACAACATGGTTGTTATTTCAACACGCGGAGTGGTCTAGAGGTCGCGCTTATCGCTTCGATCCACTTCGAGTTCTGGGGGTCACTCTATCATGACGAAAAACGAAGTTTCCTAGCGCTGCTGTGCGAGCCACGACTCTATCTAGTTGTATTAAGCGTGTCAATTGCACGACATCGACAGCTCTCGTTCGTTACCATAGAGAGACCCGCCTGTGCGTTATCTAAGTTTTAGAAACTCAGTCAAGAGTGGTGTAACCCACGTTTAGTAATTATTTCCTATTAAAATCGGAATATAAAAAATCCTTTAAATTTATGAGATTGGGGTGTGTTGTGCGTGTTTGTCGGCTAACTGCTATCACTACTCCCGGCCATGGATCTAACCTTGGGACCACTACATTCTCCAGTCATTATAAAAAATATAGGAATAAAATTCATTCATTACCTTATGTAGCAGCTGGATGTAGAAGTGGTACCATTGCTGAACAGCTCAAGCTTTGGATTGCTTTATCTTCTGTCTTCACAAGCTCTTCAATATCATTCTTCCTGTCCTGAGACCTAGAGGGGAATGCTCAACTCGTGAAGAGTACTGAGCTTGAATCGTTGAAAGTCAGAAACATTAGAATCATTTGGCGGGCTCATGAGAGCCCTGGGAATAGACGGGAACAAGGATGGGACGGGGGATAGGGTCAGGATCGCTGCGGACGACTACCACGAGGCGGCCTTACAGCCACCACGAGTCAATCTTCTCTTAAAGTATATACTTCAATTACAAACTAATTATAAAAAACTTGTAAAAATCCAAATATACTCTCGTTTTTTTGTACATCACAGAAGCTCTTCCTAAACTTACATGCCGCAGACGCCCGCAGCTGAGATCATCTACTCTCTGTACAAACATATATAATCTTCCAATTGATAACAGTCAGTTTTACACGTTACCGTATCTTTAAATTTTACATCTACAACTAGAATTAAGGACAGCGGGCCTCCGCCACTAAGTTTGTTTTTTTAAAGCTCTGAGTTGGCGAGGTGGGGGCGCGTGGAGTGCGCAGGCGCGGGGCCGGGGGCGCTCGCCGGCGGGGCCCGCTGTTTACAAATAAAATACATTGGTCTCGATCTGATAAATAAACCGATACGACTAGTGGAGCCGCGGCTCCCTCTCCCCGACAGCTCCAGCCTCTCACAATCATATAAAATATAAAACAACGCCTTATTTTACAAAAGAAATGCAACGTCAAGACGGCCTTTCATTTTTTTTTTATAACAACAATATTAAAATAGGCGCTTCTAGCCTCGGGCTGAGCGCCGCGCCACCAGCCCTCAACATAACCATATAAATTTAAAACTTAGTAAGTAGTAGGTATCCGAGCTAGTCTGAGACAGACCGGGCGGGGGGCGCGGCGGGCCGGCTGCCGGGGGCCCGCGGCCCCGCGCCGCCCTCGCCGCTCTGACCTCCGCTCTGCTGGCTTTTTTTTTGGGTTTTTCTTCAATTTTTGAGGAGCACAGCGGAGGGCGAGGCGGCAAGGCTGGCGCGGGGGCGTCGAGGCAACACTTAAACTACTAAAATTTTCACAAAATAATACCTAACGCCGGAATTTTGCTGGCGCACCGCGGCCGCCGCCCGGAGGCCGCGCGGCGGCCGTGGTGGGCGGTGCGAACATCGCGTTACAAAATAAAAAACTTACGAAGTAATGTAGCACGAGAGCACTAGCACTAGAGTCTGTAAGGGGCGTCCTACGACACGCTGACATTGAGCAGCAGCTTGAGCGGCAGCGCGCGGTCGGGCTCCGGGCGGCAGCGGCCCGGGCCCGCGCGCCAGTGCGTGGGGGGCGGCGGCAGCGCGGCCGCGGCGGGCGCGGCGCCCCACTTGCTGCCCGCGTAGCGCTCCTCGCGCCGCTCGCGCCGCCCCGCCGCCGGGACCGGGGTCCTGGTGGCTCGGCGCCTGCCTCGCGGCTGTCCCTGGCAGTTCATCGCCGGACGATTTCTACTGACTCTCGGAGATCTCGATACAGATATAACTATGACGGACGACAGTTCACTTATCACTTTAGCGGTAGCTCGGCTGGTTGCGCCCTCGGAGTGAGCGTGAGGCTTGCAAGATGGTCGCCGTCGCACGGACGCGGAACGATGAGGGTCGAATCCGCCGTCACTGGGCCTCAAACCGTTGTCGATCCGCTCGGATGACACGTCGAAACACTGCACGAATTCACTTTCACGACTTCTTTGTGGCGGTCACGCTGCTAGCTCCGGTGATAATTATCGATTTTTAGGACACAGTATGGACGCCACCTCTCCATTATTTACACCTTCACCTCTCGATTTCAACTACGTGACGTTTGCGGCGCTCGCGGCTTTTATACCGCAATGGCGGCTGCGCAGTCAATGTGCGCAGAGGGGATGTAAGTGCAACTACACACGGAACAATCGTTGTTATTGATCGAAGACAAAATATTATTCTTCATTCAGTGGAACAGTTTTGAAAAATTGAGATATACCTTAGCAGTTTTCTTCATCTAAGAGGAGAGGATAGATCCATATACTTAATAATATCTGTTTTTGTTGTATGGTTTGCCATGCATATCCTAGATACGGCTCCCATTCTATTCCCCTTATTCATAGAGAAGTTACAAAACCTTTTAACTAATAAACTGTTTTGTCCCTCTCCGACGAAGAACAATTTGTTCTTTGACAGAGAGGGACAAAACAGTATATTAGTTAAAACGTCTCGTAACTTTTCTATGAATAAGGGGGTATGTATATAAAATAACGTGTACTTGTCAAGTTGATCGGAAATTGGCTATTAATACACCTACAGATACTATCATAATTATAACACCCTTCTTTTTCGCTCGCGGTATATATGTAAATATTACGGTAAATGTATCGTGTGTTGTAAGCTTTACCTCCGGCCCCCGTGACTTCACAACAAGTTCGACCAATCACACAACAGCGATTTAAAAAAAACAAAATGGAAACAAGGAGGTTGAATGTATTACACGACCAAGTTTAATATTGTTAATAGACAACAAAATGAAATATGAATTCAATACTATTTAATTTTATAGCATTGGCTAAGGCACTGAGAACCTACTGGAAATATTTATTTTGTTTATTTTTGATTACGCACAATAATATAATGTGTTAACCTGTAAAAAGTTACTATTCCTCTACTATTCAAATAATGGAGGCTAACCAAACGCCAATGGACTCAATATTATTCAACTGATTGCACTGTTAATGTATTATTCTTGTTTAGGTATACTTATTGATAGCAATCCCCATAAATGCGCATTTATAAGGTACACCGTTTGAAAATGATATATTTTTCCACCTCCGATCATTTGATATAGGTAGGTACAACCTAACTCCCGATCAAAGTTAAGAAGAAGTCTATAAATATAGACCTCATCATTTTTATAATTCTATTATTTAAACATAAATAAAGTAAGTAAGTATTATACCTATAACAACCGAGATAATGGCTATAATTATCAGCAAAACGGTTATTTCTAACCATGACCACTGATAGTGATACGCATCTCCCAAGGAGCCCCCACGCCGCCGCTGTTTCCACAACATAATACATATTATAAGGGGTCCAAAGGCCATTGACCAACGACAGTATGCATTATCTACAATTACGCGTATAAGCCCCTATGTGCCCGCATATCGGTCGTTGAATGCGCAGACCCTTGTTCAGTGTACAAAACAAAATGTAGAGGAACCTGTCTACAAATTTATTCCATGACTTTCCCCATAGGGAGAGAGCTTCGATTTTTAACCCTTGAAACAAAAGATGGGTGTTATAAGTTTTATGTGTCTGTATATCTCTCCGTGGTAACGTCGCTATCAAACGGCTGAACCAATTCTATTATATTATCTATGGGGGTGTAGGAACCTGCACTTGGCTCTCTCGAATGGAACCTTTGTGCATATCCCCAAGATCTAAACTGCCATCCTAAGCTCAGACCATTTCCTACCACGCTGGTCCACTCTGTGGGTTGGTGGGTCCTCACGATGTTTTTTCTTCACCGTGAGAGCGATGGTATACATTGAACTTAAATTAAAAGAACTCATTGGTACGTGTCAGCGCCGGGATTCGAACCCGCATCTCTAGCGTGAGAAGCGGGCGCTTGCCCGACTGAGTTACCACCTTCTCCACCGGCTGAAACAATGTTCGTTTAGTTTTTTATTTAATTAATTACCAACTAACTAGGGAAATATCATTAGAAGTTGTAGGTTTTAGGTGCACATATTTTTTGCGTTTAGTACTATTTTGTGTACTTAACTATAATTTTATTTAATATATTGTAAATTGAATTCATTTCATTGCTCTAAAGTCAAATTCTCATTGTGAAGGCAATAATATTAAAGCAGGGAGAAGCCCTGTAAGTTAAATCCATCCGCTGCCGCTGTTACAAAACAGCTGTAGGAAACAGGTATTCCAAGAACAACGCAGACAAAAAACACCTTATCCCTCGGAGCAAAAACAACCTTATCCGTTGGGCTGGGAACAGCTGATGCGTTCCTTTGCTTTTTTTGGCTTATTTTGTTTTATCACTATCTCTTTCTTACCCGCACTAAAGAGAAAGACCAACTTGGCTTTCTTGTACAAAAAATAAAAAGTACCTGCATCCGTTTTAGTTTTTAGGGCCCCATAATGCATCAGTTAACGTGTTCCCGAAAATTTTATTGAGTCAAAAGTTTCAAAAAGTAAAACGTAAAATTTTATGTTGTTTTTGTTTACGTTAAGTAGTTACGCACTCAGATGAGTTGGCAAATTATTAAGTACAATTAAATTTTATTATTGTAATGATAAAGTAGTAGTTAACTTTCTGATGGAATTTTATTTAGCAAGTCGTCGCCCGATAGCTTCGTATCAGAAAATCCATTTCCTGTTGATACTGATAGAACAAGCTTTTATCTTGACTCTATTCAGATAAATACTACATCTTTTATTTTCGGTTTCTTCCCACGATATTTATTATTATTCCTATATGTATTAGCTTTTTTCCTTCATCTGGATCGATGTAGGTGGCGTCTCGCATGGTTTTACCGGAATGAAATATTTGATATTTTTAATTTTTAAGGTGGTTTTATAAAAGAAAGGAGTAAGATAAGTAAAGTAGAAGTTTAAGTAAGTAAAGTAGGATGGCTGCTGGTTTTTGTAATACTTTTTTTGTATTAAGTGGCATAATTCTTTAAATGTACATTAAGCCACTAGAGAAAGTGTGATGAAATATCAACCGAACAATATAAACCACGAAAATAATAGGTTATATTTTTTGTACATGTAGGTAGGTAAGTAGTATACAATTATACATAACATAATTTGCTACCTTATGTGTCCAGTTGTCAGCGCCATCTTTTGATATTTTAGAGAAATCACATTTTTTTCTGTAGCTAGCTTCGTAAACGCGTATTCGTGTAATGTCACCTGTCATACCCATAGGTGAACACAAACAGCTGTTTTCTATCAAATTCAGTGTCAAACACAAAACATCGAGAGAAAATTCCCGATTATTTTACATTTACCTCCGTAAAGTCTAGAAATGCGTAGAGAATTCATTCTAGTACTTTTAGGAATAATATTCATATCGACCTTGTCATCTCTGCTTTCGGGGTATGTCCAAATAGATACGGATAAAGTGTTATTAGACACAGTGGTTGGGGTGGTAGGGGCCGGTAACTTCTCGTATTGGCAACTGGGCCACACGGGGCCGCTGCTGGTGGAGCTGACATCGCTAAGCGGAGACGCAGACCTCTACGTGTCGGACACCACCCGGTATGTCGCTTCTAGGAGCCCCTGATACTTGGTTTAGTGGTTTTAGCATCTGGTGGTGCCATATGTTATATAGAGATAGCTATAGTATAGATTAGGGCATGCAATACCGGAACTATTTTCAATACCGGTATTGAGTTCCGGTATTGCAACTCAATACCGGGATCCCGGTATTAATACCGGTATTAGATTTCCTTGTAATAAATGGCATATATTGTGATTAAAGGTTGTAAAGGTCAAAATAAAACAAAAAAAAGCAATGGAATTCAGTTTTTTGTAATAGATATTTACGAGAATTGAGTATTAGAGTTTAAATTTTACAATAAATTATTATTTTTACATCCAGTGTCCGTTTACGCATGGGCAACAGTAGTATCAAACGGCCGAAAACTGCATCATACGGTTGGAAACAAGTGCGCTTTCACAGTACATAGGAATACTATATCTTAATCGCTTTATTATAGCCTAAAAAAGTTCGATTCCGGTATTACTTCAATACCGGTATTAACTTTCAATACCGGTATTGAAAAAAGCGTGAATTTTGTCCCTAATACCGGTATTACGAATACCGGTATTGCGGTATTGCATGCCCTAGTATAGATAGAGATAGCAGCTGCTTATTTGAACGGTTAAAAAGGGTATTTCGTGCTGAAAAGTGCTGTAATGCATTGATGTGCATTTTTATTGTCATCAATTAAATTAGTGTACATTAATGATCTTAAAGTACTTAAAACTTGGCACTAAGGCAAGGCATTATAGTGATTAAGTGTTAGTGATTTTGGCAATAACTGTATAAATTAGGGTTTCGTTTTTCCCGACCTTTTTCTGTTCCCGGGAAACGGGAATTATTTTCAAGATTTCCCGGGAATTCCTGGGAAACGGGAATTTATTTTAAATGCTATTTTCGGGTATTAAAAGTCAATTAAAACACTTAATGAAATTATATATACTTTTTACACGTATAGGTAGAAAAAACCAAGAGTCAGATATAAATAAACAAGCAAAATTATAATGTTTTGTTTTACATGAAAAATAATTTGTCTCTCTTAATTGTAAATTGAACAATAAAAAAGGTATTATAATTAACAGTTTGAAAATAGTATTATTATGACATATAATTTTTTTTAAAATATTGCTTGGAAGATTGCATTTGTATCCCCGTTTTGTGAAACTTTAAATATTTTTACTTTTATAAAATTACTAATGCATAGAAAAATCTGAGATTTTTTTTAGGATGATACGGAGGATTATTCCTATCATCAGAAAAATTATGAGCGTTGTTGAATTTTTTCGGACATATTTTATTTTATTTTATTTTTGTTTATTGGAGAACAAACAGAGGCAAACACATAGTAAGATTTCTATAAATTAAATAAAATTATCTAGGCGAATTTACCTCCTGGGACATTCTCACTAAGAAATCTATTACAAACATGAACTCTATAACATTTTTAAAATAATACAAAAACTTTTTAAAGAAAGAAAAACGATTTTAAACTAACATGCATAAAATATCCCTAGTTATTTACAAGGACTTAGGCTACTATGATACATAACAAAAATTATAAGCCTCGCAAACACTGTATACAAAAACAAAATAAATCTATATAATACAAATTGAATATACCATTAATAATAATATATTAGATAACAATCTTATACCACCAAGGCAATATTAATACTTATAGGTTTTTAAAAAATAATAATAAAAATGTACAATTCATAAAAAAAATTACAATCAATAAAAAATTACTCAGATGACGACAGAATATTAAGGACATTTGTTTTGAACTGGTTGCGCGAATTACAGAATAAATCAACCGAGAGCAGGCGTTTGTTATAAGTGTCACAGATGCGTCGCAGAGGCGCGCGAATACCGGCGTTAGATGCGCAAGAAGGGACTGAGAACAACGACTGAGAACGAGTTCGGATAGAGGGGACCCTGAATTTAATCGAGCTCAGTAGATCAGGACAGTTGTATTCTCCCCTGCAAATACAGTACAAAGAAATAGCGTCAGAGAGAATACGACGGTTCTCTAATGTGGGTATATTGTAGAGTTCTAGTAAATTCACATAGGACATCCTGCAGCCTGCCATTCTGTAGTGTAGAGCGCGGAGAAATTTCTTTTGAATCATTTCGATTTGTTTAATATAAACCGCGTATAGAGGATTCCATATAACAGAGGCGTATTCCAAACACGGCCGCACCAATGTTTTATATAAAAGTAAATATGTTGAAGCATTTTTGAAAGGCTTTGCAGAACGAAGAACAAATCCCATCATTTTATATGCTCTACAGGTAATGTTTTCCACATGTTGATCCAGAATTAATTTGTCGTCCAGTAATATTCCGAGATCCCTAATAGAAGTTACTCTGTTGATCAGTTTGCCACCAATGTTGTACTGAAAAATAATTTTATTTTTGTTTCTCGTGAAAGAAATTTGCATACATTTTTCATGTGCAAGATGGAGCTTATTATTGAGACAGTATGCATAAAAGCGGTCTAGATCTTGTTGGATAAGTTCACAGTCTTCTTGGCACGTCACGGTTCTGAAGATCTTAAGGTCATCAGCAAACATCAGAAAGCGGCAGTTATGAAAACATCTTCCCATATCATTAATAAATAAAATATATTGAAGGGGTCCAATAATAGAGCCCTGAATTACACCGGAGGGTACCGCTGAAGTATCAGATTGATATCCGCTAACAGTAATTACTTGAGTTCTACACTGTAAATAAGATGTGAACCATTTCAGAAGATTACCTCTGATACCACTTAAGGACAGCTTCCTCAATAGCAGTGCATGGTCGACCTTGTCGAAGGCCTTACAAAAGTCTGTATAAATTGCTTCGACTTGCTGTCGTAGATCCATGGAAGAGAAGAGGATATTGTAGCCTATTGTCTGGTTTTAGGTAGGTGGACCAAAAGATAAATAAAAATGAAAATATAGCATTGAATCAGGAAGAGGTGAAACAAAGTGATGTAGATGAGTCATTTATGTTTGCAATGCAGCTGCGCGAAAACAATAACACGCATGATTTTCTAATAATTTACAACAAAGCCGAGTTTCTGATTGTTGACGACAAGCTTACCGATCATTTTTTTTGGTTTTAGGTAGGAAAAACAGATAAATAAATATGAAAATAGAGCATAGAATTGATGAAAAATAAAACCCGGGAAATCCCCGGGAACACGGGAACGAAACCCTAGTATAAATGCTATGTTTATGCATGTTTTTGATTTCTGGTGACTGTGTTGTTAAATAAAGAAGTATATTTTTGAAATTGTGATGTTTGTATTTTTCAGGCCCAGCTATGAAACAGACCGGAACAACTTCAGTTCAATAACTTGTGGCCCGGACGTGGTGCAGGTGCCCACCGACTTCCCACGACCAATAGGTAACCTTTACGTAACTAAAAACTGATTGACTGATCTACATAGAGTCTTGCAAAGCTAACTTTGCAACAGAAACCAGTGCCAACACTGAGAACAGTTTATTACGGCAACAATTTATTTACTGTAATTTCTGCCACTGATGTGGTATGATTTACTTTTTAGACAAAAGTAATCTCCCATCTTTTGTTATTCATTGCTAAGTTATCAAATAAAGGGCAAGTCATAAGTGTCTGTTCTTAGATGTTCCCATCTATCTATCAATTAGCTTAATTTTCAATACAGTGTAACATTAAGTTCATAATTAGTATATTTCAATGGTAATGGCTTTATTAAATAGGTCAGCAGCCATCTTTTAATCTACCTCTATTGTATTGTGTGATCTTATTGGTTATTTGACTTTGCTAATGACTATGTAATAATCATCATAGGTCAATTAGGAACCTGTAGATCATTAACTGATCTCTTGTAGCAGATGAGCACCTATATCCATGAGAAGCCCTTCAAATTACCTGAACAGCTGTCAATTTGCAGCATTATGCATTGATAGATAGATAAATTATTGTTTATTAGTTAACACAAAACATACACAGGTTAGAGAGAAATATTACTTTATGTAATGCTAAACTGACATCATTGAAGACCAAACTAAATCCAGTCATACATGCTATGGTTTCAATCATCAACTATTGTATTGATTGATAGTAGTAGTATGTTGCATACAGGACTGAAAAAACAATAATCATAAGTTCAGTCACCCCCTTTCAGCTTACAATACTTTAGAAACCATGCCTATGTTTTAAATGAAAAGTTAGTAACTATTTACTAATTTTTCCAGCCCAAAGAGTAGTTTGGTTGATTTCCTCCCATATTGAAATTTTATTACATTACTCCAAGGAACAATATGTACGTACTTAGTAACGAGAAGCATTAGTAGACAATAGGGGGGTATACAGCTCATGCTGAGTTGGTGCCTTTTTCACATTTTGCATTATAGTCGTTCTTGTTTACAGTAAATGAAATGGAAATAAATATTGATTCATCTTTATCTTCTTACGACGTGCCCGTCCCCAGGTATCGGAGTATTCGGTCACTGGTCACACTCGGTGTCGGAGTACAGCATACGGGTGTTCCTCCACGCGGCCGCGCTCGGGGAGGAGGTGCTGGGGGACCAGGACCATGGGGAGAAGGCTGGTGAGTCTACTTGATGTGCAATACTAATTTTTTTTAACAGACGAGTTTTGAAACTTATTTCCTGCATTGCTATCGGTCCACTTAATTTATTAAGTTATGTTTAGTTTGACCATCATAAATATAGTTTTAGAAAAGGGGAGGGACACCAGTGCCCATTTGCCACTGCAACCTAAAAAATCTATTGTGACTCCCCTTGCTAAATCTCACTCTCCAGGTCTTATACTTTTTGTATAAACCTGACGATCTTACCGGGAGGGAGAGACTTGACATCTATGGAGGCACATCTGTAGCGGCCCAAGATTCCATTTCTTTTATAAATGATAAGTAGTTACTAGTTAGTCCATTAGTACCTGATATCGATATTTTAAATGCATGCTATAATGCATGTCTTAAAAAGCATTACCGCGGGTACGCAATCCTGCCGGCTACACACAATGTTCCAACATGTTCTTAATTAAATGTGTATTGATATTTTTTATCAAGAATGTTTGAGAGGAGGTCACTGATGCCTATCTTACAGGTTCTACCTAGTTTAGGTGTCAGAGGATTACCCTGTTATATAAACTCACACTATTAATGCATATTGCTCATTTGTTAGATTCTTATAATTATATAACTAAGCAACTTTATTATTGTACCTACTAAGTACTATTTTTTGGCAAATAAAGATGATTTATTTTTAGTAGAACATGTAATTAACACCCTGTATATTTTTTTTCACTTTCAGAGCTGGACCGCGCGCACCGCGCCGCCGTCAGAAAGGAAGAGGAGAGCAAGCCTCGCTTCCTGAAACTGCTGAACATCCTGGACATGATGTTCGAGATGTTTGTCCTGTAATATTGGCATTGCGGGCCAATGTTGGCCAAATATCGCAATATTACGCACCAGTTGATGAGGTTGTAAGGATGGACTATGTTGGATGTAGGTGTCCCTGTCAACTTTAGAGGGCCTAGTAGAAGTATTTACGGCCGAGGCGATCAATGGCCAATGGCGTCACACGGGGTTGACCTATTCCACCCATGCTTCCAAAGGTGTTCAAGTTAGATGATGCCTACTGTACCAAATTTTTTAAACAAGTTTCTCCAAAATAGTATTGAAAATCTACTCTACAGAACAAAAAATTCAGTTTTTAGTCTGTAATAGTTTATTAATTTGTCCCTTTGAGTAGGTAACGACCGCGATGGAATAGAGAGTGCTCTTGTGTAAATTCTTGGGCACCGTGATTGATAGAAAAAATATATCATAGCTTAGCATGTACCTAGCCTTTGTTCTAATGTCTACTCTTATTGTATAAAATATGAAAAACGTTATGCTTAATAGGTATTTAATATTTTATGTATTTTATGTAAGCCAAACCAGGAATATAAAAACCTTGTATTAAGAGCGCCACATTCGCGTTGAGGACTGCAACACTAAGTATAGTCATACCAATGTGAATTGGCCATGCTCAAATTTATAATAGTAATGAATTTATGATTTATTTTGAAAAGAGTGTGAGTAGCTCAGTGAGAGGATATATCCTATGGGTTATTTGGAACTTAAGTAACATGACGTGTACTAACATTCTAAAGGTGAAGGAAAACATCGTGCATACCCACATTTATATTACAGTTTTGTAGGTATTTACCTTGTAGGTACTCATTAACGGCAATTTGAAAATAGATAAATGATCTAAATGCTGAAATGGTTTTAAGCATTCAAAAGACAAGAGTAAGTGGCTTATTATTTTCCATCCTCACAGGAATTCGAAATAAAGTACATCTTAGCCTCTTACAGGTTTGCATGTAGAACTAAAATATGTGTAGGTATAATCAGTCAAAATTAGAACCTAAATATTCAACCGATTTGATATGTAGGTATTCATATGATATATTTCAGATGTCTCGGATTCGCCGTCCCTTGATGAGTCGCTTTCACTGCCACCAAGATTAATAATCAATTTTTCAATTTCTGTTTCAATTATTGTAATGTAGTTAATAAAAACTACAGTAATAGCTTAAAAATTTGCCAATTTATTTGCTCATACTATACTATATACCTACAAGTCATTTTGACAATAGAATCAGTTATGTTATCAAGAGAAATAAAGTCCAATCCCACGGACTTTTACTCCGATAAATACTTGTGTATGTGGTAAATTAGTTTCCTTTCACGGCTATGGATAGTTTTCGCCATTTAGAAACACAAAAAACTCACAAAAGCTATAATAAACACTACGCATTGACAGCACCACAGTTTGACAGCAATAGACAAATTACATTTTGAGTTTATGACACTTTGTGATACCAGTGCAAGAAAAAAGTTCTATTGCTTTTCCGCAATATGGCGAGGGTTTTTATATTCCTGGTTTGGCTATATGTCGTAATATCAAAATTATGCAGGGCAAAAGTAGCAAATGATAAGCTATAGAGATCTGGGATTGTTTTATGTTATTTATAATTATTTTAATGAAATTTTGGACGCTATCCAGGATTCTAGTCATTTAAATTAGAGTAATTAATTTAGATTTATGAATGAGGTGTGTTGTATAAAATAAAATGTATAAGTATATTTTTTTCATAATAAATATTTTATTTACAAAAAACAAACTACAATAACTAAGAATACTTGTTCATAAATAGCAAGCTTACTACGAGATTCACAATTTGTAAATATAAAAAGTTTAGGTCACAAGGTAGGTGATATTGATAAGTGATAAAAAATAATTACATTTAATTGTTGGTAATTTTTATACAGGTTGGTAACAGTCCTTCACAAAACAATCATAAATTATATTTATGAAATAACAGTCATCAATTATTAATCAAAATCGGTACAGAAATGGCTTAGTAATCGGTACAACATAAATTTAAAAAAACTTACAGACAACTCAATTCGTCCTCCTCCTTTTTTCAAAGTCGGTTAAAAAACAAGTTTTACTTCAAAGACGCTTTTAGAACTAATAAATTTATCGGGTAACTAAAATGAAGAATATTAGTTATTCAACAATTTAACACCTTGCAGACCTAAATGAACACAATTCAATTCGAAAATGCTTTTGAAAATGGCACTTATTTGGTATTTGTCTTTATCATATTACTCTAACTTTCCGTACACTATCAAAACAACACTCAAATACAAAAATGCAAAATTGATTTCTCCTAAAGAAAGGCCTGTATCCAGCAGTGGACAATATTTCGGTGGCGATTAACCGCCAAATAAATTCTATTGAAATAAATGGAACATACAGTCAGCTGCATAAGTAGCTGTACACTTTTGTACCTTGTCAAACTTACAAACTGCCTATTAAAATATTGTCAGTTTGTTATGTAGCTAGTTTGACAAGGAACAAAAGTGTATAGCTACTTATGCAGCTGACCGTATTACAAAAAATGTGTGCTATTATTGCTTTATATTTATTTTGTTTGCAATCAGTATACACTGATTGTGTTGCCCCATCACTTTGTGCAAAATAAATAAATAAGTTCTTAGCAATTAATTAAATACAAATTCTAAGGTTAATGACTAATACTTATGTACTATCCAATTTTAACGCATCACATCACCCGTTCCACCAATATTATCAACCAGTGTACAATACAATTTCGTGAAATTTTACCAAAATGGCAGTTGCTTCACAAATAAATGACTAAAGAGAGGTCAACTTACGTGAATTGAACTGGCAACTTATTGATAATACTTTATCAAAATTTAGTTACATACCCTCGGGTCAGATGGGTCAGTGGTGCATCTACTGGGTCAGGAGAGTCACTGAGGCTTACGAGAAACGTACAGTGCTCCAAAATTGATAATGCGCATAGAAATCTTTGACAGATCGGTTGTTTTCGATTATGTGACACATGATATTGAGTTCTATTTTTTTCGAACAAGGTGCAAAATGCAAGTGTCATTTTTAAGGCTCTTACGATTTAATGATTCGCATGTGAAGATCTGCATGTGCATTATTAATTTTGGACAAGTGTACCGATTGCATGACAGCTGTCATTTGTTTTGTCAAGCTATAGTAACCCACTTGTGGTGGATCTACCGGGTCAGTGGTGGGTCTACTGGGTCAGCGGCGGGTCTACTGGGTCTTCTTGCTGCTCTTGGCGCTGGCGAGCTTCTCCTTGCACTCCTGGTAGAGCCCGTCCAGGTCGAAAGCCGCCTTCAAGTTGTCTTTGGAGAATAGGAACCTGGAAATTATACAATTTTATTTACATACTTTAAAGATGTTGCCCACTGGGAATTCGAGGCTAAAAAGTTGCTTATAGCACTCAGGAATGAAGCATGATTTATTAAGTTTGTTTTTTGTAAGGAATAACCTGTACGGTTTGCAAGGTATACATATATATACTTGTACTGTACTAAAAGCGTAGAGGCAGCGCCATCTAGCGGCCTACATCCGAACCACTCCCCAACTCACTTCTGCAGTTTCCCGGTGCGGTCGGCGTTGGGGCGCCGCTCGGTCTCCGCGCCGCTCCGCAGCAGCAGCACGGTGGGCAGCTGGCGGCTCGTGGGACCTCCCTCCAAGAAGACTACCTATATTAGCCATTTCCGTGCGCATACTTAACCAGCTGCATTAGCCGTAGCCGTATCGGCCAGAGGAAATCATCATACTTTACCATAGAATAATAACTAGCTGTACTAAGACTAAGGGTAAGACAGCGGCATCTAGCGACCGAGATCAGAACGGCTCCACAGCTAGCGCCATCTAGTGACCGTTGTCTGAAATAGTTCCACTCACTTCTGCAGCTTCCCGGTGCGGTCAGCGTTGGGGCGGCGCTCCGTCTCCGCGCCGCTCCGCAGCAGCAGCACGGTGGGCAGCTGGCGGCTCGTGGGGCCGTCTTGCACGTGGTAGCGGGCTGCGGCGTCCGGGTATCTGCAGCGAGGAGTGGGAAACAGTTATTAATGTACCTATGCTATGTAAACCATCAGGCACGACAAGGAAAAAAATTTTGCTGGCTCGCTCGCTCACTTACATCGCAATGCTTGAGAGCAAGTGTGAGGGTAAATTTACGACACGGTATATAGGCTGTGTGTGGAAAGAGCTAGAAAAACCTTATGGTTTCTTTTAAGGGTTCCTAGAAAGATATAACTGTAGATGTTATCTTATGTACACACATAGGTAGATGGGGATGGGTAAATAAGGTAAATCAAGGACAGCGTTTGCTGGCATCTTATGTGAAATAGTGGATGATTACTGGTCCTGAATCCTGATCAAAACATAAATTCAGTTATACCTGCCAACATCCATCTTGCCAAACTTCAGGTTGTCCAGGGCGTAGGCCGAGGAGAGTTCGGAGAAGACCGGCGCGAATGTGACACAGGCCGGGTGCCACGCCGCATACAGGCAGATCACCCACACCGCACTCTTGTTGCGCTGGAGCTCCTCCTGGGAAGGTAAGGTGGTTTGTTTCAGAGTTAAATAAAAAACAATACTAGCTGAATAAATAAAACCAAACATAGAAATTAGCCGAAAGAAAAACTTTCAATTTTTAGGAATGGACAACATTTCAAAAAACTAAAGCTGCTATAAATCGAAAACCATTTCGAGATTTAGCTCTCAAGGCCACAAAAAAAATGTTTTTGTATTTTTTGGATGTATCATTTTCGAGAAAATCATGAAATAGTAAAAAAGTGCTGATGACGTCATGCATCAGGTGCGATGCATTTTGATGATCAAAGCCTATAGATTTAAAAACAAAGTAACTGTCACTTTCATTTTTGATTGACGTTGACGTTTTATCGAGTCGTTGTTGTTTATTTGGGTCATTTTCATAAATTCTGTTCTGACACTTTCTGACTATTTTTTTAATTTATCATATAAAATGGTTAGTACTTATTAAGAGATGACCTCTATTTATTATGTCCCAGAGCATGCCACCACCTACACAGCTGAAAAAATGCTTCTGCTTATTTTTTTACATGATAAGTACCTACTTTGTATCATCAGAAATATCAATGTCATTTGAAAATGACCCATTTGTTGGTTGGTATGTAAACAAAGTTTAAATGTCACTTGTCAGTGTCATTTATGTTTTTTTTCAAGACTAAGTGTTACGGATACTTAGTTTTAAGTTAGGTGTATAAGTTAGGAAAATAAGTTAGGTATTAAGTTTTGATTTGTTAGTTATATTTTATTGATTATTGACTCAGTTTACCTACCATTATTGTTGTAATAAACGTTTAGGTACTGAAAATAAATATATGTATAATAAAGAAGTATTATTTTGAGTTTATGTTATAAAAGAATTCTTTTATGTTATTGTTACGATTGTTACCTATTGTTTTATATTTTATTAAAAGGAATGTTTAGTTTTAAGAAGAAATATGTAATATTATGTTAAGCTTTTTTACTCAATAAACCATGGTGCGGGGGCGCGCTGCCGCGCTAGCATATAAATGGGTGGTACGCCGTAAGCGGCACCTCACTTCGACTCCAGCCGCCCACGCAGCAACAACTGAAGAAATCGAGCATTTTCACTGAATAGGAATTACCCCTAATCCCTCTCAGTTAATGGTCCTACGACGTCGGATCCTGTTGAAAAAGGAACCTGTGAAGAAAGAAAATTGCTGCCTAAGCGTGGGTGGCTGGTTTTACCTACTGTTCCCGAACGAAGAGGGGTCAACGAGCACGGCACCTTGGGGGTCCCAGGGCGACTGTTGGAGGCTGTGCGGACCATTGGGTCAGCCTTCAGCGAGCTGCGGCCTTTTGAAGACACCAGGGGGGACCAGTGAAGCTCAACAACACTTACAAACGATTTTTGTTTCTACACGCGCTAGTCGCGGCTCGCGTTGTCACCTTGCGGTGTTAAACGACTCGTGAGTAAACGCCTTCGGGCGGGAGTGACGTACGGACGACGTTACCAGTTGCCTTTTTCAAGGCGACTGTACAGTTCGGCCGAGCCTGTCAAGGTGTGCGAATCCTAGCGGAGGCCCTCTCAGTAGGCACAGCTGACATTGCGGGACATTCCCCCCCGTAATTAGCACTCCGACTAGGCGTATCACCCTCTCACGGTCGGTACCTTACCTTTACCTATCCCGCACGATCCATTCTCCGCTAGAGTAACCCTCGAACGGAGCTGCTAGGGTGTTAGGGACCGTTAGGGCTGGAAGAGCGAAAATCCGAAGACTCCCCCGACTGCAAGATGAGTACTACACGTGAAACAAGAAGAAAAGCGCAAGTCAGAGAGAATGAGAAAAATACTGACGTTGAAAGCGCAGGAAGATTAAGGCCACAAGCGGCCGAAGAAAAAAGCATAATAAACGCACAAGTGAGAGAGAATAAGAACAATACTCACGTTGAATGTGCAAGGTCACAAGCGACCAAAGGCTCGACAAGTACCGAGCAAACTTCAAGCACGGAGCGGACGACAAGTACAGAGCAGACAACAAGTACAGAGCGAACAGCAAGTACAGAGCAATCTGCGAGCACCAAGCACACGTCTAGCACCGAGCGAACAGCGAGCACGAAACCGAGCACTCAAGCAAGGAGTGCGAGAGAGAAAGCGAATAGCACTAATATGCACGAAGTGAGACAGAGAGATTCTTCATTAGGTACGGTGGTTAACCGTGCGGTTAATAAGAAGCCGGGCTCCCGAGCATCTTCGTCATCTAGCAAGAAGCGTGCCTTTCTCGAGGCGCGTCTCGAGTTGGAGAAGCGAGAGAAAGAAAAAGCAGAGGCCGCCGCGGCACTAGCCAGAACGAGAATGGAGCTGATAGAACTGGAAGAGCGAGACTCAAGCGACCTGAGCGACATAGAGGGCAACGATGACCTAGTTTCTCAGTGGGTGCACAAGTCCATCCAGTCCAAGCCGGTCTCCGAGGCAGTACGCACGAATCATCATGAAGACTACTTCGAGCCACGGAGGAAGGAGCGGCAGAGCGACGCCGCCGTCCTTGCGAGCGCTATCGCAGACGCAATGAAAAGCGTGACTCGATCGGCGCCGACTACAGCGCCACGATACATAAACGAACTACACCGTTTCGACGGAAACCCCGGCGAATGGATTCCGTTCCGCGCCACATACGAAGATACCGAAAAATACTTCAGCGAATCAGAAAATATCGCTAGATTAAGAAAATCCCTGTTCGGTCAAGCACGAGACGCCGTGAAGTCACTATTATACACGAACGCACCGCCTCAAGAGATACTCAAGTCATTAGAGCGACGATTTGGAAAGCCACTGCATCTTATTAAAAGTGAGATAGCGGCGATCAACAGAATACCGCCTATGACTGCCGACATCAAGGGCATTGGCGTGTTTGCGAGTACCGTGGCCAACAGCGTGAACACTATCAAACAACTGAATAGAACGGACTACCTAGATACTCGAACGACGTGTCCGAGAGAATAATCGACAAAATGAATATGATGGTTAAATTCCGATGGTACGAATACTGGTCATTAAATGATCAGCAACCTATTTTATTGGCGCTATCGGCATTCTTAAATAGAATAGCGGACCAATTCGAAGCATATGATTGCACGCCGACCACCTACAAGTCATTTCAACCGAGGGAAGCATTCAAAGGAAAACCACGACGTAATATGGTACACGCAACTCGGGAAGAAAGCGAATACAGCGGCGACGAATCATCTACCTACTCATACAGCGAGGAAGAAGAAGACAGCGAAACAGAGATAGTAGCTACTGCCACCCACGAGACACTGAAGTGCAAACTATGCGGAAAAGACAGGCACACGTTAATTAAATGCCCTCAGTACGAGAAAGCAAGCACTCAAGAAAGATGGGAAATAGTGAAGAGAATCAAAGTATGTTTCCGCTGCCTGAGACAAAATCATCGTAGCCCGACCTGCCGGGCCAAGCCATGCGGCAAAGACAACTGTCCGGGACGACACCACGTGACACTGCACCGTGACAAACCGAAACCTGTCGAAAAAGATGACGCCAACAAGATCGTATCCGTGAACCACATAAGCGCGACGCGTGCATACCTAAAGATAGTTCCAGTGGAGATATCTGGACCACAGGGCACCACGAGAGTCACCGCACTGATGGATGAAGGATCAACCGTAACCCTCTTGTTAAACGAAGTCGCTGATAAAATCGGAGCGCAAGGACCCACCGAAGAGCTATCTATCGAAGGAGTGGGCGGCCACCGCATGAAAAGCACCGATTCAATGCGTTTAAAATTACGCATAAAAGGCCAGTTCACACGCGAATATCACGATATGGACACCCTGACGATCGGACAACTGAACCTCGCCACACAAGCCGTCTATAAAGAAGACTTAGAAAACTGCCCACACTTGGCATGTATAGCGGATCAACTGACATACGACCGAGAGCGGCCTAGTCTATTAATAGGACAGGACAACTGGCACTTAATCGTGTCTCGCGAGTTAAAGGCAGGAAAAACGACGAAACCTGTAGCCTCACTTACCAAGCTAGGGTGGGTGCTACACGGGTGTCATAGCCATGAAGCGAAACCGGTCAAGTTCGTGAACCACATACACAGTCAGAGCGAAGAAAAAATCGAAACGTTGATAAAGGAGCATTTCAGTCTCGATTCGTTAGGCATCTCGCCTAAACGACCGGCCAGCGACCCCGAGCAACGAGCACTTATGTTGTTAGACAAAACTACGAAACGTCTACCTGAGGGAAGGTTCGAATGCGGGCTGCTATGGCGCAAAGATGACGAAATCATGCCAAACAACAAGGAGAGCGCACTACGCCGACTGAAAGGCATCGAACGTAAAATGAAAAAGGACGAAGCATTCAAAATAAGCTACAAAAAACAAATAGACAACTTACTAGCAAGCGGATACGCCGAACCGGTCACAAGCGCACCCACTACGCCGAGAGCTTGGTATTTACCACATTTCGCCGTAGTACACCCACAGAAGGGCAAGATGCGACTGGTATTCGATGCAGCCGACCGATCACACGGCAAGAGCCTGAACGACGCATTATTAAGTGGGCCAGACTTGCTACAGTCCTTATTTGGCGTCTTGATACGCTTCAGAGAGGGACCTATAGCCGTCGCAGCCGACATAAAAGAAATGTTCCTCAGAGTGGCCATGCGAGAAGAGGACCGCGATAGTCTACGCTTTTTATGGCGCGAGAAAGAGACGGAAGAGCCACGAGAGTACCGTATGAAAGCACTCATATTCGGCGCGTCATCGTCCCCCTGCTCGGCGATATATGTGAAAAATAAGAACGCGAAAGAGTTCGAAAACACGCACCCAGAAGCCGTACGCGCCATTGAACGATGCCACTATATGGATGACTACCTACAGAGTTTCAAAACCGAAGCGGAGGCACAAAAAACCGCTCAAGACGTAGATCAGATCCACAAACACGGCGGTTTCGAGTTACGCGGCTGGGCAAGCAACCGATCAACCGTTATACAACAATTACAGACGGTTAAACCCGAAGAACAGGTTAAAATCGGTCAAGACGGACAAACAGAGAAAACACTCGGAATGTTATGGAACATCGGTAAAGATACACTTCAATACACACTGAACTTGAGAAACACGCCCCATGACGTCATCGATGGCACACGCCCGCCTACGAAGCGTCAAGTTACGAGCGCCGTCATGTCAGTGTTCGACCCGCTAAACATAGCCACGCCCGTCCTCATACAAGGCAAGAAGTTAATTCAACACTTGTGGCGTGAAGGAATTAGCTGGGATGAAGAGATACCCGAACGATACATAGCCGACTGGAAAGAATGGATACAAGGCCTAGAACAGCTGCAGAGCCTTCACATCCCTCGTTGCACATTTTCTTGTGACGAGGGGGAGATGCACACATTCGTAGACGCCAGCGAAACTACATATGCTGCGGCTACCTACTGGAGGACGACTCAAGATGGAATACCTACCGTGAGACTGGTCGCCGCAAAAGCACGCGTAGCGCCACTGAAAATAACTTCAATACCGAGACTAGAATTGCAAGCCGCGCTACTGGGCTGCCGACTAGCATCCAACGTAGAGAACGAAAATTCAGCAAAAGTCACGAGGAAATACTATTGGTCCGACTCACGAACAGTGTTAGCGTGGATAAAATCAGACCCGCGCACTTTCAAACCGTTCGTGGCACACAGACTGGCGGAAATCGAAGAGCTAAGCAAAACCACCGAATGGAGATGGGTGCCGACTAACGAAAACGTAGCCGATGACGCCACACGACGAGCGCCTCGAGAATTCGACCCCAATCACCGTTGGTTCAACGGCCCAGCCTTCCTGAAAAACCCACCGACTAAGTGGCCAGTGGACCGGAGCGAGCCCTCGCCCGTCCCAACGGAAGAAAATAAAAAGACTGTCGCAGCGATAAAAGTCGTACATACAGAAATACCTAACCCACAGAGATTCTCCAAATGGACACGCTTACTGAGAGCCACTGCACGCCTATTACAGTGCGTCGACGTGTTCAAGCAACTCCTGAAACGTGAAAAGGTCACCGCAATCAAGCGCACCGTGAAAGACAGTACGTGGCGAAAATACGATAAGAAGAAACAATCACGCCCGTCACCGCTCACCGCGCCCGCGTTAACCCACCGTACCTACCTACCTATTCAGCCTGAATACCTACAATCGGCTGAAAATCTGCTCATAAAAACAGTGCAAAGAGAAAGCTTCAACAACGAAATAAAGTGCATAACAAATAACAAACCACTAGAAAAAGACTCTCGCTTGAAGCGATTATCACTGAAAATCGCTGAAGATATCCTGAAACTGGACACGAGAATATGTGCCGCCAACTGCATAAGTGACACATATAAACACCCCGTAGTGCTAGACGGAAGACACAGAATAACAAAGTTGCTCGTCGCTCATTACCACAGCAAGTTCAATCATGGCAACATTCACACCATAATGAATGAGATTCGCCAAAAGTACTACATAACTTCGCTCAGAGCTATAGTCAAGACCACCGCTCGAGAGTGCCAATGGTGCAGAACCCACAAAACTGCGCCACTGACGGCACCAATCGGTGATTTACCCGCTGAAAGGTTAACCCCATACCAGCCGCCGTTCACATACACGGCCGTCGACTACTTCGGTCCGCTAACCATTACAGTGGGCCGAAAGACTGAAAAACGCTGGGTAGCTCTATACACGTGCATGACAACACGCGCTGTACATTTGGAAATAGCCACCTCATTGACCGCCAACGACATGATACTCACACTAAGAAGATTCGCGGCGAGGCGAGGCATGTGCTCTGTACTCTACAGTGATAACGGCGGAAACTTCGTACGTGCAAACTCAGAACTGAAAACTGAATTCGAAAAACTGAAAGACCTAGCTGGCGAAAAAGGCATAAAGTGGAAATTCATACCGCCCGGAGCTCCTCATATGGGCGGTACGTGGGAACGATTGGTCCGCACAGTAAAAACCGCACTGTACGCGACCCTGAAAGAAAGACAACCACGTGAAGAAGTGTTACACACACTGTTATTAGAGGCTGAACATCTGGTTAACTCACGACCACTAACACCACCAAGCCTAGATCCAAATGAAGAAGAGAGCTTAACGCCTAACCACTTTTTAATTGGCCGATCGAACGGTTGTCCACGCATCGGCGATTTCGATGAAAACACCTTGATAGGTACACCCACGTGGAGAACAGTGCAATACCTAACTGACACGTTCTGGAACCGCTGGCTGAAAGAATACTTACCTACACTGTCACCGAGGCCGAACACTGAAAACCATCCTGAAAACCTGAAACCCGGTGACATTGTGTTGATAGTCGACTCGAACTTACCAAGAGGAGTCTGGCCTAGAGGCGAAATAATGACTATACACCCAGGCCCAGATGGCAGGACGAGAATCGTAGATGTCCGAACAGTTGCTGGAACGCTGAGAAGACCCATAACAAGACTCGTGAAGATCACCTGAAAAGGAAGTACCGTCTCATACGTGTGGTGCTCAGTACTCATCTTCGCACGAGGGGGAGAACTGTTACGGATACTTAGTTTTAAGTTAGGTGTATAAGTTAGGAAAATAAGTTAGGTATTAAGTTTTGATTTGTTAGTTATATTTTATTGATTATTGACTCAGTTTACCTACCATTATTGTTGTAATAAACGTTTAGGTACTGAAAATAAATATATGTATAATAAAGAAGTATTATTTTGAGTTTATGTTATAAAAGAATTCTTTTATGTTATTGTTACGATTGTTACCTATTGTTTTATATTTTATTAAAAGGAATGTTTAGTTTTAAGAAGAAATATGTAATATTATGTTAAGCTTTTTTACTCAATAAACCATGGTGCGGGGGCGCGCTGCCGCGCTAGCATATAAATGGGTGGTACGCCGTAAGCGGCACCTCACTTCGACTCCAGCCGCCCACGCAGCAACAACTGAAGAAATCGAGCATTTTCACTGAATAGGAATTACCCCTAATCCCTCTCACTAAGGCAATAGACAAAAATAAAAATTGAGCCTAATATGTGATGTCACTTCCGGTTTTAAAATAATTAACTTTAAAGTTAAAAATAACATGCAAAAATTAATGTATATACAAATTTAAAAAATACGGGTCCTCTAATTTTTTATAACTTTTCCGAATAGCTAATAAAAATATAGGGTAAAGAAAATGAAATGTTGTCCATTAATACAAAAGTTGCATTATGTTTGTAAAATTTTAAAGTATGTATAATGTATATGTATCAAATCCTATCAGTCAATTATAAATTGTAAACTTGCATATATAAGTTATACAAATGTGTGGCAATAACAGAAAATTGATAAATTTTGCTTACATCAAGACTCTGTGTTCCCCTGAAGTATATGATGTGTTCTGGACCCTGGTACGTGGGCTCAGGCAGCAGCAGGCCGCACAGAATGAACAGTGCACCGAATGCCAATCCATATCTGTGAAGAATACATTCAACTTCATTAAAAGAAAGGTGGAGGTTATAAGTTTGACTACTTATAGTTTGTTGTATTATACATGTAATGTAGTATCTCTGTGAGATTTTGTTTTTATGTAATTTCATGCATAATAGTAAACAATACTTAGTATAATATTTAATTATTTTGTTAAATATCCTACTAACAGCTACCTACTACTACTAACTCTGGCATTCAACTCTGAAAGACCCAATTTTAAAAGTAGCCTGTCCAACAACCAAGACTTACAAGATAAAGGGTCAATTAGAGCATCCGTTGAGCCGCGCCGGTTACAACTAGGTTCCACTTGCGACACAGACGTAACTCACAAACACTTATTACTCTTATTAGCAACATTAGTACTAACCTCACATCAGCGTAAAACCATAGAATAAGGTTGGCGATCTTTGTGTATACGAAAGAGGATGATAGGTAGTTAACCATAGTCACACTGCCCGCCTTCCTGGTCCTCAGCATCACGACAATTATGAGGAAAAACAGAATTTCCGTCTCCCGACTGTCCAGTTCGCAGTCATTTTCCGGATGCAGAAACTGGCAAATTATAGCCGTCCTCTTGCACATAACGTATGATATACTTAGTAGTATGTTGACCCAGTAATACGGCTTTAATAATTGTCGTAAATCCGTTTTGAAAGCCATGGTTTTTAGTTAAATTTTGCTATTTTAGTGAATTTTCATTCACACACAAAGCAGCACGGGCGTTTTGTGTAATGTCACTTTGACAGTTCTTCAACTTCTTCACAGAGTAGGTAATTTCAGTATACATATTTAGTCTGCAGTACATACATCCCCAGAATAACGACTAAAATCATGGTTGAAAGAACGAAAATCCGTCACCATTTTCATACTGTTTCTATATTTGTGTTCATTCCTGGGTTTTAGCAAGAGCAGTTTCTCTAAATAAAAAACCTTATCATATTCATGGGAAAAGAAACACATGTTTGTAGAAAAAATAATTCATTATTTAATTCTATATTTACAACATTATATGAAACTAAACTAAAAATGATGTATTTTCCATGTAAAAGTGACTGCAGACATTTCATTATAGCAGTAACGATTTAAATAAAGCAAAAAACATAGTCTCATCACAAATAGGGGCAAACTAATCAGTAAACCACAAAACACTGCGAACAGGCCTCCGCAAGTCCAAAACGCCCGCCACTAAAGATCAGAGGTTATAGCTTCTTCCTTTGAGGGCTTCTTTGAATCAGCTGTTATTTTATGCACTTTATCAACGTGCTTCCTTAGCTCATGCCCTCTAACGAAGTGGCTTGGGCAGTGAGTGCACTGGAACATGGTTCCTTTGCCGTGCCGCCGCTTGGCATGCTCCGACCTGCGAGAGGCAGATATGAACTTCTCTCCACAATCGTCACACTCGTATGGCTTCTCTCCCGTGTGGCGTCGCTTGTGGTAAACCATCGCCATCTTGGTCACAAGCTTCGCTCCACAAATATCACATTCAAAGTTCCTCTCTCGCGTATGCACTATGGTATGTTCTGTCAGACGAGCGGACGTGTAGAAACGCTTGCCGCACCACTGGCACTGGTGCGGGCGCACGTTCATATGTATCCACATGATGTGGTTCTTTAGCTGCGGGCGGGAATGGTAGGTCTTCTGGCAGTAGTCGCAGGTGTACGTGGCAGGATCACGGATGTTTGATCTGAGATCTCGACGGAGGAGTTTGATGTTCGGTTTAGCGTCGGGTTCGCACGCAGACCTGTGCTCACGGTAGCAGCCCCGGTTGGAGAACTGGGCGCCGCAAGTGCGACAGGTCCTTACAGCGTGCATTTGCTGGTGAGTCTCGAACGACGACGCTCGTGGAAAATTCCGGCCGCAGTCGCAGCAAGTGTGCGCGCCGGACTTGTGTGCTGTTCTCTTATGTTTGTCCACTTCCGCTTGCGACGGGAAGAGCAGAGGGCAGTCTGGACACAGTAAGTGTGGCTCCCCGTGCACTGACTCCAGATGTTCCTTCATTCCCTTGCCTCGTATGACGACGGCGCCGCACGTGAGGCACGCTTGCTTCTGCGAGCTGTTTTGCAGATGCGCGCTCAAATAGTGCGGACTGGAAAACACTTTCCCGCAATCCTGGCACGTGCATGAAGGTCCGTTTCTGGCAACTCTCGGCTTTCTCTCCGTTCGTTTTCTTTTATGGACCAGTCGGGATTTTAGTCTGTTCAAAGCGGTTCGGGAATCGCTCCCTGAATAGTTTTTAAGGATGTGTGCGTTGTCGTCTTTGACGAAGGCGTATATAGTGCGTACAGGCGCGTTGACGTCGGTGGGCAGCTTGCGTAGGGCTGTCAGCGCGTCGTTCCAGCTCCTCTCGGAGTTCCGGACGAGGCTGCGCAGCTCGAAGGCCTGCAGAGTGGCCGTCACACATGTCACGCACACCCCTTGCGGACAAAGGTGCTCTTCCACTAGCTGGAATAGAAGAAACGAAGTAAGATTAATATTCAGCATCTCCTCACGTAAATAAAATAATGTGTTAGCTATTACAAGAAATAATGCATTCTAGCTTTCACCCGCAAGAAGAAGAGGAAGACCATTGAGTTACTAAAATTACCGGTTTATATTTTACTAGCTGTGCCCGCGCGCTTCGCTTCGCCTTAAAAAGTTTTCCCGTGGGAATTCCGGGATAAAAAGTAGCCTATGTTCTTTCCCAGGGTCTAGACCGTATGTATACCAAATTTCATTCAAATCCGTTCAGTAGTTTTGGCGTGAAAGAGTAACAGACAGACACAGTTACTTTCGCATTTATAATATTAGTTAGGATTTACTCTGGCACTATCTGCTTATTAAGATGTGTTAAGATGATTGTCCTATTTCATTAGCCTTGCCAAAAGAAGCAAAGAAAATAACCTTCAATTATATCGCATCCGAAACCTCCGTCGTTTGACCGGCACCACGGCTGACTGCTCATCGTGCGCCGTCCTGTAGTGCTTCCTCAACTCGAAGGGCCTCAAGAAGCGAGCTGAACACTGCGTGCAGCCATGCGCCTTCTCACTCTCACTCATATGCTTCCGTCTCATGTGGTCCAGCCGTCGGGAAGCCGAAAGAAACCGCTCGTCACACTCCGAGCATTTGTAAGGCTTCTCCCCTGTGTGTATACGCTGGTGCAACGCAAACCCTAATGCCGTACGCATCTTTGCCTTACAGTCCGGACATTCTATCAACGTACGCTCTTTCGCATGCACTGCCTCGTGGGATTTGAGATGACCTAGCGTCGAGGTTCGTTTGCCGCAAACCGAGCAAGAGAACGGCAGCACTTTCAAATGTTTCTGTATAATGTGGATGCGCAACGCTGGCTTGTTGCGGTAGGTTGCGCCGCAATCGTGACACATGTACATCTCATCGTCTGGTTCCATTCTCTGAGACGGATTAATTATCTTGTGGCTGTTGGCGGTGTGGTACTTGAAACATTTGCGGTTTTCGAAGGTCTTTTTGCAAACAGGGCAGTGGAAGAGCGTATGGACGTACAGATGTGCGCTGAGTGCGCGTTCTGTCGGGAACCCCTCCCCACAATTCGAGCAAGTATGCGAATACAGGCCGTGGCTCTCAGCAGTATGTCGATCCAGGAGATCCTGCTGGTCGAACAACTTGTGACAAACGCCGCAATCTAAAACGGATTTGTTGTGCGCTTTGAGTAAGTGTTTACTGAGAGCGGGTCGCGATGTGAGCTCACCACAAATAACGCACACGCGTCTGTTTGATTTGATGACGTGCTCGTCCAACTCTAGCGGTGTGGCGAACCTTTTACCACAATCTGGGCATTTAAAACGCAAGGGTTTCTTTTTGACCGCCTGTTTTTTTCGCGGCGTTCTTTTCTTTCTCTTCTTGCTCGACGAGTCTGTCAGCCTGACGAAGGCTTCGCTACTGTCTTTGGCTTGTCCGAATTGATCGCCCACGACTGTGGTGGTCCCGTCTGTGTTATAGAAGGCGTAAACCGTCTTTAGGTTGTCGTTTTGCCTGTTTATTTGCATGAAGGCGTCAACGGACTGGTGCCATTGGCGGTTCGACTCGATGCAGACTAGGCGGAACTGCGTGGCGGCTATGGCGTGATGCAGGCACTCCGCGCAGAGGCCCCGTGGCAGCCCCGCCTCCTCCCGCATCTGAAACCACCGAGCTACCGTCATCATCATCATCAGGCGACACGTCAGTAGGCTGAAGCCTGGGATAGGTCGGGGCTGCTGAAAATACCGCTATGGTTTTGTCTGAGGGCACGCTTAAAGGACGACGAGATATAAAAATGAATGTTTGATATTGGATGGCCTATTTATAGGTTTCAATGAGTGCGAAACAGGAAATATTTAAAATTCACAAGGCCCCATTTTATGGATAGCATTGTTAGTTGATACAACGCTCTTACATAGGATTGGGGTCATTATCACAAAAATACAACATCATAACAAGCATTCGTTTAAATAGTCTACTCTTCGTTTATTTAAGAAAATCCGCTCTTTTTAAGTTCTTTAAACTTTTTTAAGTCTGCACTCGTCTCGAAATGTTTTGCGATATGTTTGTTATATCCACGCTTGGTGCTGTACTTTAGTGGACAGAACTCGCACACAAATCTGTCTGGAACCTTCTCATGCGTGTTCGTATGTTCATCCAGATGAGCAGAACTCGAGAATTTCTTCCCACACATCTCGCACTGGTGCAAGCGGCCTAATAGATGATTAAGTTTAATATGTATCGCAAGGGTATTCCTAAAATCAAACTCCTTATGACAATAATCGCAAATAAAGACGTCTTGAGGCTTTCTATAGCTTTTGCACACTTTTTTGTGGTATTTGAAACATTTTCTGCTGTTGAACTTTTTAGCGCAGCCATTGCAGACGCGGGGTTCGTGCATTTTGATGTGCGGTGTGTAGGACTCCTGACTGGGGAAGGATAAGTTGCAGTCTGGACACTTAAATCGACCTCTATGCCATTTCTTGGTGTGCGCATCTAATTTTGTAGGATTTTCAAAGATCTCCGAACAAAGTTTGCAAGTTAAAACTTTCTTGTTATGCTTAGCTAGATGGCTTTCCATATCCTTAACCTGCACTATCTCATGGCAGACCAAACAGCTTGTAATATTTGTGTGCATTAAATGCAGATTTAAGAAGCAATGAGACGCGAACTGTTGTTCGCAGTAAGGACAGTGAATACCGGAGTGTATTTTATTTTCCTTTAACAGCTGGATTTTATTCCACCGTCGCTTTCCAGATGTAGTTCTCTCGACTCTAGTTTTGATGGCTTTCAAGACGTTTTTCGGGGTCTTGACGAAGGTGCTTTTGTCGAAGAATGTCTGAATCTTGTTATTTTCTACGATAAGAAACAAGTTTTTCTGTTTGTGTTTTGTTTTAACGTTTTGGAGTATTTGTTGCGTTATTTCGGTCCATTTGTTTAATGATTTTTGGCAGTTGTGTATGAAAGATGCCGTAGTTATGGCTTCCGAGACACAAGCGCTGCAAAGGCTGTTTGGAAGCGTCGTGTCATCCGCCACCTAAAACAATGTTCTTTCGTGAGTTTTCGCGTGTCATCGCATGTTATTTGTTATTTATATTTAAAGTCTTCCGTCCCAGTACGTCGTGTTTTTTGGTTTGATAACAGTGTTCTTAACTGCAAATGTATCGCTACAGAGGCGCCATCTGTAGAAATCAACTTGGCTTTCTTGGGATTTACTAATTGATTTAAGATAGGAACAAAAATGAGAATATCGACAAAAAACAAAACTATTTAATAAATCATTTCACAGTAAGGTCATAAATTACTAAAACAAGTTCATTCAAAACTAATTATTGGCAACTCTAATAAATATCAACACTTTCACTTCCAATATCGTCTAAGCTTTCGCAATGCCTTTTCGACTTGTTGTAGACTTTCATTGGAAACTGCTGGTGTTTCCTGCTGTGATGGACGAGGCCTCGGCAGCTCCCGAATTTCTCCTGACAAATGGTGCACTCAAACTGGGGCTCGTGCTCCTCAGATTTGTCCGAATGCGCTGTCAGCAGGTGCTTGCGCAGGGCGTAAGGCAAGCGGAAGCGAGCCGGACAGAACTTGCACTCCTGTTTCAGGACAATTTCTGACGCCTTGTGAACCTTTCTAATGTGCTCCGATCGGCGCGAAGAAGCCGAGAATGTCTCGCCGCAATATTTACAAGCGTACGGCATCTCTCCTGTATGTAGGCGCAGATGCTGCACATACCCCAGCCTACTACGAAGTATGAGGCCACAGCGTTCACAGGTGAATGATACGGTTTGTTCATGTTTCTTAATATGCTCAGTCATGTGGGCAGAGGCCAGGAACTTGCCACAGTATGGACAAGGCCTATGAGTATTCTTTAAGTGGACTATTTGTATGTGAGCAGCCACAAACTTCTTGCCACTAAACCTTTTGCCGCAATAGTCACAGAAACATTCGTTGTTACTGCTGCCTCGCAAACCTACTTTAATTTTCTTGTTGCTTTTAGCGTTTTTAACTTCAACTGTCACTTTGTTTTTGGTCCTATGAGTATCTTCCCTTGTGGTATCTAAGTTGCAGCACTGTTTGACATGGTATCTGTAGCACATTTGGTTACGGAACATCTTATCACACCCAGGGCAGGTCTTCACGGCATGGACTCCCATGTGGGCACTCAGAGCATACATTGACTGAAAGCTTCGGCCACAATCTCCGCAGCTGTGCGAACTAGGACCATGAGTTTTGGCTAGATGCTCAGAATGTTGGCTTAAGCTGAGTGCAATAAATGGGCATTTTGGGCATGGGTAAGGCTTCTTTTTGTGTTCCTTTGCTAAATGCTTAATTAATTCATCCCTATACATTATCTCCCCGCATATAGGGCAGCATCGTTTCAGATCTGTGGACTGTTGGAAGTGCAATGCCATGTGTTGCGGATAGTCAAAAGTTTTTCCACAATCAGGGCAACTCAATTCACTCAACCTATATTTAGTTTTCTTTCTTGCCTTTTTGATTTTATTACCCAATGTTAAGTTAGGCTCTGGTTGTGATATTTTAGGATCTTTATAATCATTAATAATGGTAACTTCATTGTCATTCAAGACAAAATAAATGGAGTTATTATATTGTGGTATATCTTCTGGCTTTGGAAGGTTCTCCATCAGTGCAAGGGTTTTATCCCAGCGGCTGCTGGCATCGCAGCAGAAGAGCCGGAAGTTGCCGGCCTCCATGGCTGATACGGTGCATATCGAGCATAGCCCGGCTGGGAGGGCACCGTCCAACTGCACCTGTAACCATGGTACCAGTCAAACGGCCACGATTTCATGTTTCATTCATAAGGTTGTATAAACTTTTATTTTCGTACTGAGCTCTTCGCCGTCGTCGGCCAGCAATGTGAGGAAATAGAAATAAATTTGCTATAAATTTCAAGATTTGCAAATGCAGATTTTAAATGAAGCTGTCCTCGTAAACGGACGAAATCATTAGTTTTTTTTTCTTTACATTATTTAAAATTCTTATGGTTAGGATTTAACGTGTAAATGGGAAGTTACTATAATTATCTAAACCTGTGTAGTAAAATTGGCCATTGGCATTGTTTCACGCCGCATTTTGACCAAGAAATTCAACGCCGGCGGCCATATTGAGATGTGATTGCAATCAAGGCGGGAATAAAACCGTTCCGTTTTTCCGAAAAAGTAAACAATACTGTAGAATTTAGATAAAATGTTTTTTCAGTACTAACCTCAACTCCAGTGAGAGTTTCCAGTAGCTCTGCAAGAGTCACAGGCTTGTTTCCATCCAGCATCACGGTGTCTCCCAAGAAAACCTGCCCTTCGGAAGTGTCCCCCATACAAATACGGCATTTGTCGATGCCATCTCCACGTACAATGTGAGATACGAGAGCCTTTACGTCCACTTGGCGGGTCATTTCAGAGACCTTATTCCTATTTCTCGGTTATTTTATATAGTAAAATTACAATAAATCACGAAATCCAATCTCCACCAAACATGAGAAACGTAACATTGTTTTTTTTAAATAGTGATGGGACATGGACATGGACAAAAGCAATGACATTACATTTCAATAATCTGTGTCATAAACTCAGAATAATAATTAGTCAACGGCACTAATAAAATTTCATTAAAAAAATATAATAATATTTAAGTTGATATATTTCTGTGTAAAGAATTAAGGAATGTTTATTATGAAAAATTTACTAAATTTGGAACCATTTCCAACATTGCCTTCACCATTATGTCCATGACCTGTTCTTTCCCTCAGTGCTATCGGAAACATAGTTTTAAAACGCGTTTATTAAACATTTAACTATATTATTATTATAATCAAGGACACATAGACCTACCACATTCTATTTCTATTCTCTGTGGGGGTGTAAATACCTGCACCTGGCTCTCTCGAGTGGAACCTTTGTGCATATTCCCAAGGGCTAAACTGCCTTCCTAAGCTTGGACCATTTCCCACCACGCTGGTGCTCTGCGGGTTGGTGGGTTCACATATCTAGATGTGCTAAATCACATATCTAGATGTGCTAAACCAAGACCTACCACAAAGGATATTATAATATTCTTGGAATATATAGTTATTTTTTTTTGTTTAATCTGTGTTTTAATCACATCACTATAATTTCACAGATACGTTTTTGTATAAACTGACTCAAATAAATTTCTATTTTCTTTCTCTAATCTCGGGAGATTTTGATACATTTGTACATTATTGTGTTCAAGTTTGAATATCAAATTAGTGGTACAACATTGTAAATTATATCTTAATTTAATGTAATGTGTAATTTCGTATTGTTATGAAAGTTTGTAAAAGTGAGGTTATGCTACAGTTTTCTAGACTTTAGTTGTATAAAATAGCTAAAAAATGGATTCAGCACCAGCACAGGAAGTTACTGAGCTTCTGCGGCAGTGGGAGGAACAGCATTTAACCCCTAACTATGAACCCATACCCACTTTGACAAGGTAAAAACTATTATCAAAATAAAAGACTCATATGTCAAATTTTGTAAGAAAGCAGCATGTTAGGTGTTATTTTTATCAATTAATTAGCTTTGACCATGAACATGTCTACGCTAGTAGCAACTGGTCATTTAATTGCGCAGTTGAAGAAAAAAAAATTATTGTTTCATTAATAATCTGCCAGACAAAGATAAACAAAACATCAAACTTGTTTGTATATCTATTAATCTGAATTAATTATACAAATAAGAAGATTTCCATGTCTAATGAAAGCGGAGAGACAGATGTAACAGTACCAAGCCTTACACTGAACTACAGGAAATCATAATTAACAAAACAAAAACAAACTATATTATTGACAAATTCAAACAACTCAATGTTATGGTATGGTGTATAAAAAAAATATTAAATATAATATATTTCAGTCCATTAGTCCATAAAATCACAATAACACAACCTGTAAGTTAAACTTCTTCAGATCACCTTCCCAACTCATAGCAAGCTTAGCTTAGATTCTCTCAATTAGATTTTAATCCACATTTATAACATGGTATTCTTTTAAAAGAGAATTGCTATTTCTCTGTAGCGCCATGACACGCCGGAGCAGCCTTAAATAAATAAATAAATAAATAAATATGTGGGGACATCTCACACACGGCCAACCGACCCCAAGCTAGGCAGAACCTGTGTTATGGGTGTCGGACAGCTGATATATCTACACAAATACATAGATATATAGATACTAAATATAAATATCAACACCCAAGACCCGAGTACAAATATCTGTCTTTTAAACAAATATCTGCCCAAGCCGGGAATCGAACCCGGGACCTTCGGCTCAGTAGTCAGGGTCACTAACCACTACACCATTTGGTCGTCTGCCATTGATGAAACATAAATACTGATGTGTAGCCCATGACTACAGTATATCCTGGTGTAAACTTTATTATTATGTAGCATGGGAGAATGAAGATATAGGTGCTGTAAGATCAAGTCTTTGTACTGTACTAGATGTTTCCCTCAAGCAAAGTATTAAAAAAAAAGTATTTTCCCTCATTTAGAAAATCTTAATCACCGAATAAAAATAGATTTGGTTAGTAGCTGCAAAGCGGGTCAGATTTGGCCATTCTCCTTTATATCTGTGATTTATAAGTAAACACCATGCTTTGTGAAATGTACCAAATTATTTTCTACGAATTTTCAGGTTAGCTGAAATAATAGAAGCGGAGACAGAAAACTTTATGAAGAAAGACCCTGACCCCTTTGACGAGAGGCACCCGTCCAGGACCGACCCGGAGTGCGCTCTCGGACATGCACTCAAAGTTATGTTTAAAAAAGATAACTTTATGACTAAGGTAAAGTACTTCAGTATCAAGAAGGAAAGGTTACTATAGTATATTAAAAAAAAAAGTATGTCTGGCACATTTATGATATTGACAGTGAGATGAATCATTGTTAGGATCAATAGCAACACAGTAATAAATGATGTGGACCAATAGCAACATAGTAAAACAAATTCAGTATGTGTTTGTTAAAAAAAATAGACTATAACAACTGTGGTTACATTCTTGTTTGAAAGCTTATGTAAAACCAAATAATGTGCATTGTTAAGGTTTCAGGCTAAAGGAAAGTCATTTTGTAGTTGATAATATGTATGCTATATAAACCTAAAGGTTGCTGATTGTAAGGCACAAAATTTTGCCTCCATATTCATAAAATAAACTGAAAGTTAACAATAGTGTTGGATGAAATCTAAAGTACAAAATGATTTATTCATAGTACAAAAGTATACAAACATTATTGAAATAGAGGCAAGAAACTGCTCAGCAATCTTCCAAATGCATTTACAAATAAGCTTGTTTATTTACCAAAAAGCACAATACATAGATACTAACTTAATTTGAAAATCATTATGTGAAGATAATTTTTTTTGCATTATATTATTTAAGTATAAAAGTTCATTAGTGATTAATGAGGGTACTATGAATTGACTCCAATGTTACCTTAAACTCTGCACCAGGCACACATATTCACCAGTCTACTCCCCCTCCAGCTAGTGAACGACTAAGAGTGAGAGACATTCTAGTCGCGACAGAATGTGACAGGCTAATGAGTAATGAGGAATTAACTATGAATGAACTCCAATATTACGGTACCCTTAATAAGCCAAGGGGAAAATAGTTCCCATCTTATTTTGAACTCTACAATACACTACAATACCTTATTGCCATGCCTTATTAAGGCTTAAACTCTGCACTGCGTACACATATTCACCAGTCTACCCGCTTCCAGCTAGTGAACGACTATGTGCGAGAGACATACTACTCGCGACAGAACATGACGGGGCGGGACGTGCTGAAGCTGAACGTGGCCGCGTGCAGACTGACGCTGGACCTGATGCCCGGCCTCGAGATGAGCGTCGTGTTCCAGGTATATTACTTTTTTTTTGTTACAACGATAACACGCAATCGGTCATGCGTGACCATAAGCAGTAGTTTGGCGTGTGTTTTTTGTATGTTACTTTTGATTGACTATTTATGATCAGGGATATGAAAATATTATATCATGTGTTATCTCTGTGGGACAGTCTAGGATAAAGATAAAGAAACATTAAGTTGAAAATAATATAATATAAAAAAAAAGAATAACATGCACCAGGACAAAATTATATGCAAAATAAGGCCACAGACTGGTTTTCAGCTGGCCCTTATTAGGTGATCTCAATCACGAACACGTGGTAGGTATATATTGGTGTAGATATGTCAGGATCGTGGCACGTTGTGATGCATAGTCTCTGCCTACTCCTCTGGAAGACAGGCATGAGTATACAATGTAAGAAATGCAATATTTTTGTTTTCCCTCAGGACAACGAAGCCCTAATCCAGCGGCTGTCGGGCTGGGCGCGCGAGTCGCCGGAGCCGCTGCAGTGCTACGCGACCGGCCTGCTCGCCGCCGCCATGGAGGTGCAGGAGATCGCCACCAACTTCCGGTGACTACTTGTAGTTATATGTATATGATATATAAATTGACCAACGTTTGAAACCCCCGAAATTCAACTGCTGAACCGATTTTCATGAAATCTCTCCGGGTAACATTACCTTTGACCCTAAAATAACAAAACGAAAATCAGTTCAGCCACCATATTTTATTCTAGGCGAGGGTGTCACTGCCTGCCTTGTGCATACAAATATGTATGCAACAGCATAAAGCCCGGAAATAAAATAAAAATGTTAAAATTCTAGATAAAATATATCCATTTTCCATAGAAACTTTGTTGGTGATGTGACTTTACTATGGAAAATAATATATTTTTTGCGAATTTTGAGTTGCTATTTGTGGTTTGTGGTTTGGTGGGTTCTACCTAATGATGATGATAATTATTATTTCAGAGAACTCAACGCTGCCCTGGTCCCGCTGATGTTGAAGAGATTACACAATTTAAGAAACAAACCTACCAAGGAGGATAAGGTACAGTTTTTGTAATGAATATAGTTTTATCCCTTCCATTTACCGTGTAATTTGTGTCATCAAAACATTTTATAATACATCAAAGAATATAATGTAATTTATGTTAAAACCTAAAATAATAAGATTACTGAACCAACCAATCAAATTCGAGTTTTAAACACACTCCCACTAGTGGCGCCATCTGCAATCACCTATCCACCATTCCTCACTCAAATTTGAACCCTATTCCCTGCAGCCTGGAAGTCAAAACTCGGTGACGCCCCCGAACCAGACCAGACACTTCGCCAGGTTCGACAAGCGGCGATCGAACCACGAGATCAAATGTAACGGACCAGCAGAGAAGAAGGGAAAAGGTAATTCTAACTAATATTATAAATGTGAAAGTAACTGTGTCTGTCTGTCTGTTACACGTTTTCACGCCAAAATGAAATTTGGCATACATATGGTCTAGCTAGACCCTGGGAAAGAACATAGGCTACTTTTTATCCCGGAATTCCCACGGGAAAACTTTTTAAGGCGAAGCGAAGCGCGCGGGAACTGCAAGTACCTACATATACAGAAGACCGAATGGTGTAGTGGTTAGTGACACTGACTGCTATGCCGAAGGTCCCGGGTTCGATTCCCGGCTGGGACAGATATTGGTTTAAAAACAGATATTTGTACTCGGGTCTTGGGTGTTGATATTTATAATTAGTATGTATATATCTATGTACTTGTGTAGATACATCAGCTGTCCGACACCCATAACACAGGCTCTGCCTAGCTTGGGGTCGGGTGGCCGTGTTTGAGATGTATTTATATTATTATTTACATACTTTAGAAACCACGGACGGTCTGAAGACATAGAAAAAGATACCATAGACAATACTTTTTTTTTCAGAGAAACCAAAGGACGAGGGCGCGGGTGACAGCGCGCTGCTGGACGAGCCACACACGAGCAAGGACCCCGAGACGCCAGTCAAGAACTTTAACCGTGAGTAGATTTAGACCTAGTTTCACTTGACTTTTGACACATCTGCTAAGAATTTAATACGGAAATTTTATTTTAGACTACACAATGTAACAGGGTTGCTAATAATCTAAAAGACTATCGTGAAACTATACATCTCCATTGTCGGTTAGAGCATAACCAGGGAGTAGTGGTTGACTTTTGACACATCTGCCATGAATTTTGTCTGGAGATGACGTTTAATTTATAAATCAATCCCTGTCGGTTAGATAACCGACTATGGAGAAATTGGCACTAACTGGTACATAGTCTAAAAAAAAAACTGGTCTTCACTTCCCAGAGTGACACATACACAACATGTTATAGGTTACATTATAACCGTGAGTACCTTTAACTCTTTAACTAAGGGTCTAGTATAGGTTTGATAGTTTGTGGAAAACTATAAATTTTACGTTTTCTCACATACAAAGTGGCGCCTCTAGCGGAGAATATCATAAAACTTTTGACAGTTAAGGTCCCAAGGTCTCTCGAACAATATCTACTAGGCCAACACAGAGCTTCTCATAGATATTTAAATATCAAAAGTCAGCATGATGCTAAGCCCAAATCTATTTCGTCTGCAAGAAGTAACGCAAAATATATCCTATCTTATGTCAAATTTAATGTTTGTTCTATCTACTCTACTAAATTATATCTCCATTCGAACGTTTCATTAGTCTATTCTAAAAGCGCGTCTACTAGCAGCAGAAGCTGCACGTTCGCCCGAAGGGAGCATGAAAACTTGTTATACAGGATGTTGCAAAATGGTATAGTAAGTCACGTGACTTTTTACTATGGAGAATGAGTTTTTTTTCGCGAATTTTGAAAATCGGACTTTATTTTCGGTCCTAGATGTAACATGCTGCACATGTAGGTTTCGGCTTAGTTATACCCTTTTTGCAACAGCCTGTATAAATACCTCTATATGTAATATAAGATTGCTGAAGACCGTAACTCAGTTTTGTTCGCCTATTCTAAAAGCTCCTCTATTCCTCAGCAGCAGAAGGCGCCTGCTCGCCCGAATGGGGCATGATGTCGCCGCCGCCGCGCCCGCCCGCGCCGCCGCCCGCCCCGCACGAGACCTCCTCCAACTCGTCCTGGGCGGAGATGGAGACGTACGTCATAGGTGAGCGCCACAGATGTACAATACGACACTAGATGCCGCAAGTGTCTCTACTCGTAGCAGCAGAACCGGATGGAGACGTATGTCATAGGTGAGGGGTTTTGATATCTGTCTAAAGGTAAGCGTCCACCTTTTGGCATCGGATGCAACGTAGGCATTCAGTATTATTTATATAGAAATTCACACAAGTGCGTACACTTCATCGGCATTGCCGACTTCGTTTCTCCATAAGTACATTTATGAGAATCCGTCATCGTTCATTGCGCTCCCTCCCCTCTCTGCCCCTACTCCGCCCCTTTGTACGTGCGTTGTATCAATGTAAACGCAATAATCTGCGTCTACGTCACTGAAAACGTGCGTTCCTGAAACTCGTGTCTTAGACATACAAAGGCATTGTTTTTTTGTGTAAAGGTTTTAATTTTAGTAATTTGTTTCAGGAAATATTCAAATTCACCCGCCGACGGACGCGACCAAGCAGATGCTGATACTGCGCTACCTCACGCCCATGGGCGAGTATCAGGAAGTGAGTATACAGGGTGTTCAAAAAGCGTCTAGTAAGCCGATAGTGGTTGACTTAGACGAGAAATAAAATAATGACTTTTTACCATGGGAGTTACATTTTTTTTAATCACAATTATTACTTTAATTTGCATTAGCGGAACGGATTAATTTATTTTCTTTCTTTAAGGCGCTATATGTATAGATATATACGCAGAACTAGCGCCGCCAGTTGAACAAAATCTATGTACTTATGTAGCTTCAGTTTAAAGGCGTTTTTTCAAAAACTGCCATAGCTTTAACTTCATTTTACCTACATTTTATTTCAGAACAAACATTTTTCTTTGCATTTGGCGTAATGGATTAAAAAAACACACACTCACACCTTGTACTAATGTACTCCCTTGCGGGGTAGGCAGAGGTGCATTGCTGCACCCACTTTTCGCCAGTGTTATGTTTAGTCCCAATGTAATAGGGGGCGAGCCTATTGCCATTTTACGGGCACATCCATGACCCGAGAACAAATATTTGTGTTTAAACAAATATCTGCCCCAGCCGGGAATCGAACGCGGGACCTTCGGCTCAGTAGTCAGGGTCACTAACCACCACGCCATTCGGTCGTAATGGATTAATTTACTCTTTTGTCATTCTTTTTATACACATTTAAATAATTCCAATAACATTTGTTTCTCCCCAGTTCCTGAGCCACGTGTTCGAGCAGAACGCTCTCGGCCTGATCCTCGGGTACCTGAACGTGCGCGAGTCGCGCGACTCGCGGCTCGCCTTCGAGGCGCTCAAGTACCTCGCCGCGCTGCTGTGCCACAAGAAGTTCTCCATCGACTTCATCAACATGGGCGGGCTGCAGGTGAGTTTTGGAGCAGTTTTTTGGAAACTGGTCAATCTGGTCAACTTTTTGTTTTTAGTATATTTCGACTTTTTCGAGGTTTGGATGCATTGTAGGTTAGTCAGGAGTCATTTTAAAGCATTTTCTCGAACTGGACAATCTGATCAATCTGGTCAATTTCTTACTAAATTGCATTAAACCATTTACAGAAGTTCCTCGAGGTGCCTCGTCCGTCCGTGGCGGCGACGGGCGTGTCCATCTGTCTGTACTATCTGGCGTACTGTGAAGATGCTATGGAGAGAGTGTGTCTGCTGCCTAGAGAGACCACGAGGGATCTTGTCAAGTAAGTAGTATACTATACAACACACAATACAGGAAAAAAACTTATAACGCCATTTTCGTCCGAACAAATACTAGAGCAGGACTGGATTTCTGCATGTTAAATGCTTTCTTTTGAAATATGTATTGAATGTAACACTTATATGGTACACTCCCCAAGTCGTTTAAAGCTACAACAATCTAAACTTTAAATCTAAGGGCCCGTTTTTTGATCCGTAGTTAACTCTACCATTGGTGAAAAATGGCTACCATGCACCTAGTTCAAAAACAACAAAATTCGTATGCAGCCGTCAAGCTTGACAAGTGAATTGAGTAATGGTTAAAGTTGACTACAGATCAAAAACCCTTGCCTAAGCCTCTTCTCCCACTACGCGACTCTCAAGCGACTACGACGCAACCCATGATCGCCTATAAAAACGGGTCTTCGACGCGTCGTTGACTCTTTAAATATATGCGACCAAGGTTTGCGTCGCAGTCGCGTAGTGGGAGAAGGGGCTAAGACATTAAAACCTAAATTCCCCCTGCAGATACGCGCTGTGGCTACTAGAATGCTCGCACGACTCGGGCCGCTGCCACGCCACCATGTTCTTCGGACTGTCCTTCCAGTTCAGAGTCATTCTAGAGGAGTTCGACAAACAGGTAATATTTACTTGTGAAATTTACTGTTTTACCGATTGAGCTACCAACTTTTGAAAATCAATCATTTAAAATCAATTAAAATATGTCAAAAAGAGCCTTTTTTTCGAACGGAGAGTAGTTTGTGAAATTCATTTTTATACGATAAAATAAAAGCTTTTGACTTTGAGATTAAATTATCTTTTTATTTCTAATAGCGGTCTGTTTTTAATCTAAATTGACAGATTCTGAATGATTCAACAACAGTCAATAGTCACTTAATCGCGGGACAATCGACTGTTGATTAACCGTTCAAAATCTGTCAGTATAGTGTTTGAGATAAACAAAAAAAAGAGACTAAGTATAGTTTTCCCTTAACTAAACCCTCTTTCCTACCCCCCAGGACGGGCTCCGCAAGCTGTACAACGTGATCTCCACGCTGCCCATCCTGGGCTCGGACGACGAGGAGGCGCGCGTGTCCGAGGACGAGACGTGCGCCGCGCGCCAGATCGTGCGCCACGTGTGCGTCGCGCTCCGGAGGTAAACACGACGTGAATTGTTCCATGACTGGACGGTTATTTCAAATAATCTACAATTCTACACAATCGATAGGGGTTGAAGAAATCACATGACAGAAACATTCCACACCCAAGACCCGATAGCAAGACGTAAACCTCCTTTTTTCGAAGTCGGTTAAAAATATTTGTCACTATAGAAAAAAATGGGACCGCGGCTTCTTTTTTCTACTTTCATCTGTATAAATTATCTGCCAAAAGTTTCATGATAGTTTCCGCTAGAGGCGCCACTTTGTACTGCTCTAGTGTTTAATCACCGACTCGCTAAGAACAACCTAAACAATCAATCCAAAACCTACAGAGCCGAGCGGAGCGAGGCAAAACTACTGAAACTAACATCTGAAAACCCGAAGAGCCGAGTGAAGCGAGGCTAAAAGCACAATAAACAGCAAGTGCTTATGTAACTGCAGAGCCGAGCGAAGCGAGGCAAAACAACCGAAACTATCATTCCGTGACCAGGAGAGGAGCCGAGCGAAGCGTGGTTAAACTACTTTAATCACCAACTGCCTGTTTAACTGGAGAGCCGAGCGCAGCGAGGCAATACATTTCAAAACATTATACCACAACCACTGAAGAGCCGAGCGCAGCGAGGCAATACAACTTAAGTATTACCTTATATAAGAAGCCGAGCGAAGCGAGGCAAAACAATGTAAACCACCATACCGCAAACCCTGGGGCGTCGAGCGAAGCGAGACAAAAACACAATATTTCATAGTAAACGTCGGATAAAGTAAATTAAAGATTATTTTTATAATTACAGGTACCTAGAGGCGCACCTCCGGTTGAAGGCTGCACAGGTAGCGAGGCAGCATGGAGACAGCGTGCCCGAACCACCGCCTTATAAGGTAACTATACGTCAAATGTACACCGACAGACAGAGACAGCGACAGAGAGCTTATAACAGCTCTTAACAGCACGACCCATCACGTCCCCACTGCTGGGACACGAGTCTCCTTCCAATGTTTAGGCCTAGTCCACCACATAGGCCCAATTTGGATTGGTGGACCAATAGTCCTGCAAGGAGCAACACTTTGCCTTATTCATCCTTATAAGGATAACCAAAGTTAATGGACTTTTCGCATTTTTCTCCCCACACGTACCCTCACAGATTGTATAAATTAAAATAATGAATTTAAATTATTTGCTCAACAGGCGTCAAAATCCACCCCAGAAGAGATCCAAGCGCAGATCGAGCTGGTCCAGTCGGCGGCGTGGGCGCGCTGGGCGCCGGCCGATGCGCTGCTCCAGCTGGGCGGCATCGCGCTGCTGCTGCAGGTGGTGGGGTACGCGTACGAGTGGAACTTCAATGGCAGGTAGGTGAAAGAATGGTGGAAATCGGTTCATCCGCGTTCGAGATATGGGGAAAAACACATAGGAAATAGTCCAGTCCATGCCGGAAACACAGGATTTTGAATTTACTTGGTTTAAAAACCGGGTAAAAAACGCATCCAATTCGGTTCACCCGTGTCTAACGTGTATTGAACGCGTGTTTAAAACGGTATTTGATACATTTATAAGGCATCATATCACCGTTTAACATGCCTCTAAGTGAAAGAGCGTAGTGGTCTAGTGGTAGCTCTGGGTGGTAGTCAGTAAGTGGGGGGCAGCTGGCGCCGACGCGCTGCTGCAGCTGGGCGGCATCGCGCTGCTGCTGCAAGTGGTGGGCTACGCGTACGAGTGGAACTTCAACGGGAGGTAGGTGAAAGAATGGTGTAAATCGGTTGAGCCGTTTCGGAGTTATGGGGGAAATGTAGGTGCGGGAAAAACGCTTTGAAAATAGACGGTTAAACCGTATCCAATACAGTTTATCTGTTTCTAACGTGAGTCTTAATAAGACTGTGGCTGCATCACCACAAAAAACCACTTACGTTTAACGGGTGCTTAGAACGGTATTTGATACATTTATCAGCGTTTAAAATTGTGTCTAAGTTTAAAAGCATTTTTTTAACAGTGACAGCCCAAATTGGCGGCGGTTAGCCTTTGTGATAACCGTATGCCGTCATCATAATATTCCATCACATCTCCACTGACGGGTCTCCTTCCAATGACTTCCTTAATTTTTTGACACATTTTAGGCCTAGTCTACCACGATGCCTAGTGCGGGTTGGTGTACCCAAACACAAGCAAGCTTGTGCTGAGAGAGTTGTCAGATGCCGTCATCATCAGCATATTACTAACCTAATATTCCTCTTCTCCCCTCCAGATCAGAGACAGTCCGCTCGGCCCTCGACGTGGTGTCGGTCTGCTGCGTCGCGCCGCGAGTGCAGCTGCTGCTCACAGAGAAGATAGACATGCGAGACGCCGAGCTCACCACCGGCATCAACATTGTGTTGGGTGAGTGAGGAGTGACGTCACGATGTCCTGGAGCAGCCGGGTCACATAGACGTGGTCAAATGTAACCGTCACGTACGTCGGGATATCATCCGGATTCTTCTCCTGGAACACCCGGATGATATTCTGCAGGTCTCTTGGCGCTCCCGTTACCGAGAGGGGCGTTGCGGTGGCGGTGTCGGCGAGCAGCTTCTTGGCGGCGGCATGTTCAGCCTCCTTGAAGCTGGTCAGATAGATCTACTCGAGGTAGATAACGTCCTTCGAATCCAGCTTGTCATTTAATCGTCACGTGTGAGTCAGTAGTGAGTCACAAGTGACGAATAAATGAGAATAAATGGTGTTCTTGTGTAATTAATTGGTGTATTTGTTCCACAGGCGCGGCCGACGGCGAGATCGTGTCGGAGCCGGAGGTGCAGAAGGCGGCGCTCAACGTGCTCGTCAACTGCGTCTGCGCGCCTGTTGTCAGGGTAACTATAGCATTATTGTTGTATTCACTATAGTTAACTAAGGCTACGTCTCCAGTTGGCAAACCCTTTGCCGCCGATAGAGTAACAAAACTGAATAAAAATTAAATTATTTGCAAGAAGTGAGTATTATACAGTTGTATACAGAATAGTTCAGACATATTTTACTGATCAGGGATTGATTTAGTATATGGGTAACTATAGGTAATACCTAAGTCCAATGTACCTAGTTAATCAACATTCAGTTCCATCTATTAGGTATTTTAAATTAATAGTATCCACTATGTAGGAGCGAGAAGAATTATAGACCCATTGCACTTCTGAGCCATGTGTACAAGCTGTTTTCGAGAGTTATTACGAATCGTCTCGAGCAAAGACTCGACGACTTCCAGCCACCCGAACAAGCCGGGTTCCGAAAAGGCTATAGTACCATAGATCACATACACACGCTTCGGCAGGTTATACAGAAGACCGAGGAGTATAATCTACCTTTATGTCTAGCGTTTGTGGACTATGAGAAAGCCTTTGATTCTATTGAGCTCTGGGCGATGCTTCAATCCCTTCAGCGGTGCCATATAGACTATCGCTATATCGAGGTGTTGAGATGTATGTACAATGCTGCCACAATGTCAGTTCGATTACACGAACATAGCACAAAACCGATCCAGTTGCAAAGGGGCGTGAGACAGGGAGATGTTATTTCTCCGAAACTGTTCACCTGTGCACTGGAAGATGTTTTTAAGCTTGTAGAGTGGAAAAGACTGGGCATTAACGTCAATGGCGAATATATCTCTCATCTACGATTTGCTGATGACATAGTTATTATGGCGGAAACGCTGGAGGAGTTAGGCGAAATGCTCACAGACCTCAATGATGCCTCTAAACAAGTTGGGCTGAAAATGAACATGGACAAGACAAAGGTCATGTCGAACGAACATGTTTCATCATCGCCCGTAACTGTAGGAGGTGTCACCATCGAAGTTGTTGATCAGTATCCCTACCTAGGACAAGTGATCCGATTAGGTAAATCCAACTTCGATAAAGAGGTAGCTCGTAGAATCCAACTCGGATGGGCAGCTTTCGGGAAATTACGACACATCTTCACTGAAAACATACCTCAGTGTCTGAAAACAAAAGTTTTCAATCAGTGCGTGTTGCCAGTGATGACTTACGGAGCCGAGACGTGGTGTTTCACCAAAGGGCTTATCCACAAGCTCAGAGTTGCTCAGCGTGCTATGGAAAGGGCTATGTTAGGCGTGTCCCTGCGAGATAGGATTCGTAATGAAGAAATCCGCAGGAGAACTAAAGTTACCGACATAGCCAAAAGGATTAGCACGCTGAAGTGGCAATGGGCTGGCCACGTAGCCCGCAGAGCCGACGACCGCTGGAGTAGAAAGGTTCTGGAGTGGAGACCCCGTGTCGGCAAACGGCGTGTCGGTCGCCCCCCAACCCGTTGGTCTGATGATCTGCGGAAGGTAGCGGGAAGCCGCTGGATGCAGATGGCGGGTGACCGTTTGGGGTGGCGATCGTTAGGAGAGGCCTATGTCCAACAGTGGACTACGGAAGGCTGAGAGAGAGAGAGAGAGGAGCGAGTGTTGCTATTCCTCCATTGAAAAGGGATCCTTCGACCTAACTGGTTGGAGGGATTTGTGGGCTACTGCCGACGTTACATGTCGGGTATATTTTTACAGTGGATATAATTATGGTAGTGGTATATTTTTTCAGTGGTTAATGTAGAGTCAGGGGTTAATGTAGAGCCAAGGGTAATTAATGAAACAGAGTTTTTTCGATCATCTTAATATACTTCACCAAAATATCAACGGCTTAATTAACAAATCTGACATTTTAACATTGCATATGAATGAATTAATTAATGATAAAATAGACCTCGATGTAATATGTATAACTGAGCATAATATGGTGGAAACCGATATACCTGTTTTACATGTACAAAACTACAAATTGGCCACTTATTCAGCTAGGAACAATAGGCATGGAGGGACATGCATACTTGTAAACAGTAGGCACAGATACAAGGAAATTAATCTAAATAGTCTTAACACTCCCGTTATTTTTGAATGCTGCGGAATTGATAGAACAGAACATAAATATTATCTGTATTTATAGGTCACCAAAGATATCAGCTTGGGCATTTAACGCATTTTTAGAAAAATTGGATAGTTTATTAGAAAAAATCTGTGATAAAAATAAAAAAACTATACTATGTGGCGATTTTAATATTGATCGACTCACTAGAAACGCTAGGTCTCATGAGTTTGAGAATTTATTACTGACATATAATTTGAAACTAATTATTAATGAACCAAAAAGGTTAAGTAGCGGAACCTGCCTCGATAATTTTTGTCACAACATACGTGGATGCAAGTCTAAGGTAATAGAATTGGCCTTATCCGACCATACAGCACAAATTTTAAAATGTCCGGTCAAAGAATACTGCAAGTTTAGCCATTGGTTTGTTGAACGAAGAGACTATAGTGAGGATAATTTAAATAAATTTGCAGAGCATATCTCTCAATTAACATTTAACGAAGTATATTTAAGCCAGGATGCGGATGAAGCATTTGATAATTTTCACAATTTATTTAAGTTATTTTACGATCTTTGCTTCCCTATCATCAAAATCAGAGTAACAGCGTCAAAGAAGCCTAAATGGATTTCAAATGGAATTAAATACTGCTCTAAGCGAAAAAGAGAATTGTTGTGGAAGTATAGGTTATCCCCCAGCCAGGAAAATAAGAACATCTTTCAAAATTATTCCAAACGCTTCAGGAAAATAGTCAAACTTACCCAAAGATCCCAAAATGACTATTATATAAAACATTCTAATAATAAATGTAAAGCGACCTGGAACATAATCAATAAAAACAAGTATAAACAATCTATTGAGGACATAAAGCAAATCAAATCTGACAACAAGATTATTGACGATCCTCAAGAAATTGCTAAGGCTTTTAATGATTTTTACATTGAACAAATTAAGCCAATTACTGAGCCTAACAATCCTGCTACATTAAAAACTTGTTCCAGTGTTCACTCAATTTTTATGAGCCCTACTACGACCTATGATATAAATAAAATAATAAAAAATCTTAAAAACAAAAGTAGTACCGGTTTCGATGACATTTGCACTAAAGTTATTCAGTATGTTTCTGAAATTATATCACCTGTTTTAAGCTACATCATGAACTTATGCATAGAACAAGGCACATTCCCAAAAAAATTAAAAACATCTATTATTAAACCAATGTTTAAAAATACAGACAAGGAGAACATGGCCTACTACAGACCAATTGCTCTTATACCTATATTTGCTAAGATCTTTGAAAAAGTTATTTATAATTGTCTGTACTCTTATTTCGAGAAAAACGATATCTTTGCACCGGAACAAAAGGGATTTAGGAAAAACAAAAACATAAATTTAGCTCTATACGATTTTTTGTCCGACGTGGTCACATCATTGGATAAAAGAATATTAACAGTAGCTTTGTATATGGACATGACAAAGGCCTTCGATTATGTGAACCATTCGATTCTATTAAGGAAGTTACAAGCTTATGGAGTTAGAGGTAATGTTTTGAATCTCATTAAATCATATTTGAGCGACAGCAAGCAGAGAACGGTAGTAACAAGACTAAGTCAAGATAATAGAACTCTCCAAAAGTACGTTTCTGATGATAGATCTATCAAATATGGCGTACCCCAGGGTAGTGTTCTTGGGCCTCTGCTATTTTTGGTCTACATAAACGACCTGCCTAAAGAAACTAAGAATACAATGGTATTATTTGCTGACGACAGCACAGTTTTATTTAAAAATAATAATGTAATTGCATTGGAATCTGACATTACAAGTACACTATCGCATGTGATTGAATGGTTGACATCAAATAATCTTTTAATTAATATTGACAAATCGAACTTAATGATATTTAAAAATAATTACAATCATATTCCAGAATTAGATAAACTTGAAATTAAATACAATAATAAAAATATTAATAATATTGATTCCACAAAATTTTTAGGTCTATATATAGATTCTCATTTGACATGGAAAATCCACATAGAAAAGGTCTGTTCTAAATTGAAGTCATTTTCTTATGCTTTACACATGCTTTCCAAAGTTGTCGGTCAAAAAGCAGTCTTAGCTGCATATCATGCATATGTTGTGTCTGCTCTGAGGTATGGTCTCATTTTCTGGGGTAACTCTACGGACAAAACTAATGCCTTCAAGGCTCAGAAAAGGTGCATCAGATCAATTTGTAAACTGAAATCTACAGATACCTGCAAACCCCATTTTATAAAACTAAAATTATTCACATTGCCGTCATTATATATTTTAGAGATAGCGCTATTTGTAAAAACGAACAATGATTTATTTGGGCAATTTAACAGTGCAAGATATAAAAATAAGATCAGTGCTGCGAGTCGCTCAACAGCTTTATATAATAAAAGCATATTTGGAATGGCGCCCATAGTATATAACCATCTGCCGAATAGTATTAGGGAAATAGAAGTTGTTCATTTGTTTAAAAAAAGGCTGTCACAACTTCTCATTGAAAAAGCCTATTATAGCCTTAGTGAATTTCTCCAAGACAAACTTTAGTTTCCTTCCTTGTGGCTGTGCCTAGGGTTCCTTATAAATTAATGTTAAATATGTACCCAGTGTGAATTGTAAGATAGCATTTATATTTTTTACTACTTAAGCCTAATTTCATGAATTGTATAAAAATTATATTGTTAATATTTTAAATTTTGCAAACCCTTTCGGGTAGAGTATAGCTAAGCAACCTTTAATATAATTATTATCACCTATGTAACCTATATTCAGCAAATAAATGCCTTTGACTTTGACTTTGACTTACAATTTCTACTTATTGCAGCTAGTTGTAATTCAATACCGCGAAGTAGAACTTGCATACTTCGTTGTACTGCCATCTGTCGGCAGTCTTTGGTATCTCTTCGCTAGATCTATCAGGTGACGTGTAAGCTTATATTAAATAATTGACTTTTCCAGGCGGGCTCGAGACTATCAATAACAGGCTCGTCTAAAAAGCGCGCTACAGTCAAGTCTTACGAAGACATCATACACAAGGTGTGGGAGAGCGTGCGGACCAACAACGGGATTATGGTGAGTTTGACTGGTTTTATTACTATTGACATATGTGTACTAATGGCAATTCTAAAGGAATCAAATTAAAACTAGACGCTTTGAAAATGAAAGATACCTTAATAACCAACGATAAAAACCCCAACATTCAGCACTGAAGAAACATTCGAGGTAACGTTATCTAACCAAACAGCAAACACACTGACACGTTAAACTTATAACACCGTTTTGCGTCTAGATATCAGCAAAAGTACGCATTGTAGGGACTATTGAAATGAAATGCTACCAAAACATTACTTCCTAACTGTCCTAACCCAGTAAAAGTGATGCGCCTTGGAAAATATGACTCTAACAAAAACAGACCAATTAAAGTTTCATTTGAATCAAATACGATAAGCAGAAAAATACTACAAAATAAAGATAAAGTTGATAAAAAATACAAAATTTACTATGATCAGACACCAAAACAACAGCAATTTCTTAAAGATCTACAGGCCGAAATAAAAAAGAGACAAGAGAATGGAGAAAAAGATTTAATAATAAAATACACAAAGGGAATACCTAAAATTATTCAATCTCACACCCCAAAAAACTAGATACTCTAACTGGAAAAGATGCAATAGCTGATAAGGAGTATGATGAAACAAAAAATACACAATATGAAATAGCAGATACATACAACAGTCTTTCAATAAACAAATCATCCCTAAAGTTTTTCTATGCCAATACACGAAGTATTGTAAAAAGTGGCAAGTTTGATGAACTAAAATGCATACTTAAAGAAATACCTACTACTGTACAAATTATAATTCTAACGGAAACATGGATAAAATCAGAGGATGACGCAAAAAATCTTAGTCTTGATAACTACTCACACTACTATAATTACAGAACAGATGTCATCGGCGGAGGTGTATCGATTTATATACACTCTAGCTTAGAGCACTCATTCTTAGAAGAGGCATACATTGGCGGTAATAACTACCTATGGATTCACCTAAATAAACTTGCATTAGATATTGGTGGTATTTACAAACCAGGAGATACAAATTGTCAAGAGTTTTTGGATGAATATGAAAAGCAACTACAGTCCAAGAAAAGACTAATAATATTTGGTGACTTTAACTACGATCTCTTAAATCCCGACAAGCAGACAAAAGAGTACAAGAAAACAAGCAAAGAGTGTGGCCTAACAATACTAAATAAAATAAATGCTAACTACTGCACACGAGAGACAGCTACAACCAAGACAATATTAGACCATGTCTGCACAAATTTGAATGAACATAGCTATATGATGTCAATCTTGGATTCAGCAATGTCAGATCACAAGCAAATATATTTTGAAATTAAAAAATTCCAACAGAAACTAAAACCTAAGGTAACGTACAATGCCATTGACTACAAAAAGATGTACGAAACAATGTCGAATGTCAGATTCAATGAAGATAGCGGCTATACGAACCTAGAAAATAATATTCTCAAATGCATTAAAGAAAGCACAGTGATAAAAATACGGATAGTCAATCCTCCTAGAGACGAGTGGATAAATCGAGACATCATCAAAGGAATTGAAGACAGGAACCACCTCTGGCGAAAACAAAAACTCAATCCTCGAGACAACATACTGAAAGAGACCCTATCAAGATCAAGAAACTGGTTAGCAAGAAAAATTAAAAAGACCAAAAGTGCATTCTACATAGACACTTTCAAGAAAACAGCTAGAAAACCTAAAAAAATGTGGGAGCTTATTAATCAATTAACAAACAATAAATTAAAGAGTAGTTGTGTTCCATCAAAGCTTAAAATAAATAACATAACTGCAACTGATGGCAATGAAATTTGTGAGAGCTTTAACAATTTTTTCTCTGGAATCGGTGTTGAACTTGCTAACCAAATACCTTTGAGATATCAAAATAATGATGTGCATACAACTTGTAAAGGGAACGAAAAAGATATACTCTCAGAACTTAAAACTATCACGGTAGAAGAGATTGAAAAAATTATTAACAATTTAGACTCAAATACTAGTGCTGGGATAGATAAAATAACTACAAAATCCATAAAGTGCATTAAAAACATTGTGAAAGACGAACTAACTCATTGCCTTAACCTATGTATTAGTAACGGTAACTTCCCAGATAGTATGAAAATCGCGAAAGTGACACCAATTTTTAAGTCTGGTAACAAAGAAAACCCAGGGGATTATCGCCCAGTTTCAGTTTTGCCAGTGACATCAAAAATACTTGAAAGAATACTTCATACTAGACTTGCATCATATTTAGATTCCACTAGTTTCCTATTTGAACGACAGTATGGATTTCGCCCAAAATCAAATACACTATCTGCAACTATTGACTTGACAACACAAATAAAACTGAGCATCGATGGTAAAAATATAGTTCTGGGTATATTTATCGACCTGAAAAAAGCGTTCGATACAGTAAGTCACAGCATTCTTCTAAAAAAACTAAAAGGTATTGGTGTCACTGGTACAGCCTATGAGATGTTCCAATCATATCTTACTAATAGGTATCAAATAGTTAAGATCGACAACTTTGAAAGTAATGCTCAACTCATCAAGTGTGGAGTGCCACAAGGATCAATTTTGGGACCTTTACTTTTCCTTATTTACATAAATAACATAAAGGATATTGGGCTTACAGGACAAACTTATCTATATGCTGATGACACATGTCTTTTTTATTTCGGCAGTTCTATTGACAGTATTATCAAAGAGGCTCAGGAAGACTTAGATAAACTTTCCATATGGTTTCAGTGCAACCTTCTAACTGTGAATACCTCCAAAACGAATTATATGATATTCTCAGCCAAAAATAAGAAAATTCCAGATCATGAACCATTAACCATCAACGGGGAAACCATTACTAAATCCAACCAGGAAAAATATTTGGGTCTAATTTTAGATCCTAAACTAACATGGAAACCTCATCTAGACCGAATAAAAACGAAACTGTCTTCAGTAAGAGGGGCTATACGAGGAATTGTGGGGTGTTTACCAACTAGTGTCCGGTACACAATCTACAATTCTTTGGTTAAACCTCACTTAGAATACCTGATAGAAATTTGGGGAGCAGCTGCCAGAACGAATCTTAAACAAATACAAATTGCTCAAAACAAACTTGTCAAAACTTTGTTCAATTTTGATTATTTAGAAGCAACACAAATTATCTACGAAAAAACTAAATTGATGCACATTAATCAACTATACACTTTTAAAACATGCATTTTCATTCATAAAGTACTTAATAAAACTACACATTCACAACTATCTTTCACTAAAAAACAACAAAAATACAACACAAGAAATGCAAATAATTTAAAGTTAATCTCCCACCGGACTCTGTATGGCAAGAAAAGTATAGCTTATGAGGGAGCACAGCTATACAACAAATTACCTAAAGACATCAAAAATGTAAAATCGCCATTTATATTTAAAAAATTGCTAAAGGGTTATATTTATAAAAATGTCACTGTTATAAAATAGTAATTTAGCTGCTAAGTACTTATTATTTGTTTAGCTACGTAACCTACACAATATAATACAAAAATATTTAACTACAACTATTGTATAACTTTCAACTTGCATGCGCAAAAAATGTAAATATTATTATTTAAGGACTAACATAGATACTTAAGTTAATTAATTAACATCTCATTTTAAGTGAACAAATGTATATTATGTTCTTATGAGAATAAACGTTTAAACCTAAACCTAATGCTGATTATTTGATTTTGCAATTACTTGTCGACTATTAGAAACATTCTTAGGTAGAACGTCCAGCAGTTGACAGGCCTATGTGAATGAATTTTGAAATTCGGCGCATAACAATATTGAAGGCCCAAGCTCTAATCATCTTTCTGATTCTATCACTCACATTTGATGTATTTATGTTTGCTCTGACCCTTAACCACCTTTCCTTCCCCAGGTGCTGCTATCCCTGATGATGGTGAAGTCGCCCATCACGGACGCGGACCGGCTGCGCGGGCTGGCGTGCCGCGCGCTGGCCGGCCTGGCGCGCTGCCCCACCGTGCGCCAGATCATCTCCAAGCTGCCGCTCTTCACCACCAGCCAGATACAGAGTCAGTGCCACACCCTACCCTACCCTACCCTACCCTACCCTACCTTACCCTACCCAACGTTACCCTACCCAACCTTACCCTACCCTACCCTACCCTACCCTACCCTACCCAACCCTACCCTACCCAACCCTACCCTACCCTACCCTACCCTACCCTACCCTACCCTACCCTACCCTACCCTACCCTACCCTACCCTACCCTACCCTACCCTACCCTACCCTACCCTACCCTACCCTACCCTACTTTACCCTACCTTACAATACCCTACCCTACCCTACCCTACCCTTCTCTTTCCTTTTTCCTGGCTGATGGTCCTTTTGTGGATGATCAATGTTTTTGACCGGACTAAATTATTACTCAGAGTAAAAAATATCGAATTATGTTTCCACTTCGGAATGAAACTATTTTACCGTCCCAAATTGTTAAGGCTTTTGTTGATTAAAGTGATAATCTAGGGGTCGATAATGACGCTTTGCACTATAAACAAGTCCCAACACCAAAAAAGTTTAGTAGACAGATACAACAATACTCTTCTTTGTAAATACTGACGATTTATGTTATATCTTTTTCCGTGTTTACAGATACCACATACAGAAACCCATTTCATCCTGTTGTAAAAGCTAGCTGACTCTAATACCCCTTTCACCCCCAGGTCTGATGCGAGACCCAATCTTACAAGAGAAGCGTCAAGAGCACGTCATGTTCCAGAAGTACGCTCTGGAGCTGTTAGAGCGAGTGTCGGGCAAGAGCAAGCACATGGGCGCCGAGTTCGAGACCTCTCTCGCCAATATACACAGGGTATGTAGTACATAGACAGTACATACACTTACAGTACACAAATATATAATTGTGCAATAAAGGATTAAATAAATAAATAAATACATACTCAGGGTATGAGGGGGTGAAGGCAAAGATGTTCACAGGACACTGCATCAAAATCGGATCAGCTAAATGCAAGTAAATTGCAATACAAACATACTTACAAGTCAATCTAAGATAAAATAGAATGTTCTTTTTATGTCGATAAAAAATATAGTTTTTGGTTCACGAGAATGGTTATCTACATGGCAATCCTTAGAGTACATGTTTCCTGTGTCCTTACACAGGATTTCAATTGTATTCCCACGTTATTCTTGGTACAGTTTTTCCAACACCGCATCTACCTTCAAGAGTAAATCTTTTTGAATCGAAATAAACCGTCTTACAAACTGCTATATTTTGGCATAATTTAAAACCCTTCTTTCTCCCCACAGGCGAACGTAGTAGCCCAAACCCGCATAAACTACAACGAGCGTCAGTTACTCCAACTCATCGCGGAACACCTGTCCGCGCGCGGACTGTCCGCGTCGGCGGCGACTCTGCAGCGGGAGGCGGGGCTGCCCCCCCCCGCGCCCGCCCCCGCGCACCCCGCGCCGCCGCCGCCGCCGGTTTATACGCCTAGCACGCCTGTTCGAGTGAGTAATGGGATTATGGCTAACGAATGTATACAGGGTGTTGCAAAAAGGGCATACTTAGGGGAACACGAAAGGGGGTGACTGAGGTCATTCTGTACAACTTTTGTTCAACGAGTTTTGGAAATTTCGGCTTAGCATACCCTTTTTGCAACACCCTGTACACATATTTATGTAGATACTAATATATTCCCCGGCTGGGAAACGAAATCAGGGCTTTATATGAGCTGTGTCACCAAGACGTTTACGGCAGTAGCTTATGTATACCTACATACGTCCGCGCGCGGACTGTCCGCGGCGGCGGCGACGCTGCAGCGGGAGGCGGGGCTGCCCCCTGCGCTTCTTGTCTTTGATTGATTGTCGAACCTTGATATTACCTATAATTTAACCTCATTACTCAATTTATCTTGAGACTGGTATCCGTCTCTCGAACCAGTGACTCACTCGACCTGAACACGAGTCACTATTATTGTCACATCCCTGTTGTTTATATTTGACTAACTGAAGTAGTATCGTACTGTTTAGTCTTATGGACCCAAATATATTACTTACTTTACAATATTTTTTTGCAGTATAGCGAATTAGCGACGATTTTGTTAAATAACCAAGTCAAAAAGCACATTCAACCGCTACATAATATATCTTCACACGCCGCCAATCGGTCTCTCCACAGACGCGGGTATCCGTCTCTCGCACCAGCAGCTGCGGCTCGCTGCGTGACTCACTCGACTTGAACGCGAGCCACAACATGAGTGTGGACGAGAGCGCGCCGCCCACTGTCATTAAACTAAGGTGAGTTGGTAAATAAAGACTTTGCTTCACTAACCTTAACCTACGTTAAAAACCCCCGACATTCTATACTAAAAGTCGTATAACCTATGAATCCTATGATCCGATTGATTTTCACACGAATCCGCAGAAAAGTGCCGCATGTAAATAATAGCTATAAATGTCGCCGTACCGAATAAGCGTACCTAGTACGAGTCCCCTACTTTAGGATAATTTGCGTCATTCTATAGCTGAAATAACAATTGAGATCCGTTTTCAAAGGCTATTGCGAGAATAAGTCGTCTATTTAGTCGAGTCGAGAGTTAAAAACATCATCCTCCACCTTATTCTCGTAATAGCCTTATTCTTCAATGCTGAAAATGGGCCTAAATCCTATTAAGTTTCACTCTCTATCCCACAGAAAAGTGCAAACCTCATCACCGGCCATCTCTTCCCCGGCGCCCGCCGAGCCGCGCCGCAAGCCGCCATCAACCACGCCGCCGCGCCGGGTCACCCTGCACGCCATCGTCACCGAGTACCTGTACAACCAGCACGCGCTCTGCAAGAACCCCATGGTCACCTGCCCGCAGTTCCACCTGTTCCAGTGAGTGTGTGTGTGTGTGTGTGTGTGTGTGTGTGTCGCCGAGTACCTGTACAACCAGCACGCGCTCTGCAAGAACCCCATGGTCACCTGCCCGCAGTTCCACCAGTTCCAGTGAGTGTTGTTATACGTTCGCGAGGTTGTGGAAGTTTCGGCACCAATACGGACAAACGAAGCCAAGTTTTTGAAGTGAATTAGGGGCCATGGTTATTGCTTTAGACTCTTATAGACGCCTGCATTGGACCCTAAGCTCTGTCATGAAAACGAATTTCTTTCCCATCTTTGCGACAAGCACTTCTTGAGTGGAAAAGGCACTCTTATGCCCGTTTTCACCAAGACATCCTAAACAGTCACCGTACTAAAAGTTTCTTAAGCTAAGAGACTTCTTAAATCCACTCCCTACGTAAATTCATTTTCACCAAGCTAAGAGCTCCCTAGCAATCCGTCACCTAAATACTAGTGATGTTTTTTACCGATTCAATTTCATTCATTCATTTTGATGTCAACATTGGCTGTTTGTCAATTGTCTATGCTTTTAAAAGTATAATATTTGTTGACATCGCCTTATTTATTACGTTTTGTTTGTAAATAAGAAACCGAAAATTGTATTTTATCCTTCCAAAAGAGAAGAAGTATAATTTAATAAAGTGCAGGAAGCAATGGCGGAAAATAGAAAACGCGGACAATTATTTTCTTGAAACTTGACTATTTTGAAGAAATCCACCTTCGCTTTGCTCTGTTCCGCTAGGAGACAGAACTTGAAGAAGAAGTGGCAGAGCGCAATATCATTAGCAACTGATTAATTGGTGGAACAAAGTGTTGATGAGTGTAATAAAATAATATGTTTTAATTTAGATCAAATAAATATTTTCACCCAATTCACAATAGTACCTATTATTAATCCTGGAACTCAATATTTAAGTACCTAGTAAGCAGGAAAAGGTACTTTCTTTAGTTAATATGAACCTTCGAAAAAGGTTCAAGTATCCAAGTTGTTACTCCATATTTTTTTGGGTAAAATGCTGTCTCTCGACATCTCTCACGTAATTACGTGGTCGAATACACGATCTGTGATTAATTCTATAGCCTCAATGGCATCAATATATATCTAATTTTGAGTAGCTAGAAGTATATTAGCAAACAAAAAAACTGTCACTTAACTTTAAGAGGCCGAAATTCCACCTCCTAAATTTAGGAAGTCCCTAACGGATTTAAGTGACAGTTCGTCAGTGGTGAAAACCATTCTACGCTTAGGAGATCCTTAAAATGAGTTTAAAGTTTCCTAAAATTTAGGATGTCTTGGTGAAAACGGGCATTATTGTTTTATTTAAATATCATTTTATCATCATTCCACAGACTTTATGTCCGTGCCTTGTATTAGCGTTTAGAAACCGTGGGATATGTTTTTTTCCCGTCTACCCTTGTCATTGATTCTAAGTCACTATTTGTCACCACCCGTCCCCAGACCGCACAAATGCCCGGACCCGCGCGGCTCCGCCTGGTCCCTCTCCACGCGCGAGCCGCCCAACCTGTGCGCGCGAGTCACGCGGCGCGAGCTGGGCGCGCCCGGCGGCACCCGCGCGCACGCGACACATGCGCACGCGCACTTCGCGCCCGCTAGGACGCTGCGCGCGCATGATGATGCTTACTTCACGCATACGTGTTTTCATGTGAGTACTTTTGGAATCTAGGTAGGTAGGATACGTAGTAGGATAAGGCGCATTGAGCAAAGGTAAAAGCTTTTACGTTAGTATCTATAGGTAGCATTAAAATACATAGCAACGAAAAATACAGCATGGGGTTTTGTCAGTGACGCTCTTATTTTTACTGAGCAATTTCAATATACATATGTAAGCACACTCATGTAATCAGTGGTTAGACACTAGTAGGACGGACCCCGTCATGTAGGTAGCTATGAGGTCGCGCGGCGCGAGCTGGGCGCGCCCGGCGGCACCCGCGCGCACGCCACGCACGCGCACGCGCACTTCGCGCCCGCCAGGACGCTGCGCGCGCACGATGACGCGTATTTTACTCATACGTGCTTTCATGTAAGTACTTTTGGAATCTAGGTAGGTAGGATACGTAGTAGAATAAGGCGTATTGAGAAAAGGCAAAAGCTTTCATGTAAGTATCTATAGGTAGCATTAAAATAGCAACGATAAATACAGCTTGACGTTTTGTCAGTGACGCTCTTATTACTATTAGGGACTGAGCAATTTCAATGTATCTAAGCACAGCGATCGATGCAATCAGTAGTTAGACACTAGTCGGAAGGACCCCGCCATGTAGGTAGCTATAAGGTCACGCGGCGCGAGCTGGGCGCGCCCGGCGGCACCCGCGCGCACGCCACGCACGCGCACGCGCACTTCGCGTCCGCCAGGACGCTGCGCGCGCATGATGACGCGTACTTTACGCATACGTGCTTTCACGTGAGTAACTATTGCATTAAGGGGAAATGAAAATATATACGGTAGAGATTTTTCATTGTGGATTTCGAGCATAAAACAGCTTTTTCATAGTAAATGTATGGCACTGCAGTTTTATTCCGTGATTTCTGAGTTGGTATCATAATGAAAGTTGAAATATCCATCATCATCAATCATCAAATTTTTACATGTAGGAGTTTCTTCCTTTCCCTTCATATCATGCAGACATACACACCAACCCACCACCGCGCTAAAAGGCGTCCCACGTTAACCACTCAACCTTCTCCCCCGCAGCCGACCCAGCAGCAACTCCTTGCCGCCACATCCAACGGGGACATCCGCCTCTTCAACCTGTTCACGGGCGCCGAGGAGAGCTCGTATCAAGTGCACGAGTCCTATATATATCATATGCAGGTGTGTAGATTGGATGAAGATTGAGATAAAAATAATTATTTGTTTTGTATCAAATACCAAACACCGCTTCAAACGACGAGAAATACAATTATAAAATAAAAAATATATATAAAAAAAACTTTTAGAAGTTATTATAACGCGCAAATAAAGAAATAATGTAAATATGGCCGCTGTTCGATAAGTATTAGTAGTCTGCTTCTCGTTCTGCCGTATTTACGCCGCCATTTATCTTCGCCGCCCCGAAATTCGATTATTTTTTGTCTACTCAAATATAATTCAACATCATATTTTATACTTAGTCTTAATTAATGTATTATTGTTATATAGTTAAGTTTTCCTACAAAAATAAAATAAAATAAAATAAAATCAGTACCAACCACAGAAAATTTGAGTGTTGAATCTTACTTTTTAACCGACTTCTATAAAGGCGAAGTTTTCAATTCTTGTGTATGTTTTTTTTAATGTGCTATGTCCACCGATTACTCCGCCATTTATGGACCGATTTTGATAATTCTTTTTTTAATCATATGCTTATGTATTCCCCAGCCGAGTCGAGACGGCTCGCTCCTGCTAGCCTCCGCCACCACCACCTGGCGGCCGCTGTCCGCGCTGTGGAGCATGAAGGAGTTTGAGCAGCAGTGAGTACACATACTAAACATCGTCATCATCATCAGCTCGTAATCATCCACTGAATGGCAGCCAAGGAGAGACACAACAGTCGGCCTTCGTCCAGTTACTACGGCTACTACTACTTGTCACTGTCCGATGACTATGTCTTCGGTATTTGACCGATGTTTTATTTGGTCATTGACGCTATTTAATTTATGCGACAGGTAACTTACCTGACCCTGAAACTTATTTAGGCTTTGTAAATCAGAAAGTTAAAGTCGCACATTAAAAAAACACGCACTCACGCCTTGTACTAATGTACTCCCTTGCGGGGTAGGCAGAGGTGCATTGCTGCACCCACTTTTCGCCAGAGTGTTATGTTAGTCCCAATGTAATAGGGGGCGGGCCTATTGCCATTTTACGGGCACATCCAAGACCCGAGAACAAATATCTGTGTTTAAACAAATATCTGCCCCAGCCGGGAATCGAACCCGGGACCATCGGCTCAGTAGTCAGGTCACTAACCACTACGCCATTCGGTCGTCTCACTAACCACTTCGGTCGTCATTACCTTTGGTTTCTACTTTGCGGTACACAGTTTCAGAGTTTGTCTAAACTGTAAATGCAGCATAAGTGGCAAAATATTCCCTAAACTTCAATAAGCATACAATTTATTCGCAGGTTCCAACTAGACAACGAGGAGTACGTGGAGTTCTCCAAGATGTCGGACGACCGCATCATCGGCACCAAGGGGGAGACCGCCACAGGTGGGGGTTTTTTCACATTATTTATTTTTGTCAGATGTCAGTTATTGCCAGACCTAGGCTTGCTGCTCCAGTTTGCTCGTGAGCCAGGATGGCTGAGCTAAAATTAGGGGATATTTACAATGGTTCCGCCTACAGAAACTTCGCCCCATCATAGAATAAAATAGACTTTACGTGTAGGGCTTTTGTATTTTTTTATCATACATTTGATCAAGTACCAGGACGATCTGTCACGCTAATTAATTTTTTAGAACCTAGAATCCTCCTGATTAGTAATTAATATTTCTGCAGCAGTCTTAAAAACAGCAATTTTTGGCGCTGCTAAAACTATCTTCTAACGCAATAACTTATAATATACAACTGTTAATATGTTTGCTGTATGTTTGTCAGTGTTCGACACGCGCACGGGGCGCGAGCTGCTGGCGCTGACGCCGACCATCAGCAACCAGTACGGCAAGAACCGCGCCACCTTCAGCCCCTCCGACGAGCTCGTGCTCTCAGGTAACAGACGACCCGAGTTAGTAATGGAAATGAGAAATAGGAGTGGTCCTTGAATGTAATTGATCCCTGAGGAAAGCCTACTATTAGAAGCGCTTTCTAGTATAAATGGGAAACAAAAACGGTTCTAGAATTGAACCCTGAGGAAAGCCTATTTTAACAAGCGCTTTCTAGTATAAATGGGAAACAAAACGAACCTAGAATCGAGCCCTGAGGGACGCCTATTATCACAAGCGCTTTCTATTATAAATGGGAAACAAAAATCACAAGCTCTATCTAGTATAAATGGGAAACAAAAGTGGTCCTAGAATCAATCCCTGAGGAACGCCTATTTCTACAAGCGCTATCTAGGTAAGTAGTATGAACAGTGTTGGACAAGCGCACGGGGCGCGAGCTGCTGGCGCTGACGCCGACCATCAGCAACCAGTACGGCAAGAACCGCGCCACCTTCAGCCCCTCCGACGAGCTCGTGCTCTCAGGTAAAAGACAACCAGAGTTAGTAATAGTAATGTAAGTAAGTACAGAATGTAATGAGAAACAAGGGTGGACGTAGAATTTATCCCCGAAGAACGCCTGTTTTAATGTAAATGAGAAAGAAAAGTGGTCCTAGAATTGATCCTTGAGGAACGCCTATATTTACATGCGTTTTCTGTGATTCAGTTTATTTAAATATCGATATTTTTTGCTGTCTTTTGTCTTAATAATGAAGATGTTAGAATGAATGACTTTTCCTAATACCATACATAAGTTTGGCGGTGGCTGCAGTCCAGAATTATTTACAATAGGCGGTGTTATCGCTAAAAGCCATATCTAACAGTATTATTTATTTCAGATGGTGTGCTATGGGACGTGAATTCCGGCAAGGAGATACACAAGTTTGACAAACTGAACCAGACGCATAGCGGGGTTTTCCATCCAAACGGACTAGAAGTAAGTTCAGAAATCCTATTGTATCCTTACCAAACTGTTCCTTATTCAGCGCACCCTGGCCAGTCAGCGACATAAAACTTATTTACTACATTATGCTATGAATACGTTATTATATCTCAACCATCAATTATTTATTAAACTTTTGTCATAATTCAAATGTACTAAAATGTATTATAATTTATGATCATTTTTCCCTCACCTAACGTTATTTTGTTGTTAATTTCAGTTAATATCAAATACAGAAGTGTGGGATCTAAGAACATTCCACCTGCTACGAACAGTTCCAACATTAGATAAGTCTGAGGTAAGTAAATAAACATTTCTATAAATAAAAAAAAACTGAAATAACTTACATAAACACACACCTTTTAAAATAACGACACTTCTTCCTAGCCATATCTTCATCGCCTCTATTACGCTTTTATGTCTCATTTTTATCAAAATATTCTTTGTTATGTAGTTTTCCTAAAGAAAGTCTATGGCTCTCCTTTTTCTCAACTATTGGGACTACTTTCATTCTTTCCCCTATTTACTTAATTTATTATTCTATCTTTTGTAGTGACACCACAAACCCATTTACACATATTTTTCTGGTCTGTGACGATCCCTAGCAGAGGCGTTTGCCAAGTATTATAAGCACTTAACAGTTTACTAGTTGATGCATCTTGTTCTCTTGTCGGCAGGTGATCTTCAACCCGCAGTCGTCGATCCTGTACGCGCTGTGTCTCGACCAGGACTCGGAGGAGCGCGACCAGTTCGACACCAGCTTCAAGACGCTCGACGCGTACGATTATAGCAGTATAGGTAATAAAAAAATATAGACCTAACCAGATGTATAAAGATGTTGCAAAAAGGGTAAGTATACTAATACTTCGCGAATTTCCAAAACTCGTGGAATAAAAATTGTTCAGGGTGACCCCCTGAGTCACCCGCTTTCGGCTTAGTAAACCCTTTTTTCAACACCCTGTAGACGTAGTGCAAAAACATCTACAATACTGCTAAGTCTCCGAAGACGACGACGTTGGAGACAAGACGTAGTGGAGAGAGAAGACAATGAAGGCTAACCCCACCACCATATAGGATATATAAAGCATGAAAGAGAGAGAGCTAATAAAAACACATATGTATTATATTACATAACCACAACAAAAATATTGAACACCCAAGATCCGAGGACAGATATCTGTCTTGAAGCAAATTTCTGCCTCGGCCAGGGAACTCTTTTAAAACCCCTTTGTACAAATAACATATCTTACTCCACAGCCACAATAGACGTGAAGCGCAACATCTACTCTCTAGCCGTGTCCCGCTGGGGCACTCAGATAGCGCTGGTAGAGAACCAGGGCGACGTGGACCAGATGCAGGAGTCGTGCGTGAAGCTGTACGACGTGGGGCGCGCGCGCGACCAGGACGACGACGCGGTGAGTGCATTGTTGTCAGTGACACGTTATATTCTCTTTGGGGGTGTAACGTAAGTACCTGCACCAGCTCTCTCGAGTGGAACCTTTGTGCATATCTCAAAGGAAAAAGTTTAAACTGCCTTCCTAAGTTTGGACCATTTCCCACCACGCTGGTCCACTGCGGGCTGGTGGTTTCACATATCTAGATGTGCTAAATCTAGATAATAATATGCAGGTTTCCTCACGACGTTTTCCTTCACCGTAAGAGCGATGGTATACATTGTACTTAAGTTAAAAGAACTCATTGGTACATGTCAGCGCCGGGATTCGAACCCGCATCTCTTGCGTGAGAAGCGGGCGCTTACCAAAGTGAGCTACCACCGCTCTAGCAACACAGCAGACACGCGGGGGAGTGTTGTCAGATACAGCTGAACCAGTGCGACGTAGAATGCAGGAATCTGATGGACGGCAGGTGGGCGTCCTACGCTCTGTCTGTTGTATGTGACCTGTTTCCATTTCAGAACTCGTTTAGCGATGAGTTGTTCGACAAATATGGCTAACCCACTGCTGTTGCAGATTTTAATTAAATGCCATGTCCTTAGCCATGTCTTTTCCAAATTGCTTTATTTCTGATGATATTGTTTAATTCCAGGAGGAGGATGAAGAGGACGATTTGGCCGCTGGATCAGAGAACGACGACAATTCTGACTCCGGATCTGATAATGACAATGATTGTGAGTACGAATATATAACAGAAATAAATAACCTTATTTATAATCCTATCTAGAAAAAGAAAATATTTTATCAAATAATCAATTTGGCTTTAGGACGGGAAGGTCCACCGATCATGCTGTAGGTGAGTTGACCGAATACGTAGCAAATAACATTGAAAATAAATACAAATGTATTGGCGTATTTTTAGATCTAGCGAAGGCATTTGACACAGTTTCTGTCCCAATACTGCTCAACAAGATGGAAAAAATTGGTATAAGAGGCAAAGTCCTTAAGATTTTTGAAAATTATTTGTGTAATAGAAAACAGAGAGTAAAGATCAATAATCAAGTCAGTGATGACATATCATGCTGTGAATATGGCGTGCCGCAAGGTAGCGTCCTCGGACCTACACTGTTTTTAATTTATATTAATAATCTATGTGAGTTAGAAATAAGCAATGGTAGGTTATTTACTTTTGCTGACGACACTGCTCTAATTTTTTACGGCAAAAATTGGGAGGATGCTAAAACAAATGCAGAAACAGGGCTTCAAAAAACAGCAAATTGGTTACAAAATAATCTTCTAACATTAAATAAATCAAAAACCAAGTTTATGCTATTCTACAATACTAAACGATCACTACCCGCAGGCAATAACATTAGTATTCAACTTCATACTTGTGATATTAGAAATCGTATCAATTGTAGTAGTTGCTCTCTTGAACGATCCACTACGATAAAATATCTGGGTGTACTGCTGGACGAAAGACTAACATGGGCTCCGCACATTAATCTTTTAACAGAACGGACAAGGCGGCTAATATACATATTTAAGAAATTAAGGCACGTCGCCGACTACGCGTTGTTAAAAAATGTATATTTGGCTCTTGCACAATCAATTTTGACGTACTGTATAAGATCATGGGGCGGGGCGTGTAAAACCCATCTTCTTACACTAGAAAGAGCCCAAAGAGCACTACTAAAGGTAATCAAATTTAAACCATTTAGATATTCAACATTCCAGATATACACTGAATCCGACATTCTAACCGTACGACAATTATTTATACAGAGTACCATACTGTCTCAACATCAAAAATTGGCCTACAACTCAGAACTATCTAGTGTGCGCCATAGGAATAGGGTCTGTCCAACAAAATTTTTCAAAACCGCTTTCGTTAAAAAATTTCAATGTTGCGTTGGCCCTAAGCTTTATAACAAAGTAAATGAAACTATCAATATTTATCACCTAAACTATCACGAATGTAAAAATGTATTAACGACATGGTTAAAATCATTAAATTATAACGAAACGGAAAACTTGTTTATATCTATGCAATAACATAACATAATACCTACTTTTTAAGTAAACATACAATATAAATACCTAAATACCTAAAAATACAAAAAATAAATACCTACTCACACATAATTTATCTTTCTTAAATTATTATTTTAATATTTATCTATCTTCCAAATTTTTCGAGGTTTACAGTTTACGTGGTCTAACCACACATCACTTTAGTAACAGATTAAACTCGCAAGCTACCCTCATTATAAATGTTATTAATTTATAAAATTTATGTTATCAACTTTGCAAATTTATTTAAGTCAATGGAAGGAACTAGTGCCTAAGACACAGGCTCTGCCTAGTTTAGGTGCTAGTAGTATTTAGTATCTTACTGTGTAGTTGTGTACCTATAGAATATTTTACTAGTTATATTATAATTTCTTGAAATGTAAAACTACTGAGTTTTATAATTAAGTCATTGTACCTTTATTAACTCAGTTATGAAATAGATTAAGATACAAAAATGTAAACCTTTTAGTGCCAATAAAAACATTTATATTTATTTATTTAATTGATATCTAATAAAGATGACAAACCGCCAAATATGGGTTCATTTCTGGTGTGGATATTTTGGCAATAGCAAGGCAATGACAAAATGGCATTTTGTCAGCATTTTGTCCTACAGGCTGTATGTTTGCGTTTTTATTTTACTTCACCTTCTCTATGAAAATTCATGCTAAGTGGTCTGATACCTAAGTTCGACAGCAAATTCCCTGTCATTTAGATATTGTAAATAAAATACACATTCCCCTCCCACAGTCCCCCTAAACCTGGTGCGTAACGCGATGGGCCTGGACGACGGAGGCTCTTCAGGAGATTCTTCGCGGGAAGACGATGCGCCCCGCGCCGCGCGCCGCCCGCGCACTCGCCGGCGGGTATGTATCTTCAGTATACAATAATTTCAATTCTGCGTCCAATCCAAACCAAAATTGTTGGTAAATTGGTGGTAATTGCATAAGTGTGCGTGTTTTGTTCTATGACTTTTACAAATTCGCGATAAAAACCCCCTTGATCATAATGTCCACCGAAACGTCAAAAAAATAATGTTATTTTAGCTAGAGGGCACCACTTTGTATAAAATGAAAACATTAATATCTATATTATATTAAGCAAACTTTCACTTCCATTTACAAGGCTAAATTATCTTCAATCATAATATTGAACAATGATATTAAAACTGAGATCACTTATCTCCTGCAGGCAGCAGAGTCGCACAGCAGCGACAGCGACGGAGACCTCGACCTCGCCGACATCATCGAGTTCGACATAGACTAGTTAACAATTTACATTTATAAATAAATAAAATAAAATTTACTATTAAACCTACTGATGGTGTGTTTACTGATTTTTTTCAATACGGATAATTCGTTTGGCGACTTTTTTGGACTCCGACTCTAACGACATCTATGGGTGAGTAGCGAAACTTATATGCGGCCATCATCCATCCACACTTATAAAAGTAAGTTTCATCTATGCTCAGGCTGTTTGAGCCACGAACCTTTGCCATGTTGCCGAGCCAGAAAAGAAAGCGAAGAAAAGAAACAAAAGAAGATCGGTTTTTGGCGGCATCGGAAAATGTTGCTATTTTTTATAAAGTTGTCGGAGAAATTAATTAATTAATAGTGCGACGCGACGCAAAATTCATAAGTACAGACTGTACAGACAATATTATTTGTCCATAACCATCACCATAACCTAATGTGCGGAAATAAATAAGAAAGTTCTGCGATGGAGCTATAAAAATTATCTATGCGGTGCGGACGTTTGGGGTGAGTAAAGGGCTTTAATTTTATTTAGTATCTTATTTAGTAAGTATATTTTTACGTAACTGAGGAGGCGAAACATAATTGTATAAAATTGTATGGCGCCGAGCTAGTGCAGCTTCTTATCGCTAGGTGGCGTGGCTCCCGTGCCATACAGTTTCACGTTTACTCTTTATACATGCAATGCATGGTCCTACGAACAATTTACAGGGGTTATCAACTAAACAACGAAAAATTTAAAGTAGTTTAACTTTATTTCTGTATCATAAATATGTTTAGGATATCACAAATCGTTTTGTTCTTGGTTTGCCAAAAATACACTTTATGTCAATAACTACGGTCTAGTTACACAAACAAAAACTACAAATTTAAGAATACTTTTCGGCCAAACAGCGAGTGATATCTTTAAAATAAAGTAAAGCCAAGTAACAAAAGTGTTACATAAATATAGTAAGAGATATTTAAAATATGATAAGTAAGTATACTAAAAAAACATTACTTTCATACGGTATAAAATAAGTAGCAAATCCAGCAAGCTACACTAGTAAGTAAATCTTATTCAAAATAAATAATATCTTTAGAAATTAAATGTAGGTATGTACATATTACGCGACTAGTTTACTCCAAAAATGGCACTTAATTCACAATTAGTAAGTACATAGGAATATCAGATTATGAGAACATATATAAACCCTAGTAAGTATAATAATTATGATTTATTTACAGGAAAAAACATATCAAGTACTCAATATTTGTTACTATTATAAATTCTATGTCTCTATTATTGTCTATAGTTTTGATATTAAGGCTTCTAATGCCAGTATAATTTAAATATACTTACATAGAAAGTTATTTAATTACATACTTAATTACAATATCGTAGGAAAAGAATATTTTTTTAGTGGAACTGATTGATTCTATTTGACAACAGATGGCGCTCGCAACATATTTTCACACAAAGAATAATTCTGAGATTCAACATCACTTACTAAGCTAGCTGTTTTATATGTTTTTGTAAGTTAATAACTATGATTGAATATGTACAAATATTTACATTCTATAATAGGGTATACCTAAATCTCTTCTGCTTTCGTTCCCTTAATATCTTTTGGCACATTTGAATAAATTAAACAATAGTGCGGTCCAACGTCGGCCATAGCACCTTTAAATAACGGTTATTTTTTCACAACGGTTATGTCGTTTCCGTTATTTTCTTTATCAATGCACAAACTCGTTGACACCTCCTCCGTGGTGGTGGAACTGTTGCGTGTTGTCCACGATGACGCTTGTGTATCCCTCTTGTACCGCCGGACTCGGAGTCATCAGGTTCCCGCCATCCGCCATTACCGGGCGGCCATTTTGATTCTGATGCCCTTGCTGCCCGTAAAACGAGATTAGATTCGTGTAATTAGAAACGGAGTACTGTTGATTCGAATGCACTTCCGAGCTCTCTATCGAACTGCATGACGAAGAACTGGCTGAGAAAGGTCTTTGGCTTTGAGTCGGGTAAACGTAGTTTGGTAGGATATCGTTGGTTTCTGTGTAGTTTTCGTTGTAGAACAGTTCTTGGTACGTTCCGTTCTGTGTTTGGTGGTATTCTTCGTGGTTTTCGTTGTAGGCGGGTATGATTGGCAGGCTGTATTCGGGGTAGGTGGGGTATCCTCCGCTAGAGTCGCCGCTGAATTCGCTCTCGTTGAGGTGTATGTGGTTGAGTTTGTTGTCTGTATGTCTGACGTGCGGCATAGGCGGTGTAGGCGGCGTGGGGTGCGTGGTCGACGAAGGGGTCTCGATGTGATGGTTTAACTTCGGTGGGCCTTGGTCTGCGTTCAGGATTAGGTGCTTCTCTTCGACGTCACTGTAATAAGGGAATGTTAATTAAAATATAGTTACTTGATAAGCATATCACTGCCGCGGCACGGGTGGACGTAATGGATCGTGATGAGATGAGATAAACATATCATAAGATTTGTTTAAATGTATACTCATGCCAAAAAAAACAACGTATAGCTAACTAATACAATCTAATACGTAATATACATACAAGTACAAAGTATGTATGCAGTTACATACAAAATTAGTCTTACCTTAGCACATAGTTGACAGACACGATGCAGTGCGGGCGGGAAGATCTCGAGTTGTGCACGATGGTGGCGTAGCTCTGCATCCACACCCAGCCGCCGGACTTGGTCAGGAAGCGATAGTAGCGAGACGTCACTTGACCTTTTGTTAGCACTGTAAGTTCAAATATAAAGTTAATCAATTTATAATAATAGTGATCAGCCAAATCGATAAGATGAAGGGGTAATCGATACCACTGTTTTTTTGGATCTGCGTTATAAAGGTATAGCATATGCGAAAACCTATAATTAGCTTTTCGTCTATTTATGTTTAAATAAGATTAACTTGTTATTAGTATAAAGCTGTTGGTTTTCCATGCAATAAATTAAAATAAAATAAATAGAAACCTATAACCCTTCCATCATTGGAAGGAGACCCGTGCCCCAGCAGTGGGGACGTGATGGGTCGTGATGATGACCATGAGTCAATAAATGACGACTATAACCCATTCCACGCGGAAATCTGTAAAGACTCTTATTAGATTGCAATAAGGGTAGTTTTTGTTTGTGACCGATGTCTTTCCCCGTGAGAATGGGATAAATTCTGACTGGTTGATTCTTTCACCACGGTAGTTCAATAAAGTTTTGGTCACCGATACGTTAAAGTAAGAATAGGTACTTATGCGTATATTTGTAAACTTACATGTGCAGTGTGAATATCTCATGTGCAACACGTCGGTGCCGTGTATGTAGTTGTAGAGAGTCTTCTCGATCAGGTCCTGAGGCTCGTAGCCCGTCAGTGCTGCCACCCTGAGGACAATGGAAATAACTGTTGAATATAACGGTTATTTTTTGACAACTATTTTGTTGATAGTATTTAGAGTTATTGCTAGCGCATCACTAAATAACAATTGGCGTTTTTTATATAAAATAAGACAGATTTAATTTTAAAAGCTATAAGAAGGTAAAAATCTATGATTTAAACTTATTTTTATGGTGTAAGTAATATCAAAATATTATAATTACTCTACAACCACGAAGAAAAACTTAAAACACCATTGTAAACATATCAATTACCTAACAAAGAACAAAATAACTGAAGGGTCATAAAACACTTCCCCTAGCATATTGTTTTTCACTTGATTGAACATCAAATCACCCGACGGAACCCTCCAACCATTAAAAAAATGTTGACAGAATAAGTCTATCAACTCTATGGATCGAGTGCTTCCGCCAATTAAGTTTTAAAAAGGTAAGCATATTTTTTCACAAGTGGTTTCGCGCCAATGTGGGGTGGGCTTCCGATGCTTTTAGCCTTAGGCCGGTATATTAGGTATAGATGTTATAATTTAGACGTGTTTAAAAGATTTTCAGTAAATTCCTTAATAAAGTGTTTTCTGTTAAGTATGTAGTTTCGAAAGTTACAGTACGAGTTATCAATCTATGTACTACTGTAACTTGTTATTCTATGACATTTTATTTTTCCATCCGAATCCCACCGGCATAGTAATATTAGTAAGTTTTTATTTGGTGATATTCTGAGGCACTGTTAAATTAATGTACCAGACAGTCTTTTCCGTTTAGGAGTAATTTGGTGCTACTGTCACTGAAACTTTTTCATTGCTCGTGAGTGTAATTTTGGCTGGGCTACCTACTGGGCCCTGAGTGTGAGTTTTTTTAACCTATCGAGAAGTGAAATCGAAAACGCAGATTTGTATGGCGCGGAGCTAGTACAGCTACTTACCGCTAGGTGGCGTGTCCCCAGCGCCATACAAATTTGCGTTTCGATTTCACTTCTCGATAGGTTAAAAAACTCACACTCAGGGCCCAGGCACAGAACCTTTGTCCTACGGGCTGTCGTAAGGAACACTACATGTAGGTAAAGTGACGTAGTATAGGAGAGGCTGGGGTGAAGTGGCAATTAAAGAATGGGCGGATAAATTAAAGAATGTCGGCCATTACCCCCTTTATTTTAGAATAACCCCCTTATTCATAGAAAAGTGATAGGACGTTTTAGCTATTGAAATGTCTTGTAACTCTTCTAAGAATAGGTATGGGGTAAATCTTTATAGTTATTACGATTGTATTATGGGAAGAATTGTGATTTGTGTAACGTATTAAATAACACCTTCGTAGTTACATAAGTATATTTACTAATTACCTAAAAGTATCTTATCCACAATCCATCACGTCCCCACTGCCGGGGCACGGGTCTCCTTCCTATAAAGGAAGAGTTTAGGCCTAGTCCACCACGGTGGCCTAGAGCTGGTTGGCGGACCCCAAAACAATATCCAGTATTCAAATAAGTTCACAGTTTAAAAGGTTGTAGCTGCATAATTATTTAATTTACAACCCTCTTACATTTACTACTGTCAGTTACACAGTCAAAGATCGTTATTATTTTGATAAAACCTATAATTAGTCTAAGTTGTGAAAATAAGTTAAAGTTGAGAAATAAATAAAGCGAATTGTTTTCATAACAGATATTAAAATACATTTAGCAATTGAAGTGTCTTCCGCATTTGCAGCAAAAATGTTATACGGGAGCGTCAGCAGAAAAATATCGTGTGTTGTCTGCATTTGCTGACGCTACAGAAACAAAATGAGTCATTTTGTTCATATGAAGGTTGTAATGGTCAGTTTAAGAAAGGTATAAAGTTCATCTTTTATTGATCATTTATTGCAAACACGACTGTAACTGTAAAATTATACTAAATATTATTTTTAAACACCGGCCATTTTTAAGAGCACATACCTACCTACTTTTTTTCAAAACTTTGATCGAATAAGGATGGGTAATTATATTTTCAAAACTTTAACTAAATAAGGACAAGATTACATCCCCTTATTATAATAATATTCGATAAAAACGTGACCTTTAACTAAATCTTTGTGCCAAAAGAAGCCAAGTGTCATATTGCAAACAGATGTTTAGAAGTGGCTCATTTCTACTAAGTAATGTTTAGTAGGTGACACATACCTAGCATGCATAAGTCTATATTTGCATTTCAACATAATTAATTTGTGTTCTTGCCTACATTTTTATGCTTATAAGATTTACTAATGTATTGCCGCACCCCTTTTCGCTAGCGTAGCTTATTAGAGTTATTAGTTACTTAAGTACATAATAAGTTTTTTATGTACATAATATGTAACCCAATGAAAGACCGGGATGGCCTTTTGAAAATATTGAAATCATTCGGCATAAAAAAGACCCGACAAAAAAACAGTATATGTAAAATATGTATATGCCGAAACAAATACATATCTAGGTAGGTATACCACGGCTAGGAATCGTCGCACCTCAAAAAAACTATATTTTTACGATGAATAAACAACATTAGACTTTGGATTAGTAGAATGGGAGCACAGGTGTGCAATATTCGCAAGCGTAGATTTAGCATATCTATCGTTTTGTGATTGTTTTGTAACAGAACACTGTCTGTTTTGAATCGATAAGAGAACTATTGTTGTTTGTTATTTGAATCCTATCACTGATAAAGAATCAAATGTGTCTGTATAAAGCCTGTAAGCTTTAGGAGTGCGCTGGTCATATCTGACAAAGATACATGACTTGACGACCGAATGGTATAGTTGTTAGTGACTCGTGACTGCTATGCCGATTCCTAGGTTCCAATCCCTGAATGAATAAATATAATATAGTAAATTAAAATACTATTTTTACAATGTATATTTATAATAAGTATTTATATTATTGAAGTATTTATGTTATTTGTATCTGTGAAGGCATTCAGCTGTCCGATATTACTGGCTCTGCCAAAATTGGGGTCAGATGGCCGTGTGTGAGATGTGCCCACATAGGTATTACTTATTATTATTTATGTCTATTGGTAGTTACGTAATAGGTATTGGTTGATTTTTATACGAACGCCAATAAATAATTATTAAAAGGAAAGGAGAAAAATGGATGTACGAATACGAACACAATGCACATTATAGTTTAACTTCCAAGAAACACTAAACAGCCGTCGAACCATTCCCTGATTGCCGTGAACTAATAAACTCTGGACTTAACTGTGTTCACATTACCAGTCCTCTACCATACATTTTGCTGAACCCTTATTCTGTGCCTGGTTAGGGCTGAGAGTTGTTTGATTGAATGCTGCGTTGGGGGACTTGGGTGTCGTTGTGTGAACCTATAAGGTTAAGGTCCATTGGTTCTGACAGAGCATGGTGTAGTGGTTAACGATGACGGATTTTGTATCGGGTTCGAATCCTGGCCTGGCAGATATAAAAAATAGTTTTAAATAGTCATCATCCGCACAAAACACTGTTAAAACAATTATAAATATCAATATTTTATTAAAGTCTGTTCTTCTTCTTTTATCCTATCGGAGGTCGGCAATCATCTGGCTTATTCTTTCCTTCGAGACTGCTGCTCGGAACAAGGATGTGGTGTCAGTGTTGTACCAGTCTTTCAGATTTACAAAGTCTGTTACTGAACTTAAAAACCACATTACAGGAAAACTTAACTTTTATTAATTATGATGAAGACGCTATTGAATAAAAAACCTACATTAGAATATCCCCATCACTTTTGATGCTAAAACAGTCAAACTTATTACATACATTTCTTATTTTTGAGTGGTTAAAGACGATTCTAGCTCCACAACGATCAATTAACGATCACTGGTCAGGCTATACTGCATCAACTTTTAACCCGACCCGAAGCGAGCTTGCTAATAAAATCTTAAGTCCTTTTATTGGCAATGGTGCAAAATCAACAATAATACTACAACATTTTTTACCAAGAACACTCCTTCACGGTTGGTTAAAGCGATATACTGGAATGACGTTCGTTGAGGGTTAACCAGTAATGCAATATTAACAATAGAATATTATGGGTTTTAACACGGTTTGTTACCTATATTATTATGTAGTTAAAGCTCTTTCGCATACATGTACATAATACCTATCATTGCTATTAATTATGTCTTCTTCATACCTAAAATAGTTTTAACAAAATAGGTTGAATTATTGTAGATAGATACCTATATAGACCTTAAACAACGGATCTATTTTCGTTTAGCTTTTTTCGTTTTTATTAACCTACGATGAAAAAAGAGGGGTGTTATGAGTGTGACGTGTCTGAGCACATATTTGTATTTATGCTTGTGGTGGCGTAGCTCCGAAACCGCTAAACCGATTGTCGTTTTGTTTTCTTTGTGTCATAGATAATGTTATCCCAAGTGTTCTGAGCTATATTTTATCAAAATCCGCTAAGCCGTTCAAAAGATATGCGGCTTTTAGTGTCGAAATTCGTTTTTTTTTAGGTTATTTGTGTCATAGACACTATCCTCTCACCTGGCATCCAAGAAGATGAGTCTCATATCGAGCGAGGCGCGGAACATGAACATGTTGGAGTGCAGCTTGAGCTCGGTGACGGCGGACGGCGGCAGCGAGTGCCCCACCGCCACCAGCCCCAGCGGCGCCGAGCCCTCGCCATTATATACCCACCGATGCGTGTGTCTGTGTGTTTGTGTTTATCTTTGTGGCAGCGTAGCTCCAAAACGGCTGGACCGATTTTCGTCTAGTTTTCTTTGTGTCATAGATAATGTTATTCCGAGTGTTCTGAGCCATATTTTATCAAAATCAGCTCAGCCGTTTAAAAGATATGCGGGCAGTTCTTCTTTTTAACCTACATAATGGATAAAAAAATATCCCGAATTTGAAAAAAATAACTTTAGCTTTTTGGTGAACTCTTATAATTTTTATGATAGCTACATTTCTATTCTATCGAAAAAGGTGGTTGGCCGCGAAGTTTAATTATTTTTTCAAGATTTTCAGAACATAATACGTGGATAAGGCAAAGAAAATTACACCTTCGTCACAGAATCTTTTATTTTATTTTAACGAAATAGTCTTCGTCGATTAAAATGAAACTTTTTTGATACGTTAATAAACAAAATACCATTTTAGAAAACATATGAAAGAATGGATTTTTAGTTATAACAAAATATTTATTAAGTAGTTATTACCACTCTGTCACAATTTCAGCTAAAATGAAGCTTGTTTTCGCTATGAATATTTTTTCGCTACTAATTACAGTAAAAAATTAACAGCATAGACGTTAACATCAATGACTAAATTTAATATGATTTTTCCAAAGTTGCACTATTTGTAACATAACATATAAACGACCAAAAATAAGTTGACTACCAGGAGACACCAATCGTTACAGAGTGGTAAACGATGTGACATAGTTGTTATTCTATTAAATATGCGGCAGCGTTTTGGAATAAAACAGTTTTATTTAAAAATAATAATTTAGTATCTTACATATAAATCATTATGGTTTCAAGTTAGTCAAAAAATTTACTGGAGATATCTTTATTATTAGTATAACTAATGAAATCACACTTGAGAACCTCTGGAGAGTGAAATATCCGTATTTCAGGAACTTAAAGGACAAATTTTTTCCAACTACATAAAATAATGTTTATCTGCACAATTAATATTTTCGGCAACCTAAAATTTAAGTAACGTAATGAAAATTACGTAATTTGTTAAAGTTTTAATCAGCCATATTTCGAAAATACAGCAGTGGCTCTTAGAACTTGAAAAAAATACTCTTTCCTTTTTTAATTACCTTAGAAGCTGGAAGGACTTTAATGTTATCATCAAACATCCAATAAATCATTCTCCACCATATTAAACAGTCTACCACATTCATCGTCTGTTCTTGAGAACAATAGCACGAAATTAGCTTTTTCACTAACGAAACTTTTTATTAATGAAGTGCAAGTGTATTGGACGTTCCTTTCGCTTCGTACTTTAACCAAAACGTGTAGTTTCTCTTCAATTTTTCTTTGATGAATATTCTCAGGTTGGAGTGTTTGGTAAGAATGTGACAGATTTGTCGTGTGACAGAGGGGTAAAATGTGTTGCAAAGTCGATTAGCATTTAAACAGTACCATAAAGTGTAATATTCACATGTTGATTTCAAAGTAATTGTTATTACCAATGAGTAAATAACAAAATAATAATTTCATTGTATTTTATTTTAACAATTACCTACGTGACGAAGCTGTCGCCGAATAAACACACGCACCTCCTGTCACACTTTGCGGGTGGCCGATACGCGGTGTTTGGATCTCAAAGGGGAAATCTTACCAAGGGGAAAAGGAGACCTTAAACTCAGATCGATGGCAATAAGGACGAGTGGCTCAAACAAATATTTTAAATGGCAACCTACGTGACAGAATGTTACTACTAAAACATTAGGTAGTAAGAGACAAATTTTCAACAATTTTTTTTAATATTTCAGAAATCATTTAAAAATATATATTTTGTTTTACTAAATAGGTAATATCTTCTGGAGTTTAAATAAATTTTTATATTTTATGTTGTCATATATATTTTTTGTAACATTATCGAATATGTGCAGGATGAAGTGGCGGGAGACAGCCAAGATTCGTATGAAATACTCCTCTGTCACGCGGATTTACCACTCTGTAACGTAATTTTAAATACAAAAATATAAATTTATATTTTTGTAAACGTGCACAGCCGTTGTGTTTTTTGTACAATGCACGCTGAAATATAAATAAATAAATAAATATTTGTAAAACTCATGATTTTTTCTTCACAACTGATGGAGACTAAGTTATGTAGGTTAAAAAGAAGAACTGCCCATGCGTCTTTTAGTGTCGAAAGTCGGGGGTTTTTAGGTTATTTCTTAATGGTTCTCTCACCTGGCATCAAGGAAGATGAGTCTCATATCGAGCGAGGCGCGGAACATGAACATGTTGGAGTGCAGCTTGAGCTCGGTGACGGCGGACGGCGGCAGCGAGTGCCCCACCGCCACCAGCCCCAGCGGCGCCGAGCCCTCGCCGAACCGTCGCGCTCGTAGGTAGCCCGAGCAGTGGATCACCTGAGGAAAGGGGGTTATGTTTTATTGTCCATAATCAATAATAATCATACACACACTCACGCGTCACGAGCAATTAAAAAGTTCCAGTTAAATCTAATCTGTCCATTATTATTATTGGTTTTTTGACATTCGAAATCCCATACATATTTGATGACAAAGAAAAACCAACTTAAACAAACAACAAAAATGCAATAATATTGTGGGAGCTCTATACTTAATTAAAATATCGGGCCCTGCCGGGATCAAATCCGGGACCTTCGGATGTTATAAACAAGGATAAAAACTATAGGTCTATCGCACTACCTATCACTCTTTCCACAACATTGGTTAACATATAGATAAACTATACGTCATATGTACAAAAAGCTGTTATGTGCAATAATCAATTTAATACATACTAAAATAATGGGTAGACAAACAGGATTATCACTACCAAAATCCATGACAAGAGCCGCGCAAACACTTTTAGAACAGCACAGTATTTTTACAATAAAACAAACATTTGCACAGCGACGGCCGCGAACCAAATCCAGCACTTCAACTTGAGAGGACTAATTGTTAATCACATATTCCCAGTACCGGCGTTAGGGTAGGGCGCGGTTGGGCGACCGCCCAGGGGCGCCAGACTTTAAGGGGCGCGGCCGTTAAGCGGCGCCCCTTTACATATATTCCCATCTCCGTAAGCGAAAAAAAAAACGATGTGTTGGCAACACTAGAATGGAACGCAGTGCTCAATCCATTCGGTCGGAGCACTACATTAAAAGCCTTATATTAAAAGTATTATAAAATATCTCTGGAACTGACTTTACAGGGTTATTGGTAAGTGGCCCGGATTCTTTCAAGAGGTGATAGAGGAAGGCATTTCCAGTTGATTGAACCCTATAATGCATTATTCGAAACTAAACCATTTCTAAGATATTTAATATTTGAGTTTGTATTTGATTTTGGCCAAAATTATATGTTTAAAACCGAGAATAAAAAAAAACAGCAATATTTCAGTATTTTTTTTGGTTATTTTGCAATAGTAACACCTTAATACACTAATTAAAATAATCAAATGTGCATTATTCAAATTAGACACAATACCTCAAAATAGATGAACATTTTAAAAAAATATTCCTCTTCCTTCGGCAGTCGGGTAAAAAGAATTTTCATATGATATTTTTTTGTGCACTTTAGCTTTAAAACATTGTCAACTTATAAGATTTCAAAAAAGGTTTTTCAGTATCAAATGGATTTAGGTTTCACCAAGATATGGCCAAAACAACCAGCACAGGCGGAGAAAACTCAACAGGGGTTTCCATACTAAAGTCAACAGGACTGAAAACAATCGCACTTTTTACCTTTAAATTGGGCTAATTTTGTTGGTTTTTCTGTTAAATTTTATCCGCCTGTGCTGGTTGTTTTGGCCATATCTTGGTGAAACCTAAATCCATTTGATACTGAAAAACCTTTTTTGAAATCTTATAAGTTGACAATGTTTTTAAGCTAAAGTGCACAAAAAATTATCATATGAAAACTCTTTTTAATTTAACTTATTTGTCTTTACGTTTTGAATATTTTTTAAAAATGTTTATCTATTTTGAGGTATTGTGTCTAATTGAAGTTGAATAATGCACATTTGATTATGTTAATTAGTTTATTAAGGTGTTACTAATGCAAAACAACCAAAAAAAATACTGAAATATTGCTGTTTTTTTTTATTCTCGGTTTTAAACATATAATTTTGGCAATTTTTTTTAAAAAACTTAAATATTGAATATGTTAGAAATGGTTAAGTTTTGGATAATGCATTAATGGGTTCAATCAACTGAAAATGCCTTCCTCTATCACCTCATGAAAGGATCCGGTCTACCTGCAAATAACCCTGTATAATGTTGATGAAATTTTAACACGGAGATAATAAATGAATGTCGAGGAGGTACGGTCAAGTGTAAAAGTGGATGAACACTGTTCATTCGTAAGCCTTTGTGTTAAAGGTGAAAAGTGTCCACCGACTTTTGCATCTGACTGTACATAGAAGACATTTTTTCGGAAACGAGTGGATGATCGTGATTTGCTGAAAACATCGACTTTCATAACTTAATAAAAGAGTTCGCCGATAGAAAGGCTAAAAAAAAGTTTTTTTTTAAATAAAAGTTTATTTCTTTTCATAAATGGTTATGTCATTATTATCCTTCGCCTTATTTCGTATGGGCAGTTAGGGGGCGCCGTAGAAATCTCGCCCAGGGCGCTGGTAGTACTAAAACCGGCACTGCATATTCCTTTATGATGTTAATAATGCTCCCTCGTACGGTTGGGGGCCACAGTGAAGAGTGTTATAGTTCTACGAATAACGTATTTGCTTCTTACGGGTTCAATTCAAATCCAGGGACACGAAAAACACCAAACGGTGAAACGTTGAACGGCAGAAATGACTAAAAAGTTAAGTAAGCGCTAAAGTCTGTTCTTTATCTCAGATACTAAATTGAAAGATTCTGAATGAATTGTACACAATGAATTTATCAATTTAGTATCTGGGATTAAAAAACAGACTTTAGAAGGTTAGGATTATGACAGAATCTGAACATGTAGGTAGGATTATAGAATCTACATGAGTGAGTGAACCCACCAAACCTGCAGTAGACCAGAGTTTGGGGAAATGGTCTATCATATGAAGGCATTTTCGGGATTTGCACAAATGTTCCATTCCTCAATTGAATAAGTGTTATAAATTGGACTTGTATGTATAGGTACCTAATAGGTCTATCTGTAGCCACATAGGCCTAAAAGATATTGAATCATAAATAAAATATCCTGTTTTAGACGTACTTACCAAAGTCGATCGAGTGGACGACGACCGACCTACCTACAATAATTAAATCAATGATAAAACTAAACACTCCGTATAACCCCAAAATTAAAAGACAATACAGGGTGTTATACAATTCGCGCGTGCCGACCCACACGGGGGTAGAAGAATTAGTTCAATCGACAAGGGGGGCGTTTCTGCTATTGTTTGTCAACGTATGAGAAACGGGTCATTACGTTTAGGAATAATGGGCTAGTGTTTTTTTGTGCGCGCTGGTGTGATTTCGTTAATGGTTTTGCTTGGGGCATAGAGAGCTTTGTTTAAACATATTGTTTTTAATAACAGGAGGTTAGGTTACTGTTTTTTGTTTTATACAATTATTAATAGTATTTTTGAGAAGTATGGTTGTGTCGGTAGAGGACGTCCTAGGCGAAAGTATGTCGACCAGATAGGCGACATACTCAAGAAGAGCCAAATTAGGAGTTTCCGAAACCGACGTGCGTGTATGAAGAGACTTATGAATGTGGAGGAAGCGAAAGAAGTATGTCAGGATCGTGGCACGTGGAGATCCATAGTCTCTGCCTACCCCTCTGGGAGACAGGCGTGAGCTTATGTATGTAAGTATGTAATAGTATTTTTTAGCATAACCTATTTAGCTTAACATACCACTGAGCTCATATTTTGAATTAGTTCGGTTACAAGATTTGTTACTTTATTCATTGGTACAATGGTTGTCATTAGGTTTTACTTAAAACGGTTTGACAGTAAAAAAAATGCGGACAGTTTTTTACACCATCTTGTTCGTATATCGTTAATCTAAGCATGGCTGTTATCCTAAAACCAACCTTATATCCTGAGGTAGTGAGTCCAGCGTTGCGCTTGGCAAGCACACACTTAATTCGTATGAAGAAAGCTCGTTCACATTCGATGTCGACTGTCGGCCCCCACGCGCCTACCACTGGGTATCTGCGGGAAAAAATATAATTAGTACATAGTTTCGTTGTTTTTTCAAGTTTTATAGTGATAATCAATTTGATTAGCTAACCTGTAATCTGTACCACCACCGAAAATTAGCAATGCAAAATCGTTAAAAATACACATTATTTGTATGCTTAAGGGTTGATTGCTAATGGTGTAAGGGCAGCTATCCGCTTTAATATAATATTGTAGAATGGTGTAGTTTAGGTAACTTTCAAAGCGAATTTCGCTGTAACAGAAGGACCGTCTGATTTCTGATTCTTTTTCTTGTCTTGATGTCGCAAAAAACGGACCTAATCTTGCCCAATGCCTTGAATGAAGGCGCATCTTCTTGGTCGATAGATGGCGCTTTCACGACTTTTACTCTATCCACCTATCAAATCCTCCTTCTTGCCTACAATACATACCCGTTGCTAGTGTACTGGTGTCCGAGGTAGGAGTGCGGGTGCTGCAGGCTCAGCACGGCGCTCATCTCCTCGTGGTCCGCCTGGTGGATGTACTCGTAGATAGAGTTGCCGGTTAGTTCCACCTGTTGGCGGTAGATGGCCGTTAATGTGGAAAATGTGTGGAGTTTTTTTGTTGTAATGTTTGATGTTTAACTTTATTTACTAAACATACATAAGTATTGGAAGGTACCTTATCTACTGTTTGATTGAATATTACTTATATGAAAGGGAAAATAATGTAATAGAGACAAATGATTATACCTAATAGAAATATATTTTATAACTGTATGTTTACACTGTACCTACATACTAGTGTATCTATACAATATATGGCTACTATCACTATAGTTAGATGCGGTCACCTCTGTTTAGGATAGCAGAATAGGTCTATCGGTTTTAGACTGGTTGTTTCATCGCTCGCGAGTGTATTTAGATCGCCATATCTTTAAATCATACCTGGCTCAGGCGTTTTGAATCGCGCCCTTTTGAATCGCGCGGTTAAGAAATAACGCGTTTTTTAATCGTGTCCGCGTATAGCGGTTTATCGAAGCTTCTGACGAGCTTTTGGTGTCAATGCAATTTGTAACTAAACTTTTTCATTGCTCGCTGGTGTATCTATTTCGTCGAAATCCAACATACCTGGCTCAGACCCAGGTGCACGGAGGCGGTCTCGCTGATGTACATGATCTTGCCGTCCGGCGCCACCACGAACACGAAGCCGTCGAGCGTCTGCAGCAGGTGGGAGCCGAGCTCGCGGATGGCCAGCTCGCGGGGCGCGGGCGGGGGAGGGGAGGAGCCCCACGCGTCGCCTAGGCCTGGGGGGGTGAAGGAGTTAGGTTGGTGGTGGAAGATGGTTGAAGTGGAGATGAAGCTTTCAATACTACGAGTTTAATATGTTCTATATATATATATAACCATGCATAGAAAAATCACACGTTACTAAGGCTGTTTTTAATATCGTGCGGAATTCATCTCGCAAGTGTTATTTTCATACAAGTATTATTTCTTGTAATGTGTGAAATAGGTACGCACGTGGGACACGGGAAAATGGCGTGCGATCCCGCATGCTTCATGTAATCCGCACCATATTAAAAACACCCTAAGAAAGTTTAGCTAAGTATGAAGTCCTTAAAGTTTTTTTTGCCATTTTTTAAAATTACCTCAACTAAGACAAATTACGGATCTAGATAAAATTTGGTATATAGGCTGCTGACAACCTGGATTAACACATAGGCCCACGAAAAAACGTAAGCTAGCTAGTAAAATTATCCTTTTTTCTTTCTAACAACTAAATTCTACTCACCATCAGGGAAAACCTGTCTCATTTTCAAGTAGCTAGTCGTCAGTCTGATGACGGAAGCCTTGTCGAGCTGTGACGTAATGGCGGACGGAAGCGGAAGCAGCTTGGCCAGTTCCAGGAACTCTGCGTTCTCCTTCTCGCGGCGGGAACGCGCCGCGTTCTTGCTTTTCTCTTTCATAATGGCGGCCGAGTCGAGCGGCGAGTGCCTGGCCTCCTTGCGGCTGGCTGGAAAGAAAATGGGGATTTGGAATTGGGACGTTTTTAAAAGAAAAAAAAAATTGAAATTTCGTCATTGGAAAATTCAAAATCGTCCATTGGAAATCGGTAATCGGTACCCTTGTGCAGCCTGTGCCAAGGAAAATGAATCGAAAAAACTTAGTTAGATCCATTAGTGTTTTCACGACTGTCCTAATAGAATCGCGAGCAATGAAAAATTGCCACTTACAAAATGCCGATATTGCCGATCCCAAATGGCCCCAATTTGAACATAAAATAGGTAGGTATACGGTCAGGTGCAAAGAAACCTGACCCCCCTCTCATACTAACAATGCTTCTGAGGGGGGTCAGGTTTATCTGCCCCTCACTGTACCTTAGGAGTAAGTAAGTATAATTGGTGCTATGTCACTCACTGGAACTATTGTAATGCTCGCAAGTGTAGATGGACTGCAGTCGTATTCGAAATCGGAACTTTTTTAGAATTAGTTGGAACGAGCATATTTCATAAGTAGGAAAGTATAATAAAGGAGTTTTGACTTTTTTCCGCTAAGGGTTTGAGAGAGCTTATAAAAGTAGACTTTCTAATTAATTATGCAACCTGGACCTATCCCAACCCGAAATAATGACAAAAAATATTATAAATTCAAATATATTCTCATCTACCTCGCCACTAACTAGGAAACGATGAATATTTATAAACCTAACGAAGGCTCTCCACGCGTCGTACCTTTGCCTCCTTGAAAAAGCAGAAAAAAGTAAAAAAAAAGAAAAACGCGCCAAAGAGGTCGTTGGCGGGAAAACAACAACAGTATGAATAATTCAATTGAATCGCAACCTTAATACTTACAAATGACCTTGCCAGCTTACCGAAATACTCCGCCCCTGTTTTCGCTAAAACTGTGCGACCATAAACTAAACATATGGCAGCCATTTATAGAAGTAACTGGTCATAAAGTATAGACTAAACCCGATGCGTGATTGGCATTTGCACATTCTATTGATTTGGATTTTGTTTTTTTGTTTTGTCAGATATCGTCTAAGTATAAATGTACGGGAAAATCTTTAGGATGCATGTCATCGACATCGTTTCGGATTAGAACCCGAGATCCGGAAGCATATCTTGCTATTTTTTGTGTCTTTTATTTGTGTAGCTCCGTCAAGTAGGCTGGCAGCTTCTGCCCGAAAAACAGTAGCGTTCTGAGATTTTTAGATTCCAGATCCTCTGATCCGGGACCCAGGACACTTTGAAGTTCTTTTTTTTTAAGTGTTGAAAAGTACCTAAGTAGAATATGTACTTCATTAATCTATCTAATCTATCCTAACCCTAACTAACAAACTAATTAATAAAAACGACACCTTAATACCTATGTGTAGTATACAAGCTTTCTTCAGCTGGGTGTTAGGTTTATTAAATTAAACTAGGTAGTTAAATAACTTTAAACTTCAGTACCTAATTAAGTAAAACAAAACTCACGAAAATCCATTCCGAAGTGGCTGGCGTATTTTCCGGAGAAATTTTTGCACGGATATTTCATTATAAAACCAATTTAAAACTATAATAATAATCAAACTAAAAAAAACTTGGGCAAAAATTACTAGCCTCGCGATCTTAAACACGTAAACCTCTTTGGTGAGGTAAAAAATAAAGTTGCACCTTACTCTAGCAGGTTGCAATGCGTACTGGCACAAAACTGCAGTTTTCTATGTCCGTTTCCGAAAAAAAAAAACGACAGGTACAACAATAAAAGATAGGAGAATGGAGACCCGTATACGATTTTGACAACAGATCTATAAAGGCGGTTGGTTATTGACTTGTGTAGTATGAAATAAGATATTATTTGCAACGGCTTTATAGTGGTGTTGATATTTTGACAGTTGTGATCAAATCGACAACTTTTTTCCCCATATAACAACCCTAAACGATATAAAGATGACGACCGAACGGTGTAGTGGTTAGTGATCTTGACTGCTATGCGAAGGTCCCGGGTTATAGGTATTCCCGGCAGCTTTGCTATTCTGTAAAATCAGACATCTCACTTCGATCTTCATTCTCCCTTCACCTTTCACTTCATGTATGTCATCTCATAGCTTTATTTGTCAAAATCTCGAAATTGCGGAAATTAAGAATGCCAATTTCAAAACTCACTCCGGATTCAGAATCGAGTTTTGACAATTAGTTTTATAGAATCGCAATGCAGATACCTATATTTGTTTAATGAAAGATACTAATTTGTACTCGATTCTTGGGTGTTAATATGTATCTGTGTATATTGTATTAGCTGTCCAATACCCACATTACAGGCTCTGCCTAGCTAGGAGGGAGGTGTGTGAGATGTCCCGACATCACAGGTATTATTTTTATATTAAAGAACTTTGATCGAAGTGTCTGTTCTTTATATATTATCGTTTTAGGTATAAAATTAGTTGTTTCTGTTTAAAAAAAAATCAGTGCTTTAACTTGTCACCATCATTACTTAGTAATGATGTTTCAGTGAGATAAATAAATAGTACTTATATTCGTTCTTTCATGTTCTAATAGAGACATCATTTTTAACTATTTCCAACAAACATTTTACAAACCAACTTAAACACAATTATTTCACGATAAACAATAGGTAACTTAGTACTTCTCACCTTCGTTAGGTTAAATTATTTAAGTGCCCGTTAAAAATATGATTCGCTGTACACTATAAAGATAATGAATGCCACGCATGCGCGGACACGGCCGCCTTTAATAACTTATCTCATTACAAAAGGACAAATCAATCGGTATTATATTTATTTGCATATCGCGTCCGCCATCTTGTCATTCGAGAGAAAAGGGCGCGAAGACGCAATTGCAATTTGACACTTTTGTTTTATTTAATGCGAAATGTAGGTATAAGGGCTGAAAGACGAATTGATGATTTGAAAGTAAGTAACTACCTAGATAACTACGGATTGAATTAAAATAATATGTAGGTATACAAGAACTTACTTATACTAACTAACTTACTTTTTGACGCTAAAGGTAGATCCAAACGACGTCTCATAGACTTAAAATTAAGTTTCATTAAAGCTTTTATGTAAAATGTAAACGTATGAGTCACGGACAGCAGCAAAAAGCACGTTCCCAGGCGTCAGAAAACGCAAATTAGTGAATGATTGCGAAAAAACGTATTTCATGAATGACGCCGCAGGTGTCTACTACGACACACAAAAAAAAACAAAAAAAGGTAAACAGAAACACAGTAAAACCTGCTAAAGACACGTGCGTCTATGACTCTGCGGCCATAGACAATTGGCATTATCGCGCCCATGTCCCAGACCCAGAAAAAAAAGACAATTGACAGCTTTCGACTTTTGGCGCGTATTTTATTGAGTCGACGAAGTTCCCACGCGTTTAGAAATAAAGGATTATTGTAAGGCAATTTTGGGGAATGTTTGAAAGATTTACGTGGCTTGTGTAAGCTGGCTTAGCCTAACCAGATGACAGTTCCGGTGTGCTGATATCCAATTACGATAATTTGTGAGTAAAATTTACTTCTTCGTTGTGTACAAAGTGTTGTATAACTTAGCGTGATCAGAATTTTATGATTTTATAAAAATACACTGGCGAATTTACGAATCTCGTAGAAATAATATTTAGTATTGTTGAAAGCACTGGATGCGGGCCGCCTCCGATCGGACAAGGTGGAAATCATTGGGGGAGGCCTATGTTCAGCAGTGGACGTCCTATGGCTGAGATGATGATGATGATGATGATTGTTGAAAGCTCCTTTACCACTTTTGCAACGCTCTGTTTATTTACTTTTTTAATAATTAGGATTAACACTTTTAAATTATTGCCCATACAATTATTAATTATATTATGAACACGAATTATTATTATAATACCTTAATCAGCAGAGTAGGTACCTTTTCTTCATAGAGGTATTCCCAAAAGACTTGTAGTTACCTATTCGATATACAACCTGCCTTCACATTTACTATGATAATTACTACCCATCGTCTCCAATGCTGGAGCACGGGTGTCTTTTCAACATAATAATATGAAGAAAGAGTTTAGGCCTAGTCCACCACGCTGGCCTAGTGCGGGTTGGTGGACCCCAACACAAGCAAGCTCGTGCTGAGAGTTGTGGGGTAAGTGGTCAACCTGACTATCACATGTTTTCAAGCATACCTACTAATGATCGTTCACTTTTAATACATACGTTTTCAGCGTTTTCAAAAATAAACTAAAACATATTTTAGCATATTTAATTCTCCACATTTGCCTGTGCTCAAACAGCACACGTCACTCTACCCTCAAAAACAATAAAAGTGTATAAACACTATCCGGGAGCTGATGAATGGGGACCACCAGACTCGAACCCGGATCCGCCGGCTTAGTGCACGTGCGCCGCGACGCAAGCTGTTTTTACACCGAATTAGAAGGGAGACAGACGTTTTAGAACGAGTTTGAGTTCTGAAGTGTGTTATTAAAGCGATTAATGATATTTTCTTGATAATTAATGAAATCGGTAGTGATAATATAATAATATGAATCCGATTTCAAGTAAGTACCTAGTTGTTTTCTGGGTGCTTCAGTGATTCTCTCTCTCTCAGCCTTCCGTAGTCCACTGTTGGACATAGGCCTCTCCTAACGATCGCCACCCCAAACGGTCACCCGCCATCTGCATCCAGCGGCTTCCTGCTACCTTCCGCAGATCATCAGACCAACGGGTTGGGGGGCGACCGACACGCCGTTTGCCGACACGGGGTCTCCACTCCAGAACCTTTCTACTCCAGCGGTCGTCGGCTCTGCGGGCTACGTGGCCAGCCCATTGCCACTTCAGCGTGCTAATCCTTTTGGCTATGTCGGTAACTTTAGTTCTCCTGCGGATTTCTTCATTACGAATCCTATCTCGCAGGGACACGCCTAACATAGCCCTTTCCATAGCACGCTGAGCAACTCTGAGCTTGTGGATAAGCCCTTTGGTGAAGCACCACGTCTCGGCTCCGTAAGTCATCACTGGCAACACGCACTGATTGAAAACTTTTGTTTTCAGACACTGAGGTATGTTTTCAGTGAAGATGTGTCGTAATTTCCCGAACGCTGCCCATCCGAGTTGGATTCTACGAGCTACCTCTTTATCGAAGTTGGATTTTCCTAATCGGATCACTTGTCCTAGGTAGGGATACTGATCAACAACTTCGATGGTGACACCTCCTACAGTTACGGGCGATGATGAAACATGTTCGTTCGACATGACCTTTGTCTTGTCCATGTTCATTTTCAGCCCAACTTGTTTAGAGGCATCATTGAGGTCTGTGAGCATTTCGCCTAACTCCTCCAGCGTTTCCGCCATAATAACTATGTCATCAGCAAATCGTAGGTGAGAGATATATTCGCCATTGACGTTAATGCCCAGTCTTTTCCACTCTACAAGCTTAAAAACATCTTCCAGTGCACAGGTGAACAGTTTCGGAGAAATAACATCTCCCTGTCTCACGCCCCTTTGCAACTGGATCGGTTTTGTGCTATGTTCGTGTAATCGAACTGACATTGTGGCAGCATTGTACATACATCTCAACACCTCGATATAGCGATAGTCTATATGGCACCGCTGAAGGGATTGAAGCATCGCCCAGAGCTCAATAGAATCAAAGGCTTTCTCATAGTCCACAAACGCTAGACATAAAGGTAGATTATACTCCTCGGTCTTCTGTATAACCTGCCGAAGCGTGTGTATGTGATCCATGGTACTATAGCCTTTTCGGAACCCGGCTTGTTCGGGTGGCTGGAAGTCGTCGAGTCTTTGCTCGAGACGATTCGTAATAACTCTCGAAAACAGCTTGTACACATGGCTCAGAAGTGCAATGGGTCTATAATTCTTCAATAGGGCTTTGTTGCCTTTCTTGAAGAACAAAGTCACTACACTTCTGCTCCATGCCTCCGGGCTTGTGCCTTCGAGTATGACGGAATTAAACAGCCTCCGAAGTGCTATTAAAATCGGTCTACCGCCGGCTTTCAGAAGTTCTGTCGTTATTCCATCATCTCCCGGAGCTTTGTTGTTTTTTAGCTGTTTGAGAGCTATACTAATCTCGTCTAGACTGACGTCCGGAATATCTTCGGTATAGTGTCGGGTGAGTGGCGCTCGGCTGTCGTGAGCACCGCTGGTAATAGGGTTTTGTGTTGTGGTGTATAACTGTCCGTAGAATCTCTCAATTTCTCCCAGAATTTCGGGCACTGATGAAACGGTGTTGCCAGTGTCGGTCTTCAGTTGGGTCAACAGAGTCTGCCGAACAGATCGATCTCTAGCAAAGACTTTGGAGCCCTTGTTTTGCTCTATTGCGTCTTGAATGCGCTTGCAATTGTAGCGTCTCATATCGCAACGTCTTGCTTTGGCGATCTGTCTGTTTAGACGTCTGTATTCGACCATATCAACTGAAGACTGCAACCTCATTTCACGTGTGATTTGCACGGCACCTTAAACCGTGGGTCCCGGTTGCTGTTTCGGCAGCAGTCGTTAAGACTAGTCAGAGGAATTCGGCAGTCAGTCAGTTTAAAGAAGTCTAACTTTCACGATGGCCCACTTATTTTCAATGGGATTTGGTGCCGAGGGAAGCTTGAAAACATCTGGCAGTCAGGTTCCTCACTTACCCTAGGTACAACTCTCTCAGCACGAGCTTGCTTGTGTTGGGGTCCACCAACCCGTGTGGTGAACTAGGCCTATAAAACATATCCCTGGAAGGACCTGTGCCCCATCAGTGGGGACGTGATGGGTTGTATAATTAATTATACAGACATCAGCTTTAAACTAGACGGTGTTTTAATTATGGTCAGCATACTACTTATTTATACTGTATTGCAATTTCGCCTAAACGAGTAGAAATAAAGATAGAGTCAAAATTTGCATATGGACGAATAAAATATGTCTACTTTCTTCTCAAATAATGATAATGATTTATGTTTGTTCTCAATGTCCCGATATTTCTCCTTTTGTTTCGTTCGTTTGTAAAATTACTTCTCATAGATATCTTTTTTTTTCAAACGCCTAAAAAAATAAAAGGACTCTGCAATTACCGGCCAGTGTCATAAACCCAATTATTGTTCAGCGAAAATACGCACTAAAGACTAAGCCATAAGAGTTACGATAATTGTTTGCAGAGACCCAGGCTGTAAAGTTAGCAGGTTCTTTGGCATAGACAATAATTATTATATTGTAAACATCTTTTTTTCTGAATATTGTGCCGTGGGAAAATTTAGTTGCAATTGCAATTCGGTGTCATTGTGCAATTCAACTAATGATTATACCTACTATACAGAAAAATACTGATTATAAAATTAATAGAGAATACTTATAATAATTTTATTATTATATGACATACTACGCGATTTTTTTATCACATGATCTAGTGAAGTACTTTACGAGGTAGAGTCCGATTCATTCCACTTCTGCGGTCTTCCGGCAAAATCTGGAATTAACCTGCCTATAGATCCTTATCCATACTATCTGAAATTTAGTTCTATAAGTGCAGGCAAAGACTACACATAACACCATACAGGGTGTAGCAAAAAGGGTATACTAAGCCGAAAGGGGGTGACTCAGGGGGTCATTCTGATCAACTTTTGTTCTGTCAGTTTTGAAAATTCACGAAAAAAAAAATCCTTTTCCATAGAAACTTTGTTGGTCACGTGCCTTTTTTACTATGGAGGACGAATATTTTTTTTGCGAATTAATTAATTAGTAGTTGCGCCGACTCTATTTTTTATTATTAAGTAGTCATTTATCTAATTAATTTACAAAATTACCGAGTAAATATATGTCTACTGAGTTTTCGCGCTCCGAATTCCGCTTGCATTTAACAGTAGACAGATTTGGCACATGATGTTGATATAAAACAACCTTAGAATAATAAATCAAATTCTGATAGCTCGACAAGGACACTCACAAACGTGCCCAATCAAATAACAATATAACTTAAAAAATAATATTTATACTTAATACAGAAAATGATTTGTCGATGACTCATACTGATAATATACTCTATAGTTAGGTACTGCAAATTCTTTTTAACTGAAACTGCAAATTTTAAATGTTTGTACGTATTTTTTCTCATGAAGAAACTTAAAATATGAATTCTTGGGGTTACGAAATTAATGCATTCATTTAAGTTTATATGTCATATTTATATTACTATGGCTAGTACGGGGCGCATTTAAAACGTGACAAAAGTTTTGCATCGCGCTCACTCACATCGCGCAGCCTCAAGAGCGAGCGCGACGAACTTATGTCACGTCTTAAATGCGCCCCATAGTAGGGCAGTAGATCACAACTATTTAGGTATATGCATATAATTACGATAACTGAATTAAGTGGGATAAAAAAATAGTACGAGTATATCAAATGAATTGGCATTATTAACGAAATATTTGCTCCTAACCTATAAAATATAGGCTTTTAGCTTTTTTTGTAAATCTGTGACCGGGAAACAAAACGTCCACTCCCATTGTTTGGCTTGTTTGGCGAGGGAACTTTTAGCTAAATGAAAGGTCCACGGCTTTTATACAAGGTAAGTAATACCTCTATTGTTTTATACAAATATACCAGATGTAATAGCAAACTTAAAAAAAATAGCCCTCTTCTTCATTCATCTCTTATGGATTCGGAACCCCTACCCAAGGACTTTTGCCCATACCATGCAAACAAAATTCTCACTTAGCTTTTTTTTAATGATCCTAATGGCAAAGGTAAAGGTGTACAAACAGCCAGCAACAAAACAATTAATAATAAAGACCATTTGACTGCATCGCTCTCATCTGTAATAATTTGTGTTCCGACATCGCCAGATTATCGGATTAACCACTTAAGAGAAGAAAGAATTATAGTTGTTGGGGGTTGGAGTTAATCCCCGACGAAACATCTGGACGTTTTTGCCGGTTTTGTTTAAAAATGGAAATGGAAAAAAGGTAAGTTCTATTTTTAAATTTGATCCGCGTTGATGTCTTTTGTATTGTGTGCGAGTTGGTTTTTCGTAGACTTTCGTAGGCGCTCGTAGCAAGGTCACATTTTCGTAGGCTTTCGTAGCAAATAGAAGAATAAAGTGATAATTGCTCTTTTGGTTATTACGTTTTTTATGATTAAATTGAAATATATAATATATTTAAATATTTATGTAGGTATATATGTACAGGTTGAAGTGGCGCTCTTTTATCTACTTGCTTATTGTATGGTATTGCCAAGAGTTACGGTCCTGCAATTCCAGATTCCGGGTCAATTATACTCAACGTTGATTTTTTAATTTACCTTGTACTGGAACCTTAATGTATAAATAAATATATTTTATGCAGTGTAACATACACTTACTTACTTACAAAATATGTCTTAGAACTTGCAACATATTTTTTTGTTGCAAAAATATGTTTATTTTTGGCTTCATTTGCCACCAACCATTTTCCACTTATGGGCATTTCTATATACAGGGTGTCCCAAAAGTCAACGTCATCCCTTAAAGGGCTGATAGGTCAGCTCATGAGAGGCCAGAATATCACAATATGACCTTAGTAAAAACTCGATAATTTTCGAGATATTGACACTTTTATAAATTTGCTGAAAATCGACACCTTGGATCAGTTTTTTGCGTGCCGCCGGTACAAAAATCCATATTGTTAGAATTTGTTTGGTGTTGCATCACCCTGTATAGGCCTGCTATTGATCGCAGTCAAAAAAAATATCGAGTAATGCTGTATGTTTAAAAAAAACACGGTTTTCAAAGTCATAAAAGGTAATCGTATTTTTTTATAAACAACTTTGACTCTACATACTGTAAAAAAAATATACCACGCAAACCTGGCACCTTATTTGAAAAGATTGCTCATTTAATGCAGTTTCCAAAATGGTATGCAACGTTGCTATTGTTTCAATTAACAAAAAAGTTATTGCTATTTTAGTACAAAACGACCTCGATGTAAAATTGTTTGAAGGAGATTTAACTGACTGAATTTATTAAGGGTAAGTCATGTTGGAATGAGTAAAAGTAAAATAGGTGGTGGGGTCAGCCGTGGCAACATAGATGACGCAAAAATAGCTAAGAAAAAACTTACCAAACTCTTATAAAACATATTTTGCGTTTTTTACACCTTATTTTAAAAAAACAAACATTTATTGACTTTTATTTTTATTTCTCAAAATTATAACACCACATTATTATATTAAATACATAATCAGCAAAAAATTATACTCATTAATGGTCATAATCATAATTTTGAGAGTTTGGTTTTGTTTAACAATAACTTTAAAATAAATAACAAGTAATTAGAGGTAATGTTAATGACAAACTGATCTGTCCCTTTTTTGGATACTGTGGGTGTACAATGTACATGTGTAAGCGTTTTACTTGTACAATATCACACATTAGCACTACTCAGGAATGTACGTTACCATGCGCTACATTTATGGGGAATGTGGAGTTGCTATAGTCCACTTTTTTCGAGAAAGATACTCAAAATGCGTTTTTTTTAGTAACTGTGACAACGTTGTCTCTTTTCCCACTCCCGGCCACACCACCTATTTTACTTTTACTCATTCCAACATGACTTACCCTTAATAAATTCAGTCAGATAAATTTCCTTCAAACAATTTTACATCGAGGTCGTTTTGTACTAAAATAGCAATAACTTTTTTGTTAATTGAAACAATAGCAACGTTGCATACCATTTTGGAAACTGCAATAAATGAGCAATCTTTTCAAATAAGGTGCCAGGTTTGCGTCGTATATTTTTTTTACAGTATGTAGAGTCAAAGTTGTTTATAAAAAAATACGATTACCTTTGATGACTTTGAAAACCGTGTTTTTTTTAAACATACAGCATTACTCGATATTTTTTTTGACTGCGATCAATAGCAGGGCTATACAGGGTGATGCAACACCAAACAAATTCTAATAATATGGATTTTTGTACCGGCGGCACGCAAAAAACTGATCCAAGGTGTCGATTTTCAGCAAATTGATAAAAGTGTCAATATCTCGAAAATTATCGAGTTTTTACTAAGGTCATATTGTGATATTCTGGCCTCTCATGAGCTGACCTATCAGCCCTTTAAGGGATGACGTTGACTTTTGGGACACCCTGTATATTTCTATGAATTGAGCAAAATTCTCTAAACTGTTGATTTTTTTATATACCTAATAAATTTTTAATTAAATCTGACAGCCGATTATTTTGATAAACATTTGTGTTTACACTCTATTTGCTAGGTATTAAAATATACAACATTAAACAGAGCTTAGCTGCACTTGCCAAAGTTGTCGACTGTAAGTCAGCCATAACACTGCTAAGATCCCAAACAATTACGTTTACAAACTAACAAGCTCATTAACGGCACATTACAATAAACAAATGACGGTTGGAAATTCAAAATGGCCGCCCCCATGCGGCGGACGTGCTTTCCCGCCGATTCCGCCGCCATATTTACACTGAAAATCACGTACGCTGCGACATTGTAGCGAATTATCGATTACATAGTCGGAATCTGTCAACTTTGTTGCGTGAATGGGAAAAGGTGGCAGGCGAGTTCAAGTTGAGTTTGTTCAGTTGAGCTTAACATACACTCAGGGGCCATGAAACAGTTCCACTCACAAAATGTCGACACCAAACAACCCCATTTTTTTCAGAAATTTAATTTAAAAAACAAAATATTACCTCTTTTAGTTGGTAATAACCTGATGCTCTGTTAAATCATAGAATAACGAGACTAAGGGTGGGTTGCACCATTTAACTTTAACTATTACAAACGTCAAATCCCTTGACGAGAGAGATCAATCTTCAAGAGATTTGACGTTTGTAATAGTTAAAGTTAAATGGTGCAACCCACCCTTACTTGTACTTGTTATTCTATGGTTAAAATATGTACTTCAATGTTTCAGAAGGCTTCATTAAGCTAGCCTTGTCCGTTCAGGAGTAATTTGGTGTTTTTCTCAGTGGAACCTTTTCATTGCTCTTGAGTGTAGTTAGAAGGGCTAATAGCAACGCTATTTGTAAAAATATAAGGGCTTTATAGACGACCGAATGGCGTAGTGGTTAGTGACCTGACTACTGAGCCGATGGTCCCGGGTTCGATTTCCGGCTGGGGCAGATATTTGTTTAAACACAGATATTTGTTCTCGGGTCTTGAATGTGCCCGTAAAATGGCAATAGGCCCGCCACCTATTACATTGGGACTAACATAACACTCTGGCGAAAAGTGGGTGCAGCAATGCACCTCTGCCTACCCCGCAAGGGAGTACATTAGTACAAGGCGTGAGTGCGTGTTTTTTTTTTTTTTATAAGGGCTTTAAAACGATATTTTAATACGAACAAGATGGAGTGTCAGTGCAAAATAAAGGTCTCCACAAATAACACCCCACGTCTACCACTGAGCTCTTATGACAATTAATTCGGTTAGAAGATGTGTGACTTAATTCATTGGTACATACATCCTAACTATATATATTATATATATAATATTATAAATGGGAAAGTAACTGTGTCTGTCTGTCTGTCTGTCTGTCTGTCTGTTACTCTTTCACGCCAAAACTACTGAACGGATTTGAATGAAATTTGGTATACATATGGTCTAGACCCTGGGAAAGAACATAGGCTACTTTTTATCCCGGGATTCCCACGGGAAAACTTTTTAAGGCGAAGCGAAGCTCGCGGGACCAGCTAGTCGGTTATAATTAGATTGAACTTAAAACTGTATGATAGTAAAAAAATATTTTTGCTTAACTAACTACAGTTTTACACTGGAGCCCTCGCTCTTAAACACAATTTTTTTCTAATATTAGAAAGTTTTAAGCTTGGTATTTTGTATTCTAATCGGTCAATATCCCCTACATTAGACATGAGTCTAAAAAAACATTCATACTCAGAAACATAATCATTGATCATAATTTGTTTAAGCTCACAAAACCATGGACTTTTGGAGTTTCAAAAAATGTATGCAACGTCACGCACGAAAGAGATCTATAAAGATTTGTGCATTTCTGGACGTGCTCCCGCGCAGGATAGATACAAAATGGCGACGAATTAAACATTTTGTTTATTTTTTTGGGCTCCGTTTTAGATTTCTATCAGAAAAGAAGTGAGACATACGTTTATTATGCATGTTTAATAGTTAAATTGTGGTTTATAGATCCACAATGTTTTAATTAAGATACTGAAATACTTAAGTAAATATTTCAGACCACTTACTACCTTAATTCGGATAAACTTCATAAAAGGCTCGCTTTTAAGTGATAAACTGGCCTCTTTTGCGTGCATACCTACGTTTCTGCTACACGAATATAACAATTAAGATTAAAAACATACATTATGACTTATAAATAAAAAGCAAAAACTAGTACTTAATCTAAATCTAGAAACTATCAGGATCGTCCCAGGATCTTCATGATAGCAGTCATATGTATTTATTTGATTTAGAATTACAGTGCGACAAACTTATCTGTTCCGGTGAGAGTGAACTATATCGATCCATATCTCAGTACTTACTCATGAAATATAAATTAGATGGGTTTATAAAAACCGCAAGGGCAAATTACCACTACTGGCAAACTTAAAATTATAAGATTTTGAATGAAGAAATATTAGACATTTACGTGAGCTCTCACGGGAATAGATAAGTTTGTCGCACTGTAATTTTAAATCAAATAAATACTTATGACTGTACCTATTTTGACGGTTCTTCAAAAGCTTCTCTGTGGCGGCGCAGAACGTGCCATGCGCAGACGCAGCGTGCAGTTGGCAAGTTTTTTTCACCCGCTATTTGTTGTGTTACCGAACTATATTTGTTTTTATTACAACGGAATGCATTCCGAAGGCACGAATTCGCCATTAAGTGGGATTTTGAAGTCATTCACTGGAGTCGTAGTCATAGAGAATCGATGGAATTTTTTGGCTTTGTCAGTGATCGATGGAACGTTTGCCGGGCGATAGATTCGGTATGCTGAAAACGTGCTTAAATATAATAGGTTACATGTATTTAAAGGTGGGATGGAGTTTAACTTCCTATGTAAAGGTGTCAATGAAACACGGTGGCTGAGCTTCAACTAACTGGTTTATAACCTACCTCCAACAGTGTAAATACATGGGTACAAGTACATAATATATATCGACAACCTACTGTGTCGATTAGAATTATAAGTTTAAGTTGCTGGTAAATTATAAGCTGTACCAAATGCAATAAATGCTTTAAGCAGTAAGGCTGAATTTTTGTACTTTTGTTTGTATTATAATTTTCTATTAAGTCTGATGTATTTTCTTATAATGTTCTAACAAACTTCATCTCATATAGGCGATAAGGAGCAACAAAATTCGCTGTTAAATACCTATAAATAAACTTAAATATAAAAACCCTAAAATATAAATATGTTCCAAAAAATCTATTAAATAAACCCATTGACATTCCACAAGAATAAATAAACAGACAGGTTAGGCTTAAAGCAATCAATACCGAAACCCCACCCACAATCTATTGGACAAAAAAAGGAAAACTAACCTAACCTAACGATTTCTCGGAAAAGGCGCGTTTAGCCGCCATTTTGTATTGTTTGCATTCTAAGATGGCTACCGTTCCCGGCCCATGTGTGCTCGGTCAATAAAAGGAGGTTTTATTTGATATTGGAACTCGTTTTTCGGAGGCCAAGCGTGTTTTGAGACAGGTGGCTTGGGTTCGTGAATGGAAATAGGAATAAAATAAAGTTTATGACGCCTTTCTACAATTCAATACTCGAGAATTGTAGAACTATTTCAGAAAGTTGTAACTATAGGTAAAGGAGTGATAAATTCATAATTTTCATAGTACTACTTAAACAAGCATTTTTGTCTTCATGCTATTTGATTTGTATAAATTACTAATTACAAATACGTAGCACGGCATCCTCAGCTCAAACCTCACTCATGATCACAGTGGCCGGTTCCTTAGTTTTATCATTTACTCCCTAACCTTAAGACAAGATTATTATAAATCTGTAGGTTAAGTTCTACTCCCACAGTTGAACTACTAAGTACTATATTTGTTATTATTTAAGAATTGTTATTTTTTGTTAGTTTTTAAGCTGACTTAATCTTAGGATGTATGGCTTATAAAATAAATGAGATTATAAAAAAAAAAAAGTACGTAGAATACAAATATGCAACTGCATAAAATGTGCCAAGTACTAGAGTACCTAGACAGATAAATGTGCCTGCATAGTAAAAATAAGAGAAAACCAGTGATCTTAAATTGCCTTCCTATTGACTTGAGGACCCAAATAAACTGGTATTGGTATTGACATGATCGCAATGTTGTCGCTAATGGACAGAAATGGTGAGTAAACTTGAGAAACCATTTTGTTTTCTGGCTATCCCTGTTCCACGATATATTCGTAGTCAAGAAGTTTGAATTTAACGTCTATTGAGTTTGTTGAGGCACAAATTGGGAGGCAATGTTTAACTTATAGATAGAGATACTTTTGGCGCTGTAGATGTAGAACACATTATGTTTGATTGCATAGTAAAATTTTCGTTACGGACATAATCATTATGTCACCCGCACCAAATACAGGCGATACGGATTGCGTATTCGGCAAAGTGCCACATTAGAAGTTTGAAGGATTGTAAACCAGATTCTCGTAAGAATCATCATCATCACGACCCATCACGTCCCCACTGATGGGGCACGGGTCTCCTACCAATAAAGGAAGGGTTTAGACCTAGTCCACCACGCTGGCCTAGTGCGGGTTGATATAAGAATACGTTCGCTAAAATTTTTGCTATGCCTGTTTGTCTCTAAAACGATCCAATATTTATTTAAATGTTACATAATGTAAATTAAAATTATTTACTGTATACAAACAATGTGATTGATGATTGTCTAAAGCGCTGAAAGTTTGTCTTGACCGCGACAGATATACCCATTCTATTCTATTCTATTCTATTCTCTGTGGGGGTGTAAGTACCTGCACCTGGCTCTCTCGAGTGGAACCTTTGTGCATATCCCCAAGGTCTAAACTTCCTTCCTAAGCTTGGACCATTTCCCACCACGCTGGTCCACTGCGGGTTGGTGGGTTCACATATCTAGATGTGCTAAATCTAGATATGCAGGTTTCCTCACGATGTTTTCCTTCACCGTAAGAGCGATGGTATACATTGTACTTAAGTTAAAAGAACTCATTGGTACATGTCAGCGCCGGGATTCGAACCCGCATCTCTTGCGTGAGAAACGGGCGCTTACCCGACTGAGCTACCACCGCTCCATATACCCATGTAAGCGTAATAAGTTAAAATTCATGCATTTAATTAAAAAAAAAAACAAGTCGGTACTTATATACGAAAAGTGAAATAAATATATTAAACTAGACTTATACTACGAGTTGCTGAAAGAAACTTTAAGCTAATGTCGGCAATAAGGTTTTCAGTACTTTCTATAATTAGCTTTGTTTTCAATAAAGTTTGAATGTTATCATAGTAAACGTGCCACTGGCGTCTTTGTGTCTATCGGGACAAAGCAGAAGAAATATAATACTGTCTATTAAAGTGTTAAAGTAAGATCCGATATCCAGGTTTAGCAAAAGATTAGTAAGCAATCTAGGTACTGTGCAAGCGCAGATGGTCTATGGATATGAATCATAGACAAGATCTAATTACAATTTCCAAAGAAAATACCTATACAATAATTAGACGAATACATGATTAATATTAAAAGTTGTTTTTAACTTTAGCAATAACAACTATCGTGGTACTTAATTTAAGTACATAAAATCTATTTAAGTAAGTACATGAAATATCTTTTTTAAATAATGTTTTGAACATATAACTCACCTGACATTTTCATGATGATTTTTCTATAATTCACACACAAACAAATTCACAAAACAAACCCGTTTTTAACGTTCACTCATATTTTAATCAACACATTTTTAAATAAAACACTCAAAATATTCAGTTATTTATGGTCGCGCGAGAAGTTTTTCAGAAAAAAAACTGGAAACTAGCGGAAAGCGCGCGAGTGCAAGGTGCAACCGTCAAGTTGGCAGCTCGAGATTAAGAATAATAATTAAATGAGTGCATTTTCTGATCACTGACTTCCTCGTCTCGCGCCAATGTCAAAGTTTCGCCGCGTCAGCCACAAAACGGCCTTTGTTTTAACAATTTGTTAGCGAAATGGAGTCAAACTCTGTGATTGACCCCAATTTTAAACGTATTATTTGTAAATCGGCAGAATTCCCTGTGCTAATCTGGTACAAGTGTGCATTTTTGAACTTGATCTGAATTTTTGTGCTGAGTGTTTAGTTCTTTTTGGGGCGAATCCAATAATTACATAATTAAGGTACATAGTTCACTTTAACATGTGCTCATAATGTTAAAGTATAGGACTGAACGCTGAATTTTATGTTAGCAGGTGTTTATTTGTAGGGAATAAAAAAAAAAAAACACGCACTCACGCCTTGTACTAATGTACTCCCTTGCGGGTAGGCAGAGGTGCATTGCTGCACCCACTTTTCGCCAGAGTGTTATGTTAGTCCCAATGTAATAGGGGGCGGGTCTATTGCCATTTTACGGGCACATCCAAGACCCGAGAACAAATATCTGTGTTTAAACAAATATCTGCCCCAGCCGGGAATCGAACCCGGGACTCACTAGGGTCACTAACCACTACGCCATTCGGTCGTCGTTGTAGGTACTAATGATAAAATAAATAGCTTTGTTGGTACATAATCAAAGAGTAGATAATAATGTAGTACGTAGGTATAGTACGGTATGGATATACTTATATTGTGTTTTTCACGTATCGTGAAAACGTTGTTTGACAACAATTAACGGCAATAATTAACAGTTTCAATTAAAATACTGATAGAAGTTACAATATATAAAATTACCTAGTGAAATCATCCAGGTAATTTTATATATTGTAACTTCTAAGTTGGGCTGTAAGCTGTAATCCCCGAAGGGGTAGTCAGAGGTGACGGGCAAGCGAATCACCCGCTTTAAGCTGTACATTTCTTTTTACATGATAGGTCGCGAGCCGTATCACCGTTTTAACTATCTACAACCATGAATTTCATAAACGCCTATTAAATACTAGAACAATAACAAAAAAAACAAATAATGTTATCTCGTATAAAATGTCTATGACTAAATGCAACAATGGTGCAACGGTTCGATCGACGGATCAAACGTGTGGCTGAATAACTTCGCTCCTTTGTCCCAGCCGGCCGATGACGATAAACTGTCATAGTGACACTTGGCGCGCTTTTGTCAAGACTTTAATGGAGATAATAATTTGAAAATGCGCTTGGATAGGGGTCCATTTTTAAATTATGGGACTAAAAAAGCGGTGTTACAAGAGATGGGACAACTGTAGGTAGGTACCTATGTCTGTGAAATAGCTATTAAAATCTTAGGAAACCTATTAAATAACGTGGAAATATATTATGACGTTATTCATCAATGTATTTTATAGTACTATCGAGGACTCGGTAAGTATGGCCTCCTTGAAGCATATTGCTTGAATACAATGAATACTAACACTTGCCCAGCGTTTGACACTATGGTGTAACGATAACGATTACCCACAGTCAGATTATTTATTTGTCAGTCTCTGACTGCCCAGAGTTAGTCCGACCTCTTACTGAAAAAAAAGTTAAGCCATATTGGATTTGGAAATGGCTGTGATATAGATTTAAAGTTTTCCATATTCCTACTAGAATACCTATAGCCATCCGGTATATAAGTACCTAAGTAGTTTTATAGCTATTAGCCACTCCCACTAACATGAATGAATCGTTGATCCAACAGCTAAACGAAACAAGTCATGTCGTATTTAAATTACGAACAAAAGCGTGTAATAAATCAGATTCAGCAACAAAAAGGCTAGTACAGTAGTCAAAACCCCGAATATGCCTCTTGCAGTAAAAATTTCACCCTTACGGAGCACGTACTAAGAGTCCAAAGATGGCGTCATAGTGTGGACAAGTTGCCACAATATGCCCGGAAGCGAGACGTGACGTGGAAAAGCCTGGCCGAATTAACGCGATTCGATGACGATAATGTTTGTCGCCGTTTGTCTATGGCCGATTTGTTTTTATTTTATTCTCGCCGGCCAGTTCCAGCCATCCCATTTTGTTTTGTCACATTAAGCTACCAATGAGGATACAAAATTCTTCCATTTGTATGTCACCAACTCTTCTCTATGGTCGATTTGTTTTTATTCTCGCCAGTTACAGCCGGGCAGCCATATTACAGCTTGCAGCCTCCCGACTTTGACACATTCAGCCGGCCCGGCGGGCGGCGAATTTTCGGTTCTTAACGATCAAAAGTGTACTTTTCTGATATACCTAGGCCAAACTTGCAGACTCAAATAAAAACGATGCTCTCATTTATAATAATATGCTGGTTTAAACAATATGAAATTGTAACTCTGCCAATTAAAAATATTGGATGCGGCTGAATGCAGTGCAATTTTTGAAATCTTACTAGGCTTACTTTACCGGTGATTTTCTTGTATCCATGTAGGTATTTATGTATTTTTACTCTTAGTTAAAAACAAACAGGAATCTACTAACACAGCTATAACAACTACGTGACACGACAATAGCCCCCGACTCAGCAGTAGGTCCTCTTTACAATGTGTTCCCACGCGTTCGGCCTTTTTGGCGCTTTTAATGAATAATTTTCATTCGGTCATTATTCTGAGCTCGCCGATTCGCGGCGGGAGGGTGTGAAAATACCAATGAGTTGTAAGTTGTGACTCGGTGACTAATCCTTGTTAGTGATTGTTAAGACATGTTTGGAAGGTTTATGCCTAGTTTTTTTTAGATATACGTGAGCATGTTCATTGATAGCTAATATACTTGTGTGTGTTATAGCTAATAATGTACCCAACAGTACACCGTACTAATGTACTTCAGTGCTAACAGTTTCATACCTAGGTACAGGTTATTAGTCCGTTATCTGTTTTCTAAACAACAAAACATTAGCCCATAAATACATAGGTAATAGTGCACTGCAGACCCTCTCTTTTCACACTGAGGATTTTTGCCATAATCTACACTCTTGGCAGTCGGGGTGGAGTGGATATAATAGGTATACAACACAAACATAGTCATAATTATAATCTGAAAAAAATAACTTAATTTAAACGTGGATTGTGAATCACTGGCTGTCAGTGTCTCAAAGTTAAATGGTGGTTTTAAAAAATGAAATTTAAAATTTAAAATAAGAACAACAACTATCTATCTTGTCTACAGCGTGGCCGCGGTGGGCGGGGCCTGGCGCTCCGCCTCTTCATAATACCTGCCTTTAAGCTGTTCGGTCGATAATGTGATGTGAGTTCCATTGAGCCACGGCCGAAAAACAGGGGCATTATACGTTTGTGTATGTGTCTGTGTTGTCTAACCTATTTCTATTATTTCAGCCGTCATTGATTACAAAATGTCAGAAATTATAAAAAGAATAAACTTATTGATGTCGATTCTGAAGGCACACATTCTAATTTAAGTGCTCAAATACCTACTCTTTTCAGATGATATTCTTTTGGTTCTAACATGTAAGGTTTTTTTTGTATTGGTACTAGTTTCTGTTGCAAATACTTATAGCGTTTTCAGTCTCTAATGCTTTATATTCATCGACTGTGTTCTTGTTGTCATTGTTGGGTTATTGGAAATTAACATAACAACCTACCGTTTTTTTACTAAACATATTTTAGAGGTGCGTAAGTATAGTTAGTTAAATCGAAAATGGTCTTAAATACACAATGGACACTTAAAAAATATAATTTTATATAAATTTATAAATTTATGTAAGTACCTACCTACTCACCTTTACCTATCATAATGTAGTACCTATTGTACCTCTGAGGTAAATTTGTCCAGTGTTTTGTTTAATTTTTTTAAAGTTTATAATGTAAAGCAAATGTAAGGTTATTTAAACATCAGAATAAGAATAAAGTCTCGCTGCTCCAGTAAGTGCCAACGTCATAACAACAGTGTCGGATTTCCGAACGTAAATTTAAAAACAAACTCTTTGTTTCCGAACGTCGCCCCCGCTCCAACGATCACCTACTGATTTTGAATTATTACTTTTGTTCTTTGTTTAAATTTGGACCGTTAATTTCAAAATGACGTCAGATCAGATTGACCTTTGTTTTCAGCCATGGATTTGTGCTATTAAATTAATGTTATGTCTGGACTGGTTACTGATCAATAGATATTATTTTAGGTCGAGGCCCCATCGCCGTGCTGATTTTTTTTAAATATTTTTTTTAGGCTCATGTCATAAAAAGAAATATGGAAAACAACACCGCGGCGACGCGACGTACCGCAGAAATTTAAATTGTGTTGAAGAATGCGACAAAAATATTTTATGAGGTAAGAAGACCATTTATGCATTTACATTTTAATAGCTTTTAAGTTTAATCATCAGCCAATAATCATACACTGCTGGACATAGGCCTTTCCCAAGGAGTGCCACAAACAACACTCGGTCCTCGGCCTTCCACATCCAGCCACTACCGGCTAAGGTCGTCGGTCCAGTGGGCAGGAAGGCGTCCCACGCTGCGTTAGCCTGTTCGTGGTCTCCACTCGAGAACTCATCTACCCCAACGGTTATCGGTTCTTCGGCAGATATGACCAGCCCACTGCCACTTCAGCTTGCATATTTTGACAGCTATATCAAATATGTATGCTTTTGAGTTTACCGAACAAATATAATGAAATGAACCCTATAGGAGGATATATGATGTTACTGAGGATGAGTAAAAAATCATTTTGTACTATCATTAAACTGGGGTGCCACTTAGGCTGAAATCTGAGCGTCAAAGTCACTCCACTTCAGAAAAAAGCCCCCGCTCTTGTATCGGTCCCTTTAAAAAACGAACATCAATTAATTCGGCAAACAACGAGAATGCAGAGTAAACAGAACCTTAGAGCCCTCAAATCCACGGGGCACAAAACACAGATAGAGCACGTATAATTTGAGCGACGGTGATTGGCCGATGACACTGGCTGCCACCCCGTATCGGACCAATCAGGTGCGCGCGTTTCCACCCCCAGCCAATAGGGTGGTGGGGGTGTCGAGCTGCGTTCAAGTTTTTAAAAGAATCGCTTTGAAAAGGTGTTTTTTACAATATTCATAACTTAAAATTGATATTTCTAAATGGTCTTTAGGCGTCGTTTTCTGAAATATCTAAACAGTTAATCGTAATACGGAAGGAATATTTATGGGATTTACCTAGCTAGGTAGATAGCTTTTTACACTGATAAAATCCACCATGTAGGTATATTAGTCATAAAAACCTATGTCGAAGTTAGTGACTACGCTATGAATGTTAGCATAGAAATATATAAGACGAATGCTCTCGGTGTATTCCGTTAAATGGGGGATAGAAGAAGGTATTTTTTGCAGTCGATTGAACCCTATTGCCTTAACCGATACTTATTTAACCATGTCTGAGATACAGTTTTTGCCAAAAAAAAAACGTTTTAAAACTAAAACTTTAAAAAACTACAGTGTTGAAGCGGAAAGGTCACTAATAAATGTACCTATGTATATTGCTTCGATAAGGGAGGCCGAGAGCTACTGCTCTTTTAATAGATAATGTACCCGATCAGTCTAAAGTCCGACAAGGCGTTTATTACCGTTTAAAAATATATTATTGTTTGTAATCTTTAAAGTTAGCAATTGCGAAAATATTGATACCCTAGGAACATTCAGTGCAACTAAAAAGTCCTGACAATAAAGAGTGCTATTTTGCAAAGATTTTTCATCATTTTCAGTTATTTACATTTTAAATATTTAATGCCGATTAATAATGACTTTTTAATGGATTTGTGCTTAAATAAATAATGGATCGATTAAATACAGCCTTTAGCAATTCAGTAGTTAGGATACACTTGCGTTTTCAGGACTTTATAGTTGGACTGTAGCTACACTCACGGGCAATGAAAAGATTCCACTCAGAAAAGCACTAAAATACTTATAAAATGAAAAGGCTAGCTTAATGCCGTCTTCTGCAACATTGAAGTACATTTATCAGAGAATCACGATATAACAAACTAAAATCGGTAATATTTTGTTCCAATTTTAAATTTAATCTTTGAAAAAAATGGGGTCGTTTGTTATCGGAATTTTGTGAGTGGAACGTTTTCATTGCCCGGCAGTGTATTTAAAGTCTAATAAGAAGTTCCAGGTACCTCTTATAAGCTTTTGTGTTTGTAGAGTGGGAAATGAAATAGAAATTCCTTCCGTTATACCTACGTTACAAAACCTCTATTCGTTTCCTATAAGAATAATACACTCACGACTCTCATGAGCAATGCAAAAGTTTCAGTGACGATAGCACCAAATTACTCCTAAACGGAAAAGGCTAGCTTAAGAGTAGAGAATAGCACTTGCCCGTCCATACAAAAAGAGAAAACGTTTTACTACTTAAAAATATGATCTAATCTCTATGATTTAGTAAACTCAAAACTCAAACTCAAAATTTTTTATTCATCGTAAAAATATAAAATTTTCTGATGAACGTCAATTTTTACAAACTACTCTCCGTTCGAATAAGGGGGGCTCTTTCTGTCTAAGGGCGGATTCGACCAACGTCGAGTAACTTTTTACTCACGAGTAAACTACCAGCTACTCGCGAGTAAGCCGATTTTGCATTCTACCAAACCTGAAACCAAGATAAGTAGCTTATCCCAAGAATAAAATGTTATACCGCCAAAATTGACCGTATAACGAGCTTATCCGAGAGTAATTTTGTAATGGCGGCGGCACATCAGCTGATTAGAAAACCGTCATAATGACATATAAACACATCTGTCAAAACAGGGTTCCGCTCATCTGGCATAATCTTTATTGACCAAAACTCATTTCGCATAACTCGTATGGTCTAAACTTTTTTGGCCGAACCATCACTTTGCCAAGACTTATGTGGCATAAGGCTCGTTTCGTCTAAAACTCTTTAGGCACAATCTTTAAACACCTAAGTTTCGTTTGCTCAAATTTATGTTCGTCTATACCTATGTATAATCTTGTTTCTCCTAATGTTATCTTAATAAATAATATATTAAGTATGTAGTAAATGTACAAATTGTGGTATTTTTCTCCTACATCCCGAAAATCACGATATTGAATGATCAAAAAATCGAAAGTTAACGACCAATATAATTATTACAAAACCCCATGTGATCGAAACCTAAAAATAGGTGCGACGACGAGCAAAGCGAGGAGGAGCGTGTTAGGTGCACATGTTCATCAAAACCAAAGCGGAGCGCAGCGAAGCTGAGCGGAGCGTTTTCCAAACAGCGGAAACAATACAAGGCACCAGTTTGCGCTATGTAGGGAGACGCTCCGTCAAAGTTAAAGCCAAACGAATATTATTACTTTGTATAAATCTATGCCATAGCATTATTAGGCTATTCAAGATTTGGCCATACAATTATTAGGCTTAACAATGTTATGCGAAATAACTTTTTACTAAATGAGATTTATGCCATACGATTTTCGGCGTAACGAGACTTTGACCAAACGTTACTATGCAATACGAGATTAGGCAAAAAAATCTTATGCCAAAAAAGGTAGAACCGTCAAAACATAAACAAAAGTACGTTAAAAGGCAAATTCTCAGAATAACAACAGCGAATAAAATATTAAAACATAAACAATTTTATACTATTATAATCCATTCAAACTAAGTTGGCATGTCATTTCTATTGCATACTTTGAAACGCAGCTATTTTTATTTTAGTTGCATTACAGTTTCGTTCATCGTTCATTCAATTAATCATGGTATAACTTGGTAGAATGCAAATGTACTTATCCCAGATATTTACTCGCGTATAAATTTTATTCCGGTATAGTTATTCTCGTGTAAGGTGATGTTTGGACGAATTCGCCCTAAGGAGAAGAACGGAGGCAAGACAGAGAGTATTTTATTGACATAAGGAATTACTAGGTTTACTGACCTATAGCTTTTTATTTTTTCTAAATTTTCTATAGATTCAGACTTATAGGCACCTCGATAATAACGTAATTTTTGTGATCAAAACCGAACTTTGTTGAATCAAGCCGTTTGTTGAACAATAACAATGTACCTATTTAAAAAAAAGAGCGAAACCTATAAGCCTATTCTAACATTTAGTGCGTATTAGTGACCTTGACTTTTGACACATCTGTCAAGAATTTTATATGGAGATGACGTACAATTGATTAACCAATCCCTGTCGGTTAGATAACCGACTATGGAGAAATTGGCACTTAGGCTATAAATGTATTAAAAATTTAGGCCATTTGGAGACTTGTTCCTACTTACATTTAGGTAAAGGGTAAGAATTTAAATCTATTGCTCGCTTGCTTTGACAGTACCTAGGTATAGGTTTAAATATGTATTTATATATAAATATAATATAAATATGTATTAGAATCGGCATAGCCCTTAGTGGAACTTTCTCATTGCTTGCCAGTCGTCATACCGCCGGCGGTGGCGGAACAATTTTTTAGTCTATTCTAATGGACCATACAGACATTATTCATGTCGATTCTGAAGGCACAAAATTTTATTTCAGCGATGTCAAACTCTGCATTTTGCCAGTGGAAATGAGATTTACGAAAACACTCATTGTGAGGGAAATTTTAAACAAAGAATTTAAAGCTTTCAATAGCTATAAAATTAGAATTTGTGCCTTCTAAAGGCACATCATTGAGTACCTACCTACTTAATTTAAGGGGAAAATGGCCGAGAGATTTAAATCGGATATTACAGAAGAAAATTAACTCAACATTCAAATAGAACCTTCGTGCATGTCCTCAAAGTAACGATGTTAATACAAACTAGATGGAGTGTCAGTGCAAAAGAAACGTGGACAAATAACGACCCACTTCTACCACACATTAGAAGTTTTGTGAGTTCATTGGTACAATAGTTGTCATTAGGTTGATATTATACAAAATGCGGGCAGTTTTTGCTTGGTTTTTCTTTTTGTACGTGACACACATCATCTTGTCCATCAACTAGGCCTGCGGGGTGGACTGGGCCTTGAACCCTTCCTTCATTGAAAGCAGACCCGAGTCCCAGCAGTAAAGGCGTGATGGGTTGTGATGATGATGATAATGACATCATCTTGTTCATATTTAATCTAAGCCTCAAAGTCTAAACTCCCTAAGCTTGGAACATTTCCCAGCACGGTGGGCCACTACGGGTTGGCGGGTTTAAACATCTAGATTTGCAGTTTCCTCATGATCTTTTCTCTGTACATGGGTTAATTTATACTGAACTTAAATTCATTAATTTTAAAGTATTTTTATTAGGTAGCATGGCAGACTATACGGTGTATTGTCGTATAAAATAGGGATTGATAAAATCTCTATTGAACAGATTTATGCCTAACAAATCGATTTGAACATACGGATGTAGATTCCGGTGATATTGTATAGGACTCTGTATACCTGTGCCGATGCCGAACACCCTGTAGAATATAAATAAGCTTCAGGTCAAAACACAAAGTGTTTTAAAATCAAAGAAATATTTACTTGCTTTATATGTTTAAAAAAATAATAATATAGGCTTAATGAAGTAGTAATCATGTAAGTACCTACCTACCTAATTAATAGTTAAAATTGAAATAAAATTCTGTTTTATACATGTGGAAACTTGTAATTGGCTGTCTATTTCACATGTTTCTGTTATTACTGTTATCTCTAGCCGTTTTCCTATATATTATAAATTACCTTAGAGCAGTCCAAGAGTAGAATCCAGTCCCCGTCGCTTACTGCAGCGCGCATTCCAACGCATCCTGACTGGACTTCTCATAAGAATCCACCGAACAACACCTTCAGAAGCACAACACTATCAACTGTCCCATTAAGAACACACATTTTGTAATTTCAAATCAATAGAACCACTAGGCACACGAGAAAAAATAAAATAATCGGTAATGACATGTTGATTTGGTTTTAATTATGCTTGCCGCCAAAATTATATAAAAAAACTAAATTTTGTTTTAAACAGTCCTGAAAATTGTTTGAGCCTCTTCTTTACAGCCAAATAATCATAAAAAGTACCTTATTAAAAAAATCTATTTCCACAAAGGCCACAAAGTCCTAGAAATTAAAAACCTCGCTTTCTTTTTTCACTAAATTAAAAAAAAAAGTTTGAGGCAAAGACACAGCCGCTGCTAAAATCCTTTTACTTTTCCGTGGCGTTATCTCGACGCGCCTGTCACCGGTTGACTGACGTGCGCTCTCGCTCCCTCTTCATCCAGAGGGAAGAGGAAAAGGGAGGGAACGGGAGGGGGGATAATCTCACAGCTCCAGCGACAGTTTGAGGTGATGTCAAAATGAGGTTTTAATTCTGTTGAATGCTTCGGACTATTTCTGTGGACGTGAGGTTTGACTGCTTATGCTGATTTGTTTAGATCTTTGGAGATAAGGCCAGTGTGATATTGTAGGTAGAAACTTACTGAATACTAGACGAGTAAGCGAATTGGCAATGTTTCTGGGCTAGTATTGTATATGTAGGAAGATAAGGCACCTTGTCATAGTAACTTGTAAAAATATTCGTAACTTTTCCTAGCTCACATTAATTGGAAGTGACAGATTTACCATCTCAAGACACATTAGATATAGTAAAGAAATTCAAAATTAATTGAAAAAAACAACATTATTACTTTGTAGTCTGGCCGTAAATAAACAAAAGAAAAAAGCCTGTTTCTTAAAAAAAAAACGATTTGCATTCTGACGTTTGCCTCTTCCCGCCTCTACGGCAAATGGAGCGATTTGATTGGTTCAGGGGCGTCCAATAGACACCTGAGAGAATTTAAAGTGAATTTCACTGTTTTTGATAAATTGGCTCTACTTTTATTTTATTCTAGGTATTAGTTATTGTTATTACCTACCGAAATTATAATCTTATGTTTATAAAAATTGTGTGTGTTTTCTACGTGATTTCCGACTTGGTTCCATAATGGAAGTAGCTTAGTATATATCACCTACCTACAACTGCCAACGGGAATGTCACTGATAAAATTTAACCCTTTGTAAAGTTGGTACTTTCCTATTCCTAAGTGAAAATCAGTTCTACCATTCTGCAGATATACGATAGGATGATGATGATGATTATATGCAGAGATAGACAATAGACAAATAGGTACAGGATGGAAAAAAACTTATACCTAAGCCATTGAGGGGATGTAATTTTGCTGAAAAAATCACGGATTAGTAAATATGACGAAAATAAAAGGAAAGCTATCTTAATCCCAGGTAAGTAGACTTGTACGGAACCCTCAGTGCGCGAGTCCAACTCGCACTTGGCCGGTTTTTTTTAACTTACTTGCTATTTTAAACCTCTCTACATTAAAATCTATGCTGACTGACATGCCTAGATCCTAACTAATCCTAACTAATATTATATGCGAAAGTAACTGTGTCTGTCTGTCTGTCTGTCTGTCTGTCTGTCTGTCTGTCTGTCTGTCTGTCTGTCTGTTACTCTTTCACGCCAAAACTACTGAACGGATTTGAATGAAATTTGGTATACATATGGTCTAGACCCTCAGAAAGAACATAGGCTACTTTTTATCCCGGAATTCCCACGGGAAAACTTTTTAAGGCGAAGCGAAGCTCGCGGATACAGCTAGTATATAATATATTCATGATTATGTTGGTCGATGGTTAAAAGGCCTGCAGAAAATAAATAAAGATTCACCTCGCTTCTAAATGCCGTTATCTAAAAGGCGCGAGGCGAACACCTCGTTAGTCGGGCGCCATTTTGTTACAAATTTAACCAATTTGTCGTCCCCCTGCGCCCTTCGCAGGTACGGTCAGCAAAACAGATGACCAAGAGTAGTACTTAAAACGCGTGTTGTAAACCTTTTTGCAGTTCAATAGTGTCAATAAATGATGATTATGAGTTCAGCTAACATAATTCCTGTGACATTCATAATTTTCCGAATTATGCACAAATAGCGAAATATTGTGTGTTATGTTAACCCGTCCCGCCCGGTGACCCATTGGTATCATCACGACCCATTACGTCCCCACTGCTGGGGCACGGGTCTCCTTCCAATGAAGGAAGGGATTAGGCCTAGTCCACCACGCTGGCCAAGTGCGGGTTGGTGGACCCCAACACAAGCAAGCTTGTGCTGAGAGAGTTATCGGGTAAGTGGGCAACCCGACTGTCAGATGTTTTCAAGCCGCCCGAAGGCCTCTGGACTAGGCTTAACGACTGCTGCCGAAGCAGCAACCGGGACCCACGGTTTAACGTGCCGTCCGAAGCACGGAAGCGTCCAGAAAAGCACCACTTGAAATTGGTCACCCATCCAATGGCTGACCGTGTCAGTTGTTGCTTAACCTCAGCGATCAGTTACGATCACTGAGGCCCGCTCGACTACGGACGCTTCATTTTTTTCCGACCCATTGGTAAAACAGACACAATAGATTTTTAACTGTCGCTGATTTCCCGGGATGTGAAAGGTTAATTATAATTTCATTAGATACGAGTTAATTACGACTGATAAACAAAATGTATAGAATATCCTTATAGGATATCTATACAGTGTGTTGTTTTTCGGACCCGACAAACTTGGGTGGTTTCTACGAGTAATTTTATCGAGAAAAAATCCCCATATGTGGGGGTCTAAGTAGCTTAAATTAGATTTTCTTCTTCTTTTAGAAAATCGTATCTCGAGATTTAAACGCCTTACGGACATGAAATAAAATGCTTTTATCCGCAAAAAGTCATTTCTATCCAATAAAAATATCCACAACATCATCATCATCATGTCATCTAACTCCATACCAAATTTAATTAAAATCGGTTCAGCCGTTTTGACGTGAAAAAGTAACAAACATACACACACACATACTCACAAACTTTCGACTTTATTATATGAGTAGGATATTTAGTTTCCTCGTATTCGTAATGAAAGCGCAGTGTTTAAGTTGGGTGAACTCCTTATTTACAGCGCCTTGGAGACTAAATAAAACGGTTTCATCCCTTGAGTAACACACACACGCACTCACGCCTTGTACTAATGTACTCCCTTGCGGGGTAGGCAGAGGTGCATTGCTGCACCCACTTTTCGCCAGAGTGTTATGTTAGTCCCAATGTAATAGGGGGCGGGCCTATTGCCATTTTTACGGGCACATCCAAGACCTGAGAACAAATATCTGTGTTTATACAAATATTTGCCCCAGCCGGGAATCGAACCCGGGACCATCGGCTCAGTAGTCAGGGTCACTAACCACTACGTAGGGAATACAATCCCGGCCTTTATTTGGGATCCCGGGATTTCGGGACTGGATGAAGACAATCCCGGGATCCCGGGATAGTCCCGGGATTAAGGTCACAAACAAAAACACGTCTAACGAATCAACGTTTTTAGGTTTATTGGAGACACAGTATTTATAATTTAACTTTGTCAGACCATACTTAGTTGAAAAAACCGGCCAAGTGCGAGTCGGGCTCGCGCACAAAGGGTTCCGTAGCAGCAAATATAATAAACTTATTATGTCATTACAGTTAAATCAACCTATCTCAAAAACTATAAGAGATACTTTGATCAAACCAAAAATCGTTGAAAGAGTTAATTAGCATGCATCACCTCTATTTTTTTTAGAATTTTATACCCCGTAGTTATAAAAATAGAGGGGGGGGGACATACTTTTTACGACTTTGAGAGCTGATATCTCAAAAACCGTTCACTTTAAGAAAAATGTTTTTTAGAAAACTTTATATCATTTTAAAAGACCTTTCCATTGATACCCCACACGGGTATGTACATCGAAAAAAAAAATTTCATCCCTCAGTTACATGTATGGGGGGCCCCACCCCCAATTCTTTTTTTTACTATTTAGTGTCATATTTTTGTAGCGGTTCATACAACACATATTCCCATCAAATTTCATCACTGTAGTACTTATAGTTTCCGAGTAAATCGGCTGTGACAGACGGACAGACGGACAGACGGACAGACGGACAGACGGATATGACGAAACTATAAGGGTTCCGTTTTTGCCATTTTGGCTACGGAACCCTAAAAACATATACTTCTTAAAAAAAGATAAACAATAGGCTACTTGACTCTTTAAAGTAGGTCTAATATGATTAATAATTGCTCTATTAGACCAAACAAAATAATCTATTATTTTTTTGGACCTTGCCAATTGCAAAACTTTAAATTAAAAGTTCTACTTTTCATAAACAGGCGAAAACGGTGTCAGCCATATTTGTTTATAAATTATCACATCTGTGACGTCACACGGGTAGAAAACAATCATTTCACATTTAACTAATGACAACAAAGCTACGAGAATACCCTTACATACAAATTTACCCTTTTTTGTCAATCCCGAAAATCCCGGGATTGGCAAATTTTAATCCCAAAAATTTCGGGACTGAAAAATGACCGGGATCCCGGGATCCCGGGGAGCGGGATCCCGGGCTTGTATTCCCTACCACTACGCCATTCGGTCGTCCCTTGAGTAACAAATAACAATCTAATATATTATGTTTCTGCCGACTGTACTTGGACTCTTGAGGGTGTATAATTAATGTTGTAGGTAGATCTAGGCATACCTAGGTCGCCCTGGGTAGTTGTTGCAAAATAAGTTTTAATTGTTTGTCATCACATGTAGGTTTTTTTAAACCCCTAAGGAATAAAGGGACTAATACGTTTGCCTTGTGTAGCAGGTTTAGGTATGTTACGTAACTACAGGTGTTGCAAAAAGGGTATAGGTACTAAGCCGACGGCGACGTGACTTTACTATGGAGAATGACTTTTTTTCGTGAATTTTGAAATTCCGATTTAATTTTTGGGCTTAGATATGCTTCACAGTGCACTTTAGAGATGCTTCACAGTGCACATGCGGGTTTCGGCTTAGTACTTATACCCATTTCACAACACCCTGTAGAAGTTAGCATTTTTTCAATTTGAAAGACGTAACGTAACGTACACCTACCTACCTACATTACTAATGTTCTTCCTCAAAGGGTAGGCAGGGGTGCACTGATACTACAGTAATTCGGTATGATAAGTAAAATTTTTTGATGCTAATTCCAAAACCGTTTCGAGATATTATCTTCTTAATAAGTGTCTCATTCTTATAAATTTAAAATATTCAAGGATTCCGATTATTTTAACAAAAATTAAAATATAATTTGTCCTTCAAGACGCTGCGCAAGGTTAAAGTTTCAACCAAAGAGAATAAAAATGTTTAATTGTTAAATGTCACTTCTGTCAATCTAAAGTGTAAATATTCACAGAGTTACGATCTTGATGACGTCAGCGGCTGCATGGTAGCGAATGACGTCATAAAATCGTCGAAGAGCCGATCTTTAATTATTTTTTATTAAATTAACGAGAGCAGTAAAATAAAAAATATTCAAATTAGTGTCTCAAATTCCAACATACTTCAATTTAAAATTATAAAAACAATCACCATAAAATTACTTAACATACCGAATAGTTTTTGACAATAACACAGAATAATATTAAGTATTTGACATAATTACGACTGGATTAAGTTATTGTTGCAAAGTTAGCTTGGTCGGACTCTAAGCAGTTACGGTCGTACGACTCTTCTGTAGCGTTCCCATTTTTCTTGCCGATGTTAATGTCGTGTATCTAATAATTAATTAAGGGGATCCCTAAAGCTAAAATGCTAAAGTCGGCTTGATATACTTGATTAGATTGGAAAAACGGTGGCTTCTATCACATTGATAAAAATATATTTTGTAGCAGAGGGTATACTGAACATGTTGGTTGCTTATAAATTGGTGCAGGATTATAATAAGTATGTTAAAAAAAATTGCAAACACACCATGTCTTTTGCCATTTTTTGACTTATTATGAAAAAACCCTCGAAATCAGAGGGCCCATTTTCATGGAATCTTATATGTATGTGTAGGTAATTAAATTCTTAACAAAGTTACCTTAAAGAGTTGGATTTAATGGACCAGAAGTCAACTTTTTTTGCAAAAAACTAATAAATTCCGGTTTAAAAATGATGACACCGTGACAGATTTTAGATTTCTTCAGTCGTCGCCCTGGTGGCGGCCTGTTAGGAGCGATACCCACGCCATTTTATTTTTTATCAAATATTTCACAAAAACTGATTAAATCAACAAATTATGACTACAAGTATTATAATACATATGCATTTGCTATGGAAAGTTAATTTTCTAATCATTTTAGATGCAGAAAAGCCGAAAATTCTTAGAAAATATTTCGCCTTTTCGATTTGTTTACATTTTTTACTATAGAGTTACAGATGCATAGATAAAGGTAAACATTGCACATAATGACACTTATTAGATTCTCCGAATAAGAACTATACGGTCAATGCAGTATGCCAAAGCGCGAGCCTGTTTATATTCTGAGGGGTAATTTATTTTATTTTAACGGTTGTGTATGGTAGGTAAGCTACACAATATACAGGGTGTTGAAAAGTAAGTTCATAATTTGTTTTATTTGAAACCAAAAACCGTAGTTAATTAAAAATATATATATTTTAAGATGTGGTAGTCTGTACACTACAGGTTGTTAAAAATAAGTAAGTATTTTTAAAAATTTAAGATCTAAAATTTACATAATTTTTTAAATCTATTTAACAAGCTTTGCAAAAAAGCGGTTAAGTGCGACTGTATCTCGCCATGAAAAAAATGAAATGTTTACTGTAGCTATGAATTTTATGCGTTACAAGTGGAATAAAATACCGCATAATATTATGTACAACTATGTAAGAGCCTAGTTTAAAAAAAAAAACTCATAAGAAAATATTAAATACACAGGTTTTTTAACCCCTGAAGGAAATAGAGGGGTGTTATAAGTTTAAAGTAAGGGCTGAATTTTTTTTTTAAATTAGGGTGATAGGTAACGTATATTTTTAATGATTTTTTCAAATAGATAAATGTTATACCATTTTTAAATTGCCATAAAATTACCTATAGTTATAGTTATAGAAAAGGGCAGGGCTACCAGTGCCCATTCGCCACTGCAACCTAAAAGATCTATAAATTATGACTCCCCATGCCGAGTCTCACTCTACAGGCCCAGGTCTTTTATAAACCTGATATTACCTATACCTATACAGGATGTTGCAAAAAGGGTATACTGTGCCGAAAGGGTTTGACTCAGGGGTTATTCTGAACAACTTTTGTTCTCCAAGTATGGAAATTCTCGAAAAATAAATTCGGTCTCTATAGTAAAAAGTCACGTGATCGAATAAGTTTCTATGTAAAAGGTTTTGTTACGTGAATTTTCAAAATTGTAGAAGAAAAGTGGATCAGAATGGCACCTAAATCCACTTTTGGCTAAGCTTTATACCCTTTTTTCAATACCTTGTATAAAATATCGTCAGCGTCACCTTAGATCGTAATCATCGTAACTCCTCGTGACCAAATTTTAGAGGAGACAAAAATACTGTTTTATTTGTAGTTCTAGTTGGCATACTACCCACCTAAAGTTTTTTTTAACTAGCCTAAAAATGATTTGTTTAGACAGTCTATCTTCCTGTTCAACCGCAGCCTGAGTGCCAGTGACTCAATGACCGAAAGGAGGCCATTAGTGCTCCTAAATAAATAAAGCAGGCCTGTAGATTATCTTTCAGTGTACCGACACATCTGATTGCTGTAAGAGCCTGATAAGCTCTTCGAACGAGTCATACCTCTGTGGTGGTACGGTTTCGACCTTTCGGACAGTCAGTTTGGCATCCGAAATGCGGATTCGAATAGTGGGTACAATACTTTGCGTTCGTTCACTGTCGGAGCAGGATAAGAACCACGGGCGAGTTGTTGCGCTGGCTGTTTGCTTAAAAATAGTAACCGCGTTCAACTCTATCCCCTAGAGGGCGAACCTTTAGGGCGGCTCTTGTATACCATCACTTGTCTTCTTATCTGCAGAAAATTGACAGAGGTCATACGTGTCTAACAAGTACCTACATTAAGGATGCGAAAAGAGAGGGTTTGTTTTCACAGAAGAAGTTCAGTTGCGGAGTTCCACAGCGGTAGGTCTTGGACCCCTCTGCTGTGGAACTTGGCATACAACGCGGTCCTGCAAATCAAGCTCGCAAACGGCGTTAGCACAGTGCATTTTTCTAATGTCACACAGGTCGTGAGGTAGGCTGAGAGCCTCCTTCGGGGATGACATCCCAATGATTCATTACGAAAAAATTGCTGCAGCTGTGCTCGCCATGCAGTGCATGGGCTACTTCCGAATCTGGGGGGCTGTTGCAAAGGAGTCCGTTGCCTCTATACGGTACGGGTTCCGTGTGATCTATGATCCTTCCGGGAGCACCTGTCTTGTCAAGTCGAAGAGAAAGGCTCGTATTCGACGCAACCTGCAGTACTGGTGGGATTGGTTGGAGGGCAGGACAGCAGGAAGCTGCAGCAGCCGTCATGCTGTGATTCGACGCATAGATGCAAAAAAAATTGAAAGTAACTTCATGTTAATAAAATATTAGATCTTAATTTAACAACATAACATTGCAAAAAAAAATTAACATTGTTGAGTATGTTATTGTAATTTACTAAAGTAGTAATAAAAACAAAGGCTTATTGCATAGTTTTCGTTCACGTTCGCCTACATCGCACGTTGTATATGAGAATAAAGGGTAATTACTAAGTTTTCTTGTTTAAAAATCACGGTTTGGGGTTTAGAGGAAAACAAATGGTAAAATGCGGAATACAGTTTTTTTTTTCGAATAAAGAGGAAAACATGTGAATTCAAAAAACGTTTCTATTGACACCAAAGAGTACTTTTCGCCGAGAAAAGCGGAGTTACAATGTTTGCGATCTAAAGTGATGATAGAACTAGAACTTATTTTTTCAGTTCACCTGCTGTTGAGTGAAATCGTAATTAGGTAAATGACTCCTTGACATGAAAATAACCTTTTTTTTATAATCGTTATTACAAAACCGTTTTTTTTAATACAGCAATATTTGTAGGTGTACTTACAGTGAGCAAAAGAGCGCAGCAAGGTGTAAATTTTTTGGTTTTTAAGAAACAAAAATATTATTTCTATCATATCCCAAATACACATAAGTACTTAAAAAAAAACACACACACACTCACGCCTTGTACTAATGTACTCCCTTGCGGGTTATTATTTTTCTGGTGACCTCCCCATATCCCTTTGCCAGCACCTTTTGTGACACCCTGTATATGCAGAGTTCGGCAAACTACTGTTCTGCTTTTGAAACACCAAAAAAAACAGGTCGGCTAACTAAAAGGTCACGTGACCAAAAAAAAATTATATGAAGAAGCGTTTTTTTCACGAATATAAAAAATTACGTAGGATAAAAGTTTTTCAGAGTGACGCCTGAGTAACGCCCTTTCGGCTAACTATACTTTTTTTATTTAATATTCTTATACCTCACACGGGGGCAGAGTTTAATACAACACCCTGAACTATTAAACTCTGATAATATTTTCGCGATTTTTTTACATTCTGATTTCATTTCCTGTCTTAGAAATAACATCAATAACATGCTGCACACGTAGGTTTCGGCATAGTATTAAACCCTTTTTGCAACAACCTGTATAAATATCGGCACGGGTACGACTTTATATATAATTAATTATTAAATATTAAAAATACTTTCAAATAAAAATAAATATTTTCGTATCACAAAACAATATTACTTACTTAGTATATTTTTAACAAAGTGGCATGTCTTCACTTTTATGTTTTCGAGTACTATGTTAAAATTTCATGTCATTGTCCGGAGAACGCCCCGCATACCTCAACCCCCCCTCACTAGATTTGACAGATTCTGATTTTCTTCCAGCTTTAGTGACAGCCTTAAGTAATTAAATTAATAATGTAATGACTAACAAAATAATTTATCAAGTCAATATCGAACCCGGAAAATACATGTTTACTGATAGTGGAAACCTATTTCGGCCTCCAACTCACAGACCGTGTGGCCTAATGGATAAGGCGTCGGACTTCGGATCCGAAGATTGCAGGTTCGAGTCCTGTCACGGTCGAATCCATATCTCTTTTTGGTTTTTTTATATTTTTTTTACTGCCCATCTGCATGTTGAGTGCAAGTTTTTACAACGTTCGAAGAGCGCTAAGTAAACGTTAATTTGTATGGCGCAGGAGAGTCGCCACCTAGCGGTAATCGCGTACTAACTCCGCGCCATACAATTTTGGGTTTCACTACTCAATCGATTACGAAAAACCTACACTAATCCCTCTGAAAGATATACGAGTACATACTTCATAAACGAGCGATAAGTGACATAAAAAATAAGTAATCTTCATCATCATCAGCTCGCAGTTGTCCACTGCTGGACATAGGCCTCTCCCAAGCAGCGCCACAAGCCACACCACACACTGTCCTTGCAGCCTCCTATTCGAAGTAGGTTCTGCCTAGCCGAATAGTATTTCAGGTAATGACCTATAGAGGTGGTTAAATAAGTGTAAATACTTGCACCAACATATTAAATCTAGATTTAGGTCCTGTTCCACAATGTCTGGTTAGTGGCTACTTGTCAGATAAAATACATGCTGTCACTGTCAAAAAAATAATAACAGAGGGTGACAGCATGTGTTTTATCTGACAAGTAGCCACTAACCAGACATTGTGGAACAGGGCCTTAGTGTCAAATTTTATATGGATTGACGTTTCTTAAATCGAGATTTGACACTTAAGTCTAGATTGAATATGTTTCTGAAAGTGGCCCTAAGTAAAGTTATGGTGGCAATGCAATGTAGAGAAGTGACTGAAAATTGTTTTGGTATAATACCTACTTTTAACAACGCACCTACCTACCAAAATCGAAGCCAAAGCAGTAGCCCTTGTTAAGAAAAAAGCAATTAAGGCACTAGCACACTGGGCTCGTTAGAGCGACACGTGCGGCGCGCGTGCGGTCAGCGCGCAATGTGCACCCGCCTTTATGTTCCTAATTTGAACGTTTGACGTTTTTAACAGCTTTTTAAAATAATTATGATCCGGTTTTATTTATATACTCAATAAGGTTGTGTATTGCATAATCTAATATCTACCCAACATATCTTACTTACTTACTTATCTAGTTAAGTACTTACTTATTTTTCGTTTTCATGACGTCGCGTTTCGGCAGGTAGGTACTTCAACTTATAGGTGGTAAAGTACTTTTTAGTTTGACGCTTATATGCTTTAGTTTCTTTAGAACTCGCTTCGCCTCGAAACTCAACTAAAGTTACTGCTAGCGCCACCTAGTGACGAGTAGCAAAACTACATTTCTCTACTAACTTTGTAAGAAAACCTAGACCACAAAAACTAGACGTTGGGAGTTGAGGGATGACTCTTACAAGATGAATTAGGTCTCGGCTCTCATACGTGAGGCTGCGGGTTCAAACCCTGCCATGTATATGCCTGCGATTAATACCACATACTCTTGCGGTGAAGGAAAACCTCGTGAGGAAACCTGCATAACTAGATCTAGCACATCTAGATATGTGAACCCATAGTGGACCAGCGTGGTGGTAAATGGCCCAAGCTTAGGCATACGCACAAAGGTTCCATTCGAGAGAGCCAGGTGCAGGTACTGACACCCCCACAGAGAATAGAATAGAATACATACCACTTTAATCGCACCACTGAGCTTGATAGTTTCAATACAAGTATTGAAACTATCATCTTCACCCTGCAAATCATGGAGATGTTATCAACTTAAATCTTAAATGCATAAAAAAAAACAACAAATTAAAAATACCTTTTTATTCTTATACCTTAACTTAACTAACCTAAATGTAAAATTAAAATGCAAGTTTCTTCATTAACAAATACATGTGTTGGTCCACTTCAAATCCGTGTAAATTGTTAGCATCTCCTTGCAGTCTCATAAGGAGGCCTCCAAAGGAGACATATGCAGCTAATCTCGAAGCTGGCTCCATTGTAGCTTCGTCCCCTTCTATCCTGTAATAAAAGATAGATATTTTGATGTTAATTTAGAGGTTGTGACTACTGTCATGAATCATGGGATCCTGGGTTTAAAACTTATTATTGTACTACTAATAGTTAATTTACGTTTGGATTTTTGGCCGAAAAATGGCAAACATTTTATATATTTATGATGGTGGATCATCTTGTGAATCCTGCGTAGATAACTTATCTGACAAAATCTTTTCATTTCGGAGGCAAACCCTAGTGCAGCCTTATTGTTCGTCACCGAAACGCTAAAAAGTTCATGTAATGTTCAAAAACTTATCGATAATCGTAAAAAACAACCAAAAACATGTCAATGTTGTGACAAAGCTAACCTATAAACTTTGCCGGACATCACGTATTCGAAGCTGTCGGCGCGGTTCCCCTCCGTCTCCAGCGGGTTCCATTCACCTCCATCAGGGTACCCGTTCTCTCTCAGAGTCGTAGCAAGCACCAGACGGAACTTATCACCCAGCTCCATAGGGTAAATCCACGAATTTATGTCCAAAATTAAGTCCATTTTGAAAGACTCTGATTCACAATGTAATCGACTGACACGGTCGAATTTCTTGCCTTCAGGGTCCATGTCTTTCACATTGAATATATCCTCGAATAATACACCAGCCATGGTGTTTGTTTTTATTGGAAATTAATGAAAAATAATTTCAAACTGCTCGGAAGCAAGCACAACACAAGTTTTAACACCACAGATTATCTGACTTAATTTGACAGATAAATTTGTGTTTTCTATTCTGTAGACGCCACGCCATCGTGCATTCTTGCCCGAGCATTATTATTTATTAAACCAACCCATGTTTTACCTTGCGAAAAATATATTATTATATATAAAAATATATTTACTGCAGTTGGGAATCAAACCCCATCTCCAGTCATAAAGCTGTATCCATAACTAATTTATAATTATTCCAAGAAATGAAATGTAATCTGTGCGCATCTGACCACAATGTGCGATGCTTGTCAAAAAGCGACATCTGACGGACTAAAAAAAGTTTTGCTAACCTCAAACAACAACGTTGCGCATCCCGCACGTGTTGCTTCTGCCGCATTCAAAAAATCATAATTTACAAACAGTGGACCTAAATAGGTCATTGAATTACTTATTAAAGTCCGCTCCGCCAGCGGCAGTGACTTGACAACAGACGCGCGATCACAAACAGAAATGACGGACGTTTTAGCACCCGGCAACGACGTGCTGTCTGAGAAGAAGAAGAAGAAAAACAAGGATGGCGTGTCCCTGGGCGCCTTCCAGAAGATCGGAGACTTCAAGATCGAGCCCTCCGAGAGCGTGGGCAAGCTGGACACGGCGTACTGGCCGCTTCTGCTGAAGAACTTCGACCGACTCAATGTGCGCACTAACCACTACACCCCGCTGCCCTTCGGACACTCGCCCCTCAAGCGGCCCATCGCCGACTACGTCAAGTCCGGCTTCATCAACGTGGACAAGCCGAGCAACCCGAGCTCCCACGAGGTCGTCTCCTGGATCAAACGCATCCTGAAGGCGGAGAAGACTGGCCATTCTGGCACCCTCGACCCCAAGGTCACTGGGTGCCTCATCGTGTGCATAGACAAGGCCACCAGGCTCGTCAAGTCTCAGCAGAATGCGGGGAAGGAGTATGTGGCGGTGTTCAGCCTTCACTCTGCTGTTGAGAGCATCAAGAAGGTCACTCAAGGGTTGGAGAAGCTTCGGGGAGCTCTGTTTCAGCGTCCTCCATTGATATCAGCTGTGAAACGACAACTGCGTGTGCGGTCTGTGTATGACAGTAAACTGCTTGATTTTGATGCGGAGAGAAACATTGGAGTATTCTGGGTGAGCTGCGAGGCTGGCTCATACATCCGTACCATGTGTGTGCATCTCGGTCTTTTCCTCGGTGTTGGTGGGCAGATGATTGAGCTGCGACGAGTCAGGTCCGGCATCCAGGGAGAAGGGGAGGGCATGGTCACCATGCATGACATCTTGGATGCTCAGTGGGCTTATGAAAACCACAAAGATGAGACCTACCTCAGAAGAGTCATCAAGCCTCTAGAAGGACTATTAATCGCTCACAAAAGAATATTCATCAAAGACAGTGCAGTTAACGCTGTCTGCTACGGTGCTAAAGTCCTGCTGCCTGGTATTTTAAGGTACGAGGATGGTATTGAAGTTGACCAGGAGATTGTAATAGTAACAACCAAGGGAGAGGCTGTTGCTTTAGCTATTGCATTGATGACCACATCCACAATGGCATCCTGTGACCACGGAGTGGCAGCCAAGCTGAAGCGAGTCATCATGGAACGAGACACCTATCCCAGGAAGTGGGGACTCGGACCAAAGGCTTCTAAGAAGAAGCAGCTCATCCAGGAAGGAAAATTAGACAAATTTGGCAAGCCCAATGAGAACACACCCTCCCAATGGCTGAACAGCTACGTTGACTACAAAGTTAAGAATGAAACTGAAAACGGTAATGGTAACGCAGATGAGGAAGGCGAGACAAGCAGGAAGAGAACAGCGAGCACTGCCAACACGGATGATCCCAACAACTCCGTAGAAGTTAAATCCGAAAAGAAAAAAAAGAAGAAGAAGAAGGATTTAGATGAGACAGCAGAGGGTGACACCACGATGGAAGCCGGGGATGTGACGCAAGACGGAGACGACTCAGTACGCAAAGAAAAGAAGAAGAAGAAAAAGAAAGACAAAGAGCAGGAAAGAGAGGAAGAATGAATGAGTACAGTGATATTTTTAGATGATATAATGTTACACAACATTCACAAGTTAAATTTTAAACCATAAATATTGTTGACTGTGGATTTTAGAGTTTAACTTGTGGATCAGCCTCTCATACGAACTTAAACTAAATTTATGTTTTGCATAAATGTCTATTTTGTTAAGCTGTTTTCTTAAATGCAAAGGATTGATTCCTTATGTTTTCTTAATTACATTTGACTAATGGTTGCCTTATCAGATTGTTGTCTTGCTATTTTTAATTGTTGAAACAACTTTAAACTAATATTTGTATATTTACGGGTATGAAGCATTTTTAAGTACCTATAATTACCATGTTTTCACAGTGCTATAGAGTATATTCTCTACTGTGTATTTGCCTTATAAGTGAGTTTTAATTATTCAAACAGCTTATACCAATAGCTTATGGCTTCTGGACATACCTAATAGTTTATAAGAGGAATACAGTCAAATGTAGATAGTTTTAAGTGAAAAATGTTTTATTAACTCGATGGAGACCTTGGTCTTGAATAAAGTTAAGATATGAATTAGAATTTTGTTTTTATTTTCACACAAATAGGATAAGTTTTGGATAGGTACTAAAAACAGTACAGTCAGCTTTATATGTAAGAAGAAAAAATACTACGAAAGGCGTTATTCACTTCAAAGTTATAGCACCTAACGTAGCATAAAGCCCTTGATGGATAAAAATACATGGCATTATTTAGTCTCGCTACTCGATACGAGATGGCGCTGTAAGTCACATAAAATTTACAAGTTTTATTATGTCGTACCATACGAAGTAAATAGGATAAAAAAATAAAACTAACAAATAAAAGATAATCCATTGAAGTTGTGAAACTAATAGAATCATTGATGACGTTTTTTACATTTTAAAATAAAAAAATGTAATAAGATATCTCTCACGCAACACGCAACCAATAATGTCTTTCTAATCTAATGTCAAAAATATTTTCTTTGATGTTATGTACACAAAACAAAATACTGTTTAGTGATTAAATTTTCTTGAGTTTAAATAATGAATTTGTAGTAAAACATTAATACAATGAACGTGTTTGAAACCTTAATAAATGAAGAGTTATTTTCAATTGAATATTTACAGCAAAATGACGTGTGTAGACTTTGCTGGTGCAAATCTGCGGAAAGAGAAATCGCTGAAAACATTACAGAAACTGAAGAAAACAATAGCGAACGGCTAGCGGACAAAATTAGTTACTGCTTGGACATTTTCATAGCACCAGATAGCGGTCCCAGCAAGGTCTGCCAGCCCTGTGTAGATAAACTCGAAATTTTCCACAAGTTCAAAATCCTATGTAAACAAATAGACTTTAAATTAAATGAACTGTTACAAAGCATAGACGATAAAACCTGCATATCGAAATCAGTAAAAAATACAATTCTGAAGGATGAAATTCATGATGAATGGAATGAAATAGATGCTGAACCTAAGACGGAATCCATTGACGAATTTTTGGAGCTCCTCTGCCCTTCTGACCCTGTCAGCGACGACGAGATACCTCTCAAACAGATAAAGAAAAAGAAAACAAACAAAAAGGTTAAATTAAAAAAGAAACTAAAGTCTTCTAGCTCCATCAAATGCTACATTTGCCTTATAGAGTTTGACACCGAAGAAGATTTCGTTTCTCATAATGCAATGTCCCACGGGATAGAAAAAAATGGTTTTAAGTGTTTTGGCTGTGAGAAAAGGTTCAAGTCTAGGCAAAGTAGAGTCGGCCATGAAACACATGTCTGTAAGTACCTTAAAGATGGGTACAAGTGTGCGAAATGTGATATATTCCTGCCTTCCCGCAGCTCTTACGAAAGACATTTAAACAGTCACAGAAGGAGTTCAACTGGTGCCCTAGATGTCGTTATAAAATGTACAAAGTGCTCAGAAAGTTTTAAAACAATTGAAGCATTGAAAATACACAAGGAAACTCACCAGCCGGTGAAGAAGAAATATGTTTGTGAGGTGAGAGGCAGCCTCTTTATTCTGTATTCATAAGGTACTTGTCCACCTATCGGTATTGTATGTATCGCACACATCACATCAAATGTTTTGTACTATGGATCCACTGTATTGGCACCATTGGAATTTTCTGATGCAACCTCTGCAGATTGGTGGTCAATTTTGTATGACATTCTAACCAATACCAATATGTGGATGCTTACCTTTACTCATTTGTTTCCGTAACTGATTATTAGATAAACTTACTAAAAATAGCCATTTGCTATACAGCTATTTACTGTGCTGTCCTGTAAAAATAGCAAAGTACTTATTCTGTTTTTATGAAAAAAAAAATACAAATTAAAAACATTTCTTCAAGAAACTATTATTTTATCTTTGTTCATAATATTTATAGCAACATCTTTTTATTTATGGATTATGTTTATGGATAACAATATTTTTCAATATGTCCTTACTGTTGAAGTAATTGGCACCAAATTTACATTAAATCATTTAAGTATATTAAATAGTCTAGCTGTTCCCGCCAGCTTCGCTTCGCCTTAAAAAGTTTTCCCGTGGGAATTCCGGGATAAAAAATAGCATATTTTCTTTCTCAGGGTCTAGACCATATATGTATACCAAATTTCATTCAAATCTGTTCAGTACTTTTGGCGTGAAAGAGTAACAGACAGACAGACTGACAGACAGACAAAGTTTCTTTCGCATTTATAATATTAGTTAGGATATCTCTTCCATCTAAAGGTTGTCTGGTAGAAATTGCTTAAGACATAAGGCCACCTTATTGTGTGAGTAATTTTATAAAGACTGAGTATTGTAATAGCTTTTTTATTTAGATTTTGCAAACATGCTATCAGTATGTGTACTATGAGCAGTTATGTTGAGAGACTTTGGCTTGGTAAGGTAGCCCTCCCAGTGTCAGGCACCGTTTATTATTTGCTTCTCCTTTGATAGGTTATACCATGTGTGCAGCCTCTTCAGACATCTGTGCCTCAAGTGCGAGTTTTTTCACCTATCGAGAAGTGAAATCGAAAACGCAGATTTGTATGGCACGGAGCGAGTACAGCTACTTACCGCTAGGTGGCGTCTCGCGCCATACAAATTTGCGTTTTGATTTCACTTCTGGATGGGCGAAAAAACTCGCACTCGAGGCTCTGGTCTTAGGTGGATTGTAATAGTAATCTAAAATCTATCTATCTATCATGGCAAGCAGATTGTCCGCTTTTAGCCTCTAAGGTGGGCTATTATGCGTGAAACACCTATGGCGTGACTAGCTATTAAGCCACCCAAGCTCACGCCAGAAAGCCAGTAGACAACCTAGGTTGCTTATGACTTCCCAGAGGGACCCCAGAGATCTGGAGGGTTGTTGATCGTAGTGTGGAATAGTAAAGGTAGACTGGAAGAAATCGCGTTAAAGCGATAAGTCCGCCTTTGTGTACATAGACTGTCAACCTGTAATGATCTGTACCTACTTTGTATGTTTCTATGTGTATGCAATAAAGAGTTTAAATAAATAAATATTTCCATTAACATTTCCAGAGTTGCGGCAAAGTGTTCACCCGCCACGACTACCTGTCCAAGCACAAGCTCACGCACTCCGGCGCGAAGCAGCACGTGTGCGCGCAGTGCGGCTTCCGCACCTCGCAGCGCTCCTCCCTCACTATACACATCAGGTACTTTACAGTGTTCTATCAGGGTAGCCTTAAGGTGATGTGTAAGGTTAACTAGACCAACAATTGAAAAAAAAATCACAACTTACACTTCATCATTTCATTTAAACAGCAATGCAATCTGAAATAACTTGTATCGGAGTATCTAGAGCTAAACTAGGATGTGCCACGCGCAGAAAGGACTGGCCAGTCAATCAATATACTTATACCAATTTTAGCAGTGTAGCTACTCAAGCCAATAGACCACCACTGTGCTCTGGACTAGATAAGGAACCAGATAAATGTCACTCAGGGAGGGTAATTTCATGCATACCACCATGAGTTAACTCATCTCTATACTTAGCAAAAGCCCAATTTAGATACCTTACTTATCCAATCACCGCTGGGAGCAAAGGGCCAAAGTACAATGCCTCCACTCCATAAATATATGACCTTCATTTAGTCCTACTTAGATCATCATCATCATCACGACCCATAAGATCCCGACTGCTGGGGCACAGGCCATGGCCTAGTCCACCACGCTGGCCCAGTGCAGGTTGGTGGACTTTCCTATTTAGATACTTAATACTTATTGATCTGTTTCCCCTGCCCCCGCAGGAAGCACACCGGAGAGCGTCCGTTCAGCTGTGACCTGTGCCCGCAGCGCTGCGTGTCCAGCTCCAACCTGCTGGCGCACCGCCGCCGCCACGGGGGGCTCAAGAACTTCGAGGTAACTCCGTCTATACTGCATTATTTATACTTGGCATAACAGGTAAACAGGGGGCTCAAGAACTTCGAGGTAACTATACTGCATTCATTGATATTTGGCATACAAGGTAAACAAGCTTAATGTGTCTGCGGATTCAAGAACATTGAGGTAACTCCATCTATACTGCATTATTTATACTTGGCATAACAGATAAACAAGCCAGCGCCACGGGGGCCTCAAGAATTTTGAGGTAAGGTTGACCTAGAAGCTGAATCTAGAAGTTTTAATCTAATAATCGCTAATGACGGCCGTTTCTGGCGGTATCTTCGGCAAACTTCTACATTCGAGATACCAGGGATTAGGAAGTAGGTCCTAAAAATTAGAATTAGCATGACGAGGTGGCCTTGGCAGTTTTTGAAAAAACGCTTTCAAACGGAAGTTATGATATTTATCGACTGGCGGCGCTAGTTTGCGTATAATAAGCACCTTAAGCTATAGTCAGGACAGATTTTAAGATATAATTTATGATTATTCACTGGAGGAAATTAAATTTAACAAAAAAGAAATAGGTAATAAAATCTTTATTTTTCCAGTGCACAATATGCAACAAAAAGTTCGGCTACAAAGCGAGCCTGGACGAGCATTTTGCGTCAACACACGACCGCTCGTCGACGCACGCGTGCCAGCTCTGTGGCGCCAACTACTCGCGCGTGCGCGGCCTCAAGCGCCATCTAGCGGCCAAACACAGAGTACACGACAAGAAGGAAGACAAAATAGGTGAAAAACTGCCTGAAAACACGGAGGGGAGTGTAGATGTTTTTAAAGACTGTGGAAAAGTAACGGAAAATACAGAGGTGTATAAAAATGTAGAAGAAGATTTCTTTGTGAAGCTACGGGCGGAGGAGTTTGTGAAAGTGACTGAGAACAGTGATGTGAAGGGTTTGCTGTGTAAATAAGAAAATCGGTGTAAATATGTAAGTTATTCTATCATCATTTTGTATTGTGGCAATAGAAAACTTAGGTAAACATGTAGGTATGTTATTATTTTGAAACCTTTCGCCCTTATGAGTCATTTAAATAAAATTACCATCATCAGCCTATAAACTTCCTCGTAGTCTTCCAAGGAGCATTACAACATTCTGGATGTAGGTATACATACATCACATCACATCTTATCACTGACCATAACAAACATGTAGTTGTAAGTGGCGCCATCTAGTGTCGAGTAGTAAAACTACCTCGTTGTTTTTTCTCGTACCTTTTTGTATCGTAGATACATCATAAGTATTCTTACTGCCGCTACACGGATTCCTTACCGACGTAGATAAACGTCACTATATCGTGATTTGCCATAAATACGGCGCTGTGATTTGTGGAATGCGCATTAAACGTGTTTATCGACGTCGATAGTACCTACAACTGGGATTTAAAAGCTAAATAGGACAAATTGAAACACAGACTTAATTTATTTACATTGATTTTATTATTTTAATACTTGTCTCAGATAAAAATAAAAACTTCGGGAATTTCATTCACTATACACAATCATTAAATGGTAAAATATAAATCGTCACCTAAGTTATTCAGTTAAATTAACTCATTTAAATCTTAGTAGGTAAATATGGATACATAAATAATACACACCCCCTCATTCATAGAATAGTTACAATACGTTTTAACTAATAAACTGTTTTGTCCCTCTCTGTCAAAGAACAAATTATTCTTTGTCGGAGAGGGACAAAACAGATTATAAGTTAAAACGTTCTGTAACTTCTGTATGAATAAGGGGGACAATATCGTTATCGCTCACAGCAAAATAGAGAGGTATGGTTTACCTATGATAGAAATAATTCAGACACAAATTGAATACATAATGCAGGGTGTCCCAGCTTAAGAGCACATCAGAAAGGTAACTCAAGTCGTTATTCTGTGGCCTTAGGGTGATTTATACCAAATAATCTCTCTTAGTCTAGCTCTGATTCTATCATGTCAAAGCAAGGGATCAATAGAATTAAATACGTTTAAATTTTTGGTGCAACCCAAAATGTAGGTTTATCATTACTGATCGGGTAGTGAAACCTTACGCAAAATTTTATGGCGCGAAGCTAGTGCAGCTACTAACCGCTAGATGGCGACTCTTCCACACCATCCAAATTCACGTTTACTCGCCGATTCTCATACGGTGTAAACTCACACTCACCATAACAAATTTAGTTCTATGGCTTTTAGAAATTTTTGAGACGAGTTGTGTCACTGACGACCGAAGGACGTAGTGTTTAGTGTCCCTGACTTCTGAGCCGAAGGTCCCGGGTTCGATTCCCGGCTGGGGCAGATATTTGTTTAAACACAAATATTTGTTCTCGGGTCTTCGATGTGCCCGTAAAATGGCAATAGGCTCGCCCTCTATTACATTGGGACTAAACATAACACTGGCGAAAAGTGGGTGCAGCAATGCACCTCTGCCTACCCCGCAAAGGAGTACATTAGTACAAGGCGTGAGTGTGTGTGTGTTGTGTCACTATCTTTTACATGTACCCTTAAACTGGGACCCCCTGTATATGTTTTTTATTGGCAGGCCGATTGCTTATTCATACATTATCAAATTCACTATTATTTATACCTAATCTACACATGAAAAGGAAAAGGATGGATGTATCTATCACTGACAATTTATAAACTAGTTAGCTACGTTAAGGTAAGACCCTTACACATTTAGATATTTTCCTAACATGTAATGAATGGTATAGTACCTACTTAATCAAAATTTTGACCAAAATCCTACCATCTTTAGAAGATTCAAACAATTACTAACCTTAGGGATAGTATCTACGGAATTGTAGTTTTTTTGTAATTTTAACATCAATTCGAAAAAAAAACTACTTTGCAAAACATGTTTGGAGGCAAAGACATGATAATTTTGGCACAGGTTTAAAAATTTTACACTTTTTTGGATTAAAAAAAACTATTACCTCTTTTAGATAGACTTTTGACTTTATGACCATTGATATTTACTAAAGTTATTTGCTTTACCTGAAAAACGAACTTTATATACTTACTTACTAAACTCTGTTTTTTAATCTCGACTGTCCCGCCAATAGAACGATACGTCACTTAGTCGCGAGACAATCGAATGTTGATAAACCTTTCTGAATCTGTCAATTTAGTATCTGAAATGAGGGATTTGCAATCTGTAAAACATTATGGAAGTATTTTTTACCCGGTGAAATAGTTTTTTTACAAATATTAATTGAAAAATATTTTACAAATTAATAAGTACTTAAATCTATTTACTTACCTACATATATACTTAATTTATTTTAAATTTACTTAGTTAAAATTATGTATTTTATAAATAAACTAAACATATTGTCAAATAGAGGAACTTCACTCGATTTATAGCTAAGTATGATTTTATATATTATTTACATTTTCAAAATATATTTTGACTAGTCAACTTTAAAAAACATAATATCGATTATCTACAAATAAAAAAGTTTTCTTTTAAAGATTTACTAGTCAAGAAACAGCAAAGTGATCACGAAAATAAAAAAAATAAAAAAAACGATTTCAGCTCCCCTAGTGGTCACTAGCGAAACTAAATGTAATGACTTTATGTAGTCTCGCTACTGCACGCTAGTAGAGCTGGGATCGTCTATTTCTTATAAGGAATCGAATTGAAATGCCTAAGAGCTATGTTTATTTAATTTAATATTAAGTATAGAATTTGTTCAAACTACTTCTAAACAAACTTATAGAAATTATAATTTATTACATTGTTTTAACTTAAATGCTTAATAAAAACAAAATACGACGAATTATTACTCATTAAAAAATTATTCAATATTTTCACACAATCTTTCATCTCATCTATGAGAACCAGAATATAATTATTCTGAGAAACCCGAACAACATAATTATACTTACAGTCCAACTGTAAAAGTCGTGACAACGGAAGTGGATCCTAACTAATTGTAAGATCGTATTTAATCGATCTGTTATATTTATTAAAGGAGAAATCCGTTAAACATCCATAATCAATCGGTATTTTATTTTTAATATGTATGTAAAAGTAAGTAAATAACCGATGATCATAAAAAGTGTTAGCAAAATAACACTCTTTGATGTCAGGACTTTATAGTTTGACTGCAGCTACTTTGTAAAATACAGCATGAGCCCTATGATAGCTGTCAATACATGCAATTTTATTGGCATTTTTAGGTAATATTCAAGATAAAACTTGAGTTATTCACCAGCCATAAGCATCTGTCAAGGAAATGTCATAAGATTCATGCTGTATTTAACCAAAAAAGTATTAACAAAAAAAAAAACTTTCAAATCATCGCTTCCGTCCGTTCGGAAATGCAGCGATCACAGGATTCGATACTATTTTCGAATCTACACAAACATATGGAAAAAACACATGTCACTTTTGGAACTGACAAATTTGCCTTACACTTTGACAATGACAGTTGACGATACTGTTCTTTTCCCATATGTTTGTGTAGATTCGAAAATAGTATCGAATCCTGTGATCGCTGCTCAGTAGGGCAGATCAATCTTCGTGAATTCTCCGTTCAGAAATCAGTAGGGCAGATTCTCTCGCAGAAAAGCCTGCTTCCTGTACCCGCGCTGCAGACACTTGCCCCACCACGAGCGCTTGGTGCAGATCTTGGTGGGCTTCAGCACGAAGCACTTGGTCTGCACCACGTTGAAGAACAGCTTGCCCACCATGTTGGACACGGAGGTGTCGGCCAGCTTGAGGCACGCTCGGAATCTGTGGAGGTTGTTTTTATAATGTTAAAAAAATTCAGAAGGTTAAGCGCCTAGTTTCACCAATAGTCTGTTAGAGCATAACCAGTAGTGGTTGACTTTTGACACATCTGTCATGAATTTTATATGGAGATGGCGTTTAATTTATAAATCAATCCCTGTCGGTCAACCAATAATGCCTGGTTATGGTCTAATGTAGTATGGTGAAATTGGCACTAAGTGGAGGTTTGTTTTAACCGAGGAAAGAACCGTAGTGAAAATCGAATCAAATAATTAAATTTAATCGAATCAAATAAGAACCGTAGTGAAAATCGAATTAAAATTGATGACCAAAAAAGATAAGTATTAATATGGAAAAAAAAATCGCTAAAGTTCAAAATTCTTAGAACAAAGGTTCTTTCCCCCCTGAATCATCCCCTTTCTACTTTCGGCTTATTATACACTTTTTGCAACACCCTGTATAAGCGCATTAGATATAAATGCTAGCTACCTAGTTTCCCCAATAGTCTGTTAGATCATTAACACCCTGTTATATAATAGCAAAGGATTAGTTCTTGAATTTTGGCAAGAAGGACTATTCTATTCTATTCTATTCTCTGTGGGGGTGTAAGTACCTGCACCTGGCTCTCTCGAGTGGAACCTTTGTGCATATCCCCAAGGTCTAAACTGCCTTCCTAAGCTTGGACCATTTCCCACCACGCTGGTCCACTGCGGGTTGGTGGGTTCACATATCTAGATGTGCTAAATCTAGATATGCAGGTTTCCTCACGATGTTTTCCTTCACCGTAAGAGCGATGGTATACATTGTACTTAAGTTAAAAGAACTCATTGGTACATGTCAGCGCCGGGATTCGAACCCGCATCTCTTGCTTGAGAAGCGGGCGCTTACCCGACTGAGCTACCACCGCTCTTCGGCAAGAAGGACATGGCGTATAATTTGTTTTAGATGACACTTACAATGACTATTGGGGAAACTAGGCCTAAGTGTAGGTTTTTATTATCCGGAGTGGAAATCGACTCAAATGAGCTCGTATACCTCTAGGTGCGGAGTAAAAACTCGCACTTCCCATGCTGTGAGTTTTATTTTCTGACCCCTTAGCATGAATTTTCATCGTGAACGTGAAGTAGAATTCATCCATATCCGTGAAAATTCATACGTCGTCAGTTGGGAAACTGGCAGTTAAACCTTAAATAAAATAGTCACCTTTCTTTATATTAGCGACATTTGCGTGTCATTTTATTTCTATAAGCGCAATAACAGGTGGGACCGTTCGACATAAAAGTCCAAGTATTTTTTACGTAGCCACGTCAACACGTTTGCAATAGTATTGGTCGTAAATTTGCGCCTAACCGCGGTATGGAATAAAATTTTTAATATGGGTGTTTGTTAAAGTGGTATGTTTAGCCGAAAGAGGGTGATTCTTTTTTATATTCGTGAAAAAATATTGATGACCAAAAAAGATAAGTATGTAGGTAATATGCAGAATTTTTTTTTTCGCTTAAGTTCAAAGTTCTTAGAACAAAGGTTGTTTCCCCTCTGAATCACCCCTTCCTACTTTCGGCTTACTATACACTTTTTGCAACACCCTGTATAAGCGCATTAGATATATAAACGCTAGCAAAATAAGCACCGACCTCCTTACAGAGGGAAACCTCGGAGCTCTTAATAAATTTCGTGCAGTGTGCAGTCGATAAATTGCATCCACATAAAATCGCCATTAAAGGCACTCGAGATGCGATTTCTGGACGAGACGGCAGCTGACAGCTGGCTGTGGACGCCAGCACTTTCACTCCAAGTGGTGGCGCCACTGATGCGTGTCTGATATTCTACATTCTGCGGCCGCTACACGGGCTCGTTATCGACGTCGATAAACTCGTTTAATGCGTGTTCAATTAAAGGGACTTATTTTTTTTTTCCCGAATTTGGAAATTTTCCCAGGAACAAAATTTGCTTAGAATGATGATATCTTTAGCTTTCCGCATCCAATCATAACCAGCCACCTTTCGCAAGTCGTCACTCCATCTAGCCGGAGGGCGTCCCACTACGTTTGCCTAGTCGCGGCCTCCACTCTTGTCGTGCTTTGGGAGAGGCCTACGTCCAGCAGTGGACTGCTATAGGCTGATGATGATGATGATGATGGTTTATATTACCTCATGCCGGCTTGACGTTAACTACGGGACACCCTGTATATTCCTTATTTTAACAGTTTCTCACACATACCCGCCGTACAGTTTTCAGAAACGACCGCTAGATGTCCCCTCAAACCGCTCTTTTTTTTATTTCCCCGAATTCCCGCAGTCAAATAAGTTCTCGTCCATCTGTACGTCTTTTACGGAAGTCGTTTCGCGCCATTGGTATTTTTTTTATATTATCATAACCATTTATCCCGTTTTTCGGCGGTAAAACCAACAGCAGATTTTATATTTTAACCCCACCGAAAATAGTGGATTATAATTCCACTATTTTCGGTGGGTACCGTGTACGTGTGTATCTGTCCGTGATAAAGTTGCTCTTGAGTCTTGACCTAGAACTAATGTAGAGATCTAATAATAAAAGACGATTTTTCATCAAAATCGGTGCATCAAAAGCAGTCTTCGTTGTCGTAAGAAGTTGGCAGATTTATTTATAACTAGCTGTTCCCCCGCGCTTCGCTTCGCCTTCAAAAGTTTTCCCGTGGGAATTCCGGGATAAAAGATAGCCTATGTTCTTTCCCAGGGTTTAGACCATATGTATACCAACTTTCATTCAAATCCGTTCAGTTCGTCAGTTTCATTCAAAATCCGTTCAGTAGTTTTTGCGTGAAATAGAACAGACAGACAGGCACAGTTACTTTCGCATTTATAATATTAGTTAGGATAATAATTTATCTTTGCCTGTATTTAAGACACGATATTTCATATACGTTTCACGTGTTTCACATACGAATATGAATTACCAATTTTTCTATGGTAGCGATTTTATTGGGGGAATTTGGCATACTTTTTTTATGAAGTGGTAAACTTAATCTGGGTCCCGGTTTTGCGTTATCCGCAGGTTAAGAAATTTCAATCGTAAAAAATGATCCAATATCTATTACAGTTACCGCACCTGTGTCGTTATATTATGGAAATCGCAGTTAAAATGAACATAATGAAAAAACCTTTGTAAAGAATGATTGACTGTGTTTTTATCCGGTTTAACAAAAACGAGGTTATAAATCTGTCTGTATGTTTGTTTCTGAACATTTGTAATTATAATAAAATTTTACTTTAACCCAAAAACTTAACTTTAGCCTGCAAATTTAATTTTCCTAGACTTATGTAGCATTATAAACTCACGGGCAATGAAAAAGATCCAGAGAGAAAATCACCAAATTACTCCTAAATGGAAAAGACGATCTGTGCTACCACAAAAAACTTTAAGCACTGTTTAACGAGTGTTTAAAACGAAATTTGACAGATTTTGTAGGCGTTTGACAGCTCTAAATATCTGCTAAACACTGTCTAAGTTTCTGTGGTAAGGTCCTATATAGCTTAATAATCTAAATAGGAAATAAAGAAAACGCGAATAAATAAATAAGTAAATTAATTATTAACAAGGCACAGAAAGCAGATCCGATGAAGTATGAACCAGCATTTCGTGTATATCAAAAGGGCGTCTATTTCATTGGTTAGTTTTTTCAGTTGTAGCCGTGTGAGCGTGTGAGTGGTCAGTGGAACTGAGCTGTTTCGGGATTACTGTAAAAAGCTGACAAAGCCGACTTGTTCTGTACTTATTGGGCGCTTAACGAGGTCTTTCGCAATTCTTTGTATGCACTTATGTTGGGCCGCACAGGGTAGGTTATTGTAGAGGGTACGGTAGAAAAAAAAGAAGAAAGACAAAAAAAAATGGAAAATAAAAATCTAATTTAAAAAAGTATTTTTTTCCTTTTTTTAGGCAAATTAAACAAGGTTACAATTTGAGTATCACTTGGAATAAATGTGTCAAAAATTAAGCTCTTACTCAGTTTTCGTTATGTAATAATTCCTAAACTGAAGTCACATTTATACACGGTGTTTAGAACGGATTTTGACATATTTATTAACTAAGCGTTTTTCAGTCTCTTGACAGCATTTACCTTAAAGGAAATGTCAGGATTTGATGGGATGGCTTTCAGTTTTTGTAATCCAAATTAGATCGTCATTTTACGAATTCTGTATAGCATTCAGGCACAAATAAAAAAAATAGCAGATACCTATTGTTAAAACTTAAATTTGGAATATAACAAATGACAAATGATATAATGACAAATGATATAAAACGGGGAATTATAAAACGAGCGACCAAAAAATTACTTTGCGACTGATGATGAAATACTGTTTTAATAACTTGAGCGGTATGAATTTGAGTAAGCGAAAAAATTACTAAACTGACGACGAATATTGATGTATAATAAAATCCAGAACGAACTTACAAAAAGTGGATTGTGATAAATCCATTTCAGATATTAAAATTTTATCCGAGCGACTTAATTACTAAGTGAGCGACTGGAAATACAGAGAGGGCAACTTCAATATTAAGATAGATTCGATTTTTCTAAGTGAGGTTATACTTAGCGAACTACTAAAAAGTTCACTTTGAGCAAAGTTTTGAATGCTGCTTTATTAATGATTATTGGTTACTGATATTCTATTTGAGGGCTTATGTTTTTTATTTTGATTGGACAAAAAAGAAAACGAGGCCGGCCCACTAAGTCCAAGCCCGCACTTATTTACCAGTGACGATGAGTAGTAGGGCTCCTCATACCTATCAATGTTTCTTAGTATTAATAAGAAGTTTTTTTTTAAGTTGACTAAAGCATCTTATTTTATTTTTTGTTCATTTGATTGAAATAAATGCATGCATATTACTTTTTTTACGGAGTAATTTAAAATTAATAACTATAATTTAATTATAATTTAAAATTAATAACAGGAGTTGTTTTATTTAATTACCCTTATATTTCAATAATAAAATTTCTCAACTAATAGAATAGTGTTTCTTCAAATAGTAATTTCCAAGGACTTTGTATACATATATAGCTATATATACAAAGTCCTTGGTTATTTCATATTATTTTTATTTTTTAAATGTGAGCTCATTATACTCATGCGCATTAGTGTATTTTTCAAAGTGGTTATTGTATTCGAAACACTTCATTTCAGATAAAATGCCGCTCAGTATAAAAAATACATTTGCCAAATATTGAAATAAATGCAGGACGTAACGTTGACACTCAAACAAATATTAGGTCGCTCAAATATTATGAAGCTGCTCATTTTGTATTTCAAGTAACTCAAATTAATGTTTTTAAGTTGCTGTTCTGTTGATTTCCCGTCACTCGCAGTCAGTCGCTCACTTAGTAATTCTATAACCCAAATTAATTAATTTTGACACTTAGAACTGTAATTTACAGTCACTCGTTTTATTGCTACCCATATAAAACTATCATATTACTAAACTAGATACCTATTTGAAATGAAATATCGTTTATTTGCCGTAGAATTTTACAATTACCTACTTGTCAATAGTTATATTTGTGCCTTTATTTATTTATTTACACTTTATTGTACAAAAAATTAATTTTTACTTGGAAACATTTAAAAATATAGCTAATAATTACTAATAACTAGCCTTTGTAGGTAAATGTTTTTTTTTTACATCATAAGTGGAATTGCTGTTCCCACTATAATATGTACGATTTTCAGGGTACTCTGTGCTTGTTCGCTTCATTTACTCGTTGTTAAGACCGCGCGGTTTAGTGTTGGGATTTCATCGACAAGTGGCGTGCACGATAGTACCCTAACTGTGTGGTTCCCACCACCGAAAATTAATACTCGCTCGTCAAATCAGACGTAACTTGTTGATACAATCACGGGAAATGAAAAGGTTCCAATGAGAAAAGCATCAAATTACTCCTCGCCTTCTGCAATATTGAAGTACATTTAACAGAGCATCAGGATATTATCAACTAAAAACATCATCAAACATATTTTGATCTGATTTTAAATTAAATGTTTGAAAAAATTGGGGTCGTTTGGTGACGGAATTTTGTGAGTGGAACCATTTCATTGCCCGTGACCCGTGAGTGTATTATGATTGTTAATTATTGGTATTGCTAATGTCGGTCTTGGTCGCTACCGTAGTAGCTGCTCCCCATATAGGTACGTACGTACCTATATGGGGAGCAGCTACTTCGGGCAGTAGGCGACTGACGCTAATCTCACTGGCCATTCTGGCAAATCTTCTTATTACGGTGACAAAGCCTAGTAGCCTTAAATTTATCATATCGCATTACTCATCAACATCATTATTCGACGAATAATAGAATAAGAAATACGTAGCGCGCAACTGTCGATAGCTATAATATCGACTGTTTTTCTCATCCCTATAACTCCTTACCCCGCAAAGCCATAAGTGGCTTAGTTACACTACAGCAGCCGTCAAACAACGAATCAATGCGGGTAGAGAGAAACAAAAGAAGGATTAGTTGCTATTACACGAAAAAAACAAAAATTGCCACGGGTGCAAATTGGGCACTATTTTTATTATGTTGAGACGGTCAAATGTGAGGAAATATGTTAATATTTTTATTTAAATAAAGAATTCTTTATTAACATGTTTATAGATATCAAACCTGAATGCACAAAATTTTATTTTGGCGATGTCTACTTAGGTATAATATAAACTATAAACTTTGCCAGTAGAAAATGATATTTACGGAAATCTTTATATTTAAGGTTTTTACAGCACTAAAACTAGAATCTGTGCCTTCAGAATCGGCATCTATGTCCGCATAAACCTACTAGCATGTTTCTCTAGAACATTTTCGATAATTTGTAAGCTATGTAGGTACCTAATAGCGTAACTAATAGCCTATTTATTCTTATATTCTAAGGTCCCTACATAATAATGATCATGATTTACCTAAACTTCTCTTTATAAACACATGAGCTTAAGCATGATCGTAGTGGGATGATAAAAGCATAGATTCCTACACCTACCCGCCAACTTTGCATGTCAAAGCGCGTTTTAACAATCAGATTATCAATTTAATATTCCGAGCACCAGTCATAGATAAACTAGACAACTGTCAGCTGTCAAAAGTTGCACTAATTTAATGGTGTCTAACATTAACGCCCACACCATATAACAGCATCGCAAAGAATATCATTTTAGAGCCTATCTCTCCAGAGATTACTGTACATACATTTAAGTATTTAGGTACTTTTTAATGATTTAAAAATAAACTGTCTGTTACTTGAAGAAATTGGAAGATAGATAAGAATTTATGAAAAGAGCCTAAAAATACATACAGCCTCCTAGTCATTTCTTAGCTACGTAAGTACGTACTAACGAACGACATACACCCAGATTTAACTTAATAAGAAGAATTATGTATTTCTATTGGCATAAAAAACACCCTCCCGTATTTTTAAAAACTCTATAATATTTCCTTTTCTTTTCGAGATATGACAGCTCGACAACAATGGCGTCGTTTCGCGCCAAACTTTTGAATTTCGAAACGATCCACGTCACTGGCCGCGCGATGACGTGGAAACCATAGACATTGTCACTGAGTTCTTATGCTGTTTTTGCCATAAATACCAACGAATAACAAGTTGTGATCGATAAATACAAGCAGGCAGGCTTCGCTTTCTATGAAAAAAGTATGTACTTACTTATACCTAAGCCAAAATAGATGGTAGAGTTCTAGAATCAGATAGATCATGCATTGTCCAGATGTCCAGTGCCTACCCAAACTTAATGAAACTTGGATAACTGAAAACAATTTAATAATCTTAGGTAGGTTTCTTATCTTAATCTTGGGTATTTTTTTGAATCAATAATGTTATTGATTCAAAAAAATAATTCTAGATCCAACAAAAAACGGCATAGGTATAAAAAGTATGGAAAGTCCAAATATTTTTTTGATTTTCATTGAGTTATGCACATAAAATTATGACTATCACTCTACATAACAGTAGTAAGCTATTAAGAATAGAAACTGTATTTAATAACAGCAAAAACTTATTTTTTCTACTATTTATGCGCCCTTCCCGCCAATTTGGAGCAACTGTCAAATGTGACCGCCATCTTTCTTTGCGTTCCGTTATCGCAAACTCGCTTGGCAGGATTTATAATGTGTAAGTAATGGTGCATTGTGCGCGGTTAAATACAGCGGTGACAATACATAAATTATGATCGGCAGAGACGGCCCAATAAGGGTGGAAGGTGAGGTTTTTCTTTGTAAGATAACTATTTTCTTGTTAATCGGAGCGGAAGGGATTTTTGTTGGTACGTTGGTATTGCCGGATTGTGTTGGCTGTAATGGCTTGGTAACTTTGTTGCGTACGTAAGTGTTGTGTATAGGTGATGATTATTGCAAAAAGTACATTGATATGTCTGAAAATTCAGGGTTACTTCTGTTATGCACTTTAGATTCACCACTCAACTTTAAATTAAATATATGATGCCCAAAAATGATTAAGACCTCTTTTGTCGACTGCATTTAACTTATTTTGTAAAATATAGCAACAGTCCTATGACGTTATGACAGATGCTTATACCTAGTGAATGAAGTTCAGTTTCACTTGAAAACCACCAAATGTCTGATGAAATGTATGGATTTGACAGCTGTCATAGGGTTATTCTATATATTATAAAGTACTAGCTGTTCCCGCGAACTTCGCTTCGCCTTTAAAAGTTTTCCCGTGGGAATTTCGGGATAACAAGACAGTAGCCTATCTATGTTCTTTTCAGGGTCTAGACCATATGTATACCAAATTTCATTCAAATCTGTTCAGTAGTTTTGGCGTGAAAGAGTAACAGACAGACAGACAGACACAGTTACTTTCGCATTTATAATATTAGTTAGGATTAGGATAGTGGTTACTGTTCTCACGCACATAGGTACAGTGGGACAAAAATACACAAATAATATGAAGTTGTGTGCGCCGGCGCGGGAGTGTGTTATAATTTATGGGCACCAATTAGGAGCTTAGATAGTATCGGAGGCCGTCCCGAGATTTTTTAATTGTCTCTTCATCTCTGGCTTGAGATGGTGTGGAGTGTACTTTTACATATATATTTTTTAAATGTTTTGATTCCATATTATGTCACGATATTTAAAAGTACTTATTAAACAAGATTATAAGGATTATTTAATAGAATATAGAATATCGCAAAAAATCTAATTTCAAGATTCTAGTAGTTTTGAAAGCACTTATTAAATTACAGTCTGTGTTCATCTATTCTATTCTATTCTGAGGGACGGGGGGGTAGAATCTCATGTACGTGGATCTCTCGAGTGGAACCTTTGTACATAAGGTAGAGTAAAATGGAGCAGCAAGCCTGGATGTTGCAGAAACGGAAATTGGCGCACTATGTACTATCAAAAATGGTTTGTCATAGCTGCCGGCTCCATACCTTTTCTTGTTCGTCTCCGTATCACCTATCTTGTATCCCGTCAGGGAGGTGATAGTCTTTATTTCTACTTATTTTATTTCATTTATAAACCATTTATTTTTATTCGTATTCTTTTACGTTCCTTTTGGAATGTGTACGGCTGTTGTCGGAGAAATGGCTCTATTAATAAGAGGGTGACATGTTTTTGATGATATTTAATTGAAGGTATAATTTACTTGTTCTGGAGTGGAGGCCGCGACTAGGCAAACGTAGTGTGGGACGCCCTCCGCCTAGATGGGGTGACAACTTGCGAAAGGTGGCTGGTTATGATTGGATGCGGAAAGCTAAAGATCGCGTCCAGTGGCGTGCTTTGGGAGAGGCCACGTCCAGCAGTGGACTGCTATAGGCTGATGATTATGATGATAATTTACTTACTTATATTATTTGACACACAGCAAAAAAATCAAAAACTCGAATCATGAGGCACATATTGTGTGGTTTTGATCTGGAAAATTCTTGACTACTATTATACTCATCTCATTCCTCAATCCAGTTCTTACAAAGTTTCCCTGGAATGAGGAGGCCATGGACAAGGATTGTGGAAGACCCAGGGAGAGCCCTTTGCCCAGCAATGAGACACAGGAGGTTAAAATAAAACTATAATACTATTTACATGATAAATTACTTTGTTAAGAAAGAGTGACCTCTTCTGGCACAGGTGCTTATGTACTTAAAAGAAGGGGTCAAGCTTAGTTTACTGAAACTTTTTAGCAAATGGATAAACGTTTTTGTAATTTTTGTATTTGTATGCTCTTGTCTTGATCAATGAAACTAGGTACCTAGATGAACTCTGGTCGAACTAAACCACTTTTCTCGAGAATATAGCCACTGAAATGTTTTTTATTTTTCATCCCCTCATGCAAAGTGACCTAACTGTGAACTTTTGTAGTTATGGAAGGTCGAAAAAAACTTATTTTTTGGTAAATTTGTTCTGTTGCACTCGTTGAATTACATTATTCAATTTTAATTCGCGACATACGTATATACATACTATTAGTGTGAAAGGCACACACATTTTATTACGTAATTGTATATACCATACTATTTTGTATTTACATATTCGATTTACGTACGTAGGTACTAAAATTTACTGCCTCTGAAATATTATAGGCTTCTACACAAGTTCAAAGCTATTTTAGAATAAGAATTACTTTCTCATAATAAAGTGCGGCTTACCGCACATAGAGTCGTTAAATCATCTATTGTTACAATGTTATAGGCACTAGCACATAAAAAGCAACAAACTATAAAATAGGTTTTACTAATTATGCAAAAAGTACAATACACGACACTTAAATAAAATTCAAACACACAGTATACAATCAAACATAAAAAACGAAAACAGCCCATGCAATACAAATATACAAAATTGCGTTTTTTACATCATAATTTATTTTTAAATATCTATTTTTTATTACTTCAGCATTTTTATATTTTTTCGCTCGAAAAACTAAAAAAAGCAACGACATCGATCTAAACAGCCAACGCACCTTTCGTCGCATCGGCAGTGCATCAGAGTGTTCACTCGCCAGTTATAGATTCCATACTTCTTCTCCATCCCTCCGATCCAGAATGGGCATCGAAGGTCGTGGACCCTGCAGCAGCGGTCTGTCCTGGCGTACCCCCCGAGCTGAGAGTACCTGGTCGCCGAGTATCCTTTGCCGCACCATTTCGTGCCTGGCACTCTGAGTATGTCCATTGCATCTCGTTTCGTTCTGTCAAGTTTTTTTTTTTTTTAATTTGACGTTGACGTTTGACGTTCAATGTAATGACCTCTTCCGGATTTACGTTTTTTAAAGTTTTAAATTTCGAAACCGTATTGTAAAGCGAGCCTACACGTCGTAAAAGAAAGTGGTTTGGACCTCCGAGAGTCGCCTGATTTCTTATGAATTACTGCAATAATAATGGATAGTTGGCGCTGCCATAAATCTGTTATGGATCCGGAGTGCGCTATAAACTTAGATTGACTATATACGGACAAGATGGAGTGTCTGTGCAAAAGAAAAGTCTCAACAATAACACTGCACTTCTACTACACTCACGGGCAATGAAAAAGTTCCATTGAGAAAATCACCAAATTACCTACTCCTAAACGGAAAAAAGTTACTTAATGACGCCTTCTGCAATATTTAACTACATTTAACGATGCATCAGAGTATAAGTAGTATATAACTAAAAACGTTAATATTTTTTTCAAATTTCAAGATACTTAAATACATAATAATAAAAATTGGTGTCATTTGGTGTCTGCATTTTGAAGTGGAACTGTTTCTTTGCCCGTGAGTGTATTTTAATTAGTTCGGATAGAAGATTAGTGACTTTATTCATTGTTACAATGGTTGTCATTAGGTTTGGCAGCAAACAAAATGCGGCCTTTTGCGGTTTTTTGTTTTGCTTTTGTATTTGACACACCATCTTGTCATATATTGTTAATCTAAGACCATAAAGCTAACGCCGATAGCTGGCGACTCGCAGCTGTGAATTGATCCATAGATCACCGCCACTTTATAGTTTTATTTGGATCGTAATTTTAGGGAAGAATGCGGCAATTAAATTATATGGCATGTGCATTTGTCCGTGTTACTGCCGCGTCATTTGTTCTGCGTTTGTTTACCGCCATATCTGCCACGTCGGTCTACAGGGTGTTGCAAATGCAAAAGTGGTATACTAAGCACTGGGTACTCAGGGGGTCATGCTAAACAACTTTTGTTCAACGACTTTTGGAAAAAAAAAATCTGCTGCATAGTAAAGTCACGTGATAAGTTTTTATGGAGAAGCATTTTTTAAGCGAATATCCAAAATGTGTTGTTCAAAACTTGTAAAAAACACCCCCTCGGTAACCCCATTTCGGCTTAGTATAGCAATTAGGCAACACCCTGTAGAGTCGCGCCACAATGGTGGCAGATCGATAGATATGTGGTATATAATACCTACGGCTCATACGTAAGGAATCAAGTTAATTAACCTTTGAGCATTGTATAATGGTATAGTCTAAGACTATTTACTGCAGTGTTTATCCTTAGAATGTGTATTTATGATACCCGTTTGCTATGTTTTTACAAATATATATTTTGTGCATTTTTTTAAATATGATGGTTAAAAAACCCTTCCACCAAAAAAAAAGTTAACACGAATTGTATCCGAACACAAACCAAAAGCAAAAAACCACAACCCAATTTTATTCACATTTATTAACCAAGTAAAAAATTTACACGTCCATGGTGCGTTCTTAATGATGGTGATAAAATAAAATGAAAAAAAAAAACTGTAAAAAAACCAATTTATCTACATTTTATTAAATCACCGCCAACCCTGGCCACCGTGACAAAATAATAAAAAAAAAACACCCCGCCTCACAGTCACGACCAGAAAAACTATCCAAGCAGTCGTGATGATTCCCTTGCTCAAAAAAAAAATAACCAAAAAAAAAACTGACCTCCTATCGCACCGACAGTGCGACACGGTGAAAGGTCTCATGTTGAAATATCCGAATCTTCTTCTAAACGCGCCGATGTTGAGGCGACAGTTGTCGTGGGCCCTACAGCAGCGGTCCTCGTCCCTGTCCGGGCCGAGCTCGTCATACCTCTCGGCCAGCTGGCCGGCGCCGCACCATTTTGTCCCGGGCAGTATAAAGTTCTCCCGGATCGACCTGGGCGACCTGTCATGTGGCTGGTTAGTCCAGTGTCGCGGCTTGAGACCTTCCCGGGAATGTAACATACGTTTTTTTTTAAGTACGCTTTTCATAGACTATAGAATAGAAAAAATAAGTTTTTTGGTTTAAAGAAACAGGTGCGTTGTATGCTAAAATATGTAAGGTAAGTTGTAAAATTTGTTAAAAAATTAAAAGGCAAGTGCAAAAAAACGTATGTTACATTTTTATTGATAGCAGGAAAGAAGAAGGTTTTCAATGTTTTGTGTTATAAGGTCAAGAGTGGTATTAAATATGTTAAGGTATCAAGTGTGTGTGTGAGAAATTAATTTAGAAATTTTAAAGCGTAATTAAATTTTGAATAAGTTATTAGATATTAATCCGAAAATTTTAGTACCACAAACAGGAAAAATATCAATAATTATCGCTATTCGTGTTGTGATTAGTAGAATTATGTCCATATTAAAATTTTATGATTTTTTTGCAATATAAGTCGTGTAATTTTAAAAATATAGTAATGTTTTTCTACTTTTGTTGATCGATTTAGTTTAAATTAGTCTGTTATTTTGTTTACAGTGGTTATAAATATACATGTATAAATGTACCTAATGAGTACTCTGATATAGTGAATTCTAATGTAATCTAAAGAAGATTAGAAATGGTGTTTACATAAATACTGAAGATGACGTGCTGTGTCGGTTGTTGTTGATAATGTTGTTTATTCCCATTAGCCTATTCTTAGAATAAATCATCATTGAACGGAAATTGTTGTGCTCGGAAGAAGTCATTGCATTGAAATGGTCATGGATATTTGGAAGTGGAGAAAAAAAGTTGTTGAGTTAAAAATATCGACGCTGAAAAGGCAGAATATTATGTGTAATTTTTTATTGATTATTTTAATGTAAGTAAAACCGATTTTAAAGTTGGTTCCATAATGAATATTAACTTATAAAATGTACTGTACATTTACCTTAGTATAGATAGAATCAAAAAATTAATTAGCAATGCATTCTGCCTATTCAGCGTCCAGTGACATAAAAAGTACAATAAGTACCAGCTGTCTTACGACCACTGACACAGCAATATACAATCCCTAAGCAGCATCGTTTATCTGTCAAACAGCTGTCAGATCCATACAAATTATGACAGATTTGACAAAGCACTGCTGCTAAGATTGTTGATTGCTAATGTGCGGTGGTGGTACGGTAGCAGCATGTTGCAGCGGCTGCTGCACGGGTTCGTTATCACCTAAATAAACTTTTTTTTTTTTTGTATACATTTTGGTTCCTGGCTCCCAAACTAGGATACCCTGTGCTATGGGTAGCCAGACATATTTCGTGTAACTGGTTTAATGCGCGTTCCACCAACCACAGCGCCGTATTTATGGCGAATCGCGATATAGGAACGTGTATCTATGTCGATAACGAACCCGTGTAGCGGCCGCTGCTTGGATGAATCGCTCAATGAGAGATAAAGTCCACACCAAAAGATCTTGTGGCACCATTGACAAGGCGTTTAAGGGTATTTGGTGAAAACTCAAAATAACTACCTGCTCAACTCTTGTGCGCCAATTTTGTTTTTATTTTCAAGCATATACTTTAATTCTTCATGTCGCTTTAAACACTCCACTTTCAGTTTGTCATAATTAAACCAACCGGCCACATCCGGCGGAAGTCGTTCACCATTTTTTAAGATGCGAAACGTGACGTTTCCAAAATGGCGGTAAAACTTCTCGTCTGACTCAGTAGCCGTGTCACCGCGCAATATTTTCGAGTTTTCCTCGTCCAGAGCTAATTTTAGTTCTTTCCTGAGATTTTTGAGGAAATTTCTGGCGGATTTCCTCTCGGTTATGTATTCGCAGTCTTGGATGTCGCCATGTTGGGAGTAGATTATTTGGACAAGATGGCGCCCGTCCGTCAGCTGTCGGAGTCTTAGCCCGGCTCTGTAACAAATAAAAGAACATTATTAGTCAAAATATTATTATAAATTTAGTTGTAGGTACAGGTGACCGTTAAAACTTTAATTGGTTATTTATTGTCATAAATATTTTAACCGTTACAACGTATTATTGATTAATTAAAATTAAGGGTCAAGTACCACGTCTGTAGCCAAGTCTACAGTGTAATTATTGAACTTTCTCAACGCAATAATAAATTTAACAAATAATAATAATAAAAGATGTAAGACGAGTCACTTCAGAATCTCAAACACGCCCAAACCATGTCACGCTTTCCAAGTGCTTGGTGTAATTCTTTAAACGAATTTTTGTAGCCTAAGTTATTAATATAGTCGTTACCAGTACGATAATGAAGGATTATTTTAAATCTTAATAATTACATACGTATGGATAAGTTTAAATTCAAATGTTGTAATCAGAATGACCCCTGGAAGAAATTAAGCTCTAATAGGATTTCAACAAAATTTTGTCACCTCTTAAGGTTAGGTAACTTATAACTTAAATTCATTAAGTATGACTAGTTTATACCTATTATTTTACGGGCTACTGAAATCTGAGATTTAAAAAATACGAATTTATAAGATGGTGTGTCTCATACAAAGCAAAAAACTGTCGCATTTTCTTTACAGTCAAACCATTTTAAGTTCAACCTTGTGATACTAGTTGTAACAATGAATAAAGTCACAAATCTTCTGACCGAACCAATCCTAATCCTAACTAATCCTAACTAATATTATAAATGCGAAAGTAACTGTGTCTGTCTGTCTGTCTGTCTGTTACTCTTTCACACCAAAACTACTGAACGGATTTGAATGAAATTTGGTATGCATACGGTCTAGACCCTGGGAAAGAACATAGGCTACTTTTTATCCCGGAATTCCCACGGGAAAACTTTTTAAGGCGAAGCGAAGCGCGCGGGAACAGCTAGTTCAAAATAAGAGCTCAGTGGCGGAAGTGGGGTGTTATTTTTTGAAACGTTTCTTTTGCAAATTTGCATCGGACACTTCTAGTTGTTATTAAAATATCATTGACCGAAATATAATTTTGATTTTATACTAAGGCCCTGTTTTACAATGTCTGGTTAGTGGCTCATGGCTCTGTTATTAATTTTTTGACAGTGACAGCATGTATTTTATCTCAAAGGTAGCCACTAACCATACATTGTGAAACAGGGGCTAAGTAAAATTGGAAACTACCCTACAAATGTGTCATTTGGTGGCAACATTTCGACGGAACGGTTGACCGAACAAACAGAGTAACTAGGAGGATTACGTACTCTTTGATAAAAAAAACAACAAACGAACGAGAGCTGCCGTGCAATCGGTACTTTTAATACACCGAGATAGAGTCGAGGTTAGCTCGGTAGGGCTATGAAACATAGTTCTTCGGGAGCTGGAGTCACCCCGGAATGCGTTTTATTATGCACTGTTCTGCCCCAGGGGATGTTTTGTACCCTCAGGATTGGTAGAAATATTTTGTAGGTACGGTCAGCTTCAAAATTATCTTGAACACTTCTGTGCCTAGTGTAAATACAGCGAGCAATGAAAGTACCTACGCCTCGGGTTTTAAAATTAACGAAAATGGAAAAACTTTAGGGTTTCTTCTGTAATCTACATGCAGTATCTGTAAAAGTTTCATGATAGTTTCCGCTAGAGGCGCCACTTTGTATGCGAGAAAACGAAAACTTTTATAGTTTTCTACAAACTATCAATCCTGCACTAGACGTACAGCTCTGGTGTTGGTCACCAATATGCTAAAAATAACCTCCTGATAATTTATGACTTCTTCTTCTTCTTGTCGTGTCGATGGCAACTGTCACTATAATGTACCTAACTACTAATACTAAAAATAATATGTACCTACTTTAATTTTTTTGCTGACGGTACCTACAAAGATAAGTCAGTAAATATCAGAATAAGTTGAAACAGATATCGTAACGATGCACAAATTGATTAAATGAAGCGTGGCGATGTGCGGGGGGGGGCGCCGCCAAACAAATGTACATGTGGCTCTCAAACTTTACATTTTAATGGTATACCTAGGCCTAGTCATCAAAATAACATGACAGACAAAAAATACTTTTATACCTACCTACTAGAAACTATTAAGGTGGCCTTATCTAGCGATCTTGTACAGGCAACCGTTAGTTGTAGAAAAAAAATACGTATTAACGTTTGCGTTGTACGAATGTTGAAAATTACGCTTTTTTATCACGTAACTTTTTACATCAATTCTTTTCACGAATTAAAAAAAAAGTTGCATGAGATTTGATTAATAACTCTATTACTACTCTTCTGGTATTTCTGTATTTTATTGAAGTTTGACCGAAGATTGAGAACCTCTCGTCAGAGTGCAGGATTCTACCCTGTCTATTTGTTAATGGCACTTTCGTCGATCTGCTACAGAAGTAGCTAACTAAGCGAATACTATTAATACCATTGGTATCAAGTTACTAACATAACACTCTGGCGAAAAGTGGGTGCAGCAATGCACCTCTGCCTACCCCGCAAGGGAGTACATTAGTACAAGGCGTGAGTGCATGTGTGTGTGTGTGTGTGTATCAAGTTACAAGTGCACAAACAAAAAATCAAATTAGCAAACTAATTTAAATTAAAATTGACACAATGTAACTAATCAAAATGTAAATAGATAAAAAAATATGCCTATTCTTTATTGTACAAAGGGTGAACTTAGTGCTAAAAGCATTTTCTGCCAGTATTTTTAGATTATTGTCCTGTCAGATTTTCGCGAAAATATATTTCACTTTATTTAGATGTAGGTAATGTAGGTATGTAGGGCACAGACTACTAATAGGAAACTTTTTTTTTACCTGGAACTGTCTGCACAGATTTTAACTCTTTCCAGCATCCATCCGGAAATTTGTAAAAACCCCGTATTTTTCCGAATAAAATTAAAACTATTTGTCTTTCACACCGTCTGTTGTTTAAACCGAAAAGTGTCGGTGAGAGCTTAGCCCGAAAGCGTCTAAGTGGGGTTTTTTCGAGAGCCAACCCCAACCCCGTCTGAGTGTTTAATCTTTATTGCAAGCACTCTCGGGGGATCGGCGACGTTTTGTGGACACCCTGTGTTCGCTGCGGTACCAGCGTTCCTGAGACGTTTTGTTTTCTCAACTGCTGCCTTATCGCCACTGACTGATGCATTAGCAATGCTTATTTTATTTATTTTATTTTACTATATTAGGAAAACTTAACTAATTTATTTAGTAGATAACAATAACATGGTAGCTTATGTTGCACAAGTTTCCACCTCTAGTAACCTTACTTATTATTGCCATTATTGTCCACAGCACGTAGGTGCAGCGTTGTTGCTTTTTTGACGGTCTTGAAAAAGGCTTATGGCTCTGCCTAGCTTGGGGTCGGATGGCTGTGTGTCAGATGTCCCCCACATATATTATTATTATATTATATTATTATGAAAATATTTGGTAAATATTTCTGGGGGCATCGAAGAATTAACACTATCTTGTATTTAAGACATTCAATATTCACTATATTTATATGGTCACTACTAGACAGTGTTAAGGAATTATGTTATTATTTAGGATTGGAGAACCCTTACGCATATAGAGACTGAATAATTTAACAGATTCAGTATTTCGTGTACCTCACAACTTTTTACGGTTGAGTTGCAGCTTTGCGAGACTTGGCTTATTTACAAGTTCGGTTTTTGATCGCCTTTCATTTTTCCATATCCCTCACACGTTAGGCGGTTTACACACTTCCGCGCGGATTGTGGATTTCTCATAGTAAATTTCCGCGCGGTGAGGCGGCGGCGGTGTGTACCTACGGTTTTCCTATATAAACTGTAATTTTTTCATACTATGATAAACCACCAACCGCGGCGGTGTGTGAATCGCATTAAGCTGCGTACATACCGGCCAAACGAACGCCAACGAACGGGCTTCGTTGACCTTCGTTGCTGCAATCTGCCCTGTATTATGTATGATAAATATCCATCGTTGGGCGTTCGTTGGGCGTTCGTTGGGCCGGTCTGTTTAGTAACGGAGGTCCATGGTACCGCAGTCAGCGGCCGGGGCCCGCGGTCAGGCGAGCGGCTCGCGGTGGGACAGTGTAGATTTACATCGCGCTGCCGCTGTCTCGTCAGACACGTCGCCGGTTCGACGCCCGACTTGGACACTGACTGTTCCTCGATACATACATACATACATATACAGGTGTTGCAAAAAGGGTATACTAAGCCAATTTTGCAACACCCTGTATATGCTCACGATTGTAATCCCCGAAGGGGTAGTCAGCTTTTCGCTGTACATTTGTACTCACGTGATAGGTCGCGAGCCGTATCGCCGTTTTTGAATGAGTACAATGCACTGAAGTTGTCGGGTAAGTGGGCAACGCGACGTCAAATTTTTTCAAGCGATACAAATAATCTTTTTAATCAACGTTAAAAACCTCCAAATTCAACACTCAAAGTAGCATACATTTTTAACGGGTATGGATAAAATATTAGGGGGAATAGTACCTACCTATGACCCAAAAAAAACAAATTGAAAATCGGTTCAGCTGTTCGGGAGGTACACTACCATAGACAGATACCTACACAGAGTACACAGACACGTTAAACTTATAGCACCTCTTTTCCGTCGGGGTTTAAAATATGCTATGTTATCCGTGTGTTCTTATTTTTCGAGTTTAATTTGCTTATTAAAAATAAACAATGAAATATTTCGCTCTTAGCGATAAGGCCGCCTAATTGTACATTGTTTCTATAGTGTAGATGAGCCCTTATGGTCGAAAGATTGATTATGAAATTCATTTATCTAACGTTGTCCGGATCGATACGTCATTAATTTATCTTATTTCAAATGTCTACCGCCGACTTCGTTTGTTTTTTGTTTGTTATTTATGGTATTGTATCAGAGATACTGATTGTTTTTTTTCTAGGTTCATAATACTCATAACTGTATTTATTTGAATCAGAAATTAATTTCGGTTTGCGCAATCGCCAGTGGCCCATAGACAAGAAACATTGTTTTAAAAAAAACGGCTTCCTCGCACCGTGTACTTACATGACTCACTCATATAATATTCGTGCAAAAACACTTTATGTCTGTAGTTGGTCTGAATCGGAAACTATAATGTGATCACCTGATGACAGGGTGACCATAAAAATGATTTTTGGAAACTGTTGGGCCATAAAAACTGTGTTGTGGTTGTGGCATAAAAATGTTAAAGTAAAGAAATTACATGATGCTTTTTCAAGTTTGTCATCCATTATCTAATAAATAAATTAACAATTATAGGCCCTGAAAAATATACTTACCTGTGTTTTTTTTTACTTGGTGCAAATAATCAAAAGTCCATCAAAAGAACATAATATAAATATACTTAATGTTCTTTTTTTTTATTAAATAACTACTATAGATATTGTCCCATGGTCGTGCAATACTGAATACAAAACATGGTTACCCTACTTTAAAGTTCAAAGCTCTGAGTTTTTGTAACATTTTTTTATTGTGTCCAGCAGATGGTCAGATCAATTGCCCATATTTGTGAGTTCACTTAAAACGTGAGGAATTTTTGAGGACATTTTGTATGGTTTTATTGGTCAAATTATACTTTGTCAAACATAATGAGCCCTATGACGTTTGGTTGACAGATTCATAAGCCTAGTAAAATAAGTTGGGTTTCCTTTGCAAAACTAACAAATGTAAAATAAAATGTATGGATTTGACAGCTGGATTTGCAGCAGTTGATGATTTGACACATTGGGCTCATGCTATAATAATTAACACATTGAATGCCGACTACGCAATATTGCGTAGTACGTACCATGTGGTACCTAGTGACATTAGGTACCTTCGGCACTCAATGGGTTAACAAAGTTTAGTAAGTAAGGTATATAAATTTGGTAAATAAAATGCTTATTATATAATTCTAAAATACCTAGTAACTATACCTGTGACTCATGCATCCCGCGGTAAAAAAAAGTTTGATGAATTATATTAGCTGGGAATCATCAGCGTTACCGGTGGTAGACTATGTCAATTTTGATAATAAGTATGAGTCCAATTTATAATTATTATTGTTTCCCACTTCTACGTGCCTACTTCCTTCGCCTCCCCAAGTATCTATTTACTCGCGACCACAAAACTGAGCATTTGCTAATTCCCGCCGGAGCTGGGAATCCATTTTGAAAGTTTGACGTTTAATTCAAAATGGCGGCGGCCGGCGACTAATCTTGTTTGGGAGTTCACACCGCACGCCGCGCCGCGACAAACGACATCACCCAGATTTGGGACGTCAATGTTCGACGGCTGCCTACATTTAAATGAATACCTAGAAATTGTGAAGACAATTATATTTTAAGCCTAAAACGGTTGGGGTAGGTCGGGTAAGGGTGTACCGCGCTACGCTTGCCTGTAGTTGGAGGGATCAGGAACCAAGTTTACCGGTTTTTCTTACCGGTTATCGGATTCAGCATTATTTTATGGTCCTTCAAAGAGTACATCATCATCATCATCATCAGCCAATAATCATCCACTGCTGGACATAGGCCTCTCCCAAGGAGCGCCACAATACTCGATCCTCGGCCTTCCTCATCCAACCACTACCGAATTAAACTACTTTTTATTTTGCACTCAAAGAATACAGCTGTTTTTATTAATTGTCTTTAGATGCGACTTTAATTGCGTTAGACCAGTCTATTATTTGACTTATCAGTTGCATAAAATAAAGGTAAACATCCACATATTATCATTATCGGAAAAACGGCGTCGGCAATGCCACGAAGTGGACGCAATTCGTGAGTATTTCTATACAAAGTTTACGGAATGCGATGCGTCCGTTGCGTGCGATACCGACAGGTGGACGCTTTAAAGTACTCTGCCAGTACATACATTTCTAAGAAATATTGTAAATTGTAATTACCTAACCAATGCGCTGGCTTAAACTTATTAAGGCCCAGTATACACTCCGGATACGGTTAGCAATCTACCGAGCCAGTTTGTGTGAATACGCCCTAATTGCTGCACTAATGACAGGTCAGATTGTGTACTTAGCTTTATTAAACTTACTGGAGTTAAAAAGGATGTGCATTCAATTAAGTATCGTGCGATGAAAGGTAAAGACACAGACCAGGTGCCTTCATATTTTTTGGTTTCATTGAGAGTTCTAAGTTGCTTTTCTGCAGATGCCCACAAATGAATGAGTTCGCTGATGAATGTATGTAATGGAATGTTATATAGAGAGAAGTATGAAAGTGAGTGTTATATACGTTAAATTATTATTGTAACGATTTGGGTTTTGTGTTCCTGTGATTTGGGTGTGTGTAGTTAAATAAATGCCATGACGAGCGTTAATTTATTTAACTCCGCTAAGGCCCGGGTCTCCTATTTACTCCGTAGGTCGCGTCAAGTGTCACCGCCGTGGGCCGCGTCACAATGTTCATTATGTCTACGCGCCAACGTCGGCGTGTGAGGGAGACCGCATCAGTACATTTCTATAGTGAGCATCGTGACGCGGCCTACGGCGTGACGCTGGACTCGACCTACGGCGTAAATAGGAGACCAAGGCCTAACATTTGTAAATAAAACAACAAAATTAGTATTTGACAGCGGTTTTCCCGCCCGCACATGACATATCGACTGTCAATCTATTCGAATTAGGAACATTGCTGTTTGAAGTGACGTTTCCGGTGCCGCGCTTTTCAACTTTCTTTTTTAAATTAGACTCTATGGTTTGGCTTCAAATTTGAAGTAACCTCTATGGTCTAATAACTGCACTCAAAATTTGCTATCCGCCCGCAAAAAAATTATGACCGAGATTGCTACACCTACCTACTATTGTTAATAACAGATACCGTAGCGCAAAAAAATTAACAACTATTATTATTTTGCATCATCATTGCTTTCTCTGTCTGTAGCCAGCCAGTGTGTAGGTGTGAAAAAGCGGCTCTCGATTGTCTATGCTTGATCGCTCCGTATAAATAGTTTCATTAGCTGAGCGGGAATGAATTGACACGTTTTAATGGAACATATCAATTTCTAAATCTTTTTTTAATTAATCTAGAAGCGTGTTCTATTTAATTCCTTCCGATTGAGCCGTTTCGGTGGAGCTTTGATCTTTTGGTTTAAAGAAAAGGACCGGTAATGTTTTTTTTGCTTTACGCAAAACTTACTTTACTTCCGTGTGATTATGTCGCGTAAATAAATATCCTAAATTTCAGATTTATAAATTATGTATGTAAACCTGATTATATTGTCCGTATTATTATTCCCATTAATTTAAAAGAATTTCGCCATATTAAATGGCCTGATTATAAAAAAACACCCGCCAATTTCCATTAGACTTTTCCCGCCTCCAGCGACTGTCACCTTCGCCCGATAGCGCATTGTTTAGCAAATGTCAAAAAGCGCGCTCGACTGTCAAACGTGCTTGTTCTCTTTTCAAATTGTCCGACTCGATGGGCATAGACAATGAGGTGTAGATTAAGAACACTGGCAGGCGAGGGAAAGATCGGAGACGCTCGCGTTCGAATCATAAATTTTAAAGGCCATGTTTGTTTTTTAACACAGATTTTGATATTATAGTTAGTGTATAGTATATTAATGAATCTACATTTCCTTTTAACATGTGTACACTACACCCAATCTTAATCTCTTATTCCTTCAATCCAAAAGTTGTCTGGCAGAGATCGCTTTTAGTGATAAGACCGCATTATTAAGTTGCAATTTGTTAATCTTATTAGGTATTCTTTGTTGGTGTACAAATAAAGTGTATTCTATCTATCTATTTTGATTTGATACTAATGCGTTGTAATTTAGGTCTTTAATTTAATTTACCCGTAACTTGCTTCAGACGTTCAAATGTTTTATATATTTTATACGCTTTTTCCGAGCGCTTCGCTTTGTTGTATAAAGTTCACGGGACTGTGGGAATTCCGGGATAAAAAGTATGTCTGGGTTAAAAGGACTATGTGCGTATGTGTTAATTCAGGATGTCCTAGGTAAGGTTGTAGGTATATGGCAAAATTTTTAAAAATTGGAAAAGTTGATTTTCCGTGAATCCATCCATCCATCTCATACAAACTTTCACGTTTACTACATTAGTTACCGGCAGCAGTCGTAAAGCTTAGTCAGAGGCCTTCGGGCGGCTTGAAAACATCTGACAGTCGGGTTGCCCACTTACCCGACAACTCTCTCTGCACAAGCTTGCTTGTGTTGGGGTCCACCAACCCGCACTAGGCTAGCGTGGTGGACTAGGCCTAAAAACCGTTCCCTGCAAGGAGACCCGTGTCCCAGCAGTGGGGTGATGGTTTGTGATGATGATGAACATACACTCACGGGCAATGAAATAGTTCCACTCAGAAAATTCCGGCATCAAACAACCCCAATTTTATCAAACATTTCATTAAACATTTGAACAAAATATGACCGTTTTTAGTTGGTCATATCCTGATGGTCTGTTAAATGTACTTCAATGGTGCAGAAGGCGTCATTAAGCTAGCCTTTTACGTTTAGGAGTAATTTGGTGCTTTTCTCAGTGGAACCTTTTCATTGCCCGTGAGTGTAGTAGGATGCTACCAACATGATGAAATCGTCTCTACACATGCGCCTACTCCGCACTCTCACTTAAGGTATCACATCTTTAGCCCTACACTTTTAAATGACCGCCTCCAGAGGGCGCGCATTGTAATAGAAAGAATAGCATAGATGCGACAATGCAGTCCATATAAGTAATAGAATAATAGCTTTATAGAAAACCAAGCGTCCGTAGTCGAGCTGGCTTCAGTGATCATATCTGATCACTGAGGTTAAGCAACAACTGGCACGGTGAGCCATTGGATGGGTGACCGTTTTCAAGTGGTTCTTTTTTAACGCTTCCGTGCTTCGGACGGCACGTTAAGAGGCCTTCGGGCAGCCTGATAACATCTGACAGTCACCTCTGACTACCCCTTCGTGGATTACAGTCGTTAGCATATGTATGTATAATGAATGTATGTAGAAAACGATGAAGGGGATAGAAAAAAAAGTGTCAAAAGATTAACCTTACTGCGTGAGCAAGTAAAACGGCACTCTACATTTTTTTAACCCGTCGAAAAAGAGGGGTGTTGCAAGTTTAACATGTCTGTGTATCTGTATACGTGTGATTCTGACTGTGGTCGTGTAGCTCCCAAACGACAGAACGTTACTTCGAGTGTTGTTAGCCATAATATACCAAAATCAGCTGAGCCGTTCAAAACTTATCGGACTTTAAAAGATGAATGTCGGGGATTTTTCAACGTAGGTTTATGTTGTGCAAAAAATATACTAGCAAAAGTTGAGAGTAATTAACTAATTATGCACAAACAATAGACATATCCATACTGCCCTCTCGCTCTGCACCACTCATTGTGTTGTGACAGAATCTGAGCGTGCATGCGAAATGACAATATTTCGCGACTGTACATGTACACTTGTACAGTCAGCAACAGAAATATGAGTTGAAGTTGAGTGCCACTCAAGCGCACACAAATTCATGAGATTCATGGTAAGACTCATGAGTTGACGATAGTTGAATCTAGAAATATTTCATCGATACATTAATTAGGTACCCGATGTCTATAAGTAGTAAGTAGAGTATTTTTCATATCACGTATCTATTCTATTCTCTGTGGGGGTGTAAGGTACCTGGCTCTCTCGAGTGGAACCGTTGTGCATATCCCCAATGTCTAAACTGCCTGCCTAAGCTTGGACCATTTCCCACCACGCTGGTCCACTGCGGGTTGGTGGGTTCACAATTCACATAGATGTGCTAAATCTAGACATGCAGGTTTCCTCACGATGTTTTCCTTCACCGTAAGAGCGATGGTATACATTGTACTTAAGTTAATAATAAAAATAATAAATAAATTCATTTATTTCAAGTAACCACGGACTCATAATATAAAACATTAAAAATTACATTTACACATTAAAAATACAATTTACACATAGAACACAAACAAAATCGGAGGAACAAATTAACAGAAAATTTTAAAACATTCATTAGGTACAAAAATATTATGCAGTAAAATTTAAAATAAATTATCAATAAGTAAAATAATATAAATAGAAAACAAAGATACTTTTCGAATAATATTGTCAACGTAAATAAAATTTATACAAAAACAAACATACAAAAAATCATAATAATTAAAATTATATATATTTTAATTAAAATTTAATAATATTATATCTGCCACTGTTCGTTGTGACATGTTTTTGACAGCAGTGGCGGATATAAGGACACTCCTCTTTGTTCGCAATCATCGCAAGGACAGTGTTGGGGCTGGCCCGCACCCTCCGCACCAAGGACGCGCAGCGCTTCCGCACGGTCGCGTTAAAAGAACTCATTGGTACATGTAAGCGCCGGGATTCGAACCCGCATCTCTTGCGTGAGAAACGGGCGCTTACCCGACTGAGCTACCACCGCTCCATATCGCGTATTAATCGTCAGTAAATAATAAAATTTAACTGTTTGCGCTGGGGTGTCCAATGTAGTTCTTTTGCTGACTGTACTTTGACATGAGATTCTGTGCTTTCACTAGGTACAGTCAGATAAAGCCATACATAAAACAACCAGCGCAAAATCTCAATATTTATTACTTTTCTGTAATGTATACTATTTTTAATGTACGTAACCTACCTATATTTTCTGCATAACATCAATCCAGACCAATTTTACTATCGTGACCTATTTTTTTAACTGGTCTAGCATTTGTAGGTCAGGTTTATGTTAAACACTAACATCTGGTTTCAGATGAAATATAATTAGGTACTAACAATGCGATACGTCCGTTGCGTACGATGCCGAAAAGTGGACTCTTACGTATAGGGAGATGATCATCAATCTGTGGACAATAACCGTCTCATCATCATCAGCCAATAATCATCCACTGCTGGACATATGCCTCTCCCAAGGAGCGCCATAGCACTCGGTCCTCGGCCTTCCTCATCCAACCACTACCGGCTACCCGCCGAAGGTCGTCAGTCCAGCGGGCAGGAGGGCGTCCCACGCTGCGTTTGCCTGTTCGTGGTCTCAACTCGTGAACTCGTCTACCCCAACGGTTATCGGTTCTTCGGCAGATATGAACAGATTGACCAGCCCACTGCCACTTCAGCTTGCATATTTTGAATACTGTCTAATAATGATTATAAAAAACGTCCTTCAGGCATATCACATGAAACCCGGCACTGTAACAATTCGCTAATAGACCAACAGAAAAATATTGACAACTATACTCCTTACGCCTGCCGCCTCCTTCCTCTCTTAGCAACAAGGTGCATTTCTGCGTGACCCGCACGCACAGAGGCGGAAGACTAAAAATAAATGAAAGAGACACGCACGGGTGTTGCCAAGTCGGTGGAGTGGTGTGATGTGAGGAGCATTTTTTTGGTAGCACCACGGTCAAGATGTCAATTTCACTTCAAACTTAAGAGTCCGCCAAAGTGTATTATTATTATTAAATTCTTTATTCCACATAAAAAAACATTGTACAAAGGCAAACTTAATGCTAGTAGCATTCTCTACCAGTTAACCTTTGGTCATGTCGAGAAAGTGGTTGGTAGTGCGATAGGCTGAGAGGAGAGAAGTTTATGTACTTAAATCGAGACACAGAGATATACTTACTTGTGATGTGAGGAGCATTTTTTTTGGTAGCATCACGGTCAATATGTCAATTTTACTTTAAACTTAAGAGTCCGCGAAAGAATAAATTCGTACTCTGAACTATCCTTAACGAATGGTATCTAGATACTTCTTCTTTCGTGTCAACACACGAATTTTTAAATTTGTCCAGACCAAAAAGAGGCAACTTTGATAGCATTCTGGTTGGCTGGAGTAAGTCTTCTCGAGTGCAGGTGGAAGGGCACAGGGGACAGGAGAGTAAGTGCTCCATAGTCTGGGGGGCGGTACCACAGTCGCCTAGGTTGATACCAACGGTATAGCCTCACTTGCAGAGATTGTCCTTACCTAGATACTAGGCAGACGATAGACCTGCAGATTCTGATATCACGCTTGCGAGTCACCTTTGACTATTCCTTCGCGGATTACAGTCCATGTATTGTATGTATGTACATACAAAACACATTCTTTACTCATTATGTACATCATCATCACGACCCATTACGTCCCCACTGCTGGGGCACGGGTCTCCTTCCAATGAAGGAAGGGTTTAGGCCTAGTCCACCACGCTGCCAAGTGCGGGTTGGTGGACCCCAACACAAGCAAACTTGTGCTGAGAGAGTTGTCGGGTAAGTGGGCAACCCGACTGTCAGATGTTTTCAAGCCGCCCGAAGGCCTCTAGGACTAGGCTTAACGACTGCTACCGAAGCAGCAACCGGGACCCACGGCTTAACGTGCCGTCCGAAGCACGGAAGCGTCCAGAAAAGCACCACTTGAAATTGGTCACCCATCCAATGGCTGACCGTGTCAGTTTTTGCTTAACCTCAGCGATCAGTTACGATCACTGAGGCCCGCTCGACTACGGACGCTTCACATTATGTACATACGAGGGGAGGTCCAAAAGTTCGCGGAAAAAGTATGTTACAAATAAATTTTCAAAATAATTTTATTTTTCTTTTTCTACATTAAGTTCAATAAACTCAAACTCAAACTCAAACTCAAAATTTTTTATTCATCGTACAAATATAAAATTTTCTGATGAACGTCAATTTTTACAAATTACTCTCCGTTCGGATAAGGGGGGGCTCTTTCTGTCTAAGGAGAAGAACGGAGGCAAGAAACTCCTGAGCCATCTTTTCAAAAAAAGACTTAAAACTAGTTGGTATACAATACATATAAGCTTAATAATTATTATTATAATAATATGAGCAGAGCTAACTACTTATCACAGCCATGCATTAACGTCCTCTAAGTAATCATCAATTTTATAATAAGCTTTTTTACTGAGTTTCTCTTTAATGTAACACTTAAACTTATTCTCTGGCATTTGAGCAACTTCTGCTGGAAGCTTATTATAAAATCTAATACAGTACCCTAAAAACGATTTATTAACTTTCGCCAGACGCATCGCTGGAAAAGCCAGCTTATGCTTGTTCCTAGTATTAATGTCATGATTACTGCCAATTGTATCAAAAGTTGAAATATTCTTTCGTACATACATTAAATTGGAAAAAATGAACTGACATGGAACTGTAAGGATGTTAATTTCTTTAAATAGTTCTCTCAATGAATCCCTGGAACCAAGTTTGTATATAGAGCGGATGGCTCTTTTCTGTAATACAAATATAGTTTCAATATCAGCTGCTCTACCCCAAAGCAAAATGCCATACGATAATAAGCTGTGGAAATAACTAAAGTAAACTAATCTGGCGGTTTCAACGTCGGTCAGCTGTCTAATTTTCCGTACAGCAAAAGCTGCGGAGCTCAACCTTCCAGACAATTTTTCAATGTGAGGTCCCCACTGTAACTTTGAATCTATAGTCATCCCAAGAAAGACAGTATCATTAACTAGGTCCAATTTATTCCCATCTAGAATAATGTTAGTATCGCATTGTCTAACATTCGGCAGTGTAAATTTAATACATTTCGTTTTCTTAGAATTCAATAGAAGATTATTAACGGTAAACCAATCGTGTATGTCAGATAGAATTGAATTAATTTCATTAAAATTATTTTCTCTTCTTTTAACTTTAAAAAGCAAAGAAGTATCGTCAGAATACATTTATTAGATCTTGCAATTAGCTTTTCTATACCCTCATAAAAATATTTTTTCGACTTCCCCTCAAAATGACTCGAAATTGCTTCCTTCAACTCTTCATCCACCGAAAATTTTCTACCCCTGAGCTCTTTTTTCAATTTTGGAAACAAATAATAATCGCTAGGGGCCAGGTCTGGACTGTAAGGTGGATGAATTAGCGATTCGTATCCACAATTGAATAAGGCAGCCGTCGCAGTGTGGCACTTGTGAACGGGCGCGTTGTCGTGCAGAAGAAGGACACCATGGGACCATTTTCCTCGTCTCTTTTCTTTGATAGCCTCCTTTAACTTTTGCAGGAGCGATGCGTAGTATGCTTCGGTTATGTTGACACCTTTTTCTTTGTAATCGATCAACAAAATTCCTGCAGTGTCCCAGAAAACCGTAGCCATAATCTTCCCGACCGATTCTGACACCTTGAACTTCTTGGGGGGTGGCGTACCTTTTTTATGCCATTGCATCGATTCTTGTTTCGACTCAGGTTCATAATGATGCACCCAAGTTTCGTCACCAGTAACAATTCGGTCCAAAACTGCAGCCGGTTCTTCACCACACAGCTCCAAAAAGTGCTTTGACGCGTCGACTCGCTGCTTCCTTTGAACGGGCGTGAGCATTCTCGGCACCCATCTTGCGCTTACTTTTGTCATGCCAAGATGGTCGTGTAATATTCTTAAAATGGTAGTTTCGGATACGCCAGTTAACGCAGATAATTGTTTCTTCTTTAATCTGGCATCCTCCACTACAAGTTTTTCGATTTTTTCGACGATATCCGACGTCGTGACCTCCACGGGGCGTCCGGAGCGGGGGTCATCTTCAATTGACTCTCTTCCATGTTTGAAAAGTCCATTCCACTTGTAGATCATTGTCTTCGAAGGACATTGAGTTCCGTAAACAGCTTCCATTTCTTCCATTATCATTTTTGGACTTTTTCCTTGTTTGGTGAGGAACTTGATGACGGCTCTTTGTTCAATTTGCTCCATTGTTGCAGTTTATTTCCGTTTAAGTTGTTGTCGGGGCGATAGTTCAGAGGTTAATGAATGTAAAGGGTTTAAATTTGGCTTATATACTCGTAATTAGTTGCTGATTAGTATGGTATATAATGAGCACAGTTACCCCCCTGCCTTCACTTCCATTCCGCGAACTTTTGGACCTCCCCTTACATACAAAAAAAACTTTCATCCTTCCTGTCGTTCCATGTAAGATTGCATTTTCCTGGTCTTCATTCGAGAGCCATCATGCTTGGATCGCCTTGTAGTATAGCAACTGCATTAGCAGACAACATGAATTAAAATAAAAACACGTTTCCAAACAGATTTAAATAAACAGTCGCATCTGACAAACGCCTTCTTTTTGATGTCGGCAGTCAACTCGGTACAAAATTCGCCTAATCAACGTCAGTGCAGCGATAATAGGGTCACTTTTACCAAACGCTAAATGTATTTAAAATTGTATTTAAGTCAAATTTTAAATACATTTTGTACCAACTGACACACGTTTGACAGGCTACTAAATACGTTTAGCGTTTGGTGAAATTCCACCTAAGATTCGACCTCCGTTTATTGCGTATCGTCAACTGTCACTGTCAAAATGTAAGGCAAATTTGTTAGTTCCAAAAGTGACATTTGTTTTTTCCATATGTTAGGTGGAATTTAACCAAACGCTAAACGTATTTAGTAGTTCGTAGTTCAGTTAGTACCTACAAAATTTATTTAAAATTTGATTTAAATAATATTTTATATAGGTACGGTCTACGTTTAGCGTTTGGTAAAAGTGACCCTTAGTTTAGTTTCGAAAATAGTATCGAATCCTGTGATCGCACCTCTGTACGGTTTGTTTTAATTTTACAAAACAACATGTGAATTACAGACAGACAACATGAAATTATAACAGACATAATACGTAATGCTACAGAGAGATGCGACTTTTTATGCATTTCTTTGAACACATGGAGGAGATATATAGGCCGTTCATTGTAGATTGTCGCTTTCTTTCCTCCAGGAGAATTTTAAAGAAAGTCATTACTTATTTGAGGTTACTACTACGCGACTAGGCAAACGTAGTGTGGGATGCCCTCCGGCTAGATGGGGTGACTACTTCCGAAAGGTGGCTGGTTATGATTGGATGCGGAAAGCTAAAGATCGCATCCAGTGGCGTGCTTTGGGAGAGGCCTACGTCCAGCAGTGGACTGCTATAGGCTAAAGATGATTTGAGGTTAGTTTGTCTGCTTCTCTATGAAACATTTGGATGTACCTATTTATATGAATCTGCCAACCTACTGTAAGTTATTCTAAAGGCACAATTTTTTTTTTATTATACTTAACATAATTTTTGGTTTTGACATTGCCAATTTTAATATTGGCGCCTTCAAAACTGTTACACTCGGTTATAATGTGACAAAGTTCCAGTGACATCAAATCCACTTCTAAACGGGGAAAAAACTAGCTTAGTGACGCCGTCTACAATATTGGAGTACATTTAACAGCGCATCATAAAAATACTACTAACTAAAAACGTGAATATTTTGTTAACATTTTAATTTAAATGAAAAAAAAAATGTTTTTTTTGGTGTCTCGATTTTGTGGGTGGAACTTTTTCAGTGACAAGCGTCACTGCCGGTACTGTAGCAGCGGGCATGCGCTTGCGCACGTAAAAACGAAATAAAAATATCTAGTTACAGCTCCGTCAGCCATCATTGAGCATATTTATACCAATTTTAATAATATTTCACATTACATAAACATAGCGAATTACTTAGGCCTTGTAAAGTTTGTATTTTAATCTCAGATAAGTACTAAATTGTCAGATTTGGAACGGTTTATCAACAGTGGATTGTCCCACCAATAGAACGTTACGTCACTTAATCGTGGGACAATCGACTGTTGATGAATCCTACAGAATCTGTCAATCTAGTACTTATCTGAGATTTAATGCACTGCTGCATCCACTATTCGCTTTCGTATTACAACAAACACTCACACCTTGTACGAGTACTAATGTACTCCCTTGCGGGGTCGGCAGAGGTGCATTGCTGCACCACTTTTCGCCAGAGTGTAGTATTAGTCCCAATGTAATAGGGTGCGGGCCTATGTCCATTTTACGGGCACATCCAAGACCTGACAACCAATATGTGTGTTTAAACAAATATCTGCCCCAGTCGGGAATTGAACCCGGGACCTTCGGCTCAGTAGTCAGGGTCACTAACCACTACGCCATTCGGTCGCCACTTTATAATTACTTACCAGAAAAGCTAGGAATAAGTTTAACAGATGTTTTGCGATGTCAAATGCCTTACTAGAGTCCGCCCTAGGCCCTAAAACACGAAGGGAAAATCGTGTCTGTCGTTTCGAATCTACGCTTCTACCGACAGACACACACATACCTATACAATAACTCTTTTTCCGTCGGGGGTTATATATGTGTGTTGTGATGTTATCCTCATGTTTAGGTAGACGTTTGATTATATGATTATTTCATTGTTTAACTTACAATATTTATGACGCTCGCCAGCCGCTAACCTAATTTCTTGCGGTTATAGTTTATCCGCAACATGCTGACATAGTGCAGCTGTGTCCATGTCTACTTGTCCACTATTGTCTACCTCTAGATTACAGAAGGTCGTATCAGGTGTCCTAAGTGCATTGTACTTATCCCAAAACGGCGATATGGTTCGCAACCTATCACGTGAGTACAAATGTGCTGGGAAAAGTGGGTGGCTCGCTTTGTGAGCCACCTCTGACTACCCCTTCGGGGATTACAGTCGTGAGTGCATATGTATGTATGTATATGTATCAGGTGTGTCGTTCGATTCACTGTACATTTGTACTTTCACGTGATAGGTCGTGAGCCGTATCGCCGTTTTTGAATGAGTGCAATGCACTTTGGTTGCACATCTAGAATCTAGATGTGCAGGTTTCCTCCTGATGTATTCCCTTACCGTAAGAGCAATGGTATACATTGTACTTAAATTCAAAATAAATAATTGGTACCTCTACATGTCAGCGCCAGGATTCGTACACACACACACACACACACACACACACACACACACACACACACACACACACACACACACACACAGGACACCGTTTTTTGCGTTGTCATTTGTTTCTGATTTAAAGTTTGCGTTGTTTCTACACTCACGGGCAATGAAAAACTTCCAGTGAGAAACGCAACAAATTACTACTAGACGGAAAAAAAATATTTAATAGCGCCGTCTGGAATATTTCCGTATATTTAACGGCGCATCAGAATATAACCAACTCATAACATAAAGATTTTAGTCAAATTTCCTATTACTTAAATGTTTAAATAAAATTTATTGAGGTCTATTCTATTCTATTCTATTCTCTGTGGGGGTGTAAGTACCTGCACCTGGCTCTCTCGAGTGGAACCTTTGTGCATATCCCCAAGGTCTAAACTGCCTTCCTAAGCTTGGACCATTTCCCACCACGCTGGTCCACTGCGGGTTGGTGGGTTCCATATCTAGATGTGCAGGTTTCCTCACGAGGTTTTCCTTCACCGTAAGAGCGATGGTATACATTGTACTTAAGTTAAAAGAACTCATTGGTACATGTCAGCGCCGGGATTCGAACCCGCATCTCTTGATTGAGAAGCGGGCGCTTACCCGACTGAGCTACCACCGCTCTACTTATTGAGGTCATTTGGTGTCAGTATTTTGTAAGTGGAACTGTTTCTTTGCCCGTGAGTGTACTACGGTGGTAGCAGAGGGCGTCCCACGCCTGGTTTCCGTGTGGTCATGTCGCGATGTCAGAGAACGCTTGTGCTTAAGCACTATAATATTTTGCAGCTCTTGTTTCCTGCTCAAGATTTACTCCCGTCGATGTTTCCAGGAATTGTTTAGCATAAAATATTTCCAGGTTATTTACGGCCGTGTGTTGGCTACAATGCGTCAAGCCATTTTATTTGGTTACAAAATATCGTACAATGCCACAAACTTGTATGTTCCGGTGACAGCTCACGTAAATGTGTAATATTTCTTCATTCTATAAGATTTTAAGCTTGTCAGTAGTGGTAATACGCTCTTGTGGTTTCAATAAACCCATCTAATCTATATCAATGTATAATTCATTAGTAATTAATGAGATATGGATCAATTTAGTTCGCTCTCACCGGAACAGATAAGTTTGTGGCACACTTATGCAGTCTCGCACATTTGAGTGTTAAATTTAAGTGAGTCAGCTATAACAGGGTGTTCCGACTGTACGTTAACACGGGTTCGTTATCGGCGTAGATAAACTTACTATATCGCGATTCGCCATAAACATGGCGCTATGATTGGTGGAACGAGCGTTAAATGAGTTTATCGATGTCGATAATGAACCAGGCAGCATGTACCTACTCGAAAAACACAGCTTTAATATGAACTAGCTGTTCCCGCGAGCTTCGCTTCGCCTTAAAAAGTTTTCCCGTGGGAATTTCTGGATAAAAAAGTAGCCTATGTTCTTTCCTAGGGTCTAGACCGTATGTATTATACCAAATTTCATTCAAATCCGTTTAGTAGTTTTGGCGTGAATGAGTAACAGACAGACACAGTTACTTTCGCATTTATAATATTAGTTAGGATTAGGATTAGGATAATTAGCTACTGAGCAGTTTATAACACAATTTTCTATTTATATACGGGCCGGGATTACATCTCTCAACAAGTGCGATGGTTTAATTACAAGTGACTAGTTTAGTAAACAGACTGTATGTCGGACGCTTTGCTAGGACTTTGACCTGTTTTCATAAAAATAGTAAGTAAAGTCCATACATACCCTGTATTTGTAGACTATTTACGTTGTAAAGAAATAATGTGACCAGCTTGCGCATAACAACTTTATTCAGAAACAGCTTATTAAATTAACCTATCCAGATAGGTAGGTATTTTCTGTTAATGAAACAGTTAATATGATATAATAATATTTATTATATGTATAGAACCAAATTACTCCTAAACGGAAAATGCTAGCTTATAACAATGACGCCGTACATTGAAGTACGCATCGTACGAACAGCGCATCAGAATAAAACCAACTAAATATTGTGTTTAAAAATTTTAAATTAAATATTTGTAAGACGACCGAATGGCGTAGTGGTTAGTGACCCTGACTACTGAGCCGAAGGTCCCGGGTTCGATTCCCGGCTGGGGCAGATATTTGTTTAAACACAGATATTTGTCCCCGGGTCTTGGATGTGCCCGTAAAATGGCAATAGGCCCGCCCCCTATTACATTGGGACTAACATAACACTCTGGCGAAAAGTGGGTGCAGCAATGCACCTCTGCCTACCCCGCAAGGGAGTACATTAGTACAAGGCGTGAGTGTGTGTGTGTGTGTGTGTGTTGTAAAATTGGGGCCGTTTTGTGGGTGTAACTTTTGCATTGCTTATTAGTGTAAAGCTGCGTACAGACCGGCCCAACGAACGCCAACGAACAGTTTACACAAATTACAGTTCGTTTTCAAAGAACATACTTAAAAAGGTTATCGTTTCAGAGTTTACATAGAATTATTTTTGCGTCATAACATAAATAAACACTGTGTTCATTATCATCCATTAATTAATTTATATCGTGAATGGTATCTTTGTATTTGTAGGTATTAAGTTAGTTGCCTAACCGACTATGCTATCGTTCTGAGTAACAGTAGGTGCCTAAACCTAGGGTCTATCTATGCTCATAATTATAATTATGTAGGTAAGTGCGATGTACTTAGGTATATTAGTTAAATGATAAGGAAAAATCATTCAACCCTGCTTTAACTGTATACCCCCGCCTTTTTTTTTAGAGATTTTCTTTACTTATACGATTATATGTAATTTATTATGTAGTGTGTTCGGAATGCTGATTTCGAATCGCAATGCAGTACCTACTTATCGCCTATCTGTCAAATATGACATTACTTGTATAGATCTGACAGATAAGCGATGCTGCTAAAAGATTGTTGATTGCTAATGTGTCGGTCCGGATACGGCAGCGGTACCAGTACTTATAATAAATAAATAAAAAAAAAACAAATGAATCCACAAGTAGGTAAAGATCTTACCCGTCAGCTCCGACGAAGGTCTCCTTGGCAGTAACACCGTTGTAATGTATCCGATTCTCCATCTCTCCGTCCACCAGTGAGTCAGTCATCACAAAATTCACTATTTCTTTATTCAAATGGCGCCTCAAAAACTTTATATCACTTAAAACTTCCCGCGCGGTGACGTTTCGCTCCCGCGCTGTCAAACTGACAGCCGCCTCTATGTGTCTATGCCGGTGTCTATGGGAGTCTGTGATGGTGTAGTTTTTATTCGCAGTGTATTCGGCCAGTTCGTCTTTGTCGTCGCAACTGGTCGAGCCAAGGAGGAAGAGAATGAATAGAGGCGTCCTCATCATTTTGCCCCACATTTTCACCTTGGAGTCGGCCTTTTTCTTCGCTTTTGGCGTTTTGAGTTCCATTTTGAATCTGGAAATTAGAGGTTCAATTAGTATCATTAGTAATTTTATCTTATTACCGTAATTTGTACCGTAGTTAGTTAATAATAAAGAATATTCTATCTATATTATATACATAATTAGTTTGAGGTACCTAAGTTATAACGTACTCCTATGTAAACTGTAATCAATGCATGTGGAACACATAATGTACATGTCAATGCTATAACATTACAAAGTATCCATAACAATTTTATTTTTTTAGAAATAAGACACCCTACTGCTTAATATGTGAAAAAATCGATTAATCATAAGAAATTCAATATGCAACCTTAATCCTATCCGTCCTTCTCACACTCATTAAACATGGCGAAGTCAAACAGAGAGCGTTGACTAATATTTATTTAACTATCCATTACAGGGCACGGTGGCCAAATTCTTAAGCGTTGTAATTATGTAAACAAGATGGAGATACCTACCTAAGTATTCTTCGGCAGATGCGACTAGCTTATTTGTCCAGACCGGGTTCCGTGGCGCAACTTGCGCCGGAGAACGTAAATAAATATTGAACCCGGGACCTTCGGCGTAGCAGTCAAGCTCAATAACCACTGCACCATCGGTCGTCTATAACGACGACGACATAGATAAACTCAAAGTTAGTAAGATCCTTATTTAAAATTTTACGCCTAATAAAGAACATTTCAATTTCTAATAAGTACTGTAAATTCCCGTAAAACACAGAGTGTATACCTGAATTATCACAAAAAAATTGAAACAACGATTAAGTCCGTCTTATAAATAAGACATTTGACAGCAAGGCTACGGCTCTGAGAGGAAAGCAGCCCCTAGATCCTTTCCTACCTCTTGAGAGATAGGATGCTGCAAAGACAATCTCTGCAAGTGGGGCTATACTATACCGTTGGTACCAACCTATGCAACTGTGGTACCGCCCCCCAGACTATGGAGCATTTACTCTCCTGTCCCCTGTGCCCTTCCACCTCCACTCGGGAAGACTAACTCCAGGCCAACCAGAATGCTATCAAAGTTGCTTCTTTTTGAACTAGACAAATTTAAAAAACCGGCCAAGTGCGAGTCGGGCTCGCGCACAAAGGGTTCCGTAGCAGCAAAATTACAGTTAAACCTACCTCAAAAACTATAAGAGATACTTTGATCAAACCAAAAATCGTTGAAAGAGTTAATTAGCATGCATCACCTCTATTTTTTTTAGAATTTTATACCCCGTAGTTATAAAAATAGAGGGGGGGGGGACATACTTTTTACGACTTTGAGAGCTGATATCTCAAAAACCGTTCACTTTAAGAAAAATGTTTTTTAGAAAACTTTATATCATTTTAAAAGACCTTTCCATTGATACCCCACACGGGTATGTACATCGAAAAAAAAAATTTCATCCCTCAGTTACATGTATGGGGGGCCCCACCCCCAATTCTTTTTTTTACTATTTAGTGTCATATTTTTGTAGCGGTTCATACAACACATATTCCCATCAAATTTCATCACTGTAGTACTTATAGTTTCCGAGTAAATCGGCTGTGACAGACGGACAGACGGACAGACGGACAGACGGACATGACGAAACTATAAGGGTTCCGTTTTTGCCATTTTGGCTACGGAACCCTAAAAATTTGCTTGTTCACTGACACGAAAGAAGAAGAAGTGCTAAGCTAAACATGTGTTAAACACTGTCTAAGTGTAAGGCCCACAGTTACATTGTACGAGACGCGACCTAGGCATTGACAAATATTTCGGTCGACAGTCTTGCGCACGCGCATCGCTGAACAAATGGAAATGGTACTGTCAGTTCCATTATACCAGGAGGAAGATCTACCTAGAGACGGGAAAAAATACTATGGTTTTAGGGTTCCTCTACTAAAGGTATAAACGTCTAACAGTCGGGTTGACCACTTAACTGACAACTCTCAGCAATAGCTTATGGCTTTTGTTGGGGTCCGCCAACCTGCACTAGGCCAGCGGCGTGGTGGACTAGGCCTAAACCTTTCATTCATTGAAAGGAGACCCGTGCCCCAGTAGTGTGATGTTAAACTGATATATAAGGTAACAAACACTTTACTCATTATTCAGTGTAAAAAATAGATAAAAATAATTGATAGTGAATGTGTATTGAGGAGCCGAGTGTATCGCAGCTGTTTCAATTGGCACTAGTTTTAGTATTTTTATTACTCTTACGGTATTATATAATGTGTGGCTTATTGTTAGTGTGTGTTGTGTTGTACTCTATCTCTACTAGACATTTATTGAAACTAAACTCAGAAATCAGTATATTTATTTTTAAACTCACCCGATTGTGATAATTAAGGTGTAGTTAGAAAGGAGAGAAAATTAGAAGCATTTCTGATGTTAAATTGTTATACCTATTACCTACCTATCTATTCTCATTTTACTACATTAAAACGAATAATCCGCTCTACTATTAGCCATATTTTATCAAAATCTGCTTAGCCGGTCAAAAGTTATGCGACTTTTTGTGCCAATTTCTCCATAGTCGAGTCGGTTAGAGCATAACCTGGGAGTAGCGGTTGACTTTTGACACATCTATCATGAATTTTATATGGAGATGACGTATAAATTATAAATCAATCCCTGTCGGTTGAACCGACTATGGAGAAATTGGCACTGAGATTCGTCGAAATATAATAGGTCCGTTTGGACAGCTCGAAAATGTATGGGATGACAGCTGGTGTAAACTAAATCATAAAAAATCTAAACAATAAGTAACTTTGGTGCTTCAAAGTTCTTTTTTCTTTCAACCGTTAAAAAATAAGCCAGATTATGTGTCTTTTTATGTATTTCATGAAGTAAATCAAGAGTAAATAGCAAATTTTTGTAGCTGTCCAAACGGGCCTATTATATTTCGACGACTGTAGTGTTGAATGTCGGGGTTTAGAACGTTAGTTAGGTTATTTACCGTACTGATGGAACAGACGACCGAATGGCGTAGTGGTTAGTGACCCTGACTACTGAGCCGATGGTCCCGGGTTCGATTCCCGGCTGGGGCAGATATTTGTTTAAACACAGATATTTGTTCTCGGGTCTTGGATGTGCCCGTAAAATGGCAATAGGCCCGCCCCCTATTACATTGGGACTAACATAACACTCTGGCGAAAAGTGGGTGCAGCAATGCACCTCTGCCTACCCCGCAAGGGAGTACATTAGTACAAGGCGTGAGTGCATGTTTTTTTTTTTTGATTGAACAGAAAATACTATGAAGATGACTCATATCTTCAGCATCACGGCTGTGATTGCGATACGGAATCTTTATCTAGGTATCGTCAGACCATCACGCCACTCGCGTCACACCACTAATCACTAGACAAATTACTGCGTTATGTATGACGAACTCAGTAATCAGGGATCCTTAGGGAAAACCTACCTTTAGTGCCAATTTCTCCATTCTCTCTCTCTCTGTCAGCCTTCTGTAGTCCACTGTTGGACATAGGCCTCTCCTAACGATCGCCACCCCAAACGGTCACCCGCCATCTGCATCCAGCGGCTTCCCGCTACCTTCCGCAGATCATCAGACCAACGGGTTTGGGGGCGACCGACACGCCGTTTGCCGACACGGGGTCTCCACTCCATTCTCGGTTAGAGCATAAGCAGTGGTTGACTTTTGACACATCTGTCATGAATTTTATATGGAGATGACGTATAATTGATGAATGATAACAGGTCGGTTAGAACGAGTGGTGATAAAGGTCCACGTTTCGGCAGCGTACGCAACGGACGCATCGCATTCAATATGCTTTGTGTAGAAATTCTCTTCATCGGCATCGCCAACGGTTCTACCTTTTTTGGCATAAGATTTATTTGCCTAATCTCGTATTGCATAGTAACGTTTGGTCAAAGTCTCGTTACGCCGAAAATCGTATGGCATAAATCTCGTTTAGTAAAAAGTTATTTCGCATAACATTGTTTAGCCTAATAATGGTATGGCCAAATCTTGAATAGCCTAATAATGCTATGGCATAGGTTTATACAAAGTAATAATATTCCTTTGGCTTTAACTTTGACGGAGCGTCTCCCTACATAGCGCAAACTGGTGCCTTGTATTGTTTCCGCTGTTTGGAAAACGCTCCGCTCCGCTTCGCTGCGCTCCGCTTTGGTTTTGATGAACAAGTGCACCTAACACGCTCCTCCTCGCTTTGCTCGTCGTCGCACCTATTTTTAGGTTTCGATCTCATGGGGTTTGTAATAATTATATTGGTGTTAAACTTTCGATTTTTTGATCACACTATATCGTGATTTTCGGGATGTAGGAGAAAAATACCACAATTTGTACATTTACTACATACTTAATATATTATTTATTAAGATAAAATTAGGAGAAACAAGATTATACATAGGTATAGACGAACATAAATTTGAGCAAACGAAACTTAGGTGTTTAAAGATTGTGCCTAAAGAGTTTTAGACGAAACGAGCCTTATGCCACATAAGTCTTGGCAAAGTGATGGTTGATGGAACAGGGCTTTAAATAAACAGGATTACTTTAGTAAATTAGTATTTATTCAAAAGTAATTTTGCACAAACATTACGTTACAAATTACAACCACAGAGAAGATAGATTACTATACAGTGGCGCCACCTGACGGGCGTGCGACTACAATAGAAATATAAATGTTTCGTTATACACAACAAACTTCAACACCTGCCCTTAAACTAAACATTTTATACCTAAACCAAGATCAGAAACACAATGTAAATGTTTATCTTTACTTAATGATTTTGTTAATACATCTGCAGGCATATTTTCAGTACACAAATATTCTAAGTTAACAATTTTATCTTTAACAACCTGTCTCACAAAATGATGCCTTATGTCTATATGTTTACTCCTACTATGATGAATTTGACTATTGCATAGTTTTTGTGCTGACTGACTATCATTGTACAGAGTAACTGGTAAATACATACCTATACATTCATTTAGAAAACTTCTAATAAACTTAGCTTCTTTAGCTCCCTCACATAAAGCCATGTACTCAGCTTCTGTGCTCGACAGTGCCACAGTTCGCTGCTTACGACTTTCCCACGACACTGTGGAAACACCAACTTTAAAAACATACCCTGTATAAGAGCGTCTGTCTAATTGATTTGACGCCCAGTCAGCATCAACATATCCTGTAACAGATAACACGGATTTTTCATATACAATATGATAGTCTAATGTACCCTTCAAATATCGCAGAATACGTTTTGCTGCTTTCCAGTGGGTGTCATTGTGGCAATTGTTGAATTGGCTTAACAAACTTGCCGCATGTGCTATGTCTGGCCGAGTACATACTGCTATGTACATGATGCATCCCATAAGACTTCTATAATTTGAATCAATATCATTCTTCTCTCCTTTTTCAAATTTCATGCCAATTTCTAATGGTGTGCCAACAGGCTTACAGTCTGACATATTAAATTGCTCCAATACTTTCATTATGTAATTTTTCTGATCAAGAGTAATCTTATTTTCTTCCTGTCTCAAGTTCATTCCCAATATATGATTAGCTCGACCAAGATCTCTCATTTCAAATGTCCTCATCAGTTCTTCCTTTAGTTTTTCTCTTTTTTTTTTTTTTTTTTTTTTTTTTAATTTTTTTGAGAAAATTAGTATTTATTCAAAAGTAATTTTGCACAAACATTACGTTACAAATTACAACCACAGAGAAGATAGATTACTATACAGTGGCGCCACCTGACGGGCGTGCGACTACAATAGAAATATAAATGTTTCGTTATACACAACAAACTTCAACAATGGTTCGGCCAAAAAAGTCTAGCTAGACCATACGAGTTATGCGAAATGAGTTTTGGTCAATAAAGATTATGTGAGATGAGCGGAACCCATCGCCAACACCCATACATTTATGACAATCCGATTGATGCGATACGTACGATACAGATAGGTGGACGATTTCATTTCATTTCATTTCTTAAGTACTTAAATTATTCATATGACCACAATTCCTCAAACAGGCAAAAACTACAACATATTTTTTTAAAGATTGAATAAAATATGGCGTTTATACAGCACATAAGGAGTATTATGTGGTTCTGTAAACTCAAACCCAAACTCAAATGTTTTTTTTCATCGCACAAATATAAATGAATACATGAACGTCATATTTTACAAACTATTCTCCAACGTAGTAAATCAAATGATTTGCAAATACGGAACCCTTAGTTCGCAAGTCCAACTCGAACTTTGCCGGTTTTTTTCACCGCGGCGTCACATATCAATCAAGATAACGGTTTTTACTGTTTTGGCATCAAGTTCGTTCCATGTTTAAATCGCAAAAAAACACCGTAACACATTGGCACACATAAGACTATGTAGGAATAGAAACGGCGTAGGCTATATAAGGACCTAGCTCATAAAATAGTAAAAAAACTTGGATAAAAAATTAAAAAAGTTTTTGATTGATTTTAAATATCGTAACAAACATACCCAGCTTTCAGAGAACGACAATATTTTGCTGCCAAAATAATAAATGAAAAATCACCATATTATGTTAGGGTATAGGTCAGTCATAAGTACCTAACGTTAATTAGGTAAAGAACATTTTTATGGATTTTCCTCACAATTTTATCGATTCTATAATTACTTTTCCTCATAGGATTTTCAATAATAATCGAATAATGCAGAATGGAGTACGGGATGGAGGGTCATCGTGTTGACATTGACATTCTGAATGTCCTCAAATTGGCGCGAAATAATTAAATTTAGAGGTTAAACAGCGAATTAAGGGCCAGCTATAGTGATAACACGAGTATTTTGAAGCCAAAAGTTTTCTGGTCGGAAATCAAAGCTTTTTAGCGAAATTTTGCATTTTTTTTAGTTTGTATAATTTTAAGAAACATAATATTATTCTTTAATAGGCCGAACACATTAATCAATAGGTATTTTTATTATCATGGGTAAACTTTTAATTTATGTTTTTAGATACAAGCCTAGTTATAAATAACATAAGGTATTTTGGTACGGTTAGGTTAAATACAACAGACTTTTTAATTGAAATATAATGATTTAAAAAAATATTCAATAATTAAATACATAAAGGAAAGGAATGGGAGATTTTCAACCATAGACAAACAACCATAGATTATAGATTACTTCATACTCAACAGCAGAGCATTTTTTTAGATGCCGGCTAAATAAAAAAATATATAAATTGAAAAACCTTAACAAAATATTAGTTAGACTGTAGTTATTTCCTGCTACCTGCTAGTCTACCTAAGAAAACTAATTGAACCTACCTTAACAAATAGAAATAACAAAGAGTATCGCGAAAAACAAAGTAGTTAATTATGCACTTAGCTAATTACTTTGTTTTTACTAATAATAAATAAGAATTTTTTTTTCAAAATAAACTCAATCTCTAATTAAGTTTTAAAATTATGTACCTGGTCAATCGCGCTCACTCGATATGAACAACTTTTGTTCTTTTTGTTCTATGAGTTTTGGAAATTTATGAAAAAAGGTCCTCCCATAATCCCTCCCTCCCTCCTATTTTTTAAAGTTACGAACTAAAAGATGACAATTAGTCAATTTATACGCGAATTTTCGAAAGTACTTAATAAAAAAAATTAAAGTTAACACTATGTCTGTATAGTTTACTAAAAAAACTACTCCAATTTTGAGACCAATATGACATTCAATATATATGACAGTCAAAAATCCAACACAATTATAAAAGTAAATAATAGAAAGTAGTACTTAAGTAATGAAATATATTTAAAATTTTAATTTAGAACATGATAGATGTAAGATAGAGCGCCATACCAAAAATTCGGCAGGTAAAATTTTATTAAGTTTTTTTAACTTATTATATTGTACCTCACGCTTAAATTTCAACTATATTTTTTTTATATACTATAGATGAACTACAAACGGTATCGAATAAAAAGGTGTTTGAACTTCCTATGGTTAAAAAACTACCTGCTTTAAATTCATCCGATCACTGAATATTTGTGGAATGAAAAAGTAAAAACTATACCTACGTTTTATACATGTACCTAGTAAATTGTATCTACTACGTGTTAATATAGGGCACGTACTAAAGTACCAAATGACCAACTGACCGAACTTTTTAAATACTTATTTGAAAAAGGAATAATTAAATGGTGCCAACTTACCGGCTCAGAATTAGGGCGATGACATTTCAAAACCGATTACACAACATCCATCATTGTTTCAGAACACAGCTAGTACTTTACACTGTCTTTACACACCAAATGTTTCACTTTTATCCCTCATTAATTCATTGTTTACAAGTTTTCACAAATTACTTTTCACTGGCAACAATTTGCGCACGCAAAAAGTTTGCACCCATTCGATCAAGTTTCACTCACTGGCCGGTCGGAAAAAAAAACTTGTATCGGTAATTCCGAAAAAGAAATAAATTATAAGTATGCGGCCTCTTTCGAAAGTCTGGACTCGTCGGTTTTTTGGCGGGATGTTTGACAGTTGCTAGTGTGGGCCGCGAGCGCGCGCGACCGGTAGCGGCGATACACTGGCCGTGTGTCGTGCGATGATGAATCGTGACTTCGCGGTGTGCGCTACGTGTGCAGGCAACGTGGGCTCCACGCTGGATGCTGCCCCCTTTATATGGATTACCGAATTCCTGAAGATTTGCATAGAGAAAATTCCGCAGGTCACTTAAAATTAACCCTACATTGGTACATAAAATTAAAACAAGGATTTTAAAAATATCTATTAATGATATGCCTGTTATGTAAACCTGTTTTATTTTGACAGGATGGTCCGGTTATTCAACTATATTTAGTATTTTTATTATCTGAATACTAGAATCGCAGAGAGAATGTTGTAAAAATCTGTGATGTAAGACGGTAGTTGTAGTTATTTATTAATAAAAGTGAAAACTCTAGACAAGTATTTAGTTTGTTGAGTTATTGATAACGTCATTTAAGATTGCTCTTGATTTTATCTTACAAAATGTGTGTAAATAATTGCATTTTTGTTTTTTACAATAGATAAGATTTAGCAGGAAACACGATGCGGCCTTCTTTACCATCTGGTTTGTAGTAGAGAAATTCATTTCATTTATTATATTGTTTTTTTTTATCACACAGACTTTCTTGGTAACTTCTCTACAAATAGTTCACGGATAAATTTTCAACTTAATGTGTAAGTATACCTACTTATTTAAGGTTATTTTCTATACTTTTTGTCATAAATCCGCCATAGTACAAAAAACTACTTATTGCATTATCAAATCCGAGTCTACAACCTCCTATACATATTTTTAAGGTGCATAAAATTATAGTACCTGTGTACGTGCTATACTATAATTGAACAACCTTAAATTTATTGAAAAGTTGAAAGTATTCTCAGAAACAATAACTGATTTGCTCTGTTAAAACTTTTGCATAACTTGATGGTAGTTTATTTATACAAAAATGCTACATAAATCTTTATTTAATTTTGGCCGTTGAACATGAACAGCCGATGCAAGATGGGGAAAAGATAAACAGACGTGCGGTGTTCCGAACTCAAATTTCGCAAAACTCTGACCAGAGACAATCGGATAAACTTTTTTTACAAAGTTAAAACCTTTTTGTATTGTCCAATACGGGTGCAGATCAACTCTATAGAGAATATAGAGATAGACACCCGACTAGAGATGAAGTTCTCTTAATGTTTTTAAATACTACGAACTAAGTTTAACATGATCTAATAATACACACACACACGAGCAATGAAAAAGTTCCAGTGATATAGCTAATAGCACCAAATTATTCCTAAACGGAAATAAAGAAGTTTAATGACCCCTTCTACAAACTACAGCCCCAGCATAGGTACTCTGTTAGATCATAACAAGGGATAAGTCGTTGACTTCTGGACATTTTTGTATTTTTGTATTTTGTAATTGATGACATTACAATGTGATGATGATGGTTAAATTAGGCAAGAAGTTAGTACATTTAACAGCGCATCAGAATATTCAGAATATGACCATCTAAAAATAAATGTAATTTAAGTGCATATAAACGCTCTGTAGGTCCCACTGCCGCCGCCGCCGCCGGGGCCGCCGCGAACACAATATGAAAGTAAAACTCTTATTCTTATAAGGCTGTATGATTTATATGCCCCTTGCCTTGACATCTTGTTCAAAAATAAGTCAGTAAATATGCAAGTACTTACGCTTTCCCAGACACCGCCTTGCCGCCATAATCGGTTGGAATTTAAGATGGACTCATAGGTGCTTTGTATCGCCTTAAAACGTTTTTACGTGGATAAACGTAAAAACAATCCTTTAAACTCGTCGAAATATATTTTCGCCAAACCCCGTAAGCTCCTACAAGCCGGAGCCCCGATGATGTGCTTTTTTATTGTAATTTAGAACACCTGCTAAAAATTCCAGCCAAAATATAAAAAATAGAGTTAAGTGCAGCTAATACCTACATAAGTTCAACTTAACAAAAATTAACTCAATTTTGGTATAGGTAGATCTATCTTAGCTACATACATATAAGTAAAATTCGATTGGACAAATCAAGAAAAAAATTAAAATTAACATTAAAATTTTACCTGGCTCTTCTTACAGACTACATTATTGTTACATTTGACTTTATTCACACACCGAATAAAAAAACGTCTATCTTCATAGAAAACGGTATCAATAGCATTCCACTTAACTGCACCCGCCAACCGCCATATTGTTTTTTTTTTCTTTTTAATATTATTTAAAGGCGGCGCTCTTTCAAAGTGGCCAGTGCGTTCTTTTATTGTAAAGAGTAAAGCCGTGCACACTTCTTTATATTGTGAAATTGACACCTCATTCTCACGTTGAGTGCTCACCTTATCTATGGTTGTATGAATGACATAGGATGATAGGAATACATTAGTTTAAATGTATGAGGGGTGGTTTTTAATTTTAATACCTGTTGAAGTTAACTGTTGCTTCAATAAAGCAGATGTACACTTGGGGACATTCGATTTGTAAGATGTTTTAATTACTTACACATTTGTCTATCGGTTGATAAGGGGCCTACACATTTTGTAAATATCATGTTCCGAAAAAAATACTTACTACCTACATGATCTTCTGGTCAAACTGAAAATAGGTACTCTCCCTAAGAAACATACCGTTTCTAACTAAGTAAGTAACGTATTTATATTTTTTCGGGAGCAGAACTTTTGAACCTCTATTTATACCTACATATATATATATATATATATACTAGCTGTTCTCGCGAGCTTCGCTTCGCCTTAAAAAGTTATCCCGTGGGAATTCCGGGATAAAAAGTAGCCTATGTTCTTTCTCAGGGCCTAGACCATACGTATACCAAATTTCATTCAAATCCGTTCAGTAGTTTTGGCGTGAAAGAGTAACAGACAGACAGACAGAAAGACAGACAGACACAGTTACTTTCGCATTTATAATATTAGTTAGGATATATATATATATATATATATATATACGCGATTATATATATATACTCGCGAGCAATGAAAAAGTTTTAGTGACAATAGCACCAAATTACTCCTAAACAGAAAAAGATAGCTTAGCGATGCGACGTCGTCTGCAAAATTAAACTACTTACATTTAACAGCGCTAACAATATTAACAACTAAAAACCTGTAAGTAAACCACATGTAAACACTAAGCAGTAACATCTAGTTCATGTGATTATTTTAATAAATAAATAAATAAAAAAAACTAAAAAGTTGACTTACACCGTTTACCTCTGAGGACAGAGTCGTAGGTACTTAAATATTTTCATAAAATTTTAAATTAAGGCCTTGTTCCACAATGTCTGGTTAGTGGCTACCTGTGAGATAAAATACATGCTGTCACTGTCAAAAAAATAATAACAGAAAGTGACAGCATGTATTTTATGTCACAGGTAGCCACTAACCAGACATTGTGGAACAGGGGCTTAATGTAAAAAATGGGTCTATTTGACGTCGCCATTTTGTGATTGGAACTTCATTGTTCTTTTCATTGCCTATGAGTGTATTAGTAACTTTTTTTGCAACCGATTTGTATCGATTTACATATATTTTAAAACACCCTGTATACAGGGTCCGGGGCCGCCCAGGCAGCTCTTCGACACCAGCCCAGTGCGTCCATGTTTGTCGACTCCTCCACTCTGGCGACGAAACTCAACAAACACATCAATAGTTATTAAAAGAAGTTCATCCTTCATTCTCAAGCTAAAAAAAAGGTTGGGTGAAAGAAAATGGTGTTGGCTATAGTTTAGCCGACGTCCTATGCTAAGTGCCAATTTCTCCATAGTCGGTTATCTAACCGTCCAGGGATGTTTATATCCCATTCCACGGGGAAAGACTTCTGATGCAAACAAAAACTACCATTATTCGAATGTAATAAGGGTCCTGTCAGATGTCTTTCCCCGTGGAATGTGATATAGTCAATTATACGCCATCTCCATATAAAATCTTGACAGATGTATCTAAAGTCAACCACTAATACCTGGTTATGCTCTATCTTACCGACTATGGAGAAATTGGCACTAAGAATTCTTGTTTTTAGCTGACATAAATTAAATTGCAATTAGATAGATAGAAGATAGGTATTTTTATACATACTACATAACCATGCCGAGAGCAGAAAGGAACATTAAGACAATGTCGGCGTTAAATCTACAACTATCTCTTTCTTGACGGTCGAATGGCGTAGTGGTTAGTGACCCTGACTGCTATGCCGAAGGTCCCGGGTTCGATTCCCGGCTGGGGCAGATATTTGTTTAAAGACGGATATTTGTACTCGGGTCTTGGGTGTTGATATTTATATTTAGTATCTATTTATCTATGTATTTGTGTAGATATATCAGCTGTCCGACACCCATAACACAGGTTCTGCCTAGCTTGGGGTCGGATGGCCGTGTGTGAGATATCCCCACATATTTATTATTTATTTCTGTGCATATAGTGTCAAAGCAAGGCATATACCATATAGTAGCTATACATTAACTTAGTACAGTATTTTATTTACCTACCAATAAGAAGTGTAGCTAATCCAGCTAGCTGTTTAGGTGTAAGCTGTTAGGGTTGACGTTATTTTTGTTTTTCACAAATGCACAGACACGTTCACTTATATCACCCCTCTTTTTTGTTGGGAGGTAAAAATCACCTCTAACCCATATATGCCCATAACTAGTTTTATTATCAAGTTGTTTTACTTTGGGATATGTTTAAGATTTAGATTCTAAGTGCAAATATGCAAAAAACTTAAGTGGATCGTTATTCGTTAATGACTCTCTGGGCATGGCATATATTATGTATGGGCTAGGGGGCCGTCCATTAATCACGTGAGGCTCAAAGGGAGTACGGAAAACCTCACGAAAAATCACGAGGGGGAGGGGGGGGTCTCGTTAGACATCACGTGTATTAATTTTTTGTCAGAATGCGCTAGGTATTTCTGAACCGAAATTTTGAACGGCGCAAAAATTTGAACGATTTGTTTGTCAAAAAATGAGAAAAATGACCTCACGTGATTAATGGACGGCCCCTAAGGTAATATTAAGTTGTCCGATTCTGATCATAACAACTCACTATTTTAATCACCTTTAGTTTAAACTACTTTAAACTATCAACTGGCAACCCTAAAGCTGAACTTTCATATGACGCGGCGGAACCCATTCATCCCTATTTGTCCGCCCGGTGTGGCCATGTGCGGACCACTTACCGCAATTATAGGGAAATCTGCGCTCGCCTGCCCTAGCGCCTTTTGTGGATGGCTGGGCTATTCCATCATTCAATAATATATTTAAAACTCGAAACAGGTTACTAAATTTTTAATAACTAAAGGAGAATGTTCATTTCCCTAAGGCGCCATGACCCAGAGCCAGAGCGGCCATTGATGAAACATAATATACTGATGTGTAGCCCATCACTACAGTACTTATATCCTGGTGAAAATTTTTATTATTATGAGGCATGGGAGAATGAAGATATGTTTTTTTTTAAACGTGGTTTAGATTTTTTTAAATATTTTTCCCTCATTAACAACACCTTTATTATTGAATAAAAATAGGTTTGGTTAATGGCTGCAAAGCGGGTCAGATTTGGCCATTCTCATTTAGGTTTAGGAGTGATACTTGTCTCAGCTTGTATCGCGGATCGCGGGCCTGTAGATTAAATTAATTCATTTTAGTTTGTATTTTATTTTATATTCCATTTGCCCGCGAGCTCCGCTTCGCCTTAACAAGACGTTTTACCGTGGGAATTCCGGGATGAAAAGTAGTCTAAGGGCCTGTTTCACAATGTCTGGATAATGGCTACCTATCGGTTAAAAGACATGCTGTCACTGTCTAAAAAATAATGACAGAGGGTGACAGCTTGTATTTTAACCGACAGGTAGCCATTATCCAGACATTGTGAAACAGGCCCTAAGTGTTAATTCAGGGTACCTGCTTCCTACAAGCCAAATTTCATGAAAAATATCCAGCCGTTTTCCCGTGATAAAATATATTATCCTAAACTTTCACATTTACATTATTAGTAGATTTGCTAGACAGGTGTACTTTTGTCAAGTGGGAGTAGACCCCCAGGAGGAGTACTAAAGGTGGAGTACGACGGTCGAATGGCGTAGTGGTTAGTGGCCCTGACTGCTATGCCGAAGGTCCCGGGTTCGATTCCCGGCTGGGGCAGATATTTGTTTAAAGACAGATATTTGTACTCGGGTCTTGGGTGTTGATATTTATATTTAGTATGTATATATCTATGTATTTGTGTAGATATATCAGCTGTCCGACACCCATAACACAGGTTCTGCCTAGCTTGGGGTCGGATGGCCGTGTGTGAGATGTCCCCACATATTTATTTATTTAAGTGACCCTAATGTTGTAGAGAATGTAGAGTTTGAATAACCCATCGGCGCGCGCTACAAATCTACGTTTGGAGTCGGTCGCTTCTTAGATGTTTAAATTAACTGTATTTTAATGGTTTTTATCCGATGTACTTATTATCGGTTTGTTATTTGAACTTTAGTATCGGTAGTTGATAATAATCTGTTCGCAGTAACTGAAACTTCTGTTTCACAATGTATGCATAAAGTTAAGTTAAAAAAACCGGCCAAGTGCGAGTCGGGCTCGCGCACAAAGGGTTCCGTAGCAGCAAAATTACAGTTAAATCAACCTATCTCAAAAACTATAAGAGATACTTTGATCAAACCAAAAATCGTTGAAAGAGTTAATTAGCATGCATCACCTCTATTTTTTTTAGAATTTTATACCCCGTAGTTATAAAAATAGAGGGGGGGGGGACATACTTTTTACGACTTTGAGAGCTGATATCTCAAAAACCGTTCACTTTAAGAAAAATGTTTTTTAGAAAACTTTACATCATTTTAAAAGACCTTTCCATTGATACCCCACACGGGTATGTACATCGAAAAAAAAAATTTCATCCCTCAGTTACATGTATGGGGGGCCCCACCCCCAATTCTTTTTTTTACTATTTAGTGTCATATTTTTGTAGCGGTTCATACAACACATATTCCCATCAAATTTCATCACTGTAGTACTTATAGTTTCCGAGTAAATCGGCTGTGACAGACGGACAGACGGACAGACGGACAGACGGACATGACGAAACTATAAGGGTTCCGTTTTTGCCATTTTGGCTACGGAACCCTAAAAAGTATTGGTGAAATAGGATTTTGATGGCAATCCAAACTAACTATGCAAACCAAATTATGTGTGACTCATAAGTCATCATTCCTAATAATCAAACTGAAAGATGATAATAACTTGTAGGTTCATCTTTTAATGACCTGTAAATTGAATATGAATAAACATAGTCATAACATTTTATATACTTACCATAATATTATGTATCACTCATTATTTACCAACAAACTCTTCTTTGTCATGTTCAATGTCATCCCAGAGATTAGCTTGTTATGTACGAGTTATGTTCTCGTAAGTAAATAGTAGATATACTTACTTTATTATTTGTTTTGTATATTACTAGCTGTTCCCGCGCGCTTCACTTCGCCTTAAAAAGTTTTCCCGTCGGTATTCCGGGATAAAAAGTAGCCTATGTTCTTTCCCAGGGTCTAGTCTAGACCATATGGATACCAAATTTCATTCAAATCCGTTCAGTAGTTTTGAGTGCGTGAAAGAGTAACAGACAGACAGACTCAGTTACTTTCGCATTTATGATATTAGTTAGGAAGGATTACTTACTTTACTTAAGGGCCCGTACAGGGTGACGTGCCGCGCCAATTTTGGGTTTTCAATGCTCTTCACACAGCACACGCAGTGACACGCACACATGTAAGTTTGCACAGTGGGTCGATAAACTTTTACTCGCCAACTTTATTGACAATTAGGTATGTTCAAGTACATTTTGGGTGATTTTAGGGTAAGTAGGTAAGTATAATTCTTACTTACACTGGTAGGCACCAGGAAAGGGTAGAAATTAATAGGGGTGCCACTTTACTCTATACTCGGAACCCGATTAGCTTTCTCAAACAAATGTGGTATTTACTTGTAGAAAGGTAACTACAAGTATTAAAGTGTAGATAATAAGTTTCGGGCATCCTCCAGCCAACTGAACCCCGACGACAAAGCAAAGTAAATACATAGTGTCGCAAAAGGGCTATACTAAGCCAAAAGGTGATGACTCAAGGGGTCATTCTTCTCTTCTTTTCTTCTCAACTTTTGTTCTAAGAGATTTGCAAATTCGCGAAAAAAAATCATTTTCCATGGTAAAAAGTCACATGTCCAACAAAGTTTCTAAAAAAATTCAAAATTCAAAATACAAAATATTTTATTTCGTAAACTTACATACTAGTTACAATAGTTGATGGGGTATCCTTTTAAGTATAAAGTACCTGTGCCAGGATACCCCGCTCTTCCATATACTAAGTACATTTTAAACAGTTTCTATGAAAAAGGTTTTTTTTTTGTTAATTTCCAAAACTCTTACTCCTTTTTACCCGACTGCCGAAGGAGGAGGGTAATGTTTTTTGATTGTATGTATGTATGTTTGTCTGTTTCTTTGTTCCCTCCTGTAGCCTAAACGGCTTGATAGATTTTGATGTATGAGGTATTGTTAGAAGCGTATTGATGGCGCGATGATTATAGGCTATGTGACGTTCCATTAAAATGTACATAGCGCCTATACTCTAGAGGACATAACGTGATGATCGAAAAAATAATAATTCAACTTTGCCGTGTAAGGTATCAAATGAAAGGGCTTGATTTTCACATTACAAAAATATGCATATTGAAGGTATTTAAATAACAACACCAAAATTATTGAAATTAAAAATGATCATGAACTACTAACGTAAAATTTCATAAAATAAAAACAACTAAAAAGTTACAAATAAAAAAATACAATTATAAACAAACGAAAAACCCGACTGTACGCTAAAAACATGAAAACAAGTCCCAATGTTAATGGAAAGTATCGCAGGCGGGGACCAACTTGACCGCCACTCAAGGCCGTTTTCTAAGTAACATTCAGCTAAATGGTGAACCCTCTGCTGGTCCCCACCTACGATACTTTCCATTAACATTGGGACTTGTTTTCATCTTTTTAGCGTGCAGTCGGGTTTTTTGTTTGTTTATAATTTGTTTAGTACACACGGCAACGTTAAATGGTTGGCAGGGCACACTAACGTAGGTAGTGTATGTGTGTGTCGGAGACGTCGACGTAATTATTTAGTTCTGGGCAACCCACACACGGATATTGTAAGCATGTAGTTGTGCCAGTGACAATGATTCATTGTTTTTATTATATGAAGCAAAATTTTGCATGGCATTGTAATTGATTGAATGGCTCAGTTGGTATGATACAAGACTTACGTTAATCGGTATGGTGGTTCAAATCCTACTGAACTTACAATATTCCTTTTTTGTTTTTTTTATAGATTTAATTTATTTTTTATTGATGGTTAATAATAGTATTGTAGTATATACGAATAAAAGCAACACAGAAAGTAAATGAAACAAGTTATTAAGTGTTAAAATTACCAAATTTATTCTTGCCGTAACATAAACATTAAGGATGTTACGTTTTTGTTGTTTTTCGTTTTAAAACATAGTTGTTGTTTATATTAATAAGGAAAATTTTCAATTAGCAGTTTAAAATCATAATAAACATCAGAAAAGGATGGACTGGCTGTTTTACTAAATTAAATAGGCAAGTCATTAGTTATATGAATCAACATGTTAATTAGCTAGAAATAAGATAACTTATTCTAACCTCAGTAACAATAACATCATTAACACATTGGCTTACCCATAATTGTAAATAATGATAAGTATTTAACAAAATAACTAAAATTTTATACAAATGGAAAAATAAAAATTACTGAGCTAACCCCAATAACTATAATTTTCACCACTTTTTCGCCATAATATCTTACGTCCATCCTTGTCTGACTTAAAGAACTTTTCATCACTAAATATCACCACATTGTTGCACCAATCAAAGTTTAAAATAGTCAGTCGCAAAACGCACTCTGTTTCGACGATGCTGATCGGCTAGATCAATTTTCTTCGCCGGCCTCCGACACCGCAACCCAGCAGCACGCAAGTGAACCCGTACGGTTTGTATAGATTATGTGTTGTGGCCGTAGAACGGGTGCTGCAGAACGGATCAGCGCTATGTGCAGCTACGATTTCTCGATGGCGTGGTGATGCATCCGTATAGACGACTACTGTCTACATGTCCCGAATCTGCGTATCGGTGAACCCATAATTGAACAGTTCTCCTCTGCAAACAAAAAAAACAAATACTTAGCTTATACAAATACAAATATTCTAACAGTCAAATAAAATATTTGCAATTCTATGTTACTTACCGTTAAACGTCTTGCGATTTCACTAATTGTAATGTTTTGTTCATATAAATACGATTATCTCCGCCTTTTTGAACGCCTATAGTAACTGCGAAGAGTAATTAATTAAATTGACAAATCACAAAGTGAATCACTTTGCAGACGCAGAGGTGAATTGTCACTAAAACTAAAAACAAATTTCGTTTATTCATATTGTATGAGGGTAGAATGGTTTTAATTCTCAAATGAAGAACGAATCATATATTTTTGGCGAAGAGAAATAGTCGACAGCTATGCAGCTTGTAGTCATTTGTCAGTTTCAAATATATTAATTTTATACTCAACAGCGTTTAAATTAACGCAAAATTTGAAATTAAGTTAAAAAAAGAATAACCATCCGTGGACTCGAACTCACGACCTATGTTTCATTAGTCTAACATTCTACCAATGAGCTACGAAGTGTATAGACACAGGCGGTGAAATTTTGCTTCACATCAATTTTATAACTATTTCACTAACACTACCGGTTCATATTTTTATGTCACAGCTGGTATACGGGCGTTTGTCTACGCGCAAACTCGTTTGTGCTGTTGTGTGTGTGTGTGGTTTGTTACTGGTGTGTAAACCGATTTCTGCGTTTATGCACACATAGACAACGTTAGTGTGCACACATACACTACGTTAGTGTGCCCTGCCAACCATTCGACGTTGCCGTGTGTACTATATACCGCTTTTTCAATACCTGTAAGTATTACAATATTTTTACTTAATTTTACTTAATATGAACGTCAACTGTCAAGTGCAAGCAACATCAGTGCTGCTTTTATTTGATTAAAAAAGTGTTAAATGGAACTGTAAAGTGATAAAAACAACTTAAATAGTTAAAGTTACCTGTGTAGTGCTATGGAAAGTGTTATCCCAACATAATATCCACAAATACTACAGATAAACAGTGATCAAAATAGACCAGTGACATTTACAAACTGACAATTATTTTTCTACCCTCAAAAATTTATAAGTTAGGGTTGCCAGCAATTAATAATTCCTACCAATCCAGTAGATTTACTGGGGGGTCCTGATCATGCCTCCACCCAAAGTACTTCTACAGACAGCAATAAAATGACCACTGAACCTCAAAAGAAGAAGATGATACAACAAATATTTCATCCCAGCCTATTTGTTAAAGAAAGTGTGAACTCTGAAATCATGGAAGATGAAATTAACGATGAATCATCTGAACATCCCCAGTGGCAAAGGGTACCCGTACTTAGGACCAATAAAAAGAGGAAGTTTGCGGAATCCCCATCCCCACCAGCAAATACAAGCAATAGATATTTAACTCTACCACTAGATGCCGCGGAAGGCGAACTACCAAAACGTGAGAATAAGCCACCTCCCTTGCTACTATATGGAGTGGAAGATGTCAATAAACTTGTCAGTACCATAGAAAGTGTTTTGAAAAAAACAGACTATGCAATAAAAATTGTATCAAAAAATCAACTGCGTGTCACCTGCAACTCTATTGATGCTTATAAAACATTGATGGTCCTTGTGAGAGAGCAGAATATGATTGGACATACTTTTACACCCAAAGCGGAGAGATGCTATCGCATAGTTATTAAAAATCTTCATCACACCACACCAATAGAAGCTATAAAAGAAGCAATAGAAAACACAGGAAATATAGTCAGGGGAGAGATCATCAATGCTCGGGTTGGTCCAAATAAAAGACCATCGACCACCTTCTTTGTTAACCTGGAACCCAGCACCAAGAACAAAGAAGTAAAGAATATTAAGTACATCTTTCACACCGCAGTCAAGATTGAAGACCCCATAAAACGCAGTACTGTGGTGCAATGCATGAGATGCCAGCAATATGGACACACAAAAAACAACTGCCTCAAGCCATACCGTTGCGTTAGATGTGCTGAATCCCACAAAACTAGTGACTGTCCAAATAAAGACAAGAATACTCCAGCAAAATGTGCTCTCTGTTTGGGAACTCATCCTGCAAACTACAAAGGCTGTGAGGTTTATCAACAAATCCACAAACGCAAGGCAACCCGAGCAAAAACTGTGCCAATTTACCAGCAAAGTACGAGTAATAATGACAAAAAAGTAGAGGAACAAGTACTAAATATTGAACTAAGTCCTAAACCGGGAAATACTAATACTAAAACATTCGCTGAAGCCACCAAAGGAAAAGAAACCAACACACCAAATGAGACTGAGCCAATAATAATCATGCAAAAACTTCTAATAGAGCAAACAAAGAAAATGGATATACTCCTGGAACAAATAACGTCCCTCGTTGGGCTTATGTCAACGCTAATAACTAAATTTATAAAATGAATACTCTCAAGATCGCCACCTGGAACATAGATGGTTTGTCTGCGAAGATCAAAGAAGCTGAAGTCCTAATAAATGAACACAAACTAGATATTCTTCTAATATCAGAAACGCACTTAACTAATAAAAATCAAATAAGAATTCCTAACTATAATATCTATACTACTAATCATCCAGATAGGACTGCTCATGGAGCAACAGCTGTGATCATAAGATCATCTATAAGTCATCATGAACTCCCACATTTTCGAAGCCATCATATTCAAGCCACTACTATTTCTGTACAGGATAAAAATGGAAACTTTAATGTATCATCTGTGTATTGCCAACCAAAGCCAAAAATCAACAAAGATATGTTCTCACAATTCTTCCAGACGCTTGGCAAGCGGTTCATAGCTGGGGGTGACTGGAACGCCAAATATATACACTGGGGCTCTAGATTAACTACCACACGAGGAAAAGAATTGAAAGCATGTCTAGATATGAAACATCTGGTTACACTTTCTACAGCTGAACCAACCCACTGGCCGGGAGATCCTAAAAAGCTGCCAGATACCATTGACTTCTTTATAACGGCAGGGCTATCGAGACTAAACTTTCAAATTGAATCATGCCTGGACGGCTCGTCAAATCATGTTCCAGTTATACTAACAATGAGTGCACTTGTCATGCATAGAGAAAACCGAAATTATATCTATAACAAACACACTGACTGGAACTCCTTTCGGGACTTAGTGGAAACAAAGCTCGACCTAAACATCTGTCTTAAAACACCTGACGACATTGAAGACGCCGCCTTGAATTTTTTCCATATAATTCAAGAAGCTTGCTGGATGTGTACACCATATCATGTAACGACACAGAAAAATAAACCTGTCCCACAAGAAATCAGAGCTAAGATTTTAGAAAAAAGAAAGCTGCGCCGTATTTGGCAAACAAGTCGCCATCCAGCAGACAAATCTAAATTAAATAAAGCTATTGTTGAATTAAAACAAATTATTCAGAACTGCTCAAATGAACTCCTACAAACTCAACTTGAAGGACTAAGTGCAACTAAATCCACTAACTATTCTCTCTGGAAAGTAACTAAACAACATGACCGCCCCCAAAAATCTAAACCGCCACTAAAACATTCTACACTTGGATGGGTGAGAAGTAGCCAAGAAAAAGCTGAAGCCTTTGCAAAGCACCTTGCTGTGGTCTTCACGCCAAATGCAGTATCTTCAGATTCAGAGGATAAAGATATAAACCTAGTGATGAGTCAAGACTTCCAGCTTGACATGCCGCTGAAACACACAAGCCCAAAGGAAATAGCTCAGCAAATATACAGACTGGAAAATGGAAAATCTCCTGGCTTTGACAAAATTGATAAGAAAATATTGACAGAACTACCCCGAAAAGGAATAATTTACCTTACAGCCCTGTTCAATGCTGTTATCCGAACTGGATATTTCCCATCTGTTTGGAAGATAGCTGAAATCACAATGATACACAAAGACGGCAAACCTCCAAATGAGATTACATCATACAGACCAATCAGTCTCCTACCAGTGGTATCAAAACTTTTTGAAAAAGTAATCCTGCGAAGGATAACTCCTGTCCTTACTGAACGATCAGTGATACCCAAGCACCAGTTTGGCTTCAGAAAGCAGCATGCTACTACTGAGCAAGTCCACAGAGTCTGTAGTACCATCAGATGTGCTCTTGAAGAAAAAGAATACTGTGCAGCAGCTTTTCTTGACGTCCAGCAGGCGTTTGATCGAGTATGGCACACTGGACTGCTGTGTAAGATAAAAATGCTCCTGCCGCACTCATTCTTCCACATTATAAAATCTTACATTGAGGATAGAATTTTCTACGTAAAGGAAGAAGACAGTATGTCCCAGTTTTATGAGATAAATGCGGGAGTTCCCCAAGGATCTGTGCTTGGCCCAATACTTTACTCAATATTTACATCAGATCTCCCTCAAAGTAAACGTGTTACGACAGCAACGTATGCGGATGATACGGCAATTCTGGCAAGTGATAAAATCCCTGAAAAGGCTTCACTTAATCTGCAAGAAAGTCTGAATGATATTCACAAGTGGCTTGAAAAGTGGCGAATTAGAGCTAGTGCAACAAAATCAGTGCAGATTACATTCACACTACGCAAGGGAAACTGTCCTCCTGTAAAACTTGGAGAAACGGAGCTACCACACCATGACACAGTTAAATATCTCGGTATGCATCTTGATCGTAGACTAACCTGGCAGAAACACCTGAAGACTAAGAGAGACGAAATCAATCTGAAATATAGGAATCTGAATTGGCTTCTTGGAAGAAACTCTAGGCTCTCAGTGGAAAACAAATTGCTTGTCTATAAAACAGTGCTAAAACCTGTATGGTCGTATGGAATCCAGCTCTGGGGTAGCGCAGCCATCTCCAATGTAAACATCATCCAGAGGGTACAGAATGCCATCTTGAGGGCAATTGGCAAGGCACCCTGGTTTATAAGGATCAGCGAACTTCATGAGCACTTGGGGATACCTACAGTAGCTGAAGAAATTCGCACTCAGGCTGGATCTTATAGAAACCGTCTCTGTAACCACCCGAACGAACTAGCTGCTCAGCTGACCACACCAAACTTCCAGCGTCGTTTGAAGAGAAGGGAACCTATGGAGCTAGCACACTCCTAGCGATGAAATAAAGAGGGGTCCCCACTGGGGGACTCTTTTCAATGCCACTAAACTTAGAAGAAATCTGCTCATAGTTCTGGGACTGATTGCAGATACAATGGAAAATGAAAAAAAAAAAAAAAAAACTTAATTTTAGGGTTTCGAACGTCAAAAGAAAAAAAGCAACCGTTATAGGATCTCTTTGTTGTCCGTCTGTCTGACTGACTGTCTGTCACCGCCCTTTTTCTCAGAAACGGGTAAAGATATCAAGCTGATATTTCGCATAGATGGGGAGTACCCCCAAAAAAATATTATGGTACTCCCTGTCCCACACAAGTAAATTGGGGCTTATATTTTTTCCAGTTATTTTGATGTGTATCCTTTTTTTTCTTTGTTGTATTGTATAAGTATATGTTTCTTTTCTTTAAATCTGTATTTTTTTTGTTGTTGCTGTCTATGTGTCGAATAAATGTATCTTTATCTTCAAATCACGCCATCTATCGTTTGTTTTTTTGTGGCTACTGTCTATAGAAGAAATTCCGTCATTGACAATTTTACGTTACGAATTTATTATATTTACATTTTCGTGGAGAACCAACAGCATTTTGTTAAAATAAATATAATAATAAAAAATATAAATAATTATTACTTATGAACACATAACAACTTGATGCCATTAACAGAATGAACTTAGTAAACCCAGTAAACCTAACACATCCAGAGGAAAAATAAAATCTCTTTCTCTCTCTCTGAAAAACATACTTAATAGCCCAAACTCGATGCTTTTAGCTATTAAATCTTTGAAATAAAATTCAGTCACCTCCGTGTTACTGCCCTCATCAGATCCTCACGACACCATGCCTCTCATGGTGAGACTGTGTTTTTGAATCCTAACCTAATCTTCCTACGTATTGTCATCACTTAGATCCATTCACTATATTCCTGCTCCTCATCCCAGGGCCGTGGGGACCGGAGGCACGTCAGCTTTTTAAAGACATCAGCAGCAGACTAATAGAAGTCTCAAGGGACCCTAGGGCTGGCACTTACCTATCACAAAGGCTAAGCATCGCTATATAGCGGGGTAACGCGGCCAGCGTCTTGGGTACCCTACCCGACAGTGGCAGCGATCTGGCCAGCATCTTCTTTTTAGTTTAATTTTATATTAGTTAGTTTTAGTTAGGCATTAATAATTATAATTTAATCAAGAAGTACCATGGACTTAACTAATAAAAAACATTATCATTTAATTTATTGAATATAGTATAAGAATTATGCGTCCTCAATTTCAAATCAAATTATGTTGGTGTCATAAAAGTTGAAAAAGTGCAATGACAACCAATGTGCAGTGATTTTGTGTCTGTACACAATTAGATCGCGAGCTGTCAGTGCTGCCTAAACCGACGTGACCCTTCTTTGGAGGCCATCGGCCGACTGAGTCAAACGTCGTCGCTTGTGTTTATGATTTTATAACACAGAAAGCTTGGGGGGCTTGTCGCTCACGTCCGTAGGTACAAACCCTAGTTACCCTACACGTGCCCCCTGGGTGGTGCTAACGAGTGACAACGCCGAATGTCGGGCGGCGGTAAATCGACCCGACCTCCTCTCCTAGCAGAGGCGGCGATCTCCCGCCGTAAAAAAGGAGAATCACCAACACGCCTGCCAAGCGCGGTGATTATGGCAAATACACCTCCTAATGATGGAAAAAACAAAGCCCCGGCCCCCAGTCCCCGGCAGCCCCGCTATCCCGGACTCCGGTAGCGGTCACGGTAACGGCGGGGCAGGGGGTGCGAAGAATCTCCGGCAGAGAGTCGGCTACCAGCCCAACCGACCCTTGCACCTGGCAACATATAACGCACGGACACTGAGGGAAGACGTGAAGATAGAGGAGCTGGAAGAGGAAATCAGCAAGTTAAAATGGGACATTATAGGGTTATCCGAAGTCCGACGAGAGGGAGAGGATACGGAAATTCTCCAGTCCGGAAACTTGCTGTACCACCGGGAGGGCGACCAACTGTCCCAAGGGGGTGTCGGGTTCATCGTCAACAAGTCCCTCGTCAACAACATCGTTGAAATCGGAAGTGTGTCGACACGGGTTGCGTACCTCATCCTGAGAATATCTAAACGATACTCAATGAAGGTCATACAGGTTTACGCACCCACATCTAAGCACACCGATGATGAGGTCGAACTTGCGTATGAAGACGTATCGTCTGCCCTGCGTAAGTTCACTACTCATTTCACGGTGGTGATGGGAGACTTTAACGCGAAACTCGGAAAACAAGAAGGCGGCGAGACGAAAGTGGGGTCACATGGATTTGGAGTCAGGAACCATCGTGGGCAAATGCTGGCTGACTTCTTGGAGAAGGAGGGCCTCTATATGATGAACTCCTTCTACAAGAAGAAGCCACAAAGGAAGTGGACGTGGATTAGCCCCGATGGGAAGACTAAAAACGAGATCGACTTCATATTGACGGATAAGAAGCACATATTCAATGATGTCTCAGTGATCAGTAGGGTTAAGACCGGCAGCGATCACCGACTCGTAAGAGGCACTTTGAATATAAACTGCAAAATAGAACGCTCCCGTCTAATGAAGTCCACGCTCCGTCCTACTCCTGCTCAAATCCAGGATCCCGAAAGCTTTCAGTCTGAGCTTTGCGACCGCCTGATATGTTTAGAGAATTGCGTTACAGTTGACGATTTAAACAATAGGTTTGTGGAAACTGTCCGAGAGGTAGGATCGAAATATTTTTCGTCCCGAACCAACCGAGGACCTCAAAAACTCTCAGATGAGACTCTGAGTCTCATAAGAGAACGGAGAGAAATGAGGTTGCAGTCTTCAGTTGATATGGTCGAATACAGACGTCTAAACAGACAGATCGCCAAAGCAAGACGTTGCGATATGAGACGCTACAATTGCAAGCGCATTCAAGACGCAATAGAGCAAAACAAGGGCTCCAAAGTCTTTGCTAGAGATCGATCTGTTCGGCAGACTCTGTTGACCCAACTGAAGACCGACACTGGCAACACCGTTTCATCAGTGCCCGAAATTCTGGGAGAAATTGAGAGATTCTACGGACAGTTATACACCACAACACAAAACCCTATTACCAGCGGTGCTCACGACAGCCGAGCGCCACTCACCCGACACTATACCGAAGATATTCCGGACGTCAGTCTAGACGAGATTAGTATAGCTCTCAAACAGCTAAAAAACAACAAAGCTCCGGGAGATGATGGAATAACGACAGAACTTCTGAAAGCCGGCGGTAGACCGATTTTAATAGCACTTCGGAGGCTGTTTAATTCCGTCATACTCGAAGGCACAAGCCCGGAGGCATGGAGCAGAAGTGTAGTGACTTTGTTCTTCAAGAAAGGCAACAAAGCCCTATTGAAGAATTATAGACCCATTGCACTTCTGAGCCATGTGTACAAGCTGTTTTCGAGAGTTATTACGAATCGTCTCGAGCAAAGACTCGACGACTTCCAGCCACCCGAACAAGCCGGGTTCCGAAAAGGCTATAGTACCATAGATCACATACACACGCTTCGGCAGGTTATACAGAAGACCGAGGAGTATAATCTACCTTTATGTCTAGCGTTTGTGGACTATGAGAAAGCCTTTGATTCTATTGAGCTCTGGGCGATGCTTCAATCCCTTCAGCGGTGCCATATAGACTATCGCTATATCGAGGTGTTGAGATGTATGTACAATGCTGCCACAATGTCAGTTCGATTACACGAACATAGCACAAAACCGATCCAGTTGCAAAGGGGCGTGAGACAGGGAGATGTTATTTCTCCGAAACTGTTCACCTGTGCACTGGAAGATGTTTTTAAGCTTGTAGAGTGGAAAAGACTGGGCATTAACGTCAATGGCGAATATATCTCTCATCTACGATTTGCTGATGACATAGTTATTATGGCGGAAACGCTGGAGGAGTTGGGCGAAATGCTCACAGACCTCAATGATGCCTCTAAACAAGTTGGGCTGAAAATGAACATGGACAAGACAAAGGTCATGTCGAACGAACATGTTTCATCATCGCCCGTAACTGTAGGAGGTGTCACCATCGAAGTTGTTGATCAGTATCCCTACCTAGGACAAGTGATCCGATTAGGTAAATCCAACTTCGATAAAGAGGTAGCTCGTAGAATCCAACTCGGATGGGCAGCGTTCGGGAAATTACGACACATCTTCACTGAAAACATACCTCAGTGTCTGAAAACAAAAGTTTTCAATCAGTGCGTGTTGCCAGTGATGACTTACGGAGCCGAGACGTGGTGCTTCACCAAAGGGCTTATCCACAAGCTCAGAGTTGCTCAGCGTGCTATGGAAAGGGCTATGTTAGGCGTGTCCCTGCGAGATAGGATTCGTAATGAAGAAATCCGCAGGAGAACTAAAGTTACCGACATAGCCAAAAGGATTAGCACGCTGAAATGGCAATGGGCTGGCCACGTAGCCCGCAGAGCCGACGACCGCTGGAGTAGAAAGGTTCTGGAGTGGAGACCCCGTGTCGGCAAACGGCGTGTCGGTCGCCCCCCAACCCGTTGGTCTGATGATCTGCGGAAGGTAGCGGGAAGCCGCTGGATGCAGATGGCGGGTGACCGTTTGGGGTGGCGATCGTTAGGAGAGGCCTACATATGTCCAACAGTGGACTACGGAAGGCTGAGAGAGAGAGAGAGAGAGAACACAGAAAGCCGCCATAGATATTTGTATGAAGATTTGAGGGAAAAAAATTGCTCAAGTTTGGGATTAATTTACACAAAATAGGTGTGTGTTTATTAAAAAACAAGGTATTTAGCGCCTAGTCCAAGCATTTATCTTTATAATTTGATAAGAATCATATGAAAATTCTTGATAATTACGACACAGTTGTTACAATACGGGAGTGTGATTTACTGGTTTTTCGTAATTAATTTACAGTTATCCATAAGCATTTACTTAAATTCGAATGATTCAGCACCTAGCTAGACTCTTCGGCTACCTGTGTGATTTTTTTCAAGGCTGTAGAGCATCATTTACTACATAATTCTATGACAATGCCAACCCTCGATTGCCTATTGCCGACCCTTAATATAAGAACTACGTAGGTAAGTATTATTGCGAAAAAGTTATTTGAATTTTGGTGTCCGAAGTCCACGACGACGATATAACTCCAGCAAACCGGAGGGCGTCCCACGTTTTGTTTCTTAGGTCTCTTCCTGAAGGTCTAGCACGGGGCGCAAGACGCGCACGTCAAGACGCGACAAAAGCTCTCTAGAGACTAGAGAGCGAGTGCGGCGGAAACAATTTGCGCGTCTTGCGCCCCGTTCTAGGCCTTCTAGATGCCACCCAGCTAGACTGGTGTGGGACGCCCTCCTGCTTCGCCTTCCCAGGAAAGAGTGTTGAGGAACAAAATATTGACTCATCATGATGAGGAAAAGTTATAGTAAAAATTCATAGATTCCATCGGGGAAATCCATGTAAAGTCTGTTTTTATACTCAGATACTATATAGATAGAATAGAACGATACGTCACTTTATCGCGGGACAATCGACTGTTGATGAACCGTTCAGAATCTGTCAATTTAGTATCTGAGATTAAAAAACTGACTTTTGGGGATCCTTAGACATAGATACAACCGATACGTGGTTTTTGTAGACTTAAAAACTCAAGTGTCATGTTTGATATCATGCATTATGCATTTTATTGACCTACATTCGACCTTTTTGTCTAATTTGACGACCGAATGGCGTAGTGGTTAGTGGCCCTGACTGCTATGCCGAAGGCCGAAGGTCCCGGGTTCGATTCCCGGCTGGGGCACATATTTGTTTAAAGACAGATATTTGTACTCGGGTCTTGGGTGTTGATATTTATATTTAGTATCTATCTATCTATGTATTTGTGTAGATATATCAGCTGTCCGACACCCATAACACAGGTTCTGCCTAGCTTGGGGTCGGATAGCCGTGTGTGAGATGTCCCCACATATTATTACATATTATTATTATAATTCGAATACCTAAGCAGACGTTTGGATTACCAAACAGTACGTATAGCGAACCTGAGACTCCACAGTCCACTGCGCAGTGTTTAACCAATACCTACACCAATAAAAAAAACAAACACTCACACCTTGTACTAATGCGGAGTAGGCAGAGGTGCATTGCTGCACCCACTTTTCGCCAGAGTGTTATGTTAGTCCCAATGTAATAGGGGGCGGGCCTATTGCCATTTTACGAGCACATCCAAGACCCGAGAACAAATATCTGTGTTTAAACAAATATCTGCCCCAGCCGGGAATCGAACCCGGGACCTTCGGCTCAGTAGTCAGGGTCACTAACCACTACGCCATTAAGTCGTCTGTACACCAATAATGTAAGTAAATAAAGAATCTATTATAGATAGATAGATAGATAGAATATTCTTTATTTGTACACATAAAAGAAACTTATAATCTATTATAATGTATAGGTATTTTATTTAGGTACACTAGGAACCACGTAACTTGACCGAAATGGTAGCTATTATGAATCACATGAACAGAAGAATGATTTTGAGCCAAAATAAACGATTAGCTCCATAGCGGCGCGAGGTTTTAACACAATCCTCCCCGCCTCATCCGGCACCTCCAAGGGGACCTGACAAGTAACTCCTTGGACATTGGTCAAGTTAAGTTGACCATACTGTACCTACGTAAGAAATAAAAAGTCCCGTACAGAGTCCACTTCGATGTCGTAACTCAAAATGTCTCTTATTATAAGATCGCTGTTCAGACGGATATGATTGATATTAATTGTAAGCGTCGATTGAAAGTCATAGGAATATTTTAAGTCGTTAGTATGAAACGTGAGGCCATCACGTGCCTGCTTAGGCCACTATTACTGGGAGGCAAAAAATATAAGTACTAAGTGCAAAGTACAGGCATATTAGTCTATGGTACAGGTGTATCTCTGACCAACGTAGGTATACTAGGTATAGATAGATAGATAGATAGAATATTCTTTATTTGTACACTAACACATAAAAGAAACTTACATAACTTAATGGCGGTGTTATCGCTTAAAGCGATTTTTTCAAGACAACCAATTCAAGGTATATTTGCATTGAATGACAGATTATTATGATACTCGCGATACAGGCTGTGCCTAGTGCGAGATTCCTTCTTACTGCTTCTATTTTACTCTGTAAACCAACTTACCTAACTAATTATATTATCTACTCCACTACTACCTACCTACTGTTCATTTCTTGTATACACGTGTATACAAGAAATGTTACATGGTGTCAAATGTCAATAAATGATTTTGATTTGATTTGATTATGATGATACACGATTAATTAATTATTCTTGTCCTTTCCGTGTCGGTGACAAGGGCTAGGGTTGGTTACCGACTGTTGTCGCACCATTAGCATAGCATTGTTTTTTTATAAATAAATAAAAATAAAATAGCACTCGACTACGAAATATGTAGCAGCATCGCCATTCTGTCAGTTCCATAAAAATTACGTCAGATTTGTCAGATAATGTCTGCTTAAGGTTTGTCGATTGCTAATGTGACGGTGGTGATAGCCCCTAAATCCAATCCCCGCCCCGTCATTTCAATGATTTTATTTCACTGTAGTTATTGTACCTTAAAAGAATTAATTACTATACTTACAGGGTATTGCAAGAAGGGTATACTAAGCCGAAACCTATATGTGCAGCATGATATATCTAAGCCCGAAACTGAATTCAGAATTTCAAAATTCGCGAAAAAATAAATCATTTTCCATAGAAACTTTGTTGATCACGTGACTTTTTTAATATGGAGAATGTTTTTTTTTCGCGAATTTTGAAATTCTGATTTCATTTCGCGGGCTTAGATATACCATGCTGCACATGTAGGTTTCGGCTTAGTATACCCTGTACTGCAATAAGTATAATTATTATACTGCAACTTGTGTGCCGTGCAGCCGACAGACAGACAGACAGAAATATTAAGCGTGCCGCTTTTAATTAACCAAAATATGTAGACACGTACAGTCGAGCAGAAAATGCGTTTGTAACTTTCAAAGACTGTATTTTTACTAGTTTTAGTCCAATTAGATTGTAGGTATCGGATTTATTTTTATTTTATTTTATTTTTTATTTTAGATTTCGGGGCTATTCAAATCCTATGTAACCGATATTACGTTAAGTTAAAAGAACACATTGGTAAGTACATATGTCAGCTCCGGGATTCGAACCCGCATCTCTGGCGTGAGAAGCGCTTACCCGGCTGAGCTACCACCGCTCTTAGAGCGGTGATTTCGGGGCTATTCAAATCCTATTTGACCGATATCATCTTCTCGATATACCCAATAAAATTGTAAAGGTTCAAATAAACATAATCAAAAATCAGAATCAAAGTTTTTCATTTAAAAAAAATGAGAGCCAAACAACATCGGATCACTTCTTTTGGTTAACCTTGTACATACCTACTTATGGCATTTTGTGGGTGGATTTTTTCAGTGTTGTAGTCGATGAGTGCTATATAGCTTCTTTAGACTGTAGGTACCTACCTACCTACTTAAATCTGTAGTAAGTAAGAGTATTTTCTCGGAAGCACTGCTGCGCTCGCCTGTACGTGCGCCGGCGCAGCGGCGAACCCGTTTTCGTCTCGATCACGCCACTATCGGACCACGCCGCGTCACGACTGGTGACGGGAGAGGCACTTCGTAAGACGTGTCGATAAAATTGCACGACATTAAGGCGATGTATATGCTTATAGATATACCTAACAAGAACTAGTGCCGCCGATTAAAAAAAATACACTGTTTCACAGTTTACACTTCCCAAAACTGTTTAAAAAACTTATTGCTAATTTTTAGAACCTACCGCTCATATCCTACCTAAAATGTCGATGTTCCGAAGTTGAAGCCAGTTACACGTCAGATTTGTCAGATAAGTAAGGTTGCGTAAGAATTTGTCGATTGGTAATGTTTGGTGGCGGTAAACCCACAGGTAATACGTCACTCAAGGACTCCGTTGGTGCACCCCTAGCACATCTGCATTATTGTGAATAAATTAATTCTATCCTATACTATTCTATCGATAACTCTACTATCAATAACTAAATAAATAATAATAAATATGTGCGGACATCTCACACACGGCCATCCAACCCCAAGCTAGGCTGAACCTGTGTTATGGGTGTCGGACAGCTGATATATTTACACAAATATATAGATAGATAGATACTAATTCTAAATATCAACAGCCAAGACCCGAGAACAAATATCTGTGTTTAAACAAATATCTGCCCCAGCCGGGAATCGAACCCGGGACCTTCGGCTCAGTAGTCAGGGTCACTAACCACTACGCCATTCGGCCGTCACTATTCTATCGATAACTCTACTATCAATAACTAAATAAATAATAATAAATATGTGCGGACATCTCACACACGGCCATCCGACCCCAAGCTAGGCAGAACCTATGTTATGGGTGTCGGACAGCTGATATATTTACACAAATACATAGATAGATACATAATAAATATTAATATCAACACCCAAGACCCGAGTACAAATATTTTGTTCTGTTCTGTATTTAAACAAATATCTGCCCCAGCCGGGAATCGAACCTGGGACCTACGGCATAGCAGTCAGAGTCACTAACCAATATGTATACCATTTAGTCGTCCATAACTCAACTATCGATAACTCTCCTATCGTACGCTACCCCATCACTACAAAACGACATTATTCTGTGTAAAATTGCACGTATAAAAAGCTCAATTTCCCAGCCGCGGGTCGCGGTATCATTGCTCTGTGATAACGAGGGGGTACACAGAGTATCGTGTGTAATTTATTCAACGATTTAACCACACAGATTAGGTATAAGGTGGACTGTGGAAATTCGCGAGTAGGGCTGCCAAAAATATCTACTTACCCACTAAACACCTATCTATGTGGTTGTCTGGAAGAGATTACTTTTAGTAATAAGGCCGCCGATTGTACTATTTCTTTTCTATGTTTGTAAAACTGTTTCTGTTTGTGTGCAATAAACTCTTTATTTTATCTTTATCTGAAACTATTATAAGGGATTTAGTGATGCTATTTTATTTCTTATGTTACTTTTGAACGGCTGAACCAATTTTAATGAGACAAACATCATTCGAAACCGTCGCAAATCAGCAATAGAGTAGTTGAACACGCATTGTTTGAATTTCACTATAAAATATATAGGTAACTATCGTTTTTCCTAGCCCTAGAGGAAAAAAACATTGTGATTTTAAAACCTGGCTAGGTGTCATGTCAACCCTAGCACAACCGTTAAACCTAGTTAAAGGTAAGATTGGATTAATAAAGATATAACCATATTTACCTTCTCACTTTAATTTAAATTAACATTTTAAAATGAGGTAAGTAAATAATAGTCCTCGTATCGTGGGTTTTTTAAAAATATCCTTCAGAATACTTCGGATCCAAGTCCACTATACATTATACTGTATATTATGAATCCCAGATAAAGTTTGGAATCCCGAAAAAAATTGACTTGCCCACAGCTTCTTATTAGCCTATTACACTGATAATGCTACCCAGAGTGGCCCAGGTCCCAGAGCTTCTAGTACAACAAACACAACACACGCACTCACGCCTTGTACTAATGTACTCCCTTGCGGGGTAGGCAGAGATGCATTGCTGCACCCACTTTTCGCCAGAGTGTTATTTTAGTCCCAATGTAATAGGGGGCGGGCCTATTGCCATTTTACGGGCACATCCAAGACCCGAGAACAAATATCTGTGTTTAAACAAATATCTGCCCCAGTCGGGAATCGAACCCGAACCGAACACTAACCACTACGCCATTCGGTCGTCTTGCAATTTACGAAAAGAAAAACTTTACGTGTTTTTCGGTCATCTAAAGTTCATGTTTCCGCTATAGGCACCACTTTGTATGATACGAGAAAATAAAATCTTTTATATAGTTTTCGACAAACTTGTATACCTAGGTACAGTAAGGGGCAGAGAAACCTGACCCCCCTCAGAAGCATTGCTACTATGAGAGGGGGTCAGGTTTCTCTGCACCTGACCTGGTGGTTTTACCCTACTGTAGTACCTAACGTAACGGCACCAGTAATGGACACCTTAAGGATTTTTTACAAATGATTTGGCTGTTACTCGCTCAATTTTTGAGTTAGAATATTGAAAGTTGGTATGAATCGTAGGAATATCATGCCGTTTAAGATGAATGTACACTAGCTCGATTTAAACTATTGGTTTTTCAGTAAATTGTATATTTGTAAAAAATACCTAAAACCACAGTGATGGACACCCAAACTCCAGTTATGGACACCCAATGTTGGACAGTGTTTTTTATTGAATTAAAGTATAAAATAATATTTTATACTTATATTATTATAATTGTATCGATTATGAGTAATCATAAACCGTAATTATGAGTAATCATAACCGTTTACACAAACAGGATTGGTTGCCAGTTACACTATTGGATCCATCAAAGATGGCTAATACAACTTTCTGAAAAAAAAGTTTTACATAAACACAAAAATTTCTAATTCATAACATTATAAATCCTGTCCTCCTGCATTTTATTCTTCTTCTTAGTATCATTATGTTCCCACAGTGGGGCAGAAGGTAAACACAACAGTTTTCTATCCAAGACTGTGGACAGCAGCCTTTGCATCGGACCACGTCATTCAAACTTCCCGCATCTCCGTCCGATCGAGCGCCGCCAGGTCTATTTAGGGCGGCTTTTCTTATGCTTGCCCTGCGGATACAATTCGAGAGCCTGTCTCAGGGTTTGGAATTTGTCTTTGTACGCAAGCTATGGCTATTCCAACTTCGTTTTATCTATGAACCAACAGGATCTTCATGGCAGCTTTTCCTCAGATCTTTGTTGGAAGGTTCCGCGAAGGACAGCGGTTAATGAAGACCTGCAGCTTCTGTGTACCTATTTGTCTTTGTGGTCTACGGTCTCGCAAGCGTATAACAGTACCGAGTTTAGTAACGTTGGTGTTAAATATCTTTCACTCTAATAGAGAGGTGTTTTGACCGCCTCATGGATCGCAGACACGCAAATGCACCTTTGAACGTATCAATACGGGCGCCCACATCTAGGTCAATGCCACCATCGCCTGCAACAACTAGGTAGCATTAGTAGATGAGCCAGGATACCGTCCCAACTTGTTCCGTTCCTACGACCCTCTCGTCATATAAGACAGACAGATATCATCTGGGTTATCCAGGTTTTGCATTTACACTAGCCAGAAAATCTAAGTTTTCTCTCACTTCCCTTTTATCTAGTAATTTTTTTCTCTTAATCTATTCTCCTCCAAAAGCCTCTTCTTTTCAAATCCTCTCTATTCATGGTATTCTCAACTTTTCTGGTCTATTTGTCACACTATCACTGTTTATTTCTCTATTTCTATTCTCTGTGGGGCTGTAAGTACCTGCACCTGGCTCTCTCGAATGGAACCTTTGTGAATATGCCCTAGGTCTAAACTGCCTTCCTATGTTTGGACCATTTCCCACCATGTTGGTCCACTGCGGGTTGATGGGTTCACATATCTAGACATGCTAAACTAAATTTAAATTAAATTCCGCTCCTGTGAAGGCTTGGATTTTCATGTGCAACTTTGATCAATACTTGTTCTGGAATACTTGAAATAGATGTAGGGGGAACATGTTTGTGTCTCCGTAACGCATGGCTGCAGTGGCCATCTTGTGCTTCCATAATAGCATATCCTATTTACTTGGGCGTATAAGTCTTTCTTGAACAAAATAAAAAATCCAGTTATGGACACCCAATTATGGACATGTGTCCATAACTGGATTTATTGAAAATTTACAAACCAGTAATGAACACCCCCTCTGAAATCATTTCCATAAACGTAAGCTCTCCTATTATTTTGAAAATATGTGCGTAATTCAGTATAGTTTCCATAAAATCACAGCATTTTAATATAACATAAAATAAAACGAAATAATCAACAAAAATCTACACCTAACCTCTTCGAAGATTTCCTTATTTCCTTATCAAATTTCGGTTGAATTGGTGAACCTCCGCCAAATGAACTTTTTTGCCTCACAATTTTTAATCTAAATGGATGACATAAGTCACTTGTCTATATAACAAAGGAGGGATGTATAGGCTTTGAAACTAAGGTGTTGTAATTTTCGTAAAACTATGCATACTCTTATTTTAGACACTATAAGTTTGTAGTGTCCATTACTGGTTCCATGTCCATTACTGGTGCCGTTACGTTACTAGTAAACCTAGTGTATACTAGTAGGTACGTTCTACTAAAGTCGGTCACCGATTACCGGTCCTGTGCGGACACCCTAAAGCTGTAAGTATCGTACCAATTGTTTAATAAGGCTAGTTACAAGTTACAAGAGCTTACGGCACATCTGGACTCAATGATAGTCTAGTTGTAAATAGTTGTTGTCTCGGGCCTCTTGCCCCCGTCTATAATTCGCGCTGTAGCGCTAGACGCAACCTCGACGGCAGCGCTCGAGCGCTATATTTTTGTTCTCGATCGGTTTTGGCTGTCAAATGCAAGGACGATGCACAATTGATGACGTCACTGCTCTTTGTAGTGGGCTAGGGGTGGCACAAGGGTTGGAGCTAAAATAAAAATGAAATACTTAGTACTCTGAATGAACGTTCGCCATTATTTATTTAACTCTTTATTGTACACATCGCGCGGCATCGAGAGCGAGTGCGACGGAGTTGTCACGTCTTGCCGTGAGCTTCTTGGACCCCGTGCTAGGCCTTCGACATAATACTTATGCCTCTCCCAGTCAGCTGCCAGGACCAGGCAGACCCGTATAGAGCTGGAGAAGAGAATGTCCGTGGAGGCGGAAATGAAGAGAACAGCTCTATCGTGGGCCCAAGTCTGGAGAAGAATAACTATAGCCCTTAGTTCTGCACAGGGTAACAGAACTATAAATAAGTAGTAGTAATGTAGTTTTTGTAAATAGCCCTTCAAGTGGCAACCCTAGTCGTTCGGATGTGCGTTTTTTTGACAATTTGGCACCGCGGCGCGCGCGTGAGATATGCCCTGTCCGCGCCGAGTGGGGTAGGTTAGGGTATTCCGCCGTATTGGCTTTCTTCAAGAAGTTCCCCAACTATAATACTACTTAGGTATGGGTAAACTTCTCTCTTCTCGATAAGTACCTAGGTAGTAGGTATATAGCAACTTGTATCTTTGGGATAAGAAATAATATTATTTTTGTAAATTACCCTATGTTAACTGTAAACTGCTTTGCTCAGCTTAGACCTAGTTTTACCATAGTCTGTTAGATCATTGACACCCCTTAAGGTGGGTCTACGTCTACGCTAGACGAACCGAGCACGAGCGGAGCCATTCAGGTTTCGTCGTTCACGGTGTCAAGTGTGGACGTACAACGAACCTACAACGATCACAGCGCGAAGCAAAACCCATTGTGTTCGTCAAAAAACCGACAACAGGTGGAACGCAGCCGAGCACGAACGAAACGTTCGCAGCGCGCTCGTTCGAGGCTTGTAGGTCGGTCCACACTATACGAATTGTGTTCGGCTCGTGCTCCGCTCGTGCACGGTTCGTCTAGCGTAGACCCACCTTTACATTGTAAGTGTTATAAAATCAAATTTCTTGACAGATGTGTCAAAAGTCACTAACGAATCCCTTGTTATAATGTTACAGAGGTGTTAATGATCTAACATAGAAAACATCTAACAGTCGGGTTGACCACTACAACTCTCTCAGCATCAGCACTAGCTTGCTTGTGTTGGGGTCCACCAACCCGCACTTTGCCAGCGTGGTGGACTAGGCCTAAAACCCTTCCTTCATTGGAAGGAGACCCGTGCCCCAGTAGTGGGGATGTAATGGGTCGTGATGATGACCATTATATTATTGTTCTTTGATAGAATAGAAATCCAATTTTAAGGCGTTTTAAGTACAAGTAACGCCATCTAGATTTAAATGTCAATATTTATTAGCGACATCTAGTGTTGAGTAGCTGGAAAAGTAATTAAAAATGTTTATTACACCAAAAATTTTCATGAATGTTTCTTAAAATCTTATAATACGGAATGAGTAGCTGAAAAATACTATTATACCTACATATAATTAGGTACAAAAGCATAGTTAAAACAGATTAAACTCTTGTCAAGTCACTATTCCAACAACATCAAAAAGATACCATCTATTATAACACCTACCTAAAAAGATAACATACGTAACTAGGTGTATCTAGGTATTTATTTACAGTTTAATGTACACAAATAGACCGATTACACAAGACAGGTTTACAAAAAGACCTACGATATTCGCATACAAAGGCGGGCTTATTGATATAAAGCAATTCTTTCTGCCAACCTTCTTGCCGAGTTACAGAAAGGAAAATTAAGCTATTGTCGGCATTAAATCTATATCTGTCTCTTACTGTCAAAGCAAGGCAGCAATTTATTTATAATTTCCAGATGGCGTATAGGTAGGTATTTCTTTAGAAACCAATTAATATCAAAGTTTTTTGTTACGCGGTAACCGGTACTGCTATTTATATGTAGGTATTTAATAAGTTATCCTGTCTTGTCTTAACGTAGGAGTACCTACGTAAGAATTCAAGTTGAGGCCTCTTTCTCTCTCTTATCCCTGAAGGTGTATGGTATTGGTATGGTGGGGTAGCCACAGGTGACTCGCAAGCGAGCCACCCGCTTTTCGCTGTCAGTACACTACCAAAAATGTAATAAAATAAAAATAAAGAGTAGAAATTTATAGGGGCCCCTAGCCATATTAGCCATTGTATAGGCCACCCAAACTAAGTAGGTTTTCCATACTCCATTATAATAATAACAATAACTACTTAATAACAATAATAACTAATAAATAATGACAATAGTAGGAAAGTTCAAAGTACCTATTAAAACTTAAATGAAGTCGATCTAAATAGTTTAACATAATTATTATACTTAGGTACATAATATACTTACAACGCTGGACAGGCAAACATGAGTAAGCAACTTTTTTTATCGCCAATAAGTTCTACATTCCCGGAATCACATATTTTCGCAAGTTTTTCATCGTATAAAACTGAGTTTTGAAAAAAGGCGTTTAGTCATTTTTGTTTTTTCGGCGTCGATAGGTAAGCATTTTATATTAATTTAAAGAACCTAAGATAAATTAATATAATACTACTACTAATATTTGCATAAATACCATAGGTAGACCATTTGTCTGTGGGGGACTCCGGTATACCCTTAGATGAACAATATACGATATAGATAGAGTGTCAGTGTAAAAGAAATGTTTCGACAAATAACAAGTCTCTTCTACCACTGAGCATTTATTTTGAATTAGGTACTTCGTTTAGAAGATTTGTGACTTAAAACGGTTTGACAGTACCAATCAAAATGCGGACAGTATTTTACGTTGTTTTTATGTGTGACATGCCATCTTGTGCATATATCGTTAATCTAAGCCCATCATTGAGAGGACCTTGTGTGATGTAAGCGGCACTCAACAACTCAACTCAGTAACAAAACAGTCAAGGCTACACAGCCCGCTGTGATAGCCGTGTTTTTATCTCACTCCCAAGTTTATACTGTGATAAATGTTATTAATTTTAGTTAGTTAGGTAGATTAATAAGTGTAGTGTGACATAAAGTTAAGGAATTATCCATGTGAGTATTCATTCTTACGTACTTAAACTGAAATTGGGGGGTATAACACGTTATAGTCATATTTTTACCGGTGTTTCTTTAATTTTAATAAGCGTAGATACTGCGCAGGACCGTTAATTTGTCTACCTAAGATAATTTATTCCGCCTCCTCATTTTAACTTTAAGGTAGGTAAGCAAAGTTTCTTCTAAGTAGTCAACAGGATTTTTAGAGCAACATTTAGGAAAGGGTCTGATCGGAAAGATAGGAAAAATAGGCCAATGTTCATCGAAATATCCTTCCACCCAAAGGTTGTCTGGAAGGAATCGCTTTAAGCCGCCATTTGTACATATGTGTTAGATTTTTCTTGTTGTCCATGTTTTTGTGTACAAATAAAGAATATCTATCTATCCATTTTGCGTGGTCTAACTAGGACTAGGTAGGTTGCAGTAGGTGTATTATATTACCTACTTAGTTATCCTAACTAGTCCTAATCCTAACTAATATTATAAATGCGAAAGTAACTGTGTCTGTCTGTCTGTCTGTCTGTCTGTTACTCTTTCACGCCAAAACTACTGAACGGATTTGGATGAAATTTGGTATACATACGGTCTAGACCCTGGGAAAGAACATAGGCTACTTTTTATCCCGGAACTCCCACGGGAAAACTTTTTAAGGCGAAGCGAAGCGCGCGGGAACAGCTAGTACATAATAAACATTATAAGGTTTGCACTTTAAAGCATAATAACAACAAATACCTATCCACAAACAAATGAATAAAAATCAAGTATGTTGGTAAGTGTCAGAGACCTAAAATTCAGATTTACTTATTTATACAGCCGTTTTTAGTTAAATTCAGCTAGGCGTCGCGTAACTACGGTAGTTAACTATGAGAGGTTGTTAAAAAGGATGTGCAGTAGGTACTTACCAAAGCCAAAAGTTGGAAACCTCAGCAATTTTTATTTTTTTTATACTTATGGGTTAAAATAATAATAAAAAATTGTGACACTCACGTGGTATCTCTATTAATTTGTCAAAAAATACTCTCAGATTTTACCCGTTACAAAGTTAGCGTTGTCGTACCTAATTCTCTGATAGATAACAATATATGAACAAAATGGTATGTCAACAACAAAACATACAGAAACAAAGCAGAAAACTGTCCGCATTTTTACTTGTACTGTCAAACTTTTCTAATCGAACTAACTAAAGTAAGTCAGTATAAGAGCTCAGTTATGGAAGGCCGGTGTTATTTGTCGAAACGTTTATAAAGGAAAAAAATACACACCAAATAAATAAAAAATACAAAAAAAAAACCTAAACCTATATATATAATAGCTGGCCAGTCTTTGTTGGTGATGCACCAGTGCAGCACCAAAAAGGCCCCGAGCTCAGCATATGCTACACGTACAGAAATGAACATGCAGCGCTGATTTTCAGCAGGGACCCTTTACGTGACTCTCTTCGCTGACACTCCATCTTGTTCGAATATCGTTAATCTAAGGATTGATCTATTGTCATACTCGTCATTGCATCGAGACGGTTTGACGTAGGAAAGTTCATTCACTTTTAGTGACAATCGAAGATTATGGTGCAAGACATTGAAAGTCAAACATTGCACAGTAGATAAGTAAATAGATAATAATACCTAAGATAAATGAAGTACTTACGTAGTTATATGTCTCGTACGTAGCAGGAAAAATAAATACCTTGGTTGCTTGTTGGTCTATTGACACCTCAAAGTACAGTCAGCTAAAAAGTATGAAGATGCCCCCAGAAAGATGAATTAAATACCTAATAGCATAGGTACTTACATCTATGTTTTCGAAAGATACCAAAAAGTTCTATTGATAAGGTATTTTTACGTCATAATCACACGTCAAGTGTAACATAAAATTGAAGTGTATGGAGTGTTATACTTGTACCTTTGGCTGACTGTAAACATCATCATCATCAGCTCGTAATCGCCGCTATGCAACATAGGCCTCTTCCATCTTTTATTTTAATACATATTTTTCAATTTATGTTTTCTTATCATTAAAAGATTAGTTTTAAGTTATTCTTGTAAAAATTATCGTCTAAAATCTAAATAAACTATTTACTGTTTCACATATTGTTGGTAGTTAAATAGAATATAATAATAGTTACAATATAACAATTTAACAGAACACAATAATAACAATATATACTAGTATTACTCAATAGGCGGCCTTGTCGCTAAAAGCGATCTCTTCCAGGCCCCAACCTAACGAGCTAGGAGAAATATAACTTTCTTACCATTTCCAGCCCCCCGCGCTGCAATGCCGTCCCCTCCCCTGCTCCTGCTGGCATGCTGCCTCCTGCTCGGCTGTTCAGCAGTGTCGTGCTACCGCGTGCTGGCGGTGTTCCCGGTGGCGTCCCGCAGCCACGCCACGCTCGGCCGCGGCGTCGTGGAGGCTCTGCTGGCTGATGGGCATGAGGTGAGGAGCTTGTTATTACCTCCACGACCTATGAGCGGCCAGACAATGGCACACCCTATCCTCTGGGGCCCTGGCTGTTGGCAGCTAGATGATGAGGACTTGAGGTGATGGGGTTCTTAAAGATAAAGAAACGGTTGTTAGACAGGTAGGCAGCAATAACAATTTTTTTTTTGGAATATACAGGCAAAATACCAAAACAGTAACACAACGGGTTGCTGTCCAGAGTGTCATATTATGCTGTGTTCTTCTTACTCATACGTCATAAAGCGGACGGACATGAGGTGAAGGGCTTCTACTTCTTACATCCACCACTTCGCCCTGACCGGCCATAAACAATAGCAGACCCTATCCTCCCTTGCTCGTGCTATGCTGCCTCCTGATTGGCGGTTCCTCGGTGGAGTCCTACCGGGTGCTGGCGGTGTTCCCGGTGGCGTCCCGCAGCCACGCCACGCTCGGCCGCGGCGTCGTGGACGCGCTGCTGGCTGATGGGCATGAGGTGAGGGGCTCCTTCTTCTTACCTCCACGACCAGCCAGACTATGGCAGGCTATATCATCGGGAGCCCTGGCTGTTGGCAGCTAGCTGATGAGAGGGGCTCCCTCTGAGTCTATGGACACGTGCACGAAAGGAGCCTCCTCGAGTGACGTAAGTTCCAGCGGGGTTACCACCACCGAAGATTAGCATTCCATAAGCAGTGTTGTTCGCTTATAAAATCTGACGTAATTGGGTTGGATCTTACATAATATGTTTGACATTATGAGTGAAGCTGCTTTTGATTTTTTAATTGATAATTTGTCGGTGGTGGCACGGTAGCTGTTCCTTATACCTTTGCCAGTATGCGATTGATGCTGATTTGACTGGTCAATCCCTTCACAACAAGTGGACACCCAACTAAAACTCTTGAAAACTGTGTTTTTTTTAGATTGATATAAATATAATTTGCAGACAACGATAGTTGTTAGTTTATGTGTTTACGAGTTATACTTGTCTACTTAACTACTTATTCTATTTAGTTATGCTAGGTCTAATTATTTAAATATTTTCAGGTGACATTCATCACGCCATACCCTGAGAACAAGAATGTGAAGAACTTGAAGGAAATTGATGTCAGTGTTACGCAAAAGGTTATTAAAGGTAAAGTTAAATAATATTTTTTACTAAATTTTATTACATTGCCGCCTTATTAAGCCTGTAGCAAATGGACAGTACGAAATGGTTCCACTACCTAACTACTTTCTTATTATTAGATACCTATGCACTTCTTATTTCCTATTACCTAGAATCTGTATAAAACGTATGGAATATGGACTGTCTCAGGTTAAAGTGCACATCCAAAAGATAACAACTCGTCATTCTAAACAACTTTTTGGAAATTCATTTACTTACTGAGGTACTTACTTAGTTACATTTTTAATTGTGATAAAAACTGACCATTCATGATGATTTTCCGCATCATCATGACTTAACATTTTTGTCACGTCATGCTGAATAGTAAACTAAACATCTATCGATCTCTTCCTAATTGCTACGGTGAACCACCTTATCGACAAATCCCTTTTACAATGGTAAATTTTTCTTGATTTATGGCCACTGCAGGACTTATATTTTTAACCTCCGAAAAGAAGAGGGGTGTTAAGTATAAGTTTAATATATTTATTCATGCAAGACCAAATTAAAATTAACAATTCCATATAAAAAAATCCACCACAGGTTTCGTCATTAAAATATAAAATTATATAATTTCATCCGCGACATGCTTCGTCCATTTACAAAATAAAGAAGTCAGCAAACATCCTTCGTCAAGTTAAATAATTAAAATAGCCCGCCCCAGGACGCACCCGACCCAAAGGTTCCCATGACGCTGGCAGCATTGCCACGCTGCACTGCGAGGGAGATCCTCTGCATCAAGTAAGCCCCAGAGCGCTTGTCATGGCCTCGATCCCTAAGACGACGCCCTAACTCTTTTATGAATGCCCTGCCCTGTGTTCCCCAGACCCCAGTCGTCTCCAACGCTAGAGGAACGAATATGTATGAGGTCATGAGTGCGCGGTATTTAGCGCATTTCTGCCTTGCTGCTGCCTCCGCTGCGGCACCGGCTGTTGCTGCAGTGAAAGCTACGTGCGACTGCGCAAAAGTGCAGACACATGTTGCGTCCCACAACAGACATCGCCCTCTTTCCCACGGCACCAGCGTTAGTTAAGTTTAATTAACGTTGTCTGTAATTTATAGTAGCGTAACGCCCAAATGGCTGAATTGATTTTTGATAGGTATTCTTTGTTTAAGTATAATGTTACCCCCAGTGTTCTTGCTATTTTATCAAAATCGGCTTAGCCGTTATAAAATACATTTCATTTCCCGCAGCCATAAACATGATGGACGAAGCCAACCGCCACGGCGGCCCTGACTTCGTGAAGGCGATGTCCCTCAACGTGTCTCGAGCCATGATGGCGACCCCGGCCGTGCAGGGGGAGCTCCGCACCGGCCGCTTCGACGCGGTGGTCACCGAGTGGTTCTTTAACGAGTACTTGGCTGGGTGAGTAAGGCTTGCTGTTTTATTCAACAGAAGATGAACGTTGATGTCACCTACCTACTCGATTGATGTCACATTCGCATATCTTCTTATCGAAGAAGACACGCGAATGTGACATTAAACGAGTATTTCTCTGGAAGATAATGACCCCTTAAGTCACTTTCAATCGTTTCAATTCAATGTACTTATTAGGTAGGTATGTACTGAATGTTTAAATAATGTTAGTCCAAGATAGTCAACAGTTTTGTTGATAACAGGTACTTACAGGAGTTACAGGTGTAAGTACCTTGGCGTCATCGTAGATAACAGATTTAAGTAATTGGAATTATTATCATAATGTTCTAGGCTAGATTCCACTTTTGTAATAACACCCTTGAACGATATCATGACCCATATCGGTAAAATCGGAAATTCAAGTTCATTGGATGATGGGTCGTGATTATTAAGTAGGTATATCTAAAAGAACCTCCGTCTATTCTCGGTCCAGTAAAATGGAGTAAAGCTACTTTGTGAACGAAATTTTCGTCGGACTTCTCTGACCTTTGGAATAGAATAGAATAGAATACTCTTTATTTTGCCCCATTAAAGAGAACATTACAATTTCACAACTTATCTATAAAATAGTACAAAAAAGGCGGTCTTATTGCTTAAAGCAATCTCTTCCAGACAACCTTTGGAAGGACGAGACAATTTTAACATAATTAATCAAATATAAACCGTTAACCCCGCAGTTTCGCGGCGACCCTGCAGGTGCCCTGGGTGCTGCTGAACGGCATGGTGTACCACCCCTACCTCGAGCAGCTGGTGGACGCCCCCCAGTCCCCGGCGATCCTGCCCATGATGGCCAATGACTACCCGGTGAGTTTAGCAATCAAAGATAAAAGACAAAGATAGATTTGGCAATCGAAGATGACGAGACGAGATAAAGAGACATTTTATTTGACACTTACTGACAACATCAACAAGAAACAAATAAAAAACTCACAACCTTACAAGTTCATTTTATAGTGTAGCGAACTTGTCGATTCGCGAAGATTCGACTGGAAAACGATACCAGCGCCCCTAGCGTTCAGTAGCGAAACTAAACTATTTACTTAAGCTTTTTTTGTCGTTTAAAATATACCAAAATTATTTTTTATGGCTTTAGTGATGGTAAGCCTAAGTATTGTTTTTTTTTTAAATATTTATACCTATTATATTTATTTTTTACAGGTGCCAATGAGTTTCATTGAGAGAGTGAAGAATACTTTCATAGTCGGAATGATGCTTGGGACATACGCGTGAGTTGCTTTTTAAACTTAAATTTTTGTTTATCACTTACAGTAGAATACTGGGCGTGATATTCCGATTTAGTATCCTAGCAGAAAGAATATGATAGCGCCATCTAATAGTGGTCATCATGATATTTTATTTCGACCTCGAACGACCAAATATTTAAATTTATTTACCTACTTTTTGTTGCATAAATATTATAAAATTTAAGTACAAATCGTGGACTTAATGCTAAAAGCATTTTCAGACAGTAAATAATTTTACAATATTTTTTACAGCATAATTTAAGGAAAGCTTAACTTATAAACTACAACTTAACTTAAATATTATAATAAACAGGTTTCAATCCTTTATAATAAATTAATTAATAACCTACCTAAACCCCTTTCCTCAGTTTCAAAGACAAATATGAGTTCGCGGAAGTCTATGAGGAACTCTTCGCGCCACTAGCGAAATCTCGCGGCGTGGAGCTGCGGCCGTTCGACGAGGCGTCGGCAGATGTCGCTGTGGTGCTGTTGAACTCGCACCCGGCGCTCGCGCACGTGCAGTCTGTCCCGCCCAATGTCATTGATGTGGCCGGGTATCATTTGGATGAGAGTCCTAAACCGCTGCCTCAGGTTAGTGACGAGAATGGTGAAGATGTCTTCCAAGCTATATTATGCTTAGTCCTGGCTAACATTTATTTAGGTATACACACTTTATTGTATACAAAATCATACACAGATAAAATACTAAGTAATATAAAATAAGTACAAAAAGGCGGGCTTATTGCAAAAAAGTAATATCTTACAGAACGAACATCTTACTAAAACCAATCCGCGCCACCTAGCATCATAGTGAAGCCAATTTTTATGTTGTCAATTCTATGTGTGTGTATCGTCTATCTGCCGCGACGTATAGGCTCGTGATGGCTGACGAACCTATAACACATTCTGATGTACTTACCTACAAACAAGTCTGGGGGCTTACCTAAATGGCGTCACTTCGTTCTTAGCAAGGAACATACCTAATTACTTACCTACTTCTCTAACTAGAAGGTTCTTTGGCAGCAAGTCATTATTTTTGTCAGTCGTAACTAGTCACATCAAAAGCAAAAATTATATCACTGTTTCACTAACACAACCTCTCCACACAGGACCTCCAAACCCTGCTGGACAATTCGAAGCAAGGCTTCGTCTACTTCAGCATGGGATCAGTGCTGAAGTCCGCCAACTTCCCCGCTCATACGCGTCAGGCGCTACTCAAGGTAATAATTATAATATTTGTGGACATCTCACACACAGCCATCCGACCCGAGGCTAGGCACCGCCTACTGTAATATGGGTATCAGACAGCTGATAATTATATTACAACGACGGTGGAATGTCAAAAATGAAAAAGCGAGCTTTTTAGTTATATACCTTGCCGTAGACTAATATTAGTCTATGACCTTGCTGAAAATGCAGCTGATTCCAGCAATGTCCAGAACTCATCGTGGAAAAAAAATGACGCTTAGTCATTTTTGCCTTTCCACCGTATTAACACCCAAGACCCGAGTACAAGTATCTGTCTTAAACCAAACACCCGCCCCGGCCGGGAACCAAACCCTTCAACATCAGTCACTAACCACTCCACCATCGCCACCAGGTATTCGAGAAGCTGCCCTACACGGTGCTGTGGAAGTTTGAGGAGGCGATGGACGGGCTGCCCAAGAATGTCCACGTCAGGGCCTGGATGCCGCAGCAGAGCATCTTGGGTGAGTTGCTTTTGAGACCTATTAGATGTTCAAGTTTTTTACTAACTAGGTAGGTACTAATAAAATGGAAAAGTCAAAAGATCTACGTGTGCAAGAAAAAGGAATTGTGATTTTCCACAGTGTTAGCTTTGTGTTAGCAAACTAACGGATCAATCAATTCTTTTTAAAAATACTGAATTTAGGTATTTGGAGTACTTAGGCAAAGCCGCGATGGATAAATTGTTGTAACTTTCATGTAAAATTGTGCAAAAATTGCCATCGTATATAGTGTCTTTCTAAGGCTATGTTCTTGTTCTCTCACCTTTAGCACTCGACTTTAGTTACCATTGCTACCCCTTCAATATTTAACCAATAACCATTCACCCTCTCCCAGCACACCCCAACATAAAGCTCTTCATCACCCACGGAGGCATGCTGAGCTCGGTGGAGGCGATCCACTACGGGGTGCCCCTACTAGCCATCCCCATGTTCGGGGACCAGCCCAGCAACGCGCAGCGAGCGGCGCGCCGGGGCTACGCCATCAGTGTGCCGTTCTCGCCTGATATGACGCCGCAGGTTGAAGACGCGTTGGGGAAGCTGCTGAGTGATGATACGTGAGTGACTTGAGGTTTTTCATCATAACTTAACGTACTTGAAGTCGCTACGCTTTGTAAAATATAGCATGAACCCTATGACAGCTGTCAAATATAGATATTTCATTTGTCACTTGCTCGTTTTGAATGGACAACCAACTTTATTTACCAGGCATAAGTATCTGTCAATCAAACGGGCTCAAGCTATATTTTTACGTCGTGTACTTCAACATAATATCGCTTGCCGTCAATTTTCACCTTTAGGGTGAGGCCTCATTGGTGGGTTGCGCTGTGTCTACCAGTGGTGGAAGCCATGACCAAATATATGGCAGCCACGAAGCTGCGACTCGACGTCGCAACGTGCCAATGCGACCCCGACCTTACATATGTCACTCGTGTAGGCTCCTTCTCCTGTAGTCATAATAATCAGCCTATAGCAATCCACTGCTGGCCTCTCCAAAAGCACGGCACTGGATGTGACCCATAGCCTTCCGCATCCAACCACTACCAGCCACTATTCGCAAGTCGTCACCCCATCTAGCCGGAGGGCTTCCTACACTACGTTTACCTAATCATAGTATTCATTGAATGATACCTCTCTCAGCACAAGCTTGCTTGTGTTGGGGTCCACCACCCCGCACTAGGCCAGCATGGTGGCAAAGGCCTAAAAACCCTTCCTTCATTGGAAGGAATCCTGTGCCACAGCAGTGGGGACGTGATAGGTCGTGATGTAGCCTCCTTCTCCTGGTAATAATAGTATTAAATTTAATGATACGTTGGTTCCAGTTACTACAAGACGGCGAAGACCCTATCAGCCGTGTTCCGCGCGCGTCCCACCACGCCGCGGAAACTCATCGCGCACTACGTCAGACTCGCTATTGAGAGCAAAGGTAAACCTGCAGACCTGCTAGCCTAGCATGGGGTGCAAGACGCGCTCTCCAAGACGTGTCAAAAGTTATCAGCGCTCGCTCTCGAGGCCGCACGATGTGCATGAGCGCGATGCAAAACTTCTTAATTTGCGCGTCTTGCGCCCCGTGCTTGCCCTCTTGATAGTAACCGAGCAATACATATCCAAATTTACAAAATTTCAGTTCAGTTTCAATGTATTTGTATTAAACATAAAAAACACAGTACAATTATTAATGACCCACAAAACCAGTTTACTGGTTTGTCTGTGGATTCAGAAACTTCTCCACAATGACCACATTTTTTAAATTGCTATATTTTATCCACAGGCGCCCACCATCTTCGGACGAAGACCCACCTCTACCCGTGGTACCAACGACTGCTGCTGGATCAACTGCTAGTGCTTCTGCTAATCATCCTGTTTGTTATTAGAATGATAGAGAAATTGTTTATAAAGCTGTTTTTGAGTGCCGCAAGCAAAAAAGACGCGGGAAAGAAGAAAGTGAAGAAGAATTGAATTTGTATCTAAGTCCTTAGTATTAACTAATGGCAATAAGGGAAAATGAAGAGATCGTATTATAAGATTTATAAGTTTACACTATGAACAAAACGCCTAGTTGTATTGTTTAGTATTTTTTTACTGAAGGTGCTGAAATTAAATTACACTTAAACCAAAAACTGTTTTAACTCTCTGTGGCCTGTCCCAAGTTACCTAACTCAAAACTCAAACTCAAAATTTTTTATTCATCGTACAAATATAAAATTTTCTGATGAACGTCAATTTTTACAAATTACTCTCCGTTCGGATAAGGGGGGGCTCTTTCTGTCTAAGGAGAAGAACGGAGGCAAGAAACTCCTGAGCCATCTTTTCAAAAAAAGACTTAAAACTAGTTGGTATACAATACATATAAGCTTAATAATTATTATTATAATAATATGAGCAGAGCTAACTACTTATCACAGCCATGCATTAACGTCCTCTAAGTAATCATCAATTTTATAATAAGCTTTTTTACTGAGTTTCTCTTTAATGTAACACTTAAACTTATTCTCTGGCATTTGAGCAACTTCTGCTGGAAGCTTATTATAAAATCTAATACAGTACCCTAAAAACGATTTATTAACTTTCGCCAGACGCATCGCTGGAAAAGCCAGCTTATGCTTGTTCCTAGTATTAATGTCATGATTACTGCCAATTGTATCAAAAGTTGAAATATTCTTTCGTACATACATTAAATTGGAAAAAATGAACTGACATGGAACTGTAAGGATGTTAATTTCTTTAAATAGTTCTCTCAATGAATCCCTGGAACCAAGTTTGTATATAGAGCGGATGGCTCTTTTCTGTAATACAAATATAGTTTCAATATCAGCTGCTCTACCCCAAAGCAAAATGCCATACGATAATAAGCTGTGGAAATAACTAAAGTAAACTAATCTGGCGGTTTCAACGTCGGTCAGCTGTCTAATTTTCCGTACAGCAAAAGCTGCGGAGCTCAACCTTCCAGACAATTTTTCAATGTGAGGTCCCCACTGTAACTTTGAATCTATAGTCATCCCAAGAAAGACAGTATCATTAACTAGGTCCAATTTATTCCCATCTAGAATAATGTTAGTATCGCATTGTCTAACATTCGGCAGTGTAAATTTAATACATTTCGTTTTCTTAGAATTCAATAGAAGATTATTAACGGTAAACCAATCGTGTTGTCGCGAATGCATAATAGCATTGCGATTAAAATCGTAGGGTTCACATAACTACAAATGTAAATAAAGTACCTATTTAGTAGGTAGGTATATAATTATGTTCTTACCTTCCAATGAACATGTCTGGCTCTATCTGCTTCGCATACCTATATCAAATCTTACATACATAAAATCATTTCTTAAGAGGTTCGAATGTAGAACCTTATCTTTCTGGTGGGACCTCTGTGTCCCGGTAATGGCCTCCAAACCACCCCTTTCTGAGCCATTCCTCTGCCACCTAGTTCTCAGGTTTCTATAATAACATAATGATAAGAACTCACCGATGTTATCGTCCTTATACGGCTTGTAACTCACCACATCTCCTCCAAGAACCTCTTCTTTTTCTTTTCTTTCACCAGTAACAATCACCATTTTTTCCCTCCTATAACTTCTCTCTATTTATTTTTTCTTAAACAGTGTTACCAACCTTACCAACTACTTATCCCTCACGTTTCGTTTCTGCAAACTTATTTTAACTGGAATCGCGTTTCGCGACACTCCCAAAGGAACAGGGAAGAAACTATTATGTATTGTTATTGTTTAAAAAAGGTTTGATTATATTAAAATAGTTAATATTATTATTAGTAAGTTATTGAAATAAATTATTTATCTTTGACTAAATTCTTATTAATTTATTACCTACCTAAAGTTAATGAAAGGCCAAGAAATGTAATTCAATAACAACAAAAACATAGAATCATACGTGACATTTATTGATCAAGAATAAGAAAGTATACTATTCAATTACATATTATATACTTCTAATTATACTTAAAGTATACGATACATCGATACCTTTAAATAACTATAGTTGAATACAATTCACACATATTAAATTTACTAATTCCTTGGTCCATTGAGCAATCTTTTCTTTAGCTCGTCTTGCGGCGGCACGACTATTACTTCTCTGATCAGTAGTAGGCTCTACTGTTTCTATTTCGGTGGGCATGTCAACGCTTCTCCCTTCCATCTCTGTTTCTTGAGTAGTTTTCAATGTTTCTTTTTCTTCCCTACAGTCTGATTCTGTCCTAGTAGATACATGTTCCTTTTCTATGTGTTCATGTTCTTCTATCTCCAATGGGAAAAGATGGGCAATGGATCTTATATATTCCTTGTCACCAACCTTAACTGTTGCTACTCTCACTTCATTGTCTCTTCCTCTATGAAGCAATATTATTTTACCTATCTTCCAAGTAGAACGGTTATTGTTATCACCTTTGATCTGTACGACATCCCCAACCTTAGGTTTGGACTGGCTGACCACTCTGGGCTGTTTATGTCGTATTTGTGTTCTTTCCTTCAAAGCATTAAGATATTGGTTGATGAACATTTTTCTGAATTCATCTACAAGTTTGTGGCTTCTCTTCCATCCCTTTATTAGTAGTTCCTTTGTAATAGTATCTTCTCTGTATTCATATGGTACTTCAGAAGTTTGCATCAAACAGTCATTCATTCGAAGGAAGTCCAGGGGTTTCAATATATGTTCATGTTCAGCCCCAACATAGGTCAACGGTCTTGTGTTAAGTACCAACTCAATTTCTTTCACAATAGTTGACAGTTCGTTGTCTCTCAGCAAACGGGTATCTAACGATCTCTTCATACAATGTTTAACCAAGCCAACTAAGCGTTCATAGAAGCCACCATGCCAAGGTGCTAACTCTGGGATGAACTTCCACTGTAAGTTGTTGTCAATACAGTATGGTCCGGTCATGACTTCTGCTGTAAGCTTGAACTGAGCTGCATTGTCAGATATTATGAGACGTGGCAATCCTCGTTCTGCTATGAACCTTCTGAGTGCCAAGGTACACTGTTCCGCTGTAAGATCCTTCACTATTTCAAGATGAATTGCTCTCACAGCTAAACAGGTGTATAGGCATATCCATCTTTTTTCTGTTTGTCCTTTATCCGTGGTAACTAGAAGAGGTCCAAGATAGTCCAGGCCGATGAACGAAAACGCTGAAGTGAAGTTTACTCTTTCTTCTGGTAAGTCAGGCATCTGAGGTAGTCTGTAAGGACCTCCACCATATTTCCTGCACTGTAAACATCTCTTCAGTGCTTTTTGTACTTTACATCTCCCTTGTGGGATCCAATACTTTTCACGAATTAAAGAAAGAGTATGTGTTACTCCAACGTGATAGTTGTCCTTATGAATATTGGATATGATTTCTTCTGTCAGACTGGAATCTTTCGGTAGGAGGATGGGATATTTGCGGTCATAAGGCAGGTCAGTTAAGACTATCCTTCCTCTGCATCGGAGTAAGCCATTTTCATCTTTGAATACACCAAGGCTACGACTTAAATCAGTACTTTTTCCTGCACATTCCTGTGGGTAGTGTAATTTCTGTTCTCTCTTGATTTTAGCAGTAATATTGATAACCGTTTCTTCACTTTGTTGCAATTGCAATGATTCTGGGTTTACATTTGCTTCATTTAACGTAGGTCCATCTTCATTTTCAGTAGACTCATTTTCAGGATATCCTTCTGACTGGGTCAGACCCTCCAAAGCACACAGGTTTTGTGTCATTGCCCAGTTATTCTTGTATTCTTTTTCATTCTTCAAAAATTGGGGTCCTTCAAACCATAGTTCTCTTTTTGCAGGTGTAAAGTCTGCAACTCTGGTTGCAATATCTGCTGGATTATCCGCTGATTTCACATACAGAACTTGCGTGTCTTGTTTATTTATTTCAGTAACTCTTCTTGAGATAAAAGGAGGTAATAGCTTTTCCGAGCGTAACCAGCTTATAACAACTTGACTATCAGTCCAAAGGTATTGTTTAGATATCGGTACTTCAGAGTGTTGTCTCACATATCTTAAAAGTCTGCTGCCAATAAGAGTACCCAATAGTTCCAACCTCGGAATTTGTAGATTATCTTGGTCTTTGAGTGGAGTCAGTTTTGACTTGGACATAAGCAGTCTTACTATCACTTTATCCTGTGATTCTGTTTTGATGTAGACAGCTGCCGCGTAGGCATCCTTGGATGCATCCGTAAAACAGTGTAACTCATGTACTGCGTTATCTTGTGTAGCGCCTATGTATCTTGGAATCTCAATATCTTGAGTTTGGTGTAGACTGCTTGCAATCCTATTCCACTCGTCTCTTAAGTCTTCTGGCAGTTTGGTGTCCCATTTAAGTTTTAATTTCCAAAGTCTCTGTAGATATTCCTTAGCTGGTAAAAGAAGAGGACTGCTAAATCCACAAGGATCGTAGATTGAGGCTATTTCTTGAAGAACATACCTTTTAGTCATATCTCTATCACAGTTACTTATCTGTGTTTTAAGCTTTAATGTATCTTCTAGTGTGTCCCACACAAGTCCTAACACCTTTGTGACTTCTTTGCCTTCAAGTAGATGTTCAGGTATTTCTTTTAGAAATTCTTTGTTATTTGAGTTCCATTGTCTCACGTTCATCGAGATTGTTTGAAGGGAAGCATGTATTTTTTGATACAATCCTGTAGCTTCATCTTGTTGTTTCGCTCCTAGTACAAGATTATCAACATATATCTTTTCTGCTACGTTCTTAAGTGTTTCATCTCCACATTTCAGAAAATGACTCTTTATTGTTGCATTTAGTAGGAATGGACTGGATACTATTCCAAAGGGAACTCGACAAAATCGGTAGCATTGTAAGTTGTCTTCTGTTACTTCCTTTGTAGTATCTTTTACCCACAGGAATCTAGTGACGTCACGATCTTCGTTCTGAAGTCCTAGTTGTAGGAAGGCCTTCTCAATGTCTGCTAGGATTCCTATTTCATGTTGACGAAACCTCAAGATAAGTCCAGTTAAGTCTTCAAGCATCAATGGTCCTTTGTACATACATTCATTCAGGCTAGATTGTGTACTTTTAGACTTAGCTGATGCATCATAGACAATTCTCAGTTGAGTAGAGCTATCTTTCTTGACCACGCAGTGATGTGATAAGTAATGTATTGGATGTTGCACATTTTCAAAAGCATTCTTCACCTTTTCTATCACTCCAGATGACTCCTGTTCTTGAATGGTGTCATCATAAATGGCTAAAGTATTCTTATCCAATCTTCTTAATAGGCTGGTCAGTCTTCCTACAGCTAGACCATAGTTTGATGGTAGGTTTGGTGGATACTGGACCCACGGCCATTTGACATGATATCTGTTCTCTTCAAACGTAACTGTACTGTTGAAATTTCTTAAAGCTTCTTCTTCATTTGTAGTCTTTGGAGAATCCCTAATACCGATGGATTCCAACTCCCAAAGTTGTTTAATCTCTCCTTCCTTGATAGGTAAGTCCGGCTGAACAAAACCTAAGTTATCTGGCAGGTTAGTTTGCATGTAAGTTGCTACACTAAGAACATGTTCTTGATGAAAGGGAGATCTGCCACTGAAGACCCAACCGAAATCTGTTTCAATTAAATAAAGGTTTTCTTCAATGCTAAGTTTTCCATTTTTGATGAATGTGAAGTAATAGTTGTTGCCAATGAGAAGATTTATCTCACCGCCCATGGATCCATCATCTGAAGGAATTATTTCTTGACCAAATTGGTACTGTCTGAAATCAAAACATGATATCTGTTGAGTTATAAAGTTTACAACATTAACTATTACATATCTTGAGTGTCCGGAGTCACAAACTAATTCTATCTTAACTCTAGGACTCTCTAGCTTCTTAGGTTGCTCCAGACCAAAGGTGTAAATCATTAAGTGATCTGTTTCAATGATTTCTGGCATTATAATCTTAGTTAGGTTTTTAGTGATGTACGACCTTTGGCTACCAGAATCTAGTAAAATTCTACATTTATGTAAAGTACCATCTTTACTTCTTACTTGAGCTATAGCAGTCTGTAGTACAGTACCTTTATTCTTCTCGCTGCGAGTCTGCAGTGTTGTACTTTTCTGGGCCATATTGCACAGTGCTCTATTATGTTTTCCGATTTCACCACAGTAGAAGCATCTTCTTCTTTCTTTGCAATCTCTTGCTGTGTGATCCTTTTTAAAGCAAACAAAACAACGTCCAATTAACTTCTTTTTCCTGTCTTCTACTGACACCACTTGCTTACAGTTGTCATTAAAATGTTCTCCATCACAGAAGATACAAGGTAAGCTTCTCTTCTTTCTCTTTGCAGGTGTGACTTTGGGTGTAGGGAATTTCCTCTTCACTGGATATTGTCTCTTCTCAGTAGTGTTTGTAAACGATAGTGTACTCAGCAAAGGTTTTGTTGTAGTGACACGAGCAGTAATCTGTTGTTCCAATAATTTTCTTATAGTATCAACACTTTGTTCTTCTACTTTTACTTTCATTTTCAATTCATAGATAATATCTTCAGGGTACTTGTTTAATATAATTCTTCTTAAATTATTGTGGTTAGTATCTTCTCCCAAAGCTTTTAAAATCCTGAGGTGTTTCTCTATTTCATTAAATACATTCATGCATTCATTTGGTGAATGAGCACTTTTGAGGTTAAGAAGCGCCTCGTAATGAGCATCAATGACCATCCCAGGCTTACCAAAACGATCTTTTAATATATCGACTGCAATCTCATAGTTTTCATGAGTTATGTCTAAGCCTTCAATGGCCGCTAATGCCTCTTGGTCCAGTGATGCCATCAAATAACTGAACTTGTCAGCTTTGGTAAGTTTTTGGGTATCTACGCTGGATTTAAAACGGTCCCAGAATTCATTCCACTTCAGAGTGTCTCCATTGAAACGTGGTAACTCTAATTTTGGTAGTTTGGATGTCAATTGATCAACGTGTTGTACTGGTGGGTCACCATTGTTTTTGTTATCGAGGAGCTTTGCTTCTATTTGTATTTCTGTGTAAGTTCTGGATTCTTCTACTGTCAACTTATCCATATAAATATGGGTCTCCTTCATAAAAAGTTCATTGAGCAACTTGAGGTTGTAATAATCCACTGGTTCAGTCTCTCCTTTTTTTATTTTTGTAAGAATAGTCTCTACCTTACCTTTGACTATCTCTATTCGAGTTTTCCATGCTTCCGTCATCTTTGAGCCAATTTTTACCATCGGCAACTTGTCCTTGACAGTGCTGAAGTGTCACGACAGTAGCCTCTGTCTTCTCTGTCCTGGATACAAACAGGATCAGTCTGAAAGGTGATTGATAATGATCGAGTAAGTTCTCATAAAGATATCACATTTATCTAGCCTTAAATGTCTTCATTCCAACAATTTGCGTCTCAAGTTTGTTGTTATAACTTAAAGTTACAACATGGATGTGATTACTGTTACTGTTCAATGAGGTATACAGTATACATCGACAACATCCAAATAAAATTCTTTAAGTAAAAAAGGCAAGTACAAATTTGAGATAACCCACTAAACCTTTCAAATTTTATCATCATCACAGACCTCTTGAGTTGCGTACATGCTGCGTATAGGTATCATCTAAATTCAAAATAGGAATCGCTAAAATCATTTTATGGGCAATGGCTACCATGTTCGATTATTATCAGGAATAAACTTAAAATCCACTCACCGATCGTATGTCCACAACCAATAACAATAACGTAATTCACAAATACTCTTTAATCGCATTGAAACATGGAAATGGCCTTCCTGACGTTTAAATTTATTGATTTTATCGATAAAACGAAGACGCTCAAACGCCATTGATCAAGTTGAGTTTGAGAAAAAAGTTTGTTTTGTAAGGTTGGTAATGGTAAAACCTTTTCAATAGTGATGTGCCACAAAATGTTCATAATCGAAAATTGATTTGAATCGAAATCTATTGTTTTGAGATTCATTATTCTGGTGATGGTCCTTGGTAAATTTTCTATCTTGGATTAATATCTCTAAAATATTAATACCGGTCGGTAGTTACAATAAACCGAATTCTTACTCTGACATGACCACATTCTAAGGCTGTCTTCTCTGTTATTCTTTAGGATTCTACTCTACTCAGTTCATACTCTAAATAAACAGAGTGTAGAAACCTCTTGCATGCAAGTTAAATATACATATTTATTCTTTCTAATAATTGTCAGATAACATGCACTTAACATTTTCTTGAAGTGAATGTTATAATCTGACTGCTCTCTTCTCTCTTTTGTGTTTGGCCTGACAACTAAACAGTCGTCTCTAGGTGAAGTAAGTAGGTAACACAAAAAAAAACAAAGTTTCGAAACCAACTCTATTTATTTAAGTTATTTAGTTTGCAAAATTGACGTTCATCAGAAAAATATATATTTATACGATGAATAAAATCATTTTGACTTTGACTTATTTGTCTTTTACAACTCAATATCTTAATCATAATCGAATCGTTACTGAAAAATAGTAGGAACAACTCTATTCCTCGCTTCTCTGTTTCGTAGATGGATCAGGCGGAACCGGATACAATGCGAACAGTTTGTAAAAATAAACTGTGTACTCGATGGTCTATGGTATATATATATATATACCATACCTAAGCTTAAGTTGTTTAGGAATGAAAATTACAAATCATTCACGCTTTACAAAAAAGTAAAAAGCTTATGAGAATATCCCAGCTCCTCCACCATGTCGCGAATGCATAATAGCATTGCGATTAAAATCGTAGGGTTCACATAACTACAAATGTAAATAAAGTACCTATTTAGTAGGTAGGTATATAATTATGTTCTTACCTTCCAATGAACATGTCTGGCTCTATCTGCTTCGCATACCTATATCAAATCTTACATACATAAAATCATTTCTTAAGAGGTTCGAATGTAGAACCTTATCTTTCTGGTGGGACCTCTGTGTCCCGGTAATGGCCTCCAAACCACCCCTTTCTGAGCCATTCCTCTGCCACCTAGTTCTCAGGTTTCTATAATAACATAATGATAAGAACTCACCGATGTTATCGTCCTTATACGGCTTGTAACTCACCACATCTCCTCCAAGAACCTCTTCTTTTTCTTTTCTTTCACCAGTAACAATCACCATTTTTTCCCTCCTATAACTTCTCTCTATTTATTTTTTCTTAAACAGTGTTACCAACCTTACCAACTACTTATCCCTCACGTTTCGTTTCTGCAAACTTATTTTAACTGGAATCGCGTTTCGCGACACGTGTATGTCAGATAGAATTGAATTAATTTCATTAAAATTATTTTCTCTTCTTTTAACTTTAAAAAGCAAAGAAGTATCGTCAGCAAATAAAACTATATTAGTCAATTTTTCAACCATAAAAGGCAAGTCATTAATATAAATGAGGAATAAAAATGGTCCTAGAATAGATCCTTGAGGGACGCCTATTTTTACATGAGCCCCCTGTGATTTAGTATTGTTAATATCGACCCTTTGTTGTCTCTTGTCTAAATATGAAGATATCAAATCTAAAGCCTTTCCTCCTATTCCATAGTATCTAAGTTTCGAAATTAAAGTCTGATGGTCTACACAATCAAACGCCTTCGACAGATCACAGAAGACTCCAATAGCATCGTGATGGTCTTCCCAGGCGTCAAATATGTGCTTAATCAACGCAGTACCGGCATCGGCTGTTGATTTGCCTTTTGTAAAACCATACTGCTGGCTATGAAACAATCGAGCATCATTGAAATGCAAAAGCATCTGACTGAGTACCTAAGCTAGTACCTACTAAGCTACCTACCTACCAACAGCATATTAAATAAGTAGTTTTTATTATAATAGAAGAATAGAATATAATTATTGTGAGACTGAAAAATCAAGTGGGGTGGTAGCATTATAAAGATACTATAGTAATGCTACTCACCGCTAGAGAGCGCTGCTAAGGTAAAATTTTAACGTAAAATTAATGTGTTAAACGAAACGCAAAATTGCAAAAGTTTAATCGGTTATTTTTAGGTAGCAATTAAATACTTTATAAAATACATTTATCTATCCGATTAAATTTTCAACTAATATTTTACCTAAGACATCCACATAAAAAATACTGAAATATAAACCTGAAAATAGATTCTGCATGCAACGAAACGCGATTCGTCATACTTCCTTCGATTTTGACAGCTCACCAACCTTGGGGCGAAATCGGCTTCTGAAATCGAAAATAAATGTAGATCTTGGGGCCCCAACACCTGAAAACTATACTCGCAGCTCGTGAAACTAAAGTGAGATATCAGTTTATTTCATTACGTGCACTGTTTGGCTATTTGCTTTTGAGTACGCTTGCAAAATGTGCTATGTCTTGGTCACGATTATACTGTCATAAGACTTCGTCTTATGTAACATATCTGTCTGTGAAATAACAATTTTGTGCTGTGATAACGCTTGTTTATATCATCCCGAGGGTAAGTTATGTTTGTTGTCTCTAACTGGGCCGGTGCAAACTATGTTCACTTCATTCATAACCTATAAGGCTTGGGAAATCTTTGGAAAATCATTAGCCGACAGAGAAGTCTTGCAGTGATATTAAGTTACACTATCATTTGTTTATTTTACATCATATCCGTTGCTATTATTTTAATATAATTATAATTTTGGACTAATAAAGTAATAAAGTACAAACTTAAAAATTAATATTTTTTCTATGTTGTTTTCTCATGTATCTAAAATTATAGGAAGAGTTTTCTCTGCCTACACTTAGATTATGCTTAATGTAATATAAACTTCTATTTCATAATGTTTTTTTCACAGCCAGCAATAAAGTAAAATATAATTGCAAAAGAACAGCATTTATTGTGCTAAAAGCGAGCACCTGTATTTCTTTTTTTGCATTGTCAAGGTTAAAGATAATTTTAAACACTATCTTCATTTGTTTACAAAGAAGAAAATGATAACTAAATTGTTAAGCTACTGATTTATTTGATTTTTATATTAGTTATGGTTTTGTCCTGATTTCAAGCTTGCAATTCTAATAATTTTAAGTGGTTGGGGATCTATTTTCTCTATTTTATTCACACTAAACTGTTACATTGGCACTTTGTGAATTTTTTTATATACCTATTTAATAATTTTTCAAATGGGGCGATCCCCTTCTTTCAGTATAGCATATGTAGGAAAGGCTAAAATTACCAAGGAACAATTTGATTGGACCATAAGTTCTATACTTTGCTGGAATCAGCTATTTTTGTTGTCTTTGCAAAATATCACATTTGAAAAACATGTTATTTGGTAATTTTTGCCTTTGCAGCATCTAAGAATATTTATTTATTTAGTTATTGTCAAAAAGTTGCATGTGTATGTATTTTTTGTGGTGTGGGGTGCATCTTGTTCACAGTTTTAATGCAAAGTTTGTTTTTATTTAATCATTTTGTATGGGCAATGTTGTTGTGAAATGAATAAATATGTTTTGCTAATCACTCATAGGTATTATAAATGTTATCTCTTGATAATTATAATTACTTGCACTAATAATGTTAACCCTATAATCTGAAATTCCTATGACTCATCAAGCATTGTTTTGTTGCTAAGCTAAAGAAATGGTTCATATCTGTGTATATTCTGATTTAACATTCACTGGATTAAGTACTTTGTACTTTGGAATACCTATTGATCTTTATTTTTCTCTCTGCATGGAAAAAACAGATAAGATTTTATTTTTATTTTATTACTTATACACTAATACATTTGTGAAATAAACATTTTCAATGTATTCTCTAACTTACTAGAACTTTTCTTCTTTTTCAGAACCCCTACAGCTCCACTAAGACAAAACAGCCAGGATGTTACGACGCTGCTCCAAACACCTGCAGACCATATACCGGAGACAAGGCCAGGGTCTCCGGTTCCGGTCCACCGAAACCCCCAAACTGTGCACCCTGCCCCGAGTGTCCGTCAAACTAAACCAGGCCAAGACCCTCGCTGCCCACAACCAAACTGCCTCAATCCACTTCACCAGCCCACTCTTCGAGGAGCAAGATGTCACCACCCCAGCTTTCCCTGACTCCGTCTCTGAAGGAGACGTCAAGCTTGACAAGAAAGTGGGAGACGCAGTTGCAGCCGATGAAGTCGTCCTAGAGATTGAGACTGACAAGACGGCCATCCCGGTGATGTCCCCAAGCCACGGTATCATCAAGGAGCTCTACGTGAAGGATGGAGACACGGTCAAGGCTGGTCAGAAGCTGTTCAGACTGGAGATCACTAGCGAGGCTCCGAAGAAGGCTGCCGCTGCTCCTGCAGCTGAGGCGCCTAAGGCAGCCGCTGCGCCGCCGCCGCCGCCCCCGCCCCAGGCCGCTGCTGCCCCCGCCGCCGCCGCGCCGCCTCCTCCCCCTCCCGCGGCCCGCCCCCCTCCCTCCGCCGCGCCCATCTCCTCCATCCCCGTGGCCGCCATCCGCCACGCGCAGGCCATCGAGACCGCCACCGTGAAGGTCCCTCCCGCGGACTACAGCAAGGAGATCGCCGGCACGCGCTCCGAGCAGCGCGTCAAGATGAACCGCATGCGCCTGCGCATCGCCCAGCGGCTCAAGGACGCGCAGAACACCAACGCCATGCTGACCACCTTCAACGAGATCGACATGTCGCACATCATGGCCTTCCGTAAGAAGTACCTCGACACTTTCACGAAGAAACACGGCATCAAACTTGGCCTAATGTCTCCCTTCGTTAAGGCCGCCGCCAACGCTTTGCTCGACCAGCCTGTGGTCAACGCTGTCATTGAAGAAAACGAAATAATTTACCGTGACTACGTTGACATCTCTGTAGCCGTCGCCACACCGAAAGGCCTTGTCGTCCCGGTGTTGCGCAACGTGCAACACATGACGTACGCTGACATCGAGCTGACAGTCGCCGGCCTAGCCGACAAAGCTAAACAAGGGAAGCTAACCATCGAAGAAATGGACGGAGGAACCTTCACTATCAGCAACGGAGGGGTTTTCGGGTCTCTCATGGGAACCCCAATCATCAACCCACCGCAATCAGCCATCCTCGGCATGCATGGTATCTTCGAGCGGCCGGTGGCTCAGAACGGCCAAGTGGTGATACGCCCCATGATGTATGTAGCGCTGACCTACGACCATAGACTAATCGACGGTCGCGAAGCCGTCATGTTCCTCAGAAAGATCAAGGAGGGAGTCGAAGAGCCCGCTTCGATCGTCGCTGGATTGTAAAGAGCTGATAATTGTCGCGAGTACGTAAGATTACGTATGTAAGTTACCACATAGTAAATCGACGCCGAATTGTGAACGGGCCTTTAAGGTGATATACTATCGGATGTGTCCGCTAACATAATAATATTAATACAGTTTTAAAAAATACATAGATTTTCGATGTCCGATAGTATGTCGTCTAAAAAAGGGCCAAGTTTTGAAATTATTTATTGATCGACCTCGAGTAGTGTGTCTAGGTGCGGCGGAAGACGCTAAAATTGTATTTATTTGTAAATGTACGATCGGTCGTATTGTGTGTTGTATTATTTTTATTGTTTTTAAGTAAAACTTAAATATTTAATAAAATAATCCGTACATTTCCTCTAAGACGAGCTTATTTGTTGTTTTATTGTAGTTGTTGACCTGAAAAAAAAACTTGTACCTACAACTTTTAAAATCTGATTAAGTAGAAACTTAACCCTTTATAAATACAAACAAAAAAGTATTTCCACCCATAGAGTAGCTATATTTCAGCCACTGCCTATAACTAAAGATACTATAATCATTATCAGTACCAAGTGGGAGTTTTTTTTCAGTTGTTAAGAGGGAAGTACACTACTTGCTCGTCCATACAAAAAGAGAAAACGTTTTACTATCCAATCTCCATGATTTTTTTAGTAAGTAAGTACCTATGTTATTGACACAAGGAATTACTAGTTTTATAGCTTTTTCTTTTTACTAAATTTTCTATAGATTCAAACTTATAGGCACCTTAAATAACGTAAATAGAAAATGTTTTCCTAAATATCGATTTCGCTAAAGGTATACTCATACTCTCCTCTTAACTGTTTGTAGGGAGAGGCGCCACCTAGCGGTACGCGCGCTGTACTACCTTGCGCGTTTAGTTTTAACTGCTGAAACGGTAAAACTCTTGCTCTAAACCATCCGATCCCGCTTATCATCATAATATCAAACTCGAGCCCACGAAGATATTAAAAGGGAAGATGTTTCCATAGACAAGTCATTGTTAGTAAACTTTCATCATCAGTCAATCATCATCCACTGCTGGACATAGGCCTCTCCCAAGGAGCGCCACAACACTTGGTCCTTGGCCTTCCTCATCCAACCACTACCGGCTACCCGTCTAAGGCCATCAGTTCAGTCTAGTAAACTTTACCGCCCTTTTAACTAGGTACTACTCGAAACTTTAACCCTTTATAAGGCAAATACCTAACAAGGGCGTACCCAGGATTTCAGCTAGGGAGGGGCAGCTCATACCTATTTCGAGATGATGGTGGGTCGGGTATATTGTAACAAAAAAATCATGAAAATTAAATTTAATTAAGTTTCAAAACAAAATATTAATTTAACAGTCATTTAGTTTCTAATAGTATTTAATTTTAGATTTAATATTTTAGCTTCGCGGGAGCATTATATAGTGCGTAGCTAACAGAATACCTACCTACTATAACGAATGTTGTACAATATTTAATTTTAACGTAAACGCAGGTATTACCGCCATCCTTAAGCCATTTTTTGACTTTGAAGATCGAAAAGAAAGGGTTTTGGTTGATCATTAAATATAATTGGCGCTGGTGCGCCTCAGGCGTCACAGTAAGTTAGGAGTCGATGGCAGTCGCCATGGCCGAAATCGGTCGGAAGGTCATCAAATATAATATTTTTGTATAGGTACAATAATTATACAGTGTGTTGTTTTTCGGATCCAACAAACTTTAAGGGTTAATTCTACGAGTAATTTCATCGAGAAAACACCCCCATGTGTGGGGTCAAATCTAAATATTCTAGAAATGGCGGCCATTTTAAAGTTTTAGATTAGTTTTTTCTTCTTTGTCATAAAAAATCATATGTCGAGATTTAATTAAACGCCTTACGGACATGAAATAAAATGATTTTATCCGAGATTTAATTAAACGCCTTACGGACATGAAATAAAATGATTTTATCCGTAAATAGTAATTTCTATCAAATAAAAATATCCACAACTGCTAAAAAGGTACATAAAATAAGATAAAAGCACCTAATCTAATTTTTTGACGTAAAAAAACCAATAAAAAATCTAGATTTACTTGATTTACTTTCAAAGTAGCCCCTTTGATGATATTTAAAACTATTTGAAATAAGCTAAACAATGATACCAAAACCGTATATGTACGTCGAGGCAGTCAAGAATGATTGAAAGTTCAACACACACCTAACGGAGCGCCGCAGCTCAGGTAGCAATCGTCACGTGGTGGGGGCCGGTAATACCATCAACTGCTTCTATCAGTGAGGGCATTACCGTTTATTTTAAATGTAAATTTTATTGTATTTAAATATATAAAAACTTGCAAAAACCTTCAAAAATACTTAGTAAAAACGTTGAATAAGTTATTTTAGAATTAAAGTCAAGAAAATTATCAATAATTTTATACAAAATCTCTTTCGTATTAAACCAATGTTCTTACGGGTCCGATCTTGAAACTCTGTCAAAAAACCTGGTAATAACCCGAGAAACTATTGAAATCTTTCTTTTTCTAAAAAAAGCTACGCATACCAATTAATGTCTTATTAGATGCATATCACACAAACGCAGGTAATTTGAATACATTATATGTCTAAAACCGACTAGTTAGCTCAGTAAATTGATCTTTCTTGAAGGTGGCGGTGATATCTTCACTTTTTTTTGGATGGCGTTGATCGCTGCGTTTACCTTAGATAAAAGAATATGAAATCAAAATATCTGACTGGAAATAAAATATATTTTGTTTTTCTAACACTTGTCTTCATTTTGAGCAGAGTAGGTAACAAGTTTTTAATTCCCACTTGGCCGGAAAATTTATTTTATTTTATCTTCTAGGGGGGGGGGCAGCTGCCCCCCCCTGCCCCTACCTGGGTACGCCCATGATACCTAAGTTAAACATTGTAACAATTTCCACCTTAAGTGCCAATTTCTCCATAGTCGGTTATTTAACCGACACGGATTGATTTATAAATTAAACGTCATCTCCATATAAAATTCATGACAGATGTGTCAAAAGTCATCCACTACTCCCTGGTTATGCCCTAACTGTAACGGAGGTGAAATTGGCACTAACTCCATGGCATAGAATTCAAAATAGTGTGGAAAACAGCCAACGTTGTTCCCGTTTATAAAAATGGTAGCAAACACAGTGTAGAAAACTACCGTCCCATCTCATTGTTGTCTACCTTGTCAAAAGTTCTAGAAAGGCTTGTTCATGATGCCATTTATCCAATTTTGCATCCTATCATCATACCTGAGCAACATGGCTTCGTTAAAAACAGGTCAACGATTAGTAATCTTATTGTTTATACTAACTTTTTATTCGAAAGCATGGATAATCGAGTTCAAGTAGACGCAGTGTATACAGACTTCTGCAAGGCTTTTGACAAGGTGGACCATGTTTTGCTCATGCGTAAGATTGCTTATAATGGTATACGGGGCAATTTGCTGCGTTGGTTCTATTCTTATATTACCAATAGAACTCAAAAGGTTATTATAAATGGTTTCACCTCTTCCATCATTACTGTCTCGTCCGGAGTCCCCCAGGGGTCTATTCTGGGTCCACTTCTCTTCACTATATTTATTAACGATATAGGCAAGTGTTTTACGCATTGTAAGTTCCTTCTTTATGCCGACGATCTCAAAATGTACCGCCAAGTTTTTTCATCTAAGGACTCACTATTGTTGCAACAAGATTTGGACCGTTTGTCTGTGTATTGTACGGAGAACAAATTGCAGTTGAGCATACCCAAATGCAAAAGTATAACCTTCACAAAGAAAATAAATGTCGTAGAATTCACCTATAACCTCCAAAACACACCACTTGATAAGGTTGCAGAAATAAGAGATCTCGGTATAATTCTCGACGATAAATTAAACCTAGATACACACATAAATACTATTACCAACAAGGCCTTCCAGCTTTACGGTTTTGTAATGCGCACATGTAATAATTTTAAACGCCCAGAAACTTATCTATTGTTATTTAAATCCTTAATAAGGTCACAACTAGAATATGCCACTCCCATCTGGAACCCCCACTATAATAAGTATAGTGAATGTGTTGAATCGGTGCAGCGTAAGTTTGTTCGATCGGTGAATTACAGATGTCTACGATCTAAACTATCTTACCAAAAATCACTAGTTAAGTACAGTTTACTTTCTCTAAGTGACAGAAGGATACTTTTGGATACCATGCTACTGTATAACATTGTGCATAACAGGTTTGACTGTAGTTCGATTACAAATAATATTTGCTACAGAATACCGAGTGGTTCTCAGCGTATCAGAGATACATATCCTCATCGACTGTTCCTTACCAAACTATGCAGAACAAATGCAGGCCAAAGAGCACCCTTGTGGAGATTGATGCACAGTTACAATAATTTGTTCCTGGAAGTAGACATATTTACCTTGTCTGCAGCTAGATATAGAACCTCATGTCTCAATATTATATGTGATCTAAGTGTGCGTTCATAGTTATTTATTTGTAACTACAAATCCTTATATATATATTTTTTGTTTTTTGGTATTCTTGTGAAAGCAGCCTAAAACCAATTTAATTTAACTGTTAACTTGTGGAAAGCGGTGCTGGTTGTACAATTACCATATATTTTAATAAGTTCTTTGTTTCTTTAGTATTAAACATTGTACAATTGTTTGTTTTCCCGAATAAAATAAAATAAAATAAAATAAAATAAGGTTGCAATATTTCAGCCACTGCCTGTAAAAGGATTAAGTACGATAGTTCATACAACCTACTAGTAGTAAGGTAACTATGGCGCTCCTTGGGAGGCAGAGGCCTATATCCAGCAGTAGTGGGAGTGCTAGCACAGGACGCAAGACGTGACAAAAGTTTTCCGTCGCACTCGTGCTCGAGGCCGCGCGATGTGAGTGAGCGCGATGGAAAACTTTGGTCGCGTCTTGCGCCCCGTGCTAGGCCGTCTGATGATTGATAAAATATGACGCAAGACAAGAATGACCGACTTGGTGACGATTTTCTATGTTTGCTATAGTCCGTTTCCATGGCAACCAGAAATAATGCCAGTCAGTTGTCATCGTAGATTAAAAACACGTCACGTTTCTACTTAGATTATGAACAAAATATTGTGAATTAAACGTAATAACGAGAGGAAATGTAGTTAATAGACACAAAAAGTGTAGATAGAAATGTTAAGGTAAATTCAGTTGCTTTTATACGATGATTTTTAGTGACCTACATTGATGGTTACAACTGATATGCCCTGGTTGTGTCTCAGGGTAAGAATAATTACTTATAATTATTTCAATAATATATTAGGAAAGCCTTTTGTAATTTATTTTAATATAACTTTATTTACTTTAGTTGTGCTTAACTTATATTTACTTAGATAGAATACTTTTTATTGCACATCTACTTATTTTAATAAATATTTTTTCAGTTTATCAATAAATTGATTTAAAATAATAAATATATACCTATCAGTGATATTAAATTATGCAAGCATCTATAAGGAAAACTGGGGTAAAGACGACTAAAGTTAAAGAGAAATCTAGTAAAGAAGAAACACCTACCTCGTCAAAAAAGGCTGAAGATGATAAACTCAAGAAAACGTCTCACAGCAGTCTTACAACGCCAAGAAATTTCACCCAGAAATCATCCGCTTCTGATATCTACTCACAGGCTAAGAAGACACCAGCGTCTATGACTAGAGCTCCAAAAAAGGCGCCAAGTTCCACTATTAACTCAAATACAGGAAAAACCCCTCTTAAATCTTCGACAACCCTGAAATCGACATCATCTACCACTTTAGTAAGTTCGAAAACAAATGATAGAAAGCCTAAAGTACCATCAAGTTCAAAAGCAACAAAAAATAGAGAAGAAGAAAAGACATTGCCAGTATCGTCGTATCGTAGGAAAAACCCCCCAAAAACGGGTAAAGACTTGCCCTTTCTAAACGTAACTGTCAACTCGCCACCTGTGAAAAAAAAGTTGATTGACCATTATGAAGAAAAAGTTAATCCAAAGGAGGTTAAAGAAAAAAGTAAAATCTCTAAACATGAAAGAGAAAATTCGAAGGAGGTTAAAGACAAAAGTAAGATTACCAAAGAGGTTGCTGATAGACAGCGGAAAAACACAAGGACATTGCAAGATGATGAAGTCAAGGTTCTGACGTCAGAGGCTGTAGATAACAATGCTGCCATGAAGAACTTAAATCATAAGTTGACAGCTAAACCGAAAGCTTTTTATGTCGATTTGGATGATGATAAGAAGCCACAGGTAAGACAAGCCAAAACTTAAGTTATGTTAATTTTTAAACTTTGTAATATTCAAGTAAGCTAAGTCATATCTCTTAAAAAAATCATAAATAGTAAACTCGTTCCAAGATTTCAATGACGTCATTAAACAATCATGTTTCCCAGACTTTATATAGTTTTCTATTTTTAGAATAGTTTTTCGTTCAAAAGTCAAAACACGGACTTTGTCACGTTTACTTTTCCAGTTACTATAGTTACGTGAGATAACTAACACTTTTCTCACTGATGCTTGATACTTTTTCGTATGTTTCCTGTGAAGTGTCCTTTGTCCATGGATGATGAGGATTATGATAAATCCAATTCTCCTACCTCTCCTACCAGAGTGGCATAACCTTCACCCAATAGTAGACTGCTGTTGGGTATGAGCTTTGATGATGTTCTGCATTTCCAGCCGAAGTCATCTGCCAAATCACCTTCAGGCTCCGAATTGAGTTACGAAGATGACTTCGAGAGTTACGAGTCGGATTTCGAGTCGTATCAGTCGGGCAGCAGTTCTGCACATCACGACGCGTCTGATCCGTCTGACGATCCATCCGAGGATTCGTCTGATGGAAGCGTGAAGGGATCCAGCAAAGAGTGCCAAAGAGACGAGAAGGATGGGAAGGATGAAGAGAGTATGCTGGATTCTGGTAGGATTTATCGGCATTCTATAATTTTGGCATTCTTTCTACTCTGAAATAATAATATCTAGGTGTAGGTGTCACTATCACTTACGTACTTTAGATGCAAACGGCAATCGTAAAAAATAAACCTATGTTTAACTCTGACCAGCTTATTGAATAATATTGACTCGGAAAAGACCTATTGTTCAATAGTCAATAGAGATCGAAATTCGCACTCACGCCTTGTACTAATGTACTCCCTTGCGGGGTAGGCAGAGGTGCATTGCTGCACCCACTTTTCGCCAGAGTGTTAAGTTAGTCCCAATGTAATAGGGGGCGGGCCTATTGCCATTTTACGGGCACATCCAAGACCCGAGAACAAATATCTGTGATTAAACAAATATCTGCCCCAGCCGGGAATCGAACCCGGGACCATCGGCTCAGTAGTCAGGGTCACTAACCACTACGCCATTCGGTCGTCTAATAAATTCGCCCTGCGAATATTAGCTGATTGCGTGACGATTATTTCGTGACAAGTACATTTACCCGGCAGGTAATTTCGAACTCCGCGAAGCTCAGAAGTCGGCCAATAAGAGCCGACCTACAGCGGCCATCTTGGATTTCATAGAGGAAGGATCTGAAGACGTTGACAAGAAAACCTCTTTGACGGATGAAGGGTTTCAAGATATGTCTCAGTCCAGCGCAGTGTCGAGTATGAAGACTGTTTCGCATGTTGATGTGCTTGATAGGTGAGGTACTTCTCTATTTGAAAAGATTTAGGGCAGATTTTTTCTTTCAATAGTCAGATAAAAGTTATCTGAAGAATAATTCTGATGCTTTCGCATGTGAAGTTTGGTATCAGGCAGTGACAGCAACAATTTTATTCCTCAGATAGCATTTATCTGACCATTGAGAAATCAGCCCTTAGGTAAAAAATAACGGTCATATTTTATCGTTTGCATGATGTTATGACTAAAGTTCGTTATAACTTTTCAGGCCTCTTTTTATAGACTTCAAAAAGTCCAAAGAGAACAAACAAAAACGTCGCAATAGCGAAAGATTACAGCAAAGAGCTAAAGACTTGTTAGGAATGATCAAACTACACACAATGTCATACTCACTGTTCGAGCTAAAACCCATACCTTACGACCTGTACATGGCAACATTTGGAAGAACTAATCATACACAGATTGCAATACAGACGTTTGATGATGGTATCTCTGAAGAGGTGCAAACTGACGAAATATTTCAAAGCAATAAATGGACGCAGTTTCCGGTAGATTTTTCAAAAAAGGAAATGCATTTGACAGATAATCCTGTCGAGAAAAGACAGAAAACTGACGAGGATTACTTGAAAAAGTTCACGTTTTTACTAAACAACAAAGAAGTGGATGTCAAAGAACAGAAAAACGTTGATAATCAATACAAGAACAATCCGTTGAGAATATACTTTGAACAAAAAGATGGCGCTGGTTCCGATCAAATGTTGCCATTGGAAAAATATGAGACCAAATTAAAAAATACCGAACACAACGGTGATAGACTAAGAAAGTTCCTCAAAAGAGTTGAAGGGAGAATTAGCAATATCTTGACTATAAATAGCGGGAAAGCTGCACTTTCAGATTTAACAAAACAATCTAAACTACCGTTTAGCGAAGGTTATGTCCAGTTAGACTACAAAAACTTGGAACAATATAAGTTTTTGAAGTACCGAAAAGTCTCAGAACTGCTATTCTCAGACACAAAACCCAACATACTGTTAACTATACACATGAAAAACACAAAGAGTATTTCAATGGAGCAGTGTCTAGTTTGTCTATGGGACATTAGTGTTGCCAGTAGCACGCCTTTAAAAATCCTCGTTGCTATTGATAATTTGTCAATTTCCCGGTTCAGAGGAAGCTCAGACGGTCTTTTTGTTAGTGCTTTAGATGATGGGTAAGTATACATTTAAATTGTAAATAGGTAATACTTATAGCAATATGCTTTTGCCGTCATCATCGTCAATAGTTTTTCAACTGATCATTGAGTCACCTCCCAAGGTCAATACATTTTTAACTACCTAACCACCTACCAATCTAAGCTTGTATAGTAGGATGGAGATCCCTCCACGCTACTATTGCTTGTGTTAAAGTTATTTTTAAAAAATCATCCTATTTTAGGTCAATACATCTTTGGGACTTATCGGAAGAGGCGACGATATTGAAAAGCATTGCCAGTGACAGGAAACCTCCGGCGCTGCAAGAGATCCGGACCGAAGGACGGACTCAAACGGAGATCGACAGGGAATGGAATCTGAGGAATAGCACTGTCGATTATGATACTGAGGTTGGTATAGTTAATCACAATATTGACAATAGTTCCATTTAATTTAATAGTTAAAACATCATATTCATCAGTCAGTAATCTTCCACTGCTGGACTATAGACAAAGGCCTATCGCAAAGAGTTCAACAATACTCTGTATTCTGCCTTCTTTATTCATTCACTACCGACTGCCATATAAGGTCGTGGGTCCAGCGGGCTGGAGGGTGTCCAACGCGACGACGCTTGCCTGTTCGTGGTCTCCACTCAGGAACTCGTTTGGGGAGTAAACGAGTTCCTGAGTGGAGACCACGAATCGGAAACGGTTGTCGGTTCTTCGGCATATTTAAACGTATCAAGAAGTCATCTATAATTTTGTTTCCCAGGAAATACCTCATTTCTTACAAGCATGCGCGTACACATCCAGCGCTTTGAACGTAACCGCCGCTAGTACCATAGACTCGATAGTCGGCCTAGAGCTACTGGGCAACGAACACACGTCATACAGCCAAGATGGCGGCAGAAAACTTATTGGACAGGTAAGCCAAAAAAATTAGCTTTTGTGGTCACTTAAAGATGTTTTTTTTTTCAAGTAAGTAGGTATAAATGGAGATTATTTTCGCAGGTGTGCTCTCTCCAAAGGATAGGAATTTTAACAATATGGTTGATAATACAAGAGAAGACAAAACACCAAGAGATTGACATCGGAAGAGCGTTCTGGTCAAAGATGAAACTCGAGAAAAAACAAACAATTAATCTTTTACAACACATAGACATTCAAATAAGCGATAATTCAGAAAAGGAAATTAACTATTTTAACTTAACAGCAGCAAAAAGGCGTTTGAGCTTTAGAAAACGCGACAGAATCGCGCGAAAAGACGTTTCCCGCCAAAACTCATCTGTCAATTCTGACAGGCCAGTCAGTGCTGCCAGATTAAAAATCAAAAAGGCTGAATCGATGTTGCCAGAAAATTGGGAATGTGGAATTTTATGTACGGATTTAAAAGTACTGCGTTGTAATAAGATAGATAATTACTTGGTTGCCAAAAATTGCGGGGAAGTGTTGTGTTGTACAAGGATCGCCGGTGCTGTTAAAGTTAATAAATTTTGTGTTACACGTAAGTATTAACTTTTATTAATTTGTCGTCACTATAACTTCAATCGAATCCACCAACTCCTAATAAATGTTTTTGAACTATTTTTAACCCTTTGGTCCTTACAAATAAACACTGCTTCTACTACCAGCGATCTGAGTAGCAGAGGCTACCATGCCTTTTAATGGTCCTTCGAGCCGGATTTTTCCACTCAAAAATCTGCTATAGTACACTATTTATACATTATAGCATTCAACAATCTTCTAGCAGCGCTGCATACATATTGCTGCTGTGATATTGCTATTGCAGCCTTAGATTAACAATAAACGAAATAGATGCAGCAGCAGTAGTTTGACCGACCTAAACAATACCTTTACCCCCTCAACAGCAGACAAGTCGACAATAACAAGTCTGCAGTCCTCACCCGAGGGGTTGCCGTATTTCCTGGCCGGTACCGACTCTGGGACCGTGCATCTGTGCTGTTTGCGAGAGGCGAGGGTGCTGCTTACACTGGACAGCAGGTTAGCTGAGGTTTTTGTTCAGGGAGTTGTAGATGGCGCCACCGCTGCTGTGACTTGTTAGCTCTCTTGGGGGAAAACACACAAGTGGCCGATTCTCAACTGAGTACCTTTCGACTCTAGTGATAAAATTCCTTTGAACATACAAAATAATTATCGAGAATCATGAATATTATATGAATCTACTACAGATAAATGTACAGTCCCTAACGGGATCTGGCGTTATTTTAGTCCCGATCTAATACGTAGGAATTATGTTTTAAATATGAGCTTTAATTCTGCACTAGCAACTTAATTTACCCCTAGGCACGATACATGCATAGTGAAATAAACAACTTGTAGGCATTTTAGACCTTAGGGATATACACAAAGGTTCCATTCGAGAGAGCTTGGTGTTGGTACCCAGTTACACCCCCATAAAGAATAGAATAGAAACAACTTGTATATTCGTTTTCACAGAAACCTGCCCCCGTCAGCTAATGCAGAGAGGTGTCAGAGTGACTCCAAGGGGCGCTACGTGGGGACTGTGGCGACCAAACCAGGCGCCTTGGACACACATGGGGAGTTTGATCAGGTAGTTTGAACAACAATAAGCCTTTCGCGTGGATTTGTTATTATAAATCTGGGGTTGGGTTACTGTGGCAAAATAAAATAAGAACTTACTGGACTTCATCGCCAGTAAATCAATCGTTCTCTGCTAGACTTCACTCTGTGCTCGGATCATGCCTACGAAAGGTTGCTGGCTGCCCTAGGTTCTGCTACTTCCGGTCGTCTTGTATGGTACACCAAGACGCCAGGACTGGAAGAAACCAGGATGGTTTTAACTCAGCCCGATTTTTTGCTATTGCCGGGTGAAACCGTCCTTGTTTCTGGTGCGTTTTGTAGGCATGGGTCTTTAGGGTTGTGTCCAGTTAAAACTCCGTAACTACGTTTGCCACCCACGCACATCCGATCCCAATAGTAACTGTATTTCAGCAAATATAACACAAACCACCTCTATAGCAATATGTCTTCCTCCAGGTGTCCATACTCCGCTGCTTCTGGCGTCTTCTCCGCGTATACGCGCAACGCTCAGACTGCACCCTACGCGCGTGGGACCTCGCTACTAGTGACATACACTGCGCGGGCGCGGGGGCGGCCGCGGCGGCGGGGGGAGGAGGCGTCATGGTACGTAGCTATGTATAACTAACATACTAAATAGTTACCTACTACTAAGTAAGACGGATCAGATACATACAGGTAAATAGCCTACACCGAACGTGAGTAAGAAAAACGACACTGCATGAAATTAGCTGCCGCTACACGGGTTCTTTATCGACGTAGATAAAGGTCACTATATTGCGATTCGCCATAAATACGGCGCTGTGATTGTCGTAACATTTGTTTATCGACATCGATAACGAACCCGTGTAGCGACCGCAGGCGTGACAGACTGTAGGAAGTTATAACGCGCTAGTACGTAGAGTGATCCTGGCGTTTACTACGCGTAAACGCGCAACGCTCAGACTGTTCCCTACGCGCGTGGGACCTCGCTACTAGTGACATACACTGCGCGGGCGCGGGGGCGGCCGCGGCGGCCGCGGCGGCCGTGCAAGGGGGCGTCATGGTACGTATCTATGTATAAATAAGGACTATACTTTGTAAATTATAGCATGAGCCCTATGACGTTTGATTGACAGATGTCTGCGTGTAAGTTTTCCCTTGAAAACAAACAAATGTCAAAAAAAATAAACAAAAAACCCGACCGGGGATCAGCAGAGGGTTCACCATTTAGCTGAATGTTACTTAGAAAATGGCCTTGTGTGGCGGTCAAGTTGGTACCTGCGATACTTTCCATTAACATTAGGACTTGTTTTCATCTTTTTAGCGTGCAGTCGTGTTTTTTTGTTTGTTTATAATTATATTTTTTTATTTGTAACTTTTTAGATGTTTTTATTTTTTTAAAATTTTACGTCAGTAGTCGGATTTTAGTTCATGAACATTTTTTATTTCAATAATTTTGGTGTTGTTATTTAAATACCTACAATATGCATATTTTTGTAATGTGCAAATCAAGCCCTTTCATTTGATACCCCACACGGCATAGTTGGAAAAAAAACATACTCCTTCGGCAGTCGGGTAACAAAAGCTCACTCATATCGCGCGGTTTCGGAAGCGAGTGCGACGCAAAACTTTTGACACTCTTGCGTCCCATGCTAGGCTAGCTGTGTTTACTATACCATTAAACCCTGTGTAAATTTTAGGCAATACTGACGCCTGAAGGCGAGGTGCAGCTACACCGACTGAAGAACGATCACAGAACTCACGATAACATCAGCCTGTTCAACAAATATGTGGCGAGACTGTAATGACATAAAATTATGTACCTAAACCTGACTATTCAGGGTGTTAGTAATGGGTACCGTAAGCCGTAAGGGGGTTGTGGGAGTCTTGTGAACAATTTCACGTGACTTTTTACTTAAATTTAATTGAGTAGAGAACGATGTCGATTCTGAAGGCAGAAATTCTTATTTTAGAGCTGTCAATACCTTCATTTCTTCAATTAAAATTCGACTCTGTGCGTGTTCCCGTAAACAAAAATTTTAGCTAGCAAAATTTCTACTTTGACAGCGTTAAAACAAGATTTCCTGCCTTCAGAATACCTACCATTATTTTATTACAAAACGTCTCGCGGTACAATAAAATTAAAGATATTTACCTACAATAACGAGCAGAGTGTAATACCCTTTAGGCTTACTGTACTTACCACCCCGTATATCTTTATTATGTACCTATCGTTAGTTGTAAGTCCCGTGTAGAAACGGAATTTTGAGCAATAGTTAAGTGCCTTAATAATGAGAAATAAGCTTTAGTAGTGAATTATTGGGAAGTCTATCCCACTCTGCGTTCGCTCCGCCGCCGCGCGCTTCGCGCGTCGTCGTCGCTCACTTGAGTGTGATAGCCTTCCCAATAATTCATTCCAGATTTTTGTAGATAACATAAAAAGTTGAGTTTTTATTTTTTTGTCGCACTTCTTCAATGACGAAGGGCGCGAAGCGCGCGGCGGCGGAGCGAACGCAGAGTGGGATAGACTTCCCAATAATTCACTACTAGCTTTTTATATCATAGTTAGTATGTATTTGATGTTACTTACCAAAGGTTACCATTTTAACATACGTTAAGTAACATCAAACAACTTATACAAGTACCTATTAGTTTTTTTTTCACAAAGTTCACACAAGGGGTCGACCATTAATCACGGGAGGTCGTTTTTTTCATATTCGATTGAGAAATAGCGCTTTTTGACAAAAAATTATACACGTGATGTCTAACGAGACATCCTCCCTCCCCCCTCGTGATGTTTCGTGATGTTCTCCGTACCCCCTCCCCCCTTTTGAGCCTCACGTGATTAATGGAGGGCCCCCTAATGTACCTACTTAAGCTATAAGTACATACATTATATTTCAGTGGTATCGGTTAGTACTTTTATATTCATATATACTAAAGTTTGTATGCACACATAATATTTTTTACACCTTGAAAATTAATTATTTATTAATATAGAATACTTACAACTGACAACTGTTTTTATTAATTATAAATTCAAATCGATTACGCTCCTGATATCAAAGTTAAAAGTATATCCTGATATCAATTGCAAAAAAATACAAGTTTACAAAATATTGTAAAAGTTTATTGCGGTCAATAAATAAGGTACAGACAGGACATTGCATATAAATAATACTAAAATAACGGCCTGTTTCACGATGTCTAATAATGGATGGCTACCTGTGGTATAATAACATGGTGTCACTGTCTAAAACATAAATATATTTTGTAATAGAGAGTGAGAGCATGTCTTTTATCCCACCCACTGGTAGTCATTCATCACGACCCATCACATCCACACTGCTGGGGCACGGGTCTCCTTCCAATGAAGGAAGGGTTTAGGCCTAGTCCACCACGCTGGCCTAGTGCGGGTTGGTGGACATTATCCAGACATTGTGAAACAGGCCCTAACTGTAGTTGTACATTATAGTACACAATATTAGTAAGTATGACAAGAATTTGTGCTTAAATTATAATGTGAAAATATTTGGTAAAAATAATACTTTTAACTAACCTACATTTTAAATTTACATTGGTTTGGTACATCAACAGTAAATAAATCTATTAAATTAATAAAGAACATTAAAAAAAAACTAAGAAATAAACATTAAATTCAACTAAAAATATAGTTCTATCTAATATTGCTTTCGTAGGTAACCAACCTAATAAATAAGAATAATTGTGAAGGTAAAAACGGCATTAATTTTTTGTTTCATTAAATTAGGTATAACGAGCGCAGATAAAGAATAAATAAAAAAATGGCGGCCCATTAATCAAACTACGGTGAAAAACTCAACCAAACAAAGCAGAATCACTTATAAGTATGCTCGCTAAGATTATTGTTAGGCATAAGTGCAGCCGCCATCTTGATATCCTTTCTTTATCTGCGAGTGTTATAGCAGATACAGTAAGAACTCACAAATCTAGCTGTTCACGACGAAAATACCTAGGCTAAGAAGATTAGATTAAGTTTAGCTTAGAAATAACATGTACATAATAGTTTCGTAATCATAGTTTGTAAGATGTAAATACTTTGATTTCATTGGTAGGTAAATTAGAGTTAGGTATCTCACTCAGACAGGTATCGCTTGCGTGACTAATTCTGACTATATATATAGGCCCAATTTGTATGAAAATTTGTCATTCAGAAAACAGAAGCGGAACAATAAACAACTAAGAAAACTGAAGAAGACTTTCAAATACAGTCCACCCCTAACATTGGACCTTCGAGGAGCCGGATCAGAAGAAAGAAAATTGGCAGACCTACTGAACAGTGGTCTATCGAAGAGCCGAAAAGGGAATAAAGAAGAACGACCATGCCGGTTACTAGAAGCCACAGTAGCCGGAAGGAAGAGTCCAGTACCGCCGAATCAAGCACGGTCTGCACAAGCAACACCGCGACGACGACTACGACTACGGGAAGCGGTGCGACTGAGACATCCGCCACGACCACGTCGGCAGCGAACGCAAGCGCTACCGGATCAGAGCGCCCTGCGACGCCGCCACCTCAGGAAACGAGCGTGGTCACTGTGGTGCGTCAAGTCACATCGCAGCCAGCTACCTTACGGCCCCGGTCACATCACTCCAAAGCCTCCCGCAAGAGATTCCTCGCGGAATTGGAGGCTAAGGAGCGGTTGGCCGAGGCGCAACAGAAGGAAGCACAAGCCGCCGCCGAATTAGCGAAGGTGAAGCTCATGCGGATACAAGCGGAGGACTCGTCCGACGAGGAAGACGAAGACATCGTCGACAAGAGCGAGCGCATCGAGCAGTGGGTGCAGGAGCAATCCTCTAAGCCCCCGCCCCCTGCTCTCGCTCTCACAGCGGGCCATGCAAGAGGCTCGTCCCCCGTGAGGGGCCAGACACAGGCCCCTCCCACCCCGTGGATACCTACGGAACCACCACGGGTCGTCGAGGCGCCGCAGCATGAAGAGCGCGCGCCTCCCGAGCGCCAACAAGAAAAGTCGTCGAGTGAAGACGTCACGCAGCTCGCCGCACTATTCAAGAGTGTGCTGAGCGGTGGCGGCTACAGAGAGCCGCCACGGTACATTCAAGATCTACCTACGTTCAACGGAAACAGCAGCGAGTGGCTACCGTTTCGTGCGGCCTATCATGAAACCGAGAAGTACTTCACGAAGATAGAAAACGTCGCCCGCCTGAGAAAAAGCCTGCGTGGGGCCGCCCTCGACGCCGTCAGCTGTCTACTTATCAGCGATCCGAACCCTGTCGTCATTATACAGGGCTTGGAACGACGGTTCGGGCGGCCAGAAGCACTCATACTCAACGAGCTCGACAAACTTAACTTTTAACTTTTATTTTTTGTTAAACTAAGTTAAAGTAGTTAAGTAAATTGGAAATGTAATAGTTTTTTGTACCTACTTTACCGGTAGTCCTTACTACAGGTTTTAAAAAAACCTATTTAGGACACCACTGACCCCAGATATACAACTAACATGTACTTACGCTCTAGTGCCTACTTTAAGAATACTGTAAACATATTCAGAAATAAATAATTTTTAATTTTTTTTTTTTTTTTTTTTTTAAAGTGAAGAAACTACCGAAGCTAGCTGAGAGCCCACGTGACCTGTGCATCTTCGCAAGCAAGCTGGCCAACATCGTAGCTACGATCGAAGCACTGAAGAAACCGCACTTCCTCTACAACCCGGAGATCGAGCGCACTGCAATAGAGAAGCTCACACCGATTCTTCGTGACAAATGGTACGAGTACAACTTCACGCAACATGGAGAAGAAGCGAACTTGAAGAAGCTGTCCACCTACCTGAACCACGAAGCGGACAAGTGCGGCCCATACGCCGCGCTCGAGCAGATCAACAACAGCGCACCTACACCCGTGAGTGCGAGGGAGAAAGCTGCGAAAAAGAAGACGGAACGTACCTACGCCGCCGAGAACACACACAAGGAAGAAGAGGACGGCTGCCCTATGTGCAAACAGGCTCACAAGTTACCTGAATGCACGAAGTTCAACGAGAAGACGACTGACGAGCGCTGGGAAATAGCGAAGCAGAACAAGATGTGCTTCCGCTGCCTACGTAGCACACATCGCCGCTTCACGTGCAAAGCGAAGCCCTGCGGTGTCTCCGGCTGCAACCTGCGCCACCACAAGCTCCTACATCATGAAGCCGCGAAGAAAGAAGAGAAGCACGAAGAGGTCACCGCGTCCACGACAGAGAAGCCGACCGTCGCAGCAAACAAGAGCGAACGCCGCCGCGCTTACTTGAAAATAGCGCCCGTGGTACTTACTGGCCCTCACTCCAGTATAGAAACCTACGCACTGTTCGACGAGGGAAGCACCATCACGATCATCGACGCAGACGTGGCCAACACTCTCGGCCTCGACGGACCCACTGATCCGATGTGGGTGCAAGGAGTCAGCGGCAAAGAAGTTCGACACTCGAAGAGCAAGAAAGTCGACTTCACCATACGGGGCAAGCACGCACAAGAAGAGTTCAAGCTTGAAGACGCACGCACAGTCGAGAAGCTCGACTTCATCACTCAGACGGTGAAGAAAGAAGAAGTCGACGACTGCAGCCACCTGAGCGACATCCAAGAAGAACTCGCCTACGAGGGGGCATCGCCGAAGCTGCTCATCGGCCAGGACAACTGGGACTTAATTGTCTCGAGGGAAGTCCGAGACGGCCGCCGCGACCAGCCTGTGGCATCTCGCACACAGCTCGGCTGGGTACTGCACGGCTGCCGCACCACACAGAGCAAACCAATCAACTTCTGCGGACACGTCACGAGCGCTGAAGAATCAATGGAGAAAATGATGAAGCACTACTTCGAGCTGGAGTCCCTGGGCATCGAAGCAAGAAAACCGACGACAGATCCAGAAGAGCAAGCCACGAGAAAACTGGAAGAGGAAAGTCGCCGGCTGCCCGATGGTCGCTTCGAAACTCGGTTGCTATGGAAACAAGAAAATGAGAAAATACCTAACAACCGTCAAGACGCACTGAAACGACTCTGCAGCCTCGAACGCAAGCTCGACCGTGACCCAGAACTCAAGAAGAAGTATGAAGAGCGCATGGAGAATATGCTGAAGTCCGGATACGCCGAGCCCGCCACCACACTCCCGACGCAAGACAGAACGTGGTACCTGCCGCACTTCGCCGTCTGCAACCCCGAGAAGAAGAAGATACGACTGGTGCACGACGCCGCAGCGAAGTCACATGGACGCAGCTTGAACGACATGCTGCTGACCGGCCCCGACCTGCTTCAGTCACTCCCTGGGGTGGTCATGCGGTTCAGGCAGCACCCCTACGCAGTCAGCGCGGACATCAAAGAGATGTTCATGCAGATACGCATCAAGGAGTGCGACCGAGACGCGCTGCGCTTCCTCTGGCGCGGCAACCGGCGGGAGGGTACACCAGACGAGTACCGCATGACGTCCGTCATCTTCGGCGCATCATCATCACCGTGCACAGCACTCTTCATCAAGAACAGAAACGCCAGAGACTTCGCCGACACGCACCCCGAGGCCGTCCGAGCAATCGAGAAGAACCACTACATGGACGACTACCTGCAAAGCTTCACGTCGGTGGAGGAGGCCCAGCACGTCACGAAGACAGTCGACGAGATACATCGACAAGCGGGCTTCGAACTACGCGGATGGGCATCGAACGAGCGACGAGTACTACGCGATCTCGTCACCGACGCCGAGACAGCTACGATCGACATCGGCGGGAGCGAAATAGAGAAGACACTCGGCCTCATGTGGCACGTACACGAAGACAATCTCGGCTTTCGTCTTAACACTCATAAGACGCCGGCTGAGGTGCTACGAGGGGACCGTCCGCCGTCGAAGAGAGAAGCACTCAGCGTGATCATGTCGCTCTACGACCCGCTCGGCTGGATCTCGCCCGTGACTACGCCGGCCAAGAGAATAATGCAAGACTCATGGCGCTACGGGACCGGCTGGGACGACCCTATTCCCGAGGAACTGCAAGGCAGATGGCACAACTGGCTGTCCAACCTACAAGCGCTACGAGAGCTACGAATTCCGAGGTGCTACGACTACGAGCCGACTGCTACGCGAGAACTACACACATTCGTCGATGCAAGTGAAGAGGCATATGTCGCAGCCGCCTACTGGAGAATACAACGAGCAGACGGCAGCGTGAAGATCACACTAGCCATGGCGAAGAGCAGAGTGGCACCAATCAAGCCTACGTCGATACCGCGGCTGGAACTACAGGCTGCGGTACTCGGGACTCGCATCTCGAACACAACTCGATCAGAACACGATTATGAAGACATCACGAGAAGAGTGTTCTGGAGCGACTCACGGACGGTGCTGGCGTGGATACGTGCTGAGCCACGCACATTCAAGACCTTCGTCGCTCACAGGCTCGCTGAAATAGAAGAGTCAACGAAGAAAAGCGAGTGGAGATGGGTACCTACCGCTGAAAATGTCGCCGACGACGCAACTCGAGCCACGCCGCACGACTTCGACGCGCAACACCGCTGGTTCAACGGGCCCGAGTTCCTGCGGCACGCTGAAGAACACTGGCCCACGGAGAACAGGGAAGAAGTACCCAAGACCGGCGAGGAGAAGGAGAGCTGCGCCGTCGTGTCGCTCGGACACGCCCACCTGCCGGACATCGAGCGATTCTCGAGGTGGACACGACTCATACGTGTTACCGCTCGAGTACTACAGTTCGTCAGCCTGTGTCGGGCCAACAAGCACGCCACTCACGCCGCACGACGCAAGAGAACAAGAGAAAATGCACCTCAAGACGGCGAGTGGAAGAACACAGCAAGAGCACCGACAACGAACACGAAAAAGAAGCACGAAAACATTCCACGAAGAAAGTACAAGACAGTCGCGGCGGAACACCTAATTCACGCCGAGCGACTATGGATCGAGTTTTCACAACGAGAATGCTTCGACTTCGCGCACACTGGTACTGAAAAGCTGAAAAGCTTAAGTACCTACACCGATGACTACGGGATACTTCGCCTGAAGGGACGCATCGCTGCCACCGACGCCATCAATGAAGAGACGGCGAACCCAGCTGTGCTAGATGGAAAGCACAGATACACGAGGCTGTACATTCATCATGTACACGAACAGCTGCACCACGGCGGGACTGAAATAGTCGTGAATGAATTACGACAACGGCTGTGGATAATCAAGATAAGACCGACTGTGAAGAATGTCGTGAAGTCGTGTCTCACCTGCAGAATGAAGAAAGCGAAGCCGTCCAGCCCCGCCACCGGAGACCTGCCTGCAGCACGCCTGGCCCACCATGTCAGACCGTTCACCTACACGGGTCTAGACTACTTTGGCCCGCTCGAGGTGACTGTGGGCCGACACCGAGAGAAGAGATACGTCGCACTCTACACCTGCATGACTACGAGGGCTGTGCACCTGGAGGTAGCGGCCTCACTCAGCGCGGACTCCACCATCGCTACGCTGCGCCGCCTGATAGCCAGGCGCGGCTGTCCGACCGAGCTGTGGAGCGACAACGCAACGGGCTTCAAGGCTGCCGACAAGGAGCTCACCGAGGCCGCCACGGAGGCCCTGCAGGAGGAAGCTGCGCGCCGACACATCATGTGGCGCTTCATACCGCCCGCCTCACCATTCATGGGCGGGGCGTGGGAGCGGATGGTGCGCACGGTGAAGGATGCCCTGCGAGCGACGCTGCACGAGAAGTACCCCAGCGACGAGACACTCAGCACCCTGCTGGCTGAGGTGGAGAGCACCGTGAACTCCCGCCCACTCACTCATGTGGCGGTGAGTCCGGACGACCCCGTGGCTCTCACACCGAACCTGCTGCTCATCGGGCCCAACTGCCACGTGCCGACGCCGGGGACCTTCAGTGAAGAGGACGACCACGCACGACAGCACTGGAGACGAGCTCAACGGCTGGCAGACGTCTTCTGGCAGAGGTGGATGCAGGAGTACCTACCGCTACTCCAACACCGGCGGGAGCCTCACAGCACCGGCAGCCAACCGAAGATCGGCGACCTGGTCATCGTGTGCGACTCCAACAACCCGCGCAACACGTGGCCCCGAGGACGAGTCACAGCTGTCCATCCAGGGAAGGACAACATCGTGCGAGTCGTCGACATCACTACGAGCAACGGGCACGTGCTGCGTCGACCAACGAAGAGGATCGTCGTGCTGCCAATAGAATCGCAAGATAGCGACGGCGGGAGAATGTTCACGACGAAAATACCTAGGCTAAGAAGATTAGATTAAGTTTAGCTTAGAAATAACATGTACATAATAGTTTCGTAATCATAGTTTGTAAGATGTAAATACTTTGATTTCATTGGTAGGTAAATTAGAGTTAGGTATCTCACTCAGACAGGTATCGCTTGCGTGACTAATTCTGACTATATATATAGGCCCAATTTGTATGAAAATTTGTCATTCAGAAAACACAAGCGGAACAATAAACAACTAAGAAAACTGAAGAAGACTTTCAAATACAGTCCACCCCTAACACTAGCCTTGCACGGGGAAAGCCTTTCTGAGCAGTTTGTGACTGTCATAAAAAGTTTCTTAAGTTAGCGTTCAGATAATAATAAAGCTCACCGTACCTTTATTTAGGTACCATAATAAATTTAAAAAGAGTATTGAAAATCCTCTAATAAATAAAATAATTTGTTACTGCTTTGATTACATAATGACTAGGAAAATGGTAAAACATTTAAAAATATGAACAATAGGTTTAATGAAAACCTAAAAATGGGTTTGGAATGTGTAGGTACATTTAAATAATTTACTTAACTTAGGTATTATGCTGCCATAAAGTAGGAAGGTTTTGGTTTCTAGGCAGAAGGTCACAGCACACATAAACGTAGCGTAAACGGATCGTCACCGTATCGCCTTTCACCCAAGCTTGTCCCGGGGTGAGGTTTAGGGAGTTTCATACAAAGAATAGAGGTTATACTGTCACGATCCCTTTCCGAGTTGATATGTGTGACCTTAAAAAGGCTGAAATCAAGGATTTATCACACTGCCAGCACCTTATCAAATTATACATGGTGTTCAATAAAAAGTGGTATAAAAAATTCGTATAAAAAATTTGTTCTCGATGACCATACCACTTTTGCAAAGGTAGGTGACACATAAATAATTATGGGTTTACAAATTGTCTATTCTTATCATTTGTGTATAAGAAATTTTAGAAAATAAAAAAACTTGCAAACTTTTTGGGCCAATCATGAATTTGGCCATTTACGCATCACAATATAAAATAAAATACTTACAATCGTTGTCAGGCAAAAATAAAATCACTCCCTTTTACTTCCAACTCACTGATGCCTAGAGGCGAGTTGAGGAAAGCCGAGGGCAGAGTGACGTCGAGGCCTTTGTCAGATGCTTACCTGCTACCGTACCACCACCGACACGTTACGAATTCACAGTCCATAAGCAGCGTCGCGCACCTGTCAAACATATGTCAGATCCATACAAGTTACGTCAGATTCGACAAGCCAGCGAAGCTGCTTAAGGATTGTTAATTTATGATGTTCGGTGGTGGTAACCCCACTGTCTATTTTAGTTTTTCTCTTCGCTAAGTTCTCTTTCCGATGACTCCCTAGATTTCTTCTCCTTCAGTGACTGAAATAAAATAAGTGAAACCTACAGTAACATTCAGTAGAAAAACAGCGCGATATTAGAAAAATAGTATAATCTGGAAATATTCTGGATTTTACAGTCACTCTTAAATTAAATTTAAGAGGATAAATGTAAATAAGAAATTTTAAATCTAATGGTATTTTAAACTTTTGTTATCAATCACATAACAGAATCACGAAAAATATTTTTTACAGGTGGTTGCAAAAGTGGTAATGTATCCATTAGTAAACCGAAAAGAGTTGACTTAGGCAGTCACTGTTTTGTTTTTCGATTTTTTTATTTTGGTTGACCTCTTACTATACAATTTTTGCAACACCCTGTATAAGAAGCTAATAGGACAGTCTTCGAGCTTGTTTTGGTATGATTGTCTTTAACTCTTCGGCACACTGGTACGATTTCATTTCTATGTCTGTGTCATCTTGCTCCTGAAGGGAATGTTATTTATATCAGCTTTTAACTACGTACTAGGTATTTGTATTCTATTGGGATGTAAGTACCTGCATCTGGCTCTCTCGAGTGGAACTTTTGTGCATATACCCAAGGTCTAAACTGCCTTCCTAAGCTTGGACCATTTTCCACCACGCTGGCCCACTGCGGGTTGGTGGGTTCACATCTCTAGATGTGCTAGATCTAGATATGCAGGTTTCCTCACGACGATGTTTTCCTGTATTAGTCTATGGTACATGTCATCCGGTATATATATGGTACGCCGGGATTCGAACCCGCATATCTGGCGTGAGAAGCGGGCGGTAACCCGACTGAGCTGCCACCGCTCTAAACAACTTTTGTTATAACCGAAAAAATATCTCCATAGAAACTGTGTAAGTCACGTGACTTGTTCGTGAAAAAAATATTGTAGTACAGAACTGTTTTTGTTTTTCGAGAATTTGTAATAATCCCAGAACAAAAGTTGTTCAGAATGACCCCATGAATCACTCCCTTTTGTCTTAACAGCCTGTATACGTACAAGCGGGGCGGGCTCGCGCACGAGCGTGTTGGCCAGGTAGGGGGCTCGCATCACTCCTCGCCAGTACAGCTTCTCTAAAGGGCGGTTCACACTCCAGCCGACCACGCGGACTGAGCGCGCGCGCCAGTAGGCTATCTCCGCACTGTAGGGGGGAAATAGAAATAAAGAATATTAAATTGTACAAGCATTTTGTACACCTTCCCCATTTATTCTTTAAGTCTCTCCTCCACCCAAAGGTTGCCTGGAAGAGAACGCTTTTAGCGATAAGGCCGCCTATTGCATTGTATCCACTGTATTAAAAATTGTTATTTATGTCCTGCTTAGTCCATAAAGCAGTATTCTATTCTAAAAACAATTGGGAAGGGGGCTGTCGTGTTTTTTTACAATGAAGAGTTTTAAAAAAAAACCAAAATAACTTCCTGACTTTCGGTTTGCTAGGTAATATCACCTGTAGAAAAATTCATATACCTAGAAAAACACTAATTGTAAGAATTATTTGATGTTGAATAAAAATATAATTTGATATCGTCAAACAAAGCTTTAAATAGCTAAGAACAAGTGCTACAGACCTGTTAACAATATCCTTATGCAGCAACACCGCGCCGACGCCACAGCCACTGGCCGCGACACGCCACAGCGCCGCGTGCGCCGCGTCGGCTAACAGCGCCAGCCAGTGCAGGGGGCGGTTGTCCGGGAACCTGGGGGTGCATCCAAAACGGTTCAGCAATTTGGAAAAAGGGGTTAGAGGTCGCGTTTGCAGGGGAAAATGGTGGTGCATCAAAAACGGCTCAGAAATTTAGGAAATTTGGGTTAGGGGTCAAGATTGTTGGTGAATCTGGTGGTGCATCCAAAACGGTTTAGCAATAGGGAAATAGATTATATTATTATAGCTCACGATGGCTCCTAGTCTGTAAGTTTTATTAAAGTGGTGTTCAATGAAGTAATATTCTATTGTATAGACAACGCCGCGTCCGCCGCCAGCGCCAGTCAGTGCAGGGGGCGGTTGTCCGGGAACCTGGGGTGCATCCAAAATGGTTTAGCAATTGCGAAAATAGCTTAGCTAGGGTTTGCTGGTGGGGAGTCTACATTGGTTTATTCGTTTGAAAACTATTGGCAAGGCAGATTTTCTGGGTGAATTTTCTGTGAAACGCATGTAGGTACGGTGGCCTGCGCCTAAAAGTATACAGGCGGAGTTTTTACAATAGTGATCCCTGATGATGAAGGGACCAGCTACATCTGTTATAAATCCGGGTACGTGTTGTGTGTGATGTGTGTAGCAGTGGTGTTTATGTGGATGTGCTTGAGCACCATGTGAGCTTGATACGTAGGTATATGCGGTATATGCCACACTTTTTTCCACCAGGCAATTTTTTTTTTTTTTTTTTTTTTAAGTACAAAAACAGTAAGTATAAAGCTAGTACAAAGAGATTTATTGATTGGTACAAGGGTTGTTTAGGTATTAGTTTAAACTTATAACATTTATCTCTGTTTGACAGTATACAAATGTAACTGTGTAAGTATACATATATTTGTGTTTGTCTGGTTGTTTCAGGTTTTAACTGTACATATAGTCTAAAATAACCGTAACGACTGCTTTTCAATACCGCGAGCATTGGTCACGTGACTCTGGCCCAGTTAGCCGTGTTAGTCACACACGGCATAGAGCCATTCATCCAAAATTGATTGAAGTACATATATTCAATTATGCATGCGGACAGTGTTTAGCTTTGTTTTTATACCTATATGACACTCTATCTTGTTCCTTTATAAAAAAATTAAAGGAACAAATCATTCTGATTCCCCCTATTTCGCCTCACCTGGGGTTAGTAGGTCCGCTCTCCGCGTCATAATCTTGTGCGCTGAAGCACGCGGGCCGGTAGCTCAGGCACCCCACGATGTCGGGGTCTCGGCGGCGGATCTACAGGGGGCGTGGGCCTCTCGTAGCACACCACTGGATGCGATCCAAAGCTTACCGCGTCCAATCATTACCAGCCTACTTTCGCAAGTCGTATTTTTAGGGTGATATGTAATAGCCAGTGTTCATAGCCATATTTTATCTAAAATCGGTTCAGCCGTTCAATAGTTTTGCTTTTAGGGCTTTATCATTAAAGCTTAGACACAGGCATGTCAATTTGTTAGCTAACACCTTATTTATGAGTCAAATTTTGATTTAAACACTCATAAAACAATGCTTAATTTTTCTAATGGTAATACAGTTTGGGCTTAATTTCGGGGGTTTTAAACCGGGTTATGTTGTTCTCACCTGGGGTTGTTGGATATCGGGGGATTTTATAGTTGTTGTATTCCGGGGGTTATTCTCACCTGGGGTTAGTAGGTCCGCTCTCCGCGTCATAATCTTGTGCGCTGAAGCACGCGGGCCGGTAGCTGAGACACCCCACTATTTCAGCATCTCTGCGGCGGATCTACATGGGAGTTGTACAGGGTGTTAATATTATGGTCAAAGCACATCATCGGTAGTAGTTCAGTTCAGTTCTTTATTGCCTTAAATATGTAAATAAATAGGTTTTGTTTTAATCATGTATTTATTTTAGCCCAGCATTAAAAGTAGCGTGGATTTATGAATAGGACTTTGACTTATTGATGATCCGAAATTTTGCTAATTTGCTACTGATCGCGATGGCGCAGCGGCAGCGGTTAGTGGTGATGACTAAATGATGTGTAATAATGACTGATGATGTGAATTGATCACAGAGTAGAGAGAGAGACCCCAGATAGGCTGTCATATTGGTCATCTCCCATGATTTTTACTGTACCTACTACTGATGATGATGATGTCGATGATGATCAGTACATACCTGGTACAGTATATACGGGTTGAAGCAAGTGACGGCGGCGTGCTTGTGCAGTTCCGGTCTTCGAGCAAATGTGTCCACAATGGCGGTCACTATCTGAAATGTGTAAGGAACGTAGATAAAGAAATAGTATGAAAAAGGTGGCTTTTACATAAATGTTGTTACAATGTACAAATGAATGAAAGCATCATGGGGAAATCTAGATTGTATGAACGAACCAACCCGCAGTGGTCTTTGGTGGGAACTGATCCATGGTCCAAGCTTAGGAAGGCACATTAGATCTTAAGAGGTATGCAGGTGTTGGAAAAGTTGTATAGTAAGCTAAATATGATCAAGGTGACTTTAAAATTTTGTTTTATTGATCTGCAGGAAATAATCCCCTTCAAACCATACAGTACAGTGCATACCTCCATGTGATCCCCCTTGACGTCTATGATCATGCGCACGTTGTTCTCCAGCAGGTAGTCCAGCGCCGCGTCCAGGCGGCAGAGTCGCACCTCCTTGAACTGACTCCTGGAGACATGATATATTTGGGTATTAGAGATTATGATAGCATACTAGATGATTACCTGATTGTAACAATACCAAAACGAGTGAATTTTTGGGAATTCTGGGATAGACAGTAGTCCTGCATGACAGCTGTCCAAATCTGTGTTTTTTTAAATATGGGTAGCCTTCCTGTCACTGTGAGAGAAGCGCTACAAGACGCATGGCAGAGGCATAATGGCCCACCTTAGAGGCTAAATGCGGAAAATCAGCTCACCATAATAGAGATAGAGGCATGGCATTTTTCACCACCATCACCATAGAGGTGCATTTTATGTAAGACATATTAACTTTAGTAAAATATGAAAACCTACACTAGAGGTGCTATTTGCTTTCATAATATCATGTGGCTTACCTATTAGGATGTGTAGCGCCCACATCAATATCCTTGATCATGTCCCAGTCCATAGCACTCACGTCACTCATGTCAGACAGATCACAGTCAGCAAGGCGGGCCAGCCCTTTGTCATGGAGTAACACCAGCTGTCCATCTCGGGACATTCGCACGTCAAACTCTACAAAGCGGCATTGGTTCTCTACACACTGAAATTTAATAGAAATTGTTTTTAGTGAGATTTTACATACTTTCTTCTCTACATTCAGGCCACAAATAGCACCCTAAATAGTCACTATACTGTAATCCAGCACCTAATGCTAATTTTAAAGAAGAAGCAGTGAATATAATGGCGTTATTTTATTAGCCTCTACATGTGTGCTTATACTTTTTACCCGACTGCCGAAGGAGGAGGGTAAAGTTTTTCTCATTCAGCCACCTCTATACTCACTTCTCTAGTAATTTTATTTATTTGTCCACACACCCAGAATTCATCTCACTCTATCTATTCTCCAGTAACCCTAAGGCTTCCCAACTACACCTGATACTTTTAAAAACCCATCAATACAGAAACTCATCATCACAACCCATCACATAAATAAATAAATAAATAAATAATTTATCTATCTATCTATCACATCCCCTCTGCTGGGGCACAGGTCTCCTTCAAATGAATCACTACCACTGGCCTAGTGCAGGTTGGTGCAAGCTTGTGCTGAGAGAGTTGTCGCGTAAGTGGGCAACCCGACTGTAAGATGTTTTCAACAGAAACTCACATATTTAAAAGCCTCCAAAGTGTTCTCCGGAGCATCCAACCCCGCGCCTCTATGCGCTATACACTGGACCAGGGCCTCAGGCTGCTGCTGCCCCTCCTTGCTCCAGGGATCCGGGCCGAAGATCCTCTTCACACTGTCCGGGCTTGGCGGCCGGAGCCTCAAAAACATATAGGCGGCAGCGCCCGCAATACCAACGTCCAGGCCCAAAGGTAAAACTGTGTGGGCAACATGACTTAGAAAGATGATAAAGTCGAAACTGTGTAGTAGTAAGGTGTAAATGAAGTTGATTATGGCTAGGAACATGGTCGGAGGTCGTTCGGTGGTGGGTTTTTGTTAGTTTTGGTTATTTTGTTAGTAAAAATAGAATAGAAAAGCTGCCCGGGGTAAGGGTGAGTGTGGCGGGGGGCGGGGTTTGTTGACATTTTCATTACTATAGGAATAGGGATGGGCTATTATTCGATTCAGTTTTAATAATCGATTCAGTTTCCGCTTTCGTGTTTTTGTCTTCTGTAGAGCTATTTTCTTTAAGTTTCTGCTTTATTTATTCTCAAACTTACCACAAAATTTAAAAATAATGATGAAAAACTGTGATTTGTATGGAAATTGTGTTGGATGACTTAATAGTCAATTTCATGTCAGCGGCGTTTTGTTACTGCTTGGTTTGATTGACTACCTACGTTTTCTCTAGCTGTTTCCCGCGAAAGCCGCTTTGAAAACAAACTTAATGGTCTTGGAAAAATCTACAAACAAATATGAAAAAATAAATAAGTACCTATTAAATAAAACTATGATTTCGTCTTTCAAATCGTCTTTATTTGTTTAGCTTTCAACAGTAAATAAGTACCTATTAATTAGGGCAGAAATTTAAATTCTTTCGGCCTTCGAGCAGCTCCCGTAGGGTTGAATAAGAGCCGGAATACAAACAGCACAGTCTCAACCACCGTCAGCACGCTGGCACCCACGAACAGAGCCGTAGTGCCGCCTAGAGAGGCTGCAAGTAATGGAAAATTGCATTTGTGGGCTTAGAATAAGGAGTGGGCTATTTTATTGAATAAATAACTAAGTAGTTAACTATAAAATCCAAACACAAACAAAAAAATATAGTTTGTAAGGTAGTTACTTACTTGTGAATATATTCATTTAACAAAATCGTGCAGCACACAACATTACAAAGACAAACTGAAATAAACATCTATGTAGGTAGGCGGTGCATTTTAGCAGATTTTGTATTATAATCGCTCTCAAAGAACTGACCAAACAAATCTTCCAGTGTGAAGATGACGTCTCGTTGCAGCCGAAATTTCGGTGGCATCAAGTTGAAGCGAATCGTTGCCACCGGCCCTTCGTCCGAGTCCGTTTCCGTGCCATTAATGCATTTAAAAAAAACAAAGAGTTCAAATTTCAAATTATGGCGGGGCGGGAAATTAATCGTGGATTTAGGAGGAGACCGGAAGCAGTAAGAAAGAAAGTTAAAGGGTTGCAGGTAGTGTAGGTACAGGTAGGAACCTAATTATTATTTACACAATCGTTTATGTTGCAAGATTGCATTAATTAAGTCCAGTGCAGATGGAAAGCACATCACAGGTACGTAAGTACTTATGACTCTGTAGAAATCGATACCTATGCCTCTTCCGCTGAGTCGCCAAAAGCGTGTAGGTACCTTACCTACTAACTAAAAATAAATATTCTAGATAGCGATTTAAAAGTTTTCGTGCTCTGTATTTAGGTCAACAGACTTGCTTATCACCGCGTCATGTCGCAACAACCAAAAATATACAAAATACTATGAAAATCATACCGAATAACGATCTTCTTTGTGTGAGAATAGTAGTTGAGCTCGGCACACTGAGGCAGGCAGGAGCATTTGGCCAGGTTCTTGGGCAGATTGATGAGGATCTCCACGTTGCGACCGATGCACGCCATGCCGGCTGTGTCGCACACCTTGCCATCTTGAGAAAGCGCGGGAAAGTGACAAAATGGCCGCTGATTTATAGCTGTTATCTGACACAATAAAAATAACTAGTCGGTAGACTCGGTAGGTGCTCTATTAATATGATTTTTATATTTATTGTTGTTCAAATAAAAGGAAATTAAAGTATAAGAAGATTACAACAAAATAACAACAAAACACAACAAAATAATCAGTGAATGTCAAAATTGACAAAAGATTATTAATTTTTCTTCGTTGAAAGCTCGATGGAAGTTATGTGAGAGTCCTTATTATACGGGATTAGAAGTCTGAGGTCGTTATTATTCTGAGTTAGACCCGATCATTGGCCAGAAACAGACACATTGGTCGGTTCACGAAAGATGACATATCCATTAACACAGCTGAGCCGCGAGCACAGGATTCGATACTACAATACAATACAATACAATATAACTTTATTGGACAAAACACACAACATACATTAAATAACAAAAGGAGTAAGCACAATAGGCGGCCTTGTCGCTAAAAGCGATCTCTTCCAGGCAACCTTTGGGTGAATGAGAGACTTATTAAGTAGAATAGGAAGGTGATACTATTTTCGAATCTACACAAACCACAAACATATGGAATAACAAATGCCACTTTTGGAATAAACCAATTTTCCTTACATTTTGACAGTGACATTTGACGATACGCAACGTAAACGGAGGCTTCGAATCCTGTGCTGGCGGCTCAGAATGCTTAGAGCAATCGAGCTACTCACCACCCTTTATGTAGAAGTAGGGTCGACATCCACAGAACATTAGAGCCATACGATTACGGCAGTGCATCTGACACAGCCCAAAACTGTACGCCTGAAATAAAACAGCCGAATAATTAAAGATAGACCTTCCAGGGCTGACTTTTTATGCTCCGGCTCCAAACGTTGGCCCCAAGTGCCCCCAATATAGGTCCCCACGCTGCTCTTCCAACGTGTCGATGTAGAAAATATCATTGGTCACATCCAACGCGCAACGCCAGACAATGCTTTTTCTAGATCCATACGTTGGGCGAATATCGTTGGGGCCCGGTTTGGGGAGAACGTGTGGAGCCAGCCCTAGCCTTTGCAATATCCTGCCTCTTTGAACACTAAAAAAGCAACGTCATGTAAGAGTTTAGTTATCGACGTAGATAAAGGTCACTATATCGCGGTTCATCATAGCGCTCTGATTGGTTCAACTCGCATTAAACGAGTTTATCGACGTCTATAACGAACCCGTGTAGCGGCTGCAGATCGAAAACGTGGTGGATCTCACCCTAATGCTGTCAGACAGGCGTTCGTCAGGGTATTTGCAGCGACGCTGCTCTGGAGTCAGGTGTCTGACGCCTTCAGACGCCCGGATCTCTACCACCTGAAATTTGGTTTATATTTCTTTAAGGTAGGTACGGTCAGAGGCAGAGAAACCGGACCTCTCTCTCATAGTAACAATGCTTCTGAGTAGGATCATCAAGTTTCTCTTAGCTGTCCCGTGCCAGTTCAAGAAAGATAAGCAAGATTTATCTGTTGCTGCGTGACTATATTCCGAAGAGCCGATGACCGATGGAGTAGACGAAATATCTGCAGACGAGGCAACCGTAGCGTGGTCCATCCACCCCACTGACCGATGACATTTGGTAGTGTTGTGGTGCTCCTTGGGAGAGACCTCTATCATCAATCTGTTCTCTCTATTAATGCTGATGGAGATGATATCTGTGAGGTTCGGTGTGGTGTGATTTTTGATTATGGATAGGTTGATATACCTTGAAGTCCATGACCAGTTCCTCACCAGGGTTCACCTCCCCTGTCGGGTTGGAGATCGCTGATGGCACGTCGAACGGGGAGTGGATGAAATACTGTTAAGAAAAAAATACAAGTAAAACTGTGAGGATGTACTTAGTAAATAAATATTCATCAACATCAACAATAGATTCATTACCGCAGTTTATGGATGAATCCACTGAATGGTTCGTTCAATTTATGCCATAAAGTACCTATGTACCTACTTATAACTGAAAAATTCTTATGGTAAAAGACATTTACAAAGTTCGAGGCAACGCATGTATCTTATTAACTAATTAGTTACCAATAAAAATGTAGAACTACTTTTACATAGGATAATAAATACCTACTTAACTATATTTCATTAAAAGGAAATCTGGTCAAGAGGTTCTTCTTAGCCAACAATAAAGAGCTGAACCACCGTTAAAATTATCACTGATTAACTAGTTAGGTCCATTTATTAGCTTCTTGACTCGAATTAACGGCCTCTCACCCTAACAGGATTATTAACGGAATCCACCCGGACATAGCACTGGCCGCTGTGGTAGTGACACCGCAGCAGGTCCTCCTCCGTCCAGTCCACGTTCTGCATCAGGAACTGGAACTCCGAGTACTCCGAGTTGAACGTCATGCATATGCCCATCTCTGTCATTACGGGCACCCATTGGACCTGTGGGAAAGAGACCAGAGTATAGGACTTTTTCTACTTATAGATTATAGGACTTATAGGTATCTGAACCTGTAGATGGCCTTGGCAGGTGCAAAGGTTCAGTAGCCAGCACAGAAACTTAAGTGATACTGCTACTGAGCGTGGGTCAGATTTTTTGTAGCTCACCTTACCACACCAGTGGAAAGTGGAATGTGTTCAAACCGCGCGATGCCATTTGGTGCTAGCTCTTGCTAGCTATGCCGCTCAGCCGCTTTTCGTCGTATTGCGGCCCTAGTGTAGCAAACACCCTAGTGTGCTCAAATCCTCTCAGATATTAATATTATACTTACTTAACTGCAAAACCGTACAAAGATAAGCGGCGTCATTTTGGTCTAGTAACGTGGTTGCTAGTGTGCCGGAAAACAATAAAATATTAAAACCGTATCGTCTCTTGGAAGGATCCTCGCTTAGGCAGCTCCTAAAATATACCGTATGTTTTTTCTAAGAATTCTCTCTTAGACAGCTCTTGTAACATCATAACTCATAAAACCCCTAACTCTGACAGCAAAACCCTCACCTCCTTATCAATCTTAGAGACCATGACATTGAGCGGGAAGGTGGGGTGCACGCTCAGAGCCAGCTTCAGCAGGTCCAGGCTGGCCAGCGTCTCGTCGTCCTGGTACTTCCAGAACTGCTGCAAGTTGGTCCGGAACGACACGTCGGCTATGAGCTCGATGAAGGTCAGGTAATACTGGTACTTGTCCGGGTTGGACTCTTCGGTTATGTTCCAGTTTCTGTGAATAGGTTGAAGTTCACAGACCGATAAAAATGATTGGTGGATATCAAACACTACCATAGTAACGTAGTATAACATAAAAGCTCCCTAAAGTGTAGGTACGTAACTATGTATATGTCGCAGGCAACTGGTTTAATCTACTGTTTGATTGAACCACTAGCCCGTTCATTGGATGGCGCTGTTCAGTTGTATGACTAGGCCGAACGTTGATTGTACAAGCGTCACAAAACGTCCAACTAGTTAGCTGACTTAAAATCAGTCAGGTGGTGAATAAAACAAATATGGCGTCTAACAGCTAACAGCTGACACAAAAAGCACCTATATTGTTAGTTTTTTGCAAATAAATTAGCTTTAAAGTGCGTTATTTGTGTTAAAATAGTGTGACAACCTGGATTTACCTATTATTACGCCGCGGGCGGATAGTTTCAAAGAAAAAAAGTGGCGAAACTGGATAATTATGAACAACAATATGAAGGTACGTTTATTGTTATTGTTTAGTTAATTTGTGAGATAAGAGCTTTGTAACATAGTCTTTTTGTTGACTCTTGTCTGGTGATGTTCACCCTAACCAGACATTACAAAGTTGCTATACTATATCCCATTCAACGACTTCGCTGAATGACGTTCAGTCAAGACGTCGAACGTTACAATCAACGACTTGACGAGTTGTCCTTTAGTCATACAACTGAATAGCGCCATCCAATGAACGGGCTAGTGGTTCAATCAAACAGGAGATTAAACCAGTTGCCTGCGACATATATATACCTACCTACTAGTCCTATTACTTACCAGTATCACACACATCACACATGTGTGTTGTGCAAACTGCTGGTGTTCCATATTTGATAAATAAATAAATAAATTATCAGTAGACATTATTGTATCGTTGTATTTAATCTGACAGAGTAACCATAATGTTACTTAAAACGGGTCAGCTTTCTTTGCCGACACTGTACCTTAAATCATTAGTTACCTACCTAGTGTTTTACTTCCTCTATGCATTTTTATAGCTCGAGAGACCCACTCGAGACACCCGTGATGTCTATTGAGAGACCTTTTAAATGCATTTTTCCCATTTTATGGGATGGTTTTCCTTTAACATAAGTACCTACTTACTTTTAGGTACCTCTACTACCTACAAACTTACTCCTCAATGACCTCCTTCGCCTTGTCCACCTCCAGCCTATCCATGAAGCAGGCGGTAACGGCCGGGAAGGTGGTCCACCAGCTCCGGAAGTCCCTCTGCATGGAGACCACGACTGGCTCCTTGGTGTAGCGAGACAGCTGCGCCAGACCGCAGTAGACCGCGCCATAGAACGCGCCGGCTGTCAGCGCGAACCAGAGGCATCTGGAGGCATGTGAAGTCATCATCATCAGCCAATAATAAGCCACTGCTGGACATAGGCCTCTCCCTAGGAGCGTGATACAACATTGGGTTCTTAGCAGTCCTCATCCAGCCACTACCGTCTACCCGCCTAAGGTCGTCGGTTCAGCGGGCATGAGGGTGACCCACTCTGCGTTTGCCTGTTCGTGGTCTCCACTCCAGAACTCCTTGTGAAGTCATGGTCTAGCCATCGTAGACGACTCTAGAAGACCTAGCACGGGGCGCAAGACGCGAAAAAGTGACAAAAGTTTTCCGTCGCACTCGCTCTCGAAGCCGCGCGCTGTGAGTGAGAGCGACGCAAAACTTGGCAGGATCTTCCTGCTTTCATTGCATTCAGGATAATAATAATTAACCATAGATCATCGAGAAATTCATAAAAAGAACTTCAAAATTAACTGTCAAACCTGGCGACAGCCCAAGTGCCATACAAAACAAGAATTGACTAACTTGAATAATGAAATAATGGGAAACCCCTAGTGCTATCAACAAAATACTAACAAACCTTTCGGTCCAGTGCAAATTTTCAGCCACAGTATGTTTTAGTCCATGGATACTGGTCTCATTGCAGAACCTGACGTAGACTTCCTTCACGGAAACCATGGCATCCCTCATGAAAAATATCTTTGACTTCATCCAGGCTCGCTTACTTAACTTGGCGGTAGGTGTAGCTTCGGATACATTTTGAGGTTTTTTCTGTTTGCTTTGGTTTGGTCGGGGCTTATTTACTTTCTTTTTCACCATGATTTTAAAGATCGATGGTAGCTTCACCAATCTACGGCAATCGAAGTCTACGGCTAGGTTCGTACCGTGCGTAACAAAAGAGTAGACCACGACTGGAGGCATAATAATTGGTCACTAATGGAATCCATTTAGATGGTTATCTTTGTAACTCTTAACTTTTTAGCCTTAAAACTTATTATGCTACATTAGCATCAGGGTAAAAGTACCTATTAAGATTAGTTAGAGATTATATTACATATATCTTTTAATCACACTTGTCCTTTAAAATACCTTTTTCTATGTTCCCCATTGTATACTTATAAGAATAAGCCATAACTTATGACTAAACTAAACTTAGCGTTATTAGTTAGTAGCTACGTAAAGACTGGAGAGCAAAATATTGGCCTTGCCGGTCATGGTTAGCATTGATGTCTAAAAAAAAACTAAAATATCTATTCCTCCCAGGTCGTAGCGGTTCTATCAGGCTGTTACCTCGCCTACGAATATCGGGACCGCATATTCAAACAAAAGAAACCATTAACAGCCGTGGAGAGTGAAGACAGTGAGGACACGCTGGCCCGGGGCGGCGGCAGGTCCAGGCCTCGGTCTAGATCCAGGTCTTTCGAAGCAAACACTAAACGCAGGGGCGGCCAAAAAAAGTGCAGGCGCTGTCCAGAGTGTGGTCTGTGCAATGAGGCATAAAAGAGTTGAAAAATAATGACAGATTGAGAAAAAACTTAAAAAAAGTGAAACTGGATGTGATTATTAAACTGAAAAATAAATAAAAATCCAAAGTGAATTCACAAACACTTTTTATTTTATTTCCAAATTGTATTCATAAGTACCTTTCATATTCCTAAATTAAGTTTTTAAATATAAAATATAACTACCTACTAACTACCTAGTCTACCTACACTAGCTTATATTTATCATGTAAGTAACTAGGTAAATACCTACTTTCCTAAATAAAACCCTTTGGTAAGTCATAGACAGTCAAATAATGGTGTGAATAGACTGTTTTACTGAGTCAGAGCATGCTGACTTGGCATGGCCGAGGTGGAGGCAGACCGGAAATCCGGTTCCCCAACCAATAACTTTTTTTGCATCAATAGTTACCTACAGCATGTAGGTAAATGTGGTTTTAGGTACAAAATAAGGTCTAGGTCACTAAATTACATCACATTTGAACTTAAAACCCGGGTATGCAGATAAATGTTATCACCAAATCATCAGACATTATTATCCTCAACTGGACATAGGTCTTTCGTAAGGGGTTCTGTCTGTTACGCAACGCGATATATTTTTAGAAAGTATAGTCGCCCTTATCAGGGCTGGTTCGTCAATCTGCGTACTCTCTGTACCTACGTCTAATAGTTACAAGTTTGATCGTTTGTCGCGTGTAAAGTGGCGCCTCTGATGGATACTATCATGAAACTTTTATCGTTTTCGTGAATTGTATAACCCGTAACTTCTAGAGACTCTCCCCCTTATTCATAGAAAAGTTATAACTAGAACGTTTTTCGAAGAACTAGTTGTTCTTTGAGAGAGGGACAGAACAGTTGATTAGTTAAAATGTTCTAAAACTTTTCTATGAACAAGGGGGTCTCTATATACGCCCTTAGACTAGTCTTCATCGAAGTTGACTTCCTGGCTCGGAGCCGGATCCTTGGCCTCGCTGATGTACTGCAGCGGGCAGCAGGTGAACCCCGGCTGGCATGGTCTGGGGAAGGAATATTCATCATGAGGATTCATCGTTCATCATTTATTTTTATGCATTACTATTCTTTTGGTATGTTACTTAACTATTATTATTATTTATTATTTAACTCTTTATTGTACAAATATTACAAATAAAAGTTCAAAGGGTGGACTTAACGCTAAAAGCATTTTCTGCCAGTCAACCCGCAGGAGGTACAGGAAAAATAGGTAATAAGGTGTACAAAAAAAGAATTAAAAAAAAAGGAAGAATTAAAAAAAAGGGAAAGAATAGTAAACCTAAGTCACTTAGGGCGGATTCGGCCAACGTCGAGTAACTTTTTACTCGAGAGTAAACTACCAGTTACTCGCGAGTAAGCAGATTTTGCATTCTACCAAACCTGAAACCAAGATAAGTAGCTTATCCCAAGAATAAAATGTTATACCGCCAAAATTCACCGTGTAACGAGCTTATGCGAGAATAATTTTGTAATGGCGGCAGCACATCAGCTGATTAGAAAACCGTCATAATGACATATAAACACATCTGTCAAATCATAAACAAAAGTACGTTCAAAGGCAAATTCTCAGAATAACAACAGCGAATAAAATATTAAAACAAACAATTTCCTACTTCTATTGCATGCTTTGAAAACGCTGCTATTTTTATTTTAGTTGCAGTATAGTTTCGTTCCTCGTTCATTCAATTAATCATGGTATAACTTGGTAGAATGCAAATGTACTTATCCCAGATATTTACTCGCGTATAAATTTTATTCCGGTATAGTTATTCTCGTGTAACGAGATGTTTGGACGAATCCACCCTTAATATTATACCTAATTAACCTATATAAATATATATACAAATATACCGATACATACAATTTATTTTACATAATATATATACATAAGTATATCTAATACATACATAATATATATATACCTATAAAATATACCTAAGCGGTTCAGGAGAAGCGGTCTATTTATCTAACTTGCTAAGGTAGTAAGCACTGTTAACTGTGTGTGTTTACCTAGTTATGTTAAGCCATCCTGTTTATTCTAAAATATAAATTAAGTATTATAATTTTTTACACTGCACCGAGCACGACTCGCGGCCACCTGATGAAAATCAGCGTCACAGGCTTCTGTGACATCATGTTGATGTTGAGACGGTGACCATTTTGTTTGAGACACTATGTAACCTAGTGTATTTTTATTTGTTTTATTTATATGTTTTGTGTCTTGGACAAAATAAATGCCTTTTTCTTTCTTTCTTTCATCGAGTCACAGGGTGCTTACATAGAGAATCGGGTTCCCTGTATCTACCTGTACCGGTAACCGGATTATGCGAAAGCGCTCATGACATTTAAAATCCGGGAAATGCTCCGTGAGTGAGCGCTTTCGCATAGTCAGGTTACCGGGACAAGTAGATACAGGGAACCCGATTCTCCATGTAAGCACCCATACGAATTCATGCCTATTTCGTTATACTTAGTGGTGCTGACGTTTTTTGATAGAGAGCGTTTCATCAAATAAAAAATCAAGGTTTGTTTGTTTCAAACAAAGACTGAGACTGAGACTTATGCAATGTAATGAGGGTTTTTACAGGATATATTATTTTGTAAAACGGTCTCTATATGTCTGGGGGGGATTACCTCCGCATTGAGGGCATTACATTTTTTATAATGATAGGTATGGAATAAGAAATGTTAAAAAATTAAAAACATTTGGTAAGTACTTAAACAATAACATTTATTTACTTAGCGTGACATGCACCAAATATTTATTCTCATTCAAAATCATTCACATCACATCGCGCCAGATTACAAAGTCTTGAACAAGTCCACAAGTCTTCCAGTCTTATTCATTAATGACACAGTATAAAAATCAACACCTAAGGCTCATAATGTAACGTAATTTGTTTCACTCATACCTAGTTGCATAATTTTAACAAAAGTGACTCCACTTGTGGCCACACAAATTTGGGAACGTGAACTTTTTCCCGCACTGCGCACAGTTGTAGTCCGGTTCACTGTTGTGGTTTTCCAGGAAGTGCTGCTGCATCAGAGTCAGCTCCGACGGCCCGCTGAAGGTGACGTCACAACTGCCGCACTTTAGCTTCAACCAGCTCTCCGTCGGCTTGGCCACGACGCCCACACCGCGCCCCTTGCACCATGACAGGCTGAAGCTCACGCACGGAGACACATACTCTTGCAAATCTAAGTTCAACTTCTGATCCACCGAGGAACTGGCGTCCGAAACCAGTTTAGTTGACAAATACCTCACGTAAGGAAACTTGTTGAGGTAGTACATGTAGTCGTGGGCCAGAAGTTCGGAATCGCTCTTTAAATGCTGCATATCGGACGCGATCAGCGAATATATGCGGTCGGCCATTTGTTCATGTTGTGTGGGAGAACTTTTGAATTGACTGTGCCATTCGTTCAAGTATACCATCAGCTCACCTCTGCTGATTGTCTGTAAGATTCGAGTCTTGTACTTATTCTTGGCAAGCACATCTTTGCATATTTCTGGTGGTGGTGGCTTGAAGCCTAGGTCGTGGTTGATAAGAGTGTGCTTGTAGTGGAATTCGTTTCTTCGTATGTATTCAAACTTTCCAGTATCCACCCAAATTGTGACCGATGGCCAGTTGAGGATCTCATAGAAGGTAATGGTTGAGGTGGATATCTTTGATGGGCCAGAGTTGCTCTGGAAACAGAATATTGTGTTGTTTTCGGGGTGCGGACTCTGGTAAAAGAGGTTGTTTAATTGATTCCGTGAACAGGATATTGTTACGACACCATCTCTATTTGGTTTGTTGTCCAAGTTTTTCAATTCATTGCGCATTTTCTCCATAACAGCTGCAGCTGGTTCTTTGCTAAGTTCGAGCATTTCCTTCAGATAATCTCTGAGGCTCACGTAATACTTTTTCTCCAAGAATTCGTCTGTGTCTTTATCATTCTTGTAGTAATGGTCGATGCTGTCCCAATTGGGCCAAAGTTTCAGGAACTTTTTGAGGACATTCATGTAGATTTGCACTTCCAGACTGTGCAGGTTCCATGTGTCAATGTCAAACTCTCGGTACAGGATTTCCATGAGCTCGGAGTTGGTGAGGATGGTTTTCTCCTCCTGATCTACATAGTTTAGCAGCTTCTTGATCAGCTTTAAAAGAGGTTTGGCACCTGAAAGCAGATACAACAGACAATACAGATTAGTCACTTGATAATTAATTTAACATGAGTATGTAATACATAGTAATAATAGGACTAGGCCTAAACCCTTTCTTCATTGGAAGGAGACCTGTGCCCCAGCAGTGAGGATGTGATGGGTTTTGATGATGTAATAGTAATCATATTAACTACCGGTAGCAATACAACATTTGTCTACTAAGGTTTGTTGCAGTGGTGCATGGATTGATCAGTCAGTTAATGGTATCATTTATGTACACACTACACCACTGAAACTCACTGGTTCTGGCAGAATTTTCAGCTCTGCATAAATTTCTATACTTCTTCTATTTGCCATGTCATAGCTATTTTGCTGGCACAATACACACCACAATCAAATAATTTGACAAAGCCAATGATTTCAAAAGGAAGGATATGCCCATCAGAACGTTTTGTCAAAATAAAATGACACCCGTTGCCCTAATTCATACATGAATTATGACAGATTTATGAGATTTTAGGGCCAACGCGAGGGTGTCATTTTCTAGGGAGCGGTCGGGCATGTCCTTACGCTAGTAATATATAAGTCAATGGACAAAGCTTATTTGTTACCTTATTGTTTTGAACTATGACTGTATTGATGCTTATATGCAATTTGTGAGCAAATAAATGTGTCTACATCTCCCATACCGAACATATGGAACAGGTGACATGTCACTCGAGGAGGCACCTTTCAGAGCAACTCTAATTCATCTTTATTTCAGAACATAGCACACTCCATTCATGGGGCGCAAGTGCGCGACATTTTGGTTAGGTCTTGTGTGCGCGTCTTGCGTACCGTGCTAGGTATGCGGGTCAGTAATAGTCTACAATACTAATAGTTAGTGTTAATAACAGTACAGTGTGACCCGGTAACAAATCTACAGCAACATTACTTTAAATGAGTGTTGATAAAAATAGTACTCACATTTTTCTTGGTTTTGTGCAGGCTTACTCGTTGAAGGGCGGGGCGCGTTCAAGTCACTTTCCAGTCTTTTCTTTAAAATATTTGACTTAGCCATTACACACCCAAAAACACGGATTAAAATCAAAAATCTTCAAATTTATTGAGATCGGGAACCTCGGGAAGTAAACAATAAACATGAAATACGGAGGAAATACGACTCTGAATGACTGTCAGTCTGACAGTGACAGTGACACTTGTGTAATGAGTGTTTATATACTCTTTGATGTGTTGTCGAAAAAGTGTCAAGTCACGCTCAGAATAGTAACGTGATTTGATTCAACATATTTTCCCCGGTTAGTTCTCAGTTCAACAGTACAACTATCATTATCTGCTAGGAAGAACACCTGTACTATTTTTGTTCTATCTACATAGAACAAAAATAGCATGCAAGTCATCTTCTCACCTCACATAGCCGTGTGGCTCGTACAAAGTGAAGTCTATAGCGAACGTGCTGTATTCACAGGATGCTCTCTGCACGCACGCACCGGCCACCGCACGTGCTGTCGTGCAATTATTTGACTCCCCTGTAGTACTGCTGCTTGCCGTTGGCACTGAAATAGAGAGAACGTACAGTCAGCAAAATATATGTTGGTGTACTTATCTATTATATGTAAGTAACTATGAAGTTTACGTAGTTAAGCTCTCACCGGAAAGGATAAGTTTGTGGCACTGTAGAACAGTTACACTCATGTGCAATAAATAATATGGGTTCCTTAGACAAGTAGGTACCCTGTATCGGTATCCCTGCGGCCGCTATATACACGTGTTCGCTTTCGATGTCCATAAGCTCGTTTAATTCGTCATCTTAAAAGGCGCAATCCACAAATCACAGCGCCGTATTTAAGTTTATGTACGTCGATAACGAATCCGTGTTGCGGCAGCTGGTGCGCTCATTCTTTCTTGTTTTTTTATGAGCCACAAGTAAGAGTTAAGAACTCACTACCGCTCTCCGTGGTGGTCTGCTCGCTGTCCTGCGCCTCGACCTCGGAGGACGTGGTCTCCGCCACCATCTGGCACGACAGGTCTGCCACCAGCAGCAGGCACGCTATGCACACCCTGGAACAGGCAGGTTTCATCATAATGAGTTATTATTCTGGGGAAATTTTGTCTTTGGTTAAAACCATAGAGTTGTTTAAGTTATTAAAGTCCGACAACGTTAACTGTGCAACACTAACAAGTTTCGACACCAAAAAACTGTACTTAATAAACTATTTTTTGTTCATACGCCTACCTAACGTTATCAGATAAAACAAAAGTAATAGTTAAGTACCTACTTATCTTATTTTACCCTTTGATAAGTAAGTATGGTTAGTCTCTGTACGCCAGTCCCGGGAAAAGAACCTGGGGTTTTTCGCACTCTATTCAGAAGTGTAGTTGAGGTAGATACCGCTAATGTGGCAATATGATTTCCTAGTGTCTGCACTACACTATAGTAAACATGTGCTTAACTAGTCAGTTAGGTTTGTAGTTCATGGTCATTAACAAATATTGTATGTGTTTATTGTACAATGCTCTTGAACTTTTTTAAATGATTACTTAATATATTTCTGCGTAAGTGAGTACCTAACACAGGTAATCTGACTTACTCATTTGATCATGGACACGCAATATTAAACAGAGGCAAACAACCTAAGGTAATTAGTTTAAGCTTTTGTTAAAGCATGGCGGGACACCTTTGGGATACTCTTTTAACCCTAACAGTAACAGCCCGTTTCATAATGTACTTAACAGGGGTGTTAAATATAACTATAACAAAGTACCTAATGTGAAACTAGGCAGCTGAGTAGATTACCTTACGATCAGTTAATCTATCTTGTAGGTATAAATGGTATAATCTAGTAAAAACTTTACATCTAACTAAGCACAATACAAAATGAATGAGTATCTAGTTAATTGAGTACTCTACAGCCAACATTACTTACTTCCCAGAAGATAGTCAAGATAGTGGAGCTATGGTCGTACAATGAAAATTACCATTACAATTAATAATTATGTATAGGTATATATGTACCTAGGTACCTACTTACTCAAGACTCTCCTACTTATAGTTACGAGAGACAAAGTGCATCACTTATCTTAATGCACGTAAATAAACATTAACGTAAAATAGCTCTATTACCCTACTCGTGCAGACAGTACCTAACTACTACCTACACAACACAGTCTTCTGTATAGTTATACCTATATCAGATTAAGAAACACAATCCAAGTTTATACCAACTTAACTAGGTTATTTATAACTTTTAAACTTAATAACAGTCCTGATATTGAATGAATTAGCATATTTTCACATCCAAAATGATAAATAACACAACACACAACCTCCACCACACGACACAACAAACTAAATCACGTATCCAACAAAAACATTATTGGCATACAAACAACTGAACCGTTGGCTTTTAGACAAAATAATAAAAAAAAAAAAACAAAACGCTCTACATACGCGGGAAACGACGCGTGCATTTTCTTTGAAATCCAAATCAAAACTGAGGCTAATATTATTATTTATTATTCGCTCGCGACATGACTCATGCAATGTGCATGATAATTATGTCATCAGAACTATTAAGATTGAATTGTACCATCTTAAATTAGGTATTTTGATAGTTTACTGTTAATTTACAAACGACCGAAAGGTACCTAACTGAACCGAGTCGTTACTTGACTGACTGTGACGGACAATGCCAAGCTAACCTCGCGCCAACTAAGGTCCCTGGTTCGATTCCCAACTGGAGCAGATTTAGCATTTTAAGATGTTTTAGTAAGTATACCTAAATAAACTAATACTCATCTAATACCTATAAGTAGCTATTTTTTTTTCAGCTGGGCCAACGAGTGCAACAATACAACTATACCGCAACGGAGAAAAGAACAAAGATAAGTAGGTAAGTTTAATTTTTATTTTTATTGATGTTACTAAGTATTTATTTTTAAGCAACGGCAACGAGTTAAATAAAATATTTCGCCTCGAATACGGGCGAAATGATAGGTGGAATAGTTACTTAAGTATTAGTACCATGTAGAATAAATATTACCCAGGGATTTTAAAAATGTAGACCACGTCCGTCACATTAATCAATCTAGCATTATATTTTAATTTTAAATCGGTCTGAAGATACCTACCTACTTGGTTAAGTGTAATTAAGTTATTTATGGTGGGTATTATGGATCGATAGATCATACATTATTCAATAATTAGTTATGTCTTCGACGTTAGCTTCTAAAGCAGTAAGTTTGTGTTTAAAATGAATTACTTAATTAAGTACATAGGTAGGCACACCCTTACTAGATCTCATAGGCGTCGACTATAATATACTTACTTACATATAAGTACCTACCTAAGTAGTGCCGAGTGTCCTGGGTTCGATACTGCCCGGGGCAGGATTTAGACAGATATTCCTTCTCCGACCAGTCTTGGATTTCCAATGTTCTCGTAACTATGAAAACGTGTTCTTTATTACGTTCCAAGATTGTGAAAAACGCATTATCTTTTTAAGTAACTAAGTACATACCTACCCAACTAACTCCCTACCTACTATATTATTATTATAATACCCATCATACTTATTATGAGACAAGACAAACAGGTGCCATACCTAACGTGACCATTTATTTTTTTTGTCAGAGCGGGACACCTGCGGATTTACGTTGTAAAAAAACTTATTGGTACCTATACCTATTTATTACAATTTTTATGTAGTCTATGTAGGGAATAAAATCTCGTACGAGATTTCCACCTAGCGAGATCTCGCGAGACCTGGCAAATTACGGGATCTCGCGAGATTGGAAGAATCGCTATTAAAACATAAATGCAAATGCTTATTTTTTGTTGGTACTAGTAACTGACATAATGTTGCTTAGTTATAAAAATAAAGTGACTTTTATTAAAAAAAAAAATTAAAATGTTATTTTGTCTCTTACTCCAATAAATAAAATGTTTATGTCTATAATTAATACACCTATTAAGGCTAATCAGATCAAATTTATGCAATATTGGTAAAAAAACAATTATCTATATTTAGTATTTTGTAACAATCATGAGTAATAGCAACATTAGTTATTGTAAATAAAAACAAAAACTTAACTTCACAAGTTCTTAAATAAATGTTGTGAGATCGTATTAATCGAAGAAATAAAGAAGTTTTAAAGAGAAGTCAAATCAGGTTATGAAGGTAAGGAAAGGCAAGTTAATTTTTCTGAAAATTATTTCGATTCTGAAGACATAACTAAATTCTAATTTTAGAGCTGTCAAAACCTTATTGTATTTGTTTAAAATTCGACTCTATCGCTGAGTTGCAGAAAGGGACTTTAAGCTAATATCGACCTTAAATGTATAGCTGCCTTGCTTTGACAGTATACGGACAGAAAGAGACGTGCATAGATTTAATGCCGACATTAGCTTAATGTTCCTTTCTGCAACTCAGCGTATGTGTGTTTCCGTAATTGTCATTTTTTTCTGCTTTCTAGCAAAAATTATAGTTTAACAGCGTTAAAATAGATTAGTATTAAATAGAATTTCTGCCTTTCGAATCCACATCATTGGCTTCTCAAAAAACTCATCATATCGAGAGAATCATCTGATAGACGACTTCTGATTTTGCATGAAATACACGTCGCCACGCTGCATTGTCGATCTCGTTATCTCGCGAGATCTCGTACGAAATTTAACGAGTTTCAATCTCGTCAAATATGGCCGCGATCTCGCGAGTTCGGGATCTCGGCGGGACGAGATTGCATTCCCTAAGTCTATGTGAGAGGTAAGAAGATAATAGCTGTCTCAAGTGATTAATGAAAAATGTAGGTAATTTAAATTATCGTTTGGCCTGTTTATGAAAGCGGGACATTTTTGCCCTCGCGGGGGACAGCGGGACGGACAGCTTGAAAGCGGGACTGCGTATGGTCACCTTAGCCATACCCTACCAACCTTCCTCAGAACATAAGTAATTACGTGGACGTCGCGAGCTAACCTTGAAAATGCTTTCGTAGTTTCGTACTACGAAATGGCTAAGAACCAAGGTTTAATTTCGAAACCATGTTGCACATGGCAGAGGCGCTGGCGATGACGTAATGCCTCCTAGGCTCTGATACAGATTGTAAATTGTAATAGGCGTATCTAAAACACACTTGGATACACTTAGATTAACAATATACGAAGAAGCTAGTGTCACACAAAAACAAAGAAATAAACTGACCGTACAACCACTGTAGTTACCAATGAATAAGGTCACAAATCTTCAAACTTCAAACCGATCTAACTAATCCAAAATAAGAGCTCAATGCTAGATGTGGGGTGTTATTCATAAAGACTTTTTTTGCACTGACACATACTCCATCTTGTCCGTATATATTGTTAATCTAAGTAGGCGTATCTACAACACAACAAACATACGGGTATCATCGGGGAAAACCATGCTGGTGTAAGTAAGATTGCAAAACAAAAGTTATTCCATATCTGACGTTTAGTGGTTAGTGACCCTGACTGATATGCCGAAGCTCCTGGGTTCCATTCCCGGCTGGGGCAGATATGCTGTTCGGTTGTGGACCTCTATTAAAAGCTAATACGTATAAGTGGTAATGATTGGATGCGGAGAGCTACAGATCGCATCCAGTGGCTTTGGGAGAGGTCTACGTCCAGCAGTGGGCTGCTAATAGACTGTTGATGATGTAGTAACTAGGTATACATTTTATAAGCTGATACCTTAGACAAGTAAACCACGAAACATCCAGTTATTAATATGGTCGCAAATGACCTAAGTAGAAATAAAGGATGAAATATTTACTCTCGGAATTCGACTTAGTCATAAAGTCACAAATCGATTAAACACACACTAACTAACGGCAGGCTAATCGCTTTTTAAATCAGGTCAGGTCATAAGCCTTGAAATAGATCATTAACTAGTAGCCTAACCTATTTATTGCAAATATTTTAGAGTACATAAGTAGGTAGACGACCGAATGGCGTAGGTAGTGGTTAGTGACCCTGACTACTGAGCCAATGGTCCCGGGTTCGATTCCCGGCTGGGGCAGATATTTGTTTAAACACAGATATTTGTTCTCGGGTCTTGCATGTGCCCGTAAAATGGCAATAGGCCCGCCCCCTATTACATTGGGACTAACATACACTCTGGCGAAAAGTGAGTGCAGCAATGTACCTCTGCCTACCCCGCAAGGGAGTACATTAGTACAAGGCGTGAGTGCGTGTTTTTTTTTTATAAGTAGGTTGGTACCTTCATACCTACAGTCCAACTATAAAGTAGTGAAAACGGAAGTGGATAGTAACTAATTGTTTAAGATCGTATTTAATCGATCTTGTGATATATTTATTAAAGGACAAATCCGATAAAACCCATAATCAATCGGTATTTTATTTTTAAAATGTATGTAAAAGTAAGTAAATAACAACTGATGATCATAAAAAGTCTTAGCAAAATCGCACTCTTTGATGTCAGGACTTTATAATACGGGTTTAGGAAGTAGGTAAGTACTGCGTTCTATGTACTTTGAACTTGTATGAAATAAACTGGTCTTTAGGTATTTAACTACATTGTTATAATAATATGAGGATAAAGATAATGTTACCTTACAATTAATCCAGATCCAGTGGGGCAATTCTCGACCATCCGTCTTTAAATTCACCTGTCAGTGGCGCGACGTAACACCTTACAAATAGTAACCAATTTGCAATGAATTCTAACACTAGACTCGAAAGGCGAGTGGTTGAGAATCGGCGGCCAGTTCAAAACAATTATTTGTACTTAATTAAAATTAAATATTCCTAGAACTCATCTGTTAATTAACCGATACTTAAGTACCTACTTTATTCCACTTAAGATTCCACTGAAGTAAATCTTACAGAACTGTCAGATCGTGATGTGGTGTGGTGACAGACGATGGGTGTGGTAGACTTGGGTAGACATCATTCAGTCCAGTTTATCTGTGAGTCTATGACCTATGAACGGTTTATGAACTACCTACATACCCGATCGCACATCTTTCCATTATCATAAGCAGGATAACATAAAATATCTACTTACATTCATCTTAGACAATAGTTAAGGAAAAGGAAAACCATGATGGTATAATCATCGTTTAATTACTATGTTATTATTGTACATTGAATTGATCGTTGGAAAACAAGATGATTGGTGTTTTTACTATAGGTATAATGTCCTACTTACGTTGTAAAATCCACATACATACCTATTTACAATAAGTAGGTAAAGTCTGTTTTTTAATCTAAGATACTACATACATACATATACTCACGCCTGTCTCCCAGAGGCGTGGGCAGAGACTATGGATCTTCATGTGCTACGATCCTGACATACTTCTTTCGCTTCCTCCACATACAGGATGTCCCAAAAGTCAACGTCATCCCTTAAAGGGCTGATAGGTCAGCTCATGAGAGGCCAGAATATCACAATATGACCTTAGTAAAAACTCGATAATTTTCGAGATATTGACACTTTTATAAATTTGCTGAAAATCGACACCTTGGATCAGTTTTTTGTGTGCCGCCGGTACAAAAATCCATATTGTTAGAATTTGTTTGATGTTGCATCACCCTGTATAGCCCTGCTATTGATCGCAGTCAAAAAAAATATCGAGAAATGCTGTATGTTTAAAAAAAACACGGTTTTCAAAGTCATAAAAGGTAATCGTATTTTTTTATAAACAACTTTGACTCTACATACTGTAAAAAAAATATACCACGCAAACGTGGCACCTTATTTGAAAAGATTGCTCATTTAATGCAGTTTCCAAAATGGTATAAAACATTGCTATTGTTTTAATTAACAAAAAAGTTATTGCTATTTTAGTACAAAACAACCTCGATGTAAAATTGTTTGAAGGAAATTTATCTGACTAAATTTATGAAGGGTAAGTCATGTTGGAATGAGTAAAAGTAAAATAGGTGGTGGGGTCAGCCGTGGAAACATAGATGACGCAAAAATAGCTAAGAAAAAACTTACCAAACTCTTATAAAACATATTTTGCGTTTTTTACACCTTATTTTAAAAAAAACAAACATTTATTGACTTTTATTTTTATTTCTCAAAATTATAACACCACATTATTATATTAAGTACATAATCATCAAAAAATTATACTCATTAATGGTCATAATCATAATTTTGAGAGTTTGGTTTTGTTTAACAAAAACTTTAAAATAAATAACAAGTACCTAATTAGAGGTAATGTTAATGACAAACTGATCTGTCTCTTTTTTGGATACTGTGGGTGTACAATGTACATGTGTAAGCGTTTTACTTGTACAATATCACACATTAGCACTACTCAGTCCACTTTTTTCGAGAAAGATACTCAAAATGCGTTATTTTATTAACTGTGACAACGTTGACTCTTTTCCCACTCCCGGCCACACCACCTATTTTACTTTTACTCATTCCAACATGACTTACCCTTAATAAATTCAGTCAGATAAATTTCCTTCAAACAATTTTACATCGAGGTCGTTTTGTACTAAAATAGCAATAACTTTTTTGTTAATTAAAACAATAGCAACGTTTTATACCATTTTGGAAACTGCATTAAATGAGCAATGTTTTCAAATAAGGTGCCAGGTTTGCGTGGTATATTTTTTTTACAGTATGTAGAGTCAAAGTTGTTTATAAAAAAATACGATTACCTTTTATGACTTTGAAAACCGTGTTTTTTTTAAACATACAGCATTGCTCGATATTTTTTTTGACTGCGATCAATAGCAGGGCTATACAGGGTGATGCAACATCAAACAAATTCTAACAATATGGATTTTTGTACTGGCGGCACGCAAAAAACTGATCCAAGGTGTCGATTTTCAGCAAATTTATAAAAGTGTCAATATCTCGAAAATTATCGAGTTTTTACTTAGGTCATATTGTGATATTCTGGCCTCTTATGAGCTGACCTATCAGCCTTTTAAGGGATGACGTTGACTTTTGGGACACCCTGTATACTAAATTGACAGATTCTGAACGGTTTATCAGTAGTCGATTGTCCCACCAATAGAATGATACGTCTCTTAATCGCGGGACAATCGACTATTGATGAACCGTTCAGAATCTGTCAATTTAGTATATGTGGAGGAAGCGAAAGAAGTATGTCAGGATCGTAGCACGTGGAGATCCATAGTCTCTGCCTACGCCTCTGGGAGACAGGCGTGAGTATATGTATGTATGTAGTATCTTAGATTAAAAAACAGACTTTAAGATACCTATAGCCTAGGCCTAGGCTATCTGTATAAAGAGCGGAATTTTAACAGTGATATTTTCGTCATTCACATAATTAATTATTTAAAATAACTTAGTATAGTAACAAATTAGTTACAAAGTGATAGTTCGATTACAATGAAAGAGTGATGCAGCATGTAATAATACATATAAGATGTCTGTCACATAGGTAATAATTTAAGTAGTGATATCTAATAGTTTATTCGATATAATTTTTGACTAGACTAACACCCAGTTGCAGAAACGTCCTTTAAGTTTTTAAAACGTCCTTTAACTTTAAAGTCCAATTAAATCGTTGCAGAAAAGCACTTTAAAGTGACGTTTCATGAGACTTTAAAATTTATCTAATGGAATGTCAAATTTACCCTAATGAAATGTCAATGTCGTTTTTTCTTCATTTTTACGTTGCACAAAGCCACATTAGTCACTAAAGTGACTTTATTTTGACGTTTGGTCCCTTCAAATATACTTCAAATCTAATGAGCCAAAAAGCATCCATTAAAACTGATTTTAAATTTATTTTCGGTTATAATTTGTGTATTTGAACCTATTTCAAACAGTGTAGTGACTTAAACAGATTTGTCATCGTTATTATAGCAGAGTAAAATATTTTTGTGCTTGAATTGGAACCAATAACACAAATACTCACTAGCAAAATCTTGCCCATGAGCTCAGCTCGGTCGCAGGACCGAGGCTGGATATACCTAAATCCTCGAAAGAGTCCAGCCACAGCCAAAGATTTAAGATCGAACATGAAATCCTTGTGAATTCTATATTCTATTAGAACCTATCTATCTATGCAGTGTTAAGTATCTCTTTATAAATAAAAAACAGTATTTTAAAATGGTATTTTTAATATTGTATCTAAGTAGGTAATTCATGTTTATAATTATGATTGTTGAATAAAAGTTACTCGACTTGGTGGGGGCACGGCATATAGATCTATTAAATTATCTGCGTGTTGTTAGTGCCTGCACCCCTGGTTCTCTCTGATGATGCATCTGCATATCCACAAAGCGACTTTTCTGTACTTCTATAATACGTAAGGCAATGGTCTCAGGTCAGAAGGTACCCGCTTCGCAGCCTTCCAGTGACTCTGGTCGTAGTAGCATCTAACCTGCCAGTTAAACAGTAACGAATAACGCCTTTTCTTCCCCAGTATATTTGAGGCCACACGTGCGTTGACTAAGTATTTGTTTATCTTCCAATATCGGTATACATTTTAATTACAAAGAGAAACGGTTCTGTAAAAATGGTATTGTTTGTTGATTGTTGTTGTGTTGTGTGTGACATTTCATATTAGCGTTTCGTTATTGCTTAATCAAATCTCAGAATAATGAAGAAATTCTTTGTTTAAAGTCCATTTATGTCAAAGTTTACTATTTTTGCATGATCAAAACGCATTCCTTCACTCACTTCTACTCCTTAGTTCATTCATTTCCTAATGAGCACAGAGTAGATATTTTTAACTGGTCATTACTTAAAGAAGAATTTTCTATGTCTAAAAAAGTTTTGTGCAACAACTTTAAAATAATGGAATCATTAGTCGTAATGACACTTTAGCAAAAGTGACATTTTAATGAAGCTTTCTGCAACTGGGTGTATGTTATTATTAAAATTACTTACTTTATCTTCTTCTGATAAATGCAAACATAACAGCAAAAATCTAAAACTATTAAAGCACAAATATAAACTTATTTTAAATAATTGATAGATACAATTTTATTCTCTTCATGTTTTTCGATTAAAAATCAAATAAAATAATTATATTTTTCAAATGCAGTTAAAAGGCTAAGTACGTTATTGTCTGAAAATATCTTTAAGCTGAAGCAATTTATAATTATGTAAGTACATATATTATTTCCAGATAATATGTGCTATGCTACGACCATTTGCATTCCCATCAGTGCTATTCTATGTGGACCAATAAATACGATTGGTGGATAATCAAACGCATCCATAGCAACGTAGCATTACATATCTCTGCGGTCGCTACACGGTTTCATTATCGTCGTCGATAAACGCGCGTCACGCGTCCCACCAATCATTGCGCCGTATTTATAGCGAATCGCGAAATAGTGGCGTTTATCTACGTCGATAACGAACCCGTGTAGCGGCAGTTGATGGAAAGCACCGTTATTATCACAAAACTATGCATCCTCATCATTCCCGCTATCCTCAGACACTTGTCCATCGCCTATAAACAACTCTTCTGCCGCCATAGTAGGTATTTTAGCCTTATTATTAATCTGTAACACTGAAGCCATAGCCATGCCCGTCCCAAAACTATATACCATAGGTTTTAGACTCTCATCTTCATCTGCCTTGTCTATGGACACGCTATTTCTTTTAGCGGGAAAGTTCTTCTTTCTAGCTACTCTATGGCGTCTGACATCTTTGAGAAGCGACACTTGTTCGTTGTGAAAGTTCTCGAAATCACTGTCGCTGTCTGAAGGAGTCAGCTCCAGATCTTTTTTGCTGAATTTGAAATTTATAGCTTCATTCGTTTGTTTTGCGTCTCCATTCGCGAGATTCACCGCTTGGTGTACTACTTTGTTGACGGTAACCGCTTCTACGTCGCTCAGACCTTCAGACATGCCGCTAGAGTCAAAGTCGGCTTTTTTTGCTGTCTGTACATTGTGCCATTTGTTGACTACGATCACGCCATCTTTCTTAGCTGTCACTGAGATCATGATTTTGCGTTTTCTGTTACCAGTTTTGGCTTCGAAAGTCACATTGAAGACGTCGTTTTCCAGATTTATTTTACTGATTTTTAAAGTTTGTAAAAGTACTTTCTTGTTGAATCTTTTCGATCGTGTCCAAGATTTGATTTTGTAGTCTCTAAAGAGCTTTTTCGGCGGCTTCTTTTTGATAAATTTACTTATGCAACCTTTTTTGTTGGCAGCCTCAACCGTTATCTGTCTGGGAAACTCAGGCATGTGGTTTTTGTATTGTGGCATCGTGTTAACCAATGCTTGCCTCTCCCTTTCTCTCATCAAGTCTTCTCTTTTTACCAATTTCCTTTTCAATTCATTCAGAACTACTTTCGTTGTCTCTCTTTCCTTCTTGCCAGGTGCAGTGGTCACATCGCTGGCTGGTTCGGCTTTCTCATCGTCCTCCGTGCGGACAAAATAAAAAACTTCGTCCTTACTCTCTGGTTCTTTGTCTTCTATTTTCAAAATCACTTCGTTGTCTTCCAAAACCGTTGCTTTTTCTTCGTTATTATTTTGAGCTTTAATTCCATTTTTGATCCCAAATTTCGACTTCAACTTTTTAAGCTTTAACTGCGCGCTTTGCGTCGTATTCAAACTCTTAGTTATACCCTCGATTAGCGCATCAATATCTTTATTCAACACTTCCAAATCTATATCATGTTTATTCAACGCGCAACTATCCAAAAACATATCTAGACTGGAGCATTTGTTCAACGCGATTTTAAGTTCCAAATTAGCTTTAGCTACACCACAATGCACTTCGGAATACATCCAGCTATCATTAATCGCCACACCGGGTTTCTTAACCACATTCACATCCTTGTTACCATAATTCTTAACCAATCTATACATCCTATCTAAAGCTTCATAATTCTCCCTAAATTCGTCAATAATGACGGGTAGTAGCGTGTTGTGTATCCAGAAGACTCGTTCGTTGTGGTTTCTGTAGGTTGCTCTCGCGTGGGGCGGTATGACGTAGTGAGCTGCCGCCAGGTGTTTGAGGAATGTGGACTGCATCACTAGGAAGGCGTGGTGGATTTGCTGTAACAAAATTATGAACATTAGTAAGTATCGCGTATATCCATCTCATGCAGCTTAATACATCATGTATTCGTATGTATACCAAATTGTACATAGTCCATTCAGAGCATTTTGTGTCAAACATAACATACTTACGTTCAGATTTACCTTGGGAATTCTGAGATGAAACATAATAACAAAAGAAGCCTATGCATTAATCCGGGACTTCAGCTCCAGTACGACAACACTGGAGTTCTGGGTTCTAATCCGAGTGGCCCCCTAGTGTCTAATATAGGAGCACAACTCAAACACCAAAGCCATCCGGGCAGATTCGCTTCGCCTTAATAAGAATTCATGTCAGAATTCCGGGATTAAAACTAGCCTATGCGTTAATCCAGGGTCTCAGCTTATAGAATATCGAATTTCATCAAAATCGATCCAGTAGCTTTCCCGTGGAAGTGCAGCAGATACACTCACATATACCTACTTTCCCGTTTATACCTATAACATGTTTCACTACTAACCAGCAACTGCCCCGTATCGCCTTGCTCAGGCAGCTGGCCGTGTAGCCACGGACAGTTGCCGAGCAGCGCGCAGCAGCCGAGGGGAGTGTGACGATACTGGGGTCATGGGTTGTAACACCAGTGCCCCCCTCAGTGTCTAATACCGAGTGGCCCCCTTAGTGTCTAATATACCTACCTATAGGAGAATAACTCGAAAACTAGCATTAAGCTACGTTAATCCAGGGTCCCAGCTTCCTACATACTAAATTACATCAAAATCCGTCCATCCGTTTTCCCATGAAAGAGTAGCATAGCATACACCTCACATAACTTAATGCAGCGTCCCAGGGTCCCAGCTGTCAACTTACACACTGAATTTTATCAAAATCCATCCAACCGTTTTTCCGTAGCATACACCTCACATACATTCATAATTACATAGTTCACTACTAACCAGTAACTGCCCCGTATCCCCACCCTCCGGCAGCTGGCCGCGCAGCCACGGACAGTTGCCAAGCAGCGCGCAGCAGCCGCGCCCGAGCAGCGCCGCCAGCTGCCGCTGCTGCGAGCAGAGCAGCGAGTGGGAGAGGGGAGTGTGATGACATAGGTCCTGGGTTCTAACCCGAGTGGCCTCTTAGTGTCTAATACCGAGTGGCCCCCTTAGTGTCTAATATACCAACCTATAGGAGCATAACTTGAAAACTAGCATTTAGGTACGTTAATCCAGGGTTTAGCTACCTACATAATGAATTTTATCAAAATCGCTGCATCCGTTTTCTTGTCAAAAAGTAGCACACACTTCACATACTTAATCCAGGCTCTCAGCTTCCTACATACAGAATTTCATCAAAATCGATGCATCCATACACCTCACATACCTAATCCATGATCTATCCTTCCTACATACTTACCGAATCCCATGAAAGAGTAGCATACATCTCACATACATTCACAATGAGATTGTTTCAATACTAACCAGCAACTGTCCCGTATCGCCTTGCTCAGGCAGCTGGCCGTGCAGCCACGGACAGTTGCCGAGCAGCGCGCAGCAGCCGCGCCCGAGCAGCGCCGCCAGCTGCCGCTGCTGCGAGCAGAGCGTGATAATACTAGTCCTGGGTTCTAACCCGACTGGCCCCTTAGTGCCTATCTAATACCGAGTAGCCCCCTTAGTGTCTAATAGTACTTATAGGAGCATAACTCGAAAACTAGCATTACGTACGTTAATCCAGGGTTTCAGCTTCCTACATGATGAATTTCATCAAAATCGCTGCATCCGTTTTCTTGTCAAAGAGTAGCACACACGTCACATACTTAATCCAGGGTCTCGGCTTCCTATACAATATATAATGAATTTTATCAAAATCCATCCAGCCGTTTTCTTGTGAGAGAGTAGCATAGGTACACCTCACATACATTCACAATGAGATGTTTCTCTACTAACCAGCAACTGCCCCGTATCGCCTTGTTCAGGCAGCTGGCCGTGCAGCCACGGACAGTTGCCGAGCAGCGCGCAGCAGCCGCGCCCGAGCAGCGCCGCCAGCTGCCGCTGCTGCGAGCAGAGCAGCGCGTGGGTTGAGGACAGGACCTCGGTTAGCGAGTCTCTGTGGGCGTGGAGATTGTGGTGTTATGAATAGGATTGAAAGCGGTTAAGGTTTGCGGGTAAAGAAATAGTATGAAAATAGTGGCCAAAAATTGCATGATTTTGATTTGAATTTTGAATTAACAAAAAACTTGTAGTTCTGGGATAATATAAGGTAGAATCCGCAAAGCTAACTATGCAACAGCAAGAATTAAGTGTGAAAATCAAAAAAGTTTAATAGGGTCCCAGGTAGCACACTGGCTGATTAGATGTCGAATCTGCCTCTTATTTAAGTGTAAAAACGTCATATAAGATGTTTAATGGTTTTCGTACCTTCCATAGGCTGTTATAACGCTTTGAAATAAGTTAGTTAAAAAATGGTTGGTAAAAGGTACATCTAAAATACGTAATTAAGCTATGGGCTGTATACGAGTTCATATTTAGTGTTTTATAACGTTTTTTGCTGTTGAATGGCTGAAAAATATTATTTTATAACGCCAGCTGGTTAACAGTACGGACCAGTGGTGTTCTAACGCTAAAAGCTGGTGTATCATCTTGAATGCATCTTCTATCAAGCCTTTACACTACTTGTGGTTTATTTTAAAACCAATAGCCAGACGGCTGGTTAAAACTGTAAAAGAAATACTTTAAACAACCTGCAGCTGCTTAAAATACGTCAAAGTATAATCTTATTACTCTTGAAGCTGTAAACGTGTATCGAATCGTTTATTTTAACAGCTTGGGTTGCAAAGCTGTTTTGTGTAATTTTACAAGTGTCTTATAATTCTTATAGAAACTTAGTGTCATTTATGCGTACTATTATAAAGATTATCACATCCCGGTAAACCCCCATGAAACTTGTTGCTCTTGATGACTCCCTTTTACAGCTTTTATTCCCAACATTACTATAATCTTTTTTTAAGACTGTATATTAGGTCAAGCGCGAGCAGAAAATATTAATAACGGGTGTTCCGTAGAAATAGTTTTAAAAGCTCCTCTTTTACCTCTTCTCCATACCTACCTACCTATTTAAATTAAATTATTTTAAAATAAAACCAAATTATACTTTGATGAACACTTTTATTATTTATTAACTACATTTCAAAAATGATGTAATTAGGGTACTTAATCGGTAATTATTCAAAGCATATCACAGGATATTTTAAAATTCCTTTGTTCTCTCACTGGTTGGGGACAGTACACAGTTTAGCTTTACTATCTTCAAAAGCTTTCAGAATTTTGATCGGCATCGCATGAGTGAGCTGAAAAAAATAGGCAATTAGTAAGGTAATGTATTATTCCGTTAACGTCATACTAAGCATGAAAGTTACACTTATTTAAATAATAATAAAAATAGTTAATTAATTTGTATTATTTTTACGAGTACATCATTATCACTGCTTTATAGAAATTAAAAAAGTTTTATTTAAAATACGAGTTAAGCTTTTTGTTATAAGTAACACTATTCTTAATTAAAATTAAGGCGGTTTCTGGTTCAATCAAACATTTCTTTATAGGTTATATTTTAGCAATGCTAGTATTTTCTATATTTAATGATACCGGGTAAACGGATTTCATTATTTGCCAGAGGAGCCCCAATATGCTGCATAAAGTAATTGCTGAAATACGATATACCTCCTTAGTCATAAGAACTGCGTATCCCAAAACCTTGTAAAAACTAAAAGTGTAAATGAAAGTATCTTATGCAGAACATAAGCAACCTGTGGCTGATTATTGGTATTCTTTTCGGCAAATAGAATCACAAGATCTTTTTTCAACGAATTAAGCTGAAAACCTTATGGACGCCATAACTAACCTAAAAAATATAGTTTATATCAAATTTTAAAGCCTAAATTCTGCAAAAATATACATTTATTTCAAATAATAACTATGTCTCAACTTAAAATAAGTTCGTAAAAGGGTATTTTATATGATTAAAAGTAAAAAAATACCAAATGATTTTTCAGTCGAAATTTATTTACACATTTCTTTCAATATAATTAAATAATTCTAAAGGCGCATCAATTATTTGTTATTAATTCATATAAACTACACGATAAAGTTGCACTCGCAATCTGAATCCGAACTTATTATTATATTCACTGGTTCAACTTACCGTAACTCCAAAAACAATATTTTATTCAAAATGGATGCACTGTTAAATAATATCAACTTCTTTCTTTTTCTTGTTATGACGTGACGTCTTTGGAAATATTTTAAAAATAATAAATATTTTCATATGGAAAGCTGCAAAATAAGTTGTAATTGGATACCGCGTACGTCAAAAGCTGCACAAGGGCTGGATATGATAATCTTAAGCAGAATGAAACGTTTAGGAAGAGTTTATTGCAGCTTTAATTAAGCCTTTTTTAACGTAAACCACAGCCAATTTTCAGCCATTATAATACCGCAGGCTGGTTAATTTGGGGCCCTTTTTGGCTGAAACAGAGCCACTACAGCTATAATACAGCCAATTTTAATACTATATTGCAGCATTGGTATTCTTATACAGCACTTGTTCAGCGCTTAAGCAGCAATTTTGTGCTACCTGGGGTAACATCTTTATTCATTGTAATTATTATTTCTGACACAAACATGATACGTCTTATTATTTTTCATTCATTTAGGGCCCCACCAAGCACTACATAAGCTGTAGTTTTGAGATAAGAGAAGGTATGTATTCTGTAACCTTTTGTTAATGCTACAGACAAATATACACAAACACAGAGCCACGTAAAACTTATAACACCATTCTTTAGAATCTAAATCTAAAGTTTAGATAAAAAAAATGGTTTAAGTAACCAAAACTCCGAACAAAGCATTCTATTCTATCTATGTATAACACATCTCCTTTGCATCAACTTAAAATAAATGTAAACAAAAAGTCTGTAACACAAATACTCACAGCTCCTTACAAAGCACACTCAGCTCCTTCAGACAGGCCTGTCCCCGTCGGGCCAGCGCGCAGTAGTCCCTCATCACTCCCAGTAGGACCCGGAGAGTGGACCCTCGCGAGATGGAGCGGTGGGCGAGGCGCAGGGCCACTGGGACCGTGGCGAGGGTGAGCAGGTAGAGCAGGGTCGAACGCTGCAGGCTGGATGGGGAATGGTTTGGTTTAAGTAACCGTCTAGTACAGGTTCATTACAGATTTGAAGATGAAAGAAAATAAATAAAAAAATATTTAGTGCTGCACAAATATACACACAAGCAACAATACAATTTAAATACAGAACAATAGAAGTTTGATAGTTTGTGGAAAACTTAAAAGTTAACTTTTTCTCGCATACAAAGTGGCGCCACTAGCGGAAACTATCTAATACAATATATGAAACTTTTGAAAGATAATGTATGCAGATAATAAAAGAAAACCAAACCTTATTTCGTTTTTGTAAATTATAAAACCCTTACAAGAGGCTCTGGAATAATGATAATAATCTCTACCAAGACTGGAGGATTTGATGTAATTACCATGCTTTGCAACGCTTTGTCTAATCATATAGCCGTATTTATAACCAATCGCGATAGTGAAGTTTATCTACGTCAATAACAAACCCGTGAAACAGCAGCGTGTGCCAGCCCCCGTGCGCGCCGCCCGCCCCCCGCCACACCTCCTCAGAAGACGGGGCTTCCTGTTACGAGTAGTGTCTAATATAGGAGCACTAATCACAAACCAAAGCTAGCTGAGTAGATGTATCGGCTTAAAAGGTGTTCCGCAATTAAAAGTAGCCTATGGGTTAATACAGAGTCTCAGCTACTTAACCCTCTACTGCATGAATTATGAAGGGATTGAGATAAAAATTATTTTTTACTTGAATATCGTTTAATAAGGGATAATAACAACATTTTTAAGTAAAAAAAAAATTTAGCTTCTTTATTTTAGAAAAAAAAATTAGGAGCCAGAAATGGCTTCGTATGCACTGGTACTTGGTATATCTATGCCATTTATGGCTTCCCATGCACTACATAGACAGATATCAGTTTTTGTGAAAATATTTCATATAATTAATTTTCTGATTAGACATACCAAAACTATAAACTTTTCATAATTGGATTGAAAAATGGTTAATTCTGTTTGTTTCTATCAAATTCAAACACAGCTAAAGCAGGTCCTCATCTCTACAGGTACAGTTTAACGTTTTTTTGGGATGGTCCAGGAGATTCGTGTCTACCTGTAAGATTGTCTGTTCTGCTAGCATTTGATAACATCCAGGAGTCTCCCTTGCCATCTATCCTGGCATATGGTAGCTGGACTACTGCAGGAGGCAAATAAATACTATCACAATTCCTGAATTGCTTTATTACAGCTCTTTTTTCGGATCAGCAATTTATCAGTGACAAATTATTATTAAATCAGAACATATATGTATATTTAAATAATACAAGTAAATTTAGTTAATTAGTAAATTTTAAAATTTGTACAATAAGTCATTAGTGAAATTACGTAAGGAGTCAACATCAGGTATTGTATTTTTTCAGGTATAAATAAGCGAAGAATTTGTTCTGAAAAGATAGGTTAAAAATCTAGTTAGTATGTACGAGTGCATAGGAAGCCATTTCTGGCATACATATTATAGCCTCAACGCATAGGAAGCCAGAAATGGCTTTCTCAGATAATTGAGAAAATAAGATATATAAAACTAATAATAATTAATTAATTGACAAGTTCCAGAAAATATAAGGTATGCACAAAAGGAAAACATTTTTTTTACTACCAACAACGTACTTTTTATATTTTTTGCAGAATTTCAAAGTTTCAGAAAAATCACATTCACAGAAAGCAATCATTGCACCTGGGATAAGTTGCGATTATATTCGCTGATGACACATACCATGGACAAAAAAAATATGTTTATATACAAAGAAGTGACTAAAAGTATAGCGATATCATTTTTTAAATATTTTTTTTTGTTTGGGTAGAATAAAATATTAAATTCCAAGAGCCATTTATGGCTTCGTATGAAGTAAAGGGTTAAATACTGAATTTCATCAAAATCGCTCCAGTCGTTTTGCCGGAAACCTTAAAAGGGTCTTAGCTTCCTATATACTGAAATCCATCAAAACAAGACCTTAGGCATAGCGCGAAATTGCCAAGCGGAGCTCGCAGCATACAGCTTATTTATTTATTAATGAAGCTTATGAGTATACACCACCAGCTTATGACTATATAACACTAACCTCCTAGGACACCCGGCGAGGCCGGCGGCGACGGCGCCCGCGCAGGCCGCGCGCTCCCCCCGCGTGAGCCAGCCCCCGCGCGCGCCGCCCGCCCCCCGCCACACCTCTTCAGGAGACGGGGCTTCTTGTTCCACCTGGGAGATTAAATGGCGGTCAGTGTCTTGAGGCTAATGGTATTAGCGTGAAGTTGAAATCAGGATTTCCAGAGTCATGCAGGTATTTGACAGATGTATAAGGATTTGGATAGTTTTTATCGGGAACAGTTCAGTAATAATCCTACCTTAGGTTAGGCTAACAAAATCTCTTAACAATGGCCTGGTCCTTTTTGAAATTAGACATTGACAAAACCTATAATTAATCATATTTTTATTTATAATATACATATTCAACTTAGTGTGATAGTTTATAACTAGGAGTGATAAAATTGTGCACAATCTTACCTCTATGCTATCTTCTCTGAAGAGTAGACCACTTTCCAAGATGTCCACAATGTGCTGTGTACTGTGAAGTAGCTGAAATATTCAAAAATATACTTTTGTTATATTTGACAGTAGGCCAATAATGTACTTAATTAACTTGGGCAAGAAACAGTCATGTATATGTCGCAGGCAACTGGTTTAATCTCCTGTTTGATTGAACCACTAGCCCGTTCATTGGATGGCGCTGTTCAGTTGTATGACTAGGCCGAACGTTGATTGTACAAGCGTCACAAAACGTCCAACTAGTTAGCTGACTTAAAATCAGTAAGGTGGTGAATAAAACAAATATGGCGTCTAACAGCTAACAGCTGACACAAAAAGCACCTATATTGTTAGTTTTTTGCAAATAAATATGCTTTAAAGTGCGTTATTTGTGTTAAAATAGTGTGACAACATGGATTTACCTATTATTACGCCGCGAACGGATAGTTTCAAAGAAAAAAAAGTGGCGAAACTGGATAATTATGAACAACAATATGAAGGTACGTTTATTGTTATTGTTTAGTTAATTTGTGAGATAAGAGCTTTGTAACATAGTCTTTATGTTGACTCTTCCCTGGTGATGTTCACCCTAACCAGACATTACAAAGTTGCTATACTATATCCCATTCAACGACTTCGCTGAATGACGTTCAGTCAAGACGTCGAACGTTACAATCAACGACTTGACGAGTTGTCCTTTAGTCATACAACTGAATAGCGCCATCCAATGAACGGGCTAGTGGTTCAATCAAACAGGAGATTAAACTAGTTGCCTGCGACATATACAAATAAATTTTACATATAGATAGTGATATTATTATAGACCTATAGTGCTGACAAACTTATCTATCATCGGTCAATTAAACCTCATAGAACTCTTGCTATATTTTACAAAGTATAAAACTAATTTCTCACCACATTAGGCCTAAGTTTAATGGCTATCCATTTTCTTGAAAGGATTGGGGGCGAGAAGTCCTGTTTCATAAACAACGCCATCTGGAAAGTAAAAAAAAGAATACTGCATTTCTACATTTAGGTTCAATAAGTTGTTTTTGTGCTAATTCCAAGTTTTAGAACCTACCTCCTAATACCTTGAATGTAAAATTTCATTTCCAATAGACAGAGCGCTTTTTGGTGTTTCGTAGTGGTTAATGACCCTGACTACTGAGCCGAAGGTCCCGGGTTCGATTCCCGGCTGGGGCAGATATTTGTTTAAACACAGATATTTGTTCTCAGGTCTTGGATGTGTCTGTGAAATGGCAATAGGCCCGCCCCCTATTACATTGGGACTAACATAAACACTGGCGAAAAGTGGGTGCAGTAATGCACCTCTGCCTACCCCGCAAAGGAGTACATTAGTACAAGGTTAGAGTGTTTATATTTATATTATTTATTAAATTAACTCTAGTTTCATCAAGTTCCATGAAGCAATTGCTCTCCTTTTCTTCTTTGTTTTCATGTGTCGTGGGGGTCTTCGCAACTATATTTACCGCCCGGTATGACTAATACGGACCAACATTTGATAAATTCATGAAAATATTGAATGGCATTCCTAAGTGAATATTTACTAACCTCTGCCGCCGGTGTCGATTGCGAAATCTTCTATAAAAAGGTGTTATTTTTACTGCTTATTAACTGGGTGTTTCAGGGCCAAGCATTGGCATAAACACTTCTTATTAGTTTTATCAAAACTCTCAATGATTAGTTAGTCATTTTAATAGTTCATATATTTTGTGTTGTGTACTTCGTCTACTATTGATAAAGTAGGTAAAAAGGCAGTTCAACCGTAACTTTTCGTACTCGATTCATTTACTTACCACATTTATTTTAATCACAATCAGATTCTATTTAATTAAAATTAAAAATAACTTTTCCGACTTTTTGTTCAATTTTGGTTGAATGGCTCTTTGCCGTGTGTGACTAACACGGCTAACTGGGCCAGAGTCACGTGACCAATGCTCACAGTATTGGAAAGCAGTCGTTACGGTTATTTTAGACTATTTACACAGTTAAAACCTGAAACAGACTTTTTGTTTTCATTTCACATGACGATGACAACTTACATAATGACATTGACATATGAGTGAAAAGTGACATGTGATTGATATTATTCTGTGGTAAAGTTATGTACGGCCGTGTTGCTTAGGAGATGATTTGAAGTTATGTAAGTGGTCATAATCATCATCATAGTAGAATGTATAGTCCTACAAAAAAAGTACTAGGCGGCAAGGCGTTTCTTACGGCATCGGTTGCAGACCAAAGTGAGTCCGTTGCAGTTAGATCACAACGGATGATTTTCTACTTCGTGTTTACATTCGCTATTCAGATATAATCTCAGCACGCTCTTCCGTGGCAGGGAACATTCATTTATATTTACCTATGGTAATGGTATGGCAATTTTCTCTGTAGGTATTTACCTAATGAAGAGGCATAGTTTGCATATTAGGTATGCACTGTTTACAAAGAAGTGGGTTCAAACGAAAAAAGGATGAAAATAAAAGAAATTTTTTGGTAACAGTAATAAAAATTTATTAAAAAATTAAGTACCTGCACAATAACCTAACTAACTACCTACTTAATTCACCAGCACCAAAAGTCACATTTATCTTCATAATTCATAATACCTAGTGTACTACCTACCTAAACAAACCATCAGCCTATGGGTTCCTTGTTCAAAACTTTGGAACTTAGAGTTATTATAACATAACTTAGTGAGATACTTAAATGCAAATATAAACAATTATCTATAGTAAGCGTCCTTCTACATATAGACATCGCATTAAGTATTCACACAAAGTGCGTCCACGTCATCAGCATAACCGACGCCGTTTCTCCATAAATTTATGACAATGCGGTTGGTGCGATGCATACGATACCGATAGGTTGACGCTTACCTCTAGTATGAATCTACAAACAATCTTCAATCACAAACCTTCTGCAGTAGAAAATGAAATTTACGTCATATTTAAGGTCACAGCACATATAAGCGTAACGTAAACGGATCGCCTCTTTTTCTTCTATCAACCAGTAGAACTCAAGCTCGTGAACGACGATCCGTTTACGTTACGCTTATGTATCTGTATGTGCTCTTGAACGTGACATACATTTCATTTCATACTGCAGAAATTTCTCCTGCAGAAGTTTTGTCCTTTGAAACGCGTGGCGCATCATAATTTAGCCTTGTTATCGAGTCCGTCCAGCCCGTACAGCAGGAACTGGTGCACGTACGTGGCGAGCCGCTCCGGGTACGACACGTGCACGTCGTGGTTGCCCGCCACCTTGCGTACCCTGGGAGATACAATAGAATATTAATATTTCTTTATTGAACGTCACGTAATTAATCAGACTAAAAACATACGCAGTGAATAGCTTCTCCATCTAGTCGTCTTTTCACGGAGTGGATTTCAAGTATTGAAATATATCAGCTGCTAAACCGAGATAAACGTTTTTCGTCACTGGAAATTAACCTAGATAGCTTGTGGTCTAATGTGTCTTAAAATGGTGGCACGAATTCAAAATGGCGGCGCAACCAAAATGGCGGGATAGTTACCTACTTTATAATAAGCCGTAATTAAACGCCTTGCTAAGTTAAATTCACTATTTCCTCTCTATCTCTAAAAAATAAATAAAAATAGAGTTTTCACCTGTAGTTTTTAGCGGGATACGCGGCTTCATCCAGCGCAAACGGGGTCTTATCATAATAACCATATTGAAGCGAGGTTTCTGCTACTATAGTGAGTGTCGGCGTCGGCATCGCAGTGAAGAGTTTTTCTTTCTGTTCGACTTTATACATCGGATCTGGAGGTACGGAGATTACCTCAAGTATTCAGATGTATCTGCCCTCTAAATTACTTGAAATAAATGTTATCTCAGCACTGGGAATTATATCTGTGCCTCCAGAATCTAACTTGTGGTTTCTTAATTCTGAATCCTGCATGGCGGGATAGCAGAGGTGGTGCCTCCAAGATGGCGGCCAATTAAATACGTTTAACTTTTATACCCACCTGTAATTTTTAGCGGGATATGCGGCTTCATCCAGCGCAAACGGAGTCTTGTCATAATAACCATATTGAAGCGAGGTCTCCGCTACTATAGTGAGGGTAGGCGTCGGGAGCGCGGTGAAGAGTTTCTCTTTCTGTTCGGCTGACAGTGGCGGTGTTGTGCTCATCTTGATGCGCTGGTCGAATGTGTATCTGGTAAATATAAATAAATATAAATATAAATATGTGGGGACATCTCACACACGGCCATCCGACCCCAAGCTAGGCAGAACCTGTGTTATGGGTGTCGGACAGCTGATATATCTACACAAATACATAGATAGATAGATACTAAATATAAATATCAACACCCAAGACCCGAGAACAAATATCTGTGTTTAAACAAATATCTGCCCCAGCCGGGAATCGAACCCGGGACCTTCGGCTCAGTAGTCAGGGTCACTAACCACTACGCCATTCGGTCGTCATAGGTATCATCTGGTAGGGGACGGAGTATTCATTAGCAAAATAGTAAATATGTAGTATTTACACTGTACAGTTCGGTCCAAACAACTACAATGTTCCTGAATTTGGCTGCGATTACACTTATGTACTTTGTCAAAGTAACCAACTGTAATTTTTTTAAAGAATCAATAGGCGATATGTTGGTTTGACAAAGTACAAAAGTTTTATCACAGCCAACTTCATAAATATTCAAGTTGTTTAGACCGAACTGTACAATGAAGGGTGTTGCAAACTTATTATAATATGCGTCTGTGTGACTGTACATGTACAGATGGCGCAGTGGCTCAGACTGCTATGCCAAGGGTTCTGAATTTGAGCCGATATTTTTTACATAAATATTTTGTTCTCGGCTTCGCTATAGAAGAGTAATCATTGCTTTTTTGTCATAATTATCAGCCAATCGAAGCGATCAATAATCGAAGGCTGCTGAACAAGGGCCTCTCTCATAGTGCAACACAATTCTATCCTGGTCCTTCCTCTGCAGTCGGTCGGTGGGAAGCCCCCCAGCCCACCACTCACCTGATCATCCCACCCCCCGCGGGCTCCGAGATCCTCTCCAGCACCACGTGCGCCGCCTCGTCCGTCAGACCCCGAGTGGTTTTCAACATGTCTATGGCCTGGAATAACATATTTATTTTTTAGTGAGCATAAATATATTAATATATGTATTTATCCTCCCCATTGTACAAAAACATAAATTAAATAGTTTATGCTCATTGTTCACGATTGTATTTGTATCTATCCGTCGAAGGCGTAGTCAGATTTGATTCGCAGTTCACAAGCACTTTAAGCAACTGCTAAGCTATGAGTTAGCTGACACCCTGGATTAACGCATAGGCTACTTTTTATCACGGAATTCCCATGGATAAACTTTTTAAGGTGTACGTACATAAATTAAACTAACCTTCTCTTTAGTGTAGAGTGGTGCCGTTTCCTTTGGCGCGTTGAACTTGTCGTATTTGTTGTAAAACTTGGTAAAGTATTCGTGGTACCTGAAATTTTTATAAATACGAGTTTAGCTTATTATAATAGGTATCTCTGCCGCTCTGCAAAATCGAGGTCTAAATCGGTCATAAATACAACCTGAGTAGAGGGACGCCATTTTCTGACTTTCTTTACAGTGTACAGTCTGAGTCAAAGAAAACTGATATCTCTTAGAATCATAATAATACACTACTGGCCTCACGCTGAAATGAGTAGGTTCCTGTGGTGATGTACCGACGACGTACTGATGCCACGCTTCATAGTAAGTATCAATTAATTCAGTTCAGTTAGTCCAGCTAGCCTAACACGGGGCGCAAGACGCCCACTACAAAACGTGACAAAAGTTTTCCGTCGCGCTCGTTCTCGACGCCGCGCGTCGCAAAACTTTTGTGACGTCACAAGGTCTAGTAATGAGGTGCATACCAGCTGGCGAACTGGTCGGGCGCCACGCTGAACAGCATGGGAGTCGGGTCCAGCTCCACCACTTGCGTCATCTCGTCCGGGTACGACAGGTTGTAGATCTTACCTGGAACATTACATTTACAGATATGTTTACTTTTACATATCACGCTAGTTTTTCTAAGTAGGTTGTCATTCAAGATAAAAGTAGCCTATATTATGTTATTTGCTGCCTATGTGTTATTCGGGGGTGTCAGCTTACTACATGCCAATTTATTTTCCCGTGAAAGAGTAACTAAAGTCCATCTATCCATATAAGTATACTTACAAATGTTACAAACTAAAACGTTTAAATAATACAATGAAAAAGATCCATTGAGAAAATAACCAAACTACTCCTTATCAAAAATAACTGACTTAATTACGCCTTCTGCAATATTTTAGTAGGTACATGGAATGGAGCACCAGAATATTACCAACTAGAAACGTAAATATTTTATTAAAATTTTCCATTAAATGTTTAAAAAAATTGGGGCTATTTGGTGTCTGCATTTTGTAAGAGGAACTGTTTCTTTGCACGTGAGTGTATTAGGAAGTGTGGAAATTTCGCTAAATACCCAATTAATAGTGATATAGTGAAGTCCGCGGGGAAGCACTGGATGCGGGCCGCCTCCGATCGGACAAGGTGGAAATAATTGGGGGAGGCCTATGTCCAGCAGTGGACGTCCTATGGCTGAGATGATGATGATGACCCAATTAAAGTATCGGTTGCAAATTTATTAAATTTGCAACCGATACTACACCGTCACTAAAAGACATGCATCCAAGAATCCTTACATGGCCAAGAAAGATAGGTCAAGCTAGAGTTAATAAGCTAGTAATTCTGGCTATAAACACACACTTACCAAGCAGAGTCCCCAGCGAGTGCCCCACATACACAAACTTCTCCCACCGGAAGTGCTTGACAACTACCCGCAGCGAGTAGACCAAGTCGTAGGCGTTCAGCATGAGGCCGGGCGGGAACGGGTCCGAGCGACCGTTGCCGGGGAGCTCTAGGCCTGCGAATAATGATTTAAAATGTTAAGGGCTTGTTTCACAATGTCTGGGTACTGGCTACCTGTGGGATAAAAGACATGTTGTCACTGTCTAAAACATGAATACAGCGAGTGACAGCATGTCTTTTATCCGAGAGGTAGCCATTATCCAGACATTGTGAAACAGACCCTAAGTCAGCCCTGAAGATATCGACTAAACTAAATGGATAAGCCCCTGGCGAGAATGGCATAACCTCCGACCTCCTTAAAGCTGGAGACCTGCTCTCAAGAAAATCAAGCCAGGAATCAGTACTAACTGCATATCATGCTTACGTTGTATCCACACTAAGATATGGGATTATATTTTGGGGCAACTCAACAGACAAAGGGAGTGCATTTAAAGCTCAAGAAAGATGTGTCCGAGCAATTTTTAGACTAAAGCAAACTGATACATGCAAACCACATTTCACAAAACTTAAATTGTTGACATTACCAAGCTTATATATTTATGAAGTTGCAGTATTCGTCAAATCGAATTTAAATAGATTTACAATGTTAAAGAGTAGAAGGCATGAACATAAACTATGTGCATTCTCGAGGAGGACAGCTCTCTTACATAATAGTATATTTGGAATGTCTACAAAAATCTTTAACCACTTACCGCAAGATATAAGAGAGACGAATAATATGATACAGTTTAAAAATCAATTTAAAAAACTTTTAGTAGAAAAGACATATTATAATGTACTTACGTGAATTTTTTGCTGACTAGCTTTGTATTTTGTAATTTTATTATTAATAATTTTATTATTAATGGTATGCATGCACCAAATACTCATGTAATAGGTTCTACCTTTTTTGGCATAAGATTTATTTGCCTAATCTTGTAATGCATAGTAACGTTTGGTCAAAGTCTCGTTACGCCGAAAATCGTATGGCATAAATCTCGTTTAGTAAAAAGTTTTTTCGCATAACATTGTTTAGCCTAATAATGGTATTGCCAAATCTTGAATAGCCTAATAATGCTATGGCATAGGTTTATACAAAGTAATAATATTCGTTTGGCTTTAACTTTGACGGAGCGTCTCCCTACATAGCGCAAACTGGTGCCTTGTATTGTTTCCGCTGTTTGGAAAACGCTCCGCTCCGCTTCGCTGCGCTCCGCTTTGGTTTTGATGAACATGTGCACCTAACACGCTCCTCCTCGCTTTGCTCGTCATCGCACCTATTTTTAGGTTTCGATCTCATGGGGTTTGTAATAATTATATTGGTCGTTAACTTTCGATTTTTTGATCATACAATATCGTGATTTTCGGGATGTAGGAGAAAAATACCACAATTTGTACATTTACTACATACTTAATATATTATTTATTAAGAAAACATTAGGATAAACAATATTATACATAGGTATAGACGAACATAAATTTGAGCAAACGAAACTTAGGTGTTTAAAGATTGTGCCTAAAGAGTTTTAGACGAAACGAGCCTTATGCCACATAAGACTTGGCAAAGTGATGGTTCGGCCAAAAAAGTTTAGACCATACGAGTTATGCGAAATGAGTTTTGGTCAATAAAGATTATGCGAGATGAGCGGAACCCCATGTAATAATATTTGTACGCCCCCAAAGGGCAGGATGTAGCTGTGCTTATAATTTGTAATAACTTGCCATTTACCTACATTCATGCAAATAAAAATATTCTATTCTATTCTATTCTATTCTGGTAGTAGACCACTGCTGGAGGAACTATGGGGGATGTTTGATAAAGCTATCCATGAACCATAACCCTCCAGTCTTGGAGGAGGCCCATGTTCTACAGTGGGTTGTGCGTTTGCATCTTATAATTGGACGTAGTTACGCAGAAAGGACTCAACCCACACAAACCTAGTTCTGAGATATAGACGTTTAAAGTTCTAATCGGTATTCTTCAGCAATGAAAAGCATCTTATATGTGGAAATTATCTTAAATTATGCATATTTATTGTTATTTTACTATTGCAAATCATGGTGTAGCTATAACGAATATTTATTGAGTTATTAATGAAAATATGCACTTGGATCCTTTCTCCTAAATTGCTTTTTCTATGCAAGCAGGGAAATTCAAAGTTTCGCAGAAAGGATCCAACCAAATATTTATTTTTGTAAAATATTTTTTTTAATAACAATATGGTTTTTAAAGTAAAATATTTATATTGTAGACACAAGACATTACTTTTTTACACAAAATAAAAATTATATATCAAAAGTAAACCTATTATTAAATATTTTATATTGAAATGTAATCAGAAATAACATTTCACATCTATATAAAAATTTAACCGGAACTATATTCTCAAGCGCAAAACTCTGGATCAACTTAACCGATTTTGATATTTTTTTTACAAAATAGAAGCCTACGTTTTCAGTGAGTATCTACGACCCGTTTGTATCCCATAATTTTCAGGATAAAGCATTTTGACGGGAAGCAAACCTCATAGAAAAAAGTTGGGCATGAATAAAATTCTAACCGGAAATGTGTTCCCAAGAGCAAAACTCTGGAACAACTTAACCGATTTTGATATATTTTTTTACGAAATGGAAGCCCACTTTTTTAGTATGTGTCTACGTCCCGTATTTATCCCATAATTTTCTGGATAAAGCAATATGAACATAAGCAAACCTCAAAGGATAAAGTTGGACATAAATAAAATTCTCTTTTACTCTAACTTCACTTCATCATCCTCGGTATATTGCAATCCTATCCTCCTTTTTATGCCTCCGTAGGATATCCGTCGTTCCTTGTGCTTACCATACGATCGCTGAAAAGTGGGATTTCAGCGATCGTATGGTCCGTATCACTTCGACTTTACTTTTGGGTTGGATATTAAAATTTATGTCTAGATGCAGAATAATTATAAATCTCATAATCATTAACCATCATCACGACCCGTCACATCTCCACTGCCGGGGCATGGGTCTCCTTCCAATGAAGGAAGGGGTTAGGCCTAGTCCACTAATCTGTCCCAGTGTGGGTTAGTGGACCCCAACACAAGCAAGCTTGTGCTGACAGAGTTGACGGGTAATTGGGCAACCCGACTGTCAGATGTTTTCAAGCCGCTCGAAGGTCTCTGACTAGGCTTAACGACAGCTATCGATTTTATTATGATCATAATGATTACGATTATGCTTCTTGACATACATCAAGATCTGGATAATAATATACAAGATGCTCCTGGTTTATTGAATCTGCATCCAACTCCTCAGATGCAGACTGGTTTAGAGATCTTTAAAAACTTCGGCAATGTGGTCATACAATCTTACAAGTCAGTCTTCCATAGTAACAAGAAGATTTCCTGGGGTTTGTTGCAAAGTATATTTGATTCTTTCTATAGATCCTTCATGGCAGCCGCTGTTTGTTTTCTCCAAGATATAAATAATAAATAAATAAATAAATAAATATGTGGGGACATCTCACACACGGCCATCCGACCCCAAGCTAGGCAGAACCTGTGTTATGGGTGTCGGACAGCTGATATATCTACACAAATACATAGATAGATAGATACTAAATATAAATACCAACACCCAAGACCCGAGTACAAATATCTGTGTTTAAACAAATATCTGCCCCAGCCGGGAATCGAACCCGGGACCTTCAGCTCAGTAGTCAGGGTCACTAACCACTACGCCATTCGGTCGTCGTATATAGAATCAGACTAACAGCGTTGGTCCTTTTTTTAAATTACGTTTGATATTTTGTTCACAAAGAAAATACTCGTACGCAACTCGTGCTTCTTTAGTCTAGTTAGTTCGATGTTAAGTCTTCCTTGGAGAGTTGATCATATGCCATGTTCCTTTAGACATCCATTCTTTCTTTAAGTGTTCCTTGTGCATTATTATTTCTTCGCAACTTTTTTAAAACATGTCTTTAATGCCAGTGCAGTTATCTTTGATTGAGGCGCGTCGCCCACACTTAGTAGGTTGATGGTATTTGTTGTGGATCTGGATAGGTACTAAGTTGTCTTCTGACTTCTGGGTCCTGCAGCTTATTTACAGCGACATCTTTGGCAGATCTTGTGGCCTGCTTCTGAGCTCCCGCTATCGTCAAGCAGATTTTTCCAACGACTAAGTGGTGATCACTCTTGACTTTAGCAACCCTTCTTAAGTATTTCTAACATCTAGAAGTGAATGTCTTCATTTTCGAATAATCAAAATGTGGTCGATTTGGTTCCCGGTCCGACAGTCGTGTGAGGATCAAGTCACCTTGTGACATTCCTTTGGAGTTACCACCACCGAAAAATTGCCATTAACAATCCTTAGGCATCGTCGCTCGCTTATCAAATCGGGCGTAACTTGTATGAATCTGATAGATGTTTGAGAGTCAAGCGACGCTGCTTATGGATTGTTAATTGCTAATGTGACTTGCCCACACTAACATACGGTGCCGATACATGGACGATGACCAACGAAACTGTGCACCGAATCAGAGTTCCACAAAGAGCTATAGAGAGAGCCATGTTAAGTATTTCGCTTAGACGTATTCCCAACGTGGTGATCCGTCAAAAGAAGAAAGTGTTCAACGTCGGTATGCGGAACTGAAATGGGAGTGGCAGGATACTTGGCTCGTGGGGGGACGGAAGGTGGAAAAATGCGGTGACAGAATAGTGGCCAAGAGACGGAACAAAAACAGTTTGAATCCTTTCTGCCAAATAAAATATGAATTGTTTTATTAAAAACTTATCTCTTTACTCAACTCAGACAGTTTGAGTCCTTTCTGCTAAATACAAATTGACTTCTTTCAATCAATAAGTATTTCGCTAAAACGACTCAAGACGGTTTGAGTCCTTTCTGCTAAATACAAATTGTCTTTTTTCAATGAATAAGTATTTCTCTAAAACGACTCAGACGGGTTGAGTCCTTTCTGCTAAATACAAATCGTCTTTTTTTAATGAATACGTATTTCTCTAAAACGACTCAGAGCGTTTGAGTCTTTTATGAAAAACTAAATTTTTCATGGTTTCATAGGAAATGCGTTTCTGTAAAAGGACTCAAACAGTTTGAGTCCTTTATGTGAAACAAAAAAATGTGTGTTTCATACAATGTGGGTTGGTCCCCCACATCAAAAAAGTATGTTGTAGTTGGTTTTTTACTGTGTTTGTTTTCTTGACAGGTAGACCCTACATTAAATAGCATGTTCTAGTATATAACTCAATTTTGACCAAGTTGTGGATTGAGGCCTTTCTGCGTAACTACGTCCAATTAAGGAAATTAGATATCAGTTAAATAGACAAAGGCTGTCAGCCTCAAAAGATTAGTGTATAATACTTAAACTAGTATTTCATAGGTTGCTGGTGCAATCTGGCTCAAAGGACCATTTTTTAAGGTCCTACTCAATGAATAAATTCTGATCGGTATAATACAAATAGAAAGAAGATTTTAACATGAATAATTTATGTAAATCCAAATTGGATTTAGTTCAATACCTATTGCAATCAGGATAAAGATAGAACAATCTTATCATACAAAATTGCTATCACCAAACCATATTGATAATTCCGTCGGCTGATTTTTGCTCCACTAAAATTATAATCGAATCAAGATCAATGTTCAAGGAGCAGACACAGTGTTATCTGAAGTTATTTGTTTGTGTATAAAATTTTACTACTAATGCACACTTGCAAAAAAGCGAGTTAATGTTACTGTTGCCTATAGGAAATCTCTATCTATCTGCTATCAAAGGACAATAAATTAGATCTTAAATTGACTTTATTCTAAAACTCCTTTATGTGTCAAGAAGTCATGTATGAGGTTTTCTACTTTTCTTTTACTTTTCATTTTTCTACTTTAGCTCAAACGAAATGATATATGACACTGGAATCATCCAAAATCGAACTCTTTATGATCATAAAGACTACTACAACCTGCTACAACTAACCAATGTAAATTTTTTTATGAGCATTCTGCAATTAAAATTCATCTTCTCTTTATGATAATTCTTTTCATATATTTTTTCTGTTTTGGATGTTGCACCAATGAACAACATCTCTTTCATTTCATGGTTAACCTGACTAAAACTGACCAATATAATAGAACTTCCTGGGCAGCAGCTTCAGCAGTGGCCGGAAGGTGGCGGCGGAGTCCACGCGGCCGTGCACCAGCAGCACCGGCGGGTCGAAGCAGTCGCCCCATGCTACTACTGCAAACATAACATTGACATGACAAGACTGACTAAGGGTATCTAGAATCTAGCTGTACAGGTTTCCTCACAATGTTTTCAAAGTTTTTGACAAAGCCAATGGTAAATTTTGAGCGGTGGTAGCTCAGTCGGGTAAGCACCCGCTTCTCAAGCAAGAGATGCTAGATATGTGAACCCGCAGTGGACCAGTGTGGTGGGAAATGGTCCAAGCTTAGGAAGGCAGTTTAGACCCTGGGGATATGCACAAAGGTTTCACTCGAGAGAGCCAGGTGCAGGTACTTACACCTCCATAGAGAATAGAATAGAATGGTAAATTTAATACTATCAATTCCCTTCAGTATAAATAATAGTTTTTTCATGCAAATATTTTACACAAATTAACTAATTTATCTTCATTCAATACTCTCAGATACCATAGATAATTTGTCGCTTGGTGATGTAGGAATAAGTACCTATTAGACAATTTGGTGAATGAATTATTTCGATCTTGATATTTTTATTATTATTCTTTCTTGCAGCTTGCTAGAATTTTAGGTTATGCTTATGGAAACAGGTACAAAGTTCGATAAGGTCAAAGACCTAGCGCAAACTTTAAAAACATAGGATGTGAGTAAATATAAGGACTTACTTGATAATCTTCCCCACGGTGCTTCGATAAACCACTCTTTCTCATTTAAAGACATGTTTCCTATTGTTTTACTTACTAAAAATGTACTTTAACAACGTCCAAGTAATGATAAACCTAATAATAATCACGATTCACCATTTCACGGAAAGATTACTTAAAAAATAAAGTTTTAATGAGTTCCGAATCCATTCCATAACTTTTTTGACACTTTTGTTGTCTGACAGATTCAGATTAATACAAAACGTCAGAAACAGCTGCTGATTCGACATGCACTAGTGATGTGAATCATTGATTTGTGTAGCCACAAAATTATGGCTGTATTATACAAAGCTTCATTGAAATTTACGTAATAATATATTATAATTACCTAGGTATAATAGTGGCATAGCATGATAGATATTCCACTGTAGATACCTACTTGAAAAGTGTAAATAAATTTTAACAGGGCATTCAACTAGGTACTTACATACTTACCTACATCGTTTAGAATTTGGGAAGTAGAATTTTTAAGACTCAATAGAAATAAGGATTTATTTAATAAGATTATGAATATATAACTAATACAATTTAACACAAAACTTATAACTAGATAAAATTAAATAAGCACTAATAACTAACTAAATTATTAAACTAACCCCCTTATTCATAGAAAAGTTACAAGACGTTTTAACTAATAAACTGTTTTGTCCCTCTCTGTCAAAGAACAAATTGTTCTTTGTCGGAGAGGGACAAAACAGTTTATTAGTTAAAACGTCTTGTAACTTCTCTATGAATAAGGGGGTAAGTATTTAAGTACTTACCTATTCTATTTAGGTTCATATTAACGGCGGCGGTTCAGTGCTTTTATGAAAAGTACCTAAAAATACATAGGTTATAAATAATAATAATATACATGTACGTAGGTACCTAGTTAGGTACATAATATCAGAAACCATAAATTGGTAAAAAATTTACGGCAACGATAGGTACATAGAGGTATACCTACTTACATAGATACTTTTGAACCTTTCAGCAAAGTGAGAACGAAATAAAACTACTATTTTCATCATTTGTATTATGATTATATTTATCAGGTTCTTTAAAGGTTTTTAAGATAGGTAATTTTACTAACTAATTCCTGTCACCAAACTCTTAATAAGCTAATAATAGCGATATAGGTACTTACTTAGTAAGTTTAAAATACTTTGAAGATATTTTAATTATGGTCGGTACCTACTACTCGGTGCCTACACACCTATCCTAATAATAATACCTAAATGTTTGGGTGCTTTACATAACTATGTACATTATTTTATGCTTTATTTTGTAGGAAAGGTCCAATCAGGACACATTGTTTAAGTACTGCTATTGTACCTAACTTGTTCTTAAATACTTACATAATTATCATAACTTAGACTTATAATCATGGTCATAGTTTGTCTCTAGAAACTCGCAGATTTCTTTAGAAATTCTGAATGGATGAGTGATGTGTACATCATGACCTCCAGGTACGGTAACTAACTGAAAATAATCCACTTTAGCTCGTAACTTTTCGAAAAATCCATCCATTCTCTCACTGACTTTTGGATCGAAATAATTAAGACTCTCCGCGGCTGATACGATGAACAATGGCGGACAGTTCCTAGAAAACAACTCTAAATAGTAATCTTCTGGTTCGTACCATGTCATTAGGACTTTCAATCGTTTATCCCAGGATAGCCTGAAAGAAAATGTTAATAAAAGTAAGCGACGTATATTTATTTTATATAAGTAACATTATGTATGCTGTTCGTTAAATCGTCATAGTAATTATATTGCATTAAAAAGCTCAAAAGTATATCACCTATACTGGTCCGGACCTATTTCCTGTAGATTCCTAGACAAAATAAGCTCGGCCTGCTCCTCAGTAAGACCTCTGGCTCTTTTCACAGCGTCAATTGCTTTTCGTTTACTGTAAACCCTTGTGTCTTTTACATAATCATCGTAATTGGTGTAGTATTCGTCATATTTTTTGTAAAAGTCCGTAAAATTATTGTATAGGTATTTCATTAGTCTCACAAGAGATAATCCTGGATCTAGAAGTATGAACTTTCGGACTCTGTTTGGATAAATTGCGTTGTAGAAAAGACCTGAAAAAATATATTTGATAAGTAGGTACCTAGTTAGTTTTATTTTATAGGATGAGGTTAATATTACATATTTTTATTGTGGGAACCTACCTAGTTCAGATGCCATGGAATGTGCTAAATACATGAACTTGTCCCAACCTAAGTGGTCCACTACCATTGATATAGCAGCAACATAGTGAAATCTTTGCAGCATTATACCTGAAGAAAATATAAGAAGGTGATTACTGAATAGTCTACTATCATACATAAAAATGTTCAATAAGTTATCATTAGGTAGGTACTTAAAGATAATTTGTAAAGTTTACAGTATAGGTATGGCGTTAATATATTTACGATACTTTAAATTATGATAAAACCATGCCCAAACAGTCGCTACAGGCACTTACCAATAGGAAAAGGGTCCGACTTGCCATGGCCAGGCAGGTCCAGAGCCACATAGTAGTAGTTGTCAGGCAGCAGCTCCAGCAGAGGAATGAATCCGGCTGAGCTGTCCTGTCTCCCGTGCACCAGCAGTATTGGGGAACCCTTTGGGTCACCCCAGGATATAACTGGAACGGAAATAAACAGTTTATATAAATACATATATACTTATGTGAAAAAAATAAGTATTTAAAGTAAAACACTCTAAAAAAATACTTTCCAGTGGGGATGTTCCTGAATTTCGTTATTAAAATGATGTCATTTACCTTTTTTTAAATAAAAAACCCTTTCTGGTCTCTACATAAATATAATACTAAGTACATACCTAGTATACTATGCAGTAGGATTCTGTACATATTTTTAGTACACACACACACACATACTTAACTAACTAAAGCTGTATTCAATTACTATGCCGTTTGTAATTAAAATTAAGCTCTACTTAATTATGTAAGTACTAAGTAGGTACTATACTTTACTTCATTTACTCAGCATATTTTAATGAAGTTCCTAGCTTTACTTATTAAATTAAATAAGTACCTATTCGTAATATTACCTAATTGTCAATCAGTTTAGGTGTAAAGGTTATTTACCTTTATTACAGTAGGTATAAAATACTCACGAGCAATTTCACCCCATGGTGCATTGATACACCACTCATTTAAAACTTTTTTCATTTTACTAACGCTGATATCACTCGATTACAAAATAAACTTTAGACTCGTCAAATGCAACAACCCAAACCTGATAGCTTCAAACTACAACTAGGAAATATTTGTTACATTTACATATTGTCATATTATTGTAATGCATGTGTCCGTATTCGGAACTACAGTTTTTTCTGTCAAACAAATCCCTAAATATTGCTTATGGACATTAGCGCCCTCACTGACGTTCATTTGGTTAAACTGTAGTGTAGAATAATAAACAGCTGTTTTTGACAGACCACTTTTGGGCTGCGCACGCGCATATAGGGATGTGTGTAGATGGATTGATTGAGTTAAATATTTATGATTCATTGAGTTTAATATCTGAATCATATTTACTTATAATCTTTTTTTAAATACGTATATTTTTTACTATCACCGTTTCACACCATTGCTTATGTGTTAATTAATACAAATCCATAAAAATAATATAGTAGATGCTTGTCATGAGCTTATAACTAAATATCTATTTCATAGTTTTGACTTAAAAGGTACATTGAATTCCCTTTTTAAAAATTCATTTATATGCGAAGCGACTTCGTCAGGATTTGTAATATGCACATCATGGCTTCCTTCAGCAAAAACAGTGAAATGATTCGGGCACTGATCTTGAATGGCACGCATTACGTCTATGCCAAATTGTTTTGACGGCCCCAATGAGGTGTTTTCTGTCGCAGATACACACAAAGTCGGAGGTGTGTTAGTTGTAAATATTTTTATCAGGGTCTCTTTTGGTATGGTGGCGTAAGTAATTTTCTTCATTTTAGGATCCCAAGAGAATCTGTAATGAAAATTATAATTTAATTAAGTAATTTAACTTTCGTTGTTTTATGCATTTTATCACAATGAGTAAACTGCCTATTTGCCTCACTTGAATTTTCCATCTTTAGCTGGAATCAGACATCGCGACAAAATGATTTCAGCTTGCTCCTCCGACACATTCCTATTCCGAACAATAGTATTTATTGCTTGTTCATGGGTTATTAGTCTATTGTCTGGCGTGTTGAATCTGAAAAATTACAACATGACAAGTTCGGTGAATATAAATCGAAAAACGACAAAGTTTAAACGACATAGTTTAGCAAATCATTGTTTGATATACCTCCGATAATTTTTGTAATATTCTTCATACAGATATGGGTACCAGAATGAAAATAAACTGGTGCCTAAATAGGTAGAAATTGCAGGCGGCAGGTCTAGATTGATTACTTTAGTCATCCGATGAGGAAATATTGCGTTGTAGAATGCACCTATAAACAAGTAAATATTTATTAATAAATCTAACAATGTCCAACTGTTAATGGCTACCGCAGAAATAAACCACTAATACCATAATTATTACTATATGATTATAGCAATTATATCTAAGAAAAGGAAGTACTTACCAAATACACATGCCATAGAGTGACTCATGTAAATAAAACGCTCCCAATTCATTCGCTCCACGACAATGCGTATAACTTCAATCATGTGCATTTGACTAGGCAGCATGCCAGCAGGAAATGGATCTGATAATCCGTGACCTAAAAAATATAAGTATATTTTTAATTTTGAAAAGCTGAAATGAAAGTTCTGGGTTCTCGAATGAAGACTACTACAAAAAAGATCAAGTATTCTACTGTTAAATTCCTACAGTAGACGCATATATCATTTTATTTTATTTTTTACCTACTGTTTAAATATAAATATTTAGATACCTGGTAAATCGACCCCAACATAATAATAAGTGTCAGGTAGTTTTTCAACTAAAGGTATGAAGGTGGCAGCACTGTCCATATATCCGTGACATAATAGTACTGGCGGGTTTGAGCGTTGTCCCCATGAAACAACTAGAATATAAAAATAAAGTCGATCAAAAACATAATATTTTTTTATTTCAGTATGAAAATATTTATTAAAAAAAACTTAATTAATAATATCGCGAACTGAAAACAATGTTACATAATTATTTGCAAAGTACTTTGTGTCAAATTCAATACAATTTGTATTCGAAAATCGTGGGTAAAACAAGATGACGATCGTGACCCAACTCACATTAACATTATAGACATCACTAGTCGACTTTAGCTCTCTTGACGTAACTGTTTTAGTTCGGAAATTTTAACATTTTGTTAACTATGGGTTTCCTTCTTTAACTTTTAAGTTAGTAGGTACATACATATATCAGTAGGTATATTATCTCATTTATAAAGATTTGATTGTTTACATAAATAAACAGATAATTAATAAATAAATGAACTTATTTAAAATAAAATACAATTTATATTTATTTTATGAGTAGATACAAATCTAAATACCTAATCATTTCCGAACGATAACTTAAATGTTTCCGTAAACACGAACCTTTTGCACTTAATTTTCTATTTAATGCACATAAATTACACTTATTTTGTTATTTATTTACGAATTTTAAATACTTACGTGCTAGTCGTCCCCAAGGAGCGTCGAAAAACCATTGCTTTGTCTTTTTATTTGCCATTTTTCTAACAAAACATGCAGTAGAGCTCACACTTAGCTGCTGCTATAGAATGACGAATCATGATAGAGTTTGCCTTGAGCTTCGGCTATCTCGTAAAAAAATCTCGCTGTCATTCGTCATAAACATAACGTATTTTATGCCTCCTGGATGCATTCACCTAGGTACGGTACCTATGGATAATCCAGTGATGTATTAGTTGCAATTTAGTTAAGTAACTAACGTTAGTTTAGGTTAGGTTTAAGTTAGGTTCTATATTAGGGATCCATGAACCTAGACCTACCTAGTTACTTAGTTAAGTAAGTCGGTACTTACCGACTAAGTAAGCATTTCTAGGATTCTACGTAGGTTCTTCAGCATTCAGGTAGGTATTTCAGTAAGAAAGCAAATTAAATATTCCGCTATGGACTTGGACTATTTTGATAACCTACCCCATTCCATTGTTTCGAGTTCATAGCAGCTGTATAGTGCATAGGGCAGATTGCTGCTTACCTACTAAGTACCTACATACTCAATTTAACCAAACCAGCTGGGTGTCGGAAGGTAAACTCAGGCCCCCTTATTATAAAACGAAGACTATAGAAGTTCCGAATTAAAACCGTCAGACAAATGATTTTTATGAAATCTCTGGACCATAATAAACGAGTTTTAAACAACTGATGAAGTATTTTTAGTGTAGGTAAGTAAGTACCTACGTTTTAGAATAAGATGGTAAGTCTGTACCTAGGCCTATAACCAGCCTATAACCTATAACCAAAGCACCGTATGATATGTAAGTGCTTATGATCACCTCTGCAAACTGTTAGAGGCGGCGAAGGAAGTGTATTTACCATGGTCACTATAATGTTTGATATTAAGCATATTTAATGTCACTAGTAAGAACTAACCTACCTACAGTAATAACTTTAATTGCATTTAATGCTTTAAGAAGCTACAATTAAGTATGCTTATCTGCCTATGTAGGTACTCGTAGGTATTGTTACAGTCTAATGTACCTATTCTTTTCCCTGTGTTGTATTGTACCATTTACCTATCTACCTATACAAACTTATTTAAGTATGAGGTAGGTAATACGGATTATAGAATAACTTAAATTACTTATAGTTAGTTAGTTAGGTAAGTCTTATACTTAAGTACTTAAATAATAAAAAAATGAAATACGCAAGTTAACTTTATTCACATGCACCTCTTTACCAAAGGCCTAAATCTAATCACAATTTCGACAAACAAGCGTTAAACGGCCGGTCCAAAAACTCAACAACATAAGGCGCCACCTCTCTCGCGTTAGTCACATGTAAATCATGACCACCTTTTACAAACACAGTTTCATGATTCGCAGCTGTCTCCTGAATGACTCTCATCATATCAACACTAAACTGGGTAAAGGGATCTTCGGGTTTCAGCTCTGAAGAGGTCACGTTGAGGGTCGGTGGTGTGTGTCTTGTGAATATGTGGGTGAGGGTTTCTCTTGACAGGGTTATGTTGGTGATTTTCTTCATTTTCGGGTCCCAGGAGTAGCTGAAAGGGGAATAATTTAAGGAAATTTCAGGATACTGCATGGAGATTTAAAACGTTACAGCATTTTATTGCCTTATGGGGTAAATAGGTTTGCCATTACGCTGACCAAGAGCGGGTTGGTGGACCCCAACACAAGCAACCTTGTGCTGAAAGAGCTGTCGGGTAAGTGGGCAACCCGACTGTCAGATGTTTTCAAGCTGCCTGAAGGCCTCTGACTGTAGGCTTAACGACTACTGCCGAAGCTGCAACCGGGACGCACGGCTTAACGTGCCGTCCGAAGGACAACACTGTAGGTACCTTTCTAAGAATTCAAATGTGTGCGTTTTATTCTTTGCAATAGTATACTTGTATATCTCTTTGCTTAGCTACACCACAGAATAATAACTAGCACTCTTACTGAAATTTGCCATCGCCAGCTGGTATAAGGCTACGGGACAGTAGAATAGCAGCCTGTTCTTTCGTAACTTTTCTGTTGCGCGCTACCGAGGACACCGCTTCCTCATACGTAACTAGCCGGGGATCAGGGGTATTGTACCTGAGAAGGATAGGTAGGTTATCTTACTTTTTTTCTTTGTTGTGAAATCAAAGCAGATTAACGAAATAAACATAAATATAGAGGAGCTAGCACGGGGAGCAAGACGCACATCAAGACGTGACACAAGTTTTGCGTCGCGCTCACTCACATCGCGCGGTTTCGAGAGCGAGCTTGTCGGAGAACTTTTGTCACGTCTTGTCGTGCGTCAGTCTTGCGCCCCGTGCTAGGCCAGCAGGTTCAGTTATATATTTTTTTAGTTATAATATTTACCTCTTATAGTTCCCATAATACTCGTCGTACAGATACAGGTACCAGGAGCTCAGCTCCGCCGCGCCGGTGGTGGAGGCGGTCAGGAACGACCCCAGTGCCGTGCTGATGTCCAGGTTTATTATCTTGTTTATTGTATTCGGGTATATTGCGTTGTAGAATGCACCTGAAATTAAATAGAATAAGAATATAATAAAATAAAAATACATGCATATTCCCTATTAAGGCCTGTTTCACATTGTTTGGTTAATGACATGCGGTGAGATATAATAGACATGCTGTGACTGTCTACAACATAATAATTAATAGCGAGACAGCATGTCTTTTATATCTCACAGCGAGCCATTATCCAGGCATTGTGAAACAAGTGCTTACAGTTTTATCAAGCGGCCAAAGAACCACACTATACTAGCACCGAGTACCCTGGCACATCCTGGGAAAAAAGTGATATAACTAGCATTGTTTCACTGAGTCAGGTTTCTTAGGTTTCTTCACCTCAGACTGTACCTACCTTATATTAACTGGCTATTGGATGTATAGCTAAGTATTAAACAGTTTGGACAGTTTAACCAACCCGTATCCCTTGAAAAGATGGCAATTAAAACTTAATAACCTAAGTAAGTACTCAATCATTCTATGGCTTAAGAAACGTACCAACTAACCCGCCCATAGAGTGGCTGAGAAAGTTGAACCGCTCCCAGGTCATGTGGTCCACGACGCGTCGCGTGACCCCCAGCAGGTGGGTCAGGCTGGGCAGCATGCCCGCCGGGTACGGGTCAGATAGGCCGTGACCTGCGGGGTTACCACCACCGAACATTAGCAATGGAAGAGTTTTCTGACAGGAAATTTAAATAAAAAAAAGTTCTGCATTTGTCCGATAGATGGCCAACGCTGCTGTGTGTTTTTTAGGAAATGACGGTTTTTATCGTTCTTAACATATTGGGTAAATGGGTGATAGGTTCTAAAAATATTAACATAAAGAGGGCGGGAAAAAACGCTTTCAAAAATGATGTTATGTTTTTTCAATAGGAGGTTTTCTGATTGTTGATTAAAAATATAATAGTTCCAAAATTGTCCGATAGATGGTAGCCGGTGCTGTGTTTTATCGTTTGCTGTTAGGATGAAGTTTTCACTAGCGCCATCTATAGTCGGTATTTTTAAGTAGCTGTTATCTATGGTTGAAATTTCCTAATATTATGGGCTTACTTTTACAATTTCAACCAAAATTCACCTGGAAAGTCGAAGGCGACGTAGTAATAACTATCGGGCAGTAGTTCCAGTAGGGGGATGAAGGTGGCAGCACTGTCCATGAAGCCGTGACACATCAGCACCGCTGGGTTGGCCGGGTGACCCCATGATACCACTGCAAGAAACATGATGCTGTACTGGTTTTGCAATTTACGAAAAAGACATAGGCACCTACAAGTTTACGTTTTCTTCTGTCTGCATAGTACCTACTTACATTATTAAATTTTTCAAAAGTTTCATGATACTTTCCGCTAGAGGCGCCACTTTGTATGTGATTAAACGAAACTTAATAGTTTATAGTAGTAGTATGGTATTAACTACCTATCAAACAATTTTATAATTCATACTGAAGTACTGCATAAAAAAACTATCATCTGTTGTTACCCGTTGCCAAGCTAGTGTTAGTCGGAGTTTTTCAATATTTTTTTAATAACAAAGGTTTGAGTCAGTTAAAGTTCTACAATTTACTGGACAAGTTGCTAATTCAGTAGGTACTTACATGCAATCTTCCCCCAAGGCGCGGGCAGAAACCATTGTTTTGTTGGTTTATTTGGCATTTCACTAAATGTTTGTTTCAGTACAAAACACGGCAAAACAAGCCGTGGAGTTTATCAAACTAATGTCTTAACGCTATCTTAAAAAATCGTCTTCGTCACGATAAATGGTTTTATACCTACCTACGTAGGTATTATCGAATGTTTTTTTGATATACTTAGGTATTTGGTTGATTGAGAAAGATTATAATTTATATCCACAGATACATACTTATATTACATTGCATTGGTGATACTCTACGTCGCAATTTATCCTAATCCTAATCCTAACTAATATTATAAATGCGAAAGTAACTGTGTCTGTCTGTCTGTCTGTTACTCTTTCACGCCAAAACTACTGAACGGATTTGAATGAAATTTGGTATACATATGGTATAGACCCTGGGAAAGAACATAGGCTAATTTTTATCCCGGAATTCCCACGGGAAAACTTTTTAAGGCGAAGCGAAGCGCGCGGGAACAGCTAGTCTATCTATAATTTGCTCCTTCCATTGAAATTTTGATTTAAATTTCTCTACTACAGTGCCAATTTCTCCATTGTCGGTTATCTATCCGACAGGGATTGATTTATAAATTAAACGTCATATCCATATAAAATTCATGACAGATGTGTCAAAAGTTAACCACTACTCCCTGATTATTATGCTCTAACTGAGAATGGAGAAATTGGCTCTAAGTATTTTAAGAACTGTATTAGGTATTATCCTGTTAGTAATTTTTACTTTTAAGTTTTCGGGTCAATTAAAACTCAAAAGTTACAGCTTAGATTTAGTATATTTGATCAAAATTCTTCTAATTCCATTTTCAGTATTAAGTTTTAACAAAACGTAGTCGGAGTAAGCGCGCGACGCATCTAACGTTGTATTTAACCGTTGACAGTCTAGTGTTATGCGTTGTGCGTTGTTAACGTCGTTGTCACGTTGATATGCGATAAGTCTGACGGGAGAAGCAGTTTCTTGATCTTTTCTGGTGTCTGCCTTCTCGTGGTGAAGCCTGAAAAAGAAAGGCAAAGATTGAGCTTGAAAGCCGTATGAGTACCGGTAAATAAAATGTAGACATTTACTAAACCTCGTTTCAGCTAAACGATTCCTGTGACGTTATGGAGACGTTTTGAGTTTTGCGGTTTTTGAGATATATCGCATAAATCCTAATCCTAACTAATATTATAAATGCGAAAGTAACTGTGTCTGTCTGTCTGTCTGTCTGTCTGTCTGTTACTCTTTCACGCAAAAACTACTGAACGGATTTGAATGAAATTTGGTATACATATGGTATAGACCCTGGGAAAGAACATAGGCTACTTTTTATCCCGGAATTCCCACGGGAAAACTTTTTAAGGCGAAGCGAAGCGCGCGGGGACAGCTAGTAAATTATACATTTGTAATAATTTGTATACATTTTGTCCATCGTTTTAATGTAGGTATATGCGTAGTATCCAATGAAACTAAGTGAAACATTTATTATTTCCGAATAGCATTGCTACGTACAGTATAATCATCTTAGCTAAAAAACAAGGTATTTATTTATTAAAGTATTCTTTTATTGCACAATAATATATGTCATTCTAAAATAGTTTAAAACTTATATACTTAAGTATATATTTCAAAAGATATATAAATATAAACCAAACCGATGTGAAGTGATTAATGAATTAAGTATCATTATCACGACCCATTAAGTACGTCCCCACTGCTAGGGTCTCCTTCACGGGTCTCCTTCCCATGAAGGAAGGGTTTAGGCCTAGTCCACCACGCTGGCCAAGTGCGGGTTGGTGGACAAAGTTAGGAATTAAGTATAAAATATATAAGTAATATACAAATTTACCTTCTGAGGTTAAATTTTCCCTGAAATTTCAGCACCCATTGGTCGAAGTCTACAAACAAGTCTTGTAAACCGGAGCTCGCCTTACACTCCACAGACACACGATAATCTGTAAGAAAGAATGCTTTTTTATATCATCGACAGTACACCACCAATCACCTGGGGCACGGGTCTCCTTCCAATGATTGAAGGGTTTTAGGCCTAGTCCACCACGCTGGCCTAGTGCGGGTTGGTTGGCCCCAACCAACCCATTAGGGTGCTTACATAGAGAATCGTATCGTAATAGGCGTAGTAGGCGACTGCCTACTGCCTAGGTAATTAATATAAATTATAACGAGAACTTAAATAATATTGCATTGTTATTTTTTTCTCAGAACATAATTAAGTAAGTAACATGACTGAGTGTTACCGTAAATACCATTTAATTGCGTAAGATGGTACCTACTTCTAGTTTTTTTACTAAGGGAAGTAAAAAATCCTCTTTAGGTTTTTCCCGTGGATATAATTTTGACAAGATGACCATGAGGTCATGACCATGAGTATGAAACTTGGACCTTTGAACCTGTATGTATTTATGTAACCTATCTAAGTAACTACTTATGACTTGTAGATGAAACATATACATAATATAGTAAATCGCATTCAGAGAAATGCACTTGGCCAGAGACAAAAAGTTATTTCCAGAATACCTATCTAGCGGCAACCTACGACAAGACGCGGCAAAAGATTTTTTTATCACCCCTTGTCGTGTGCGTCTTGCGCTCCGTGCAGACTGTCAAGTCAAGTTTGTTTTATTGTACTGAAAATCGGGTTAGTTTTAATTATAAATTAGTAGGTAGGTACTTATATTACAAAGGTTTGTAAGCGAGGTGATCGACCGAACCAACCTTGTAAAGTTCATAAAAATAAATGAATGTCGTCGGACGAACGCAAGGTACTTGCAATAATCTACCTACCTCTACCTATCTCTATACATAATAAGTAAAGAATATTAAAGCTATCGATTCCTTATCATTAAATTATTTCTTAATTTGAAAGCCCATCAGTGTCGTCCCTATCGTAAACAAAGAAAAAAAATACCGAAAATACGTCCAAAATCCCGGACATTGAACACTAGAAGCAGCATAACTTATGAACTGCTTAACTGATTTTAATGAAACATGGCTAAGGACACTTGGGGTAACATAACCTACGACGGCTACGACCAACGAAAAATCAAAACGAAAAACGGATCAGCCGTTTGGAAGTTACGCTACTACAGAAAGATATGCACGCACTAGGTCATGCAATACCGCAATACCGGTATTGCCTAATACCGGGATCCCGGACAAAATCCAAGCTTTTTTCAATACCGGTATTGAAAGTTAATACCGGTATTGAAGTAATACCGGAATCGGACATTTTTTAGGCTATAAATCAAGCGATTGATTGAGATATAGTTAGCCTTGTGCTCCTATATACTATGAAAGTACACTTGATTTCAACCGTTACATGCGGTTTTTGGCCTTTGGAAACCTACTTGTTGTCCATGCGTTCTAAAATTTTAACTCTAATACTCAATTCTCGTAAAAAATATTACATAATACAGGATTTGATTGCTTTTTCTTGTTGTATTTTGCCCGATACGACCTTTATTAATATCGGTATTAATACCGGGATCCCGGTATTAGAACTCAATACCGGTATTGAAAATATTACCGGTATTGCATGCCCTAGTACGCACACAGACACGTTAAACTTATGACACCCCTATTTTTCCGTCGGGGGTTAACAATCAAACCTTATTCTACTTGCTCCACAGTCTGACCCACAGCGATTGCATATAATAAGAACAATATGTGTGGAGTTGTGGACATCTAACACACGGCTATTCAACCCCAAGCTAGGTAGAGCCTATAATATCGTTATCGGACAGCTGATATTTCTATACAGATACCTACATAGACAGACACTTATGTATTATATGTATGTATAAATATTAACACCCAAGACCCGGGTTCAAATATCTGCCCTGGCCGGGGATCGAACCCGGGACCTTCGGTATAGCAGTCACGGTCACTATAACCACTACACCATTCGGTCGTACACGAAAAACTTAATTACTTAACGTAATTACCACAAAAACTTAGCCAGTATTTAACAGATGTTTAGCGCTGTCAAACGCTTACAAAATCTGTCAAATTTCGTTTTAAAGTTTTAAACACTTGTTAAACAGTGTTTGAAGTTTTTTTGTGGTAGTACAGTAAAGATTTAAGTACAAAAAAACTTACCATCGTCCTGATTCCAAACAGCCATTATTATTTTTCACTTCCACACTCACAATAAAATGTACCAATAAAAATATTTTTTATTGTAAATTTTATATTATTTTTTTATTACTATGTCTTTGTACACGAGTTATAAAAACAAATGCTGCACAATGTTTTGTTTTTAAATAACAATTATTGTTATTCTTGTGTGGCTCACTCTGTTTGTAAATAAACACTGCGTCACATTGATAGCAGGGTTCAATGGATGCCTGCTAGTGCTGTATATTATTTCGATTAAAAGTTATCGATCATTTGTAAATGATAAGGGCCTTACTATCGAAACTTAAACACATGATAAACGCTGTCAGTGCCGTATGAATGTGTCAAAGTTTGATGTAAACAAACACCCAATAATCAATGTTTTTTTTACTAGATAGATCTACTTTTTGGATCAACATCAACAGGGCGAAATTTCATCAATGATCAAGGAATCTCTGGACTGAACAATGGGCTGCAAAAATAGGAATTTACTATCCTTTGAAATTTATCTTTTAATTAGAATATCTCCTTGTATTTTATTTTAGATGCGAACTAGACCCTACAAAATAATAATTCCGATCACTACCTATTACTTACTAAGTATATTTATTTTTAAATAGTATTAGACAAAGGTCAAACTAATACTGACACTTTCCTCTCGTAGCTATTCTATTGGTCCATTAAAATTATGTTCACTATTGGTCGTCATACCATAGGTCTAATGCTGTTTGGAATTAAGTGTAGGAAGTATTTATATTATCGATACATCTTCGTTAACCCATCACTAGCAAATACGCGGAAACTGCAGGCCTATTCTGAAACCGGTCGTTTGTGATTTCACTTTTACTTCGCACAGTCATATACTAACAATATGCGAACAAGATGGAGTGTCATATGTGTCAGTGCAAAAAAAAACGTCACGACAAATAACACTCCACTTCTACCTTTGAGATACATAGTTCGGTTAGAATATTTTTGACTTTATTCATTGGTTGTTCTATTCTAATCTATTCTCTGTGTGGTGGGTCTGAGTGGAACCTTTGTGCATATCCCCAAGGTCAAAACAGCCTTCCTAAGCTTGGACCATTTCCCACCACGCTGGTCCACTGCGGGTTGGTGGGTTCTCATATCTAGATGTGCTAAATCTAGATATGCAGGTTTCCTCACGATGCTTTCTGACTGAGCTACCTCCGCTTTGGTTGTTATTAGGTTGAACTTAAAACGGTTTAACAGTTAACAAAATGCCCACACTTTTTCGCTTTGTTTTGCATGTGTATCTCTCTATCTGGTGTATATCTCTATATTGTTAATCTAAGCACTGGGCACCTCTAGCGATTGTGTATAACTACTTGGCTTTATCGGGTAACTAGGCTAGGAGGTTTAAATGTGGCTCTGGCGTTAGCTAACACTGGTCATTGCCTATAAGCTATGCCATAAGCATATAAGACGAATTTTACTGTTAGTTGCTTGATCTGTTTATATTTTTTGATGTTTGTTAGGTACACTGATCCAAAAAAGGGGTCGGATAATTTTTGTAATGTACCTACCCCATAAAGAAAGAAGGAAATACTGCCTATATAGATAGTTAAAACATAAAAAAAGAAAAAAAAAAATATTGCACAATATAAAACAGGAAATGCACGAAGGCTGGCAAGTTGTCAACCTCAGGTTACAGGCAAGTGTAGGTAATAATTAGTTACTTATTTAAAAATGTAAATAAATAATTGTCGCCGTACATATAGGAAGGATGTAAGTAGGTAATTAATTACCTTAACGAAATATTCTTATTCTTACTAAGTAGGTATACCTACCATCAATGATTTCAAAAGGAAGGATAGGCCCTTCAGAACATTTTTACTCAAACCTTCTTCATACAAGCAAAATAACTGTTATCTGTCATAATTTGTTTGAACTATGTCAGTGCCTAGCAACTATCTCGACGACGTAACCTTGTACATGCGTTAATAATTTACCATCCCGGACATTGTTTTATTATTTGCAGGCGCCATATCAATAATTTAAGACAAATCCGACTACTAAAATTAAAGCTGTTTTGGGCTGTAGACCTGTAGAGCGTCCCGTACAAATGGACTAAAAATCACGCTCCAAAACGTAAGTGTGTGCAACAAGAAAATGTTCTCGGAGGATAGTCAACAAAAAATGACGTCCGCACAAGGTTACAGCGCGCGGCCATTGTAGACTTTGGTAGTAAAATAATTATCACTTTATAATGTGTTTATTACTTAATTTAATGGTAATTACCGATGATACGATATTCGATGTTTCTTTTTGACCTTCGTATAATGGTTTTTGCAGCCTTTCACAACACAACTACATATTTATCACAAGATTCACAAGACCATCTCTCGGCCACAGACAACTGTCGACTGAGGAGCGTTGGCCCTAAAATTACGATTTTAGGGCCAACGCGCGGGTGCCATTTTTTTGAGTGGGAGGCCCTGTCCTTACGCTAGTAATATATATGTCAATGCCTACCATAAATGCCCATTCGATATGATTAATTTCGCAATTCGGTAGGTAATTAGGTCTCATTACCATTGTAAGTAATTAATGCCTAAGGTTATTTCTCGTAGGTACCTTGTACTTAGTTGTAGAGCATTAAGTTAGTAATAAAAACAATTTTTTGTATTTAAGTAGATAATTTCTATATTTATTACACAGCAAGTCTCATTGCCATTGTTTCCAATAATTGTAAGTTTTATACAATAATGACTAGAATAGCTACATTACTTCATAGAAAATACTTAGGTACTAAGTCAGATACAATTACTCATACCTCATACATAATACTTACATGAGACTAGATTTTACAGCAAATGTAAAGATTGTTTCAAATTATAACTTAGGTATTTTTATTTTACTGTCCTTTCAAAATCTTCATAAATCGTGCAGTCATAGTTATTGGGTATTTTACAATTTTATTGGTATTACCTACCAATCTTGATTTAAGCATCTGAAATATTTACAACTTACCTACATTTTTCATACACGAAATACGAGGGTTAGGTACATTCATTTAGTACCTATAAGTACAGGGTGATTGCTAAGTCGATGTAAGTTTATCCTTACAATAAGTTGTAAGAAATTAGGTGATTCACTTAAATTAATAAATAGATATAAGTACATTAAGTAAGTACTCAGATATGTATAGTTGTCCTTTAGTCATACAATTGAATAGCGCCATTCAATGAACGTGCTAGCGATTCAGTCAAAAAGGAGATTCAACCAGATGCCTGCGACATATACACAATTACATAGAGATATGTACTATTATAATATGGTCAAACCGTTAACATTGTCCCGGATAAAGTCTTTACCGATCCTACACCACTTCTCAACACCAAATCACTATTAGAACATCTTTCCCTTTCATTCTTTGACAACATGTAAGTACTACAGGTACGTTAACCTACACCAGACACCTGAAATGAACATACCTAGTAACATCCGATCACTTTCACTTCATCCCCCTTTCTGTGTCCATTTCCCGGGCAAAGTTCGCATAGCAAAATTTACGTCTTCTTGTGTGGAAAGACGACCAAACATCGACACTTAACAGTCGAAGCACAGTCAAATCTTCTCCGTCCTTTATTGTACAAAAAATATTACAAATTATTGTTTATATTATTTTGAAACGACCAAAACTCGGCTTCACTTATCATCACTTTCACTTCACCGTAATATTTCCCGGGCAGACTTCACACTATAGGAATATTAGACCCCAATCATTATGGATTTTTCCCTGGCAAAGTTCGCATAACATTACCCAACTTCACAGTCAAACCAAATCTTCTTTCTTTTCCGGGCTATAATCGGCTTTTTCCAACGGACCTTGGCATTTTTTTAACCAACAAAACCTTCTTCACATATCGTCACTTTAACTTCACCCTTCTGCATAATTCCCTTGGCAGAGTTCACACTGCAGATCTATTAGACCCCTTGTGAATTACTTCCCGGGCAAAGTTCTCACAGTATATCAGACGTCTTCGTCCCGGTTTTTAGACGTTTTTGTCCCGGTTACTAGACGTATTCGTCCCGGTTACTAGACATCTTCATCTCTTTCTTCTGGCCTGTGTCGGTGCAGCACAGCGAGTCGCTGCTGCGTGACCTCCAGGTGGTGCTTCCGCCATTTTATACGCCGGTTCTGGAACCAGACTTTCACCTGGAAAGATATATATTTGTGAGGAAAGAGGTAAGTAAGTATAAGCCGATTTGAACTGCGTGAAGCCTTTGATATAATAATGAGTGCATGGCTTTTGAACGGGTGATCAGGCTGAAGAAATATGGATGACCATGGCGTCTAACGAATTCATCAGTATCTTACCTTTCGCGCACCCCTACGTCTGCCGGCCAGCCCATGCGCCAACGCATATATTACATATAAAGAACAGGTGAAACATTACCTCTCGCTAGTTCGTACCGCAACCAGGACAACCAGGTGGATCACTCTATATGACGAAAAGCGAACTCTCGGAGCACTACTGCGCGAGCCACCACTCTATCTCGCTGTATTAAACATGCCGATTATATGACAGCTGCCGTTCTTTCGTTTCTCGTAAGTCTATCCCTCCTAAGTATTAGCACGGGGCGCATTTAAGACGTGATAAAAGTTTTGCATCGCATAGCCTCAAGAGCGAGCGCGACGGAGAACTTTTGTCACCTCTTAAATGCTAACCCTCGTCGACCCCTACCTGCGCCTCGGTGAGCTGAAGCGCGTGCGCGAGGTACAGGCGCTCGGGGCCCACCATGTACTGCTGCCGCTCGAACTCCGCCTCCAGCCGCTCCAGCTGTTCTGGGGTGAAGATCGTGCGGATACGCTTGCTGCGGCCTGAGCTGGAATGAGGAGTGTGGTCAGAGATGGAGGGCTTGAATACTTAAGGTAGCTACTACTCGTGCGAATAAACTTGGGACCTGACCAGCAGTCAGCCGTCGGGTACACGCCCAGTCGGGCGTCCCAGGTAACGATGGCGTGACGTGGTGCTAGCCGACTGGCAGGACACATCACAGGACCATAGACTAAGGGTGGGTTGCACCATTTAACTTTAACTATTACAAACGTCAAATCCCTTGGCGAGAGAGATCAATCTTCAAGGGATTTGACGTTTGTGATAGTTAAAGTTAAATGGTGCAACACACCCTAAGGGCGTCTTGCACAACAAAGTTAAATAAAATTAAATAGTTTGTCTCTTGCTCTGACAGTATAATGTCAGAGCAAGAGGTCATAGATTTAATTTTGTTTAACTTTGTTATGCAAGACACCCTTAAGTGTATTAGTCTATGACAGGACCGAGGAAAATGGCAAATTCTAGTATCGGAGGCAAGAACCGGGGGTCACGCCGGGTACGCCAAAGCTAGTTAATATGACCTCAGGTGCTCAGTTAATTAGCACGAGTAGAATTTATGTTCCAGACAAAGCACTAAAGACAGCGACAATAGCTCACAAAGTTGGAAGCTTAAGTGGCAGTGGACTGGTCACATCTGCCGAAGTACCGACGGTAGGGTTAAACGTGTTGGGGTGATGACTTGCGAAAGGAGGCTGCCGGCTTGTAATGATTGGATGCGGAAAACTATAGACCGCATCCATTGGCGTGATTTGGTAGAGGCCTACGACCAGCAGTGAGCCTGATGATGATGATAATGATTTATGTTCGTGTACTCTTCGGGGGCTGTAGATTTCAACTGTTTATGATTACATATTCTGATGCCGTCCGTGATATTTCAAGTTCAAATTTCCAACAGCAAATGTGCCAGGCTATGTTTTACAGAAGCATCCATTACTTACGTGGACTGCTATAGGCTGATGATGATGACTTATGTTCGTGTTATTACTGTTTTTTCTTCGAGGGCTGTAGATTTCAATTGTTTAGGATTACTGATACTACTCAAAGGTCCAACAGCAAAAGTGTGTTTTCCAGATCGATTACTTACCTACTTGAGCAGGTGATGGAGTGTGTCCGAGGCTTCAGCTGTCCCGTGGGAGGCCGCTCCGGCCGCGGACTGTCTGTTGGGAGTCAAATAGTTTTTTAAGATGGTGTCATATAGGGGTGTAACACATAAATACGATACGACGCCGACGCGTCGTGCCACGAATATTCTAACATATTCTGTGCGTGAAGCTCCTTTAAGTGGCTCTCTTGAGTGGAATCTTTGTATCCAGCCTAGCTCCCGTGTAAATTGTGTTGCAAAAGCTGAGATAGGCGCTCTGTAGGCCCAAGAATACGTAATTTCGTTTCTGTAGTAGATGGACATGCTAGAAGACTGTGTTCAACTGTCTCATCCACATCCTTACATGTCCTACATAAGGGACTAGTTATGAAACTTGTTACGACTCTCGCGCTCTCTTTCGTTAAATACCTGCGAGTGGGAAGGAGACGTTTTTACGACGTGATGTCGTATCGTGTTTATGTGTGGGATCGTTTATAGTTATAATTTGGGTAAGTAATGTAAAAACATATTTTATTGAATTTCTGTACCAAAATATATAGCGCGGACGTTCGCGACGGATGATAAAAATTAAATGTGTGAAACCCTAGAGCGCGTACAGCGACGCGGAGCTGTTCTATTCTACCGTATCGCCTTTTTACCAATAATTTTAAACAAATGACAAATCTCCACGAAATGGACACTAACTAGTAAAGACTTCAAAGGTTACCTAATTATTACCTATGTATCGAGGCCAATGTGCGTTACGTCATTCAGAACTAGACCTAAAACCTAGATATTTAAATACGTTTGTAGCATCGGAGTGACCGAGCGTGTGAATGTGAATAATGTTGAAGATGTTGGTGAAAGTCATTATTTGAATATGCTAGCGCCTGAACGTTAGGATATGGCTAAACTATCCGAAATGAAAATTATGCATATTGCATAAAGTAGGCGCTGATAAAGCTTGTTTCCAGTTTCAGTCTAATAATAACATCCCGTTGGCAATTTTTAACTTACTTATATCCTTACATTCATACAAAGTTAATACCGTTTATTTATCAGTTAATAATCTTTGGAGATATCAACATAAAGAAAACATAAATTACAAAAAAATACAAACTAGTAGAGAGCCTATTCAAAAATTACACAACCCTCCGTCTTTTCATTATTATGGGACATGGACCCCGTTCCACGTTGGGCGCCAAATAATGGATTTTGATAAGGTTTTTGATAAAAAAATATTTTTTTAGCGAAAATCGCAGGACTAGCACGGCGAGTCGATAAAAAATCAGAACTTCCGCTTGTAAGCATTTTAACAAAAACTGCCAAGGTCATCTCGTCATGCTAATTACATTTTTTAGAACCTACCTCCTAATCCCTGGTGCTTGCCCGGAATGTAGAAGTTGCAGAAAATACCGCCAGAAATTATTCACCGTCATTAGTGATTTTTAGATTAACTTCTAGATTCCAGGCACCAGGGATTGGGAGGTAGGTTCTAAAAAATTGATTTAGCATGACGAGGGGGAGGGCCTTGGCAGTTTTTGGAAAAACCGCTTTCAAACGGAAGGACTAATTTTTTATCGACTGGCGGCGCTAGTTCTTCTGCGTGGGTGGATTTCAACAAGTCCTAAAAAATCTTCATTTCCGTGGACTTTTTTATCTTTAGGTTTTTTATATTGAAAAAGCGCTTTTATTAAAGTTTTTGTTAATGTTAGTGTTCTTACTTAATGCCTAGCAGATAAGTTAAAAACTTAACGAGATACAGATGATCAAAAATTTCGTGCCACGGCGATGAAACATGCGTTCACGGCAATGAAATAAGCGTCCACGGCAATGAAAAAAACATCCACGGCAATGAAACTAACGTCCACGGTAATGAAAGAACTGTGCTATGGATATAAAAGAATCAATCTTTAAAAAAATCTGTGAGGGAAACGCAAACTTAGACAGATTATGTATGGTAAAAATATTTGGATAGATATTGGAACGAAAGAAAGAACGACAGTATGTATAAAATAATAAAGAATGTAGTGAGATAAAGATAAAGATAAAATACTCTTTATTTCACACAAACAGTAACAGTATTACAAACATGAAAAGAAAATAAATAGCACAATCGGCGGCCTTATTACTAAAAGTAATCTCTTCCAGACAACCAATTTGATAGGAAATAGATAGATAGAAAATGGGTATCGTGAGAAAACAAAAGATATTATGGAATTCTTTAAGTAGTATTATGGGGTACGTATTGCGACTTATAAAAACGAAATGTTTAATTTCACATTAATATCGTTCACAACAAATATAATTAACCTTACCTATTATAACATCTATATTTTCATAAAGTATAATATTATACATGTTGCCAGTGATGACCTACGGTGCCGAGACGTGGTCTTTAGGCCTCTTAAATAGGCTTGGAGTCACCCAGCGAGCTATGGAAAGGGCTATGCTCGGCGTATCTCTACGTGATCGAATCAGAAATGAAGAGATCCGTAGAAGAACCAAAGTAGCCGACATGGCCTATCGAGTCAGTAAGCTGAAATGGCAGTGGGCCGGACACATTGCTCGAAGGACTGATGGTCGGTGGAGCAGAAGAGTCCTCGAGTGGAGACCACGTACCGGCAAGCGCAGCGTTGGGCGGCCCCCCGCGAGGTGGACGGACGATATAGTCAAGTCAAGGGAAGCACTAGATGCGAGCTGCCTCCGATCGTACAAGGTGGAAATCATGGCCTATGTTCAGCAGTGGACGTCCTATGGCTGAGATGATGATGATGATAATATTATACAGCATACGAACTGTTAATTTTATGTAAAGTACATAAAATATATTATGATATGACATGATCTGTGCTGAATTACAAATCACCGAACAAACCACCAAAAGCACCAAAACCTAAAGATAGGTGCAGTTAGGTGCACATGTTTGTCAACAGCGAAGTGGGGCGCAGCATGTGCACTTAACCGCTCCTCCTCGCTTTCCTCGTCATCGCACCTATCTTAAGGTTTTGGTGCTAGGGGTTTTGATGTTGTGTAATTTTACACAGATTACGTGCTATGATATAATATTTTATGAGCTCTATGCTAAATGAAAGTATATTTTAATTGATATAATATATAATATGAAATGCAGTTTATCATCATCAACCTATAATCATCCACTGCTGGACATAGGTCTCTCCCAAGGAGCGCCACAACACTCAGTCCTCGGCCTTCCTAATCCAGCTACTACCGGCTACCTACCTAAGTTTGCACATTTTGACAGCTATGTCGGTAAGCTTAGTCCTGTGACGGATAACCTCTTTTCTGATACGATCCTTTGGAGAAACCCCAAGCGTAGCTCTCTCCATAGCACGCTGAGTGATTTTAAATCGGTGGACCAGTCCCACTGTCAGTGTCTACGTCTCTGCACCATACGTCATCACTGGCAGGGTGCACTGGTTGAAGACCTTTGTCTTCAGGCTCTGAGGAAAGGCCGAGGAGCATATATGTGACGATGATTCCCGAATGCAGCCCAACCCAGTTAGATGCGCTTTTCAGCCTCTTTGTCGAAATTTCTTCTGCCTAGCCGAATAGTCTGCTTGAGGTAGACATATAGTTGTCTCACCAACGATCACCCGCTCCCGTTTTATGTGAAAATTCTACATGACTTTCGTCTTGCCCAAGTTCATACCGAGGCCTACACGTTTTCAAGCAGCATTTAGGCCACTTAGCATCCAGCTGAGTTCCTGCGGAGATGTATATTCTATGCTATTCTATTATCAGCTAGGGGTGTTACCTGCACCTGGCTCTCTCGAATGGAACCTTTGGGCATATACTTTTTTTTCATTGCCATAGCAAATTTTGGCCACGGAAACCACGGAAATGAAACCATGGCGATGAAAATCAAGCTATTAAATATAAATAACAAAAAAAGTATTAACTATTCGAAGAAACAAACACTTTATAAGATGAATATTTTCAAAATGATTTCATTTGAATGCTTCCTCAAGAAGACAAACTTAATTTTATAGAAGTTATATCTATCCACGGCAATGAAAGAAAAAATGTCCAGTGACCAAAAACAAATAAAACTTTCACTATAACGCGAAAACGTGGGCACCTGTGTACCCCTTTCCGCGTCGAGTAGTTAGGCAACACTTGTAAAAAATGATTAGCGCACCGAGGGGGGGACCCAAGTTCATAGATAAAACAATATCCCTGATCATATTTAGGACACGGCGATGAAATGTAGTTCTGGGACACATGAATTTTCACTTACCGTTCGTTATATTCTTTATTTATTTGAATAAATGTATTTCGTAACAATACTTTAACTATTAATGTATCAAATGAAACTAAGTTTAAATCTAAACACTCAATATTTTTTCATCAATGAAGAATAATACAAAACGAGATGACCTGGGGACAAACACGGCAATGAAAGATTTGGAGGTTTAATATTTTTTTGTAAAGTATCCATTAATCCTATTGATAAAATATTTAGTGCTTCATATAGATTACTATTCCACATAACTGGAAAAAAATATTAGAAAATTAGAACTTTGTTTTTAGTACCGATTTCATTGATGCCACGCAAATTTTGGCCGCGGGAAATTCACCCGCGTATAACTTGAGCGCCTTAACTTGAGTGCCTTAACAATACAGTGGTGTCTCAACGTAATTATTGCTGATTCTTAACTAGGTACATCCAACAGGGCTTAATGATGGCTAGTTTTCATTTGATATTCACTTCCACTTACCTTGTCGTATCCCCGGCGGCAAACCCACCGCGCTGCGACAAAAACCGTTGTTATTCAACCGCTGCATGTCGTGATTCGCGTAAAAATAGCTCTGCAAATGTCTCTGGTTCTGATGCAACCGTTCTTGCACACTTAAATTGATCACATCGTCCTCACTGTTCGTTAAACCTAAGATGGCGGCTATGGTGAACGATTTTCCCGCCAAATTCGTCCCTTTTCCGGTGAGGTCCACGCCGAAGGCTGATTGGCTGCTGTCGCCGTCGTCGAGCGTGGATGTCGGCGAAGCGGATCTGTCGGCGAAGTCGCCGTTGTAGACCGAATGTCGGTCTTCGCCGTCGGCATTCTGCTGGTAGGAGACGGCCAGAAGGTCGGTCAGGTTCGAAGGATATAGCGCGGTGTTCTGTTGCCTTGGCTCCATCATCGTGGCGTTTTTATTTTATTTTTAATTCACTTCGTAAAACATGATTTTTAAATACAGCATATTTTTTGAAAATATCACTGTTTACGAAATTATTTAAAAGAAATTAATGGATTTTTAGTGCATTTAGTTGTTAGTTACTTTAATTAAGACGTAAGATTTAGTTAGTTAATTAGAAGGCCTTATTAAGCCCTAAATGAGGTGGTTAATTTAGCTTTAAATTGGCACGAATGAAGCGACCGCGCTAACTGGCTGGCCGGGAACGATTGCCCTGCGGTTTTATGATTAAAAAGCGAATTTAAAATTGGAGCGAGGGCGGAGCTAGACGTCAAACGATCGGTTTTGGCGCGAAAAAAATGACATCGCATAAAGCGGTCAATTGAGGGTGCATGATTGCCCGAGGTACCCCCTTCTATCAGGGGATGATGGGGGCGTCTGATTGGCTGGCCCTGCGCATGCGGGGAAAGAGGCGTGGTCAGATTTAAGGGGTGTGGTTCAACAGAGATTTGCGGTCGCAAGACCTCTGATTGAGACAGGCCCGGTGCAGGGAATATTAAAACTAATTATGCTAGTAAACTTCAGTCATATTTTATACCCGTTTTGGGTCAGGCTTTCTTGGAAAATCGCCAAAAGCGCTGTGCTATCTAAGATGAAAAATACCACGTTGGGCGCCAATACCTCATGTTTGGCGCCCAACGTGGGCTAACATAATAAAATGTAATATCCAAACCTACTTCATCTTCTTGAAATACGAGTTGGTGTGTGTCTTTAATAATGTCATAATAAGATTTCATCGTATCTACTAAAAATTTAAACGTCGAATAAAATAACGAATCTCAGTCTTACCTTCATATTACACGAATAACGACAGTCAAACACGAGTACGGTGGCCTGCGCCTAAAAGTATACAGGCGGAGTTTTTAAAATAGCGATCCCTGATGATGAAGGGACCAGCTACATCTGTTATAAATCCGGGGACGTGTTGTGTGTGATGTGTGTAGCAGTGGTTTTTATGTGGATGTGCTTGAGCAGCATGTGAGCTTGAGATCGCTATTTTAAAAACTCCGCCTGTATACTTTTAGGCGCAGGCCACCGTACGTACTACGCACCCAAAGTTCGACGACGGTAGGTATCATTTTATTGATCTCAAGGGTCAGACCGATTGAATTCTTGATGACTCGCAGTGTCACATACTTACCTTTAAAACTTAAATACTTAAGTACTTAACTATTATGTTCCAATTTTTAATTAAATTTTGCAAAATTGGGGTAATTTGGTGTTGACATTTTGAAAGGGGAACTTTTTCATTGCTCGCGAGTGTAATGTTGTGATTCAAAGCTCCAAATCAGGCTCTGCCCAGCCTCCCCCCTCGGTCCCCGCCCCGCCCCGCGCCCCGCGCCCCTCCCCTTGAATCGTGAAACAATTTAATATCATAATCTCGGGGCTCGACACTTGGCTGAATATTCGCTGAAACAGGGAATGGTGTGGAGCTTTTCATGATTTTATAGGTAGGATGTTCTTGTAAGTAGTTTATTTACCCACGAGTTACGAACCATAGCCATTTAGGCATAGAGTTATAATAATGTAACTACTTACATATGTTGAAATAGTAGGTTAATTTTATGTACATAAGGTGGTTTATTCCGAATTTCGGGTAATTCCGATTTTTGCCGATTTCTTCCAAACGCAGCCATACTTTGAACCGTGAAACCATTCACCTTGATGGCAACTTAATCTTCTACCTCGCTTGGGTTGACTCAGGGCGCTAGGACCAAGCGTGCGTGTTAAAACGTAAAATTAGTTAAAAAGTTCAAATGATGATGGGCACCAATATATGGAAGCTGGGACCAGCACCAATAGAAATGAGTAATACGTCGTTGAAAAGGTATTTTTTTGCAGAATATGAATAACGGAAGCGCTAGTCATGATTTACTGTCCAATTAGAATAATCGTACCTTGAAAGTTTTTATATTTTATTTCTGTAATTTTAATGTTTTTGTTAGTTTTTCACATTCATTTTTAATTTTTATAACAAAATGCTCATATTTCATATAATATAATATTTGTTTATTATCTCAGTAAATAAAACCAGTTGAAAGTAATTTCTCCAATTTCAATAATACGTGTTTACGTGTATTACCCCCTAACTGTCATCAGGAGAGAGAGTGCAATGCCAAAGAAAAATACTTCCTTCCGACGAATATATTTCAAAATGGACAACTTATACGGATTTGTCGCCATAATACTTTTTTGCTCACTTGAAAAGAGCTATCCAACGATGTATGTCTCATCTTTATTGGACATAGGTCCCAAAACGCCCATTGTCATTTCCGCATTTTTGAATTTTCGGAATTACCCGCACATCGGTAATTAAGAAATCAGTTAAGTTATTTTAACTGATTGTTTTTTTTTATCCAAAAGATTGTCGTTTTTTATCACTACTTTCGTAGTTTAAAAACCCTAGCTCTCATTTTTTTGTAAATTGTTTTAAAAAATGTCTTGGGACATTCCGAATGTTGGAATATTTTACTATGAAATTCTGTGGATCGGGTAATTCCAAATTATAAAATAAATATCACATAAATGTGTATAAGTGCTTCTGGGCAGTTCTAGGCAATATTTCGAATTGACGCTTATACAAAGCGTCTTTACATGAATCAAAAAGACCCAACCAGTCCTCATAAATTGACAAAATACGAACATGTATCCAACTCACCCAAAAACCTTTCGGAATAACCCACCTGCACCTTACTTAATTATCGTAATGAGCAAGCTTGCTTGTGTTGGGGTCCACCAACACGCACTAGGCCAGCGTGATGGACTAGGACGTCAGGGTTTTAATTTAACCCTTCCTTCACTGGAAGGAGACCAGTGCCCCAGCAGTGGGGACGTGATGGGTCGTGATGGTGATGATATACCTACTGATTACATGTTTAATTACTTACGTTCTATCTTGTTCGTCATCGTTTCTAAATCTTAGTTAGAATAACCCTCAGATACTTAGTCCTAAAGTCTACCATTGCATTGTTGAGGTTTCGAAAAACAAACCTGTGTTCAGCTAAAACATACACTTACTACATTCCTCTCCAAGCCACCTCTGTTCCGTGCGCACGATGTATCGCAGGCAACGTTATTAATTCAGGAGCTGGAGACACCTGGACCTGTGGTGCTGAGCAGCAGGGCAGCAATAAGTTCTGCACCCGTGCCATCATCTGGTGGAGTTTTATCAGTGTGCTAGCTGTTGCGAGCTTCGTTTCCCCCTATATTTTTTTCTCGTGAATGTCGCTCCGGGCTGGGTTACTAAGTATAGTTTTTAATGGTTCCTATTGCTTTCTAGTTGTTCAGTTGTCAAATAGGTATCAATAGATGTCACTATGCCGGAATCTGTACCTCGGTATTAAGATTTCTTACATGTTAATAACCTTTCTTCTTATAAGTACAAATAAACATTGCTTCTACTACCAGCGATCCGATCATAAGGGTACCAAGCCTTTTCACTAAAGTAATGATAGAAAAACAGACTTTCCTATCGAATTCGTATCGACTTAAGTCGACAACATTCGTGATCACATCACACTACAGTAGTTAGGTATATTGATGTCGATTCTGAAGACACAAAATAGTTTTTTTTAGCTAGATAAAGATAAAGATAAAAATTCTTTATTCGGTGTCCAGCACCAGCACACACCAAAAATACACAAGAAAAAAAAATACACAAAAACAAAAAACAAAAAAAAAGAAAGTAAAATAACAAATAGCTAAAACAAAGCAAACAGAAAAAAAAGAAAACCCTTATATAAGGTCAACCGGGGCCATTGCGCCACAATACTTTGACTTTCATATTCATTTGAACATAACAAACAGACTATACGCCCTATTAAGCTATAACTTGTGATACATATTAGGAAATTTTATCTAGTTTAGCTATGTCAAAGGTACTTAAAAGAGATTTACGTTTGACGTAAACACACAGTCTCATTTTTACAACTTACCTTACTCTTATTAAGTTTTTGTTTGCTTTGATTTACATTATAATTCACTCAACTCTCACTAAGTTGCAGAAAGGATATTTAAGTTAATGTCGGCATTAAATGTATTGTTGCCTTGCTTTGACAGTATACGGACAGAAAGAGACAGACATAGATTTAATGTCGACATTAGCTTAAAGTCCCTTTCTGCAACTCGGCATATATCTTCGGCCAACTACCTACTACCCGCTATTTGTCTAAGGTCCTCTGGTTGTGGTCTCCACTCGAGGATTCGCCTATTCCTAGAATTCCGTACGTAATTTGGCAATAAATATTATATGACCACTAACCAGCCCATTCAGCTTGCAGATTTCATAAATTTAAAATTAAGTTTATCAGTAACGTATCCGAAATACCGAGCAACTCTAATATTATGGAACAACTCAGAATTTCCATCCTTACTAATATTATAAATGCGAAGGTAACTGTGTCTTTCTGTCTGTTACTCTTTCACGCCAAAACTACTGAACGGATTTGAATAAAATTTGGTATACATATGGTCTAGACCCTGAGAAAGAACATAGGCTACTTTTTATCTCGAAATTCCCACGGGGAAACTTTTTAAGGCGAAGCGAAGCTCGCGGGAACAGCTAGTAGGTAATAAAAGTATGTTAGTATGAAAGTCCACAGTATGCTATGTCCGGTCCCGACGCGCGTCGCGATGGTAAATTTGCCGATAAAATCCGTCGGTATTTCGAAATACGCAAGTAGGCTTTTGACCCATAATTACATTTACCTACTTATTTATTTATTTATTATTTATTTATTGAAAACCAACAGATACATATAAAAAATAAATTTGGACAGCAAATAATAACTTAAACCAAAATCAGTTTCCACTTATAATATTACTTAGTTAGTTAAGACAGTAAAAAATATAATTAAGTAAGTAGTATTTTTATTTAAATTGAACTACGATATACTAACAAAATAATAATAATAAGCCCCTGTTCCACAATGTCTGGTTAGTCGCTACCTATCGGATAAAATACATGCTGTCACTGTCTAAAAAAAAATAACAGAAAGTGACAGTATGTATTTTATCCGTCAGGTAGCCACTAACCAGACATTGTGGAACAGACCCTAAGAATGACTTAAGTACCTAATTAAGGTATGTCAGTCAGTATGTAAGTTATTTAATCTATTTTTGAGAACATTGCTCATACTTGACTGATAAAGTATGTATTTATGTAGGTATCTAGTAAGTACCTATGTTTCAACATTCAGTATCCCATACCCTAAAGGTAAGCGCCCACCTTTCGGCATCTTACGCAACGGACGCATCACATTCAGTAAGTATTCTTTGTATAAAAATTCACACAAGTGTGTCCACTACATCGGCATTGCCGAAGCCGCCGCGCCGTTTGTTCATATATTTAAGTATAAAAATCCATTTGGTCCGATACGTATGATACCTAGGTGGACGCTTATCTAAACCTATTTTACAAGCAAAGCAAACAAAAAGTATTAAGTAAGTATAATGCGACTTCCCGTCAACCTGTCAACCCTCACGAAACGAACCGCGTGACCCCCCAAAACTTATTCATAAACATCGCATCAAGCACAAAGTGTAATGAAAAGATGTACCCCTATAACAAGTGCACGTTGGACGTGAAATGTGCAAAATTGAAAACGCGAGGGTCGAGGGACCCGCAATCGGATGATGCGCTTTTGATGCTTTTTTTGGGCAGGGTTGTCGCTTAAATAAAAATAAAAAAATTAGGGTGAGGTTACACGAGCGTAATTTTGTGAGTTGTGAGTCGCGTAGTTTTGGTCGCAGAAATTCTGCCGCATTCGGTTTCATAGAAAAGTCCTATTTGATTCACACGGCGACGCAAAATGAGTTGTGAGAATAAATTAACAATCATTTCAGTAAATCCAGATCTATACCACATATTGCTCCTCACAACCTCCCAAATTTTTTCCTATGTATTAGCGTATACATAAATGCAGTAGGAAGGTATATTTTTGTTTTTGACAACCCTAGGCTATCCCTACCATAATTAAAATTCCTCGGACTAAACCATTAAGTGCCCTAATCGGCGTAACTGACAACCCTGAACACATCTAGTTTTATTAGTCAGCTAAGGACAGCTTACATTGAATATTGTGCAATGAAGAATAAATAAATAAATAACTATTAAAATTAGTTAAAATAAGAGAAGGAAAATTATTATTAGTATTAAATATTACTTACGTAACTATACGTAATCAATTGTTAGTACGTAGGTACTCGTATCAAGAGATAAATATTGGATTTAAATAGTAAAATTAATTGTTACTGTCGTACGTAACTTTCTAGAAACAATTTTACGGTAGTTATGTACTGCAGCTTTGTAATTTAAGTGTCTACTCTAAAGTACTTACTTATAACTATTTAAAGAATAATAGCATTGGTGTTTGTTGGTAAAGGCATTTCTTTTGTGTAAAAGAATGAATAATGTTGTTTTCATACTCTTAAAGTAGGAATTTGAATTAGATATTAGAAAATTGACTTTTCCTATAAGTGACATTGTTTCGTCGTTAAGACGGCCGAATGGCGTAGTGGTTAGTGACCCTGACTACTGAGCCGAAGGTCCCGGGTTCGATTCCCGGCTGGGGCAGATATTTGTTCTCAGGTCTTGGATGTGCCCGTAAAATGGCAATAGGCCCGCCGCCTATTACATTGGGACTACATAACACTCTGGCGAAAAGTGGGTGCAGCAATTCACCTCTGCCTACCCCGCAAGGGAGTACATTAGTACAGGGCGTGAGTGCGTGTTTTTTTTTTTTGGCATTGTTTCGTGAAAAAATAAGAATCATAAACTAGTAAAAACCTTCTTAAATGCTAGTCGAGTGTTCCACGTTGGGCGCCAATTTTATTAACTTCTTATGATGTTTTTCAGTCTTGTCTGCTAGATACACAGATCATATCACATCAGTTTATATATTTATATAGGAATACTACGGAGCCACCTATGTAGATAGATAGATAGATAGATAGATAAATCATTTATTTGTTCCACTAAAACATAACACATGAGTAGGTACCTAGTTAACAAATTAGATAGGTACAGCTAAATTATGGGAAATGTGTGTTGAAGCAGACCAAAAATACTAGTAGCAAGGTAAAGTATTCAGTTATTATAACGTAGCAAACAAAAGCCCATACCTATTACCTCTACAAAGGCTTCCGGCTCCAAAATGGCGGCGAACAACATAATTTAACTCAACATAACTAAGGTATTCATTAATAGTTAATACATAGTGGAGGTATATGCAATATCACATGATTTAATACCGCGGGATGGCTCTCTCATTTCATAATGTCAGCCTCTGAATAACAGCGGCACAGCGGGTGCGGTGGAGACTGTTCAGCTACGGATATGGGTTATTATACACTCACGGGCAATGAAAAAGTTCCAGTGAGAAAATTGCCAATTTACTCCTTAACGGATAAAACTAACTTAATTACGCTTTCTGCAATATTTAAGTACATATAACGGTGCATCAGAATATTACCAACAAAAAACATGAATATTTTGTTCAAATATCTCATGAAATGTTTAAAAAAAATGGGGGCAATTGTTGTCAGAATTTTGTAAGTGGGACTGTTTCTTTGCACGTGAGTGTATTTGCGATACTTATAAGTAGGTACCTACAAAAGGTTTCGAACTCAATGGAAAGCGTTCACCTTTCGGTATCTTACGCAAGGGGCGCATCGCATTCAGTATTCTTTGTAGGTAGGTAGTAGTACAGTGCCACAAACTTATCTGTTCCGGTGACAGCTCAAATAAATCTCTAATATTTCTTAATTCTATAAGATTTTAAGTTTGCTCCTATTGTTTTTTCGCTCTTGCGGTGTTAATAAACCCATCTAATGTTTTAAAATATACAATTCATTAGTAAGTAATGAGATATGGATCAATTTAGTTCGCTGTCACCGGAACAGATAAGTTTGTGGCACTATAGGTACCTACTTAAGTAATTCACACAGTGCCTAAACTTCATCGGCAATGACAATGAAATAGTTCCACTTAATGTCAATCAATACCAAACGACCCCAATTTTTAAAACCTTTAATTTGAATTTGATCACAATATAAAATTTACGTTATTATTTGATATATTCTGATGCGCCGTTAAATGTACTTCAATATTGCAGACCGCGTCATAAGCTAGTCTTGAGTGTATAATAGGTATTATGGTAACCTATATATAATTTATAAAGCGATCCATGCTGTAAAGTAACTCCACAGATTTCCCTGTTACGCAAACTCTCTTAGTACCCTCATAACATTACCCAATAAACCTTATGGCTTTGTCAACGAACAATTTGTCATCTATTGTAGCCGTGCGCCGTTTATTCGACTACCCTCATTTATGTTGGCATAATGGCGCGAGCGTGTGCCTCAAGTGGCGACACGCGGCCGAAAAAACAAATTAAGCTATTGTCTATGGTCCCCGGAATTCGTTTGACAACTTTTAAATTTGAATTTTTGGAATGTTATTGCTCATGTGATGTGTTTTGTTCTTTATTTGTTGTTTTTTATTGCGTATGTTCTGTATTTTGTGTTATACTTACGTTACGATAGTCAAAGATGATTTAGCTGATCTTTATTAGCTGACAAATTATTATCGTTTAGTGGCTCTCCCTTTTCCAAGGAACAAAACTTTATTGTCAGCCTTCCTGGATCCAACCGGTCGGTTATGTCTGCAAAGGTCGGTTGGCTAGAGAGCTGGCTCCCGATCGCGAACCTGTTTAGATAACGATTTTTGGATTTCGTTAATGTCTACTTCGTTTTGACTAGGCAATACCGCTCATGATGTACCTACTGAACATTACCAAAAATTTACGTTAGCCCCAATTTCGCTATACTCGGTTAGATCATAACCAGGGATTGCTTCATCAATTATACGTCATCTCCATGTTAAATTCTTGACAGATGTATCAAAAGTCAACCACTAATCCCTGGTTATGATCTAACCGAGAATGGCGAAATCTAACCTAACAAAATGAATTTCGCTTCTGAAAAATTACATCAAATATCTTTTACATCTCTAAAATGATCAAAAAACAAACGTACTTATAATAAATCAAATCAAATGGTGTCAACAGCTACGAATCATTAAATTGATTAATAAAAGCGGTTTCTAAACGGATTCCAAAATGGCGGCTCATTGCGGCGGCCCGTTCCGTTATTAATTCGTAACAACATTATAATTAATCAAAGCTGACAAATTGGCTGGAACATTAACCAGGAGTCAATGAGTATTACGGAGCTAAGAACTCAGGTCGATTCCTGACAGGGCATATGCCTTCAGTACGTTCATCGGTTTATAGACAGATGTAGCTACAGCCAGGCTTGTGTATTTTAGTTATTTTCATAGTGTTATGTCTTACGGAATTCTATTGTGGGGACGAGCGGCTGATATTAATCAAATTTTTGTTCTGCAAAAACGAGCAATTAGAGCCATATATGTATTAGGATCTAGAATTTAATTAAGAGACAGGTTTAAGGAAATAGGTATACTAACCGTTCCATGTCAATATGAAAATATGAATGAAAATATTATGTATGTTCGTAAAAACTTAAATTCATTTAGTAAGGTAGGAGCCAATCACGGTATTGAGACCAGAAACAAAAATAAGTTGCTCTTCCCCACTCTCATTCATGGGGAACTGTATACGCTTTTATAATAAATTATCAAATGAAACACTAAACCTTAGTGAGACTAAATTTAAGAATTTTGTAAAAACGACATTATGTAGTAAAGCTTATTATAGTGTAAATGATTATCTAAACGACAAAAACGCGTGGTCTTGTCCACCTCAGCTAAGGCATTTGGAAAAATGAAATGGATATGCTTGAGTAAAATTGTATTAACTATACATAAGTAAAATTGTATTAGTTTTAAGCAAAAAGTTGAAAAGATGCTCGAGGAGTTTCTTTCGCCATTTCTTTCCTCCTTAAGGGTCTGCAATAGGGAATCGAGGGTTGGCATTGTCATAGAATTATGTAGTAAATGATGCTCTACAGCCTTGAAAAAAACCACACAGGTAGTTGAAGAGTCTAGCTAGGTGCTGAATCATTCGAATTTAAGTAAATGATTATGGATAACTGTAAATTAATTTCAGAATATCAAGAAAAACCAGTCAATCACACTCCCGTATTGTAACAACTGTGTCGTAATTATTAAGAATTTTCATATGATTTTTATCATATTATAAAGTTAAAGGCTTGGACTAGGCGCTAAATACCTTGTTTTTTAATAAACACACACTTATTTTGTGTAAATTAATCCCAAACTTGAGCAATTTTTTTCCCTCAAATCTTCATACAAATATCTATGGCGGCTTTCTGTGTTATAAAATCATATAGTGCCACAAACTTATCTGTTCCGGTGAGAGCGAACTAAATTGGTCCATATAATCTATGTCATGTCAATATGAAATTCATTAGTAAGTAATGAGGTATGGACCAATTTAGTTCGCTCTCACCGGAACAGATAAGTTTGTGGCACTATAAACACAAGTGACGTTTGACTCAGTTGGCCGCTGGCCTCCAAAGAAGGGTCACGTCGGTTTAGGCAGCACTGACAGCTCGCGATCTTATCGTGTACAGATACAAAATCACTGCACATTGGTTGTCATTGCACTTTTTCAACTTTTATGACACCAACATAATTTGATTTGAAATTGAGGAAGCATAATTCTTCCAGTATATTCAATACATTAAATTAAATTAGATAGTGTGCAATATTCTCGTGATATTACAGTCTCGTAAAGGTCTGATGAGGAGCAGGAATATAGCGAATGGATCTAAGTGATGACAATACGCACGAACATTAGGTTAGGGATCAAAAATACAGTCTCTTGGTGCTGGTTGAGGTATGGTCTCGTGAGGATCTGATGAGGGCAGTAACACGGTGGTGGCTCAATTTTATTTCAAAGATGTTAATAGCTAAAAGCATCGAGTTTGGGCTATTAAGTATGTTTTTCAGAGAGAGAGAAAGAGATTTTGTTTTTCCTCTGGATGTGTTAGGTTTACTGGGTTTACTAAGTTCATTCTGTTAATGGCATCAAGTTGTTATGTGTTCATAAGTAATAATTATTTATTAACAAAATGCTGTTGATTCTCCACGAAAATGTAAAAATAAAAATAAAATAAATAAAAATAAATTCGTAACGTAAAATTGTCAATGACGGAATTTCTTCTATAGACAGTAGCCACAAAAAAAACAAACGATAGATGGCGTGATTTGAAGATAAAGATACATTTTTTTCGACACATAGACAGCAACAACAAAAAAAATACAGATTTAAAGAAAAGAAACACATACTTATACAAAACAACAAAGAAAAAAAAGGATACACATCAAAATAACTGGAAAAAATATAAGCCCCAATTTACTTGTGTGGGACAGGGAGTACCATAATATTTTTTTTGGGGTACTCCCCATCTATGCGAAATATAAGCTTGATATCTTTACCCGTTTCTGAGAAAAAGGGCGGTGACAGACAGTCAGTCAGACAGACGGACAACAAAGAGATCCTATAACGGTTGCTTTTTTTCTTTTGACGTTCGAAACCCTAAAATTAAGTAAAAATATTATGCTGCCAAAAAATGTACTTACAGGTATTGAAAAAGCGGTATATAAACAAATTATACCAGCAGAGGGTTCACCATTTAGCTGAATGTTACTTAGAAAACGGCCTTGAGTGGCGGTCAAGTTGGTCCCCGCCTGCGATTCCTTCCATTAACATTGGGACTCGTTTTCATGTTTTTAGCGTACAGTCAGGTTTTTAGTTTTTTATAATTGTATTTTTTTATTTGTAACTTTTTAGTTGTTTTTATTTTATGAAATTTTACGTCGGTAGGTAGTTCGTGATCATTTTTTATTTCAATAATTTTGGTGTTGTTATTTAAATACCTTCAATATGCATATTTTTGTAATGTGAAAATCAAGTCCTTTCATTTGATACCTTACACGGCAAAGTTGAATTATTATTTTTTCGATCATCACGTTATGTCCTCAAGAGGGCGCTATGTACATTTTAATGGAACGTCACATAGCCTATAGCCATCGCACCATCAATACGCTTCTAACAATACCTCATACATCAAAATCTATCAAGCCGTTTAGGCTACAGGAGGGAACAAAGAAACAGACAAACATACATATATACATACATACAATCAAAAAACATTACCCTCCTCCTTCGGCAGTCGGGTAAAAAGGAGTAAGACAGGGGGTCATTTTGAACTTTTGCTCTACGAGTTTTGGAAATTAACAAAAAAAAACCTTTTTCATAGAAACTTTGTTGGACATGTGACTTTTTACCATGCAAAACGAATATTTTTTTTCGCGAATTTGCAAATCTCGTAGAACAAAAGTTGTTCAGAATGACCCCTTGAGTCATCCCCTTTTGGCTTAGTATAGCCCTTTTGCGACACTATGTATTTACTTTGCTTTGTCGTCGGGGTTCAGTTGGCTGGAGGATGCCCGAAACTTATTATCTACACTTTAATACTTTTAGTTACCTTTCTACAAGTAAATACCACATTTGTTTGAGAAAGCTAATCGGGTTCCGAGTATAGAGTAAAGTGGCACCCCTATTAATTTCTACTCTATTTCCTGGTGCCTACCAGTGTAAGTAAGAATTATACTTACTTACCCTAAAATCACCCAAAATGTACTTGAACATAATTGTCAATAAAGTTGGCGAGTAAAAGTTTATCGACCCACTGTGCAAACTTACATGTGTGCGTGTCACTGCGTGTGCTGTGTGAAGAGCATTGAAAACCCAAAATTGGCGCGGCACGTCACCCTGTACGGGCCCTTAATGACGGGGCCTTTGTGAAATGGTGGTAGATTATGACTTTTGACAAGTAATTCTAACATTCTACGTCAAAAAAATAAACGATTTTATTTCATTTCATATTATTAGCCAATACATTAAATTAAGTTTTTAAACGCTCCTCCGATTTCCTTGAAAGGTGAAAGAGGTATACCTACCGTTCATTCACAGAAAGAAAGCTGAAATGAAAACTTAGAAGCGCTTAACTACTTTTCCCTACTTTTATGAATCAGCGCTGAAATGAATATCCAGAGTAAAGTAAGCGCTTGTAAGTTTCCAGCTTTCTTTCTGTCTATACGGCCTTAGGGTGCTTACATAGAGAATCGGGCTCGCTCCACCCACCCACACCGGTAACCCGATTATGTAAAAGCGCTCACTCACGGAGCATTGCCTGCATTTTTAAATGTCATGAGCTCTTTCGCATAATCAGGCTATCGGCACAGGTAAGTAGGCACCGGTAACCCGACTCTCTGTGTAAGCAGCGTTAGTTTAAAATAGTACAGACAGACCCAGAAATAAAACAATATTTCGTAGCTCCGTGGAATCCACGTACCGCAAGAAATCATATTTTTGTCAGTGAGCACGGCTTTGTGCGCCGCGGAATGTAATAATTACCACCAGCAGACACCGCCAGGCGCGGGGTGGCCAGCTCTCGGAGTCACCGATTTCTAGGGGAAAATGGGAGGAATTTTTATAGGTCCGATGCAGCCTGGGCAGCCAGTGACTGACGCTATTTTAATGACTGGCTAAATACCGGGATAAGCGGGCGCTCGCCTGGGTGAGCTACCACTACCACCGCTCATAGATCAATCCTTTGATAACCCATTTTAAACAACAAAGTTAGGGTCCATTTCACGAATTTTCATGAACACTTACTGTTTACTTTAGTTTCAAATCGCTGATAATATTAGAATAGAATAGAATAGAATAGAATACTCTTTATTTTGCACCATTAAAGACACATTACAATTCACAACTTATATACATAAAATAGTAGAAAAAAGGCGGCCTTATTGCTTAAAGCAATCTCTACCATATTATTTGATAATTTCGTGTTCGCCTAAGTATATTATAGTTTTTACGACACAATTTTACCCATATTAGGTAAGTAAGTTCCTGTAAAAATTTCTGTCTGTTGTGTCAACTGCTGGTGTTTCATATTTAATAAATAAAAAAATGATCTCGAAGTTTCCCAAACTGGCAACACCAAACCCTCCGCCGTCGGTAGGTATGCTTTGCTTCTCGTCCCGCGCAATGTTATTGAATATTTTTATTATTAAAAGCCCAAACATCAAAGGCATCACTTTATGAAATTATTCTGTGGCATAAACTTTGGGTTTTAACTTTTCGAATAACTATTTCATGATTTTAATCAACGATGTTTGAGAACTCAAAGGGTGGATATTTTCATTTGTTTTAGCTTTGTGGGGGAGAAAGTAGATAGGTAAGTACTTACCTATTTCTACCTATTTACTTAATAATGCAAGGTATCGTCTCGTATCCTTCGTTGAGATAGAAAGATAGGCACTTAGAATGTTGTAAGCACAAACAGGCATACTTAGGTATTTTGTAAAATATAGGATACTTAAGCAAGTATAACATACATTTATAAGATAGATACTTAAGTATTTTACAATTTTTTTAAAACCGATTTTTTTTTATTTTTCTTAAACCACCCAGTAACCACCCTATTAATTATGCACTTTGACTTAACTCATTAATAATTATTAAACATTGACCCACCGCGCACCGTGACACATTTGGGGCAGAAATGACAATAAATATTGACAAACTGGCAACACAAGTGGTGTGTCGCGGTCTTAGATTAACAATATACTTACGAACTAGATGGTGTGTCACATAACTACAAAATCAAAGCAAAAAACTGTCCGCATTTTGTTTTCTGTCAAATCGTTTTAAGTTCAATCAAACTAATGAAAACCATTGTACTTACAAATTAATAAAGTCACAAGTCTTCTAACCGAACTTATCCAAAATACACTCAGTCTTAGAAGTGGGGTAAGTATTAAGTATTATTTTTCTAGACGCTTCTTTTGCACTAACGCTCCATCTAGTTCGTATTAAAACATAATTGTTGAGCAGAAATGACAATAAATATTGTGAAACTGGTAACACAAGTGTGGCGACCACCCTATGCGCTATGCAGGTGGCTGGTCCATTGTCACCCATGCTCCCCTAGTTATTGTGATTACGAGTGATTCTATGACCTTTACATTTTTATTACTGACACTTGTTAGTGTATTCATCACGACCTATTACGATTACGTCCCCACTTTAGGGGTACGGGTCTCTTTCCAATGAATGAAGGGTTTAGGCCTAGTCCAACACGCGGGCCTAGTGCGGGTTGGTGGACATAGTGTACTAAGTGTGATAAAATGATAAATCTACTTCTTATAAAATTATTTGATAGATTGGCATTTCCGGCTGAAAATCTGTGGTAAACAGGCCTATAGGGGTGTCGGACAGCTGTTCCTCTCTTCTCTTCTTCTTCCTAGCCTTATCCTTATTTAGGGTCGGCTTTGTGCGTCATGTCACGCCATTTTACCCTATCCTCTGTCACATCCTTATTCACTCCACACTCTCTCATATCTTCTTTCTCACAATCAAGCTACGTCTTTCTGTATACTAATTTCGTATTCTATATTTTCTTTTCTTGGACAGCTGTTATATCTACCTACACAAATACATACCTACAAGTATCTACCCGATTCTACCCAATTACAAGTAGGTATTTAACTACTTACTATGTAGTCATAGAAACACTCCCGCTTCATTAGAAAGCTAATAAAGTGCCTGATAATTCACTGGACACTATTAAATCTCCGTGTTTTAAATAGGCTTATGAGTCTTATGACTTTTAATCCACTCATCAACAAAACAAGGCTCTTTGATGGAGCCTTTGATTGGGATTACAGTTTTAGAATTGCCCCCATTTCTAGTGTATCAAATCTGATCAAAATACAGTGTTTTCGGCACAAACTTGTTAGTGATAGAAAGGGCCAGCTGAAAACCAGAGCTGTGGCCTTATTATCCACAGCATATGCTGAGCTGGTGCCATTTTGACTGACCTTTGTTTGTTTTGTTTGTTCTATATAAAATATGTACTATTCTCTTTATTTCGTTGTTGTTTATTTTTCTGTATTTATTGTTCTGTTTCATAAATGTTTCTTTCTTTCTTTCATTCTAATCAACTTTTGTCCTTCGGCAACTTAGGAAATACGCGGAAATATTTAGTTCCGTTGTGTAACTAAAATAGCAACTTTATTTTAGGTTACACTAGATTATCAACATCTAAAACAGCCCTCTACTAATAATTCTGGCTGTTAACAAGTAGGAAGGAACTATTACAAACTCCCCTCATTTCGAGAGCTTATTATAGAAGCGGCGATGTTTATCTGTGATCGTTAATCTGTTACAGTTTTAATCTGTGAGCGGATGGACCCTTCGCGAGCCCCCAGTCCGTGTTCCGAGGCCCCTGCAGCGTGCAAGATTACGACTGCTATAAATCTGCTCTGTCGCTTTCCACAGGGACGGATTTAGAGGAAAGGTTGTTTATTTATAATTTAAGACGACCAAATGGCGTAGTGGTTAGTGACCCTGACTACTGAGCCGAAGGTCCGGGTTCGATTCCCGGCTGGGACAGATATTTGTTTAAACACAGATATTTTGTTCTCGGGTCTTGGATGTGCCCGTAAAATGGCAATAGGCCCGCCCCCTATTACATTGGGACTAACATAGTTAACACTGGCGAAAAGTGGGTGCAGCAATGCACCTCTGCCTACCCCGCAAGGGAGTATACATTAGTACAAGGTGTGAGTGTTTATATTTTTTATGTTTTTTTTGTTTTTTTTGACACCATTTAGATTTTTATTTGACAGTGAGCCCCATCTGTAAAGGTGGTGTCAAGTTCCTCAGGGAGGGCCAAAATGCCGGACAACACACGACTCCTCCTAAGTTGATACCCGACTTTATGAAATGTGTCGCAATGGGAGTACTGTATGGCGACAAAACATGTCCCATTCAAACCCATTTGCGCCGGTGACATCTGTCTGAGGGCCTAGAAATGACTTGACTTGGGCGATCTGAAGGCCTAGCACGGGGCGCAAGACGCGCACATCAAGACGCTAGACGTGACAAAAGTTTTCCGACGCACTCTCACTCGAGGTGGCGCGACACAAAAATTTTAACACGTCTTGAAATACGCGTCTTGCACCCTATGCTAGGTACGTGAATCTTTAAAGCGACTTCGAACACAACTAACGTACCTACCACCACCGGCGAAATTATCGATTTTTTATTCAACATCATCACGACCCATTACGTCCCCACTGCTGGGGCACGGGTATCCTTCCAAAGAAGGAAGGGTTTAATGCCTAGTCCACCACGCTGGCCAAGTGCGGGTTGGTGGACCTCAACACAAGCAAGCTTGTGCTGAGAGAGTTGTCGGGTAAGTGGGCAACCCGACTGTCAGATGTTTTCAAGCCGCCTGAAGGCCTCGCCTCTGACTAGGCTTAACGATTTTTAATTGAGGGTAATAAAATACTAACCATTACGAGCGCCCAAGTGCGTCCCTGCAGAATGGAATGTTCGGTATTTAAATTGATCTCGTCTGTGTCGCGCGCGGCGGCGGCGGCCATGTTGGATGCTAACGATTTCCCGCCAAAAGACAGATTTCCCGCTCCATTTGACTGCGCTCTCCTTCCGTTATTGACATCGTGACTGCTGGTGAAAAAAATGAGGGTTCTAAGTTTTCTTTTTGCTGTTAGTTTCGCAAATATTGTAAGTAGCGGTTTGAATTATTTATTTTACTTACCACATTAAATTAAAATAAGTCAGAAGAACAGTAAATACCTAGTATTAAGTACCTGCCCAGGTCTAGTGCATTCTGTACAACTGATGATTGTGCTATTATTGTTACAGTTGAAATAAAAATAGTAAAAGCTATAATACTTTAATAGGTTTACAACCAGAATTAAAAAAATGTCGATGAAAATACCTAATTTAAGTATACTTACTTATTAGGTACTATACTCGCGCCCCACCCGGTTTTTAGTTTTGTGTCAAGCAGTGACAATAAAATAATCATTCATTTTGAAAAAATACTTACAGGACACTTACTATTCTTCACTGCACTCTTCGTCTGCTTGGGACGGCCACGCTTTCTCTTTTAAATCAGATTATTTCTTTGTTTCATGCTGTTCGTTGGCGTTCGTTTGGCCGGTCTGTACGCAGCTTCAAAGTGTACTTTTAACACTAGAATTTCTTCGGAAAAGGTGACTTAACAATAAAACCAACACATTCAATAAATAATAAGCATATATTTCTTTAACATAATGTAAGTACAATAATCAAATCTTAGTCACTAGGCTCATAACAAATTGTAATGGTCTCAAGAAAAATATTATTTGAAACCATTTTGCATGTACTTTAAGTATAAATAAATAATAATTACATATACGTACTTAATATACTTATATAATATTTGCATATAAAGAAGACACATATTTTGGTCAAAAAGAAAAATTGTAAGCGAAGATACATTTTGAAACATAAATATAAAAATCTCGAGGACTAAGGTCTGTATTTTAATCTCAGATACTAAATTGACTACTGAGCCGATGGTCCCGGGTTCGATTCCCGGCTGGGGCAGATATTTGTTTAAACACAGATATTTGTTCTCGGGTCTTGGATGTGCCCGTAAAATGGCAATAGGCCCGCCCCCTATTACATTGGGACTAACATAACACTCTGGCGAAAAGTGGGTGCAGCAATGCACCTCTGCCAACCCCGCAAGGGAGTACATTAGTACAAGGCGTGAGTGCGTGTTTTTTTTTTTTTTTTTTTATACTAAATTGACTGACTCTGAACGGTTAATCACCAGTCGATTGTCACTTAATCGCGGGACAGTTCCGAATCTGTCAATTTAGTAAGTACTTATCTGAGATAAAAAAACAGACTTTACAATAAATACAATGTGCATCAAATGGATTAGCACCTAAACATAGTTAAATAATGATTCCATCTAACACTAAACTATTTTAGAATAGGTGAGGTCAGAAGGGTTAGCACGGGGCGCACTTAAAACGTGACAAAAGTTCTCCGTCGCGCTCGCTTTTGAGGCGAGATGTGAGTGTGCGCGATGCAAAACTTTTCACGTCTTCATTGCGCCCCGTGCTAGCCCTTCTAGTGGGATAAGAAGAAACGGGAAGAGAAAATAAGGATAATAACATTAATAACCAATAAACTACAGAGTCTTAATTCTGATCTCAATTTACTCCACCTGACCTAAAAATACTTTAATGTTCATTGTACGAAAAATTGCTAATATAGGTAGATACAAATACATACATTTTCTAGTACATTACTATTTCATTTCATTTACCTACCTAATACAAAAGTGATATTAAGTAAATCTGATTAATATAATAATCAGATTTACTTAATAAGAATTTTTGAGACTGGTTGAAAATAGAGATCTGTGATTTTCTTTGTATGAAATGAAATTTTATTTAACCATCATATTTATCGATCTATTTACCCGTATGTAAATAAACGAGACATGATAACCAATTATGTACTTATGTATTTTTTAGATGCGATCTTCCGTACATACACTGTTATGTATGTGGAAAGAATTTAAATGAGATTAATATGCGAAAATTATAAATAGCTAAAAAGGAATAATAAATCCTACATATTATTTTATTGCATTTTAAAATGTATGTCGATCTAGTTCTTGTTAATAGTTAGGACAAATTTGAAGAGCTACAGTTACAAATGTCAAGATATCACGCATATCTATGTCTTTTATAATCTCGTCAATAAAAACGCGATCACCGAGTTTCTAACTTATTTAAGTAAGTATAACATTTCTCTCGCAACTCTAATACCTGACAAAAGGTAGGCATTTTACACAGTGCTTTAGTTGATATATCGAGACCTAATATAAACTTTTTTCTAAATTTCTCATACCTTTTTGCTTACACAGGCTGTTCTAAGCGGCACAGACTTCGTTGTCGAGCGGTATAAGGTCCAACTTCACGTCATCCGACTGCAGCTCGGCCACTAACTCTTTCAGTCTGTGGACACAAATGCAAACATTTCATGACTCTTTCAGACAAAATTCTATTATGAGATATTTTCCACCATGTAAAAAAATATAGTCAAAAAATATAAAACCTCCTGTGGGTTGACTGGTAGAAAATGCTTGTAGCATTAAGTCCACCCTTTGTACACTTATTTTTATATTTGTGCAATAAAAGATTAAATAAATAAATAAATAAATAAATAATTTAATATAACGTATTTAACTAAGTAACATTTTCTTTCAGCCATGAACAACGGCCGCCGGCGCAGAGGCAGACCTAAAAGGAGATGGCGGGACGACCTGGACAATTTTAGCACGGAATGGTGTGCGCAGGCCCAAGAAAGGGATAAGTGGAAAGTTCAAGGAGAGACCTATGCCCAGCAGTGGGACACTAGAGGTTGAGGAAAAAAAATGAACGTTCATAGACAACAGCTTCTAAAAAAACCCGGCTATAAATGGCGGTAGGAAAACCCTCATACTAGCACTGCATTTAATTTTAGGTTTTTATGACCTGACCGGACCGGTGTTTGTGAAAGGCCTATGTCCAGTTTATGGTTAGTTAAAGTCTGGTTTTTAATCTCAGATAAATACTAAATTGACAGATTCCGAATGGTTCATCAACAGTCGATTATCCCGAAAATAGAACGATACGTCACTTAATCGCGCGACAATCGACCGTTGATGAACCGTTCAGAATGTATCAATTTAGTATCTGAGATAAAAAAACAGACTTTAATGATAATGAAGCAGGGATATGTCAGGTCCTGTATAACCTGGATTAGAAGCGCATACCAAAATGTATGAAAGCCGCAACGACCATATTTTGCTGGGCGATGGGAGTGTTTTTTTGACGCAAAATTCTTTTGTGCAACTCAGTGTTAATGATGTTAAACTCACTTGGCGAGTTGCGCGGGAGTCACGTAGACGGTGTCGTCCGTCGCGGCGTCGGCCGGGTACTGGATCGTGCCCACGTCCAGCGCCTTCGATGATAACGCCTGCGAAATTATAAATTTAGCTTAATGGTTGTTGTAATGAACGTATACAGACAGAATATTTATATGTATACTTTGTACCTATAAACAAACTAGACTAACCAATTGCAACATTAAAAACCCCCGACAGTCAACACTAAAAGTCACATAACTTTACTATTACCTACGATAATCGAATTCATGTCAGCCGTTTGGGATCTACAAAAATAAAAGTTCAAAAGTTGATTTGGCAAAAAGTTTTTTTTTTATCTTGACCCGCTACGTTTGAGTACCTGCAAAATCACTAGTTTTAGAAGAGCTACACATATGGTATACCATAGACTGATACACACACAGTCACACAGATATGTCGGAGGTTTTTAACATCAGTTAGCAATTTTTCTTTCGATTCCTTCCATGTTTCTCTCATCTGTACTCATATGTACCTACTTACTCAGCTGTACTCATATTATGTACTCACCTTGGTGAGGTCCGGCTGCGGGAACTGCGCGAGCGCCGCGTCCACGGCGCGCCACGGCCGCTGCAGCAGCAGCTGCGCTTTCACCGCTGCTTGTAGCGCTGCTAGCCGCTCCTGGGGACCAGAGGATGTTGAATAAACGAAGCGAAGGTGTGGAGCCAATATTAAATAATAGAATACTTTGTGGTCTGTGTGAGAGACGCCTCCATAACTAGGTATATCCTATGAATATTGTTTTAATAACATTTAATACAACGCAGAGCTTTATGCTCAAATTATAGAGAGTTTTAATAAAGCGAAAGGACTTCATTCACTCATTCTGAATAATTATGGGAAATCGTGGAAAGATATCCTCATATTAGCAAAGCCACGTGACCACAAAAGTTTATTTGAACAAAACAACAAAATAACGCTCTTTTTGTAATGTATTTAATAGTAATGAGCTTTGAGTCGCCCTCTTTCAGCCACTATTGCACATTCTGTACACTTGATAAATCACATTCTGTGGTGCTCTTTTCTTGCACCCCGGCACTCTAGATGCATCCAGAATACTATTAACTATTGCCACTACCGTTAGCCTGATGATAATACCTCCAACTGCAGTCGTATCTCCCGCTGCTTCTCCTTGTGTCGCCGCAGCGCGCTGCCGTACTTGGCCGGGTCGTCCGGGAACTGCACCAACCCGGAGCGAGCCACGAATAGTGTCCATTCCTGGGGGTAATTCAGGGAAAATATAAAGTCAGCTAGCAAAGTTGGAAGGATCGGCTATGGACACATTGAAGAATAAGAGTATGTTTTTATCGGTCATAAATAAAATTTACAGAACTTATACTAAGAAACTTTATAGATTATGCTACGCGCTCACGAGTGTAGATTACTTGACAGTAACCTATGTAAGCCACATGTAGCTTAAGTTCAACATACATAAACACGTAGCAAAGTTATACCGTAAGTCATCGTGTGCAGTTTATCCAGGTGTCGCTGTAGCCCTCTCTTTCAAGCTTCATAACTCAACAACCACTTATCCGATTTCTTTCAAACTTCCACCTACACATAGCTCGTTTCTCCTACTATAACACTAACCGTATGCAGTTTATCCAAGTCCCGCTGCAGCTCAGCCGCAGCAGCGCGTCGGGCCAGCTGGCTGGGCGCGCTGCTGTGCGACAGCGGGCGCAGGGAGCGCAGCGCACTCTTATATTCACAATACGCATACTTAAGTCGTACTCTATACAGATAGCAATCTTCCAAGCCTTCCAACATTTCATCCGTTCACCCGAATTCTATACAAATTTCATAAACATGGGGAAAAATTTATCCCGTAAGTCACCGTGTTCAGTTTATATAGCCCTGTCTTTCAAGCTTCATAACTCAGCAACCACTCATCCGATTTTCTTCAAATTTCCACCTAAACGTAGCTTATTTCTCCAGCTATAACACTAACCGTGTGCAGTTTATCCAAATCTCTCTGCAGCTCAGCCGCAGCAGCTCGTCGGGCCAGCTGGCTGGGCGCGCCGCTGTGCGACAGCGGGCGCAGGGAGCGCAGCGCGCACCGCTCGGAGCGCACCCTTATACTCACAATACGCAAACCTAAGTCGCTTTATACCGATTGCAATCTTCCAAGCCTTCCAACATTGCATCCATTCAGATGAATTCTATGTAAATTTCATAAACATGGAGCATAATTTATCCCGTAAGTCACGGTGTTCAGTTTATGTAGCCTCGCTTTCAAGCTTCATAACTCAGCAACCACTCATCCGATTTCCTTCAAACTTTCACCCACATGTAGCTAAACTAACCGTGTGCAGTTTATCCAAGTCCCGCTGCAGCTCAGCCGCAGCGGCGCGTCGGGCCAGCTGGCTGGGCGCGCTGCTGTGCGACAGAGGGCACAGTGACCAAAGTGCGTTCTTATACTCACTATACTCATACCTAAGTCGCTTTATACCGATAGCAATCTTTCAAGCCAACTTTGCATCCGTTCACCCGAATTCTATGCAAATTTCATTAACATGGAGCAAAATTTATCTCGTAAGTCATCGTGTCTAGTTCATTCTATTGTGGTCGCATTTCAGCCTCTAACTCAACAACGCCTTATCCGATTTCCTTCAAACTTCCACCCCCATGTAGCTCATTTCCCCAGCTACACCACTAACCGTATGCAGTTTATCCAGGTCCCGCTGCAGCTCAGCCGCAGCGGCGCGTCGTGCCAGCTGGCTGGGCGCGCTGCTGTGCGACAGCGGGCGCAGGGAGCGCAGCGCGCACCGCTCGGAGCGTGCTCTTATACTCACTGTACTCATACCTAAGTCGCTTTATACCGATAGCAATCTTTCAAGCCAACTTTGCATCCGTTCATCCGAATTCTATGCAAATTCCAAAAACATGAAGCAAAATTTATCCCGTAAGTCACCGTGTTCAGTTTATATTCGCTGTATCCCTGTCTTTCAAGCTTCATAACTCAGCAACCGCTTATCCGATTTCCTTCAAATTTACACCAGCATGTAGCTAATTAACCCTGTAACTTCACTAACCGTATGCAGTTTATCCAAATCTCTCTGCAGCTCAGCCGCAGCGGCGCGTCGGGCCAGCTGGCTGGGCGCGCTGCTGTGCGACAGCGGGCGCAGCGAGCGCAGCGCGCACCGCTCCGAGCGAGTCTTACACTCACAATATGAATACTAACTCGCGTTCTAATAGCACCGGATTCTTTCAAGCTTCATAACTCAGCAACCACTTATCCGATTTTCTTCAAATTTTCACGTACACATAGCTCATTTCCCTAGCTATAACACTAACCGTATGCAGTTTATCCACATCTCGCTGCAATTCAGCCGTGGCGGCGCGTCAGGCCAGCTAGTAATGTTATAAAGACAGCCAAATTTAAAGCTTTATAACTCGGTAACCGCTTATCCGATTTTCTTCAAACTTTCACCACCATGTAGCTCAATTCTCCAGCTTTACCACTAACCGTATGAAGCTTATCCAGGTCCCTCTGCAGCTCAGCCGCAGCGGCGCGTCGGGCCAGCTGGCTGGGCGCGCTGCTGTGCGACAGCGGGCGCAGGGAGCGCAGCGCGCACCGCTCCGAGCGCCGCGTGGCCGCCACGCGCGCCGCGCGCTCACGGTCCACCGTCCTGGGCAGGGGAATAATATGTTTAGCTCAAAACCAGCCTTATTGTCTACAGCACAAGCTGAGCTGGAGCCTTTTTGACGCTCTGCAACCTTTTAAGTTACTCTTTGTTTTGTATTGAACTGTTCTCTGTATTATTTATGTGCCAAATACACTTTTACATGGGATATACACTGGGGTGTAGCAAAGCAGCCTCGTTGAGTGACGTATCAACCGTACGTTATATGTATGTGTCTGGCATATCCTGAGCAGTCAAAGACGCTTTGTTGATTTTATTATGGTTTTGCTTAAATTTATTCCTTCATCTTAGCGTGTCAGTGACAAACCCTATAGCGCTGATCTTGATTCTGGTTTAGGCTGCCTTTCACCGGAGACGTGCTATGCAGCAGCTATGCTGAGATGATGTGAAATAAATTAGTTTCCACCAGTTTTATGCAATGTGGAAAAAATATATAATAAATAAATAAATATAATAAATATAAATATAAATAAATATGTGGGGACATCTAACACACGGCCATCCGACCCCAAGCTAGGCAGAACCTGTGTTATGGGTGTCGGACAGCTGATATAATCTACACAAATATATAGATAGATAGATACTAAATATAAATATCAACACCCAAGACCTGAGTACAAATATCTGTCTTTAAACAAATATCTGCCCCAGCCGGGAATCGAACCCGGGACCTTCGGCATAGCAGTCAGGGCCACTAACCACTACACCATTCTACCGTCCCATATGATTAATGGATATTAAACGATACGTTTTTATTGTAGGTTGGGTTTGCTGATAGTCACTCACCAGCTCAGTATCTTGATCTGGTGCTGCAAAGCCTCGTTGACCTCCCCCGCGGCCACTCCTGGAGCCACCTTCACCGGAGTCTCGTCTGTGAAGGAACACACGATGTAGGAACGATCTGGTTTATACCCCATTTAGGCCCGGTTTCCACCAAAGCAAAGAGGACAGGAGACGATATGAGATCTCTTCATCTTCTCTCGTCTCCGCTATGGTGGAAACCGGGCCTTAAACTTTGATTATTAGTACAGTCGATGTAATGGGCTCTACGTATATTTTTGGGATCTATGGGGTCCCTATGTAAATCGACGAACGAATAATCGACATTGTAACACTCGGCAACGTGCAATCAGCACAATTAATATAACGAGATAGAGTCAATAGAGAGAGATGGCAATAGGCCCGCCCCCTATTACATTGGGACTAACATAACACTCTGGCGAAAAGTGGGTGCAGCAATGCACCTCTGCCTACCCCGCAAGGGAGTACATTAGTACAAGGCGTGAGTGCGTGTGTTTGAGATAGAGTCGTCGAGCTTCGGAGAGTTGCGCTAACCACGGCTCTATCTCGTTGTACAAAGCGTACCGATTGCGTGACAATTTTGTCCGTTCATTCGTTGATTTAGAGAGTTCCATGTTATTGTCTGATCAAATCCATCTTTAAAAATATGTAGCCTATTACATCGACTCTACTATAATCAATGGGTAAAAGGGGTATTTTGATAAGTTCGTTTATGTTGAACTTTAAGCGTTTAGTATGTTACAATGGATTTATGTAACGGCAATGATTTACACAGGTTTTAGTCAGTTATTCATTAAAATAATTAGTCAGTTTACTTAGTTACTTAAAGCTTATGAATGTAGTTTTTATGGTAAAATGTACAAAAATATACATGGCCAATCTTTAGTATATTTACTTATATATTTCGTTTAAAAAATTTTATTTTTGTACATTTTACTTGATTAACATAAACACAGTTAAAACAATAATTAAATCATAAGTACACCATGCACATGACATAAAGAACTAAAATTTAATAACAAAAACAGTATTATTATTATTTTTTACTACTTATTTCCTCCACCACTATTATTAACAAAAGGTTTATATTACAATAAATTAATACCTAACTTAAACGGATATACAAAACATTAATCTAGTAATATTATTTAAAAGGAGAGGAATTTTTAAAATGCGCGACACCAAAGCTGGGCAATGCACGCATGTGGTATATTGTAACGGTTAATAAATAATAAAAATCCACCCTCTTCGTAGTTAAAAAAAACGTAATATAACTTAAACTATAAATACAGAACTATGAAACACAATAAATTAACACATCACATGAAAAATAATTATCACTATCAAAAAAAGTTCTGTAAACTCTAAACAAAATAACTGTCACCAAAATTAATAACACAATAATGATAACAAAAGTTAAATCATGCTATGATACTAAATTCTGAAAGCATTTTATGTATCCATACTTGTCCATAGGTAGGTACAGAATAGTATATTTAGGGATACTATATCCCATTAAACAGGGAAAGTCATCAGTGTCGCGAGCATAGGATTCGATACTATTTTCGAATCTACACGAAGGGTCACTTTTACCAAACGCTAAACGTATTTAAATCAAATTTTAAATACATTTTGTACTAACTGACAGACGAGACGTATGACAGGCTACTAAATACGTTTAGCGTTTGGTGAAATTCCACCTAACATATGGAAAAAACAAATGTCACTTTTGGAACTAACTTTGCCTTACATTTTGACAGTGACAGTTGACGATACGCAACGTTAACGGAGGATCGAAACTTGTGCTCACGACTCTGATACAAAAAAGACTACCCTTATTCGAATGTAATAAGGGTTCTGTCAGATGTCTTCACCCGTGGAATGGGATATAGATAAAGAAAAAAAAAGTCTACCATCTTTTAACCGTTGCTTAGTTAGCGTTGGCGGACTCTATTCCCTATCGTTGCTTTCAGAATTCAGTCTGTTATTGGGGACACATAATAATGACGTTTATAATGCATAAGTTGGTATCTTAGCTTACAGGCCACTTCTTTCGGCGCTGGGGGTGTGGGCGACGCCACCGCTGCGATTAAATTAAATTATGTTCAGATTATACAGTGATCAAAAACAGTTGATGTTATACAGGGTGTTAACATTTAGGCTAGGTTATGGCAACCCGGAAGAATAATATAGGTGCTTTATATTTTTTGGTGACTTTACAGGATTACCTAACTTAAGTTGCCCAATGTGCACACCCTGTAGAAAATATAACACTTATACACATGGATATACACAACAACATTTAATTTTATGTAGTTTCACCTATACATAGGGTAACATGCAAACAGGTTCAAAATCTAGGTTTGGATTTCATATGATAAAATCAAAATTCTTCAGCAAATATTTCAAAAGTCACATAAAAGTATGGTGTTTTCTTAGTTGGACCACGTGGAAGGATGTTAAAAAAACTTCTTATAAGTATTAAGATAAATTATTTAAAACTGTCCAAAATAATTGATTTAATTCAAGATTTCAATCTTGGACGTATTTTAGGAATAGGGTATCCACTTGTTCACTTTACATTCCAACGGGGTATAAAGTATAATGTAGATCTTCGATATACATTTATTTATCCTGAAGGGCTTGCACGGGGCGCATTTAAGATGTGTCAAATGTTCTCCGTCGCGCTCGCTCTTGAGGCTGCGCGATGTCAGTGAGCGCGATGCAAAACTTTGGTGACGTTTTAATAGCGTCCCGTGCTAGAATTTCTATTTAAGTTTAATATTTTTTAGTAAATTAATGGGCATTAGATCAGTAAGTAAGTAATGATCGATCCATGGAACACATAAACACATGCAAGTTACAGAAACAACAACTAGATGGCGCTCACGTGTCAACTCGCGACCGATGACCGCCGCCGGCACTGCTACAGGCAAATATGTGCTTTATAAACTTGTAAATATAGTTTTATTTACATTGTTTTGTAGGTAAAAAATAAATAATATTCGAGTTTAGATACTTAATTAATTCTTCGGAGATAATATTATACGGCTAAAGCATTTGACGATTCAGTAATTTTTCCTTCAAAATAATCATGGTAAAATAAGTCGTTTTACAACTTTGAATATGTAATATTTGTGCAGAGTAGCTGCAAAATGAATTTGTTATATTTCCTTCATCTATTTATCTGTACCTAGAGTTTCACTTCAGCTCTTAAATTCATATGCATACATATTTTAGCGGTAACTCGGTATATAACGATATACTGCATTCATTCTTACTTGGCACAAAAGGTACTTAAACAATCTGTCTGTCTTTTTATTTGAATTTATTTAAATCAAGGTTTTAAAATAAAACATAACAACGAATATAATACTTACTAGCAAAAATGATTAATTTCGTAATTAAACCATTGTATTTTAGCTGCAGTGAACTTGTTGAATAATATTTTGATTAAAAAGACACACAAAGATTGTTTACCATTTGTGCCAAGTAAGGACAAATGGAATATAGTAGGGTCCGTTCACACAGACGGGTAAATTTTCGAATAATAATAAGACATACCGTGATGGCCGCCTGTCCCGCGCTTGGCGTATAGTTTGAGCTTATCCCGTAGAGCGCCACGCTCGCTCTCCAGAGAATCTATGTCTTGCTGTAGGTGGTCCATGGTCTCTTCGAACTCCTTCTCTTTTCTGTGGAGGGTACGTATGTTAGTTTCACTATATATTATTCAATAATTACTACGTAAAATATACTTCACTCCTTAGAATTTTTGCAAGAGCTACTGGAAATATAACCTACTACATCCCGTTAGCAAAAGCTACATGATAAAAGGAGCTCAAGTGACCAAGATAAACGATTAAAAGAGTCTTTGTCTTGTAGCAGGTGGTCCATTGTCGTTGAGGCCCGTCCTCTAGTTACCTCTTGAGCTGGCTAGTTCCCTCTTGAGCTGGCTACTTACCTCTTGAACTGGCTAGTTACCTCTTGAGCTGGCTAGTTACCTCTTGAGATGGATAGTTACCTCTTGAGCTGGCTCGTTACCTCTTGAGCTGGTTGGTGGCGTCCTCCAGCTTCCTCTGCAGCTGCTCGCCGCCAGCTTGCCTCTAGTTACCTCTTGAGCTGGCTAGTTACCTCTTGAGCTGGCTAGTTACCTCTTGAGCTGGTTGGTGGCGTCCTCCAGCTTTCTCTGCAGCTGGCTAGTTACATCTTAAGCTGGCTAGTTGCCTCTTGAGCTGGTTGGTGGCGTCCTCCAGCTTTCTCTGCAGCTGGCTAGTTACATCTTAAGCTGGCTAGTTGCCTCTTGAGCTGGCCAGTTAACTATTGAGCTAGCTAGTCACCTCTTGAGCTGGCTAGTTACCTCTTGAGCTGGCTAGTTACCTCTTGTGCTAATTAGTTACCTCTTGAGCCGGCTAGTTACCTCTTGAGCTGGCTAGTTACCTCTTGAGCTAATTAGTTACTTCTTGAGCTGGCTAGTTACCTCTTGAGCTAATTAGTTACTTCTTGAGCTGGCTAGTTACCTCTTGAGCTGGTTGGTGGCGTCCTCCAGCTTCCTCTGCAGCTGCTCGGCTCGCAGTTCGGCGTCGCGCGCGGTGGCCGCCAGCTTGCGCTCGCCGAGGTCGCGACGGATCTGCATCTCGGAGAGCTCCTCTTTTGTTGCCTGCGGGGAAGGGCGTAATTTATTACACTTATGAGCCATAAAACAGTTATAGCGACATAGCACATAGCAATGGCAGGTTATGAATCGTCTCAAGGTCACTTAACACATATAAACTCAGAATAATATCGTAACCATATAAATTCGAGCCGTTCAGTATTTTTTGTACGAAACTCCCTACTGCAACGCACACAAATGGGAATGGTAACGTATCCTCCTAGCACTCAGGACAAGCTCGGGTGAAAGGCGATCCGTTTACGTTATGTTTATGTGTGCTGTGACTTTAAAACGTTACCTCGAATTTTATACCCCCGCTACATACATAACATCAACAGCTATACCTTGTGTTGACGACGCCTTATGCTGAGGCACAGTAAATTATGAAGATTTTACATGTCACTGGGATATAAGCACTTTTGGTAAATAAAGCCATGCCAGAACGACCAATTATTCTTCATCACCTCCATACCAACAGCGTCAGTAATACCTTGAAAGCCTTCCTCAGCTCCTTGATGTCCGCCTCCCGGCTCTCCAGCTTGATGGTCAGCGTCTTGGTCTCCTCCAGCTGCTTCTTGACCATCTGCGCGCGTAAAACCACGGGCGGGGTCGGCTGTAGGGGGTATTAAAGTGGAAAATTAAAGAGGTGATCTTTGCTTAGCAGTGGGAAAGTATGGATAATATTTTTAAACAAGGAAATTTAACCTTTATTAAATTCTTGTTAAATTAATAGAATTTTAATCTTCAGAATTAGAACCTTTGACTACTTTTATGAAAAAAAAGTGTATTTTTACTATATTATAGAAGCGATTATTTGTAAAACGGCAGTTTTTGCGTTGTACAGTTTATTTTTTAGTCGTCTTTAAGCTCCGTTGCAGTAGGAAAACTGTTCACTTGTAAATTGCGCAAAACTAGCAAACTGAGAATACTCGGCATACTTAACTGATCCGCCGCTATTGGCGGTGAAGAGTTCGCCTACTGAACGTGTCCTTATACTAAACCTCCAAAAAAAAACCCCAACTCACCTTCTCCTCAACAACATTAGCTAACGACATCATGTCGTACTCCCGCTCCTGTGCGAAGGTCGCCAGTTTGGTGACCTCCGCGGCGACCTGTGACAGCGCGTGCTTGACCGTGCGCACTGGCCCGTGGTCATCCTGGGGAAAAAATTAAAAAGGTTTAGTCGTCCTGGAGAAAAATTGAGAAAGGTTTACGTGTTTAAATTTGTTACTTATAGCAAAAGCGTGATACTTTGATTACCTGAAGGGTCTTCAAGGATAACTGTCTCATTATTTCTCTATTACTTAGCTCTTAAGATTTCTCACCTGTTGGTGACCTGGTCACTAGCAGGACTCCATAGCATCAGCAGCTATTGGTGCAGTATCGGATCAATCGATTTCGCATACCTCTTAAACGCCTTATTCGATTTGGATTTGGTTTTTTGTTAGCAATCGCTTTTACATACATCTCATGCTCCATACCGTCCACACCTAACTGATGCAGCACAGCAGCATCAAGGCATAACAGCAGCATCGATAATTTATATGTATAGCATACATACATCTCATAGCTTTTACATACATCTCATGCTCCATACCGTCCACACCTAACTGATGCAGCACAGCAGCATCAAGGCAGCACAGCAGCATCGATAATTTATATGTATAGCATATTTATAATTGCGGATAACTCCAATACGCCTTAACATAGCTATACATACATAGCTATAGTCGTTTGCAATAGAATCCAACAATCATGTAAACAAATATGGCGGACTGACATTGACAGCGTATTGTTTATGCCCATAGTGATGTCATAGTGTTCTAATTAGATTAAATATATAAGCCATAGACTATAAAATAAAACTGATTTTATATAAAAAAGTGTTTATTAAAACAAATTTAAATGTTCGTCTTCTTCATCATCACTATCAGAAGTGTCGCCGGTGACCGTAATTATAAATGGAACCACTGTGTCATCGCTTGCCGTGTCTAAAATGCCGTCGAGCTTTTTCATTTCTTCCTCTTCCTTTTTTCGTTTTGGTTAATTATATTAAGCTCTTGAAAATTATTTTTTATTGTATTCAAATAATATTAAATTAAAATAATTTATTAATTTAAAATTAAAAGATAACTTCAGATTACGAACAACACTAACTTTTCAATGACTTATAGAGTTCGATGAGTAAAAAACTAAGATGTCATGTAGATGGTTGTCAAATACTTCGAAATTTTTACGTTGCAAATGTTTTAACAAATTTAACTTATAAATACAAGTTAAATCGTGTTGAAGATAATGTGAAAACAATGGTGCGTTCGTTTAAATCAGACTATGTTCATAATTGATCGTCAAATGTATGTGATTACGGAGTAATCGTGACAATTTGGTTTGTTTACATGATTGTTGGATTCTATTGCAAACGACTATAGATAGTTCATTAATGTAGCGTTTTTATAAGTCCACATAACTCCAAGACACCTTGTCCGATTCGCCTGATTCTTTTTTGACAGATAGCTAATCTTCCCTCTTACCTGTTGATTAACCTTGTACACTGGCAGTAGCTGACTTGGCTGTTAGCAAGCTCTTTTCTGCCCTCACCTGTTGATAAATCTTATGCTCCATACCTTCAACATCTAGTTGATGCAGCACCAGAAACGAAATCGATAATTTATTTAGCCTTTTTAGGATTCCGCATAACTCCCAAACGATTTGTCCGATTCGCCTCATTCTTTCTCCCTTCAGCTTACCTGTTGATAAACCTTATTGCTGGCCGTACTCCACAGGGTCGCCGGCGGTGGCGGCTTCACTAGCAACACCACTGTGATTCTAACTGGTAATTTATATGAGGTTTCTTATGATTCCGGATAACTCCAAGACGCTTTGTCCGATTAAGACCATTGTTTCTTTGTTAGCAAGCTCTTTTCTCCCCTTCACCTGTTGATAGGTACACCTTCTGCTCTATACCGACAACATCTACTCATGCAGCAGCATCAACAATCAAAACACAATCGATAATTTATACAGCGTTTTTATGATTCCGGATAACTCCAAGACGCTTTGTCCGATTCGTCTCATTCTTTCTCCCATCAGCTCACCTGTTGGTAAACCTTATCGCTGGCGGTACTCCACAGCGTCAGCAGCTATTGGTGAAGCATCGGAACGATCTTTAACTAACATTATAGGGTTTTTAAGATTCCAGATAAATTCAAAACGCCTTGTCCGATTCGCCTGATTCTTTTTTGTTATCTAGCTCTTTTCTTGCCTTACCTGTTGATAAACCTTGTCACTAGCGGTACTCCACAGCGTCAGCAGCTGACTGTGCTGCAGCGCGGCCGGGTCGCCGCGCTCGCCGGCGGTGGCGGCGTCACTAGCAACACCACTGTGATTCTAACTGGTAATTTATATGAGGTTTTTATGATTGCGGATAACTCCAAGACGCTTTGTCCGATTTGGACCATTCTTTCTTTATTATCTAGCTCTTTAGTTTTTGTCATCTGTTGATACACCTTCTGCTACATAGCATAAGCATCTAACTGATACAGCAGCATCAACGCAATCGATAATTAAGATCGCATATTTATGATTGCGGATAACTCCAAGACGCTTTGTCCGATTTGTCTCATTCTTTCTTCCACTAACTCACCTGTTGATAAACCTTATCGCTGGCGGTACTCCACAGCGTCAGCCGCTGACTGTGCTGCAGCGCGGCCGGGTCGCCTCGCTCGCCGGCGGTGGCGGCGTCACTAGCAACACCACTGTGATTCTAACTGGTAATTTATATGAGGTTTTTATGATTGCGGATAACTCCAAGACGCTTTGTCCGATTTGGACCATTCTTTCTTTATTATCTAGCTCTTTAGTTTTTGTCATCTGTTGATACACCTTCTGCTACATAGCATAAGCATCTAACTGATACAGCAGCATCAACGCAATCGATAATTAAGATCGCATATTTATGATTGCGGATAACTCCAAGACGCTTTGTCCGATTTGTCTCATTCTTTCTTCCACTAACTCACCTGTTGATAAACCTTATCGCTGGCGGTACTCCACAGCGTCAGCAGCTGACTGTGCTGCAGCGCGGCCGGGTCGCCTCGCTCGCCGGCGGTGGCGGCGTCACTAGCAACACCACTGTGATTCTAACTGGTAATTTATATGAGGTTTTTATGATTCCGCATAGCTCCTAAACGCCTTGACCGATTTAGACGATTGTTTTTTTGTTAGCAAGCTCATTTCTTCCTGCACTTGTTGATACACCTTCTGCTACATACCGTCAACATCTACTGATGCAGCAGCATCACCTAAATCGATAATTTATACAGCGTTTTTATAATTCCGGATAACTCCTAAACGCTTTGTCCGATTTGGACCATTCTTTCTCCCACCAGCTCACCTGTTGATACACCTTGTCACTGGCCGTACTCCACAGCGTCAGCAGCTGACTGTGCTGCAGCGCGGCCGGGTCGCCGCGCTCGCTGGCGGTGGCGGCGCTAGCGACAGCACTGTGATTCTAACTGATAATTTATATGAGGTTTTTATGATTGCGGATAACTCCTAAACGCCTTGACCGATTTGGACCATTGTTTCTTTATTACCTAGCTATTTAGTTCCCTCAGCTGTTGATACACCTTCTGTGCCATACCGTCACCATCTAACTGATGCAGCAGCATCAACACAATTGATTATTTATAATAGCGTTTTTATGATCCCGGATAGCTCCTAAACACCTTATCCGATTTGGACCATTCTTTTTTTGATAGATAGATAATTTTCTCCCTTACCTGTTGATAAACCTTGTCACTAGCGGTACTCCACAGCGTCAGCAGCTGACTGTGCTGCAGCGCGGCCGGGTCGCCGCGCTCGCCGGCGGTGGCGGCGTCACTAGCAACACCACTGTGATTCTTACTGGTAATTTATGAGGTTTTTATGATTCCGGATAACTCCTAAACGCTTTGTCCGATTTGGACCATTCTTCCTTTATTACCTAGCTATTTAGTTCCCTCACCTATTGCTACATCTTCTGCTCCATACCGCCAACATCTACTCATGCAGCAGCATCAACAATCATAACAAAATCGATTATTACAGCGTTTTTATGATTGCGGATAACTCCTAAACGCCTTCTCCGATTCGCCTGATTCTTTCTTCATTAGTTAGCTCATCTATCCCCTCACCTGTTGATAAACCTTATCACTAGCCGTACTCCACAGCGTCAGCCGCTGACTGTGCTGCAGCGCGGCCGGGTCGCCGCGCTCGCCGGCGGTGGCGGCGTCACTAGCAACACCACTGTGATTCTAACTGGTAATTTATATGAGGTTTTTATGATTCCGCATAGCTCCTAAACGCCTTGTCCGATTTGGACCATTCTTTCTTCATTATCTAGCCCTTTAGTTCCCTCACCTGTTGATACACCTTCTGCTCCAATACGTCAACATCTACTCATGCAGCAGCATTGACAATCAAAAATCGATAATTTATACAGCGTTTTTATGATTGCGGATAACTCCTAAACGCTTTGTCCGATTTCCACCATTCTTTCTACTTTAGCAAGCTCATTTCCTCCCTTACCTGTTGGTACACCTTATCGCTAGCGGTACTCCACAGCGTCAGCAGCTGACTGTGCTGCAGCGCGGCCGGGTCGCCGCGCTCGCCGGCGGTGGCGGCGGCGGCGGCGGCGGCGCGCGCGGTGAGGGACGCGCAGCGCGCGCAGCGGGAGAGGGAAGTGGCGCAGTCGCCGCGGAGGCGTTCTACTAGCTGGAAGACGGAAGGGAGAAGAAGATGTAAGTGAAGATGATTCCGAAATATTACAGAATTTATTTGTTTTTCTTTTCAGTAACAGGGGTCAACATCACAGCACATTTCATATGTACCTAAATGTATAAAAATAAAACCACTTATCTAAACAGACATATTGTCGTAGCGCGACCTGCGTTGGCTGACGCAACTCTATCAATAAATACCGCGCAAGATTTGTTTTCATTATAGAAAAATTACACCCAATAATGGTCAAAACTTAACAGAATTCCTGACGAAATGCACTCGAATATGCTATTAAGAGCTCTTTACGGAGACTCTATAACATGATAATTATGATCTGTGGGACCACGATACAAAATTCAAAACTTAGGTAGCTAACATTGTAAAGATACGATAGTAAATCTTTAAATTAAGCCTTGCTAAGCGCCAAGCACGAGCTCACCTTAAGAATTTATAAACACCATTATACAAATTGACCACCACTATACATTATATATTATTTTATTGACACCATTATACATTATACCTGAGCATCAACCGGCAGCGGTATCGGCGGCGCGGGCGGCAGCCGGCGTCGGACGCCCTTCAGCTGCTGCTGCAGCGTCTCCGCCGCCGCCGTGATAGCCGCGTGCAGCTGGCCCAGCTCTAGCGGCTGGTCTGATGGCTGGGGGAGGGAGAGGAACGGTTATTATCATTTTGCCAATTTACCTAATAACCTAGTTTTGATATCTATGTATGTCCCTAATTAAATTTAAACTTTTACACCGTTAGTTTTATATAGGTAGATCGGATTAACTAAACTTTACCGTATTATTTTTGGATTTTTATTTACATTATGTGCTCTTTAAGCATACCTGAGATACAAAGTACATAGCGTACCTTAGTTCAGGTTTAAGTATATTTTAGTTCTATAAATAACATATTTAGAATAGTTACAATTTGTATGATTTTTGTGGAATTTTAATAAATTTATCTTATCTTATCTTATTAGTAGTATCGAAATGTGATTTGTTCGATGAAGTTTTGCAATTTTTTGTCGATTTGGAAGATGTAGGTTGGGGGGAAGAATATGCATGTGAAAATATTAGTTGGACAATGTATTGTTGTTGATCACGAAATTAATGATACATGCAAAAGATAGTTTTAGAGTAAGATTACTTAATGATGTAGTACTAGTATACTGTACTGTAGGTGATCTAATGTATAATAATAATAATAAATAATTTATTGCAGACTTTGAAAGATGATGAGTATACGATTGATTTCTTTATCCTTTGCCTTGTATATCCCACTCACGAATGTTATTTGTCTTAAGTTTTTTTTTCTTTTCAGTGGCAATAAATATTTTTCTTATGTTACTCGGGGAGGCCCCTTTCGTGAACTTCACGGTGTATTGTTAACAAACCTGCATAATCAAATCCAGCGCGCGCGCATCCGCGTGCAGCGCGCGTGCTAGCGCGTCCAACGCGTGACACGCGTGCGTGAGCACGTCCCGCGTCTCGCTGGCCCCGCCCGCGTCTGTTGACATGCCGAGCGCCGACCACATGGCTGAGAGGTACGTCCAGACACGTTCTATACCTGTAAAGAAGAGTGGATGCTAGATTTAAAAGGTTGTCAGGGCTTGTATTGGTAGAGTGTCAGACAACAAGCGTCACGAGGAAGGAAGGATGCTAGATTTTTCTACTCGATTATCCGAGAGAAACGCTTTGATGGTAACCCATCCAACTTTTGACCTAGTGAAGCGTTGCTTAACCTAGGCTTTTTTACTAAAAGCGCTCTTACGCATTGGGTAGCGCGTTCTATCTCGCTTACAGCGCCATCTGTCGCTTGTATCGAGTATCTCGTGCTACGACTCCTTACAGCGCCATCTGTCGCTTGTATATAATACCATTAACAGCGCCATCTGTCTAATTTCTTGCGTATCTCGCTTTAGCGCCATCTATCGCTTGTATCGAGTAACGTTTGCAGCACCATCTATCGCTCGTATCGAGTACCATTAACAGCGCCATCTGTCGCTCGTATCGAGTTTCTCTTTCTAAAACTCCTTACAGCGCCATCTGTCGCCTGTTCCCAGTAGCACACGCGCACTCACCGTCTAGCTGGCAGTTCTCGTCCAGCTCGTGGGTCTTCAAGTCGTGCAGCGCCTTGTCCAGCGCGCGCTCCTGCGCCAGCGCGTCTGGCAGCGCGGCGGCGGCGCGGAGCAGCGCGGGCGGCGGGCAGCGCTCCAGGGCGTAGGTCCAGATTGATACTGTGCACTGGGGGAGCAAAAATAAATTATTTAATAGCTGTACCCGCGAGTTTCCCTTCGCCTTAAAAGGTTTTCCCGTGGGAATTCCGCGATAAAAAGTAGCCTATGTGTTAATCCAGAGTGTCAGCTAACTCTATACTAAGTTTCATTAAAATCGGTTCAGCCGTTTTGACGTGAAGATGTAACAAACATACACACACGTAGGATTTTATTCAGGAAACACTCAGTCACTTCAAAAGATGTGACGAGCATTTTCAATAATAGACATAGAGTTCGGTGATAAAAGACAGAAAAGAAATTTTACTCTGGATAGTTTAATAATACAAAACAATGGTTGGTGGGATTGTTAGTGGGGCCGGAAAAAAAACCGACATATTATATTCTCTGTGACGGTGTAACTGCTTGCACCTAGCTCTCTCGGAGATAACCTTTGTGCATTACCTCAACCGCACATCATACTGATACAGAGCTTTATAAATTGACAGCTAGACATATGCCTCTTCCGGGCGGCCACACAACACTTTACCCTCAGCATTCCTCGTTTAGCTTCTACCGGCTATAGTATAACGACCAAAGATTGAATAAATATTTTGATGATAAGTTTAAACAAAGATTGTTCACCTTTTACGCCAAGTAAGGATGAATGCACACGTTCACTGCCTACCTACAACAGCACTAGCCCTGCCGGTTGTCGGTTCCTCGGTTCCTGTGAACAGAACCTCTAGTACGGGTTTTGCTATTTATGAAAACGAAAAGAGTTTACGTTTTCTCCTGTCATCTGCATACATTATCAGTCAAAAATTTCCATTAGAGCCACTTAGTATGCGAGAAAGCGTACACTTTTATAGTTTTCGATAAACTGTCAAACCTGTACTAGACGTACTGCCGGCTGTCGGCTCCTCGGCAGATACAGTACCTGTATCATGTGCAGGTGGTACTCGAGCTCACACGTTCACTGCCTACCTACAACAGCACTAGCCCCGCCGGCTGTCGGCTCCTCGGCAGATGACGACCGAATGGCGTAGTGGTTAGTGACCCTGACTACTGAGCCGAAGGTCCCGGGTTCGATTCCCGGCTGGGGCAGATATTTGTTTAAACACAGATATTTGTTCTCGGGTCTTGGGTGTTGATATTTATATTTAGTATCTATCTATCTATGTATTTGTGTAGATATATCAGCTGTCCGACACCCATAACACAGGTTCTGCCTAGCGGATCTAGCTCTAGCTAGTCGGATGGCCGTGTGTGAGATGTCCCCACATATTTATTTATTTATTATTTATTAGATACAGTACCTGTATCATGTGCAGGTGGTACTCGAGCTGGCAGCGGAAGCTGTACTGCGTGGCGGTGTGCGTCTTCGTCAGCGTCTCGCGGTCCCACACGTTCACTGCTGGGAATCTGTGACAATAGCGGATGTTTAGTCGTGGAGTATTAGTAGTATGTGAACATATTTAACGACTAACTACAACTACTAAAAATACATGGGACGTCAATATAAAAAATATCGTAAATACCAATTTCCCTGCCACGTGAACAATACTATTTTGAAAGACGACGACGATTTTAGAATAACGCCATGAGCGTATGAGCGTAGCAACCATACAAAATCAATTTAATTTTAAACGCTCGTAACTAAAGAAACAATTCGACTTTCTCATTACTTATTGCTTGTTTATTTTTATTTTTTATTGCAGAACAAACAGAGTCACTTATAGATTGTAACAAACAGAGTTACTTATTGCTTGTTTATTTTTATTTTTTATTGGAGAACAAACAGAGTCACTTATAGATTGTAAATTTAGGTAAATTTGACTTCTAGGGGGCACTTCTATGAGGTATATGTATTGTAATTATGAAAATTGAAAATAGTTTACGGGTTTATAATGTTTATATCCCTTGTTTCATGATTTCCACTACTATACCATACATCTTACCTCTCCCGGATCTGTCCCAGGATGATGTCGGTCTTGGTGCTCAGTCGCTGCAGCAGCAGGATCAGCATGATGGCGTCGTGGTCGCCTGGAAACATTAATAGCCTTATTATTTACTATCAATTTCATGGGACGCCCTCCAGCCTGTTTGTTTAAGAATCTTAACCGTTCACGTCGTCCCGGCGACCCATTGGTAAACCAGACACAATAAAATTTTAACTGTCTTAGATTTCCCGGGATTTCTGGGGTTAAGGCGGCCCATACTGTCACGCATCACGGTAAATGTTGCGTGAACGCGTGCCCAAACGTTGCTTGCTAGTATCTTCGTTTGTATAGAAAACACACACAGTCCAACACACAGAAAACACAAGGCATGACGTAAAATAACGAGACACGCTGTAATTTTTAATTTGTTTTAAAATCAAGTTCTCACCCTCCATTCCGAAAGGGATATTAACGGTAAACTCTTACGAAGAATAAAGAGGGTAAGAAATTACGCTGATGATTGTAATAATTGGAGCCTATAGAATGTAGTTAGTAACTCACCGGCAGTATCCATGAAGGAATCGGGCAGGCACTCGGCCAACATGTCCGCACGTGCTTTGGCCTGGAAATTAAAGCACAATTATTAATTTTATTTAAATAATCACAAAACTATTGTTCATCTAACAGACATCTTGGATCGCCATTGCATTGGCTACGATTCTGAGATATATTTCTCTCCGAAAGAGGCGTTATGTGACGCTCCAAAACGGATGAAATTATTTAGCAATATTTATGTTTCTCAGTTTACGTACAAATTTTCTAATGCTATGTACTCGTATGTCTTAAGCCGCGTACACACCGGGCCAACGAACGCCCAACGAACGCCAACGGTTATCCCAACGTTGGATATTTATCATACATAATACAGGGCAGATTGCAGCAACGAAGGTCGACGAAAAACGTTCGTTGGCGTTCGTTGGCCCGGTGTGTACGCGGCTTTATCAAAATCGGTTGTGTTACATAAGAAGGGGATGTTACAGTTCATCAACTTTCGAATAAATAACGAATGAAAATGGAAAAATCCATGGGCTTACACCCATAGATTTTTCCATGTTGTAAATGTATAAAACTGTTCCTAACTTTTCAATGGCTGCAAAGATTTGGTAAGAACTATGCCTGCTGCACTCACCTGAGCCAAATCAAGCGCTCTAAGCTGCAGATCAATGGACCGGGTGCCCCACGCCCCGCCGAGCGCCGCCGGCCCGGGGGGCGCCGCTAGTGACGTCAGCTGTACCGGCTCTGGAGTGGACTCTTGTTCTGATGGGGCGGGGGAGCCTGTGGGTGGAGATTCAAGGGTTGGTTGTTAGTTTCAATGGGGGAAGACTGATGGAAGTTTTACCTTCAAGTTCGTTGTCTTTCTAAGACACACGCACTCACGCCTTGTACTAATGTACTCCCTTGCGGGGTAGGCAGAGGTGCATTGCTGCACCCACTTTTGGCCAGAGTGTTATGTTAGTCCTAATGTAATAGGGGGCGGGCCTATTGCATTCTAAGATGTTTCATTTAAACATTTTGAAAACAAATGTGAATTTGCAACGATCAAGTGTTGTTTTAAACACACGTTCCGGTAGTTCTCTCATTCATTTGATTCGTTTCAGTTCTGTCGTGAACCCCCTAATCTACATTGGACTAATATAACCCATACAGGCTGGAAAGAAAGAGAACAATTTACCGCCAGCCCAAAAAAAAGCTGTTTCTACATTAACTTGCTGGGCATGGTGGTTCAACTCTACCTTGCTTGGACTCCAGCCTGGTCCTCAGTTCATGCTGTTGTTCAGTCATCCGCTGCACTAGTTCCCTGAACTTCAGGATGGTGGGTCATGTGGCGTGGTCCCTACTGTACCTCGGGGTCATGTGGCGTGGTCCCTACTGTATCTTGGGGTCAACTCGAGTGGTCCCTACTGTACCTCGGGGTCATGTGGCGTGGTCCCTACTGTACCTCGAAGTCATGTGGCGTGGTCCCTACTGTACCTTGCTTGGACTCCAGCCTGGTCCTCAACTCGTGCTGTTGTTCAGTCATGCGCTGCACTAGTTCCCTGAACTTCAGGATGGTGGGTCATGTCGCGTGGACCCTACTGTACCTTGGGGTCATGACGCGTGGTCCCTACTGTACCTCGGGGTCATGTCGCGTGCTCCCTACTGTACCTTGCTTGGACTCGTCATGTCGCGTGGTCCCTACTGTACCTCGGGTTCATGTCGCGTGGTCCCTACTGTACCTTGCTTGGACTCCAGCCTGGTCCTCAGTTCATGCTGTTGTTCAGTCATCCGCTGCACTAGTTCCCTGAACTTCAGGATGGTGGCGTCATGTCGCGTGGTCCCTACTGTACCTTGCAGTCATGTCGCGTGGTCCCTACTGTACCTTGCTTGGACTCCAGCCGGGTCCTCAACTCGTGCTGTTGTTCAGTCATCCGCTGGACTAGTTCCCTGAACTTCAGGATGGTGGGTCATGTGGCGTGGTCCCTACTGTACCTCGGGGTCATGTCGCGTGGTCCCTACTGTACCTTGCTTGGACTCCAGCCTGGTCCTCAACTCGTGCTGCTGCTCCGTCATCCGCTGCACTAGTTCTCTGAACTTCAGGATGGTGGCGTCCCGGTCCATGATGGTCTCGAACGCGGCCTCGCGCTCGCGCATTGCCTGTAAGAGATCGGTTTTCACGGTAAGTATACTAAGTATCAAAATTAACGTTTGTAGTAAATATTAGGGTCTGTTTGGTCTGTAAAAGGTTTTTAAGTTTTGTATGATTGATAAACTGATGACTGTTTGTAGTTAAATAAATAAACACTAATGGATTGTAAAGTTCAATGGACGTAAGGACTACAGAGATAGACGGCTAATAATGTCGATTCTTAAGGCAGAAATTCTAATTTTAACGCTGTCAAACTAAAAAAATTGCTAGCATAAAATGACATTTACGGAAACAATCATAGAGTCGAATTTTAAACAAAGAAATTAAGGTTTTGACAGCTCTAAATTTAGAATTTTTGCCTTCAGAATCGACATCAATTTGGTACCAAAATTAAGAATGGGGGTGGAGGTGCTATAATATACATATATGATCTATTCCTTTCTTTATACAGTGAACGCCGTTTTATTGCCATGTACACTTGATGGCAATAAAATATTTGATTTGATTTGATTTGATTTGAACGGCGCTAATCTGACGGATAATCCTTTCACCAAAGTGACAAAGCCTAGTGTAGCTTTTCTGTTAGCACAAGATTACTCATTTTCATTTCTATAGACTGGTAGGAGATGACAGAAATCTTAGCCACCATTACTCAGAAGGTCATCATCATCATCATACCTCCCTGGTGCCGGCGTGGGCCAGCTCCAGCTCCTCGCGCAGGTCCACCTCCAGCTCTCTGCTGGACTCCACCAGCTGTTCGTGGATCTCCTGAAGGGCTTCGAGTTCGGTCACGTCTTGCTTCAGTTGTTCCACCTGGTGGGGAGGAAAGAAATAAATTATTGTGATTTGTTAGTTTTGATTAACTGCAGGGAGATGGCATTTCGGAATTTTAACTGCCTTATCTCAGTAGGGATAGCAGTGATTCAGTTCACGGAACACCAACTCATTCAATCTAATAAGAGGCTTTTGACAGCTCATAAAAAAGTAGTTTCAGCATTTTGGTTTCGTGGGATTTGGTTACATTGTTCAAATACAAAAGTTGCCTAAATTGACTTCCTCTATCACCCAAAAAAGTTTTGCCTATCCATGCACCGACAACCCTGTATACATGGTATTGTATAGTAAAGTCCACTGACCTGGTCTTCCAAGGCCATCTTCTTATCAGCCAGCTGTTCCACCATCTCCTCGGCTCCGAGAGCCGCGTCCACCTGTTCCTGCAGATCTGCCACCTGGAGGCAAGTAGATCACTTTTTATATACCATAGGCTTAATAGATATATGAAAGAAATTAGCTGTTGCCCGCGAGCTCCGCTTGGCCTTAAAAAGTTTAGAATCACCTCCTTTCGGCGTCCCATTCCTACCCTTTTTGCAACACTTTGTATAATATAATGGCCTACGCAGACCGGGACGACAAGGAAAAAAAAAACTTTCATTCGTGTTCATGTCGTATTTCTGTAACATTAAGGTTGAATGTCAGTTAGTAAAAATTTAAATCTTTTTCCATGACGTCACGGTGTGCTTAGGCCATTACCAAGAAGATGTGATGATGACAAGGAATGGTTCCTCACCTGTGCTTCCAGTTCCTCCACCCTGGATGACAGCTTCTCTTTAGTGCGGCTCAGCTCCGCCACCTCAGACCTGCACTGCTCCAGATCCTGAAAGATAGATTAAAAATGTGTTTAGCATGACAACAATATCGGTGGGTAGTGTGGTCAGTGTAATAGTTAAACCATCTCAAATATTACATCAAAGTGCCTGTTGTAATAATATGACTGTGTACGGACAGCTTGGAAGATATGGGCGAACAGGGAAAGATACATTAATGTGAACATTGGTTAAACTGACATTGATTTAAAACTGGAGGGAGCACGTTACAATATTCGAAAGAAGTCGAATATTCGGGATGAAAAAACTGCAAGCTGAGCCATCTCTTTTACATTTCCGCATACTGGCCGGACCTCCTTTACATGTACCATACTCCAATGGCGCAGAACACATCAAAAACATGTAGCAGAAACCGCTAACGAAACACGTTCTCAGGCGTACTGAAGACGTTCCTAAGGAAGCACTGACATGGCAACCCGAGGGCGGTAAACGAAGACTCGGCAGACTGCGAGAGACGGGACGACGAGAGAGGTGGGAATGTCTTGGAACCTACCTTCTGCATCTTCTGCATGGCGTGTTTATCGTGCGCGGACAGGTCCCGCAGCCGCACCAGCGTGTCGCGCAGCCGGCAGTTCTGCTGCTGCAGCTGCCGCAGCTCGTAGCCCGCCGGGGACTAGACCAGCGGCTTTCAACCTACGGGTACTTCAAACCCCCGTTCCTTTCTAAGTAATGAACCCTTTGCCACTGCTGTCTATCAAACGTGGGTCATATACGGGGAGTGCGTACCAAAATCTTCCACTAAACCGGAACCTATATTTTGTAAAATATAGCATAAGCCCTATGACAGCTGTCAAATCCATACATTTTGTCTGTCATTTGTTAGTTTTCAATGGAAAATACTGTCAATCAAACGTCATAGCGCTCTTGCTTTATTTAACAAAGCCTACCTTTTCCAAATTCTGCATGGCATGTTTATCGTGGACCCATAGTCAACCTACCTTCTGCATCTTCTGCATGACACGTTTCTCCCCTACCTACCTTCTGCATCTTCTGCATGGCTTGTTTGTCGTGGCTCTACAGCCAACCTACCTTCTGCATCTTCTGCATGGCATGTTTATCTTGGGTCTATAGTCAACCTACCTTCTACATCTTCTGCATGGCCTGCTTGTCGTGGCCCTACAGCCAACCTACCTTCTGCATATTCTGCATGGCTTGTTTATAAATCGTGCGCCTATAGCTAACCTACCTTCTGCATCTTCTGCATGGCATGTTTACCCCCCACCTACCTTCTGCATCTTCTGCATGGCGTGTTTATCGTGCGCGGACAGGTCCCGCAGCCGCACCAGCGTGTCGCGCAGCCGGCAGTTCTGCTGCTGCAGCTGGCGCAGCTCGTAGCCCGTAGCCCCCGCGTCGGAGGAGGCGTAGGGGTGCTCTGATGAACATGCAATGGTGATGATAGATAAAATGTGAAAATGGCGAGTTACGGTTTGGTGAGTTCTGTGTTTTGATTTTTTCAGTTAGTTCTCCGTCCGTCGTTCTGTCTGTGTGTCTATCTGTTTCAATTAGCGGTTTTGTTTATGCAGCAATAAATATTGAACTGAAAACATGAACATCTTTTTTATATTTAAAATCGTCTTCATCATGGCTGTTACTATTTCAATGAGAGTGTTAGATTACTGATAAGTAAAAGAAAAACACACAATGTTACGGCACCAAAAATAAACAATAAAAACACACACTAACATACATGCTATTACAAAAATCAATCATATACAAAGACTTAACACTTTCACTGTCAACAAAATACAGTTTTACAATTTACCAATTTATTATTATTAAGTTATAATAACAAATACGTGAGTCATATAAAAGCAAAGGCAGCAGCATCCATTCTTTTTAGAAATAAGAATTCCTGGCAACACCAGCAAAAAATTCAACAAAACGATATTTTAATTAGGTACTTATAGGTTAGTAGCAAACACAGCAAAATCCTTTTCAATGACAAAAACGGTTACTTGCATATCAATCTAACTTGGATGTCACTGCTTTACTTTTATATGACTAAAATAAAATATTCGGGTTTATTTAAAGAAGCTGTGCTAAAGAAAAAACAGGCTTACCAAATCCCTCTTTAAAAGCTGTATGTGTGAAAAGAAAACCTTATATCATTGTAGGTAAATTATACTTATAAATAAGAAGTGATTTAAATGTAAAAGGCATTTTTGTCCCAAGCAGTGAACGTGTTAAGACACGCATAAACTAAGGCGGTTTTCACGCTGCCAAAATATGTAAGAACGCGTGAACGCACGTTGGTGCGTTCTCTGTGTGTTTTCTATACAAACCGAGATACTTACAACACTCACGCAAGTTGCAGCGTGATGCTTGAAAGTGTGACAACCGCCTATCTTAGTCAATATAATAAAGCCTTATTATATTCTAGATCCATTACAAATGAGAGCAAATGATACAACTGACTGACTTTTGTATAGTTAAAATAGATATATACAGTTCCCCAAAATTGATAATGCACATAGAAATCTTCGTCATTGTTCGGCAACGGTCGTATTCCCGAGCGTTAGAAAACTATTATGTATTTAGAGTAGTTAAGTGCATTTTCTTCATGAAATTTTAGTAGAATTATGTAATTGGTGCTAAAAGAGATAATTGATTTATCAGTAACGAAATTTGATTCGATAATTCATAATATTCCATAATATTAAAATTTACTTCGAAAATGTTACAGTAGGTACTTTTCAAGTGTCTTACTGAAGCTGATGTAAAGATGGATGAAAGAAGGTTTGAATAACTCAAGGTTTATATTATAAGGAGAAATGGATTTCAAACACAGGTTTATATTAAAAAATTTAAATCTCAGTTCAAAAGTATTTACAGCACTGATTATTTCACATTAATAAAAATGTTTACATTAAAATCTCAGTTCAAAAGTATTTACAGCGCTGAACATTCACAATAATATTACAATTACAAACTTGGTCTTTTGGGTGTGGCTTTATTGGCAAAGTGAAGTCTATCAATGTGACGTATATTTTATTCTTAAATGTGCCTCATAATATGGCATCGTCAAAAATAATTAAAGTTGAAATTGAATTCACATTTGAAAAAAATAACAAGAACGATGTGTAATTGCAGCTCTTTATAATTCCACAAAAGTAATACTGATCTTGACCTTGAGACCCTTGACTGATCGGTGACAGCCACCGACCGCCCAAATTGTTTTCGATTATGTGTCACATGATATTGACTACTATTTCTTTCGAACAAGGATCAAAATGCAAAAGGCTCTTACGATTCAATGATTCGGGTGTTTCCGGGAATACGACAGTTTGCGAAGATTTGCATGCGCATTATTAATATGGGAGAACTGTACATGTATGTCTTATAAAATGAGCTGCGATCGATATATTATGTACATATAATTACAATAACAAATATGAAACTATGATATGATATAAACAAAATAACACAAAACCGTGGATAAATATAATACTTATAATAGATACGTACATTGTTAAGATGCTGAAATATTTCTGGGGCAAAAATATATAAAATCATAAGCCTAAATAAATAATACATATATACTTTATTAAATACAATCGTATAAAAAAGGCAGTTAAGTAAATGGTTTGCATGTGCTCTGTCTCTGTATATTAAGGGAAAAACTAAGTAAATAGTTCCGCCGAAAAGAATACAGAAGTATTAGGTACGATATAGATTGGGGATTGGTGACATTTGAAATTAGGACGTGGCCTTGAGTAATTCAGTTTCTATACTAAAATTAGCTTATGCGTAAGTTGTACGGCCTGTGCAGGCTGCAACGCACTCTTTTTACAGGTAAATAACCTTAGAGACGTTTTTGCATATAATATGTAGTGGTATTCGGTATTTACAGGGAACACTGATTCCAAAATTGACATTTGAATTTAATTGTACCGTAAATTACCACTTTATGTTATGCCAAAACCGTCAAACGTGCACAAATACATATGCAAAGACGTCTCAAAAGTAATATAGCTATACTAAAGTGAAAGTGAAAGTGAAAGTGGACTTACGTATGTTCCCGCCGGCCTCCATCTCGGCCTTCATGAGCTGCAGGTCCAGCGTGGCCTCCTCCAGCTTCTCGCGGCACTGCTCCAGCTCCATCTGCCGGGGAATTCGGGAGTTATTGTAGAATTCATGGGAATTGATGTAAAATTCATGGGGGTTGACCAATATGGCAGCCGATAACACATGTACATGGTTAACATGTTGTTTACCATATCATTATCATCAGCCTATAGCAGTCCACTGCTGGACGTAGGCCTCTCCCAAAGCACGCCACCTTACCATATAATTATGTTTTATAAATAGATAAATAAATGGTCTAATAAATGTTCTAATGTCTGTCTATCAATACCATATATCTCTGGGTAACGCGTTGTTCTATCGTGTTGAAATGTAAACCATTTTAAATTCAAGTCTTCATTGAAACTTTAACTGTGAAAATAAAATCTTCTATATACAGCACATGCTGAGTCAGAGCCCTGTACAGCTCACCTGCAGAGCCTCGGCCCGCTCCTCGGCCATCTCCTTGTCGAGCGCGGCCATCTCCGCCGCCTCCTGCAGGTCCGCCGTCTCGTCGTTATGAGCTTCGAGGGCTTCTTGAGCGTCTCGGACCTGGAACCAAGGGTGGAAGGGGTTAGGTTGATGGTGGTAGATGGAGTTGAGGAAAGTGTAGGTAAAAAAAATTGTTACTAACTTGTTTATGGGATTGAAATCTGCAATAAATAATAATAATATAATCTGATTATGTAAACCTGTAATGCACAAAATGATTGACTATTTAGTCATCAATATTCGGCTCTTTTTGGTCTGTAATAGTTTATTAAGATAACTAGCAAGCTAGGCAAAATAAATAAATTACTTAAGGCCAAGGAAGACGTTTAAGACAGATGTAAAAGGAGTTTAAGGCAGTGGTAGAAGGAGGCGAAGGCAGTGGTAGGAGTTTAGAGTAGAGGTAGAAGTAGTCGAAAGTAAATTTAGCAGTGAAAAAAACGACTCTCATGTTTATTGCGTCCGTTCTACTTCTTTCACAGACAAAGACCCCTTTGGTAATGCAGAGTACATGGTGAAATATTAATGGGTTTTTTTAATACGATTAATAAATCAATTTGAATTAGAGTTTAGCAAGAGATGCCTTCCGGTCCGCTGGACCGACGACCTTAAAAGGCCGAGGACAGAGTGTTGTGGCTCTCTTTACGAGAGGTCTTAAGTTAAAAAGTAGCCAATGGAAGCTGATGATGATGAACAACGCCCTCACCTCTTTCTTGGCCCTCTGCAAGTCTCTCTGCAGCTGCGCCTGCGACTCCATGATCTTGGCCTTGAACTCGTTGGCCTGCTCCAGCTGTAACCTGCAAACACAAAATATATATGTAAAAACATTATTTTATCGATTGTTTTGAGTTTGATCCCATAATTTTCTCTTCTTCTTCAGCCAATAGCAGTCTACTGCTGGACGTAGGCCTGTCCCAAAGCAGCGTCAGAACATTTTTCTTAAAGGAAATGTCACCCGCGCGTTATTATAACAGATATTTTAGATTTTAGGGCCAGCGAGGGTGCCATTTTCTTGCGCTTTTGGCCCTGTCCTCACGCTAGATATATATAATTCAATGACTCTAATTGTGTTTATAATCGACAAACTAAGAAGATGTGTGTGTGCTTGCATATGTATATTCACTCACCTCACTCGCTCCAGTTCCTTCAGCTTGTCCCGGTCCTCGGCGCGCTTCACCTTGATGGTCTCCAGCTTCTCCTTCAGGTCCTCCACTTCAGCCTTCAGGGTCACATTCTGTGGGTAGAAAGTTATACATAAGTTTGTTTAATGAAACCAACAAAGTTTGTTAAAAACGCCTTCAAGTCTGTTCAGCCATTCATGCTATCATTGCTATCTACGAGTTTTGGAAAAAAACCCATAAGTCACCTTTCGGCTTACTATACTGTAGCCGGTTGTGGCTGAATGAGAAAAGCCAAGGACAGAGTGCAATAGCGCTCCTTATGAAAGACATATGTACAGCAATCCAGTCATATCAGCAATAGTCAGAGTAAGGCTGATGAGGATGATGATTTCAGCAACACCCTTTATATCTGATGAAGAGGTACCTCCTGTTGAGTCTGCAGCAGAGCGATCCTGTCCTCATGCGGCGCGGGGCCCGTGATGCTGGCGCCCGCCGTGTACTGCGGGGTCAGGGTCTCCACGAAGTTTGTCTGGAAGAAATATATGGGAACATCTGTTAGAGACGATAAGGATGGGGACCACTTATGTGGTTATGCGGCTTTCATACTGCCACGCATCATGTTTCGTGAATGCATGTTCGAACGTTGCTTGTAAGTATCTACGTTTGTATAAACGTATATTTATTTGACACCAAACAACAGCACATACAGATTAAAACATTAATAAGTATATAATTATAAACTAACAGAGGTAGGTACCTACTGGTATGTATTATATGTATATCATTGGTTATTAGAAATTTTGAAGGTATCTTTTTGATAATTCTGCATTTAATACAGAACATAAGAAAAGTATACATAAATACCTCATCCGAAACATTCTGGTCGTACATGAGACTGTCATTATTACTGTCACTAGCTCCATCACCGTCCACCTCATCATCGATCGCTTCTTCACTATCATCACTACTGTGATACTCGTCTTCATCATCATCATCAACATCAACACTACTTTCACTAACATCATCAACTGTAACGTCTTTATAATCGTCCTTTAGCAATGTATTAACTTCATTTCTAAGATTACTAGTTTCTGTAAATTCGTTGACTATTTCACTGGTAGCATTATCAATGTTCTCTTGTGTAATTTCAGTTGTATTATTTATTATGTTACTACATAGTTTGTAACTCTCGTAACTGAACAGGGTTTTGCCAGCAAAACCGATTTTTATGTTTGTTAAGTAGTTTATTTTCACTGCCATTTTTTTAATAGATTAAAAGGTTAAATTGTATTTTTATCACAGGTTTTACTATTATCACAGCTAAACTTTACAATTAATAATTGGTTTACTTAAAGCAATCACAGGTTGGACTAGGTTAGAACTAAAATTGACGTTATTTTGCAACGTCTCAACAATTCTTATTTTTCTCAAACTACCCCCTACTACACTTTGTAATATCTAAAGTTGTCTACACCCGCCAAAATTTGAAAAGTAATGCCTATTTCTTTGTATTATTTTAAATGATGATGAATTAACTTTCTGGAGTGGAGGCCGCGACTAGGCAAACGTAGTGTGGGACGCCTCCGGCTAGATGGGGTGACGACTTGCGAATGGTGGCTGCATCCAATCATGCGGAAAGCTAAAGATCACATCCAGTGGCGTGCTTTGGGAGAGGCCTACGTTCACCAGTGGACTGCTATATGCTGAAGAAACTGTATGCTAAGTTTACTAATAAATTACATACATTCTCCAATCATTACCTCAACAAAAGCAGCCCGCTTGCCCGTGTTGCTGTCCCCCTCACCGGCCCTCTCCGCCGTGGGGGAGGCGTAGGACGTCAGCGACTGACGGCTGCTCGCCAGCGAAGTCCTCGAGCTGCCGTGGTGGAAGGAAGCTGTCAGTGAACGGACCCTCGCCAGCCTAGTGATGTCTTTGAGCCACAGAGTAGAATTTGGTTATTTTTACTCTGTGGTTTTTACTAACCATGATGATTTGAAGAAATGAGAATGAAATAAAATGTATTGTTGCGAAAATATAGGTTTTTACTGTACATTATTAATGAAAAGTGTAGGAAACATCTTGTTTAGGTTGATTTCATAAACAGCCATGGTTAGTAATGGCTCAAAAGTACAGACTAGGCTGATTGATACTTTTTAAATAGCGCAAAATTGTATGTACAGCACATAAATAATAAGTACAAATTAAACAAGTAAAATCAGCTTACAAAATTCAAAACTATTTGAATTTTTTTAACTATTTATTCTATTTTGACTTATATATGCATTGCAAAATGCTATTTTTACTTGCTTTTATAACTTAACAGAAAGTAAAGAGCGATGACATTTAAAAAACAAAGAAAGGACTTTGTTATAAATAAAAAAATACATGTATCATAGCTTATACAACAGTAAACTAGATTTTATAACTTAATTATAATACAGTAGGTATTAAAAAATATTATGTAAAGCTGAAAACGGAAAAAGTGCATCAGAAGCGAGGTGCAGCAAGGACCAAAACTAACAACCCGGTTTCTGAAAGTTGCATAATTAACGCTAAACTTAATCAATAGTCATCATCACCAATTCGTCATTCATATCATATTATCATCAGAAATCTTTGCAGTACTACTTTATTCCTTTATATGTATAGAGTTCAGAGTCGCCACCTAGCCATACAAGCACATGACTAGCTCGTACAAACTTGCGTCAATTTTCTCTGCTAGATTGGTAAAGAAAATCTGCACTATAAATGTGTTTAGTAAGTCGATGTGTTCCTTTAAACGGATTGTGGAAGAAGGTGTTTGCAGTCGATTTAACCACATAATGCCTTATTCGAAACGGAGTTTTCTCTGATCCTATTATTATTATTATATATTGTATAGCTGGATTACCACTCATTCACTGACTGACATGATTGTTCTCCCAGAAGGAGCCATTTTTTGATTTAATTATCATAATATTAATAAAGGCTTTCAGAAACCGGGCGTAAACACTCCAGTGATCCGTTTACCTCGACATGGACACGTTGCCGCTCTTCGTCTGCGCCGGCGACGCCTTGCGCCGCACCCTTCGGTGTGGCAACGTCGCAAATGTTAGACCTCATTGTTAGATTATTAGGGCCGTACCACAAAAACTTTGACAGTATTTGACAAGTGTTTAGCGCTGTCAAACGTCTACAACATCTGTCAATTTTGGTTTTAAGATTTGTTAAACAATGTTTAAAGTTATTGTGGTAGCACAGGAAATATTTAACAGGTGTTTAGCTCTGTCAAACGCCTACAAAATCTGTTAAATTTCGTTTTAAACACTTGTCAAACAATGTTTAAAGTTTTTGTGGTAGCACAGTTAGTCATTAACAAGGACACTCACGCGCAATGACAAAAGTTTGGGTGAGAAAATCACTAAATTACTCGTAAAGAGAAAAGACTAGCTTAATGTCACCGTCTGCAATATTGAAGTACATTTAACAGCTCATCATTGAAATATATAGTCGTTAAGCCTAGTCAGAGGCCTTCGGGCGGCTTGAAAACATCTGACAGTCGGGTTGCCCACTTACCCGACAACTCTCTCAGCACAAGCTTGCTTGTGTTGGGGTCCACCAACCCGCACTTGGCCAGCGTGGTGGACTAGGCCTAAGCCCTTCCTTCATTGGAAGGAGACCGGTGCCCCAGCAGTGGGGACGTAATGGGTCGTGATGATGTATCATTGAAATAATGAAATGTAATAAATTGGGACATTTTGTAAGAGGAACTTTTTCATTGCTAGTGAATGTATTAACCAGTATTATTAAAAACAGATTGCGAGCGATTGTAGTATAGCCAGATATTTAAAAGTGCAGTTAAAACATTAATATTCTTCATTCAAAAATTTGCTTTCAGATTGATTAAGTAAATGTCACTATGCAGTAAGAAAATTACCGTGTCTCTAAATTTAAAAAGTGCTGCCACTGATTTTTATTGTTTTCATAAAGATATAAAGTGTAATTTTATTACTACTTATTAATTGTAAGCCTAAGAGTGGCCATCTAGCGGTACCAAATTAAACTTAGTTCTTCGCCGTAACAATCAGTAGCTAACAGATATACCTGAGGGGTAAAACTGCTCGTGTTTGATACAAAAAGGCACATCTGACTGGTACATCTATGCCTATTTGTAACATACATGATTTTCCCACAAGAATATTTAGACAAAGCTATATAATAATACATTATGATTGAAGAATGAAATAGTAAGCTGATTCAGCTAATTATTCAGTACATAATTATTTTGGAAATTCACTTTTGCATCAACTCACCCTGTATAACCCTCATTAGTCATAAATTTATCATAGCATGCAACAGCTACAATTATTTTTTAAGGAAAAGTGTTTACAATGAATGGAAATAGTGCTGCTACATTTAAAAGTATTAGGTACTTATATGACTATGAGTCTAATACAAGTTTAGTAATATTTCATAAACATTATAGGACAAAAGTATTTAAAAAATTACCTATATGTCTAGACATAACATTTATATTATCTCTTCCATCCAGAAATTGTCTGGTAGAGATGGCTTTAAGCAATATCGCCAAATCAATATATTTTTGTACCTTTTTGTTTTTTTTTTGTTTATATAACATTTTATAAGTTGTTTTTCTTAATATCTCCTTTTGGTGCCATTAAAGAGTAATCCCCTTATTCATAAAAAGTTACTGGATGCTGGATGCTTTAGCTATTGAACTGTTTTGTCACTCTCTGACTGGGAACAATTTGTACTTTGACAGATAGTGAAAAAACAGTTCAATAGCTAAAGCGTCCAGTAACTTTTTTTTGAATAAGGGGGTATTTTTATTGTATTGACGGGTGCTAAAGCGAAGCTGGTGCGACCTATCTACAGTACTCACGTCGTTGGCCTAGATTTCTGCGCCACAGTTATACTAGCATGAAACGAAACACACTATGTTAGAGCTAAATGTCTAGGGTGACAGTATGATTTATGTTACTATAGATTTAGTGCTAATTTCTCCATAGTCGGTTATCTAACCAACCAAGGATTGATTTATAAATTAAACGTCATCTCCATATAAAAATTATGACAGATGTGTCAAAAGTCAACCACTACTCCCTGGTTATGCTCTAACCGACTATGGAGAAATTGGCACTTATGTTACTATAAATTTAGCTATTTACCCTTAAATTAACGCTATATGAACTAGATGGTGTGTCATATACAAAAACAAAGCAAAAACTGGCCGCATTTTGCTTACTGTCAAACTGTTTAACCTCGGACAACCACTGTACCAATGAATAAAGCCAGTAATCTTACTTAATTCAAAATAAGAGAGGTGGAAGATGGGTGTTATTTGTGTTATGTTATGAGCGGTGGTAGCTCAGTCGGGTAAGCGCCCGCTTCTCACGCAAGAGATGCGGGTTCGATCCCGGCGCTGACATGTACCAATGAGTTCTTTTAACTTAAGTACAATGTATACCATCGCTCTTACGGTGAAGGAAAACATCGTGAGGAAACCTGCATATCTAGATTTAGCACATCTAGATATGTGAACCCACCAACCCGCAGTGGACCAGCGTGGTGGGAAATGGTCCAAGTTTTGGAAGGCAGTTTAGACCTTGGGGATATGCACAAAGGTTCCATTCGAGAGAGCCAGGTGCAGGTACTTACACCCCCACAGAGAATAGAATAGAATAGATGGGTGTTATTTGTTGAGAAGTTACTTTTGCATTGTCACTCCATCTAATTAGTATAAAATTATCGTTGTATTTACCCTCCTTTTTAACATTCTGCCATGCAATTGTTGTTTTTATATTTCGTTATAAATGTTTTCGATGTGTATAGTATGATTGATTAAAAAAATACACTTATAGACATTATATTTGTTTCTTCTGTGTGCACTAGAGGTGCCACATTATATGCAAGAATACACATAAGACATTTACGTTTATGAAAACATAGAGCTTACTCTTGGCACACATAATAATAGCCATACTACAAAACATTACAAATAGTGGTATGATTTATAAAAAATATCATGAAAATATAATATTCATGATTCAATGGAATAACTGGCTGGACATAAATAGAAAAATAAATAGTATTACTTGCATTGTGTAGCGAATTAGGATTGTGTACCATTTAATCCGGCCGGCAGCTGATTTAGGGCTGCACATAGGCTGAGGACTTTTTTAAATAAATAGAGAAAAAATATATTTAAAAAAAACGGTGCTTAAAAACTCAAGTTAATGGGGTTTTACAATGTCTGTATAAATGATTGAAAAGATAGCATAATGATGACACTCTCTAATACAGAATTTCAGAGGGTGGCAGCTTTATTTTTAGCAGACACAATTTTTTTATAGTTATACAGACATTAAAACCGAGGTAAATCTAATAAAGTGTACAAAAAACCATACTAAACAACACTGTAAAAAAACCCATATGAATACCCATACTAAAACTAAATAAAAACATTATTTCACCCACACATCATGTTAAATCAAAATCATGCCATAAAAAATATTCACTCCAAATAGGTACATAACTCCCATTATGTGAAATTTTGACTTATGGACATTGTGGCTGATTCACACACAGTTTAGTGAGAGTGCTAGTAGACATACATTGCTGAGTATGTATAACAGATTCAAAAGTTTTGAAATACTATATATTGTTTTAGTAGCTGTATGAATATAGTATTTGAAAAACACTAACCCCCTTATTCATAAAAAAGTTACTGGACGGATTAGCTATTGAACTGTTTTGTCACTCTCTGTCAAAGATCAAATTGTTCTCTGTCAGAGAGGGACAGAACAGTTCAATAGTTAATCCGTTCAGTAACTTTTTTATGAATAGGGGGGTTACACTAAACAGTGTGTGAATCAGCCTTAAGACCAACCCACAGGGTCAAAATGTGGTTACATGAATGACATACCTGCTGAGCCTCCGCGAGGTCTTGGGCTCCTCTGTGGAGGCGGTCATGGAGGTCTCCATTGGGTTGTCCTCGCCATCCAGAAGCTGGATCTGAGTCTGCCTGACAAACACTCCATAGTTCTCCTCGCACTGGAAATTGTGCATGTGCATTCATTTAGATATATAGACTAGAAGGTTTAGTTAGTTAGGTTTAGGTAGCATTTATGTAACAATAGTTTGTAAGGTTTATTTGTATTAGTAGATTCATCACTCTCTAATTTCTTAACTTTTCTGTAACTCATGGTTGCCTGTACTGTAAGAGATCACTCTTAGCAATAAAGCGGCATCTTGTTCACCTTTTCTAGTGCATATAGAAGTATTTTTTTGTTTGTTTTGGTTAGTAGAAGTAAAAGTTCGTGGTTCCAGTGCCTGAAATGATTTCTCTCAAACATTTATTCAGTTCCATGCATCATACTTACACCAAATCTCATCCCATGCTATGCAGCCAGCCGGCAATTGTTACAAAAGCGGTCTTGGACTCACCGTAAAGTACGCATGGCCACGGACAGTCCCGTTGTTCTTGCCTTTCGCCTCGTCGAGGATCACGCCAATCCATTTGCCAGTTGCAAATGTGGGGTGTCCCACGTACGCCACAGAGCCTTTTACGTCTTTCCCGATCACTTTCACCCTCTGGCCCAGGGACAAAGCCTTTTCAGACATCTTCAGACAGGTTGGCTACTCTAAAATTCATGTATGCAATTAGTTTTCCATCTTTAAATGGTTTGAAAAAGTTTTCATAAATTTGTGATTTTATTTACCTTAAAAGCGATTGAAATAGAGTAATATTTGACTGCTAAAGAACCAGGTCATCTAAACGTTAAGACGCATAGTTTAATTCAATGTATAATTATATTGCTACGTAAATATACAAACAAAAATAGTATTTTTAAATCCGCAATGCACAAAAATGTACAAAACACAAAATCGACAATCAAATGTCAAATCTGACACTTCATTATGATCTCATTGGGCCCGTTCATTTGGAAAACATGCAGAATAAGCACTGTATACTTACCTCAGAATAAGCAACCTACTAGAAATACTTACAAAAAACTTTTATTATAGCATTAGACTTTCTAGTGCTTTTCTTTGCGGATTTTTATACTTGCCATCAATATCATCAGCGCTCTGGTCATCGACTGCTCTGCCAAGGAGCGCCACAACAATCAGTCCTCGGCCTTCCTCATCCAGGCACTAGCGGCTATCATACAGGTCCAGCGGGCATCCCAAACTTTGCTGCTGCCAGTTCATGTTTCGTAAATATACCTACTTGCCCAAGCTTCCCTTATGCAGTCCAACACGCCCAAGCCTTGAATGGGACTACTCAGAATAGTAGGTACCTATTAGTATTACCCTCGGTGGTGGCCCTAAAGTGCTTGTGGGTCTACTAACAGATAGATAGTTAGGTACTGTTATACTTACTACCTACCTACCCAGGTACCAATATATTATAATAAACCTACTCAGCAATATCGCTACGCCACTGCTAAGTAGATAAATAAACTGATTAGTAAGTTTATTTCTATTTCGCAATGACGACAACTCGAACGTGTGTAAGATCCATTTATCGAAGTGGATGACCTCAACATTGTATTGGCTCGCTAAATTGAGGACATGAGTCATCTCTACCACCTCACTAGCAGTTTCCTTTCCTTGTCAGGCAAGGGGTTTGCGTCATAATGCCACTACGTATAACATTGAAAATTATGATTTGAGAAGCCAACACGCTATAGATAAAATTAGTAGCAATAGAGAGCACTAAACTTTGGACTCCGCGTTATCATAACGAAGCAAATAGCGACTTATTACAGTGGCATAGAATGGAAAATTTACAAGATCTAAACTAACACAACTTTCACTTACAATGCCAAGTTGGACAAACCCAGAAATTACCGTTAATTTACCTGCGTGACTGCCTGCCACATGACATGCTGGCGAATAAAACAAACGACTAGAAAAACATGTTTTTATTCAGACACATCATGTAATAATTGCAGCAATTTAAAATTACAATGTAGTAAAAAAACAATAATGATTAACTATTAAGTTCGGCGAAATTTCAACTAAATCTTGAGACTTACGGTCGGGAGACGGCGTCGCTTATATTAGCAAGTTTTATTTATTTATATTACATACAACAAGGATTGGATTCGCAAGGCACGGGGCGCGGGAGGCTCGGGGCCTCAGAACCAGATTTTCTCTGTAAACATCAGTGCTTTCTAAATACATATTCGATAGGTTACACGCACGTTCTCATTATTATTTAACTATTATGATTCCACGATGGTTATGAACATGTTAGGCGCTAACGGCGGGGGCTTAGAACCCGTGCACCTTGAGCTGCTCGGGCTTCACCAGCCCGGACTTGGTGAGCCACTGGCAAATGTTCTCCCGCTGGTCGCCCTGCAGCTGCAACACCTCTCCGTACTCCGAGTGTTCCACCACCGTGCCGTTGCAGGCAAACTCCTTCTTGCATGCCCGCACGATCTTCTTCAGGTCATATTCCGACGACAGGCCCTGAACCGTGGTCAGCGTCTTGCGCCCGTTCCGCTGCTGGATCCGGACGTGGACTAGTCCATCTTGTACGTCGTCTTCCGAGCTTTTGATAGCATCGGCGAATGGATCAAATGTGTTGAGATTCTGGATGGACATACGATTGAACTGAGTGGCTCTTTGTTTCAATAAATCACTGCGATGCGACGCACAAAATTACTGTCACTGATTATGCACGTGAAGCTCACAGACAAAGCAACGACCAATTTACGCTAACTCCAGAAAAGTAATGGCGAATGATAATGGCGGACCGAAAAATGATTTTGTCACGCGGAGGCGGAAATCATTATCGATTTTTACCATAGACAAGACGCCATTTTAGTTTTAATTTTATAAAGCTTGCTTGCACTTCCATTAATGTTCGTCATTGTTCTGAGGTTCGACCTATCAGAAAATCAATCTATCCTTTTAGTTTAGCATATAATTTTGGAACGTAATCGTCATATTTGGCCACATAGAAATTGCCGGCAATAGGAGCACCTAATTGATACTTTTGGGCAAACTTACTGATCGAAAACTTTCCTCTTTTGTCTCCAGAATTACTACGTAACTTTGGAACTTCTGAAAAATTCAATTTATCTGGTTGTTTATAAATTAAAAATACATATCGATGATTCCCAGTTCCTTTCGGTGGCCCAGATCCTATGTAGTCAGAAAGCACTTCTCCTGTTTTTAGATCACCACCGTAAATATTACCGACAAGCCAGTGATGCCATTCTCTAAAAGTAGGTTTTTGTCTGCTGGGAGCATCTGGATCTACCATTGCTAGGGTATAATAAGCATCATTTTTCGCTGACCATTTAACAGATGGTTTATCTTTTACTTGAGTCGGAGTAAGTTCCTTACTCATTTCTACTTTTGTGCCATTTGGGTACTCAATTTCCAAAATCTCTCCTGGTGCAGTGGTCAAAACATCTGGCACGAGGCAATGTTCTTGGAAAAGAAGTTTTATATCAGCCATCACCAGGTGAACAAAAATCACAAAATTTATGAAAACAATCGCAACAAAACAAATGTGACAATGATCATACATTTTGTTTAGCATTGACATTGACAGGCATTGATGAAAGATTTAGCCAAAGACTACAATTTTTTGTTACAGCGGGTATTTATTATTCTGAGATATTATAATGTTATCCATCACTGCTACTAAAATGACACTAAAATTTTCTACTTTGTAGTCTGTGGAGCCCGTATTCTGTGAGTAGAGTTGTTTAAAAATCATATTTATTGCCATGACTAAAAATACGAAGAATAAAGTTTAAGTACACTGCAGTTTATAAAAACATGTTCTTTTACGGCGTGACGATTGGTACAGCATATTTCAGAATCCTCATGAACTCTTGAGCAGACACCTGAAAGTAAACATTCATAAAAATGCTGTAGGTATGTGTTGGATTTTTCTGTAATAGATAGGTAGGTATACTATATTTAAATAGAGTCCGCGAGCGTTAAGTTGACTCAGTAGTCATCAGTGGCGGCACGGACTGTGTACCTACTGACTTTATAAAATAATATAGCATGAGTCCTCTGTCGTTTGATTGACGGATCCCTATGCTTAGCTCCAATTTCTCTATAGTCGGTTAACTGCCAGTTTCTATAACTCTATCTATCTATAACTGGTAGTTACTTTCATACGATTTTGACAGATTGTTACTTTTGATCATGTCAAAATCATATGAAAGTACCTAACTACCAGTAATGGATGGATAGAGTTATAGCAACTGGCAGTAGATCGTAACCAGGGAAAGGTTGATCAATTATACGTCATCTATATAATAAATTCTTGACAGATGTGTCAAAAGTCAAGCAATAATGCCTTATGTTATGCTCTTAACCACTATGGCGAAATTGGCACTTAGTACATACGAAAACGAACAAATAAGGCCGTGTCCGCACCGCCAATATTTTTCCGCGCGGAATTAATTCGCACGAATTAACTATATTCCGCGATCGAAGTTCGCCTGTTGATTTTTTTGCGAATTTTTTTCCGTAAGTGCGGATACTCCTATAGTATTCGATGTGTTACAGAATTGCGCATTACTTCCGCGCGGAAAAATATTCGCGGTGCGGATACAGCCTAATAGATAAAATATATGTATTTGACAGCTGTCATAGGGCTTTTGCTATTTTTTGTCATGTCTAAAATAATGCGTTTTAAAAAGAAAATTGACCGACAAAAAAGAGGTTCCAATGTTAGATGGCCGCATCCATGAAACATAAGTATAAAATGAGAAGGCCACGGCTGAGCTATTTTTATATAGTTAACCGGGTCCAGACAAGTATCATTTGCCCGATCCTTTCACAGTATCTGATTATGATCACCGTACCGTATCTGCGTATTATATCAAGCGTCGTATGAAGTTGTGGACGCCTACGATTTACTCTAATATCTTAACATTAGTCATAATATTCCTTTTGATAATCGGCCAAACCCGACACGACATGGGACGGGCCGTATCTTAACGACGTAACTATGTGATCGCGTATCATTAACCATTTGAATTTGAATTTGTCCACAAATGCGATCATGATATTTATTTATTTATTTAATCCTTTATTACACAAATATAAAAATAAGTGTACAAAGGGTGGACTTAATGCTACAAGCATATTCTACCAGTCAAGCCACACGAGGTGCAAGAAAATTTTATCATAAGGTGTGCAAAAAGAAAACAACACTATTACTACAAAATCAAAACAAGTCACTTAATAATAATTACCAAATATAATATAAAATACGTAACTACATATGAGTTATGAATATATAAATAAACATAATATAAATAATATATACCTATATAATTATATAAAAAAACTATTATATATATATAAAAATATTAATATTATATAACAATAATGATACGGTGATTGTCTTGGGCAAATGATACATGTCTGGATCCGGCTTTATGTGGGATAGCTGTCCCCGCGCGCTTCGCTTCGCCTTAAAAAGTTTTCCCGTGGGAATTCCAGGATAAAAAGTAGCCTATGTTCTTTCCCAGGGTCTAGACCATATGTATACCAAATTTCATTCAAATCCGTTCAGTAGTTTTGGCGTGAAAGAGTAACAGACAGACAGACAGACAGACAGACAGACAGACAGACACAGTTACTTTCGCATTTATAATATTAGTTAGGATTAGGATTAGGCAGAGTAAATGCAGAAAAGAGACATACATAACCATTGAAGTCCTTGTCGGCATCTTCAATCATTTCTTCAATTTCTTCGTCTGTGAGGGAAATACCGAGTATTCCCGTAACTCTTTTCAAGTTTTCGAACGAGATCAAACCTAAAAGTTATAGTTTTGTACATGTAGGTAAATGTTATAGGGTGACATTTATGGCATCCTAACTAATATTATAAATGCGAAAGTAACTGTGTCTGTCTGTCTGTCTGTCTGTCTGTCTGTCTGTCTGTTACTCTTTCACGCCAAAACTACTGAACGGATTTGAATGAAATTTGGTATACATACGGTCTAGACCCTGGGAAAGAACATAGGCTACTTTTTATCCCGGAATTCCCACGGGAAAACTTTTTAAGGCGAAGCGAAGCGCGCGGGAACTGCTAGTATGAAAATAAAAATGAAAATCGAATATGTTGGTGCAAGTGGCCCTTATATTTATTCTTAAGTAAAAATTTTGGTTAATATTAGGATGAAAGGTAATCTTGCCAACTAACACTCGCGAGAAATTAAAAATATTAAGTTATGAGACCGCCTTACTTATCCTGATTGAATAACAACTTGTTAATTTTATATAATTCTTTTTGGTGTACAAAATAAATAATAAAGAGTAGGTATTCATCACAACCCATCACGTCCTTACTGCTGGGGCACGGGTCTCCTTCCAATGAAGGAAGGGTTTAGGCCTAGTCCACCATTCTGGCCTAGTGCGGTTTGGTGAAGCCCAAAACAAACTTGTGCTGAGAGAGTTGTCGGGTAAGTGGGCAACCCGACAGTCAGATGTTTTCAAGCTGCCCGAAGGCCTCTGACTAGGCTTAACGACTGCTGCTGAAGCTACAGCCGAGACCCACGGCTTAACGTGCCGTCGGAAGCACGGAAGCGTCCAGAAAAGAACCACTTCGGTCACCCATCCAATGGCTGACCGTGCCAGTTGTTGCTTAACCTCAGTGATCAGTTACGATCACTGAGGCCCGCTCGAATATTTATCTACTCACCAGAGTCATCACAATCAAACAGTCTAAAACTCTTCATGATATCTCCATCGCTGTCGAGCGACATAATCTTCCTCATTATTGCTGTCTCGAAGTTTTCAAAGCTCAGCTTCCCAGAACCCGCTTTGTCCACTCCATTTATCATATTCTTGAGTTCTTCTTCAGTTGGCTCGTAGCCTGCATTCATTGAAATTGAAAGTTTACATTCTTTTTGTGGGGGTATTTGTTCATATCATATCATGCATGTATGATATTATGACCTATACTTACTTAGTAACAAAGTTTCCTATGAAGTTTGACTGACAGTAAAGTTGCTTATGATTAGGGATCAAGATCGTTTTCCCTAACAAAAATCAATAAATGACAGATAAAATGGTATGGATAGAAATAACCCTTTGACAGCTGTCAACGTGTCAACTGTCAAAGGGTTCTTTCTACATTTTACATTTGGCTTCTTCCTATAATACCTATCTTTATAGACAGGGTGTGAATCTTTTTCTACTAACCCAAAGCTTTTATAGCCACGCGAAAGTCTTCAGCTTTAATTTTTCCTTCACCATTGTAATCCAGGTAGTTGAAAGCTTGTAATAAATCATTTTTCTGGGTGGGAAAAGTATTAAGATAAGTAAATAAAAAAATCTAAATCTTAAGCAGCTGACATAGGATTCTACTAATTAACGCCATAAAAATATATTAAGTATCTTTGTTATGTAGTTAGTTAGATGTTTCCACCCCTCACTTCACTGTGTCTCTCAAGACTCTTTATGTCGGAAATCTAGGTAAGTAGGTAGTCCACGGTTCTTTGAAGAATAAACTAACCAACGCGGCAATTTAAAAACCCCGACATTCAACACTAAAAGTCGCATAAATTTTGAACTGCTGAACCGATTACATGACATTAGATAAAAAAACAAATTGAAAATTGGTTCAATCGTTTTGGAGCTACGTTACCACAGACTTATACACCCCTTTTTGTCGGGGGTTAACAATAAAAAATAGCGCAACCTCATCACTACATTGACTGTAGCATCATTATTGATTTCAACACATTTACCTGTTCCGCGCTGAGAGTCAATTTTGCTTCAAGCTGATTGATTTCTGAAGGTAATAAATCGTCTTCTTTCTCATTATCTATAATCACTACTTCATGTGCTGATTTTGTATTCACAGTACTAAAAGAAAGGTGCAATTCTCCATCCATTTTTTACTATAAATTATTTAGATAGGAAATGGATAGGAAGGCTGTTGTTTAGAGGACATAAAGTCATTTACTTCCCGTTTTAGTATCACCGTGGCCATGACAACTATCTAGTTGGTAGGTAGGTATTATTGACTTAATAATCTCCTATAATATAGGTAGTTAGGTCCAGTACCTATGATTAGTAAGCCAAATGAATTTCTAGTTGAATACCTAACTACTTACCTATTAATATATTTATTTTATACATTCAAGAAGAAGGAAGAAGGTACGGGTCTCCTTCCAACACATAAACATGATACAGCGTCGCGTCGTGCCACTCCCTCGCTCTCTTCCAACGTCATCGCCGTCGTATCGTGTTTATGTGTATGAGCACTTTACCTGTTCTTGTGTGAGGAAAAGTCGAGCGCATACAGTTTTTTCTTCATTCTGCGGTTCTATCTTCTCTTCTAAGGCTTCTTCTGCTTCAGTAATACTCTCTTCCATTATTAATATGAGATCCGAGGTAGAACGCAGGTATAAATAACTGTACCTATTTAATTTTCGCTCGGAGCCGGTTTTATGACACTTTCTTTTGTGGGATTTTGTGACCATTTATTTGCTAAATAGAGGCATTATTCTTCTGTTCTGTACATACCCGAAAAAAATTTGGCCCACGTTAGGTCGTTATTGTTCTGAGTTTTGTACGTAGATATTTTTGTCCACTAGGGCTATGGCCAAATCCGTTATTATTCTGAGTCTACCTGTACTGAATGAGATGCCGTGCAGCTCTATGAAATGAGTATTATTTAAAGATTCCTTCGTAGATTTTTATCTGAAAGAGTAAGTGCCCGGGGTGGATACATATCTCTTTTGCCGAATATACACAGTCTATTTTCTATGAGGCGTTTGTTAAAAAAAAAAAAAAGTTCCTTTTTGGAGAAATAGATGGCGTTGTCTGGGGTTGTACCAACTTTCAAACCCTCAGAACACACTCAGATCACAATATGTTATTCTGTGAGGCTAACGAAATGTGAAAGTGACGTAGGTAGGTAGAATTGTAGTATTATTTTCGCTATGATGTCGATGTCACTGTTGCTTCAGCGTTCAGTGCGATTGTGCGTACAGCCGTTCTTTTCAAGTTTTATCAGTTTCCTTGTGTTTCTCCTGTATTAATTGAGTTGTAGTTGAGCTATCTGCTCCTCCTCCCTTGATACTGTAGAGTTAGTGCACTTGAGATAGTGACTCTTTTGAGATAGTGACTCTTGTGAGATTTAATCACAACTAGTGAGTTCTTATTCTGAGTTTAGTACTCTTTGCTCTCTATGTAATTTTTGACAGTTGGTACACTGCGTTTTCACGCCATCTATCGGCTTACCCAAAAGCTCAACTGACAGCTGTCAAGGAAAACGGCTCATTATTATTGGAAGTGTACATAGACATTACATTTCATTTTTTTTGTTATGGCAACATTAAAAACAACCGCCACCGCCATTGTTATTTGAGGTTTTGAGGTTAGCTTCTGCTGAAATAAAAAGGACGCCGGTGTGTTGTTTTACCAAATAACTAGTCAATAAATCCACAAACATGAAGTTAGTGAGGTTTTTAATGAAACTCAGTCACGAGACTGTGACTATCGAGCTGAAAAACGGCAGTGTCATCCACGGCACGATCACCGGTGTTGATGTTGCTATGAACACACATTTGAAAGCGGTCAAAATAACGCTGAAGAACAGAGAACCGATATCTTTGGAGACGTTGAGCATCCGCGGGAACAACATACGTTACTACATCCTGCCAGACAGCTTGCCGCTGGAGACGTTATTGATAGACGACGCTCCTAAAGGCCGAGGAAAGCGTGAAGGATTCTCGAGAGGAGGTGGTGGCGGAAGCCGCGGAGGACGCGGGCGGGGGCGCGGCGGCCGCGGCGGGCCCAGGGGAGGCCGTGGGGGCCGCGGCAGGGGCCGCCGATAAGTTCAGTTCTAAGTTAGTTTTATTGTAAGGTCCAAACTTTCATTGTGATGAGATGATGAGTGTTTAATTATAAGTATTCCACTTATGTAAGGTTTGTTTTTGTTTATCTCCTTGTAGGCTAGGAACTATTTTACTTATATGCTTTCATCACGGTGACCCATTGGTAAACCAGACCCAATAGTTTTAATTGTGTCTGATTTTTCGGGATGTGAAGGGTTAATTTTAACCAATTTCTACTTCATAATACATAATTTATAGAATTTTAAACTAGGTTTATTAAACTGGAAAAGAGAGGTCTTTGTTTATCTTTGAATCTATTGTCGCTAAGTACTTGTCCCACCTTCATTCAATCAAACATCCCCACCGCAGGCACTTCATAATCAGGACAGTATGTGTGGGATAAACATTAAACTTAATTTTACATGTTGAAATTTGGTAAAATAGTTGAACTAGTGTACTGAGAATATTTATATTCTGTCAAAGGGCTAGACTTTGGTTTTTGACTGTGCTAAAAGGATCGACCAGAAGATTAAAGAACGCACTGGTATGCAATATTGAGTTATGGATACGATGATGTCATGGGCCTAGGTCTCAAGTTGTGCTGGTAATAACTAGGTAGGTAAGTTTGTGAAAAACAACCTCTTCTACTATAATTCGTTTCAGCTAAGATGATTCCTGTGACATTATGAAGATGTTTTGAGTCTACTTATTGTATGAGTTGAATCCAATGAAATGTAATGAATTGACACTGATTTTGCAATAATATTTGTGTATAATACGGAAAATTGAGAACGGTTAGCTGAAACAAAGAAAAGTGGATGCCACAAGTTTGCCTTGGTGAACTTTTCCACTAGCCTGCCTGTTGAATGTAGTGTTATATTTTATTGATGATCAGAGTTACAAATAATAGGCCATTCATTCATTTAGATTCTCATAGTCATCACAACAGTCTGCTTCCCAATGATGATTGATGATGCTCAGAAATCAGAAAGAAATACCTATAGTGCCACAAACTTATCTGTTCCGGTGAGAGGGAACTAAATTGGTCCATATAATCTATGTCATGTCAATATAAAATTCATTAGTAAGTAATGAGGTATGGCCCAATTTAGTTCGCTCTCACCGGAACAGATAAGTTTGTGGCACTATAATCCCATGAAGCTGAACTTTTTTAAACACAAACCATAAATTTAAAAAACATTTTTTTTTCATGTTATGGCAATCTATTTTTGACATACATATTTCAATATTGTCAAAATTCAGTCCCAAAATATAATAAAATTATGTAAAAACACCAAAAATTCTAATAAACCAAGAATATAATGCACTACACTTTTATGAACCAATCCAAGAGTACCCACTGAAGTAGATAGGTAAGGAATTATCATTATGCTTACAAAGGAACACCACACCACAACATAACACTGTCTTCTATCACATTTTAACTTACCAAGCTACAAGTACCTGTTGGGCCTTGATCAAGCAGGCCGGCTGGAGTAAGTATGAAATGACCAGATACATTACCTTCTAAATACCTACTTATCTCATATAGGTCTGCAATGACACTGAACCGGAGTAACTAAAATGAAAGGTTGGGGTCCTGCATTTCAATCCTGTAACTTTCTTTGAAAATAAAAGTATTGCTATCAATAGTACCTACCATAATTATGTAAGTATGTGCATATAAGTACATACACTATGTTATGTACTAAAATTTAACTATGCTAATCAATCTCTTGACTAACTATACCTTTATATTTTTGTACATACCTACAAACTACTACCTATCTACGTACTTAGTTTTATTTTGGATTAATCAGGCGTTGCTAAGACAAAATTTTCAGGCGTATACATACAATCCTATCCATGCCATCCTGACTTGAGCGACCAGTCACACTCACACTACTACACATCGACATCAACGAACGAACTAACAAGATTTGTCACGCAATCGGCACGCTTAATACAACGTTATAGAGTCCTGGTTAGCTCTGCAGTTTTGATTTTCCGAAGATTCGGAGGGCTGCGCTAACGACGACTTTATCTCGTTTATTAAGCTGCGTACAGACCGGCCCAACGAATGCCCAACGATGGATATTTATCATACATAATACCTACAGGGCAGATTGCCGCAAAACCCGTTCGTTGGCGTCCGTTTGGCCGGCCTGTACGCAGCTTTAAGCGTGCCGATTGCTTAGCGATTCTCGCACGTTCGTTTGTCTATTTAGAGAGTGAACCCTCAGTACTGGTTCGACGCAAGATCCTGTCTTCATCTTCAGTCATGGATGAGCCGAAACGAGACGAGAAGTCGCGGAGGAATGCCGGAGAGACCTTCAGCGAGGAACATCAGGAGCAGTATGAGGCGATGGAGAAACAGAGCAGGTACTTATACAGGGTGTTTTGAAAGTGGTAAGCCGAAAAGAGGTGACTCAAGAGGTAGGAGGAAGCCTCAGTATAGTAGAGGAGCAGTGGTAGCTCAGTCGGGTAAGCGTCTGCTTCTCACGCCAGAGATGCGGGATGCGGGTTCGAATCCCGGCGCTGACATGTGCCGATGAGTACAATGTAACTATAGGTACCACCGCTCTAACATTGAAGAAAAACTTTATGAGAAACCTGCACATCTAGATTCTAGAGAATCTAGAGATATAAAACTCAGTGCGTTGTACTCATTCTAAAACGTGTGTTACGGCTTGCAACCTATCAGCTATCACGTGAGTACTGAGTACTAAGAAAAGTGGGTGGAGCAAGCCAAGCGATTGGGAGTTACCTCTGACTACCCCTTCGGGGGTTACAGTCGTGGGCATTAAGTATTCAAAATCATTTCGAACCCGGGCATCGTACGCAACGGACGCATCGCATTCAGTATTATTTGTATATAGAAATTCACACAAGAGCATCCACTTCATCGGCATTGCCGACGCCGTTTCTTCATATACTTTACCTTATGAAAATCCGTTTGGTCTGATACCAATAGGTGGACGCATACCTTTAAAGGCTAATTCGGTCTCTTCTGCAGGCCTGACCTTCCGGAGGACCTCGCCAGCCAGGTGCCCAGGCTGAACGACGTGCTGATGAAGCGGAGACGAATTGCCAATCCAAAAGTATGTATGACCTAGTGCTCATTCGAATAAGCACTCCAGAGATGCGGGTTCAAATCCCGGTCATACCATGTCTTCTTCTTGGTACTTATCCTATGTCCCACTAGTGGCAGGGCAGACACAACAGTTGTCTATCCGAGTCTGTCGACAGCAGCCAGCTTTCCATCGGACCACGTCAGCGTCATTACAACGTCCCGCACCTATTCTATTCTTACCAAAGATCAAACTCTACCAAAACCCATCTACCATTTCCATTTCCAGTTAATCCAACTAGAAAAGGCACCTCCGAAGAAGCTAGTGTCATCAGGGAGAAACAAAATTGCATCAGAAAACAGAGACGACACCGAAACACCTCACTACGACTCTAAATGTGACGCTTGCCGCAATCTGAAATGCCTTGAAATACTCCAGAGGCTAGACTTAAAACCCCCGTGCCCAAGATCGAAAAAGGTTTCAAACCAAAGAGTAGAGAAATATATGAATCATAGACAACAAAAGGCGGGAAGAAAATCTAGGCATAGACAAACTTTTCGCGCGATTAATAAAAAAGATTTGAAGCGGATAACTAGGCAATGTGTTCTGGCACGCTCTCTTAGCAAGCCGTCTAAAGATACGGTAAGGAGTCGAGCTGCCGCATCGAATTATTCGATTAAAACCATATATCCTGACTCCAAGAATCCATCGGTGACAAGTTACCACAGTTTCGGATCGATGTCACAGGAACCGATGGTCTGATCCAACCTTGTTTATTGTATATTGATTTGACTCAAGTTTTTTTTATGAAGTACTTACATGATTTAATGCATCTGTTCACTTTTTTTTTTGTTTTTCTACCTGTAACTGCTTACTTACTTGCCTAGTTAACTACTTAGAAACTATAGTTTATGCTTCCTACTTCCTACCACCTATTATATTTCCTACTAGTAGTATAGGTACCTTTGCAAACCTTTATAAGGCATAGTTAGGTATGTATTTTAAGTAAATAAGGTTGTCAGTCACTCACTGCCCAGGGTGCGCCAGACGTATACAGAAATTTGTTGCAAAAAGTAGGTATACTAAGCGGAAAAGGGATTATTTTTTTCGTTAATTTTCCTAACTCGTAGATCAAAGTTGTTTGGAATGACCTCCTGGGTCATCCCCTTTCGGCTTAGTATAAGGTAAGTTTGATACATAATCCGCGAAGGCTGTTGTTAACATTAGCTATCTACACGATACTAGTGATACTACACATAAACCAAAAAACTATATTTTAGCAGCGGTGACTGTAGCATCAGCAAAAATACCCAATGTTTTTGTTTCCCTGATGATGTAAGCTCATAAAGTTATGACATACGGCATTTCCTTAGCATTCTCTACATACGTAGAGACATCGGAACTTGGCAGTGTAACATAAACAAAATTATGACCGAACTGCCTTGAAAAACTTAGTGCCACTTTATCCTCAAAGCAACCGTACGTATGCGCGTTATAAAAAAAAATGTTTTATAAATTTTGAGCGCGGAAAAAAAAACGGCGGGAAAATTTATTTTTAGGTAATTTTTTAAGTAGTGTTTTTAAGTTTAATAATATAAAATTAGTCGAAATGGAATACTCGATTGTGATTTTAGTTTTATTAAGTTTATGTGTTGAAAGTGTTTGGCTTCAAGGTGTGGGCTCAGGAGACGATGGGAACCGTTAGTATTTTTTTAATTTTAAATATATTCATTAATTTTAATTATTATATTTTTAATGACTTTATTTTTATGTCTAAATACCATCCTTGTTGTCATTTGTGGTATAACTCTCGTCGGTACGCTGTAAAAGGTTTTTTCCCGTGGAATTTCCAGAATCAAAATGGGTTTTTTACAACTACTTACATATAGTAATATAGACTTTTTGTATTTTAAACAAATTTAACTTCTTAGTTAGTAGATCGCATACGCGTAGGTATTTCAATTGAAGGCATAGAGACTTATTCCCAAAAAGCTATTTCTTTCAGGCATCCTTTGATCCCTTTTTTATTTTGGAAAAAAGTAGTCAATGTCTTTAATAATGGTATGAAGCTATACTTATTGTCTCACGAAGGCACTCTCAATCGTCCAAAAATTAATGTACTTACAATAACTTGTTGAAACAGAATATATTCATAAAGGTCGCATTATGATACGAACAAGCCTACTTAGCACTTGGTGCATTGGCAAAAAGAGCATTTAAGAAATACCAAATAGAGTTAAGTAGTACCTAACTAAGTTACTGACTTTATGTGCTTCCTAAATAATGACTTAACCGAAAAGGGATTTATAATTTAGTCAGCAAAAATTGTAAGTTGTCATAGAATACAATGTTAGAGTTATTACGTTAGCCTCAAGGCTTAGGAAGCTAAACCACCTTAGGTATAAAATTATATGCACCCTTTGTTTGTCATGGTCAATATATGCGTTAGACAACTTTTAGAACAAAATGTTAATTAATGACTCCTTGAATGAGTGAGAAACTTCGGTTTTATACTTAGTACTTAAGTATATTTTTAAAGATTATACAGGGTGATTCTTTCGTAGGTGCATCATCATCATCATGAAACCTACGAAAGATTTTTTTTCGACAATATCCCAAGGTCATCATAACAAAAGTTGTTCAGAATGAAGAGCTCTGTAACAGACTTCCGAATATGCACCTATGAATGAATCACCCTGTATGTGTAGGTATGTAGTGTTACGGAAAGTAGGTATATTCCTTGATACTGCCTCTTCAGATTGCAGATTTTAGAGCTTAATCTCCAAAAACCGTCAAAATAAAAATAGAACTTTAATTTTCCGACTGCGTTGAACTCTTTTGTATCAGGAAAGTAAATATCAATAAGTTATGACATACTCGTATGAGGAGTAGGAGAATCCCAACTGTAAAATACTTGAAAGTATATTCAATTAATGTTAAATTTGTTTTTTAATTATTATAGTTAGTTAATTAATAATCGGGAATACCAATTTTTGTATAGTTTCGTTTTCGTGCAATTTGTAGTAAGTATTTAATATTTTGTGACATCCTTCCTTATAAGGAAAAATGAGCAATAAGTATTTTAAATGATAGGTAGGTATATGTATTTATGATTTAATGGTCTTTGTAAAATATTTGATAGGTAAACATATAAGTACTTATCTAGGCACCGGAAGGACAATGAACCCGACATCCTTTGGGTCGGGTACTGATAAAAATCCACCTGAAATCTGCATCAGAAGTTGTTGAGATTGATGGAATGAGTCGTCCTTTTTGGGCTCACAATGTCTCTTTCGCAACAACTATTTTAAATTACCTACACTCAAGACTCTCAAGACTCAAGAGCAATGAAAAAGTATCACTTACAAAATTATGACGACACAAAAAAATTACCCCCATTGTTTAAATCTGACGACCGAATGGCGTAGTGGTTAGTGACCCTGACTACTGAGCCGATGGTCCCGGGTTCGATTCCCGGCTGGGGCAGATATTTGTTTAAACACAGATATTTGTTCTCGGGTCTTGGATGTGCCCGTAAAATGGCAATAGGCCCGCCCCCTATTACATTGGGACTAACATACACTCTGGCGAAAAGTGGGTGCAGCAATGCACCACTGCCTACCCCGCAAGGGAGTACATTAGTACAAGGCGTGTGTGCGTGTTTTTTTTTTTTTAATATTTTACACTCACGGGCGGAAATATAGTTCCATTCACAAAATGCCGACACCAAATAACCGTACTTTTTTCACACATTTAATTTAAAATTTGAACAAAATATTAAGTACTGTTTATAGTTGGTGATATCCTGATGCTCTGTTATATGTACTTCAATGTTGCAGAAGGCTTAATTAAGCTAGCTTTTTCCGTTTATGAATAAATTAGTGTTTTTCTCAGTGGAAACTTTTCATTGCCCGTGAGAATGAGAACATTGTATTTAGAATTTGATCATATTTGCGCTATGCGTGTAATTTGGTGTAGAGATTATAGTTTACAAGAAATCACGAATTTAAAAGTGTAGTGGTACTTACTTATTTTTGCAGATATCATTACATTATGAACATACAAAGTCGTATAAATAATTTAAATCTGAAATTAATAACGATATATTATATGTAGTTATTCACACAATTAACTAATAAAACAATTAAGGTAAATGTCCCAGTAGTTGACACAATAGTGACAATAATAAAGACGTTGTTAGGGAAAAACTGTTATTACAAAATCAGGCGGTAACTAAGTAACAAATTTTGGTAAATCAGTCTTCTATCTAAATTATTTCCTTACAATCAAGTATCTAATTAAACGTTTTTTACTATTTTCCGAGAAAATTCAAACAGTCTCAAAATGTACCTATAATTGATAGGAAATTTTTCACTTCGCCCAGTAATTGACAAAGTAGTTTTACATTCTGTGTTCCAGTAATTGATATGAAGTCATCAACAAAAAATAATACAAAGTATTAAAAATCTGTCATAGCAAAAGTAAAGTAATTTTCAAACATAAAAATATTAAAAAAAATTCATGTCTGAGCAACATATTTTACGCATCAACGTTATTTGATAGGGGGTGTCAATTACTAGGTTTTTGATTTTTTCTTGTCCTAGTAAATGATACTCGTCAAAAACAAGTAAATATAATAAAAATTGGTAAAAAAAGCATGAACAAGCGAAGTAACTTTACATTTAAACGTAATAAAAACAATACTTACCCGTAAAACGCCATAAATCAACTGCAATATCGTACCGGCGAACACTCTGACCTTAGTTATTCAATTTACAAAACACAAGTAAAGGCGTTGATGCAAACGGCTACGGGCGAAAAAAAATTAAACGTCAAATTGAATCGATGCATAATACTGACACTTTGGTAGTCAATTTGAGAGACTTCAAAGTTCAAATATTTACAGGAGTGCGTTTAAAAACTTAATTAGTTTTATTATTATTCAACCATAAAGTTGAAACTATCAATTACTGGGACGCTATCAACTACTGGGACATTTACCTTAGGTATGCATTAATATTAAAAAAACCCACATGGTTTCCCGTCTGAAGATCATATCGGACCGGTTTCTTAAACGAGAAAAAAGTGTTGCAATTTGCAGAGTTCTTCATGCATATTCTATGAATAGCTTTTCAGCCGTTATAGGGTTTCCCGGGGTTTAAAAAAAGCTTATAAAACTAAAAAAAACAAGAGTGTGTGCCACAACTGCCACATCACATACAAAAACAAGGCAAAAACTGTCTGCATTGAGTTTACTGGCAAAAAAACAATAAAGTCAGAAGTCTCCTAACCAAAGTAATCCTAAATAAGAGCTCACCTTGGAAAGTTTGCTGTAATTTGTCGAAACTTTTTTGATGCACTGACACTCTCCATCTTGTTCATCATCATCATCATCAGCCAATAATCATCCACTGCTGGACAACTGGACATAGGCCTCTCTTAAGGAGCGCCACAACACTCGGTCCTCGGCCTTCCTCATCCAACCACTACCGGCTACCCGCCTAAGGTCGTCAGCCCAGCGAGCCGGCAGGAGGGCATCTGATTCGTATATTGTTAATCTGAGGAATTTCTAGACGGTTTGTTGTATACGTTTAGTAACTGAAGTTCATTTGACGGCGTTAAGGCCGGTCGGTCATCGTCAAGGTCGTAAAACCTGATTCGTCTTTATTTGCGTTTTTTTAGTTTTATGTGTTTAATAGATATACATACATTATGTGTCTACGACCGGGCGGACTGGCTCTTTTTCTTCTTACGCTGCGTACAGACCGGCCAAACGAACGACAACGAACGGGTTTCGTTGATCTTCGTTGCTGCAATCTGCGCTGTATTATGTATGATAAATATCCATCGTTGGGCGTCCGGTCTGTACGCAGGTTTAGCGTGACGGTGATGATAATAAACACTAGTGCCTTTAGGGCCAGCTGGCCGTCTTATCCTCACAGCAGTGACCAACCCTAGCTACCGTACCATCACCAACACATTAAGCCGCGTCGCTCGCCTGTCAGATTCTTAAAATTTACGTCAGATTTGAGCGGCGTGTTCGGTCGCGGTAACCCCACAGAGCTCAGCTGGTACCACTGGCGTGGATTTTGCAGCCATGTTGTCATTAGCGTTGTAATAAGGCTACGTACACTTGTCCAAAATTAATAATGCACATGCAGATCTTCACACCCGAATCATTAAATCGTAAGAGCCTTAAAAAAACACTTGCATTTTGCACCTTGTTCGAAAGAAATAGGAGTCAATATCATGTGTCACATAATCGAAAACAACCGATCTGTCACAGATTTCTATGCGCATTATCAATTTTGGAGCACTGTAGTTACGTACCTATCCATGACATATGAATGTTATTGCTTGTCATTATTTTGTCAATAATGTTGTTTTCCTTATACCCAGCAGCCGTAAATACATGCATAATTACTCGAATCAATCATTTGTTATTAAAGTTGACGCAAAAGGATAAATAAACTCCAAATTACTTAGTAACTTTGAGGTGAGAACTTATGAAAGATGCCAATTCCACGAAAATGACGACGAACTGGCAGAAGGTCCTGGTCGAATACCAGCGATGCGATGATTTAATAATAATCATAGCATTATACTGAGTCAGAACCTTTTGCTAACTCGATAAATACACATGTTGAAGCCATCAGCATTTATAAAGTGTGGGTGTTAGAGTCCAACCACGTTAATTGCATTTTCTAATGCCAAGTTATCTTAGCCGGACTCTATTCTTATCATACTAATATTATGAAGGCGAAAGTTTCTGTTATGTTTGTTACTTCAATGCTACAAAATGGCTGAACTGATTTTAATTAAAATTGGTAGAATTATCTGACACTCTGAATTAACAAATGGTAGGCTACTTTTTATCGCGGAATTCCCACGGGAAAACTTTTTAAGCTCGCGGAAACAGCTAGTACCTATGTCAATATGAGACGTTATGCAGTGAGAAATGGATGACCTTATAGATAGCGTATAATTTTGTTATTAAGGTTGTAGGTATGGTATGTACCTTTACGTAAGTATGATGGCTATAATTATAAATCGATTATTAATGGCACATTGCATAAACGATGTAACATTGTCATAAAAATATCAACCGTAACGTAGTAACCGTATATTTAGTAGTAATAGAAATACCTAACATTTTCCTACATTTCTAGATATGTATGTAGACTTATAGAAAATGCGGGACCACTCTTTAAATCGAAAAACTAAGGAACAAAAAATTCGCGCAATACAACGAGATAGAGGCTCCGAAGCTTCGCAAAAGCAAAACTGCAGCGCTTGCCACGACTCTTCTCGTTGTGTTAAGCGTGCCGATTGCGTGAAAATGATGATGGGCACCAATATATGGAAGCTGGGACCAGCACCAATAGAAATGAGTGATACGTCGTTGAAAAGGTATTTTTTTGCAGAATATGAATAACGGAAGCGCTAGTCTTGATTTACTGTCCAATTAGAATAATCGTACCTTGAAAGTTTTTATATTTTATTTCTGTAATTTTAATGTTTTTGTTAGTTTTTCACATTCATTTTTAATTTTTATAACAAAATGATCATATTTCATAAAATATTATATTTGTTTATTATCTCAGTAAATAAAACCAGTTGAAAGTAATTTCTCCAATTTCAATAATACGTGTTTACGTGTATTACGCCCTAACTGTCATCAGGAGAGAGAGTGCAATGCCATAGAAAAATACTTCCTTCCGACGAATATATTTCAAAATGGACAACTTATACGGATTTGTCGTCATAATACTTTTTTGCTCACTTGAAAAGAGCTATCCAACGATGTATGTCTCATCTTTATTGGACATAGGTCCCAAAACGCCCATTGTCATTTGTATTTGTTCCTTCATAGATTTAGAGAGTGACCCCCTGTACCAAGGGCTAGTTTGATGATGACGAATATTCAAAACAAAAGTTAGATAAGTACTTAAGTATTTGTTAAGTAGGTACTTTACCAAAAAATATTCCTACCAAATGGATTACCTTGCAAATGTACCTACCTATTTACTTACGTATTTTTTAAAGGCTTTCAATGGAATCTTCAATTCATGTCAAGATCAAAACAAATCAATTGCAGATCTATCGTTAAATTTAAAGTTAGCTAATCAACTGTCAAATTTAAATGTCTGTCGAAAGAAAGGCCATCCCATGAATCGAGCATGACTGTGGGTGTCGTTGATAGAAGACAATTAATTTAAAAAGCTTATTACACAATTTAATATTCTGATTGACTTTTGAGCTTTTATAATACCTATTTAATAATTATGTAGATAGGTACATACTACATACATAATAATATATAAGTAAGTAAATTGGATGTTTGGCACTATTTCCAAAGAAAATTACCTATATGATAGCAATGCAAAAAGGTAGTAATTTAGAACCCAACTTTTTATCCCGGAATTCCCACGGGAAAACCTTTCAATAGTCACTCAAATGCAAAATGAAAAAATTACTGCCACTTTATTCAAGTTAACGTTACGTGGTTATTCTCATGACATTAAATTAAACTCATCATCATCATATTATCATCATTATCAACAGCCCTCTCGCAGTGGCGGATTTACAAATTTGTCGCCAGTAGGCCATTCAATTTTTGCCGCCCCTACTAACTTCTGAAATTCAATTTGTTAGTTTAATCCCGTTATTAGCATGATTGTGAACTTAATGATGTGCATATTTCTATGTCTATCTGTCACCAACTTCAAATGTTTCATAAAATCTTATTTAAGGTTCCGTACCTCAAAAGGAAAAAAGAAACCCTTATAGGATCACTTTGTTGTCCGGCTGTCTTTTTCTCAGAGACGGGTAAAAATATCAAAGCTGACATTTCGCAAATATATACAAGGTGGGCCAAAAGTAATCACCCTATTGGAAATTGCTCTCATTTGTACAAATGGCCGCCAATTTCAAATTTGTTTTGATATTGATGGACTAGACAAATGCAGAATACAAGTTGACAAGCCATAGTACATACTGATTATATGACAGTGCGTTTATTTATATGTAGATTGTGTACACGTAAATTTATATTTAAAAAATCTGTAAAATAAAAAATGCTAAATTTGCCGCCCCTCTAAATCTGCCGCCCTAGGCACTGGCCTTTTTGGCCTATAGGTAAATCCGCTACTGCCCTCTCGCTTAGTTGTGCAGAAAGAAACTTTAAGCTAATGTTGAGCTTATTGCTGCCTTGCTTTGACAGTATACGGACAGAAAGAGACTTTTAATTCTAACTTGGCATAGGTGTGTGCCGCTGTTCTACCGAACTCAATGGTACTTAAGTAATAAATAATAATTTGTTCTCCTTTATGTTTCCAGTGCGAGTGTGCGTGGTGGAAGGCCGGGGGCTGTACAAGCGCGCCGGCCGGTTCTGTCCGATCCTGGATGCGGAGAATAGTGGGGTGGAGTGCGTCCTGGGCACTGACAGGTCAGTGTTCTATTCTAGTATCTGTACCAGGAGAGTTAGGTACTCTATACTGACGCAAGACGAACAAACGAGAGCTGTCGTGCAATCGGCATGTTTAAATCAACGAGATAGAGCCGTGGCTCGGCCCGCAGCGCTCTGAATCTTCGTGTTTGTCATATAAAGTGACTCCCATGCACCTGGCTCTCTCGAATGGAACCTTGTGCATGTCTCCAAGGTCTATAATCTAGCTGCCTTCCTAAGCTTGGACCCTTTCCCGCTACGCTGGTCCACTGTGGTCAGGTCAGTGTTATTGTTCTGAGGAATAATAGGGATAGTCAATCACAAGCCGTGAGTATCGTGAGTGCGAGTGCGAGTGTGCGTGATGGAAGTCCGAGGGCTGTACAAGCGCGCCGGCCGGTTCTGTCCGATCCTGGATGCGGAGAATAGCGGGGTGGAGTGTGTCCTGGGGACTGACAGGTCAGTGTTATTGTTCTAGACTTGTGTTTTTTGTATACCAACACTGAACTCTAGGCAGACTCAAAGAAACTAGATTCTAAGACCGTAAAAAAATAAACTAATCCTAGTCTATGGACTCTTTAAGCGGAAATAAAAGATATTTTGTACCAAGCGTAAACGGAAGTCGCTTTGATGTTTTACGGGGCTGCGTTGCAAAATGTGGTCAGGGTTTCCCACTGACGGACACTGACTGCATTTGACGTCCTCCACACTTTTAGAAAAAAATCACAACGTCAAATGCAGTCCCCGCTCTTTTTCTAATTATTTCAACAACGGTCAATGCAGTCCAGTTTTACCTAGAGTTTGTATGAAGACCATCTTGTTGTGCTTTATTTGGAAGGATTTCAAAGTTATATGTGCACCCAGAGTACCTTTTTTTCACACAACAATAATTTTTCATACAGAAAAATGTGTGAACTCACACGCACACAACGGTCATCGACGTCGTGATTTCTTTACTGCGCCTAGGCAGTGTGCCGGCATGTGCACCAGCAAATCATCACACAACTCCCATACAAAAATGTTGTGCGTTTTTATGAGTTTCACCGTTAATCTAGTGTCCATCAATGTGATAAAAATGGGGTGTCCATAAATACGTGTTTCTGTACAACCAATTTTATATTCAGTAATTTATAAGAAAATATAGTTTGTGTTTCGGTTATTTTAACAAAGCATCTGTAGATTTTAGAATTTCATATTTTTTAAATCCTAAATCCATGATAAGGAAGGATAAGGCGCACGTCAGGACATTTTACCAAACTATCAATAATATTAGTTATGTTGTTCGTACATGTACCCGTGTAACTTTTTTATTATGTGTTCCCAGGCTAGACTGCCTGCGCCGCATGTCGAAGGGCACGGTGGACTTCGGCGTGTTCAGCCCCGAGGACCTGGTGGCCGCGCAGTGGGCCGACATCGACGTGCTCGTCACTAATGAGCTGAGGAATCGACCTGGTTAGTCGGTTATTTAGATAGCGATTCTGATGGCGCCAACTAAACATTTAGCAGTGTTAAAATCTAAAGTGTTTATTCATCGTAAAATCAAATTTTGTATTAGTAGGTTATACCTATACGTAATTATTCCGAACTAAATTTAAGTTTGGCAGTTTTAAAATAAATATTGAATTATTTCTACGTTTATGTCCAGCAGTGGATGATTATTGGCTGATGATGATTATTATTATTTCTACGGAATAACACTAAAATAATTAGCAAACGTCGTTCAGTCATCCATTTAAAATGATTTCCCTATAGGAAATACCCCTTTTAATCGAATGATAGTGTGTCAATTAGTTGGCTAAATTTACTTCATTATCGGTCACATTATTTTATAAGTTTTGTTTCCTGTTTTTAGGTAAATTTGAGCGCTCCATAGTTGCCGTAGTAAATAGAAGAATACTGCCAGAGGGAAGATCGACAGTGAGCGACATCTTACGGAACACCACCCTGTGTCACCCGGGGCAAAGCAAAGATGACATGAGAGGACTTAGCGATACACTGGCTGAGGTAAATGATATCTCTAGTAAAATGAGGTATTTTTATTTTGTTACTGAATTTCTTAATTTATGAAGAAGAGTTCATCAAGTACCAGTGGGGTTGCCACCACCGAACATTAGAAATTAACAATCCAACAGCGTCGCTCGCGTGTCTAACATCCGTCAGATTCAATACAAGTTAGGTCAGATTTTACAAGCGACGTTATTTCCTGGAAGTCAGATGTCGCATCGAGCAAGCCAGGGCTGCATTTGTGAAAATGAGACACCTCCTTTGCAACCGAAATCTCAAACTCTCCACTAGGTGCCGCTTGGTACGGTGCTACATTTTTTCCATACTTCTGTACGGAGTAGAAGCTTGGACACTGACCAAGACCTTATGTAAACGGTTAGAAGCCTTCGAAATGTGGATATACAGAAGAATGCTGAAAATATCATGGACGGATAGAGTAAAAAATGAAACGGTACTGCAAAGGATGCACAAAAGGCTTACTTACTCCGCTGGCTCAGCGACCCGAAGTGGATCTTGGCCTCAGACACAAGAAGTCGCCACTGGTCTCTATCCTGCGCAGTCGCTCTCCAGTCGCCTGCCTGTAGTTGGCGCAGGTCCTTGCCGACTTCATCGCTCCAGCGATATTTGGGACGGCCAACTGGTCTACGACCGCTTGGTACTCCAAGGTAGGCCCTCTTGGCAGCGCGATCCTCCCCCATCCTTTGCAGATGACCAAGCCAACGGAGTCGCTGGGATTTAATTTGACCAATGATGTTTGGCTCAGAAATCAGGTCTTCGATTTCCTGGTTCTTCCGTACTCTCCAGCTACCATCTTCCCTCCTAGTTGGTCCGAGCATTTTCCTCATCACCTTTCTTTCCGCAACCAGAAGTTTATTCTCTTCCTTGAGAGTGAGTGTCCAAGCCTCAGAGCCATACATCAAGATCGGCCGGATTACGGTTTTATAAATTCGGATCTTGGTTTTCCTGCTGAGAAGCTTTGACACTAGCACTTTATGAAGAGCAGCGCTGCATCGGAGGGCGTTTTGTACTCGGATGTCGATCTCCTGCTCCCTTGTGTTTGTGTCAGTGATCGTACAACCTATGTATTTGAATTTGGCCACTCCCTTATAGGCTGTCTCTCCCACTTGCAGGTTTTTTCGTACCTCATGGTTGCCTCGGTGTCGTGTCATGTGGAGGTATTCGGTCTTTTCTGTGCTGATTCTGAGCCCGACCCTGTGTGCTTCCTCTTCCAGTATCTTGGCAGCTTCTTGGACCTCGCGTTCACTCTCCCCCAACAGAGCTAAGTCGTCGGCGTACCCGATCACCTTGTGCTGTCCATTCAGTTGTACTCCGCCATCATGTGTCAACACTTTTTGGATGACATACTCCAACACCAGATTGAACAGCGCGGGTGACAGGGCGTCTCCCTGCTTGAGCCCGGTTACCACGGAAAAAGCGTCAGTCAGGTCACCGTCCACCTTTACGCGCATCCTACTTATGCCCGTAGCCACTTTTATCATGGACACTAGTTTCCTCGGCATTTTAAATACTAGCAGTATTTTGAACAGTATTTCCCTGTCTACACTGTCGTATGCCTTCGTGAAGTCCACAAAAAGTGCGTGAATGTCTTGCGCGTATTCCCACTTCTTCTCCATTAGCTGTTTAAGCAGGAAAATCTGGTCAACGGTGCTACGATTGCGTCGGAATCCACACTGGTAGTCTCCCAGAGTCTCTTCTGCATACGGTTCCAGTCTACGTAGCAGTATGTAGGAGAGGATCTTATAAGCTGTCGGCAGCAATGCAATACCCCGGTAGTTTGAGCATCTTTTCCTAGATCCCTTTTTGTGGATGGGGCAGATAACGCCAACATTCCATTCGTCCGGCTGTCTTTCTGTTTCCCAGATCTTCAGAATCAGCTTGTGTATTCGTGCCTGTACCTCATTCCCACAATGCTTCCAGACTTCGGCGGTGATATTATCAATACCCGGACATTTATTGTTCTTTAGCCTAGTGATGGCGCTTACTACTTCATCAATGCTTGGTGGTTGTACTTCTGCTTGGTTCTCACTATCTTCACCTATGCCAAGGTTTTGAACGTCAACCGGAGGACAATTCAGTAGCTCCTGGAAATATTTAAGCCACATGTCCTTGCGATTGTCTTCATCCGTTACCAGGTTCCCTTCCGAGTCTTCAAGGAACTGTGAGGTTGGTTGATAGCCTTTTTTCACAGACCTTAGCTCTTGATAGAACTTGCGTGTGGCATTGGCGTTCATTAGTGCTTCCATGTCTTTTACTAAGTTCTCTAGGTGTTCTTTCTTAGCCTTTCGTATGGTGTTTCTCGTTGCCTTTTTCACTTCTTCATACTTCGCCTTCCATACTTCGTCTTGTTCTGCTAGTAATCTATAATGCCGCTTTTCTTCACTTGCTCTATCACATTCGTCCGTCCACCACTTCTTTCGCTTTCTCTTCTTCCTTTTGCCTAGAACTTTCAGAGCAGTATCTTTGATCGTGGCTTTGATTACAGCCCATTCACTGTCGATGTCTTCCTCTACATGCAAGTGTTTAAACCTGTTGCCGAGTTCTATTTTAAAAGTTGTTCTCATGTTTAGATCCTTAAGAGCTTCTGTATCAAATGGTTCTTCAGTTGGTTTCCTATGCTTCTTTGCAAGTTTTATCTTCGCCCTCATTTTGACACCTAGCATATAGTGGTCACTACCACAGTCTGGTCCCCTATATGCTCTGACATCCTCTACCACACTTTTGTGCCTTAAGTCAACTAGGATATGATCAATTTGATTGACTGTTCTTCCATCTGGTGATTTCCACGTTCCTTTGTGTATTTCCTTGTCGTGTCTTGAGTAAAACCAGTAAATTAATTAATTACTATTTATTTAAACAAAACACTATATGCGTTAATGGCCGCTAAGCAAAGAAGAAGGAAAAAGCGAGAGAGGACGAGTGAGCAGGACAGCAAGAGCTGCGTTCAGAAATTAGCAAATATACCACACCCTCCACCACCTAATATGAATGTTTCTTTCAATAATGAATAAAATATTTGTTTGAATAGCTCTCTCTACCTTCTATCACTTACATTTTAAAACAAACAACAATCTCAATTATAACTAAGTATAGTTCTAAATAACTTATAAATTATAACAGTAGTATTAAACAGTGGTATTCTTAAGGTACTACTACAATAACTATTATTACAATAACTATTCTAATAAACTACTATTACATTTTAAAATTTGGTTTACATGTCTTTTCCAGTTATTTCCATCCACATCGATAATATATGTTACACCTGGTGTTGATTCACCTACAATATTACCCTGAATCCATGGTTTATGACCCCCTCGATAGTCCCTGACCATGACCTTCTCACCTATCATGAATGATACATCTCTATGACCTGATGTGTATTTTCGCTGCTTCTCTAACATTTCATAGGCCTTATCTGATACTGGTGGGGGCCGTAATAGAGAAAAACGATTCCGCATCTCCCTTCCTAGCATAAGTTTTGCTGGTGTGACTCCGGTGGTACTGTGAGGAAGATTTCTATAATCAAAGAGGAATAAGTTTATAGCAGAGGCAATGGGAATTCCACTTTCCTTTATTTTTGTTACATGTGATTTAAAAGTCTCAACAAATCTTTCAGCCGCACCATTGGTGGCGGGATGATATGGGGGGGTAAAAGTATGTTTTATATTCAAAGTTTGGCAAAACTTATTGAATTCTGCACTAGTGAAGGTAGGACCATTGTCGGTCACCAGGTGAACTGGAAATCCATACCGACAGAATAAAGCTTTTAGTATTTCAACTGTACGAGCAGCACCTATATTTGACATTTCAAATGCCTCAGGCCATTTTGAGTAACTATCTACAATTACTAAGTACATTTTATTGTGAAATGGACCTAGGAAATCAGCATGTAACCTATACCATGGGGAGGGTGGTACCGGCCATGGTTTCAAAGGTGTCTTTGGTGGGTTTTTATGGTTATTTAAACATATTATACAATTTTTTGTTATCATATCTATTTCGGAGTCTAAATTAGGCCACCAAAAATATGAACGTGCCATTTGCTTCATCCGTACTATTCCAAAGTGACTTTGATGTAGTTCCTCAGTGACAGATTCTCTTAATACTGTGGGTATTATAATCCTATGCCCCCAAAATAAACAACCTCTATCCATACTTATTTCATCTTTTCGGTTGTAAAAAACAAATAGTTCAGTATCAATTAATTTTTTTTCAGGCCAACCATCCATTGTATATCTTACTATTTTTGATAGAATCACATCTTTTTGTGTCTCGTGCTGGATAACTTTCCAGTCAACATTTTTTAAATTGGAACTGTTTGTATAAACACACATACTATTATCTGTTTCTTGAAAATATATACAATTAAAGTCTAAATTGTTAGATCCAGTCTCTACCCATGAACGTGATAAGAAATCGGCAGGATTTACATTAGTTTTGATGTGTCGTATCTTATAGTTAAAAGCTGAGAGGAAAATTGCATAGTGCTGCAATCTTTTCGCTGCCATTTTAGGAATGCCTTTGTTTGGACCAAAGATCCTGACTAAGGCTGAGTTATCTGTCTCTAACTCAAACATACGACCATAAGTGTAGTTATAGAACTTAGTAACACCAAATATGATGGCCATCGCTTCTTTGTCAATAGCAGAGTACCTCTGTTCCACTGAATTCAATTTTTTACTAGCATAAGCGATGGGTCTTACTGTACCATCAACATCTCTGTTTGACAAAACAGCAGCCAGCCCTGTGCTTGATGCATCACATGTTAGAATTAAGGGCAAGTTCAGATCAAAATGTCTGAGGCTATCTACTGATGACAACTTAATTTTTATGTCGTTAAAAGCCTTATCACAATCTTTGGTCCACTGAAATTTATTTTTCTTGGTACACTCATACAAAGGTGCAAGAGTAGATGCCATATCCTTCAAAAAACGATTATAGTAATTAATTTTTCCGAGAAATGACCTAAGCATTGTAATATTTGTTGGTGCTTTGGCTTGTAATAATGGTTCAATATTTGATTTTATAATGCTTATGTCATTTCTGGTGATTCTGAACCCAAAAACATCAATATATGTTTGGAAAAACTTACATTTTTCTAGTTTTAATTTAAACTGACATTCCTGTAATCTGCACAGTACTGTATACAATGTATTTAGGGTTTCATTAAGGTCCTTTCCAGCAATATAAATGTTATCAATGAAGACAATAGTTTTAGGTATGTTAGCAAGCTTACTACTCATGAGACGCTGGAATGATCCTGGACCAGTGCTTACACCATAGGGTAAGTACTTATATTTAAATGTTCCTTCCTCTGTGACAATAGTTGTTAATTCCTGTGAATCTACATCTAATTTTGCCTGTAAATATGCCTCCTTCAAGTCAAGTTCGCAGAAGTATTTTCCGTCTTTCAATGTATTAAAGATGTCATTAATATGGGGCAATGGATATTGGTCAACTTCCAAGTGTGGGTTCAAAGTAACTTTATAGTCACCACATAAGCGGACTGATCCATCTGGTTTCAATATAGGAACAACCGGTGTACCCCACTGACTGTATTCCACAGGAGTGATTCTATCATTTTCAAGTAATCTAGAAATTTCATTTTTTACCTTATCCTTCATCGCATACGGCACCCGACGCGCTGGAAGGCATTTGGGCTTGGCATCTGATTTTAATTTTAATTTAATTGCCTCCCCTTTGAAATCACCCCAACCGGAACTGAATACTTCTGCAAACTTTTCCTTAATTACATGTTCAGCCTCTGAAACAGATTTTACATTTAGGTTATAATTTATTTCCTCACCAATAATATGAGTGTCCATAAATTTCGGAGGCCACAGATCAAAAGCATCCAACCAATCACGGCCAATTATCCTTGGTACATCATCATGAGCTATAAAAACATTTAATTTCATAGATTTATTCTCATAATTTACTGTTAAATCTTTCATTATGCCAACTGGTTGTGAAATTGTTTGGTCAAAGTTCCTAAATCTAACATTACAATCAAGTATGTTGAATTTACTAAAGAAAAGATTCTTATCTTTTAATGGAATCACTGATACATCTGAACCGGTGTCTAGTTGAAAATCAAGATCTTTGCCTTCTACATGGAGCCTAATATAGTGTGGCGGTATCTTTCTTACATTGACAGAATATACCTCTATATGTTCATCAAATAGACCTCCAATTGAATCTTCGACACCATCCTGGATTTGTGATTGGTCGCTTCCTTGGTCATCAGTTTCCATGGTATATATTTGATTAGTTCGCGAATTCTTGGGGCATACTTTATATAGGTGTCCCTGTTTCCCACACTCAGAACAATATTTATGTATTAATCTGCATTCCGCTTTCATGTGATTATTATTCCCGCAGCAGTAACATGTTATTTGTGGTTTATTTACTCCTTTGTTACCTTGGGACTTGGAATTATTGAATTTGTTTCTTTTAGAAAGATTTTTAGAAGGAGTTCTTTGCTCCTGTTGGTACTGAAACATATCCGAGACCTCCGTCCCATTTTTGCTTTTGGTTTGTGCTAATGCCGCTTCAACAGTCTTAGCCAACACTACTGTTTCATCCAAAGTAGCATCTGGACTGCCTTTTAATAATTCAAATTTAATCAGTTTTGAGTAGACACCATCAATGAGCTTCTCTTTTATTTGGTCATCCAAGTCCTTAAATTTACACGTCCCAGCTAGTTTTCTTAAAGCTAGTACATATTCTTCAATAGTTTCTGTTTGAAACTGGTTTCTGCTTCGAAATGAGGCCCGATCCAAGGTTGACGATTGCAAGGGCGTGTATTTGGTTCTCAATTTATTACATAACTCGATGTAGGTTAATTTTAATGGTTTCTCTGGAGCACAAATACAACTTAGTGTTTCAAACACTTTTGGGCTGATTTTCGTTAGCAATAATGGCACTTTCTTAGAATCTGGTACTTCATTTAATGCTATGATACATTCCAGTTGCTGTTCGAATGATTCCCAATTCTCACCATCGAAAGAGTGTAAGTTGTAATTATTGGCCATTATTTGTTTTCGACTTTTTAGTTTGCAATAGTCACTAAGTAATTTTCTGAGATCATCCACCTTAAGATTATCATCGAATTGTAATCCGTATTCGGTTAATTTTTCCTGCAGTTCAGTCTTGTTCAGCTTGTAAATCCAAGAAGTTGTAAAAGTTTCGTTTTGATTCATTTGACATTTGTTTTCTTTATCGTCCAAAACAAACGTGAACTTAGTCACAACACAAAATGTCCGACTTTGGAATGCGTTTGCAATTATTTTTCTTTTTCGGCCAACTTCACACTGAAGCGTGCGCCGGTGAATTAGTTTTTGCTTTTTCAGAAGAAATCACTTTAATTTCAGCGATATCCTTTATTGCACACTTTACTGGGCACTTTCGTCTCGTCGCCAACTTGTCGTGTCTTGAGTAAAACCAGTAAATTAATTAATTACTATTTATTTAAACAAAACACTATATGCGTTAATGGCCGCTAAGCAAAGAAGAAGGAAAAAGCGAGAGAGGACGAGTGAGCAGGACAGCAAGAGCTGCGTTCAGAAATTAGCAAATATACCACAGGAACATTGTACTCTTCACTACCATGGATTTAGAAGACGCAAAATTGATCAATCTGATGCCATTGTCGTTTACGACAAAAGGCTAGAACTCTTAAACACAATTAAGAAAAGGAAGCTGCAATACTTAGGCCATATAATGCGCAATGACAAATATGCCCTCCTGCAACTCATATTGCAAAGGAAAATACAGGGCAAAAGAAGACCTGGCCGTAGAAGAACCCACTGGCTACAGAACCTCGCCGAATGGTTCAATATGTCCACCATAGAGCTATTCCGAGCTGCGACTTCCCGGGCCCAAGTGGCCATAATGATAGCCGACCTACGATAGTAGATGGCACCTTAAGAAGAAGAAGAAGTTATTTCCTAATATTCGGTGGTGGTAATCCCACAGTACACCGTAAAAGTATCGTCGACAACTAATAAGTATAAGTATATTTTTGGTTTTTATTTTCCAGTACCTAGAGAACCTGGTGACAGTGCCATCGTGTAACGAGACGATGTCGCTCACTGAGAACCGCATCAAAGCCATGTCTGAATTCTTCAACAAAGCCTGCAAGGGAGGCCCCTGGCTGCCGGATGCGATGAGAGATGCTGAATTGAGTAAGTTAGTCGTAAATATTTCACATTTTAAATGTTAGTAACTGATAAAAGATATACAATATTTGGCATGTAAAAACACTTCTAACGAGCGAGCGTTACTATACTCCTCTAGCAGCTGCTATCCAAGAAGAATTTCTTGGATAGCAGCTGCCTTACCACCAGCACACTTTAGCAATCAACAATCCTAAAGCGGCAAAGCGTCTTAGCCCCTGTTCCACAATGTCTGGTTAGTTGCTACCTGTCGGATAAAATACATGCTGTCACTGTCTAAAAAATAATAACAGAGAGTGACAGCATGTATTTTATCCGTCAGGTAGCCACTAACCAGACATTGTGAAACAGACCCTTAATCTCCATTATCCATCAAAATCCCTGTCAGATTTAACAGATAAGCAATGTTGCTTAAGGATTGTTGATTGCCAATGTGCTGGTGTTTGTAAAGTTTGTCATAACCATCGCAAAATTGTTTACCCTCCAGAGTCGAAATACTCTAACCTGTGCGCGGCGTGCCACTCGCGCTCGTGCTCGTCCATCGACCAGTACTACGGCGGCAGCGGCGCGCTCAGCTGCCTCGCCGAGGGCGCCGGCGACGTCACGTGGCCGCTGCTGCATGAAGTGCAGGCTTACTTTGGGGTAAGGTTCTGAAATACTGGTCCTCTGAATAGTGGAATTATACTTTTTACTTTTATGGTTTCTGAAAAGGAACGCAACAGAACTTTGTCTTCAGACTTTCTTATCCAATTATTACCGGCTACCTACTACTATCTACCACGACCGACACATTTAGCAATTATCAATCCATAAAAAGCGTCACTCGCCTATCAAACATATGACAGAATAGATACAGGTTACATCAGATTTAAGAGGCGATCGAAATCTGCTTATGGATTGTTAGTAGCTAGTGTTCGGCGGTGGTGGCCACTGTATAAGGGAAAGGAGTCAAGTGGAGTTAAGAGCATAATATATTTCATCCAAGTTTAACGACAGTCTAGAAATTCCTTATAACCGAATAGTTAATAAGTCCTCTAGTAGATAATTATGGCCATCCACTTACAGCATGAACAAAATTTACATTGTCAAATGACTTCCAGTTGCACCCAGAGACCACGGCGTTCGGCAACCCTGCGGACTTCGCGTACCTCTGCCGCGACGGCTCGTGGCAGCCGCTGATCGATAACCCTGAGCCGTGTCTGTGGCTCAATAGGCCTTGGCCTGTTGTTGTGGCTAAGAGGTAAATAATATACATTTGTGCTTTACTTTTTGTTTACTATAGTCAGTTCGACAGGTATGGGCACATACCCCGTCGACGAGTATGCGTTTTAATACCAGTACGGGAACATCGAACTAGAAACGTAATCAATTACATAAATATAAACTAAAATGAGCTCACTTAGATCGCTATACTTAGACAATATCTCTGTCGCTATACCTATACTGACTCATCATAAAACTCCAACACAACATAATTTAAAGACATAGTTAACATCTTGTTTGCAACACTACATAATACCAATAAGTACAAAAAAAACCACACCTCCTTTCCACCCCATAGGAAAGCGGCAGAATCAGTGAGCCACCTCGCAGCATCTCTCACCAACTCCTCAGTCACCGTCGACGCGCACTGGCGCGGCGCGCTGGCGGCTCTGCTGGAGATCAACCAGGCGCTGACGGAGCCCCTGTCTCCTCAGATGAACCCGCTGGACTACCTGTCAGGGGCGAGGGGGTTCCGGGAGGCGTATAGCCGGAGCGGGTGCTCTCCGCCTAGGTAAGGAGATGAAGCGGATGTTTTGGAACCAGCTACCGTACCAACACTGCACATTAGCAATCAATAATACTTAAAGAAGGAAGACACACGAGTAAGTACGCGTACTTAAAGCTCGACGAACTTTTTTGTTTGTGAAGTACGCGAATTTAAGGTGATCAACGGGAGAAAAATTAGTCGAGCCATAAACACGAATACTTACTCGCTCGTCTATCTGGCCCTTTAAGCAGCAGCTTTTCTGTAAAACTGATATAATTTAGTGAAGTAGGTATATGGAGCTGACAGATAAGTGATTGCTGCGGCTGCGTAAGTATTGTTAATTGCTTATTATGTGTCGGTGGTGGTGCACTCTAAATAACTATTGTTTATCCGTTTTGGAAATGAAACAACTAAGGGAATAATATCTACATGACAACATTGGTTTCTTATACAATATGTACTTAGTTACTTACCTAGAGCTAATCAAAGCCCCCCTTCCCCAGACACATAACCCTATGCACAACATCGATCCTGGAGAAGAACAAGTGCGAGTGGCTGAGCGAGGCGGGTTCAGTCTACGGCGTGGCGCCTCCGCTGCAGTGCAGTATGAGGCCCAGCAAGCGGGAGTGTTTCCGAGACGTGGAGAGCGGCGGCAGTGATGTCGTCATGGCGGATAGTGACTGGCTGGTGGCTGCTCAGAGGTATATACATTGCAATACTATTAATATTTGCACCAAAACCAAAACATAGAAAACAGAAACCTAGAAATAAAACACTAGATAGGTACCAAAAGACGGCCTTATTGCTTATAGGAGGCTGATGACGATGATGTCACACCTGGATTTGCTAATAATTCTAGATACCTATGTAAGTTTCCTCAAGATGTTTCATTGTTTCAGAGATTATGCAGTAGCCCCACTTCTCCACGAAACAACGCCAATAGTGGACCAAACCAGCACGGTAGTGGCGTATGTGAAGAAGGATTCGAAAATAACCAAGATCTCAGATTTAAGAGGGAAGAGAGCTGTATTTCCACGCTACGACGGCCTTGCTTGGCATGCTGTCGCAAAACATCTGTCAGAATCCCAATGCGACAGCATTTTGACTGAGTTCTTCAGTGATATCTGCGCCCCAGGAATAGAGAAAGTGAAGAATATTTCAGCAAACGTGGTGGAAAAGTTAACTAAGAATTGTAACGTGGATGGAAGCAATGTGTTGGATGGGGAAATTGAAGCCCTGAGGTCTCTGGTTGAAGGAAAGGCTGATGTCGCATTCATAAGTCTGAGCAGTTTTAAACTGTATTCTAGTAAGTTTTAGTTACCTACCTACATTAGGTTATTTGAATTAAGTTCAGTCAAAACATCCCTACATTAAACTTAGTTTTTATAGTTCCTACCTACCTAGTTAAACGGAAATAGACGTTTTCATATCAAATGATTGAGTGAATAACTAATACTTACTTTTATTTTCAGGTAATCTAATAGCTGCGCCTTGGGCCAAAAATATCCAAGACATAGTTCCTGTCTGTCCCGAAGAAAACGAGAAGTACTGCTTCCTTAGCTGGTCCAACATTGGACATCTATATGGATTAAGAAATTTGAAACCTATGAAGAAACACGAAATCATTAACGTATTCACTAAGTTAGACGCTCTTTTTGGAAAGTTTCAACCATTCCACAGTGCCATGTTCTCGATGTATGGTCCCTTCAATCATAAAACTGATGTTCTTTTCCATAATAATACAAAAACTCTTTCTACTGATAAAGTACTTAACATGCATCCATACGATAAGATTCCTTCGAATTTCGAGCGTAGCCTTAACATTAATGACTGTACATTCAAACAATTTTCGTCGGGATGCAATTTACTACCCTCATTTTCTATTATGTTGATTGGTCTAGTCTATTTTGTGATAAGTAGTTAAAGCAATTTAATAAATTATTAATTTACGAATATCTGTAAAAATAATGAACTAAAATATGACAGGCTGAGCATTACCCGATAGAGGGAAGTAACGCCAGCCTCTTAGGTACACGACAACGGCGGCCATCTGGCCGACATTTTCTTTTTATTATTTTAATTTAACTCGCCATACTCAGATTTTTTTTCATCACTGAAAAAAATAATTGTAGGTACCGACTATATTATAATTTATGTGTGTGAGCTATATTATGTAGAAAACTTAAATTAAAGAAATATCTGTTCAAATTCTGAAAAAGTAAAGTACGACGGTAAATAAATATGAGCGGTTTTTTTTTTCTTCCCCTGTGATTTGTCCCTCCATGGTCCTGATTCATTATGGTATCATGGTCAACATATTCCGGACAATAGTCAGACAGTTAAATTATTTTGGAACACGGCCGATGTTGGCACAAAGCTCAGAATAATAACGGCTACGATACAAGGAAGGAACGGACTTCTTTTGAACAACTGTTTGACGTGACAGTCGTGACACTTGTTGTCATTGATGTTTTTTTACTTTTTTTTTGTTTTGCTCCGCTCCTCAATTTTCCCGCGAGCGTGAAAGAAATCTGATTATTTATTGCAAAAAACTTTGAAATAAACTTTGCAATGTCTTCTACGAAGCTGAGTACGTTTCTACGAGCCTTAGAAAATGTGAAACAAGATCTAACGTGCGGTGTTTGCGGTGAGCTTTGCAACGACGCCGTCACTTTAAGCAAATGTTTTCATTTGATTTGTGCAGAACATTTTGATGGGCTTAAAAACTGCCCTACGTGCAACATTGCGCTCGATGGATGTAAATCATTCACCGACAAAGATCTGGCCTCTACGATATCTTCAACTAAAGTTCTGGATGACATGTTTAAGCCTTACAGAACTGAGAAAGAAAATGTACATTCAAATTCGAGAGGAGACAATTCTGCTGTTTCAGAACAGGTTAAAAAGCGACGAGCTATTAAAAAGAAGGAGGTGGTTGATAAACCAGACATAGTTGTCACAGAACACAGTACAGAGAAGGCCTCTGCTAAGAAAACTACTCAACAAAGTAACAAAACTGATGAGCTGACTATAAAAAAAGTTGACTCTGGTAAGGCAGCATCTAAAGCAACCCAAGAGAACCTCAACGCATCCGTCTTATCAAACATCAGCAGCTCTAAGTTAAACAAAACTGTAGAGAAAAGGAATTTGAAAGGAGAGACAGCCCTGCATGTGGCCTGTCGTCTCGGCAAAATTGACAAAGTCACCGAACTCCTTAACTTAGCAGCCAACCCTAATACAAAGGATAATGCTGGTTGGACTCCGTTACATGAAGTTGTTCAAAATGGACGGCTAGATTTAGTAAAGCTGCTCTTACAACATAATGCTTTGTTAAATGTTCCCGGTCAGGGTAATGAGACACCACTCCATGAAGCAATAAGGTACGGCCATAAGGATATTGTCAAAGAACTTGTGATAAACGGTGCTGACGTAAATGCTCGAAACATAAAAGGAGAATGCCCAAAAGACTTGGCTACAGGTGAAATGAGAGAAGTTTTAGACTCTGCAGCTGAAAATATAGTTCAAACACAAAGTGCGAATGTCACACATATTTCCGCTATGCACTCTGAGATAGATTATGATGACATTAGAGTATACTGCGTGTCGGAAACTCGTAAGGCTCAAAGTAAGCTTAAATTGCTAGCCAAACACCACAGTAATCTACACATAGAGGTAAAATTCAACAAGAAAGTCACTCATTTGATTGTTGACACTGAAGATGATCTGACTTGCATACCAACGTTAGACATCCTGCATGGAATAACAAATGAACTGTGGATTCTCAGTTCCAATTGGATAATGAACTCATCAGAGGAAAAATTAGAATCATTTGACAAGTATGAAGTGGTTGGAGTAGGAAAAGACACATTTAACGGTCCAAAAGTTGCAAGATTCAACAAATACAAACAACTGCCTGGTCTATTCAATGGCTGCCACTTTTATTTGCATAACTTCACATCAAAATATGAAATATCAAAGCAAATTGTGTTGACAAAGGCAGTATTGTCCAAACTAATAACAGATGCCGACGGTGTTGTGCTAAGAAGGGTTCCGAATCCAGAATCAATACCAGAGTCTGAGAAATTAGTACCGTATCATGCGAGGAAAGATGGGCCCTTGGTAGAATGCTCACATTATATTATTTTCAAAGATATGTATGAACCGAGGTACAATATGAAGCATCTGAAAGCCTTGCCGGTGGGATGGCTGATTGAGTGCATTGAAAAGTATGAGCTTTGTGATCCTTAATTAACTGTTTCATTATGTACTATGTATGTATAGCTTCTATTTAGTTAATTTGTATTTACTTTGATCGGAATTTGGGGCCAATACTTTGTTCAATTCTAATTTGAGAAATGTATAATAATTATTAATTTATTTGGAATAAATATAACTACTATCTTATAAAATTACAGTTTTTTTATCTAAATTATACTACAGGGTTAGGCGCAGCGCACACCGAACTGCAAAATGCTCGCGCATGGTCGAGCAAACTTTTAGCGCATGTAGAACGCATACTCGAACATTTACTAGAAAGCTCGAGCATGGTCGAGCATCAAGTTGGGACGTGTATTCAATTTTGAAATGTATGGAATTATCATAAGATTAATTTTTCAATGATTTCACAATATGCTCTGCTCTGCTCTGCTCTTGGTGTGCGCTGAGCCTAAATGGCAGCACTAAAACCTATATACTTACCACCTTATGGTGCTTACATAGAGAATCGGGTTCCCTGTATCTACCTGTACCGGTAACCTGATTATACGAAAGCGCTCACTTACGGAGCATTTCCTGGATTTTTTAATCGCAGTGAACGCTTTCGCATTATCGGCGGTTACCGGTACAGGTAGATACAGGGAACCCGATTCTCTATGTAAGCACCGCCGGAATGAGAGTCAGAGTAACTAGTTAACCATTGCGCCATCCGATTATACTTATTCCTCAAGTTGCTATCAAAGTTATAAAAAAAATGGTCTAAGAAATAAAAGAAAAAATGCTTCACATTCAATGTAATTGAACAATTATTAAATAGATAGCTATAATACATACAGAGTAGTTGTTATTAAATTCTAGAATGTCAACAGTTCCTCTAACAGTTACTTTTACAATTTGTTAGGTAAGTACAAGTAAATGCTTTATCTAAATATTTATGTTATTAAGGCCCTGTTTCACAATGTCTGGTTAGTGGCTACCTATCATAAAATTGGTGTCACTGTCCAAAAAAAATAACTGATTCTGAAACAGGGCCTTAATAAAACTTAAGTTTACAAAATGCAAACATAATGCATGTTGATAAAAATAGTTGAGCACAAAGTTGGTTTTTTTCTATACTTTATAGTTTTATTTACTAAGCCCAATACCTAATTAAATAAACGGCAAAGTGTATAAAAAAACTGTACATTTAGTTAATTGAATTAAACTGATTATTTCCATATGAGTAGGTAGGTACTAGGTAGGTACTTACTTAAACAATTTCATTCGATAGTGGAAATTTGCTTGTGTGATAGGTAGATCCTACTACTGATAAAATAGGTACCTTAGTATAATATAAGTATTAAGTAAGTATAAACTACTAGGTACTTACTACTTATGAATTTCTATCTACAAGAAATTAAACCTACTTACGCTTTTTAAGCGATTTGGTATAAGTTTTGTTACCCAGGTATAATAAAATTGGAAATAATAATATAGAGGGTACATAATAATATAGTGCCCCGTACAGGCATTCAATAAATAAATCATATTTTAGGGTTCTAGGTTCACAAATATCTTACTTATAATTACAATAATAATTACTGAATCACATACATAACATTATACTTAACTTTTACAAACTACCTAACTAAGGGTAAAGTTGAAAAGAATGTGCTAAAATTATTTTGATGATTATTCCACAGACGAAATTCCAAGACTATGATTTATCAGGGTGTTGAAAAAGGGTATACTAAGCCGAAACCAGCATGTGCAGCATGTTATATCTAAGCCCGAAACTGAAATCAGAATTTCCATAGAAACTTAGTTGGTCACGCGACTTTTTTCTATGGAGAATGTTTTTTTTTCGCGAATTTTGAAATTCTGAATCCAGATTTGGGCTGGTTCCAGATGGTGCACATGCTGGTTTCGGCTTAGTATACCCTTTTTGCAACACCCTGTATTATGAAAATTCGTGTAACTTTGAGTTATGTATTTAAGCTTAAAACTAGTTATTAACGGAGATCTAACAGTGAGTTAATGCTGATATTAGGTAAATAGTTGTTTCATGAATGAGATCCTGTTGAATGGAATCCATCTGCGAAAAAAAGAAATTTAGTTATTCCACTGATTTAGTACATACATACTTATACAGGTTGTTGCAAAAAGGGTATCGATATATCGATACCAGAGTCTGTATATTTCGCGAATTTTGACATTCTGATTTCATTGTTATTTATTTAGGGCAGTTTTTCAATAGGCCGATAAAAGTTATCAGCAGAATAAAATTGTTGCTGTGTCTGTCTAATAAAACATCCAGTCAGACACAAATTGTTCCCCAGATAACTTTGATCTGGCTATAGAAAATACCAGTCTAAATGATTTTAATAAATACCTTTTCTATTCAGCTTTAGTTTTGGCGTAAAACCGAGTCATGTTGTCGTTCATCATAGACATCTTACTGATTTGAAATCCTGTTATTCCTGAAAACAAAACATACATTTTAGTTCTTAGCGTGTCGGCGAAAAACACTGGGGTCGGAGGTTAATCAGATTAGCGTCAGACTGCCCAGGGTTTACCGGACGTATAATATAAGGAATAAATTACTGTACCACAAAAAACTTTAAACACTGTTTTACAAGTGTTTAAAACGAAATTTGACAGATTTTGTAGGCGTTTGACAGCGCTAAACACTTGTTAAATACTGTCTAAGTTTTTGTGGTAAGGCCCAAAGTGTCTACAGGCTTCGTCAAACTGAAAGCGTTACTAAAGCGCGTCAGAGCGTCTAACTTGACGCCGCGCTATGACGCTAAGATGTGTTGTACTACTATGGTAACATACCGTCAAACAGAGTTCCAACGCTAGCGTTGCGTTGCGTACTCCGCTGGTGCTGAGGCGCGAGCATAGGATTCGATACTATTTTCGAATCTACACGAAGGGTCGCTTTTACCAAACGCTAAACGTATTTAAATAAAATTTTAAATACATTTTGTACTAACTGACAGACGTATGACAGGCTACTAAATACGTTTAGCGTTTGGTGAAATTCCAACTAACATGGAAAAAACAATTGCCACTTTTGGAACTAACAAATTTGCCTTACATTTTGACAGTGACATTTGACGATACGCAACGAAAACGGAGGTATCGAATCCTGTGCTCGGGCAACAGGTCCTCTGTGCAGCGATCACAGGATTCGATACTATTTTCGAAACTACACAAACATATGGAAAAATAACAATATCGTCAACTGTCATGGTCAAAATGTAAAATTTGTTAGTTCCAAAAGTGACATTTGTTTTTTTCCATATGTTTGTGTAGTTTCGAAAAAAGTATCGATTCCGGTGATAGACGTACTGTTTGAGGGTATTTTCTCATGAGATGTCCCCACATATTACATGTCGTACCTAGAACGCTCTCGTCGAGTTGCTTCCGGAGCGCGCCGAGCTCGGCGGCGCCGGCGGCCGCCTGTCAGGTGTCGAACGAGCGAGGCATGTAGCGCACGCTGAGGACAAATTAGTTATTTATTAATTCTTTTATTGCACAATTTACAGAGAGTTGCCCCCTTATTCATAGAAAAGTTATAGAACGTCGAAGAACAAATTGTTCAATAGCTAAAACGACCGATCACTTTTCTAGGAATAAGAGGGTTTATCTACAATCAGGTGGATTTCATGCTAAAAGCATTATATACCAGTCAACCTGCAGGAGCAGAAAGTAGGAAGTGTAAAAAATAAATAATAAGAAATTTTGTCGTTGCAAATTACCGTTATATTTAACAATGATCCTGCGATCTATACTCGTTCAAAAACCTATCACTTGAGTACAAATGTACAACGAAAAACGGATGACGCGTCTTGAGCATAATATAATTAATCATCATCATCACCACACCCATCACGTCCCCACTGCTGGGGCACAACACGGGTTTTCTTCCAATAAAGCAAGGGTTTTAGGCCTAGTCCACCACGCTGGCCTAGTGCGGGTTGGTGTACCCCAACACAAGCAAGCTTGTGCTGAGAGAGTTGTCGGGTAAGTGGGCACCAGTCAAGTCCACCACGTAAATATTTAAATTATTATGTATGTATGTAATACCTGAAGTCATGAATCTTGAACACGCTGTACTTGTGATTTCTGAACACGCTGTAGAAGTGGTCGACCCTGGACGTGAGCAGCAGGTGGCACAGCCGGGGCTCGCCCGCCGCCGCCGGCGCCTCGCGGTCCCAGATCGACTCGAATGTGCAGTTGTCACTGGAATAGTGGGGATTCATTGTTACATGTTTTACATTAGAAAGTTTTTTGGGACTTTCAGGAAAGGTTTGCCTAGGTGTTAGCTTAGTGTCTACCCGCATTACGATAATATATAGCGGCGAAAATAATAGCTACAGCTACATGCATTTTATAAGAGTTGGATCACCTGTTTTCCCATGGTTTTTAAAGTTATTTTGTGAGCATATGACCACTGATCAACAAAACTAGAGTAGATTGAGTGCAAAATTAGACAAAACTAAATGGTTTTTCTTTCTTTCTTTTCTAACTGAGAACACTCGACATACACACTCGCCTTGTCAGCGGCTAACACTTTGCCTACTGGGAACGTCTACTTAGTATGACAAACCCCATCCCAGAGCCATAGCAGTAGTCTCTGTTCACTATCAGATGTGTCACTTTCAGCCGCGACAGCTCCATATACAGCAATAGCAGAGAGAACTTGCCCTATCGCCTCTATATCACGATTCGCAATAAGTACGGCGCTGTGATTGGTAGAACGCGCAATAAAACGAATTTATCGACGTCGTATCGTAACGTATATAAATAATGTATATATATTTAGTATGACCTACCTCATCCCAGAGCCATAGCAGTAGTCTCTGTCCACGATGAGATGCGTCACCTTGAGCCGGGACAGTTCCACATACAGCTCTAGCGGAGAGAACTTGCCGTACGTCTTGTATACTGCGTATGTGCGAGCCCTGGAACAATAATTACATAATATATTATGAGTAGGTTAAGGTTGGTCCAAATACCTTGTCAGTTCCTGAAGTTAGATGCGATTTACACTTTTATGTTTTGTCAAACTAAACAACTGGCAATCAGTGAAATAATGATTGGCGGTTTGTTAGTTTGACAAGGTACAAAACTGCATCTGTAACGGGAAATGACGATGTATTCGTAATTGAATATTTACGGTTATACCGAGCCTCCTTGTTATCATAATGAGGGATGAAGAGACTGTGATTTTGCGCGATGTAGAGTGAATCAATCATTATACAGCGCCATCTACCGACAACTTCCCGAACTTCTTTCGCTCTCACCTAGCCTCCTTGTTCTCATAGTGCGGATGGTTGACGATAGGGCGGCGCGCGCTCAGCAGCACGGCACAGGGTATGAAGACAGTTACTTACTGACTACCTACTAGTATCTATCGACAGCATAGCTATTATAGCGTACCTAGCCTCTTTTACTTCTCATAAAGGGAGATAATACAGTGCGATACACTCCTTGTTGCAGAAGAATACGCATTCATAAAATCATTCATAAGCGCCATCTAGTGGCAACTCCTAGAACTTCTTACCTAGCCTCCTTGTTCTCATAATGCGGATGATTGACGATAGGGCGGCGCGCGCTCAGCAGCACGGCACTCGTGACGGGCACCGGGCCGGCGAACACCGGAGCCGCCGGCGTCTGGGATATCCACTGCAGTAGCTCTTCTAGTTGGAGGTCGGAGAATTCTCCTGGTGATAAGGAGAGAAATTTGATAAGTAACCTGAAGAGCCGTGGTGGCGTAACGGGTAGGAGCTCGGCTGAGTGAATCGAGGGGCCGTGGGTTCAAATCCTGGCATGTAGCGATGAGTTATTTTCTATGAATAATAAGGAATTGAAGTAAAATTTTAATCATACCAGAGTGGTCTTACTGTGAAGGAAAACATCGTGAAGAAACCTGCTGCAACATCTTGATTCTGGATGTGTAAACCTAAGTGCATTGTAGGTTCTACAGTGTACGTTTGTAGGGACTCGCAATTTTTACTATGGGACCAACTCGTAATAGTTGACTATGTTGGACATACCTAAAGCCTAAGATAAAATAAGATGTTCCTATTTCCCATTTATCTACACGCTTGGCAGGCGGCTAGGAGATATCTCAGAGAATAATTTGTAAACAAGATTAGATAACAAATATATCTGCCCTTGTCAAGATTGGTACTACGCATGACAAAATATTGAAAGTTTGGTAATTTCGGTGTATTTTATACATTTCCCGCGAACACGCGTACGAATTTCCAAAAATCAGTCTGCAAAAGTCGCGCAGACTGACCCCCTTTCCGCTTACTATACCACATTTCCAAACACCCTGTATAACTCACCCAAGTTCTTCATCTGTCCCTGCACGTTAGTATAGGCCTTCCACGCGATCATAGCGAACAGCACCGTGAAGAACAGAGAGCGGAGCGTGGCGCCCGCGCGCGGCCATCTGAAACATATTGTTCATCTTTAACCTCTTTAATCTTAGATGAACAATGTACGGACAAGATGGAGATGGTGTCAGTGCAAAGTCTCCACAAATAAGAATAGAGTATAATAAAAATAATATTTATTCAGAAAACTATAAGTAGGTACAGACAGATAACACCCCACTTCTACCACTGACCTATTATGTTTAATTAGTACGGTGATAAAATTTGAGACTTATTCATTGGTACAATGGTTGTCATTAGGTTGAACTTAAAACGGTATACAGTGAGAAAATGCACCCAGTTTTTTGCTTTGTTTTTGTATGTGATCCACCATCTTATTCGCATATTGTAAATCTAAGACTGTATTCGAAGTTTTTTTTCATTGAGGTTTAACAAAATGTTGTACAGTATTTATTATAGACTCACCTTTTAAATTTCTCCATTTCAAAAGTCACCACTAGTGACGCCACCAAACACATGTGCGGCACAAAAAGCAACTTTAGCCTCATGATCATAACGGCCATTATCATAAACGCCACCATTTGTGACACATTGTAGAAAATACCAGCGTCTATCTTTAAATTCATCAAAAACTCCAACAGTTCATCTCTCGGTGGCTTCTCTTTCTCTTTTACACACAGATCAGTTTTGTTTTTCTTGTCTGTGGTCTTTGGTTTGTCTTTATTTTCTTCTGCATTATCTGTGTCGTCTTTTTTCACTTCTATTTGTTTATTATCTTCATTATTTTCTTTATCTTTCTCTTGTTCATCTATTTTCTCTTCTTTATGTTCAGGCATTGTGTTTTCTATGCCGCTGTCATCGTCACTAGAGTCAGAATCTTTGGCTTTCTTCTTCTTCTTTAAGACTTTGTCCTTTTTGTGTACGCACGTGTACGCGTCCACTATCCATTTGAACGTAACATTGACAACACAAACGAAGGCTATGGGGACTAGCGTACTATCCCATAGATGACCCCAAGTTTCTAGCGGCAGAAAGTCAAAAGCCTCCGAACAAGTATAAAGCTTAGTATGAAAGCTCTGATAGTCAGATATTTTCGCCCACAATATCTCCCAAATATGAGCGTCTTCAAAGATGAGTAAAAACTCCCTGATTTCGGTTTTGAGACAAATAGACATGATCATTACAATAGCGATTCTCATAACCACTAGGAACGACTCCAAAATTAAATCCAGGCGCGTCTCAACGGCAATCCTCATGTTACTGAAGAAGAGACAGTAGATAGAGACAACAATAAAGAACGAAGTATAGATGGACGTCTTCAGCATATCATTCCCTTGTAAGAGCAGGATGGCCATATGCAGCCCGCAGAAGTGGGAGTGGAGAAAGATGCAGAAGGTCTTCAGGTCTATGATACGTAGCTGCTCCATTACGAAGAAGATGAAGATTTGCGTGAAGAATATGAACTGGGTGAACTGCCAGAAGAGCAGGCACACGCAGTTGATCAGGAATATTGATACCTGGAATGGAAAGTTATTGGTGATTAAATTTTTCATCATTGCAGCAAAATTAGGATATCATTTTTAAATAGCACAAATGTGATTTTGATTCATACAAATTTTTTTTATGCAGAAATTTAAGTACAATTATACCACGATCTGTTACGGCAAAGGAAAACACCGTGAGCAAACCTGCACATCTAGATTCTAGATGTGTACTATAAGTGCATTGTACTGATTCAAAAACGGTGATACGGTTTGCGGCCTGTGTGAGTAAAAATGTACAACGAAAGGTGGGAGGAAACCTGCATATCTACATTTAGAACATCTATATATGTGAACCCACCAACCCGCAGTGTACCAGCGTGGTGTGAAATGGTTCAAGCCTAGGAAGGCAGTTTAGACCTTGGGGACATGTACAAAGGTTCCATTCGAGAGAGCCAGGTGCAGGTACTTACACCCCCACAGAAAATAGAACCTAGCCCATTTAATTCATTCATCACGACCCATTACGTCTCCACTGCTCGGGCTGGGGACTCCTTCCAATAAAGAAAGGGTTTTAAGCCTAGTGCACCACGCGGGCCCAGTGCGGGTTGGTGGACCCCAACACAACCAAGTTAGTTCTGAGAGAGTTGTCGGGTAAGTGGGCAACCCGACTGTCAGATGTTTTCAGGCTGCCTCTTTACTGTACAGAGTAACCCTACAGACCCCACTGACAAAAGACGTGATGGCATGTAAGACGTGACAAAAGTTTTGCATCACGCTTACTCACATCGCGCAGCCTCACGAACTTTTGCCACTTATAGCTAGACCTTCAAAGTGACTCCACAGAGCCCACTGACCTGCATCCCGAGCAGCGCATGCTCCCCCCCCCGCAGCTGGACCGTCAGCAGCCACATCTGCAGCAGCAGCGCCGGCTGCGCGAAGTTCTCGCGCAGCGCCGGCGCCAGCGCCACGCGCGTGCAGTCCGCGTGGTTGGCCAGGTATTGGCAGACTGTGACTAGGCCGCCGAGGATGCTGTTGCTGTGGGAGAATAGAGTAGAATAGTACTTTATCGATTTAAAAGAACAGAAATAATGAAAATGTATACAGTGGATATTATTCAGCAGCCTTTTCGGTAAGAACAATCTCTTCCAGGCAACCTTTGGGTGGTGGAATGACTAAAAGAATAAATAAGGAAGGTGTAGGAATATTCTAATAAACATTTTTGGTTTTAATAATTAATACTGAAATTTACATAATATGGGAGATTGGTTTTTGAAGGTTTTAGTCACTTTCGGAGGCATAGTGACATGCTGGAAAACCGCGCAAAACATTTGTGTTTATGGTAGCACATTCTGAGCAAGGCTTGTTTTGGACATACATTTGGACCATAAGTAACATTTAATAAGTTGATGTTCAGAAACCTTACTTACCTCAGGGTAGTCCCAAATATAAACAGCGCTCCCAGTGTAACTCCGGCTAAGATGAACACAGACTGCACATAGAATATCATCGGCACTCCAAGTCCATTGCAGCTCTCTACCGAGGGAATGTCATCACCGCGGAACACTGTGGTGCACGAGACTGTCCCGTTCAAATACGGGTAGAAGTACCGGTACACGGAGCCTAGAATCACCTGGAAAAATTTTGAGAAACATTTAATCTATTGAAATTAAACTAATGAACAAACAAGAGCTGACATGCAATCAGTATGCTTAACTTTTTGCATCGCACAGTTGTGATATTTGGCCAAAAACAATAGATTTTTATTGTGTTTGATATCATGGGATTCAATCAGTTAGAAAAGATAGTCTTGGCATAGGATTTCCATGGTAAATAGATGATAATATTTCTTTCAATTAAAGTAGTTTTTTGCACATTTTTAACAGTTATAAATAATATGGAGTAAAACAGCTTTTAAGTCAGGCATGCAGAGCTATGATTGGCTAAATTTACATTTTGGTAATATTTGGAAGATTTGTGCGTAAAAATCTTAAATCTATTGATTTACTTATGTCCAGACTAACCTCTGGAATAATATTGAACCTGTTGAATGCGTTGACTTCATTCGGGTATTCAACATGTTTATCGTACATGATTCTTGTGATCGCAGCCACATACGGTTCCTCTTCAACTATAGTCTTATAGTACGAGTAGTAGAATCCTTGTTCTGAACGGAATGACATTTCACGCTCCAGGTCCGATAGCATAGAGAAGTTCAGGTCATTCTCAAATAGTATGTTGACGTATTGTGTGTGACCGTAGCCAATGATAATGGCTGGAAAGAGTTGGAATTTAAATTAAGAACAGGAAACAAGAGACTGAATAATAAATTGTAAAATTTTATCTCATTTTTAAGTTAGATATCTCCGAAATAACACCGTTATGTTTATGATTAACATTCTCTAAGTGTAAAAATAAAACTTAGTTCCTTAACTAGTTTTTATTCTGTGCTTGGGTAAGTATTTAAGTTCATACTGGAAAAGTTTTCAAGATTTTCTTTAGGCCCAATGCAAAGGTTTAAAACAAAGTTATGAAATTAGAACTGACTATAAATATGTTGTTGTTAATTTGCATAGTATACTTAATAATTCAAGGTTTCAATTATTTACTTTTAAAATAAATTTTAGAATCAGGTGATCACTTACCCAGTAAAGCAATGAGGATATTTCTTCCATATTTCACGGTGAACCGCTTAAACCGCGACTCTCTCACCTCAACCACCGTTTCTTCCATTGTAGCAGAATTTGTATTTGTTCACATTATAGTATTAAAGTACGTAACTTTCATAATATTTACGATTTTAATCGGTTTTTCAAAATCGACAATTTATTACGAATTGTTGACATTTGTTTGACGTAACGTTGACGTAAGGCGAAGAGATGGGATTTCGATTACGATATTATAAAATCGAATGATGATAGATTTAAATAAAAAACAAGCTTGTTTATGTATATGGCACAACTTTTATTAAGATCTAGTATTAAAAATAGGTATTGCTTCAACAGAAAGTCAGCCGGCGCGACCTCTAATGAACCTCATCTACATGAGTTATTATTCTGAGATTACAAAAAACCTGCCGAGCGTGCGAGTAGTACCCCCGTAACGGTACATTCCGTACCAATATCCGAAAACCGCCACCAAAGTTGGCTTCTAATTGGGACTAAACGGCTCAACTACACCACGTTATAAACATGAACCGACAGACAGCTAGACAGACAGGCAGACACGACGAAAGCAATCTTTCCGTTGCCATTTAGCTACGTTGAACTAAAAACGGCTTGATATAGCCCTCCATTTTCGACAAGTGTGAGAAGGTAGTGATAGTCCCCACGTTGCAGATGTCGTAGCCCTTCGGAGCGGTGGACACGACGCCTCGGAGGTAGTACCTGACGACGCCGAGTTCCTTGCTGGGGAACACCAGGCCGCCTCCGCTGTCGCCTTTGCATACTGTTTTACCTGTAAAAAGGAAGAAAGGGTCTGAATTATGTAAATATCAGTACATAATGATAACTACAGCCTTAATAAGAACGGATGGTGGGGTCTAAGACGGTATTGCCGTTATGTTCAAGCTTGGCCGGCAGATTCACGATATAAGTTGGACGTAGTTACGCAGAAAGGACTCAACCCACACAAACCTAGTTCTGAGATATAGACGTTTTAAGTTCTAATCGGTATTCTTCAGCAATGAAAAGCATCTTATATGTGGAAATTATCTTAAATTATGCATATTTATTGTTATTTTACTATTGCAAATCATGGTGTAGCTATAACGAATATTTATTGAGTTATTAATGAAAATATGCATTTGGATCCTTTCTCCTAAATTGCTTTTTCTATGCAAGCAGGGAAATTCAACGTTTCGCAGAAAGGATCCAACCAAATATTTATTTTTATAAAATATTTTTTTAAATAACAATATGGTTTTTAAATTAAAATATTGATATTTTAGACACAAGACATTACTTTTTTACACAAAATAAAAATTATATATCAAAAGTAAACCTATTATTAAATAATTTATATTGAAATGTAATCGGAAACAACATTTCACATCTATATAAAAATCTAACCGGAACTGTATTCCCAAGCGCAAAACTCTGGATCAACTTAACCGATATTGATATATTTTTTTACGAAATAGAAGCCCACTTTTTTAGTAAGTGTCCCATCCCATATTATCCCATAATTTCAGGATAAAGCAATATGAACATAAGCAAACCTCAAAGGATAAAGTTGGACATAAATAAAATTCTCTTTTACTCTAACTTCACTTCATCATCCTCGGTATATTGCAACTATCCTCCTTTTTATGCCTCCGTAGGATATCCGTCGTTCCCTGTGCTTACCATACGATCGCTGAAAAGTGGGATTTCAGCGATCGTATGGTCCGTATCACTTCGACTTTACTTTGCGGTTGGATATTAAAATTTATGTCAATATGCAGAATAATTATAAATCTCATAATCATTAACCATCATCACGACCCGTCACATCTCCACTGCCGGGGCATGGGTCTCCTTCCAATGAAGGAAGGGATTAGGCCTAGTCCACTACTCTGTCCCAGTGTGGGTTAGTGGACCCCAACACAAGCAAGCTTGTGCTGACAGAGTTGACGGGTAATTGGGCAACCCGACTGTCAGATGTTTTCAAGCCGCCCGAAGGTCTCTGGTAGGCTTAACGACTGCTATCGATTTTATTATAATCATAATGATTACGATTATGCTTCTTGACATATATCAAGATCTGGATATACAAGATGCTCCTGGTTTATTGAATCTGCATCCAACTCCTCAGATGCAGACTGGTTTAGATCTTTAAAAACTTCGGCAATGTGGTCATACCATCTTACAAGTCGGTCTTCCATAGTAACAAGGAGATATCCTGGGGTTTGTTGCAAAGTTTATTTGATTCTTTCTATAGATCCTTCATGGCAGCCGCTGTTTGTTTTCTCCAAGATATAGAATCAGACTAACAGCGTTGGTCCTTTTTTAAATTACGTTTGATATTTTGTTCACAAAGAAAATACTCGTACGCAACTCGTGCTTCTTTAGAATGGTAGTCTAGTTCGATGTTAAGTCTTCCTTGGAGAGTTGATCATATGCCATGTTCCTTAAGACATCCATTCTTTCTTTAAGTGTTCCATGTGCCTTATTATTTCTTTGCAACTTTTTTAAAACATGTCTTTAATGCCAGTGCAGTTATCTTTGATTGAGGCGCGTCGCCCACACTTAGTAGGTTGATGGTATTTGTTGTGGATCTGGATACTAAGTTATCTTCTGACTTCTGGGTCCTGCAGCTTATTTACAGCGACATCTTTGGCAGATCTTGTGGCCTGCTTCTGAGCTCCCGCTATCGTCAAGCAGATTTTTCCAACCACTAAGTGGTGATCACTCTTGACTTTAGCAACCCTTCTTAAGTATTTCTAACATCTAGAAGTGAATGTCTTCATTTTCGAATAATCAAAATGTGGTCGATTTGGTTCCCGGTCCGACAGTCGTGTGAGAACCAAGTCACCTTGTGACATTCCTTGGAGTTACCACCACCGAAAATTAGCCATTAACAATCCTTAGGCATCGTCGCTCGCTAATCAAATCTGGCGTAACTTGTATGAATCTGATAGATGTTTAAGAGTCGAGCGACGCTGCTTATGGATTGTTAATTGCTAATGTGACTTGCCCACACTAACATACATGGACGATGACCAACGAAACTGTGCACCGAATCAGAGTTCCACAAAGAGCTATAGAGCGAGCCATTTTAAGTATTTCGCTTAGACGCATTCCCAACGTGGTGATCCGTCAAAAGAGGAAAGTGTTCAAAGTCGGTATCCGGGTAGCCGAACTGAAATGGGAGTGGCAGGATACTTTGCTCGTGGGGGGACGGAAGGTGAAAAAATGCGGTGACAGAATAGTGGCCAAGAGACGGAACAAAAACAGTTTGAATCCTTTCTGCCAAATAAAATTTGAACTGTTTTATTAAAAACTTATATTATATGAAACAACTCAGACAGTTAGAGTCCTTTCTGCTAAATACAAATTGACTTCTTTCAATCAATAAGTATTTCGCTAAAACGACTCAAGACGGTTTGAGTCCTTTCTGCTAAATACAAATTGTTTTTTTTCAATGAATAAGTATTCCTCTAAAACGACTCAGACGGGTTGAGTCCTTTCTGCTAAATACAAATTGTCTTTTTTTAATGAATACGTATTTCTCTAAAACGACTCAGAGCGCTTGAGTCTTTTATGTAAAACTAAATTTTTCATGGTTTCATAGGAAATGCGTTTCTGTAAAAGGACTCAAACAGTTTGAGTCCTTTATGTGAAACTAAAAAATGTGTGTTTCATACAATGTGGGTTGGTCCCCCACATCAAAAAAGTATGTTGTAGTTGGTTTTTTACTGTGTTTGTTTTCTTGACAGGTAGACCCTACATTAAATAGCATGTTCTAGTATATAACTCAATTTTGACAAAGTTGTGGATTGAGGCCTTTCTGCGTAACTACGTCCAGTTAAATAACGGTAGCCATTTTTTTATTATTCTATTCTATTCTATTCAATTCTCTGTGGGGGTGAAGTACCTGCACCTGGCTCTCACGAATGGAACCTTTGTGCATATCCCCAAGGTCCAAACTGCCTTCCTAAGCTTGGACCATTTCCCACCACGCTGGTCCAATGCGGGTTGGTGGGTTCACATATCTAGATTGATGTGCTAAATCTAGATATGCAGGTTTCCTCACGATGTTTTTCTTCACCGTAAGAGCGATGGTATACATTGTACTTAAATTCAGAAAATAACTCATTGGTACATGTCAGCGCCGGGATTCGAACCCGCATCTCTTGATTGAGAAGCGGGCGCTCACCCGACTGAGCTACCACCGCTCTTTTTTATTACCGGAAGTTACAAAAATACGTTTTTTCATCCCACAAAACACCTCTCAAGTTTTGAACATGGCGAATCCCTCCACCCTTACCATCCTCAGAGCCAGCGCAGAACTTCTGGCTGGTGACCAGGTCGCGATACCCCTCGGGCGCCGAGCGCAGGCACGAGCCCTCGTCCATGTACGGGAGCTCCACCACCTTGAGCACCGCTGACGGGGGGGACTGCGGGCCCGTGAAGCCCCAGCCCGCCACCTGAAACGTCAAAGTCAAATGGTTTATTCATCGTATAAATACAAAATTTTCTGATTAATGTAAATTTTTAATTACAAACTGCTCTCCGTTCGGATAAAAGGTCATCTCACTCAATAGTAGGATCTTCTGGAAAGCAAGTTTAAATTGATTCGTCATTAACACGTTCACGGACAATCCGTCGAGGGCCGTAATTAAGTATCCTTGTAATATGACTACGCGCCTGTGGCCGTCCAACTTCTATTGATTAAAACGGACGAACCGTCAACAGCCGTATCATTTCCGTATTCTTAACAAGAGATGCATGATTTAGTGTCGTATTGTGCTAATTCATTTGTCTCTAGGTGTCATAACAAAGAACTTGTCGGGGTTTCTTTTGCACACACATAAGTGAACTTTATAGTGACATACCGCCTGTCGCCGTAACCGTTAAAAATAAAAATAACCTTCCAGAAGTTAGTGTCACGGCGCGCGCGTCATGGATATGTTGTGTAGAACGGGTGGTAGTATGATAATTTTTGTGGCAAATTACGAGGTAAATTAATAATAAATCGATAAATATTATACTGTTTTGCATATAGGCTACCAACCTATTCGATTCAAATAATATAATTACTTAAATGGAACATAGAAAAGCGAAGATATAACTGTAATGAGGAACTAGAAAATTTTAGGTTTTGTCGATGAACCCCTTTGTTTAATCTTACTATATCAATATCAGCTTTATTTATTGTAAATAGCATGCTAAAAGTGGAACTTTGTATCTGAAAAACGTCCAAACCTATTTGAAAATGATTCGGTCCTTGAAAAAAACTGGCGGCTGCCGCCTGTAGCCGTAGATGTCACTATACGCATTGTTGGATATGCATGATGTGGCGGACCGCTTGTAGACGATACCGTCTATGGCCGTAACTGTCACATTACGTAAATAAAATATGTTGAGATACGGCAATACGTTTCAAGGCGGAACGATAAAATGTATGGGATTTTTAGGTGTCATATCAAAATATTTTCCAACCATCAATTGTCCGTGAACGTGTTAATATCCGGTAATGGTCCACAAACCCGCACTAGGCCAGCGTGGTGGACTAGGCCTAAAAATCCTTTCTTCATTGGAAGCAGACCCGTGCCCTGAAGCACTGGGGACGTGAGAGGTTGTGATGATAGCTGCGATTGTGATGATGGTAGAAGTAACTACTCTGTTGAGCCTCCACCATTGACAGTGTTGGAATGGAAGAATCAATGGCATTAGTCGCCTCGATCAAATATAGGGGGCGAATAAATACTTCTTTTTAGTTTTTCAATAGCAAGGTGGAAAATGGGAAAGTGTGATACTGAACAAACCGCTAACTATATCTATAGGATACAACAGCCTTACCGAAAAAATATAGCAAGGTGTATATAGGTACCTTCAAGACTTCTGTAAGAGATCGCTCTTAGCGATAAGGCCGCCTACAGTTCATAGTTTATAAGTTTAGTTTTCTTTTTGTATGTTTGATTTTACTATTTGTGGTGAGTCACCAATAAAGTAATATTCTATGCTATTCTACCTTCCCATAGCTCCCAGGCCTGAGCTGCTCCGCCTCCACCCGCTTGTTGAAGTTCAAACAGACTGGTTTGATGAAGCTCTTGTACTCGAAGGGTTCCTTCAGGAAGACCAGCGCCAGATCGTAGTCGAAGTTCGTTTCAGCGCCGAAGAACTTGTCTGGCACCACTATGTTTTCTACCTGTGGTGTACAAGATTTAAGGGCTGTGAAACTTTTTTAGTATAAAAGTGCCCAAGGGATGCATGTGCATCCCTTAGTAACTACTTCTTCCAAAATACAGTCTTCGTCAGTTAATTTAATACTTAACCACTTCCAGCAGCTATAGCTTCTGCATCATTCATCCCATCATAAAATATAATATTGTCTTTTAATTTTATACTGTGTTGAACTTAAACACGCAGAAATTTATAAGTACTTACTAGTGTTGCCACGAATAGTGAATTGGCCGAATACCGAATACCGAATATTCGGCGACGCTGCCGGCCGAAGTGCCGAATATTCGGCCGCCGAATATTCGGCGCTACAACCTGTTTTTTTTGTTCCTGGAACTGCTTTGAAGAAGTCGCTACAGATTATATGAGAAATGCTAATTATTAGGAGGCAGAATGCTGTGGCAAACGAGTTGAATTTTTATTTGATAATAGTTCGCCTAGATCGGATGGCCGATCCTTACAAGTGGTGGTCAGCAAACAAAAAAACAATACCCGAACCTTTTGAAATTTGCAAAAACGGTTCTACCTTTTTTGGCATAAGATTTTTTTGCCTAATCTCGTATTGCATAGTAACGTTTGGTCAAAGTCTCGTTACGCCGAAAATCGTATGGCATAAATCTCGTTTAGTAAAAAGTTATTTCGCATAACATTGTTTAGCCTAATAATGGTATGGCCAAATCTTGAATAGCCTAATAATGCTATGGCAATTATGGCATAGGTTTATACAAAGTAATAATATTCGTTTGGCTTTAACTTTGACGGAGCGTCTCCCTACAAAGCGCAAACTGGTATTGGCCTTGTATTGTTTCCGCTGTTTGGAAAACGCTCCGCTCCGCTTCGCTGCGCTCCGCTTTGGTTTTGATGAACATGTGCACCTAACACGCTCCTCCTCGCTTTGCTCGTCGTTGCACCTATTTTTAGGTTTCGATCTCATGGGGTTTGTAATAATTATATTGGTCGTTAACTTTCGATTTTTTGATCATACAATATCGTGATTTTCGGGATGTAGGAGAAAAATACCACAATTTGTACATTTACTACATACTTAATATATTATTTATTAAGATAACATTAGGAGAAACAAGATTATACATAGGTATAGACAAACATAAATTTGAGCAAACGAAACTTAGGTGTTTAAAGATTGTGCCTAAAGAGTTTTAGACGAAACGAGCCTTATGCCACATAAGTCTTGGCAAAGTGATGGTTCGGCCAAAAAAGTTTAGACCATACGAGTTATGCGAAATGAGTTTTGGTCAATAAAGATTATGCCAGATGAGCGGAACCCAAAGCGCAATCGTGGGCTACCAAAAAATGCTGAAATGCTCGTTTTTATCCAGCACAACTTACTACTGATTAATTTTAAGTACTAAAATGTTGTGATTTGGAATTTTTTACATTATTTACTATTCGGTATTCGGCCCGAATAGTACGCACTATTCGGCCGAATACCGAATACTGAAAAAACTGGCCGAATAGGCCGAATACCGAATAGTTGCCGAATATTCGTGGCATCTCTAGTACTTACCCTAAAAATTATAAAGTATGATAATCATAAATGATAATGAATAACTTAATCATTTGAATTCGGTGTATGAAGAGCCTCCACTATAAGTGACTAACCTCTCTAAGTTTTGCGTACCATCAGAAGTGACTGAATGGAAAAAAATCTTCCACGGTGTAAATTACTAATTTAACAGCCTGCTGATCGTCACATGTCGTGTAATACCCTAGTTCAGTTCTAGTGTTAGTCACCGATTCAACGAGAAGAAGAAAATAAGATTAAAAAAATACACTCACGTCTCGTTTCTGCGCTTCAGTATCACCTGGCTCGCTCCAGGGCTTGTAGATCTTGCCGGCCGCCACGGCGTAGTTCTTGGCCTCCTGGAGCTTCAGCGTGTCGTCCCAGAAGCAGTGCGCCGCTGAAGGATAAGGCTCTTTAGCATAGCGATAGTACTCTATATTGTTAAGGAGGAATCAGTAGGTGCAGCTATAGTAACTAACTAATTCGGACTGCGCATTTGTATAACGGAAATTATACAAATGCGCAGTCCGTATTAGTGCACTGCAGAACCGGGGCCTCTTTCAAGACTGGAGGATTTTTATCATAATATCCACACCATAATACTCTTATCTGTCTTAAAATACAAAATACCTCCTTGCCCTAGTTGCCCATTCAGGATTCTTACCCAGACTTTCGGAACAAGACTCACACTAACAACCTAGGAAGCCAACCAACCTGATATAACCAAGGTCTGCGTAACTATAGACCCTCCACAGATCTGTTTGTAGGGCTCCGTGGTCTTCTTGTAGACGCCGACGTGCCACGGCAGCTCCCCGTGCTTGGCCGAGACTCCGCCGGCCACCAGCTGAGTGCTCTCCGGGGTCACGCGGCCGCAATCTGTGGAGACCATCATCAGCATCATCAGCCTTTTAGCGCCCATGTACTGTATATGCCGAAGCCTTTTGCTAGCAGCGGCTATCAGACCGGAGGCTGTATGTTTATTATGCTCAGAGGGTATAAGTAGTACAGGTTTGATAGTTTGTGGAAATCTATTACGTTTTCTCGCATAATTTGTGCATAATTATCTGATGGTATTTAAGATCCTAAACTGCCTTCCTAAGCTTGGACTATTTCCCATCACTCTGGTCCACTACGGGTTGGTTATATATTATATTGGGTATATTACACTAGCTATGCCCGCGAGCTTCGCTTCGCCTTAAAAAGATTTTCCCGTGGGAATTCCGGGATAAAAAGTAGCCTATGTTCTTTCTCAGGGTCTAGACCATATGTATACCAAATTTCATTCAAATCCGTTCAGTAGTTTTTGCGTGAAAGAGTAACAGACAGACAGACACAGTTACTTTCGCATTTATAATATTAAGTTAGGATACGCATCTGATGGCCTAGTACCTACGGGGCACAAGACGCTCACGCCAAGAATTGAGAATACTTTTAAGGTGCGCCTTGCTTGCGCCCAGTGCTAGTCTAGATTTAGTACATCTAGAAGGCTTACAGTATCATCGGCCAATCCTCGACCAATGAACGGCTAGCAGTTGACTGAGTAAGAGAGGTAGGCCAGGTTTCGAACATCTTGAGATCTTTATCCGTCATATCACGGCTCTCTAAATCTGCGTTGACCAGATAATTTCATGGAAATTGTAAAGAAATGAAACAATTTTGATAAAAACTTAAAAAAGTGTTAGTTTATTTCAGATTTTTAAGCATGGTTAAATACAGTAAAAAATATTACTTACCTAGGTAGGTAGTGTAGGTACCTATAAACCTTTTGAGTTCATAACTACTTACAATACTATATTTTTTGGTATAGGTTCATAAAATAATAGCCTCATAAAATGTCAAAGAGTGTTAAATAGCTTTTTAATTTAAGGGCCCGTACAGGGTGACGTGCCGCGCCAATTTTGGGTTTTCAATGCTCTTCACACAGCACACGCAGTGACACGCACACATGTAAGTTTGCACAGTGGGTCGATAAACTTTTACTCACCAACTTTATTGACAATTATGTTCAAGTACATTTTGGGTGATTTAAGGGTAAGTAAGTATAATTCTTACTTACACTGGTAGGCACCAGGAAAGAGTAGAAATTAATAGGGGTGCCACTTTACTCTATACTCGGAACCCGATTAGCTTTCTCAAACAAATGTGGTATTTACTTGTAGAAAGGTAACTAAAAGTATTAAAGTGTAGATAATAAGTTTCGGGCATCCTCCAGCCAACTGAACCCCGACGACAAAGCAAAGTAAATACATAGTGTCGCAAAAGGGCTATACTAAGCCAAAAGGGGATGACTCAAGGGGTCAATCTGAACAACTTTTGTTCTACGAGATTTGCAAATTCGCGAAAAAAAATATTCGTTTTCCATGGTAAAAAGTCACATGTCCAACAAAGTTTCTATGAAAAAGGTTTTTTTTTTGTTAATTTCCAAAACTCGTAGAGCAAAAGTTCAGAATGACCCCCTGTCTTACTCCTTTTTACCCGACTGCCGAAGGAGGAGGGTAATGTTTTTTGATTGTATGTATGTATATATATGTATGTTGTCTGTTTCTTTGTTCCCTCCTGTAGCCTAAACGGCTTGATAGATTTTGATGTATGAGGTATTGTTAGAAGCGTATTGATGGCGCGATGGCTATAGGCTATGTGACGTTCCATTAAAATGTACATAGCGCCCTCTTGAGGACATAACGTGATGATCGAAAAAATAATAATTCAACTTTGCCGTGTAAGGTATCAAATGAAAGGACTTGATTTTCACATTACAAAAATATGCATATTGAAGGTATTTAAATAACAACACCAAAATTATTGAAATAAAAAATGATCATGAACTACCTACCGACGTAAAATTTCATAAAATAAAAACAACTAAAAAGTTACAAATAAAAAAATACAATTATAAAAAACTACAACCTGACTGTACGCTAAAAACATGAAAACGAGTCCCAATGTTAATGGAAAGTATCGCAGGCGGGGACCAACTTGACCGCCACTCAAGGCCGTTTTCTAAGTAACATTCAGCTAAATGGTGAACCCTCTGCTGGTATAATTTGTTTATATACCGCTTTTTCAATACCTGTAAGTACATTTTTTGGCAGCATAATATTTTTACTTAATTTTAGGGTTTCGAACGTCAAAAGAAAAAAGCAACCGTTATAGGATCTCTTTGTTGTCCGTCTGTCTGACTGACTGTCTGTCACCGCCCTTTTTCTCAGAAACGGGTAAAGATATCAAGCTTATATTTCGCATAGATGGGGAGTACCCCAAAAAAAATATTATGGTACTCCCTGTCCCACACAAGTAAATTGGGGCTTATATTTTTTTCAGTTATTTTGATGTGTATCCTTTTTTTTCTTTGTTGTTTTGTATAAGTATGTGTTTCTTTTCTTTAAATCTGTATTTTTTTGTTGTTGCTGTCTATGTGTCGAAAAAATGTATCTTTATCTTCAAATCACGCCATCTATCGTTTTCGTTTTTTTTGTGGCTACTGTCTATAGAAGAAATTCCGTCATTGACAATTTTACGTTACGAATTTATTTTTATTTATTTTATTTTTATTTTTACATTTTCGTGGAGAATCAACAGCATTTTGTTAATAAATAATTATTACTAATGAACACATAACAACTTGATGCCATTAACAGAATGAACTTAGTAAACCCAGTAAACCTAACACATCCAGAGGAAAAACAAAATCTCTTTCTCTCTCTCTGAAAAACATACTTAATAGCCCAAACTCGATGCTTTTAGCTATTAACATCTTTGAAATAAAATTGAGCCACCACCGTGTTACTGCCCTCATCAGATCCTCACGAGACCATACCTCAACCAGCACCAAGAGACTGTATTTTTGATCCCTAACCTAATGTTCGTGCGTATTGTCATCACTTAGATCCATTCGCTATATTCCTGCTCCTCATCAGACCTTTACGAGACTGTAATATCACGAGAATATTGCACACTATCTAATTTAATTTAATGTATTGAATATACTGGAAGAATTTATGCTTCCTCAATTTCAAATCAAATTATGTTGGTGTCATAAAAGTTGAAAAAGTGCAATGACAACCAATGTGCAGTGATTTTGTATCTGTACACGATAAGATCGCGAGCTGTCAGTGCTGCCTAAACCGACGTGACCCTTCTTTGGAGGCCAGCGGCCAACTGAGTCAAACGTCACTTGTGTTTATGATTTTATAACACAGAAAGCCGCCATAGATATTTGTATGAAGATTTGAGGGAAAAAAATTGCTCAAGTTTGGGATTAATTTACACAAAATAAGTGTGTGTTTATTAAAAAACAAGGTATTTAGCGCCTAGTCCAAGCCTTTAACTTTATAATATGATAAAAATCATATGAAAATTCTTTATAATTACGACACCGTTGTTACAATACGGGAGTGTGATTGACTGGTTTTTCTTGATATTCTGAAATTAATTTACAGTTATCCATAATCATTTACTTAAATTCGAATGATTCAGCACCTAGCTAGACTCTTCAACTACCTGTGTGATTTTTTTCAAGGCTGTAGAGCATCATTTACTACATAATTCTATGACAATGCCAACCCTCGATTCCCTATTGCAGACCCTTAATTAAGCTTTCAATATTGTCAGAACATTATTAGACCTACCTACTATAATATCATATAATAATTTATTATGGGTAAGTATATTACGACCATAGGTAATAACTTGCAGGAGTAGTAATTATACCAATTATGTAAGTTCACCCGTAAATAGGACCACATTATCTCCTAAAGTCTATATCATAAACAATATCAGTCACACTAGGCCCTTCTGTTGTAACCACCACCTTTTTCCTCCGAGCAGGCAGATCCTTCAAAACATTGACAGACGTTCCATCCACTATCTCAATTTCCACTCCATCTACATAAACCCTGGAGCCTTTACTGGCCACAACCGTCACATTAACTGGGTCCGGCCCGAAGGACCGATGAACGTATATGTTCAAAGTATCCAAACCTGGAACGCAATGCGGCAAGGAGGTCCATTCTCCGTCGATGCACCTCATTAGAGGTAGGTCAGTCGGTGAGTAGTAGTGGGGGGCCCTGCATTTGGGCTCCACGATGGTGCCATCTGGTTCCAGGTCACGGCAGACCCTGGAGCCTCCTTTGGAGTTGGGGATTTGGCAGAGGAACTCGACGCTAGGACTCTTGATGTTCAGCCTACAGCGACCTGTAAAAGAGTTTTGAGAAGTTTTGAAAATTGGTAGACCTTTTGGACCTTTTTGGCTGTGCTATAAGTACCTACTTCAGTACAGAATACTCTGTTCCATGTGCAGCTTCATGGTTTTTGACCAATGATATTAAATTTCTGAATAAGCTCTTTCATCATGCTTCGTGATGAAACGATGACGATTCGAGTCGTGCTGGCTGGATAAGGTCTTATAGGTTTTATCTGAAATTTGCTGATTTTCAATAAAATGTATTAACCACACACCTTCGATGATCCAAGCCAGACACACCTGAGTCCGCGTTGTTCTATGCCAGACATAAGTATCTGTCAATCACTAATGGTATATGGTGCTAGCTAAGACCGGTAGCTATATACTTACTGACACATCTCGGCACAGGGTGCTGCCACAACCCCTCGCTGCAGTAGCTGTCAGCCGCCCCCTCCAGCACATACCCTCCCTGGCAGGAGAACTTCAGAGTGATGAAGTCGAACTCCTGGCCGGGCCTGGCGTTGGGGTCGTTGGGGCTGGAGTAGACCCCGTGGTCGGGGTAGTCGGGCAGCTTGCATTTGAGCTTTGGCGGGCTACAAGGATGGATTGTAAAAATAAATAAGTCAACGAAAAATAAAGAGAACCGCAGACGAACCAAAGTAACCGACATAGCTAAGCGACTCAGTAAGCTGAATTGGCAGTGGGCCTGGCTCGAAGGACTGATGGTCGGTGGAGCTGAAGAGCTCTCGAGTGGAGACCACATACCAGAAAGGCGTTGGGCGGCCCCCCGCGAGATGGACAGACGATCTAGTCAAGTCCGCGGGGAAGCGCTGGATGCGGGCTGCCTCCGAGCGGACAATGTGGAAAATATTAGGGGAGGCCTAGGTTCAGCCGTGGATCTCTTCATGGCTGAGATGATGATGATGATGAAGTAGTAAAGTGGGCCATTATGCGGGAAATGTGTTACCAAAGTATACAGTCCTAAAAAATCTCCCACTTACGGTGGCTCAGTCGAGGGTTCAGCCACCCAGAAGCTCTTCCTCAGCCAGGGTGGCTGCCAGCGCAGCGGGGAGTCGGGCCCGATCACAGAGTCCAGGAAGTCAGACCTTCTGAACCTCTGCAGCACTGGATCTTGGTGCAAGGTGGCTCTGAAAAGTCATCCACATTTTTAAATCTAGTTACTTATTACGAAAAAAAGAATACTTACACTTAAATTGTCAAGGAAATAAAAACTAAGTAACCAGTGCCAGTAAACCGAAGCCAGAGTTCCACTATCGATGCGAACTTGATTAAGTCAGAATTAAAAAACGTTGAAACATTATGAAGTTATTCAGGCAATCATGAAGATCTATAATAATTAATTACCATACCTGAATTCTGTGTCATCCAGTCCAGATATTGATGACACCGCTGAAATGTAACAACATAACTAGTTAATTTAATTGGTTGATTTAGACGGTTTCTAACGCCCAAAGGTAAAGAGGGATGTTATAAGATTAACGTGTCTTTGTATCGGTGTGTGTGTGTATCTGTCAGCGGTACCGTAGCTCCCAATCAGCTGAACCGATTTTCATTTTGTTTTTTAGGGTTGTAGGTAATGGGCCCGAGTGTTATTACTGTTATAAGTAACTAGCTGTTCCCGCGCGCTTCGCTTCGCCTTAAAAAGTTTTCCCGTGGGAATTCCGGGATAAAAAGTAGCCTATGTTCTTTCCCAGGGTCTAGACCGTATGTATACCAAATTTCATTCAAATCCGTTCAGTAGTTTTGGCGTGAAAGAGTAACAGACAGACAGACAGACAGACACAGTTACTTTCACATTTACAATATTAAGTAAGGATATTAGTTAGGATGTTTCATGATAATCAGTTCAGCAGTAAAAAGTTATGTGACTTTTCTTGTTGAATGTCCCTCTTTGCTTACAAAATCCTAATTCTTGAACCCTTTCAAAAGTATGCACTGCAAAAAAATTTATAATGATGTATGTAACAGTATCAGTTGTGATTAATTTATAAGTAATTAATTATAGGTACCTATACAATTATAACATTTAATAGGCAAGTACATACCAAACCACAAAACAAACGTAGGAACCAACATCATAATCAAACACTCAGCACCTAATTAAAATACCTAAAGACCATAAAGTTTCAAAACTTGTTCAATGCCTATTATTTACTTAGTTATTTAAATGTAAAATGGCACGATATGCCATGCCAGAGTAGACTGAGACCTCTATCGGGGCAGACACAACATGCTAATAATAAGGACAGGGTTTTCCTCATAATAATATATCTATTTTAAAATTAATCAGTGCACAAAGTATAAAGTAGGTATTTTATTAAAAATATTTATTTCCTATTAAGAATATTTAAGTAGGTACTTATAGCCTTTTAGATTGCTCATGAGTTGGGTTCGTGGCGCTAAGGGCAATGGCGCTTCTTTTGGGCTGGTGATGATGATAATACTCTAAATATATAAAACACACTAGATATAATTCGATAATCCATGGGGTGACTTTTAGAGGACCATTCTGAATATCCCAGCCACCTCCTATCGGCTAAGATCGATTATTAATCATCTTACAGGTTTAAAAGTGAGAGCCTAAAATCGCAGCCATCTAGAGAATCTTACTTCTCCTGGCAACACTGACAGGGGTCACAATATCAGGAAATACCAGTTTATATGTATAGAAGTGAGAGCGAGTCATTTTGTGATAAACTTATGATCTCTGGCCTTTGCAGATATCAGAAAAATACATATAAGTCTCAGACCTACTACTATAAGAGTTTTCCCAGAGTCAAACTGTACCTATCTATCGTGGCGAGGCTTCTAAGCTGGGCCATTATACCTAGGACCTAGGCTACTTAAGACTTAGGGCCACTTGCATAAACATTTAAATCTAGATTTAGCGTAAAATTTGACACTAAGCCCCACTTGCATAAACATATTAAATCTAGATTTAGTGTTAAATCTCGATTTAGTGTCAAATTTTATATGGACTGACGTTTCTTAAATCGACATTTGACACTAAATCTAGATTTAATATGTTTCTGCAAGTGGCCCTAAATCGAGATTAAACACTAAATCTAGATTTAATATGTTGGTGCAAGTGGCCCTTGGTTATTTATTAATTTACTCTTTACTGAATACAAAAACAAACACAGAAAATTAAGTACACAAAGGCGGGCTCATTGCCAAAAAGTAATTTCTTCCAGCCATACCTTATTCCCGGAGAGACCCCGGAGGTCCGAGGGTTTTTGCTGTGATGTTTTCGTGATCCGTTGACGGTTATTCCGATCTGTTACCCTAGAAAATTCACCCTAGGTTGGATTCTGGGAAACGTAGGTATGTCCGAGACTTTACCCTTCTTCTTCTTCTTTCTCCTGCCCTCTTCCTACCCTATCCTAATAAATTAGTTTTTTTAGTAGGCTATTATATTCTCCGACATTTTACGTTTCCTAGGGTGATTTTTTAGGGTAACAAATAAGAATAACCATTTTGCTAACTTTCTTGAGCAATTTTTGATAAGCTCGTTAAATACGTGTCCACTGGCATCCCCAAACAAGTTTTGCGGTCATTAGCTGCCAGTGATGACATCTGCGGGAAATAATGCTAAAACTAATTTATTATTAGCTTCACTTACGCCTCGATATTATTGTACTTATTCCAAAACGGCGATATGGTTCAAAACCTATCACGTGAGTACAAATGTGCTGCGAAAAGTGGGTGACTCGCTTGTGAGCCACCTCTGACTACCCCTTCGGGGATTACAGTTGTGAGTGCATATACATACTTACGTACGCCACAATAATAATTTGAATTAATATGCTTATACCTAGTAACATACACTACCTTTCTTGACACGGATTACAGTTTAGTTACTATTGTAATTTAATTACCGAGACTGCTTATTAAAGCTGTTGTATGTTGTTTAAAAGTGTCCCGTGGGAATTCTGGGTTAAAAAGTAGCCTACAAATGTTAATACAGGGTGTAATTAATTAACTAGTAAGTCAGTAGTAGTAGGATAGGATAGAATTAAAACTAAAATTAGGGTGAAAACTTTACTGGCCTATGTAATATTCATTTGATAAGTAACATTATGTACTATGCATGCTGTTTGTTTTCCAAGAAATAAATAAATAAAAAATCAAACAGGGACCTAAATTAGAGCTAAGTATAATAAAACTAAAGCTCGAGTAAAAAAACATTACTTATGTATACTTTGTTACAAAATAAGACGGTACCTAATAAAGATATTTCTTGTGAATATTTATAAATAAGGAAAATATGAACTTGATCTGGTATCAACAGCCCAGTAATCTTGGGTTTCCCAAGATGCGAAGACGCAATGTGTGTGCCTCGTTTTAAAATAACAATTAAAAACAAAACAAAACTTAAATCCTTAACTTTTTAACTCTAGTGAAGTTTCGTTTAGAAATATTTGGACATAGACGTTAGTGATATAGTGAATATTGTGATATTATTATTATAAGTGGTTTCAGTTATGAGTGCATATAAGGATAAAATGTTACTGCTTATTGTATTGTTTACGGGTGGGTACGTTTTCTTTTATGTGACGTAGGAAGATAGGTATTTTAAAAAATAACTCAATAATCTAATATAACTATAGTAGGTAGGTATACTTTAATGACATTTATTTATTTATGAGTTTTTTTTGGCTCACAAGTCTTTCAACATAATTATTAAAAGAACAAGAGAATATTTTAATTGTAAATTTTAATATTTTGGCCATGGCTATGACTCAACTAACATTAAAATTCAATTATTTTTTTAACACTCTGTAGGTACCCATTTTCTTGTAGACGATAGAAATTCCTTTTGGAAAGGCGCATCCTACCTTATACAGAGTGGTGTTTTATGTTATAAGTTTCTTTAGGTAAGGTTCTTTTAGGTAAGTACTTATCCTTTACCCGACTAATTGGACGATTACGGGATCAATTTTAGTGAAAATTTAATTGAGTTATGAAAAAGTCGCCTGTGTTAGTAATAGATTTTGGTTTGGAAATAAAAATAGGTCAGTACTTATACCTACCAGCCCCCCTACTACTCTTGAAAGGCAATGTATTGCGTCTGTCTTGCGTTCCCAACATTAAAAAAATCATAAAACTTCTCTTTAGAGACGTTTTTCCAAAAAGTAAAAATACTACTTAATATGATCAGCTAGGTAGGGTAACGTAACGTACCTAGGGACATTTTCGACTACCCCAACTTTGAATGAAGCTATCGCAGCGTACAACTAAGATATTAAATGTGAAATTTTCTTTATTCGGTAGGATATATAATCTATTATCACTAGTATTTGTGCTTAAGCTTTAGTGTGGCCAGATTTTATTAAATTAAGATAAAAGTAAAAATGCTTGTTTTGACCCAAGGTACGTTACACGTTTGTACCTTGGGACACTGTTTCCTGTAGCTTTGTACTATGGAAAATGCAAACTTCTAAATAACGCCTTATATCTCTGTTCTTATTTATTTAATGCATCTCTCTTCTGTCTAGTTTCACTCTGGCACTGGAGATATAAGGCGTTATTTAGATGTTTACATTTTCCATAGTACAAAGCCATAGGAAACAGTGTCCCAAGGTACAAATTTAATCGTGTCCCAAGGTACAAAAAAGCAATATTTAACCAAAATTTAAATATCTTTATTTTTAATTAATAGGAATCTTTCAGATAATTGCCATGTCATAAAATTAAATAACTGAAGAGTTATACGTGACATCCATGTGTTTATTTTGAACATGCCTCAATGAGATAAAGCAACACAAAAAACTATACAAAAGCTACTTTTGAGTCCAAAAAACTTCATACTGTCTTCACCACACACTAGATGCTGGTATGATCACGAGACTCACTAGTTTTGCCAAGCGAGTAAAATACTATACCTAGGGTAGAATTTTAATGTGTTTATTTAGCCCGTTTTTAAAATACAATCAATGTCCCGAGGTACAAGCGTCCCAAGGTACGTTACGTTACCCTACCTAATGCCAATTTTGTGAACCTAGAAACAATAATATAATGCCTACAATTTAGAAGTTACTTTGCAAAAAGGCCAAAAAAGGTTTTTTCGGCTAAAATCTAAAATAAATTCTTCATTCTGCGCCCTTCATTCTTAGTAAGTAGTTCATATACTTACTTAAAAATGAAACCAAAAAGTCCAAAAACAAGTTCTTAATTAACTTAATGACCTACACTGATAATTTCTCTTGCTCACTTAAATTAAGTAAGTATGGGAATTCCCAAACCCCGATAAAAGCTTTGTTTTCCTTTTATTGTACCTAATTCACCTACATGTATAATATAAAATATGAACCTGTATCACTATAGGTACTTTTGAGAAGATTCAAGAATAAACAAGTAGGTAAATAAATACCTAAGTTAATTGCCTCCATCATCAAAACATCATAAAAAGATTGATGTTAATTGAAAGATACCTATATAAGTTATTTTTTATTTAAGGTACGGTTAATTCTAGGACATAACAATATGGTTCCCAGAATCCACCCTAGGGTGAATTTTACAGGGTAAAACAGATCGGATAACCGAATTTATGATGACGTTAAAAAGCCCCGGCAAACTTTTCAACAGCTGAACCGATTTTCATGAAACTCTGGGTACTGATTTTCTGAAACAGTACTTACCTACGACCCTAAAAAACATAACAAAAATCGATTCATCCATTTGGGACCTACGCTACTTAACTACAGACAGCTACACATATAGATACACAGACAAGTTAAACTTATAGCACCCCTCTTTTTCGTCAGTGCATAAAAACAGATCAGAATAACCGAATTTATGATTGATAGTTAGTAAGGTATCTAGAAGCGTACCCTTCAAATACCGGAAGAAGGAATAAATTAACAGGAAAATAGATAAGAAGACTAAGACTTCGCTTATGCAATAAGTTAATTACTCAACAATTAACATTGCATTGATCACGATAATTCTGCGTAAGAAATGTTCTTAGCATTGTTTAGAAGAAAGTCCTCAGTATAGTGACCTAGTATTGTTCAGTTAATTTTCATGGGTTTCCTTGTTCCGGTGTCGGTAAAGTTCTGTTTATTAGGTAGGTAACTTACTCGGATAAATTTGCGTTAAAAAAGCGTCCACCTGAGAGTACAATACCGATGTATTGTAGGTACTCAAAAAACGCATCGCATTCAGTAGTCTTTGTAATCTTGATATAGAAATTTACACAAGTAGGTAAGTCCACTGCATCGAGATTGCTGACGCCGCCGTTTCTATATAGAATTCACGAAAATCCGTTTGGTGCGGTACGTACCTACGATACCGATAGTGGACGATTATAATCGTGCAATAAGGATCTCTTATTTTAGATACTGTCACCTTCCTAAGTATACCCTAACAGGTATCTACCATGTTTAAAAGTACTTACCTTTTACCAACTAAGGTATTTTTGTTGCAGCTACCTCACTAACAAACGCGTCAGTTGTGAAGAATCGAGTGGATTCGTGCGGGTAATTAATTTGATTATAATTATTATCAATAAATTTTAGTACTTATTAAATTTACAAAAATAATTTCAATTGGAAAACAATTTTGAATTAACTTAAAATTAAGTTTTTAATAGTATTATCAAAGTTAATATCGTAACGTAGCCGTAACCGATAGCGGTAAGTATTAAATATCACAGTCATATTGTATCGCAAGTATCGCCAACTTTTTTTAATAACCGAAAAAACCCTTATAAAAAACCGGTATTACTTTTCAATTTCAGTTTGGACGAGTTTGCATGCACAGATGGCGCGTGCGTCAGTCGCGACGTCGTCTGCGACAGTCGCCGCGACTGCGCCGACGGCAGTGACGAGAGCGCTTGCTCTCTTAGTCCGTAAGTAAATAAAAATTATATAAAAAAAAAATAATCAAAACTTCTTGGAAGAGGGATTATATAATAAAACATCGACGAAGTTTAATTAAAGTATAGCTACTTTTTACTGTTTTTTTCTGCAACCATTAAATACCCAAACCCAACGTAAAAAGGGGAACCTTGTATCTGTACTGATTGTAATATTTTTTTCAGAGATACAAATTTCATGACTGATCCAATTCTACATCGAGAAAGAAGGCAAGCAAATCAAGGGAGTTGTCCTAAGTAAGTTTTTTTTTTATTATTTCTGTATTGTTTTGTTTCAATTATACAGGGTTATTGGCAAGTAGACCTGATCCTTTCAGGAGGTGATAGAGGAAGGCATTTCCAGTCGATTGAACCCAATAATGTATTATCTGAAACTTAACCATTTCTAAGATATTTAATATTTAAGGTTTTTAAAAAAAAATCAAAATGTTATGCTTAAAACCGAAAATAAAAACAACTAGCCATATTTCAAAATTATTTTTTGTTGTTTTGCATAAGTAACACCTTAATAAACTAATTAAAATAATCAAATGTGCATTATTCGTCTTAAATTAGACACGATACCTCAAAATAGTTAAACATTTAAAAACAATATTCAAAACGCAAAAACAAATAAATTCAATTAAAAAAGAATTTCATATGACATTTTTTTGTGCACTTCAGCTTAAAAACATGGTCAACTAATAAGCTTTCAAACAAGATAATTCAATATCAAATCGATTAAGGTATCACCAACATATAGCTAAAACAACCAGAGAAAGCGGAGAAAACTCAACAGGGGTTTCCATACTAAAGTCAATAGGACTGAAAACAATCACACTTTTTACCTTTAAATTGGGCTAATTTTGTTAGTTTTCCTGTTGAATTTGGTCCCTCTTTGCTGGTTAGCTTTCTACGAGTACATACAGTATACAATACAGCCTGTATTACTTTTATGTATTTAATGCTGGAGCTTCCTTAATATTCCTGTAATTTCACTATTACACTAACGTGTTAACAATCATGTTACAGGAGATTCCAATGGCGGTGTCGCGACGGCACGTGCATCTCGTTCGACAAGAAGTGCGACGGCGCGGCGGACTGCGCCGACCGCAGCGACGAGGCGCACGCCGTGTGTAGGAACATCACGTGAGTTCTAATGATTATTAAAAACACTCCGACTGGTGTTAATTGTGTCGTTTCACACAAAATGCGACGGTGTGGCATGGCAGACTGCCTAGTGCCTATGTCTTATCTTATCCTTCTTTAGTTAATGCCTTCTTCGGTATAACGGTATAGTTCACTTTATAGAACTATTTATTATTCTTTAAGCATCTCTTTAAGCTTTAAGATTAATCTGCCTCATGAGTAGGTATGTATATCTAGTTAGGGGAAAAAGTAATCCATAATCAAACAAAGCATCCAAAACCGACCGTTCGAAACCGGTATCGACTCTAAAACTCATTCATACCGGTATCATAACGGTATCGTGCATTCATAAAACATAATTTTATTGATTTGTTAACTACTTTAAAGTTTTTACTTTTTTTTACTCTATGGAGTCAATTAGGTACAGGCTTTAAAAAAAATATATACATAAATAATTGGTTTGTGCTTCCCAGTTGCCAGCCGAACTGGTTCCGCTGTACGTACGGCGCGTGCGTGGACGGGACGGCGGCGTGCAACGGCGTGGCGGAGTGCGCTGACGAGTCCGACGAGCTGCTGCCTCAGTGCAGGAAGGAGAGCGACGAAGTCAGGTCAGAGCTTAAGCATTTTCTTTGCATTTTCTTGCGGAGTGGCGCCAGCGCTCCGAAGCTTCAGAAAAACAAAACTGCAGCGATAATACGACAGTCGACTGACGACAGTTAAACGTACCGATTCTATGTCAATTGTCGTTTGGTTGTTTGTCGATTTAGGGAGTAACAAGGTCCGAGTTACCCATCTGGCTCCTTTGAGTATATCTAATCTGACTAGCTAATCCTTTTCTCATGTTGAGAATGTTAGTGGTCGTTTTCAGGAAAGAGTTGCTTGGAATAATCTTGTTTTCAATTCCATCATCAAAAAACACGTACGATTAATACAAGATCAACTTAATTCTTCAATTTAAATATACTTACACCTACCTTAGTAACTCTAGCGCAATCAAATAAAATACTTACCTACCTAACTCCAATTATTTACTCAAAATTTTCCTTATATTCAAAGGCAAAGACACGCCAAGATATCACAACAACTTCCTTAATTATCGTCGATCGATGGTGCAGCGATTAGCACCATGACTTATGCCTCTAGTCTACGGTCCCAAAGTTAATTAGTTAGAATTTATACTGAATATACTGATATAATTTTGTTTGTTTCACTGGTGTTTCGATGGCTGGACCTGAAAGTTAAAGACACTTGACCCCCGTATATTTCCAGAGGCAAATTCAAATGCCAAGACGGATCCCTGATATCAGTGGGTGACAAATGCGACGGTGTCCCCAACTGTCCCGACGGGTCAGATGAGACAGTCCGCGCCTGTGGGTCAGTCAAGTGCTCGAGCTACCTGTTCCAGTGCGCATACGGGGCGTGCGTGGATCAAGGCAGTGATTGTAATAATGTGAGTATCTGTCATGTGAAAGTGATGAAAATGTTTAATATTTTCTTTAGAATCATCATGCTAATTCGTAATGTTCGGATCTCATCATCAGCCTATAGCAGTCCACTGCTAGATGTAGGCCTCAAAGCAGCCAACTGGATGGGAGCTTTCCGCATCCAATCATTACCAGCCACTATCGTTCCACACTAAGTTTGCCTAGTCACCATCTCCACTCCAGAACTTGTTTACCCCATCGGTTACTGATTCTTCGATAGATATTATGACCACATGACTAGCCCACTTAAGCTAAAGCTAAAAAAATTACTGATTTAGTATTTATGTCGTGTCATGTCGTTGCGACGTGGTGTGGTTGTGGTACGTGTGAATTGACCCTTACTTACTTATTTAAGTAAAAAAATATATTTACAGATAAGGGATTGTGCTGATGGTTCGGACGAGGATGACATACTCTGCAACCGAATGGGTTCGAAGCCAGTATACACCACCACTACTACAGCCAGGTAATATTATGAAACCAATGAACATAATGATAAGTACCGGTATGAGTAACGGTATCTTAAAAACAGTTTTATTTAATTATGTCACTTATGATCCAAGTTCACAATGGCAATTCGTGGTCATTATCAGCCACCTGGTTACCCACTGGGGCTCATGCCCTCACCTAAGTCCCTTAGGTATCCATTTTTTGTAATTTCATAACATTGTAATATATATTATGTCTAAGCTCCAAGCCTTCCATCTTACAGACCTTCATCCGGCACCAACGGTCTCTGCGTGCTGCCCCCCTACCCCGAGCATGGCCACTACGAAGCCAACATCCCCAACGCCAGGCCTGGCCTCAGAGAGGACTTTGTCACAGTCAACTTCACCTGTCAGAACGGCTACCAGATTGAGGGCAACGCTGATATTTACTGCTATGAGGGGCAATGGCAGTATCCCTTTCCTAAGTGTGTCCGTAAGTGCCTTTGGTTTTGTCCCTGTGAGTCTTTTTAAGCCCCTGATTTGACAAGTGGTTGACGCCACGTGATCTAAAAGGGTCATAATTTAAAAACAAAACTGCTCTGCAGCAATTTTCTCGTTAAATTTTATCAATTCTGCCTTAAACGTTGGAAATATCACTTCTATAAAGCCCTACTAAAAGTCTTCTTCTTTACAGGCCTATGCAAGCTGAACTTGAGCAACCCAACAGTGCAATACTTCTGCCAAATACCAAATACGAACGGTGGAACCCGAAACTGCAAAGCTTTTGAACCAGTTGGTACAGTCGCCGAGCCAAAATGTAGATCTCACTACTATTCTCCGACCAATCTACCTCTTTTACGATGCATCAACGGAGATTGGGACTACTCAGTTCACTGCGTCCCAGGTATAAATAAACATGATAATAATAATAATAACATAACAGTTAACATATTTATTGAAAATAATGCATCGAATATCACAGTCATTGTTCACGATAAAGTAACTATACACATTAATGGTGGTGGTAATAAATATCATGTAAACAATGGGGAAAATGTAAGAGTGATGCCGGAGGAAACGGTAACCGATAAACAAGTTATACCGGTACGAGATGAAAATGTAACGGAGAATCCATTATTGAAAAACACTTCTACTGAGGCTTATGATATAGATGTTAGGTTTAATAATGATGTGTAAGTGATTTAAATATTTTTTATACCAACATTAATAGCAATTTAGTATCGTGAGAAAATAGATGCATTTAAATTGAACAGAAACTTTTTGTTAATAACTTAATTAAGTGGTTACTTTATTATTGTTCATTATAAGCTGTATGTTTTGAACTTAGAATAGTACCTACTGGCTATTTATTATTATTATGTTTAGTTTGTAGTATTTGCCATATTTTGAAGATTTCTACTCTAATATTTTTTTTTGTATACTAGTTCATTGCATTTTAATTTATATACCTACCTACGACGTTTACTCAACTTTAGTATTTATTAAACCAAAGATAAAAATACATTTTGTAATTTAAAGAAAGCATAGGTCAATTTAAATAATATTTGCACCAGAAATATTTCCTCAGTAAAAATTTATACCGGTATTTTGTGGTTATACGGTAATTTAACAATGCACTCTTTATTAAGTAATTTGTTATAAAACGCGTGACCACGGGAGATGATAAATGAAAGTTAAATTAATTGTAATTGGTTTTTATATAGGAAGGGACATTTAATTGGTAAAATAAATATGAGATTTTAGAACAATTCGTAGTTTGATTTAACTAAATTTGTCCCTTCCTATCAACGCATCGGTATAATTTTTGTATTAAATTCATTCCATATTTGGTACAGAATTCCTATACTTATTTTGTAAGTAGGTAGGTATGTTTATATCACACAACACTTTTATAAAAATAGGTAAGTATAACTTTTGAAGCATAATCAGAAGTAGTGTTAAAATCATCCAACATTTACGTTTATTGGTCGTGTACAAATGGCCGTCTCAATTCACATTTCCTACCATTCCCTCTCCCAGAATGCGGCAAGGTGACTCCGGAAGCCACTGGTCTGGTCTCCAACGGGGTCTCAGCCAAGCACGGCGAGCTGCCGTGGCACGTCGGCATCTACAGGAAGACCACCGAGCCCTACAAGCAGATCTGCGGGGGCTCCATCATCAGCACCTCTGTTGTCATATCTGGTATGTTATGTTTCCTATTTTGCCGAGGGTTTAGAGTTTAAAAGCTGTGAGGTTGCGTTCTAGGTTAGACCCAAAACATGGCAATCTTCAATCCTCCCCTTCCCCAATTAGGGCGATAGTCCGACCAGAATGATGTTTCGGATCGATTCTTCCCACCTTTTTCCACCTCTTGCCAGTTCAATGTGTTTTTCCACTTCATAATGTCAGATGGTTTTCGGGCTCCCTTTTACCTTTTGACGAAAGGATTTAAACGCATGACCTTTTAAGGTGGTTCCTCGTTTGATCTCCTGAAAAATAGCAGACAAGGCAATGGCAGTAGTAGTCTTAATAAATCTTTTTTTTTTAATATTTCTTATTTATAGGGACTTTTGTACACTATGTAGTGACGATAACAGTCCCATCGTGACCATTATACTAACACTTACAAATAATTAATAATTCATTGTACATTAATAAAGAATATAATAAATCTTCATTTAAAATCTTGGCTTGTCTTACACGTGATATGTTTTTACAGCTGCCCATTGCTTCTGGGACGACACCGTGAAGCTCCAGGACCCCAAGTGGTTCGCGGTGGCGGCCGGCAAGATCTACCGGCCCTGGCACGAAGCCATGGACAAATTCGCACAGCACAGAGATGTGAGTAGCAACAAATATATACTCAAATGACTGAAGCTGGGTGTCCACTTCACGTTCCTAAAGGTTAAAGGTGCTCAAGCATTGATCATTATCATCATCACGACCCATCACGTCCTCGCTGCTGGGGCACGGGTCTCCTTTTAATAAATGAAAGGTTTTCTAGCATTGATACCGCTTTGTATATTACACCAATTAGCCCTTTAGTACAGTGGAACGTAAAACCAGACAGTTCCATCATGCATCTGGCTTGCTAGGAGCGTAAAGTGGATATTCTGCTTTATAAATACGTTCTTTGGGAGAGGACTTCGTCGAGCAGTGGACTGCTATAGGCTGATGATGATGTTGACCTATGAATGATACTTTATGATACCCAACAGGTGAGCAACCTCATAATCCCGGACACATTCTACGGCTCCGAGACCAACTACGACTACGACGTGGCGATAGTGCTGGTGTCTCAGCCGTTCGAGTACAAGGTCTATATCCGGCCTGTCTGCATCAACTTCAACCTGGAGCTGGAGAAGGAACAGCTGAAGACTGGCAGCAAGGGAAAGGTCAGTTACTGTACCACTACTGACGTCTGACACATTAGCAATTAACAAATTGTCAGATCCATACAAGTTACGTCAGATTTGACAAGCGAACGAACCTTATAGGATTGTTAATTGCTAATGTTGGGAGGTGGTCACCCCACGCCACAGTTCAAATATGGCAAAATTATATAGTTATTGACAAAATGGTAATGAACTGCTACATTTTGCTATTTTTATTTATTTAAACACTTTATTGTATACAATATACATAGGTATAACAATAAAAAAAATGGAGAGAATTAAACTAGACTAGTATACAAGGGCGGACTTATCGCCTCAACGCGATCTCTTCCACTCAACCCTGGAGGTAAGGAAACAAGTGGCTAAACTCTTAATAACTAAATTTATTGTCTTAATTACTGGAAAGCAGCTAGTCTCACAATAAAACTTTATGCCGCTATTTTAAAAACCGGTACCGTTTTAAAACCGGTATTAGTAAATTTTGCTTCATGCCGAGCGCTGATTTTTGTTCCAAAAATGTACTGTTAATAATTTTACTATAATAATCAATATTCCCCGTGCACAGGTAGCTGGGTGGGGCTTCACCGGCCCCAACGACCCCCCCTCCCCCGTCCTGAAGGTGGTGGAGCTGCCGTACATCAGCGAGCGGGAGTGCCTGGCGCGCGCGCCGCCCGGCTACCGGGACCTCGTCACCAGCCAGAAGTTCTGCACGGGTGCTGAGGACCGTGAGTTTAATACTACACAACAATGTTATAAATAAGCTTTTCTTCCAGTGTGATTATGTGATGACATGATTGACCAGTAAACGAGACTATTAAATCATCCCGTAATCGTCCATTAAAGCGCCACAACACTCTGAACTCAACTTTCCTCACACTGCTGGCTACGTTTATAAAGTTGTCGGTCTAGCGTGCCGGAGGGCTTCTCACACTACGCTTGCCTGTTTCTGGTCTCTATTTGACACTACTTTTGTATCGGTCAGAGGCAGTCAGCAGGCAACGCGTCGATTTGTTTTAAATCATCAGCAGCAGCGTCTAAATTTATTTTCTCCGTGTTTCTCTCCACCTATCCTCTTCATCCTCATCACCATCACATCCCCACTGCTGAGGCACGGGTCTCCTTTCAATAAAGGAAGGGTTTTAGACCTAATCCACCATGCTGGCCTCAAGGTTGGTGGACCACAAGCTCCACGATCCTCTTACTAATCCACGATCTACCCCCCATCAGGCAAGACAGTGTGCAAGGGCGACAGCGGCGGCGGCCTGGTGTTCCCCAGCAAAGAGCTAGGGGTGCTCCGGTACTACCTGCGAGGGATCGTCTCCACGGCGCCGCAGACCTTCGACCAGTGCAACGTGGTCTCTATAACTACCTTCTCACACGTGTCTAAGAGCGAGGCGTTCATCAAGCCGTATTTGTCAGATTACTGAGGGCAAAGGGACTGACTGTGAGAAAATGCCACTTGATTGTACATTAATACATATGTAAATTATGCAATAAAAGAATAAATAAAGAGAGGGGATTGAAAATAAAAAGGAGTCATCTTGCCATTTTATGTAAGGACAGTTTTCGAGACTTGATCATGTTAAGGAAAACCGGTTTGAATCGGTACGACTACAGACAAGTCTCATAATTTATAGGTAACTACTGATAGGATAATACAAACACAGACAGACTTATTATGACGGAATTTGGTATTGGAATGAAACTGTTAATTTACGATTGCTTCGACGGTTGCAGTTAAATTATAAAAACTAGTGCTTTACCGGTATACCGAAATTGCAGGAAATAATTACAGTAAATTTACCGGTACTTATTAAATATCTACATTAATCGGTAATTTACTCCATATGTCACAGTTACGATATACCGGTACATACAAATAAAAACCGGTATTTTCCTAGAAACTTTGATGTCAAAGCAATGCTTTTTTAAACCTTTAAGATTATTTTTTTTTGGATTAAGTAAGTTCTTATATTCAGAAATGTATAATTAAATTAATTACTTAAATAAAAAGCGTAGGATTTCATGAAAGTAAAAGTACCATTTAAGTTTGTGTATTGTGAGATTATGCAAAAGAATAGCAATTTAGCTAGGTAGTTAATAAATTTTAGATATTTTTCTGACTTAACAAGGTTGTTGGTTTAAGCTTAATATGATTTCTTATATTAGCTGAAGCGAACAACCTAGTTAAGTTATATTTAAGCGAATTACGCATAAACGCCTACCTAGTGTAAGAACAAATATACGACTCAATAAACAAATGTTTATAATAGGAACTTGGAATTTTTTATTTTTTTCTAAATTCTAAATAAGTATACCTACTTGTGTTTCCTATCGACATGACTTCGCTTACTCTTACAGCAAACCTAGCACGGGGCGTAAGACGTGACAAAAGTTTTCACACCGCTCAGCCTGGAAAACGAACGTATTCGTCGCGTACATCTAACCCCGTAGCTTTCAGTGCTTTCAGCAGGTTTCAGTCGGTGAGTTAATTCAGTAGGCACTGAAACTTTCAGTAGATTTCCCGCGGTCGCGCAGGCTGCGCGTGTTTACACGTAACGCAAGTTTTCCGACAGTTTCGTTAACTTTATATGACAAAGTTTCGAGCCGGAAGTTAAAGTATGTTATTTTATGTGAATTTAGATAACTTTATCTAAACTATTGTAAATAAAAAAGGTAAGAAAGAACCTAAGAAAGTTATGAATTCGGCTTGGATACTTAGGGCCACTTGCACCAACATATTAAATCTAGATTTAATGTTAAATCTCAATTTAGTGTCAAATTTTATATGGATTGGTGTTTCTTAAATCGAGATTTGACACTAAATCTAGATTTAAATGTTTGTGCAAGTGGCCCTTAATACATACCTATTAAACTAAATATTGTAAGGAATAGTTGATATTTTGATACGTTATTAGGGATGCCTTTGATTTATCGTTGTAACGGCCGTGAATATAGACACAATATGAAGTTAGGGGTCGGACTCATTAGGCTATGCTTAATCGTAGGATACGTAGCTTTGAAAATAATATTTTGTACTTTTATTCCCACTATATGGAACGGCCGCCATTTTTATAATTGTTTTGTAACTGCGAGTGTTATAATTATAATATCAAGTTAAGTCACTTCTGAAATAAATAAAAAGCATAAAATATATAGTTTTACAGACATTCTCACAAGGCTTTAAGTGCTAAGGGCCTGTCTTGACACAATGTCTAGATATTAGCTACCTGTGGGATAAAATCCATGCCGTCACTGTCTAAAAAATAATTACAGAGAGTGACAGCGTGTCTTTTATCCCACACAGATGAATTATCCAGCCAGACCTTGTGAAACAGGCCCTAATTATATTAGTTTTTCATTTTCAAAACCCTGTATATTGGCTGAAAATCTTCGAAGTAAATAGGTCAAAGGGGCCAACGACTTTCCTGGCTATAGTTAGTATGTGCTGTATACTTGTATAGGTAAGAAGTATATAAAAGCGGAAATGCTACTAAGAACTGAATATGTCATTGCATTTCCTGAAGACGTAACGTCCTTACCCTGCCCTGATGCCGCTCACGGGTTCGTTATCCACATACTTAAAAGTCACTATATCGCGATTCGCAATAAATACGATGCTTTGATTGGTAGAACGTGCATTAAATGAGTTTATCGACGTCGTTAACCGATCCATGTAGCGGCAGGTGCAAGACAAGTTTCGCGCTGATTTGTAAATTTTATACTTTTGTTAAACAATGATTCTGAAGGCACAAAAATTAATTTAAGGTATGTCAATCTATAAACTTTTGCCTGTGAGATTTATAAAAAACTGAGTCTAATTATAATAAATAAAGAATAGAGCTTTTTGACAGCATAATTATTTATAACATTAGAATTTAGCCTTCATAATCGACATCAATATCCAGCTTATTCTACAAATTATATGGCTGTACTTGGACGAAGGCAGCATCGAGTCTTCCTGAACCACAATAGCTATACCGTGCAGTTCCCCAGGGAACTTACGGCTGTGTGGAGTTACAGGGAACGCTTCCGGGTCACGAGACCTCGCGTGTTGTGTCGTGGACTCGTGGATTAGCTAGTGGTCTAGTAGAGTTTTGATAGTTTGTCAATAACTATAAAAGTTTACGTTTTCTCGCATAGGTACTATACCATTTTCCAGAACCAATGATATGGGGGACGTTTTCATGACAGTTTGGCAGTTTTAGAGATGTCCGAGAGTAAAATTCTATCGACTTGTACCTATCGATATTTGTACGGGTCAATTTGTATGTGTCAGATTAAACACCGACATTGATGATCAGTTCATCTTGCAAACAATCTATCCGAGCCAAATAGTCACAGTCCTGTAATATAATTCTTTTTGTTCTATCAAACAAACTCAAATGAATTACAAACTCACGACATTCCGAGTTTAAAACAGCCTTTCTCGGCATTTTGACTAAAATAACAAACAAAATGACAAAAACAGACCGAAATTTTCCAACAACAATAGGATAATAAAACCATAAATTAAACTTTACTCAAATTATACGAAGGATATCGATGAAATACATGAAGGTAGATTATTAATAAAATATATTAAAATTGTTATTATTCTGAGAGGCAGCACGATGCATATGCACTCTGATTAAAAACATCATAGTTTGTTTTAAAGCTGTTGATGAGAAAGTTAGTAAGAAATACTATATACCTACTTACTATTTTATCGATTTCAGAACGTCGACTTTGATGTGTCCCCTCTCTAGTACGTTCCATTTTACCAAAGTGTGTACTCAAGAAATATATATTATCTGTGGTCGTTGTCAATAAAATGACAGATTTTGCAATAGTATTCATGCGTTAAATGGAAAATTTTAAAGTGTCACCCATATCATTGGTTCTGGAAAATGGTATAAGTGGCGTGGCGCCTCTAATGGAATAAATAAATACTATCATGAAACTTTTGACAGATAATGTATGCAGATGACAGGAGAAAACGTAAACTTTTTTCGTTTTCATAAATAGCAAAGCCCGTACGGAGGGTCTGGTGACTGACGGCCGAATGGCGCATTCGTTACTGACCTATGCCGAAGGTCCCGGGTTCGATCGAGATGTAAAGCTTGCCGAATGCAATGACTTACGGACAATAACCAGCTTAGGGAATTCTACTTACGCTGAAGGTGGGAAAGGTGATAGTTACAACTTCATTGGTATAGTAGGTATGTTTACTAATAGGACAGAATAATTCTTCTTCTTCAAGTGCCATCTACTATCGTAGGTCGGCTATCATTATGGCCACTTGGGCCCGGGAAGTCGCAGCTCGGAATAGCTCTATGGTGGACATATTGAACCATTCGGCGAGGTTCTGTAGCCAGTGGGTTCTTCTACGGCCAGGTCTTCTTTCGCCCTGTATTTTCCCTTGCAATATGAGTTGCAGGAGGGCATATTTTTCATTGCGCATTATATGGCCTAAGTATTGCAGCTTCCTTTTCTTAATTGTGTTTAAGAGTTCTAGCCTTTTGTGCATCCTTTGCAGTACCGTTTCATTTTTTACTCTATCCGTCCATGATATTTTCAGCATTCTTCTATATATCCACATTTCGAAGGCTTCTAACCGTTTACATAAGGTCTTGGTCAGTGTCCAAGCTTCTACTCCGTACAGAAGTATGGAAAATATGTAGCACCGTACCAAGCGGCACCTAGTGGAGAGTTTGAGATTTCGGTTGCAAAGGAGGTGTCTCATTTTCACAAACGCAGCCCTGGCTTGCTCGATGCGACATCTGACTTCCACACTGTGGTCCTCTTGTTCGTTCACAATACACCCTAGGTATTTATATGAACTAACTCTCTCCAACGGTTGGTTGTTGACAGAGAGATTGGCAGATATTTGAGAACGACCGACAACCATGTACTTGGTCTTTTTTATATTAATATTGAGACCGTTACGAGCACTGGTTGATGCCACACAATTTATCAGCTTTTGCAGGTCTTCAGGGCAGCTGGCAAGGAGAACAGTATCATCGGCGTATCGTATGTTGTTGAGGGGTCTCCCATTTACAACAATACCCTCTGTTGCATTTTCAAGCGCCTCTGAGAAAATTTCTTCAGCGTACAAGTTAAATAGCAACGGTGATAATACACATCCTTGTCGCACTCCTCGTAATATCTCTACATCAGCTGTGAGTTTGTGTTCTACGCGGACGTTCGCTGTCTGCTGCCAGTAGAGGTTCTTAATTATTGAGACGTCTTTTGAATCGAGACCTACTTTTTCTAAGATCTGGATAAGTTTGTCGTGTTTCACGCGATCGAACGCTTTTTCATAATCGATAAAACATATGTAAATGCTTTGGTTCATATCCCAACACCGTTGCATGAGCACTTGGTAGGCAAATAGTGCATCTCTCGTGCCATAGCCATTTCTAAACCCAAATTGTGTCTCTGATATATTTTCTTCACACTTTCTATAGATTCTTTTGTGAATAATCTTTAAGAAAATTTTTAGGACATGGCTCATTAATGAAATGGTACGGTATTCGTTACAACGTTTTGCAGTGCTGATTTTTGGTAGGGTTATGAATATAGAGTGGAGCCAATCTGAAGGAATAATGCCTGTGTCATAGATACTATTGAAGAAATTCACCATTACATCAGACAGAATAATAACTAGTACTAAAAGTAGTAAATCTGTGCCTATGTGGCGAGTTTTATTAAAGAATCGCAATTTCCTAAACAAAACTTTTGTACCTAATATAGCGATAAAAAGTTTTATACGATCTTATTACAACTTTTGTAGTCATTTACTTTACCTAGAGTACCTACCTTTACTTCAACAGTCATATTCAGATATTACTTTTAGTTAGGAGGAAATTAAGTTAATAAAGTGCAGAACTTTTAAATCTAGAACACGACAATATCTAGGTAATAATTATAGGTAAGTAGGTATATAGGAAGCTATTTCCTTAAACCCTTTTTTACTTTATTACTGAACAAATACTCATGAGCTTTAATATGTTTGTTCTACAACCTATCCAGGCTATTTTTACTCCTGAATGTAAAAAATACATACAAACGAATTGAGAACCTCCTCCTTTTCTCGAAGTCGGTAAGAACAGTACTTATATATATACCTGTATGTAATGACGATAGATACTTAATTTTCTTAGTACCTTTTCTTGCTTGTACAGGGTCATGTTGTCATGTACAACATAATAACATCCTTTTCGAGTCATTCCGCGATTGTATTCTTAGTACAAAGCTGTATTTTCACGATCATAAAACCGGTAAATATTTGGAAAGACAACAAAGTAATGGTCGTCCACAAACAACGTCCTGTAGAACGATCCGAAAAAAACGCAGCACATTCTATTCGATAGTCTATTCGAAAGTGCTGTCAACCTGTCAACAACAAAATGGCGGTGTATAGATTTGCGAAAGTTTGACAGCTATCATTCCATAGGTTATTGTCAGAATAATATTATGTACTCTGTGGTCATTCTTTTCGAAACTCATTCGAAAGGTAAAAAGTGTTCGAAAGTGCTGTCAAGTTGACAATAGTCGCACTCGCATTCGATTCTATTCGTTAGCTCGAATTTTCGTGATACGGGTACTGAAAGCTTGACCTGAAACTGTCATAATGGCACTATCCAAGGCCATCACCATTTGGAAATATAGGGCGAGAAAATAATGCGTACCAAAGTGCAATATTATTAGGTATTTGGTGTTTATATGTTTATATGTGTTTATTCAGGATACCAACAGCGTAACAATAATAAATTTCACACAGCTTAAAGTTAATAGTAAGGCTAATTACAGGTTTCCCTAAATTAACTTAGCGAATTTAAAGTTATTTAATGATTTTACATGAGTTAACTACAATAAAATTTACTGACAAAAGAAAAAGAAAAAAGTACTTATCAATAAGTAAGTTTGTGATAAATTACCTAACAAAGTAGAACAAAAATAAATAAATTGTTATGCATAACTATGAGAAATCTAACAATTATAGTTGCTGAGAAATTAGTGACTTCTTTAAATACACTTTCACAAATATAACACAATAATTTAAAACTGAAAAATACTAACATACACAGTACGATAATAATTGTGTATGCATAATACACTCACGGGCAATGAAAAGGTTCCACTGAGAAAAGCACCAAATTACTTCTAAACGGAAAAGGCTACCTTTATGACGCCTTCTGCAACATTGAAGTACATTAAACAGAGCATCAGGATATCACCAACTATTAAAGAAATCATTTTGTTCAAATTTAAATGTTTGAAATAAATGGGGTTGTTTGGTGTCAGCATTTTGTGAGTGGAACTTTTTTAGTGCCCGTGAGTGTATCAAGAATTTCACTGGAGAGAACTGTACTCATGATAATAAACATGTGACTTATTAAAGTTAATAAGTACACAAATACAAATAAAGACAGTGTAGGTACCTAATTATTCTGTTAATTTATGTAGAATAAGTTTTTTAAAAGTATTTTTGGATGTATTAAACATGTCAATCTCGCTGAATAGCTTATTATATGTGGCTGCTGCTCGAGTGAGAGGTTCGTTAGAGCCGTAGTTGGTGGCGTGAGGGGGCACATGCAGCAGCGGCGTGTGGCGCGTGCGGCGGCGCGGCGCGCGGTACGTCACCGCGCCCACCAGCGCACTGCAGTCTACGCGACCAAGCATCAGGTCGTACAAGAATCCCATATCCAACATAATGCGGCGTTCCTCTAACGTAGGGATATTATTCCTACGGCACCCATCTACGTATCCTGTAGTGGAGTATCGCTGACGAAAGTTCAGGTGGTTGATGAACTTTTTTTGGATGCTTTCTAACCGGTGTTTGTGGATCATGTAATGTGGAGACCAAATAGGGCTTGCATATTCTAAAATACTGCGGACATATGCTTAGTAAACGGATTTGATTGCGCTAATATCATTAAATGGTTTACAAGAACGCGTGACAAAGCCAAGACCTCTGTATGCTTTGGCAGCGATAAAGTCCACGTGGTCAGAGAACAGACATTTAGAGTCCATCAACACTCCAAGATCTTTAACATTATCAGCTCTTTGTATTACAGCACCGTTGAAATTGTAATGATAAAGAATTGGCTTGGGTTTTCGCGTAAAACTAACACACACGCACTTACTAACATTAACAGTTATTTTATTTCTAGTGTAATAGTTGGACAAAGAATTTAAGTCTGCTTGAACAGCCTCACAATCTATATGGTTTTTCACTTTGAAGTATATTTTTTTATCATCTGCGTATAAAAGATGATTAGTTGTGACCAAGGTCTTATGTATATCATATATATACGCATTGTAGAACAAGGGGCCTAAATGTGACCCTTGAGGTACGCCTGTCGGAATCGAAACCAAATCTGACCTATAACCACCCAGTACTACAGCCTGCGATCGATTTGACAGATACGATTTAATCCAGCGAAGCAGGTCACCATGGATTCCTAGTTGCTGCAGTTTCTGTAGCAGGATGGCGTGATCTACTCGGTCGAAAGCTTTTTCGAAGTCCGTGTAGATCACGTCAACCTGCCCACCGCCTTCCATATTAGACAACAAAAATTTCGTAAAACAAACCAAATTAGTGATAGTCGACCTTTTCCTAAGAAATCCATGCTGTTGTTCAGGAATCTGTCGAGAAATTAGTGTGTAAATCCCATCATAAACCATTTTTTCGCATGTCTTTCCAATAATGTTTAGTATAGATATCCCTCTATAATGTTCTACTCGAGTTTTAGTGCCCTTTTTGTGTATTGGTACTATGTTAGCTACTTTCCACTTAGATGGAAATATACCTTCTTTAAGCGATCTATTAAAGATGATGGAAATTGGTGTAGCAAGGGAGGGTGCACATCTGATCCAGAATACGGATGGAAGACCATCGCTCCCAGCACCCTTATTTATATCGAGACCACCCAGATATGTCTCCACTGAAGTCTTAGAGAATGAAAGCCTTGATATCGAGTCACTGTTTCTTTCTAACGGTATATTATTACTAAGTATTCTCTATTATTAGACTAGCTTTATAATTTCAAAGGATTTCCCCAGAGTTTTAAAAAGTAGCCTGTAGCTAATTATAAAATAGTACTTTTATCCTTATAAGTCTGCGTTTCCAGTAGACAAACTGTTCACTGTTAACTAAGGCCTGGGTCTCCTATTTATTCCGTAGGTCGCGTCAAGTGTCACCGCCGTAGGCCGCGTCACAATGCTCATTATGTCTACGCGCCAACGTCGGCGTGTGAGAGAGACCGCATCAGTACATTTCTATAGTGAGCATCATGACGCGGCCTACGGCGTGACGCTGGACGCGACTTGCGGCGTAAATAGGAGACCCCGGCCTAAGTTAGTGGCGTATTAGTTTAGTATACAGAGTGTTCACAGTTCCCAATGTTATGATATTGCGATTATGATTATGATTAATATTGCGCTCTACGGGTGTAACGAGCGAACAGTTTGCCTACTGGGAACGCAGCCAAAAGCCGCTCCGCTCGAAAGTGAACTTTTAGAACAGATTTTTTTTACAGAAATAAGAGTCCAGAGAGACAGGTAGTTGAGAAAGAAACATGTTTGGTTAATTCGCTTTTATTAAGTGCCAATTTCTAGGAGGGTAAGGTGCCAAGGGAGTAGTTGTAAACTTTTGACACATCTGTCAAGAGTTTTATATGGATATGACGTATACAGGGTGTTGCAAAAAGGGTATACGAAGCCGAAACCTACATGTGCAGCATGGTATATCTAAGCCCGAAACTGAAATCAGAATTTCACAATTCGCGAAAAAGTCACGTGACCAACAAAGTTTCTATGGAAAATGAATTATGTTTATCGCGAATTTTCAAATTCTGATTTCAGTTTCAGGCTTAGATATACATGTAGGTTTTGGCTTAGGATTCTACTATCTAGGATATCCTTTTTGCAACACCCTGTAATTGATCAACCTTTCCCTGGTTACGATCTAACCGACTATGGGGAAATTGGAGCTAAGTTTAGTATTAATAATCCACGTTCCATATAACATTATTTATTTTAATAGATATTTCCTGAAATGGGTCGCAAAACCTCCCGAACTTCGCGAGTGGCCGCCGTCATACTCGTCGTAGTTAATTTAATAGCCATGGTAAGTTCATTAAATTAATAATAACTGTTTTTACAGTCACCAAAACAAATATTGGTTACCACTTCTGTTTGATTATGGCAACCACCCTCTGTTTGATTCTGTGTGTAGCACAGTATGCACGTGAAAGCTAAAGTCTGTTTTTTTATCTCAGATTGACAGATTCTGAACGGTTCATCAACAGTCGATTTTCCAACGATTAAGCGACGTATCGTTCTATTGGCGGGACAATTTACTGTTGATCCTTTCAGAATCTGTTAAGTAATTTACTTTAAGAATAGTTATACTTTGTAAAATCTAGGACGAACGAAATCTAGTTCTATTGCAGTCGTGTCAAATGCATTTAATCTGCACCTGAATGGCAATTTGCAGTTGAAATGTGGTCCGTCTGTCTAGCTAGAGCCTAATACTTAACTACGTACAACAGAATAATCCACCTAAACACTTTTGGGTACTTTTAACTACAATATTTTTGCTCAGTACTTAGGTACATACATGTTCTACCGAGGTCAATCACACCATTCTCAAGGATAATCACCCAGATTTAATAATTCACGTCTAGATTTGTTTCTAGACCTTGACTTTGTTTCATTGTCTTGACCTTGTCCATGTGTTCGCCTTGAATCCTGTAATCGCGGTTGTTTAACACCTTAATAACTTATTTAAACAAGGGTTTTAATAACCTCATCCACTACTCCCTGTTTATGCTCTAACCGACTATGGAGACATTGGCTATAAACAACGTTGAAAACTCCCGACATTCAACACTCAAAGTGGCATAATTTTAGATTTTGATAAAATATAACCTAAAAACACTCGGGTAACATTATCTGTCACCCTAAAAAATCAAAACCAAAATACGTTCAGCCGTTTGGGGGCTTTGCTAGCAAAGACATATAAATAGACACTTTATAAAATTTTAGAAAGATATACACAAACACAGATATACAGGCACTTTAAACTTACAACACCCCTCTTGTTCCAACGGGTTAAAACTGGATTTTTGATCTGATGTGATTATGTTCCAGACGTGCTGTGCCCTCCTCTTCACGCTGAGCCTGTGGATGATCGCGTCCCCCGCCACCCTGTCTGCCGTCATACAGAGCGCTGGACACTCCGCTGTTAAGGTACATCATCATCATCATCACGACCCATCACGTCCCCACTACTGGGGCTCGGGTCACCTTCCAATGAAGGAAGGGTTGGCCCAGTGCGGGTTGGTGGACCCAACACAAGTAAGCTTGTTCTGAGAGAGTTGTCGGGTAAGTGGGCTACCCGACTATCAGATGTTTTCAAGCTGACCAAGGCGTCTGGTTTTACGACTGCTGCCGTAGCAGCAACCGGGACCCACGCGGCTTAACGTGCCGTCTGAAGCACGGAATCGCCTAGGAAACAATAACTTGAAATCGGTCACCCATCTTATGAGTGACCATGCTATGTGTTGCTTTTAACTTCAATGCTCAGTTACGATCACTGCAGTGAAGCTATTTCGACTAGTTACTTAATTATGCTTCGTTCGAGCATCATACCATTATCCAACTGTCTATTCTTTGTTCCAACTGAATGAAAAAGATAGTCATTTAAAAGAAATCAATATATTCCGCAAACGATAACCGTTCTTTGATGACAAACCAGGTTGTGTCGTGACCGGGTCATGACCTACCACGTACCGCGTGGTACCGAGTGGTACCAGCACTGGCAGTAGGTACACAATAGTCATTCGTTACTATGTCACGCTTGCATCATTCTTATGTCACAAACCGAAGGATTTTATAAATTTAACGTAAAACGCGCAGCTCTTATTTTTACTCCAGCACTTTTACAAATATCTGCCCCGACTAGGCATCGAACCCGGGTAAATATATTATTTACATGACGGCACCGTAGCTTAGGCGGTAGTGAAGCTGCTTCCGAAGCTTGGGGCCGCGGGTTCGAATCCCGCCCAGGGCAAACATTCGTGTGTTGAGCACTTGTGTCTGGTTGTCGTTTATCTATTTCATATGTACCTATTCATCTATGTATCTGTGTAGATATATCAGCTGTCCGATACCCATAACACAGGTTCTGCCTTGCTTGGGATCGGATGGCCGTATGTGAGATAAAAAAAAAAACACGCACTCACGCCTTGTACTAATGTACTCCCTTGCGGGGTAGGCAGAGGTGCATTGCTGCACCCACTTTTCGCCAGAGTGTTATGTTAGTCCCGTATGTGAGATGTCCACACATATTAATTTTTTTTACTATCTGAACTCCATAACTCGGTGTTCCTGTCGGATAACTTGGTTTGGGTATTAGGTAAGTAGGTATCCATTGGGATACCTAATAAGGGTGACCCAAACAGTGACAAATCGAATGGAATTAGCCTAAAATAATCAACAATAATACAATAATACTAAAATAGTGAATAAAATATTTTGTTGCGTGTCATAATTAATAACGATTAGATCTACATTAGACAATAAAGGCATCTAGATAATATAGATAGAACTAAATTTTACAAAAAGTTCATATCAACATAAAAAATATTGTCTAAATAAAAAAAAACAATGAATTAAAAAAGGGGCCCCTTTATGGTCGGCAATTTGTAAGTGGATTTTTTTCATTGCTGGTAAATACCTACGTATCTTATTCTTCCTTTAATTTGTGTAAACAGTACTCACAATAATCAAGATCTCACTTAGTCTGACCCTAAAAGCCTATCATTGTTACTCGATTGAGCCTATCATAACACCGATATCTATCATGTCATCTAAATACACGGGTGTATCGGCCCCAGGACTCTGTCATTATATCGCGACCTGGATCTGAGGGTAGGCCCGGAGCTGAATAACTAATCTAGATTAGAATGCATTTATTTGAAACCTTAGATTAATTGTATATTAATATAGGTACGAACAATATGGTGATTCTGCATTTTATCAAACGGTCAGGCCAGGTCTGTGTAGATTTTCCTCCAGGAGTGCAAAAAAAATAATAATATATATATATATATATATATATAAAAGATAAAATATATATATTATAAGCTTCCACATTGAGTAGTGAGTAGTTAAAAGATGAAGATAAAAAACAACCAAACTCTCACAATATATTGATCTCTCAAAAAGGCACGGACATAAAGTCTGTGGAGTGATAATAAAATCTTTAAAAAAAAAAAAAAAAAACGGTCAGACCATTTTAAGTTCAACCTGATAACAACCATTGCACCAATGAATAAAGTCACAAGCTTACTAAAAATAAAAGTTCAATGGTAGAAGAGGGGTAGAAGTGGGGTGTTATTTGTCGAGTCGTTTCATTTTCACTGTCACCCCATGTAGACTGGGGTAGGCAAACTTAGTGTGGGACGCCCTCTGCCTAGATGTGGTGACGACTTGCGAAAGGTGGCTTAAGGTTATGTATTCGCATAAATTCTAATTTTTCGGGAAGTGTTACTACTCATCCTAAGACACAGGGTTCACCCTACTTTAGGGAGTAGAGACATACTCAATTGTTGTTTTTGTATAACAAGTTACTGTAACATTTTTATGGAAATAAAATTATTCTTATTCTTATGATTGGATGCGGAAAGCTATAGATCGCATCCAGTAGCGTGCTTTGGGAGGCCTACGTCCAGCAGTGGACTGCTAAAGGCTGATGATGGTGAGACTGTGATAAATGTCCCCACTCTCCCGGACTAAAAAAGCTCTATTTTTACACGGAAGTCGCATTTCATGACATGCGCCGGTGCGATCGTGCTGAAACTGAATAATAGATCAATTCCGGCCATTGTGGTGGTTAATTCAATGTCCAGGGATAATGGAGGGGTGAATTACTGTGGTCAATATTTTATGAACGCAGTCCTGTGGCGGCCTATTTCATGTCATAGTCTCATGGAAATTTCATTGCACTCGGCGCGTGGCTTTGTTTGTAAGTAATTAGAGTTTGGAAACTTTCAGGAATAATACACTCGTGAACAATGAAAATGTTCCCCTTACAATGACACCAAATGGCCCCAATTATTTCAAACATATGTATAATTTAGAATTTGATCAAAATATTTACGTTTTTAGTTGCTAAAAGTCTAGTCACCTCATAGGTATTACATGCATAATAGCCTATGTTTATTATTATATTATTCGTCCGTTATATTATCCGTGCGTTCGAAGTCGTTTGCCGACATGGTACGTGAAGATGGTACTTGGAAGCAAAATCCTAAGGACGAAGAGTGGCAGACGGTGCAGAGGAAAAAGATGAGAAACCGGTTTGCTGGATGCGCCGGCAGGGCCGTGACTCAGCCGAACGACAAATTTAGAGCAGCGGAAACAAACGTACCGTTGTTTGTATATAACGTAAATAAAGATGTTAGTGACAACGATGTTATTGATTTCATTTATAGTAAAACCCAAGTAAAAGTTACACTGGAAAGGATTAAAACAAAAACGCCTAAAAACTATGGGTCATTTAAGATTTTTGTACCTAAACACAAAATTCCGCTGTTCTTGGAATCTACCTTTTGGCCTGAAGGAGTATATTTCAGACGATTTTTCAGGCTAAAGCACTCATCGGATCGTTTCAGTAGCAGCAGCGAGACGATTACTGGAAAATAGCGAACCCAAGTATGACAGTAAACGAAAATAACACAAGTAAATTTGTTAGTTATAACTGTAAATCAGTAAAGCGATCAGCTGATTGTGTTCGTGAGCTGTGTAAGTCGGCTGATATTATTGCGCTACAGGAAACATGGCTAATGGAGCACGATCTGCAGTTTCTTGGGACTATGGATGGTGAATTTGGATTTACTGGGACCTCAGCAGTGGACTCGTCCACTATACTAAGGGGGAGACCTCACGGTGGGGTCGCTATCCTGTGGCGGAAGAGCATTTTTCAGTGCGTTTCGATTGTGCAGTGTAACAGTGTGCGGCTCGCGGCCATAAAAGTTAAGTTGGGTGCGCGTTCCTTTCTTATCGTGTCGGTATACATGCCTACGGACTCTGCCAGTAATCTAGTCGAGTTTACGGAATGCCTAAGTGAGATTAACGCAATTGGGTGAATTTCCCGCAGCCAAAAATTGCGTGGCATCAATGAAATCGGTACTAAAAAACCAAGTTATAATTTTCTAATATTTTTTTCCGGTTAAGTGAAATAGTTATCTATGTGTAGCACTAAATATTTTATTAATAGGATTAATGGATATTTAAAAAAAAAATATTAAACCTCCAAATCTTTCATTGCCGTGTCTGTCCCCAGGTCACCACGTTTTGTATTATTCTTCATTGATGAAAAAATATTGAGTATTGATAGTTAAACTTAGTTTCATTTGATACATTAATAGTTAAAGTATTGTCACGGAACACATTTATTGAAATATATAAAGAATATAACGAACGGTAAGTGAAAATTCATGTGTCCCAGAACTTCTGTTCATCGCCGTGTCCTAAACATGATCAAGGATATTGTTTTACCTATGAACTTGTGTGCCCCCCTCAGTGCGCTAATCGTTTCTTACAAGTGTCGCCTAACTGCTCGACGTGGAAGGAGGTACATCGGTGCCCGCGTTTTTGCGCTATAGTGGAAATCAGTAAAAATTTTGGGGACTGGACATTTTTTCTTTCATTGCCGTGGATAGATATAACTTCTATAAAATTAAGTTTGTCTTCTAGAGTAAGCATTCAAAAGAAAGCTTTTTGAAAATATTTATCTTATAAAGTGTTTATTTCTTCGAATAGTTAATACTTTTTTAGTTATTTATATTTAATGCCTTGGTTTTCATCGCCATGCTTTCATTTCCGTGGCTTCCGTGGCCAATATTTGCTATGGCAATGAAAAAAAAGCCACGGAAATGAAAAAAATTTCATTGCCGTGTCCTGTAAAATAATTTGTATTCATTGCCGTGGTTAGGTTATTCATTTCCGTGGCCAGGTTATTCATTTCCGTGACTTATGTTTTCATCGCCGTGGTATGTATGATTAGGCAAAGTAACATATCTTTACCATCTTTTACCTGTAATACAGGTAATACCGATCACTGACATAGGTATTACCTACAGGACTAGTCAAATTACCTCTTTTTGCAGTGCGTTAAGACGGGTGCGTATCGAGATGTATAAAAACGAAATATATAATATTACATTAATAATCGATTGGCGCTATATCGAGGTGTTGAGATGTCTGTACAATGCCGCTACTATGACTGTCCAAGTACAGGACCACAAGACAAGACCTATCCAACTGCAACGTGGAGTGAGACAGGGGGATGTGATATCTCCGAAACTGTTCACCAATGCATTGGAAGATGTCTTTAAGACGTTGGACTGGAAAGGACATGGCATATGTATAAATGGCGAGTACATGTCACACCTCCGCTTCGCGGACGACATCGTTATTATGGCAGAATCTCGGCAGAATCTCTGCAGGAACTCAGCTGGATGCTAAGTGGCCTAAATGCTGCTTCCCGACGTGTTGGCCTCGGTTTGAACTTGGACAAGACGAAAGTCATGTACAATGCTCACATCAAACCGGGGCCGGTCGCCGTTGGTGAGGCAACAATCGAAGTTGTGCAAAAATATGTCTACCTCGGGCAGACTATTCGGCTAGGCAGAAGCAACTTCGCCAAGGAGGCTGCAAGGCGCATCCAACTGGGTTGGGCTGCATTCGGGAAACTTCGTCACATATTCTCCTCGGCCATTCCTCAGAGCCTGAAGACAAAAGTCTTCAACCAGTGCGTCCTGCCAGTGATGACGTATGGTGCAGAGACGTAGACACTGACGGTAGGACTGGTCCACCGATTTAAAGTCGCTCAGCGTGCTATGGAGAGAGCTATGCTTGGGGTTTCTCTGATGGATCGTATCAGAAATGAGGTTATCCGTCAGAGGACTAAGGTTACCGACATAGCTGTCAAAATATGCAAGCTGAAGTGGCAGTGGGCTGGTCATATCTGCCGAAGAACCGATAACCGTTGGGGTAGACGAGTTGGGACCACGAACAGGCAAACGCAGCGTGGGACGCCCTCCTGCCCGCTGGACTGACGACCTTAGGCGGGTGGCGGGTAGTGGTTGGATGAGGAAGGCCGAGGACCGAGTGTTGTGGCGCTCCTTGGGAGAGGCCTATGTCTAGCAGTGGATGATTATTGGCTGATGATGATGATGACATTAATAATAACAATGGAATCAATTATAATGAACGTTATGTATAAATAAGATCGGTGGTAGCTCAGTCGGGTAAGCGCCCGCTTCCCACGCCAGTGATGCGGGTGCAAATTCCGGCGCTGACATGTACCAATGTGTTCCTTTGAATTTAAATACAATGTATACCATCGCTTTTACGGTGAAGGAAAACATCGTGACGAATCCTGCATATCTACCTATAGATTTAGCACATCTAGATAATATGTGAACCCAGCCACCCCCTGTGGACCAGCGTGGTGGGAAATGGTCCAAGCTTAGAAAGGCAGCTTAGACCTTGGAATAGAATATTCACATTGCACAAAGGTCCCATTCGAGAGAGCCAGGTGCAGGTACTTAGACCTCCCACAGATAGTAGAATAGAATATAATAGAACATGCATCTCTGCAGGAACTCAGCTAGATGCTAAGTGGCCTTAATGCTGCTTGCAACGTGTAGGCCTCCGTATGTTCTTGGGCAAGGCAAAAGTCATGTAGAATGTTCACATAAAACCGGAGCCGGTGATCGTTCGTGACCTGAGACAACTATCGAAGTTGTGCAATAATATGACTACCGGAGGCAGACTATTCGGCTAGGCATCCAACAGTCTTCAACCATTGCGCCCTGCCAGTTATGAAATATGGTGCAGAGACGTGGACACTGATGGTGGGACTGGTCCACCGATTTAAAGTCACTCAGCGTGCTATGGAGAGAGCTATGCTTAGGGTTTCTCTTATGGATGGTATCAGAAAAGAGGTTATACGTCAGAGGACTAAGGTTACCAACATAGCTGTCATAATAGCTTAGGCAGGTAGCCGTTAGTGGCTGGATTCGGAAGACCGAGGACCGAGTGTTGTGGCGCTCCTTGGGAGAGGCCTATGTCCAGCATTGGATGATTATAGGCTGATGATGATAACATGTACATTTCATATTATTATACCAATTAAAATATACTATGATTTAGCATAAAGTTCATAAAACATTCTATCATATCACATAATCTGTGTTAAATTACACAACACCATCAAAACCTCTAGCACCACAACCTAAAGATAGGTGCGATGACGAGAAAAGCGAGGAGGAGCGGTTAAGTGCACATGTTCATCAAAAGCGAAGCGGGGCTACATGGGGAGACGCTCTATGTTTAGGTTTTGGTGCAAGGAGTTTTGACTGCGTTATTATTATTGGCGCTATGTAGGGGGACGCTTAGCTGACCAACATGTGCACCTAACCGCACCTATCTTTATATTTTGGTACTAGGTGTTTTGCCGGTGTTATGTAATTCTGCACAGATTATGTCATATTATAGTATATTTTATGAATTTTACATAAAATGAACAGTATAAAAATTGGATATTATACCTTATGGAAATATAGATGTTATAGGTAAGGTTTATGATCAAGGTTTGTGAATGTTATTAGTGTGAAATGAAACATTTTCTTTCATACGTCGCAATACGGACCCCACAATGCTACTTAGAGAATTCCATACTATATTCTTATTTTTTATACATACTGTCGTTCTTTCTTTCGTTCCAATATCTATCCAAATATTTCTGCCATACATACCTGTCTAAGTTTGCGTTTCCCTCAGTCTTTTTAAAAAAATGCAGTGGATTGATTCTTTTATTTCCATTGTATACAGTTCTTTCATTGCCGTGGAAGTTTGTTTCATTGCCGTGGGCCTTTGTTTCATTGCCGTGGACGCTTGTTTCATTGCCGTGAACGCATGTTTCATCGCCGTGGCACGAAATTTTTAATCATCCGTATCTCGTTAAGTTTTTAACTTATCTGCTACCCATTTAGTAAGAACACTAACATGAACAAAAACTTTAATAAAAGCGTTTTTCTAATATAAAAAACCTTAAGATAAAAAAGTCCACGGAAATGAAGATTTTTTAGGACTTGTTGAAATCCACCCAATTATCGAAAACTGTGATGTGGATTCAGTATTTATAATGGGAGATTATAACGCCCACCCCGGTGAGTTGTTTTCTAATGAAATGTTAAACTTTTGTGCTGATCAAAACTGGTTTTGTGCGGACTTTGAATTGCTGCCGCCCGATACCTACACCTTTGTTAGTGACGCTCACGGGTGTAGACGGTGGCTGGACCATTGCTTAGTCACGAGCGCAACTAAACAATCAATAATAAGTGCCAAAGTTTATTATGACGTTTTCTGGTCAGACCATTTCCCATTAGAGATTACGTGCAATATAGACATTATAAAGCCTAGGTTAGAAAATTGTGATACTATTATTACTAATAAAAATAAGGCTATTTGGGGGGAGAGGGGTCAACTTCAAATAGATAGATATAGGGAACTGTGTAACCAAAAGCTGAGAGAAATTGACTTACCAGTTGAACTAAATCAATGCTGTGATTTTATGTGTGATAATACACAACATAATAGTGTTATAGATAATCTATACAATAAGATTGTAACAATTTTATCGGAGGCAGCTATTTCTACCGGCAGCGTACGGTCTGTTAGAAAACGAAAATACGTTACCGGCTGGAATCGGTATGTCCAAGAGTCTCACAGGGAGGCCCGACTGAGTTTCCAGTTGTGGCTAATAAATGGCAAACCAACTCGTGGACCATGCTATGATCAAATGAATAAAGATAGGAAACTTTTTAAGGCTAAACTTAGGTGGTGCCAAGATAATGAAACGCAAATAAAAATGGACATAATTGCGTCTCATCATAAGAATAAGAACTTTAGTCAGTTTTGGAAAGAAACTAAGAAGCTAAGCCCAAGGGCGGGCCTCCCTGTGAGTGTGGAGGGGGTAAGTGAGACCACAGAGATTGCTAATCTCTTCATGGAGCATTTTAAGGTGAAGTTATCGAGGGGGCAGGGGGACACGCTGCGGATGCCCACTGCTGACTCCGTCATCGCCCCCGTCACAGTCAATGCCAAGGAAGTTCGCAATATTATAGTGCGAATGACAAGAGGCAAATCGCCGGGGCATGATGGACTTAGCATTGAGCATTTGCTGTATGCTGGGGTTCACCTGCCAAGAGTCCTGGCTTTGCTGTACAGTCTCTGTATTAGGCATTCCTATCTACCTGAGGGTCTAATGAAAACAATTGTTGTTCCGATCATCAAAGATAAAAGAGGAGACCCGTCAGATAAAAACAATTATAGGCCGATATCGCTGGCAACCATCATGGCTAAGGTGCTGGATAGTGTGCTTGACAGCCATTTAGGTAAACATATGTGTCTGCACGATGGACAGTTTGGGTTTAGACCTGGGCTGTCCACTGAATCTGCCATACTCTGTCTAAAGCACACTGCCCAGTACTATGTGGATAGGAGAACTCCGGTATATGCGTGTTTCCTGGACCTCTCGAAAGCATTTGACCTTGTGTCTTATGACCTCCTCTGGGACAAACTGTCTGGTGAGACCAATCTTCCCTCTGAGCTTGTGGCAATCCTGGGGTATTGGTATAGGCATCAACAGAATAATGTTAGATGGGCAGGCTCTCTCTCGGACACGTATGGGTTGGACTGCGGGGTGAGGCAGGGAGGGTTGACCTCGCCTAAGCTTTTCAACCTGTATGTCAACCGTCTGGTCGGGGAGCTCAGCAGCGCCGGTGTTGGCTGCTCTATTGATGGAAAGTTTGTTAACAACATTAGTTATGCTGACGATATGGTGCTGCTGAGTCCCTCGATCAGTGCTCTAAGAAAACTCATCGGCATCTGTGAGTCCTACGCCGTGGCGCATGGGCTCAGGTATAACGTTAAGAAGAGTGAGTTGCTGGTATTCAAGGCAGGGCGACACTCCTGCAATAATATTCCACCAGTAACTCTCTGTGGTGCTCCTCTTAACAGAGTTAATAAATTTAAATACCTGGGTCATTGGGTCACGGAGGACCTCACGGATGACCTTGACATTGAGAGGGAACGCAGAGCGCTGGCGGCCCGATGTAACATGCTGGCTCGCAGGTTTGCACGCTGCTCCAAAGAAGTAAGGGTGTCGCTTTTTAAGGCTTATTGCCAAACCTTCTACACATGCAGCCTGTGGGTCAAGTATACGCAGAAGGCCTACAGTGCTCTGCGCGTCCAATATAACAATGCCTTCAGGGTTCTACTGGGGCTGCCTCGATACTGCAGTGCGTCAGGGATGTTTGCAGATGCACGCACTGACGGGTTCCACGCAATAATGCGAAAGAGAGCGGCTTCCCTGATGCGCAGGATCCGGGGCAGCGCCTGTCGAACCCTGAAGGTAATTAGTGAGAGGGTCGATGGCCCTGTTTTATGTAACTGGGTAAAAATCCATAGCCCTAAAAATCCAAAAGTTTTTTGTAAATAAGTATTTATAATACTTGTTTGCAGGGAGCATTTGTATTAAATAAATATGTATTTAATAATATTATTTTTTAAAATTTAATAATGTAATAATAATATTATTGTTTTTAATTTAATAATTTAATTTAATAATGTAATAATGTTATTCTTTTTAATTTAATAATGTAACTAACCTAGATAATAAGCCAAATTGTTACTAACACAACTATGGACTTTTGTCTGAAATAAATATTATTCTATTCTATTCTATTATTATATTATTAAAAATTTTATGCTCTCCACCCCCAGGCCCTGCTCCCGCGCGAAGTTCTCTCCCCCCCGCTGGGGGTGGCGCTGGCCGCCGTCTCCGGAGCCCTGTTCTGCATCACGTTCATGGGAGTCTATGGAGCCGTGGGGAGGTCGCCGTTTTTGTTGTTTATGGTATGTCTTTTATCAGCTCTCATCAATCGTCTACAAAGCGCCACAACATTCTAAATTCGGTCTTCCTGTTCAATTCAATAAATGTTTGTAACCCTTGATGAAAATAGAGCAGGTGTTATAAGCTTAACTGTGTGTCTGTCTCTATCTGTTATAGTCAGGATTAATTATCATCATCAGCCTATAGAAGTCCACTGCTGAGCGTAGGGCTCCCAGAACACGCCACTGGATGCGATCTATAGAGCTTTCGCAAGTCGTCACCAAATCTAGCCGGAGGGCGTCCTTCACTACGTTTGCCTAACCGTAGTTTCCACTCCAGAACACGTGAATACGGCTGAACCGATTTAAATTAAATTTGGTATGAAGTTAGCTGACACCCTGGATTAACACATAGGCTTTCCCGGAATTCCCACAGGAAAACTTTTAAAGGTGAAATGAAGCTCGCGGGAATAGCCACTTTAAAATAAGCAGCTACTAGATTAGCTGTAGATTCAAATGTATTTTATATAATTGTGATTGTTTCAGTACTCGATCCTGGTTCTCCTGCTGCTGATGCTGGAGTGTGCGCTCATCTTCTACTTCACCACGGAGTTCTTAGAGGTGGGGAATATTACTTTACTTATCTTTGCTTAAAAAAGAGATGAAGAAAATTTTGCATGAAAGTGACGTACGTGACGAGTTACGGGAAGTTTACGGGCTACGAAATTTCGTAGCCACCTACGAAAAAAATATAACATTGGTCAGTTTGGACCCTGAGGTACTGGGTGCGATTCTGAATTTGTTGTTGATTTAATAAGTATTTTTGCTAAGTATTCCAATGGTATTAATATACCATATAAGTTAATGATACTTTTACATGATATTATTCACAGAAAGGGCTGCAGGAGCGCGACGGGCACTGGACCCACGCGTTGAGAGTGCTCTTCCAATGCTGTGAACATAACGCGACGTAAGTATTCATTCATACCCCCCCCCCCCCAAACTCCAAGTATTGTATGTTTGTACCTACACATAACAAGCTGAAGAGTGGCAGTCGGCCGTCCTTAAAGTTAAAAGAAAAACACAACTAGCGCTGCTAATTGACAACATTTCAAAATTTTATACAGTTGAAATTCGAAAACCATTTAGAGATATGGCTCTAATATTCACAAAAAAAAATGTTTCCGATTTTTCTATTGATTTATTTCAGAGAAAACCTTAAAAATCTGAATTATCATTCGTGACATCACGATGTGGCATAATAATTAAACGCGCTTTTACTTCTAAAACACGAACAAAAAAAAACATGTTATGTCACTTTGACAATGACAATGACAAACATCACTCAAATGTGTGTCACTTTTATGTGTCCTTGTCAATGACGGAAGGTCGTGATTGGTCCTTGCCACAAAATAAATTTGAAGTTGAAGTTGATTGGTCCTTGTTCATGTCAAGTTAATGTCATCCAACTTTTTTTTTTTTAGGTTACGCAGGCAACGAAAATATTTTCATCCAAAGCCTCGACGTGAAGTCACTCATACTATAAATATTTTGAACTTTGAAGTTAAAAATATATATTAAAACATAGAAATATTAAGAAATAAAAAAATACGGGTCATCTAAATTTGTGATATCTCGTCGAAAATAGAATAAAATCGGTGAGCATTTTATTTGAAATGTTGTCAATTGAAAAAAATCATAATTTCCGTTTGAAAGCGTTTTTCCCATTGACTTATATATTACTAGCGTAAGGACAGGCCCAACCGCTCTAGAAAATGACACCCTCGCGTTGGCCCTAAAACCTCATAAATCTGTCATAATTTGTATGAATTAGGGCCAGCGCGCGGGTGCCATTTTCTTTTGACAAAACGTTCTGACGGGCGTATCCTTCCTTTTGAAATCATTGGTTTTTCCCAAAAGTCGTGGTAGTTTCACGCTATCTTCGTACTAATTCTAGGTGTTTGGGGTGGTTATTTTAGTTGTCTGTACCCAATATTTCCTTTCAGGAGCATCAGCCAGGGCCAGTCCCTGCCGTGGTCGTGCTGCGGGCCGGCCGCCTACCCTGACGGCTGCAGCATCAGTACAGCATACACTCAGGTATGTTTATACGCTGGTAAAAAAGGGTAGGTACTACTTAGGTGGTTAACTGAAAGGGGGTCTATTCTTTTCACTGTAGGGATGGGTGTTAGTATATATTCTGTATACCTGGCTGTCTCGAATGGAACCGGCGTTGTGCATATCCCCAAGGTCTAAACTACCTTCCTAAGCTTGGACCATTTCCCACCACGCTCTGGTCCACTGCGGGTTGGTGGTTTCACACTAGATGTGCTAAATCTACTTAGATATATGCAGGTTTTCTCACTATGTTTTCATTCACCGTAAGATTTATAAGTACATTGTACTTCAATTCCAAAGAACTCATTGGCACATATAATATATCAGCGCCGGAAATCGAACCCGCATTTTTTCTGGCGTGAGAAGCGGGGGCTTACCCGACTGAGCTACCACCGCTGGGTCATAATTATTAATTTGTTCTTTTACATAATTTCAGAGCTGCCACGAAACCATCTCCCACTGGATACACAAGTACCAAACGGTGATCTACTCCTCTCTGGCGGCGCTGCATATCATACTGTCGTCCTGCTCGCTCCTGCGGCGGGCGCGCGGCGTGCCGTCCCTCTCGCACAGCTAGCGAGCGCAGCGCCGGCGCAGTGGCGGCGGCGGTGAGGGGAATTTTTTTAATTTGTCCGGAAATTTTACTTTATAAATTTAATAATAGCATGAGTCCTATGACGTTTGACAGTCCGCTGCTGGACGTAGGCCTCTCCCAAAACACGCCACTAGATGCGATCTAATAGCTTTCTGCATCTAATAATTAGTTACCAGCCACCATTAACTACTCGTCACCCCATTTAGACAGCGCCGGGCGTCCTACACTGCGTTGGCCTAGTCGCGGTCTCCACTCCAGAACAGGTTTAACCCATCAGTTATCGGTTCCACGACAGATGTGACCAACCCACTGCCACATTAACCTTACTAACTCGGTGTCTTTATTTCGTCTGTCGGATCACTTGGCCGGCGCTATCGACGATCGCTGCTAACGCAGTCGGCCGCAGACAATAATTCTATTTGCATCTTTCCAGCTACCATCACTCCTACATCAAAACCAAGCAAGCCACACGCAGCGTGGGAGAGAGAGGATGGGAGAGAGAGGGAGATGGAGAGAGGCCCGCCGTCTTGGGTGATTCCCTCGCGAGTCGCTCCCGGGGACGACGTGCTCATGTTCGTGGTCGGAAGAGCTCGGGTAGAATAGTGTGAGCTGCGACTAAAATACTGAACTGCGACGAAATTTGTGACTAAAGTACTAGAGTGCGACCAATATTATATTATTATGCTCAATTTTCGACTAAATACTAAAACAAACATAAACGCAGAGCCTAATGACCAGAAATCGAAAGTTTAGTATTTTTAACTTAGGATTTTCTAATCGTCTGTAATAGGTTTTTGGGCAGTTCTTCTTTTTAACCTACATAACTGTGTCTCCACCAGTTGTGAGGAAAATATCATGAGTTTTACAAATATTTATTTATTTATTTATATTTCAACGTGCATTGTACTAAAAACACAACGGCTGTGAACGTTTACAAAAATATAAATTTATATTTTTGTATTTAAAATTATGTTACAGAGTGGTAAATCCGCGTGACAGAGGTGTATTTCATACGAATCTTGGCTGTCTCCTGCCACTTCATCCTGCGTATATTTCATAATGTTAGAAAAAAAATATATGACGAGATAAAATATAAAATTTTATTTAAACTCCAGAAGGTATTACTTATTTAGTAAAACAAAATATATATTTTTAAAATATTTCTTAAATATTTAAAAAAATTGTTGAAAAATTGTCTCTCACTACCCAATGTTTTAGTAGTTACACTCTGTCACGTAGGTTGCCATTTAAAATATTTGTTTGAGCCACTCGTCCTTATTGCCATCGATCAGAGTTTAAGATCTCCTTTTCCCCCTTGGTAAGATTTCCCCTTAGAGATCCAGACACCGCGTATCGGCCACCCGCAAAGTGTGACAGGAGGTGCGTGTGTTTATTCGGCGACAGCTTCGTCACGTAGGTAATTGTTAAAATAAAATATATTTAAATTATTATTTTGTTATTTACTCATTGGTAATAACGATTACTTTGCAATCAACATGTGAATAATACATTTTATGTTACTGTTTAAATACTATTCGACTTTGCAATACATTTTACCCCTCTGTCACACGACAAATCTGTCACATTCTTACCAAACACTCCAACCTGAGGATATTCATCAACGAAAAATTGAAGAGAAACTACACGTTTTGGTTAAAGTACGAAGCGAAAGGAACGTCCAATACACTTGCGCTGCAGAAATAAAAAGTTTCGTTAGTGAAAAAGGTGATTTCGTGCTATTGTTCTCAAGAACAGACGATGAATGTTGTAGACTGTTTAATATGGTGGAGATTGATTTATCGGATGTTTGATGATTACATTAAATTCCTTCCAGCTTCTAAGGTAATTAAAAAAGTAAAAAAAATAGTTTTTCAAGTTCTAAGAGCCACTTCTGTACTTTCGAAATATGGCTGATTAAAACTTTAAGAAATTACGTAAGTTTCGTTATATTACTTAAATTTTAGTTTGTCGAAAATATTATTTGTGCAGTTAAACATTAATTTATGTAGTTGGAACAAATTTGTCCTTTAAGTTCCTGAAATACGGATATTTCAGTCTCCAGAGGTTCTCAAGTGTGATTTTAATTAGTTATACTAATTATAAAGATATCTCCAGTTAATTCTTTGACTAAATTGAAACCATAATGATTTATATGTAAGTTACTAAATTATTCTTATTAAATAAAACTGTTTTATTCCAAAACCCTGCCTAATATTTAATAGAATAACAACTCTGTCACATCGTTTACCACTTTGTAACGATTGGTGTCTCCTGGTAGTCAACTTATTTTTGGTCGTTTATATGTTATGTTATAAATAGTACAACTTTGGAAAAATCATATTAAATTTAGTAATTGATGTTAATGTCTATGCTGTTAATTTTTTACTGTAATTAGCAGCGAAAAAATATTTATAACAAAAACAAGCTTCATTTTAGCTGAAATTGTGACAGAGTGGTAATAACTACTTAATAAATATTTTGTTATTACTAAAAATCCATTCCTTCATATGTTTTCTAAAATGGTATTTTGTTTATTAGCTTATCAAAAAAGTTTCATTTCAAACGACGAAGACTATCTCGTTAAAAAAAAATAAAAGATAATGTGACGAAGGTGTAATTTTTTGTGCCTTATCCACGTATTATGTCCTTAAAATATTGAAAAATTTGGTAAACTACGCGGCCAACCACCTTTTTCGATAGAATAGACATGAAGCTATCATAAAAATGATAAGAGTTCACCAAAAAGCTATAGTTTTTTTTTTCGAATTTGGGATAATTTTTTACTCATTATGTAGGTTAAAAAGAAGAACTGCCCTTTTAATAAATTATATACCTAATCTCAATAAGTTAAGTAGGTATATAACTTTTTTAACGTTAGGTAATAAAGTAATAACGCTCACTGCCCTTTGTAATAAGTACTTAAGTATATTTATAAGTCTATAGAAATAACAGTTAAATATGTAAATAATTAACGAGTTTTTTTTTATTTAAAACACCAAATACATACTTACTTCTCGATCGTTCATTGATTTAGGTAGTCTATTCTATTCTATTCTGAGAGGGGGCGAAGTTCCTGTACGTGGCTCTCTCGGGTGGAACCTTTGTACATATCCCCTTGATTTCAGCTCAGCCAGCCTAGCTCCCGAGTAAACTGGAGCTGGGTGTTGCAATAGCTGAGATAGGCGCTCTGTTGGTCCAAGAATAGATAATCTTGTTTCTGTAGTAGGTGGACAAGCTAACAGAATATGTAGAGGAGTGACCTCCCAATAATAGTGTTTTTTCCGATGACCTGCATTTCCGTATGAGTACATATCTAACTGGGTCACGTTTTATGATGACACGATTGTAAGCCATTACCGTGGATGCGATATCGTGCAGCTAGGCTTATTATTTATCATTATGTGTTATATTATATACATGATTTTACACTTATTTCGATTGTAGAACCTATAAGTTAGCCAAGTACTTATATGTAGGTACATTTTACTATTAAAATTAGCTTTGAACATGCAAGGCCTTTGCAAAGCTGTATGGTAAAGCCAGTTATATAGTCAGTATAGTTATATTATTATTTAACTTTTTATTGCACAAATTGTATAAAGGGTGAACTTAATGGTAAAAGCATTTTCTACCTGGCAACCTACAGAACTTCAGGTGTGCAAAATAACAAAATAAAGAGCTAAATACGAACCGGTCACTTATTTAATAATTAATTAGGTACTTAATATTTTCTCAAATGATTGTATCTGAATCGTTGGTTCGAGTCCAAAATCCTCGTCAAGTGTTCTATTTGCTGGGCTTCGTAAGAAGACTTCTCAGTTTTTCCACGTCTCTGAAAAAAACCATTGTCTTCATGAATCGTAACAAAACACCACCACTGTTGAATATTATGAACCTTTCAGTCACTCTATTATGATGAAAAAATAAGTTTCGGAGCGCTAATGTGCGAGCCACGAGGGCCACGACTCTATCTCGTTAAATTAAACGTGATGATTGCACGACAGCTCTCGTTCGAGTTCTTTTCATCAGTTTAGTACAGTCTGGTACAGTTACGTTTCAGGCTACAGGGGCGTTCTCGGTCAGGGGGGTCACTACATAAACTAGATAGTTAAGTACGGGCATTGCAGGTAGGTATTTTACTGTCGCAGAAGATAAGAAAGGAGAGTCTCATAAAAGTCTTGAGAATCATAAAAAAAACATTTGTCTACTTACTTTAACACCATCTTGTGATCCCTCAGCGCCCCTATCATCAGGTTCCTCGAAGCACGACTGATAGATCCTTTTGAAGGCGAAATAGAAGATTTCGACGAAACTGATGAAGCTGGCGCCGAGGAACAGACCGGCCGCGCCGCCGAGACTCACTGGGGATGATACAATATCATCATAATCAATCTCATGATTCTTTCATCACCATCATTTGCAAGACTGGCAAAGCTCCAAATTACTCCTACGGAAAAAGGCAATGCCGAAGTACTTTTAACAGCCCATCAGAAACTATTAACTAATAACGTACATATACCTACTTGATAAATATAATTATTTGGTTCAAATGCTAAATTAATGCGTGGTATAGATCTCATCCAGTGGCGTGCTTTGGGAGAGGCCTACATCCAGCAGTGGATGCTATGGGCTGATGATGAAATTCTAAATCAAAGGTTTGAAAAAATTGCGGTCATTTGGTGTCGGCATTTTGTGAGTGGTCCTTTTTAGTAAGTTACCGATCAAGTCCTGGAAGGTGAACACGATCTCCCGGGTGTAGCGGGTGCGTGGCGCCTGCACCATGTAGCGCACGTCGCCGCGGGTAGAGAACGGGCCTTTGGTCCTGGAAAATACTGTGGAGTTATCACCACCGAACATTTGCAATACAATCCTTATACCCCATCCACACGCTCGGCGAACAATGGCAAACAGCAAACAGCAAACAGCAAACACTGACGTGTGGATGGGTGTTTGTCGTTGTTTGCCTGTTTGTGTTTGTGTTCGCCAGTGTTCGGCATCGGTGTCGGTTTTTCTTGCCAGATCAAAGGATGTTCGGCGAACAGTTTGCTACGTATCCACACGTCTGGCAGCGATCAGTATGCGCGCTGAGCTTGGAGGAGGCGGACGTATTTACTTGCTACATTTTTTCGTTGGCGCGCAAAGCGTAAAAAATGTCTGATGATTGGTCAGCACCTATGATTCTGTAATTTTTGGAGGCTTATCAAAATAAAAATATAAAACAAATTAAAGCCCAAATAAAGCAGTACATTGTACGATTTCTATGTATTTTTAACCGACTTCAAAAAAGGAGGAGGTTCTCAATTCGTCGGGTTTTTTTTATGTGTGTTCACCGATTACTCCGCCGTTTATGAACCGATTTTGAAAATTCTTTTTTTGTTGTATTGGGTTAAACTTCCAGGTGGTCCCATTTTTTTCAGAATTTTATCTCACCCCTAAGGGTGGGTAAAGGGGTAAAAACAGGGCATGAATTTCCATTTTGGACACATATTAACCGATTTTAATGAAATTAAGAACGTAAATATAGTTCTTATAACAAAAAAATATGATGGTGACCTTGAGCTGATCTGATGATGGAAACGGAAGGCAGTCAAGGGAACTCCTCAACGGTATATAGCAACTACCTCGTGTTTAGGCTTGAATGATTCGTATTGATTAGTAGGACGTTTTGGTATCATTTGCATCTTACTTTTGATTAAAAATTATTGCATATAAACTAAAAACTATAAAATAATAATTAAAAAGAAGAAGTCGGTTTTTAATTTTTTTTATTATCCCACCATCGTCTTTGCTTTCTTCTTATTTTCCTTTTTTCTTTCTCTTGCTATAAATAGTATAGAAATAGTATATATAAATATATATAAATAGTATAGATATATAAATAAATAGTATATATAAATAGTATAGAAATATGTCAACCCGAAAGTAATAGCTCTTCGTCCGCCGTGTTTGCCGGTTCGGAATGTTATGAGCGTTCGCCGAGCATGTGGATGGCTGTTTGTGTTCGGTGATTGTGGTTGGTGTTTGTGACTTTGTTTGCTGTTTGCCGTGTTTGTGACAAACAGCAAGCGTATGGATGGGGCTTTAAGCATCAGCGTTGCCGCTTGATTGTCAAATCTGATGTTACTTGTTTGGATGTTTGACAAGCGAGCGATGCTGCTTATGGATTACTGCAGTAGAGCCTCGCTAATCCGGACCCCTGCTTATCCAGTGTATGCGGTAATTTTGAAAGGAAAATGCAACGGGTTCCCTTTCTAAATTGACGAAAGAACGCACAAGAATTGTCAAGCAAGCGGAGATATATCTCTATAGAGCCGCCGCCGTGATTAGCGCAGAGCTCCAGAACTTCTAAGAGTAAATCGCCGCCGATTGAGTGTCAATTCTTGTACAGAAAGTGCATTTACCTCCCTGCTCTTGTGGCTCCCTGAATTTGATACATAGTTCACACATCGCTCTTTCTCCTGTCATATAACCTACCAGTAAGTATCTTCCACCAGCAGCTCGCTATAAGCCGCGCTGACGCACTGCAGCATGCACGGGCACTTGGGGTTCAGCAGCTCACCAGCGTGTTGAGCCAGGCACGCCATGCCAGCGGGGGTGCAGGGGGGACCGTCTGGAAGGAAAGTTATTAAATAATTATTTTAGAAGAAGAGGTACATGAAAGTTTCGGTGGCGTAGACCACATTATTATATCGTCTGGCGCACCCTGAACTCCTGTTAGAGTCCATGTCACTGATGACGGGGAATATAATGAACATGCCGAACCTAGCTCAATATCATCATGTTATCGTCCGCGGTCTTTCATAAGCCTCTCCCTAAGACCGCCATAAAACTCTTTCGATGACATCTATATGGATGGACAGGTCGGTCCTCTCTCACCCAACCATTTGTTTTAAGATCTTCGGCCCTTCGCTACCTTTGATTGCTACCGCTACACGGGTTTGTTATCGACGTAGATATACGTCAGTATATCGCGATTCGCCACAAATATGGCATAGATAGTGAATCCGTGTAGGGGCCCATGTTCATGGTCTGAACTCGCTAACCCGTCTCGATTCTTCGGCAGACATGTCATCTTAGTTACCTTCGTAGAAGTAGTAGTGCGGCTTGCACTGGCAGTGCTTCATGGCCAGCGTGTACCGGCACTTGCGCTGGCACATACTCGCGCTGTAAACCTGCGAACATTAAAATAATACATAATATATATTCGTGTCGGAAGAGCTAGGGTCTTAGACAAAGAATAATATAAGCTGCGACTAAAATACTAAAACAAGTAAATTTGCGACTAAAGTACTATTCTATTCTATTCTCTTCTCATAGGGGGTGAAGTTCCTGTACGTGGCTCTCTCGAGTGGAACCTTTGTACATATCCCCTTGGTTTCAGCTCAGCCAGCCTAGCTCCCGGGTAAACTGGAGTAGCAGGCCTGGGTGTTGTAATAGCTGAGGTAGGCGCTCTGTTGGTCCAAGAATAGATAATCTTGTTTCTGTAGTAGGTGGACAAGCTAACAAAATATGTTCAACCGTCTCATCTACTTCCTTACATGTCCTACATAAGGGACTAGTTGAGTTACCTATGGTATATAAGTGTTTATTCACGCAACAATGTCCTGTTATTAGTCCTACCATTAATGATATATTACTACGGGACAGGTTGAGTAAGTAGCGTGTAAGTTTGTGGTTGTGTGATACAATAAACGCTTTAGTTTGTCTGCAATCTACACGATTTTTCCACTCCTGATTGTGTTCAGATAGTGTTTTATCGGTGAGACATTGCCTTATTGCCTTTGGTGACAGACTAATAAATGGTTCTGGCCCTATTGGTAGGGTATTTGATCCCATTCTTGCTAGTCGGTCAGCCTCGCAATTTCCTATGTTGTCGTTATGACTTTTAATCCACTGTACTGTTACATTATTTGAAATGCTTAGGTTTTCCAGTGTTCTGTGACATTCTAAAATTAATTTAGATTTTGTTACAGTTCTGCCTAAGGCACCTAAAATAGCCATACTGTCTGTGTAGAAGCAGATATTGCTATTTTTTGTGTCTTTTATTTGTGTAGCTCCGTCAAGTAGGCTGGCAGCTTCTGCCTGAAAAACAGTAGCTTTGTTCCCGAAGCTGACAGAGTATTGTAAATTAAGTTCCGGGCAGAAGACACCTCCACCGCTGCCCTTCTTGTTCTTGGCTCCGTCAATGTAGATATTGATGTCGTAATTGTTATCGTCTGATGTGCCACACTGATCTCGCTGGATAGTGTAGCTTCTGTTGAAGATAAACGTCTTTATAGTAGTGTCGCTGCATTCAGTGGACCCGGGAGCCGACGACTTGGCAATGTCAAGTATGCGACTGTGTCCCTGTGCAGTAGTATTCGTTGACCATAGTCCCATGTTACTTAGCCTTATCGCCGCCGCTTTAGCTTCCTGCTTGATGATAATATCGAGTGGTGGAAGTCCTAGAATTATTTCTAGGGCGGCTGTTGGGGTTGACTTCATACTTCCGGTGATTGAAACGCATGCAAGCCTTTGAAACTGTCGTAGTTTGTTTTTCACAGTAATGAGTTCGATCTTTGCCACCAAACCACTGCTCCATATGTTATTATAGGTCTGACCACCGCTGTGTACAACCATTTACACAGCTTTGGCTTGAGTCCCCATTTGGATCCAACAAGTTTCCTAGTTTGGTATAGGGATATTGTTGCTTTACTTAGGGTTTTCTCCACATGTTTAGACCAGCTTAGGCGGTGGTCTAGCCATATGCCGAGATACTTTACCTCATTTGTTAACTTTAAGGTTGTATTAAAAAGTTTAGGTAGCTTTAAATTACCTATCTTAGTCTTTTTGGTAAATAGAACCATTTCCGTTTTGGTTGGGTTCACTGACAATTCATGTTTGTGACACCATTCCTCTATGATGTTCAGTGCAAGTTGCATCCTTTCACATAAGGTATTTACAAACAGACCGCCAATGAGAATTGTAACGTCATCGGCGTAGGCTATTGTTGTAAAACCTTTATTATTTAGATCGCAAAGTAGATCATTCACAACTAAAACCCACAGCAATGGAGATAACACTCCACCCTGCGGACATCCCTTTGCTACTTTGCATCTTATTGTATTTGTTGAAGTAAAAGATACTGTTCTTGATTTAAGCATATTTGTTATCCAGGCACTGATGACCGGGTCTACATCATGATTTTTAAGATTATTACTTATGCTATTGAACATAGTTTTATCAAAAGCTCCTTCAATATCGATAAAAACTGCAAGGCAGGATTGTTGTAACAATATTGAATTTTCAATTTTGCTTACCACTGCGTGTAAGGCCGACTCTGTTGACTTACCCGGTTGGTATGCATGTTGGTTAGGATGGACAGGTTTCACGGAAAGTGCACCGTCACGTATATATCTGTCACACAGTCGTTCTAAAGTTTTTAGAAGAAATGATGACAGACTAATGGGTCTATAGGCTTTCGGAGAGGTGTAGTCATCTTTACCCGCTTTAGGCAAAAATACTACTTTCACCTCCCTCCATCCCTTAGGTATATACCCGAGGGCTATACAGGCTCTGAAGATACCTACTATCCGTGGTGAGATAATATCTACCTCCCACTGTAGGAGAGCCGGCACTATACCGTCTGCTCCCGGCGATTTGAAGGGAAGGAAAGAGGTGATAGCCCATCTTACTTTTTCTTCATTTATTACGGCGGCCGCAATAGATTCAGCGTAACTAGAAGAATTAATTATTGGTGACAGCTGATCTTGATCACACGACTCTTCTGCTAGCATTTCACAGCCAGGGAAGTGCGTGAGCAACAGGAGGCTGTTCCTTTCGGTTTCGTTTTTTGTGTAGGTACCATCTGGTTTTTTTAATGAATCTAGCTGATTTTGAGAGTCATTTGACATGCATTTTTTTACCCTCGCAGCTTTAGTTTCACTTTGAATTGACCCGCAAAAATTCCTCCAGGATTCCCTAGTTTTTGCTCTAGTCTCTTTTTTGAATTTATTTCTTGCTAATTGGAACGCTTTCCAATCTTCCACTTTTTTCGTATTTTTGGCGCGATTGAAAAGTTTTCTTACATTTGTTCTCATTTTCTCCAGTGAATTGCACCACCACTTGCGAGGTGACGCACTCACGGTCACTAAAGGACATGATTCTTCGTAGCTTTTAACGATAATGTTAGTAAATTCGTCAACAGCTTCGTCTATCAACTTATAGGTGTTTAAGTTATCATACGGCTGAGTGTCGCTCAGTCCCTTAAGTAAACGATCGTGAAACTCGACTCTGTTTGTTTTCCTCGGATTTCTATATTGCCTAGGTTTGGGTGTTATAGAGGTTAGCTTAAAAGATATCCATCTGTGATCCGCACAGGACACGTCTGGAAGCACCCTCCAGCCTACCACCATGTCCCTCGCCTGACTGTTAGTAATAGTGACATCTGGAATTGTTTGAGCACGAGCCGTGACAAACGTAGGCTCGGACCCTCTATTCAGAACACTTAGATTATTAGATAATAGGAACTCGAGTAAATCCCTACCCCTTTTATTAGTTTCCCTACAGCCCCATAGACTGCTATGCGCATTTGCATCGCAACCTATAATGAGTGGGATATTGTTTATCTTACATTCCGTGACCAGAGAGATAAGCTCGGGCGGGGGCATTGACCCGTCCCCAGGTAGGTATGCCGAGGCGATATACAACACCCGCCTCGCGTGCGACTCGTCCAATGCGAGTCCCACCACGGTTAAGTCCGGAGTGCAAAGATTTGTAATTTTATTAGCAGTGTAACATTTAGGTATAAGTATTAGACTTCTTATTTTACTACAATCTACAGTGGAGAAAGAGTTACAATAAAAAGTATTACCTTGATGAAGTTCGAGCGGCTTACCCCTCCTAAGTAAAGGCTCCGTGACCAGCGCAATGGTGGTCGGGTTTTCTTCTAGTTTACGTCGCAGAGCCGCGGCCCCAGTGTACGAATGTTGAATATTCGCTTGTATCACTTTAATCGACGTCATTTTTGTTTTATTGTTTTTTTTTTTTTTTTTTTTTAATAGATGTAATATTATATATTATAAATATATTTAATATTATATGTGTAAATGTGTACACTGACTAAAGTACTGATGTGCGACCAATATAATATTATGGTGAATCGCGATAAAAATACATAGTGTTAGGTACATAGTTAGTGACATTTAATTATCTACTTGAAGCGTAGCGTAGTACGGAAGCATAGAGTCAAAAAGGCACCAGCTCAGAATGTGCTGTAGACAATTACCACATCGGTGGTTTTCATCTTCCCATAGGTGCTGGAAGAACCACTGATCTGACAGATGTTTGTTACTGTCCAGCGGCTGCCGTCGATAGACTCGTTTAATGCGTGTTCCTCCCATCACAGCGCCGGATTTATAGCGAATCGCGATATAGTGACGTTTATCTTCGTGGATAACCTCTGAAGCGACAGCAGAGCTCCAAAAAGTAATCAACTCAGCATGTGCTGTAGAGAATAAGGCCACTAACCTTCTTATACCCCTCCTCCGCCGGCGCCTCGTCCAGGTAGAGACAGGAGCGGCGGCGCACGTCCAGGCCCCTCACCGCCGCGCCCGCGCCTAACTCCGTCACGCTCAGCCTGCTCTTGCGGCAGGAGGCTCCAGCCGAGAGAGATACCGTACCATAGACACATTAGCCATTAACAATCTGTAAGTAGCGTTTCTTTCCTGTTATAAAAACAGTCAGATTCATACAAGTTACGCCCGATTTGACAAGTGAACGACGCTGCTAATAGATTGTTAATTGCTAAATACACCAGCTCAGCATGTGCTATGCATATAGACAGGTATAGATGCTGCAGCGAGTAACTACGAGGCTCCATTCGAGAGAGCCAGGTGTAGGTACTTACAGACCCATCTCTCTCTCTCTCTCTCTCTCAGCCTTCTGTAGTCCACTGTTGGACATATGCCTCTCCTAACGATCGCCACCCCAGACGGTTACCCGCCATCTGCATCCAGCGGCTTCCCGCTACCTTCCGCAGATCATCAGACCAACGGGTAGGTACTTACAGACCCATAGATATTAGATAATAGAATAGAAGCAACGCGGCACGGGTTTTGTTATCGACATCGTCGATAAACTCGTTTAATACGCATTCCTCCTTAATCCAATCACAGCGCCAGATTTATAGCGAATCGCGATATAGTGACGTTTATCTACGAGGATAACGAACCCCTGAAGCGGCAAAAAGGCGTCAGCTCAGCATGTGCCATAGACAATATTAATCACACCTTTACTTTCCAGCTGGCGGAGTAACCACTAACCTTCTTATACCCCTCCTCCCTTGGCGTCTCGTCCAGGTAGAGACAGCAGCGGCGGCGCACGTCCAGGCCCCTCACCGCCGCGCCCGCGCCCAGCTCCGTCATGCTGGCGTCACGCTCCGGCCGAGAGAGATACCGTACCACAGACACATTAGCAATTAACTATGCTTAAGCAGCATTGCTTTTCTGTTAAGAATCTGTCAGATCCAATAAGCGAGCGACGCTGCCTAAGGATGGTTAATTGCTAAAGGCACCAGCTCAGCATATTATGCAGGCACTTACACTCCCATAGATAATAGAATAGAAGCGACGCGGCGCGGCTTTGTTATCGCCGATGACAAACTCGTTTAATGCGTGTTCCTATAATCACGACGCCGGATTTATAGCGAATCGCAATATAGAGACGTTTAACTAAATGGATAATGAACCCGTGCAGCGGCAGAAGAGCGTGAAAAAGACACCAGCTTAATATGTGCTGCAGACAATAAGGCCACTAACCTTCTTATACCCCTCCTCTGCCGGCGCCTCGTCCAGGTAGAGACAGGAGCGGCGGCGCACGTCCAGGTCCCTCACCGCCGCGCCCGCGCCCAGCTCCGTCACGCTCAGCCTGATCTTCCTCTGCAGCGTCGCGTGGACGCGGACTGGGGGGGTCACGAAGTTGGCCACGTCGTAGGGGGAGTGGGTGGTTATCTGTGGTGTGGTTGGGTTGTGGTGATGGTGGGGTTTTTAAGGATTCATAGGTTTATATTATGTCCTTTACATATTATAAATGTGTTATCAGTGTTAATCCACGGGCAGTAGTCTCCAATCTACTTTTTATCGTATCGCTGACAAACAATCGGTGACAAAGCACTAAACCTGAGCTGAACTGGAGGTTTAAGGTTTGTCAACTCGGTAAAAGTGATTGTCCATAGGTTGTCCAGTAAGATTACTTGATGATACTGATGGCTCACGGTGGATGAGAGGAATAAAAGGTTCTTACAGTATACTGTGGACTAATTGCAATGAGTGGAAATGACTGAGCCCTTAGCAGGAATCGCTCTACAAGTTGTTAATCTCGTAGAAACTAACTAACAAACTGTAAACTCACATAGTAATCGTTGGTGACTTCTAGAACGATGTAGCAGTTGCCGGTGAAGGTGCAGGCTTGAGGGAAGTCCTTCGTCTCGTTCGCATCTATGGGCCTGGAAAGAGTTCATTCGTGAGAGAACTGAAGTATTAGATACAGCGGTATCTCTTAAAATCTGCAGGCTGATCAACCGATAATCGTGTTAGTTCCTGAAGTTGGCTGCGATCATTGAGTAATAATTGTCATGGTGAATCTAGTTACTAAAGTACGTTTACTAACAGTATACATACATAATTATACCTACTAACGTCTGTCTCCCTGAGGGATAGGCAGAGACTATGGATCCACGTGCCACGATCCTGACATACTTCTTTCGCTTCCTCCACATTTGTTGAGGACAGTAAGTGGACTGAGCGGTGAATAAAATACCGTTTCGATTTCACTCTCCTCAACAAGAGGAATTTATTTACACAATCACATACACGGTACACACAAAGGTTAACACACATAGAAACAGATAAAAGGTTCACTAAAGGACGGGTGTCCATATCACAGTTTATTCACTTTTAGTCACTGTTCACTATACTGGTGTCACGGGGAGGGCAGGATGCCGGCTCGACCCGTACCGTGGATTCGTGAGGGGCTGCGGGGAGCGGCGGTGGTTACCGGCTCGACCCGCAGCAGTGGCGTCGGGGCGACGGGCGTCGCGGTAGCAGCGACGGGCGTCGCTGCTGGGCCAGACGGGTGTCTGGGCGGTGGGCTGCGGGGAGCGGCGGTGGTTACCGGCTCGACCCGCAGCAGGCGTCACGGTGGAGGCGACGGGCGTCGCGGTAGCAGCGACGGGCGTCGCTGCTGGGCCAGACGGGTGTCTGGAGTAGGGCGTCGGGGCGACGTCGTGCGTGGCGTCGGGGTGACGTCACGCGTGGCACCGGGACGTCGAGCGTGGCGTCGTCGGGCCAGTTGGCGTCTGGACCAGCGGCTGCTGGCTCCAGCCCGCGCGAAGTCTGCTCCCTGGCTCGGACTTCGGCGGGGTGACTCAGGGAATCGAGGATTCGCCTTCGTCGGGGTTCCTTCCTTGCGGTCGGAGTCACGCAACCATGTGCGTAAAAGGGGAACCGGGGGTTCGACCCTTTTGGGTGCCTTCCTTTCGGTCGGCGGTGGTGAGCTTGCTAGCTTGCGCTGAGCAGAACTCCGAGTCGAAGCGAGGCTAAGACTGACAATACAGGGAAAAAGGGCCTGTATTTATACCTGAGACCAATAGGCCTCCATTGTTCTCGACTCGGGAGAGGCGCGCTCATTGGTCAAGCGCGCCGTGCGTGGGTGCGAGGGAGCGCTGTGCGTGCGAGCAGGATGGATAGCTCGCTGTCCGCAACAGTCTCCCCCCGGCGTATATGAAATGAGCCTTCTTTGGAGGACAGCGAGGAACTATTCGTCCGGATTGGACTCCTTGTCCAGGGTAGATGCTGTCTGCCGCATTCTTGGTGCGGCTGGGGGTGGTGTGGATAGCCCCTCTGGATTGACGACCGGTGTGGGCGTCAATGGGCTCGATGAAGCTTCCGCTTGTGGCTGGTTCCTCCTGAAGCGAGTAACGCAGCCGCGTCGGGGCCACCTCGGTGGCGGTCTCTGCACCATAGCTGGGCTGCTGGTTGCAGTCGGCGGAAGTTCAGGAATGGCTGCGGTTGCAGCGGAGACCCCGCGCTGGCTTAGAGCAGCGGGGTAGCATGACGGGGAGCCGCGCGCACTGATCGTCAGTGGCGCAGGCTTCGTAGACGTCGGCTCTGGAGTTGGCTCGGTCAAGCCAATGGAGACCCCGCGCTGTGTAAATGCAGCGGGGAAGTTGCGGCTCGGCGAAGGGCGGCGCGCAGGAAAGTTGCAGCACGGCAAAGGGCAGTGCGCATGGAGTGCCAGCGCAGCGGTCTTGCTGACAGGCCTCGGTGCTGGCTGGGGGCAGCCAGTGGAAGTCCCACACTGTACGGGGTGCACAGTGGGACGGTGCAGCAGGGTGCGGCGCTCAGCGGTTGCGAGCAGTGTGGTAACTGGCAGGGTGCCAGTTGGAGTCTCACGGCGCACGGGATGTGCGGCTGGACGGGTCTTGCGCGGCTGGGGGCGCTTAGGATGGGACGTTGGTGTCCCAGGTGATGGCTGTCTGTAGCCAGGAGAGTCCCCACGCTGTTTCATAGCGGTGGGGTGGCACGGCGGGGTGCGGTACCAAACGAGCACAATTGGTTTGCTCACAGGTGCTGACGGAGGGTAGTCAGCGGAGTCCCCGCGCTGTGAGGAAGCAGCGGGGTGATGCCACGTGGGGCGGCACGAAGGGTGTAGCGGTGCAGGCTTGCACGCTTTCTTCATGGAAGGCTGTTGATAGCCTGTGGGTCGTCTGGGTCCAGACTCGATGAAGCGGCCACCGGTGGAAGAGGGAGGGCTCCCCCCGTCGACGACTCGTGCAAAGGGTCGTCTTGACGTGGTGACGGCGAGGTTGCTCATGGAGGCAGCAGGGCGGCGCGTTCGGGAGCGCGCAGTGGGCCTCAGTACGGCTGGTGTCAGTGGGGCTGCTTGGATGCAGTCCTTGGAGACCCCGTGCTGTCTGTAAGCTACGGGGTGGCGGCGCGATGGCGATCGGCGCTCTGTGGTCATCAGCGGAGTAGGCTTACTTGCTGATCCTTTGGATGACTGGGAGTAGCCAGCAGGTCCGCTGGATGCGGACTCAGGGTTGTGGTCTCGGCGACCTCGGTGACCTCGGCGGCCTCGGCGGCCGGGGTGGTCTCGATCGGAGCTTGAGGGGAGGCTCCCCCCGTCGACGACTCGTGACACGGCGAGGGATCGTCGTGCGAGTTCTGCGGCGGAATGGTGCGGCAGAGTGGCAGACATAGGCTGGAGGTCTCCCGCCTTTGTCACTGCAGTGGAGAACCCGCGCTGTATGGTAGCAGCGGGTGGATGGTGGATGCACGTCGAAGGATGACGTGCGGTTGTAGTGGAGACCCCGCGCTGGCTCACAGCAGCGGGGAAACGGTTGCACGGTGAGGGGACGCGTGCGGTGAACACCAGCGTAGCAGGCTTGCTTGCTGGTGCAACTGGAATTTCTTGCGTGCGTCCGGTGGAGATCCCGCGCTGTGTAGCAGCGGGACGTTGCGGTCGACGGCGGCGCACTCGGGACGCCTGCGGCGCAGGGTCGGCATTGGAGTACCCGCGCTGTTTCGTAGCAGCGGGCTGGCGCTGCAGGGAGCAGCGCCAAGTGGGCATCAGCGGCGTAGTTGTATCCGCTGATGTAGCTGGAGTTGGCCTGGGGTGACCAGTGGAGTCCCCGCGCTGTTTCATAGCAGCGGGGCGGCGCGGCACGGAGCGACGGTCGTCGTGATTGTCAACGACGAGTGTCGGGCGCCGAGTAGGCTTCAGCAGCGTGGCTGTACCCGGTGATGTAGTTGGAGCTGGCCTGGGGTGGCCAGTGGGACCGCGTGTTGCGTGTCCAGGTTGGTAGCCACGACTCGACGAGGAGGGGCTCCCCCCGTCGTGGATCCACGTCTCGACGAGTGGACGTCTCGGGGCGGTCGTGGCTCGGCTGCTGGATGTAGCAGCGGGATGGTGCCGCGGGGTGCGGCCTTCATAGAACTTCAGTGAAGCGGGCTGCCTCACTGGTGTCGCAGGAGGTGACACTCTTGTGTCAGTGGAGGCCCCGCGCTGTCTGGAAGCAGCGGGGAAAAGGCAGCGTCTTGGGGAATGACGTGCAGCGGAGAGTAGCGGCGCGGTTCGGCTCGCTACTGTTGGTGGGGCCACGTCAGCGGAGGTCCCGCGCTCAGTGTCAGCAGCGGGAAGATGACGCAGCGGAATAACACACAACGGGGGAAGAAGGGCTCCCCCCGTAGGCAACTCACGTGGCTGCGCGGAGTCGTCTCGTGCTGTTGGCTGGACAGCTGGTAGCGGCACAGAGACGGAATCCGCGGGCTGCGGCAGGATTGCGGCAGCGGCGGGGGTGGACGGGGAAGTGGATGACTTCGTCCATTGGAAGGCAGCGTCGGTCTTGACGTGCATCTCATGTGTGTAGACGTCACGGCCAACATTGTGTGTGTCGGCATGGTATCGTGTGTCGGGTACTCGACACACGAGGACAGGAGTAGTAAGCTTAGCGTCGAGGCTTCGGCGCTCAGGATACGGTGCTGTCAGCGGTTGCTGACTCAGCAAGATGATCGTGGAATGGTCATCAGGCTGTAGGACGGTGATGTCCCACTCAGGAACAGCGCCAGTGTCTAGGCGCTCACCACGAGCGTCGAGGTTTCGGCGCTCGGGAAACGGTGGAGTCAGCGGACGCTGACTCAGCGAGACAGTCGTAGGTTGGCCATCCATCGGCGGGACGGGTGTGTCTCGCTCAGGTACATTGTCAGGGTTGACATGCACTTGGCGAGCGTCGGGGATTCGGTGCTCGGGAAACGGTGGAGTGGGCGGGACGGGTGTGTCCCACTCAGGAACAGCGGCGGCGTCGCGGCGCTCATAGTGAGCGTCAGCGTCACACCGTTGTTGGAAAATGGGCAGAGGTTGACTCACCGCATCGGTAGTAGTTGGGCCGTCATTTGGTTGGACGGCCGGGTCTCGTGCCTTGAGCGTGGCGTCAGGACTGACGACCTCAATGTATGTGTCATCATCACAGCCGTTGGAGTTGTGGCACACATACACTGGCACTTTTTCAGTTTCACTACACACACTATCACAGGTGGCGGTGTCGGCCCGGTCGGGCGGGTCTCTATCCAATAGAGACGGAACGGAATGGACAATAACACACTCATTGTCTGGCACTATGTCAACACTCGCAACACATTCATTGAACGACACTTTTATCACTGTAGCGGCGTTTATGGCTGAGTGTGAAGGGTACTCGTTCCAGGTAGTCAATGTGTGACTCACATGGTTGGCGGCGGTTTGGTCGTCGGCGGGCGGAACAGGTTTCAGGTAGTCTGGGCCTGCGGCGGTTCTACCGTCGGAGGGTAAAACCGGTTCCAGGTAGCCCGTGACTGTGCCGCGGCACACAGGTGACACATAGTCACTCACATGTTCACTTTCATAATCTTCATTATCACTGATATAGCAGTAAATTTCACTGTCACTACACTGACGAACAGGAGAGGAATGCCGTCGGTCGACGGTATGCACGTAACTGGGAACGTCACTTTGCTTACTTGGGAAGTCTGCTTCGTAGCAGATCTCGTGCTCGGTGTAGCGGGGCTGGGCCTCTAGCTCACTGCAGCGGAGCTGGGCTTCGTTTTCTCTCTGCCAACATGACAGTGTCTCTCGGGGCAGGGTGGTCTGCCCGCCATGGGACATAGGCGCCGGGATGGCGGCATGTGGATGAGCGTCGAGGCTTCGACGTTCGGAGAAAGATGAAGTCGGATGACTCATCGGTACGGCCGTGGCGTGGCCGTATATTGGTTCATCTTCGTAGGTTGACTCGCTTTCATAAGCAAGGCGGCGTTGCATGTGAGCCTCTTCTAGCTCGATCAACTGTTTGTTGATTCGCAACTTAGCTCGCGCAAGCTTGGCGAGCTGCTCTTCAGCCTTCAGCTGAACCTGGCGGATGCGCAGGGAAATCGAGGATCGCTCTGAGTCGGCGATGGAGGTCCCTCGCGGCTCCGTCTCGCGACCGACTACCATAGGGCGGTAGGTCGGCGCGTCAGACGGCCCGGCGAGGGGGAATGTAGCCGCGGGCGCGGCGGGGCGGCGCGTGCCGGATGGCAGTGCCGCGGATGCGGTGGCGCGGCGCGCGCTGGATAGCGGCGCCGCGGGAAACGGGATGGCTGACGGCGTGGAGCACGTCAGCAACATTGCACAACACTGGTATCACTGATCCGTTAGGAAACGGATCCGGCTCGAAGGACCAAACTGTTGAGGACAGTAAGTGGACTGAGCGGTGAATAAAATACCGTTTCGATTTCACTCTCCTCAACAAGAGGAATTTATTTACACAATCACATACACGGTACACACAAAGGTTAACACACATAGAAACAGATAAAAGGTTCACTAAAGGACGGGTGTCCATATCACAGTTTATTCACTTTTAGTCACTGTTCACTATACTGGTGTCACGGGGAGGGCAGGATGCCGGCTCGACCCGTACCGTGGATTCGTGAGGGGCTGCGGGGAGCGGCGGTGGTTACCGGCTCGACCCGCAGCAGTGGCGTCGGGGCGACGGGCGTCGCGGTAGCAGCGACGGGCGTCGCTGCTGGGCCAGACGGGTGTCTGGGCGGTGGGCTGCGGGGAGCGGCGGTGGTTACCGGCTCGACCCGCAGCAGGCGTCACGGTGGAGGCGACGGGCGTCGCGGTAGCAGCGACGGGCGTCGCTGCTGGGCCAGACGGGTGTCTGGAGTAGGGCGTCGGGGCGACGTCGTGCGTGGCGTCGGGGTGACGTCACGCGTGGCACCGGGACGTCGAGCGTGGCGTCGTCGGGCCAGTTGGCGTCTGGACCAGCGGCTGCTGGCTCCAGCCCGCGCGAAGTCTGCTCCCTGGCTCGGACTTCGGCGGGGTGACTCAGGGAATCGAGGATTCGCCTTCGTCGGGGTTCCTTCCTTGCGGTCGGAGTCACGCAACCATGTGCGTAAAAGGGGAACCGGGGGTTCGACCCTTTTGGGTGCCTTCCTTTCGGTCGGCGGTGGTGAGCTTGCTAGCTTGCGCTGAGCAGAACTCCGAGTCGAAGCGAGGCTAAGACTGACAATACAGGGAAAAAGGGCCTGTATTTATACCTGAGACCAATAGGCCTCCATTGTTCTCGACTCGGGAGAGGCGCGCTCATTGGTCAAGCGCGCCGTGCGTGGGTGCGAGGGAGCGCTGTGCGTGCGAGCAGGATGGATAGCTCGCTGTCCGCAACAACATTCATAAGTCTCTTCATACGAGTACACGCATGTCGGTTTCGGAAACTACTTATTTGGCTCTTCTGGTCGACAAACTTTCGGCTAGGATCTCACCTACCGACAAAACCATTCATCTCCGCGCAATAAATTCCCTTCACCAGTCTGCAGGCTGTTTTTAACAACATGCGGATTTTATCACGCTCACGGGATTGCACGCCATTTTCCCGCGTCTCGCTAGCATATTCCACGGGTCACAATGAATACTTGTATGATATAGACGCGTGCGTGATCAAATCCGCATGCTGTTAAAAACAGCCTATAAGTACCTGAGAGCTATATCAGCGATGGCGACAGAGTTGGTGACGTAGCAGGCGCCGGCCTCCGTCATGACGGGCGTCCAGCGCGACACGAAGCTGATGTTCCACCAGCTGGTCTTCACGTCCAGAGCAGGCATCACCTGGGAGAGGGAGTAGAGAGGGTGGACTGTTGACGATGATTAATGTAAGCATGCCGCAAGGTGGACGCAACGGACGTATCGCATTCAGTATTCTGTGTATAGAAATTCACACAAGTGTGCGTCCACTTCATCGGCATTGCCAAAGCCGTCGTGAAGTGTAGGTCCCAAACGGCTAAACTAATTGGGGATGAAATTTAGCTCAGAACACTCGGCGTAACATTATCGAAAAATATTCGTTATTCCATATTCGAAAAAACCTCAACGAAAATCGGTTCATCCGTTTGGGAGTCACGTTAAATTTGAAACACCCCTATTTTTCCCCGGTAGTAAAAAATACTTAGAAAAGACCTCACATCAACCACCAACTTGAACAGATCAACGTCCAAGCTCTTATCCTGGGCGTACTGCTGGTACACCGCCGCCCCGGTCAGGTTGGTGTTGGCGACGTCCCGGACGAATTGCTGGTAGTAGGCGTACTTCTCGTCTGACGGTCCCAGGTTCCATAGCGACTGGATCACGGATTGCACCTTGGCTGGGTCTGTTTTGTTCTGGATGCGGAACAGACAAAAGGTTATAGCCTCCTGACACCTGGCGTGCTATGAGTAGGACATTGAAAAAAATAATAATATATAGTTTAAAAATACCTATATTAAAAGTTTTATGGAGTATCCCTGTTACTCCTTTTAAGTTTTATAAAGTACTCGTACCTAAACCTATCCCTTAAACAATTTGTTCTATGACAAAGTGACAAAACAGTTCAGTAGTATTTTTTTTAATTTTTTTTTAAATTTAATAACAGTGGGTCCCTCTCGGGGTCAGGAGGATAGAAGAAAAAATCACAGTCATGTAAGTTTTTATCTGTAAATAACCGTTTTGCGAAGACAGCTATAGGTTTCAAAAAACAGGTAAAAGATCTTTCCTCCATCTTGCAATAGTACCTACCTATATTATATAAATCTATATAACTTTGATTACATTATGTATGTATGTATTTAAGTATTTATTATTAAACATGAATGTTTACTACACTTTGTACACCTTCCTCATTTATTCTTTAAGTCTCTCCTCCACCCAAAGGTTGCCTGGAAGAGATCGCTTTTAGCGATAAGGCCGCCTATTGCGTTATATTGTAATTGTTATTTGTGTAAATTATTTTTAAGTCAATAAAGTAGTATTCTATTCTATTCTATTCTAAGTTTTTCTGAAGAGAAAGGCAGCTGTGGATGATTTTTGAAAGTGATGGGTTTACGGTTTCCCTTGAGGAAGACCCTGTCCAGTAAAACGGGTTATGGATGGCTCTGATTTATAATCATGATTAGGGTCATTCCTATCGATCCTACCCTATCCTTTGAGCAGATGACAGAGTTACAGGTTCAGCTACTGTACCACCACCGACACATTAGCAATTAAACAATCCATAAGCAGCGTCGCTCACCTCGACAGATTGGAAAAGCTAGTAACGCTGCTTAAGCATTCTTTATTGCTATTGCTCGATGGTGGAACCCCACAGTCCAGCCACGTCCAACAGACTTGACAACTCACCCCGGCACAAGCGGTGATGGCCGGGAAAGCAAAGGTCCAGGACCTGAAGTCCTTCTCCACAGTCACCACGGTGGGGTTGTCGTTGTAGCGCTGCCACTGGCCCAGGGATATGTCCACGGCGCCCCAGATCGCCGCTGCCACTATGGCCATCCACAGGAACCTGTGGGATGATGTTTGGATAACGAGTGGTGATAGCTCTATTGGGAAAGCGCCCGCTTCTCACGCCAGAGAATCGAATCCCGGTGCTGAAATGTACCAATGAGTTCTTTGAATTTATACCGTCGCTCTTATGGTGAAGGAAAACATCGAGAGGAAACCTGCATTTCTTGATTTAGCACATGTAGATAATAAGTGAACCCACCAACCTGCAGTGGAAAAGCATGGTGGGAATTGGTCCAAGCTTAGGAAAGCAGTTTAGACCTTAGGGATATACACAACGGTTCAGGTACTTACACCCCCACAGAGAATAGAGTAGAATAGATAGGAAACTATTGCCAAACTATTTACCTCTCCGCCCAAACCCTGCCAGGCACGGCGATATGCCCGAAGCCGTGCATGCTGGTGTCCCGACAGAACTGCCGCAGACTGTGGACCACCCACTTGCCCCCTCTCTCGCATGATGACGAGGACTTGGTTGCAGGAGTGGAGGGTCTGGATCTCTTCGGAGCTTGGACAGAGATGAGTGTTAGTCGTGTTTAGGATGCGGTGGTCGGGTAAGCACGCTAGAGATGCGGGTTCGAATACCTGATATATTATGTACCAATGAGTTGTTTGAAATTTAAGTAAAATGTATACCATCGCTCTTACGGGGAAGGAAAACATCGTGAGGAAACCTATCTAGATACCTACGTGAACCCACCAACCCGCAGTGGACCAGTGTGGTTGAAAATGGTCCAAGCTTAGAAAGTTTAGTTTAGACCTTGAGGATATGCACAAAGGTTCCATTAGAGAGAGCCAGGTGCAGCAGGTACTAACACCACCATAGAAAATAGAATATAATAGAATTGTCTTCAGTATCGGCTAAAGTTTTAAAGACTTACCTTGACGATATTGATGATCATGTAGGGAAAACTGACTGGGATACATAGCGTCTACTAATATTTCACACCCATTGGTGCACACTGCATAATTCCATCAAATAATTAGCACTACGCCACTCTTAGATTAACAATATACAAACAAGATGGTGGTGTCACATACAAAAACAAAGCAAACACTTCTTAAGTTCAACTTTAGTAAAGTCATAAATTTTAATCTTCAGGATTAAGTACATGAATTAGTTTGATAACCAAATAAGAGTTGAGTGGTAGAAATGGGGTGTTATTAATTTTGTCGAGACGTTTATTTTGCACTAGCTGTTCCCGCGCGCTTCGCTTCGCCTTAAAAAGTTTTCCCGTGGGAATTCCGGGATAAAAAGTAGCCTATGTTCTTTCCCAGGGTCTAGACCGTATGTATACCAAATTTCATTCAAATCCGTTCAGTAGTTTTGGCGTGAAAGAGTAACAGACAGACAGACAGACAGACATACAGACACAGTTACTTTCGCATTTATAATATTAGTTAGGATTGACACTCCATCTAGTTTGTATTAAAATATCGTTAACTTAATGAAACGCCTTCATTATTAAAAAAATATTAATTAAAAAAGGAAGGTGGGTAGATACCTAATGCATTATTTTCCTCTGCATGCCAGTCCATAGGAGATAGGAATTTTATATTTTATTCTGATTTCGTGTCATTCATTAAACTAAATGGACTTTCATAGTAAATTGTGTTGTTGTATAAACTTCTATAATGGACAATAATTAAAAAGTAGGTAGGTACCTACCTATGCTACCATTATATGAGTAACGTGTAGGTAAAAAATCTAATGCAGGGTGTTAAAATGTCTACTTTTGATTATCAAATGGTCATAGTATTTTAGGGTATACGAGGTGGCTATGGGATCCATGGTAAATGAAGAATGCAGGTTTCTTGAGGCCAAACTATTTAATCAGATTCTACACATAGTAACCAATTTACATTTCGTGTGTGAACTAAGTGACGGGCGCGAGACGACTAGCGTCTGCGCATTGTTCGCTACTGGAAGTTACTAGAAAGCTTACATTGCAAAACGTGACTATAACATGTGTCGCTACATCACTTCCCCCGTTTTTCAAAATTTTTGTCAAAAATTTTCAAGTACAATACGTAATACCTATGTTACAAAAGCCTCTCTTACGGAGCTTTAAACTTGAAACATACAATATCAAACAAAACAGAAATCACAAAATTACATTTCAATACTGATAGAAAATTAACAAATCAAACTTATAAATCACACAATAAACCACTCGGTATAACTACGTAGCACTTTGTTCACTCGCGACGCGCTTATCACATTCCGCTGACCGTGCAAGATGAACGCTGCTACCTCGGTTCTGCGAATCCGACTGCGTGTGTGATTAAACCATGTGAATTTCCGATCTAAAAATAGCTTCTTTCTTAGCACTTCTCATCCATCCTGGCGGGAACTTCCTTGAGGACCCTCGAGTGAGCCTCCGCGTGGGTGACCAGTCCACTATGCTCCAGCTCGGCAGCCTCGCAGCGAGGAAAACAATACAAAAACTCGCATACTCCAGAAGCGCAGATTACCGCCCGTTGACCTTCCGTCGTGAACGCGCAATCGTACCTTCTATGTGTTCCGCTCGTCCAGGTGCTGACTTGAGATGCTTCGATACGCTAATTTCTTCTTCGTTGCGTAACCAAAATGTCTGAAGGGGTGATGCACTTCCAGTAGATGATTTTCTTGATGTTTGCGCCTGTTACCCCATGACCCTGCTGGGGGAGCCGTCTCGTCCACGCCGTTCCATGCTGCGCCGCGTCATCGCCGTCCTGACTCCATAATTTCTTCCGAAGGTTGCGTGTCCAGTTTGTCGGAGGTCACCAATGTAGGATTACATGTCGGGTGACTATGGGATCCATGGTAAATGAAGAATGCAGGTTTCTTGAGGCCAAACTATTTAATCAGATTCTACACATAGTAACCAATTTGCATTTCGTGTGTGAACTAAGTGACGGGCGCGAGACGACTGGTGTCTGCGCATTGAACAAGTTACCAAAAGGCTTACAATGCAAAACGTGACTATAACATGTGTCGCTACAGTATGATCATGATACTGAACATAATAAGTAGGCCGGGGACAAAAGTAACAGCGGGTCGAAAGTAACAAAGACTCTGTAGACTTCCCCAATAGCCGAAACGTCGCTCGTGACAGCTGGTTGACAGCTTGCACTGCCCCCCCGCGCATGCTATCATTTTCCGCGCCCGAGCCTTGGTGCAATATTGTGTTAGTGAGCATTTCGTGTTTTTACGCACCAAAAGTAAGTTTTTTGGTGTTTATTCATTTAGTGTTTACGTAGAATTAAGATGCCAAGAATCATATGACTATTTGCTCATTGATTCATTATAAGATTGTCTGTAGCATGTTATAAATTGTTTTCGAATAACACGTGCTGTTTTAAAGTTATGTCGAATGATATTTCAAAAATGGGGATGGGTACAAAAGTAACAGCTCGCGGCAGGACAAAAGTAACATGTTACATTGGTAAGTTTGCTATGTCACATTGTAAATTTTTATTTTTTGTTGTTTTGATTAGATATTTGTGCCATAATATTGTATATTATAGCACAAATAAAACAACTTCTTATCAGTTAGTCAGTTTAAATGATGGATCTCATTTAAAGTTTATCTTAAGAAGTTTTTTTTAGTTTTGTCAATAAGTTATAAGTTTTTTTTAGTTTTGATAGTTTTTTAAGAAGTTTTCTTAACTAAATAATTTGATTGATTTTTTTGGGTGAATTTCCCGCAGCCAAAAATTGCGTGGCATCAATGAAATCGGTACTAAAAAACCAAGTTATAATTTTCTTATATTTTTTTCCGGTTAAGTGAAATAGTTATCTATGTGTAGCACTAAATATTTTATTAATAGGATTAAAGGATATTTTTAAAAAAAATATTAAACCTCCAAATCTTTCATTGCCGTGTCTGTCCCCACGTCACCACGTTTTGTATTATTCTTCATTGATGAAAAAATATTGAGTATTGATAGTTAAACTTAGTTTCATTTGATACATTAATAGTTAAAGTATTGTCACGTAATACATTTATTGGAATATATAAAGAATATAACGAACGGTAAGTGAAAATTCATGTGTCCCAGAACTTCTGTTCATCGCCGTGTCCTAAACATGATCAAGGATATTGTTTTATCTATGAACTTGGGTGCCCCCTTCAGTGCGCTAATCGTTTCTTACAATTGTCGCCTAACTGCTCGACGTGGAAGGAGGTACATCGGTGCCCGCGTTTTTGCGCTATAGTGAAAATCAGTAAAAATTTCGGGGACTGGACATTTTTTCTTTCATTGCCGTGGATAGATATAACTTCTATAAAATTAAGTTTGTCTTCTAGAGTAAGCATTCAAAAGAAAGCTTTTTGAAAATATTTAACTTATAAAGTGTTTATTTCTTCGAATAGTTAATACTTTTTTAATTATTTATATTTAATGGCTTGGTTTTCATCGCCATGCTTTCATTTCCGTGGCTTCCGTGGCCAATATTTGCTACGGCAATGAAAAAAAAGCCACGGCAATGAAAAAAATTTCATTGCCATGTCCTGTAAAATAATTTGTATTCATTGCCGTGGTTAGGTTATTCATTTCCGTGGCCAGGTTATTCATTTCCGTGACTTATGTTTTCATCGCCGTGGTATGTATGATTAGGCAAAGTAACATATCTTTACCATCTTTTACCTGTAATACAGGTAATACCGATCAGTGACATATTACCTACAGGACTAGTCAAATTACCTCTTTTTGCAGTGCGTTAAGACGGGTGCGTATCGAGATGTATATAAACGAAATATATAATATTACATTAATAATAACAATCGAATCAATTATAATGAACGTTATGTATAAATAAGATCGGTGGTAGCTCAGTCGGGTAAGCGCCCGCTTCCCACGCCAGTGATGCGGGTGCGAATTCCGGCGCTGACATGTACCAATGTGTTCCTTTGAATTTAAATACAATGTATACCATCGCTTTTACGGTGAAGGAAAACATCGTGACGAATCCTGCATATCTACCTATAGATTTAGCACATCTAGATAATATGTGAACCCAGCCACCCCCTGTGGACTAGCGTGGTGGGAAATTATCCAAGCTTAGAAAGGCAGCTTAGACCTTGGAATAGAATATTCACATTGCACAAAGGTCCCATTCGAGAGAGCCAGATGCAGGTACTTACACCTCCTACAGATAGTAGAATAGAATATAATAGAACATACATATCTGCAGGAACTCAGCTGGATGCTAAGTGGCCTTAATGCTGCTTGCACCGTGTAGGCCTCCGTATGTACTTGGGCAAGACAAAAGTCATGTAGAATGTTCACATAAAACCGGAGCCGGTGATCGTTCGTGAGACAACTATCGAAGTTGTGCAATAATTGACTGGTAGAAAATGCTTCTAGCATTAAGTCCACCTCATTGTACATATTTACTTCTGTATATTGTGCAATAAAAGTATAAATAAATAAATAAATAAAAATAATATGACTACCGGAGGCAGACTATTCGGCTAGGCAGAAGCAACTTCGACAAGGAGGCTGAAAGGCGCATCCAACAGTCTTCAACCATCGCGCCCTGCCAGTTATGAAATATGGTGCAGAGACGTGGACACTGATGGTGGGACTGGTCCACCGATTTAAAGTCACTCAGCGTGCTATGGAGAGAGCTATGCTTAGGGATTCTCTTATGGATGGTATCAGAAAAGAGGTTATACGTCAGAGGACTAAGGTTACCAACATAGCTGTCAAAATATGCAAGCCTAGGCAGGTAGCCGTTAGTGGCTGGATTCGGAAGACCGAGGACCGAGTGTTGTGGCGCTCCTTGGGAGAGGCCTATGTCCAGCATTGGATGATTATAGGCTGATGATGATAACATGTACATTTCATATTATTATACCAATTAAAATATACTATGATTTAGCATAAAGTTCATAAAATATTCTATCATATCACATAATCTGTGTTAAATTACACAACACCATCAAAACCTCTAGCACCACAACCTAAAGATAGGTGCGATGACGAGAAAAGCGAGGAGGAGCGGTTAAGTGCACATGTTCATCAAAAGCGAAGCGGGGCTACATGGGGAGACGCTCTATGTTTAGGTTTTGGTGCAAGGAGTTTTGAGTGCGTTATTATTATTGGCGCTATGTAGGGGGACGCTTAGCTGACCAACATGTGCACCTAACCGCACCTATCTTTATATTTTGGTGCTAGGTGTTTTGCCGGTGTTGTGTAATTCTGCACAGATTATGTCATATTATAGTATATTTTATGAATTTTACATAAAATGAACAGTATAAAAATTGGATATTATACCTTATGAAAATATAGATGTTATAGGTAAGGTTTATGATCAAAGTTTGTGAACGTTATTAGTGTGAAATGAAACATTTTCTTTCATACGTCGCAATACGGACCCCACAATGCTACTTAGAGAATTCCATACTATATTCTTATTTTTTATACATACTGTCGTTCTTTCTTTCGTTCCAATATCTATCCAAATATTTCTGCCATACATACCTGTCTAAGTTTGCGTTTCCCTCACAGTCTTTTTAAAAAAATGCAGTGCATTGATTCTTTTATTTCCATTGTATACAGTTATTTCATTGCCGTGGAAGTTTGTTTCATTGCCGTGGGCCTTTGTTTCATTGCCGTGGACGCTTGTTTCATTGCCGTGAACGCATGTTTCATCGCCGTGGCGTGAAATTTTTAATCATCCGTATCTCGTTCAGTTTTTAACTTATCTGCTACCCATTTAGTAAGAACACTAACATGAACAAAAACTTTAATAAAAGCGTTTTTCTAATATAAAAAACCTTAAGATAAAAAAGTCCACGGAAATGAAGATTTTTTAGGACTTGTTGAAATCCACCCTTTTGTTCTTTATTTTGAATCGTATTTATAACATTGGGTAGAATTTATGGGTTGTTACTTTCGACCCATGCCTTGTTACTTTCGCCCTGCCCATGGGGTCGAAAGTAACGATTTCCCTTTTTTTTGAGGCTTTAGAAATGCTAAAATTCGGGATGCATTAAGTAAAGTAATAAAGGATATTTGTAGACTATAAACGAAAGTTTTATGTGACTATATTTATTTTATCGTAAATGTTATAAATAACGAGAAATCAGACAGAAACTACAAACTGTTACTTTTGTCCCCAGTCTCCCCTACTTATTAAAAACAAAACTTATTTTATTTTCTTTAAGCTTTATGAGTTATGAGTTATTGTTAACATCTATTTAGCGACAATGTACGATATTTGATTGCTGACATTCCTTCTAGCCTTGATGGTGCGGTACTGATGTCGGTTCTCCAATATCCTGGTGAGCTGGTCGATGCGTAGCGATTCGTATGATGGTATCGGCATTTGCACGACATTTTCCTAGAATAAAAATTATCAATTAATTACTAATTGCCTACTAGGGATAAAGGAAGAGTAATAGTATAAATTCCGCCCTAATAGCGTTCACCTATCGGTGTCGTACTATCTGATCTGACCAAACAGATTTCCATAAATGTATGGAGAAAAGGTGGCAATGCCGATGAAATTGACACACTTGTGTGAATTTCTATACAAAAATACTGAATGATTTTTCGCAAAACTATTATACTTAGGTAAGTAGGTACATAATAATGCTACGACATTCGTCTAGTGCTAAAATTATTACTGAATTTCCTAGCTTTACTTACAGTTTTGGACGTCGCGACGACATTCGAGCGTGTTGGTTTGAAACACAGTGTGCTGAATCTCTCCAATATGAAGTAGAATATCTCTATGAAACTCAGGAAGCTCGCCCCAAGAAACAGACCTGCTGCGCCGCCGAAACTCACTGAAAATATAATAATTAAGTAAGTAACTAAGTACGTTGGTAATTAATTAATTTTAATTCATTAATAAGGAGTAATTTTATTTTGACCAATTTACGGTGCGGCCGGCGTCACACGACATGACTGCTGTTTTATCCGACATTCAACTCTAAAATATCCATAACTTTTTAACGGCTGAACAGATTTTCATGAAACTATGGCTAAAGACACTCGGAGTAACATTAGTTACAACCCAAAAAACAAAACAAAAAATCGGTTCCGCCATTTAAAAGCTACGCTACCAGAGACAGATACACCGACACACAGCCACATCAACCTTACAACACCCCTCTTTTCCATCAGTGGTTAAAAACCCGCATCTTACCGACAAGATCCTGGAAGTGGAAGACGATCTCCCGGGTGTAGCGCGTGCGCGGCGCCTGCACTGTGAGCCGCACGTCGCCGTACAGCGCCGGCTGCCCCTTCGTCCTGCAAGCACAGGTTGACTGGGAGACATCGCTCTGAGAGATAAGACAGCCGCACAGGTTCACTGGGAGAAGCGACGTCACGCAAGCCGTGGTTCGACATGCGCTCCGAAGCTTCAGAAAAACCAAACTGCAGCGCTAACCACAACTCCATCATTTAGATAAAGTGACCCGTCTCTAGTACGGGTTTTGAAATTTATAATAACGAAAAAAATTAAAAATATACGTTTTTTTAAAAGTCATCTGTATAAAAGCGGAATCTAAGGTAACGGGTCCATATTCCGAGGTAAATAACAACATTTGAAAGTAAGTAAGAAAAATAAGCATTTGTAACCATCAATATTGATGTGAAATATTGTCTTCTGTAAGAATATACGTTAAATTTTATATTTCTTAACACAGATTCATTGATAACACATTAATTATACTTAAAAAAATATAATTTATTACACATGTCGATTTGCCCTTATACCGAGGTAGGATTATGGTTTCTTCCATATACCGAGGTAGCCTGTTCCATATTCCGAGTTAGTCCTGTGAGTGGCTCCATGAGTGTGGCCATGAACATAAGGAAATTACAATCTAAAATATCGATATACTTTTTTAACCCTAAAGTACTCCAAATAAATTTAATTATTCTAAATAGTAGTTGAAAATAATGAAAAGAATTAAATACTCTCCATTTATATTGGTTTTCGTGATAATTTCTATTATTTATGTAACATTTTCATAATTCATTATTGCAACTGGTAACATTGGCTAGAAAAAATATTCATAATGCTTCTATGCTTCTATGATGTTCTATGGACTTTTCCAAGCGATTAAAAAAAAAATAGAGTAGAGATGGGGTAAATTGATGAAATAGTGACAGTAATCGAATATAATCGATTATTGAACTCGAATGATTTAAACATTTTTTACTATAGTTTTTATCTAAGTAAGGTCTAAAATTTTTCCACGATATTTTATGTTCTTACTTAAATGTTTAAAAGTTGATGATACGTAATAAAAGTAGATGTGTAAGGGATGAGGAAAAGTATCGAATACTTACAAAAGCCAAATACCTTATCAGTACTAATTTCCGATGAGTACCTAATGTATTTACCATAAACGAATATGATTATAATAAAAGTATCTACCCAGGAATCGATCCAGCATCGATTATTTTTTCATTTAAGCATAGGTCGGAAGCATGGAACATTGCACTAGGTACATCTCTATGGCGCATGCGCGCTGGACTGGAGGCGCGCCGGCGCCATGTTCAATTTTCCGCCGAAAAGTTTGCCGCTATTCTTTGAAAGTATTTTTGTTAAGTCTTTACATTAGAAAACAAACATCTTTTATTAAATTATTATGTTTGTATTTGCAATATGCAATTGGAAAATCGATAAGGTAAGCTTGTGTGCGAATTATTTTAGGAAATTACGTAAAATGGAAATATTTTTATGTTTTTATCAGTAATTTGGCATCAGTTTAGTTACTAACCTAGGTTTTTGTTCTAGCGTTTTCGTTTCTAAACTCACTAAGTTTTGTGAAAATGGGTACCAACTTATAAGGATAAGCTTAATTCTGTCAACTATCCATACAATTTACCTACTTACTTTATTTTTCAGTGACAACAACAAGAAAATGAAAAAATCAACCAGACCCCTAAACCAAACATGAAATGCAGTATACAGGACATTCATTTATCTGGGAATTCTGGGATAACAATATTACAACGGCCATCAGACCTCGAAGTAGAAGGATAATGGAAATAAAATACAGAAATGAAATTAGGCAATTGTGTATATAAGTGTTATAAAAACTCCACGGTCGTGTGTGTTATTTTATTCACCCAAATAAAGTTTTACGTCTACAAATTTCTTTCTTCTTTTATAAAGAGTAATAAGTAGGTAGTATCTAGTAGTAGTTTCGTAAAGTCAGGCATATCTATCCACACCCCTTTTATATTTAGGAAGAAAGTCGCTAATTCATCTTGATTTTATGGTTTGATGACGGCATCGGATGACACTGCGAAGGTGTGATGTAGTCATATTCCGATTTCCGAGGTACCTACCTATGTAAAATGTCATACTCCATATTAGGGGTTCAGCAAGTATTTTAATAATCCATATTCCGAGTTATCAAATTATCGATTTAGAAACAACATAGATTTGTTACTCAAATCATACATAAAATATTGGTTAAATTATGTATCACTTACGTTAATAGCGATGAAATAACACTGTTTTTTATCATTTCAAATATACATACTAAGTAAAGGTTTTCTATGTAACCATGATTTTTGGGTCAACAATTATCGTGTCATATTAAGATTCCTAGAGGATATTTTGTACCGCCGAATTAGGTTATAAGCTTGTCACGTTCATCATTATTATTATGTAATCAAGCATATACTTCAAATGTTATTATTTGTAAAGTTATAAGCTAAAAATCATGACATAGTATTTTTCCTTATACCGAGGGTAACTCGGAGTTAGGTACAACGTATAAAAATCAGGCCCTTATACCGAGGTATTTTGTTTTTGAGTTTAAAGGGGTTAAATTAGTTTAAAAAGAGTTAAAATTTAAATTTAATGTAAGTATAAGAATATAATAAACTAAATATAAACTATTTACAAAGTTGAACGTCGTATAAATATTAAAAAACACAATTATTAAATATGGCTGGCCTTACGTAAGCCGGGTCGCGTTTGTATGAAAAACATGGCGGCGTCGCCCTCACGGCACATTACATGAGTTTTTAGTAATTTTAGGCAATTTTAAACATATTTACTACATCAAGTAGTTTCAGTTAAAGATAATGAACGATTAAATGTAATTTTAGAGTATCCAAACCTATTAAAATGAGTAATAATCATGAAAATAAATATAACTCGAAATAAGGACGCCATTTTGAATACCGCGATATATGGACCCGTTACCTTATTAAAAGTCTAACGATAGATTCCGCTAGAGGCACCAATTTGTATTCGAGAAAACGTGTTAGAGTCGTAGAGGTCTTCAGTTTTATCCCCTCAGTCACCTCTTTTGGCTTAGTATAAGTACCAATTTTCAACAGCCTGTATACTGTGCCACTCGGGCACGAATTTAAAGCTTTATTCACACTAGTAAAGCAACAAAACACTCCTTACCAGAACTTATTATCCACCAGCAGCTCGTTAAACACGGCGTTGAGGCACGGCAGCGGGCAGGCGCACGCGGGGTTCACCAGCGCGCCGGCGGAGCGCGCCAGGCACGCCATGCCCGCCGCCGAGCACGCCGCCCCTTCTGCCAGACACACACGTCACTAATCTCTCGAATCAGAAACTGGGACTGCCTTACGGAGAAGAATAGACAGCTTTTACTGTGCAGAATGGTCCTTCAAGCCGGATTTTTCCGTCAATATTGCATTCTGACGCGTTATTGACTACTTTACATCAATCAGCAGCTAACACAATCTTTCATACTGATGGACATAGGCCACCCATTGCCCATGCCCGCGTTTATACAAACATGACACTATAAATAATTATGTATAAATATGAAATAGGGCACCTAGGTACTTTTAAAATTAGGCCAGCATGGGTAACCCCGACGGTACCTGTACCTACATTCGAGTAAAATATGGGGTTGATACGGTTCATAGTAAGTATTCCAGATTGGTTAATCAAAAACATACCTTCATAGAAGTAGTAATAAGGCTTGCATTTGCACAACTTCATGGCCAGTCGGTACCGGCAGGTGCGACGACACATGTTTGAGCTGTACACCTGGACAGATACATCCCTTTATTATAAAACGTAGACTAAAGGTTATAACGGTTATAGTCCAATACTTTAATATAAATCAGTAGTCTGATCCCGGGTTTAAACCAGAACCATCTTTAGTCTACGTTTTATAATAGTGGGGAAATGGTTAAACTCCCGACAAGTTTTTATGTAACTAGCTACTGCCCGCCTCATTTGTCATTGCCCTCCTCCGTCCCTTTCGTCGATTACCCTCCTTCCCCCGTGGCACGGGTTTGTTATTGACGTCGATAAAATTATTCAATGCACGCGTATCACTAATCAAGCGCCTTACTTATGGCGAATCGACATACAGTAATGTTTATCTACGTCGATAACGAACTCGTGAGGAACAGTCCCCTGGTTCCTTTCAATCCCTTCCTCTCCTTTCCATTCATTTATGAGTCTAAAATTTAGAAGAATCGGTTCATATTGTTTTTTCAGTAAAGAAGTCCAAAATCTTACATACATATTTATTAATTATTGCGAAACCTGCTTATTATCCTCCGTGGGCTCGTCAATATACAGGCACGCGCGTCTCCGCACGCTCAGGTCCTGGACTCCAGCCCCGCACACAGCCTCCGTGACGCTCAGCAGCATCTTCATCTTGAGGGTCGGGAACACGGGGGTGGGCTTCGTCAGAATGTCCGCCACGTCGAACGGGGAGTGGATGTTGAACTGATGGGGTGACCATGAATGATTAGCTTTATGTGTGGTAAGTTCTGGCTGTAACAGGGTTGTGCCACTGCTAAGCTATCAAGCTAGTTTTTTGTGGATTTTACAGAAGATATATATTATGACAGGCGGGCGAAGCTGCTAATGGATTTTTATTGCTAATAATCTCCTAATAATTAATAATGTGTCAGTGTACGGTATAGTGCCACAAACTTATCTGTTCCGGTGACAGCTTACGTAAATGTGTAATATTTCTTCATTCTATAAGATTTTAAGTTTGCCAGTAGTGGTAATTCGCTCTTGTGGTTTTAATTAACCCATCTAATCTATATTAATATATAATTCATTAGTAAATAATGAGATATGGATCAATTTAGTTCGCTCTCACCGGAACAGATAAGTTTGTGGCACTGTACGTCGCTGGACAGTTGTGGGGGTTTTAAATGAGTGGATTTCATGACTTAGCAGCGGCAGCGATGTTATTTATAGCAAGAACTTCTAGCCGCACCTTTGTGCATATCCCCAATGTCTAAACTGCCTCCCTAAGCTTGGATCATTTCCCACAACGCTGGTTCACTGCGCACCACTCAGAGACCGTTTCACCGAATAAGACTTTATTTCACCGATTAAGATTTATTACATTGGAATAAGGGTCGTTTTTTTTTGTCAGATGTTTTATTTCATGAAATTTTGCAACACCTAGAGTTACCCATACTACCTATATATATATGCTAAAAGTTAAAGATTATCACTCACGTCGTGCCGCGCCGAGATCTCGAAGCCGCCGTAGCAGTCATCGTCGTATTTGCACGTGAAAGGGTAGTCCTTTGTTTCGTTCTTGTCAATTTTACTGTGAAAATGTAAACAACCAGAGCTAAAGCTATCTTAAGTTCCAAATGGGTATCGTGTATTACCTATAGTACCAAACGGATTGACATAAATTTATGGAGAAACGGCGTCAAAAATGCCGATGAAGTGGACACGTTGTGTGAATTTCTATACAAAGAATAGGTACTGAATGCGATGCCCGTTCCGTACGAATGCCGTTAGGTGGATGGGTGGATGCTAACCTTATACCCATCAACATTCATCAGTTTATCGTATGGAACCAGTTCAGAAACTCTGACTCTGTAGACGGCCGAAGGGGTGTAACGTTTTACCATGTACAAGTTGTCTCGCCTTCTTTCAAGCAATGGCAGATGACAGCCTGAAAGTCTGCTGATGATAGAATACCTGATCGCGATGTCAGCGATGGCTAGCGAGTTGATTACGTAGGGAGGAGCCTATGTCCAGCAGTGGACGATGACGGCCTGTGGGGTTACCACCACCGAACATAAGCAATTAAAACCGCTCACTTGAAGAATCTGACGAAATACTATTGATCAGGCGGAAATATGTTTGACAGCATAATTGATTGTTTATTGTTTCGGTGATGGTACGGTAGCTGATGATGATAGAATACCTGAGAGCGATGTCAGCAATGGCTACCGAGTTGGTTGCGTAGCAGGGCCCGGCCTCCGTCATGACCGGCGTCCACTTGGCGCTGCGCCCACTCAGGGCTGAGGACCAGGTGGTCTTCATGTTCAGGGGGGGCATTACCTGACGAAATATTCAAAACTGCACTTAAAGATATATTTAATACCTATGTAGAGAGTGGAATCTGAGGAACTCGCGAAAAAATAACAGCTGTTCCATCTTTTTAGCGTATCGGTGATGGCGAAAGGTCGCCACTAGCCAGTCATTTACTATCAGGTCAGTTGTGACTGCTCAAGATGTAAGTGGGTATCTAGGTATAAGTACAATAATTAAGCTAGAAATTGATAGGTCTCTCTAGAAGGCTCTTTTGCACTTATTCAGCTGTAGAATGGTTCATATGCAGATTTCATTCCTTTCTTGCATCTCAACATGGTATTTCAAACTCACATCCACAGCCAACTTGAACAAATCCACGTCCAGAGTCTTGTCTTCTGCGTACTTCTGGAAGACCTCGATGTGCGTCAGGTTGGAGTTGACCACTTCGACCACGAAGCGGTGGTAGTAGGCGTACTGCTCGTCTTCAGGCTCCAGGTTCCAGAGCGACTTGATGGCAGATTGCACCTTCGCTGGGTCGGTTTTGTTCTGGAAAGAGCACTTAAAGGTTTATTTTATTTATTTATTTGGCTACCAAAACGGTTTACAGACAAATTTATAAGATAATTATGTAGGTAGTAGTTATGTACTGGCCTGTAGACCAAAGTACGAAAGCACGTATATAATAAAAAATAAATGTTCTAGATCTAAACGGTAACAGTTTTATGAATTATTCTTATTCTAAAAATAGCGTCTAGCAGTGGACTGCTATAGGGTGATGACGATGATGATGATGATGCAGGTAAAGATAAGGTAGCGACCACCTATCTATTTGGTGCGATGCGTTCTATCGAATAATTCGCAAATGGATAAATCGCACCAATGCCAATGAAGTGGACGCACTTGTGTGAATTTCTATACAAAGAATGTGATCCACTGCGTGCGATGCTGAAAGGTGAACGCTTAGGTACTTTTAGTAGAATTTAAAAACCGGCCAAGTGCGAGTCGGGCTCGCGCACAAAGGGTTCCGTAGCAGCAAATATAATAAACTTTAAATCAACCTATCTCAAAAACTATAAGAGATACTTTGATCAAACCAAAAATCGTTGAAAGAGTTAATTAGCATGCATCACCTCTATTTTTTTTAGAATTTTATACCCCGTAGTTATAAAAATAGAGGGGGGGGGGACATACTTTTTACGACTTTGAGAGCTGATATCTCAAAAACCGTTCACTTTAAGAAAAATGTTTTTTAGAAAACTTTATATCATTTTAAAAGACCTTTCCATTGATACCCCACACGGGTATGTACATCGAAAAAAAAAATTTCATCCCTCAGTTACATGTATGGGGGGCCCCACCCCCAATTCTTTTTTTTACTATTTAGTGTCATATTTTTGTAGCGGTTCATACAACACATATTCCCATCAAATTTCATCACTGTAGTACTTATAGTTTCCGAGTAAATCGGCTGTGACAGACGGACAGACGGACAGACGGACAGACGGACATGACGAAACTATAAGGGTTCCGTTTTTGCCATTTTGGCTACGGAACCCTAAAAACCGTGGCGTAAACGAGTTCTCGAGTGGATTGGTATCCAGAGAACAGAGAAAATGTATTGTGGGAGCTGTGTGGCTGTATAAGGCTGGATAAGGGGGGTGAAGGATAATAGAATAAGAGCATAAACGTGGGTCCAGGGGGTGGGGGAAGGGATAGAAAGCTCTCTCACCCCCACACAGACAGTGACGGCTGGGAAGGCGAAGGTCCACGAGCGGAAGTCCTTCTCCACGGTGACCACGGTGGGGTTGTCGCGGTACCGCAGCCACTGGCCCAGAGAGATGTCCACGGCGCCCCAGGTAGCTCCGGCCACTATGGCTATCCAGAGGATCCTGTAGGGGTTCATCGTCATAATCATAACTCATCACGTCTCCACTGCAGGGGTACCGGCCTCCTTCCAATGAAGGAGGGGTTTAGGCCTAGTCCACCACACGGGCCCAATGCGGATTGGTGGGCCCTGTGGGTTAGTATAAATTGAGCTCTATACAAAACAACAGCGAAGGGTTTCTTGCAACATAGCGGTACGATAGATGATGGAACTCCACTGAGTACTGCTTATTATGACGTTCAGATTTTTGATGCAATATTTTGCTCCCATCTTGCTAATAGTGGTTATAATGTCGGGTGATGGAAGCATGAGGTCCACCAAACCGCACCAGACCTAAAACTCTTCTTTCATTGAAAGGAGACCCGTGTCTGTGGTTGTGATGACTAGGGAGGCCGACAAATAGGAATGGGTAAATAGCCAAGCTGTATTCATTACTTGCACGAGTGTCACCTAACCATGACGACAGCATACCGTTCAAGCCACATCCTCCCTGGAGCAGCAATGTGATTAAACCCATGGATGCTGGTGTACTGGCAGAACTGCCTCGAGGTTTTGAACACCCAGCGGCCAAACCGCACGAAAACAGAGACGTCTTTGATAGCATCTTGTGATGTCTTTTGTTTTTGCACAGATTTAAAGACGGCATTTTCGCGAGGATACAACATATTATACTAGGATAGGTTTATCAGCTTTAGAATAACTGTATACCAGGAAGTTCAACTATGTTGATGGGTAGCTAAACTATTCCTAAGTAAGTATAAACTGTGTTTAAGTATTATGGAATTATTCATTAAATAACACTATCGACATTATCTAGGTACCTACTGGGTATTATGAATAATAATTAAAATCTATGCATGCAACATCATAGCGATTACATTAATGGTGTTTTCGTGTAGTTATTGATGATGATATACTTATTACTTAGGTCGTTTTGCTCGTCAAATATTATGCTGTTATCGAAATTTTGGGAGATTTTTAAAGGAACTTCAACCACTATCTAAGTTTTTCTCTATGTACTACCTACATACTATAACTACAGTACTTGTCATAATTTTTGAGTCATTTCAGTCATACTCTTAGCTAGACTATTCATCATTGTTGAAAAATCTAAGTAAGTAATAGTTATACCTACAATATTCGTATAGTTAAAGAGAGACATAGTTAGTCAAGACGGAAGTTTATCATATTCGAGAAGCCGACTCATAGCGATTCGTTGAATAATCACCATTAGTAACTATCTACCTACCTATGTAACTTTAGTGAATGACTACCTTCAGCAATGATGACCTGTCTAGCAGTATGAATGATTGCAACATGACTAACACGACTCAATAAAATATTTGCAAGTTATAGGTAAGTTTAGTGCTAAAATTATTTATTTAACATTGACATCCGCCATAAACTTACGTTTATCTTGTTCAAATATTGTACCAATCAATAAGTATCACCCTTTCTCAGTATCATTATCTACTGATAAAGTGGGTGATATCAGCTTTTGCAGTCATGCCTACGCTAATTTGCCTGGGCGTAAAGGTGAATTTCCAATGGCACAGTCTGTGATTATCTGCTTTAGATTTCATGGTGGTAACGGCATAGCTAAAAATATGAACGACCGATTTAATAAAGTCTGAAATAGTTTCAGTAAAATGACCGTTGCTCGTTAGATTAGACCGTACCAGCCAACTATGGCCAAATCATGTCCTCTGATGTATGTAGTATGTAATGTAAGTAAGTACCTAGATAGTTCTTTGTGGGATAGGTTTTGTTGTAGGGTAAGTATATCGTCTACATCCAAAAGCCAAGAACCAAAACATCGGTTTTTAAACAATAATTATCTGCTCCAGCCCTAGACCAACACGGTGTGAACTTCACCATTTTAGTCATAAGTAGTCATAACATAGGTTCTCTATCACTCCACCGTTCGGTCGTTTCAAATACTTAATACAAATAAATCGGACCCAGGACGGTCCCTTGCGGCACGCCGGTACAGTACGCGCTCTTTATCACTTTATCAACGTTATCTTTGCCTGTATCATACATTTTATACCGTGAATTTCGAAACTAGATAAGATACGCATACAATATAACTATAACATTATTCAAAATAATCTTTAGGTAGTGGCCGGCGAAGTCGAACGCTTTTTATTATTTATTTGGTTTAGATTTTTTAGTGTTTTTTGTGTGGTTATTTTGTATATGAGTATTTAAGTGTGAATTGTGCCAAAATGGGTCTTGGATTTGCATTGACCTTTATGTTCGTTTGTAGTTTAGTAGCCGGTCAAGATTTATGTAAGTAAAACTTAAATCCTAATTAATAACTAGATATTTAACTACTTACCTATTTCGGATTAGTTTACTAAGTTGATCTTAATTTGATCATAGAGTTTGTAAAAATCTAGGTAATCGAAGACAAATTCATTATTTAGAGCTAGTCTATCTAGTATTGATGGCTATTATCGATTTGTAGGATTGTGTAATGATTCGATGATGATTCATAGTCGTTGCTAACGGCTGAAGGCTAAAACCGCGCCCATTAAGTAGAGATGCCTGAACAGTTTATGAAATTGAGCTTTGACCAGATAAATGCATTTCAGTTTCTCGTTCATTGTTTTTGTCTGATCGGTTCTTAAGAATTATAGGTGCATACATAATGTAAAGGTACTTATCTATTTATTTCACCGTAATAATTACTATTATCATGGGTAGTGTGTTGAGAGTCGTGGTGGCATGGCGTAAAGGATAAGGATTAGCTAGTTAAGTATTTTTTATACTTTGCATGCAGCTAAGTACCTACTGCATATACAATGTGTCGTTTTTCGAACCAGACAAAGTTTAAGGGGGGTCGCGTAAATGGCCGCCATTTCTAGAATATTGAAATTTGACCCCACATATGGGGGTGTTTCGATGAAATCACTCGTAGAATACACCCTTAAAGTTTGTAAAATAACATAATACACACTGAAATAAGTTAGTACGTAGGTGTACATACTACATAGTGTGATGACTAAGAATAATTTAAATAAATGCAACTTCTTTGGTCTTCTACATAACCTTGGTTCCCTAAACTGATATGATAAGACGTCATAAATAACTTTGAAATTTGAGACGTGTCTCCAAATCGGCTCCTTATCTTCATAATCTTGACCGTCTTTGGTTAATCTAACAAATACTACACAGGGATAAGTACTTACAACATGCGTCAAAGAAACATTGAAATTAAATTTACTTATCTTAGTTATTTGAATTGCATGGAGTAGCATTTTATTTATTTTAGAAAATAACATAGTTAAGTAACTACTTATTTCATATAACGATGCATCGGTGAAACATGATAGACAGACCCTCAGACACGTAAAACTTGGAACAACCCTCTTTTTTCATCGGCGGTTAAAACAGTAGGACCCAGCGCGCCAGTAAGTAACTAAAGAAATCTAGACTAGTACTTAGTAAGTGAATTGTCCTTATTTTACTATCATCGTGGAAAATATGCAACAATAGTAGACTACATAAAAACCACTTCAACTGGTAATGTAAACTATAACGTAGGTATCCGTGACCACTTGAATCGAACTTATCATAAAACCTCCATACGAGGCTAATATTATTAATTGATTAAGTACCTAAATACTAGCTACTACTACACTACTAGCTTAGATCTCACGGTGTCTAACCCAACCCAAGGAGCACCCCACTTGTTAAATAACTACACTCACGAGCGATTAAAAAGACTAGCTCTGCAATTTTGAAGAACATAAATTAACAGCGCATCAGAAAATCACAAACTATTCTATTCTATTCTCTGGTGGGGGTGTAAGTACCTGCACCTGGCTCTCTCGAGTGGAACCTTTGTGCATATCCCCAAGGTCTAAACTGCCTTCCTAAGCTTGGACCATTTCCCACCACGCTGGTCCATTGCGGGTTGGTGGGTTCACATATCTAGATGTGCTAAATCACAAACTAAAACTGAAATATTTTAATCAAATTCATAGGTAGGTACAGTCCAACTATAAAGTCCTGACATTAAAGAGTGCGATTTTGCAAACTCTTTTTATCATTATCAGTTATTACTTACATTTACATAAGTACATATAAAAATAAAATACCGTTTGGCAATGGCTTTTTAACGGATTGGCCTTTGATAAATATACTTAATTACATCAATTATATACGGTCTGTAACAATTAATTATTAGGATCCACTTCCGTTTTCAGGACTTTATAGTTTTACTGTATGTAAGTTTTAAAATTTAGGGTGATTAATTTGTCGTGGACATTTTGTAAGTGAAACTTTTTCATTGCCCGTGAAGTGTGAGATGTTATTTCCTTGAGTCAATACTTACCTATAGGGTTCTCAAAATTACCTATCTGGTAGGTATAGCCATCGATTCAGTTTCCGGAGTTTCTGGGTCACGCTGTAGATAAGCAATATTATAACTATGACATCATAGTTAGATGTTTTATAAGTTGGTAGATAAAAAAGTAAGGTTGTAAGTACCTACTTATTACATAAATATGCAGTTATTTCATAAAAACCCACGTTGTAGAAGCCTACTTTTAGATGATACTTGTACATAGTTTGTTATGTAATATGTAAGTAGGTATGAATAGGGAAGGGACCTATGTGAACGGTAAACTGTTTAACCAACTTTGTAAAAAGGAGATGGTTCTTCGACTGTACCGTATGTTCTTTTTTGTAGTCTAGATGTATGTTGTTCAACAATATTTCCGCCATTTATGGACCGATTTTGGAAATAATTTTTTTCCACACGACTGCTCCACCAATGTTCAAGCTTTGGACTTGAAGTCATCTTCTCTAATTTATGTTTTAGACAAAGTATGCATCCCTGACACAAAGCCGACCGTCTGTCGGAGCGTTGACAAGGATGGAAAGGTCCTCTGTACAAGTGTCGCTTCAAGGTAAGTTAATCATGCCACATTCATAAAGTCTGTTAAAAACGTGATAGAGACGATCGTCCGATTAGAGGAGCTAGAAGATATCTGTGTTTTCTGGCCAAGAATCTGTACAGGGGGTCACTCTACAGGGTGTAGCAAAAAGGGTATACTAAGCCGAAAGGGGGTGACTCAGGGGATCATTCTGAACAACTTTTGTTGTACGAGTTTTGAACTTTGTTGGTCTCGTGACTTTATTACTATGGAGAACATAAGTAGGATGGAGAACGTATTTTTTTCGCGAATTTCTAAAACTCGTAGAACAAAAGTTGTTCAGAATTACCCCCTGAGTCATCCCCTTTCGGCTTAGTAACTATAGCCTCGTTTGCAACAACCTTTATACGACGAAAAACGAAGTTTCGGAGCGCGGGCCACGACTCTATCTTTTTGTAACATGACGATTGCAAGTCAGAGCTCTCGTTCGTTCGCTTTTCGTAAGAAGGTATAGAGTAAACCTCAAAATATTTTATGAATCATCATCCATAAAACGTGGTTCTTAAGCTTGAAGCGGGGTGGCTGAGCAGTCAAATAGACAAAAGTCCATTAATATGTGCCTCCTTAACCTACTCCAGAGGACAGCCGCCGCTTAACGGGTTTATTATCGACCTCGACAAACGTCACTATATCGCGATTCGCCATAAATACGGTGCTATGATTGGTGGAACGCGCATTAAACGAGTTTATCGACGTTGATAACGAACCCTACACGGGTTTCCAGGGTGGACTGTGCCCTGAAGCTGGCGCGGGGGGAGGCAGACATCGGGGTGTTCTCTGAAGAGGAGCTGCTTCTGCTGGGTCAGCAGCAGCCGAATGACCACAGGATCGTGGCCACCATCAAGGATTTGAACAGACAAGGTGAGTAAAATTTTATAGTTAGACCAAATGTGGCTACCTACGAGTTGGGACGACGTCTTTTGCGCCCTATATTCGGTAGAAGGGCAATATGAAACCAATGTAGAAATTCCTGCCTTAATTTTGATTCTTTGTGGTTCCCAGAGTAGACTTGATAATAATATGTTATAACGTTTATAAAGTTATGGAGTCAACACAAAAACACACACACACTCACGCCTTGTACTACTGTACTCCCTTGCGGGGTAGGCAGAGGTGCATTGCTGCACCCACTTTTGGCCAGTGTTATGTTTAGTCCCAATGTAATAGGGGGCGAGCCTATTGCCATTTTACGGGCACATCCAAGACCCGAGAACAAATATCTGTGTTTATACAAATATCTGCCCCAGCCGGGAATCGAACCCGGGACCTTCGGCTCAGTAGTCAGGGTCACTAACCACTACGCCATTCGGCCGTCAAGTTATGGAGTCATAATCTACTTATCTAGACAAAAGTGACTCAATATTGATTTCCGGCTTGTAGCGTCGCCAATAACTTTTTTTTATCTCTTCCAGATCCCTACGCCTTCGAGGGTGTGGCTGTGGTGCCGTCAGTGTTCACTGGGGGGCTGGAGGGGCTCCGCAACGGGAACTACTGTCACCCTGGCCTGGACGAGACCGAGCTGCGCTGGTCACCCAGAGTCTTGAGGACTTTGGAGCAGAAGGTGAAATTAATGGCCCTATTAAGCCTCTCTCTCTATATTTGTAAATAAGTTATGGCAGGACCACCTGTCCATAGGAAACTCGCTGACAGCCGAGGGTATACGAAACTGGAAGTACTTGCCTTCTACGCTTGTCACCCAGGGTTTTGAGGACTTTGGAGGTGACATACCCCTAATATGGATACTTCATGTCTGGTGTAAATAGGTTATGACAGCAGGAAAGTCAGTCAACGTAGAAAAATATCTGGCGGCCGAGGGTATGCGCCACTGGAAGTACTAGTTGACTATCTTCTGGAAAAGTTTATGCTTTCATACAGGACTTTAGTAAGAAAATAAGAGAGACTGTCTGTAAGATCTAAATGCCTACATGAACGTTGCTGGTTTCAGTATTTTTAGACTTATGAATTTGTATCTTTAAATGTTACCAAGATGACTATTATGGTTACCTCAAATCCAATCCAAGTCCAGAAGTTATTGTAAATAAAAAAGTTAGGTCACAATATTCTCAAAATTTATAAAAATACCTTATTCCATCCAGGTGGTCCGCACTGACCGCTGTCCAGACGTGGACACTAACGGCAAGACAGCCGCCGAGATAGAAATCGCTCAGCTCAGCCAGTTCTTCTCTGCAGCCTGCAGGCCAGGACCCTGGAGCCCGAGTTCCACTATCGATGCCAACTTGAGTAAGTCATAAACTCAACGATGAAACATTAAGAAGTTATTCAGGCCCTTGAATGTCCCAGGCCCAGGACTCATGAAGATCCGTAACTAATATGCCACTTTTAAGACGCTTTTTCTATGTAATTTAAGTAATTCGGCACCCTCGAAATCATTAAATTTGAGGTAGGTAACTGAAAAACAGCAGTAAACACCCACGCTGTGTTGCATCACCCTTTTAGGCCGCTTCAACACACAGTCTTACTTATATCCAGAGATCTTATATCATAGTGATTTGTTGTGTGTGTAAGAATGTGCAGCAATTAAACGTTTTATCTTCTATCATTTTCTCCCCAGAACGTGACAACGCCAAGCTCTGCTCCCTCTGCGGGTCAGACCCGGCCTCCTCCACCTGCGCCGGGTACACATACGACATGGGCGTCCAGCTGTCAGGAGTCAACAACAACAACCGCCACATCCAGAGCCTGGAGTGTCTGACGAGGAACGCGGGGACGGCCACAGTCGCGTTTGTTGCGTGGCAACACGTGCGCGAGTATTTCACGGTGAGTGTCACTGAATTTTATTAAGTATAGGTACTTTAAATATTTATAAAGATTCGTGGTTAGATGAGATTGCTGACTGAAAAGGGACCCCATTTTTTGCTCTAGTAATAACTCACATCTTTATGTCGGAAAGCAGGTCACATCTATCGGAAAGACCATATTTTTTGTCACGAATTCCCGTAAGTTGTTCAGAATTGCCACAAGTACATACCATTTCCTCCTTCCTTGATAAGGTACACGCTAGAGGCAATAGGAAAATGTTTTGTTAGTTAAGTATATCTTCATCAAAAAACATCAGTCTAACGAGAAGATCTGGATCTGGAGAGATCACAGGTAACCAACCTTTTTTGTAAAATCTATTAATATTTAACGTTATCCTTCAGACCCGTCGTCCGGAGCTGATGACCAGCTACTCGGTGCTCTGCGAGGACGGCACCACCAAGACCCTCACCAACGAGGCTCTGCTCGCCCCAGCCTCCCCCTGCTCCATGGTCAAGCAGCCCTACGGAGCTATTGTTGCTAACTCGTGAGTACTTCTTTAGAACTTTATTATTTCTGAGACTGTAGTTAATTGATCAATGATTTTTTGTTTAGATTACCTAATTAGTACCTACCTACGCCTGTTGACACTTGTCTTCAAATGGATGATTCTATAGCGGATACGTATTTTAAGAAGTGGGAATTTGATTAAGTCAATTTTTACTACACATCATCAAAATCGATTAAGCTATCAGGCATAAGGAGGTTCGTATAGGTTACCAATAAATTTATAATTTTTCTATTCCACCAGGGCACGTGCTGCAGCCGTGTCGAAGGAGCTGCAGGCATGGTGGCCGAACGGTGCCAGCCCCGGCGGGAACAACTGGCAAGCCATCCTGTTCGACGAGCTCGTCGGAGGCCCGGCCGCCAGAGCCGTCTTCGACGCTGACATGCCCACTCCTGCTAACTACACTTCTGGTGAGCACGTGGTTGTAGACCCAGAGTAGGTGTTAGGGAACTTAATGAGGTGATGTAGACATGGTGTCAACCACGCATTGGCAGAAAGGCGCTGCTTTTGTAAACTTACTTACGTGCCCTTACAATATACCTAAAAATCCGATAAATCTAGACAATATTTGTAAGAATTATTTAAAGCACCGATTGTGAATGTAGGTACCTACTCCAAATACAATCAAAACTAGTTTTTTGAAATTAAAAATCTTTCCAACAGTGCGCGGTGTTGGAGACTACGACGCGACTACCTCCTGCATGCCAGCCCGCCGTTGGTGCTCGACCTCTGACCACGAATACACCAAGTGCCTGTGGACCCGCCGCGCTGCCTACACCCTTGGTCTGGAGCCAGTCATCACGTGCCAGCAGAGGCACAACGTCTTTCAGTGCTTAGAAGACATTAGGGACTCCAAGGCTGATTTTATCTCTGTGGATTCTAACTACGGTTACATCGCTAGACAGTAAGTTTATCTTGATGATGTGATCTTTAATGATGATGACTGTGATAATAAGTCTTTAAAATGTTATAATGCGTGTGATATTTAAAATCTAACTTTTTCCTTTCTGCCCACAGACACTACTCCCTGAGTCCGGTAAAGCTGCTGCAGAACTCCCGCAACATGCCCAACTCCATGACTCGCATCACGGCGCTGGTGAAGGAAACCTCGGCCCAGTCTGACGTCACTAGGTTCGAGAACCTTCGTGGAAAGAAAGCGTGCTTCCCTGAGTTTGGTGGCATTGGTAAGATTTTATTTTACTATCATTAGTGGTACCTGTCTGTTGTCGAAGAATATAGTGTAAAATTATTTTAAAAACGTCTAATTAATTATTATTATTATTATTTTCCAGCCTACGTGACCTTCGTCCGTACTGCCCACGAGCGCGGCATCATCAGCGCTTCAGAGTGTGACTACGCCAAGTCTGTTGGAGAGTTCTTCGATGGAGCCTGCGCTCCTGGAGCCATTGACGCTGCTCACGCCATCAACAAGGATTCCGTAAGGCTTACAACATTCATAATTACTATAGTTATAGCCTAATCGAAGCCAAATGTATATCATAGCATAAGACTTCTAGCTTCTGTTTAAGTTCTTCGGTGACTACATGGATATTTCCAACTAGATAATCAACTTTGATAGTGAAATCCTCTCAGATTAAGGTGTGTGGTTTTGCCCCACTGGGGGCCATAACCATAACCAAGGAAACCAAAAAGATGACCAAGAAGATGATTTGTTAAGGTCATCATTACAAGGAAATCTAACTACAAATCTTTTTCAGGGCTTCGATGCGACCACCCTCTGCTCAGTCTGCAAGCCACAGCCGTCCAGCATCATGGTCGTCAACCAGACCACGTGCGCGTGGGACTACACCAACCAGTACTTCGGTACCAACGGCACCCTCGCCTGCCTCGCTGACCCCGCCACCCACGTCGCTTTCTTGGAGACGCAGAATATTTCTGGTAAGGATCTAGGCCAAGAGGTTGTGTAATAGCTGTTAAATGATTAGGTACCAGAATCCACGCAATATCTTTTGGTATCCAACCAACCAATTTAATTTCCTAAGCCCATAAGCTCCTACTAAGAGGGATGCCCTGAAAACTTAGCTACCGTAGGTAAGTACCTACTGCCAGTTTCAATAACTCTAACTACCGATGACTGGTAGTTACTTTCATACGATTTCGACAGGTTGTCACTTTCAATTGTTATTGAAACTGGCAGTAACAAAATAATACACAACACAAGCAGCATTGCTCGATCGCCAGCTCATAATCAACCTTCTTCCTCATCAGCTGACCTCCGCGCGCTGAACCTGCAAGAGAGCCAGTTCCGAGTGCTCTGCCGCAACAACACCCTGGCGGCATACACCGGCATCAATGTTGACGACAACTGCCTGCTCGCGCTGCTGGTCGACGAAGAGGTCTTGGCAAGAAGGTTAGTGGGGTTGACATCATCATTCTTCATAGAATGTTGGGGGAAAACGCTAGTAGAGCTATATTATATAGTTAATCTAGAGCTGTGGCTGTGGTGAAAAGAATTAGCTAACTACTCAGATTAGTGTCAGTTATTTAGGTGCAGCCCAGAGTGCAATAGACGTATTATGTATTTTATAAGGTACAACTTTTAATACGGACGGACATCGTGCTTAAAAAAAATATGCACTGACCATCTTTTCCCATCCAACTTATACTCGCGCAAAAAAATATGTTGTATTAATTGCTTGTAGGTACTGCCAAAGTACCTATGCTCCGTTTTAAAAATATAGGAAAACTAAATTAAAGCTGAATCTTTTGCCTTCAGGAACGACCCTCAATTCAACAGCCTGACCACCCTTCTAGAGCTTCTGGACAAATTCTTCGGCTACAACGCAGCAGTCTCCAACCAGCTCATCAACTTGGAGATCTTCTCTCCCTTCGACGGAGTCAACGACCTTCTCTTCAAGGATTCCGCTATAGGATTGACAGAGCCTTCAGCCACCACTACTCATGAGCCTGCGAAGAATTACTTCGAGCTGTTCCAGCATTTGGAGTCCTGCACGGGAGGCGCTCCAGGCTTGGCCAGCAAAAAGGGTGTCTGGTCTATCTTGACTCTGATCATGGCTACTTTCGTTGCCGGGCTTATGATGTAGGTTAAAGCTATTTTGGAGTCCTGAATTGGTCTTGTAGAGGTAAGAAGTAGAAGTAAGAAGATATTTTTATTACTTAAGCATGTAAGTACCTAGTTCCAGTTTGGTTAATACCTACATAACTACTTAATTTTGCATAAAACTATCCTAATTTCAAATAGGTACCTATGAACGTATCAACCTAAATTTCAGTGAAGAATTAGCCCAGTTTAATTTTGTTTTGTACATCGTTTCTTCTCGGTCTTTTAGACGTAGAAATTAAGTTAGGGTAACGTAACGTACCTTGGGACGCTTGTACCTCGGGACATTGATTGTATTTTAAAAACCGGCTAAATAAACACATTAAAATTCTACCCTAGGTATAGTATTTTACTCGATTGGCAAAACTAGTGAGTCTCGTGATCATACCAGCATCGAGTGTGTGTTGAAGACAATATGAAGTTTTTTGGAGTCAAAAGTAGCTTTTGTATAGTTTTTTGTGTTGTTTTATCTCATTGAGGCATGCTCAAAATAAAGACATGGATGTCACGTATAACTTTTCAGTTATTTAATTTTATGACATGGCAATTATCTGAAAGATTCCTATTAATTAAAAATAAAGATATTTAAATTTTGGTTAAATATTGCTTTTTTGTACCTTGGGACACGATTAAATTTGTACCTTGGGACACTGTTTCCTATGGCTTTGTACTATGGAAAATGCAAACATCTAAATAACGCCTTATATCTCTGTTCTTATTAGTGCCAGAGTGAAACTAGACAGAAGAGAGATGCAGTAAATCAATAAGAACAGAGATATAAGGCGTTATTTAGAAGTTTGCATTTTCCATAGTACAAAGCTATAGGAAACAGTGTCCCAAGGTACACACGTGTAACGTACCTTGGGTCAAAACAAGCCTTTTTACTTTTATCTTAATTTAATAAAATCTGGCCACACTAAAGCTTTAGCACAAATACTAGTGATAATAGATTATATATCCTACCGAATATAGAAAATTTCACATTAATATCTTAGTTGTACGCTGCGATAGCTTCATTCAAAGTTGGGGTAGTCGAAAATGTCCCTAGGTACGTTACGTTACCCTACTTGTGTTTATTTTGTGTTTTTGGACTACAATGTAAAATGCGATGTGAATTTTGAAATAAAACTTACAACTTTATTGTGTTGTGTTTATTGTGTATCTTCTCAACAGTCTATGTACCTATGTGATCTATCTACAAATTATAGGCATCAAAATCTATAGCTGAAACGACACTGGGCACAAATATATGGAAGCTGGGACCATCACAAATAGATATGAGTGATACTCGTACGTCGTTGAAAAGGTATTTTTTTGCAGAATATGAATAACGGAAGCGCTATTCCTGATTTACTGTCCAATTAGAATAATCGTACCTTGAAAGTTTTAATATTTTATTTCTGTAATTTTAATGTTTTTGTTATTTTTTCACATTTATTTTTAATTTTTATAACAAAATGATCATCATTGATTATAATATTATATTTGTTTATTATCTCAGTAAATAAAACCAGTTGAAAGTAATTTCTTCCATCTTAATAATACGTGTGTACGTGTATTACGCCTCAACTGTCATCAGGAGAGAGAGTGCAATGCCATAGAAAAATACTTCCTTCCGACGAATATATTTCAAAATGGACAACTTATACGGATTTGTCGTCATAATATTTTTTGTTCACTTGAAAAGAGCTATCCAACGATGTATGACTAATCTTTATTGGACATAGGTCCTAAAACGCCCAGTGTCCTTAGTCGGAAGGGGAGTAAAGTTGACCGGAAACGAATACCATTTAATTCTTCCCGCCAAATTCTCAACCATAGATCTTTGAAGTAGGTGTCCAACAAGGACTTTTGGTGTCTAACTGTCCATAAAAAGGAAGTTCTTCCCAAGGAATAGTTAGGTAGGTAAGGTTAGGTAATTAGGTACCTGCTCATCTAATTTCCTGCGGACTTGCGTGTCACGTCAGTCTCACATTCTAAAACGTAAACAACGATATTGCCCATGTTTGAACTCCTTAAGTGGACGAAATGTGTTCGTGGGCGGGAATCCATCCATGTTTTTAGCAAGGAACATATGTACTGGTTACATACCTACTTGCCACGTTCTCACCGACACGCTAGGAAAAAAAAATCCTTGTTATTCTTCTGAGAATTATTGTAATATAGTATTCTGTGTACCATATGTGAGACAGAGAAAAAGGACTGACACGAGCGAGAGCGAGACGTCAAACTGTCAAAAAAGATGGCGTCTTCGTGAGTTGATCGAGTTGTCCTTTTCGCACTGTAAATTTTTTCGTGCATTCGTACTTTCTTTGTCTAATTATCTAGTAATTTGTTTACTAAAAACATCGTAAAACTTTGTCTACATTTCGTACACACGGTGAGGGGAAGGCGTACGCTTGCAAAGTGATTAAATAGTGAAACAATGCGGCCTTCTGGGCGAGGCGTCTATGTTTACTGTGCCACCGTATCCACGGCTGTATCACCATAAAACTATTTCCAGCACCCCCTGATGCCCTCTTCGCACCCCAATTAACCCTCTAACCGCAAAAATGGACAAAAAAAACAAGAAGAAAACCGTGATCAAGCGGAAAAGCGACGAGGCGGCCGAGTCGGAAAAGAGACAAAAAATTATGGTCAACCGCGCGAAAGTTGAAGAGGAAAAAGATAAGGTTGAGGTTGTGGGCCAAGTGGTGGAGGTGCCGGCGGAGCAGAGCCAGCAGGTGGTGCACACGGGGCAGCTTGTCGAGGGGAACTTCGAGCAGCCAGTCTTCGTCAACATGAAAGGGGAACCGGTCCAGCTAGGCCCCAACACAGTGATTCTGTATGAGCAGAGTGGCAACCCGTCCAACTTTGCCTTTGGGGGGATGTGGACGATGGATTCGTCAGGCCGGATTGTGATGGCCGAGACTATTTATGATGTGAAGGGAGAGCCCGAGGAGGAAGGCAGCACTTTTGTGCAGAACACTGCGGAAGTTAGTAATGTAAGTACAATTTATACTAGAACTGTAGGCTTAAGTTGTGAAAGTTATATCAACTTTCACAACTTAAGCTTTTATATAAAGAACCTGCCTGTTGAATACAGCTACAGAAACAGCATATAATAGGATAGGCTACATGCCACGAGATATAAACGCATCGACTGTTCCTTACCAAACTATGCAGAACAAATGCAGGCCAAAGAGCACCCTTGTGGAGATTGATGCACAGTTACAATAATTTGTTCCTGAAGTAGACATATTTACCTTGTCTGCAGCTAGATATAGAACCTCATGTCTCAATATTATATGTGATCTAAGTGTGTGTACATAGTTATTTATTTGTTATTTATTTTTTTTGTATATGGGCACATGTTTGTACACAAGTGTGTTGTGTTAATTATAAGTAATACCTAGGTATAGCCAAACCAGGAATATAAAAACCCTATATTAAGGGTGCTACATTCGCTTTGAGGACTGCAACACTAAGTATAGTCATACCAATGTGAATTGGCCATGCTCAAATTTATAAGTGTCATTTTTTTGTTATTTATTTTGAAAAGAGTGTCAGTAGCTCAGTGAGAGGATATAATACAATATATTATATCCTATTGGTTCTTTGGAACTTAAGTAACATGTGTACTAACAGTCTTATGGTGTGGTGTGAAGGAAAACATCGTGAGAAAACCCACATTTAGAGTACAGTTGTGTAGGTATTTACCTTGTTGTGTAGGTACTCATTAACGGCAATTTGAAAATAGAGAAATTGTCCTGAAGGCATATTTCCTGAATGGTTTTAGGCATTCAAAAGACAAGAGTTAGTGGGTTAATATTTTCCATCCTCACAGGAATTCGAGATAAACTACACATATAGCCTCGTAAAGGTTTGCATGCAGAACTATGTAATATGTATGAATATGTGGGTGTAATCAGTCAAAATCAGAACCTAAATATTCAACTGATTCATATATGTTATGGTCAGATTGTGCCAATTTTTTTATTTTAATTTGTGTTTCTTCGGCGTATGAAATACAGAGGATGTCTTTCATATATGTTATGGTCAGATTGTGCCAATTTTTTTATTTTAATTTGTGTTTCTTCGGCGTATGAAATACAGAGGATGTCTTTCCTTTTCTGCATATTGTTTTCGGAAGAGCTAGATATACTTACCTTAAAAACATTAAGTAGTTGATAAAAACTACAGTAATAGCTTACAAATTTGCCAAATTCATTTGCTCTGACTATACTATTTACCTACCAGTCATTTTGAAAATAGTATCAGTTATGTTATCAAGTGGAAATAAGTCCAATCCCTCGGAATTTTTCTCTGACAAATACTTGTGTATGTGGTAAATTAGTTTCCTTTCACGGCTATGGATAGCTTTCGGCATTTGGAAACACAAAAAACTCACAAAAACTATAATAAACCCTACGCATTGACAGCACCACAGTTTGACAGCAATAGACAAATGACATTTAGAGTCAATGATACCAGTGCAAGAAAAAAAGAAAAAAGTTCTATTGCTTTTCCGCAATATGGCGAGGGTTTTTATATTCCTGGTTTGGCTATAACTACAAATCTTTATATCTTTTTTTTTGGTGTTCTTGTGAAAACAGCATAAAACCAATTTAATTTTACTGTTAACTTGTGGAAAGCGGTGCCGATTGTACGATTACCATATATTTTAATAAGTTATTTGTTTCTTTAGTATTAAACATTGTACAATTGTTTGTTTTCCCAAATAAAATAAAATAAAACAACATATAAAACAGAATCAAACTGAACAAATAATTCTCATTTCTAATCCATTTAAGAAACCAACATGACCCACTAACATTATGGTAGGTAGGTTGAGACGGCTAAAGTCCTCATTGGCTCATTTAATCATTATATTACCTCACTCTTCCAGCAACAAGTGGAGGAGCAGTCCAGCACGTTCCAGCAGTACGAGATCACCAACAACACGCAGACCGTGGAACAGCCGCAGTACGAGGTGGCCATCATTGATAGCCAGCCTACTGAGGAAGTTGAACGGTAACTCACTCTTGCTATTCAAAAATTATTGAATAGTTATTTTCTCGTTATTTTACTATTACTTAAAGATGTATGACAAATAGTGTAATAGAAAGTTACTCTACATAATGATTGTGTATGACAATGATCATGTATCAAAAGATTAGATTTAAGCCATCAAGCCATAGACCTACTACACAATTCAAGGCCATTAAACGTCAAATCTATTAATTTTTAAGTCTACTGAAAGGGAGCTAGAGTCATTTTTTCATAGTAGATACCAGTTCTATGCAGTAGAATTTGTATATGAATTGATAGGCACTCAGAACTAGGGGGTCGCTCTCTAAATCGATTAACAATCAAACAAGAATGGTCACACAATCGGCACGCTTAATACATTCCTTCATTCTTGATTAAGAGAGTTGCCCTCTTGTGCTGTCCATCCTGTTCATTGAGTATCCCGTCAGATCCCCATCGTCGTCGCAAAAAAACATAAAAATATATGGCTGTGGCAACACACCAATGGGTCCTCGCACTAACACAGCATCCGCGTGACATCCCTCTTCTTACTCTACCACTATATATCTTACTCTCCCCCCCTACAGACCGGACTCCTCAGTCATCGTGACGGAGGCGCAGCTGGCGGCGGCGGGCGCGGGCGCCGTGCGCTGGCTCAACCAGAAGTACGACTTCGTGGTGAGGAAGCTGCAGCTCAACTACGGTATGACTCCTTTAGAACAGATAGTAATATATTTTAGATCACAATTATTAATGCTGTAACATGCGAAAGTGCTCTCCCATCCGAAATCTTGCAAGCATGCACTTGCAATCTTATTTGTATCGAAGATGAATGTCGCTACACCCTATTACCTTCTTGACTAACAGAAAAAAGGCTGGAAACTTAAGCGCTTATCGACCTTAGTCGGTACTACAGTGCTTGATCTGCTTTACACAAAATAAGCAGATGTTGGACTTAAAACCAAGCAAATCAGCGCCTAGTGCTGACCTGAACTTGGCGGCACTGTTCAGTGCTTATCGGCGCGCCGGTAATAGCACTGTTCGAACCGCTCAACCTACGACTTAAGGTACCCTTAAGCACTTATAAGTTTCCAGATTCTCTCTGTATACAGCCAAATGTCTGTTTACTATAATAAGCGTCCATTATGCCCCCCAGACGCGGGCGTGAAGCTGCTCCACAGCGCGTCCGGCTGCATCCAGTGCGTGTACCTCACCACGCCCAGCATGCAGCTCGCCTTCAACGCCGTGCCGCAGTTCCTGTGCATCGAGACCGGTAACTATATGAGTCGGGACATTTCACACGGCCATCCGACCCCGAGCTAGGCAGAGACTGTAATATTGTTATCGGACAGCTGATATATCTACACAAATACATTGATATATACATATTAAATATCAACAACCAGTCAGGGCCACTAACCACTACGCCATTCGGACTTGTAGCATTGTGTGTTCTGTTGGTGGGCTAGCACAGACAAGGGCGTGGAGCTGGGATATATTGTTTCATGCACATAGAGACATCACAAAAATGATCACATCATAAAATGAGCAAGTGTCTTGCTTCTCGGTGCTGAAACGTGTTATAGCTCAGCTTGATGCTATGGTAGATCATAACGCTAGTTTTCAAAAAAATTAAATAGTCGCCTTAGATGTCAAACAAAATTTTTCACGCAATCAGCACACTTAATACAACGACATATATTCGTAGTTATCACTACAGCATTATTTTAAAGCTTCGGAGCGCTGCTTCGTTCGTTCGACGATTTAGAGTGTGACCCCTAACACCACACAAATGTATCCGGAGAAATAATTATTAATTTTACATCCCAACTAGTTCAGTTGTTATGTAAAATTGTTAATCATTTCTGCGTGTACAAATAAAGAGTACCTACTCTCTATATCTATCTATCAATCCTCTCTATATTTCTTTAATGTTTTCTACGACTAATGACATCTTGTTACTTCCAGGCATAGAGTTCAACAGCACAATACCCACAGTGGGGGGCACGGGCAGCCCCTCCGTGAAGCACAACGTGACTCTGTTCCTAGCTGAAGACGGCAACGGGAAGTCGGTCATTGTTAGCGCAGGTAAGTCATATCTGTTGTTAGTAGGCCTAGCACGGGGCGCAAGACGCGACAAAAGTTTTGCGTCGCTCAATGTGAGTCATTGCGTGGTTTTAAGAGCGAGAGCGACGGAAAACTTTTGTCTCGTCATGACGTGCGCGTCTTGCGCCCTGTGCTAGATCTGTATGGTATATTGATAACTTTCTTTATAAATAGACATAAGATACAAATTTCAGACGGATAAAATGAATATTTATATTCCCTATCGCGTTGTGAAACGTCTTGATGTTGTAACTTAAAAGGTCTTTGCTCTCATTCGTGAGGCCGTTGGTTCGAATCCGGCCATGTTACGGTATATTACGGTTAAAGAAAACATCGTGAGCAAACCTGCACATCTAGATTCTAGATGTGTACCCTGGGTGAATTGCACTCATTCACGAAAACGGCGATAGGGCTCGCATGAGTACAAATGTACAGAGAAAAGCGGGTGGCTCGCCTGCCCTATTCTCCCCAATAACTATACCTAACTATCCTACCCGCAGGTATATCAACCCTGATCGGCTCGGACCTCTCGTGGCTGCTGGACACGTTCAAGTCGTGCAACCCGGCGTGGCGGCAGGTGCGCTGCGTCGTGTGCGACCCCAACAAGTGTCAGCAAGTAAGTAATTATTGACTTTTTTAACCACACAGCGTTTATTACAAAAAGAGTAATCGCGAATTTTGAAATTCTGATTTCATTTTCGTGCTTAGATACTCGTATATCATGCTGCACATGTAGGTTTCGGCTTAGTATACCCTTATTGCAATACCCTGTATAATAATAATAATATGTGGACACCCCATTAGACCCCAAACTAGGCAGAGCCTGTAATTGTCGTCGTTTGGGGGTTTTTAACGATGGTTATGTTATTTATTTCATCCATTTTATTAATGGAATCTAAAGTTACCAGATTGAGGCCACTGAAAATAGATTTCGTTTCCCCTAATTTCAGCTCAGCCATCCGAGCTCCCGAGTAAACTGGAGCAACAAGCCTGCATGTTGTAAAACTTTATTCTTTTATTTTACATGCTTATTCGATTGTCTGTTTTTTAATCTCAGATACTAAATCAAGACAATACGGTTCATCAACAGTCAAGTGTCCCACTAATAGAACGACAAGTCACTTAATCACGGGACCATAAAAAAAAACACACTTTAACCGTCGCCTCTCCCCCCAGGTGGTCCGCACAGCGTTCCCATCCGCCCACGTAACCTGCTCAGTCTGGCAGGCCGCCTCCGCCGCAGCCTCGCTAGTGGCCGCCGCCCGCCCGCCCGCGCCCGCGCCGCCCGCCCAGGCCGAGCTCGCCGCCGCCTGCAAGACGTACGCGCTGGCGCTGCTGAGGCAGGACCATACGCCGGCGCAACTACAGGTGATTATCATGACTGTAGAATCCGCTGATAACCTATCTAAGCTTACAACCTATACCTGTCGCAAAATAATAGGGACGATTGATAGCTACAACACAAAAGTTGTGTAGCTGTCAAAACGGGCCTGTTAAGGGGGAGCGATCACTATAAACACTAGAGATGAAACGGATATCCGGCAACTATCCGTTATCCGGCCTATCCGGCGTAAAAATACTATCCGGCCGGATGCCGGATAGTAACCAACATCCGGCCAGATACCGGATACAATAAAAGACGAAAATATTAGGACATTATTTAATTATTACACCGAAACAAAACATAAATTTACCACCAAAACAATGTATGCGTGAAAATTATTCAAATAAGATTTAGTATTCAATATTCATAGTGCACTAGAGGCAGATTATGGTGAATGAACACCAACTTCTCTGCGTTAACAGGCAACAAACGGTTTCGCTTCTCCTCATAAATAAGTCCAGCTTCGGAAAAAAGTCTTTCGCTGTAAACACTGCTACATGGTGCTGAAAGATAAATTCTGACAAATTTGCTCAAGACTGGATACTGCCTCTTATTAGCTGACCACCACTTGTATGGATCTTGATTGCGATCAATGCGCACCGATTTTAAGTAAAAGTCAATCTCATTTGCTATTGAATTCTTTTTTTCTTGATCTTGTAACTGACTGCCGCTATTCTCATATGCGACCTCGTCAAAGCAATCCCAGAAAGTGTCTTGAGCTTCACGAAACACAGCTGACCCTGCATTTTCTTCTTCTCTACTTCTTTTAGCTGGTGTCGATGACGAGTCGCTACTGAGGGAAGACTCGTCACAAGACATTTTTATATATTCCAATAAAATCTTTCGGCGTGGTCTTTCAGCTTCAATCACCCCCAAGTAGTTTGTCTTAAATCGGGGATCTAAGAAAGTTGCGATCAAATAATTAGGATCTTGATTTAAAGAGCTGAAACTACTTTCTAATTCGGCTTTAAAGGTGGCTCTCATGTGTGGCAAATCAGGAGTTCTTTGCTCAGTTTCATTTTTATCTAAATATTTCTTTAAAGCAGCAACGTGTGGTATTACTTCCGAAAATTGTGTTATACTTGTTTAACAATACCACAGGAATCGATCTAGATGGCGCTGTTTACTTACCAACACACTCGGATCGGACCTAGCCAACACAATGGACAACATTTCATTTTCTTTACCCTATATTTTTATTAGCTATTCGGAAAGTTTATAGAAAATTAGTGGACCCGTATTTTTTTATTTTGTATATACAGTAATTTTTGCATGTTATTTTTAACTTTAAAGTTAATTATTTTAAAACCGGAAGAGACGTCACATATTCGGCTCAATTTTTATTTTTGTCTATTGCCTGAGTTTCGAAAAAAAACATAAATGACACTGACAAGTGACATTTAAACTTTGTTTACATGCCAACCAACAAATGGGTCATTTTCAAATGACATTGATATTTCTGATGATGGAAAGTAGGTACTTATCATGTAAAAAAATAAGCAGAAGCATTTTTCAGCTGTGTATGCGGTGGCATGCTCTGGGACATATTATATTGAGGTCATCTCTTAATAAAAAATAAAAAAAATAGTACGAAAGTGTCAGAACAGAATTAATGAAAATGACCCAAACAAACAACAACGTCACGATAAAACGTCAACGTCAATCAAAAATGAAAGTGACAGTTACTTTGTTTTTAAATCTATGGGCTTTGATCATCAAAATGCATCGCACCTGATGCATGACGTCATCAGCACTTTTTTACTATTTTATGATTTTCTCGAAAATGATACATCCAAAAAATACAAAAACATTTTTTTTGTGGCCTTTAGAGTTAAATCTCGAAATGGTTTTCGATTTATAGCAGCTTTAGTTTTTTGAAATGTTGTCCATTACTCGCAACGAGAATGACCAGGTGTGTCAAAAAGTACACTATAGGTGCACAAGATGGTTCTGCTGAAACAATATCGAACGGCCGGATATCCGGCGGCCGGTTATCCGGCCATCCGGCCAGAAGGGCAGCCGGATAACCGGCATCCGGTATCCTGCCAAACAGCTATCCGTTTCATCTCTAATAAACACACACGCTCGCATGACATGGCTTTGCCCGAAGTTACAGAGACTACAGAGCTTTTAGTATCTGAAGCGGGGAATTGTTACTCAAAATAATGTGAGAGCCTAGCGAAGCGAGGCAATTAAAATTACAAACAAACTCTAGAGCCGTGCGAAGCGAGTTGGAGCAAAGCGACCATAACCATAACACAGTACCACCTTGTATCTTTCTATTTTCTATCTAAGCCATCAAAAGGTTCTCTGGTAAAGAAAGACGCAATAAGACCTTATTTTCGTAATGTTTTATTTTCTTCCATGGTGCAAAACAAAAAGTTACCTATTCCATTCTAACCACACCACTAACCCCCCAGGTGCTAAAACGCGGCATCCTCGGCACCCGCTACAGCGCTTCGCTCGGCAACAAGGTGTGGGACGCGCTGACCCGGCCGGGCGCGCCGCTCCACAAGCTGGACGCGTGGCTCGAGCCGCACAACTACACCAACATACTGCACAAGGTACACTAGGCACCAAGTGGGACTACTGTAGCTACAGTGTACACTAGGAACCATGCACGATTGCTTTATTAGGAAGTTACGTCATTTTAGTCGGAAGTTTAGTAATTTATTCGGATGGTTAGTAATTTAGTTGGGTAAAGTTTAGTCACTTAGTCGGAAGTTTAGCATTATACTAATTATCACAATGTGGCAGCACAAGGCAGGTTTACGCTCAATAGTTGGCACTAAGAGTCGAAGTGAAGCTAATCGGAGCGAAGCAATTTGCTTTATCATTCGGAGAATCAGTTCAGACTGCAAATTGATTAAAGTTCAAGCATTTTTGTCCCCGTCCCCCGCAACATATTTGCTTTTTTTTTAATTATGTTTGTGTTAGAAATGAATTTTCTTTCAAAGTGTATTGGAAAAAGATAAATTAATCCATCCACATATGCTTCCCGCCAGCAGGGCCTGGAGCGGCTGGTGTCCAAGTTCTCGGCGCTAGTCCGGAGTCCCCTGCAGCCCGACGAGTTCGTGTCGCTGTTCTTCAACGTGGCCAACCAGCTCGAGGATGAGAGGAGGAACTTCGCGCTGAGTCGGTTGAGGGTGAGCATTTATAGTTATTTATCCTATCCTACTAATATTATAAAGGCGAAACATTGTGTATATGTTTGTAACTTCTTCACGTCAAAGCGGTTGAACCAATTTTGACGAAATTTGGTACGAAGTTAGCTGACACCTTCGATTAACACATAGGCTACTTTTTATCTCAGAATTCCCACGGGAAAACTTTTTGAGGTGAAGCAAAACTTGCGGGAACAGCTAGTATTATATAAAAGAAATAAGTTTTAGATACACTATTTAAAACTGAAGAACGGCTGAATTGATACCTTAATAAGATGGTTGAGAGGTAGCTGAGAAACAGGATACTTTTTTGTCCTGGAATCTTTTTATCTACGGCAGTTTTTAGACAAGCAAGCAAGCAACAGCTACTTTATTATTAATCACGAATGTGTCGGTGGTGGTACGGAAGCTGCAGTGGACTACAGTTCGTACGACACGTACAGGCCGTTTTTTTAAATTAGCTTTATCAAATTCTAATTATATTTCTTTCCTCACCCAGGACACGGAAACCCTGAAGCAGTCGCCCACAGACACCATCACTCAGTACGCGTACAACCTGATGAGCCACCAGACCAAGCTCGCGCAGAAGTGCCTCGACGACCGCGCCGGCCGGTGCGTAGTGAGGGATATAGGCCTCGATTTGTACAGTTCGGTCCGAACTAGTACCTAGGCCTGAAATTGGCTGCTGTAACACTTTTGTATCTTATCAAACTAACCAATCGCTAATGTTTGAAACAATTAATAGGTGGTCTGTTACTATGACAAAGTTGCTAGGTACAAAAAGTGTTATATCTCCAACTTCAGACCTATCTACTTGTTTGGTCCGAACTGTATCCAAATATATACCTACAGCATAACTAGCACAGGAAACAAGACGCTCACAAGAAGACGTAGCGAACGATAAACTTTTGTAACATCGTGCGCCCCGTGCTAGGTATGTAGGCTGATGCTAAAGTAGTAGAGTAAGCCAAAAGAGGGTGAATCGATCTGGATGTCGTTCTGATCAACTTCTGTTCTGTCCTACTCTTCAAGCCACAGCCGCCAACAACACTCTGTTCACAGCCTTCCTCTACTACCACACTGGTCATCGGTTCTTTGGCAGATGTGACGGGCTACTGCCACTTCAGCTTACAACTTATTGACGAATTTATTATGACATATTCTCTCATAATTCGTTTATAGATCTTTTATTCTTAAAAATTCACCCCAAGGTAGATTTTGGAAACTTGTTTGCTTGTTAGGAAACTTGTTTTGAATTTACCCTACCACTGTAATGTAAAAAATCTTATTTATTAAGCTTGAATAAATGTGTACCTCAGAGGTATAAACAGTAACTCTTTTTTTACACTTATGTGATAGAGCTCATTCACACCATCTCCATAGAGCAAAAAAAGTTTACTTATTATTGTTTACCTCGGAGGCACAGAAATTTTCGAACATACGCTTCCCACAATCCTCCAAAAAGTGGTACCGTCATACTTGTAATACCCCTCTACCCCCCTCCCCCCGCGCCCCTGACTGACCCCCCCTCTGCCCAGAAGGCACAGCAGCGCGGCCATCTGCAAGTACGGCACCAGCACGCAGGAGTGCTCGTGTCTCTTCAGCAACCCTGGGACATATCACCCCAGGGAGGGTTATGGGAAACGTATGTCGAAGAATTTACCATATATGTAAACATCGAATTTATTAGACTAGAATAAATCTGTACCTCATAGGTAAACAGTGATAAGTCCATTTTTTGTACTCTCTTTTTTTAAACTTATGTAATAGCGTACAAGCGATCTCAATAGATTAAAAAAAGGGACGAAAAAAGGACTTATTACTGTTTACATCTGAGGTAGATACATTTTCGCACATACGCTTCCCACAATCCTCCCAAAAGTGATACCGTTATACTTTTAATTTTCGAACATACGCATCCCGTTATACTTTTAAGTCACAGTTTCTATTCAACTCAATCCACCCCCCCGCGCCCCTGACTGACCCCCCCTCTGCCCAGAAGGCACAGCAGCGCGGCCATTTGCATCAGTAAAATACATGTAATAAAAAATCGAATTTATTAGAGTTCTCAAACATGCGCTTCCCACAACCCTCCCAAAAGTGACACCGTCACAGTTTTTGTTTCAATTCAGTTTTAATCCCACTCTACCCCCCTCCCCCGCGCCCCTGACTGACCCCCCCCCTGCGCCCCTGACTGACCCCCCCTCTGCCCAGAAGGCACAGCAGCGCGGCCATCTGCAAGTACGGCACCAGCACGCAGGAGTGCTCGTGTCTCTTCAGCAAGGTGTACAAGCTGCCGTGTAGACATATACTGATGCTTACTACGGAGCTTAAGGTACGTGCAATAGTGATGTCGATTCTGAACGCAGAAATTCTAATTTTAGATCTGTCAAAACCTTAATTTCTTGATTAAAATAAGAATCTATGAATGTTTTCTTAAATCTCATTTTCCACTGGAAAAAAATATAGTTTGACAGCGTTAATTTAGAATTTCAACCTTCAGAATAGCTGCCATTGTATACTTTGCCTGAAACAGCTAAGAAATTTTTTTTTTTTTCCAATTCATATTCAAATGTTTTTATTCATCGTTCAAATATAATTAAATATTTTGTGAACCGCAATATTTTATTAACAAACAATTGTCCGTTTGGAAACTGCTTTGGGTAGCTCAATAGTATATATTTTATATAAAAATACGGTGGGTCTATCTATCTATCTATCATGGCGAGCTGATTATCCGCATATAGCCTCTAAGGCTGGCCATTATGCGTAAAATTATTACTTACCACAAAAAAGTTTGTAGTTTATCTTAATTTTGACACAGAAAGTGATAGCATAATAGCTAAACATTTGTTAGGCGTACCTATGCATGTCTAGTTTTTGTAATCGTCATCTAAAACTATCGGATATTTTCAGGTGAAGACGCACATCCCGTTCGAGCCGCGCTGGACGGTGCAGCACTGCCTGTTCGGCTGCGACAACAACCCCGCCGGCGCCGCCAGCAACACCAACGCCGGTTAGTATTACTAACTAATAAAATAGCTCAATAAAAGATGAGACTGATGTGTTATTCCAGGGTGTCAGCCACAGACATACCACCGCCGGTACTTTAGCCATTTACTTAAGATCAAGTGACTCAATAACTGAGACGTATAATATACACTCACGAGCGTTCAATAAGTTCCAGTGACAATGGCATAAAATTACTCCTAAACGGAAATGTGTAGCTTAATAACACTCTGTGAAAATTTAAGTATAGTGCCACAAACTTAGGGCTCCCACACATAAACACGACACGATGTCGCATCGTGCCACGACGCGGCGTCGTTTCACGATACGACGTCGCGTCGCGAAAATTTACGACTACCATCGTGAAAAAAACACGACATCGTAACGTAAAGTTCCGCGGCACGATGCCGTCGACACAACATTCATTCCCTAAAATGGACCGCAGTAGACGCGTACTGCTTCTGCTGTTAATAAGAAGACGAAGAAAGAAAAGACAGACACTCAGAAGATACTGGATCCACCCATTTCTTTCAACAATGAATAATAGGAGTCACTTTTTAAAGAAGTACAATGCCTTGAAAATAGACCACAACAAGTTCGTGTATCGACACGTAACGACGTCGCGTCGTGAATTTACGCGACGCGACGTCGTATCGTGAAACGACGCCGCGTCGTGGCACGATGCGACATCGTGTCGTGTTTATGTGTGGGAGCCCTTATCTGTTCCGGTGAGAGTGAACTAAAATTGATCCATATCTGATTACTTACTCATGAATGACATATTGATATAGATTAGATGGGTTTATTAAAACCGCAAGGGCTAATTACCACTACGGGCAAACTTAAAATCTTATAGAATTAGTAAATATTAGACATTTACGTGAGCTCTCACCGGAACAGATAAGTTTGTGGCACTGTACATTTAACAGCGCATCAGAGTCTTACCAACTAAAAATGAAAATATTGTGTCAAAATTTTAAATTAAATTTTAAAATGGACCTCATTTGGTGTCGGCATTTTGTAAGTGGAACTATTTTATAGCACGTGAGTGTATTATAATCATAAAACAACAAGATTATGTCCAATCGAAATGCTTTACAATAATATATTTTTCAGGAGGTGCAATATTAGAGCAAGTGGTGGTGGACGCGGACAACCAACACCGACAGATACAGCAGCCGCAGCAAATACACCAGGTACGTAAGAAAGAAAGAAAGAAAAACTTTATTTGACTCAGACAGCAATATTTATAGTACAGCGACAGCTCAAATGACACTACGCTGGTTTTACAGTGGAAGCCTTTTTAATGTACAGCATACTGTCTACAGCCCACATCATCAGCCTTCCACAGTTGGATAAAGGCGCTAAAAAACCAGTCTTCGGCGTTCCTCCATCCAGCCTCTATCGGCTGCCTATGGCATCCAGCGACTTCTAATTTACAAAATATGAATTTACGGAGTAAAGTAGAGGCCAGCATAAAGCCACAGCGCTGGTTTTCTGCTGGCTTTACCACATGTTGTCTGTGTGCAGGTGAGCGGCGTGCGACAGCAGCAGTACGTGTTCGCGGCGCAGCACGGCCAGCCCGCCACGCCCGTGTCGCAGGTAACAATTACTGTACCTATTGAGCGGGCTTTATAGTAGTGATAAATGTTGGAGAAGTCAAAATAATGGTGATATAGAGGGCATTCGAAGAGACCCCAAGCATAGCTCATTGGGCATCAAAATTTGTTGTGTAAAAGAAATTGCTTTAAGAGATAAGATCGCAAAACCTAGTTTAAATAAAAAAATACACAGGGTGACTTGCACCATAATTTTAAATCTGTGTAGGTGTCTAATCTCGATTTAGAAAACTTCAATCGATATTAATTTATCCCTTAAATCGAGATTTTCGCTAAATCAATTTTTTATTTTGGTAAACGCTGGCGTTTAGCACGTGTCTAATTAGTTATCAGGCGTTTGGAAGTACTAAATATTTGTAAAACACATTAAAATGATGACTTCATATTCCCGTGTCCTTCAGGTGATATTCTGCGGCGGCGGCGTGCAGGGCGTGGGCGGCGTGGCGGGCGTGGGCGGCGGCGCGCCCGTCATCACCTCCGTGCTGCCCCCCGGCGGCGCCGTGCTCACGCCGCACCACTCTATACACCAGTGAACACCAGTGAAATAGCATTAACTATAATAGAAGACCTGTGAATAGAAGCAATATTGGGTTAACTACTAGGAGTGTGGAAAGTTATGAAAGTGGAAACACCAGTGAATAGACGCGAGAATGCAGTGAACACTTACTGTCACCAGGCGGCGTCGTGCTCACGTCGCACCACTCTATACACCAGTGAATATGCGGGAAACTGCAGTGAACACTATAAGAGAACACCAGTGAATAGAAGCAATATTGACTTGACAAGTGAAAAGGCGCAATGCTTTAGCAGAAGACCAGTGAATAGAAGCAAAATTGGCTATTGACAACTAGGTGTGTAGAAGTGAATGCCACGGACACTAGTTACATGTGAAAGTGAAAACACCAGTAAATAGAGGCGCCTTGGCAAGGATAGCTCAGTGAATAGAAGCGATACTTCCTAGTGGAAATGTACATGTAAATGAAAGTGAATACATCAGTGAATTCATCAGTGAATAGGGGTGTGAAGACTAGGGGTGGAGACCAGTGAATTAGAACACTGTAACAATTAAACAGCATTAACAATAGTAGAAGACCAGTGAATAGAAGCAATATTGACTTGACAAGTGAAAAGGAGCGAATGCTTTAGCAGAAGACCAGTGAATAGAGAGGGAAAATCCTTAACAACTAGGAGTGAATAAGTGAATAATTCTGCTGACACTAGTGGAAATGTATAAAAGTGGAAACACCAGTAAATAGAGGCGCCTTGGCAAGGATAGCTCAGTGAATAGAAGCGATACTTATTAAAGTGTAAATCGGTCTTTATTGGAGTGTAAATCGCTTTGGTCCCATCATTATAAGCGGAATATTATAGTGCTCATTACTGCCCTAAGAATAGGCACTATATTATAACTATTTCTTCGTCACGTGTATATGAAGTAGCAATAACTGGAGAATAAGGCTTGCTTCGGTACGAGTTAGAGAATCACAATGTAAATATTACGAATTTTAATAATTAGTAGGTAATCTCAGCATAATTCATTGTATTTGAAGAATGCAGTTTCTGATCTTGCCTCGAACGAATTTTATTGTAAATTGAAATATAGTTGAACTGTAGTGCTAATAGGTGGCTGACAACATGTCGTAATGTCACTACAGCTGCAGCTGCACGGGTTCGATATCGACGTAGATAAACGTAACTATATCGCGATTCGCCATTAATACGGCGCTGTGATTGGTTGAACGCACATTTACGAGTTTATCTACGTCGATAATGAACCCGTGCATCTGCAGCTGGTTTCAATAGAAATACACAGGAACGAAAGCTGTTAGTACGTGGTTAGTACCAATTGGGTTTTGCTATTTACGAAAACGAGGTTTACACATTATCTGTCAAAAGTTTCATGATAGTTTCCGCTAGAGGCGCCACTTTGTATGCATGAAAACGTAAACTTTCTTAGTTTTCGACAAACTATCAAACCTGTACTAGGATTGACGTTGCGACATGTCGTTAGCCACAACCTCGCGTCGCCAGCGGCCAATTGGCACCCTTATGTACATTTGTTTTATAATAATGGCCATTAATCACATTCAGAGATGAGGTTTTTATTTTATAAATCCTAAACTCTAACTCCTTAATCCCCATTTACGTATAGTAGCCAATTATGTAATTTATATTAAGTAATTTAACTAAATACCTATAAGACTCATAAATTATATAAGCTAGCTATTAGATTGTATATTTTATTGTTATTTATAGACATGTGGTAGATTTGTACGCTATGTAATAGACTTGTAAAATAAATAACCTTTTTTATTTAAACTTTTTCGTTGTCTATTTTAGCTTGACTCCTTGAGCCTATTCTATTCTATTCTCTGAGGGGGTGTAAGTACCTGCACCTGGCTCTCTCGAGTGGAACCTTTGTGCATATCCCCAAGGTCTAAACTGCCTTCCTAAGCTTGGACCATTTCCCACCACGCTGGTCCACTGCGGGTTGGTGGGTTCACATATCAGATGTGCTAGATCTAGATATGCAGGTTTCCTCACGATGTTTTCCTTCACCGTAAGAGCGATGGTATACATTGTACTTAAGTTAAAAGAACTCATTGGTACATGTCAGCGCCGGGATTCGAACCCGCATCTCTTGATTGAGAAGCGGGCGTTCACCCGACTGAGCTACCACCGCTCCTTGAGCCTATATTCATTTATCAAATTGATATAACGTGCGTAGATATAGAAACATCTGAAAATGACGACGCTTCCATAAGTGAGAGTAGGACAGAGTGCTGTCCTATGAAAGAATGAGACAGCACGAGTCCTTCCTTCGTTTTCATATAGATTCCTTATGTGCACGCTTTATAGTAACGACCTTTTCACTGGCAGTTAGTTATAATAATGCGATGACAAGTATAAAAAAAATGTGGGTAGTAAAATAAAATCCATCATGATTTTAAACTAATTAATTTAATTAAAAAAGCCATATATACAGAGAACGCGGTAATTCGGGTATGCAACTATACAAGACACAGGTTTTTTACACTTACACATATTGTATTGAAGCCAGATATTTTCAAGAAGTTATTTATACGTTCCCTTAAAGCCTCGTATTCACTAGGCGACAAATTGTCGCAGAACCTGTCTAGGCACATGTCGTCTACGTGTCGCCGCGACGTCGCGCTCTGTTCTGCGACGTCGCACGCGACTATACAGCGACATCTACGTGTCGCAGAACAGGTTCCGTGTTTTGGCTCGCGAGACAGAACTTCCTGCGACATCAGTCTAGCGCATAGAGTATATTTTTTTACTAGGTCTAGCGACCGCTGTTGCAGAGTGTGGACGCGTGCGCGACTTCTGTATCACGACATGTTACCAAAATGTTCTGAGAACACGCCCCGTAGATGTTCTGTAACAGTCTCAGAACTTGTGCCCTAGTGAATTCGAGGCTTAAGGTTCCCTCTTTTATGCGTTAGATTGATATTAATAATTAAGGCAATCTCAAGTTATCTTCCTTCTAATACACGTTGTTAAAACTTAACTCCAAAATATCTGGCTTTAATAATGACGTGTCATTGAATACCTAAAACTTATAAAATTAAACAAAAATAACATTACAGATCCACAGAGAACATTATTTAAAGTTAATTAATTACATAAAGTTACATAATAATGAACAAACATGTTTCAAGGTTCCAGTCACTGGCAAAATAATAGAAAATTAATATTTATGCCTACTTTGAGTCATTATAACATAGATGAGTTGACTGTACAGTACATAAATATAAATACAAAATAAGTACAAACATAATAATTATTATCATAGTGCATGAGGTAAAATTAACTATTGGAAATTGCTAACTTTTGCTGATGAAATGAAAGTCAACTAAGTTACAAAAAGAGAACGATTTTACGCTTAAAAAAACGATACACTAAGAAAGTCAGTCCAAGTTTAAAAACAAATACTTTTTAGTTAGTAACCGAATATTTTACTGTAAACTAAAAAACTAGGCTTCAAAGAGTAATCGTATGAACCAGCATAAAAATACACTAAACACAGGCAGGATTTTAGCAAAACAATCAATAAATATTTTCTTAATTTTCGTGACACGTTGGAGACGTTTTTATAGCACCAAAGTGAAGGCAGCAAAAACAAATAAATAAAAATGGCGCCACATTGCTAAATGTAAACTTAACGCACAACATAAATTAAATTTGATTGACCACTGCAGTTTTGTGACACGGCATCTGAAAAAGCGTCTATTCACAACGCATCACAAAAACTTTAACCTTTTTAATGTTTTATAAATTTAATTTTATTTATCTACTCGGATTTCAAGTCAAAATTGGGGAAGGTGTATATTTTTTATAAAGGTGTTGCAACAAAGTTTGTAAGTCGAGCAGGATGGTCACCTTTAAATCGACGAACGAATGAAATCTCCGAAGCTTTGGAAAAACAAAATTGTTCGTTCGTCAATTTAGAGACCTCCTAGAGATCCGTTTCTCATCAATTCATGGTTAATTATAATGAGGGTCAATTTTCACAATTAACGAAAACATTTAAACGATAACTACGCTACAATAGCTTTTTTACAAAATCATCAAAAAAACGCACTCATAGTGATTCATTCATTACTATTAAAAATCTAGCATTTACGATGTATCGCTCTTATGGTTACTAACGTTTTAATATTACCTATTTTTTTTACTTTAAAAGTATGTATTTCTAATGTATGTTTTTTAATCCCAGATTCTGAGTGGTTCCTCAACATTCGATTGTCCCGTCAATAGAACGATAAGTGACTTAATCGCGGGACAATCGACTGTTGATGAACCGTTCAGAATCTGTCAATTTAGTATCTGAGATTAAAAAACAGACTTTAGGCTTGCATTTGCTTGCCAGTCATATAGCTTTTAGGGTCTTTCAACATGGCATCTCTAGCAGTCCGCTAAACATTTCCCTTGACTTAAATAACGGCAGGCTTCAGTCATTTTAGTTTTATATTTGGAATTAATATTGATTGTGTTTTGGTGCTAATTTTTTATTTTATTTTTCGGGAACTGAATAAAGGTATTAATTAAGAGAGTCGGAGTCATAATCCTAACGATATTAAATTACACTTTACAACATAATGATAGGCAGACTTTATTGCGATTTTAGACACATATTTCCTCATAACTATCATAATTTTACGAAACTAAATTTTAACATTTACCAAATAGTTTTTTTTTTCAAAATAACGTTTCTTTTTTGCAACAAAATTACACAAAGTATACTATAAATGTACAATATTTCGCATTCGTTGTAAAACTATTTACAATGCTGTACTAACAATTTTTATTTATATTTTCTGTTTATTTTATTTGATTCAATAGGACTTTGTCTAGCTACTTCGGTAGAATAAATTAATTATATCGCTCCAATTATTCTATTCATAATAACTTTAGTCTTGATCAATTAGAATCATTTTGTTAGTTACCAAATAAGTTCAAAACGGTGACTGTGCTACCACAAAAAACTTTAAACACTGTTTAAATAGTGTTTAAAACGAAATTTGACAGATTTTGTAGGCGTTTGACAGCGCTAAACACCTGTTAAATAGTGTCTAAGTTTTTGTGGTAAGGCCCTGAAAGTTTTGGGTAGCGACGGGCCGGCCATGTGTGTCAAGAAACCGATTTTCGGAGTGGTAAACTTCACCGATATAGATTAACGCAAGTATCACGAAGTTGAAACGCCATTTGACATCTCTCTCGCTCTCACAAGTGCGTCATTGTCTCGCTCACACTTGTGGCTAGGTTAAAGTATAATATGCTTATGCGGTATCTATCTATATCGGTGGCAAAACAGGCTTCACGCCTTCATTCGGGACAAAAAAATCACTACCGAATCCTCAATTTCGGTGTAACGTTCCTGCCTCTAAGAGTATTACGAGGCTTCTCTGAACCTATAGCCTACATTTTTACCGTAAATGTTATCAGAATAATGTTTCAAAATCATCATTCCTTTTTTAAGCCGCCATTTAAAGACAAGTCATCAGTTGAATCTTAATTTGGGGCAAGATTTACACCTTTTAAAACAAGGTTTAAGATTATAAGCGTACATTATGTAATAGTGGACCGATTGAACTTATTTGCTCACTAATGGTAAACCGATCTATCGTTTATTCGCAACATTACATATTTACAACGGATTACAAATAGGCTGCTGACACTTAGCATTTACAAATAGTCGAACACTTGGGCTAGCTCAAACGATACGTTCAAAAACGAAAAACAACTCGACACCTATACAAACCAATCATGGAAGAACTGACGTATTTTGGTCACCAATAACAGACACACAATCCATCGATAGCCTGACCCGGCAGCCAATCCGCGCGCAGCTTAAACTAAACCAACCAATCAGGGCGCAGCTCACACAAACATTTCAGCTTTTGTTTTTTTTACATTTTAAGCGTCTAGTGGACTATTCAACCAGCAGCATCTATTCTTCAATAGCCAGTTTTTCAGTCACTTGTCATAGTTATTTATTCACTCCGCTAGTCCGTTCACTGCGTGGTGTATTCACTGTTCGTTCACTATCACTCGTCCCGGCTGTGCGCAAGCCGCGAGCTCGCGATTTGTATAAATAAAGTCCGTTGGCAGCTCTGCCTTATCTGTGGATGAGATACATGCGTGTTATATATAGAAAAAACGAGTATTTACAGACCTACTCACTCACTAACTACATAATATTACATAGGTGATAAACATGGGTCACTCAAATAATATTTATAGTGTTTCTTCAGGCTTCCTTACTAAAGTAGTAACTACTAGGGGACAAGATCTATTCATATCGTTTTATTCCGTGAATCGCAATTAAATGACATAAAAAGTATTTTTAAAAAGGTTTTCTCAAATGTAAGAGTGACAAAACTTAAGTATTATCGTACTGTTAGCTTTTTTGAACATAATTTCGACTTCGATTGCTTTTTCGCAACAACAAAAGGACAAAATTCTTTCGATTAAAATTCGACTCTAGTATGTCGTTTTATGAAACTCATTTTCCACAGATTTTTTAAAAGTTTAATATTGCTAAAATGATTTTTTGGGCCTTTTATTCTTTATCTGTGCACATTGTAACTCTACAACCAGTCCACCAACTAATCCACATACCAGTCTCGCTCCGGATGCGGCGCCGGCTGCGCGCCGTAGTTGAGGAAGTCCCACACGAGGATGGTGTCGTCGTGGCTCGAGGACACGATCTGGAACTCGTCGAACTGCAGCCGGAACACGCGCCCCGTGTGCTCCTGGAACGAAGGTCACGACTATACATACTGCTGTGGCGTGAGGGCATGACTATACATACTGCTGTGTGCGTGAGGGCATGACTATACATACTGCTGTGTGCGTGAGGGCATGACTATACATACAGGCAACACGATTACATAAGTAGTAGGATCTATAGACACTATAATAACATAAAGCCCACCAAAGCCCGATAGACGCAGCGGATAACTAAATATAGCCTCATATGACTTTCATATTGTACTGAGTTCCTGCTTCTGCCGTAAGACTTTAGTGGTGGCGCTGACTCTAAAAGAGGCAAATTTGAAGCGACTCGTCGACAGCTTGTATTTATAGCTCGGCCACTAGGAATTTGCTGAACGGCTACGAAAGAGGATCCTAAAGATAGACAACACAGATGGAGACATAGTGAGGAAGGTCGAGGATGGTGTCGTCGTGGCTCGAGGACACGATCTGGAACTCGTCGAACTGCAGCCGGAACACGCGCCCCGTGTGCTCCTGGAACGAAGGGCATGACTATACATACTGCTGTGTGCGTGAGGGCATGACTATACATACTGGCAACACGATTACATAAGTAGTTGGATCTATAGATACTATAATGACACGCGCTGCCTGGTTTTCACCCATGATTGTTAAAAACGGGAAAGGGGGATCTATTTGGTCTCACGGGCTTTTAGCGCCCTCGCCCTATTCGCTACGCTATACATAAAGGCGTAGGATCTATAGACACTATAATATCATAACGCCCTAGAGTCTGTGCCACCACTAAAGCCCTATAAATGCAGCGCAGACCTAAATATTGCCACATACGACTTTTATATTGTAGTTCCTACTTCTGCCGTAAGACTTGAGCGCTACCGCTGACACTACTAGGGGCAAATATCGAGCGACTGTGCATTTATAGTCCTGCAACGCTATAAAAGACGATCCTAAAGAGAGACAACACAGATCTAGAGACATAGTGAGGAAGGTCGAGGATGGTGTCGTCGTGGCTCGAGGACACGATCTGGAACTCGTCGAACTGCAGCCGGAACACGCGCCCCGTGTGCTCCTGGAACGAAGGGCATGACTATACATACTGCTGTGTGCATGGGGGCATGATTATACATACTGTTGTATAGTCAGCAATGTTCACCGTTACCCCCGCTGTGAAAACCTTTTGATCCTAGAAGTCGCTTTTGAAGAATATGGAATGAATGCTGCGAGGTATCTATGAACTGAATATGTCCACTTCGAATTAGTTATACATTCATCAGAAGATTTTAATAAGCAACTGTAGTCGCTGGAGGTATTCTTCCATTGAACCCCTTATTTAGTCTCTCGGGCTATTAGCGCCCTCGCTACAAATTGACGCTAAACCCCGCCTATATCCCATTACACGGGGAAAGACATCTGTCAAAACTACTCAAAACCCTTATTACATTGAATAAGGGCAGTTTTTGTTTGTGTCAGATGTCTTTCCCCGTGGAATGAGATACTGTAAATGTGTTTGCTCAAGGAATGCAATCCATTCCTTGAGTAAACTATCATTTTCATTTGTCTTCTCTTCTACTCATTTCTAGTGGGGGCACGGGGGGTCACTCACCACTAGCGTCCTTAAACACAGGTCCTGGTGTGGCGTGCGCACGTCCAGCGCCGCGGGGAGGCACTAGTGGGGGCACGGTGGGGGCACGGGGGGTCACTCACCACTAGCGTCCTTAAACACAGGTCCTGGTGTGGCGTGCGCACGTCCAGCGCCGCGGGGAGGCACTAGTGGGGGCACGGTGGGGGCACGGGGGGTCACTCACCACTAGCGTCCTTAAACACAGGTCCTGGTGTGGCGTGCGCACGTCCAGCGCCGCGGGGAGGCACTAGTGGGGGCACGGTGGGGGCACGGGGGGTCACTCACCACTAGCGTCCTTAAACACAGGTCCTGGTGCGGCGTGCGCACGTCCAGCGCCGCGGGGAGGCACTAGTGGGGGCACGGTGGGGGCACGGGGGGTCACTCACCACTAGGGTTTCGTTTTTCCCGACCTTTTTCTGTTCCCGGGAAACGGGAATTTTTTTCAAGATTTCCCGGGAATTCCCGGGAAACGGGAATTTATTTTAAATGCTAGTTTTTGCTATTTTCGGATACTAAAACACTAACAATTAAATCAAATATACTTTTATTACTCGTATAGGTAGAAAAAAGCAACAGTCAGATAAATTAACAACCAAAATTATAATGATTTGATTTACATGCAAAATCATTTGTTTTTCTTAATTGTAAATTAAACCAAAGGTTTTATGATTAACAGTTTGAAAATAATATTATTCAAAATTAATTACACTTGAGGCAATAAAAAAAAAAAAAAAAAAAAGTATCGTGGGCGGGGACCACCAGAGGTTTCACCATTTAGCTGAATGTTACTTAGAAAACGGCCTTGTGTGTCGGTCAAGTTGGTCCCCGGAGTCTCCGCCTGCGATACTTTCCATTAACATTGGGACTTGTTTTCACCTTTTCAGCGTGCAGTCGGGTTTTTTGTTTGTTTATAATTATATTTTTTTATTTGTAACTTTTTAGTTGTATTTATTTTATGAAATTTTACGTTAGTTCGTTTCACGGGAATTCCCGGGAAATATGCCATTCCCGAAACCGGGAATTTTTTTATCATTCCCGGGAATTCCCGGGTATTATTTTTCATCGATTCTATGCTATATTTTCATCTTTATTTATCTGTTTCTCCTACCTAAAACCAAAAAAAATATCGGCTTTTACATGTGTGACCAAAGAGTATGTTAAAGTTAACGGTAGTGTGACGCCTGTCATATTTTTTACCCGACTGCCGAAGGAGGAGGGTAATGTTTTTCGATTGTATGTATGTATGTATGTTTGTCTGTTTCTTTGTTCCCTCCTGTAGCCTAAACGGCTTGATAGATTTTGATGTATGAGGTATCGTTAGAAGCGTATTGATGGCGCGATGACGTTAAATTAAAATGTACATAGCGCCCTCTAGAGGACATAACGTAATGATCGAAAAAATAATATTTTTGCAACTATGCCGTGTGGGGTATCAAATGATTGGGCTTGCTTTGCACATTACAAAAATATTCATATAGTAGGTATTTAAATAACAACACCAAAATTATTGAAATAAAAAATGTTCATTAACTTAAACCCGACTACTGACGTAAAATTTCATAAAATAAATACAACTAAAAAGTTACAAATAAAAAAATATAATTATAAACAAACAAAAAACCCGACTGCACGCTGAAAAGGTGAAAACAAGTCCCAATGTTAATGGAAAGTATCGCAGGCGGAGACTCCGGGGACCAACTTGACCGACACACAAGGCCGTTTTCTAAGTAACATTCAGCTAAATGGTGAAACCTCTGGTGGTCCCCGCCCACGATACTTTTTTTTTTTTTTTTTTTTTATTGCCTCAAGTGTAATTAATTTTGAATAATATTATTTTCAAACTGTTAATCATAAAACCTTTGGTTTAATTTACAATTAAGAAAAACAAATGATTTTGCATGTAAATCAAATCATTATAATTTTGGTTGTTAATTTATCTGACTGTTGCTTTTTTCTACCTATACGAGTAATAAAAGTATATTTGATTTAATTGTTAGTGTTTTAGTATCCGAAAATAGCAAAAACTAGCATTTAAAATAAATTCCCGTTTCCCGGGAATTCCCGGGAAATCTTGAAAAAAATTCCCGTTTCCCGGGAACAGAAAAAGGTCGGGAAAAACGAAACCCTACTCACCACTAGCGTCCTTAAACACAAGTCCTGGTGTGGCGTGCGCACGTCCAGCGCCGCGGGGAGGTCCTAGTGGGGGCACGGTGGGGCACGGGGGGTCACTCACCACTAGCGTCCTTAAACACAGGTCCTGGTGGGGCGTGCGAACGTCGAGCGCCGCGGGGAGGTCCCACACCTTGATCTTGCCGTCGTACGCGCCGCTCACTATCCGCTTGTTGTCGAATCTGGTGGGGAATATCAAGAAATTACAATCTGATGTGTAGGTGATATGATTGGTAATTTAAAGCTGAGGAAGGTCTTTCTTTCTTTCTTTCTTTGAAGATAAGTTCATCGTCATCATGACCTATCGCCACGCTACTGACCTTATCGCCATTATTACACTATTAATAGGATACTGACCGTGTCGCCGCGCTACTGACCGTATCGCCATTATTGCACTATTACATAGGATACTGACCGTGAAGCCCCCCTACTGACCGTGACACCTCTCTGGCCATGTCACCTCACCACCGACCATATCGCCTTGCTACTGACCGTGTCGCCTCACTACGTATCGCCGCGCTACTGACCGTATCGCCGCGCTACAGCCCGCGTCATCCCGCCACTGACCGTGCCGCCTCGCCACTGACCGTATGCACCGCACCAGCTCCTCGTGGCCCTCCAGCACGCGGATGCACTGGCCGCACTCGATGTCCCACAGCCGGATGGTGTTGTCGCTGGAGCCGCTACTGACCGTGTCGCCGCGCTACTGACCGTATGCACCGCACCAGCTCCTCGTGGCCCTCCAGCACGCGGATGCACTGGCCGCACTCGATGTCCCACAGCCGGATGGTGTTGTCGCTGGAGCCGCTACTGACCGTGTCGCCGCGCTACTGACCGTATGCACCGCACCAGCTCCTCGTGGCCCTCCAGCACGCGGATGCACTGGCCGCACTCGATGTCCCACAGCCGGATGGTGTTGTCGCTGGAGCCAGACACGACGAGCCGGTCCCGGTATTGAAGGCACGCGATGCCCCGTTTGTGGCCGTTTAGGGTTCGCACGAACTCGCAGGATGAGGTGTTCCACACCTGCGGAGAAGGGAAATGTTTGGTGAAATTAAAACTGCAAACGTAGTGTAGCCCTCCGGCTTGATGGGGTGACGACTTGCGAAAGGTGGCTGGTTATGATTGGATGCGGAAAGGTAAAGATCGCATCCAGTGGCGTGTTTTGGGAGAGGCCTACGTCCAGCAGTGGACTGCTATAGGCTGATGATGATGATGATGAAAACTTTGGCAGTTGGCAGTACAGTTTAGAAACACTATGTGTGGTTTCCCAACAGAAGTTGGAACGCTTACTAAACATTTAAACGGATTTTTAGGATATTTAGGACTAGGATTCGTGCGTAAACCACTAAACCTTATTCAACAGGTGATAGAACATCGTGAAAATTCCTTATAAATCTATTAAATACCATGCTTAAAAAACGCTTTTGAACGCTCTCTCTCTTTTACTAAATGTATGCCAACTGAGGCCTTCTTAGACATTATCAAGAGGCGGCCGCTACACGGGTACTTTATCGACATAGATAAACGTCACTATATTGCGATTCGCCACAAATACAGCGCTATCGTCGACAACGAACCCGTGTAGCGGGCACAGACAGATATTTGACGAATCAAATATCTGTCTGCAGCCGCTACACAGGTTCGTTATCGACAAAGATAAAAGTCACTACATATATCGCGATTTGCCATAAATATGGCGCTGTACGCGCTACACGGGTTTGCTTTTGACCTATGATGCTGCAGGATTGTTGATTGGTAATGTGCTAATGGACTAAACACCTTAATGGTCCTATCTCCACTCGCGCTGACGATGTACTTCTCGTCGAAGTCCACTAGTTGACGGCGGCTCGGTGCCCGACCAGCACGCGCCGCAGCATGATCTCTGTTGTCGAGGTCATGTCCCATACTGCTAGACCACGCTCTCTCTCTTACACACATTCTAAAGGTATACCAACGGTGGTGTTTTGTTCTTCTTAGCCATTTTCTAGAGGTGGTTGCTACACGGGTTCAATATCAACGTAGATAAATGACACTTTATCGCGTTTCACCATAATTACGGCGCTGTTATACACGGGTTTGTTATCCACGTCGATAAACTTGTTTAATGCTAGTTCCACTAATCGCAGCGCCGTATATATGACAAATCGCGATAAAATAAAGTTTATCGACGTCGATAGCAAACCCCTGTAGCGCGTACAGCGCGTGCGCGTATAGTGACGTTAATCTACGTCGATAACGAACCTGTGTAGCGGCTGCAGACAGATATTTGACTGATAACCTATGATGCTGCGAGATGGTTGATTGCTAAGGTGCCGGTGGTGTTTAAGTGAACATAGAGACTAAAGACGCACCTTAATAGTCCTATCTCCGCTGGCGCTGACGATGTACTTCTCGTCGAAGTCCACGACGTTGCCGGCGGCTCGGTGCCCGACCAGCACGCGCCGCAACATGATCTCTGTTGTCGAGGTCATGTCCCGCACCGCTACACCACGCTCTCTCTCTCACTTACATTCTAAAGGTATACCAACTGTGGTTTTGTTCTTCTTATCCATTTTCAACCGGTGGTTGCTACACGGGTTCATTATCAATGTCGATAAACTCGTTTAATTCGCGTTCTGACATCTGCCGCTGTACGGGTTTTTAATCGACATAGATATACGTCACTATATCGCGATTCACCATAAATACGACGCTGTAAAAGATTTATCGCCTGGATAAAGAATCCGTGTATTACAGTGCCATATTTATGGCGAATCGCGGTATAGTTACGTTCAGTCGATAACGTACCCGTGTAGCGGCAGCTGACAGATACTTGACAGATAAGCGATACTGCTTCAGCATTGTTGATTAATAATGTGCTGGTGGTGTTTGTAATGGACAGAGGGACTAAAGACGCAAAGACGCACCTTAATGGTCCTATCTCCGGAGGCGCTGACGATGTACTTCTCGTCGAAGTCCACGACGTTGACGGCGGCTCGGTGCCCGACCAGCACGCGCCGCAGCATGATCTCTGTTGTCGAGGTCATGTCCCATACTGCTATCGAACGGTCCTGGAAGAAAAACATAAATTTATTTAGCACAGTAACTCAGCATTTTTCACATTTTAGTACCTAAGGCTGAAATCAGACGGAACTGAATGCAGTTCTACGTTAGACCCCGTGCAGCCATGACATGAACTGCACGAAACCAAAGTAGGTATTCAGCAGCAATGGTGTTTTAGGTCAGTGTTGGCTGAAGGGAATAAGTGGCAGGTTGTGTAAGCCGTACCCGCACAAAATTCGATGTTCTAAACTACTTTTATATTTAAATAAACCTCTTGTTTGACATATGCATATGGGTATATCTGAATTTTTTCCTCCCCTTTTGGCTAACAACCCAATTTTTACAGCACAAGTATGATCAGTATCCATCACGTCATTGCCAATGACATTTTTTTTACCAATTAATCCTAGTGCGGGTTCGTGGATCCTAACACAAGCAAGCTTGTGCTGAGAGAGTTATCGGGAACCAGACTGTCAGATGTTTTCAAGCTGCCTGAAGGTCTTTGACTAAGGGCCAGTTTTTTTATCCGTGGTCAACTTTAACCATTAGTTAAAGGACGTGTCAAGCATGACAGCTGCATACGAATTTTGATGGTTTATAACTAATGGTTGCCATTTTTGACCAATGGTTGAGTTAACTAGGGATCAAAAAACTGGCCCTAAAGCTGTCGAAAAAGCAAGCTACCTACTACCCACCTTACTACAAGTGACCATCATGCCGTTGCTAAACCGCAGGTGCAGCACGGCCTCGCAGTGGTGGATCAGCGTGTTGAGCATGGCGCCCGTGGCCACGTCCCACACTCGCACCGTGCTGTCTGACGAGCCGCTGATGATGGCGCGAGAGTCGTATTGGAGACAGAGGACTGAGCCCGTGTGGCCTTGGAGCTCCTGTGGGGAGAAGATAAGAATGTAAGTGAAATGTTGAGGGGAAACAGTTGTAGTGCAAGGATGGTGCCTTGGGTAACTCCTTGGGTAATTTCCACATATATGAGATGTCCCCACATATACTTCTCTCGCTATTATGGATATATGGCTTGTAATGTAAAACAATGGTTGTGGGGAACACACGATAGAACAAGGCTGTGAAAAATTACAGGTGAAATGTTGAGAGTAAAGAATTAAAGCCCAAAGATAAGAGCCTTGCCGCACTCCTCTCTCTACATGTATTTTGGCTGATCCGGCATCTAAGTCTACCTCATACAAAGCTTATGGAGTGCATTAGACAGCTAAAATTGACTAAAACATACTAGCCATATAACATATTTGCCTCACAAAATGTGATGAATTTAGAGAATAGATGTGATTATGATACACAAAAACTCCCAATTCAACGGTAAAGTAATCACAAACCTTAACACACTGCAACGTTTTCCTATCCCATATCTTGATGGTGTTGTCTCGGAGGCCCGACACGATCTTGTTGTCGTCGTACTGCAGGCAGTACACGCCCTTAGAATTCTCCGATCTGCAGTTTATCCTCTGAAATATAAAAATAACACTTTAGTTTTGATAGATAGGTAGCCATTAGGGGTTGGATGAGGAAGGCCGACGGCTAGGATTGATGCTTCTTGCCAACATTACCAGCTAGCTGAGTCTGCCCCATATTGTAAAATTCCTATAGTCCAAAGGGATGGACTGACTCAGGGGGTCATTCTGAACAACATTTTTCTACGAGTTTTCTATTTACGCGAAAAAAGAAATCGTTCTCCATAGTAAAAGTCACGTGACGTTCCTCGTTTTTTTGGCAGAACCCTAGATTAGGCGTTGAACTATACACCATAACCCCTCGGCCTCTTACAAATCCCTTGAGAACACTAATTAATGTTGATATTTAAACACTATCTGCACTAGAAGACTGTCTGGATGCGGAAATGCCTCAGAAAGAGTGTTCTGTCACTTGAGAGGCCTACCTATGTCCACCAGAAGTCCATCTAGTGTCGCTACTACCTCACCTGTAGGTTGTGCCGGCCGCCGCGCCAGTTGTCCTCAATGGATCGGATGTCCTGTATGATCTTGGGGAACAATTGTCTGTAGAACGCGTGCGACGGGTGCTGCCAGCCCGGCTTCGGTTTGAACAGGTACTGGATCCTGGGGGGGAGAGGATTAGGTTATTAAAATGTCAAGAAAACTGTGATCGTGATTTTAGAAAGACTTTAGACTTTACAAGATTTTAGACTTTAGAAATCGACAACCTGTACATTTTGCCGAAACGTCTCTTCAAATTACACCTCACTTTCCAAGTGAGCTTTTATTTTTAATGAGTTTTCATAGACTCATTGGTGCAATGGTTGTTATTAGGTTCAACTTAAAACATTTACCTCGGTTTGGAAAGTAAACAAACATAGCTGTAGTGCATTCATGCGGACAGTACTTATTCATCTTTATTTTCGTATGTATATTGTATACTCTATCTCGTTCGTCCACCAACCCACACTAGGCCAGCGTGGTGGACTAGGCCTAAAACCCTTCCTTTATTGGAAGGGGGCCCGAGCCCCAGCAGTGGGGACGTGATGGGTTGTGATGATGATGATACTCTATCTCTTTCATTTATTTTTTATTAAAGCTTTGAAGCTAACCATCCTCGCTTAAGTTTTGTATTTGATACTCTATATCATGTTCGTTTATTTATTGTTTATCAACTCACCACCCGCGCCTCTCAGCCAGCCCGCGCCACAGGGAGTCCGTCCTCACTTTCCTCTCCACCAGTTTCTTCCACAGCATGCCCTCGCTGATGACGCGCTGCCACTCGCGACAGACCAGCTCGGCGGCGCAGAGGGACGCCGCGTCCAGGTAGGATAAGATGTTTTCTGCCACGTGGTCTAGGCCTTTTTCTGTGAAGGGATAATGGGATGGTTTTAGGGGTTTATGTTTTTACTATGCGACGGTATATTGTGAGGAGATAAAAGGTATTTTTTCAGGGATTTCACGGATGAATGAATGTGAAAACTGAAGCGCAGTACATCTGTATATCTAAAGACGAAGAGAAGAGCAACCCTATTATTCTAACAAAATATAATTATAGCGAGACCAAAAGAACTTTGTTACTTGCAATTTCACCTGTTAAATATTTCTCTATATTTCAAACACTGCCATCATAAAAATAAAGCAAAAAATCTCAATACGAAGGCTAGAAAGTGTCAATACGAAGGTTTATAGATGAACTGTAGCTCATTTTTAGGCACAATTTTGAGATAGTTGCTTTTGCAGTATAGCAACAAATGAGACGATTTTCACACATCCACCCACCACTGAAGTCCGATAGACGGCCTGCAGAACTAAAAGTTGTGGCGTATCGTATGCCTTTTCTAATTATGTTACCGCTTTTTTTCAGTGATGACGAAGACTGCTCACGATAAGTGGTTTTTACATAATGAAAGATTTTAGTATTTGTTAGGTCGCAGGTATTTTCCGTGATCTAAACATCACCTTGAACGACAAAGGTTTATCAGTATTGAAATGTATTCAGTTATTTCAGGCAACAAGAAAAACTCGAGACATTTGCAAGTCTATAGCGAAATCAAGTCAAAAGATCATGTCATTTTAATATTTATGGTTTTTGCTGAGGTTTCCATTCTACTGTTATTCAAAATGTTAATGTGACATAAACACTCGCGTCTTGTGCTAAATCTTCGTGGGTAGGCAGAGGTGTATTTCTGCTATTGTTATTGTTATGCTCGTCCCAACTGACTGAACAAAAAATACTTTTATCAGAATCAGAACTTATGACTTGTGTTTTAAAGGTTATAAAAGTGTTCTGACTGAAAATGATTTTGTTTTGACTGTGTTAGTCATAATCGATGAGTATTTTCATTTTGTGTCTACAACTAATTAAATAAAATGTTTTTTTTTGTTAAAGAAACTAAATCATTTTGGAAAGGGTCCCGAACTGGAGAAGTAATGACTCGAAAACCTACGAGCATCTTTTATGATTTGAAGTTTTTAAAAAAACTACAAAACAACTTTTCTTCTGCACAAAACTTGAGTTGGTTTGTAAAGGAAAAGGTCCCACTTACTGGGCAGCAGGCTGATGAAGTCCCGCTGCAGCATGGGCTTGAGGTACGCGTTGATGTGCCCGTGCTGGTAGTGGCACATGCGCGCCAGCAGCTGCTCCACGAACTCGACCTGGGGGTAGAGCATCATCAGCATGTGAACATCATTATAAAAAAAAGACCAGAGTTGGACTCGCGCACTGAGGGTTCCATACAAGTCTACTTACCTGAGATACCTAGATTTTACTTTTAATTTCGTCATATTATTATATACTACATCCATGTATTTTTCATATTTTTTGAACCAGGCAACCCAAATGGTTAGCTGGTTCAAAAAATATGAATGGCCAGCAGGAGGGACTGCACTTCAGTCCAACCAAAATTAGCACTTTGAAGCTTAATATTTCGTAAACCAATCACTGAATCAAAAAATGGTTTGAGATGACCTATAATACTACCATAACCACTTTACGTGTAGGCTTTAGACTACTTGTTTGTATCATCATCATCAGCCTATAGCAGTCCACTGCTGGACGTAGGCCTCTCCCAAAACATGCCACTGGATGCGATCTTTAGCTTTCCGCATCCAATCATAACCTTTCGCAAGTCGTCACCCCATCTAGCCGGAGGGCGTCCCACACTACGTTTGCCTAGTCGCGGCCTCCACTCCATAACACGTTTATCCCATCAGTCATCGGTTCTTCGACAGATGTGACCAGCCCACTGCCACTTAAGCTTACTAACTCGGTGAGCTATGTCAGTGACTTTAGTTCTCTGCGTATCTTGTTTGTATGAAAACTCCAAACTATAACTGGTTCTAAAACAGAACTATCTTTAGTCTATGTTTCTTGTGCATAGCCACTTGCAAAGTTTGTGCAACAGGTAGATTGGTTATGTACATGTAGAGTACACACATTCTTTACAAAATTCATACCTGGTCGGTCTCGTTCCATCGTGTGAAGTAGTTGAGGCAGGCGTCCCGCTCTGACGTGTACCCGGCGCTGCTCGGCACCGGCCGCGTCCCCGTCTCCAGGGTCTTCAGCGATGTCTGTTGCTGAAGGAGGAAAGAAGAATGTCAATACAGTGCTGTGACTTTTATTAACTGACCCTTTATGTCCAGCATATCCCGTCACCCATTGATGCTATTCTGAGTGGCTTATAATTTCACCATGGTGACATATCCTAGCTAGACAAGCACTAGTGTTTGTCACAAACATGGAAAGAAGTTGGTGTTATGAGGTAGCTCCCTTGTGTGAGAAGTTGTTTTATCCATAGAGGTAGCTTGAGAAAGAGGTAGATTGTTGATAGACTTTCCTTATTATTCTAGTAATAGCCTATCGCCCAACAACTAAATGCAAGTTAAAAAGGCAAAAAAAAATATATTTACTTAATACAAATTTTAAAAATAAAATAAAATTATTCCATCTAATTTGTAAGGGAATTTGAATACTTGTCTTTCTTATTCTTGAGTTGAGTAACCAGTTCACTATCATTTAAAAGCCATTGGCCCCAACAGATAAGAATGGAACAGCAAAACATATGCATGGCAACCACTTAGTTATAACTTATGAATGCAACTACATAACTATGTCCCAATACAATATGAGTATACTCAAGTTTAGTGCAGATAGACAATACTGTACAATTTGGTCCAAACAACTTGTTAGTTCATGAAATTGGCTAGGATTACACTTTTGCAATACTGTACAATTTGGTCCAAAAAACTTGTTAATTCATGAAATTGGCTAGGATTACACTTTTGCACTTTGTAAAACTAACTAACTTCCAATCGTTGAGAGAATTAATAGGCATTTTGTTAGTATGACAAGGTACAACAGTGCATTCATTGCCAACCCAGAACTACCAAGTTTTTTTAACCAAACTGCACCCTAGATAGGTAGGCAAAGGCTATGCCATCCCACTTACCTCTAACTACATACAGTTGTCGAAATATAATAGGCCCATTTGGACAGCTATACAAATTTGCTATTTACTCTTGATTTACTTGATGAAATACATAAAAAGACACATAATCTGGCTTATTATTTAACAGCCAAAAGAAAAAAGAACTTTTAAAGCACCAAAAGTTACTTATTGTTTAGATTTTCTATGATTTAGGTTTGACACCAGCTGTTATCCCATACATTTTTGAGCTGTCCAAATGGGACTCTTATATTTCGACAACTGTACCTCTAACTACTTTACTATATGGATCTGATTTGATCTTCCAATCAAGTGTTTCGCTTTTGTGGTAGGTACTAGGTAGACCACTAAATACCACTATTGTAGAATAAATCTACCAAGTTAATTATTTATTTACACTTTATTGTATACAAACAAAAGACAGTAAAAAAATTAAGTTCAAAAGGGTAAGTAACTAGTCCAAGGAGGGCTTATTGTCTAAAAGCAATGTACTGCATACTTTTTGGTGTAATTTTCTGTTACTCACATAATACAGCCTCATGTCTACAGCTCAACCTAGACACTACTGACACAAAACGCTTAAAAATTGCATAATTACACTAAACTAACAACTTTAATCTGACTCACAAATCAATATGTTCTGTATACTCAACAAACTTTTTTATTGTAAAATGATGTAAAACTGCTGTGTGTCATAATAAAAATAGTTACATATTCATAACCAGTATTTATTAAGGCCAAAACGAGCGTTATATCACTAGCAACTCATAGTATTCACACACAAATTAACTTCATTGTGAAATCATTGCAAAGTGGCACAAGATGATTTTCGTTCAAAAACATTGGATTTACATGGCATTTGAAGCGTATTATTCATGCCCGCTAGATCGAAGTTGATAAATAAATAACAAGACTTGAATTTTGCATTCGGAGCTCCGGTTTTTAGAGCATTTTTTACAATGAACAAAAAACTATGGAGCATTGACATCATAAGTTTTGGAAGTCGTTTTTGGCCTCCCAAAAACGGATTAAATGCTTTTCAGTGAGTGTTAGGTTATTGCTTGGTTAAAAAGAAGTGTTTTTTTGTATGTTTCAATGAAAAATGAGTCCCAATACATCCGCAATGCAGTTGACAAAAAATTGTGTGCCTCGTCATTATAACTTCGAGCAGGCTATGTTCAGAGCGTTTTTTCCCGGTTATGTGGTCGAGCATTACCGTTATCATCCTTAATTTCGTAGGTAAAAGTGATAAATCTGACCGAGGATTCGAAGAAAGACATCAAAATTGTAGAAATTGGGGTGACGAGGGGAGAAAGATGGCGGATGAGCCATGACATTCTAGGTTGCTCCAATTAAGTTTTTGAGGCTTACCTGATTTGGATAGGTGTCTTCTATCATTTTCTCAAACTCCATTTTCATATTTTTTATGAGAACATCAAACAATTGTCCACTATATCACCATTTATCACTAAAATCACGAACGCGAAATACTGATCGTTTGCATGACGTTAAGCATTCATTTTTTTTAATTTCAACAAAAATGACACGGAGCAATGGCTGCATCCAAAAGTCCTACTCTATGATGATCATTACATTCATGAAATCTACACAGTCATGCCATTCTATTGTTTAATCGTTTTTGGTCTCAAAGAATATTATTTATTTACTACTTGTAGTAAATGTTTGAACAAGTTCTAATTTCTCATTGAAGTACAGTTTGCATTTGTATTACAAGAAGGTTTCAGGACGCCACGCCACGCCATCGCCGTTGCCACTTCGAGTTTTCAAGGAGCTTCAAGGCTTTATTTTGGTTATAGGGTTGTAGGCTTGTAGACCAGACTGTAGACTAGTTTATTCTAGCTACCAACTTTTGCGTTTTCGGTGGCATAAGTTAGGGAAAAATTATTATTATTCTAAGATCTACAGACAAAGGGAGAAAACATAGACAAGGAAAACATAGACTAATAATAACAAAACCTCAGAATAATAATAGTCAAACGGTGGTAGATCTTCGTCATTGGCACAGGGGTATAATCGTGACAGTTCTGACATTGCGAAAAAGAGACGCTTAGCTACATTAAGCGTAAGAAAGAAACGTTAAGCTGTAAATGTTTTTTGTCCTTTTTGCTGTGGCGCCTGTTTACGTCAGTTCTCTGTGCCAAACAATGAAACAAATGAAAAATCTGTGCCAAACAAAGGCTGACAGTTACAACAAAATTTTTTAAATGCTATTTATTTTTGATTTGCTAGTGATTTGTGGGTGTTTATTAAGTTTATTAGACTATTATCATCACTTAACGAGTGTGTGACATGGGTGGGTGGATTTTGTTCGGTTGTATAGAGCACATTGAACGAAAACACGATGGAATGATGGATGAGATATATTTTCACATGTAAGTAGATACTATCAAGTTTAACAAGCTTACATTCATCATAGTACTATCTATTGGCTTGATTTTAATATAAAACGATACTAATTTTAATACTGTAAGGTCTTTTAGTATCAGTTTTAAGTAAAAATTACGAGGTACCATATCATAACAAATCACATGGTGTTGCAAGTTATTGAAAATTTATTTTACCCACAAATATTATAGTATGCAAAGAAAATACTAGAAATTGTAACGGACTCGGGTTGGGTTTACAAATGGGGCGCACGAATTCGGTTTTTGTGAAGATTGTATTTTGTAGAAGTCATTCTCCTGTTTCTCCGTTTCTTTTTTTTCTTCCATGTGTGATTTCTTCTGTATAATATAAAGTTTATTGTATTGATACGAAATACGTGTTTCCTTTAAAAAAACCCCATCACATATTTGGCCCACGATTATAATGCTCATGCTCATCCATTTATCTCTTTCATAGGTTTCCGACAGAAAAAAAAAATATCAAGAAAATGGATAGACATTACCGGTCGCACAAATTGGGAACCAAGGAAACATACAAAAATTGTGTTCGGCACATTTTGAAGAGGATTGTTTCGATTGGACGAAGACAATGAATTATACAATCCACTCAGTTTGTGTATATTAAATAATTATATTGAAATCAAATAAGTATGAGTAAAGTTTTTTTTCTTATATCGTCGGTTGACAGGAAAAACTCACTAAGGCTGATTTTTCAATATTCAGATAAATGTTATCTGGGTAATACAAACATTGAGAAACATTGAGACGCAACAGCATCAAAATTATTTCCCAGCAAAACTTTTGTCTGGCTATTGAAAAATTAGCCTTTAGTGTCTTTTTCCTATCAACCGACGATATACTCAAGTTTTGTTTTTGTTATTATGATAAGTTGAATTTCCCCATATTTAGGTTTTATTTTTTTGTCGGCAACATCTATGGTTTGAGTGAGAAAGAGAATAGTGCACACAGCGATTGCGAATCTATTTGTAGTTGATCTGAGGTCATTGGGTAGATCTGTGGTGTGGTGTCATATGTCAAATATCCAACCAAATTGTCAATGTCATTGTCATGTTTCATCTGTCGCTTGTAGTTTTTGCGTGTTTTTACGAAAATTTTATAAAATTTTCAGGTGGTTTTCAGTTATATACAGCGAAGGATTTTCAATAACTATACCCGCAGATAATTCCTCAATCCACCATGTCCGAAGAACAAGCCAAATCTTCGGGCGTCATCCCTTCCAATGAGGAAATCATAGATGAGATCACCAAAGACTTGAAATCCTCGGCTATTTCTGCGGAAAACCCTGAAGAGTTTGTTATTAACCCTGGCACAAGTCAAGAAGATCTTCCATCGAAATCCGGAGACTCTCAAAAAACAGGTGTGGCCATAAAATTATCATATATTTTCTAACTTGAAATTGCATTTTAGACCTTAGGTTAGTGATATTCACAAAGGTTCCATTCGAGAGAGCTGCTTACTTTCCATTATCGACAATCGAACTGGATTTAGATACTTGGTATACAATAAGAGTAATACCCTAGGAGTCTCTATTCCAAATTTCAAGTTAACAAGGCAAATAGTTTCCTAGATACTCATATTTAAAATCTAGGAAATTGTATGGGAAATGACAGCCCTTATTTCCATTGTCACTAATGGAAATTTTTACCAGGACATTTATGTAGCTTGGACTTGAAATCCCTGAAGGTGCCTATCCAACCAGAGTAGTATTGCAAATGGCCTTTTAGTTTCATATGTGGTGGCCTATTTTCAACTACTATTACTACTACTATCTCTAACTCCACAAGGAGCATAGGGCTTGCACTATTCTTTCCCAGACATTCCTGTCCTGCTCTTTCCTTGGCTTTGTCCCATGAGATTCCAATACAATTGTTATTGCTGAGGATTGATCTCCTCCATGTTCTGTTAATATTAGCCTCCTATTTGTTCCTACAATAAAAAATAAATAACATACACTGCCTTGCTATTGGTCCTAACAGTGACCCATCTTGCTAATATGCTATTGCAATTGCTAATGCGCCCTGCGCGCGCTTAACATTGTAGCGGAGGGGTTGGATTTGTTTCACTGTTCTCTGGTCGAATTCAATAGGAATTGTTCATATGTGCTGTGTTATGTTATAAATAATAAGATATAGGGTTTAATTTTAACTAAAAACTGTTTGCTTGCCTATCGCATTGGAGTAGCTGTAATGATAGGTTTAAGTTATTAAATAAATAAAAAATATCAGAAATGTGTGAGACATACTCTGTAATTGTTTGTTAAAAAAATTTACTATTTATAATTTTTGTAAGTATGATATATTATGAGGGCTTGTTGTAAACCTATACATATTTCAGACATTCCAGACTGGGTCGCCGGTGACCTGGACAAAGATGAGAAAGAGACATCAGAAGACGACACCAAAGAGTCGGATGACATAGACGAGGAAGGCCTTAGAGCCGCCGAGCTCGCCCTCACTGATGACCAGAAAGCGGAGAGGAAGATAATTGCTGAGGAGCTGAAGGTTGCTGGCAACTTGGCGTTTAAAGATGGAGATTACGAAAGGAGCATAGAGAAATACACAGAAGGTAAATTAATTGTGGAGGGACAGTCATCGAAATATAATAGGCCCATTTGGACACTATTTACTCTTGATTTACTTCATGAAATATATAAAAAGACACATAATCTGGCTTATTATTTAATGGCCATAACGTTGTTCAAAAGGTCAAAAGAACTTTTAAAGCGCCAAAAGTGACTTATTGTTTAGATTTTTTATGATTTATGTTTGACACCAGCTGTCCAAACGGTCCTCTTATATTTCGATGACTGTAGTTTGTGGATGTAACTGTAAATAAGGAACTGGTGAAACGGTGGTTTTTTCACAAGTGGGAGTATTGACAGTTCTTCAATATTGTAAGATATAATAGTAAGATACCTTGGGTGTATCAGCCTTTATTTAGTTTCATTATTATACTTTTTTAACATCTAGCTAGATGTTGAAGTTGATAACTTCACTATATTTGTTGTCAAGTCTTGGAAATGCTTGGAAGATAGTAATAAGCCAGCCTTTTACGTTATTGCATTCCTTATGTATTGTACTATTATCAAAAAAACTTTTACTTACATAGATTTCCTCCTATTTACAGGTTTAATAACTTGTCCCCTACAATTCACACAGCAGAGATCCATTCTCTATTGCAACAGAAGTGCGGCCAAAATGAAGTTAACTAAATACAGTGATGCTGTGAAAGATTGTTCTAAAGCTATTGAACTAGATGATAAATATGTCAAGGCGTATATAAGGTTTGTATAGTTTGTTAGTAGTTCACATCCAAATCATTGTAGTTCAGTCACTTTGTACCACAGATAAACTAAAATCCTAACTCCAATATTACGTAGGACTCCCTCCTTCGTGGACTGTTACAGGCTGATGATGATGACTATAAAGGATGAAGAACAACATTACTTGGATACACATCTAGATATACACATCTGTATATAATATTATTACATAATCATCAGCTGGTAATCATCCATAGCTGATCATAGGCCTCTTCCAAGTTCTGTAACTATTTGTTACATTTCATTGAATACAACTCACACAGTAAATTGATAGGCAAATTTTACAGAATTTCGGTTTATAAGATATCTCTTAAACCGTAAAACTCAAAATGTCAGGGCCTCTAGTACGGGTTTTGAAATTTACGTAGGTACTTAAACGAAAAAGGTTTTGGTTTTCTTCTGTCACCTGCATACATTATCTGTCAAAAGTTTCATGATAGTTTCCGCTAGAGACACTACTTTGTATGCGAGAAAACTGAAACTTTTATAGTTTTCGTTAATCTATCAAACCTGTATTAGTACTAGTCTAGACCTACAGGAATCGTCGTATCTTTAGAGAAGTATACAAACGTAATTACACAAAATTATCTTCCAGACGAGCGCAAAGCTACGAAGCTTCGGACAAACTCGACGAGGCGTTAGCAGACTGGCAGAAGATCCTCGAGTTCGACCCGTCGCATAAGGACGCCAAAGTAGCCACAATAAGGCTACCACCATTGATCGAAGAACGAAATGAAAAACTCAAAACGGAGATGATGGGCAAACTTAAAGACTTGGGCAACATGATACTGAAGCCGTTTGGGCTGTCTACGGAGAACTTTAAACTAGAGCAGGACCCTGAGAGTAAAGGTTACAAGATAAACTTCCAGCAGTGATTGTTTTAGGGACTATTGTATATTATGAAAAGTTGATGGTGAAAAAAAAATTGGGGGCTGACAATTATAGCTTTGCAACAGGTTTAAGATTGGAGTTTTTTTTTTCATTATGTTATCAATAAATTAATGAAGAAAACATGTCAGTCACAGAAATCGCAATAGTTAACTTTTTTAGTGTAGGCACTATTTCTGTTGCATAGTTTGCCAGCCTGTTCGCATGAAGATATCAAAATATCTCAACAATGGCTACACTATCTTGATGGCATTTATCTACGCATAGTTATACAAGGTGGAATTTTATCAGTAGACATTCAATAAATGTATGTATTATGGGAACATTGTGCTCGGAGTTCAGCCGCCCTACTCTTGTAAGGCAATGTATTGCGCCTGTCTTGCGTTCTCAACATCAAAAAAATCATAACTTCGTAACACAGTAAGAACCAAGTACCCAGAATGTACAATTTATTTTCGATTTTGGCCGAAAAAGCCTTTTTGGACCTTTTTGCAAGTTAACTTCAAGGGACCCTAGGGCTGGCTCGTACCTCGCTCAAAGGATAAGCATCGCCATACAGCGAGGTAACGCGGCCAGCGTCTTAGGTACCCTACCCGACAGTGGCAGCGATCTGGCCAGCATCTTCTTTTAGTTTAATTTTATATTACTTAGTTTTAGTTAGGGATTAATAATTATTATTTTATCATGTATTATACTAATATATTCACTTATTACAATCTTGCATATACTTCTAAATTGTAGGCATTATATTATTGTTTCTAAGTTCTACAAATAGGCATTACCTAGCTGATTATATTCGTATTTTTACTGTTTGGAAAAACGCCTCTGAAGAGAAGTTATGATTTTTTAAATGTTGGAAACGCAAGACAGACGCAATACATTGCTTTTCAAGAGTGGCACCACAGAGGTTAAGGTTCAGTGATAAAATTCCAAACTATATTATAACTATGATTGATGATGATAACTACAAACTGTCTTGGAATATCGTAGTCTATTATTATTAGCAATAGTTTATTTTAAGTATATTTAAATATAAATACGTGTTATGTAACTGATTTTGGAGTAGTTTCATTGTTTACCGAAAGGTTTCATAGAAGAAAATTCAATATTAAGATACGTCACTTAATCGCGGGACAATCGACTGTTGATGAACCGTTCAGAAACTGTCAATTTAGTATCTGAAATGATAAACAGACTTTAGGTAAACTAACGAGCGAAGCGTCCGTAGTCGAGCGGGCCTCAGTGATCGTAACTGATCGCTGAGGTTAAGCAACAACTGACACGGTCAGCCATTGGATGGGTGACCAATTTCAAGTGGTGCTTTTCTGGACGCTTCCGTGCTTCGGACGGCACGTTAAGCCGTGGGTCCCGGTTGCTGCTTCGGCAGCAGTCGTTAAGCCTAGTCAGAGGCCTTCGGGCAGCTTGAAAACATCTGACAGTCGGGTTGCCCACTTACCCGACAACTCTCTCAGCACAAGCTTGCTTGTGTTGGGGTCCACCAACCCGCACTTGGCCAGCGTGGTGGACTAGGCCTAAACCCTTCCTTCATTGGAAGGAGACCCGTGCCCCAGCAGGGGGGACGTAATGGGTCGTGATGAGGTAAACTAACATTAGGCACATTAACATAAAATGATAGTTTATTCAGAATACAGTCTCATCCTTCAATTTCATCAAACTCGTTGGAGTTCAAACTCCATTCATCCAGAGCTTCAATTTCGAAATCCGACCCGCATTCCAAATCCAAATTTGCTTCGATTTCCTCAAATGTTCCTTTTTCAAAAATTTCCGACGACGCCGAACAACTTTCGTCTAAATACTCTTCGTCTAATCGTTCTTCTAGCATGCCAGTGTCTTCCGATTCTTTTGTAGTAACTAACTCGCCCGGGTGCCCAGTAAACTCTCCCTTCTTTATGTGCATTTCAATATGGCGGCATAATGTGACTTTTTGAACGAAACTCTTTGAGCACAGCTTGCATTTGAAACTGAAAATTACATTAAATGATGAAATATCGACATAATAAGGAATACTTCAGTGCTGCAATCGAGTAAAGTTTTACCCAGCTTCAAGCCAAAACGGGACATAGCACAGATCAACCAAAATTACGGTTTATAATGAACTAGCTGCTCCCGCGAGCTTCGCTTCGCCTTAAAAAGATTTCCCGTGGGAATTCCAGGATAAAAAGTAGCCTATGTTCTTTCTCAGAGTCTATAGACCATATCTGTACCAAATTTCATTCAAATCGGTTCAGTAGTTTTGGCGTGAAAGAGTAACAGACAGACACAGTTACTTTCGCATTTATAACATTAGTAAGGATTTCTATGATTTTCCAAAAAAAAACATAATTATAAATTAACAACACAAAGGTGTCGCAAAAATTACCTTCGCTCATTAAAGTGACTTTTGCAATGCAAAACCAAAGTTTGTCGTCTCCAAAATGTCTTATCGCACGTATCACACCTATGCTTCTTCTCGCCTTCTCCGTGTATGTTGGCCAAATGTGCGCGCACTCCACTCTGCGTGGAGCGAAAATCACACACTGGACACCTGTACTCTTGTCTATGGTGCTTAGCCGTGATATGTCTATGGCGTTCCTCTGTAAAAAAAATCTTTTACTAAGGTTTTACTTCACTAAGGGCTGATTTTTCAATAGTCAGATAAGTGTTATCTGAGGAATAAAATTGTAGCTGTCACTGTCTAATACAAACATTCAGTCACGACAGCATCAGAATTATTCCTCAGATAACCTGACTATTGAAAAATCAGCCCTAAAACACAAGATTTGGATCTTAATACATTGGTATAGAGTAAAACAATATGGTAGCCAAAAGGATGAATATTCGTAAGTAACAAATGTTTTCTGACAGATTTCACATGGAGGACAATCTTACTGAGATTTAAAACGGCAGTATCTCGTTGTATTAAGCGTACCGAGTGCATGACAAATGACAACTCTCGTTCGTTCTACTTTCTTAGTTATCACCCAGAATAAAACAAAAAAGTATTTTATCTTTTGAATTATTAAAACAAGCTGTTCCCGCGAGCTTCGCTTCGCCTTAAAAAGTTTTCCCGTGGGAATTCCGGGATAAAAGTAGCCTATGTTCTTTCTCAGGGTGGTCTAGTCTAGACCATTTATGTATACCAAATTTCATTCAAATCCGTTCAGTAGTTTTAGCGTGAAAGAGTAACAGACAGACACAGTTACTTTCGCATTTATAATATTAGTTAGGATTAGGATTTACTTACCGCTATGTCGGAACGCCATGTCGCAGTATTCACATTTGTATAGTTTTTCCGTCACGCCGTGTTCTAACTCCAAATGTTTGACTCTTTTAGCAATAGTAGCAAATCTTATATTGCACATGTTGCACTTGTATAAAGGATCTTTTTTGTGTCTTCTCTTGTGACTCATTAGGGAGTTATAAGCGCTGTACTCCTGAAAGTTAAGGTAAATAGTTACTGTGCTACCACAAAAATGTTTGACAGCGCTAAACACCTGTTAAAATGTTGTTGTTGTCTTAAGTTTATGTGGTAATATTTTTTTACTGTAAGCAACAATCTAAACAAACACTTCACGAATTTACAAAAGTTTTTAAACAAAACTGGTTCATAATCAGACCCTTTCGGCTTATTATATATTTTTTGCAACATTCTGTATTTCTCTTTTTTAACTGCGGACCAAATGAGGGTACAGCAGCCTACGGGTAGCAACGTCACTGTATTCCTATCAAATTACTAAATTATGAAAATACCTTGTGACAAACATTGCACTCGAATGGTCCAGTCAAATGAACGCGCTCGTGTTTTGTCAAACTCTGCGAATTCATAAAACTTTTTAAGCAAACAGTGCACTTGAAGTTCGGGAAGTGACTATTGTAGTGCCGCTTCAATATCAAATTGTTGGGGAACTCCAAGTTACATTCTCTGCAGATTCGGTCTTGCGCTCCTATTTTGTATGGCATTTTTGTTTTGGGGAATTTGCGCGGTCGTCCCACTTTCCTTTTTTGGTTTGGCGCCGGTTTTTCCTCTGTAATAGGGAATCAAAACAATATTAACCTCCTGACTATTAGTAGAAATGTCAGACGCAGGAATTTTCATTCACTTTACAGCGCCACAAACTTATCTGTTCCGGTGACAGCTCACATAAATGTCTAATATTTCTTAATTCTATAAGATTTTAAGTTTGCTCGTATTGTTAATTCGCTCTTGCTGTGTTAATAAACCCATCTAATCTTTAACAATATAATATTCATTAGTAAGTAATGAGATATGGATCAATTTAGTTCGCTCTCACCGGAACAGATAAGTTTGTCGCACTGTATGTCCTACATTTAGCCATTATGGTCAGTCACTAACGTCATCATATCTACAGATGTTTAAAAGCGAAAGTTGTGCGTGTTTTTTACTCTTTCACGTGATTTAGATGAACTCACTAAAGTAATACTTTACGATTCTAATCTACATATACAAGCATTTTTTTCTCGGAATTCGTAAATAATCTAAACAATACTCTCATAGCAATATGTTCGCTGTTTATTTGAGGGTAAGTCCCTATTGGTCTGTTGCGTCGCATCGTATCGTCCCAAAGGAATGGCCGTACAACTATATAGCAGCGACGACGTTACAACAATGCAACGCACCAATGGGGCCTCACCCTAAATCATCAGTAACTATTTATATTCTGTATATAATTATGAAACTCTGTAAGTATTATAGTAAGTAGACAGACCTATATGCTCAACTGCACCCTTTTTATCATCATCATCATCATCATCAGCACCTGACGTCAGATCATCACTATCAATGGCCTCAATCTTCACGTGGATCTTAAGCTTGGTTGCATCGTCTGATTTTTGTGTCAACTTGCTGTCTAGAAAATTAGATAAGGTCTGTTTTTTATCTTAGGTACTTACTAAATTGACAGATTCTGAACGGTTCATCAACCGTCGATGGTCCCGCCAATAGAACGATACGTGACTTAATCGTGGGTCAATAGACTTTGATGAGTCGTTCAGAATAAGTCAATTTAGCTCCAATTTCACAATAGTTGGTTAAATCGTAACCAGGAAAAGGTTGATCAATTATTATATGTCATCTCAATATTAAATTCTTGATACATGTGTCAAAAGTCAAGCAACAATCCCCGGTTATGCTCTAAACCACTATGGAGAAATTGCCACTTGATTGATTGATTGATTAGTATCTGAGATTAAAAAACCGACTTTACAGTGTTTTCATAAGTTCCAAATCCCCACTGCAGGGGGCGCCACTCACCATTCACGGAGGTCAATAAGGACACAGTATTTAGAATTTGTTGCTTGAAGAATACAACTTCGGTAACTTTGTCAGCGCATGTCCTACAGATCGAGGAGTGGCCGTCAGCTGCTGACAACTGAAAAATATAAGTATTAGGGTCAATTCAGACGTACCACAACCACACCACAGCCACAACCACGCCGTGTGGTCGGGCGTATATTTTGTATTGAAAATGAATAATCCAATTCACACGTGCCACATTTTGCCGTTGTCATCGACCACCTGTGTAATACGACCACATCGCAACCACATCGCGTCGGCAACGCCGCAACGCGGCGGCGGCACCGCGGCCACGTCCTCTCCCTATTAAATGCATACAACCACGTGGTTACCACATCGCAACGACAGCGACAACACAACCACATCGACATTTTGTCGCTGCCACAACGCAACTGCAAAAAGCCGCTGTCACACTATTCACACGTAACCACATCTTGACCACATTATGTCGCTGCGACGTGGTGTGGTTGTGGTACGTGTGAATTGACGCTTAGATAAATATATACTTAACCATACTTTGTAAAATCTTGTCATATACGTAACTCTTGTCTATATTTTACAAAGTACTTACTTGTGTATACCAGTGTATACTGATGACTTTTATATATGAGGTTTTTTAAAAAATACTATTGTTGCCATCCATTTCAGATTTAGAAACATTAGATTTTTAGTAGGTAGGCATGTTATGGCAATCATAGTTGTTTCGTCTCAAATTCACATCATTGGCTAAACACTGGCATTTCATAAACAATTTAAATTAAAAGAAAAAAACAAAATTACCTGAATATTCAAACCGGACTGTATCATTGAAGCATAGTCATGGTACTCAGAGTTGTAGTCATTGTTCTGAGCAAATAATTCCTCCAAATTTTCCGTTGCCATACAGCAGATACAAATGATGCCTTCATATGGTTTTTTATCCTGAATATAATAATTAATGAAGTATATTTTAAAAGTGCTTGATATAACATAATCTATGCTTTAGGCTATGTAGTGTTTGCTACCAACTGAATAAAGCCAGAGGTTGAAAACCTCTTAAATGAAATTTACTGCACTGAAATCATCCTATTTCCTAATGACTTCAACTAACCAACCTCAGTATCAGAATAGTGCTCCATAGTCAGCTGTTCTTCTGAGGGCCGAAGGCTGGGGCTGGGTGTGTTTGGGCTGGACTTTTCCACCTAAAACATAATTTAAAAAATCATTTGTAAACCTGATATTAGTATCTTCTTGCACGTTAAACAGAGTCATTATATTATATACTTTCTGCTCCTGAACCTCCTGCAGGTTGACTGGTAGAGAATGCTCTTTAGCATTAAGTCCACCTGATTGTACATCTACTTTTGTAAATTGTGCAATAAAACTATAAATAAATTTTTTTTTCTTTTAAAGAGTTTGGTCTTATCTAACTTTTAGAAGGAATAATTTTGTTAAAATAATGACTGTCAACTTTAAACTAGTAGCAAACAGAGCTAGGTAGCAACACAAAACACCTAAGTGGGGCTAGACAATCAGTAGCAACCAATGTGACTTCCTGCAGTACCGCCTCTTAGACCATAGAGTATTTGCTCTCATATCCCTTGAGTCCTTCCCCCTGAACTCAGGAAGACTCCAGGCCTACCAGAATGCCATCAAAGTTCCTTTTTTTAGGTCTGAAAAAAATTGCTAGCATTCACAATACTGACATGCAAGAATAACAGCATATAAGTTTGAAAATCAACAGATGTATCTCACCTTAATATCACAGTTGCTTTGATTAGGCACGGCATGTCTCACTAGTTTGGTCTTATCATAGAACATTGAACTTTCAAAGTGTTTCGAACAGAGCATCTTGTGTTGAGAATATAACTGGTTCTGAAGTTCTGTGGAGGCCCAGTTCCTGTCTGGAGCATAGAACTTGGCCCAAAGCTCGCAACTGCAGAGTTTGTTAATGTTTAAATAGGCCTGTGTAATACTAATAAGTAAAAAGTTATAAAATATGGACACAACAGCCATAACCTCAAAGTTTTCTTTCAGGATTATTTATAAATGTTTTATTTCAAAGTTTCAAGATTAACAAGCAATGTCTTTAGGAAAAATGGGATTTAGAGGTAATTATGATAAGTAGTAAAAGTATGAATTTATTTACCGTAGTGCATTTTTTAAGCCGGGTTTAGGAAACCGATAGAGAGTGACTCCGTCTTCAACTGTAGAGGCACATTTACAACACTGTCCCTTGGAAACTTTCATTGCCACTATCCTTTATTATTTGATTAACATAAGTATTAGGGTTTTCTACTTAAGCAAACCGAATTTAAAATGTTTGCTTTGATTTTTTGTTTACGTTTTCAACCAGAGTACTTGACAGTTGCGTAAAGCCGCGTACACACCGGGCCAACGAACGTTTATCGTTGGGCCTTCGTTTCTGCAATCTGCCCTGTATTATGTATGTTAATATCCATCATTGGGATAACCGTTGGCGTTCGTTGGGCGTTCGTTGGCCCGGTGTGTACGCAGCTTAAGTTGCGTTGAAAAAACCTGGGTCGAGCTTGCTTTTTACTCTCGCAAAAAATACATAGCTACGCAACACTGCCACTGCTGTGAAGATCTGTGTGTTGCTGTTGCACTATTTGACATTGACATTGTTATCAAAACATTAACCTCAATTTTTTTATTTTCTATTTACAGTATTTACACAAATGCAATATCGTTCGATCCTAATTAACCCGTAATAACAGCAATTAAATAACATCACTCACTGTTTGCACAAGGTCAACAATTTGATTATTCATGCTCATTCTAAATACATTGACTATACTCCTTCAGATAATCGTGGTAGGGTTTGTGTCTATTCTGTCGATGAATATAGTGAGACAGTTTACTGGTGTCGCTCGTAAAATGGCTGTATTGGCGCCTGCTATATTCGTGAACCACGGAGGGGGCCCGATGCCCTTACTGGGGGACGAGGTACACGCAGGACTCACGAAATTCTTGCGAGACGACGTTCAAAAACACATCAATCTAAAAGAGTGGAAGGCTATTATCCTGGTCACAGCGCACTGGGAGGAGTCGCAAGTAACGATTTCGTCGGGTAAACACCACGATCTATACTTCGACTACTACGGTTTCCCGCCAGAATCCTACAAATACAAGTATGACGCCCCGGGTGACCCTGAGACTGCTCAGAGAGTGCACAATGCATTGAAAGACGCGGGAATCAAGTCGAAACTCGACTCTCAACGAGGTTGGGACCATGGAGTCTTCGTTCCCATGATGCTGATCAACCCTGAAGCTAACATACCAATCATTCAAATATCAGTTCTTGAAAATCAGGATCCGAAACAACATTACGAGATTGGGAAAGTGTTGCAACAGTTTCGGAAAGAGGGCATTGCTATTCTGGGATCCGGGATGTCCTACCACAACATGAGAGAGTTCCGATACGGCAGATACAAGGATGCTGCAGTGAATAAGGAGTTTGATGATTATTTAACAAAAGTCTGCACGGCGGAAAATGAGTCTGAGAGAAAAGCGGGTTTGTTAGCTTGGAGGGATCAGCCAGGGGCTTCAGAAGCTCATCCTCCTCATGCAGCCGAGCACTTCATGCCGTTAGTAGTGATTGCCGGGGCTGGGGGCTCCAAGCCCGCTGAGAGGATATTCAACTGGGATATGAGTGGGGCATTTCGACTAAGCTCTTATATTTGGAACGGGGAATGAATGGTATTTGAATGTAGGAGTTAATGGAGCTGTTAATAATTTTCTAATGTGTCTTAATTGTTATTTAATTGTGTAAATGAATTAGGTAACTTAGTAATTACCTACAACACAACTTAGATATTAATAATGCCAATGCTATGTAGTAAAATAAACATGATAAAATGTATTCTTATGCCTTCAATAATAAATTAATATGAAATTGTATTTTTGTACTTATATTTAGGTACCTATTGTGATGCAGTGCAATAAATGTACAAATAATGATTAATAAATTAAATTAAATCTCTTATATTTTATTTAGGAGGGTGGAGGGACCAAATATTATAACTTCTAGTATACCTACCAATACAATAAAATCGTGTTGCACTATTTATATTGAACTAGTTTTATTAACATTAAATAAATTGGTTAAGTATTTATTTCTATTGATCAACTAAAGTGTTGTGGTTTTGGTGTTGCTTGGTTTGAAAGACTTGTGCACTTCTGCTATGTAGGTAGCGTGGTAGTGAGGGTATAAGGTACATATACGCCGGTGGTCTGGAAAGTTTCAGACCTACACAGATACAAGATTTTATTTCTTGATTTTTTTTTTTTATTTTTCCACATAGTCTCCTTGTAACTCTACACACTTCTCCAAGCAATGCTCCCATTCCCATCTCTTTAATCCGTCCAAATAGTTAGTACTCATTCATCACTTCACTTCATTCGAACACGTCGTTGGCGCGGCACCCAACGCTCGGACAGCTTTCTCATGCCTAAATCTTGATTTAATATGTGACAAACACGTTCTTTGGATATTTTCAATGCCTCTGCTATCTCTCTCACTTTAATTCGGCGGTCGTCTAACACCATTTGCTGAACTTTAGCGATGTTATCGTCAGTAGTTACAGTTTTTGGACGTCCCGAACGTTCATCATCTCCGAAGCTCTTACGGCCACGTTTAAATTCGGCTGCCCAAAATTTTACTGTGGTTAATGACGGTGAAGAGTCCCCGTACACAGAATCTAACTCATCTTTGATTTGCGTAGGGGTATTCCCTTTCAAAAACAAATACTTTATGACAGCTCGATACTCAATTTTTTCCATTTTTACAAAAATACTCACATCATCGACTCACTCAAACGACTGTGAAATAAAAATAAAAACCGCGCGTCAAAAATGGCTGAAAGTTTGAAGTGTTGCTGTCAAAAGATGCACAATTACATTCCCTGTATGATTCCCTGACTTTAATTGATGTGTGTCGGAAACTTTTCGGACGACCCACGTAGGTACATAAAGTTTTATTTTTATTTAAAAAGTATGAATGTATAATAAATGCGATATGATGATAATATTTCATAAATTATTAATTGCACAAGGGACCATTTTTGTATGATACTATGATTATTAAGAAATATTATAAATAACTAAATGAACAATAAACAATAAAAAATCATTTAAATTTTAAAGGTGTTAAAAAAACGGCGATACGGGTCGCCACCTCAGTATGGGTACAGTCGAGTCGCGGCAATCTGAATCCGACACGACAGTCCGTTAACCTCGGAACAAAGACTAGGAAATAGTATCGATAAAAAAATCATTATAGTTTTACTTTTAAATCGATCGAATTAATTAAGTACCCTTGTTTATGTTTGTTTGGTAAGCACAACACTAGCCGGGCAATCAATATTTTTGAGGTTAGAATTTATGAAAATTACAATTTCTGTTTTTCATACAATTTAATGTTAATGAATTAATTTCTGAAAGTGATTCATTATCTGAATAGAAATTAAAATCTAGGACAGGATTTCAAATTGTGACTCATGATGTCAGACGTCGAGGAGCCTCCGTCAAAGATTACGAAGATTGAAGTAAGTTTTTACGCTCAGCGTTTTGCTTTGTGATAGCGAAGTAAACAAGTAAATATACGAATAATATTGCGCTTTCACTAACAATACATCAGTATAAATGAATATTCGCAACTTCAACCTGCTCCAGAATGCAAATCCAAACTGCAAATTCCATATTTTAATACTTACAAGAACTTTAAATTTTTTTCTTCCATTTAGCTGGAAACGAGCCAGCCACATGATGAGTCGCTGGAAACCGCTGAGCACGGCCAGGAGGAGTGGCTCAGTGAAGAGGTGCTCACTGACGAGGACTACAACCAGACCTTGGTTCGTATTTATTTATCCTAGTAACCAACCTCTGGTTTACTTCTACAGTAGGCAAATTAACAATGATTAAGCTGTTACTAGGTATTGAATTTATTTGATATTAGTACATAAAATATGTTGCTTTAAACATAGAAAGATGTTCTTGCATCTTGGATGCTACCAAAACATTACACTTCCTACAGAATTAGATACCAATATACATGTATATTTAAACTTTTACACAATTTGTTAAATGCACAGTATTACATATTTATTACTTACTTATTGGATGAGTCTTAACATACAACTACAACAGTCTAGTACATATCATACATATTAATATCTTTCTATGTCCAACAGAAGACAATAATTTTTGCCTTATGAAATTTATTGTCAAATATACATATAAAACCTACCTACCTTCAACATTTCAGGAACAAGATGTCTCCCAAGAGGGCAACACCAGCCAGGACGACTCTCAGTTCAGCATGGCAGAGAACTCCCTAGACACTGCGGACCAGATCAACAAACTCGAGGAGCACCTTGACGAATACCAAGAAGAGGATCGGCTGACCGAAGAGGACCAAACAGTTATGGAAGAAGAAAGATTGGTTGAGGAAGACCAAACAGTTATGGAAGAGGAAAGATTGGTTGAGGAAGACCAGACAGTTATGGAAGAGGAAAGACTGATTGAGGAAGACCAAACAGTTATGGAAGAAGAAAGATTAATTGAAGAGGACCAAACAGTTACGGAAGAAGAACATACAGTTACGGACAAGGATCAGTCAGTTACGGACAAGGATCAGACAGAAGAACATGTAGATAATGTTAAACAAGAAGTTACGGAGGCAGATGTGGAAGAACAGTTGAATAGTCTGGAAAATGTTGAGAGAAAGGATAAAGAAGACAAAAAACCTGGTGAGCCTTTGACAGCAGACCTGGGTACGTTTTTGGTTTCGCTTTTTAGTTTTAATACAAGAAGAGGATTGAGTTAGGTTGTCATGATCAGATAAGATTTTTGGTGGTAAAATTTTTATTGGCTGGTAGTTTTTAGTGGTAGACTCGTGGTAGCTTATATGTGCATAGATACTTTTTATACATAATATATACTGATTAAATTGAGTAAAGAAAGTACTTAGTATTTAAGAGAATATTTAGATTTGTTTTGAGAAAAAAAATGTGCGATATTGTGCATGATGAAATTTTATTATTATCAGTAGAAGATATCATATAGTATAGAATTTAGTATAAAATTATAATAATACGTAAAATACAATCAAAGCATGCCCAAACGTAATGTATATTAGTATACTTAAAAAATTCTTATATTTTGTATGCATTGCATTGCATGGTATTCACATAGTAAAATTAATTATTGCTCCAAATTACTTTAGCATTTATACATAAAATACAGGGTGTTCAAAATAGGACATTGTAAGAAGCAAACATATGAATTTACCACAACAGTCCACCCATTACACACAATGTCTTTTTTCGAACACCTGTATAAACGGACATGTGTACGAACACCCTGTATAACGTCACAACACTTGCAGGCATGTTCCTGGTCCGCAAGAGCGACGGTCAAGTGGACGTCATGACTGAACGGAAGGACAGCAGTGAGTTTGAACCCTCGGAGAAGCATTCTGATGAGGAGGATGATGGGAATAACACGGATGAGCTGCTGGTGAGTGCTGACACCCTGAAGACCTAGCATGGGGTGTAAGACGTGCACGCCAAGACGTGACAAAAGTTTTGCGTCGCACTTACTCATATAGCGTGGCTTCAAGAGCGACTGCACAGAAAACTTTTGTCACGTCTTGACTTGCGCATGTTGCGCCCCGTGCTAGGCCTTCAGCACGGCTAGTATGGCCATAATAAGACAACATGTGAAGTGACTGATTAAATTGAGTCACTTTTTGATATCAGTCTTAAATGTTAGCATAGGGTGTACATGGGACTCATTTTATTTGTGTGATTGGATATAAGCCACAGTGACACTGAAACTTTTCTGCTCTGTGGAAATATGTATTTCATTCGTTCTTTTTTTAGAAAATCCCTCATTTGTGGCTCTTGTTTGTATTGTCTATGGTTTTTTGACAATTTAAATGTCACCAAACGTCAAATTTGAAGAAAATTTTCGCTGTTTGGTGCGTTCGAGTGAAATATTTTGGTAATATTACCATTGCATTTTTGCATTGCGCTACCCCATGGACTCATATTGGCTCATTAACTACTTTCTTGAGTTTCTTGGACATCGTCACATGAAATAATATACGACCGAGCTTACTCCCAACCAAGCACGATCAGATTCCTTGGGAGTTCTTCGGCAGACGATTTCTATGCACCGGCTCCATGAGACGAAGAACAAAACAGCATGCCACCTGACTGATGACCCACCCACCGTTTACCCGGCCCCAGGAGTTAGAAGGCCTTGAGACAAAAGCTCGGGCAGGATCCTGACGGGCGCAACAGAATATCATCTACGATGCTTGTCCCACGGCCTGACTGAATAATATTTGTATAATCAATGGAAGGAAAAAACAGTAGGTAAGTGCCAGTACCAGTCACATGTTATTATAATTGGGCACATGCACACAAAACAACTCAAAAAACTTTTTTCACTTGGCAGTACTTGGTCAACTAGGCCATTCATTGGAAGGAAACCCGTACCCCAGCAGTGAGGACGTGATGGGCTATGATGATGAAGATGACAATAGGAGTCATAATCTTAGTTCATAAGTATAACTAAAATCTAATGAAACATTTTTGTTTGTTACAGAACATTGAAATTGGCTCGTAGGCAAGACGGAAGATGGTCAAAACCGGTCAGAAAATGATGGCCTAGACATGGTTGGAGAGCTCTTGTTGGCAGTAACGACCTGAAGATGGTCAGATGACATCAGCAACCTTGTGGTGATACAATGAACCGGAGCGGCACCGAACTGAAAAAGTTGAAAAACTTGGCATACATACTATGAGACCTATTTGATGACTGATATAAGCCAAGTTCAGACAAATTATTGTGATAGTTGATAACTAAGAATACCTAATATGCTTTTATAGTGTGTGAAATAGTATACTTTTTATAATTTATTAATTAAAAGTTTAATAAATGTTTTACTTACCTAAAGAAAATATTATATTTTTATAACCATTTAATTTAGTTGTACATGCTAGCATATCCACTTATTTTTTTATAGTTAGTGTGTTGTTGATAAATAATAAAGCCTAGCTAGGGTTTGTCGCTGTGGAGAAAGGATTAGCATCAGTCGCTGACTGCCCGGTGTGCCAGACTTATTAAATTAAATTATATTATGATTTACATTTCTTGAACTCCACATTTAACATTCAAACTATTCAATTAGCCACTTTATTTTAGTTAGTGTGTTGTTGATAAATAATAAAGCCTGACTAGGGTTTGTCGCTGTGGTGAAAGAACAACCAGTCATCATAGCATCAGCTGACTGCCCGGTGTGCCGGACCTATTCAATGTATATGATTTACATTTCGTGAACTCCACATTTAGCATTCAAACTATTCAATTAGCCACTTCATTACCTACATACTTTGGCGTGAATAGGCAAACTTAAAGTATATGGGAGACAACTGAAAATCAGTGGTTTGTTCCTAAGGGCAAACATATGCACTGAGTTGCTTCCAAACAAACTAATGCCTATCTATCTAACTTTTTAGCACATGTGAGCGACAGGATTTGAATCCACATTTCTTCCGTGAGGGGCGGGCGCTTACCCGTCTGAGCTAACACCGCTACATATAAGTAATATACTATGTATAATTTTAGTCAAATAAAAAAGAGGATGTGTGTTTTGACAAATGTTGTTTTTAAAGCATTTTCAACGGGTTATTAGAGTCCCGGATCATCCTCCCTATAAGTATTATAGTAATTTTCCTTTCCTGCATCTCTTCTTGTAGAGCAAGGATGAAATTAACAAAAACTAAACAAATAATTATTTGTGTCACATGTTATCACCACCTTCGAACTTGAGTGATATAATGCTACCTAAACAAATGTCAAACTGAGACATGTGTGGATAAATTGGTACACCCATGTTAGGAAATAAGACAAATCTTCCAATCTCGCTGTCAAAATTGTAACTCACATCTTGTAGTGATTATTTCGTGTTGGCCATGTTAGCGTTTGTGAGGACAACTGGTATCACACAATTTGTTGCAACTAGCTGTCATTTATATCTTGTCACCGCCATACTGTGCTACGCGTGCTGGTGTGGTCCGATATAGCCAACTTTGCTACAGAAACAAGCGCCAACACCAAAAAAGTTTATTAGGGCAATTGTAATATTTTACACTGTAATTTTTTATCCTGCCTACTATTCTTCTTCATTCATTTAGCTACATAGGTACGTTTGCAAAAGCGATTGACACACGCACCGCCTCACATCGCCGTATATTCCGCGCGGTGACGCTAAGGTAAGGCATAAACTGTCATGTTTGCGTACTATGATAATCCGCCCTCCGCCGCGGTGCGCGGTGAAGTGTGTGAATCGCCTTATGGGTCCGCGAGACGATCAAGTCGACTTGACAAGTCTACGTGCTTGACGGTTTCACTTGACGGTACCTTTAAAGTCGCGTCAAGTGCTTCGTCAAGTGAAATCGTCAAGCACGTAGACTTGTCAAGTCGACTTGATCGTCTCGCGGACCCATTAGTCAGTATTTAATAATATATGCCCCATGTTTGTTAACAGCGAATGCTGGGCGAAGACAACAACAAAGCGAAGAAGGCGCAACTGTCCAAGAACGGCAAGAAACAGCTGACTGTCAAGAAGGAAGATGCCGACTCGTCTGATTCAGATTTTGAGGTTAGTTCAGTTTTGTCTAACCACTGCTGGAAAGGAGAGCTGTTGTAGGTTTGAACTGTGTTGTATCAATCGGTTTGGTTTCAACAAATCCCTGGAATGTATCTTTTTGTGATTTTAAATATAAATAAGTATATGATGACTTCATCCAGTTATTCAAATCGGTTCCTCTTCTTTGTTTTATTTAGATTATTTACACTGTCTGATAGAATACGAATCTACACGGAACTACAGACCTAGCACAGCGCGCAAGACGTGCACAATAAGTCGTGGCAAAGGACTAAAGTCTGTTTTTAATCTCAGATACAAAATTCAATCATCAACAGAACGAATGTAATCAATAGAACGATACGTCACTTATTCGCGGGCAAAATAAAAACCAGACTTTAAATAATTAAATGATAATATTGTTATTGTTTCCAGGGAGCCCTGGTGACGACTACCATGAAGGTGGCCAAGAGAGTGCTGATGAACAAGAAGCCGGCGAGGAAAGCTGAACCGGAAGACATGAGTGACTCCGAACAGGTAACCTTGAGGTAGACTAGGGTTAGTCACCGTGGTGAAAGGATTGGTCAGATCAGATTAGCATCAGTTTGACTGCCCAGGACTTCTCCAACGACACAACACGGCGTTTTTAGGTGCTGAGAGTCCTTATTTCTGACAAAATAATATCATCAATTCTTCTTCTTCTTATCGTGTCGACGACAAACCAACAAAGTCGCTAAATAATACATGCCCAGAACTGGGCCACTGATACTGCACCGCTGGTAGCGGTCATGAGCTCTTCCCGCGTACAGGTGTAGGGACACGCGGGGCATGAAGTGAGGTGCACCATAGTTTGTGGCGCTTCACATGCAGTTCAGATTTTGTGCATCCGTGAATCCCCACCTAGCCATATTGTCCTTACTACGACCGACCTGTGTTCGAAGTCGGTTTAAAGACTTCCAGGTCTCCCAAGGCAATTTATGTCCAGGTGGGAGGTTCTCTGACGGCTGCACAAATGGGGTTGGAAGGGACAATCAATTCTGAACCGATGATGTGACACATTTCTTACATCTCATCACATTTCTTACATCTCAGCCCTGTTAATGGCTTACTACTAAACATAATGTATGCGTCTCCCCTCATCATCTCATACATCTAAGGTCATCTGTCCAGCTGGCACCAGGATGCTCAAATTTTTTATGATTTCTTACATAAATTTTGTCTTACAGTCTGAAGAGGAAAACCGGGCGATGGCGGACGCAATATCCTCGAGACACTACCAAGTCAAGAAGAAACTGAACGTGGCTTCGAAAAGCACAGCCAAAAGTTCGATAACTAGTCGAAACATGTCCAGGACTAAACCCAAGACCGGGCTAGTGTCTGCGCAGAAAACTACATCGAATTCAGTGAAAAATTCGGTTAAAAGTGTTGCAAATGGTTCTAGTGTTAAAAAGACAACTAAAGTTCCAGAGTTAAGTCCTAAGATTAGTGAGAGAGCTAAGAGTTTGTTGCAGAAGATGAATTCGTCCATTATTAATAATGGTGAGTGTAGATTAGTAATCATGTATTTACTTCCGCGATATTTTAAAACAAACTAGATGGAGTGCCAGTGCAAAAGAAACATCTCGACAAATAACATTCCTCTTATTTTGAATTTATTCGTTAAGATTTGTGACAAGGTACAATGGTTTTCATTTCATTGAAATTAAAACGATTTCATAGTGTAAACAATTTTGTTTCTGCTGACAGTTTTTTGCTTTGTTTCTGTAATAGATACAACATCTTGTTCTATCCTTAATCTAAGCCAAGCCATTCAGTCCTATCCTACTTACTAATATTATAAAGGTGAAAGTATGTTTGTTACTTCTTCACGTCACAATGGCTGAACCGATTTTAATGAAATTTGGTATGGAGTTAGCTGACACCCTGGATTAACACAGTTTGTAAGTGTGTGTATGTTTGTTACTTCTTCACGTCAAAACGGCTGAACCGATTTTAACGAAATTTGGTATCGAGTTAGCTGACACCCTGGATTAACACATCTATAGGCTACTTTTTATCCCGGAATACCCACGGGATTTTTTTTAAGGCGAAACGAAGTTCGCGTGCACAGCTATAGAGCTTCCACTATGTTATTGTATTTTAGACGTTTCCTTATATCTATTAAGTAAAGTTGGTTTTCCTTTGCAGCCATCAAATATGTATGGGATTTCGACTGTCAAAAAACCAATAATATAATGGACGGAGTATAGTAATAACATAAACAATTTCCCCCAGCGCCCAAGCACCCAACGCCCACACCGCAGCGCTCCAGCTCGCGGCCCCACAAGGCTCCGGTGAAGCTGATCTCCGCGCCCTCCCCCCCTCTCAGGAAGAGCCAGGGGGGGCGGCGGGAGGGGGCCAAGATAAAGGAGGAGGTGGATTCTGATGAGGTTAGTGGTAACGGTGTTTTAGATGGAGATTACGTGAACGGATGGGGTTTAATGAATGAATGAAGATTGAAAGAATGAACGAGGATTGAATGAATAAATGAGAATTGAATTTATAGAGGTCTTGAATGAATAAATGAGGATCGAATTCATTCAGAATGAATCAGTTAAAATTTACGGTAGGGGTAAATATGAACAAGATTCTTGTTGATATTTACCGTACAAGCAGCCGACGCCGCGCTCCAGATCGCGGCCACACAAGGCACCGGTGAAGCTGATCTCCGCGCCCTCCCCTCCTCTCAGGAAGAGCCAGGGGGGGGGCGGAGAGAGGGGGCCAAGATTAAGGAGGAGGTTGATTCTGATGAGGTTAGTGATTGCAGCAAGATATAAGTAACCTGTGGTGGTCTAATGGAAAAAGATATGCTCTCTATCTCGAACCGTCAACTGACCTGCGGTGAATAGTGTTTTCTATGAAATATGGTATTGATCAAGTATTATTGGTAGCTACGAGTAGTTTCAAATAGTAGCACGGTAAGTGAAGCTAAATACACTTACGGGCAAAAGTTCCAGAAACATATGAAACTAAAATGGCAGATGGAACTTTTTCATTGCACGTGAGTGTATATGGCCAGCAGTGCTCCGGTGAAGCTGATCTCCGCCACCCTCCCCTCCCCTCAGGAAGAGCCAGGGGGGGCGGAGGGAGGGGGCCAAGATAAAGGAGGAGGTGGATTCTGATGAGGTGAGTGGCAACTGTGATTGGAGAATAGAGGTAAGGTGAGTTAGTGGGGATTTAATGAATGACTTAGGATTGAATGAATGAATGGATAATGATGGAATGAATGAATACTGTAAAACGGGTAAAAAGGACTGACAGGGGTAAATAATACCAAGAATCTACCTGCGTTGGGTTTAGGATGCTGCCATGGAAAAAACCCTGAATACTTTAGACTCATTTAAAAAACATCGTATACATTTCGTAAGTTATAAAAGTGGCTAAACTGTGGCAACACCGTCCTACAAGTTTAAAGTGTAAGACCTCCTTATTGTTTTTTCACTAACTTGAAAACTGTAAAAGTAACGTAACTCTGTCCCTTTCCCGCAAGCCTCTGGACTCCATCAGGATAAAGAAAGAGGCAGAACTAGAGGCGGCGGTGGACGACTTGTTCAGAGACGATGAGGTAACCCACTCTAGAGAGGAAACTGTTGGTAGAATGTGTAGTAGATGTATAGGTAGTGAAGAAATACTTTGGTAGAAAGTGTATAAGTATAGAAAGTTAGTGTAGCTTGTTTAAGCTGTCAGTTATAATTTGAGCTTGCATTTTTGTTGTAATATAATTTATGAAGTTATGTATTTTGTTATTTAGACATGTAAAAAGAAAATACACTTATATTGCATTGTAGGATTACATTATGTTTCATCATAGTTTATTGTTTTTTAAATTAAAGGTCCTATATTAGTAGTATTTTTACCAACTCTGACGCCTCTTGCGAAAATTATTATGATTCTTTTACCATAAAATATTATGCAGGTGACGTTTTGTTTTACCCGTATTAGACCTACAGTAACCGAAAGTGGGAGCAGTATCCAATACCGTATCTCCCTGAACATGCTTTCTAATCAGTCTTCATCCCCTCAGATGGAAGACTCAAAGGACTTCCTCTCCCTGATGAAGCCGGAACGCATGGAGGAAGATTCTCCTTCGGAAGAGGAGAGCGTGCCGAGCGACGCCAGCTTCTATGATGTGAGTTGTACTGGGGGCGTAGCATGGGAAGCACGATATGATGTGACAAAGCGTTTTCGCGAAAAAAATATAGATGATAGATGTATTTATTGGTCACCATAATAACAAAACAGACAAGAAAAATTCGTCTGTCTTCAGCAAATAGACTGTTTGGTTTTCACTCTTGTACTGTGTATGAATTCATAATCTCAAGAGGAAGTGGTGTGTTAATTCATTTAATCAATACATAATTACATTCGAGTCCTACGTAGAGGATACCGTAAAATGCGAAAATTTTGGGTGTTCCTCAAGGGAATATTCTGTTACCGCTACTATTCATAATTATACATCTATGAAATCTATTTATATGTATTGGTTTTGCAGGAGATGCCCTCCTCTGACTCCGAGGATGTAGAGGACTGGTTCGCGCTGGACGTGCGCGCCGAGCGGGCTGGTGACTACATACCTCTGCTGGGTACGTTATTGTATCAAAATTACCATTCAGAAACAGCAATTTTACTTCGTACTGACAAAACACGAACGAGCTGTAGTGCAATCGGCAGGTTTAATACAACGAGATAGAGTCGTCGCTGCGCTCCTAAACTTAAGTCTTCGTCATACACCGAGAGAGACCCGACTGACCACTGGCCTTTCATTACTTCTAAAAAGACGAATTGATGTTTAGCTCTGTCAAAAACTTTATGCATCTGTCAATTATACTGCTTTTGCTACCTACTCTTGTAATCTGGTTTAAATGTTACGGTAATAAACTAGCATCTGTACAAACAGTTGCGAAAATTTGATTAAGTAAATATTTCCTAAATGGAATTTCATTCCACAGGACACCGAGCCTTCGAACTTCTAGGTGAAGAGAAGAAGAGAGTGGTCAAGAAGCTGACAGACCTGCGCGAAAGTATAACCTCCCTTAACGAGCGGAGTAGGGACCAAATGAAAGAGATAGAGAATGCCAGGAAAGCACTAGCCGAGTTAGATGCCCTGCTTATACATACATGATAGGGTTTACTGGACTTTGAGACTTATTTTGTAGGTAGTACAGCCAGTTTTGCGCTGTTATTGCGATACTAAAGTGGAAGTTATGTGTCCCACGTCCCACCACAGATAAACTAAGTGTATTTTTAAGATTTTGTACACAATAACAAAACTGAATTGATTTTTAAATTTCTAAAATTCATTTTTTACGAAATTATTGAAATAACTAATTCACAATTTGGAACAGTAGTGATGGTTTTAGAAAACAAAATGGCGGCTTTTTTACAGCGCCACCTGTTGTTGTGTTCATGAACTAATTTGTTGACTCGTGCAGGTGGAATTTTACCACTGAACGACCTCCGTGATCTAGAACAATATCAGGTAGACAGAAAAAATATCTTTACGATATTTAATATTTTGTGAATTAATTATGGATTACCTGTGTGTTGAGCTGAGGTCAATCCAATCATCAATAAGAAATCAGCCTGAACTCTAGCTAGGGTGTTTATAAGTATGTGTTAAAAATGCATAAGTGACGGAATTACTTTACAAAATTGTAATGGTATTATGTTATAATATTGATCACAAGGACCATAGGTACTTTAAGTTCTGAAGCTAATAATATGCATTATGGCACAAGTGAATGTTTTTAAATGAGTATGAATTAAGGACCGAGGTTATTTTAAGTTTTAGTTTTAAGCTGAAAATAACTATTTTTTTATTTTAAACACTGAATAAATGATGGAAATATTTGAGGAAAGTCATTTTGTTGTTTCTATATTATGTAATGTTATTTTGAACTGTAACTACGTGTTGTCGTGTATAACACGTGTTGTGCTGCTTGAATCAACCATTTTTAGGGTTCCGTAGCCAAAATGGCAAAAACGGAACCCTTATAGTTTCGTCATGTCCGTCTGTCCGTCTGTCCGTCTGTCCGTCTGTCCGTCTGTCACAGCCGATTTACTCGGAAACTATAAGTACTACAGTGATGAAATTTGATGGGAATATGTGTTGTATGAACCGCTACAAAAATATGACACTAAATAGTAAAAAAAAGAATTGGGGGTGGGGCCCCCCATACATGTAACTGAGGGATGAAATTTTTTTTTTCGATGTACATACCCGTGTGGGCTATCAATGGAAAGGTCTTTTAAAATGATATAAAGTTTTCTAAAAAACATTTTTCTTAAAGTGAACGGTTTTTGAGATATCAGCTCTCAAAGTCGTAAAAAGTATGTCCCCCCCCCCTCTATTTTTATAACTACGGGGTATAAAATTCTAAAAAAAATAGAGGTGATGCATGCTAATTAACTCTTTCAACGATTTTTGGTTTGATCAAAGTATCTCTTATAGTTTTTGAGATAGGTTGATTTAACTGTAATTTTGCTGCTACGGAACCCTTTGTGCGCGAGCCCGACTCGCACTTGGCCGGTTTTTTTTGTAAGAGGGGGTGACTTGATCAAGCAAGTTTCATTAAAATCAGTTAAGACCTAAGTATCGCCATGCCCATTTCGGCGCCTATCTTAAAATATTAAATTTGTGAATCTGCAACACCCTGTATTCGTAATTTTCCAATGAGTTGGAATGAGTAACGGGAACTTTTTCTTTATCTATTCTCGATTGTTGCTAAGCAACGGAATTTGTTTGATCCATAAAGATTATCTGCTCTTGACATTGACACAACAACAAATACACATTCTCCTTTTTGCTGTAGCAAAAACATAATATTTCTTTCTTCGATATATTTATTCACATAATCAGCCTTAAATGTGATATTTTCGTACCTACTTATTTACCATCTGTGTCATTAATGATATACTTTTTTGTTCGGAATAATATCACCATTAAAAAATCATAGTTCTTTGTGAGATAATAAAGAAACTTTCGCGAAAATGGGGGAAACAATGTGTATAAGAAGAAATGTGTCCAAAATGCGAGTTCACGACTATTTGTACGGTGAGTATTCTATTCTATATTCTATTCTTGGTGCGGGTGTTTGTGTCTCCACCTGGAAATATTCATATCCCCGCGGTCTAAACTGCCTCCCTAAGCATGCAGGTTTCCTCACGATGTTTTCCTTCACGGTAAGAGTTATGGTATACTTATAAATGTACCTAAACTCAAAAGAACTCATTGGTACATGCCACAGTTTAGTTCGAACCCGCATATCTGCTGTGAGAAGTGGGAGCATTATCTGATTCAACTATTACTCATTCAGCCCACACTGCTTGACATATAGGTCCTTATCAAGGAGCGTCACATCAAAACCCCATAGCCTATAGGTACCTACTTATCCTCGGCGTGTCTCATCCAGTCACTACCTGCTACCTGTCTAAGACCATCCATCTAGTAGATTGAGAGTGTCCCATAGTTCGTCCAATGATGGTGATTTACTGTTAATTTCATCCAGATTCGTCGTTCATCGTGTCTGGAGCGAGGGACTACGCTCGCTCTGCGTTCAAAGCCGCCATGGCTTCCGCTCAAGTTGTAAGTAACATAATTAAACAGTTATTTACCTACCTTATTGCCCTTATTGGTGTACCTAGATATGAGTATAGTAAGGTGGGGTAAGACAGCAGCTTTATTCTCTAGTTACCGGTAGCGTGTCAAACTAGAGAATGAAGCTGCCTACTTATAACTTCAGCCTGGAAAGAAAGAGTAGTTATTAATAGGGGTGACACTTTTCTTAATACCTACATGGCTATAGTACCTACATGACCACTATCACTATGGCAAGGAGGGCCTTTTTAGGACTGCCGTTAGAAATTTTATTGTAAATTTTCCCTATCTATACCTAAAAGGATTGTAATTTTATTTCAGGGCATACAACCCAACTTCAAGACCATGTTTTCAGACTTGAAAAACCGGCAGAGAGTCAACTTTGGTAAGTATGAAAGCAAGGGAAAATGTAGATACTAGGTGTGAGTGTATTATTTTGTGATTTTAATTTTAATGTAACAAATGATGACCTGAAATAAATGATTATTTATTTATTTATTTATTTATGTGCAATTACAAATTTACAAAATATCCATACCATTTACATAACCCTAATAATAAACATAGACTGAACTCCTTATGCCTAGTCATAATATCTAGCAAACACGAGTGTGCTATGTGCAGTTACAAATTTCCTCCACCTCCCCCTGCAGTTCTCCACCCGAACTGCCGCCTCCCCCTGCACATGGACTGTTCCTACCGCGGCTACTCTACTTACGCCTAGTCATTATTACCATAGTACCTAAACTATCTAATAGACCCGAGTGTGATATGTGCAGATACAAATTTCCCGCAGTCCTGCACCCAAACTGCCGTCTACCCCCACACATGGACTGTTCTTACCGAGGCCATGCTGCGGAAATCCTTACTGTCATTAGCACATAAGTACATAATAGACACGAGTGTAATATATGTAGTTACAAATTTTCCTCAGTCCTGCACCCAAACTGCCGCCTCCCTCCGCACATGGACTGTTCGTACCGCGGCTACTCGCGCCGCGCGAGGCAGGCGGCTGCGGCGCCCGCGCCCGACCCCGCCGGCCCGCTGAGATACCAGTTTGTGCACACGTGAGTGTCCAATCTCCACTTTTCTCTATATTCTGAAGTTAATTATATTAAGTACAATAGATCAATAGTACCTATAATCAATTTCACCAATGAGAGTAAGCAAGTAATCGATTTACCTACTCAACTCAAGTAAGAAATATTTATTTATTCTAAAAACAACGTGCATGATTACAATATGGTAAGTATTACATATTTATACATAACGCCTCACACTAACAACATCAAGGATAAGATAAGGATACCTTGGGCCTCCCTTAGAGTTGTGTCCACAATCGCCGACCATCCACAATGTATTATTCCTCCTCTACTTATACATTATCCTACAACTCCTCTGTTCCAGGCCAAAGCAACTGCTCCCCATGAAGGTGACGTCACCGGACCTGCCCCCCGCGTCCCCCCGCGCGCCCCCCGAGCCCTCCGGCCCGCGGCACAAGAAAACACAAACTATGTACAGGTTAGTTACTGAATCTAGTGGTTACTTTAGGTTAGGTCATGATCTACATCACCGAGAGGCAGTTAGTATGAAAATTTGTGACATAGCTGCATGGTGCTCATAAAATTACCTTCTATGTTCTATCTGAACGCCCGCAAATATTTAAACAAAGGCGAACGGACTCATGATAGGTACGAGTACCTATCATGTTTGCCGCCATTTTCATATCGTTTCATTATTTGGTTATCGCATTTTGCTACGCTGTTCTAGTGTTTGTCACCGAAACCATAACAAGAAGGAACGCTTGTTATAGCTCTTCTCAAGAGACACCTTTATCTTTAACCAGAGCAGTAGGTTGTTGATGATGACTAAGTATATTATATTGATGTCTACATCATCAGGGAGTCGTCTGCGCAAACGCACCCGTGGCAGCCGGACGTGAGCGCGGCGCACTGCCGGGAGGTGCCGGAAGTACTGCTACTGGACAATCTCAAGTGGGGTTAGTTTTAGTTTCTGTCTGGTTTACTGTACAATCAAATACAATACTTACAATTTACAATTTCATAATTTATAAATTGATAAAATAAAATTAAGACATATTTTAATATATGGATCCCTTCTAGACAACCTAATGACTTTATTACTTTACTAACTTTTTCTGGTTAGCAAATTTTATTTTAAGTAGGTAAAAGCGTAACTGCAGATTTCACACACATGCTTCATTTCGATTCCTCCTTTAAAAGCGACTGGAACTGTTATTCTGATTTCTTCCAAAGTTTATTTTACTAAGTAAATATGTAGGTATTTACATTTACAATATGTTTTATTATAGGCCCTGGAGATCCATATCGTAAAGGAGATTTGCCGGCTGACTTTCATACCACAGAAATAATTAACAAGTGAGTAGAAATATTCCAAGTAACTTTCTATCCATCACAGATAAAGACCCACCCTTTTTACATATAATTATATCTACAGAGTATTGTGAAATTTGAAAAAAAGGTGGTAAGTACTAAGGGAGTCAAGTCAATTTCAGAAGTCGTAGATTAAAAGTGGTCCAGAATGGAGGTCTTATTAGTAATTTTTTGTAAACACCCTGTTTATTAGCAATTTTTCTGTATGTCCTCAGGATGCGCCACGCGCGGGTCTGGCTGGAGTTGGTGGAGCACGGAGACCTGCCCTGCGGCTTCAAGAAACGGAACGACATCATCAAAGACATCGAGACGAAGGATTGGATCTTTAGGGAGGCAGTACGTAAATATAGATAGTTGTATTTGACCCTAAATTGAATACCATAAGTCATTCGATTATCAATGAAAAACACATCGAATCAAATAACAGATTATAGAAACACGGCGATGATGATGAGAGAAAAGGTTGTGAGAAGTACTAGAGAAAAATTAAGTAAACTTACGACAGTCATCGATAGACAAAAACCAAAGATGTCGCGAGGTATTTGTTTTTTTTTGTGACGTTACTAATGGTAATGTTTTTTTTCAGGAGATCGACGAGCTACAGCAGATCCGGCTCGAGCTGCTGCAGAAGATGCAGCACGAGCGTCGCGAGCAGCAGGTCCGTTCATCATCATCACCAGCTATTATACGCCATAGACGACAAGCAAAGATGAAACCCAAAGCTACACGGTTCGTTATATCGTTATCGTTATAGATGTTTAATACGCGTTCAACCTATCACAGCGCCGTATTTATGGAGAATCGCGATAAAGTTACGTTTATCTACGTCGATAACGAACTCGTGTAGCGGCAGCAGGCCTAAGGGCCGTGATAGGTTGAACGCGTATTAAACATCTATAACGAACCGTGTGGCTTTGGGTGAAATTAGAAGATAAGTAGGTAAGTTTGTAATAGCGTGTGTTCACCACATCTGTAATTTTAACTAAACAGGTGACGAGGACTAGTTTGAAGCTGCAGCACTTGTGGGAGCAGAAGAAGAAGCAGATGGAAGCCAAGATTGAGAAAATCCACCGGGAGAGGGACAGAGGTAAGGTTAAAAGTGATACGAGTGTGAAATGTGCATATTATGAAAGTAGATTATCGTGCGAGCGTGGCATTCGTATTGGTAATAAGCTTACGCTTATGAAACTTACGTTTCAAAATAGGTTATTGTATTTTTTACGTTGTTTAGGCATTTTTTAATAAATCAATTTATGACTGAGAACAAAACCTTTTAAAATATTTTATCTGCCTGTTTTATAAGATCCGCCTAAATCCATAACAACACACATTACACCAACCCCCCCAGAAGTCCGCAAGCTGACAGCCCGCCACCGGGGCGGCTCAGCCCTCCCCCCCGCGCTGGCCGGCGACCCCGCCTCCCCGCTACACGCCCCGCTGAGGAGGCACGGGTACCTGGCCAGGAACAGGCATAAAGAGATCACGTATGATGCTAGTTTGCTTGGTGAGTTAATTTTGGAATACATAACATCGGTGTGAACCGTACTTTATTTATTTATGTGAAAGGTGATCGATAGCGTTCTAAGTTATTCTTAGCAAGGGTTTTAGTGCCTGCACATGAATATCATATAGTATAGGGCATCACTCGATTGGAACCTTTTTTGCATATTCCATGAATATCCTTAGGAAACCTGAGGAACTACCTTAGGATTATCTTATAATTTAATTGCCTTATTCCTTAGAAACCACTCTGGGTAGCTTCTCACATACTAAAATGCGTAAGTTTCCTCCCAATGTTCTCTTATCCCGGAACATCTTTTTACCAAAATTAGGAAATTGACAACGGAAAAACTGTTTTACTTATAAGTTTGACATAAGTATTTGTGTATTATGCACTAATATTTACATATGCCTCTCCTCAACAGAATACGAAGACTACAAGTCCCTCTCCGCCCTTCCCCCCTGGCTGTCCCCCCAGGACCCGCCCCGCTCGCAGTCAGCACGCCGCGACCGTGGCGCCCTCTGCGAGCGAGAGACACGGTGGACCGAGAGCTTCCTGGAGACCCTGCATGAGGATCTGAAGAGTGGGTTTGGTGGTTTTCGTTTTGCATGTTTCATACTCGTGTTGGTGAGGGTTGTGTATTTTGAAATAGGCATATTGCACACTCATATCAAGGTAGGTGCTTTTTTAAATAACGAATTTCACACTCCTCTTTATGGAGACGATATATTTTGTAATTAGCTCGTTTTACACTCATACTTATGGCTGAAGTCGTAATGAAGGTATCTTATCTATCTGTTAAAGCTGAAATAAATAATCCGACGCCGACGGTGGAATGGCGTTGGACACTGGTCTAGATAGGCCTTTCCTCTTTGCGCTATCAGTAAAAATATGAAAGAGTGGCTCTACCCATTTCTAGCCAAATTGTCACACTCACATTTATACCCCTCTACTAAACAACCTCCTCAAAACCGTCCTTCGACCCCTCAGAAGCCCGCCTAGGAGCTACACTTGCCTCCGCCGGCCCGCTTCACGTGCTCAAGCCACGCCACGTGGCCTCCGCCTGGAGACCATCCACCCCGGCAGTGGGGATAGTGGCTGAGGATGAGGAGGCGAGGTTCCAGGCCGCGCTGACCATGCAGACGGTTATTAGAGGACGGGCTGTGCATAATTTGGTGAGTTTTAGCATGTTCTTAAGTTATAGCACAGAACAATAACTATGCCAGTCGCTGCGGCAAAGCATAATATCTATTTATCGTCGTTAATAAACGACAATGGTGGGATTTCCTTACTTAAGTAGATAAAGTATGCCATGCCGCGGGCTCAAAAGTTTGTTGTTTACCTCGATGACATTCTAGAAGGTATTACTTTAACAACCCAAAAATACCACAATCCCCCCTAATCCCACGGCACGTGGCCTCCGCCCGGAGACCGTCTACCCCTGCAGTGGGGATAGTGTCTGAGGATGAGGAGGCGAGGTTCCAGGCCGCGCTGACGATGCAGACCGTTGTTAGGGGACGGGCTGTGCATAACTTGGTGAGAGTTTAAGGATGTTTGAAGGTTAGAGTTTTTTGTACCTCAGCAACCTCGGCTGGCCTGACATTCATGTTTATAGAGAAGAGCTGTGTAAGTTAGTAATGATTTAACTAATGGAAATATGTTGCTGTGTGTATGTAACTATGGGTTGATTAGTTTATTACTGTCTGGGCAGCGAAAATAGAGAGAAGAATGTGACGACCCTTTTTTAAGTTAGCAAAAGGCGTTATTTACGCTATGCATGATTCATTCATAATGTGCGGCATGGCATCTTTGTCATGCTTTATCGCCATTACAGGAATATGATTGGTAAGATAGTCAGATGACAGGCAGACAGCAGATTCAGAGGTTCAGAAGTTTCTCGTTTACTTAGATGACATTCTAGTAGGTATTAACAACCCATAAATACCACAATCCCCCCTAATCCCACGTCACGTGGCCTCCGCCCGGAGACCGTCTACCCCTGCAGTGGGGATAGTGGCTGAGGATGAGGAGGCGAGGTTCCAGGCCGCGCTGACGCTGCAGATGGTTGTTAGGGGACGGGCTGTGCATAATTTGGTGAGTTTTGAGATGTTTTTCAGTAATATCACAGAGCAATAACTATGCCAGTCCTTGCGGCATAGCATATTTGTCCCTGTTAGTAAACGACAGTATATAGGACGTAGGACGTAATAGGTGGGATATAGTTACTTAAGTACATTAAATGACCGTAGATAATTCTGCCATGCCGCGGGCTCAGAAGTTTCTTATTTACCTCGATGACATTCTAGTAAGTATTACTACTCCCATAAATACCACAATCCCCCCTGATCCCACGCCACGTGACCTCCGCCCGGAGACCGTCCACCCCTGCAGTGGGGATAGTGGCTGAGGATGAGCAGGCGAGGTTCCAGGCCGCGCTGACCATGCAGACGGTTGTTAGGGGTCGGGCTGTGCATAATTTGGTAAGAGTTTAAGGATGTTTGAAGGTTAGAGTTTCTTGTAAGCAAACTCGGGTGTTCTAACCTAGGTAGGTACTATGTTTTGGAGAAGAGCTGGGTAAGTTGGTAATGTAAACAACGATTTAACGAAATATTTTTTTTTGCTGTTTGGTTTTATTAGTTTATTTAGTGTCTGGATGGCGAAAACTGAAGGAAGAATGTGACCAGACTTTTTTAAGGTAGCAAAAGGCGTTATACGCTATGCACGATTCACAATGTGCGGTATGGCATCTTTGTAATACTTTACCGCCATTATGGGAATGTGATTGGTAGGACGAGTATACCTATCTATACGTAGATAAAGATGCCATACCGCGGGCTCAGAAGTTTCTTGTTTACCTCGACGACATTCTAGTATTACTTTAACAACCCTATAAATACCACAATCCCCCTCAACCCCCGCAGATGTTCGAAGGGCGCATGCGCGCGTTCGAACTCACAGAAGAGTTGAAGAGCACGCACGCGCTGCAGCCCGAGGACCGGGAGAGGATCACGCGCGAGCACGCGCGGGCCACTGACTATGAGGAACAGAGGACGGCTAGGGAAGAGAAGGTATACTGTCATATTGATCACAGCGGCAGCGCCCTCTACACGGGTTAGTTATCGATTTAGATAAACATCACTATATCGCGATTTACCATAAAGCACGGCGCTGTGGTTGGTGGTTTATCTACGTCGATAACGAACCCGAGTATCGGAAACTGGTCCCTAGACAGACCATGTGGAGCGTAGGACGGCCTAGGAAGAGAAGGTGTACCGACGACCGGATGGTACAGAGCTTATTGACCCGGACTGCTATGCCGAAGATGTCGGGTGCGATTCTCGCAGGGGCAGATATTTGCTTAGAGACAAAGATTTGTTCTTGGGTTTTGGGTGTTCAATATTAGTGTCGTGTGACTATGAATAAGTGTTCTTTAAAGTCCCTAGGTACATTCATAAAAACTCAATGTCTTCACCCTGTATTTTCCCCTCTCCAGGAGTCTACAATATCAGCTCTAGTGCAAGAGCTCTGTGGCGGCGCAGTGTCGGCCGCGCTGGACTTGCTGGAGAAGGAGCTGAGGCGGCTGCAGCAGGAGAGGAGGCTGCATGCCAGTGTTATGATTGCACGTGAGTTTTATTAACTTCTTCATATCTTTATTACGTATGCTGTTACATGTTGTCCCCCTTATATCAAACATGCAATTTATAGCGTTTTAGCGCGTGTTAACCGTCACATTCAAAAGGTATCGAAGTCAAGAATGGTAAAAGAGAATAAAAGTCCCCCTATCGATATAGGTCTTACGTATCGCACCAAAAAGATTTTCATAAATGCACGGAGAAACGGCTTCGGCAATGCCGATGAAGTGGACGCACAACTTTTGGTACGATGCCAAAAGGTGGACGCTTACCTTAAAACACCTCTTTGAACACCCGCATCATCATTTTAATTACACGTGTCTCCCTATTCCAGTGCGTGAGAAGAGCATGCGAGAGGCGGCCGAAGCGGGAAGGAGACAGAAAGAGGAGCAGAGGAGGAGGGAACACGATGAGATGTTTAAACATGTGAGTGTCGTGGGCAATACATTAGACTACCCAATATTTAGAGGATTCCGCCCTTCTCGTTACAGAAGTACCTAACTATTCATGTGCCTTGATTCCGCCATACCTAATCATGTGGACGTCCTATCTAAACATGGCGCCGAAGCGTTGCAAACGAGCTGCGAGCTGCTGGACTTAGCTGGAGCAAGGCCAAAAGTACAGCCGAAGATAGGCGGACGTTAGTGGAGACCCTCTGCACGTCTGGGGTCCCATAAAACTGCAAAAATATAGGCTGATCCAGTGCGCCACAACACAATACCTCACTCGGCCTAGCTAACTACCAGCTACGACAAATAATTTCGTCGGCCCAGAGGGCAGGAGGTCGCGCTAGGTTTCCTGTTCCCAACAAGAACGCTCTCCTTCAGTCTTACCTCTACCTCAATGGTTATCATTGCTTGCTTATGGTTATGATTACTTATTGTATCTTACGTAATTTATTACTACATCATTTAATATGCAATCTCCCCAGGTCCTCGGCGTAACTCAAGAGACCGTGGACGCCTATCTCCAGGAGATAGTGTCGGAGGGCGTGGAGCGCGGCGCGGAGGAGGCGGCGGCGACACGGGCGCGCGCCGAGGCGGACCGTGTCGACGCGCTGCTGCGGGAGAGACCGTCTTTGTGAGTTGCTGTCTGATTTATTAACCTTCAGAATGCACAACAAGAAGAAATATAACACAAAAAAATTGGTAAGTACCTACACAGAATACTAAAATCAATCACGTTTATTTATGTGGATTTCATTTAGGTACTTACATACCTCTTGAAAGTGTTTAGTCTAAATAAATAAGTACTTCAGCTTTTCCTCATCCTAATTACAGATCCATCCCAGATAAGTTTCAAGCTGAAAATCTGCCCCTATCATGCCTACCTTACTCTTTGCGTTTATGTTGCATCTGCGTCTGAAACAATCTTTCTTCTTCCAGATCAACAGCAGAAGAGAACGAGCTGGTGGCTGAGCTGGTGCACCAGTTCCTCCTGCCGGCCGCCCACAAGGAGGCGGCGAGACAGCGCGTGCAGCTGATGCAGGGCGGGCGGCTGGGACTGGCCAGGAAGGCCGTGGTAGAGGCTTGTGAGGCGGCGCGGGCGGACGAGACAGGTTGGTGGTTGAATGTGATCATCATTCAACATTATCAGTATTTTAGTCAACGTTGTCCTCCTACCTCTTAATGTGCTTTCTCCAAAAAGCTGAAATGACTCCAAGTGGCTTTAGCTTGCAGTTTTTAGAGCTACCTAAGTCTATATTATCTTCATTCTTTAAAAGGATGAACTGATTTATTAAATAATCTGTGATTTCTTAAAGTTATTAATAATGGCATTTCTTTTTCAGCGGAAGACGTCTGTCTTCAGCCGACTGAGACGATACACCGACACGACCCCAGATGGAAGCACACTAGACGTGAGATTCTGTTTTTTAGGAGCACTAATATACCTACTGAGACCACCTTTATTTTTTATTAAATTGATTGATTTTTGTTGAAATCAGTCATCTTCGCAGGAGTAGATTACACTGTATGATCTATCACTCGCATTTAACCCAATGGGACGACGACTGATGAAATAATGAATGATGTGAAAAAGCATCCGAAACGCATGTACAATTTTACTTTTTATATATCAAGAGATCGCCGCTTCCTTTGTCCTATTTATCAAACAAAAACGGTTATTGAAGAGATTTCTTAATTTCTACCACTAGGTACAACTGTAATAGCCTAGACATTTAAATAAGATGTTATTATATTTCTTTTCCATTATTCAGGTCACAAAGAGAAGCCTCAGTTAACTCATGAGGACAGGTTCCCTCCGCAACACGACATGAGGTGCATGCTCAACGATCTATTGCAAGATGGTCAGTTAATTCGAATTCTGTCTGACGTATTTCACATCTATCACGCCTATAATAATTATCTTTAGTCCCCATTTATCCGGAAAGAGTTCTGTCTATGCTACTAAATATGTGTCACAGCCACAGCTTTACCTTGGGTGGCTATAGTGCTGGTACGGTCGCAGGCCATGGATTTACTAATTGATGCCCTTCCAACTCTCGGGAAGACTTTACTACAGGGTAAAGAAGGATACCTACTTAGTAGAGGTTTTTATACGAGCCCAATACATGCTTATACAATAATTCGAAATATATTATATAAATTAAATAAACCCCCATAATTAGTCCCCTCCCTAAGGGCTTACTACTGTTTTAACATTCTGTATATACTTATTAAGTATAAATAAATATAAGACGTAAAATTTACTCATCACGTTTCACACTCACAGTGGTGGTACAATCGCGCACACACAAGGAGGAGATCCGGCAAGTGTCGCGCGAACACAAGATGGCGCTGCAGGAGAAACTTGAAGTGGAAATAGAAGCACGCGGGCTGGTGGACGCCGGTGAGTTCATAGTCAAATTATAAATCTATCGACCTTATACATAAATTGACAGTTTCAATAACTTTATCTACCGATGACTGGTAGTTACTTTCATACGATTTTGACAGGTTATATAATTTTAATGTGTCAAAATTCTATGAAAATAACCAGCAGTCATCGGTAGATAGAGTTATTGAAACTGGCAGTAAGGGGGTTAGGGTAGGTACATATCTAGTATCTTTATGCGCAGGTTCCCTCACGATGTTTTCCGTCATCGTAAAGAGTGTACTTACTTAAATTCCTTATTCTAAAGAATGGCATCAGAAAGCCATTACCCTACCACAGCTATACAAGAGACTTGTTTATACATTCCAGTGCTAGACCGTGCGACGGGCCTCACGCAGCCTCCAGTGAAGGAGTCCGACTACCACTACCTGATGAAGAGGCAGGTGCCGGACGCCATGGCGCGGACCGAGGCGCCGAGGAGGGAGCGTGAGTGTCGTTACTGTGGTTATAGATTTGCAGTTTATTATACTTATTGCATGGAAGTAATAATACATAAGTTGTATTATTACTTCCATGACTTATTGCAATAAGATTTTGAGTGTTTAGTGTCAACGCTGTGGTTATAGATTTGCATTGTCTATACCTAAGTACTGTTATAAACCACTACCCCATGAAGAGGCAGGTGCCAGACGCGATGGCGCGGACCGAGGCGCCGAGGAAGGAACGTGAGTGTTATAACTGCTGTTATAGATTTGCACTTTCTTGTACAATCAGCTTCATAAGTAAGTACCTATACACTTTTGTTTTGTACCTTTTCAAAATTACCACATTGTTCCAAATATCGACGGCTTGTTAGTTAGACAAAGTCCAAAGGTAACGGTAAGGTTAAGGTATAGTGACGTTTATACGTTTATTCGTTTATACGTTATTGAAAATAAATGTACGGTCCTGCTGACCGTACACTGACAGATTTCTCAAAGGATGAGCCTTTAGTGCCAACGTCGCGATTATAAATTTGCACTACCTTATGGTGCCACTGATGTCACTGTAACCGAAAGACCATGACTCAAAACTAAAGAAACTTTGTAAGGATTTGGTAAAATAGGTCCTTTCGGAACTCAGCAAACATTAAAGTTTGTGAGGATTTCTTTTTCAAGTTACCAAATCCTACACCTAAACTACTTACTCCTGTTATATCCTACCTAGGCAGTATCAACAACACCTATTCTCCATCCCCCAGCATGCAGCCGCCAGCTCCCCTCAGAGCTGCGCCGACAGCGCGCCGCCGCCGCCGACCGCGCGCAGCCGTGGTGCAAGTGTGAGCCCCCGACCAGCAGAAAGGAACACAGGAGTGTCAGGATTAGTGAGAGTGAGTACTGAAATATTCATTTATTCATAAATCGTAATCATTTATATATCAGAAATAAAATGGTATGAGTATACTAGATTCGTCAAGTGTACGTACTGCGCGTGTCTTGTGGTAATGTATTTATGGAGCAATATTGGATGGTAGGCATTTTTAGCGACATCTGTCGTCAGTATATGAACTCTTAGACCACCTAATAACAGGTGTGAGGATTAGGGAGAAACCACCATCTAAGCACCATTAAGCAAACACTTAGGACCTACCAGATTCGATTCCAGGTCTAACTTAGTGGTCACATTTCATCCATTGCTCATGTAGTTTTATTCCCCAGTGCATGTGGACGCGAACAAACCACTCCCGCTGCCGTCGGAGCAGCGCTACCTGGACGATATGAAGAAGTGCAAGTGTGATCAGACAGAAGAGAAGCCACCTAGAGGTTAGTAACAACCATAGACCAAGTAGAGATAGCAGCCTCCTAGACGTAAATACTAGATATAGAAACCGACTAGACAGAGGTAAGAAACGGTGAAATAGGCACATATAAGCGTAACGTAAACGAATCGTCTTTCTTTTCTTCTGTCAATCAGGCGTTCGCGAGCTCGCGGAAGAAGAAAAGAAAGGCGATCCGTAGAACACATCTAGGGTATGTCAACGTGTTGTATAAGCTGCTGGTGTTCCAGTTTAAATAAATAAATAAACGTGGTTACAGGATTACTCAGTCAGTGTAGCGTCACCAAAAACAACTTCCTATAAGTCACCTTTTTCTGTGCACTCCTAACATTCGCTAAACATAACCCATTTTCCAGTTTCAAGCGCCCACTCCTGGCACCCAGAAGTGGGTGGTGCGCTGGAGCCGCCGCCCACGCCGGCGTCGCGGCTATCCCTCGCGGAGCGGGCCGAGTTGACGGGCGATACGGCCGCGGACGAGCCCGGTCGGGAAGAGAAGGGGGATAGTGATGATGGTGGTGATGAGAAGTCTGAGTGAAGTGATGAGAGTTTTAGTTGAGCATTTTAGAGATGCCAAAACGCCATTTTTTTTTTTAATGTAATACCTATAGGTTGTTGCAAAAGCGGTGTTGGAAGCAGAAAGGAGTGACTGAGGTCACTCTGAACAACTTTTGTTGAACGACTTTGGAAATTTCGAAAAAAAATTATATTATACTGATCTAGCCATCGGCCTATATTATAGTTTGAAGGTAATTGTGAATCCTATGAAACTTTTTTATCGGCCGATACCTAATCGTTGTACTACCATACATCTCCATACTGATAAAAGATACAATACAGATACAAGAGCCCGACCAAACTATCGGCCGACTAAAAGTCTGCAGTCTGCGGGCTCTCTTAGTCGTACACAATTTTGTTTGGAATGACCTTCCGAGTTACGTCTTTTGGTTTACTATACCTTTTGTTTTAATCCCTGTATAAATTCAATATAATCATGTATACTATAAATTTTGGATGATTTAAAATAAAAGTCAAAAATTTAAAAATGATCGCACTGATCCTTTTTATTATTTACTACATTATTTATTTATTATCTTACAAATTAAGTGGTATTGAAAATTAAATACATTGATTTAACAAAATATCGGATGCATTTAATGCAAGTAAGAAATTATAACTGGACACAAATCAGTAGATATTATTATAATGATGAATTTTAACAGTGTTCGGGTCAATAGCAAACACATCTAAAATGTACATGTAATTTTTCAAATTCACAAAATATTAAGAGATAAGTTTTTTTCGCAGAATACATCAATAATTATAATTTTGTCTGCTGAGTGTTAAAAACACACTGACTATACTGATTATAAAAGTAAAAACTTGCAGCAACAAACAGCGCGAAAGCTTAAAAAAAACGCAATAATTTTTTGAACGTCAGATTTTTTTATATTTTTTATTATCGTTCATTATTTTTATATTTTGTTTGTTGTATGACGCGTTTTCTTATAACTTTCAGCGCTGTTCGTTTATTGACTAATACCTGAGGTATTTAAGCAGCATTCGTGAAAATCATAATCACAAACAATACACTCCTGTCATGTTTATTCCTAATTCCCGGATTGCATTTTAATTTAACACATTACGTTATTATTAATACCATACAAAACGATCACTGAAATAGCTTTAAAAGAATCACAATTTAAAAACACCCTGACCAACTGATGTTCATAACATACAGTCTGGGGCCAAGACACCTGATCCATCCCAGGTAGCATTGTCACTATGAGAGAGGTCAGGTATCTTTGCGCCAGACTGTACATGTTCTCGTGTATATCACTTGACAATTACCTATAGGTGCGTCCAAAGATAGCAATCGATAATAATATGCTTCGATATACAGTAAAGTGCGCTTATACTAGTTAGGTGACATTTTATCAGTCACCATCAGTATGAAACAGTTCAGAGTTGGTCCCATAATGAAAGTTGTTCAGTATGTTGGGTAAATACAATGCTAAAATGTCACCCTATCGCTTTTTTGGACGCACCCTAAATTATGGCGGCTTGCAGCACAAAAGTCGCTCGACCAAAGAATCGTCTCGACAAATAACACCCACTTCAACCACTGAGTACTTTAATTAGGTTGAACTTAAAACGGTTTAACAGTAAATAAAATGTGGACAGTTTGTTGCTTTAATTTTGTATGTGACAAACCAGCTTGTTCGTATATTTTTATCTAAGATCTGCCAGGTTTCTATTAGTTAAGTCTTGCTGCGGATAGTCCTAGCTAGCTTTACGCTGCGACCAGCCTTATCTTGACACACCTACAGTATTGCCTATCCCCTCCTCCCCGTCTAGAAGTGGACCCCCCCTCTCTTCCTTCCCCTCTAGAAGTGGAAGCGTATGTCCCAGGGCCGGTCCATGGCGGCGGCGGGTTTCCTGACGACGAGCACGTCGTTGCCCTTGTGGAGGGTCATCTGGAGCGCCGTAGCCTTGTCGCCTGCGGGTGGTGAATGGTGTTATAAGTTTGGTGATACAGCATGTTAAGCACATACATTATATGTCTAGATTCCACAAATGCCACAATTATATGACAGGTCTGTGATGTTAAATATATTGTGAAGAATATTATATCCTACCTAAACATGAATTTCAGTCTTGCTGAAGTAAAAATGTAGTCAATCAAATTGCTGCAAAACAAATCAATCTCACAAAACAACGACATCAGTTGTTTTGTTTAATTTAATTTTGGGTTTGTTGGCTGAATATATAAAAATACTGTGTCCAGTAGTGTATACTTATGGCACTGTAGCCGCGCAAACTCAAGTTAAGATATAAGTAAAAATTGTAATTGTAATAGATATATAAGGAAAAAGTTGAAAAGATGCTCGAGGAGTTTCTTTCGCCATTTCTTTCCTTCTCAATGACGGGGCCTTTGTGAAATGGTGGTAGATGACTATCGACAAATAATTGTAAAATTTTACGTCGATTAAACCATTTGAATTTGAATTTTAAGAGTCAACTCTAGGTGGACAAATCATGGATCAAAAATATTTCAAACTAGCTCTATTGATTACTGAGGCGCGAGCATAGGATTCGATACTATTTTCGAATCTACACGAAGGGTCGCTTTTACCAAACGCTAAACGTATTTAAATCAAATTTTAAATACATTTTGTACCAACTGACAGACGTATGACAGGCTACTAAATACGTTTAGCGTTTGGTGAAATTCCACCTAACATGGAAAAAACAAATGCCACTTTTGGAACTAACAAATTTGCCTTACATTTTGACAGTGACAGTTGACGATACGCAACGTTAACGGAGGATCGAAACTTGTGCTCACGACTCTGATATGTTTTATGTCACCTACATGCATTTAGTGTTTGGGCGGTCCTTCTGTAGGATGCTAAATATCTCTTTTGCTAACTGTACTCACCCTGGTGCAGCTTGGCGGTCTTGGGCACGGTCTTGATGCCGGCCACCACGATGCGCTCCACCCACGAGCGCGTGGGGTAGCTGGCGTTCTTGTTTATGAACCTGGAAACATACGAGAGTTTAATCAATCATCGCTAAATATCTTTGGGCGATTGTCATTGATTTCAAAAGGAAGGATGCGCCGGTCCTATCCTTTGGTCTAAATAAAGTGTTACCCGTGTGTCTTAAACTAGTTTACACTTCATATTATGCATAATAATATAACAGCTAGTTATCGCATATGGTTGAATTCAGATCCATTGAGTTTTTGTATTGGCTGAAAGGACAGGAATCCATGCCGGCTAAAAAAAATATGCAGTGTTGTTGAGTATGAAGTTTTACTAGCGCCATCTATAATCGGTTTTTGTCTATGGTAGAAAATCTCCCATTGAGCCGAAAAGCTATTAATTTATAACAATGAATGCACTCACCAGTGCAATTCCTCGGGTTTGGTCGATTTTGGTTGAATGAATCTGTGTCAAACATTTCATGAGTTTTAAATACGTTATTTACTGTGACATATCCACAACCAAACCCTTTACCTTAATATTTTATGTACAAATTACAGTGTGTTATTTTGTATAGTTAGACCATAAACCATCCCAAAATATTTTTTTCTTCTTCAATGCCTCAGTTGATGGGTTAATTTAGTTGAGAGAGATACTCTAAGACTTCGGACTATACATTCTGCTTTTTATGCTCAGCTCAGGAATAGCAAAAAGGTTAATTTCAGACACTATTATGACGTACCACGTCTTATTATTATTAATTAATTTAGGGATACCAGTTAAAAAAAGATAAAAGCTACCATCGTTTTCCGTTCTGAAGTTAAAATTGCTTGACCCTAGTAAAATTTCTGGATAAAAGTAATTAATTCGGTGTACTCACGAGTAGGTGAGCGACTTGCCGTCGTAAGCGAACTTGGCGTAGATGTACTGGTTGTTCTTGTACTCGTACGTCGCGCCGTCGTCGATGTACAGAGTGCCCTCCGCTTTACCCTGCAACAAATTATATAAAATGATTACTGGAAGTCTACAGCGTTTCCTAAGTGGTTTCTTTAATTTGCTACACCCAATGGGCAAAATGACATTGTTTCTATGGGTAAAATTACATTGTTTCTACAAATATAATAGATCAACTTCTATGTTACACCTTAGGTACTTGTACAAGTAATTTATGCCATAACTAGCTGTTCCCGCGCGCTTCGCTTCACCTTAAAAAGTGAATGCAGGATCTCAGGAACTCCATACCAAATTCCGTTATAATCGGTTCAGCCGTGTGACGTGAAAAAGTAACAAACATACACACATACTCACAAACATTTGCATTTATAATATAAGTATTAAGTATTAGGTATAATATATGAAATGTGTTACAGCTTACAGCTTTTAAAATTTGAAAGTAACCCTGTGAAATTTGAAAATATGCCAAAGAATTCAAATATATAAAAGGTGATTCTGCACACCGGTAGCCTTTAAATTTAGTCATGTCAAAATTTAAAAGACTTTGATCGAAATTGGATTTAATTTACATACGTCCTCATCCAGCGCCACCACTAGCGTGTAGGGGTCATCTTCCATCAGAGCTGACGAGCGGCGCACGCGCTCCTTGCGGGCGACGACGGAGCCGCGAGCACCCCGCACTGGGCCGTGGTGGACTAGGCCTCAACCCTTCCTTTATTGGACGGAGACCCAGCAGTGGGGGCGTGATGGGTGGAGATGATTATGATATTGCTTCTTAATTGGCGTGTGTTATAATGACAATGGTAGCTATTCTGAAGGCAGAAATTCTATTCTAAACTATTATAAGGTCAATGGAAGCTATACTAAAGGCAGAAATTCTAATTTTAACGCTGTCAAACTATAAATTTTGCTAGCAAAACTCACATTTACGGTATAACTTAAAGAGTCGATATTTTATTTAAGAAATTAAGGTTTTGACCGCTTTAAAATTCGAATTTCTGCCTTCAGAATATCTAGCTAACAATGTAAACACCTGTAAAACTTATGGATGCAATAAGTGACTGAGTATTGAGTATACATACGTCCTTATCCAGCGCGACCACGAGCGTGTAAGGGTCGTCCTCCATCAGAGCTGATGAGCGGCGCACGCGCTCCTTGCGGGCGACGACGGAGCCGCGACCACCCCGCACTGGGCCGTGGTGGACTAGGCCTAAACCCTTCCTTCATTGGAAGGAGACCCGAGCCACACAGTAGGGACGTGATGAGTTGTGATGCATCATGATGATGATATTGGTTTGGTTCTTTATTTGCGCGTGTTATAATGACAATGGTAGCTATTCTGAAGGAAGAATTTCAAATTTTTAGACCTGTATAACCTTAATTTCTTTGATTAAAACTTGACTCTGTGAATGTTCCGGGTAAATGTCTTTTTTGCCAGCAAAATTAACAGCGTTAAAATTTGAATTTATGCCTTCAGAATACCAATGTATACTTGTAGAGGTACATACGTCCTTATCCAGCGCCACCACGAGCGTGTAAGGGTCGTCCTCCATCAGAGCTGACGAGCGGCGCACGCGCTCCTTGCGGGCGATGATAGTGCCGCCGCGCTGGTACACAGGGATCTGAGAACGGAATGATTGATGAAGATAGGTGGAAAGATTGGTTGCCTAAAGTTTAAAGGTATTGTCAAACAGGACGCGTTAATAGCGCGCTAACTTGACGCCGCGCAATGACGCTAAGATGTGTTGTATTTCTATGGTAAAATACCGTAAAACAGAGCGCCAGCGCTAGCTTTGCGTTGCGTACTGCGCTCTGACTCGCACTAGTAACGCGTCCTGTTTGACATAGCCTGAAAGTTTACCGAAGTAGATACTATAATTGTGTCAGAATTTAAGGAGCATAAAATAGCAATGGCAGTCGACATTCCCTTAATAGGTAGGCTGGTGTTCCAATACAAGTATAAAAATTCATTTATTTATAAACACTTTATTGTATAATAATAGAAACAGTTACAAAAATGGACTTAAAAGTAGTAAGTATATACAGAGGCGGGCTTATTCCCAAGAAGCAATTTCATGCCTAAGAAGGCGTACCACAAGGCGAATTCTTGGGCCATTTTTATTCATAATTATTTATCAGATTTACCAAAATTCTGGCGTCTTTTATCAACTGCGTTGTTGATGCTATGTGTACAGCCCAAGATTTACAGGGTTGTCACAAAGGCTATTCTAAGCCAAAAGGGGATGACGCAGTGAAAGTGTTTTTTTCGCGAATTTTCAAAACTCTTAAAACAAAAGTTGTTTAGAATGACCTTTAGAGTCATCCATTTTCGGCTTAGTATATAGTCATACCTTTTTGCAACACCCTGTATCTCCCATCAAACCCACGCGCTTACCTTAGAAAGACCAGCATCCACATTGATCCACCCAGCGGCTTGGGTCGCGTGGTAAGAGTCCACGTCGTACCACACGGTCTTGGACTCCCTTCCCGGCAGGTACACGCGGCGGGACGTCGCGCCTTCCTCGAACACTGGAGCCACGAGGAGCTTGTCTCCTGTGGGGTGGGGATAAATTATGAATTAAGGTATCATATAATAAAATCTAGTACTGATAAATTATGTACTTAAGTAACCCTAAATGCTCTAAATGAAAGACTATTTAGTCATTCATATTCGGCTCTTTTTGGTCTGTAATAGTTTATTAGAGATAACTAGTAGCATGGTATATGTTTTGTAATGACTGTTTGTAGCCAAAATAAAGAAAATAAAGAAAGAAAAGAAAACATAATGAGGAGATAAACAAAAGGTGTCATTTACGTATTTTGCTTTTTCATTTCTTATATTGCATTATGCAACAAAAAATTCAGCAGGAGTCATATTTCGAAAAAAAAACAACCTCAAAAGCTGTTTCCGTTACAAAAGTTTCTCATCTACCGGGGCTCATTGGGAGAGGCCTACAACAGCAGACTTTTACTTCTTCTCGTTGTGTCATTGATGAGACATTAGAGCCGAGGACTAGAGTCACCGTAGAACAAGCATTAGTCAATCATATTTGACTGTTGACTGCCCAGATTGCGCCGGAGGACAGTTTATGTGTCACTCCGGGATTCTCCTTTCAAGCATCCTAGAACTTTTGCTGTTTAACAATGATGAAACCTCAACAATATCTCACCCAACAAGTACTGGTCATCGATGGCATAGGTTTCCGTTTCCTGAGGGTACTGCATCCAGTGCGCGCGCATCACCGGCACGCCGGACACAGAGTGCTCGTAGAATAGTGTGTACCTGGTGAAGATATACAGGGTGATTAGTGTGGAGGGTAGTAGACGATCGTGGTTTTTAGGGCTGGGTTGACATATAAAGGTCCTTAAAGGAACGCTAAAGTTACGGAAAGCCATAGTTCGCATCCAGTGGCGTGCTTTGGGAGAGGCCTACGTCCAGCAGTGGACTGCTATAGGCTGATGATGATGATGAAAGTTACGTCGAAAAAGAAGGTTATAACGAGGGCAGGTAAAGGAAAAATATTACCTAAATGGCGGTCGTTAAATAAGTTGCAGGAAAGAAAGACGACTACGACGCAATTTTCATATTACCTACTTCTTGCGTTATAGCTTTCGGAATATCTATGAGGTATACCTCAGGGCAAATTCTGGCACCACCTTTATTCCTAATCATGATTATATTTTATGACTATTAAGTAAGTACAGCTTGTTTTAGTTATATTTACCAGAAGTCAATAAGAGCGTATCGTCTGCGTACAGCGTCTCTGATGAGCTGCGTTGTAGATGCCGTGAACAACCAGGGCTCGCGCCTCTTGGTCTCGATGTGCGAGTGAGACAACTAGCCTTCTGTCTCTTTCACTTATACATGACTTACATACCATACCAGAGGATTTATTAAGGATTTTCTTACATACTTAGCTGGAAAGATTTTAATGGATTTTCTCCGCAGACAAGGGGTACCTCAAGGCGAATTCTGGCGCCACTTTTATTCCTCAATATGTAAGTTAATACTTTTTAGTGATATTTATTTACCAGAAGTCAATAAGCGCGTATCTCCTGCGTACAGCGTCTCTGATGAGCTGCGTTGTAGATGCGGTGAACAGCCAGGGCTCCCGCCGCTTCGTCTCGATGTGCGAGTGAGACAACTAGCATTCTGTTTCTTTCCCTTTATACACTGATGACTTAGTAGGTATACCATACCAGAGGATTTATTAAGGATTTTCTTACAGACATACCTCGAAAGGTTTTAATGGATTACGACGAGGGGTACCTCAAGGCGAATTCTGGCGCCACCTTTATTCCTACTATTTATTGTATATATTATGTAATAATAATCTGTGTTTTAGTTACCAGAAGTCAATAAGCGCGTATCTTCTGCGTACAGCGTCTCTGATGAGCTGCGTTGTAGATGCGGTGAACAGCCAGGGCTCCCGCCGTTTAGTCTCGATGTGCGAGTGAGCGCGGAAGAAGGGTTGGTATGCTCCCGCCTGTGAGAGAAAGAGACAGAGGTTATGTAGGTATATCCGGTTCGCTGCAAAGAAGTTGACCCTCTTACTAGAAATGTCACTCTAAAAGGGGTCATGCTTCTTTGTAGGCCACTATACATAAAACGGTATCACAGATGTACTTTTGAAACTGTTTGGTTTTATTTTCTAGCATACCACTCTAGATCCTTTGTTACTGAGCAGAATGATTTTTGTAACGCCTAAGGATCCCTTCTGGGATTTAATCAAGTTTATTTACGGATAAAATGACAAATGTTTGATTTAAAAAATAACTTTTAGTTTAGCCAGCAGTAAATTAAAATTCGGAATAATAAAGCCCTGAAGACTGTAGACACTTATACCTTATTGGGAAGAAAAACTTATAATCATGTATATTATGTGCATAATGTATATTAAGTGCATAATTTATATTATGCCCTGAACATATAACACCCCTCACCTGGTACAACCGGGTCATGAGCTCGTCGCCAGGGTTCTGGAAGAAGCCGCCCACGTCGGAGCCGCAGAAGGAGACGCCCGCCACCGACAGAGACAGGCACATGGGGGTCGACACGGCCAGGAAGCCCCACGTACTGGTGTCTTATCAGTGCTACTAGCTGGCTAACTAGTCACAATACTACAGTCAAATACCTACTTGAATCGCGTTGGTCCCATGATAAAAGTTACTCAGTATGTTATTATAGGTAGATTGACCTGCCTTCGGGTAATACACTGATAAAATGCCACCATAAATAACAGCCGAAGCGTTACTCGACTTAAGTTACCTAATATGTCACTGTCAGGTAGATTGACCGCGCTTTCATTGCGCTTTTTTACTGTAAATCTGTGAAAAAGACTATATATTTTTTACTAGTGACGGGTAGTACACTGATAAAATTCCGCCCTATTCAAGAAACAGCGAATGCGTCACTGCAAAAAGCACCTTTCGCGCTTATATCTCTACGATTTTGGTGCATTTAGCCAACTTTCTCAGGATTCTTTCATCCCTTCACAGGATTCTTTCATTACCTGGTACCACCGGGTCATGAGCTCGTCCCCCGGGTTCTGGAAGAAGCCGCCCACGTCGGAGCCGCAGAAGGAGACGCCCGCCGCCGACAGAGACAGGCACATGGGGGTGGACACGGCCAGGAAGCCCCACGTACTGGTGTCTTATCAGTGCTACTAGCTGGCTAACTAGTCTCAATAGTACAGTCAAATACCTACTTGAAGCGCATTGGTTCCATAGTAAAAGTAACTAAGAACGTCATTTTTCACGTAGATTGACCTACCGACAGGTAGTATACTGATAAAAACACACCCTATTTAAGAAACAGCCGATGCATTACTTGAGAAAAGTTACTTAATATGTAATTGTTAGGTAGATTGACCGCGCTTTCATCGCGCTTTCTTACTATAAATCCGTGAAAAAGATTATATAGGTATTTCACTAATGACGGGTAGTAGGTACACTGATAAAGTTTCTCCCTATTCAAGAAACACCTAATGCGTTACTGGCGAAAAGCGCCTTTCGCTCTTATATCTCTACGATTTTTGTGCATTTAGCCAACTTTCTCGCAGGATTCTTTCATCCCTACACAGGATTCTTTCATTACCTGGTACCACCGGGTCATGAGCTCGTCGCCAGGGTTCTGGAAGAAGCCGCCCACGTCGGAGCCGCAGAAGGAGACGCCCGCCACCGACAGAGACAGGCACATGGGGGTGGACACGGCCAGGAAGCCCCACGTACTGGTGTCTTATCAGTGCTACTAGCTGGCTAACTAGTCACAATACTACAGGCAGTCAAATACCTACTTGAACCGCATTGGTCCCATAGTAAAAGTTACTCTATGTCTTTTTTTAGGTATATTGACCTGTCTTAGAGTAATACACTGATAAAATGCCACCATAAATAACAGCCGATGCGTTACTCGAGAAAGTTACTTAATATGTCATTGTCAGGTAGATTGAACGCGCTTTCATTGCGCTTTTTTACTATAAATCCGTGAAAAACTTTATATGTATAGTAATTTCACTAGTGACGGGTAGTACACTGATAAAATCCCACCCTATTCCAGAAACAGCTAATGCGTCTAACAGAAATAGCCTTACACTCTTATATATCTACAATTTTTGTGCATTTAGCCAACTTTCTCGCAGGATTCTTTCATCCCTACACAGGATTCTTCCACTGACCTGGTACCACCGGGTCATGAGCTCGTCCCCAGGGTTCTGGAAGAAGCCGCCCACGTCGGAGCCGCAGAAGGAGACGCCCGCCACCGACAGAGACAGGCACATGGGGGTCGACACGGCCAGGAAGCCCCACGTACAGGGGGGGATTTTATCAGTGCACTACCCGTCGGCAATGAATTAGATAGTTAACTGGGTTTTTTCGCGTATTCAGAATGGATACTATAGTGAAAAATGCTTAGTTTGTCATTGAAGTACACTGATAAAATTTCATCCTATATAAGATCACTCAAGAATGCCCCTATTTTTGTGCATTTTGCTTTTTTTAGCAATAAATCCGTGAAAAATACAGCGTTTTCATATAATTGAATAGGTATTTCACTGGCGACGGGTAGTACACTGATAAAATCCCACCCTATTTAAGAAACAGCTGACTCATTACTCAAGAAAGCGCCTTTCGCGCTTAGATCGCAAAATATTTGGCTCATTTTGCCCTTCTTGCAGGATTCTTTCACCCTACACAGGATTCTTTCATCCCTACACAGGATTCTTTCATTACCTGGTACCACCGGGTCATGAGCTCGTCCCCAGGGTTCTGGAAGAAGCCGCCCACGTCGGAGCCGCAGAAGGAGACGCCCGCCACCGACAGAGACAGGCACATGGGGGTCGACACGGCCAGGAAGCCCCAGGTCGCCGCGTTGTCGCCAGTCCAGACTGCTGCGTATCTGGTGAGGTTATAAAAGGTTAATAAATACAATACGTAATACACTTTATTTGTACTAAAAAGAAAATTACAAAATTAATTGCAAATTAAGGCAGTTTTGGTCAAGTTTATGAGGTAGGATAAATTAATGGCGAAGCCAAATTTTAATATCCCACATAATTAGTTTGTATTTAGATAATTTGAGCTGTTTTGGATCGTGTTAGACTTTAAAGCCGTGGACTGTCCGAATTTTTTATGTAAGGTTGCGTTCCTACGTGAAACAGATCGTACTGGACCAGGGTCTACCGTACTCGACCTGGCCCTACAGTAAGTATATTAGTGAGTGATAGTTACCTCTGCGTGCCGGCGAAGGCGGACCGCGTCAGTATGAAAGGACGGTATTTGCCCGCGTCACGGCTGAGAAGACCAGCGTGTGTGGCGCGCACGTGGAACAGACCGTACTCGTTGTGGATGTGTCTGGAATTGTAGATAAATTGTAATAAAAATAATAGTGGAATAAACATGGGGAGGTCTTTGCCCCGCAGTGGGACACTAATATAATTAATATGGCTATGTAAAAAAATGTAGTAAACGGAGTCAAATCAAACAGGACACATAGGACAAGGCGAACGGTCATGAGGCGTGATTTAGTATTGAATTTTGAAATAGACGAAAGCAAAATCAAACGATTTTTGAAACTACAACGATAGCGCTACGTCAGACAATGCAACTGAATACTTAAAATTCAGCTTTGGATGAGTCATAGGACTAAAACTCGCGCGGTTGGTCGTAACGTCTCGTAATTTACAGCTTTCACTCTACTACGAGTTTTTAAATTAAAACTTTTTAACCTTCAATCAATGTAGATACGACCGATAGGACCGTTAGTATGAAATTTCACGTGAAATTACATTAAAAAAAAATCTTTAAAAATAAAAATAATGTTTAAAAATTTAAAAAAAAAATAGTTTTTTTTTTTATTTTAACTTTTTAATCAAAAAAATTAAATTCTATTAGGTATATTACAAAGAGACAGTTTTTATACGTTATGGTCTCAATAACACAATTTTTTAAGGTTCGTATTTTCTCATAGAGATCCTGTATACAGAGTATCACAAACGGTTGATATTGTCTCGTCGAGATCTTGTATACAGGGTGTCACATACCTGTGTTCCCAGAAGGAGGCGATGCCGGTGTGTCCGTCCTGAGGCGGCTTGTAGTGGCGGCAGTCCTTGGGCATCGTGATCTCGGGGCCGTTGAACACCTGACGGGGTAAATTACCTTTTAGTTATACTTTATAGATACGTATTTAAATCTTGGTTTTGTAAACTTCAGCTAAGACTGTTGCAAAGCTTTCGCTTTTACTTTAATTTCCTTGTGTATAAAATTATTATTTTGTGTTCTTATAAATCAACAAAGAGTTAGTATTATTATAAGAAAGATAAAGTTGAAAAGCAGCGAGCAGATTCTTTCGTAATTTCTTCTCCTCAGGCACCTATCCTCTGTGAAATGGTTATAGAAGTTGACCTGAAGATTTTCCATCCTGCTAACCCTGAAGGATATTGCATCTTTTACAAAAAAACAACACCATATTACAGTAGTCTACATAATAATATGCCATGCCAGACTTTCGTAGTTTGCTAACACCCTGTATAACTCACACTGGGCTCGTTCATGTCGTTCCATATGTGCACGTCCCGGCTGGTCCCGGGGAAGTGTTCATAATGGTACCGCTCCGAATAGTACTCCGAGGCAGCTGGATTGAGGAAGTCCAAGTACGATGAGGATCCGGGCCAGCACCATCCTGTAGATAGATAGATCATTCTTACATAGACAGAAATTACAAAACTGTTTATTTTTTAGTTTGTTTTTATGTAATTTTTGTTTTTGGTGCCATTAAAGTGTATTGTATTGTAAAAGAAAAAACACAATAAGAGTTATAAGAGTAATAATGAGAGACTAGGGTTGTCTGGAAGATTATAGTACTTATATTAATATGGATGCAATACCCAGCATGCCATGTTGTAGACAGACTGCTTCAAGCGGTATACATAATTATTTTTATCGAATAGTTCCGATAAGATTGAAAGTAACCTACACTTGTATACCAACCAGCGATCAGTTGAAGTTGTTCTCTCCACTCACTAGATAGCGCCACTGTCGAAAAATATAAAAAATCGCGCTCGCTTCGTTTTACCAGTCTTGCGATTTGAGCAAGCGCGACTTTTATCCCGTTTTATCTTGCGCGTCTTACACCCCATGCTACACAACCATGACGTACCTTCATAATCCTTGTCATCTTTGTTCTTCACGTAGAGTCCGTTATCAGTGGCGTGCTCGTGCAGGAAGTAGCCCGCTTCCCTCTTGATGTGGGGGTCGATGATGACCACCATCTTGCGTCCCTTGGCTGTCAGGTTGGCCACCATGTCGCCGGCGTGGCCGAACTTCTCCATGTCCCATGTGAAGTATCTGCGGGAGGGATTAAAAAAAGTTAGAGGCCTATGTCCAACACAGCCCTATATCCATCAGAGACCTAACTTCACCTAACTCCATCACTGGCTTATTTCTAACGGGGACATATCTACAACGTGCTATCTCCATCAGAAGCTGGTAGGATCTAAAATCATTACATATAATTAGGAATAATAGTGGCCCCAGAATTTACCTTGGGGTACGCCCCCTATTTATTCTGGTAACTTAAATTTTGTCGTCATTTTGCATACCTACTGCCAGCAGAAGGACACTGAACGTAGCTTTATTGACCAATAACTAACTCTTTTTTCATTCACTCACTTTTTCCTGTCGGTATATTCAATGTCCAGCCAGATGACGTCAGCAGGGATGTCATGCTTGTCGAAGTTCTCGTCTAGAGTCCTCACGTCTTCTTCATCCACGTAGTTCCAGCGGCACTGGTGGTAGGCCAGAGAGAATTTCTGCAAGAAACGGATTGCAAAATTACTAAAAACATCGTAAGAGAGATATCAGGCAAAAATCGTATTTTGCTGTGCATAGGGCAATACATTTTGCAATACAATACATACATAGGGCAATACATAGGGCAATGCAAGAAGCATTCTCAAGTCAAGTATCAACCGTATAATACTACGAATAATAGTATACGAGTATACTGACTGCCCAGTTTCCATGCCCTAAAGAGTGAGCGACTTACGCTATTCTTCTGACTGGCTAATCCTTCAGCCTTCATAGTTATCGGCAACACGCTAAGAAGACTGTGCCCCTCTCACTCAGATCTCACTCGGATGTCACGTGATACTCACCGGCGGAAGCGGCGTGGGTCCCGTCAGCCGCATGTACTGTCTGGTGGCCTCGGCGGGGGAAGGTCCCAGCATCACGAAGATGTCGATGATGCCGCTCTCGCTCATGAATCTGAGGGTTAAAGGGGATAGGTTAGTTTATTTGTTGTTAGTATTGCTTTCGGAGGACAAAAAAACTGTGGACCAATAGGGTATGGGATAGTCAGCTGATGATGAACCATTATTAGACGTAGATTTTAGATTTTTTATTGTAGCTAGTTTTAAGACAATATGGGTACTGCATTACTTGAAATAAATGACTATTTATTATTATTTTATTTATTATTATCTAGGGCAAACGCATACAGTTTTGCGTCGTAGTAGCTGCAAATCTACAACTATAGCTAAAAAAATAAGAATGTAAAACAATAAGCGAGAATAGTGACAAGTCACAGGTAGTTGGCGAGGCGCCACCATTTTATGAATATTTCTCCAACTTTTAACTCTGAAACGCTACGATACTCGTTCCATTTTATGGTCCTCCGGGCCTACCTGGCGTCCTTGGCGGCGGGCGCGTCGGCGCCGGTGACCAGGTTCACGAGCGAGGAGACCACGGCGCCGGCGCGAGCCCACCTCCACCCACGTCTCAGTTGCAAGCACATAGAGCCGTAGGGGCTATGTGCATTAGACCACGCTGTGTTTATTTATACTTACAACGCTCTTTGAGCGTCGCCATTTTGAGAATATATCTGGTATTTAGTGACTTTTGCCTCTTATCAGCTTCGATTCTCCTTTTTATCGTCCTTCGGACCTACCTTTAGAGTTTTTTTTCTTGTGGATCGATATTTCTCCCACTAGTGTCTCCTACCATACGCCCTTGGCTACCGGTGCTCCTTCCCTTTTTACGGTCCTTCGGGCCTACCTGGCGTCCTTGGCGGCGGGCGCGTCGGCGCCTGTGACCAGGTTCACGAGCGAGGAGACCACGGTGCCGGCGCGCGAGTCCACCTCCACCCACGTCTCGGCCGAGTTGTGCCAGAAGACTCCCACTGTGCGCTTGGAGCTGGGGAGAACAGGAATATAATGAACATATCCTTCCACCCAGGTCCGCTTTTACGGATACGACCGCCTTTTATGACTTATTTTTGTACAAGAATAAATAATATTTTATCTATCTATAACATTATACTGCACATAATTTAACATAAGAACGTCTTGCCCCAGAATTGAAAGAATCTACAAGTCATAATTATACCACAATGTTCTTACAATGTAGGAAAACAGGGTGAGGAAACCTGTACATCTAGATGTGTGAGCCCTCAGCGGACCAGCGTGGTGAGAAAAGTTAGTCGCTTGCGAAAACACTTTAGACCTAGAGGATATAAACAAAGGTTCCACTCGAAAGAACCAGCTGCAGATACTTCCATCCTTACATAGAATAAAATGGAATAGAAGATAATAATATATAAACTTACCCATGAGCGTACATAACAGGAATAGCTCCGTAAATAGCCATGGTACTGTCCAACTCATACTCAAAAACGTCCAAATTGAAGAGTCGGTAAGGTTCAGAGTTGACTGTCGAGCGAAGAGCGAACTTGTCAGTGTGTTCGGGGATACCTGCGGACAAAATATACTTTAAACCGGGTGTTAAACAAGCAAAGCAAAATTTTTATAAACACTTTGTTATAGTCAGCTGCATAAGTAGCTGTACATTTTTGTACCTTATCAAAGTCACAAACTGCATTGTCAGTTTGTTATGTAGCTAGTTTGACAAGGAACTGAAAGCTACAAAAACGTTTGTAAATGATAAAGTTAACAGTACAGTGTACAAAATATCGAAAAGCAATTTCAGCCAACCATCGAATGATGTATTTTAATTTGATGGTTGGTAGATTTAATCAAATTTCTAACCCGTAATTTTTTTTCTTCTTATTTTGTCATGTCTCGTATTTTGTAAGTTTTAATTGGGTTGAATATGATCAGTTTGTTTATAGATGTTATCTAATTTGCTGGTTCACTTCAATTAGATAACTATAAATCTCAATCACTGCAGATTATGCTATAATTAATTGCCATTAGCGTTTACGTGATGTTTTGCTCGTGTGTAACCCTCGACCTTTCATTGACACGAGTACAATGTACTTTATGTTAAACTGCTTATAAGATAAGGATAGTAACGATAGTAGAATATTCAGAAAGTCCAGAACAGGTTGCACGGCATCTTTATCGACATAGATATATACTCGTGTAATGCACGTCCACCAATCTGATCACCATAATAATGTGGTTTTCTATAGATATAGTGACGTTTATCTACGTCGATAAAGGCGCCGTGTCACCAATCTTTGATTACGATCGGAAGTTAGTAGATATAGGACAAGATAGGATAGCAAAGCCTGCTGTGCCCCTATTACTTTTTCAGATAAGTACAAATTCAATGAATGAGTCCTATGAGTAATTATTAAAGAAACCTCATAAATTATAAACCCCTAAAAACTCACCGTAAAGGTTATCGGCCTGAGGGAAGGTGACGTCCAGAGACACGGCCTCATTGCCTCTTGGCTTGGAGTCGTGGTGCGACTTGAAGTTCTCACCCCACGTGCCTTCCTCGTCCTGTAGACATACAAGGTTTAGTATGCCTATAACATACTGTAAAACTATAAAGTCCTGATAACGGAAGTGGATTGTAACTATTTGTTACAGACTTTTTTTAATTGATGTATTATATTTATTAAAGGACAAATTCGAAAAAGCCATAACCAAACAGTACCAATTTTATTTTTAAAATGTATGTAAATGTAAGTAAATAACTGATAATGATAAAAAGTCTTTGCCAAATCTCACTCTTTATTGTCATGACTTTATAGTTGGACTGTAATCGACATGAAACAAATTAACCCACCCATCCGTCCATAAAGAAGCCACACAAAACACAAATCATTACTATCATAGACATCAATAGCGTCTAGCCCCATGTATAACATGAGTTGGCTTTCACTTGGCAGGCAGATTGTAGATCGAAAAGGTGCTCAAGGAGTTTCTTACACAATTTTCTAAGGAGTTTCTTTTCCTTGGTGTATTTTTTTTTCTAATAAACAATAAATTTCAGCACATTATTGCTTAAAACTCTACAGTCCTTTTTGTAACCTACAAACATGTAATAAACATAAGCCCGAAACACAATAAACAAAACAAGACATTCACAAAACACTCACAACAGCAACAACACTCTCCCCGTTCTCATCAACGTCCACCTTTTCCTCCTTCGTTCTCAGCGGTTCCACTTGCAGTAGACTCTTCTCGTTCAGCACCACAGCCACATCCCCACGGGCATCCAGGAAATCTATCTTTAGCGGGTCCATCGTGATGATGACCTGGTGCCCTTGGCTGTTGGCGACAGTCAGCTTGCCGTCTTTCTCTGATAGCAGTTTTAGGCTGGAAACAAATGATTAATTCTTTTGTATAATAGAGATTTCCTTTTGTTGTTTTTTTTCATATATGCAATGCATTAAGTAAAAATTCAAAAGTAATATTTTAGAATGGTTTAATTGATATCTATACTTGTCGAAATATAATAGGCCTGTTTGGACAGCTACACAAATTTGCTATTTACTCTTGATTTACTTGATGAAATACATAAAAAGACACAAATTCTGGCATATTATTTAACGGCCGCAAGAAAAAAGAACTTTTAAAGCACCAAAAGTTTTTTTTTTTTCATATTTTGTTTGCCAACTTGCAATTGGTTTAATATAACCATAAGCAGTTTATTTCATTGTTTATTTGGCTTTGCAGGCATACCGTCCCATTGTCAGGTCAGGTTGCCTTCTTAATGTATTATTATAGGTCTATGTTATCCCAGATATTTTTTCTTTTTAGTCTTCTGGTGGGTACATTACTGGTAAGGTCAGTGGCCAGTTTGTTTGGGTGATTTACAATCCTGTCTCGGTAGGTTCTTGTAAGTTTTGCAACCTCCTCTCTCATGGTAGGCATTTTCAAATATTCATGCACCTCATCCATTCTGGACAAAAGTTTACCACCAAAAGTTACTTATTGTTTAGATTTTTTATGATTTAGATTTGACACCAGCTGTCATCCCATACATTTTGGAACAAGTATAGTTGTAGGTGATTAAAAAAAATACATTTAGAACATACAATCTCTTATAGTCAGGATTCTCCCATGATGTAAATTATTGTCTTATATTACAGTTCAGTCCAAACAACTTGTCAGTTCCTGAAGTTGAAGTTCAAGGGCTGACTAGGAAAATTCAAGCTATTATCGTTTACGCTTTGTACATGTCTGTAAATATTACCTGTCAGTCTTGGGCTCTCCATCCAGCGCCAGCTGCGTCCTGTACCTTGGGTACAGCGGCTCCGCCTCGTCCATCTCCACTCTGAACGTACCGTCCACGAGGGCTGACAGACGGAGAGCATATTTCCACTGGAAAGGGAATGTTGTTTTATTTATATAGCTCTCTATTGGGGTGCTTATTCAAAGAACTATTCATGGAAATTAAAACCTTAATAATATTTTTTATATGGCCCTTAGTGTTGGTGTCTTTGCTGGGATCAATTACTATGTTTAACCATACTGAAGAAGCTGAATCTACGTAGAAATACCACGAAATACGAAACTGGCCAGTATAAATACCACGAAATAACGACACAAGGACAAAGGAAGTGTCGATTTTTTTGGCACGTACCAGGACGGTTTTTTTCTCATCCTCGACACTGACGGAGTTCACCTCCGCAGACAGGACATTGCCGTGCACTATAACTGTATCCCTGTTCAGAACAAATGGAGATCTCTCCGGTTTAAACGCACGAAGTCTTTTGCAGAACCCGGACTGATCACAGCTCTTGAAATTGTTTTTGTCCACAGCCACACTGCTGTACACTGCCAATAGTACGGCCAAGAAGCCACAGATGAGCTTCATCCTGAAAGAACATAGAAAATTCAAGTTAATTTGGTAGAATGAAGGTTAGACCGGTGGTGAAGGATTTGAAACATGATATCTCGATACTTACTTGGCCAGTAACTGGTAAATTAACCACCGGAGCCCCGTGAGACGTGAATGAGTAATATTGCTTACTTTATATCATCGCAGATGAGCAAAATTCGCTAATAAACCCACTTCAATTTTGAGTTTTGACAAAAATTACGTGGAAAAAATACTGTGGCTTCGCTGTAATGTTGCCAGCCTATGCTATGTCAATGTCATACTTTTGCATATTGAATAAACATTTTTCACAGAAAATTTACAATGTACATTTTTTATCTTTGCTAAATGCCACTGTCTGTAATTTTTTAATTTATATTTTTGAGATTGAAATATTAATATTTTCCTAACATTACGTAGCAAAAGACTCAAAAAAATTAAATATGCCGGGAAATTTAAATTTACAAATGACATCACTGAGACAAAGTTCAAACCTCTTCTTGTCAAAAATAGGGTGACCATTCTTTAAAGCTTTTAAAGAACAGACCTAATAAATTATTATTTAGAGCCAACCCACATTATTAGAATTTGTTAGTTACCTAAGGGGTGAAACTTATGTGAGTGAAGTCAAAATTAATAGTCTAGTTAAAGTGATGATTAATTAAAACAAAATTTTTGAAATTTATGTTTTTATAAATATTTTTTCCTAGAATAGTTTTACAATAAATAATAGGTACAAATGGCAAACCAATAATAGACGTATTTTATTATTGTTCAAGAAAACCTGCAGTAGACTTGGTAAGAATGTACATTTTATTTTTATAGGCCACACAAATTGATTAGCCTACAATAGTAGGTAAGTAACTAAGTTAGTTAATTAATAACAAGTAAAATTTCAAAACTAAACTTACATTTCATTATTTTTATACGCATAATAAAACAGATATCATTATACAAAAAAAACCAATACAGACCAGAAAGATGATGTACATTCCCTTCTAAAATATAATAAAAATTTAAAAGTTGTTTATGATAAACTAAAGATAGTACACCTACCTACCATATTACTTTCACGTGGGTAAGTATTTGATGAGACTTAAAATATAAAATAACTAGGCATTTTAAAATAATATTTAAGGGCAGATACGTAACGTTAGCACTTAGGTATTGCGCAGCATGTATATTTTTTTTACAAACATAAGTATCACAGCCAGAAAACGAAACTTAGTTAGGTAGATACATATAGGTACATAATGTTTAATAGAAAGGCACATATAAATATAATTATGCATTTATATAAAGACAAGCTTCTTATATTATCTATATTATATATTTCAATGTTTTCCAGGATATTAAACGTACTTACGTAAGTCAAAATTAGGCAGAAAAGTAGATAACCACTTACTTATACTTAACTAAATTGATTATGCCGTACGTTATTACTGCTCTATAATATGACTTAGTTAACTTATTTAGATTTAACTTAGTGGACATTTATTTTTGATTAAGTCTTCTCCACTGCAACTAGTCAAAGCAAGTGCAATCATGTGCCCCTAACTCCTATGTACCTGTTTAATACTTATAAAGACTCAAACATGGCCCTGATATGTAGGTACTAAAGCGTGTAAAGAGATATTTAAGAAAATGTTAAAATAACTTATTGAGTTAGAATGTGTTATTTAAAAAATCCTCTTCTGTACGTACTTAACCTATTAATAATGAACAAGCAATAATTTATGAATGACTTACAAATACCTAGGTAAATACATAGATTGTATTCTAGTCGAATAGTTGTTTCTTAACATCAATAAGTAGTTAGGTACCCGGTAATTATGTGTCGTGTATACTTACATAGTTTCATTCAATTTTTTTTCATACAAAAAGCGTGAAAATTAACCTAATGCGTCCCAATTGCCAGAGCTTTTTTTATCTAGATACTTAATGTGATATTAAGTCTGTTAGCTTTTGAACATTGCGTTGATCATCTGAAATGCCAATATACCTATGAGAATAGGTATATTGTTTGTTTGTATAGAGGGTGAGGAATTGCACGCATCTGCGTCATTGCACGACTGGAGGCATCCGTGGACATATCTGAAACAAAAAAATAATTAATATAGATAGGTATCTTGTAGTAATTATTGCGTCGTAGTGAAACGGATATGGCCTCGTCCTTCATTGCTCCTCCTCACACCCTCGCTAATAAATTCTTTTCAATTTACTAAAGAATGTCTGCACAATTTCGTCAAAACATTGCTTACCTATCATTGTAGTAAAAACGGCCGCAGTGCGACATCCTGATAATTTCAGTGTCAGTGGTGACAGTGCCTGAGTCCAGCCCACATCCCCTCACCGTTATTGTCTCGCCGGTGTCATCTGTAAAGTGGATTTGGTTTATTGCCTCCATGCTCTGCAAAGTAGTTAGGTACCTACCTACAGTCAGGAAATTAAAAAAAAAGATAGCTATTTTGCAAGTAGGACCTAGGTAATTCTTGTAATTTCGTTTAAGTATGATTAATTTAATTTAATGTTAAATATATAAATTATTTATTGAATAGACTACTTAGTGCTTAAATAAAGTTACCGACATCAATTTAACATTTGCCCAAATATTAAGTTGAGCTCCATTGGCGTTTTCTTGGTCTTGACTCAATAGATACATGTACCATGTAAGTACTTAACTACCTACATGTTGCCCTGTGTACATTATTAATTAATGGTAAATATAAGTACACTACGGTTCTAAATTTTGAAAGTAAATTATAGGTACTTTCAAAATTTAGAACCGTAGTGTACTTATATTTGCCATACTTTCTTCAGTGTAATTTTGCTGTGAAAAATGCAAAGTTTGTTTTGGCTTAACTACTGTTTAGATAAACTACCTACATACTAACTAATTGGAATTCCTCAATTTTCAGGAAAAACAAAGAGAGTGCATTAATACCCACTCACCAAACACGCCATTGATTTTGATGCATGAGGTGGCTGGAAATAGCCCGTCCCTGCCCTTCCTGCCGCCCATGCACGGAGATTCCAGCATCGCCAACGAATGATTGTTGTGAAACGGGTCGTCGCACGCCGCGAATTTACCGTTCATTGATACACATTTGAAACAGTCAATGCTGTGAACTGAAAGTACGAAAAATATATTCGTTAGGGTGCATGTAGGTACAATATAATATATCTAGCTAGCTAGGTACCTACCGGTAGGTAGTACCTACTAAAAACATAGACATAGAATTATTATAATCTGTTATGTATTCATGACGCTCTTTATACAGGTACATAGTAAATAGGTATATGAATACCTACACATCAATGGCACAGTGTAGACCAATTTAACACACATAGTTAACTTGACTGGTTCTATCATATGAAAAGATACCAAATATTTCACGCTGCATGCAACAGCTGGCCAGCGGACTGTGTTTATATTAACGTCTTAAATTGAATAAACCAAGTCGATCTTAAAATAGACTATACCTGTGGAGACTATTGATAGAAGAATTATGATGTTCAGAAACACCAAATCTTTTCTTGATGTCATTATTATAATTTATAACAGGCTGTTGTAGGGATCTGAAATAAAATAAAATAATATGCGTAAAAAATACATGAGCCTGAGTTTTACCTGAGCCTAAAAATATAATAAATAAGTGTAAGTTTATAGGTTGTGTATAAAAGGCTAACGAAGTAAAACATGCAATCAGATATAAATATAACTTATAGGTCGATTATACTAAGTACTTATAGTAATAGTAGAGTGTACGTAGGTACTAACTGTGATTGATTGTATACATGCAATCAGCTATATATCTATTTTATTTAAAAGTAAAACACCGGCCAAAGGGGAGTTGGACACTCGCACAAAAGCTTCAGTTTCTTTTTTTTTACAAAATATAACACTTAAATTATAACACTTAGTTATTATAAGTAGGTACCGACTACTTAAATATTTTCGGACACTACAAGATATTTGTTTAAAATTTTTAGGTAGGTACCTACTTAATTTTAATTGAAAAAGTGAGAGATTCCTTCCTACTCACAGAATCATGGATACCTACAATGATTGTAAATCATCCTAACTAATATTATAAATGCGAATGTAACTGTGTCTGTCTGTCTGTCTGTCTGTCTGTTACTCTTTCACGCCAAAACTACTGAACGGATTTGAATGAAATTTGGTATACATATGGTCTAGACCCTGAGATAGAACATAGGCTACTTTTTATCCCAGAATTCCCACGGGAAAACTTTTTAAGGCGAAGCGAAGCTCGCGGGAACAGCTATTTAATAATAAAACACTACTGCCTCACCTTCAGTTCAACTTACCTTAGTAAGCCAAAAACGAAATCAATACATAACCCATGCTTTTGCAAAACAAATACTAGTTCTTTCACTGAACATTATTAAATAACCATCTAGGTATCTTATTTTGAACGTGTATTGTATTTAAATAGCAGAAGTTAACTGTTAACCGTGTGAGTTCTATATTTGAATGTTCTCCCAAGAGAGAAGCTTAATCTTCAATAAAATACGTTCTACAAAGCTTTGGAGGAAATATCGACTGACTTGACTGAAATTCAGTGGAAAAGCTTCTGAAAAACTTTATCGGTGTTGCCATAAGAAAAAACCTTTTAGAAGTTTCAATTTTGTTCCTTTTTCTGAGATATAAGTTATGTAGTCTGGCCATGTGTAAAAAAGAAGATGAATTCATGGGTAAATAATTTATGCGCTAGATGCAGTACCATGCTCCAAAAAAATCATCATAAAAACGACACACTAGTAGATATAAAAATCTCTCACAATAGTAGATATAAAAATGAAAAAAAACATGATATATAAATAATGGTTAACTTTTTATTATTGTCATAAACATTGCTCGTAGTTCATTTTATTAATTATTATAAATATGAAACACACTCAAACTTACACACATTTAGTATGAGTTTTGATTTAACGTCGAAATCTAAAACAATATAAGGCTGATAAAGCTTAAAAATACAATCTTCACTTAGTTTACATCTGCTTAAACAATTACCATTAATTAATATGAAAACACTATCATCATTTTGATCAACAGTTTCTAACAAATAACACCCGTATTTGAAATTACATTCTTTTATACGAAACATACTGAACTCTGCTTTTGGAATAACGAAACTTGAATTTTCTGCCAAATATTTTTCGTGTTGCCAGAGCGAAATATTAGCCACTTGCTTTTTCAAAAGTGTATTCAACCTGTATGCTAAGCCATCTTTCTTGTATCTCATCTTTTTAGACTTCTCCACACAAAAATCTGCTTCATAACTCTCTGTGGAACCATTTTTGCTAACAGGATTTGAAATTATTGATTCAAAACTTGTTTTGTTACTTTTAGTTGCTTGTGTCAATGAGCTGATGATTTCAATATCTTCTACTGATTTCGTATCAACTTCAGTTGGTGTCTGCGTCTCTACTATGGAATGTTGAGACGGGTTCTCTGAACTAAATTGGCAATCGAAGAACGATTTCACTTTCTTTACAAGTTCTGAGTCATGGTTAGTTTTCAGCAATAGACTGTCATCTAAGCTGGTATTTTGGCTGGAATTCAGGGAAATATCTTTATTCAAATTAGTATTATTAGAATTTCTCATTCTGTCCGTTTCATTATGTTTTTCACATTTTGTGATTTCAACATTATCATCAAAATTACCTTCTTTATCATTTAGATTATCCATGGCTAGCTCAACTGTTATTCCTTGTTTTGGCATTTCCGTTGTTTTAGCTCCAAAAATAGGAGACTTTCTTTCGGCTTCTAAATCATTTACATTGTCTATTCTGGACTCATGCTTTGAATGGTTAAAGAGTCTTTTCTTTATCTTTTTCATAGGTACAATAGGACTAGCATGTTTAGATTTCAGTATAGGGCTCTTTAAAGACAGAGTTGTAGGTGATGAACATTCTTTACTAGCCCTGAAAGGAGGAAAATATTTTGGAGAGCATTTAAGTATGGGAGACAGTAAAGTAGACTTTTCTGATTTTCTGCTAATAATCGGAGATTTTTCCAAGATGGCTGAGGGGTTCTGTTCTCTCGGCACATCGATTATGGTCACGTCTAAATTGGAAATGTTCTTCATAGCTTTGTTTTTGCGTTTTCTCTTTCGATAGATATTTTTGTTGGTTATGTTACAAAATCTTTCACTGTTGGACACATTTTCGTAGTCACTCGATTCGCTTGAAGACCAAGATATTTCTTCGGTTGGTTCTTGTGAATTTAACAATCGGAATTTGGATGCAAACATATTTTTATTGTGTTTTGGTTTTGGTAATTTTGCAAAAATGTATAAACAAACAATAATATCAAGAATGTAAGCTGTCACTACTGCCACAGAGTACCTAAATTTCTTATTCTGAGTCACAGTATTTAGTTTTGTTACGTTGTTGTACTTGCAGTCTGACGTGTTTTTTCACAAAACAGCGGTTGGCTGCCTTTTTTTCGCACAACACATGTTTTTCCGCTAACTTCATTGCAGTGTGCTCTCCAAAACAAATACGTTCGTTTCGGTCGCATTGTTTTTCTCAGATTAAATTCTGAACTGAATCCTTTCGGACTCCTCGTGATTCTCTTCTTATCTCGGTGATCTGGCACCACGTGTCGTTGTTTATCCCTAGGCGCGCTCGGTAGAACCTCATCGTCGCCGTAATGGAAGTCGAACAAGTCGCTTCCGACTCGGAAAACGTGGCGGTGGATGGGCCTGAGAAGCCGGTGGACGGCGCCGGGGACGCCGCGACGCCGCACTCTGAGCGCCTCCGACGCAAGAACAAGAAGTTCCTCCGAACTAACAGCAAAGAGAAGGAGACAGTCGCCGCCGCGCCTACTCCGCTCCCCAAATATCGCAGCTGGAAGAACAGTCGACGACCACGCAATGGCCACGGCCGGGGCTTGCCCAAGAAAGGTAACTTATCTACCTACCTACTCTCATCACATAACCCCCAAGACGCCTAGACCAAATCAATAAAACAAAATCGGTAAACAAAAAAGCGAAAGTTCCAGAAAGCGTCGCCAAAGCCGAGCACATTTTTTTTACATAATATTTTGTTTACTACGCATTAACGACCGGCGCTGACACAACTTGGGTTGGGTAATAGGCGCCTACAGTGATCGGAGCGCGGCGAAGGCTCCAAGGTCATCGCAAAATTACGCAGTTTCCATTTAAATCGACTTTGGGATAATGATTTCCCGACCTACGCTACAGATTCTAAGTTGAATGGCCTCCCTTATTGGATAATATTATTATGGCGGAACTCTCGCCGCGTTTATTTCAGGAATAGGGTATTTTTGAATGCAGGCAGTGGATTTCTGTATTTATGTTTATGCTGACAGCTGCTGCGTAAAGGGCCCCACCCCTCTAGCTAGAGGTCAAGGTCAACAGAATGTTATTGTTATGGTTTGAATGAAATGGAATCTGGGACAGGTTTTTGAGGTGGAAGACAGAAGAATATGATGTGGATGGAATAAAATTATAGAGGTTAATTAATTTTTCTGTTTACCCTCAATGTATGTATTAGTAATAGACTGTTGTATTGATTTGATGAATATAGATGATATATTATTTTTTTTAAATAAGATTGATTCTTTGTTTCTGAGGTACCCAGCAATATTTATAATTGTGTAATGGATTTGAAGCTAAAAACATTTTCTTTTTGTCATACATATTGTTCACTATTTACAAGAATATTTTATACAATAGGTACTAGTATAGGTTAGTAAATAAAAAACACCTGTTTCAGATTCAATACATGATAAATAAGCCTTGACTTCTAGACAAACACAAACATTACACCCATATATAAAATTTATGGTCTTGTTTGTCTCATAGTCAACATTTAGGTAAATAGTTTGAGTAATAATATTGATGGCTGTTGTAAGAAACATTAAATTTTTGGCTATCATTCATGTAAAAAAACACATAAAAAATAAATCAGAAAATGAAAGGACACATACACATAGGTACATGTGCAAACTGAAATAACCCTCTTATTCAATTGAATATGCATAGGAAGAATATAATGTAATTGTACACTTGTTATCTTTAGCACAACAAAGTTGTCCAACCACCAACACTGTAATTTCTTATCATTTATGACCACTAATAACAGCTTGTTGGAAGGTGTGGTCAGACATAAATTATCATTATTTACTGAAACTAATACTTAAACCATTATTATTAGGTCATAAGATCCACTGCTGGACAATGGACATATAACCATCAAGTTTTTCAGGCAGGAGGTATTCTCATGCTATGCTTCCATATTACAACAATATTTGAATACACACTAGATAAGAGTCACAAAAGAACCATTTAGTTTAGTTAGTTTGACAAGGCACAAAAGTGTAATGGCTGCCAACTTCAGAAACTATCACGTTGTTTGGACGAACTCTATGCTATACGTCTATGTAGCAATACCGGTGTTGATATATTTTATAGTAGTTATAACTCAATTAAGGACCACATTATTAATAAATTTGTTAGCTCACTGTGATGCTAATCGTAAATTTTAAGTAAAGTATTTCTTGGTTTCTATATGTGAAAACCTTTAACTGGCATGTTTGTTACTATTAATTTAACTATTCCTAGTTCTATAATTCCATGCTGTTGGTTTTCCATGCTTCATTAATAAATAAATAAATAAACTGTAGATTTTATCCAATGCAGTAGTACTTGTGAAAAGTTGGTTCATTAATGCATCTTTGCCTACACAACAAGGTTGTGTATTTGAGGTGTTCATAATGTGTAAGCTACACAAAAACTTAAACCTGCTATTGGCTTATAGTTTTATTTATCAATTAAGTTGGGATAAGGAGAAAAATAAATAAAATAAACAAAGTTTCCTTTCATCTATAATAATTTACAATGCTTATCACCACTATGAAGGTTTAATTTTATCTATAGTATTGCAAAACATATGTAGTATGATAAACATTTAAGATTACTCATTGCATTATTAACCATTTTACAGGCAGTAACCGAAATATTGCCACCATTTTGTAACTTTAATTATAGTCACCATGGAGTTAAGATTGAAAGAAAACAAAAAATATGCATTGGCAATTCATAACTTTTTAATAAGTATACAAATAAATAAGTACCTAATTAGCTATGGCTCAAGTACCTATAGAACTGATAAGATTTGTTATTCTTCTGGAATCTTTAACATAAAAGAGGGGCATTATGAATTGATATGTGTCTTATCTGAGTTTAAATGCAAACAATGTACAACAAATTCTATTAAATATATGGAGTCATCTCACACAAAGATACCTGACACCAACTTAGGCAGAGCCGGTATTATGGGTGATGATATTGCTACACAAATACATACATAAATGACGCATAAGCGATCAAACGAATGTTCGGCCCGGACGGGATTCAAACCTTCGACCCCGTAGTCTAGAAGCAGAGTCACTACTTCCTCAGCTACAGTGTTCTCAAGTTTTTATAAGCAAATTGTTATGCTGTCATACAGCTTGATATCTTAATCTCAAAAGCCTTCTGTACCAAAACACAGCTACAGCTTAACCAACAAACCTTAATCTTGCCACTACTGCCTGAACAAGTTGTCCTCAAGTAGTTTGTAACATTTTTATGCCACCATACACCATACAGCTAGACTAACAAACTCCTTGTTTACACAATACTGCTAGCTTGACCAAAAAACCTTTACCTTACCAGGTGGCGCTGCTAAACCTTGACTAACAACCCTTTACCTCCCCAGGGGGCGCCGGAGGCAAGGGTGTCTGGGGCATCCCCGGGTCAGAACTCCTCGAAGAGTTGGAGGAGGACGCCAACGACCCCAACTACGACCCAGAGGCCGCCGGCGGGGACCTGGAGCTCAAGCAGCTCATACTGGAGGCCGACGCCGAGGAGATCGTCGTGAGTACTTACAATATAGTACTCACATCGTCATCATCATGTTTAGCCTATATCAGTCCACTGCTGGACGTAGGCCTCTCCCATCCCATAGTACTCACGTACTACAATAGAATAGGAGAAATTTAATTTAAATATGTAATAATATTAAACTTTGTGTCCCGAAGTCGATATATGGCGCCAGACAACAATAGATTTCTATTGTGTCTGATTTCAAGGGATTCCAGCGGTTAATAAATAACATACTAGCTATTCCCGCGAGCTTAGCTTCGCCTTAAAAAGTTTTCCCGTGGGAATTCCGGGATAAAAAGTAGCCTATGTTCTTTCCCAGGGTCTATACCATATGTATACCAAATTTTATTCAAATCCGTTTAGTAGTTTTGGCGTGAAAGAGTAACAGACAGACAGAGTTACTTTCGCATTTATAATATTAGTTAGGATTGCTTAAAGTTAATGCAATAAATGCATTAAGTAGCGAGAAATTGCTAACACTTGCTAATAATACTGATCAGTATCGTAAAGGACAGCATTTGCTGTAATCCAGGGAATCATTTTACATGTCCATGTCCAAGTTTTGTGGTAAGACAGTAGTAATAAAGGAGCTCAACAAAAAAAACAGATTCATGATTGGTGATCCCGAGTTCCAGAATTTTTGTTGTTGATTTTGTGTTTGTGACCAATATCGTAATAACAATTATGCCTCTATAATAATTACTACTCGAGCGCTATATAGATATGTCTCCTAGGCTACAATATCTCTGAATAGACTGCGACAAAGTAATAGATCTATTAATAGTACAAAAACAAGTCTACAGAACAGATTAGATTATTGTTATATGTGTTTACCTCGGCACTGGGTTGTGTAATCGACAGCCCGTTTCTGCTAAATGGATTAAGTGATTAAAATTGAAACCTTTATAATTAACAAACACAAACGGCAGACAGTAAATTGTCCACTACAAGACTGGAGGTTTTGGTTAATCTACACGCTTGGTAGGCGGGTTGGAGATATCACACAATACTCGTACTAACATTCAACGCAAAAAAATCGTGAGAAAATATTTGTCTGCCCGGCCGGGAATCGTACCCGGGACGCTTGTCTTAGTAGATTAAGCCCTAGTTTCACCAAACTCTTTAATGATCTAACAGACTATGGTGAAACTAGGGCTAAGTCGCCAACAGTTTAAGGGTAGGCGCAGGTACAATGATGTTTATTTACTTTGAGATTTGAATTGATTTGTGACAGTTCTTCATACCCATGTTTCATCAAAATTGGTTCACAAGTATTTTTTTTCAATTAAGTGTTGTAGTGAGAATAGTGGAGTAGGGACTAAGTAGATTTTTGTTTACGTCTAGTAGAGTCTATTCAACTAAAATGGATAGAATATTTGTTGTAGCTGGCAAAGTTCCAACTGCTGCCAACTTTTATTATTATTTGTATGTAGATCTTACCATAAAGATGAAATACCGTGTTGGGCCGTACCAACGGAATAGAAGTGAAATAAATTCCGTAGTTCGTTTTGGCTACTAATTGGGATTGCTTGTGAAGTCAATATTTATGTATAATATGGTTAAATTATAATTATTGAACATTAGGTTGTTAACAAGATATCATATCAAAAATTAAATGATTCGTCTGAAAACTAAGGTACCGAAGAACTAATGACCGTAGAACAGGAAAACTTAGCGTGGGACGCCCTCCTGTCCGCTGGACCGACGACCTTAGTTACCTTACCTGGTAGTGGCTGGATGAGGTAGGCCGAGGATAGAATGTGGTGGTATTAATTGGGTGAGGTCTACGCCCAGCAGTGGATGATTACGGGCTGATGATGATAAAGTTATTATGAATCCGGTAAATATGTGATTCTATTCGCGTCGGTAGCAGACGGTGTCGGTCAGATATGTACGTGGGTGGCATTTTATCGATTCCCCTTTGTTTTTGGAGGGTCACTGTAGCCTAGGCAAAAGTTTAGTAGCGGTGATAATATGTTATGTACTACTCTGTATTAAGACAGCATTGGGATGCACTAAGACCCCCCGCAGACTGCAGACTTTTAGTCGGCCGATAGTTTGGTCGGGCTCTTAATCAGTATGGAGTATCGGCCGATACATAAACGTTGAATGTGCGCACTACCATACATCTCCATACTGATTAAGAGCCCGACCAAACTATCGGCCGACTTAAAGTATGCAGTCTGCGGGGGGGTCTAACTGCCAGATTCAATAACTCTATCTATCGATAGCTGTTAGACTCCGCTCTGACAGTTACAGTAACATATTGACAGAATGCAAATTTGTATGTGTCAAAATCGTGTGATAGTAATAGAAATAGAATCATTTATTCGTGAAACTTAGGTTTTACAGGTTGGTGGGCTTATTAAGTACGCTATGTTCTGTCCTATAATGGATGTATAAATTTTAAGTTTTTAAATATACTTAGTCAGTATTAAAAAGTAGACGGTATCTATTTACAGCATGCATTGTTAAAAAAATTGAAAAGTTACTGTGAGCTATCAATAGATAGAGTATTGAAACTGGGCCTCAAGTCTGCTAAGGAATGGCGCCTCAATGCTGTGTCGTCTGAATGGTTTTCCGACTTTAGGTATCCGTTTTCTCTTGGTTATTAGTCCCGGTAGTCTAATATGAAACATTTCACACTTATTACTGTTTATTAACGTTAGTTTTTTAAAAAAGTTGCAATCAATATTTCCTAAAACGCAGAAAATGAATACCTCAGTGCGAAGCTCATGCTGCCGAAACACAACTGTGCCGCCATTCCTTAGCAGACTTGGGGCCCTGGCAATATGGCGCTCCGCTCACTGCAAGAGAGTCGAGGCGGCGGCGGCGGCGCGGTGCGGCGTCACGGCGTTCGTTTGTTTTTCCTCAGTATAGAGTTACCCTCCTGATTCTGATGTGAAGTTGTTCTAATCCGTTCTTTAGCTGAATGTTTTGAAACAAACATGGCGGTGGTTCTCAACCTGTAAAAATATTAGTTTTCTTATGATTCTTGTAACAAATGAGGTACTTATTTCAAATCTAATAACATTTAACCTAGTATGTAAACAATCTGATAAAATCTCTCACGTTTTACCCGTTACAAAGTTTGCTTTTCGGACTCTAGCTTACTTCAGCTAGACTTTTTAGTAAGTCCGTGATCCCAGTAAGCAAGTGTTAAGCAGCTTACTACGTAAAGTGAGCGTGTAACTAGAAAACTGAACACTCGGCATACTAAACCGATAGCTTTAGACTCAACCTCATAGTAAAGTTTGAGAAGCGTTTTGTTATCATCGTGCAAATGTCAACAACCGCGATGTGTGTCACTCGAAGCCGGAGCGTGCCAAGAGCACACACTCGCTCACACACAACAAAAACACAACACACGAGTAGGTGGATGAATGGACGCCTGTGGCATAGGCCGTACAGGTTTTTAAACCGTCGATTTTAGACTAAGTCAGTTACGTTCGTAGTTCCCAACGGCTGAACCGATTTTCTTTTAGCTTTTTTAGGGTCGTAGGTAATATTTCCCAGAGCCATGTTTCATGAAAATCGGTTCAGCAGTTCAAAGGTTATGCGACTTTTAGTGTTTTAACGTTGGTTAGGTTTTGTTGTTTTGCCGGTTATGACTGAGTTAATAATGTTACAGCAGTTTCAATTTTATCATTAGCAGCTTAACTTGCTGAAGCGATAATAATTTGGCACATAAACGATAAGGAATAATTCGTCATGTTGTGTTTATTGTATGGCAAAATGGTGACTTAAGTTCATGATAAAATTCAATCACTACCTATTCGGACAGTTTTTTCTGAAATGAAATATATATACCGATAAAAAACGCATCCGAATTGGTCCACCCCTTATGGTGGTTTGTGGCCAATACTATAACTTAGCCACCATAAATGGTACATGCATATATTATAATATTATCCTTAATTCCAAGTAGGTACAGCCAGCTGCATAAGTAGCTTGTATCGTTGTATTTGTATCTTATCAAAATTACAAACTGCCTATTCATTCATTCAGACATTGACGGTTTGATATCTAGGTAGTTTGACAAGGTACAAAAGTGTATAGCTACTTGTGCAGCTGACTGTACATAAAATAAAACTCGTAAAAATTCCACATCAATTCGATCTGCATTGTGGAATCGTGCATTCGCATCACATCGTATGCGCCGTGGAGCGGACACTGACTCGCCTTAACGACACATGATTTATGTCTCGATTATCATTATTAAGAGTTTAATTCAGTTTAGTCCATGTTAAACAGCGATTTTGAGACTGGTCGATAACAGGGACGGACTTGTGTGATTGTAACAAAATGTATAAAACCAAATCGCTAAAAGCTGACAGGGAGTGGTCGGTTTAACTGGCACGTATTATTTATTATTATTCCACTACCATGTTTGCAAATGAGGAGTCTATTATGCTAAATATGGCATAGTGTTGGCGAAAGCATATCTGCCAAAGCTCTGCCTAGGTTACAAGGTATGTTCTGTGCACGTGTGCTATGTATCACCTTCACGACCCATCCCTCACGGCTGGGTCACGGGTTTCCTTCCAATGAAGGGTTTAGGCCTAGTCCAGTCCAGTCCAGACTACGCGGGCCCAGTGCGGATTGGTGTGCTATGTTTACCTTATAACTTTGTTAGATTGTAACAACTTTAAAGGTTCCTTTTCCTTTCCACTGATGTGCACAGTGATGTGCTATGCGGTTATGCTGTGACGATAGAAATCCTTTCTCCCTTTGCTATGTTATGTGGACCAATGAATATTGTTGGTGGATATCAAACGCATCCAAAACAACGTGTCATAGCACATCTTTAGAGGAAAAACACTTGGCTTGTTACTAACAGTGTCACTATCCTTGTTCCAGCGCAAGTCGGAGTCAGTGATCCTGGAGTACTTCGAGCACGGGGACACGGGCGCCGCCGCCGAGGAGTTCCTCGAGTTCGTCACCTCCAGCCGGAGCCATGTGGTGAGTGGACAGCATTAGGTGCACCCTGGACAGTCAGCGACTGACGCCAATCTGAGTGGCCGATGCTTTTACCATAGTCTCAAACTTAAGTCTAGTCACGGACACGCTTAGAATGAAGAAAGAAGACTTCGTAAGCATCGTCAAAATCGTCGTCTCAAAAAGCACGCCAATGGATGCTATGTTTAATTATATGTAATATTTGTCATTATGCAAGACGATAACCCTACTGGTATATTAATGGTTCTTCAACAAATACAGCATCTGCTATGCTGATCACAGCAATGTTAATTCGATAAACATAATGTTACAATCATCAGCAATATAATTTTATCAATTATCCGACTTCAGGTGTTCAGCCTTCTATTGCCAAACCAATCCTATGAAGGGTATTTATTTTAACCACGAAGACAACTGTTATGAATATAAGGCTGTGTCCACAAATACATTGTAATGACCTTGTTTTCCACAGATATGCGAGACGATAGTGGAGGTGGCGCTAGACCACAAGCCGTCGCACTGCGAGATGGCGTCCGTACTTATATCTGATCTCTACGGGAGGGTGTTCACGGCTAAGGACATCGCTTTAGGTGAGTAGTCAACTAGTCACACACTTGTCTGTGTGCCAATTACGAATATGGTCGACTCTAGTCGATAGGTAATTCGATAGCAATTTGCCTACTGAATGACTACCTACTAGAGTCGTCAATATTCATTTTCCACACACTGCTGGACATAGGCCTCCAAAGAGGCGAGACAAGCCTCTGTAATGTTATCTCATGCAACCAATACTAATAAAAATACTGTCTAAGGTTTTCGGTCCAATGGGTTGGAGGTTTTATCTATCTATCATTAGCATCAGATATTAGCAGGCCAATACTTCTTAAGCTGAAGCAAAACCAAGTTATGTTGTCCAATAAACAGCGCAACCCTAAGCAGTCAACATCACGCTTATCTGACTCGGAAAACCTTTCACCACGGTGACCCACCACAGTCTAGTGTTATTCACTGACACGCAAAAAATCGCTAAAAGACCTGCATAATATCCCCAAATTTAACCCTCCCTTCCCCCTCAACAGCCTTCGAGAACCTCCTGGACCGTCTCCCGGACCTGGTGCTGGACACGCCCGAGGCGCCCACGCTGGTGGCCAACTTCATCGCGCGCTGCGTCGCCGACGACTGCCTGCCGCCGCGGTTTGTGCAGCGGACTGATTACGCCAATGACTACGCCAGGTATGGTTGCAAACGGTTACTTACGGAACTATGGACGCACCTGACTTTTGGTGCCGCAACACAGCGTGGATAGAACGTAGATAAACGCAATTCGCCATAAATTCAGCGCTGTGATTGGTGGAACGCGCATTGAACGCGTTTATCGACTCGATCGACTGATGAACGGCTGCTGGAAGGGTTCATGACGATTCCTATTCCTCAAGTTAAGTCACTACTCGCGCTTAAATAGTCATAGGAACCGAGCAAGCCGCCCGCGCTCTACTCTTCTGCTTCCATCGGGTTACTTTCAGCCATTGTTCCTCATCGACATGCAATGGCTTTATCCTTAACAATTCCTCTTCCTTTGATCCTCTTCCTCAATAACCGTAGTGAGGTCTGGTGCTGGAGGCCCCCACGCTGGTGGCCAACTTCATCGCGCGCTGCGTCGCCGACGACTGCCTGCCGCCGCGCTTCGTGCAGCGGACTGATTACGCCAATGACTACGCCAGGTATGACTGAGTACGGTTACTTACGGCACTATAGCAGCACCCGACTACTGGTGGCGCTTAACGTTCGTTGTAGATGTAGATAAACTTCACTATACAGCGATTCGATTGGAGGACGATGTGATTAAGGGAACGCGCATTAATGAGTTTATCGACGTCGATAACGAACCCGTATAGCGGCCGCGGCTCTTCCTCTTATCCAATTCCTCAACAACCCGGCCGTCTGGGGACATTCCGAAGGCTCCGACGCTGATACTTACAGACTAGTTTTTTTTTTTTTTAACCCCTATCGCAACCTTTTTTCGCTGTTATTGCATGCCGTGACTTAGTTTCTGTTTTTAATGAATTCTTCTCTCTGTTTGTTCCAGACAAGCGATCCACCGCGCGGAGACGCTGCTGTCCATGAAGCAGGGGCTGGTGCGCCTCGACAACATCTGGGGCGTCGGCGGCGGCATCAGGTGAGTACAGTCCCTCTGCAGTTGACTGGAGGAAATTGTTTATTGTTTCCGCTCTGCACTTTTTAGTCGTCAGCGAAATAGAAAAACGATACGAGCTCCTAATCTGGCAATATCTTCCTAATGATCTGACCCCCTTATTCATAAAAAAGTTAATGGACGCTTTAGCTATAGGCAGATATTTGTTTACAGTACCTAGAAAAAAAACTAAATAGAGGTCTCGGCTTTTTGATGTTAAGTTCCTTGGTCGTAAGACCAATACCAATACCGTTTCTTTCTCATTAATAAATCATATTTGTACTCAAAAACAGGGACACGAACCACTTATTCCAATATAATATTTATACAATGTACGGTACGTGGTCTTATCACTAATAGCCAATCTTTCCAGGTAACCTTTACGTAAAAAATACGATCATAGTAATTCAAATCCCGTCTTTTGCCCCCACAGGCCAGTGAAATCCCTCATCAGACAGATCCAACTGCTGCTCAAGGAGTACCTCACTTCAGGAGACCTGGCGGAGGCGGCGCGCTGTGTGCGCGGGCTGGAGACGCCACACTTCCATCACGAGCTGGTGTACGAGGTGAGTGAATTAAAGGGGACGTACTGAATCCTGAGTGTCGTCAACTGTAGCTAATATAAGATCTGACTGCATAATCTTGCAATCATAATGACGAATCCCTAGTGCAGCCCTAGGTTTTGTCAGGAATATGAAGTTAATTTCCCGAACACAAGTAAATCTAGAATATCAAGTTAATTTCCCGAACACAAGTAAATCAAGAATATCAAGTTAATTTCCCGAACACAAGTAAATGGATGCCTGGTTACTAGTTGTGCCTTAGATGGCGTGTATCAGGAGTTCTTTCTGATCACCTATTGTTTTGAAAATTCGGCTTACTTAATCCTTACATACATAATACACCCGCTTTTAGCTGTAATTTTTTACCCACGTGATAGGTGGCTCGCCGTATCGCAGCCATTACTTTATCTTTTTAAAACAGCCTGTATAACCCCCACATCTCCTTGCAGACGATCCTGCTGGCCATCGAGACCATCAACTCGTCAGTGGAGGAGCAGCTGTGCACGTTCCTGGCGGAGCTGCGGCGCTCGCTCGCCGTGTCCCCCGAGCAGATGGACCGGGTCAGTAGTCATCATCATCATCATCAGCACAGAGACCATCAGCTCGTCAGTGCAGGAGCAGCTGTGCACGTTCCTGGCGGAGCTGCGGCGCTCGCTCGCCGTGTCCCCCGAGCAGATGGACCGGGTCAGTAGTCATCATCATCATCATCAGCACAGAGACCATCAGCTCGTCAGTGGAGGAGCAGCTGTGCACGTTCCTGGCGGAGCTGCGGCGCTCGCTCGCCGTGTCCCCCGAGCAGATGGACCGGGTCAGTAGTCATCATCATCATCATCAGCACAGAGACCATCAGCTCGTCAGTGGAGGAGCAGCTGTGCACGTTCCTGGCGGAGCTGCTGCGCTCGCTCGCCGTGTCCCCCGAGCAGATGGACCGGGTCAGTAGTCATCATCATCATCATCAGCACAGAGACCATCAACTGTATGCTGGAGGAGCATCATCATCACATCATCAGGCAGTAGGGTCCATGAGAGGATCATATTCAAATGATATGCCTAGTGTATGTTGTTATAATTAGCAGCCCGTAACCATCTGCTACTGGACATAGACCTCTCCCAAAAAACACCAGAACCCTCTGTCCTCGGGCTTACTTATCTAGCCAGAGGTCCAGCGCACTGGGGCTACATTTTCTTTTTTGTGGTCCGGAACTCAACTACTAAAACAGTCATCTGTGTTTCTGGACTAAAATATGGCCGACTCACTGACTGCTTCTTCAGCTTGCAGATTGAAAGAGATCTGTCGGTTACTTTAGTTCTCTTTCCAACACAAGCAAGCTAGTTCTCAGAGAGTTGTCGGGTAAGTGGGCAAACCGACTGTCAGATGTTTTCAAGCTCCCCGAAGGCCTCTGACAAGCCTTAACGACTGCTGCCGAAGCAGCAACCGGGACTCACGGCTTAACGTGCCGACCGAAGCACGGAAGCGTCCAGTAAAGAACCACTTGAAATCGGTTACCTATCCAATGGCTGACCGTGCCATGTGTTGTTGCTTTACCTCATTGACTATAGACGCTTAATTTTCTTCTTCTTCTTCTTCAAGTGCCTCTCCACTATTGGAGGTTGGCAGTCAACTCCGTATACTCTTTTCCTTCTCTTGCCTTAATTTTCTTTAACTAATTATTCCTATCTTTTCTCCAGGGCTTCCTTCGCGTGCTTGAAGACATGTCGGACATCGTTCTGGACGTGCCGCTCGCGTACATCATGCTGGACCGCTTCGTGGACAAGTGCACGCGGCGGTTCCGCCTCGGGGACCACGTGCTCAAGCGTATGCCTACCAGGTGGGTAAATCGAAAACGGTTTAGCAGTTAGAATTTTGACCGAATAGAAAGAGGCTGGAGGGTTATTATTGGCATAATCTCCATGCTTTGCAGGCGGGTTGCAGATGTCATACAATACAAACATTTATCACCTATATAAAGTCTGTTTTTTAATCTCAAATACTAAAATGTCAGATTCTGAAAGGTTCATCGACAGTCCATTGTCCTGCGATCAAGTGACGTATCGTTCTATTGGCGAGACAATCGACTGTTGATGAACCGTTCAGAATGTGTCAATTTAGTAACCGAGATAAAAAAACAGACTTTCGTATCTACCCAAGCCTGGTTCGAACCTAGAAACTTGAGCACAACAGCCAGAGTCGCTATTATAAACAATGCGCCTTGCGGTAAGTAAGACACTATAATTTATGCGGTCAATTAAATTTACCTCAAAATGGCGGCACATATTAAACCAGGTCTCTATCAGTCACCTGCACCACATGAGACAGCCAGCCCCCTGTACACTAGCTCCTCGTGCCGGAGACATGTCGGACATCGTGCTGGACGTGCCGCTCGCGTACATCGTGCTGGACCGCTTCGTGGACAAGTGCACGCGGCGGTTCCGCCTCGGGGACCGCGTGCTGCCAAGCATGCCCACCAGGTGAGCGCGTCGAAAACGGTTCAGCAATTCAAACTATTATGTAACTAGCTGTGGCCGGGAGCTTCGCGTTAAAAAGTTTTCCCGTGGGAATTCCAGGATAAAAAGTAGCTAGTGTCTTAATACAGGGTTTCGGCTAACTCCATACCAAATTTCGTTAAAATCGGTTCAGCCGTTTTGACTCTGTCTGCCTGTTACTCTTTCACGTCAAAACTACTGAACGGATTTGAATGAAATTCAGTATACATATGGTCTAGACTCTGAGAAAGAACATAGGCTACTTTTTATCCCGGAATTCCCATGGGAAAACATTTTAAGGCGAAGCGAAGCTCGCGGGAACAGCTAGTAATGTATAAGTTATGATGGCGGGCGGCAAATATTGAAGTAAGTGTCTTATCAGTCACCTGCACCACATGAGACAGCCAACCCCCTGCACACTAGCTCCTCGTGCCGGAGACATGTCGGACATCGTGCTGGACGTGCCGCTCGCGTACATCATGCTGGACCGCTTCGTGGACAAGTGCACGCGGCGGTTCCGCCTCGGGGACCGCGTGCTGCCAAGCATGCCCACCAGGTCAGCACGTCCAAACCGGTTCAGCAATTCGAACTATTATGTAACTAGGTGTTGCCGCGAACCTAGATTCGCCTTAAAAGATTTTCCCGTGGGAATTCCGGGATAAAAAGTAGCTAGTGTGTTAATCCAGGGTGTCGGCTAACTCCATACCAAATTTCATTTCACGCGAAGAAGAAACAAAAATACACACATACTCACAAACTTTCGCCTTTATAAGATTAGTAGGATAGGATTGCAGGACATGAGGGTTGTAGGTATATATATATATTCCCAGGTCTGGTTGGAACCTAGAAACTTGGGCACAACAGCCAGCGTCGCTATTATAAACAGCGCATTATGTGGTTAGATAAAGAAACATATAGGAAAATGGCGCATTATGTGGTTAGATAAAGAAACATATAGGAAAATGGCGCATTATGTGGTTAGATAAAGAAACATATAGGAAAATGGCGCATTATGTGGTTAGATAAAGAAACATACAGCAAAATGGCGGCCGGCACTATTAAACTAGGTCTCTATCAGTCACCTGCACCACATGAGACAGCCGACCCCCTGTACACTAGCTCCTCGTGCCGGAGACATGTCGGACATCGTGCTGGACGTGCCGCTCGCGTACATCATGCTGGACCGCTTCGTGGACAAGTGCGCGCGGCGGTTCCGCCTCGGGGACCACGTGCTCAAGCGTATGCCTACCAGGTGGGTAAATCGAAAACGGTTTAGCAGTTCGAACTATTACCTCACTAGATGTTCCCGCTAGCTTCGCGTTAAAAAGTTTTCCCGTGGGAATTCCGGGATAAAAAGTATCTAGTGTGTTAATCCAGGGTGTCGGCTAACTCCATGCCAAATTTCGTTAAAATCGGTTCAGCCATTTTGACGTGAAGAAGTGACAAACATACACACATACTCAAAAACTTTAGTTTTTATAGTATTAGTAGGAAGTAGGATAGGACATGAGGGTTGTAGGACGTAGGTAAGTACCTATATCTGCCCAGGTCTGGATTGAACCTAGAAACATGGGCACAACAGCCAGTGTCGCTATTATAAACAGCGCATTATGTGGTTAGATAAAGAAACATATATGAAAATGGCGGCCGTCACATATTAAACCAGGTCTCTATCAGTCACCTGCACCACATGAGACAGCCAGCCCCCTGTACACTAGCTCCTCGTGCCGGAGACATGTCGGACATCGTGCTGGACGTGCCGCTCGCGTACATCATGCTGGACCGCTTCGTGGACAAGTGCACGCGGCGGTTCCGCCTCGGGGACCGCGTGCTCAAGCGTATGCCTACCAGGTGGGTAAATCGAAAACGGTTCAGCTATTCAAAGTATTATGTAACTAGCTGTTCTCGCTAGCTTCGCCTTAAAAAGTTTCCCGTGGGAATTCCGGGATAAAAAGTAGCTAGTGTGTTAATCCAGGGTGTCGGCTAACTCCATACCAAATTTCGTGAAAATCGGTTCAGCCATTTTGACGTGAGGAAGTAAAAAACATACTCACAAACTTTAGCTTTTATAATATTAGTAGGAAGTAGGATAGGACATGAGGGTTGTAGGACGTAGGTAAGTACCTATATCTGCCCAGGTCTAGTTTGAACCTAGAAACTTGGGTACAACAGCCAGCGTCGCTATTATAGACAGCGCATTATGTGGTTAGATAAAGAAACATATAGGAAAATGGCGGGCGGCACATATTAAACTAGGTCTCTATCAGTCACCTGCACCACATGAGACAGCCGACCCCCTGTACACTAGCTCCTCGTGCCGGAGACATGTCGGACATCGTGCTGGACGTGCCGCTCGCGTACATCATGCTGGACCGCTTCGTGGACAAGTGCACGCGGCGGTTCCGCCTCGGGGACCGCGTGCTGCCAAGCATGCCCACCAGGTGAGCGCAAAGAAAACGGTTTAGCAGCATTGAAGTATAATGTAACTAGCTTACTAGAACAGACAACGCAAACAAAATCGGCAGGAGGCGCGCGTTTTAAAACCAAGCCCGTAACTTTGCCATTTATGGACGGATTTCAAAAATTCCAAAAGTAGTGTGCTCAGAATATTGCAGATGTCATACAAAACAAATATTTATCACGTATAAAGTCTGTTTTTAATCTCGGATACTAAATTGACAGACTCTGAACGGTTTATCAACAGTCGATTGCCCCGTGATCAAGTGACTTATCGTTCTATTGGAAGGACAATCCACTATTAATAAACAAAAAAACAGACTATAGTATTTCTACCAAAGCCTGGTTTAAACCTGAACAAATCCACTGAAAAATACTAGGAAATTCGGCCTTACCTATACGTACCTCAAATATTTAGACTAACTTTCCCCTTTCCCCCCACCAGAGGGCGCAAGCGCTTCGTGTCCGAGGGCGACGGTGGCGCCATCAAGGATCACGCGCTGAAACTGCGGGAGTAGATCCCCCGCCCCGCCCGCGCCGCACCCCCGCTGACGTCTACACCGGAAGAAGGCATTGTCTATGGCAGGTTGAAGTTCAAACAATGATGTCGATTCTGAAGGCACTAAACTTTATATTCTGTCCCTGGAAAATGAGATTTAGGTACTTAGAATTTACTTAGATTCATACTGTGTTTCTAATGTGTGTTTAAATCAAAATTCGGCGCATTTATAAGGCGTTTGACAGACAACTGACAGTTTTAGCATGTGTCAAAATTTTGATGGTAAGGTTCATAGTTTTGACTTGGTAAATTTAAATTTGGTGCCTACAGAATATGTTTATGCAACTTTAGGATAATATTCAAAAGTTCTGCTTCTTTAAAAAAGAGTTTATTATAATAATGTAAAAGGTAAATAGTTCAATATTTGCACATGTTATAGATGTATCACTACTGGATGAATAGCCAGAATAAATATATTATGTACTAAATATTTCATGTTTGGATGAATCGAAATTGAATTCTTAGAGTCTGTTTTACTATGTCTGCAAAGTTGTCTGTGTGATTAAAGTCTTCTTCTGTCTGTCAAGTTTTAACTAAGCAAATAGTCTAAAATAACCACCGTACCGACTGCACTGGCCGAATTTGCTGTGACACATGGCATAAAGCCACGAAATCCAAAATTGAATTGGTATTTAACTAATGGTTGCCATTTTTTACCGATGGTTGAGTTAACTAAGTGCCAATTTCTCCATAGTCAGTTATCTAATCGACAGGGATTGATTTATAAATTAAACGTCATCTCCATATAAAATTAATGACAGATGTGTCAAAAGTCAACCACTACTATCTGGTTATGGTCTAACCGACTATGGAGAAATAGGCACTAGGTGTCTTAAAACTGGCCCTTAGATTCTCCCCATTAGGAGTACATATTTGAGATAGTGAAACAATCACTTTTGTCTCACAGATAACTTTAAACCAGAAATTGTCAATCAGGCTTTTAATGTAGTATCCTTTCTTTAGATTATAGAAACCTAACACCAATACTGCAATAAACTAACGCTTGTAGATTTAAAATAAAGTATAATAGTCGTTACTGTTGTATATAATAATTTGATTTCGTATGTTAAAGCCATAGTTTATCTTAAGTACAAGAAAGTGAGCCGTTCAAGCAGTGAAAAATTATTCCGAATCTGTATGCATAGTGCGAGTTTTTACACCGTTCGAGTATTGGCGAGTAATAGCGAATTTGTATGGCGCAGGAGAGTCGCCACCTAGCGGTATACGCGCTGCACTAGCTCCGCGCCATACAAATTTGCGTTAGGTTTCACAGCTGGATCGGTGAAGGAAAACCTGTACTAAATAGGCCCTCTGTATGGCGTAATTTTAATAACGATGTTTAGGTCGGTATCTCGCCATTTTAGTATTTTTCACGTACAAATCAAGTACAAAAATGACAGTGTTAATAAATGTGACGTCACTGAGGGGCGGCAAGGGTTTTGACAGTTTTTTTTTTATAAGACTCGCCAGAAACGGTGGATTTTTATTTTATTATCTCTTAGTTGTATAGAAGTATGCATTTTTTCTTTTAACAAATCATTTTGTTTCCTAAAATTAATATAAAATAACCGTATTTTATTAAGGAGTCCACTGTTTGCTGGCAATACTGTTTTTTTTATTATTTTAATTGTGTAAGCAGGCATATTCTAATCACTGTTTTATAAAAGCATTTTAGATGAAAAGCATTTGAAATCCGTAATTTAGTCAATATGACATTTTACCGTGTAATATGTCGTAATATCTAAACAAAAAGTTCAATAAGTAAATAAAGTTACGAGATCTAGAAGTTTCCATTGCTTTTTTCCGATTGCATTTTTAATGGTCGTCCTACGATGTCATAGGGTGTCCACATGGTTCGTAAGTCGTAAGGTATTAATATTACTTGTGTTCCTCTAGCCTTGTGATTTTTATGATTTTGTGTTATGAGCATAGTCACTCCAAAAATCCATATTAGGTACTATAATTTCAACACGATTGATTAAAATTTTAAACTAGCTTTTTGTATCCAAAGAAAACATATTTGTTTTAAAACGACGGTGCCAGCAATATTAAAGCAAGTTATAATTTGTATCTTACAGAAGAGCGAAAGTAGATATATCTGTACATTGTATTCTGTCACCTCTATTACTCGTAGTAAGCACACTGTGTGCCGAGTGCGGGTTTTGATGATCAACATAACATAACCGTTTTCTTGCATACAAAGCGAACTAAATTAATGTCGATTTTCAGTCGTTGCACAGATACATTGTACAAATATATTTAGCTTTTCGAAAAATGATAAATACCTATGCCCATCGTATGCCATGTCTTGTGAAAGAGGATGTTTTTTTATGTCTTTCTAGATTGTAAGTAATTTTTAAAAGCTTTAGTTTTATAAATGTGGTTGTTAAAATGCGAGCGAGTGTAAATAAACTCTTGAGGCATAAAATAATTAAAGATTTACTTAGACAGAACAGTGGTTTTATTTACTTATCATTTTTTTTTAGTTTTTCTACCTAAGAGGAAAGGATTTTCTAACCTACATATTATAATCAATTTGTATAGTGGAGTGCTGTTCTATTCTATTCAGAGAGGGGGCGAAGTTCCTGTACGTGGGTCCTCTCTCGAGTGGAACCTTTGTACATATCCCCTTGATTCAGCTCAGCCAGCCTAGCTCCCGAGTAAACTGGAGTAGCAAGTCTGGGTGTTGCAATAGCTGAGATAGGCGCTGTGTTGGTCCAAGAATAGATAATTTTGTTTCTGTAGTAGGTGGACAAGCTAACAGAATAATTATATTCAACCGTCTCATCTACTTCCTCACATGACCTACATAGGGGACTAGTTAAGTTACCTATGATGGTATATAAGGGTGGGTTGCACCATTTAACTTTAACTATTACAAACGTCAAATCTCTTGGCGAGACAGATCAATCTTCAAGAGAGTTGACGTCTGTAATAGTTAAAGTTAAATGGTGCAACCCAGCCTAAGTGTTTATTCACGCAACAATCTCCTGTTATTAATCCTACCATTAATGATACCTTAATTAATAAGTACCTACCTACATAAAATAAAAATGCATGAGAAAATTAGTAACCGTTTATTGTTAAGCTCACTGAATACCTAACTACTAAAATAAATTTTTCAATATAGGTAATAACTTTAATATTGTATAGGTGATTTGATTAATTATAAATTATCTATCAGCTTATCTAAATTAACATATTTTAATTTGATTAGCAGTAGTACCATGTTGCAATTATCACAATCATAATATCAAATTATTGCCGTGCAATCCTTTATCTATGAGCCTCTTGTGCCTGGAACAAAAATTAACACAATTAAAATTGCAAAGAACACCCCCTGTGACACCCGCACTTAGGCCCTCTTACAACTAATATTACAGTTATTACAGAATTGCCGGTTTGCATTTCTTTACAAATTATACCACCTGCATACGACCCGTTGGTACACCAGACACAACAGATTTTTAATTTTTTCCAATTTCCCGGGATGTGAGAGGTTAACAATTAACAACTTTAACTTCCAAGCGAGTAAAGGTATGAACTTACTATCAAGCCATTCTTCATACCATCCAGTCTTAAGCAGTCTACTGATTCCTCTGTCTCCGCTGCCCATATGCGGTGTAGGGCTCCGGCACGTTTCTCCACCGCCACCATTCCACTGCCATGGTGAGGGCAGCCACCACCACCGCTGTGCCTATGACTATACCCTTCACAAGGACTTCCATTTTGTGCTGGTGCTGAAAGAGAGATGCAGGATTTTAAACAAATTATTCACAGGAACAAAATTATAATAGGTTGCTACGTTGCTGGGTATAATAACCAAATATTATTGTGCGTTTTTAATAGTAGAGTATTCAAGGTCGGTACAGAAATAGATGTAATAACAGATATAGGTAGGTACCTACTTTAAAGTATTTAAACATAAAATCTATAAGTAAAAGGTGGGTAGGTAGGTACTTACTTACTTACAGATGTTGACTATACTTTCCACTACAATCAAGCTTCTTGTAAAATTCAAACTATAAATTAAAATAGCTTGAATAGGAAGCTATTATTATCGAAGTAGATTTTCTACTTCGATGGCTATAATCTATTAAATTCAATCCAATCCAATACAAAAAAGGTGATTCCCCAACCAATGAGAAAATCAAAAAGAAAAATGACCTATCGACTAAACATTTTCTGGAATTTCCACAGAGTAAATCACTTTTTGTAAACTACGCAGCAAAGCGAAGGCGTTATTATTCTGAGAAATCAGCAGCGCTACACTGCCCTGTTGCGTAAGGGATGTACCTAATTAATATTAGGGAATGTTTCGGCTCGGTTATACAGGCAATCTTTATAATATTTCTGCTTTGTAACTAGTAAATAGAACTGCCCTGTGGAAAGGCGCCCTGCCCTGCCTGCGCACAGTAATATTCTAAATCATTGGAAATCATAATCGATTTATAATTATAATAGGCTCATCTCTAGTAATAAAATCGATTAAAACTAAACGTCAAAAATCATCTAGGTAAACGTCAAAGAGAAAAACAAAAATAAAAATTTCAACGTCGCAATTTGAAGGTGAATCGAAAAAACTCAAATTTGAATCAGAATGAGTGGTCAGGAGCCTGAGGAAGACAGTAATCGTAAAAGAAGCGGTCCCTCACGTGGCTTAGCGCTAGCAGCGACGGCGACAGCAGTTGGCATTGGCTTTGGAGCAGCGATTTACTACATGTTCAAGAAACGGGAGGCTTCTGAGGCTGCTAACAGCACTCAGCCTGCCTCGGCCGGGGCCACCTCCGCCGACTGGACTGCTGAAGACCAGTGCGCGCTTGACGAGGCTCTGTAAGTACTTGTTTGTCTACAGCTGAGCGGTACTTTTAACTTTTTCCGCCTGGCGTTTTTTGCGTCCCATATGGAGACAGAGATTCTTTGGTCTGATTAATTTTCGGTCACTCGTTGGCCTACAACTCTAATCTAGTTTAATATAAAGTCGTGGGAATTGGAAGTAATCTTATAATTTCTAAAAGTAACAAGGCCATTTGAAATTTCATAGTGAAATGTGATTTTAAAGTTGTACTGGATTTAAAAAGTAGTACCTAGCTGTAACAAGGTATGTTTTGTAAAACTGGTTTACTGAGTAATTGTAAAGTGCACTAACATCGGCCAGAAAAATGTCATCTGTTAACAATAGACAGCCAGAGTCACAATATATATTGCTTTCTTAAATATCTCATGCAATAATAATGATGATTTTCATTTTATAATATAACACAATAATAATACAGTGTAAACTCTATATAACGACACTGAAGGGACTGAGCATTTTAGGGCGTTATAGAGAGTTGTCGTTACATGGAGAGAATAAAATTCAGAATTAGAAAAATCCAGAGCATTTGCCAACATCGCTTATCTTCTCGCGCATATCAGTAAAACTTTTTTGCCAATACACAGTATTTTTCTTTTACTAGCCATGTTTACAGTTTGAAAGTTTGTGAGCAACTAAGCATATGATATATAACGTATAGACAATCCTAGTCATGGTCAAGCAAGATCAGTCTATACGTGCAAGAAATCCCAATTTGTAAACAAAAGAACGAATTTCTTAGAAAGTTCGGTATGCGGGATGCTTACAGTTGAGTTTATTGCAGGCTAGGATAATAAAGCGAAAAAAAAACGTTCACAGCTGTGCAAGTTTTTATTAAAATCTGCAACTTAAAAGGTACTGTTTACTCAATTTTTGTCGTTATTGAGAGTGAGTGTGATGCTATGTAGAGTGTATCATTGTATGGGAGACAAGCTAAACCAACCAAAACCAATTTATTTCAACGCTTTAGAGAGTTTGTCGTTAAATCGAGTGACGTTACATGGAGTTTACACTGTATTTACCAATGTACATTAAAAGCTCTGCACAGTTGGGTTCAAATAACCTGGTACTTCTGAAGTTGGTAGTGAATGCACTTGTGTACCTTGTCAAACTTACAAACCTATTCATTTATCTTTAAAGATAGACAGTTAAAGTGAGACAAACTTATCTGTTCCGGTGAGACCGAACTAAATTGATCCATATCTCATAACTTACTAATGAATTATATATTGATATTGCTTAGATGGGTTTATTGAATTTACAAGAGCGAATTACCACTACTGGCAAACTTAAAATCTTATAGAATGAAGAAATATTACACATTTACGTGAGCTGTCACCGGAACAGATAAGTTTGTGGAACTGTAGATAGTTTGACAAAGCACAAAAGTGTAATCACTGCCAACTTCAGAACTATCAAGTGGTTTGAACGGTTGAACCACACTGTAAGTCAAGAGAAACCAAAAACATACTTATTCATTCAAATTATGGAGATTCTATTGTACTTTTGACTATTCATAATTAATGCATGTCTCCTATTGCATCTCACTTGCACTAATTTATTTATTTTATTTTATTTATTAATAGTTTTAATTTCTTCTGTTATAATTATGAGTGCAAATAAAACATAATCCTGATGTGAAGATCCCATTATAACCATTAATCATTATTTAATATCAACATCAATTCTTAAATCAATGGCTTGGAGTGGGATTTAGAAACAAATGTTATTTATAGTTAAGGTTCGACTTTTTGAGAAAACTTTGAAATATAAATTGTGACTATTGAAATAGATAATGGTTATAGTGGGGCCCTATTTGTGGGTCTTACACACATTGTAACATAAATATATTTCTTCATTTTCATATATCATGCACCATCCACCTATTAAACCTCAGTCCTAGTCGACAACTCACAACGAAGGCCAGTACTAGTCAACCATCCACGTCTAAGAGTGTTTTAAGTAAAATATTTACAACAAGGAGTGGTCCATTTAAGAAATTGACAACAAAGAGTGGTCCAATTGAAATATCTGAAGCAAAACGTAATCCAAGGCCACATTTTACAAACAAGAGTAGTCCAAAAAAGACATTGGAAGCAAAGAGTGGTCCAAGTCAACCATCACCATCAAAGAGTGGTCCAAGTAAAATATCTGAAGCAAAGTGTGGTCCAAGTAAAATATCTGAAGCAAAGAGTGGTCCAAGTCAACCATCAACATCAAAGAGTGGTCCAAGTCGTCAAGTCACTAAAAAGGGCAAAATGGATTCAGACACCGAATACTCTACATACTCCGAACATAGCACCACTGACACCAGCATACTAGAAGAAAGTGATGAAGAAGCAATCACTTGCATCGCCCGTGATGCTGACAGCTCATCCGACACAGACCATGACATCAGTGAGATTGAAAGTGCAGCGGACACAGTTAACAGCGAAGCAACCGCCGAGGAGATTCCAACAGAAAGCAGCGAAATAGAGTCCTCAGTTGCATCTAGCAGTGACGATACGGGGAACGCTTCCTATCTCAGGGATGCTTCCTATCACACGGATCCTTCCAATCTCACGGATTACTCCAGCTACGCACAAACCATTAGTTCAGATGAGTCTGAAGCGGAGGAAGAATGGGACGTTACTACCAGTTCTCTGGATGTGCCAGAGAGTGGGTACCGTAGCGCTTCGCCGCTGTCCATAAGTAGCGTGATGGGTAGGTTCCGCGCTTTTCTGAACTCTGGGCGCAAGGGGCGGCGACCGATATCGTAAGTTTATTTTCACTCCCTTAAAAGCTGTGTTCCCAGTAGGTAAACTGTTTGCTGTAGGTTTAGTGGCGTATTGGTTTATGCCGAGTGTTCACAGTTTGCTAGTCTCAGGGCCTCTAGTACGGGTTTTGCAATTTACGTAAACGAAAAAAGTTTTGGTTTTCTTCTGTCACTTGTCAAAAGTTTCATGATAGTTTCCGCTAGAGGCGCCACTTTGTAAGCGAGAAAACTAAAACTTATAGTTTTCGACAATCTATCAAACCTGTACTTGACGTACGAGAGGGTTACTAATTTACTATACATACATATACATATACTGTCTAAAAACGAACCAACGGGAGCTGTCATGCAATCGGTAGGTTTAATAAAACTAGTTCGAGTCGGGACTCGCGCAGCAGTGCTCCTAAACTTATATTTCGACTTAATATAGTCTCTACTTCACCGCAGCCTACGTAAGGGTGCTTACATAAAGAATCGGGTTCCCTGTATCTACCCGTACCGGTAACTTGATTAGGTATGCGAAAGCGGTCTCCGAGAGATTTAAAACCGGGAAATGCTCTAGCGCAGTCATAAACAGCAGGTTACCGGTACGGGTAGATACAGGGAACCTGCCTCTATGTAAGCACCCCAAGTTTAGAGTGCATGCCTAGTTATGGGTGAACAGTTTGTATACTGGGAATGCAGCCTCAGAATTACGTTGTTTCTCATCTAAATGGTGTACTAGGTATTTGAAAATATTCTCATGAACATTTATTGAGGTAATATGGCCCATTGCTGGCTATGTAATGTTCTACTTCTTTAGCACACATAGGAAGTTATTGAATAAATATGTGGGCACATCTCACACACGGCCATCCGACCCCAAGCTAGGCAGAAACTGTGTTATGGGTGTCGGACAGCTGATAAAAACTATGAGAATATTTTCTTTAATTTTGATATTTAAATTATATTGGTGTTGTGAAAAATGCATATTATTATGTAATATGATAAGGCTAATGTTAATTGTGTAGATAAACTTAAGATTAACTGGTTAAACCTAAGGGCCACTTGCACCAACATAATAAATCTAGATTTAGTGTTAAATCTTGATTTAAGTCATAAGTTTGTATGGATTGACATTTCTTAAATCGAGATTCTACATTAAATCTAGATTTAACATCTTTGTGCAAGTGGTCCTAAGAGTAACAGGGAAGAATAAAAAAAATATTATGCATGCCTATGATTTACTCATGCATGTTTATGCGTTGGGCACATAGACCCATATATATTACAATAGCAATGCATGCATTTTTATGTTTTAGTTTTTGTGTTTGTTATTTTTATGTTTTTATAAGTAGGTACTTGATAAAATATTGATTAAACCGACATTTGTATTTTTGTCAGCGTTTTTAACTCTTATTCAAAAAAGGGTCAAAAACGCTGACTGACCGCAATTTTTTCTATAGTTTACAACCAACGCTGGGTATATATTCCTCCCATCATTAATCAATATTTATAAGACGATTCTTGAGTGAAGATAAGTATCCAAAGTTAATGAAAACTGACAAAATTAACCACCGGGTTTAATGGTTATTATTATTGTTAATAAGGCATATTACTATTGTTACTTGATATTTTAACTCTCCTTTACTCAATGTATTAAAGTTGAAGCTTTAATCAAGTACAATGGAATATATTGTTTTGTGTTTGTTTCTTTCATAAAATAGTTTTGTAATTTTATTCTAAGGTGCATTGGGGTGATTCCGACCTAAGGAAGTCCAAAATGACTAGAATCTATAATATAACTATGTTCTATATGTATATGTATAGAATATACCGTTTTTTTTAAATAACCTCAATGCTTACTTGGAAGTTTATGGTTTTGTGCAGTATGTTAAGTTTTATTAAATATTTATTACTAGAACCACGGTTGATAATTGGTTAAGTTGGTTTTTTAAAGTTATGTGTTTTAAATTTTCAGTTTTGTAGTATGGTTATGTTTAATATGTATTAGGCCTGCTTTTTTATCCTTACTTAACTGCACCATTGGTCAAAGTCACGTGTCAAGCATCAAATTTTTTATGGTTTTAACGTAACTAATGTTTGATATTTTTGACCAAATTGTTTGAGTTAACCACGGATAAAAAAACCGGCCCTTAGTAATGTTATTATTGATGTTATTTAATTTTTAAATGCGGTTGCTGACAATGCTGATGCGAATGTCAATATTTTTGTACAATATTGTTGAATGTGTCAGTTTTTCGTGACCTTAATAATTTAAGGGCACTTTCTTTTTGTTTTTCTGATTCTGAGCTAATCAACTACCTTATGTTATTATTTCTCTTAGGGCGTCTTGCACTACAAAGATAATCAAAATTTAATCTATGACCTTTACTCTTTCTTTGTTCTGACATTATTCTGTCAGAGCAAGAGACAAACAATTTAATTTTGATTAGCTTTGTTGTGCAAGACGGCCTTAGTTTTGGTAGGTTTTAAAGTAAAATAATAAAATAAGCAGTTTTTAATTAATTAAAACGTTTTTTTTTACAGACGTGAAAACGAGAGGAGGGCTAAGGAGTTGTAAGTATATTTCTTAGTATTTTCGTTTACATACTCTTTAATATTTTAGCATGAAGCGCAAGACACGCACGTCAAGACGTTATAAAAGTATGTCGTCACGCTCTTTATGGCGCTATGTGAGTGAGTGCGACGCAAACCTTTTACCACGTCTTGTCGTGCCTTGCGCCTCATGCTAGTTATAAAGCTATTAACCAGGCCCCATCCTCAGCCGCACCCGCGCCTGGTCCGCCGAAGAATGCTCCATCTGCTGCGAGGTCATGCTGGACACGCATCCCCTGATAGACCTGGACTGCAGCCACCGCTTCCACCAGGAGTGCATCAGACCCTGGCTGCGCATGGAGAAGCCGGCCACCTGCCCCAACTGCAGGAAAAGGGTGCGTTACTACGTCATCACGACTAGATGGGAGAATACCGAGACGATCACGGTGGTGCTGGGGTATGATAAATGGGAGATACAGTGAGTCGGAGTAAGGGTATAGGTTTGGGGGACATGAGCTGTCGTGCTATAATTTTTCGGTACATTTGATACACCATAAATTAAATTGAATACTTACTATGTGATGAGTCGTCTTGGTTAGCGCAACAGCACTCTTAAACAATTTTTTTTCGCAAGTGTAAGCTGAGACATAAAAATGAAATACTTATAAGAGCCGGTTTCATAATGTCTCTATATAATTATGCTACCTATGGGATAAAAGACATGCTGTCACTCTCTGTAATTATGTTTTAGACAGGGAGTGCATGTCTTTTATCCCACAGGTAGGCTTTATCCAGACATTCTGAAACATACAAGCACTTGTGACATCTATGCTATCAATATGTGTGGCCTCAAATGGGAGGACAGTTTAACAGGAGACGCTGTCTTTTTTTTAGGTTATATCTCTGTTTCTTCGTTTTTCTGACGATTTATAGTCTACAGAGAGACAAAACTGTGCTTTCCTCAACACAGGAAGGCTAACACACATACACAACATACGGAAATACACACAATATCTTCAAGGTCTCTCTTATCTTTTTTTACTTTGTTTTTTTATTATTTTATTTGTTTTATTTTCAGATTGAAATATGCGAACTGGAGACTATTACTTAAGCGGGCTGGACTCGGCTAAGTTCAATAACTTATGGGTAAATAAGTCATTAGATAGACCCATTACACGAATTGCAAGTAAGGCCAATGAGATTAATAATTTGATTTTTATATACAAAATCTACTTTTTACTATTATTATTTTTAGACCCGAAATAAAATTATTCTGTGGCATTACTTTTAGCTAGGCTTTTTAGCTTTATGATGTTTTAGTTCATTAGAATAATTTTATTAATTTTAGTTAGTCACACGAAGAAAAGCTCAATAGTGCATGTACATTTTACACTTAGTTTATTTCCACATTTTTTTAATGAAATAATCAAAATCAACGATGACAAAATATAAAAGTTGTAGCGTATTTTATTACTTTTTTATAACTATCTCACTTTTTTTAGTACACGGCTTGTCCCACAGTTGATTTACGCACAATACACTCACGAACCAAACAATCATAATAGTATATCCTTACATAAACATAAAAAACATATAAAAATAAAAAAATAACTTAAGTCAGTCAGGAGTTAGTCCTTTTTTCATGGGGCTTGGGGGAGAAATGTAGTGATTTCTCTTAAATAATACACACGAATACGATAGAGATAGCCGGTTAAATCAAATTCTAAGTGTCAATTTTATCAGAATCCTTGAAAAATTAATTAGTCCGTTTTATATTTAATGTTTATAAATGTAGGTGTCTATTTATTAGTATTACAGGCATTGTATAAGCCTTGAGGTTAAGATACAGGGTGCTGAAATAGGGTATACGGTAGAGAGGAGTAGGGAATGTAGAATAAAATTAATTACCATCAGGCCATCTCCATTTTCAAATGGGTAATTAAATTTGTAAGATTGTAAATCCCGGAAAACAAGGTGTTAAAAAATTGTTGAATATAATAAGCCACGATTTGTGATAAAATGAATTGTGATACGGAAGAGTAAATCGTTTTTATAAATGAGTGAATGGAAAAAAAAATCGGTATGAATATTATTATATCGTTCGTTCAACCACTATCGAATTGAACTTTTATAGGGTGATTGAGTATAATTCCGCCCTAGACGGAAGCGAAAGTTTTTTTTACAACGACAGGCGATGGCAACTTACTGAATTCTTTCAAATTTAAACCTCATCCGACGCCATCTTTCGCTCCTTTCTAGGGTGTTTTTTTACTGAATTAAATAGCTGTTTGATGATTGTTAAAGCTCCTCCTACCTATGGATATTGAATGTTAAACTCAGACGGGAGGTCATTTATAAATTTGAATGTTGTTGATAACGTAGTTTTAGTCGTAAGCCGTTCATTCATAGATTATGTAGTGGGTAGAGGAAAGTTGAAACAGTTGAATTAAATGTGTTTTAGTAATGTTTCGCAGTTGAAAAGTAGCTCAGATATTGTGTAGACAAAGGGGATTAAAGTACTCTTAAAACAGAATAAAACCCCAATAACTTTTCTGGATTATGTAACTACTCACTCTCTATTATTTGTATCAAAATCACCCTATGCATATTAACAGTTTTTACAACTTAAATCATTCTAGTCCTTATATGAAATTATTTATGTTATGTATTATAGGTATAGTTAAGCACAATAATCAAATTTCACTAGTTTATGAATTATTTTTTTTACCATTTGCACCATTTTTTTCAACTTTAACTGTTTAACTCAAATTTAACCTGAGCCTTATTGATGGGTTAGCCGTCGTTTTTTGAATGAAATTTGTGTAATTTTTAATCAACTTATTGATGACGCATATTTATTTTTATTATATTTAGACGTGGCAAGTACCTACACTCATCAGAGTTCTTCCAACAACAAAACACTGAACTTTTAGAGACAATGATTTTTAGCTTAGCTTGAGTTAAAGTTTAGTCATCTTAAAATTAAATAATTAAGTGATGTGGTGCAGTGGGTATCCTAATGTTCACGCATAATATTTCTTAAATAATTACCTGTTGTGATATTAAAAAAAGATTGTGATTATTGACTTATATTGTTTTATGTATTTTATGGAAACAAAATGATCTTACAAGCAAATCTTGACTTGATAAACCTATTCATATTATGTTTTAAGTTATGTATGTATGTTGTTTGTTAAAATGAATAAATACCTTCTGTCTTTAGAAATACCTACTTAATGTTTTATTTGTTAATCGTAAGGATTTATCATCAGGTCCTGGATAATTTATTTAGTAAACTGTTAGGCGAATAAAATTTTAATCGGACATAATTAAAATAAATAAATAAATAATATTTGCCTAAAAAAATAAACCAAGTGTATTACGATGGCATATGCCCTCAATTGTCCTGGGTTATGTAGTTATTTTTGATCCCTTTTAAAATTTAACAGAAGGTATCAAATTATACACAGGGTTCGAAAAAAACTTACCTAAAATAAAAATAGTGCACGGTGCTCATAGAATTTATTTGCACAAATATTTACAATCACACATTAAGCTTACTTATTGTTCTCTTTACACTTTTAGGACCATTATCCACTGCTCCGGTACGGCTATATTTATTTACCGATCCAATTTAAAAACTCCCAAACGTACTAATAAGATTCTCCACTACTCTGATTATAGTCGGATAAGGATTGAAGGACAAAATCTGGCCTTTACTTTTATTCCCTTCTTTGCTGCCAAATCGGAGCAGTAGCAAACCAAAGAAGCTACAACTTTTTTAAATAAAAAAAAACATTTTTTCTTAAAATTATTTACTGGCCTTAAAATACTATCGTTTCAATATTAAAATTTTGATCACTGGTAGGTACATCTTACACTATCTCCGTTCGCTGAATTTTTATACAAAACTATTTACTTACATACTATTTTATGACACTTGTAGGTCATGGACCGAGTATTATTCTTAGATGGTACTGAACGTAATTTTACAATATCCAAAAGATAGGTAATTTACATAGTTAAGTACTTAATTATTTTAAATATGCAGTTAGGAAACAATCTCAATATGACATTAAAAAAAGATAAGTCACAGGGCCGCGAACAGGCTCAATGACCCTACTTTTTATTGCTACACTTTTTGATGTTTTACTAGTCTTTTTCACAATGTTGGGATTCAAATATGAACAATGAAAGCATGCATGCAAGCATTATTTTGTCACATAGGTAGATGGAGAAATATGCGAGGCCTTTTTACGTCCACCCCCAACTTCTATACATAGGTAGTTGATAAAGTTCCACTCTGATAATAAAATTACAGCCCTGTTACATTGTAATGTCATCAATTATACGTCATCTCCATATTAAATTCTTGGCAGATGTGTTAGAAGTCAACTAATTCCCTGTTTTGATCTAACAGAGTATGGTGAAACTGGGGCTTAAGGTACCGATTATTGTCAATTGTCTTTAACTATAGTCTCAAAAAATATCCCCTCTCTGTCCCTACTAGTTATAATTTTTTTTAAAACATATTTTTTTATCTCCTTTCTGTCCTTAGTAGTTATAATCGTTGTCTGCCCTTGGCGGCAGCGAGGCGAGGTAGTCCAGCGCGCGCTGGATCGCGGGGGGGATGGGGGGCGGGGTGGGGAGGTGGTCCCCGACCGGGTGGAAGCCGGTCTCGTCCGCTTTGTATAGGAGCCGGATTATCTGCAAAGAAAGATTTATATCTAAAATAAAGATGTTTCATATTCAAGTCATGTTTCATATTGAAGAGTCGTTCTAGGTTTTATAATAAACTATCACACACTATGCTCTGGCAATGCTATTTGTGTAAAATACGGTATTACAACTCATGTAATAAAATCTGTCGCTGATATTATCGCCCCAATTTTAAGTCACATCATAAACCTTTGCATAGAACAGGGTAAATACCCAAACAAATTAAAAGTTTCTATCATAAAACCCTTATTCAAAAAGGAAGACAGAGAAAATATGAATTTCTACAGACCTATTGCACTAATACCTATATTTTCTAAAATATTTGAAAAGGTCATTTATAATAGTCTCTATTCATACTTAGAAAAATTTAATCTGTTGGCTCCACAGCAAAAAGGTTTCAGACAGAAAAAACAATAAATATGGCAATCTATGACTTTCTCTTGAATATAATAAGAAAAATAGATAAAAAAATTCCAGTAGCAGCCCTCTACATGGACTTAACTAAAGCATTCGATCATGTTGATTACAATATACTTCTGTTAAAGCTAGAAAAATATGGCATTAGAGGTAATGTGCTTTCTCTAATAAAATCATATTTGACGAACCGTGTCCAAATAACACAAATTGATAGAATGTGCTATAACGCAAAAAGTGAACTCTCTCACTTCTCACGTGCTCGAACCGTTCAATATGGCGTACCTCAGGGTAGTGTACTGGGACCACTTCTCTTTATAATCTACATCAATGATCTTCCCAAAATAACAGAGCATCCTGTAGTACTATTCGCTGATGACAGCACAGTGGTATTTTCGGCAAATAATATTTCATCATTAGAAAATGAAATTAACCTAACCCTTCAGGACATAATACATTGGCTAGATGATAACAGTCTATTGGCAAATTTAGAAAAAACTAAAATAATGACATTTAATCCAAATAATTCAGACATTTTAAATATTGACATTAAATATAATAATAATAAAATAGAACATACTAATATTACCAAATTCCTTGGTCTGTACATAGATAGTGATTTGTCGTGGAGATCTCACTCTGAACATGTCACAAAAAAATTAAGCCAATTCTCTTATGCTTTACACAAATTAGGTAAAGTTGCGAATAAAGAGACAGTTTTAATCGCCTACAAAGGTAACGTTGAGGCTCTATTACGATTTTCCTTAATCTTTTGGGGAAACACTGTTAACAGGGATGTAGTGTTTAAATCACAAAAACGATGCATTCGTGCAATTTTCAAGCTTAAACGCACAGATAGCTGCAGAACGTATTTTAAAAATTATAATTTATTTACATTTCCGTCTCTTTATGTGTATTAAGTAGCCGCATTTGTAAAGTCGAACCCCAATCTCTTTGAACGATTCAAAAGTCAGCGCTACGGTGACAGAATCTGCAATATTGGACACAAAACGGCCAAGTTCAGTAAAAATATTTTCGGAATGGCACCCGCAATTTATAATAAAATCCCAAATACCATACGACAGATTGATGATCTCAATGCGTTTAAACTTAAACTAAAAAAATATCTTATCAATAAAGCATATTATTCTATAAATGAATTCCTTGTTGACATTTACTAATTTTAAAACAAATAATTTTATTACTTATCACCATTTTAATTTAATTAGACGAATTTAATATATAATCATTCTTGACATAGACACACGCACACACATTGACAAACTTATTAATGAGTTCATTAGGTTTTTTTTTTATATTTATTTTTATATCATTTTTTTTGCAACAATATTATTATTTGGCTCAAATTTTTATATGTATTTTTTCTTTTATCTTTCTAGTTATTGCATGTCATATGTAGCATGGACTTTAATCTTTAAAATATTTGTACGCCCTGTGGCATAGCATAGCGGAACTTTGTTAATATTTACCACCTTACCATTAACCTGTGTTAAACAAATAAATGATTTGATTTGATTTGATTTGAATACAGGTAACTACAGGTAAAGGTTTTACATTGTGAGCAAGGCTTGATAAAGCATTATTCGCCGCACGGCCCACAGGTCAAGTTGTTTTTTTTATCACGTCTCGTTATATCTAGGTTCTGTGGCATTGTTAACCAACTTTTAAACATTATTAAAAAAAAACTTTATTTTAAAACAGTTGACAAAAAAAATTTGCAACGAGAAGCGAAGTCAGCCATGCCGGTAATAGGGTGGTTTACCTGACCATCCGGCGCGGTGTACTGGTACTGTCCCTCGACCACCTCCCCCGCGCCGCCAGGGGGCGCCTGCGAGCCGCGCTGCTCGTGGAAGATGCCTCCTTCTGGGGAACGAGGGGTTAGGTGAGGTCCAAGTCCAACAGCAGTAACTTTGCAATAGAAATGAAAGCCATCAAGATAAAAGTAGGTAGCTACTTATGGATTTTTCGGGGAAATAGAATAGAATAGTTACTTAGTTATTTTTGTTGTAATCTCCGACACTGACTTGGTAAGTGTTATTCTTCTTCATTCATATAGGGTAGCCCTCCTTCTATCTTTTGTTATTTAAACAGGTAAAACTGTTGCAAAGTTAGCGTTGTGGGAATTTTCTTAGCCCTTCCGTAGTAAAAATATCTAATGTTGAGGGAAGTAACTAGTCATCAAGACGCGCCACTCCCCAATCCGCCCCCTGGCATCGTGGACACGGCCTATGAGGGTGATGAGGATAATACGACTGGATGGTACTACACCACCTTCATAGGTCTAGTGACCCTGACTGCTATACCGAAGGTCACGGGTTCAATCCCCGGCCGGGGCAGATCCATTTCATATAAGTACAGATATGCCTTCAGTAGGTAACTATCGACAACATTACTAGTGGGAGCAGTGAAGACATCTCACACACGACCATTCCAACACAAGCTAGGCAGAGCCTGTAATATGGGTAAGTATTCTGTAAGTATCATAGTCTTGTCTTGGCTAGATATTCACCAGTCTGCAGCGCCCACTTGTAGGACCCATCGGGGTTGGGCCCCTCGAAGTCGTTCCTGATGATGTCGTCCGACTGCTGGCCGAGCACGACACAGGTTGAGGACAGCACCTGGAAAATAGATACAAGGAGATACAGTAAAACTATAAAGTCCTGAAAACGGAAGTGGATTCTAGCTAATTGTTACAGACCGTATTTCATCGATGTTTTAAATTTATTAAAGGACAAATTCGTTAAAAAGCCATACCTAAACGGTATTTTATTTTTAAAATGCAATTAAATTACCTACTACTAAAAACTACCTACTTAGTTAATCATTTTATTTGTAACCATGTACACTGGCATCCACGACACAGGCTGAGCCTAGTGTGGAAGCCACCGAATTTCGATAATTTATAACCTATCACCCTTTTATTTAATTTCCTAAAATTATTTATTTGTACCTACTAACTTTTTTTAAATTCTATGGTGTTTAAATAAATATTTTTTGATATTTTTGAAATAAATGATAATTATAAGAAGTCTTAGCAAAATCGCACTCTTCATTGTCATGACATGACTGACTGACTTGGACTGTACATAGATAAGCCGTGCGTCCCCGTTTGCTGCTTCGGCAGCAGTCGTTAAGCCTAGTCGGGCAACTTGAAAACATCCTGACAGTCGGGTTGCCCACTTACCCGACAACTCTCAACTCTCTTAGAACTAACTAGCTTGCTTGTGTTGGGGTCCACCAACCCGCACTAGGCCAACGTGGTGGACTAGGCTTAAAACCCTTGCTTCATTGGAAGGAGACCCGTGCCCCAGCAGTGGGGTCGTAACATACCTAGGTACTTAAGGCAGTTTTAAAAAAGGGCTACTGTGTTTAACCGAAGAAATATTTATACAATAATTTATACTTAAATCATAAAAAAATGTTAACTAAATGACGAAATGTTATGTTGTTTATTGAATATTTATTATAATTTACGCTCCGAATTACTTTTGTCAAGGATCAAAAATAGATGTTGTGTAAAATAAAAACCATCGATATATCTATGAATATGCAATAGGTAGGTAACTACATAACTACTTAAATTATTAGTTGAATATTAGCTATAGCAGCGAGCTCATCAATAAATAAATAACCTACCGATTAAGGCAGATAAAGGGGAGGTTACTGTCTAAACCGAGGAACGATTTTTCAGTCGATCAAGATTTGACAAAATGTCTTTTAAGCCAACCTCAGTTAGATCAACATAATTTGGTTATTTCACAACGAATGTCTAACCATCAACAAATCGCTTCACAAAATACTTAAGTTCAGCCTTATAAAAATATGTTGTCAGGTCAGACAAATCAAGAAAAAAAAAACGATTGCATTAGTTTATTGAATCGATGATCGTAATAAATTCAAGTACCTACCAACACTACGAAAGGTCAAATGGCTTTTTTAACTAAACTAAATAAATTAATGATGAGGTGGTGTGGCGAGTGAATGTCGACTGCTCGTCCTAAAGATCGCGGGTTTGAATCGGGGTCTTTGTTTAATTTCTTGCGGGTTAGGTAATTGATAACTTCACTTTACAAATTTGTAAGACACGTTTATTTTCAGTTTTGCAGTAAGTTATAATAACCCCATGATTTTTATTAACCCTCGACATTTTGCCAGTCGTCAAAAGTATACGCTACTTAGTAAGTACGTTTTTTTTTTATGTAGCCGATTCAGTAATTACGTATTAGTTAAATATTCAAAGGTTTAACTCCATAGAGTCCCAGAATAATAGCGAAGAATTTTTAGATTGTGAAGTGGCTTCGGTTACTAAGATGTGTTCTGTGCTTAGGTTAGGCACAGGCAGCCGTATAAGCTTAATAAGCACCATGTGATGCTTAGAACAACGATATACGAACCAGATGGTGATGATGTGTGTCACATACAATCATCATCAGGTCCTGGGATCCCTAATCAGGGACATAGGGCTCGAAGTGTTGATTTCCACTCTGACCGGTCCTGTGCCACGCCTTCGACTTCGTGCCAGCTCATGCCGAGGGCGGCTGCCTCCTGCACGACAGTGCGAAGCCACATACAATAACAAAATTAACAAAACAAAAACTTACTTACTGTCACACCGTTTTAAGTTCCCCCTAATAACAACCAAGTAACTAGTTACCAATGAAAGTCACAAATCTTCTAACCGAACCAATCAAAATAAGACCTCGGTGGTAGACGAGGGGTGTTTATTGTCGAGGCCTTTCTTATGCACTGACACTCTCTCTAATTCGTATTATCATCATCATCAGCCAATAATCATCCACTGCTGGACATAGGCCTCTCCCAAGGAGCTCCACAACACTCGGTCCTCGGCCTTCCTCATCCAACCACTACCCGCCACCCGCCTAAGGTCGTCAGTCCTGCGGGCAGGAGGGCGTCCCACGCTGCGTTTGCCTGATCGTGGCCTCCACTCGAGAACTCGTCTACCCCAACGGTTATCGGTTCTTCGGCAGATATGACCAGCCCACTGCCACTTCAGCTTGCATATTTTGACAGCTATGTCGGTAACCTTAGTCCTCTGACGGATAACCTCATTTCTGATACGATCCATCAGATACTTTGGTTAGTCTTAGACTACACACCCACTTCGTGATATCTTTAATGTCGCGTTCACATAGTTACTATAACCATCGTGAATGTCACTCACTAGATGTCGCTACTGAGCCTCTTAAGGTCAAGTCCTTCTGTTCAATAACCATCGAAGTTTGGATAAAAGGGCATCTATCTATTCGAATTCGAAATGGCCTGAACTTAAACTGTCGTGAAACTGTGACCAGATAGAAATCTCTTATGAATGTAACTAGATGAAGATTATATCTATGAATTTTGAAATTTAAGGGTGCAGGAGCATGACCGAAAATCGGTGAACGACTGACGATGTTTTTGTGGAAGGAAAATAGAACCTATTCATTACATTGCAATTGTAACACAGCAACGCATACGTCACTAGAATTTTTTATTTTTAAATTTATTAATTTATAGGTATTTTCTTAATAAATTAGAATAAAGAAAAATCGGCCAGATCATCAGCTGTTCTGCAAAAAGTCGATCCTGCGCGGGCACGGCGCGCTCAGGGTTTTTTTTATTTCTATGTGAAATCTTATTCCAAATTTAGGTATTTAGGTACCAAATTTTTACGCATAAATTAATCCCAATTTGTATCTGAGGTAGGTAACCTGAGAAAATAAACTCATTTGCATAATTAATAATTTAAAATACGAAATGTTTGTAAAAACTATTTTTCTCCGACAAAAAACCGATATGGTAATAAGTTTTTTTAGTGGAGTGCGTTCGGTCGTTTGGTAGTTAGGTAGGTACTCTTGGGAGGTCATAGGTCCGTTGTGACAGCCTTAAGTATAATCAGGTTTATTTTATTTGATACGTTTACACATGCTTGCAGAGTAGAATAAAATAATTATATAACCAAGACACATTAATGAGTGAAACATAAAAAAATTCAAACTATCCATAGCACGAATCTACACTCACGGGCAATGAAAAGGTTCCACTGAGAAAAGCACCAACTTATTCCTAAACGGAAAAGGCTTGCTAAATGACGACTTCTGCAACATTGAAGTATATTTAACAGAGCATCAGGGTATTACCAACTAAAACGGTAATATTTTGTTTAAATTTTAAATTAAATCTTTGAAATAAATGGGGTCGTTTGATGTCTTCATTTTGTGAGTGGAACTTTTTCATTGCCCGTGAGTGTATGTGACAAACGTAGGTATATTTTTAGGTTTATTAGATTCCATTCCTATAGCCAAACTTTATCATGTCCCTACTTAATACTTAACTATCTAAGCTTAAACGTATTACTAACGAATAAATTGTACTTAATCATAATCACCTATGCAATAGCATCCTACTAACAGCTTATTGCAATATTGCATACCTACATTTAGCACTCTATGAGATATGAATGCTGTGTTGATTTTTCGACACATTTTATAATAATATTATTAGGTATAAGTACTTAACTAAGTAAGTGAACGTTACAGGTTACCACCTGTCACTATATTTATTTGAACAACATTGATTGAGCTTGATGCAATGTGCAATGAGGCGTTTGTTAAAAAAAAAAAAAAGTTCCTTTTTGGAGAAATAGATGGCGTTGTCTGGGGTTGTACCAACTTTCAAACCCTCAGAACACACTCAGATCACAATATGTTATTCTGTGAGGCTAACGAAATGTGAAAGTGACGTAGGTAGGTAGAATTGTAGTATTATTTTCTCTATGATGTCGATGTCACTGTTGCTTCAGCGTTCAGTGCGATTGTGCGTACAGCCGTTCTTTTCAAGTTTTCTCAGTTTCCTTGTGTTTCTCCTGTATTAATTGAGTTGTAGTTGAGCTATTTGCTCCTCCTCCCTTGATACTGTAGAGTTAGTGCACTTGAGATAGTGACTCTTTTGAGATAGTTTGAGTTTGAGTTCTTATTCTGAGTTTAGTACTCTTTGCTCTCTATGTAATTTTTGACAGTTGATACACTGCGTTTTTACGCCATCTATCCTCTTACCCAAAAGCTCAACTGACAGCTGTCAAGGAAAACGGCTCATAGTGAATGTGCGTTAACGGTTATACAACACTTTGATGTCAAATGTCAAAGGAGGGGTACAGTCAGCAAAGGACGGGATTTAGGTACCTACTACTTGTATATCAAGTATAAAAAATCTGCCCTACAGTCGTCGAAATATAAGAGAATATGAGATGACAGCTGGTGTCAAATCTAAATCATAAAAAATCTAAACAATAAGTAACTTTTGGTGCTTTAAAAGTTCTTGTTTCTTTCAGCCGTTAAAAAATAAGCCAGATTATGTGGCTTTTTATGTATTTCATCCAGTAGCTGTCCAAACGGGCCTATTATATTTCGACGACTGTAGTTAGTGACGCTAATCTGACTGGCCAATCTTTCCCTCCACCCCTAGACCTCACCGACACGCTAAGAAAATTAATTGCAGGATATGTAATCGATTTACACAAGCTCTACCAGTCACAAGTTATAATGGTGTGGATGGATACTACTACTTAGATATATACTATTACTAGTTGTTTCTCCTAAGACAGAAAGAGCCCCTTATCCAAACGGAGAGTGGTTTGTAAAAATTGACGTTCATCAGAAAATTTGATATTTATACGATGAATAAAAACATTTGACTTTGACTTTTGAATTTATTTACTTTATGGCTTTTGTTGACCGTACCTGCTTTGCCGAGTTTAGTGAAAGTGAAACATTACTTACATATTTGGCCGTAAAAAATACCATTAATACTTAAAAAAGTATACTTATTTTAATAAATTTCATAGAATATTCATTATATTTCTGTAACAATATTATATTTAGCTAGTAGATAGTTACTCAACTTGCCTACATTATAAATTATAATTTACAACATACTTAGCTAGAACTTTGTCAGTGACATATATTTTGGTGCTTTTTTGCTATTTCAGAATAGCCCCATAAAATAAAATTTGCTCAGTGCTAAGTGCATTGACCTGACGACGGCGACGGGTAGTTCACTCAGTTGCCCCTTAATAAACAGAAACTCAGAGAAGTACCTACCCACAAGTGATGTCGAAATTGAATCAACAAATATGATAAATAAAACACAATAATTTTCATTAACACGTGAAATCAAATAAATATACAACTTAATCCTTGAATTTATCACCAAAAATCAATAATGTATGTATAATAGGTATGCGGTCAAAATATATGAATAGGTTTGCTAATTATAAAAGTAAATATATATGGGACCTGTTATTTATATATGATTATGACTTCAATAAAATTATATTGCTAAAGTGTTTTTAAGGTCAAACTGAATTTGTTTAGTTTTTGTTTCATAAGTAAAAAGATTTTAATATTTAACTAGGTACCTAAAAATTCAAAGCTATATCAGCATTTAGCCATTATATAAAAGATTTGGTGCTAAACAAATTCACTGTTTTGAAATTGACTATAACTTAATTATTTTACATTTAAGATTATAAAATACAATACCTACAATACTCTTTATTTGCACCAAAATAGAACAACATACAAAATAAAACTTAAAAATAAAAACAGTACAAAAGGCGGCCTTATTGCTTATAGCAATCTGTACCACACAACCTTGTGATACGAGTGCGGATAGTGGGTGATAAGTACTTAGTTAGTTTGTAAGGTTTTCGAGCAAGACGTGTTCAATATAACGAATTATTGAATTTGACTTTGATAGATTTTTATGTACTTTAACTATCTATTCGATTAATGAAAGTTTATCAAATACTTAAGCAAATAATTAGTTAATAACATAATATTATAAAGTATAATCTGCCATAGCGCGTCTGTGGCGTTGATCGTTTTTTTTTTTTAAATAGGCTTCTCCTTAATATAGCGAGAAGCAGAAGAAGCATTTTACGATGTTTTATTTTTACCTTATTTTTATACTTAAGTAATGTAGTTTAGTAGAATAGCCAAAACGTTATTAAATTGTTGGATAATTTACACTTCTTTGCGCTGGCCTTTGACCCGATAATTTGTCGTGTTATAAAATGCAATTTTTGTAGGTTGGCATTTCCTGCTGTTTATAAAATTTTGATATTGAAATTGAAAAAGAGAGGTTGTGTTTCTTTTTTTAACATGTTTGTGTTAGATATAGCATAGACTAAATGACTAAAATTTATGATGTCTATTCATTTTTTACGGCCTGTAAAAGTACGATACTTAATACCTAACTAATAACAAAACTGAGAGTCGATTTTCACAAAAAAAATGTTGGTTGGTAGGTGCTGTATGTAGATTGTAGTTGCCTAATTAATCAGAGGGGTACCTCTGAATAGCTTTTACCGAAAACGAAGTCTAGGAATTACTTAGGTACTTAACAACCACCTACAACTTTATGTCGATGTCGATAGAAGCTCGATAAGGCGCAGGACGCAATTAAGTAAAGATTTTTCGTTGTGTTTCTTTTACTGAAAACAAGACGTTAAACCTAGGATAACAATACTTTACCTAAGTGCCCATTTTAGGCTAAAAAATGAATCGAGAGTGAAGCCAAGAAAGGCCTTTTAGATATAAATAAGTAATTATTTAAGTATTTTACTGGTTTTCCTCAGTAACTATTTGGTGCAAATAAAAGGTTATTGTATAATTAATGTACTTATTTAATTTTTTAAATTCATGTAGGTAACGATACTTACAAAAAATACTGCAACTCTTGAAAACATTGTCACAATTAAAAAAATTAAATAACTATAAAAAATACAGCCCTAAAAATAACACAATTTTTCCCGCCTAAAACTTTTCGACCACAGAATATTTTCGTTCGTCGAAAAATTAAAATGGCGACGGCGGGTAATTTTATCACCGATTCCTTACGCGTTTCGGTGAAGACTGAGAAGGCATTAACTTGTAACTGCACATAATATATTTGTATTGCGACATCGACGCCAGTTTCATCTAGGAAGGTTAGTTTAATGGAGTACGAATACCTAAATAGGCTGCACTTTAGATCTCAATGGCTGCTTTAAAATAAATTGCATCAGATTTACTTAACTAACTACTTATAGATACTTAGCTATGTTTATTCTGTGGATACGTATAAATTTTATATTTAAGTAAATCATGAAAAATTGGTTGAAGCCAACTATAAGTACTTACCTATTCTAAAGTTGAAAAACCGCCACTGGCTCGCTCGAATGGACGTCTAAAATCCTTTCCTAAGTTTGGGGCTTGGACCAAGCTTGGAAGAGCGGTGGTAGCTCGGTCGGGTAAGCGCCCGCTTCTCACGCAAGATATGCGGGTTCGAATCCCGGCGCTGACATGTACCAATGAGTTCTTTGAATTTAAGTACAATGTATACCATCGCTCTTACGGTGAAGGAAAACATCGTGAGGAAACCTGCATATCTAGATTTAGCACATCTAGATATGTGAACCCACCAACCCGCAGTAGACCAGCGTGGTGGGAAATGGTCCAAGCTTAGGAAGGCAGTTTAGACCTTGGGGATATGCACAAAGGTTCCATTCGAGAGAGCCAGGTGCAGGTACTGACACCCCCACAGATAATAGGATTGGGGCTTGGCTTGGACCATCACGCAGTCACACCACACTGGACCACTGCAGGTTGGTAAGTACAATGACCAGCTACGGTAACGTCACAAATTAAATTCTACCCTGTACAAATAAATCACATTGTCTATGCCCCTATGTGATATTTTATTATTTTTAAACGAGACAAATTGCAATTTTATTTGCCGTAACGAATCTTATTAAAATTACGCCGCCGCATAATTTAGCCTGCAGGCTATAAACTTGAACTTTTCTGAAATCGTACCTATTTTTAAACTTGATTTCATGTAAATAAGTATTTAAGAACTTACCAGCATTTTCCGTGGGCTTAAACGGGTTACCCGTGGGATTTGATGTTTATAAGTAGTAGGTAGGTAAGTACATTTATCATTTATTCTTTAAGTCTCTCCTCCACCCAAAGGTTGCCTGGAAGAGATCGCTTTTAGCGATAAGGCCGCCTATTGCGTTATATTGTAAATTGTTATTTGTGTAAATTGATTTTAAGTCAATAAAGTAGTATTCTATTCTATTCTATTCTATTCTACATTTTATTTTGAGTTTCCTATATTTTCGTGGTTAAACCACAGTATAACTAAGTATTTTAAGTAAGTAAGTAGGTATATAAGTATAGGTAGGTACCTACTTACCACTCGCTATCGCACGGTCGCCAAACACCAAGTTTCACCCCTCAACCTCATTAACTACTATTTATAGAGTCTATGGTACCAAAGTACCTACCTAATAATAAACACATGCATGGTCATTGGTAGCAAGGCATGCCTACCTACATAATACATATATATATAAGTATATACATTCATACCTACTTGCTAATTTATTAAATAAAACTGTCCGTAAACACCGAATTTTAATATTGTTTTACATAAATACTTGCCTAAATTAATTTTTGTCATCTTAATTAACTTGTAGACAACTAATAATAATACCTAATAGGCTTATAAAATATATACTTACATACTGGTGCTACAAAAAGGTAGAGACATTACTCAAGGGGTCATTCTGAAAAACATTTTTGACACCACTTTGGAAATTCACGTGACTTTTTACTATGCAATGGGAAGATTGGGTAACAGCGGTTTTTTTCCGTGAATTTTCAAAAGTTTTAGGTATCACAAAAGTTGTTCAGGCCCTGTAGCACGGGGCGCCATTAAGACGTGACAAAAGTTCTCCGTCGCTCTTGAGGCTGCGTGATGTTAGTGACCGCGATGCAAAACTCTTGTCACGTCTTAAATGCGCCCCGTGCTAACCCTTCAGATTCTCCATAGTCACATCACATCCTTTCATCTTACTACTACCATAGAATAACGAGTACTTGTTATTCTATGCTACTACCTTATATTACCTACTAGCTGTGCCCGCGAGCTTCGCTTCGACTTAAAAAGTTTTCCCGTGGGAATTCCGGGATAAAAAGTAGCCTATGTCCTTTTTCAGGGTCTAGACCAGGGATGCACATACTTATCAAGACTAGGGGCCACTCGGACAAATTATGAACTGATGGCGGGCCGCCAGAAGTATAGCAAATTAAAACACAATAAAGAATTGATAATGATGTTCAAATTGTGAATAGTGCTTACAGTCGTTTTTTTATTTATTTGGCTGAAATTTACATGTAAAACTGCTTCCAAACATTCGTTTGCAAGGCGGTTTCGATTTTTTGTAGATTTAGTATTGAAAAGGTATGTTCACATATATAGGTACAAATTTCAGAGCAGGGTTTATACGCAACTCTTTGTATGTATTTTTATCAATGCAGCGGTAAGCTCAGTAATTTTGTTTCGTTGAAGTTGTTGCGTAAATCTTGGTCGTTTTGAATTTTGACAATTTTTTACTGCATTGATCAGGATTTTTAAGTTCCTGGAATCCCTTTGCTTTTTTGCCAGAAAAATTCCAATTTCTTCTACTTATGAAATTAAGAAATCGTTCCAGTGTCAATTCACGACTTAGCCACCTTATTTCTGTATAATACAATAAATCTCTATATTCGCTTTCGATGTCATCAAGGTACTGTTTGAATTGCCTGTGATTGAGTACTTTTCGAACATATTTTTTTAGAATTAAATATTATTTAAATGTACGACAATTATTTTTGCTGTCGGCGGGCCACCAGTATTCGATCGGCGGGCCGCATGCGGCCCGCGGGCCGCGGTCTGTGCATCCATGGTCTAGACCATATGTATACCAAATTTCATTCAAATCCGTTCAGTAGTTTTGGCGTGAAAGAGTAACAGACAGACAGACAGACAGACAGACAAAGTTACTTTCGCATTTATAATATTAGTTAGGATTAACTTAGGTAGGTATGCGTATAACTAGGTAACCATAGAATAACGAGTACTAGTACTACTGTACTTGTTATTCTATGGAACTTCGTAACTTATTTAATAACTATAGACATCGTTGGATAATAAAAGCATAACTATTGGTTCATATAATTATACTTCATTTCGAAAGCTTAAATTAAATGTAAAAATATTGCAATAAAATCAATGATCCATCCACAAATTAACTTTGACTGACGCTCGGTCGCATCAAACACATTTTAATTGAATACTTAAGTATTAAATTTATGCTGAATGCAATTATGGAGATGCTGGAGGTGTTGGAGCATCCCCATGCAAGGGGAGGATCCCCCGACCAGGCCGGGTGGTGTGGCCTGGCGGGCAGCTGCCCAACGGTTAGCGTTGGGGATTTCTATATATTGCAGAGTAGGTGAGAAACTTCGAATGCGCGATGTAGGATTTTCATAGTAATTTGCGTAGTTCCCATACATCTTCTCTGTATTGCGTTCCGAGCGCCATCTGTTGATCTTCGTCTGAACTAGTGGCTAGGAGTCTGCCACACAATATGAAAATTTACATTATACAGGGTGATTTTTTCGTAGGTGCATGTCCGGAAGTATCTTACAGAGCTCTCTCTCAGAGAGAGTGTACAAAAGGTGGACTTAATGCTAAAAGCATTTTCTACCAGCCAACCTACAGGTGTATAATAAGTTTTCTAATTTTTGGATGTGCGAGTTATGTGTGGTAGGGTAGTTGAAAGTGTCCCTAGGTAGGTACGTTACGTTACCCTATGTTACAGAGCTCTTCATTCTGAACAACTTTTGTTATAATGACCTTGGGATATAACGAAAAAAAAACATGCTTCCCCATACAAAAATTGGTTGTTTACATGACACTGTGTATGGGGAGTTGGGGAGTAGATATTTTTTTTTCGAGAATATCCCAAGGTCATTATAACAAAATTTGTTCAGAATGAAGAGCTCTGTAACATAGGGTAACCTAGAGACACTTTCAACTACCCTACCACACATAACTCGCACATCCAAAAGTTAGAAAACTTATTACACCTGTAGGTTGGCCGGTAGAAAATGCTTTTAGCATTAAGTCCACCTTTTGTACACTTATATCTCATATTTTTACAATAAAGTATTAAATAAATAAATAAACACCTAACTAGTTAAGTACATTCTATTTTTGTGCTGGGTTTCTAAAGTTATCTACATCTACTAACTCAGTTCTGAAAACAACATAAAAGATTAATCATCACAAGTTATGATGATTACCAAATCAATATTCAGACTTTATGTAAATGGACATAATAAAAATTCTATTCTACGCCAGTTACAAAATACCTAAATGTTTATTGCACAACTTAACTGTTCAAAATGTGATCTTCAAATTCTTTCATTGTGAGCACCGTTCATGTTGCAACATGGCCACACGTTACTAACATGAAAGGAACACTTTAAACTTGTGAATTAATTGTATAAAACTGATGCGCTGTTAAGTGCCAATTTCTCCATAGTCGGTTATCTAACCGACAGGGATTGATTTATAAATTAAACGTGTTCTCCATATAAAATTCATGACAGATGTGTCAAAAGCCAACCACTACTCCCTGGTTATGCTCTAACCGACTATGGAGAAGTTGGCACTAAATGTACCTACTTCAATATTGCAGAAGGTGTCATTACGGTAATCTTTTCCGATTAGGAGTAGGATATTTGGTGCTTTTCTCAATGAAGCATTTTCATGAGTGAGTTGGGATTTAGTGGAATAAAATCAAGTGTGTGGGTGGCTTATGTATTTTTAATCCAAAAATAATATACAACAGACTTAAAAAATAAAATGTACAAAACTTAAATACAATTCTAAGACTAGACATTAGGTACTGATAATATTCATACTTCTATAAGTTTTAGGGCAACCAAGTAATCTAAATATACCATGAAATCACGGGGTGCACGAAAAAAGCCTTCTCGAATTAATATAAGGGCCAGCTGAAAACTACAGCACATGCTGAGCTGGCCCCTTTTTGACGAGCAATACGCTTATAGTATGCCCGTCACCAAAATGCTCCACATCTCCAATGGGAGCTAACAATGCGATGGCGAATGGATGTTCAAGTTACATGATTGTAAAGCTTAGGTTTGCCAGATTTTACAAAAAAACAAGTGTGAATCAACAAAGTGAAAGAATTGATAAACTCAAATAAGAAAAACAATAATAATAATCACAGCAGACATATTTCCAGCATAATTAAGAAACACTATAATGTATGTCATAAACGAAAAACAAATGAATTACTTAGTTAAGTTAAATTTATACTTCTTATATAAAATCGCCAAAAGACATCCATCAAAAATAATTAAACAACATCTAAAGAAATACTTAACTCAAAATAAACAGTTAAAAATATACTTTACTCAGAATATAAATTCACAGAAAAGCAATTTTTTATCAAACTCACATTTTCGCTTTCATATAATTTAAGAAAATACTCATAGAATTCATAGTTAGAATTATATTGAGATTCTACCCAAATCCCACCCTTAAAACAAACACATTTAATACGAAATTTATAATATCACAAACCATATACATTAAACGAATAATATACCGTATAGTTACTTGTACAATTCTCTATAGTTAGGTATCTATGTATTTCAGTATCATCATCATCATCATATATATATGAGTTTGATCTGCAACCAGGCAGGCATGTTGTTCATCTTTAAAATTCTGCTTAAGGGTGCTTACATAGAGAATCGGGTTCCCTGTATCTACCTGTACCGGTAGCCTGATTATGCGAAAGCGCTCATAACATTTAAAATCCGGGAAATGCTCCGTGAGTGAGCGCTTTCGCATAATCAGGTTACCGGTACAGGTAGATACAGGGAACCTGATTCTGTATGTAAGCACCAAGTCATAATAAGTACCTAACTAACTCATATTGCAAAAGTAACTATACAATCCATTAATTGATTTAAGTTTTAACTATCCATAAATTCTATATTTATGTATAAGGCACATTTTTTTGGATTTTTTTTTGTATGTTTCTTAGTTTAGTGTAAGCGCTATGTACAATGCATATGAGTACGTCATTTATCTCTAACTATTATAGCATTCTAGAGTCATTTTGCGTGGCACAATTTTTTTACATACATTCAGTCAAAATAAATCGAATATCAAATCATAAGATACAATATTACTGATTGATACTGCATTAATACCAAGTAATAATATTATACAGGCTGTTGCAAAAAGGGTATATAAACCGAAACCAGCATGTGCAGCATGGTATATCTATGTGTGTAGAATTAGTATACTAACATAGAATAAGAACATTGTTACTAACACATTGGGCCTAAGTTGTCTATTTAAATAAATAAATTATAATTATAAGCCCGAAACTGAAATCAGAATTTTAAATTTCGCGAAAAAAAATACATTCTCCAGTATACCCTTTTTGCAACACCCTGTATAATCGGGTATTTAGGGTCATATTTTTTACGCTTTATTTTATGATACAACATGTGTTTTTCTGATCATAATTATTGACTAAATTTAAATATGTTTTGTTGCCGACACAACCAAAAATGTATTGTATATTTTTGTATTCTAAAATTATGAAATTGCCTATCTACAATTTTATTCAAATTAACACATTCTAAGCTGCCGCGCAGGATCGGGAGAAGTGGAAATCCTTTCTTCGAGCCCTATGTCCCTGATGAGGGATAAGAGGATTTCATCATCATCATCATCAACACATTCTTACCACTGAATTTTGCACTTTATAATTTATTTTATTTTGGATAATAATTTAACCTACTAGTTTTTTTTACTTTTTTATATCCTTTTTTTATTTTGGATTATGATTAATATTTTTGCAGTCATGTTTTTTTAATTACTTAAACTAACGACCCAATTAATCAGTCATACATAAAAATATATACATTTATTTGTTATTATATTTAGTGCAATGAACGCCAGCGTTCGCCATCTTGAAAATGAATTGTCTATAGATTTTGTATTTTAAAGTAAAACGTTTTCGTTTTATATGTATATTACAGATGTGGGCAGATATATGTATATACATGGATAATACTATTACTTTATTATCTATCTAAACGGACCAACTATCTATAAAATTTATTTAGTTATAGTGTTTAAAACTGAACACAATCTGAACTGAAATGTCTTATCTTTAAAAATATACAGGACGTTGCAAAAAGGGTATACGAAGCCGAAACCTACATGTGTAGCATGGTATATCTAAGCCCGAAACTGAAATCAGAATTTCAAAATTCGCGAAAAATTCTTGCACATGTAGGTTTCGGCTTAGTATACCATTTTTGCAACACCCTGTATAAGACATTAAACAAAAATTGGCACCGTACATACAAAAACAGGGTTTCTCAATTAAAACACTTTGTCATCATTCCGCATCTGCCTGTCTCATGTCAGGCCTTCAGCGTTAGTCATATAAAACAAAACACTCACACCGGGGTAGGCAGAGGTACATTGCTGCACCCACTTTTCGCCAGTGTTTATGTTAGTCCCAATGTAATAGGGGGCGGGCCTATTGCCATTTTACAGGCAAATCCAAGACCCGGGAACCAATATCTGCCCCAGCCGGGAATCGAACCCGGGACCATCCGCTCAGTAGTCAGGGTCACTAACCACTACGCCATTCGGTCGTCATAATTATATTACTTAATTAAACCAATAAATAAGTTTTTTTAATCCCGGTTTCTGATTTGACAACGTTTATTGAAGGTAAGCATCCACCTTTCGGCATCGCACGCAATGAACGCATCGCATTCAGTATTCTTTGTATAGAATTTCACACAAAATTTGGCCACTTCATCGGCATTTCCGACGCCGTTTGTTCATGCATTTATGAAAATCCGTTTGGTACGATACGTACGATATCGATAGGTGGACGCTTACCTTTAAGCATTATTCACGTACAGTATAAGGCAGATAAATGTGACCCCTCTCTGAAGCATTGTGTTCGGGCTGGTGATACGGTCAAGCCCTAAGGATGTCAGATGTGAGTGCAAAAGGTTGTCAAATAAGAACGAACTGATAGGTTCAATGGTCTATAATGCACTCACATCTGACATCCTTAGGGCAGACAGGGCTTGACCGTATCACCAGCCCGAACACATTGTTACTATGAGAGGGGGGTCAGGTTTCTCTGCACATGACCGTACCACTCGTAACGCTAAACCAGGAATTAGTATTTTTTTGGAATTTTCTTTTAATTTTCATATTATAATAACAGTTTTAAATATACTCTAACGAACCCGCATAGAAAAATCGCATCGTCATTTTCATATAAAAGTGTTATTCTAACTTCCTAGCTAGACAATTTGATAACCTAACTACACATTTCTATAATTATTAATAAAAATAGTTCACTTACATACGTTTTTAGTCACAACACATACCGATCGCTATAATTAAAATACAAATTCGGGAGGAGGGAAGTGTTTTTTTCCAATTTTTACGTGTCATATAGGTATTTTTTTTAACTCATTCTGAAATCTTTCTCTTACTTTTAACCCCTCACATCCCGGAAAATCAGAGACAATAAAAAAAATATTGTGTCAGGTTTACCATGGGTCAGTGGGACGTGAGTAGGTAATCAAATTTTAAACGAAACTTAAAAACTTATTTTTACAAAAACCGTCTCACCTCCCCCCCCCCCCCCCTCAAAAAAGCGTCTAAACCCCCACCCCCCATTATAAGAAGCCCCTCAGGTGGTCAAGCCGCCGCTGCAGGTCGTCTGGGGTGGTATCCGCCTGTTCTTCGGGCGTCCACGACGCGAGGGAGGGTTTCCGCTCACCGCCCGGAGCCATTTGGAAGGAGGAGGGCGCTTTGCCGGGGCTGGATGCGCTGTTTGAGGGAGAAGTTGGGTATGAATTTGGGTGAAGAGGGTTGGGTGGGTGGTAGTGGAGTGGATGATTTCGGTGTGTTGGGTGGAGTTTTATATTGGCTTGGTATGCCGGATAAATTGCATGGGCAAAAAAATAGGTGCAGAAATACACTACTGCATACCTCAAAATAACATATTTCATATTTTAAACGTATTCTGGAGGGGTGACTTTTTATGTGATGTATTAGGGCAGCATTATTACCTGAAATAGTCGCGGAGGGTGTGGTCGCTAACCTAGCAGTATACATATAGTATATGGGTTAGGGGTTTGTGGAGCGTACCGCAGTGGGCGCGGCGTTTTCCGTGATACAGGGTAACTCCTGTACAATTCATTCATTCATTCAGTATTGTTACCAATCAGTGTTATTATATTACCTGAAGTAATCCACCGTGTCATTCTCCACACCCCCGGTATTAGTATCCGTATCCTTGCAGTTGAACAGCCACACGCCGTCGCGCAGCGTGTGGTCTCTGACTGTGAACTCGGAGCTGTAGATGTTGGAGGGGGCGGGGAACTGCACGTCTAGCTTCTGACCTGTGGGAGGGGAATTTAGTTTTATAACTGTTATAAGTAATGAATAGCTTTTGATACTGCAATAGATAATCTGAGGTTGTGGGCCCGGCCAACGTTTGGTCTCTATTCAAGAAATCTCCAATCTAAAATGGCGGTCCGTACTGAAATCACATACCGCCTGCAAATCGGTAACGGGAAAAAGTTGCGATTGCAAAATAATGTTTAAATTCGTTTCTTTGTTAGTGCAGCGTAGGTACAGAATTCCTTCCTTATGAATCAACATTATACAGGTAAATTAACTAAAATTATGATTTGTTTAACTTTTTATTATTCTGTTGAACTATGTTAAAGTAGTTAAGTAAATTGGAAATGTAATAGTTTTTTGTACCTGCTTTACCGGTTGTCCTTACTACAGCTTTTTAAAAAAACCTATTTAGCACACCACTGACCCCAGATATACAAATAACATGTACTTACGCTCTAGTGCCTACTTAAAGAATACTGTAAACATATTCAGAAATAATTAATTTTAAATTTAATTTAAATGACATGATCTCGAAATTTTAAACAAATTGATAGGTTGGATGGTAGATAATGCTTTTAGCATTAAGTCCACCTTTTGTACATTTATATTTCATATTTGTGCAATAAAGTATCAAATAAATAAATAAATAAAATAATTATGATCCAGTGTATGATTCTTTAGGTATTTAATGTTCTTCAGTGTGGTCCTTTAATAATTGCTTTCAAGAGCAAGTCATTTACACCCTGTATAATAATATTATGTAAGTAGAATACCTGGATGCAGTCGGTCGTCAGTCCTCAGCTCCGAGAAGCTCTGGCTGAGCTTGTCCAGTGAACTGTCCAGAGCGAAGTCAACCTCACGAGGGTACCATGACTTTGTGGGCTTCTGGGCAGGTTCTGATGGGAAAAGGTATAAGTGTCTTAGACTAAAGTTAACAATAATTTTCAATAAGTACGTGAAAAGGCCGTGATTCTTAACATATTAATAATTTAATTACCCTTACCTATAATAGGATGAAAAAGGCTTTTTAAAAAATGCTTGCGACCTATCACGTGAGTACAAATATACAACGAAAACACACACCTTTGACTACCCCTTCGGGAATTACAGTCTTGAGGATATGCATGTACATATGTAAAAGGTGCCTTGATTTATATTTCTGAGGTCTATTTTCGTGTTTTAAAGTTAGTTCATCATTTACCTTGAGTCTTGGGTGGGGTCCAGCCCTCAGCCACGGCGACTGGCTTGGCCTTTGGCTGGCTCTTCGGCTGGCTCCTTGGCGGGATGGACTCTTTCACCTACGGAAAGCAAATAGAATACTGATATATAACGTAGGTATTACATAACAGTTCCCTAATCCTAACTATCCTAACTATAAATATAATATATAATTTTAATATCATTTTAATATAAGTAACTGTGTCTGTCTGCCTGTCTGTCTGTCTGTTACTCTTTCACGCTAAAACTACTGAACGAAAAACTATTTGAATGAAATTTGGCAAACATGGTCTAGACCCTGAGAAAGAACATAGGCTACTTTTTATCCCGGAATTCCCACGGGAAAACTATTTAAGGCGAAGCGAAGCTCGCGGATATTGCAAGTATAGTATAACGTAAGAAGCAGGCGTTAACCAGACTGCGCTACCACCGCTCTGTGTGTGTAATTGGGAGATTTGAGTCAAATAAAAGCAAAGACAGCAACGCCTATTTTAATTGAAATCATCACAAGTCAAAACCCTTCTATTCCTACCCTATTCCTATCCTTCCAATGAAGAAAGGGTTTTAGGCCTAGTCCACCACGCTGGCCTAGTGCGGGTTGGTGGTTTAATTTAAATGCCAGTAACCATTTTGCCAGGCGACGGGCGCCGGCGGAGAGGCAGGCCGAGACGGAGATGGCGGGACGACCTGGATAAGTTTGATAATAACTGGGCTGAGAGTGCACAGGATCGAAGGGTGTGGAAGGAAAAAGGGGAGGCCTTTGCCCAGCAGTGGGAAACAAAATAGGCTATTAAAAAAAAAAAACATTTTTAACGCTGCTCTTGAAGTAAAAACACTAGGGGTGTTGCTATGTTTTTTACTTCAAATTGTAGTTTTTAGTACTGTAGGTACACACAGAACAGGTTTCCTCGAGTAGTGGTATACATTGTAAGTACTCAAATTTAATCTGGCTTGGGAAGCGGACTCTTACCCTACAGATCTACCATCGCTTTATCTTAGTACCTAGTTGGAAGATTTTATTACTAAGAATTATTGCTGGTATATAAGTACTCCACATACCCTAGGGCTGTCGTCCAAGCCCAGTTCATTAAGTTCTGCCAGCACCCGCTCTTCTCCGTCGAAGATGAAGTCTCGCTCAGATACTTTCCGCGCCGGCGCCGCCGCGGGGGGCGAGGGGAGGTGCGGGGTCGCTGGGGGGAAATAGGTTAGTTATTACAAATAATAGATTATTTAATTACGTATTAATGGTTAAAATTGGTTATGACCAATTACATTGTTGGGGAGAACAAATGGCGACTGAACCAACCAATTAGAACTGTGGAATTAGGCACAGTCGCCTAAGGCGCCATCTGTAATATTTTTTTAGTTTTTCTCCCCATTCCATCACTCACGCGGTATTCGCAAGTCTTATTTTCATACAACTATTTATTCTTATATCGCGGGACGCGGGAAATTTGCGTGTGATCCAGCATGCTTGATGAAACCATATTAAAACCATCCATAGAATAGAATGGGATAGAATAGAATATGTCCAGCAACCACTCCCATTACCTTTCTCAGCGCTCCCGCCACTCGGCTGGTTGGTGGAGTTGAGGATCTGCATCAGCTCCTCCTCCAGCTCCGCCGCGTCCACGTCGTCCACGGTGGTGGACAAAGCCTTCTCTACTTCGGCGTAGGACTCTATTTAATGCCGACATTAGCCTAAACCACCAACCCGCATTAGGCCAGCGTGGTGGACTAGGCCTAAACCCTACCTTCATTGGAAGGAGACCCGAGCCCCAGCAGTGGGGACGTGATGGGTCGTGAGTCGTGATGATTAGCCTAAAGTTCCTTTGAGAAACTCCGTGATAAACAGTAATTATATCTAACAGTAAGAGTAAGTATGCACATCTGACCCCCCCTTACCTTTTTCAGTGCTCCCTCCACTCGGCTGGCCAATTTTTTTTTGTATAGGTACCTAATTTACATCTTCTTGCTTCTTTGTGTGTTTTATTACTTATGTGTATTTTTAAATTACCTACTTTTTTCTTTTATTTTTTTGTTATTATTGTAATGTAGTTTGAGTGTGTATTTGTGCAGCACCAATAATTCTCTTTCTTTCTGACCCTCTTACCTTTCTCAGCGCTCCCCCCTGACGGCTGGTTGGTGGAGTTGAGGATCTGCATCAGCTCCTCCTCCAGCTCCGCCGCGTCCACGTCGTCTGTGGTGGTGGACAGAGCCTTCTCCACCTCGTCATCATCATCATCATCGCGACCCATCACGGCCCCACTGCTGGGGCACGGGTCTCCTTCCAATGAAGGAAGGGTTTAGGCCTACCTCGGCGTAGGAGTCTACTCAATATCTAGAGAGACCCGTGCCCCAGCAGTGGGCCTGAAGTTCCTTTGATATATCTGTAGAAATGCACATCTGACCCACCTTGCCTTTCTCGGCTGCATGTCAGCGCTGGGATTCGAACCCGCATCTCTAGCCCGACTGAACTACCACAGCTCTTGTGTCTGTCTGTGTTTGTGTGTGTGTGTGTCTGTGTGTGTGACATACCTTTCTCGGCGCTCCCGCCACTCGGCTGGTTGGTGGAGTTGAGGATCTGCATCAGCTCCTCCTCCAGCTCCGCCGCGTCCACGTCGTCCACGGTGGTGGACAGAGCCTTCTCTACTTCGGCGTAGGAGTCTAGCACCTGCGTGTGTGGGGATAAGGTTCATTTTAGATGGATATACAGGACATGGTTACAGAACTTATTCTAACATATTTTAATACCGTTCGATAAATTGTGTCTTCCTTGATCACGATGGAACCTTATTTGAGAGGCATTGAGATAAAATCCTAGCTATACCAAATTATCATTTTAAATTAATTTAATTTATATTACCTATATGGTGAAGTAAAACATCGTGAGGAAATCACACCTACATCCTAACTAATATTATAAATGCGAAAGTAACTGTGTCTGTCTGTCTGTCTGTCTGTTACTCTTTCACGGCAAAACTACTGAACGGATTTGAATGAAATTTGGTATACATATAGTCTAGACCCTGGGAAAGAACATAGGCTACTTTTTATCCCGGAATTCCCACGGGAAAACTTTTTTAAGGTGAAGCGAAGCGCGCGGGAACGGCTAGTTCTTGATATTTTGAAGCTTCTACCCTACCCACTCGAATAAAAAAAATCATTCAATTACATAATTCACTGCAAGTCGCCTTTCGTGGCATGTTTTTTACTACTAAAATGTTACTTGACTGCTACAAAAGTAGGAAGAGGTGGACTTACGTCCTTCAAGTCGTCCATGGTGTCGTGCACGGCGTCTTCGTCTAGGCCACCCTCCTTCATGTTGCGTTTCAACGCGTCGGCGCTCATCCTGAAAATATTTTATTAATTTTAATTCACATTTTAAAGGTATACAAAATTTATACTGTAAACCAGGATAACTTTTTCGGGAGCATCAATTTACTCTTATTATATAATAAATTTTTAAATAGCTAGTTGTTCCACCTAAAGTTTAGTCCACCTAGTTGTTCCGCCTGACAAATACAATTATATGACATGTAGCCTAAATAAAAATATGTACAATGCGTGTTATAAATCTGACTGTATCAATTTCTTTGATACTAATTTGTATGTAGATAATTTTAAGTTGACCTGGGACAGTTTATTTCTGTCCTTAAATCAGAAACGACGTTTAGCTACAGAAGTAGCTCCTCTTATTAACTCAGTTATAAGCATTATAACGAAGAAAACTTGTGTCCCTATTGACACCGTCAGTAGTAATACTGAAAATAGTACAGTAGATTTAAATTAGATTTTCAGACAACGGGAGAGCATCATAGCGTTGATATAAAGATTGATTCAGTTCACTGCTCTCTCGGCTCAAAACTATCGAAGGACAAGACATTTAAGAATGAATTTAAATTGGTACATCAGAATATTCAGAGTATTTCTTCTAAATTGTTAGAAATAGAACTATTTTCGGAAAAATTTAACATTGATTGTTTATGTATCACAGAACATTGGTTAGACGAGAATAAAATGATGTTCCAATTAAAAAATTACAAACTTATAAGCTGTTTTAACAGAAATATCAACGAGCATGGTGGGTCACTTATATTTCTTAAAGAAAATTGTAAATGTAAAGAACGAAAGGATATAGTTGCTCTTTCTGTTAAACACCATATAGAAATTTCATGTGCAGAGCTTAATAAGTATATAATAGTATGTACCTACAGGCCACCTACTGGTGATTTTATTACCTTTGAGACTGTCATGGAGGATGTTCTAAGGTTAGCTTCCAATAGTAAAAAGATAGTGTGTGGTGACTTTAATGTTGACCTATTAGGTGACTCTCCTAATAGGTCGAAATTGTTGTTACTTTTTAAATCATTTAATCTTTTTAATGTTTTTCTGGAACCAACTAGAATTACACCCACGTCAGCCACTTGTCTAGATAACATATTCTGTAACTGTGAGTTTAAAGACAGTAGTGTGATTAATTGTCTGAGGTCAGACCACAGTGGGCAGACCATTACCTTAGTAAACACTGACAAGACAAATAAAACTAAGGTGAGATGCAGACCGATTACTACAAAGAAAATTGACAATTACTTGAAGAAACTAGACGAAAAACTTCCGAATGTTAAATTAGATTGCAATTCTAATGAGATGTATAGTAACTTGTTTAAGATAATAGCTGATGAGTTTGAGAGTAATTTTGAAACGAAGGAAGTTTTGATTGACAATAAAATTAAATTTTGTGACTGGGCTACAGAGGGTATTCGCAAAAGCAGGGCGACATTATATGATCTGTATGAGATGAAAACATTCATACTCCGACCTGACTTTCAATCTTATGTGAAGAAATATAGCAAGATGTATAAATGTGTCTGTCACTGTGCGAAGACAATTTTTATTAATAACAAGATTAAAGACTCTGCTAACAAATCTAAGGCCGTTTGGACTATTATTAATAACGAAACGGGGAAGAATCGAACACGCGAGACAAATTTATCTTTGAAGGTAGGCAATGACATTATAACATCGAATGATGCGGTGGCGAGGGTCTTTGAAGAGTTTTTTACGAACATTCCTTTAGAGACTACGTGTAACCTAGATTCTTCGGCTGCAGCAGCTGAAACCCTGACGAAGGAGAACGCACCTTCAACCGATAAGGAATTTAAATTCAGATATATTAATACATTAACTATTATAAAAACATTTAAGTCATTAAATATGAAGAAAACTGAAGACTTGTGGGGAATGTCAGTTAAATTTGTTCTTTCTATTATTAATAAAATCGCCCCAATTTTGGCTAACATCTTTAATAAATGTATCGCTGAAGGTGTGTTCCCAGATCTTATGAAATTTAGTAAAATTATACCTCTGTTCAAAAGTGGGGATATGGAGGACCCTGCAAATTTCAGGCCTGTCTCGGTTCTTCCAGTTTTGAGTAAAATATTTGAGAGGGTCATACTCAGTCAGATGCTTTTGCATTTCAATGATGCTCGATTGTTTCATAGCCAGCAGTATGGTTTTACAAAAGGCAAATCAACAGCCGATGCCGGTACTGCGTTGATTAAGCACATATTTGACGCCTGGGAAGACCATCACGATGCTATTGGAGTCTTCTGTGATCTGTCGAAGGCGTTTGATTGTGTAGACCATCAGACTTTAATTTCGAAACTTAGATACTATGGAATAGGAGGAAAGGCTTTAGATTTGATATCTTCATATTTAGACAAGAGACAACAAAGGGTCGATATTAACAATACTAAATCACAGGGGGCTCATGTAAAAATAGGCGTCCCTCAAGGATCTATTCTAGGACCATTTTTATTCCTCATTTATATTAATGACTTGCCTTTTATGGTTGAAAAATTGACTAATATAGTTTTATTTGCTGACGATACTTCTTTGCTTTTTAAAGTTAAAAGAAGAGAAAATAATTTTAATGAAATTAATTCAATTCTATCTGACATACACGATTGGTTTACCGTTAATAATCTTCTATTGAATTCTAAGAAAACGAAATGTATTAAATTTACACTGCCGAATGTTAGACAATGCGATACTAACATTATTCTAGATGGGAATAAATTGGACCTAGTTAATGATACTGTCTTTCTTGGGATGACTATAGATTCAAAGTTACAGTGGGGACCTCACATTGAAAAATTGTCTGGAAGGTTGAGCTCCGCAGCTTTTGCTGTACGGAAAATTAGACAGCTGACCGACGTTGAAACCGCCAGATTAGTTTACTTTAGTTATTTCCACAGCTTATTATCGTATGGCATTTTGCTTTGGGGTAGAGCAGCTGATATTGAAACTATATTTGTATTACAGAAAAGAGCCATCCGCTCTATATACAAACTTGGTTCCAGGGATTCATTGAGAGAACTATTTAAAGAAATTAACATCCTTACAGTTCCATGTCAGTTCATTTTTTCCAATTTAATGTATGTACGAAAGAATATTTCAACTTTTGATACAATTGGCAGTAATCATGACATTAATACTAGGAACAAGCATAAGCTGGCTTTTCCAGCGATGCGTCTGGCGAAAGTTAATAAATCGTTTTTAGGGTACTGTATTAGATTTTATAATAAGCTTCCAGCAGAAGTTGCTCAAATGCCAGAGAATAAGTTTAAGTGTTACATTAAAGAGAAACTCAGTAAAAAAGCTTATTATAAAATTGATGATTACTTAGAGGACGTTAATGCATGGCTGTGATAAGTAGTTAGCTCTGCTCATATTATTATAATAATAATTATTAAGCTTTGTATTGTATACCAACTAGTTTTAAGTCTTTTTTTGAAAAGATGGCTCAGGAGTTTCTTGCCTCCGTTCTTCTCCTTAGACAGAAAGAGCCCCCCCTTATCCGAACGGAGAGTAATTTGTAAAAATTGACGTTCATCAGAAAATTTTATATTTATACGATGAATAAAAAAATTTGAGTTTTGAGTTTGAGTTTGAACCTATAAATATTGACGAAGTACCTCTCTAACCTTTCTTTTGTATGTGTATTGTAACATGTACTGTTGATTTGCCTTATATTCATAAATAAATAAATAAGTGCACTTAATAGCGCAGACCCTGAGGGGTGCAGGCAGAGACCTCAAAAAGTGGTTAAGAGCAAATCGGATTTACTTAATGAAGGGTTCCGTACCAACCCGCTATATGATATGAAACTGTTGTATGCAAAATTAACAATTATCTTATACCTGCTTTTAAAACTCCGTACTCCGGAATTCCCACGGACAACCTTATAAATCCCAGCTTGTCGGACCATCTACAACACACATAGTACCTATGTAAGTGACTCCCGGGTGACTCACTTGCAAGTATTCACAACAGTCGCATCCGTCCCCGCCTGTCTCATCGTCATGGCTAGTTGTTGCACGTTGTCCAGCTATGCTGCTATTAGGTATACTTATACTATATTATACAGAAATTCTTTTTATTATTTTTGTGTATGTTTCTTCCACTTTCACTAAAAACTACGCTGTACTCCGGAAAACTCTTTTAGCGAAGCTCGCGGGACCATCTGTAGCACATATTATAATACCTAGGACCATCTATAGCACACATAGTGACTCCAAAGTGACTCACTTGTAAGTATTCACTACAGTCACATCAGTCCCCGCCTGTCTCATCGTCATGGCCAGTTGTTGTACGTTCGCGTTGTCTAAGGCGGCGGCACATTTCTGTGCATGAGCTATCGTTTGCTATCATACTTATATACTTTATTATTAAGAGTAAAAAAACATTGTTTTGTGTGCTTCTGTGTATGTTTGTTCCTCTTTCAAGTAAAACACGCCGTACTCCGGAAATTCCCACGAGAAAACATCTAAAGGCGACGCTCGCTTGACTTACATAAGTGACTCGTGGGTGACTCACTTGTAAGTATTCACAACAGTCGCATCCGTCCCCGCTTGTCTCATCGTAATGGCCAGTTGCTGCACGTTGTCTAGAGCGGCGGCACATTTCTCTGCGCGGGCTATTATATGCTATACTTATACTTTATTATAAAGAGGAAAAAATATTTTTTTTGTGTGTTTTTGTGTATTTTTGTTCCTCTTTCATGTAAAAACACGCTGTAAATCCGGAATTCCCACGAGAATACTTCTTAAGGGGAAGCTCGCTTTACCTACATAATTGTCTCTCGAATAACTCACTTGTAAGTATTCACAACAGTCGCATCCGTCCCCGCCTGTCTCATCGTCATGGCCAGTTGTTGCACGTTGTCTAGAGCGGCGGCGCATTTCTCTGCGCGGGCTAGTAGGGTGTGCTTGCGACGGAGGACTGTTTTGGCCTGTGGAAGAAATTTAACTATGTAATTGCATTTTTGACGTTTCCTTATGTCTGGTAAGTAAAGTTAGTTTTCCTTTGCAGTTATCAAATATGTATGGGATTTCGAATGTCAAAAAACCAATAATATAATGGACAGAGTATAGTTAGAAAATGGTCATTGAAGGTCAATCTAGTGAGGAAGAGAATGATAAAAAGATACAGCAGTGAGTGACGTGATAGTTATGCTAAAATTTCAAAAAAAATTCAAAATAGTTTATTGTCATAAACACATTACATTCAAAAGTGGCAAGGGCCCTTGTACTAGGCGGTAGCCTGTCTTACTAGGTACCCCGCTCATCCACCAGGACAATATAAAAGCAAGTAGGTATTAGATTAGACGGTAAATACTTAGATATAAGTGTACTTTAACGTTAATTTTTAAAGTTTAGAATTGAGAGATATAACAAAAGATAACTTTAAGCAATTCAAATCTTTAACAATAATGCAAAAAACTTTAACAGTAGGTAAGTATTAAGTAATTTAAAATTATAAAACAATGTTTAGTTAATACAAAATAAATATGCTAGCGTACTTAAGTGTGCAGTGTGTGTGTGTGTGTGTGTGTGTGTGAGTGTGCGTGTGTGTGTGTGTGTGTGTGTGTGTGTGAGTGTGTGTGTGTGTGTTTGTGTGTGTGTGCATGTGTGTACTTGTGTGTGTGTTGTGTGTGTGTTTATCTAATTTATAAGATTTTCTGTATCCGCATAAGACAATTTTATTAAATGGCATGGCAAGGTTCGTTTTATTTCAATTGTTGTCATTGGATAAATTTTAAGTTTCTTGTTTAATTTATTATATATTGTTGATGATTGACTTATGAAATGTTTTTTGGCAAATTCTGTATTACGTTCAGGTACTTTACAAACAACATCGTTTCTTCGTTTAAGCATATGCTGAGGGGAAAATGTAAGGGTTTTATGCTTTCTTAAAATACTATGTAAAATATAAATTTGGCGCGTGGTTAAAAGTTTGTGCGTATTATGCAGTTCAAAAGTTGGGAATAGCATTGGCTTAAATGTCATGACTTTTATTAGAGCCCTTTGGGCTCTTTCTACCGTTATAAAATGGGTCTTAGCCGCTCCACCCCAAACTGGGATGCAGTATGATAGGACAGATTGCGCCAGAGCTTTATAGGTAGATATTAGGAGCTTAGAATCGGCCACGTTCCTTAACTTCTTAAACACCCAGATCAGCTTTCTAACCCTATCAGATGTATTATTTATGTGTTTTTTTCAGGTGAGGTTTTGGTCAATTATTACTCCTAAATATTTAATATCGGTCACCATTTCAATTTTGTCACAGGAGCAGTTATTTTGGTTCGGGTTTTGACAAGTGTGTACTTTGATAGAAAAATCAGGATGGGGTAAAGTATTTTTGCGTATCGTGAAAGGTATAAATTTGGTTTTATTGACATTAAGAGTTAGCAGGTTCTTCCTCAGCCAGTTGCAGACGTGACTTACTCCGGACTCAGTTGTAACTTTTAAGCTTTCCCAGGATTTATCTTGAAAAATAAGGGCAGTGTCATCGGCGTATGTGTATATATTGCAGTTTTTTAGATTGTAATTGCAGAGATCGTTTACATATATGAGAAATAAAGTGGGGCCGAGGACACTACCCTGCGGAACCCCGAACGATACTATTTTTGAGTCACTTACGCATTCACCGAGCTTAACCTGTTGCCGACGTTCTGATAAATAGTCAGCAAAGAGCGCGTGAGGTAAACCTCTGACACCAATGGCATAAAGCTTATCCATGAGAATAGGCATAGACACGGTGTCAAAGGCCTTTGCCAGGTCGAGAAAGACCCCTACACATTTATTGCCCCTGTCTAGGTTCGTGCTTATATCTTCGGTCAAAGCTATAATAGCATCTTCTGTGGAGATTCCGTTTTGAAAGCCATATTGGTTTTTAGAAAGTATGTTGTTCTTTATGAGAAAACATTTGAGCCGGTTATTAACTAATTTTTCCAGTATCTTAGATAGCACGGGGAGCACTGAGATGGGCCGGTAATTATTTAAGTCATCTCTACTCCCGCCCTTATGGATAGGGGTGACAATAGCTCTTTTGAATATGGATGGGAACTTTCCATTTTCGAAGCAGAGGTTGCATATATGGCATATAATAGGGATTAGCAAGTGTCTGGCAGCTTTAATGAACTTCGTTGAAATGTTATCGCAGCCAGGTGCTGAGTCATTAGAAAGATTATTTATAATGGTCTCCACTTCCAGGCAATCAACTTTATGGAGCACGAACGAGTCAACAGGAGATGCATTTATGGGGTTAGCATTTGTTGGGGGTGGGATGGGGGAAGAAGTAATAATTGCATCTGCAAGGTTCTTGCCAATGTTAGAAAAGTGTTGGTTTACAAGATTAGCTGATTCTAATATGGATGATGAGATCGTTTTAAGTTTATCATTTGCACTACAATTTTTCTTTTTGTTTATACTGCATATTGACCGTATTGAATTCCAGAGTGACTTGGGGTTATTCTTCGCGTTACTTAGTGTAGTTGAATCAAAGATGTTGTGGAGTTTTTTAACCAGCTTATTGCAGTAATTTCTGTAGCGTGTATAAGTTATTCTTAGAATCTGGTCATCTGGATGTTTTCTTACTTTGCGGTGTAAATTATCTCGGTTTCGAATGCATCGCAATATACCGGGTGTTATCCAAGGTTGGATGCAACGTTTCCTTACAGGGACCTTAGTGACAGTCTGATTGTTTTTAATTGCTGTCGCAATATTTATCACTAGCTGTTCCGCTGCTTCGGAAGGATCCGTTGTTTTTAATATAGTTGGTAGGTTGGGTTCTATCTCAGATAACGCTTTTTTATAGTTTAATGAGATCTTTGTTTTATGTATGATCTGACGTATAACTTTGGAGAAAAGGTTCAGTAGCACTGTAGAGTGATCAGTAGGAGAGTTGCTTAAGATTAATGATTTAGCTGGCTGTGATGTTTTAATCATTACATGATCATAACACATCTTCTGTCGCGTAGGAAATTTGTGAGCCGGAAGAAGACCATGAAAAGCTAGTGTAGTTAAATAATTATGGCTGTTTCTATCTACGTTGTCTTGTTTGATATCAATGTTAATGTCACCGGTAACAATGATATTATGATAGCCACTGTAGTTGTTTAAAAGAGATGACAGAGATTGGACAAAGTCATCTGTATTTTTTATCGAAGGCGTACGATAGATACCAACCAAAACCGTGTCAGCAAGAGTTAGTACTAGACAGGAAGCATTTTTGATACATTGTTCACTAACTTTACAATTTAGAGATTTTTTTACATAAAATATGACTCCGTCACATTTATTTATTGTGTTTTTAGTATAAAATGAAATATAGTTTTCATTTAGGGTAGGAATTGGTTTGTTTTTATTTAAATGGCATTCTGTCATAACCAGGATGTCACACTCTACGTTCAGTTCAGTTAGTGTAACTTGAAATTGGTCAAAATTTTCGTAGATACTACGTATGTTTTGTGTTATGATATTAAGGTGGTCCGTTGATTGTATGTTATATTGGACATCCTCCGGCCTGCAACTTATAACCTGGGCTACTTGTATTTCATCTAGTTCTTTAGTTGTCTGTAGAATACTATCCATTAATCAATTTAAGTAGTTCGTGGGAAATCATACACTTGTGTTTAAATGTATCAATTTGAAACGAGCAGAAGTCAAAAACAACGTTGTTGCAACAAAATATTAACATATTTAGGTTTTTATAATATTTAGTATTTTTAGATTTGTTTGTTATATGGAAACAGGATGAGTGTGTGTTTGTGATATGTATTACTATTAATGAGAGATTTGTGTGTGAGTGAGTTGTTTGTTTGTGTTGACGGTATAGTGGATTTGTGTGAGTAATTGAGTGCGTTAATGTAGGTATGTAGAGTGTAAACAAGTTAGGAGCAGTATCAGTACAATATATTACAAAGCCTAGACCTAGTCATTTATCGCTTTCGTACATGCGTTGGATCTGCGACTCATTGATAATCTTGACAATTGGGGAGTTCTCGTCTTTTCTTATAAAGACGTTGCCAAGGTTAGTCCAGCAGAACTTCAGGTTTTGAGCTTTGGATAATTCTCTTGCTAAATAGAAAAGTCTATTTCCTTTTTGTGTTAAATGATCTGAGAGGAAGATGGGCGTAGAGTCACACTTCATCCCCAAATTAAGTGTACTTAGTCTGTTATTTTTATTCTGCGAGTTGTAGCTCTTTGCACCTTTAATCAAGTTAGTTTTTTGTATGTACGAGGATAGTTCCATTACGATAGGGGCTTTATCTCCTTTAGCGGATGTCCTGTAGATATCTTTTATGTCATTCGAACTCAATTCGATCTTCAGCGACTTTGAGAGGTTGGTTGCCATATCAATAAGTGCAGATTTAGTTTCAGTGGACAATTTCGGAACGTTTTTTAGTTCTAAAGAGCATTTACGTTGTGATTTTTGAAGTTCCTCTACTTTGTTTTCAAGGATGCAAATGTATTCTTTGTCCTTTTTATTTTCTCGTTCCATATCCTCCATTTTCTTCTTCATATCTTCGTATTGCTCAGCCAGGAAGGAGAGTGAGCTTTCTATAGTTTTCAAAGACGATGTTATTTGAGCTCCTTCGGTAGACTGTTTGAGCATGAATGTTGACAACATATCCTTGATTTCAGTCTTGAAGTCCGATAGCTCAGTGGTAATATCTTCGGAGCGTTTTCGCTTTATGTTTCGTGCATTAAATCTGACTGGAGTAGTTTCAATTGCAATTTGTGATAAATTCGATTCCGAGTTACATTTCTCAGGAGTTCGAAGCATTTTAAGGGCCCGTACAGGGTGACGTGCCCCGCCAAATTTGGGTTTTCAATGCTCTTCACACAGCACACGCAGTGACACGCACACATGTAAGTTTGCACAGTGGGTCATAAACTTTTACTCGCCAACTTTATTGACAATTATTTTCAAGTAGTGATTTGAGGGTAAGTATAATTTTTAATTACACTGGTAAGCACCAGGAAAGAGTAGAAATTAATAGGGGTGCCACTTTTCTCCATACTCGGAACCCGATTAGCTTTCTAAACAAATGTAGTATTTACTTACTTGTAGAAAGGTAACTACAGGTATTAAAGTGTAGATACTAAGGGTATACTAAGCCGAAAGGGGATGACTCAACTCAAGGGGTCATTCTGAACAACTTTTGTTCTACGAGTTTTGCAAATTCGCGAAAAAAAATATTCGTTTTCCATGGTAAAAAGTCACGTGTCATCAAAGTTTCTATGAAAAAGGTTTTTTTTTGTTAATTTTTAAAACTCGTAGAACAAAAGTCCAGAATGACCCCCTGTCTCACTTGTTTTTACCAGACTGCCGAAGGAGGAGGGTAATATTTTTCGATTGTATGTTTGTAAGTATATTTTTTGGTAGCAGAATAATATTTTTTCTTATTTTTAGGGTTTCGTACCTCAAAAGGAAAAAAAGCAATCGTTATAAGATCTCTTTGTTGTCCGTCTGTCTGACTGACTGTCTGTCACCGCCCTTTTTCTCAGAAACGGGTAAAGATATCAAGCTGATATTTCGCATAGATATGGGGAGTACCCCAAAAAAATATTGGGGTACTCCCTCTCCCATACAAGTAAATTGGGGCTGATATTTTTTCCGGTTATTTTGATGGTGTAGGTAGGGTATCGTTGAATTGGTCTTTTAATATAATAGGTATAAAAAAAGGTTAAAATATAATTATTTCGCTTTTACCCTTAAATTTGGGGACCACACCATAGACAAATCCTAATTAAAAAATGATTTCAATAGATGGCGTGTTTTTATGTTGGGTAACTCAGAATAAGAAGTGATGATATCTCAGAATAATAATGGTTAATGGTGCTATTCCGCTGAGCACCGAAACCGGTGGGACACAAGTGAAAAGTGGCGGTTCCCGTCATCTCGCATAATCTTTATTCACCAAAACTCATTTCGCATAACTCGTATGGTCTAAACTTTTTTCGCCGAACCATCACTTTGCCAAGAATTATGTGGCATAAGGCTCGTTTCGTCTAAAACTCTTTAGGCACAATCTTTAAACACCTAAGTTTCCTTTGCTCAAATGTATGTTCGTCTATACCTATGTATAATCTTGTTTCTCCTAATGTTATCTTAATAAATAATATATAAAGTATGTAGTAAATGTACAAATTGTGGTATTTTTTCTCATACATCCCGAAAATCACGATATTGAATGATTAAAAAATCGAAAGTTAACGAGCAATACAACATACATTTATAATACACATACAATAATTATTACAAACCCCATGAGATCGAAACCTAAAGATAGGTGCGACGACGAGCAAAGCGAGGAGTAGCGTGTTAGGTGCACATGTTCATCAAAACCAAAGCGGAGTGCAGCGAAGCGGAGCGGAGCGTTTTCCAAACAGCGGAAACAATACAAGCCACAAGTTTGCGCTATAGACAGACGCGCCGTCAAAGTTAAAGCCAAACAAATATCATTACTTTGTATAAACCTATTATTAGGCTATTCAAGATTTGGCCATACCATTATTAGGCTAAACAAGATAATGCGAAATAACTTTTTACTAATCGAGATTTATGCCATACGATTTTCGGCGAAACGAGACTTTGACCAAACGTTACTATGCAATACGAGATTAGGCAAATAAATCTTGGGTCAAAAAAGGTAGAACCGAAAAGTGGTCATGAAAATGCACTAGGGTAGACCCTGCTCCTAGAACAGGGCATGATTTTGTGATTTGTGTGCGAGGATGGAAACTTTGAATATTTTCTTGATTTTTTTATTATTGATGCAATAACATATAGTATTTTTTCTGAGTTACCAACCGAAGTCACCCCGTGACAGGGTGACTAGATATGTACTTCTGCAAATTACGCCATCTATCGTTGGTTTTTTTAGTAACTACTGTCTTTAGAAGAAATGCCGTCATTATCAATTTTACGTTACGAGTGAATTTAGTAAACCCAGTAAACCTAACTAATCCAGAGGAAACCTAAAATATCTTTCTGTCTCTCTGAAAAACATACTTAATAGCCCAAACTCGATGCTTTTAGCTATTAACATCTTTGAAATAAAATTCAGTCACCACCTTGTTACTGCCCTCATCAGATCCTCACGAGACCATTCCTCAACCAGTACCATGAGACTGTGTTTTTGATGAATCCTAACCTAATGTTCCTACGTATTGTCATCACTTAGATCAATTCGCTATATTCCTGCTCCTCATCGGACCTTTACGAGACTGTAATGTCACGCGAGAACATTGCCCACTATCTAATTTAATTTAATGTATTGAATATAGTGTAAGAATTATGCTTCCTCAATTTCAAATCAAATTATGTTGGTGTCATAAAAGTTGAAAAAGTGCAATGACAACCAATGTGCAGTGATTTTGTATCTGTACACGAAAAGATCGCGAGCTGTCAGTGCTGCCTAAACCGACGTGACCCTTCTTTGGAGGCCAGCGGCCGACTGAGTCAAACGTCGCTTGTGTTTATGATTTTATAACACAGAAAGCCGCCATAGATATTTGTATGAAGATTTGAGGGAAAAAAATTTCCCAAGTTTGTTATTAATTTACACAAAATAAGTGTGTGTTTATTTAAAAACAAGGTATTTAGCGCCTAGTCCAAGCATTTATCTTTATAATTTGATAAGAATCATATGAAAATTCTTTATAATTACGACACAGTTGTTACAATACGGGAGTGTGATTTACTGGTTTTTCGAAATTAATTTACAGTTATCCATAAGCATTTACTTAAATTCGAATGATTCAGCACCTAGCTAGACTCTTCGGCTACCTGTGTGATTTTTTTCAAGGCTGTAGAGCATCATTTACTATATAATTCTATGACAATGCCAACCCTCGATTCCCTATTGCAGACCCTTAATGCAGTCGATGGTAACAGGTCAGTGTAGAATACAATTCTTAATTTCGTTGCGGGGCGGCAGGTAACAGTGGTGTAGCGGGCAAGGCGCCGGCTCAGATCGGTGGGCCGCGGGTTCGATCCCAGTCTAACGCTTCCAAGCTTTTTTAATTTATTTTCGATGTATATGCTGTTGTTAGATGTAGATGTACTCACTGGGCGTCCCAGGCAGGTAAGATCGAGCGAGAAGTCCGACACCAACCAATATGGCCGCGGCAGCTTACGGCAGTCTCCACAAGAAGAAACGAGAGGCACCGATGTTGCAGAAAAAGCACCAAAAACTTTGAATATTATATTAATTAAAACAATATAAATTGAGAGCGTTAACAAAAAACACGTCCGTTCGATCCGAGTGTGGGGCGGAAGAGCAAAATAAATCGCGGCGAATAGCTTAGGGGTTCCAAGACGGATGAACCGATTTTGATGCGCGTTACAGCGTTAGAAAGCTGGGTTTATTGCGATTCTTCCGCTCTATTTATAATCAAAATCGGGACAGCCGTTCAAAAGTTATGGTCCCATTTTTGAAATCCCAATTTTGTCTCGGGTAATGGGGCCCTTTTATACCATAAGTAACAGTATGTAACTCACAGCTAGTCTATTGCCTGTAGTAGCGAGTGCCTTGGCGTCCTGCCCCGCGCGCTCCGCCTCGCGCGCCAGCCGCGCCAGCTCCTCGGCCAGGAGAGACACTCGAGACTAATAGCTTTGTACTCCAAAAACGGATGAACCGATATTAATAAAACAGCTTTTCAAGTCTACAAACAGGATCTAAACCGGATTGCCCTTTTTTGATCTACGTCAAATATAAACTAGCGAAAAATGGCGTCGTAGCTAAAAAACGGATGTGCTGATTTTGATTTCCGTTCAAGCTTAAGGAAGCTGAATTAATTTCAATTATATTGACATAATTATCATCAAAATCGCTTCATCCATTCAAAAGGTACTATCTCATTTTTAAAACCACTTACAGCTAGTCTATTGCCGGTAGTAGCCAGTGCCTTGGCGTCCTGCCCCGCGCGCTCCGCCTCGCGCGCCAGCCGCGCCAGCTCCTCGGCCAGGCGGCGCTCGGAGGCGCCCAGCCGGCACAGAGCCAGCTCTGACTCTGATACTGGGGCGGGTTTTGAGCTGGGGGAGTCCGCTGGAATGCAATAAATACATATGTTAATGTTAGTTTGTTGGCTACACACAATTAAACTAAGGATAGTGAACATACAATCTGATAAAGACAGAATGTCGAAGGCAGATGAATAAAAAATAAAAACTTTTCTACCACTAACCCATGTAACATGTGCATTGTGCTTGCATTGCAATAAATAATAGTGAAAATAATAAAAGTGCAGTTTACTTGATCTAGCAACTTATAAATACAGTCCACTAAAAAGATCCCAACAATTTTGTATAAAATCGAAATTTTTCCTATGGGTTTTCCGAGATATTTTATGCGATACACATTAGTAATCTAACACTGCTAGACATATAATATCCAGCTTATACCTATGTATTGCTCAAAGAGCACAATATAATAACACTTCCAAAGAGAATGAACTCTTGCCTTCTTCATTAAGAATTATATTTTTTTATAACAAATAAAATCTTCCTATCTTACCAAGTTTAACAACATCGTCCTTCTTCACCGCCAGCCCCTGGCTGACGAGGTACCCGAGTAGCAGCTCGAAGGTCTCCCTGCGCGCCGGCGGCCAGCCCGCGCCCCGCATCAGCTCCTCGATGGACCCGATGCGTTCAGCGTCCGGAGGGAAGTTGTGGAGGAGGTCTGTTGCTTGCTCCTGTGGATGGTTTTTGATCATTTTAATGAAATTTAGTATGGAGTTAGCTGTCACCCTGGATTAACACATAGCCTATTTTTATCCTGAAATTCCCATGGGAGAACTTTTTAAGGTGAAGTGAAGCTCGTGGGAACAGCTACTTGTGTATAAATGGTTTCCCACAGCAATTTGTTATTCCTATGATTCTTTGTTGGTGTGCAAATAAAGAGTATTCTATCCATCTATCTATCTCTTAGCAGGGATAATGCAGCTTTGCAATGGGGAATTAGTGAAGTTTACAGTGCTACTCAAGAGTTTATTCCATTTCTCATGTCTCCATAACAACAAAACCTTTCATAAATAGGTACTTATCAGAAAATATTATGTAACAAATTTCAATTACACTACCATTATCAACCAACAACTGAAATTATAGCTATGCTTATGCCGTTTGATAAGCAAGATAATTCTGTACATGACTGTTTTTATTCAACTTGTATCAAAGTATAGGTCTTTTAGATAATTGATATCATTGTGTATTATTGCCATTTATTAGCCAATGGAAATAATGGCAATGTGGGACTCACAAGCATACAATAAATGTTGATATGATAGCTACAGTTAACTGAGTATAAAAATGATAAAAATTCGAATGAATTTCCTAAAAATTCAACTAGGCCAGTAAATTTTTCCTAAAATATTGCTAGCCATCACCATTGGAGCTGTTATATATCACATGCAAAAAGTATCCAAAAGACATAAATTCATATTCTTATTCTTAAAAGATATACACAAGATATACAACAACGTACCTGAACAGCACTTTCCAACACAAATCGTTGTGTAGAATCAATACTAGCTTTTGGCAGTCCATCACTATCAACAGTTGCCTTGCCGGGCATCAGGAATGATACCGCTGTGAACGCCAGAGCTGCTGGCTTGAAGGCAATGCGGGCACCCCAACGCACCCAGCCCTCGGGCCCGTTGTGGAGGATCTGCTGATATTTGGAGATGGGAGACACCTCGCCATTTCTGAAAGTTTCACAGGGGTATTTTTAAAGGTTGGAAGAGATGGCTTTTAGCAATGAGGCTGCCAAGGTGAAATACTACTATACTTTTTATAAAATTGTTATTTTGTGTTCTGTGAAATCATTGAAGTAGTATTCTATTCTATTAATTTTTTTGGAGTTGAAGCCAGTGAGAAAACAATATACTAACCTAGCATGAAATATTGTGAGGTGCATACTAAATATCAAATCAGTGAATTCAAAAAGGAAGCTGATTGGGATTGTGTTGTATAGGCCTTTTGCCACTGAAGTATGAATAAATACGAAATTGGTTAGTTCCAGTAATACCAAAGCATACTTTGGGATGAAATATTGAGTATTTGGCTGATATTACAATTGTTCAAGATTACTTATCTATGCAAAGCAATATCTTATCCACAGATGCTAACATGCTACATAAAGGTACAACTCAATCTCAGCACAATAGTAATTTGCACAACATTTACACATAAATGCAAGTTTCGAGAAGTTTAAATCAATACAGACCCAAACAAAGGATGAACTTTAAAAATAAAATATCTTGTTTATTTTTAGCATGTCATATCCTGGTAGATGGCAAAGGTCACACATAATTACATACAACAACAAAAAGATATCTGCAAAAAAGATAAACAATGGTAACGAAGCTTGCGAATATGAGTTTTTACGGTGAAAATAGCACGTGTGACTTACTGGAAGCATTCATCGATAACTATTTCAAGGCAGGCGGGAGTTCGACCCTTGCGATGAAAGGCAACCCTTGCGTCGGCTGCCGAGACTATCGGATCGCTCTTATGCCGGCACCACTGCCGCAGCATATCAGACCAGAACTTCATCTTCATCTCCCAAGACTCAGGGTTGGCAGACTTTAGTCGGAAAGGCGCAAAAAGTGCATTCATACGGACATCGTCCGACCAACACGATGGAAGTTTGTCTTCCGGTATTCGATTGTCGCCCAGCCCCATTGTGGGATTTGGGGTTTTAATGGTTCAGCCAAATAACACTGACGTGGTTTTCACAATGGTTTCACGGTGAATTTGGTCTAAATTCTAAAAAGCACACAAAATCAAAGCACGATTTGACGATTGAACAAAAAAAGTTACACCGTCTGTCTTGACTTGACTTTTGACAGTGGCCCGTTCATTCATTGATGCTATTTATGTTATTGTTCTCAGTGCAGTCTTCAGAAAACACAAAATATAGACTGTGCGCGAATCGAATACAGCCACCCTCAGCCACCGGTCCGCTCCATTCAATCTGTCAATGTCATGAAGTGTCAATTTAAAGCTGTCAAAGTGTCAACGTTGGTATCTCAAAACGGTTTCGTTGTATTTCATTGGAAACACAGTTATTTTCATCTTTTCAGGCCTTTTAACGCATGAAATTGTAATTTAGTGTAAACACAAAAATATTGCTCTTAATATTTGGTAAGTTTTATCTCAGAGACACGTTTTCAGCATTATTTATCTTGTGTTTTCTTCAATGAGTGGGTCGTGGTTTACTTTCCATAATTAAGAACTGTTATTCCTAGTAGAACTGGACTTTGGTATGTTTATTTTGTTGTTGAGGCTGTGTCACGCCAATTAACTCAATGCCGACACTCAGTGATGTCTTTAAGACCAATTTTGTGTTTATCGTTTAGGTTAGTTATTGGCTTGCATAAGTCTCTGTATTTTTTCACAAGCATTTTATTTTTTAACTGAACACATTTATTAAGTGACATGATAGTTGAAATATATATAACAGTATTTATGAGGTGTACGTTTTTGTAACTTTTATTATTATGTTGCAGATAAAAGTATGGTTAGATGACCACAGAAGCAATAAGACAAAATTCTAATTTATGATGTTTCCGTCCTTGTCCTGATGTCTACAGTCTTCATCACAGCTGTTTCCTCACATCAGGAATGATATTAGGTGAGTTTTAACAAAGCACCTGTGTTATATTGAGTAGATTTAATCTATAAAACATCATCTGAGCAAACTTGGTTTTTCCACAGTGCCTATAATAATAATAACCAGTATGCATGTCACATTGAGTGTTTTGGTATTTTATAAACTATGAATCAAGTAGGATTGGTCAATAAAGGTTAGCAAATAAAATAAAAATATGTAAGAAATAACCTATTGATATTAGAGTTAAAAAAGTGTATTTAAAAGGCCCTTAATTTATTGATCTACCTATGGTTTGCTTCAGTGTTGCAATTCAATCAGACCATGCATTTAATGTGGTTTTTATGGGAGTTGTAACAATGCAAGTGTCACAGTTTGTGATGCGTGAATGCAATGCAGTGTGTAAAGAGCCTGTGGCACCTGGTCGTGTAGCATGGTGCGCTGTTAAGACGTGACAAAAGTTCTCTGTCGCACTCACTCTTGAGGCAGCGCGATGTGAGTGAGCGCAATGCAAAACTCTTATCACGTCTTAAATGCGCCCCGTACTAGCCCTTCTGTTCTTATGATAAGCTGATAATGCTGATGAGAAAGGACTCGGTCCAATCTTAGATTAACAATATGCAGACAAAATGGTGTATTACATACAAAAACAAAGCAAAACACTGTCCACATTTTGGTTACTTGCAAAACGTTTTCTTAAGTTCAACCTAATGACTACCATTGTGCCAGTTCATAAAGTCACAAATCTTCTGACCCAAACTAATTCAAAATAAAAGCTCAGTGGTGAAGTGGGGTGTTGTTTGTTTGTATATTGTTAATCTAAGGGAACAATAAAGAAATAGCAGCCTAACAGCCCTACATTCTACATCCACAAGGACCTAAAAAGTTCCTTCCTTTAGTATCTCTCATTATTGGTCCCACACAATCTCTCTCTCTCTCTCTCTCTCTCTCACTCCATTATCTCTTTTGCAGGACTCCTACATACAAAATTATTACGTATTCCATGTGCTTATGCCCCAATATTGTCTATGCTGAATCTTGTAAGAACTTTTCCATTTTTGTTCATCATATTTTTACCAACACCCATAAAGAGTTCAACAACTATAATTTGCTATAACGATAATGGACTAATTTAGATTGTGTTTGGAAGTAATTGTAGTTCCCAATAATATATTATGTAGAACTAGATATATATGCTTTTATAAATAACTAGCTGTTCCCGCAATCTTCGCTTCGCCTTAAAAAGTTTTCCCGTGGGAATTCCGGGATAAAAAGTAGCCTATGTTCTTTCCCAGGGTCTAGACCGTATGTATACCAAATTTCATTAAAATCCGTTCAGTAGTTTTGGCGTGAAAGAGTAACAGACAGACAGGCAGACACAGTTACTTTCGCATTTATAGAAAAGTAGATATTGTAGATCCTATAAGTAAAGATACTTGGCGAGTTTAAGGGTCTGTTTCACAATGTCTGGTTAGTGGCTCCCTGACGGATAAAATACATGCTGTCACTCTCTGTTATTATTTTTTAGACAGTGACAGCATGTATTTTATCCGACAGGTAGCGACTAACCAGACATTGTGAAACAGGGGCTTAGAATATTAATTATATGCTACAAACAAGCTCTATTCATGAACTATTCGTCATGCTGACTGTCACTCTTCATTAGATCAAGATATGAAAGTGTTTGTTTAGAGGTATACTTATCTCATTTGTTGACTGTACTACGTAAATACGTAATCCAGTACGTCTAGTACAGGCTTGATAGTTTGTCGAAAACTATAAAGTTTCCATTTTCTCGCATACAAAGTGGTATCATGAAACTTTTGACAGATAATGTATGCAGGTGACAGAAGCATACCAAAACTTTTTTCTTTTACATAAATTGCAAAACTTGTACTAGGGCCCCAGCCCGCGCGGCTATTATCTTATCGTAATCGTTATCAGATTGGCCGCTTTGATCAAAAGTGAGCTGAGAGCTACAATTTATTATTGCACTTTAACCAATGAAATAGTTTTCTTTGGACCATCAATCAAAAAAGTAAATAAACGATAGGTATTTAAAAAAACTCCATAATTATAGTTATATTTTATAGTGCTTTTTCTAAATTCGTAGAAAAAAAATCCTGAGACAAAAGTGTATAACAGGCGGTTGCAAAACGTGTAGAGGTACTTAGGTATTTTAAAAGCCGAAAGAGGTTTTATTTTTCTCAAATTTCTGGAAGGTTGTTCAGGGTGACCACCTGACTCACTCCCTTTTGGCTTACTATAACGTTCTTAAAACACCCTGTATATGTTTTCAGAAGACCACCCTATCTGTGATTCCGATACATAATGGCCGCTCGGGCCATCTCTTAAAGAGAGTTGAAGCCAAACCGGTTTTTTTACTGTCGACCTACAAAGGTCTCACGCCATACTAACAGTAGAGGTGGGACTAAATGTAAATATTCGTATCGGATATTCGGACGTCGTTGATGACATAAATTTTTCCATCACTATAATGCACTATAATGAAACCTCTATGGCACAGCTAGGTAGTTTATCTAGAAATTTAATTTTGCGCTTAAAACTGCTTTGCTTAAAATTGTGGCTGAAATGTAAATTAAATAAAAATCACGGTAAAAGAAAACTATAAGAACGTACTTTAGGGTCTAGACTAGACAGACGGACTGCATTTCAACTGAATCGGATTTCGCGTTTGGTTTGCAGTTCTTTTGCAGTCGTGTCAACTGCATTCAAACTGCACCTGAATTGCAATTTACAGTTGGAATGCCTTTCCGTCTGTCTAGACCCTAACATTCGAATAATTTCGAAATCGATTCGGATATCCGAAACAAAATAATCACATCATTAATTTCTAGTGGTTTGTGAAGGCAAACTCAAATAAAAACCCTGCAGTTGAAATTTAGCTCTTACGACGCACTTATTTAGCACGTTACAAAGTCCAAACAAGCTGAATAAGTCCACCACTGTACATAGAAGCATGATGATGAACTGACAGCCTCACCATTGACTGTGACCTCTTTGCAAACTAAACAGTCTAAGTACCCAGTGATTTATTGAAATTTATCGTGATTATTCACTGGCAACTGACGACCGAATGGCGTAGTGGTTAGTGACCCTGACTACTGAGCCGAAGGTCCCGGGTTCGATTCCCGGCTGGGCCAGGTATTTGTTTAAACACAGATATTTGTTCTCGGGTCTTGGATGTGCCCGTAAAATGGCAATAGGTTCGCCCCCTACTACATTGGGACTAAACATAACACTGGCGAAAAATGGGTGCAGCAATGCACCTCTGCCTACCCCGCAAGGGAGTACATTAGTACAAGGCGTGAGTGTGTGTGTGTTTTTTCTGTTATTCACTGGCACTGACAATAACTATTATAAGATCAGTTATTATTTACTTTTACACAAAACAGACGAACAAAACTTTAACTAACAAACATTTACCAGTGGTGCTCTTATCGCTGAAAGCAATTTCTTCCAGACAACCACTTGGGGAAATCCGGAATAGTAATTTTTGTTATTTATCTTCGTAATGTCTAAACCCCGTTGTTTTCCTAGGCTTGGACTGTTTCCCACCACGCGGGTTGGTTGGTTCACATAATATCTAGTTTTGGTGTCAGGATCTCCGCAATAATAAATTTTGGAGCGAACCTAATGACGAAACGCTTACCGCCTTGAATTTTTATATTCGCATTAGGAAACGAGCATAATAATATTACTATTACGGCCATATCGCCAAAATCTGGTTTTTTTGCATTACGTAAAACAAACATCATAGTGATGTTTTAAAATTGTGTCCGCAAGTCTAAAGTCCGATGCGATAACAGTAATGTGGGACGCCCTCCTGCCCGCTAGAACTTAGATAGCGCGTAATGGCCAGATGAGGAAGGCCAAGGATTAGAGCAGAATTTCGTAAAGTTTTTTTTTAATTATTCATAGTCAAATACCAGAGACGCTAGAAAAAATATTTGTCTTTAAATCTGCCCCGGAAGCCTGGACCCTCGGGTCACGCATTCCGTCATCCTACATTGTGATGTGATAGGTATTAGGGGCCGTCCATTAATCACGTGAGGTCGTTTTTCTCATTTTTTGACCCCCCCCTCCCCCCTGGTGATATTTGGTGAGGTTTGGGACCAACCCCCCCTCCCCCCCCCCCTGGATCACGTGTATTTTTTTGGAAGTCTACGTAAAGGCAATTTTTGACTAGAAAAAATATAGGTCATAGTACAAATCGTTAAAATTTTTGCGCCGTCCAAAATATCGGTTCAGAAATCCCTAATTTTTGACAAAAAATTAATACACGTGATGTCTAACGAGAACCCCCCCTCCCTCCTCGTGATGTTTCGTGAGGTTTTCAGTACCCCCTCCCCCCCCCCCTTTGAGCCTCACGTGATTAATGGACGGTCCCTTATGTACATTTCACAAAGTGGTGTTGCAGAAGGATACGCCCGTCAGAACGTTTTTCCAAAAGAAAATGACACCCGCGAGTTGGCCCTAATTCATACAAATTATGACAGATTTATTCAAGGCCAACGAAAGTCAATGGGACCCCAAAATTGCGATCATAATTTTTAATTTCGGAGAACTGCATCATTTTTTTTTACTTTTTGTTCAGAATGACGTTTAGTGAACGATATTTTTACGTTATCAAAAATCGTAATGACGTCAATCGATACACACCCGTTTGTTCGTAAAAGGCGACGGTGTATAATTTCCATATTGTTTCATATTCATTCGCTTTTAAACCTATTTTTAAGGATCTCCCGATACATATCTAATACTTGTGTCGTTTGTGACGCCCAAAAATTGTATGAATATGTATAATTTCACTTGTGCTACCTATCTGTACCGACGCAGGCAGGGACGTAGGACATAGGTACTTATTTGATTCCATTATCTAGATACCTACATCTGACAGCCGGGTTGATACCCGACAACTCTTTCAGCGCTAGCTTGCTTGTGTCGGGGTCACCAGCCAGCGTGGTGAGCTAGACCTAATACCCATCCTTTATTGGAAGGAGATCCGAGCTCCAGCAGTGGGGACGTAATGGGTTGTTAAGATGATGATGTATCTATCTAACCAGGACCAGGTTTTGAATGCCTTCAAGGTCACCCGTGAAGGACAAATATCAGCGTAATATTCGATCCAATCTCCTAGGTTCTCTCAACGAAAATTCAGCCAGAGCTGAGAGCGGTGGTAAATCTTCTCACGCCAGAGATGCGGGCTCGAATCCCGGCGTTGACATGTACCAATAAGTGCTTTGTATTTAAGTACAATATATACCATCGCTCTTGCGGTGAAGGAACAAATCGTGAGGAAACCTGCCCATCTAGAATCTAGATGTGTACCATAAGTGCATTGTACTCAATCAAAAACGGCGATTTCAAGGTCACCTGTGAAGGACAAACATCAGCGTATATAAACTCTGATCCAAGCGAACAAGATCACGTGAAGAGAGCCCGCCGTTGACCCCCGTATCTGGTGACCTGTCATCATCACATGCTGTCTGAGGTCACGTCTCTTGACTTTTACTGCTGGTCATTTGCTGGTGTAGAGGGTGAAGTTTAGTCAGTGAACTGTGCGAAGCAAAGCTCTTTTTGAATTATTTTAAGACGTTTTCGTGAGTCCGTTGCTATAAAAAATACTTTTCAAGTTCATGCTCCCATAACTTATAACAAGTTTATTTAGGTAATGAATAAGACTAACTTACGTTTTGAATAAACGTGCGTACAGAATTGAGAACCTCCTCCTTTTTCGAAGTCGGTTAAAAATATCTAAAATTTCGACATAGTACACACACGCACTAACGCCTTGTACTAATGTACTCCCTTGCGGGGTAGGCAGAGGTGCATTGCTGCACCCACTTTTCGCCAGAGTGTTATGTTAGTCCCAATGTAATAGGGGGCGGGCCTATTGCCATTTTACGGGCACATCCAAGACCCGAGAAAAATATCTGTGTTTAAACAAATATCTGCCCCAGCCGGGAATCGAACCCGGGACCATCGGCTCAGTAGTCAGGGTCACTAACCACTACGCCATTCGGTCGTCATAGTATAAATAAAAAAATAAGAACTTATTACAATTACATCATTAGTATGAGCAGCAGTGTTTTTGTTAATTTCTGCGTGGTCCCATTATAGAAGTTGCTGAGGGCAGTCGGTACATTGACCTGCCAAGCGAACGTCACTTATAAAACTGCACCCTGTATTAGTAAAAGTATACTTATATTGTTTACAGTTGATTGATTTATTAGTTATAAAGTTGATCACGTGTGTGCAAACGGCTTCCACCGGATAGAACCAGGCTCTAGTATGAACCCTGAGACCCCTAGGTGATGTCTTACCTTTACAGCCAGTTTCTGAAACGATGTATTGAGTTAATCTGTGGTTTTAAAACCTATGCTCTGAATATCTTCCGAAACATAAAGTTGATTTCTCAAATTGTAACATTTGTTTATTTATGCTTTTATATTGAGCTTTAAATTTAATTTTTACCTTCTACCTTTGTTCAATAAAACAGTATAAAATGTGATCTACGACTAATAATGCTTTTATTGCACAATTTAGAAAATAAATTATGTACATTCAGGTGGACTTAATGTTAAAAGCATTTTATACCAGTCAATCTCACTCTCGCTCGGCCGCTATTCGTTTGTTAATATTCTCCAAATCTTTAAATGCAAATTCTGTACAATTACACAAAATGGATTTCATTGTTGTGTATGCACGTGTAAGTACTATACATTACATTCAGACATATGCGACACCTGTTAAAGTAACTTAATTATACCAATAATTGTTACTTAATTAGTTCACTCAGATCGTTAAGTACTTAAATCCGGTTTTAAGTTAAAAATCAGCGGACATAATGACCAAGATAATGTAACAAATGTTTATTTCCTTCATTAAAACACGATACATGTAGACTTTGACCAGAACTGTTAGTTTTAAGTATTTTAACAGACGAATCGTTTTGTGCAGATACTAAAAGGAATGTTATCAAAAAGTTATTTCATTAATATTTAGTCGTGTAAACTTTTTTTTTTGCACTACCATACAAATTGTTCCCTGTACCTCCTGCAGGTTGACTGGTTTGGTGGTTTGACTGGAAAATGCTCTTAGCATTAAGTCCACCTGATTGTACATAATTACATTTGTATATTGTTCAATAAAAGAATAGAATAAAATAATAATAGTAATTAGAGCACAGTACTATTTCCTATTTAGTGGAGATATTCTGGTTTCATGTACAATGTAAATTCTACATAACATTTGTTTAAGTATAGAATTAGGTTTGAGAATGAAAATGTGACTCAGTTTTCGGTTGAATATATCATAAGTGCTACTTTTCCAACACCATGTATGTAAAGAAGACTGGGCCTAGTAAATGTCCCTGAGGGAGTTCGAAACGAAACACGTAACATAAAAGGCCAAAGCGATTGGTAAATATTATCAATCAGTGAAACAAAAATACTTTATCATGTAAGATATAAGAAGCAGGGGTGCACGAAAGGAGCCTCTCCAAATGACATATTATCACATTTTCGAAAAAAAAACACTGTCGAAGGCCAAAGGGCAAATATTATCGATCAGTGATTTCGAACCTAAATGTTTCCTTCAACATGTAAGATGCAGGCAGATGACCTGTGACCGCGGCAATTAACTTGAAACTAAATCACGCCGTCCAGATATGGAGCCAAATATAGAAACACAGTAATTAATTAAAGCATTTTATGACAACAAAACCATTTTCAGGGCAGAAAACTATACCTTGTTACCTCGAAGGGCAATCTATCGATTTTATGAGACGTGATCAAAGTTTTTAATCGCTAAACTGATTTGGACGGCACAAAACTACGCAGACTATCACTACCTATCAAATATCTTGGCATCTTTTTTCTCGGGGTAGATCGGGGTAGTTGCTTTGTCGTCACGCAAACGCCAAACTCATAACACAATATTTTATCGATCAAGGGTTAAATTGTACCTACTGCACGACACTGCAAATGTTTCGCATACACTCGCTCACGCGGCCCGAAAGATCAGCAGAGGTTATCGCTGCGTGCGCGCAGGTCTGCGTTCGATAATCAATTCAAAGTCACCAACTCGTCACTCGTCGGTCAGCTGTCGCGGCGGACGGACGTCTCTATGTTAACGGACCCGCGCATCCTTATCGAGTTTTCCTGCATATTTATTTATTACAACTTTTTCTTTTGGAAAATCGTCGATTACATCCTCAAGCTGCTTTTGACGAATTTATCGGACTTGTTCGAGATGGATGATGTGGAGTGATAATGTGATTTGAGTGGTTTTGTTTGTGGTCTATTTATTTATTTATTCAACCTGTGATATTAGTGGGTAATTCGTATTTAAGTGTTTAATTTATTATAACTATTATCGAAATGGAAATGAAACAGCAAGCCGGAGTTATAACAATACACCAAGTAAGTTTTTTTGTTTTTAAATTGACAATTAAATATTTGCAATGTAAATTGATGTTCAGTCTGAGGGTCACGGGTTCAGAACCGATATCAAGGGCTCTTATCTATAGTGCTAAAATAAGATATAAATACATACGTATTGGTTTAAATTCTCGGTGGAATAAATAAATTGTAACTAACGAACATGCATGTAACTAAAATGCATCTTCGATATCAAAATAAATGAATTTATTGTTAAATGAAAAAACTCCGGGTCATCATCATCATCACGACCCATTACGTCCCCACTGCTGGGGCACGGGTCTCCTTCCAATGAAGGAAGGGTTTAGGCCTAGTCCAAATTGTATCAATCTAGTAAAAATTGGATCAATCTACTGCCATTAGTATACACAAATACATAATTTACAGTCAGCTGTAAGAAACCATAGAAATTTATTAAGGTAAACCAATAATTGAATTCCCAATTAATGTCAAACGCAGAACATTCAGAAATAATAGAAAGTAAAACGCAACATAATAAAATGGTCCAAAAATAACCTAAGCGTTAGAATTAACGTCCAATTAATTCTCAAATCTGCAGACAAATTTAACCATCAAACCGGTTATCAAGCCTGTAATCGTAGCATTAAGTTTGCGAAAAAAAAACGAATTAGAATAAGTTAGAAACGTTGTTCTCGCAGATCTAAAATACTTACCGACAGGTGTTGAAATCTCAGTGGTGTTGTCATATTATTGAAAACCTGATATAACCTAATCCTCGAATTCTGAAATGGGCGCATGAGACCTTATATTATACCTAATAAGTTAAGGCTTAATTAAAACTTACAAAGTTGCACGTACTTATTTTTATGTTGTTTTATGAGTTTATTATAAATGAAAAATTACTGAATCGATTTAAATAATAATTTCACCATTATAATGCTACATCATTTCTGATATAGGCTACTTTTTTCCAGAATTTATACAGCAGGTAACCCATTAAAAAAAGCTTGTAAATAATAAGAAAGACCGGGCATAGGGTATGTCCTTGTAGAACTCCAGTACAATAAATCAAATGTAATATGCAAATGAATCTTTCATAAACACTTTTACTATTGGGTGTATTCAGTAAAGTCTTCAACTAGTAGGAAAATACTTTCTGTATACTAAAAATACTTGTAAACCGTAAAGCGCGTTATAGGCATGTAAAAGTATCTGGGTATAGAATACAAAAAAAAAACTATTATCTTTAACGAACACCAACCAGAAATTACAGACAAAATGTGTGAACTGATGGACCAATGTCCAACAGACATCCTTATCTCTAACAGCGATGTCTTACTTTGGACTAGATACAACAGTAAAGAAAGAACATTTGACTTAGACCGGCGTACTATCAAATATGAATCACGCATAGTAGATAGTCGTAGGTATAACTGAAATGTCTTGATGATAAAACTATAAAACCGATCATACGATTACTGATTACCAAAAATCTTAATGGACACGAGGTCAAAACCTTGAAATTGTTGAAGAATTAGGCGTTATTAAGTATCAAATCTATAAATAACTGTAAAATAATTACACCCACATGGAGTTTCCTGAATATTCCGATATTATTCGAGTTAAATTATCTGTACCTGTAGGCACAGGGTGCTCGCATTTGAATCGAATGAAAATGTACAGACAGAAAAAATATTACATTGGCCATCCAGTGCAAAGAGTTTTATCCTGAAACTCATCGGTAGAAGAATCGAATAATATTTTATCGATACTTACAAACAATCTCTGTAGGTTAAGTATTTTTTGTGTCACGTATCCTCCGTCAGTGGATCATATTTATAAGTAAACAGCGTTTAAAACCCCCGACATTCAACACTAAAAGTTGCATAACTTGTGAACGGCTAAGCCGATTTTGATAAGATTACTTAGACACAAGTCTAAGATCACTCGGGGTAACATTATAGATAAGTCTTATGACCCAAAAAACCATCGAAAATCGGTACAGTCATATGGGAATCGGTACAGTCATATGGGAGCTACGCTACCACAGACAGACAGACAGACACGTTAAACTTATGGTCTGGGGGTGGGATAAAAAAAATAACTGTTTGCGCTAGGGTGGCCTATGTATATCTTTTGCTAACTGTACATTATTGACGTTGTTATCTACACCAAATATTCGTTGCATGTTAATTATCTAGTTGTATTTTATTAATGAATTCCTCATGTAATTAACACCAGGCTGTTACGTAGGTACGGAGGAGGGCTTCAACCTTTTAAATGTAATTCAAATAATATGCACATAAAATGGCCGTTGAATATTTTCAAATGTGTCAATTGCGTTTACAATTCTATTTATACGTTACTTAAGTAGTGTGTAAGTACGTAATTTGATAAAAACTACGATGGATTTTTTTTTTCCTGTAAAAATATGGAAGTTGGTCAGAATAATCAGTTGTGTTAGCCTTTTTAAAACATGCTGTATAGTTGTTGCTACGTTCAGTTTTCTGTTAAGTCAGTCCGTGAAACCTGTTTTAGCTGAAATCCAGCGCTCTGATTGACTATAGCATTATCTGAGTGCGAATCTATTTCAGCACCGAGATTCTCTTTTTGAAAAAAATATAATAAAAATTGTTATGTGTCCCACTAAGCCTCCGTATAAAATTATCCTCAGTTCACGATCATGTGCTTTGCTTGCTCCTACCTATTCTATTCTATTCTGAACATTTTAATATTTTGTCTAATATTTTTTATTCTAAAATGACTTACATGTTAGCTTGTCCGCCTAAGAGAGACAAGATTATCTATTCTTGGACCAACAGAGCGCCTACCTCAGCTATTGCAACACCCAGGCTTGCTACTCCAGTTTACTCGGGAGTTAGGCTGGCTGAGCTGAAATCAAGGGGATATGTACAAAGGTTCCACTCGAGAGAGCCACGTACAGGAAATTAGCCCCCTCTCAGAATAGAATAGAATAGACTTACCTATTATGAATTGTGTTGTATCTGTGTGACCCGGGACCTTTACGTTTATTTGTAATACAGTAAAGCAGCTAAGAACTTAGAATAATATTATAATACATTTGCAATAACATCCGCATAGGTACTAACAGATAAAAAAAACAATGTACTATTGTTACTTTATACTATTTCGTGTGAAAATCTAGAATTACTGCCAATGCAAAGCTATAAATTGTAGGCGATGTTAATACTTAATAGTTTCCGAAAAAATATTAGTATTATACTAAGACTATTCTATTCTATTATCTGTGGGGGTGTAAGTAGGTACCTGCACCTGGCTCTCTCGTATGGAACCTTTGTGCATATCCCCAAATCAATGATATGAATGTTTTATAAGGCAATATGTAGATTTAGCAGATTGATTATGCTATTTAACAGAAGTCTGTGGAATTAGCCCCCAGTACAATTTTCCCAACAAGGATATTGTATGTGTTATCTATATTATTGTGATAATCATATCTAATCAAAGACCTTAAAATTGCATAAATTATTATTTTTATTGTAGATAAAACTCTGTAGGTAGCATGTATACCGCGTAATCTAAAAAAAAGATATGTACTTAATTGTATTTTGATTTATAATATGACAATAACATAATTTTATAAATAAATGATATTAATCTATTGATTGATAAAACGATGATCGGAATGCTCTCAGAATATACAGAGTATTGCAAAAATGGTATACCTACCTAATTAATAATTAAATTAAAATTTCTGACATAATACCTATAGTATACCTACTTATATAATTTCTGTCAATTATTGTATTGGTGTTATTAATTTGTAATGAATTTTTGTATTATTTTGTAATTATTTTCTGTAAGTAATCAAATCAATATAAATTTCATTGTACAATACTATACCTAATTTAGTTTAGATTTAAGCATTGTATGCATGATTGCATGTTAGTATTTAAATTATTGTAACTGCCTCTGTGGTCTAGTGGTAGAAGCTTCGCTTCACGACCCAGAGGTCCCGGGTTCGATTCCTGGGTGGGACCATCAATTTGTGTTTCTAAATTGTGGTTCTAAGTTTGGTTAGGACATAGAAGGCTGATCACCTGATGTCCGAAACAGTGAAACGATCCATGCTGTCGGATGGGCATGTAAAGCAGTCGGTCCTGCGCCTAGCTCTCTCCAGTCGTGTCGGTCAATCCGTCCCATTGGGCTATGAGAGTGATGGAACAGAGAGTGCTCCTGTGTACTGCGCACACACTTGGGCACTATAATCTACTCCTGCGTAGTTGGCTGATCTCAATTGAGATTGGCCGCCGTAGTCGAAATTCGGCTAGGAGGACATTATTATTATTATTATTATTATTATTGTATTTTATAAGATAACATTTTGAATGCTGTTGCACACCTATAATTGGTGCATGGATAGGATAAGCAACATATACTGTGTCTGAACAACTTTTTATCCAATGTGCTGTTGGTGTGTCTATTTCTGTAAATAAATAAATAAATAAAATAAATAATGCAAATGGGGTGGGTGACTCGATGGGTCATCATTACTATTTTTTTTTGTTTTACGACATTTGGAAATTCGCGAAAAAAAGACGGCTCCTCATAGTAAACCCAATAATATTTTGTATATGCAGTATGGAGAAGCATTTTCTTTTCTTCTAAGATTAAATATACGAATAGTATGGTTTGTCACATACAATAACAAAGCAAAAACTGTGCGCATTTTGCTAGTTCATCCTAATGACAACCATTGTACCAATGAATATGGTCACAAATGGTGGTAGTACATTCGTTACTATTTAATGTGTATAATACCATTAGCTTAAATATAATGTACTATTGTTTGTTAATCTTAAAATAATGACGACCGAATGGCGTAGTGGTTAGTGACCCTGACTACTGAGCCGATGGTCCCGGGTTCGATTCCCGGCTGGGGCAAATATTTGTTCAAACACAGATATTTGTTCTCGGGTCTTGGATGTGCCCGTAAAATGGCAATAGGCCCGCCCCCTATTACATTGGGAGTAACATAACACTCTGGCGAAAAGTGGGTGCAGCAATGCACCTCTGCCTACCCCGCAAGGGAGTACATTAGTACAAGGCGTGAGTGCGTGTTTTTTTTTTTTTTTTCTTAAAATAATAAAATAATATCTAAGCTACAAGCTACTTATGATGCTGACTGTACCTCATGGTTGTCACAGCTTACTACAATATTATTGTTTTCAATTGGCCATTACCTATTCATGGATGCTCTAAGTGGTTCGACCTTGAGGTTGTTATTTATATACTCATTTAACATCATTTTGTGCTTTGCAAGAGAAAGAAAAAGATTAAGAAAACTTAATTTATTGATGATAACCATTAAAAAATGTATTTTTTTTAGGGATGAGAGATTTTTTTTTAGGACAAAGATAACATCTACACATCTACAGTCTGTTTTTTAATCTCAGATACTAAATTGACAGATTCTGAACGGTTCATCGACAGCCGATTGTATTGTACCGCTATTAAGCGACGTATCGCTCTATTGGCAAGACAATCGACTGTTGATGAACCGTTCAGAATCTGTCAATTTAGTGTCAATTTATCCATAGTCGGTTAGAGCATAACCAGGTATTAGTGGTTGACTTTTGACACATCTGTCAAGAATTTCATATTGAGATAAATAAATAATAAATAAATAAATAAATATGTGGCGACATCTCACACACGGCCATCCGACCGACCCCAAGCTAGACAGAACCTGTGTTATGGGTGTCGGACAGCTGACACATATATCTACACAAATACATAGATAGATAGATACTAAATATAAATATCAACACCCAAGACCCGAGTACAAATATCTGTCTTTAAACAAATATCTGCCCCAGCCGGGAATCGAACCCGGGACCTTCGGCATAGCAGTCAGGGCCACTAACCACTACGCCATTCGACCGTCGTATGACGTATAATTGATAACGGTTCATCAACAGTCGATTGTACCGCGATTAAGTGACGTATCGTTCTATTGGCGGGACCATCGACTGTTGATGAACCGTTTAGAATCTGTCAATTTATTATCTGAGATTAAAAGAACAGACCTTAAGCTTATTTGACGTCACACAAATGAAATAAAATCAACATTTACTTTGCTTACGCGCTAAAAACCTGCTTCATTGAAACTTAAAAGGAAGTGTTACGTAATAATGTATTCTTAAAATGCGAAATTCCCAATAAAGTAGGTATTATAATGTGAGGTCAACCAGCAATGTCACCATACGTTTTAAACATGCTAAAATTATTATTAACTAGCAGTTCCCGCGCGCTTCGCTCCGCCTTAAAAAGTTTTCCCGTGGGAATTCCGGGATAAAAAGTAGCCTATGTTCTTTCCCAGGGTCTAGACCGTATGTATACCAAATTTCATTCAAATCCGTTCAGTCGTTTTGGCGTGAAAGAGTAACAGACAGACAGACAGACAGACAGACACAGTTACTTTCGCATTTATTATATTAGTTAGGGTACTAAGTTAGATTAGTATGGTTGACTGTAATAGAATTAAGAAATATTTAACTTAAATGTAAATAATATCAGCGAGCTTGATAAGTTTGTAGTCTGTGGCTGTTCCTTGCGTTAGTTTATGTTTATGAAAAGTAGTATAAAAAATTAAAAACATCAACCCGTATAACATACACAGGGTGTTGCAAAAAGGGTATAAGTAGTAAGCCGAACTGAGGTGACTCAGGGATAATCATTCTGAACAACATTTTGTTCTAAGACTTTATAAAAGTTTTTTTTTATTAAAGGTTCTTCATAGAAACTTTGTTAGTCGAGTGACTTTTCACTATGGGAAGCAATACATCATATAACTGTTAATAGTGACACCCTACCCTAAGGGCCAGTTTTTTGATCCCTAGTTAACTCAACCATTGGTCAAAAATGGCTACCATTAGTTCAAAACCAACAAAAATTGTATGCAGCTGTCATGTTTGACAAGTGACTTGACTAATGGTTAAAGTTGACCACGGATCAAAAAACTCGGCCTAAGTCACCCCTTTTCGTCCTACTAAACTTACCCTTTTTGCAACACCCTGTAAATAATATTTTACTCATACAAAAAAACAAGCTCTATTGATTACATATATCATCAGCTTACGCCTCATAAAACTAGAGTTTTGGGGAGTATTGACGATTTTGCTGTTCAGAATTAATTGTAGAGATTTTTGGAATTATAAAACTTGGTACAAGACCTGGCCCTGTAGCACGGGGCGCTATTAAGACGTGACAAAAGTTCTCCGTCGCGCTCGCTCTTGAGGCAGCGCGATGTGAGTGAGCGCGATGCAAAACTTTTGTCACGTCTTAAATGCACTCCGTGCTAGCCCTTCAGGTTTTATGACATGTACGGTCAGCTGCATAAGTTGCTATACACTTCTGTACCTTGTCAAACTGACGAACCGTCAATGTTTCAATGAATTGATAGGCGGTTCAGATTGACAAGGTACAAAAGTGTATAGCTACTTATGCAGCTGACTGTACCTATGGCTGTTATTTACAATGAAGATGTGAAGTTATTCAAAGGTTTCTCATATAGTATAATATGCTTCGTCAACAGGGAGTTATACATACAGGGTGTTGCAAAAAGGGTATGCCAAGCCGAAAGGGGATGACTCTGGGGGTCATCCAGAACAACTTTTTTTACACGAGTTTTGAAATTCACGAAAAAAAATTACCTTTTCCATAGAAACTTTGTTGGTCAAGTGACTTTGTGACTTTTTTACTATGAAGAACGTTTTATTTTTATTGCGAATTTCCAAAACTTGTAGAACAAAAGTTGTTCAGAATGACGTCACCCCCTTTCGGCTTAGTACCTATACCCTTTTTGCAACACCCTGTATATGTTTTGCTATCCGTACTAATCAGTCTGTCTGTTTGTCCCCAGATGCGCCTGCACCGTTGTGAGGGGTGCCTCGCGGCGTGCGGACCCGTGCGGCGCTGCGCCCGCCCCCCGCACAGGACCATCGCCAGGTAAATGTCTTCATGAGCCAATGGTCCATGGACCGTGGCCCACTGCGCCCTTAAACCCGTAGTGGACCACCACTACGGGTTTAGGGCGCTATAATTATTAACAGTTTGAGTAAAGCTGAAATAGCTCAACATCATCAGCAGCCTAATATTCCATGGATCGTAGACCACTACGGTGGTCCACTACGGGTTATTTATAGGGCGCTATAATTATTGACAGTTTGAATAAAGCTGAACTAGTACATCATCATAATATGTGTGGACATCTCACACACGGCCATCCCACCCTAAACTAGGCAGAGCCTGTGATATGGGTGTTGGGCAGCTGATATATCTACACAAATACATAGATAGATAGGTATATTTTAAATAGATAAACGACAACCAGACAGTAAGGCAAACATAATGTGGCCATCACACGAATGTTTGCCCTGGGCGGGATTCGAAGCCGCGGCTCCAAGCTTCGGAAGCAGCTTCACTACCGCCTAAGCTACGGTGCCGTCAACTGTCTACATCATCATCAGCATCCCGTAATAATCCACTGGTGAACGGCATATGTTTGGCTCTCAAGGAGAAACATCATCATCAGACAACAGTATACTGTACGACAATTCTAACTTTGTAAGAAAAACAAGTGCCAACGCCAATAAAGTTTAAAGTTTTTTCATAATTTCTGACACTAACATTATCTGGTATCTTGTAGATACGGTATAAACTACCATGTAAAGAAAATTTGCATTGCAATTGCAATTGAATTTTGCAAAACATTACTTAATTTGGTCTAAGAATTTCACGAAAAAAACACGTTTCCAAAACCGTGACACGGTAATTTTGGTATAAAGGTTGTCTGGTAGTGATTGCTATAATCAATAAGGCCGCATTTTAATACTGTTCTTATTTTTTTTCTGTTTTTATGCAAATAAAGAGGTTTGTAATTGTAATTTTGTGCCATAAACAAACAATCTACCCTGGTTTCCTTCCCAGCGCCCTAAGAAGGAAGTCAACGCGAGGTCGCCGCGCTCCCTACCCCGCCCCCGCCCCCGCAGCCCCCGCCCCCGCCGCCATGCAGGCCGCGCCGCCGCCCGACAACAGCGCGCCGCGTGAGTTCACATCATGAGACCTTCATCATCATCATCCCTTTTGCAACACATGTATAATAAAGGCTATAGTTACAAAAACAACATAATTTATTATTTTTGCAAAATTGGTCATTTAGCTGCTCAGTTGTATGTGTAGAAAAAATATTCTATTTCAGTTGTAGCCTGCCTCTGAATTCTATTGTCTTATAATATCTAGGTCTTCACATTCCTAACACATTACCGCCAACCTTCTACAACAACCCAATAACGTCTTGTTTGATTGTTTGCTTACTATCAAGTAATTAGATAACTTATTTTTCGTAGAAACCTTGCCAATCATTTATTTAAGACATTGTGAAACGCTGTTAGTTATTCTAAAACAATAAATAAATAACCAACCTTACTTCCCATCTTTCAGCGATGCCATGGTTCGGCATGGACATAGGTGGCACCCTAACCAAGCTGGTCTACTTCGAGCCCCGCGAGAGCAACCGACGGGAACTGGACAAGGAAACTGAAGTGCTGAAGAACATCAGGAGATATCTCACGAGGAACTCCGCGTATGGGAATACGGGACGACGCGATGTGCACCTGCAGGTGAGGGGTTAAGGCTTTTGATTGTTGGTTGGGTGGAGTTGTTGGTTGGTTATGCGGGCCTGGTACTTTTAGGAGACATAATTGGCAGAAATTGGGTAAATTTAACGCGATTATTTGTGGGTTGGGTAGACATCTTGGTTAGTTATGCGATCCTGCTACTTTTAGGATAGATAATCAATAGAAATTGGGTAAATTTAACGTGATTTTTTGTGGGTTGGGTAGAGCTCTTGGTTGGTTATGTGAGCCTGGTACTTTTCGGATAGATAATCCGTAGGAATTGAGCCAATTTCGGGGGATTATGTGGCTTTTTTGGTGAAATTATGGTCGTTATGTGAGAAGATGTCTTGCTTAGTCATCCGGCCCTAATATTTTCTACATAGTTTAATAAATTTTATTTACAAGCTAAATATGAAAACCGTTTTCCTCTAGCTGCAACGGTTTAATATCTAGACCCCAAGATAAGAAGATTAGGTATCCCCACTATAGCACTCACCAGTGTTGTCGACTTAAGTCGATGCGAATTCGATAGATAAGTCACTGGATTTTGTATGCGTTTTATTAGTTTCTAACGTTACCGACCAAGACATTGCTGTCGAATTACGCTAGCGACTTAGACCTATAGTAATATTAACTGTCTTTATTAACCTACATCACCATTTGCCCCCCCAAAAACCAGATGGACAACGTGACAATCCGCAACCGGCGCGGCACCCTCCACTTCATCCGCTTCCCGTCGTCGGAGGTGGGCGCGTTCCTGCAGCTGGCGCGGTCTAAAGGCATGGCCGCATTGGTCAACACTATATATGCTACCGGGGGAGGCGCTTACAAGTTCGAGGAGGACTTTATTAAGGTAATATGTCCTTCTTCTTAGGAAAAGTTGCCGTTTTAGTCCCAATAATGTTCGCACTGGACGAATAGTACTTGGACTAACTTGAATTTTCATACCATTTTCATCTTATCAACCCATCACGTCCCCACTGCCGGGGCACGGGACTAGTAGGTAAGGGTTTAGGTCTAGTCCGCCACGCTGACCTAGTGCGGGTTGGTGGACACATGCCGTTATAGAAGTGTAAACTAAAATTGATTTTGGAAGTTGCGAAAGAGATGCCACCTAGCGGTATACATGATACATGCTGCACTTCAACACTGCTTGAATGGTGCAAAATCTGTCATCTGATGCTTTCAATTTATCCACGTTTTGTATGCAGTAAATGAGCCTTGTAGAACCATTTCTTACCGCCCATTAATTTAGACCTTTTTTTAAAGTTCATGTAATTTTTTTTTCCATAAACCATTCTCAATTTAACCCTAATCCTCTAACCAACAGGAGGTGAACATGCGCCTGGACAAGCTGGACGAGCTGGACGCGCTTATAGCGGGTGTTCTGTTCGTGGACGCCATGAACCCGCAGGAGTGCTACTACTGGGCGCCGCTGGAGGAGCACCCTGTGCACGAGCACGCCAGCGACACGGTGAGCTCACGGTGCAATAGGAAACGCTCTGTAGACTTGTACTACCTACATGACGACACGGCACAACTTTTAGTACGAATGACAATAAATGTAATAGACACATTTGACAGAACAATACATTGTTTCTTGGATCTTAAAACTAACGTAGGGAGATGTGTCCTCTGGGCATAACCTAAGTAGATGAAGGTAAATCTATCCGCTTATAAAATAATCATAAGAAAACATTTTGATGGCAATTTGTATTTCTGTATTTCTAACCTACGTTGTACGTACGTACTTGTTGAGCACCTAGATCATTTATTAGCTAAATTATGTTTTTCCTGTAACTGTAATGATTTTTAATGTTCATATCATATTGTCATCGTGATAAACTTAATATACACGTTACAATAATATCATGTACTTAAAGGTTGTCTGGCAGAGATCGCTTTCAATCATAAGACCGCCTTTTGAACCAATTAAGTTACTATTTGTTAATTATACTATACTTTTTTGTACTCTACTCTATCTATCTTATAAATATGTTTTTTTTCATCCCCAGCCGCCCTACTCCGAACAAGCGCTATCCATGTACGTGCGTAAGCCGTACGACTTCTCCAACCCGTACCCGTTCATCCTCGTCAACATCGGCTCGGGCGTCTCCGTGCTGGTCGTCACCGGGCCTGACGACTGTCGCCGCGTCAGTGGGACCAGGTGCATATATCTATGGCTATAGATAAGTCAGATATAGAGGTTTTTATACTAGAGAGCCCAGCGGAGCGAAGAAGAGCCGAGCAAAGCGAATCCTACTAATAGTAAAAACGAAAAGTTTGTAAATTTTTAACTTAAAAACTACTGAACGGATTTACATTAAATTTGGTATGCAGAAAGCTTATACCCTGGAATAGTACACAGGCTACTTTTTATCCCGAAATCCCCGTGGGAAATCGTTTTAAGACGAGGCAAGGTGAGCGGGCAATATTGTATAATTACTTGGCTACGACTTCTCCAACCCGTACCCGTTCACCCTCGTCAACATCGGCTCCGGGGTCTCCGTGCTGGTGGTCACCGGGCCCGACGACTGCCGCCGCGTCAGTGGGACCAGGTAGATAAGATAGATAAATCCACCTTTTGTGCTATAGAGCCCAACGGAGCGAAGAAGAGCCGAACGGAGCTAAGAAATGCTAGTAATAGTAGACGTAGTAATGGAAAAGTTTGTTACTCTTTCATGTAAAAGCTACTGAACGGATTGACATGATATTTAGTATGCAGAAAGCTTATACCCTTGATGAAAAGATAGGTAACTTTTTATCCCAAAATTCACGCGGGAAAGCGTTTTAGGACGCGGCAAAGTTAGCGGGCAATATTTATTTATTTATTTATTTATAATAATATTATTGTATAATAAATTGGCGTACGACTTCTCCAACCCGTACCCGTTCATCCTCGTCAACATCGGCTCCGGGGTGTCCGTGCTGGTCGTCACCGGGCCCGACGACTGCCGCCGCGTCAGTGGGACCAGGTAGATATATCTATGGCTATAGATAGAGAGATAAGGTAGATAGAGCGAACGTTTAGTCTAGAGATGGCTATAGATAAGTCAGATAGAGAGGTTTTTATACTAGAGTGCCCAGCAGAGCGAAGGATAATAATACAAATGGGAATGTTGGTTACTCTTTCACGTAAAAACTACTGAACGGATATACACGAAATTTTGTATACAGGAAGCTTATACCCTTGATTAAAAAATAGGTTACTTTTTATCCCGAAATTCTCGCGAGAAAAGGTTTTAAGACGAGGCAAAGTTAGAGAACAGTATATGTTGTATAATAACTTGGCGTACGACTTCTCCAACCCGTACCCGTTCATCCTCGTCAACATCGGCTCGGGGGTGTCCGTGCTGGTCGTCACCTTGCCGGACGACTGCCGCCGTGTCAGTGGGACCAGGTAGATATAGGCTATGGCTGTAGATTAGTCAGATAGAGAGGTTTTTATACTAGAGAGCGTAGCTGAGCGAACAAGAGCCCAGCGGAGCGAAGAAATCGTTTCGATATTTGTTACTCTTTCACGTAAAAACTACTGAACGGATTTTCATGATATTTTGTATTCAGGAAGCTTATGCCCTTGATTAAAAGATAGGTTACTTTTTATCCCGAAATTTCCACGGGAAAAGGTTTTAAGACAGCAAAGTTAGTAGGCAATATTGTATAATTACTTGGCGTACTACTTCTCCAACCCGTACCCGTTCATCCTCGTCAACATCGGCTCGGAAGTCTCCGTGCTGGTCGTCACCGGGCCTGATGACTGCCGCCGCGTCAGTGGGACCAGGTAGATATAGGCTATAGATAAGATAGATAGCTGTTTCTACTATAGAGCCCAGCGGAGCGAAGGAGAGCCGAGCGGAGCGAAGGAGAGCCGGGTGGATAATAATATAAATGGGAATGTTTGTTACTCTTTCACAAGAAAACTACTGAACGGATTTACATGATATTTTGTATTCAGGAAACTTATGCCCTTGATTAAAACATAGAGTACTTTGTATCCCGGAATTCCCCCGTTAAAACTTTCTATCGCTAAGCGGATCTTATCACGATCTTGCTGCGTCGCTTCGCCCAGCTCTCTAGTACTTTATTCCCAATTTTGTCTGCATTCGCTCCACAACTAACCCCCTCTCCCCCGCAGCCTCGGCGGCGGCACCTTCCTCGGGCTCTGCTGCCTGCTGACGGGCTGCGCGAGCTTCGAGGAGGCTCTGGCGCTGGCGGCGCGCGGCGACAACACGCCCGTGGACAAGCTCGTGCGCGACATCTACGGCGGCGACTACGCGCGCTTCCGCCTGCCCGGCGACCTGGTGGCCAGCAGGTGGGACGACAACAATACATACTAACCATACAAATATCATACAAACTAACTGTACATGTTTCCTAAACCCTGAAGAGCCGAGCGAAGCGAGGCAATACTAATCATACCGGCATTTTCGAAACTCTAAAGAGCCGAGTGAAGCGAGGCCATACAAACCAACCTCGGATTACCTGAAACCTAAAGAGCCGAGCGACGCGAAACATACCGGCATTTCCGAAATCGTTAAAAGCCGAGTGAAGCGAGGCTATACAAACTAACCTCGGATTTCCTAAAACGTAGAGAGAGCCGAGCGAAGCGAGGCAATATAATTTTAACTGGCGCTTTCTAAACCTCAAAGCGCTGAGCAAAGCGAGGCCACATAAACTAACCCTGCATTTTCTAAAATGTAAAGAGCCGATTGTCGGGAGGCAATACTAACCAAACCGCGTTTCCTAAACCCTAAGCAGCCGAGTGAAGCGACGCCAAACACAGTCATCAAGCCCTTTCCCCCGCAATTTAAGCAGCATGTGCGTGGCGGAGTTTCTGTTTTTGTACAATAAAGAGTATTTTTATCTAATCTTAATCCTTTTCATGCGGTTGTCTGGAAGAGATTACTTTTAGTAATAAGGACGCCGATTGTACTATTCTCTTTTTCAAGTTTGTGAAACTGTTTCTGTGCAATAAGGAGTGTTTTATATTTATCTTTAATTTATATTTATCACAGTTTTGTATAAACGTACACACGTACACTTGTATTCTGGGTGCCCGCGATACATTTACCCCGCGATACGATTACGGGACCCGCTGTTAAAATGTAAATTGTGATATATTTTTTTGTTAAATAAATATTTTTGTATTTGAATTTAAACCATTTCCCCCGCAGTTTCGGCCACATGTGCGCGGCTGAGCGTCGCGCCGCCGTGTCCCGGGCGGACCTGGCTCGGGCCACGCTCGTCACCATCACCAACAACATCGGCTCCATAGCGCGCCTGTGCGCCCTCAACGAGAACATAGACAAGGTACAGTGCAGTCCACTAGAGATGACCACGCTCGTCACCATCACCAACAACATCGGCTCCATAGCGCGCCTGTGCGCCCTCAACGAGAACATAGACAAGGTACAGTGCAGTCCACTAGAGATGACCACGCTCGTCACCATCACCAACAACATCGGCTCCATAGCGCGCCTGTGCGCCCTCAACGAGAACATAGACAAGGTACAGTGCAGTCCACTAGAGATGACCACGCTCGTCACCATCACCAACAACATCGGCTCCATAGCGCGCCTGTGCGCCCTCAACGAGAACATAGACAAGGTACAGTGCAGTCCACTAGAGATGACCACGCTCGTCACCATCACCAACAACATCGGCTCCATAGCGCGCCTGTGCGCCCTCAACGAGAACATAGACAAGGTACAGTGCAGTCCACTAGAGATGACCACGCGAGTGAGCCATCACCAACAATATCGGCTCCATAGCACGCCTGTGCGCCCTCAACGAGAACATAGACAAGGTGTATTGCAGTCCACTAGTCACTTTGTACGCGAGAAAACGTAAACTTTTATAGTTTCCGATGATCTAACAAACCTGTACTAGACCCTCAGTATTATTTGTATAGAATTTCACACATTTCTGTTAGAGGTACGGAACCCTAAAAATACGGTATAACCACAGAATAATAACTAGTACCAGGTACAGAAGTCCATCTTCGCAATGGCTATCAAAGAAATATGACTCCATCCCATAAGCAATAAGATCTAATTTAGATCGCGTTCTAGCCGCACACGTTTTTATTTACTTACCTACCAATTTATTTTTGAGGGAATATGCGCCTTATTTCACTGGACTACGGTGCATAATAAGTTATACGTGGTTATACGCATTGAAAAAGAAGCCACCTTAGGGTTGCCTCAGCACCACAGACTACAACGTTTACTAAGCAACGGACTGAGTTTGTAAAAAGAATGTCATGATATTAAAACAAAATAATTTGAATTTAGAATACAAAGCTATTCCAAACTTATTTTCTATTGGAAATAACCAGTAAAAACAATGACAATTTCATAGTTAAGATATTTTGAAGTACATAAAATATGTATGAATCTAAGTAGGTACCTAAAACATTTAATTTTGTGAAAACATGTTTTTTTTCGTTATAATTCATATTATGGATATAATTTATATTATGATACAGAACGTGTTAGTTTCGTTAAGCACTAATCCCACTCAGCGCACATTTTATAATCGATTCATTAATACATTTTGAAGGTAGTTGTGTCTGTAAATTTAATAATTTAACGAAAAAAATATTGGAATAGACTTTGTTCAACATGGAGAAAAAAAGGGTTTGTAGTTCGGATTAATTTCATTTCAAATAAGGAACGTAGAAGAAATCAATAAAATACTTAGATTAGTTTTACCTGTCAGCATCTTTTGGTAATGTAAAAAAATTTAAATTTGGATCACGATCCGTATTTAAGCAATTAAATACGGCACAGTATTTTTTTGCTGCTTTTTTTCTATTCATAATTCGCGCGCGCGTGTATCGTCTTCCGCTTGCGGCAGCCGACTAGATTTGCCCCATCGATGGGGCAGGCGCCAGGCTGGCGCCTGCGCCGCCCACGCGCGGTGTGACACAGGCCTGATTACTTAAATTTTCTCGTTTGCTCACGAGATTCATGCTAGGTTCTAGAGGGTTAACCCCTTATTCATGAAAAAAGTTAGTGGACGCTTAAGCTATTGAACTGTTTTGTCCCTCTCTGTCAAACAACAAATTGTTCTCTGTCAGAGAGTGACAGAACACTTCAATAGCCAAAGTGTCCAATAAATTTTTTTTTATGAAAAAGGGGACGAAATGACAAATGACGAAAAATTCATGAACGAGAGCTGTCGGTACGTTTAATGCACCGAGATAGAGTCGAGGCCGAAACTTAGTTTTTCGTCATATAGAGTGGACCCCTCTAGTGCATAGTTTAATTTATTTGCTACATTTTACTAATATCATCTCATCCTCTCCCCAGGTGGTATTCTGCGGCAACTTCCTCCGAGTGAACCCTCTCTCCATGAAGCTACTATCCTACGCGATGGCGTACTGGTCGCGCGGCGCTCTGAAGGCTCTGTTCCTGCAGCATGAGGGGTGAGTGGACCTGCCTCCGCTGCATGGGGCGGCTAGCGATGTCGATAAACTGGCTTAAAGATGTCTATACAATACGGACGCCTAAGCAAAATTTCTTTGTAATATTAGGTATTGAGTCGTACTAGATGATTTGGGTGACCTGATGATGGACTTCGGAGTCACCATATGGAACTCGGAGACTGTCAGAGGTAGGTATCCCGAGTTTGGGCTCATTTTGTTGGTATTCGTGAGTACCTATTGCATGGCAGCTCTCGTTCGTTCGATTTATGTAGTTCCGCATTGAGTGTGGACGAGGAACAACTATTAAATTAATTCCATACACATATTCGGCTCTTTGCGATCATTATAGACGTTGGTTGCAACCTCACGATGAAAAGAAAACAGATTATGTTCCTGTTTACCCTACCCATCTACATATTTACCCCGTTTTACAGTATTTAGGTATAATATTTTTTCATTATATTTCCTTTTCTTATTCCGCAGATACTTCGGTGCAGTCGGGTGCTTGTTGCAGTTCGACGACGCATACAGAAAGAAAAAGAGCTAATAGCCAGCGAATACATTATCTAACAGGACTATAATAGTACTAAGACTATACAGTACGGTGATTCAGTAGAAATTCCGCCCTAGACGAAGGCAAAAACGAACGATTAGCAACAAAGATAAACATAAATCATTTATTTGACACACTGGCAACAATAAAACGTATAAGAAACTATACAAAATAAAGAATAACATAAAGGTTGCCGTCGAGAGCGTCAAAAAGACCTCAGCTCAGCTTGTGCTGTAGACAATAAAGCCATAGGTATAAGGTGACCTAAGAAACGAACACTAGCGCTACGATAGACGATGGAACTAAACACTGAATACCTAGCAGTCTGTGACAGTGTAGCTGACTACGACATTTGGGCCTCATCCATCTTAATTTCGCTCGCATATTCGCTAAAGTCTAGGGCGGATTTATTTACTGAATTGCATAGCTGGTATTCCTCGGAGCTTATTGTCTGATTATGCTTCTATAGCTATGGTAGGAGCTGTCAATTGACTAATCAAAGATACAGGGTGTTGCAAAAATGGCAGTAGTAATACGAAAGGGCTGAATCAGCTCGTCATTCTGGACAACTTCGAGAAAATTATAAAGAATCTTGTACTTCCTGTACTAAAAATTACGTGTCCAAAAAAGTTTATTTGGAGAGGCCATTTTGTTTTTCAGGAAGATCGTGAAAAGAAAATGGCAACAAAAAGTTGTTCAGAATGTCGAGCTGTCAAATGACTGCTCCTGTCATTTTGATAGCGATAGCAGGAAAATGAGACAATAGTTCCCCTTGTACGCTAAACGAAAATATCCATCACCGCTTTCTTAAAGTTATATACCATTTTGAGGACAATAATGTATGTATTTTGGGAATTTAAGTACTCTTTACGCTGCTTTCTATAAGCTTGTTGATTTGACATTTATATTTATCCTTCACCTGTAAGTCTTAGGATCAAACTGTTTGCGCTAGGGTGGGTCTGGATCTTTTTTGTTGACTGTACATTGATATCAATTCTGAATTTACTAATTCATATTTAGGAGCTGTCAAAACCTTAATTTCTTTGTTTAAAATTCGACTCTAGAGTGTTCCCGTAGCTCAATTTATCAATTAAATTTATATTTAGCAAAATTTTAGTTTGACAGCGCTCAAATTTGAATATCTGCCTTCAGAATCGACATCATTGACCTACCAATTTTTATACCCTGTTTATGGTGTTGCAAATAGACTATAGAAATGAAGGGAATTCGCACAACTCATCAGAAACACATTTCGAATATATCTTAATGTTTCTAAAACACCCTGTAGGTGGGTGCTGATTATTTTCTCCGCATATTTATACTTACATATGTCTGTAAATTTATTTGTCCTTTCCCAATTATATTTCATGTCTTAAAGAGTAAGTAATTTGAAAAATGGTGCATTTTATTCCTCTGTAAATATAAATGCTTTATTGAAATAGATAAAAATAGGTACATTACATATACATATATTATATATTTAGTAACGCATAATAAATATAAGTAGTTGATTGTTTTGGAATATTCCTACTTAATTAATTTATTATGAATGTAGAATTTAGATTTATCATTCCTATTGTGTTTTTTTTGTTGTTCAATATAAAATGTATATCTACCTAACAACTTATTTACCACAATACCTACACTAGAAACCACATAACTTGACCAATACGCAGAAAACACTTACCATCAAAACCTAGACACATGTCATGCTCAGTGCCAATTTCTCCATAATGGGTTAGAGCATAACCAGGGATTCATTTATTATTTTACTTTACTTTACTTAAACTATTGCTTGACTTTTGACACATCTGTCAAGAGTTTAATATGGAGATGACGTATAATTGATCAACCTTTCCCTGGTTACGATCTAACCGACTATGCAGAAATTGGAGCTAAACGCTATCAGTTTGCTGAAAAGTCTCACTGTGCTGCTATTAAAAGAATAAAACTTTGTTTTATGGGTGTTTAAATCAAAATTTAACACATTTATATGGTGTTTGACAGCTAACTGCGCTTAGGATGACATGTTTCTAAGTTTTGATGGTAAGGCCCTTAGATTTGAGACGCGGATTGGAATGTGTCAAAACCGCGCGACGCCATTGGTCCGCGCTATGCCGCTCGCCCGCTATTGGTCCATTCTCCGAATCCTCTCTTGTTATTTGTTCATAAAGGCTTCATACGGAGACGGCAGCCATTTTGGTCAAGTTATCGTGGTTAGTTGGGTACTAGACATATACAGAGTCCAGCCAATCCTAACGTTACAGCTGTTTTTATAGTGATGTGATTGGGCGCATGTTGAGGCATGTAACCAATCACACATGAGTTTGATTACAGCTACGGTGCTGCCATCTACAGTCAGCACAAGGTTTTCGTCCAATTTTCAAGAGTAACCCCCTTATTCATATAAAACTTACTGGACACTTTTGCTATTGAACTGTTTTGTCACTCTCTGACAGAGAAAAATTTGTTCTATTGACAGAGAGTGACAAAACAGTTCAATAGCTAAAGCGTCCATCATATTTTTTTTATGAATAAGGGAGTAAAGTTGTTAATAAAGTATAAATGGATCTGGAGACGCTAAATGCTTGTATTTTAGATTTTACTGTAATATTGACTGAAAACGTCTGGTTTTTGCAGTTTCAGTATTATGATATTATACGATATTATGTTTTTGAAATTTGAGGGTTCGAAGAAATTCCACGTATCCATTTTTACATGAATTTATGCAAAAATGCCAACAAATAGATTGATGACAACCCTTCCATGCGTGTATTTGTTTAATTTCTATAGTGTTATAGCACAAATTAAAGTTTTTTTTAAATTGTAGTTTTACTATTATGTGATCTAGTTTAGGTAGTATAAATACATTTCGTACAGAGGTTATTCGTAAGTTTTGGCTCCGAAAATAAAATTATAATTATTTATTTATGATGATACAACAATGTTGTGGGAATAAAACTATTTTATTTTTTAATTATTTTTAGACGGTTGAGGTGATGATGGTTTTTTAGCTATATTGACAATTCAAATAAAATGTTTAATGAAATTTACATTTTTATTTCGGTACCTTTAACTTTAAAGTACACTTATAACTTATAAGTAGATTAGGTAAGGAGAAAACGAATAATGCTTTATCCTCAAGAGTAGTAATAATACAATCACTATCGTCTCACGACTTTTATTTAAGCTAAGGTCCATTTTATATTAAATTAGATAGATAACAGTATACTTACCATTATTGTATACCAAGTCTTTATAAATATTTCTCAGAGAGACCACAACAAAATCTACACCGTCTGAACTGCCCCCTCCATCACTTCTTGAACTACCGTCATTTCCGAAATCTTTATTTAGTCTAAAATCTTCATAACCGTTGCGTCTTAAATTGCTATGTGAAGATGGATACTTGGCCATTTTCACTGGTTTACTAAAAACAGACGTCATTCGCGTTTTCTTAGCGTGGCTGGAGGTACGAGACATGTGGTATGCTGAGTTTACTGAAATTGTAATACACATCAAAAACGGTTCAGCAACTAAATTGATTCTTTATGATGCGGGTGAGTCGCCACCTAGCGGTATACGCGCTGCACTAGCCCCGCATCATACAAAAGACAATGGCCAAATCTGACCCGCTTTGCAGCCACTAACCAAACCTATTTTTATTCAGTGATCTATATGAAGGATAAATAGGTATTAAAAAAAACACTTTAAAAAATACTTAGTATGAGGGAAACATATTTCATCAAGTAAATCAAGAGTAAATAGCAAATTTGTGTAGCTGTCCAAACGGGCCTATTATATTTGGACGACTGTAGTAGAAAATATATATGATGTAAAAAACAAAACAAAAAAAACAACAACAAACACTCACGCCTTGTACTAATGTACTCCCTTGCGGGGTAGGCAGAGGTGCATTGCTGCACCCACTCGCCAGAGCGGGCCTATTGCCATTTTACGGGCACATCCAAGACCCGAGAACAAATATCTGTGTTTAAACAAATATCTGCCCCAGCCGGGAATCGAACCCGGGACCATCGGCTCAGTACTCAGGGTCACTAACCACTACGCCATTCGGTCGGTCAGTAACCACGTCGCCATGTATGATGTACTCACATGCTAAACAAAGGAGGAATATCACAAATATATTTAAATAGCACATTCTGTAAATGTTTTGCTTGAAGGCTTCATACCGCACATATCAATAGGAAACATAGGTTCAAAAAAACAGGTAAGTACCTAAAGTTATAAAGAAAACTATGCTGTTTTTGATAACAAAAGCAATGAAGCTTAAAAATTCATTAACTTCTGTAATTAATAACCACGTATACACATTACACAGCCCGTAGCATACATTTTCACCGTGAATGTGAAGTGAAATTCATCGAGTAATTTTGTATGAAAATATGAACAGCGCCCCAGGCGGTCGGTAGCAGAACTAAAATTGTCATGCAAAACTACTCCATGAATCTTTTTTGAACGTGAAGAGTTCACGATGAAAATTTATGATACGGGCTCGGGATGTAAAAAAGTGTGATGTATTCCTAACATGTATGTTGATAATTTAACCTAATTTTTGTTTTAGGTATGAAAAAAGTCTAGATATAACATTAAAATAAATATATATTTTCATCTTAGTTTTGTAAAAATCTACTGTATAAATGTACCTAGTTGGTATGTTATAGTCTACCTAAATAATTTATTTAATTTTAAACCAACATTACGGATTTCACAACAAGGATGGAGGATTAATGCAAACCCATTAACAACACTATTATTATAAAAACTTAACAATAAAAGTACGATGTCAACATCATAATACACTCACAAGCAATGAAAAAGTTCCACCCTAAAAATGCCGACTCCTAATTTTATTTTAAAAACATTTTATTAAAAGAAAACAATATTTACGTTTAATTGGTAATAGACGCATTTTTCCTGAAATAAAAATGACATATTATGTATCTAGCCTATCTGAAACCTAGTTAAACATTGTGAGATATGGCGTTTCGACTTTCTCCGTGTTCGGCATCATAAGGGTCACAGTGACAGTAGTAGTAAGTCCATTTTTCTCTCCACCTTTATTTGCAAGGTGCGGGTGCCTATATAAATAGAGTGAGTCGCCCGCGCGCCTCAGTTGTAATATCACCATGCAGAAATGACTAGGTTTCAGATAGGCTAGATACATAATATGTCATTTTTATTTCAGGAAAAATGCGTCTATTATGTAGTCTGAGCCTATCTGAAACCTAGTTAAACATTGTGAGATGTGTTTATTATCGCATGGTGGAGAGAAAACCAACTGTGACCCATAAGCTACTGATGAGTATATCAGTAGATAAATATTTGAATCTATAAATTTATAATGCATAGATTTCTAGGTAATAGATATACTAAAAAGAAAGGTATAAGTATACATAAGACTTAAGTACTTCCTTATTATTCCTGACTTGTCAGAAAGTTATGGAAGGTATGTACCTATACATATAGGTAGGTATTTATACATATGGATACACACAGTGCCTCTTCGAAAGCAATACTTATAAGTAATTATTGATCAAAATCTTGTTATTGTCAAGGCAATATTTTTAACATACACTAGCCGAATGGATGGAACCAGTGAAATACTTTGCAACAATATTTAAAAGCTGTAAAATGTAGAATATCGATCCAGGCCGCTGGGGCTCAGGTCAGCACATGCTGACTAGGGTATGTAATTCTGGACTGACCTCAGAAATGCAGCAGCCGACCCTGGAGCCTCTTGGACCTGCTCAGTCAGCCCCGTACGACGACACGGCCTGCAACACCTGGCGCGGCATCTAGTCCTTGGAACGAGGAGTGGTGCTTGAAGGGAAGATAATTTTACTAAATATCTCAGCCTCATCAGCTACTGGAAAAGATTAGATGAAGGCTGTGACACTGGCGGATAACTAAGTATTCAGTTTTTCAAAACATGATGCAGGTCACTATATTCATATTCTAGATTGACAAGTAACACACAGTCTAATTTTGTATTCTAACTAACTCGGCGGTTAACGAGTTCCTGTGCAGTCCTACTAGGAAGGAAAGTTATTTTATAAGCCTTTGCACCGATTTTGTGGGCTACTATCATTCTGTATCATCATGTGTGAATATTATGAGCTCTGGCAGCATTCCTTGGTAGATGACATCAATTAATAAAGATTGATTAACACAACAATAACAATTATAATAGTTGATAAATGAAACCCGGCTAACATGTCTTAACTGGGTAAGTAAATGATCAGTCATGCCACCAGGATAAGTAAAATGTTCAGTACTTCATATGAAAAACATTAACAAGGTCACCTTTAGGTATGTTCGTCAACACTAAGGGCAGGTCTCGGCCAAAACCTTAAGGCTTCGCCTTGTTGCAACTTCAAAGGTACGTAGGTAGGTACCTACTTAAATTGTTGTAGGTTCGATTTTGAAACCATTAAGTCAACCTGGATAAAACAAAATAAAATAGCTCGATTAAATAAAGATGGTACGTAAAGATGTTAGTTGTACCTGATCAGACCTGATGCAACGACAGCCAACATAGACTCTCTAATCTGTGGAAGCAACAATCATGGTGGCAGGAACATGGACAGTTGGACGAGCCACCTCGAGCCTGACTTATCAATCAGAACTGACAGTTCGCCAACAGCAGATAGCTTGCGGCTATCTATAGGTAAACTTAGGTAGTTAGCTATACCCAAGAAAAAGTCCTTGGACATCGATATGACAGTGGAACGGCGAATAACTGTGACATTCTTTAAAACAAAAAGGCTTGTTGTTGTCCAGCTAAGGAAGGTTACCTACTTCAGTGACCTGGTATTGCATACTGAAAGAACTGCGATGAGTTAATATTATGACTAATAATTATTACTTATTTAGAAAGTTTTCCGCAAACTCTAATAAATCAAGCAGCTACCACGTCACCGCTGCCCGGTTATAACTCTGTACTAGCTTAGTAGATATATATACCAGTTCTAGCCTTCAGCTAGAGGCCAGAGAGCTCCTAAATGAGATGCGAGTACGAGCATGACACAAGTATTTTTTTACTTGGTAACTAGTTACGTAACTAACTGAAAGATCCATAAAACAGTTGAGGATTACTCAGAATGGAATTGTGAAAACGGCACGTCTGCATCTTAACCAGTCAGTCTAAGTAGTTTCAGCAGATACAGTGTTGAAAAATAGTTATAAAACGTTTGCGCCAGAATCGAATTAAAAATACATTTTCATTAGAGAAGCCGTTTAGGCATGAATAGGTACTTTCACCCTTTGGATTGCGCTCCAAATGATGACCTTCGAAATTCATAGAAATTTAATGACGACTGCCATTGTTTATTATCTAGCCCCGTACATTGAGTAGGGCCGCGGCTACACGTGATGTGATACACAGTACACAGTAGGTATATGCATGTTCCCAGAATAGTGGAAGTTATAATTTTACCAAAAGGTAGTCGTCTCGTGCAAGAGCACCGTTACTCGATTTATTCGATACACAACTAGTAGACAGCTGCTGCGTAGGAGGTTCACGCATTTTTCAACAAAGAGCTCGGATTATACACACTCACAATCCACTGGGACATAAGGAAGACAGCTAATATGGTGCCACTCAGAAACCGCGATGACACTCCGATCATGATCACCCGACCGAATTATTATGATCCTACGATCATAATAAATTCGGTAACTTGTGAAGCGGTATGGTATAGCAACAGCGACTTTCACGAAATCAGGAATTAGCTCAGTGCTTTTAGGTTGAACACTCGCCGGTGGGATTCACTTTGCTCACAGCCGAGAAAAGAAAAGACTCAAAGCTGGAATCTGCCGATGTGTCATGACACTTAAGATAGTGTCTGGGGGGTCACTTTATATGACGAAAAACGAACTTTCAGTGCACTGCGGCGCGAGCCGCACTATCTGTTTGTATGTATTAAACGTGCCGATTGCACGACAGCTCTCGTTCGTTCGTTTCTCATCAGTATAGAGTAACGCTCCTGTACTTACCGTGCGTCACCATTCCCATGAGCAGTCCAATGATCTTTAGGCAGTTTAGAACAAAAGCTGCATTAGACAGTTTCTTCAGCAGAGACATCGAAATAAAAAATTGATTGCACAACTATCCCCAGGAGCAGTCTACAGGTCACTTTGGGGAGTTCAGAAGAAAGCTGCTTTAATAGAATACCCTACCTCAGCGGAGGCATCAAATTGAAGTGCTATAACACTTTTAGAAGCGGTGCACGTTACCCGATTTGTCGTCATCCATGCCGATGCGGCTACGGCGACTACAGGTGGTTACTCATGCTTCGTTGGTGTGCCCTTGTATGGCTAACATGACCAACCTTGGCAGTAAACGTTCGTCTGCATATGCCAAAATCACTGATGAATAGCGCACGTTACTCGATACCTTCTAAATAAGTCACTCATAATGATGGCTGATGATGATGATGACCGTGCTAGCAATGGTGCAGGCGGTTCCGCTGAGCATAAAATCTCTTCCCAGACAGGGGGCGTTTGCATCTGGCAACCAGAACAGGAGTGCCAGGTGTGCGCAGCGATGCAGGTGGGACAACACAGCCGCCAGGGCAGGAGTACATGGCTGGGTCTATGCAGCGATGCAGGTAGCACAAACCGGTGGCCAGGGCCAGGACCGGGTGTACGCTGCGATGCAGGTGGCACAAAACGGTGGCCAGGGCCAGGACCGGGTGTACAGCCGCCAGGGCAGGAGTGCATGGCTGGGTCTATGCAGCGATGCAGGTACCACAAACCGGTGGCCAGGGCCAGGACCGGGTGTACGCTGCGATGCAGGTGGCACGAGACGGCGGCCAACGCAGGAGCACAGGGCCGGGTGTATGCTGCGATGCAGGTGGCACGAACCGGTGGCCAGGGCAGGAGCACAGGGCCGGGTGCAGGTTACACGAAACTTCAATTTCACCGAATCGGCCTGCCTACCCTCAGCGGGTAGGTACCGGCGGATCACATTACTCGCCGCACATGCCACAATGTCCCAACATACTGAAACTCGGAGCCACGTGCTTCCTGTAAAAAATCCTATGACGGTCCTGGAAAGCTCCTGTTTGTAAAGCCTTACATAAGCTATAATCAAGTGCATTATTGTAATAGTAAAGTTTTTATCAACTGTTTTCTAAAAATATTAGAAATTGAGGGTAGAAAAATATATTTTTATTATTTTTTCCTGTATAAAATTAACATATGCTTTACTTAAAGCGGTCATTAATGTAAGTATCTAGCTCAAGCGCCACTAGTAGGACCGGAATATGTGATCAATCATCACCACGACTATTGAATCGGACCCTACTGCGTGGGATAAAAACCCCAAGCGCCGGAGCATTATGACCAGTGGCTGAGCTTTTAAAAGCAGTAAATAATAGCATTTTACTCACGGCTTATCAACTCAAACCTTAGTTGCGAAATCCTCAGCAATGGCTGCGTGCGCAGCAGGCGGCAGGTCCCGCTCCCCGACGCCACGTGTCGCGGCGGCCGCGCCCCGCGCCGCCTGGTCCGCATCACGCTACAGCTCCCGGCAGCGAGGACTCCGCAAATTCAATATTATATTTTTCCCCGTCGGAGCGAAGCCGACGAGAACCGTGGCTACATTGAGCCATTTTGCCGAAGTGTTCACTTCAAAAATCAAAAACCAACTGAGGCGCGCGGGCGACTCACTCTATTTATATAGGCACCCGCACCTTGCAAATAAAGGTGGAGAGAAAAATGGACTTACTACTACTGTCACTGTGACCCTTATGATGCCGAACACGGAGAAAGTCGAAACGCCATATCTCACAATGTTTAACTAGGTTTCAGATAGGCTCAGACTACATAATATTCTGTTAAATGTACTTCAATATTGCAGACGGCGGCGTCATAAAGCTAGTCTTTTCCGTTTAGGAGTAATTTGGTGATTTTATCAGTGGAACTTTTTCATTTTTCAAAAGTGTATAATAATCATCAGCCTAACATCGTCAACCACTGCTAGACATAGGCTCCTTCCCAATATTGACACAAAAATATTCCCACCGCATAATAATAATAAAAAAAAATATATAAAAAGAATTGCCTTGATTATTAACCTACCTAGTAAAAAAACATTGGAGGTAAATTAGGTATTTCAATACTACTTAGAATAATATCTACTACAATGTAGCAACCAACAATGTCTTACTATAGTATAAATAAAAGAATATAGTCCGACCCACTTAACTTGACCAAAAATGGCGATACAATATTGTAAAAAGAAACTATTGAGAAGAAAACAGTAGGTAGTTAAATCCACGCCACGATTTTAATCTGCTGTGGAGTCAAACAAGCCACCAAGCATTTACATGATAAACGAAAATTGGTCAACTTACGTGAAACGAACACTACCTTATACATATGAATATTACTTTCCACCCAAATCCTCCACATCATCAGCTCCTAGCATCATTAATGGTCTCGGGGACCTTCACCTCCAGCCCGTCCATGTCCCTGGTGAGCGTGATCTGGCAGCCGAGCCGGGACGTCTCCGTCAGCCCGTACGCCAGGTCCAGCATGTCACACTCCTCATCGCAGGGCTCTTCCGGTAGTCTGGGGATTGGAGTTTTAGGTTAGTTATGACATTTTATGTCAAGTGAAAAGGTAAAAAAAATGATGTTTTGATTTCTGTGATATTTGAGTTTCGGAGTCATTAGTCAAGTCGCGCGCCACGCGAGTTGGCATCTTCTGTTTTTTTATATTGTCAACTCGCGTGCCCATGTAAAGTACTGTCAGATGCAAACGAATTGAAACTAAAAAATATAGTTAAATATTGTCTCCCTGGCTGATTAGCATAAGAAGGTACCGACTAGACAGTCGCCATTAAAGTAGATGCTTTGATTTTGGGATAAAGATACAATAAAGCCTATGTTGGAAGTGCGGAATGAGGCAAAAGGGGGTGTGACCTATGACGCATGATACCCAAGTTTGCTATCTCTCTCATCCCGTGCGCAAATTTTACCTGTCATAGCTATGTCCTTCAAGTTTTTGTTGCAAAAACCGGTTTAAAGGGTTAAAACGTCATTGTTTTAGTGACGTCGTTTTAGTGTTTCTCCTAATTCGAAGCAGAGATGTACAGTGCATTACTTACAGTCTACAGTACAGCGCAAAAATATTAAAATGTGGCAGTTTTTACTGATTTTGATTTATTGTGGGGGTAAGCCTATAATAAATTAACTTTACTATATTACCAAGTCTACTTTGCCGTAATATAAACACAGTGTTACGTTTTCGTTGTGTTACCGTTACATTAAATATCGAATTAGCACTAAAATTTAAAACAAATTTCGTTTAAGTATTTCATTCGTCAAAGAGACAGACCTAACTGTAACAATTAAGTACTCCCAGGAAGTTCATCGCAAGCAGGTCCATCTAGTAAAAAAACTGCACATGAAATCATAACATCCCAGCAAGGAAATTCGGTACTGCTTCGTGCAGGTTATAAATATAACAAAGACCGAACAAATAAAAATAGTTCCTGTGTTTGGAGGTGTTCGAAAAGAACAGTTTGCCAAGCGAGATTAATTACTGATTTTATTTTAAAGAAATATCCTATAAAATACCCTATACATTTTAAGTAGTTACCTTAATCATAATAAATTATAACTTTTGTGGCTGACCCTACATATTTTCACAGTCGAGCGAGTTGACGACAAAAAAAGTAGGTAAATACGGGAGGGGCAACTCGCGTGTGGCGCGCGAGTCTAAGGCGCGCGACTTGACGAACGACTCGAGTTTCGCCACAAGTGAAAAGCTAAAAAAAATAGGATGATTTCTGTGATATTTGAGTAGGTATCACCATAGTTATATTATTGTGTATTATGTAGCTTGATAGGTACCAAATCATTGACTTATATATTTAGTCGCACACAGTCAGAGAGCCATAAAATCAAAATTGAATTGAATTGACTTATATATTACTAGTGTAAGGACAGGGCCAACCGCTCACGGAAATGGCAAATTTGTTTGAAAAGGGGCCAGCGCCCAGGTCACTTTTAGGCAAAATGTTCTGATGGGCGCATCCTTCCTTTAGATATTATATATATGTATAATATTTGAGTATGTTCTACTTATATGCTGTATGTACTAGCTTGATAGGTAGATATGTGAACCAAATATTTTTGGAATACTAATTATGACTGGTTCAATAGTTATGGGACTCTTCAGTTATGGGTCTTAAAATTATAGATCTCAGAACTCTACTTTAATTTAATTAGCTTATTATCTTGAATAAAATGCATTTTTTTTCTAAACCAAACCATACCATACTTATGTTTTTACAAGTAAATACCAAAGATTGTATGCTTAGAACATGTTTTTTACTGACCAACTGGACTTCATTCTCTATTTTTTGTATGATTTTGTAAAATTTTATTTACCTTGCATAATCTTCTGGCTTGAATATAACATGACAAGTAGAACATGTGAGGGTGCCCTCACAAGCTCCGAACCCCTCGATGTTGAGGTCGTTGTTGACCACCACGTCCAGGAGAGTGTCGCCAACTTTAGCCTCTGCTTCTATCCGTTTACCGTCGTGCAGTGTGAAGTTTACTTTCACCCTGAAATTATGAAATTTAAGGTTAAACTACAACAGTACCTGGAGGACACTGTCCCGGCCCAACCTTAATGCTGACATTGACTGATGATGGTCACGATCCCCATTCTATGGGGTACCGACTTTGATGATGATGACAACTGTGATGTGGCTTTCTGGCATGACTTTGGTTGGCTTAATAGCTAGTCACACACTAGGCCCACCTTAGAAGCTAAATATGGAAAATCTGCTTGCCATGATAGATAGCTAGATAGACAACTGTGATGTAAATGTAACTATGTGTAGAAGAATCAGCCAATTTATCTGGTCAGGGCATGTGATTTAAATACAGCCAAATATATCATCCCGAACATGGAAAATGTCAAGTAAAGTCATCCAGGGGGCAGAAAATGTAAAGAGATGTGGCGCTTCATGAGTTCAGCCCTTTGCTCACCAGCAATCTATGAAATTATCATAAATTGAATCATTGTGCAATAATTAGGATATCTTGTAAACACAGACTGAAAAAGGTGAGTCATAAAAACATCAGACAATTTCAGCAGGTGTTGATAAACAATTACTGATAAGTAAGTTATACTCCACTTGACTGATCTGTTTTTGATAAAATTCATATCTATTGACAACGGGATGGTGTAGTGGCTAGTGTCCCTGAATGCTATGCTGAAGGTCCTGGGTTTATTCCCGGCCAGGAAAAATATTTTTCTTGTGTCTTGATACCCATATTACAGGCTCTGCCTAGTTTGGGGTTGGATGGCAATGTGTGAGATGTCCCCACATATTATTATTAGTATTGAAATTGTTTCTGAAGGTAAGGAAGGAGTGTGTATGAATATCAGACAGTACTACTTTTTATAAGTCAAATCTTCTACTTGATCTTGTAAAGAAAGTTTTTTTTTAATTTATTGTAAAATTATATGTTCTTTTTTCTTAAGTGGTGTTTACACCCAGCAATAAAAATAACAGTAGTAGACTTGTGTGATGGTGGAAACTGGTGTGGCAAGGATGTATCTATTTAATAGAAGTCAACTTCTTAAAAAAAATTAAAGACTTAACTAAGTCAATTAAACTACTTCACATTCTGAAATATGTTAACATGGTTCCTTAGAATCGTCTGCTAAATATGTTCGAAAATAGCAATTAATGGTAATTGGGTAAATATTGAGATATTAATGACAATTGTGCAAATATACTCTTAGATATTTTAGGTTAGGATAATACTTACTTTTCCTCTTTCAACGCAAAATTTGATGTAGAAAAGGGAGCCATAATTCGTAAACTACTATAACTAGATCCCACGGGATTAATTTGCAATAAACACTTAAATTCTGGACGTGTGAAAGTCCTCAAAAAACTTCTGGATATCATTTTGAGTAGTTTTTAACTGTTTTCGAAATGGCAAAGTCACTATATCTGTTCTTGAAGTCTCTCTGCTGAATTATTTCACTAAATTATACGACGATAACTACGGAATATCTTATCTCAATCAAATTATTCAATTTCTTCCAAATCTTGCGAACTTGATTCTTTGACCCTGACGTACACAGCTGGTTCACAGAGCGCCATAAAGCATACAACTTGACGTCTCCACTTTTAATCTGTGATTATAAAATGAACGGACCTGCGACTTCGTTATTATTCTGAGACCAGACTCATATGTTTTTTGTATGAATAGATACCCCTACAAAAACATAAAAATATTATCTACTGGTCAAACTGAACAACTTTCTTCATGAAACATACCCTCTAATTTACTTTATTCTCGAAATCTAATACTTACAAACTTTGATCCTAGTTAAATGGTGGTTACATAAGTGCAAGGAAGATAGGTGCTTCTCTAACATAAGTGGAAGTATTAATGAGTACCATTTGATGAATGTAGTTGTAGATCCATGCATCACACTTTATGACCACTATCGAACCAGACACGTTCATCGTTCAATGCAGTAATCACCGAATTTCTCACGTGATAATAAAATAAGTATACTTAACAAGCAAAATAAAAACCAATGTGTGTATTATTTATACTTCACTTTAGGCAATTACACCTTATACTTAATTTAAAAGTAACAACTCAGTCACCGTGAAGAATGTCACCGATTGGTTTTCCTACTTCTATTTCGCTGAACTTGACTTCTAACCCGCTTCTTTCGGGAGTACAGCACATCGGCCCCACAAAACAGCTTTCAGCTTCAGGCAGCTGGCACAGCCTTAACAAATACCAGCTTGATTTATCACAGGAGTACTTGACGCATATAACGTTGCCGACTTTAGAAATGCGCAGCCAGAATTTGCCAGGAAAACCGGGGAAGATTCCTGCAAAAAAAGTGTATGTATGAAGAAAATAATATTACAATATTCTTAGAATAATAACCAACCTCGGCCAGCATGTAAATGAGGCATAAATGGCTTTTTCACCTGTAGCCCAATCAGACATATTATCTTTTGTGAGGACACTGCTGATTGCGGGTTGTCCATCGTTAAATTCAATCCCTGCTTTTAACCAATTTCGCTCATCGCGGTAAATCATTAGGCCAGCTTGATCATACTTTTCAGAAAATCCCGCCTCAATGCATGCCTGAAATTGTTAAAAAATAATAAAATCGTTTCTGGTGCTAAAAAATGTGGTTGATTTTGAATTTTCCCGCCACAAACAGATGACTCACAAATCGGTTTATCTTTTGTTATTTTTGTTTTAATAATATAATCAGACACTTATTTGGAGGGAAAATAACACTAACCTGATAAGTAAAGTCGCCTTTGAGTTCCCGGCCGTAAAAGTGACCGCTGTGTCTGTAGAAGTTGTACCAGGTTCCCGCCCAAAAGTCTGTGTTTTTTCCTGTTTCTACCAATAGTGCGTCGTCTTTTATTTTCCAAATTTCGGGTTCGTTGATCCATTTGTAATCTTTTAGCGCCATTTTCAACGATATTTGCGTAGAAATATAGATACTTCACACTGAAGGGGAAGAGTGTTCTAAAACTAATGTTATTGATAAACAAATCACTTGAGATATATTATCAATCGCTGCGCTGATACGTTCAGAATCTAGTTTTTATTGACCAATATAATATTTCTTACTACAAATGAATTAAGTATTTATGTTTCAATATATTATATGTAGGTAATGTCTAATAAGACAGCCCTTTAAAATCTTAAGAAGTGAGCACTTATGGACCTATGTATATTATGTACACAGATGGTAGGTCAAACATAGCTATTTCCATGGGCCAGACAACTCAGACATACTCCATTTGGATTCAGAATGCACTTCATGATAATGTACTAAGTAGGTATTAGCTATTTTTAGTTCACGTGTAGGTAGGTATTATTGCGAGTTATTTTTCAATGAGTTTTTTTTACTGATTATCACTGATGTAAGTATCTAAAGTCTAGTAGGTAAATCTAAAACAACACCGAAACTAGCTAAGGTACTTTTACGTTCATAAAGAAATAAAACCATGTTATGCAACATTTTTTTTTTATATTTACAGCAATTTTACAAAGCAAACCATTAACTACTTAAATGCGACATGAATAAACAATCGGTTAGTAAACAAAATTTTGGGAGCGTAATTCACTAGTTATCAATTTATACAGCCAACAGTCTACTTATATTATCTATTTAATTTAAATTGTCAGGTCACTAACTAATCATTAATTTAAACACCGCTAAAGATAGGTTAGTTAGTAGGTACTAACTAACCTATCTACTACAAAACGTATTGACTTCAAGTTTCAAATGCCTTGGAAATATGCTTAGGTATTTCTTGGCCAATTTAAATCTCTACTTTATAATGTCAACCAAGAGTTTATTTTATTTCGATTATCCAAAAATAAAAAAATACAGGGGAACAGTTGTCGCTTGTGTTGTTGTCGCAGACGAATGGAGGACCTCCTCCGTTTTTCAAAGTCGCTTAAAAACAGGGCACTGGGCTTAAGCTCTTTTATAAAATGAGCGATCATCGAATAGTAGGCTAAGAAGCAAGAGACCGGATTAGCGAGACCCATCTAATAGATTTAACGTTATACTAGGTTGAACAAGTGCAGTCATTACAAGTTAAAACTAATAATAGACCTTATTTTAGTACCTATATCACATTAAATGCTTTATTCAAGTTGATTATAGAAAGAATAAAAAAATGCCATAAATAACTTCCAGCGTAGGATGCTAACTAAGTAAGTATACCAAAAATTATAATGTTTTTCTTCTACCCAAAGGATTTCTGTGAGAAAATTTCGTTTCGCTTTGATAAGGCCGCCGAATTTTGTTTGTTTCAAGTTTTTGTGTTCTTGAAATGATTCATACTGAAGTACTTTACAATAGTTAAATTCGCGGTTTTATTTCTAAAAATATATACCTACTTACATATTTTGGAAAATAACATATTTAGAACCTGTTGGAATGCCTAAGTACTTAGTAATTCAAATTAATTCATAATTTACTCCCTCAACTTATGACTTTTAATGCATATGTACACCACTGCTATTGTCACTGGTACATTTTCATTGCCCACTCGCTCTTACTTAACAATTTTCATCTCCCTTCAAATCCTCTCTCCTCCAGTCATCTTTCTTCGAACCCTCAGTAGTCTTCAGCCATGATGAGGACCACCAGCGCGGTCCAGCCGGTGAATGGTCTACATCCGGAGCCTCGGCCGTCCTCGCCCGAGTACTGCTCCCAGAAGTAGCCTGTCTTCTTGTACTGGGTCAGGATGTTGTCTGTGGAAGAGGAGGTTAAGATGAGGGTTGGGTAACTATGTTGAAATTTTATAGGAGTAGGGCAAGAATTGCAAGGGGGAAAAGGCCAGGTCCGGCGTTTCCAATTGAGAAGGGCGTCAAACAGGGCGACCCGCTGTCTCCTAACCTGTTCACAAGTTGCCTTGAGGAAGTCTTTAAGAAGTTGACGCAGTCATGGGAGAATAAGGGCATCGATATCGGAGGCCACAAATTGACAGACCTCCGGTTCGCTGATGATATTTTCCTATTCTCCCACTCAGCGCCCGAGCTCCAACAAATGTTGAGAGAGCTATCCACGGCAAGCCTTGAAGTTGGACTGATGATGAACCGGTCGAAGACGAAAGTTATGACCAATAGCACGAAACGTAGGGTTGAGGTAGACGGGCAGGAAATACAATACGTCAATGAGTACATTTACTTGGGCCAGATAGCGTCCTTCGAAAACAGGCAGGACAAGGAAATTGATCGTAGGATTGAAAACGCCTGGAAGAGCTTCTGGTCCATGGAGTCGCTAATGAAGGGCAACCTACCTTTGTCCCTGAAGCGTAAACTCATTGACATGTGTATCCTGCCTGTCCTAACCTACGGTGCTCAAACATGGTCACTGACTGAGTCTCAAAAGTCCAAACTCAAGGTTTGCCAGAGAGCGATGGAGCGCAGTATTTTGGGAGTAAAGCGAACAGATCGCATTCGCAACACCGACCTGCGCTCCAAAACTCAAATGGCTGACGTGGGTGCCAAGACTGCTAAACTGAAGTGGGACTGGGCGGGGCATGTCTGCCGTATGCAGCCGGAGAGGTGGCCAAAATGGCCACCCAATGGATACCCAACAACGGCCGCAGAGGCAGACCAAAAAGGAGATGGCGGGACGACTTTAGCACGGAATGGTGTGAGCAGGCCCAAGAAAGGGATAAGTGGAAAGTTCTGGGAGAGACCTTTGCCCAGCAGTGGGACACTAGAGGTTAAGGGAAAAAAAACTACAATGACAGTAGATTCAAGATAGCGGGTGGGTACTCACTGACGAGGTTGTCTCTGAGCCGGCGGCGCAGGTCCAGTGCGCGCGCCGCGTGCGGCCCCCGATTGCGGCCGTAGTGCTGCAGCGCACCCAGCGCTAGGTAGTTGATGTTGACCCACACCTGCCCGCGCCAGTACGGCGGGTCGTGCTCCGTGTTGCGCTTCATGTAGAGGGGGGAGGACTTTGATAGTGATCTGGGGGGGCATGAAATTAATAAGACCTTGGGGTATACTCTAGCAATGAGAGACTCTAAACTCTAAAGGGACCTTTGTAATCCACAGAACTTATTAAGGGTTTGATAAGAATTTCTTATTTTTTTTGTCTTAATCTAGTCTTCCAACTCAGTAAAATGCTATGGTTGCTAGCGCTGTGAGAGAGAGGTGACAGACGAATAAAATAAATAACTCTTCCATCCGTTCCATCTGGGATCTCATAAGGAATGTCATACGAACCTCAGACCATAAGGCGACCACAACAGATCAGGCTTGTCCAGGTCTTCTAGAATCTTGCCCAATTTATCAGAGTCTGGACTCAAAACCTTCAGTAGCATTGGGAACAGCGATATGTAACCTGAAACAATGAAACATTTGCGTCATTTATCGTTTATCGGTCAACTTAAGTTACTAAATAGAACCAGACTAGTCATGGTACGTAGGTTGGTGTTAATATAATCTAGATTGGAAGGTACAGTTGATACGTCACTCGGGAAAGCTCAATTTGTGCTTCACACACCTAACCTAACCCTAACGTCTACTTATGAAGAAGTAAGTACAAGATCTAATGACAGATTAATCACACTCACTCCGTTATTCAATCAATATTCAAATTATTTTCTACTTACTAAGCAAACATTATAGTGCACGATTAACCGAAATTACAGCGCATCCAATCAAATATCGATTATCGAGTTAAACCTGGACATATTTAGTTTTTCAATTGTAGGTGCATGAAATTTTGCGAACGGTCGTAGGGTGAATTTTCATGGATTCAATGGTATTTTTGTTGCAAATAATATTGCAAAAATACATGAGTCATAGTTACTGTCTGAGCATAATTTCAGAAAATAATGTTTACTTGCCAACTAACACAACAAGTGTAAGGTTTGGAACCATAGATTTAGATAATATTTTAGCCACTTTAGATATGGGATGTTCAGACTTTGTAATACAAGTGGATGACCCAATACATTTTGCAATAGTACTTGAAAAGGTACTATTTCTAAGCAACACAAGACGAGGCGACAGAAAGTTTATTTTTGTACCTAAGCGACTGGATGACTCTGATGAACTATTAAACGTACTACAAACAGGAATTTTCACTTACATACCAAACGTTATACTAATAGTTCCTACAAACAAAAAAGTAGAAGCAGATGAAAACTGTGAAGATTATGACATAGTTACACATAAATTTGTGGGTCCTTACGAAGAAGACATAAAAATACCAATCGTTTTAGATCGTTGGAACTCGTGCAGAAAAGTTTTTGAAAGAAATGAAAATCTATTTCCACATGATATAGCTAACATGTATGGGAGGACAGTTAAAGTAGCTTGTTTCATGTATCCTCCTTTTGTCATACTAAATCTTGATAAGCAGGTCTCTCGGAATGGAAGAGACGGCTTGGACATGAGGGTTGTCGATGAATTGTGCAGGTCAGTATTAGAATCACAATAACGAGAAATCCCAGCATAAACTGAAAGTTAAAAAAAAACACAAAGAAGACTCCATTCGTATAAAAACAAGTAATGGTAACTTTGTTTTTATTTCAGTTGGATAAACTGTACGATAGAAGTGGTGGACGTAGGAGCTGGACAATGGGGCACTGTTTACCCAAACGCAACAGGTACAGGGGTCTTAGGTGCGGTTGCCATGGGGAAAGCAGATTTTGGCATAAGTATGTGTCTATTGAAAAAAAAAACATAGACAACTAACCACCCGGTCCTGATAAAACATTAATGTATGATTTTCGTTTGTTAAATTTTAGCCAGCTTAGGATACTGGGACAAACCATACCCAATGATGGACTTTTCGGCGTACACTTTCCTCATATCTGTCACTAATCTTGTACCTAAGCCGAGGTAAAAACATGTTATGCGTAGGTTATTTTATTGTTTAGTGCCTTACCTTAATTTTAGTCTTTACTCAATCATTGTAGGTTTTCATGACTTTTATGAATTAGCTTTTTCTTACTTGAAAATTTAATTTATCAGGCTACTTTCTCGCTGGGAGCTACCGATTATTGCCTTTAGTTTTCCAATGTGGATGGTCACCATCTTCTCTATGGTCTACTCTTGGCTGGCTCTGGTCTTGGCGCAACATGGATCCACCAACAACGCTTGGCTCAATATATGGAGAATTATGATGGCTCAGGTAACATCTCGTTATCTTATTGTTGAAAATCATTCAATTTATTACATTAGGTACCTATGTACTTTTAAAAACGATAGATCCCAGAACTTGGCCTTGCGGAACACCATTATACCAAAGGCCAGAATCCAGTAGTTCAAGGAGGTGCTCTTGTATCCTTGCAAGGCCGAGCATTTAGTTTTAATTTAAACTACAGGGGGTGTTATTTCCAGCCTTGTAAACTAGAATCCAGCTGGCGATCACAATTTGTCCTCCTTGGACCAGTAGTAACTGGCCTGATCATCAACGCGGCCTACAGCGCGGGACTGTCATCTCTCTTCACTATTCCTAACTACGAAAAGTCCATAGATACAGTAGAAGACCTGTTGGAGAGTGGATTAGAGTGGGGTGCTCCGGACATAGCCTGGGTCTATTCTATTAGTTCGGCGAAGGACGTAAGTTCATCATAAGATTTTCAGGCAAATAATAGCCTGTTGGCGCTATTGGCACCTGGTTTGAGGACCATTTGTATGATTTCAATTTATATTCAATACTTAATAGTTTCCAATCAATGGAACTGTATATTTGCTTACAGGAGAGACATATGCGGATAGTAGACAAGTTCCGCTTGCTGACACCTTCACAGTTGAAAGCCAGGGGAGAAAACCAAACCATTGCACTCTCCATCGAGCTTCTTCCTGCAGGTATACTTTTATAGTGCAATCAAAATCTTACTTCATTACAATTTTACTGGTAAGTCTTCGTTTCCTTAGAATGTTGGTGTCAGTGACAAACATTATACACTAAAGCGCGTCTGGGTTTGTCACCGTAGTAAAAGGAATAGCAACAGTTGTCGACTGCCCAGTGTGGGCCGGACGTGTACAAAGTACAGTCATTACGACACTCGGGAAGGCTCCTTTCGTTTCTCTTACTGGTTCTCTATTATCTAATCTCTCGCAGGATGCTTAGCCATCGGTGGGGGGGAGGCTATCACCACCGATATCCTCAATAACTACCAGCTGCTGACTGAGGATCTGTTCTTCGGAGTGTCCACTGTGGCGGCCAGAAAGAATTCTCCCTACGTCGCTAAACTGAACGACAGAATACTCAGGCTTATTGAGGCTGGGCTATTGCTGGCTTGGGATTCGCAGGTGAGGCAGGTCAAAGTCAAAAGGTGGTAAGTCTTAAAATATTTTCAGTTTTTAATTTTATTTTAATAGTCATCTTTGTTTTTGGCAGCAGAACAGAAGCATTTAACTGATTCAGGGTTTCATCAGGTATTTACAGCAGACTTAGCGCCAATTTCTCCATAGTCGGTTATCTAACCGACCAGGGATTGGTTCATCAATTATACGTCATCTTCATATAAAATTCTTGACAGATGTGTCAAAAGTCGACCACTGGTTATGCTCTAACAGACTATGGAGAAATTGGCACTTAGGATAGTATCCTATTTATCATTTTTCACTTTGCTATCAGATATCGCTCAAATATCAAGATGTGAAAGTTAAGATGGCGATAAAGTACTCCAGAAACGCGGAGCCACCGACGACTGCACCTCTGAACCTTGTTGCTATAGGGGTAAGTGCTTTTTTAATACCTTAAGAGATTTATGTATCAACAGTAATATATAAAATTGTAGTGAAAATTTTACTGAATCAGAAACTAATTTATACAAATACTTTGTTACAGGGTATATTCATGATTTTAGTAGCTGGCATTATTGTGTCATTTATCGTCTTTTTAGTGGAAATGGCACAAGGGCGACAGAAACATAAGAAAGAAACTATGTAGTGAAAAAATAATAACTACATAATTCATTTTCTACTTCTCCAATTAATACCTAGTTGTTTAAATATTTGTAGAAATTTAGATAATGTGCATGAGAGATTTAAAATGGGGAAAGTCTAGTTATGTAGTAAGTGCTAAATGATCAGAGATAATGTAATAACAAACTATAGTATCTTGATGGTGATTATACCGACCCACCACCTACCCCGTTTTTCAATCAATATTAGAATTATTTCCTACTTACTAAGTAAACAACGTTATAGGCGATTAACCTAAATTACAGCGAAACCAATCAAAAATCAATTATCAAGTTATAACCGGAAATCCAAATTAGACTGTAGTTGCAAGAATTTTTGCGAACAGTCCGCCGGTTATTTTTACATGGATTCAATGGGATTATTATTGCAAATAATATTCCAAAAATACTTGAGTCAAAGTTACTGTATAAACATAGTTTCAGAACTGAATATTTACTTTCCAAGTAATACAACCAGTGTAAGGTTTGGAAACATAGATTCAGATAATATTTTAGCCACTTTGGATATGGGATGTTCGGACTTTGTAATACAAGTGGACGAACCAATCCAGTTCGTAAGAGTCCTAGAAAAAGTGCTATTTCTAAGCAACACAAGACGTAGCGACAGAAAGTATATTTTTGTACCAAGACGTTTGGACGATGCTGATAAACTATTAGCTGTGTAGCGACACATGTTATAGTCACGTTTTGCAATGTCAGCTTTCTAGTAACTTCCAGTAACGAACAATGCGCAGACGCTAGTCGTCTCGCGCCCGTCACTTAGAACACACTTAAGAAAATGTAATTTGGTTCAGTAAATAGTTTGGCCTCAAGAAATCCTGCATTCGTCATTTACCGCAACCCCATAGTCACCCATTCTTAACCCTACATTGGTGACCTCCGACAAACTGGACACGCAACCTTCGGAAGAAATTATGGAGTCAGCACGGCGATGACGCGGCGCAGCATGGAACGGCGTGGACGAGACGGCTCCCCCAGCAGGGCCATGGGGTAACCGGCGACAACATGAAGAAATAGAAAATCATCTACTGGAAGTGCATCACCCCTTCACAAATTTTGGTTACGCAACGAAGACGTTATTAGCGTATCGAAGCATCTCAAGTCAGCACCTGGACGAGCGGAACACATAGAAGGTACGATTGCGCGTTCACGACGGCAGGTCAACGGGCGGTAATCGGCGCTTCTGAAGTTAGCGAGTTTTGGGCTGTTTTCCTCGCTGCGAGGCTGCCGAGATGGAGCATAGTGGATTGGTCACCCACGCGGAGGCTCACTCGAGGGTCCTCATGGAAGTTCCCGCCAGGATGGACGAGAGGTGCTAAGAACGAAGCTATTTTTAGATCGGAAATTCACATGGTTCAATCACACACGAGGTCCGATTCGCAGAACTGAGGTAGCAGCGTTCATCTTGCACGGTCAGCGGAATGTGATAAGCGCGTCGCGAGTGAACAGAGTGCTACGTAGTTTTACCAAGTGGTTTATTGTGTGAGATTTATAAGTTTGATTTGTTAATTTTGTATCAGTATTGAAATGTAATTTTGTGATTTCTGTTTTGTTTGGTAACGTTTGTTTCAAGTTTAAAGCTCCGTAAGAGAGGCTTTTGTAACATAGGTATTACGTATTGTACTTGAAAATTTTTGACAAAAATTTTGAAAAACGGGGGAAGTGATGTAGCGACACATGTTATAGTCACGTTTTGCAATGTCAGCTTTCTAGTAACTTCCAGTAACGAACAATGCGCAGACGCTAGTCGTCTCGCGCCCGTCACTTAGAACACACTTAAGAAAATGTAATTTGGTTCAGTAAATAGTTTGGCCTCAAGAAATCCTGCATTCGTCATTTACCGCAACCCCATAGTCACCCACTTGTACCCCAACAGCTGTACTACAAACTGAAATTTTCGCTCACATACCAAACGTTATACTAATAGTACAAACAAACGAAAAAGCGGAAGCAAACGAAGATTGTGAGAAATACGACATAGTAACACATAAATTCGTGGGTCCTAATGAAGAAGGGGTAAAAACACCAATCGTTTTAGACCATTGGGATTCTTGCAGCAAAGATTTTGAAATAAATGCAAATCTCTTTCCACATGACATGGCGAACATGGGAGGGAGGATAACTAAAGTAGCTTGCTTTAATTATAACCCTTTTGTTATACTTAATCTCGATGAGCAGGTCGCTCGGAATAGAAGGGATGGTTTAGACATGAGGATTGTCGAAGATTTTTGCAGGTGAGGACTAAACTTAACTAAAGTCATAATATGAATAATAATACACGAGCGAGTAAATATGAAAGAAGTTAACAAATGTATACACAAAAACCAAAAGTTCTTAAAAAGGTTTTTGCTTATTTAGTTTTACATTTCAGTTGGATAAACTGCACGTTAGAAGTGGTGGATGCCGGAAAATTTGGCATTGTTCACCCAAACGCGACAGGCACAGGGGTCATAGGTGCTGTTGCCATGGGGAAAGCAGATTTTGGCATAAGTATGTTTTACACCAAGAAGAAAAGCATTGCATAGCCGTGAGAAATTAACAAGAGTTCATATTTCCCCCTTGATATATTTCAGCTAGCATAGGACATTGGCATTCTGCTTACCAAGTCATGGACCTTTCTTCGTACACATACTTCATATCTATCAGGAATCTTGTCCCAAAACCAAGGTACACTATAAAATAGATTAATGTTATTTTATGACTTCTCGCTTTCGTCAAAAAGGCTTTCCCGTGGATTTTCAGGGATATAAAAGTATAAGCAGTCTACGCCTTCCTTAACATACATGAGTTAGAGTAGCCAGTTGCATAAATTACAGTTTTATTTATCAGGCTGCTATCTCGCTGGGAGCTACCGATTCTAGCGTTCAGCATCCCTCTTTGGCTGGTGACATTCTTCTCTATGTTCTACTCTTGGCTAGCTCTGGTCTTGGCACAAAATGGCTCCACCAAAAACGCATGGCTCAATATATGGAGAATTATGATGGCTCAGGTAATTATTGTTTACTTTTAAAAATATATTTGCTACAAATTTGACGAATAGAATAAGATAACCTTTCGATTTATATGGTTAAAACGATGGGCCCAAGAAATTAGCCTTGGGGAACACCACTGCACCAACGTCCGAAATTCAAATGCTTTGAAGAGGTTTTCTTGTTTTTATATTTTTAAAACAGAATATCTATTCCAGCCTGCCAAACTGGAATCCAGCTGGCGATCACAGTTCGTCCTCCTTGGACCCGTCGTGACCGGTCTCGTTATCAACGCAGCCTACAGCGCCGGACTGTCATCTGTCTTCACTATTCCTAACTACGAAAAGTCCATAGATACAGTAGAAGATCTGTTGGACAGTGGACTGGAATGGGCTGCCCCGGACATAGCTTGGGTGTATTCCATTCGATCGGCTAAAAGCGTAAGTTTTTTTTAAAAGTACTTAAAGTTCTACCAGGCATTGAGATCGTTCACACTACTTATCGTTAAAATATATTTTTTTAAAAATTAATAAAATATTTTTGTTCTCAGGTAAAGCATATGAGATTAGTTGACAAATTCCGTTTGCTGACACCTTCAGAGTTGAAGGCCAGGGGAGAAAACCAAAGCATCGCGCTCTCTATTGAGATTCTGCCTTCAGGTAGAGTATATCTTTACATTTTTTACTATTGGGTGCAATGTCTACCATCTATTCTGGTAGGGGGTGGAGTTCCTGTACGTGGCTCTCTCGAGTGGAACCTTTGTACATCAGGAATCAATGTCTACCATCATTTATCAATATAAGTGTCATACATAAATATATGCTGCTTCACATTACAATTGCTATTTCGGTTGTCTCTTTATTACTTTCGGGTGCCGCGGAAAAACCAGGCATAGAGTGAAAAACCCGCGGAACGTTAATTCATCTCTAAGGACAAAACGTCTTGGCATTTCTAAAAGTAAGACAGGGCTATGTTACCTAATAATTATAACTCAGATTTTGCGTAGTCTAATAACTATAGGGGTGTACCCCAAGGTGAAATTCTGGGGCCCATTGTTTGTATCATATACATTGAAATGAACCTCTGTTGCAGAATGCTTAGCAATTGGTGGTGGGGACAACATCACCACCGACATCCTCAGTAACTACCAGCTGTTGACTGAGGATCTGTTCTTCGGAATCTCTACGGTGGTGGCGCAGAAGAATTCTCCGTACGTGGCTAAGCTTAGTCAGAGGATTCTCCGACTCAATGCTGCTGGCTTGGTGCGTGCCTGGGACTCGCAGGTATGTGGCAGCCATTTTTATTAAATTTGGCATAATGTGAACCTGGATTATATACAGTTAACACATAGGCTACGTTTATCCCGGATTTTTCAAGGAAAACTTTATAAGGCGAAGGGAAGCTTGCGAGAAAAGCTATCTAATAAAAACCTTGTTTTCAGGTATCGCTCAAATACCAAGACATGAAAGTCAAAATGGCGGTAAAGTACTCGAGAAACGTGGTGCCACCGACGACTGCACCCCTGAACCTTGTTGCTATAGGGGTAAGAGATGTTTAAATGAAATGGGTCCACAGGGACACATATTTTTTGGAGTGGTCACTGTTTTCAGTGTTTGTTTATGTAATCTTATTCATTAACAGCTTAAATAAATCAGACGCATAATCACAACCCATCACGTCCATACTGCTGGGCCACGGGTCTCCTTCCAATGAAGGCCTAATGGGTGTTGGTGGATAAGCTGTATTGTGTTAAAATAAATAAATAATAATGATTGTAGCCATGTATGTAAACCCCACGGATATGCGACATAAACAGGGTTAAAGAGACACAAACATTTTGTTACAGGGCATATTCCTAATACTAGTAGCTGGGATCGGTGTCTCCAGCTTGGTCTTCTTAGTGGAGCTGGCACAAGGAAGAAAGAGACAGAGGCATTTGCAGAAAGGGAGACCGTAGAAGTCAGTAGATTGAAAATGATTCTTGAGATGCCAAACATGGCATTTTCGTTTGTAATTTCAGGTTATAGATTCTGTGGTTATAGCTAAAATAGGATTAAAAAAATAATATTTTTATTGAGCACGAAAAACAGTTTTTTCAGTTAACTTTCACAATTTTTTTTTAAAGCATGTGAATCATAAAAATAAACATAAAGCTGTCGATCTGAGAAAAAAATGTCAGATCCATACAAGCCATTTAAGATAGCTGCGTTTCTTTTTTAAATTGCTCATGTTCGTCAGTGGTACGGTAGTGGTGACAGAAGTCCAATCATGATTAACGATGATGCTTGATTAACCTTTTGCCGTAAATGGTCTTTTACTCGAGTAAATATTGTCTCTCTAGTTCCGCAAATCGCTAACAAGGCACGTAATCGGATTCTAATTGATGCTTGTTGACCAACATTTGAGTCTTTCGACCTTGCTGCGACTACAAAAAAAACACTGTTTAGGTCAACCGTAATGCGTGGGTACTAAAGTGACCTAGGTAGATTTATCACGTGGTTAAAGCGAGTTTGAATAGCAAGCAGAATAAGCAAACTTTATTATAAAATATTAAATGTATCCGACATACCTACCGTACAATTTTCATCGTTGAACATTGACCTGGCAAAGGGTACATCACTGATACAACTTCACTCTGTAGACTTGCCTATATTGTAGACTTAGGTACGTATGATTAATTTTGTAAGACTTTCGTAAACCGGCCAGAAACACATGATTTTGTTAGCCAAGTTTATTCTATGAATACAAGATGTTTAAATAAATAAAATAAAAATTACCGATATTAGCCGATTTAGTATCTGATACAAAATTACAAGACCAATCAAAAAGAGATTACATATAAAACAATCTATCAAGAGAATAGTAGTTGCTCAAATACTCCAGAACGAAGCTTAAGATTCTATTATTCATGGATTCCCTAACGGTTTTGCTACAAATGATATTCAACAAATACTTGAGCCAGAGTTACTGCCTGAATATTATTACAGAAACAAATATACATTTTCCAATGAACATACCTATTATAACAGCAAACTATTTTAACGAGGACAATATTTTGAGAACTTTTGAAATGGGATGTTCAGACACTATAATACAAGTGGAAAATCCGGCAAGTTTTGGTGGAGTACTGGAAAAGGTTCTACATCTAAGCAACGCAAGACGCGGCGATAGAAAACTTATATTTGTACAAAAAAACTTGGATGATTCTGGGAAGACACTCAACGTTCTTAATCTAAAAATCCTAACTCACATGGCCAACGTTTTATTAATAGTTCCAATGCAAGCCAAAGCAGCAACAAAAGAAAAATGTGATAATTTCGACATGGTAACACATAAATTCGTGGGTCCTAAAGAAGAAGACGTAAAAACACCAATCGTTTTAGATCGTTGGAACTCATGCAGCAAAGAGTTTGAAAGCAATGCAAACCTCTTTCCTCATGATATAGCTAACATGGGAGGGAGAATAGTTAAAGTGGCTTGTTTCATGTATCCTCCTTTCATTATGTTCGGTCTGGATAAGGAGGTCGCACCGAATGGAAGGGACGGTCTCGACATGAGGATCATCGATGATTTTTGCAGGTAATATCATATTGACACATACATCATTTCTGTTGCCAGTAGGGTATTCAAGATCCTGTAACACGGCTTTTTCTGCATCCACATGAATACAATCATAACTAATGTTCGTTGCAGTGGTCAACGCCCTTTGCCCTCTTTCCTCCCTTCCTCGCCTCTTTCACTGGCTGATGTCCTGTAGATTTCCATCCATTCAACAAAGGAACATTAACTCATCAGATATTTCTAGCAGTATCTTATGTTTCAGCTGGGTAAACTGCACTATAGAGCTGATGGACATTGGGAGCGCTCAATGGGGTTTCGTGCACCCGAACGCGACCGGCACGGGTCTGCTTGGGGCCGTCGCTATGGGGAAAGCTGATATTGGGATAAGTATGTTGGAATAAGGTAAGGCTGTCTGTGTAATGCAGAAGTCTTATAAGGGCCGTTCGGACGCAAGTCGCAGAGCTGTTTAATATGCATATACGGAGACATGTTATATTATATGGTATGTGCAAGCGCTAGTTTCTGCAGCTAGAGCTTGCTCAAGCCTGCACAGTGCACAGCCGAGGCATTTACTATGAATATCAGAAATCTGTTTGAAATGCATTAGGTTTTTAGAGGCTTGACAAGCTAAAATGAGTAAAAATATTGTAAAAACCTTTCAGCGAGCCTCACCTACTGGGATTCAGCATACCGAGTGATGGACATGTCGGCTTACACATTTAGAATATCTATCAGGAATATGGCACCGAAACCAAGGTAAGGAATCGATTATCTTTTTGAATTTTTACGAATTGTTTGAATCTTAAAACAGAAGCAATTCCAATTTTGAGTTTAGGTCCAGATATGTGAACTACTCCCATCTTTGGGCATCCAAGTCCCTATAAAATACAGTTTTTCCGTCCATTCCTTCCTTTGATTGATTCCCAGACTGCTATCCCGGTGGGAACTTCCTATCCTGGCGTTCAGCTACTCGCTATGGCTGGTCACGTGGTTCTCTCTGCTCTACGCCTGGTTGGCGCTGGTGCTGGCTCAGAGAGGGTCTACTGAGGACGCCTGGCTCACTGTGTGGGGCATCATGTTAGCTCAGGTATGTGCAGTCAAAGAAATAGTAATAGGTATTTGTCCCGATGATTTCAGAGTGAGATTTCAGACCGGCACAGAAGCGAAAGAATTGGTGTACAAAAAAGGAGGCCTATACTCTATACCCAACATGATGATGATGATCATTTTTTCTACAATTATGAAAGCAATATAGTGGAAGCGCATTTTGTAGCCGAATCGCCTATATAATCCTTGCCTGCGTCTTTTTAAAACTGTCAGTACTTCTGTAGCATGTTTATCAGCCCTATCTTATATTTCAGCCATGCAAGCTCCGTTCAGACTGGCGTTCCCAGCTAGTCCTCCTCGGCCCCGTCGTCACCGGGCTGGTCATCAACGCAGCCTACAGCGCGGGCCTCTCATCCCTCTTCACTGTACCTAACTACGAGAAGTCCATAGACACGGTGGAAGACTTGCTGGATAGTGGACTCGAGTGGGCCGCCCCGGATGGGGCTTGGGTGTATTCTATCAGCTCATCGAAAGACGTAAGTCTTTAGGACTTGGAGGTTATCACTATATTGGCGATAAACGAACGAACGAGAGCTTACGTGCAATCGGCACGTTTCAAATAGATAGAGTCGTGGCTAGCGCAGCAGCGTTCCGAAACTTCGTTGTTCGTACTATACAGCGACCCCCTAGGTTTTGTTTGAACAAATAACCCTTAAACAATTCACTGTATGACATGGGCCTAAAAGACTGATGGGTGCTTTAACCAACGCGCTTTGTAGCAGCAAATCCGAACAGATATGTTCTGCATGGATAACTAGAGACATAGTAATATTGAGAAACTCTATTTTCAGGTGAAATTTATGCGTATAGTTGATAAATTTCGTTTGTTGAGTCCCGCCGATATTAAAGCCAGGGCTAAAAACAAAAGCATTGCGCTGTCCCTTGAGATTTTACCTGCAGGTAAGCAAATTCTAGATGAGATGTTTAATCAATCCTTTAATAAATCTCGCAACATATTTGGATTCAACTTCTTCTCTTGTTTAATTACAGACTGCATAGCCATAGGTGGTGGCCAAGACATCGCTACGGACATCCTCAGCCAATACCAGCTGTTAATCGAAGACTTATACTTCGGATTATCAACTGTGGCTGCTAGGAAGAACTCTCCATACATGGAGAAGCTGAACGGCAGAATACTCCGTCTGTTGGAGACTGGGTTCTTACTGGCTTGGGATTCTCAGGTATAGATTATCTATCAATACGATACGATACACTTTATTTGTACACCAAAAAACAATAATATAAACAAGTTGTAACTTAATTAGGGTACAAAAGGCGGCCTTATCATAAAAATATGTCTTCCAGAGAACCTTTGGATGGAGGGAATAAGAGATTAGGATTAGGTATTATTTTGAGACAAAAGAAGGGAACCCATATATAAATTCCAAAGATATTATTGACAGAGGTGTATCGCCTACGTAATAATTCATCATCATCACAACCCATCACGTCCACACTGCTGGGGCACGGTTCACCTTCCAGGTTTTTAGGCCTAGGCCACCACGCTGGCCTAGTGTGGGTTGGTGGCGTAATAATTACCCAAAGTTTTAAACCTGTGCTATAGATAATATGTATTTATTATTATTCTTATTATTATTCTTATTTCCAGATATCACTCAAATACCAAGATATGAAAGTCACAATGGCTGTTAAATTCTCCAGAACTCGTGACCCACCCACCACATCACCGTTAAACCTTATTGCTATAGGGGTAAGTGTGTTTTTTGTATCACTGCACTTCCATAGGTGGTGTTCCAATTTTCGATTTGCCCAAAGGAAATGTAAATTTTATATAAGTATCTTTATTTTTCAGGGTGTATTCATGATATTGATGACAGGAACTTCTATATCGTGTTTGGTCTTTCTTCTGGAGGTTATTCAGGGGAGGAAAACACCACAGAAAAGTAAAATTATTTGCTGCAATCAATATAACGTACAAAAGAATAAAATGCTTCTTCTGTTGAAGTCTGTGAAGAAATATATTCAAACTCGAAGGCGTTGAAGGTATTAGTCATTAGAAAACGTAGATTACTATTATTTTTGCAAAGTTATGTCATAATAAATGATATATGTATGATTAAATTATAGTTTTCCACATAATTATTTGTTTTATTTTGTAAAATTCGATATTATACTTCTTAATTTAGTTTTCAGCCTACCAAACAAAAACTGAAGGAACTAACTATAATCTGAAGGATCTGTAGGACATGATAATGAGGTATTTCAATGATGGATTAGATTATGTTATGCAACGCTCTAGGTAAAGTTCACAACTAATGTGGCTAGCTCATAAATGTTTATGATTTTCGTTTTTTTTTGTAGCTGACAAATTACCTAATAGTAAATAGATAAACCCCATAAAATGATTTTTTAACTCGATAATTTTGCCACATTTAATATGAAAGTAATAAATATTAAAATCCAAATCTTTCTGAATCCATATTTCCCTGTGTCATTATTAGACTCATCAGCCAGCAAACATTATCTATTCAGCTGTATAGTATGAACGAGGGATCAAAAACGTAAAATCTAGCATAGGTAAGTAACCTAACCTGACGGTGAACTAAGGAAAGCAACACTAGAACATTATGTTGTTGTACTTCAGCTAAAAAGATTTTCTGACAGAAAAAAATAGAGGACATCTGGCAACACAAGCCTCGTGACATTTATCACCGTAAGGTTGGCAGCACTACCTTCCTCTGCTTCCGCGCGCAGACACCATCCAGTTCCATAGTAGCCCTCCATCACGACATTACTTCATATCTCCTCAAATAGGAGTTCGTAATTCGTGAAACGACCAAACCAGTTCCAACTTATCGACCACATACACCAAGTTCCAGAAGAAAATCTTCAAAATGTCGAACCTTGCTGACCCTACCGCCTTCGTCAAAGACTTTCTCGCTGGAGGAATCTCTGCGGCTGTCTCCAAGACCGCTGTGGCCCCGATCGAGAGAGTCAAGCTGCTGCTCCAGGTCCAACATGTGAGCAAACAGATCGCAGAGAAGGACCGCTACAAAGGTATCGTCGATGCCTTCGTCCGTATCCCTAAGGAGCAGGGGTTCTCCTCCTTCTGGAGGGGAAACATGGCCAACGTCATCAGGTACTTCCCAACGCAAGCGCTGAATTTCGCTTTCAAGGACAAATACAAGCAGGTATTCCTCGGCGGAGTGGACAAGCACACGCAATTCTGGAGGTACTTCGCCGGAAACCTGGCATCAGGCGGCGCCGCTGGAGCCACGTCTCTCTGCTTCGTGTACCCTCTGGACTTCGCAAGAACGCGACTAGCAGCTGATGTGAGCAAGGGGGGTAAAGACGGCGCTAGAGAATTCAGCGGTTTGGGCAACTGCTTGAGCAAAGTCTTCAAATCCGACGGCTTGACCGGCCTGTACAGAGGTTTCGGTGTGTCGGTCCAAGGCATCATCATCTACCGAGCGTCGTACTTCGGGCTTTACGACACGGCTAGAGGCATGCTGCCTGACCCGAAGAACACTCCCCTGGTCATCAGCTGGGCTATAGCGCAGGCTGTGACCACAGTTTCAGGCATCGTGTCGTATCCCTTCGACACGGTAAGGCGGCGAATGATGATGCAGTCTGGGCGCGCTAAGGCCGATATTTTGTACACTGGAACCATCCATTGCTGGGCTACTATTGCGAAGACGGAAGGAGGTTCGGCCTTCTTCAAGGGGGCTTTCTCGAACGTTCTGCGAGGAACCGGTGGTGCTTTCGTGCTTGTCTTATACGATGAGATCAAGAATCTGCTGTGAGTTAGCTAACAGTTATGTTTATAGGTATTTTCGGACAAGATAATTATCTGTTCTTCAATACAATTTCTTTGAAGTGCAACAGTCGTATCTGTTACGGATGCGTAATGTATTAATTATCCGTTGATTTTAGTGCATAATAATATGTTATTATTGTGATGTAATTCCATCCATCATTCATTATCTTGTGTACTTTTGAAAGACCTATTTTAGTTTTCCCTTTTTTCGTTTGTGATCCGTCACTTTTCTGACATGTTTGCCTATTTCATCATAATCGTCTACATCTTTAAAGGTCACGGAATATTTTTTTACTGACAGATTTACTTCCATAATTCCTTCTTTTAGCATAACGTTTATATTATGTATATGTTATAAGTTTTTGAAATCTATAGTTAAATTATTCATACATTTTTGAAAGACAGTCTCAGCCAGGTATACTGTTGGAGTAATCATTAGAATTTAATTTTGCTTTGTCCTGTACAAAGAATAAGACGTTTATTAATGATAACTTCAACGGTATACCTCGTTTAGTCTGTTCCATATTTTTTTTAGTTAAAAAGAAAATGTTTTTCTCTTTAACTGAAGAACCCTGTAAATACTGAACCAGTTTCATAGTGACAATTCCGAGAAAAATAAAGATAATGAACTTATATTTTTGTTGTTATTTGCACCTTGATTAGAAGATTTTTATTTAGGCCTAGATTAACGATAGTTAACTTGCTTAGTTGCTGGTTTGTCAAAACAACGCATAAAACTGTCGAGATGTTTCTTTTGCAGTGACACACCATCTTGTTAAGAGCTTGGTGGTAAATAGAAGTGGGGTATTACTTGTCGAGACGTACTGGCATGGAGTGCCAGTACGTCTAGTTCGTAAATTGTTAATCTAAGTGTTTCGCCACTCACCGAAGGCGGAAGTGACGAGGCGGTGGGAGGGCGCGGTGGTGACGCTGCGCAGCACCCGGGGCGTGTCCGGGGGCTTCACCGACTTGGGCGACTGCCGCACCAGCCGCACGCCGTCCGTGTGGAGGCCTGGAGGGAATAGCGTACCTATGTAATCCTTTATTGCACAAATAGATACGTACATGTACAATGGGTGGACTTGATGATATAAGCATTTTCTACCAGTTCACAGGAAGTATAGGAAAAGGTATATTAAAAAGTGAGCAAAAAAAGAAAAATTAAGAAATTGCAGGTAATGGTACTGAATAATTATTATAAGTATCTAAGGGCTGATTTTTCAATGGCCATATAAACGCTATCTGATGAATAAAATTGTTGCTGTCACTGTCTAATACAAACATTCAGACGCGACAGTATCAGAATTATTCCCCAGATAACCCTTATCTAACCATTGAAAAATCAGCCCTAAGATTAAATAAAAATAACACATAATACTTAAATAATATGACTACTACTTATACGTACTAAACTAATGGCCGTAACAAATATAGGTAATATGTATACTAAAAAGGTATATATATATATATATATATATATTTAAAACATATAAATCTGGGCGCGGGTCGGTAAAGTAGGTGGTAAAGTGAGGTAAACATGATACACCAGATATCAATCCTTAAGAAGCAAGGCGCACACCTTCCGTGTGGATGCCTGCAGACAAAAGTGTACCTAGAGCTGCTTAACCCTTCTGGTAGAAAAGGTACAATTTCAATACACTCTCGAGTCGAAAGTCCCACCTGCTATTGACGTTTCGTTATGAGTCTGGAACTGTTTGATTGTTCGTGAGTGTATTCAATTGGATTTGGATAGTTAATACGTCGATCATCGAAGAGTTAATAGCATAGGTTTCGAAATATGGAGACCTAATTTTGAACATTATCGATAAAAGAGTTAGGGTAAATGTAAGGTCAATAGGATACACTGTATAGGTACCGTACCAACTCCGACAAAGTGATTCCTTACACATATACAACCTCCTTTAAAAAAAAACGAAAAACATATCAACTTTTCCTGATCTTACACAATATTACAAAAGGTTGTCGTGAAAAAAACGCTTTCAGTGTTAAGACCGCCTATTTGTAAGCTTTTATAATTCTATTCTTGGGTGTGTTCAAATAAAGAATATTCTATTCTGTCTATTAAATTGAATAAATTGCCGGCCTTAACACATTGCATTTCGTAGGAATTCCAGGACAAAAGTATCTTATACTATTCCTATAGCACTCCGGGACAATGTAGACTTATAATGGTGAAAGATTACAAACAAAAGTTTACAACTGAAGTTATCATTCTGAGGGTCTACATTTAGAAAGGTGTAGATCGCAAGTTAGTCTGTGTGGCATACTATAGTGTTTTTTTTTTCTCTGTAGTGTTTTGTTTACGATGCGACTCATGCGACGCTTTGCGTTGGTGTAGTTTAAAATAAATTATACATCTTTAAGATAAAATAAGTGGACAAAATTGTGTAAGTACCGCAAGTATACATGCTAAGTAAAATATACTGCAAGAGAGCGAGTAGGAATATTAAGTATAGGTACATTACTGCCGATTCTAAAGGCACCTAAATTTAATTTTGTAATGTCAAAACCTAAAATTCTTTGATCCAAATTAAATTTTATGCGGGGTTTTTAAAGTTTCATTTTCCATTTTAAGTTTTGACAACACTAAAATTAAATTTTGTACCTTCAGACTTAGCTTAATTTTCTGATTTATTAGTACCTAATTAACTCATGTTATTTACTGTGTCGAATAGCATGTCTGTTTACTGATAAAACCACTCACTATACCACCTATACCTACACAATATTTAGGTGCATTGTTCACTAAAAGATATGTTATCGCTGTCTGTGGTTTGTTCTAATGATAAATATTTGTAATTCACAATAATGCGGGTAAATAATGTAGTCACATAATACATTCAAACTTTACCTCTGTGGTATTGAGATAAGGGTGTCGCTCAGTACCAACATAATGTGGGAACATTTAACTAACAACAAATTAGATTGGTGGTTGTGAGTTTTTGTTGTGTAAATGACAATGGGCGTTTTGGGACCTATGTCCAATAAAGATGAGACATAGGTACATCGTTGGATAGCTCTTTTCAAGTGAGCAAAAATGTATCTCAATAAATTATCCTTACCAGCGTAATATATTTATATATATAATAGTATGTATTTATTTAAGTATATAAGTATGATGTATGTAGTTTATTTTTATTACCTATTACTAGGTATAGATTAGGTATGGAAGTATTTTTCTATGGCATTGCACTCTCTCTCCTGATGACAGTTAGGGCGTAATACACGTAAACACGTATTATTGAAATTGTAGAAATTACTTTCAACTGGTTTTATTTACTGAAATAATAAACAAATATAATATCATATAAAATATGATCATTTTGTTATAAAAATTAAAAATGAATGTGAAAAACTAACAAAAACATTAAAATTACACAAATAAAATATAAAAACTTTCAAGGTACGATTATTGAGAGTTGGACAGTAAATCAAGACTAGCGCTTGTTATTCAAATTCTGCAAAAAAATACCTTTTCAACGACGTATCACTCATTTATATTGGTGCTGGTCCCAGCTTCCATATATTTGTGCCCATCATCATTTTAGTTAGTTGTTATTGTTGTTGAGTGCTGGAAAGTCGTATCGGTTGTTCATACTACTATTACAAATACGAAAGAGTATAATCTCTTACTTGTTTACTTTTACTTCGTTGTTCTACTTTCATTGTTTAAGTGGAACAACATTTCCAGCCAGCCAGGTATGTTTTTTGTTTGACTCTGAACTGAGAGTATTATTTTTTTGTTTTTATGTAGTTTTTATTATTATTTCAGTACGTATTTGGAAACAGACACGCTCGCATGACCAATACATTCCGCACGGGACATTGTTTGGAAATCAGACCGGCATGAAATATATTTTCCCAATAGCACCTACTGTACGCTTTATTAATAAGTTTTGTAGCTTGCAAACTCACAACCCGTCTATGTTTGAATAAATGAACAGGCAGACTGTTAGTTTCATCACGAAATGAAATCGTTTATTTGAAATTAAATGAAATCGTTTATTTTTTCGACGTAGAATATAAGAATTACTTGTCAAAAGTCATAATCTACCACCATTTCACAAAGGCCCCGTCATTAAGGAGGAAAGAAATGGCGAAAGAAACTCCTCGAGCATCTTTTCAACTTTTTGCTTAAAACTAATACAATTTTACTTATATCTAGTTAAAATACAATTTTACTCAAGCATATCCATTTCATTTTTTCAAATGCCTTAGCTGAGGTGGACAAGACCACGCGTTTTTGTCGTTTACATAATCATTTATACTATAATAAGCTGACGATCCACCACGTCTCCAATACTGGGGCTCGGGTCTCTTTCCAATGAAGGTTTTAGGCCTAGTCCACCACGGTGGCCTAGTGCGGGTTGGTGGACACTGTTAAATAAAATAAAATAAATAAATATGTGGGGACATCTCACACACGGCCATCCGACCCCAAGCTAGGCAGAGCCTGTGTTATGGGTATCGGACAGCTGATATATCTACACAAATACATGGATAGATAAATATTAAATATAAATATCAACACCCAAGACCCGAGTACAAATATCTGCCTTTAAACAAATATCTGCCCCAGCCGGGAATCGAACCCGGGACCTTCGGCATAGCAGTCAGGGCCACTAACCACTACGCCATTCGACCGTCTTAGTTTGACAATATACACTTACGAGAAATGAAAAAGTTCCAGTCCAGTGACATATGGGACGGTGATGGCAGGTGGAACTTTTTCATTGCTCGCTTACAATCTCTAATTCACCCTCCCCACTCCAGCCAACGCACCCCATAGTCCTCGTCCACGGCGGCGCGGGGGACATCCCCGACAGCCCAAGATGGCGGCCGTGCTGCGGCTATTTACAATTAAATGTTTCAAACCTCTGAGTAGAAAAAACAGGCGGAAGGATTATCGCTAACTAAAAACTGAAGCACCTTTTAAGAAAGTCGATTTCATTGTTACGACGAGCCCGACACACACACATTCACACTCAAAGTAAGTCAGTGCACCGCTGCGCGCCAATTATGTCGCACCTACACACCAACACACTCTCATGTTGCCGCCATTGTTGTGCCTCAGTTTTTAGTTAGCGAGCTTCCTTCCGCCTTTTTTTCTACTTCGATGGATATTTCCTTCATTTTTACATCTCCTCTTCACCAGACAATGGACCCCATAGTCCTAGTCCACGGCGGCGCGGGAGACATCCCCGACAGCCGGGTGGCGGGCAAGCTTCGCGGGTCCAAGATGGCGGCTGCGCGTGCACACAGACTGCTGCAGGCGGGGGGCAGTGCGTTGGAGGCCGTGGAGGCGGCCGTGGTTGTGATGGAGGAGGATGAGAGCTTTAATGCGGGTGAGTGATGATGATGATCAAGAGAATGTTCTCATTCTTTAAGGGCCTTTTCGCTACTGGAGATTGGCGGTCTGCTCTGCTTACTCCTTTCTGTTCTTCACCAAGCGCATTAGCAGAATATTTAATGGAAACCACATAGGTATTAAAGCCATCTTGCTATTTATTTTCCTACTGTATTATCCCTACTTTTCTAATCCAGACTCTGTTTTGGACATTTTAATTTTATGATTAGAATGGCCCAAAGTAGTCTGCCCCAAATCATCATCACTTCTTCAAGTGCCTCTCCACTACTGGAGGTTGGCGGTCAGCTCTGCATACTCCTCTCAATTCTTCGCCAAGCGCATCAGCTGTTCTACGCTGGCCACTCCCGTCCATTCTCACTACATCTTCAATTTATCTCCAGCAGATATTCTACGACTTTTGTGTCTAAATAAACACACTTCTTCTTTCTTACTCCACCAGGCTACGGCTCAGTGCTCAACCTTCGCGGCGAGGTGGAAATGGAGGCCAGCATCATGCGAGGGTCGGACCTGGCAGTCGGCGCCGTGACGCTGGTGAAGGACTTCAAGCATCCCATCAGCATAGCCCACAGGGTGCTGACTGACTCGCCCCACTCGCTGCTGGGAGCTGAGGGTGCTAAGATCTTCGCTTTGGAGAAGGTGGGTTAGGGTTTTAAATCTTGTTTAATGTCGCTTTTTGTTTATTACCACACAAGGTGTCCAAAGCCTTTGAATTTTCTATGCGGTTAGTGGCATTAATGGCCTTGATCTGTTTAAAGTAGTCAAGACGATGAAAATGTGACAGTAACCTTTTTAAATACTTAAGCTGAGTTGCAGAAGAGCACTTTAATCTAATGTCTTAAATGTGTAGGTAGCTGCCTTACTTTGACAGTATACGGAAAGAAGAGACAGACATAGATTTAATGCCGACATAAGCTTAAGGTTCCTTCCTGCAACTCAGAGTTACTATTAGCATTGATGTAATGCGTATCTTCTTCAGGGCTTCAAGACTGTGCCACCAGAGTCGCTCATCAGCCAGAACGCGAGAGATGCTCTCAACAAATTCCTGGAGCATCGCGAATTTGGAAGAACCGAAATAGGTGCAGAGCATGAGGTAAGCATCACATCTGTACACTGGTGATTGGTTGTATGTGACTTTCTAGGCATTGGTAGGTTCCTCTGGTTCTTCATATACTTATATTGTTAAGCTTCTTTCATGAGGAACCTACCAGATACTTTTCCAAAATGTAATAAGTAGGTACACAAGACGACTCGCCTTATTTCGAATTACTGCCATTTCTGAACCGCGTTTCAAACTTAGATGTTATGGATTATCCCCCAAAGTCTCCATATACAGAAGAATCTAATAATATTCGGTAAACTGGCTGTTCTGATCATGATTTTCTTCCAATTGTCAGTCAAGTTTCTTCTTCTGCCATGAATCCACGTTCCTTCTCTCACATTTCTTCCTTCTCTCTTCCAGGGTGGAGTGGGCACCGTAGGCGCGGTCGCCATAGACTCGACCGGCTCTATAGCCGTGGCCACCAGCACAGGGGGAATGAGCGGCAAGGCGGTCGGCCGTATAGGAGACACGCCACAGATCGGCAGCGGGACCTACGCTGATGATGGAGTCGGAGGGGTGTCTACTACAGGTGTCTATACTATTACCACTATCGTCACATTAACAAACAAGGATCCTTAGGTCTTATGTAAAAGACCGCGGTGGCGGAAACCAAACCGACAAGAGTAAGGCTGGTTTCAAGCTTTCTTTCTGTATACGGCCTAAGGATAGTTGATTACTCCATGCAGTCACCAATCACAGCGCCTTATTTATGGCGAATTGCGATAAAGTAACTAATCGTATATAACTAATTCGTGTAGCTAGCAGCAGTTGCAGTTCTATATATAGAGGTGGTATAGAGCCTTAAGCAACAACGATGTTCAGCAAATAAGCAATGTTAGGATCGTCGATTGCTTATGCAGATGGTTTCATCATCTCCTTCAGCCCCTAATCTCCTATTCCTTATATACCAGCGCACTTTAAGCAGCCGGCGACTGACTGGCTAATCCTTCCACCTGCAGTAGCCGGCGGCTGCACCGGCTCTATAGCCGCAGCCACCAGCACGGGGGGCATGAGCGGCAAGGCGGTCGGACGTATAGGAGACACGCCGCAGATCGGCAGCGGGACCTACGCTGATGATGCTATCGGCGGGGTCTCTACTACAGGTACCTGGCTATTACCACCATCGACACATTGGCTAACAAGGATCCTTAGGTCGTATACAGAAAGAAAGTGGAATACTTTCCATACTTTGCCGAACAAGCGCTGAGAAAAATGTGAATCTAAACCGACGCGGTTTAAAATCTAAACGCGGACGGGATTAAAATCCTTAGGGACGAGAGAACTTCTTCATGTTCAGGAAATCATTCTAAGGCGAAGCGAAGCTCGCGGCGGATCAGCTAGTGTATATATAAAGCGCTTATAAGTTTCCAGCTTTCTTTCTGTATTTGGTCGATGTTCAGCTGATAAGCAACGTAAGTATCGTCGATTGCTTATGTAGGTTTCATCATCTTCAGCCCGTAAACTCCTGTGTCATGTAAATATGCATCTAGCGCACCCTAAGTAAAAAGCAAATGTGACTGAGTACTCCTGTCACCTGCAGTAGCCGGCGGCTGCACCGGCTCTATAGCCGTAGCCACCAGCACGGGCGGCATGAGCGGCAAGGCGGTCGGCCGTATAAGAGACACGCCGCAGATCGGCAGCGGGACCTACGCTGATGATGGCATTGGGGGCGTTTCTACTACAGGTAGCTTACCACCACCGACAGCTAGTCATGAGTTTCTCGTCGCAGTGATGGTATTAGCCAGCCAGTCGCTGACTGCGTAGGGTGCGCTAGACGTGTACAAGTATGAAAGCAGGTGATTTAGCCTGCAGCCGCTACTTGGGTTCGTTTTCGAAGTCGATAAACTCGATAAATGCGTATTCCACCAATCCAGCGCCGTATTAATGACGAATCGCGATATAGTAACGTTTATGTACGTCGATAACGAATTCGTGTAGCAGCAGCTGTGGAATTACTTCCATCGAAAAATTGCAATCGACGACAATCGTTAAACACCATGGGTTATGGTACGGATCTGATAGATGCTAGACAGACAAGCGATGCTGCTTAAGGCTGGTTGATTGATGGTGGAAACCTGCAGTAGCCGCATACTCTACCGGCTCTATAGCCGCAGCCACCAGCACAGGTGGCATGAGCGGCAAGGCGGTCGCCGTATAAGAGACACGCCGCAAATCGGCAGCGGGACCTACGCCGATGATGGCGTTGGGGGCGTTTCTACTACAGGTTTGATCATCTTCAGACCGTAATTTCGAGGAGTGACGTATTAATCCCCTGATACTTATATACGTCCAGCGTGCTCTGATTGATTGAAAATAAGGCGCTGTGATTGGTGACTGTAGCAATCAACCATCCTTAGGCCGTAATAGTAAGTGAAAAGGCTTGGTAGCCTTATGATCGGATCGCTGCTAGTAGAAGCAATGTGTATATGTGGTATATTACAAAGGTTATTAACAAGAAAGAAATCTTAATACCGAGATATAGGCTGAAGGATAGTGACATCTATGTTGAATATAAGAAAGCTATTTGACAACTGAACAGTAAAAAAGCTGGAAACTTATAAGCGCTTACTTTTCCATACTTTGCAGTGCAAATAAGCGCTAAAATAGACTATAGTAATCGAATCTGGGACTTTTAGAGATTTTAATCAGTGTTATTATTTTTTCAGGACACGGTGAATCGATACTGAAATACTGTTTAGCTCACAGCATCGTCAAGCTAATGGAAGGTGGTTTGGACGCCGGCACCGCAACAAAAACTGCGGTCAATGGTATGTACGGTGGCCTGCGCCTAAAAGTATACAGGCGGAGTTTTTAAAATAGCGATCCTGATGATGAAGGGACCAGCTACATCTGTTTTAAATCTGGGGACGTATTGTGTGTGATGTGTGTAGCAGTGGTGTTTATGTGGATGTGCTTGAACAGCATGTGAGCTTCAGATCGCTATTTTAAAAACTCCGCCTGTATACTTTTAGGCGTAGGGTAACGTAACGTACCTTGGGACGCTTGTACCTCGGGACATTGATTGTATTTTAAAAACCGGCTGAATAAACACATTAAAATTCTACCCTAGGCATAGTATTTTACTCGCTTGGCAAAACTAGTGAGTCTCGTGATCATACCAGCATCGAGTGTGTGGTGAAGACAATATGAAGTTTTTTGGAGTCAAAAGTAGCTTTTGTAACTATAGTTTTTTGTGTTGCTTTATCTCATTGAGGCATGCTCAAAATAAAGACATGGATGTCACGTATAACTTTTCAGTTATTTAATTTTAGGACATGGCAATTATCTGAAAGATTCCTAAATTAAAAATAAAGATATTTAAATTTTGGTTAAATATTGCTTTTTTGTACCTTGGGACACGATTAAATTTGTACCTTGGGACACTGTTTCCTATGGCTTTGTACTATGGAAAATGCAAACATCTAAATAACGCCTTAAATCTCTGTTCTTATTAGTGCCAGAGTGAAACTAGACAGAAGAGAGATGCAGTAAATCAATAAGAACAGAGATATAAGGCGTTATTTAGAAGTCTGCATTTTCCATAGTACAAAGCTATAGGAAACAGTGTCCCAAGGTACAAACGTGTAACGTACCTTGGGTCAAAACAAGCATTTTTACTTTTATCTTAATTTAATCAAATCTGGCCACACTAAAGCTTTAGCACAAATACTAGTGATAATAGATTATATATCCTACCGAATAAAGAAAATTTCACATTAATATCTTAGTTGTACGCTGCGATAGCTTCATTCAAAGTTGGGGTAGTCGAAAATGTCCCTAGGTACGTTACGTTACCCTACCTACCACGTATGTGCCATCTATTGTTTATACTTTGTAAAATATACCATGAGTCTACCTATGACAGCTGTCTAATCCATACACTTTAGTTGTCATTTGTTTGTTTACGAACTTTATTCGACGCATATGCATTTATGAAATAAACGTCATATGGCTCATTCTATGTTTTACAAAATATATAATACTAGCTGTTTCCGCTAGCTTCGCTTCGCCTTAAAAGTTTTCCTTTGGAAATTCTGGGATGAAAAGTAGCCTATGTTCTTTCCCAGAGTCTAGACCATCTGTATACCAAATTTCATTCTAATCCGTTCAGTAGTTTTGGCGTAAAAGTTACATAAATATTGATTTATTGACAAGTACCTACATACTACCTACGTAGTTCAAATTGATATTTCATTGGCAGTTATTAAATTTTCTTACTTTTCTCGCGTGGGTAAAATTCATTTGCTGTATGAATTCCAGCAGACTATTAACTAGTGTTAATCTTTGCAGGAATGACAAAACGCCTCAACAACACGGCAGGTGCTATAACACTGTCCAAGAGTGGACAAGTGGGGGTCCACTTCAGCTCCAAGAGAATGTCCTGGGCGTACATTAGAGACGGGAAATATTACTACGGGATTGAACAGGGAGAGGTGTTGAGTGAAAAGTTTGAGTGAATGAATTCGAATCATTCGTTCAGTTAAGTAAGTTGGTTAAGAATTTAAAGTTTTGCTGTGTTAACGCTGCCGCTGGCTGGTGAGGATTTTCATTATGTTTTTAATTAGTACTTTAAAATATAGCTTCTTTGTATCTTTATGAAATATACGGAATATTGAGGACGGAAAGTAAACTTTTTTTTTATATAAAAATCTAGATGTTTTTTCAATGATAAGCACCCCTACAATTATATGCACAACGATCAAGTTATATGAAAAAAAAAATACTTCTACAGTAGTACTTGCTTATGAAGATAAAAACCAGTCTATTTCGATATACTATATATGTCGGTAGTAGTTTCGGACAGCTGAACAGGGCCCCAAGTCTACTAAACGCATTAGAGTAAAATTGGATGTCGATTGTATGTCGACAGCATGTCGACAGCGAAAAATGACACATTTGGCAGTCTTGTATTTTTTAAGACCATAGTGTCAGCTCGATGGAAGTTGGATGGAAGCCACCATGAAGCCACTCATATTACATTGAACAAAACGCTAGTCCACTGACAAGTGCCACACCGATATCGTCTCTCGGGTGACAATTTGCGTAGTCCACTATTTATTAACGTTTCCGTAAATGGCTTCATTATGGTTTATCTGTCAAAAATCACCTTTGTGAGGCCATTGAGCAGATACACCTAAGATACACGTTTTATTCAGATGTTGTCAACATGAATTGGAATATTCATTTCAATTTGCGGTGGGCAATGCTAATATTAGCAGACAGAGTGGATAGAGGTCGTCGGGAGTTGAAGGAACGGCGTCGAAATCGCGCCTTCATGAGGCGGAATGTCGATCCTTTCCTGAGTTTGCCGGACTCGGAGTTTGTGAAGACATTTCGCCTCAGTAAGGATGTGGTGAAGGAGATTGCCACGGATTTAACTACACTGATAGCCAAAGAACGCAGGCTAGATGGTATATCTGTTATGATTAAAGTTTGGAGCCGTCTATAATTTGGCAAAATATAGCTGTACTGGATGGTAGAAGATCTAATACTTATACATATATGTTTCATATACTCATTGCATTGCATTCTTTTAGCCATGTTTTATAACCGACTTCGAAAAAAGGAGGAGGTTCTCAATTCGCCTGTATCTTTTTTTTTTATCCTCAACTAACAGACAAAACCAAAACAAAACCTCAGAAAAAGGAACCCTGTTGGTCAGAGAACAAAACGATAAATTGTTAAAATGTACTCTGTGTTGTTAAAGTTGACATAAGAAATGCAACATATCGACACGACGAGTTTTTTTATTTTGCCTGTGGTCTTAATTATACAGCCAGTTTAATATATGAAAAATATATTTAAATGCCATAACACGTCAATTATTGAATTTAAAAAACATCGAATAAGATAAAACACTAATACTTTTAAATAAATAGTGTGGAAAATCTTCAAATTAAGCCCAAGTCGAACGATCCGTGTATGGTGGCTTTACAAATTTGACAAAACCGGCAACACTGATACCTAATATTCCAAGATGACGTCACGATCACCCAGAAGTCATTCTGTGTCAATAGCATTTATATTTTATCGAGACTGGCCGTGAGACGTAGGGACTACCGTTTTTGGGCCAATGACAATATTGACAATGGAGTTGCAATGGAGTCTCTATTGGATATCTTCATTGATATTTTTTGTAACCAATAGCAGACTTGGGGCCCGTTGATAAATTACTGCCAATAACACTTCCAATCAAGTCACCTTCTTTTCCCATCCTACCTGGCGTCACACAGACACACATTCCAATCGTACAACGCCCTAATTCTGCACTCGTGGTTAAACTCACCGTAGTCAGCATAGGTGCCGGTGTGCGGGGACCAGTGTAGTCCTTCCTGGTCACACATAGACACATACACAAACGTACAACACCTATATTCTGCGCTAGTGGTTAAACTCACCGTAGTCAGCATAGGTGCCGGTGTGAGGGGACCAGTGTAGTTCATTCAGCAAGTCTTCGTCTCTGAGCTGATCGCGGGTCACTTCGAATCTGAAACATGGTTTTTATATTTAACTTTCATTCAATAAGTAGGCTAAGGGTGGATTCGACCAACGTCGAGTAACTTTTTACTCACGAGTAAACTAGCAGTTACTCGCGAGTAAGCCGATTTTGCATTCTACCAAACCCGAAACCAAGATAAGTAGCTTATCCCAAGAATAAAATGTTATACCGCCAAAATTGACCGTGTAACGAGCTTATCCGAGAGTAATTTTGTAATGGCGGCAGCACATCAGCTGATTAGAAAACCGTCATAATGACATATAAGCACATCTATCAAAACATAAACAAAAGTAAGTTAATAGGCAAATTCTCAAAATAACAACAGCGAATAAAATATTAAAACATAAACAATTTCATACTATTATAATCCATTCAAACTAAGTTGGCATGTCATTTCTATTGCATGCTTTGAAACGCAACTATTTTTATTTTAGTTGCATTACAGTTTCGTTCCTCGTTCATTCAATTAATCATGGTATAACTTGGTAGAATGCAAATGTACTTATCCTAGATATTTACTCGCGTATAAATTTTATTCCGGTATAGTTATTCTCGTGTAAGATGATGTTTGGACGAATTCGCCCTAAGTAATTTTATGTAGGTAATTAAGAATTCAGGTTTAAGTATTTTTTTCCCATAAGGAATTAAAATACATAAGTACTCTGTTAAAAATAGAAAAACCTGTTAAATACATATATTTATCCACTTATGTATAACGTGCCTTGACCTGAATTGAAGAATGTTATATGAAGGTTACATGTCTACCCAACGCTCTGAATTAAACTTTCATAATGTTGATAGTATGGTAATGGGTTTGTAAATTTTAATGGATTTGGGAAGCACTAACTCTTGATTCCGTTTCCTCGAATACCTCCCAAGAAGTCTCACATAGCTTTACTTTTGAATCCGAGCGTACCTACTGCACGTTTTCTCGAATATAAAGTGGCGCCTCTAGCGGAAACTATCATTAAACTTTTGACAGATAATGTAAGCAAAACATAGAAGAAAACCTAACCTTCGGTGGGACGACCTACAGACACACTCACTTGTCAGTCTCCCAGTCCAGCACCCTGGCGATGGTGGTCATGGCGTCGGCGGCGGCGTACACCCAGCAGCGGAGGTCCACGTGCCGCTCGCCGTCTGTCGGGTGGGACGCCCTGCGGACAGACAGACAAACATTATTTATTAATGACTTACTACCTATCTAGTGTAGGTCGTAAGGTAGGTGGTAAGGGTTTTTTTGAGCAACGATACAATTATGGTGACCCCAACAATTTAGCGTCGAGCAATGCCATTATGCATATACCTGACATATAATGAAGTGAATAGACATTTCAAACTGGGCCAAATAAGCCTGATATACATCCTTGATTTGATTTGATTGATTTTGATTATTTTATACAGACAGATAAAAAAATATACACTTTAACTTAAAACTTAACACCGCCAAACTACACGGTAGTTGGCCTTTGCCTTGATCTCACCTCAGAGAGGAGGGGAGGAAGGTCAAAGTACCTCACGATGATTTCCTTCGCCTCCTCCACCTTCCAAAGTCAAGAATGGCCAGTGGTAAGCTGTGCCATGGTAGTCAAAGCAACTTGTGATTTAATTAGATTATATAAATGTATTTCCTCACCTCGGATAGTCATCGAGGCCGGAGCTCAATGTCTTCGGGTTGAGTTGAAGATTGTCATCCGTACGGCCGCGCCATCTGATGATACAAGATTATTAGAAACTAAATTCAGCAGAATTTCGAATGGCTTAGCACGGGTCCCACTTAAGCCGTGGCAAAAGTTATACGTCGTACTTGCTCTTGAGTGAGGCTGCGAGATGTGAGTGAGCGCAATGCAAAACTTTTGTCACATATTAATGGCGCCCCGTGCTAGCCCTTCAGCATTGGCTAAATTGTCGTAAAGAGGTCGTAAGTTTATACTGAGGTAGATTTAAAAAACTGTGCCTATTATTACCTGAACGAGGTGGGCTGGTCGCCTCGTTGGCTGTTGAGGAACCAGAAGTACCACGCCTGGAAGAAAAAGAAAAAGTAAGACGCCATTCAGGATTATTTAATTGATTATTGCTGGTTAAAATATTGAAAGATATCGCTTTCTGCCGTACTAGACGTAGTAGTCGGTAGTAGTGGTGGCCTTAGACGATTTGGTTCATTCGTTCACTTGTAGTCTGATAAAGCATTTACACAGGCAGACGCGGTTTTGTCTATTCATTCAATCATTCGTTCACTTACGTGTAGCGAAGTAGAGAATCTAACTTAATTAGCGTCACTGTATAATCGCGTTGTTTCTATCGTTCGTTCACTCATTCACTCACCTGCAATCTAGTAAAGCATCGATGCAATTTAGCCCTCAGTGGCCCCGGCTTAGCGAACTCGGGCCGTTGCGCCAGTTTCGCTACTTGAAGCAGCAACATCGGCGGGTTGGCCGCCGCGTTCGATTGTACTACGAACTCTTTGGGTACTCGTGCTAGGGCTTCTGCGCCTGGGGGGAAAAGTAATTGAATTTTGAGTTTAATACATAAAATGCATATTTTTATAGGAGCCATGTGAAATACTGCTAACTAAGTATCACCGCATAGACAATGCGGAAGCAATGTCTTTGTATCATGCATGCAGTAGATATATAGCTGCTTCGACAATATTATTGCTCTAGAATCTTGATTGTGTCCAAAAACATGGGAATATATCTAATCAGAGGTGAAGTTACATCTGTAAAATGCGTAAGTGTGATTAATGACGTAAAACAACAGAATCGACCCCTGCATCACACGTATCTTACCAGACATCTAGTACCTGCCCCCCATAGTTTCACAAGTATCTAAAACCCTGGCTCAAAATGTCTCTGGGTTCATAAGTAACTTACTCATGCACTTTCTGGGTTCATAAACATCTTACTCAACCCCTAAGACCTGTTCTCTTTATCTCCGCCTCCACGAACCTTCTCCAGCAGTGTACGGGTCTTCCTGGTCTCCTTCTTCCACCTGGCTGCCACTCTAAAGCTACTTTGACATGGTTACAGTCCTGCCGTATGGCCATAGGTTCTTACCCAAGATCTGCTCCCTGGGGATCCAGCCCTCGACGTTGATGAGGTCGAGCCAGTGCGCCGCCGCGTCCAGCTGCAGCTCCGCGGACCAGCGGCCAGCAGCAGCCCGCCCACACCCTCGTGTCAGGTGACCCTGGCTTCACTAGTCACTTTCCCAATAGCGCCCTAGTTCCATAAGTAACTTAGCCAAGTTCCCTCTGGGCTCACAACCACAAGTTACTTACGCAAACATAGAATAGAATAGAATAGAATACTACTTTATTGACTTAAAAACAATTTACACAAATAACAATTTACAATATAACGCAATAGGCGGCCTTATCGCTAAAAGCGATCTCTTCCAGGCAACCTTTGGGTGGAGGAGAGACTTAAAGAATAAATGAGGAAGGTGTACAAAATGTAGTAAACATTCATGTTTAATAATAAATACTTAAATACATACATACATAATGTAATCAAAGTTATATAGATTTATATAATATAGGTAGGTACTATTGCAAGATGGAGGAAAGATAATGTTCTTTTACCTGTTTTTTGAAACCTATAGCTGTCTTCGCAAAACGGATATTTACAGGTAATGCATTCCACAGTCTTATAGCTGTCACAGTAAATGAGTTACTGTAAAACTCAGTAGTATGCGATGGGAAATCTAATAAACGCATTTGTGAGGATCTCATTGGTCTGTTGTCGGGATGGTTTTTAAAAATGAAACGCTCTTTGAGGTACTTTGGAGTTGAGGGATTGAACAGCACAGAGTAGAGTAAAGAGAGAATATGAACATTCCGGCGAAGGCGAATTGGGAGCCACTTGAGTTTATTGCGATATTCGGATATGTGGTCATATTTGCGTAAACCAAATATGAACCGTATGCAGAGATTTTGAAGGCGCTCAAGTTTATTCAGTTGCTCCTGGGTGATATCTGAATAGCAGGCGTCGGCGTAGTCGAGAATGGGAAGTAAAAGAGTTTGTGCAAGCGAGATTTTAGTAGCGGTAGGTAGAAAGTTACGCAGTCTTCTCAGACTGGCTGAGGATGCAAACATTTTCCGACTGACTTCACAGATCTGTGGCACACAGATTAGGTTGGTGTCGATGAGAATACCCAAATTCTTCACCTTATCGGCAAAAGGGATATTAACACCGTCAAAAGAAATCGGGGGTAGTTGAAGCCAGTCGATTTTGGATTTCAGTCTCGAGCTGCCAACCAGTATCACTTGAGTCTTTTTAGGGTTGACCGTAAGCCCATGACACCTGCTCCAGTCAGAGATTTTATCGAGGTCAGAGTTCACCATTGATATGGCGTTATGTAGCTTCTGTGGAGGCGATTGACAGTATATTTGAAGGTCATCTGGGTACAAGTGGTAGGAACATGAAATAGTTTGAGATATGCCGTTTATGAATAAGGCGAAGAGAAGAGGAGATAAGACGCCACCTACATAGCTAGCTCCCTGGATTCAAAAGTAACTTACTCATGAAGCTGTCTCTGGATTAACAAGCCTCAAACCCAAACTCTGGTCCCTGGGTTCGCAAGTAACTTACGTCTGGATTCATAAGTAACTTCAAAGGTGTTATCCCTGGCTTCACGACTAACTTACCCATATCTTGCTCCAAGGCTTCTCAAGTATCTTACTCAATTCCCGCTATCTAGGTTCACTATTATCTAACCCTGTGTTCACAAGTGACTCACCCAAGATCTGCTCCCTGGGGATCCAGCCCTCGACGTTGATGAGGTCGAGCCAGTGCGCCGCCACGTCAAGCTGGAGCTCCGGGGACCAGCGGCCCAGCAGTAGCCCGTGGAACCCTTCGTCCCAGAGGAAACCGCGGGGGAAGAATGACCTGGAAGGGTGGAGCAGGATTGGTTAGTTGATTGAGGTTGTCGATAGTTTTCAATCGCCGAAATAGTGTTTTTTTCGTGGGAGTGTAGTATAAAAAGTTTCCGAAGTCACTGTTGAAGGTTTAGGCCTTTTTGGATATTAAAATTAGCTATAATTGGTCCAGCCGTTTGTGTAACTTCTCACTTATTTAGCGGCCGTTACACGGGTTCGTTATCGATGGCAACGTCGGTAAACTCGTTTCATGTGCGCTCGTCAATAAGCAATAGCCGCAGTTTACTCATTCGCTCATCGACAAGCCATTTACTACGCTCTAACCAATTTCGTTCACTCCCTCCTTAGTTCACTCACCGGCTAGGCACGGCGGTGTAAAGCGGTGCCTTCCAGTAAGGCACCGGCTCCTTAGTATAGGAGCTCTGCACGCGCCCCGCGCCGTAGAAGTAGCAGTTGTAGTATGTTAGTGAATGAATGAATGAAATGCGGGGTGGATGTATCTCTCTGTAGCTTTGCATCCATCGATCATACTCCACCGAGGCAGTTGGAGAAGGTAATATTATTATATGCATAGTCGGTTAGTGAATGAAGGAATGAAGTGAGCGGTGGGTTTAAGAGCTATGCTCAAACTCCGCAGTTAAATCATTTACTAGCCTAATACGCACTTTCTTATTCCTGACTAATCTGTTTCATTCATTCGCTCACCTATTGACTAGCCATTTAGAATCTTACAGTACTGTTTCATTCACTCAATCATTCATTTGGTCAGATAAACATACAGTCGAGTATAAAAAAAGATGTGAAGAGTTACCCGATCATTTTAATGATGCGGAAGCTATTAATACACACTTTTTGAATGTCCCTGGAGATGGTGTTGTAAGTCTGTCTGATCTCACTTTTTATGAACTTCACCGATTCAGCACTTCAACTTTTTCATTACGTACAGTAGGCGAAGAGATGGTTGAAAAGATTTTATTAAGTATTGACACTAAGGCTCAAGGAGTGGATGGTCTTACAGTAGATATGGTTCTCCTCACGATCCCAAGAACACTTAAGGTTATAACCACTATTATTAATAGATCTTTGGAAACTGGTGTTTTTCCGGAGAGTTGGAAAGTGGCTATGGTTGGTCCACTGCCAAAAATACCGCATCCCATGCAAATTAAAGATCTTAGGGCCATAAGCATTTTACCCATTCTATCAAAAGTACTGGAGAAGATAGTCCATTCCCAGCTCTCGTCTTTTTTGGAAAACATAAAGGCTCTTCCATCTGTACAGTCCGGTTTCAGAAAGGGTTTGAGTACATGTACCGCTCTGGCCGACGTAGTTGATAATGTTGTAGCAGCGCGAGACAAAGGTATGTGTACTGCGCTGGTTTTATTGGATTACTCACGGGCATTTGACTGTATTAACATACCCCTACTATTATCCAAGTTAACCTTTTATGGAGTCGACCGTTCTGCAGTGAAATGGTTTGATAGTTACTTATGCAACCGAAAGCAATTAGTTAAAATACGCAAGATCGATGGATCACATATCCATTCAGAGCCTAAACTCTTGACTAGGGGTGTACCTCAAGGCTCTATACTTGGTCCACTTTTGTTTATTTTATACACAGCTAATATCACCCAAGTAATAAAAAAATGCAGCTATCACATTTACGCAGATGACTTACAGGTCTATTTTGCATTCAGGCCTGAAGACAGTATTTCAGCGGCAAACACAATTAATACCGACCTGAATGCCATAGCTGAATGGTCAAGAAGATCTGGTTTGGTGTTAAACTCAGATAAAACTAAGTATATCCTACTCGGCACTGATATGCAAATTTCTAAAACATTAATACAAAATCCAAAAATAATGATTGAAAATACGGAGATAGAGAGGGTTAGTGAAGCAAAAAATCTTGGTATGGAAATGGATGGATCCTTGAAATTTGAAAAGCATGTGATTAATATCGTTAGAAATTGTTTTTATAGACTGAAGCTCCTTTACAAAATAAGAAGATATATCAGTGTGGAGGTAAGAGTGCATTTGTGTGAGGCTTTGATTCTTTCTAAGTTAAATTATGGTGACGCTGTGTTCGGGGGCTGTCTGTTGGCTAGATCAGAACGACTCATACAACGTGTACAAAACGCGTGTACACGGTTTTGTTATAACGTCCCCCCTCGTACGCATATTACACCTTTTCTCAACGACGCTAAACAACTCAAAATGGCGGCTCGCCGCGAATTGCATTTTGCTGTTATGTTGTTTGGTATAATAAAGAATAAACAACCCGAGTATCTGTATGATAAACTGAAGTGGTCTTCTGCAGTAAATAAATATGATACAAGGGCATCCGCGCATCTCCTCATCATTCCCAAACATCAATCAGCTGGTTATAAAGCGAGTTTTTGCTATAGGGCGTCCAAAATATGGAATGATTTACCTCCACCTATTAGAGAATGCAAAAGTAAAGCAACGTTTAGTTTAAAATTAAAAAAATACCTTTTAGATTTACAAAAATTATCGCCTTAAAGGCTTATTATCCTAATATGATGTTCCAACCCCTTAGAATATTATTATAACATGAATACCTATATAGTTTTTATTTTAATTACTTATTATTTTTGAATATATATATATCTACTATTGTGTATTAATATGTATTCGTGTCTATATAATTATATTGTTAACATTATTATCATTGTTAAATAAGAGTGTGAACTTTTATATTGTATACTTACGTAATTTTAGAATTTTAGTTTACGCTAAATATTAGTTTCTAGTTAGGGTTCAGCAGAATATCAGCGCTCAGTAAAAAATATTTTGCTGCAGCATGTAAAGCTGAGCTGAATACCTTTTTCTATACCAGTTTGTTGTGTATTTAACTTTGTATGTACTTAGTGTAATTTGGTATGGAAATAAAGAATTACTTTACTTTACTTTACTTTACTTCATACACTTCTCACTTATTTCTGTCTATCCAGCAGCATCGATAAACTGGTTTAATGCGCGTTCGTCAGTAAATATTCCGTGTAGGGAGCAATAGCGGCAGTTTCATTTATTAGCTCCTTATCGCTCATAAACCGGCTATTCTCCTCGCTCTAACCAATTTCGTTCACTCACTCACTCCTTCACTCACCGGCTAGGCACGGCGGTGTAAAGCGGTGCCTTCCAGTAAGGCACCGGCTCCTTAGTGTAGGAGCTCTGCACGCGCCCCGCGCCGTAGAAGTAGCCGACGCCGCCGAGACAGTTGGAGAATGCCGCACGGGCTATGGAGATGTTTTCTTGTGAGTAGCTGTTGAAAAGGAGTTGTTTGTTATACAGTGTGTTGTAAAAAGAGTATACTAAGCCGAAAAGGGGTGACTCAGGGGGTTATTCTGAATATGTATAAATATCTAGGTGTCCTACATTAGTGTCCTAGGTGTCGCCGTGGAATCGGGTTTGAAAGTAGCCCATGAGTTACTCCAGATGTCGGCTTACTATAGTCAAATTTTATTAAAATTGGTCTATCCTTTTTCCGTTCCGTTTTATAATGAGGGGGAACATTTCACCTACTATGTCTGCGCTGATTAGGCAATTACTTTCAGTATGGGTTTTGTAATTAATAGTTTTCTTCGGTCATACATTACAGTCAAAAGTTTCATTATATTTTCCGCTAGAGGCGCCACTTTGTATGCGAGAAAACGTACACTTTTACAGCTTTCGACAAACTACCAAACCCTTATTAGACGTACCTATAGACATCAGTGACTTTTCACAGAAATAATAAATAGTAATTTACCCTTTCTCAGCAAGTTTGAAAGTCTCCTCAAACTGTTCATCGAACGTCCGTCTCTTTTCCTCCAACGCCTCCGTGTAGCTATCTCCCTTCAGCGGCGGCGTGGGCAGGTCTTCCGTAGTGTAGACTACGTCTAGAGTGAAAGGGGTATTCACTAGGAGTTGGATGGCGACGAAGTTTACGTCTTTTTCCTGTGGGAAAAAAGCGTGGTTATGGATATTTACATACGGAACACTACGGAATAAACGCAGAGGTTACTGATTCTAATTGAAGAAAAGTTACGATTTCCCAGAAGCCAAAAACTAGGAGCCTGACACTAAGTCGGTTTTTAACGGCATGCGGATTTGATCATGGTGAAGGCCTATAGACATTGCACTCATTAAAAAAACCGGCGATACAGCTCGCGACCTATCAAGTGAGTACAAATACACTCCCGTGGATATAAAAAGTTCCACCTGCCGTTGACGTTTCATCATCATCATCACCCCCCTACTGGTGGGGCTCCTAGGGTTTAAGGCCTAGTCCACTACGCTGACCTACTGGTTGGTGGCCCCAACACAACGTATGACGTTTCATATGTCACTGAAACTTTTTCATTGCTAATAAGTGTATAAACCGAAAAGCTAGTGGCCTCAGATATAAATTACTATGTACGTAGATTCCACTCACATGATCCTTCAGCTCGTGGTCGGGAGCCAGCACAGCATGCCTCCCCAGCTCAGGGTGCCGCTCCACGCGCAGCAGAGAATACACCTTCTCCTTCAGCACGTGCAGACCAGCCGCGTTGGCCTCCGAGTAGGATGTGTGGACCAGCTTGCCTGTCGATAACGAACCCGTGATTTTATTGTGGTTTAAAAGTACTTGGCATTTTTTTGGAAGAGTAAAGACATCTAACAGTTGTTTTAAACCTCCTTAAATAGAACGTTCGGAGGGTGAAAGTACCAGGAATGCAGGAGAATCCAGGAGCTTGACTACTAACCAGCTAGCTGACAGCAGAAAACGATCAATAAAAACAGCAAAACGTTCTGCGTTAGGTATTGAAGTACCAGGTTTGCAGAAGAATGAAGGAGCTTATACCGCACAGCACAGATTATTCAAAACCAGCGGCGAAACTTCCACACTGTCGCTTAAACTACCAGGCGCACATAACTCCTTGAGAGGTTTGCAGAAGAAGCTTAGATAGTCCAACTTACTTGATTCACATTTGAATTGAACAGTTGAACTCAAGAAGTACCAGGCGCCCAGAGCTGCCCAAGAGCTCACTTCAGCTTACCTTTAGGCACGAGCGTCATGCGGAAGTTGTTGAGCTGAGGAGTGTGCCCCATCAGCGCGCCGCCCTCCATCCACAGCCGGCTGTGCGGCGCCGCCGCGCCCAGCGACTCGTCCAGGGCGGCATACCAGATCAGCGTGAAGGTTGCTGATGCTATCCATCCATTTGATAGTGTTCTTGGAGGAATCCATGTATAATTAACATTGCTCTTACTGAAACCGCTGTTAAAAAGTACCAGGAATGCAGGAGAATCAAGGAGCTTACCTTCTGGTACACTATAATTAACGCTTCCTTACCATCTGACAATAGAAAACGATCGATAAAACAGCAAATATTGTACAACAGATATTGAAAGTACCAGGTTTGCAAAAGAATGAAGGAGTTTACAAGCTCAACTTACTTAACAGTAGCACCCAAAAAGTACCAGGCTTGCATAACTCCCTAAGAGCTTACCTTTAGGCACGAGCGTCATGCGGAAGTTGTTGAGCTGAGGAGTGTGCCCCATCAGCGCGCCGCCCTCCATCCACAGCCGGCTGTGCGGCGCCGCCGGCCCCAGCGACTCGTCCAGGGCGGCGTACCAGATCAGCGTGAAGGGGTGTGACGCGTTGCCCTGGAAATATGGATGGATATAGTGATAAGAACTGCCAGGCCAAATAAAGGAAAAAAAAAACACATTTATCTGTGTTTTATGTTTACTATGGTAAAAGACAATTCAAAAATAAGATTATATGTTGTAAAAAAACAATATTCATAGGTCTGTCAAACTTAGGTAGGAGTTCTCTTACTTATATACAATACAACTGTATAACTGCTGCCATTTCCACATTCACATTACTTCTCCATCTTCACACGTTATAGCACATGCTGAGCTGGTGCGTTTTTCACGCTCTGGACAACAGCCAGTTGTGTATATCTTTGATTGCATTATATTATTGACTGTATTCTGTTGATTTTACAATACAATACAATACAATAATCGTTATTTGCACACCATAAAAAACTGAAATCTAACTTAATGCACAAATGGCGGTCTTATCGCTAAAAGCAATCTCTTCCAGACAACCGTTTTTGTTTTGTATTTTTTTTTGTTGTTGTCAGTGTGTCAAACAAACATTTCTTTATCTCTATGTTACATACCTCGCTCTTCACATCTATCCTGGCGGTCCAGTGCCCCCCATACTCCCCTCCCAACGTCTTGATGAAGGAAGTGGTGAGCGTGTGCGGGCTGTCTTCAATGACTTGCTCCCCGAAGTGCACCCCGTCATGTCTCACCCAGCCGTAGGAGGCCAGGTTGTCCGCTTGGTCGCACCAGTGTCTGGGAAGGAGGATTTGTATAAGTGGAGTAGCCTCCTTTACTTTACTTTTGACATAAAACGTACGTAGATGACATGAGAAAAATAAACTTTTTTCGATTTCAAAAATTGCAAAATCCTACTAAACACTCAGAAAAGGTGTGACTCATGGTGGGGTGATTCTGAACAATTTTGGTATCTTCTTCTGTAATCATAGTGATTTGTTTTGTATGTAAGTAGAACAAATAACGCTTTATCTACCTATCTATAATGTGTTATCAGAAATAATATAAATCATATATTTGTTAGACTCTCCAAGTTTATCAGGATAGGTTCTGATTATATTATTATTAATTATTATTATTTGATTTAAGCTTTACAGATAGAGCAGATGTTGGAATGGTCATAGCTCAATTGCAATTGAGCACAATGTGATGTTTGCATCTCAGGGCACCTAGTTTAGGTTCTGCAATTTAACTAAAGAAGCCAGAAACCACGATTTTTTACATACACTTCTACATTCTAGGTAATTGAAAGATCAAACGAACTTACCTGAAGTGAAGTTCGATCACAATTATCCTGTCTTCGTCGAAGAGATTTATATTATTTTAACCATGTAGTAGCTCTGCTGCTGCACACAACTATCGCACGTAGTATTTAGCGCCCTCTAGTGTATAACTCCGAAACTAAAAGTTTCGTCACACCGGAGCGCCCCGCCCCGCGGCTCCCCCTGCCGGCAGCCTCATTCTTTTTAGAGGATCCAGCAACATTGTACTGTAAAGGGAACTATATAATGGGAAGGGAGGGACCTTAAATCTCTTCGACGAAGACAGGATAATTGTGATCGAACTTCACTTCAGGTAAGTTCGTTTGATCTTTCAATTATCCAGTCTTCGTCTCCGAGATTTATATTATTTTAACCATGTAGATGTTTGGAGTATTTAAATATTAACAATGTTGCTAAATAAAATAAAAAGTCATGATGAATATTGAAAAATATGTATTTTTATTTACTTATGATTGCTCAACAAATTGACTGTTACTCAACAAGTTAGAATCAGAATCAACAATAGGCCTATTATAAAAATTGGCAAAAAATTGAAGAATGTTCGGTCCAGCCTGCTGATTTACGAATTATATCAAAGCTAACACCTGCTCGAGCTGCAGATGAAGTGGCTGCATGCCGAGTGCTATGGGCACTGAATATTGTAGTGTCTATACCGCTTGCCGACAGCGTCTCCTTTAGCCATCGGCCGATAGTTTGTGTCGATGCTGGTCTAAATGGTTTCTTATAAGTAAATAATACTTTGTTACCAGTTCTATGGTCTGCGGTCCTATTTAAATAAGCTTGTAAGGTGGTTGCTGGGCATATGTTAGGGTTTTGTACAAAAAATGGCAAATTCAAAACAGGCTGGGCACGACCAATCCCCGATGTCTTAACTAAATCATCAATTATTATTATTATCTTATCACTATATACCTTAATATTATGAGTTTTTACTAATGACAAAGTCTGTATTCTTTGCCCTGAGGCTAATGCTAATAGCATTACAGTCTTTTTAGTGAGAAGTTCTAAGTTAATTGTTTCGTTACACAATCCGCTTAGGTAATCTAGCACGATGTTAGGATTCCAAGTAACGTTATATTTTGGAAATGTAGGTCTTAATTTAAATATACCCCTAAAAAATCTTTTTAATCTTTCGTCTTCAGAAACCTTATTGGTGTTAATTAATGCTATAGCAGAACGGTGAGAATTTAGCGTCCCATAAGATGATCCTAAACGATAACAGTTAGATAAAAAATCAAGAATGTTATTTACATTAGCATTATAAAAATCAAAAGCTTTTTCGTGACAGTACTTCCACCATAATTTCCAACTAGAAGTATATTGAGCTTTGGTACTTGATGTTATAGAAGAGATCATGACGTCTAACGCCGTTTCCGGTACTCCTTGTCTGATAAATGCTTCCCGCATAATATGCTCGCTGCCAAGGAAAGGTGGGCATGTAGCGGGTGTGTCGACCTGAATGATGATGAAAGGAGATTTTTATCCGGTTTTAATATAATTACTTCGTCAATACATAATGATCTGAAGAGTGGATACCAAGGTTGAGAGGGCCAATTTGGAACTACTATTATACCTGTTGCTTTGTCGGCTATTATCTTATTAAGCACCTTTAAAATTAAAGAGAAAGGAGGAAAGGCGTAGAAGAAAAAATGGTTCCAGTTAACTGTGAAAGCATCGATATCGTAGGCAGATGGGTCTCTTTTCCAAGATATATACTTGGAACATTTTGCGTTAACTCGAGATGCGAAAAGATCAATTTCGGGATTTCCAAATCTCCGCACGATACTAAGATATTCGATAGTATTTAATTCCCACTCTGTGTCTAGATTAATTCTTCTGGATTCCGAGTCAGCTTCTACGTTTAATGATGACTTAATGTAGCTTGCAAAAATAAAGATATGCTTTTCCTCACACCAGTCCCAAATATTTTTGGCAACCGAATTGAGGTGTTCAAACTGAACTCCTCCCATTCTATTGACATATGAGATAGCTGTAGTATTATCTACACGAAGCAATATATCACAACAAGTAAAATTTTTTGCGAAAGATTTTAAGCCGAAAAAGACCGCCAGTAGTTCTAGGTAATTTATGTGGTTGTCTCTCTCAACCTGTGTCCACTGACCTCCAGTTCTCTCACCGCCGCATGCCGCACCCCAACCGGTAGTTGAAGAGTCTGTAAATATCTCTAAAACAAAATTGTTTGGTTTTATAGATCTTTTTGCGGTCAAAATATTATTTTTCCACCATATTAAATCACTTTTTATGTAGGATGGAAGTGTCATGTTTTTCTCATAACAGTCATCATTCTTTAGAAGAGCTAAATATTTAGCCCTTTCTAATGATTTTGTATGAGACCATCCATAGGTTAATGCCGGGCAAGCTGCGGTGAGAGATCCAAGAAATCGGGCTAATTCTCTAATTTTTATGACTTTTTGGCTAAGCATATCTAAAACACAACCATATATTTTTTGTCGCTTTTCTTCAGGGAGTTCTAAAGTCATTTGTTCTGAATTTATAATAAAGCCAAGATATCTACAAGATTTCTGAGGAATTAATATACTTTTTTTGTAATTGATTATAAATCCAAGGTTTTCCAGGCATGCTATTGTTTGTTTAGTGTTATACAAACAGCTCTCTTTTGAACTCCCTATACACAAGGCGTCGTCAAGAAACCTAGTCGACCTTAAACCACGTGACCTCAAGTATGTAAACACTGGCTGAAGAATTTTAGTAAATATGAAAGGAGCTGAACATAATCCGAAAGGTAATGCTTTAAATTGAAACAGAAAATTATTGTAATAAAATCTTAAATATTTTTGGCTGTCTTCGTGTATTGGTTGTAATAAATATGCTTCTTTTAAATCGATATTACACATATAATCATCCTCTTTAACTAGTTTTATAGCCGTTCTGATATCTTCCATTTTAAAGTGCTTTACTTGAACAAACTGATTAAATTTTTTAAGATTAAGTATAAATCGGCGGCTTCCATCGCTTTTTGGTATCAAAAAGATATCAGAGATAAACTGATCAGTCACGGGGTTACATATTTCAATAGCTCCTATATTCAATAAATGGGATATTTCCCTGTCTAGGTCGATGTATTCTTGGCTGGTAAATTTCTTATAAGGTCGGTAGTTTAATGGTTGATTCGGTTTCTCTAAAAGCGGAATGATATAGCCTGATATGGTGGATAAAATAAATTCATCATTTGTAATGGTTTTCCACTTATTAACAAAATGCTTTAAGCGTCCAGCATGTACCTGCTCGTGGGGGTTTAACGTCGCACATGCTCGTTCTGCGAGCGGTAACGCGTCGTCATCGCTTGAGCCTGTTGGCGCCGCAGTGGCGGCGGCGGCGGTTGCAGCGGGCGCCGTGTTTGCGGTAATTGCGCTGGCAGAGGATGTCCCCGGCGCCGTCCACTGTTCATGTGCTGGCCCCGCTGCACCCTAGTCCTGAAATGATAATATTTGTACATATAATGTATGTGCTACGAATATCGTAAACATGATTATTATAGAAGTATTTACATCATTTAGGTAAATATTACCTTGTGTATGGAGTAGACTGGTAATAGCGCTGACGGCCCCGCAATGGTGGTCCTTGGAAGTTTAAACCACTCGTTGAGGGGGTATTTTGTGATTGAATCATAGTGCCTGTCTTCTTCATAGTATTGGACGTCTTTACAATGGGGTTCCGCTCATCTGGCATAATCTTTATTGACCAAAACTCATTTCGCATAACTCGTATGGTCTAAACTTTTTTGGCCGAACCATCACTTTGCCAAGACTTATGTGGCATAAGGCTCGTTTCGTCTAAAACTCTTTAGGCACAATCTTTAAACACCTAAGTTTCGTTTGCTCAAATTTATGTTCGTCTATACCTATGTATGATCTTGTTTCTCCTAATGTTAACTTAATAAATAATATATTAAGTATGTAGTAAATGTACAAATTGTGGTATCTTTCTCCTACATCCCGAAAATCACGATATTGTATGATCAAAAAATCGAAAGTTAACGACCAATATAATTATTACAAACCCCATGAGATCGAAACCTAAAAATAGGTGCGACGACGAGCAAAGCGAGGAGGAGCGTGTTAGGTGCACATGTTCATCAAAACCAAAGCGGAGCGCAGCGAAGCGGAGCGGAGCGTTTTCCAAACAGCGGAAACAATACAAGGCACCAGTTTGCGCTATGTAGGAGACGCTCCGTCAAAGTTAAAGCCAAACGAATATTATTACTTTGTATAAACCTATGCCATAGCATTATTAGGCTATTCAAGATTTGGCCATACCATTATTAGGCTAAACAATGTTATGCGAAATAACTTTTTACTAAACGAGATTTATGCCATACGATTTTCGGCGTAACGAGACTTTGACCAAACGTTACTATGCAATACGAGATTAGGCAAAAAAATCTTATGCCAAAAAAGGTAGAACCCTTTACAATGTCCATTAAGTTATCACCAAATAAAAATTGGTCCCGTTTCCTCTCTTTAAACGGTTCGACAAGTGATTTATCTAACAATGGTATAACCATTGATCGGCGAGTATATGTCTCCATATAATGTGAATCGGCGATAAGTTTGCCGCAATCATTAAGAATACGAACCACATCTGAAATGTTTGGGTTTTTTTTCAAAACAGCAGTTAGTGCCCCTCCTAACACGGATAATGCTTTTCCGAGTTGATTTTGCTTAGACATCATGTGTTTGTCTCTTTGCTTAAAGGATTCAGTCATGGCCTGCATAGTATTAATCTCCGGGTTTAGAGTTGGCGCCTTACAAAAAGGTGTATTCTTTGGAAACAAGTACTTCTTGTTAAGTTCCTCTTTCACCTCTTTTTTAAGGCCTTCTTGTAAAATTTGTTGAAATCTCTTGCTTACGCCTTCTTGAAGATCGTCACCCCATTCTTCTGATGTTACTTCAAAGTCCCCCAAGATGTTGAGTAATTCAGTATCAAACAAATCCTCATTATTATTGTTTTGTTCCGGTCCGATTTCCGTTGTGATCCCGTTTTCTAATATCTGGGTTTCTACTGGTTGGGATCCACTGTTAGGTTCCCCGGAGGACGGGGGCGGTAACTGCGGAATTTCTGTTTGTGAGCCTTCCACTGATTGAGATTCGATTGGATTTTCCACCGGATTGTCTACGGGGTATTGCGATGATTCAGGTAATATATCTGAAACCATCATACAGCTAATAAATAAAAGAATAATAAAGGTTACATAGTAACCATCAACCAACAAATGCAATATGCAAATGAAACTGGGTGTTAATGCGGGAACTTACAATAAATGGCGTAATAAAGCCTTGCTGGGTATTATAATTCCGAGGTAAAGTATTGCTAGGTAGATACTACCTAAAGAAAAAAACAAAAACAATTTTTTCTGTGCCATGTGCACTAAGTTAACCTCAAATTACTAACCTTGAACTTGAATATCTTCGTCATCAGTGGGATACACCACCGCTGTTACTGTGCTACGTATTCTGTGTTCCAATCTACCTTCATATTTTTGTAATTTCCGCCTCCAACGTTCTTCCTTTGATTCCTTATGATTTTTCTTGCGTTTCGGCATTATTAACAAAAAAACTTCACTTACACTTTTAACTGCCTACTATATTAAGGTAGCACTATTACTTAAATATGATTTATTTCAAATTATTCGGTCTAGTCCCTCCAGACTACGTGCGTGCGCCGTGCGCGCACAGAACAGAATGAGGCTGCCGGCAGGGGGAGCCGCGGGGCGGGGCGCTCCGGTGTGACGAAACTTTTAGTTTCGGAGTTATACACTAGAGGGCGCTAAATACTACGTGCGATAGTTGTGTGCAGCAGCAGAGCTACTACATGGTTAAAATAATATAAATCTCGGAGACGAAGACTGGATAATGGGTATTGGGAGGTAGATTCTAGAAATTTGAATTATCATGAAGAGGGTGTAAAACATGGCAGTTTTAGGAAAACAGTTTCAAACAGAAGTTATTATTTTTTTGAAATGGTCAAACAGTCAAACTATTAAGTCCTGACATCAAAGAGTGCAATGTTGCTAAGACTTTTTATGATCATTAGTTATTTACTTACTTTTACATACATTTAAAAAATAAAATACTGATTGATTATGGATTTAAAAATCCAGATTTGTCCTTTAACCCTAGAGTAGTCGCGCCTTTTTTTGTGACACGAGTGCTCGCGTGGCGGCATTTTGCCGCTCATATTAAAGTGTATTTTTTGGATAATTAATAATTACGAAAACTTATAAATGCTTATAATTTGAATAAAATGTAACATACGGTATTAGAAAAAGTAATATTTATAAATTTTATATATTAATTGTTCATTATATGTGCTATCGTTCATGCTTTGGGAAAATTTCTGAACTTTTAGGAACATATTTGTCTTAAGCCACACAAAATCAACAAATCTCAAAATTATAACGAAATTTAGTTGTTATCGCAATCTACTGCATTTATTTCAGCAACACAGTCCTGAAACATGAACACACAAAGTTCGTTGCACAGTAACTTTCTTCATGTATTGCACCCTTTTTTGACCTGATATTTTTCTTATATGGAGATAGTTATACGCATGTATTCTCTCTTCTTTAGGGTGTTTTTTGTTGCTCCGGCGGTACAAAACGGGAGATTTGTACCACAAGACTAAGAAAAATCACTTATGTATTGTCCATATGTAAGTTTTTTTTGTTATATGTGGTGTATTCATAGGCAGAGCTATTTATTTCAGGTAAATTCGTCGTAATATTAACTCGTTAGTAAACAACTATTTTTTAATCATAAATCCAATGTAAACTGAAATATATGCATACCTTACATGATATTTAGTTTAATATTACCTAAATATAGTGAAAAACTTAAAATATTTCAATAATAATAAAAAAATATAACTTAATTTTTACTGACGCGAGTGCTCGCGCAGTGAGCATTTTGCCGCCCCGTGCGACACACTCACTTTAATTCTCTTGTCGTGCGGTAACCTGTGCACTGAATGTCTCCAAATTAACGTAACACGTAGGAGAGGAACGCGAGGGCAGCTACATAGACGCTTGGCCTTGACGAGTGCATAGTTCACGAAATAAAAGACATTTATTGCGGAGGGCGGCAAAATGCTCATAGCGCGAGCACTCTAGGGTTAATAAATATAACAGACGGATTAAATAGATCTTGAACAATTAGTTAGGATACACTTTCATTTTTACGACTTTATAATTGGACTGTAGGTTAGCTGATAGAAAATGTTTTTAGCATTACGTCCACCTTTTGTACACTTATGTTATATTTGTGCAATAAAGTATTAAATAAATAAATAAATTGCCATACCTGATCCCTTTGTGTCCTGTAGTGGGTTCGTACCACATGAGCCCCATGACCGGTGAGCGAGGATCTCTCGTCTTCATTCCAAAGTAGTTCCCAGGTCGGTACGAACCCCAATACCTCTCCGGCACATATATGCCTGAGTCTGTCGGTCCTATGATCTGGTGGACAAATGGAGAATTAATATAATAAATGGTATTGTTTAAAGATATGCATCCACCTATTGGTATTGTATGAACTGCATCAAATTGCTGAGTACAGATTGTCATGTATGTCAAATGCATGGTGAAACATCAGGAAATGTTAGGAATGCCGATGAAGTGGATGCACTTTTATGAATTTCTATACAAACAATAATAGATGTTATTCATCTGTTGCATAGGTACAATGCTGAAAGGTGGATGCTCACTTTTAGACTGTGAAACTTATTAAATAATAAAATAGGCTGGTAGCAATCAGGAAGTGCAACTTGGGCAAACTAAGTATAAGCTCTAAATGGTTAAACAGCTGTGTAGAAGTTTTTTATTTATTTATTAAAACCATAACTACACTACTCTTACAGCTAAACCAATACAGTAGTGTAGATAAATAATATTAACAATTTAAGTTACAACTTAGAACATACCCTAATAACAATTAAAACATAACAAACTTTAAATTATAAATAACAAATTACATATAATGCCGTACATGTGAATTCACTCAGCGAGCAGTGGAAGAGGTCTATGTGATAAACAAAAGCGATAATGTAAAGGCTGAGGTACATAAGATAAAGCTGTAAGCTGTATAAACTGTAATTTCAAGCAAAAACTGTAATAAGCCAGCGAAAAACACAGAAATTTAGAAAAACTTACCAAATAAAAGTTTTAAATCTTAGGAATTATACATACCTTTTCATCATCAAATGGAGTGTTAACGCGTGTCTCTAAGTACCCCAAAGTGCCGACATAGACTGCTATGATGAAGCAGGCGACTCCTACGCCAGTTTTCCATATGGAAAGTATTTTAAAAGCACGGGATTCAACACACTCTGAACTAGACGAACTGCTACTAGTTCCATTGTCATTTGCGAGCTTAATTTGGACTACTTTCCTAGGCCGAGGCATTTTATAACGAGACCATTAGGTATAGTTTGTAATTGTGCAAGTAATTGACACGTTTGTAGTGATAAATTCGAATAAATAATGGAAAATTGGAAAAATCACCGTATCGGCATTTCCACGGCAAGCGAAACGTCAATATTTATTTGGTGACGTTTATCTGTCACTTGTGACAGGTCCGTTCAGTATACATGGTAGCAGTTGTCCGTTCAGTTACAGCCACAGGCGCATATTCTGGTTAAAATTAAATTAAATTAATGGTTTAAATTAATAATGTAAAGAATTAATGTATGACCATCTTGCATTAATATTCAAGCGTCTTAATGCAGTATATTATGATTAAGTCTGCATATCACCTACTTATTATTTTATACTAAGTACATCCATGGAAGTAGAAAAAAAGAAAAAAAAATCTACTTCCATGGGTACATCACTATTTTTATTCAGCCCATTCAGCCGTGTGTAAGTACAAGTACACTTAAGATTAAAATTGTTTTCTAGGTCTATGCCAACATTTGAAGGAAAGGTAGCAACTGAATAAAAGTTCCTAGATCCATCTATAGATGCCACTACTTGCAAGGAAGACGTTAAAACCATAATAGAATAAAAATAATAATTTGGCAGGCAATCAATTCATAACATGATGATATACCTACCTACCTACATTATATAATAATTTATGAATTTAACTTAAAAAAATGTAGATAAGTAGAATAAATCTAAGTGGTTAAAAACATTAAACTCAATGTTAAAAACTCAAGATTTCTAACCAAGTCAGCTAAGTTAGCAACTTGGTATGTTGTATGAGCATGAAAATAAAAAATACTCGATTCCTACATCGCTACAAACGTTGAATGTCTCCTAAACCGGTTTCGCCACCTGTCCGCGCGATGCGTCGGTAAAATGGCTGCCACAAGCAAGCAAACAGTTGTCGATAAAACAGGACGCCGATACACCCCGCGACCCCGCAAATAAACGCGAAGGCGCGCGCTCCAGTGCGATCGAGCGAGCTACGCCGCGCGTACCTACCAAGCTCCGACACCCCACCATGAACCACGCGACGCGATCATCATGAGAGGAACGCCCGATTTTCCTCATTCAATCAGTGAAATAATGTAAAAACATCATTGACTGGCCCAACGTGGTCCCTGGCTACCTGCTCGTATCTCCAAAACTTTGTTTTTGTCCCGCCGGCCGGCACAGACGCCGCACGCGACAACGCAGCTCGCATTAAGAAAAAAAAACTCAAATCTCGAACTGATGTCAGTGAGTGTGCTAAGGATTCATACTTGAGTGTCAGTGTTGTGTGTGTGTGGATAGTTATAGATAGTTAAATGGATAAAACACGTCGTGAAATGCTCGTATGAGGAAGAAGGGCAACCGGAACATCGTAAGTGAAGTGAGCAAAGGGCTCAGTGTTATTTCTGTTGTGTCAGTGCCGAAATGCGGGGTAGCTGGCCGCCCCATCACCCCCAAGTATTAACATACAAGTGGGGCGGCCGCCACTGATCGCGCTCCACGGAGGTACGGAGGTCGTCTATCCCTCGTATTCTCGTTTTTTTTAACAGACTGGCAGGTCGTTTCTCGTCCGTAACCCCTTTTTATGAAGCTCGATTTTGGAGGGAATTATGAATTTGATTCTAAATCAATAAGTAAGTTGCAGAGGGTCGAATGTGGGGTTTGGTATTAGCATTTGATCCCATGTCAAATGGTTTTAAATGAAATGTTACACCTAATAAGCACAACATAATGTTTGATAAAGAGCTATCTATGGGTGAAAATAAAGAACTAAGTTGAGGTATTATCGAAGTTTTGTATTCCTACAAGGATGAAAACATATGTTTACCAACTGACTTAAAATATCATAAAGATGAGAATAGAATATCTATTTGAAGCTTCAACAACAGGAAAACCGAATCCATACATGATGAATCTGACGGAAAGCTAGCAAGTCTATGGTTTGAAGAATGCTGAGCAGTACCTATTAACAATATTCCAATTATTTCACATAACAATGGAAGAAATGAGAACAGGTTTACATTCAGATCGCTCATCGAGTCAAACTTGTTTATATAGACACCTACCTACCTACCTTTTATAAAAATGCTGTTGGCTACTTAATGATTTAATAATCGTCAGTACCTATTAAAAAAGTTAAAAAGAGTTTAATTCTAAGTACTCCAAGAACTCTCCTTAATTTTGATAATGTATTTCAGAATTCTTTAGATATGGTCATGGTGACTCTTTAACTGAATAAACAGATTAACACAAGTTTTCTCCAGAAAGCACAATTATGTATTTACTTGAGACTTCACCCCGATAATCCAATATTTACTTATGCTGTTGCATCATGGGTCATAAGGTCACTCTCATAACTAACATATAGAAAGATGATTCAATAAATTAACATTCTGCAGAAATTACGTTCACATCGATATATCAGTCAGCTTAATTATCAACATACATGTCAATACATATAGTTAATTATAAAGATTACACACCCATTATATGCAATGCAACATGCAACTGACCTTACACATTAAAATTAAATCGCGTCATCATCTTCCTACTTAAATATGTTTTGAATTTTGATCTACCTACCTACCTATGTTACAATTGCACAATTTTACAGAAATAACAACGACGAAACAATCACGAACATCATCGCAATACATGCAATCAGTGACAGAAAATATGCAATCATTGACATTTTATAAGACGTGCTCCAACTTCAACACACGCCGTTTTCAACAAACACAGACGTGCGGCCCCAAAACCCAATGAATATGACAAAAGACACAATCCATGACGGATAAGGACACTGTATTGTATAACCTTGGCGTTTCCTTTTTTACCTTGATGCCCGAGAGTAGGTAAATAAAATAACAATAGATAAACGAGAAAAAAGGGACTCGTAACTTTGTTTTTATACCCCTTTGCCACCGTAGTTGGAGAAGAACTTTCAACAGTATCGTCATACCAGTTGTAAAGATATGAGAACTCTACTAGGGATGATATAGACGAACAATTTGTTTTGATTGATTTATCAACGACTGCGAACAAGCCGCCATCATCTTAATTTAGATTTAAGATGTTCCCCTTCCCTGTCACTACGAAAGGAAATAAAGGAAGAACTTGGGCAATCTGGAAGTAGAACTCATTGGGCACAGTTGCTGTTAAAATAAAAGAATCGATCTGCATTGACCTAATTTAAATGTATCTAATATTAAAACATATTTTCATGCTATTCTCCTTTAATTAAAATAAAAGCAAAATACGAGTACTTAATGTTTTTATAATGGCACACTCAAAAAGGCATGTTGTCGTTGTTATGACACCCCAGAGATTCTAAGGTCTCTCAAATTCGGTTGCGCTTCTGGTTTCGCTCCAGCTACTTTTGCAAAGACTCGAAAGTTGTCCGGTTTAGATTGTTGAAGAATACCCAATCATTAACATTTAAAGATGAGCAGTTGATTAGGCCACTGCATCACAACACGACGATGAGGCTACCATCTGCACGTTCGCGCCCGTAGAGCCGATCTTTAAGGGAGAACACCAAGGCATCAACCATCCTACCACCACGGAATATTAGCCATCAACATTCCTTAAGCTGATAGTCTAACATAATTTGCATGAATCAGAGAGATTTTTGACAGATAAGCAATGCTGCTTAAGAAGTCGGTGGTAGTAAAGGCAGTTGGTGAAGAAGTGTCCAAGTTCGGCCTGCTAATCTACAAGAACTATTTGTTATCGTTCCTATAACCTACAAGTATTAATTTTAGTATAGCAACTGAAGAAGGGCTGGCCGCTATTCACCAGCTGGGTACTTGTCTTCTAGGAGTGAGGCACTCTCGAAGGCAAACAGACTAACGAAAGACTAGATATTACTATAACCACTTAGTGCTATACCAATAAGCTATGAGTAACAGACCTGCCTGAAACTGCCAAAGCACTCGCATTTACTTTCAAAGCTTCTAAGTTTCACATGTATAATTCAAAAGTGCCTGAACAAACAACAACCAGTAACCCAATTTACGGGCTAAAGCAAAGATGCACCTGCATTATAGACGGCCAGTTATCGGAATGCGAAAGTTCATGGCCTGAGAAGTGAGCACGCGATGTCTTGGCACGCAATGCTGTCTCATTTTTAGGTACGGATTTCTCGACAACATCAATAATTGTCCTTTTGTATGGCGAAATTATAATATGAAATTAAAGAGGAAAATTCTAGAAGTTTCCGTGACAATTTGCTCTGAGGCTCTGTTTAACTTAAATGTAAACTTCATAGAGGGTTGCTTATTCCATGGTAAAAGTAATTATTTTTATTGGTAGAGCAAAAAAACATCTAAATTACACCTGCCATCCAGGAGGTTATGCGAGCATTATTGAGGTTTCTGTATAGATATTTATAAAAAGATAACTCACAAGGTAAATACCGCGTATATACCAGTTTAAGGTGCACCTGTACGACGAATACAGTTACAGAATTTTGACAATAAACGATATTAAAGAAAGTTTCGACGTAGTTTTCTTTGCAGTTCACATCTTGCTTAGGAAGAAGTGTGTGAATAGAAACCCATTCATTGTTAACCACACAACATACGTAACTTACATACGTTACTTGACTCGTACAACAGTAAGCAATGACAAGCTGACAGACAAGGCCAGAACTCCTGATGAATTAAACCAGTTAAGAGTTACTCTTTAACAGGTTTAAGATCTGCATAATGATCGATGAGTCTTCTCATAACTTATGGTTACTTATACTTGGAAGTAGCTTCTCTCATGACAGTAGCAGAGACTTAGAAGAAGACTGTACTACCACAATAAAGTTTAAACACTGTTTCACTGGTTTAAAACGAAATTTGACAAATTTTGTGGGCGTTTGACAGCGCTAAACACCTGTTAAATACTGTACAAGTTTATATGGTAAGGCCCATAAAGACCATTTTAGACAGCCATTAGGTGCATAGAAAACTGTCAGGAACAAGCTCAAAACTCACAATGGTATCAAAATTATAAGCAACCAACACAAGTGATACACACGAAACAAAATTGGCATGGTTAACGAGGGGATTAACTTCTACGGTAACTCGGTAGTGTTTGGGAACGTCGTATTTGAATTAGGTGAGGTTTAAATCCTTGCCGCGGGTCGCGCCACTCAGTCAAGTGCACCCGACAATGGTCAGACCGAAGAACACTAAAACCGGTCCTAACCGGTTCTTGATAAACTGAAAAACGATAACTGCTTTTGACAATACATCGCTTATCAAGAGGTTATTGGTATTAAACGTTTGTTAAACAGGCTGTGTGGTTAATGAGCTGTGCCAATTTTGATTGAAATGATGAAAACAAATCATAAATTGCAATGTAGCGTAGACCGGACAATATTGTACACAAAATTAAAATTATACTGCAGATTATTTTTGGATGAATTGATTCTTGTTTATCATGTTCGTGTCAAAATAAGTGCTTGACCAGGTATGTCACCGTGCTGAAAGAATTTTCCAGTTACATTTAGCGTCAATCGCTGACTGTTCAGATTGTGTAATGTACAGATACCAACAGATGATACATCACTTAACGTCACTAGTGGAGTCTCTTTTTGTTTTTTATTTGATGTTTTAATATTTGCCATTATGTCTTAACCTCTTCGCGCTATCGCATTTAAAGCACATAGGTTTCCTTCTTCCAAGATATTAGTCTGATTGTGCACTGTGCAGTCCATATATCTACATAATTATTTATCATAACTTAAAGAAAATTTGCAAATATCATTAACGAAGTGATTTCAAAGTTCAAAGTAGGTATTTCCCCACAAATAAAATGGGATTTAGTATTTATTATTATTACATTCATTCGGCCACATTTTAAATCCCATGTACAAAAATATTAAAAAAGAGCAAACAGTACTTTCCAAAGTGGTAATAAATATATTAAAATATTTATAAAAATAGTAATAAATATTTTACCAAAATCTCAGTTACTTCTTTTTAATCTTCCCAGTAAAGTTATTGTGACTGCGACTGTACATTTTTATTTTGACTTACATAGTGTTGGGAAAGAAAAAATTCAATCGAATATTTTATAGACTTATAAAAACAATATTGTTTTTCTGCTACTCAGAATAAGTATGTATATGACAGCCTGTCATCCATACATTTTATCGTAATTTGTTTTCAAAGGAAAAAGAACTCTATTCACCAGGCATAAGCATCAGTCTCTCACTACACTCACTACCTTGTCCCTCGCACTACCTATCACTCTCTCCACAACATCAAAGGTTAACTGGAAGAAACTGCTATATTATTGCATTAAGTTCACCCATGTACACGTTTTATTGTGCATTTAATAATAATATAAAGTAAGTTAAGTACTTACGCAAGTTATTATAAACTATGAAATGAAATGAAATATTCTTTATTGGACGTAAAATTTTACTATTATTTGCCCATTGTCATAATATAATATCACACTACCACCATTTCACAAAGGCCCCGTCAAGAAATGGCGAAAATATGGTCTTCATACCATACGTTAATTTTTATCAAGACATAAGTAGTTACCTAGGTGAAATAGGTTATCTAAATCTGGGATTCGAGCCTAGACGCATAGGCATCAGCCAGAGAAAGCACTAAAACTCTTGAAATCATTGACCTACATTCATTTAGCGCTATTTAAATCTAGGAATATAGTAAAAAAACGTTTGCATTGAGTGTTCTTCGGAATCAATAGACAAATACAAGTAGGTAGGTACATGGTAGGTACCTACATAGGGTTTTCAAGTTTAAAGTGAAAGTTGTTTAGAATGACGAGGTGTAAGTATCACTATGTCACCTGGGACCACGTGTGTATTGGATGGCCATGATTATTCAAAAACCGGCCAAGTGCGAGTCGGGCTCGCGCACAAAGGGTTCCGTAGCAGCAAATATAATATTACAGTTAAATCAACCTATCTCAAAAACTATAAGAGATACTTTGATCAAACCAAAAATCGTTGAAAGAGTTAATTAGCATGCATCACCTCTATTTTTTTTAGAATTTTATACCCCGTAGTTATAAAAATAGAGGGGGGGGGACATACTTTTTACGACTTTGAGAGCTGATATCTCAAAAACCGTTCACTTTAAGAAAAATGTTTTTTAGAAAACTTTATATCATTTTAAAAGACCTTTCCATTGATACCCCACACGGGTATGTACATCGAAAAAAAAAATTTCATCCCTCAGTTACATGTATGGGGGGCCCCACCCCCAATTCTTTTTTTTACTATTTAGTGTCATATTTTTGTAGCGGTTCATACAACACATATTCCCATCAAATTTCATCACTGTAGTACTTATAGTTTCCGAGTAAATCGGCTGTGACAGACGGACAGACGGACAGACGGACATGACGAAACTATAAGGGTTCCGTTTTTGCCATTTTGGCTACGGAACCCTAAAAAAGAGTCATCCAAACGCCTTCACTAAATATTCTGCTGCCTATGCCGTAGGTGCCTATCAAATTTCTCAACTCCATCTCTATCCAACGTCTGCCAGTCTAGTTAAATATACCTAGGCCAATAATTATTATGGTCATTCGGTCATTAGGCCCACTACCAAGTGTGGAAAGCTTTAGCGATTGTTGAATCTGAATTAATTCTACCAAAAAGCTTGTTGAAAGCTCCAAGCATACTGTATCCGATAAAGTAAGCTGCCGTATCAAGTCTTGGGGATAGATTGTTAATGAATTGTTATTGTATATGTATAGCTTGAGTGCAAGCAAGCTTTAATTGACGGCAGAATTATTGGTTAGATTCGTGCTTTGTCCACCACAATGCTTTTCCACCAGAGATGTGCTATGGTACGATCAGTACGATGCTATGGCTTCGTTTGATTATCCACCAATCATATTCATTGGTCCATAACATAGCATTGGTGGGAACGGATTTCTTTCACATCTTCGCAGGATAGCATAGTACATCTCTGCTGAAAGACACCCTAAAGTAGGTAAGCCATATCCATATCAGCTGCCGTACGTACCACCATGGACCAAGGACTTTGTATTGAACACATTAGCAAAACAATCCATCAGCAGCGTCGGTCGCTTGTCAAATCTGACGTAACTTGTGTATGGATCTGATACATGTTTGGTGACCCCATTCTCTAATACTCTCAATTTGATATGGCTTACCTACCTTAGAGTGCCTTTCCTCAGCCAATTTGCCTGTTCCCCTGTCCACATGTTCACACTGTGTCTGGTCCGCAGATGTCGGTGGGCCTCCAGCGGCGCGTGCCGGCCCTCGACGAGGCCGGGGGCGGAGTGCCGGCGGCATGGAAGAGCAACAACGACTCCCCGTTCCCGACCTTCGCGCCGCCGGCCGGGTCGCCAGCCGGCCCGGCGTTCGCGGCGTCCCCCGCGCCGTCGACCCCCGGCCCGGCGGGGTTCGGGGGGCCGCCGTACGCCGCGCCCGGCCCGTTCGGGTCGCCGTCGGCGCGGCCCGGCTCCGGCGGCGGCTTCCCCCCGGGCCCCCCGCAGCAGGGCCACTTCCCGGGCCCGGGGTTCGCGCCGCCGGGGTCGCCGTTCCACCCGCACGCGCCGCACCCGCCCATGCCGCCGCATCCGCACATGATGGCGCCGCTGCCGCCCCCTGTTGACAGGTTAGTTTGGTGGAAATTAGTTAATCAAGGGTCAAAATACCTACGATACATTAAGCTTACCCAGGTAATCCAATAATTAGTTAAAACCGCTGAAACGAAGATTTGAAATTAATATTTTATTAGGAACCTCCTTAGAAAAATAATAACAAGAGTCCAATCACAAATCTGAATCCTTATTCTGAGTTAGACGTACTTAGGTAGTGGTAGTGGGTACCGTCGCGTACGCACAGGATATCTCACTCACACGCATGCGTCAGTTGCATACCTACTTACTTCCAGATGTAGTGCGATTGATACATCTTGATTGTTTAGGTATTTTTGGTACAAATTGATTTAAAAATGATTTAAAAAGTTATTACATAATTTTAATATCTACACAAGGTCATGCCTACGGGTAGCGGACAAAAAATTTACCCTGAAACATTGAAAATCTTATTTTTTGTTTTGTTGCTTACTGTGTAATTTTTAAAACATATGCCCCATAATAAGGATTGTTTTTTTTCTACTAACGACACGAATTTATTCGTTACCTACATAATTAATGGTTTCGTTCATAATATTATAGGTATTTATTAGTTACCCACATTTTATTCAAGAATTCAAGATTTTTGCAACTAACTTTTACCATATATATGATCAATCAGCTGTCTAAAACTGTAAATATAAATAATGGACGTAGTATATTACATTGGTACCGTTATCTAAGAAAAAACGATTGCTCAAGTCAGCAAGTGCACAGACTTTGACGAAGCTCTGACGAAATATATAAAAGCTTTGCCCCAGAATCGTCACGATTCTTGACTTTGACTTCCCGACTTCTTGACGTTGCTATTTCTAATGCTATAGACATAGATATAATGCCCAAAACGTGGGTTTAATAGCTTTAAAGTGAGGATCGAGTTTAAGTAACTACGCTAGGTATGCTTATTAACCTACCTAGATAGTTAGTGGAGGAATATTTTTCAAAGTCTGATTGATAAATACCGTATAGGTTAATTATGCATCTTGCTATCAAAACTAAGATCTAATACAAAATATCTTTGACTTTCCTACGTAGCCATAAAGTTTGTATTCAGCTAATTAGATTAAATACCTAGCCGTCATAGGTTATGGTTGGCTTCGTATAACTGAAGACCTAGCACGGGGCGCAGGGCGCGCACGCCAAGACACGTGAATAAATTTTTGCGTCGCGCTCTCTTATATCGCGGCTTAGAGAGCGAGTGTGACGGAAAACTAGTGTCACCTCTTAAGACGTGCGCATCTCGCGTCCCGTGCTAGCCCTTTTGGAAATGGAAGGGATAAGCTGTGCTCCACTCGTCGTGTTGAAATATTTTAATTGCTCAGCATAATTATCTGATGACAAGCAAGTAAGGGTCATGGCGTTAATTAGGGTAATATCCTCGTTATTGGTCTATAGGACAACAACGTAAATTGGTCTAAGGTCAGGGCAACCAGGGACCAGGGAGTGAAATAATTGATTAAGTACTATGTTATGATTTACTTCTGAAATACCAACTTACTATTTAAAAAAATGCCTACGTAGCTGGATTATGTATTGGTATAAGTAGATATCTACTAAAACGATAAATTATTGTAACTCGAATAAGTTATCTAAATGTCATAGATGCAAACTATGAATTGAAATATTTCGAATTCATTTTTACCAGATGTTGTATAGTTTCGAATGTCGTGTAGTGTCATAGGGCATGCAATACCGGTAATATTTTCAATACCGGTATTGAGTTCCGGTATTAGAACTCAATACCGGGATCCCGGTATTAATACCGGTATTAGACTTCCTTGTTATTTATGGTATATATTTTGTTAAAAGGTCGTATAGGGCAAAATACAACAAGAAAAAGCAATCAAATTCTGTATTATGTAATATTTTTTACGAGAATTGAGTATTAGAGTTAAAATTTTAGAACGCATGGACAACAAGTAGGTTTCCAAAGGCCAAAAACCGCATGTAACGGTTGAAAACAAGAGCAGTTTTATAGTATATAGGAGCACAAGGCTAACTATATCTTAATCGCTTGATTTATGGCCTAAAAATGTCTGATTCCGGTATTACTTCAATACCGGTATTAACTTTCAATACCGGTATTGAAAAAGCGTGGATTTTGACCGGGATCCCGGTATTACGCAATACCGGTATTACGGTATTGCATGCCATGCCCCTCCCACATGACACTACTAGTGTCATGTGGGAGGGGTAACCTGACTTAGTATAGTTCATTGATAAAATTCAACCCTAAAAATATACATATATGTATTGTATCCAGTGCATAAGCAGTTCGCGGAAGGCCCAGACTTCGCGGAGTACAGAATACAGATAGAGAGTAAATATTTTTAGTTATTTTTTGGGTCATTTTTACCAAACGCTAAACGTATTTAAATTAATATTTTTTTGCTGTTGTATATTACTTGTACTGAATATATATTTCAGTTTCCTCTCGTTGTTAAATGATGTAAATAATTACAAGCATTCTTAACAATGATTGATAGGCCCAAGCCAAGTAACTAACTATACATAGAGGAGTATGGGGATGGTTGATAGAAATTTCGATACTATAATGCATACCTTACAACTTACAATAAAAAAGCCTGTAAAATTTATAATGACATCTGAAAGTTAAAAATAAACACACCGCCAATAGCCACGAAGGAATCTAGCCAAAAACGAAACTTCACGAACAACAATTTGAAAATAAAAAAATACGGTCGGTCGCCATGACGCTAAAAATCGCAAAATTATCCTCAGAGTAAAATAAAATACTCCAAGTTGCCTGTGTAGTGGTGAGAGGTAAAGCGTGTATGTGCACAGTGCGCCTGTGAGGGTGGACGGGCTATAAAACTGTGTCGGTGTGGGTGCACAAATAAATGTAGGTGAACGGTACGTATATATTTTGTGCCGAAGCTCTGAGGTAGGGTACTGTTGTCAGAAAAGATGAGCTCGTTTCGTTAAGGTTACTAACTGATTTAAAAAACCGGCCATTTTTGTATGAATAAAAAAAAAATACCATACTTTAAAAATCAAGTTAAAAAAATCTTTTAAAAAAATTTATAAGTTGGTACGAATTTTAATATTAATTAGCTACACACATATTTACATTTACTTAAGAAGGCATATAAAAATTACGTTACCATGTTTATTCCACAAAAAAAGATACCAGCAAACTTAAACAACTAATAATCTTTGAAAAATATGCAAACTGCTTTTGAAAACTGTTATCCATAATTATATTTATCATCGTGTTTACCGACGTTGCTAGCGGTCCCTGCCCACCCCGCGCACTGCCTCTCTATCTATCTATGTAAGATACGTACGTGTTTCTATGTATTTGTGTACAGCTTTGCCGGCGCGACCGCCGTAAGGAGACCTCTCCCTCCCCGCTCATTGGAAACGTAACCCGCAAAAGATGGGAATCAGTTTGACGTTTGAGGGGTCAAGTTTAAATGGTTGCTTTATTCGTACATAAAGTAACGACTATGTAGAATGAGACGCTACTCCGAACCTCGAGTGTCGTCTGCTGCGCTCCCGATCAGTAACATTCAAATTTGGAATTATTTTTAAGTTTATTACTGGCTGGTAAGACGGAGAAAACCAAATGCCGGTCCAAAAAGTATGGTAACCCTTAAAACATGGTTAAATTGTATTTTTTCTTGCTTTTCAATACTTAAAGATATAAAACCCAGTCACCATCACCATTTAAATTTGATCTGGAAATAAACTAAATTTATTGAGTATTTTATTATAATCATATAAAAATCATATTTATAATATTTATATCAATGATCATTGATCCATCAAATTCTCTCAATGACTACTCAAGGACTGCATTCACTCCATAAAACATTTCCCAGCGATCATTACGTTTAATTAAAGATCAATTTAACAAACCACTTCCACTGCATACGCCGCAGAAACCAAGATAAGAAAAAAACGGTGTCAAAAATTAATTCGGTCGACCGCTAAATAATTGTGGTTTCAGTCGTGAACATCGAGTAGCTATGTATATATAGACTAACTTCGCGCCTATAACTATATATATAGACAGGCATAAGCGTCTACTTAGACATTTGTTTGTGTCTGTGTCTGTGTGTGTGGGGGGTTGGAGCACGTGGCACAGGGTGACTTCGCCCACCCCTCGCTAGAGCTGCGGTCTTAGTATTTCAATGCTTATCATTTTTAAATTGATGTAAAATCTATTGTTTTAGTTTAGCCTCGTTTTGGGGTTTATGTACACTGTTTAGGATTAGCTTTTTACCGAAATTTTATAAGTAGTTTTTAAAAATGTTAGGTACCTAGAAGTATATTATGTAAGTAAACAATCTATAATTATAATTGATGATGAAGTTATAAAAATGATTGACGAATGAATGAATTTTATAAACCTGTCAAGCATTAAGTAAATATACGTAGTTGTAGTATCAATATCAATCGATGAATATAATCAAATGGGTACTACATTCTGCAAATGCAGACATTAAAAGGAATAAAATATTTGGAAATATTTTGTTCCTTTTAATGTAATATTACTTACACTTTATTTAAATGTATACGATATAAACCTGCATAGCGTCGAAAACACCAAAAATCCACGTAAATTAATTAGCAAAGTATCAAGATTGCTGGTCGCCAGAACATCCCCTACCAATGTCACCCCCCCAGCGCGGTACGGTCGGCAAAACGAGGCGAAACTGACGAGTCGGCAAAACTCACGTAAGCGACCTCGTAAGTGCTCTTTTTAATTGAAAAATATAAGGTTAACTCTGCTGAATATATAGAACTCGTATTATGGCTAATGGCTACGAAGTTTTAGTATAAATATATGCATAAATAAACCCTCTACTTACGTTTTTAGATACTTAAAAAAACTTGTATAGTGGTAAATAATATGTAAATATTATATTTGAAATGTCTAGTATAATCCTTAATGTGAGCCATAAGCTATAGCTGTTATGCTATTTACTTTCGTTAAAAACGGTATAACATGATTTATTATGTAAAATTTACAGTACTCAAATCCATACATGACAATACAAACCAATTATGTATACCTATTAGCGATTAATAGTTGATGCTGTCAAATTCAAAAATCTTATTCAGTACAGTAGGTAGTATAATTTACATTCATGAGAAAACTGCTATATCCCATGGATTCCATGCTATATCCCTCTATAAAATAGTAAAACTTATAGATATTTCACACTACATCAACTCTTTGACGTATACAAAGTTAATTTATTTATTATAATTTCTTAAGGACCGCGCTACATTCCACAGGAGCATGCCTCTGGGGTAACCTCATTTTTATCCACCCCCTATTAATAAAACACTCCATCTCTTTCGCCCCTGTGTTCATTCCAGTGTGCTGTCCCGCTCCCTTATGTTTGAACCATGCAAATGAAAAATCAATGGTGCACTTGTTCGTACTCTTGTAAAATTTCGAATTCTATTAAAATCTTGTAAGCTTAATATTCTGTTGCATTATCTATGAATGTTAGAAAAAAAAAACAAATAATGATAATGTAGGTCAAATTATAATTTATTTTTTCTTCCTGCCATTAAGACTATTTTACATAGGTACGTAGGTTGCTAGGTTGCCATTCATTAAGTTGGTGTACTTATATTATGTTTATTACATTAAATAGCTACTGTTTACACGTTTACAGAAAAGATCCCAGATTTTTTTAGACTTTCTTTTTTTATAAAAACTACAGCATAGTGTACTTTTCTAGATACAGGTTCAAGGTCATGCATGACGAATGCAACAACCTGACATTTATTTATTATTATATACCTATTTAGTCATCATGATTTTTATATCAATGTTACTACGACTGACCTTGAACCTGTAGCTAGAAAAATGTTCTCTATTAATACAATTTATGGAAAAATAACAGTTACCGTACCACCACCGAAACATTAGCAATTAACAATGTTTTTTTTATATTTTTTATTTATTTAAATAAAATAGACATAAAAATATTTTTTCAGTCTGTTGTTTTAACAATCCTTAAGCAACGTCACTTGCTTGTCACATCTGACGTGACTTGTATTGATCTGACAGATGTTTGACACGCGAGAGATGCTGCTTAAAGATTTTAATTGCTAATAATATGCCGGTGGTGGTGCGGTAGCAGTTATCATTAATAATATATTTTATTATTTAATAAATCTTTATCTTATCAATTTCCACATAACACCATATTTATTACCCTAGCTTCCTAAATTTATACTGCACTTTTTACTACACAGGTACTTAGATATGTCACCTTTAACCTTCCCTTGTATGTCTATAATATACCTGCCTCGGATATACAAGGATCAAAACTGCTCGATCTGACTATACGTAGCTAGACGCACGCACACATGCAAACATTTATTGTCTTTCCGACACGAAGTGCGCTAGTGTGCGTGGGTTCAACACGCTTGGAACGGCGCGACGCTGTTTGGACAGAAGGTCGCAGCTGACTTTTTGTTTTTGGAGTTTTTTTTTATACAACTTTTTTGTATAAAATTTGTTATAATGAAGTAAACTTTGATTCCTTATATTTGTTAAAGTAATTAAAATTAAAGATGGCAAAATAAATAGATTTGGAGCTGTGAAAATAAATAGTCATACTTTTAATATACATAAAGATAATTATTATATTTAGCATAGGTAGGTAGAGTACCAGATTTTTGTATTTTTACTACATAGAACTTAATATTATTATTGACAAACTTTACGTAAAAGAGTTATTCATTGAGATACAAATACAATACAATCAATAAACATAAATCGTTTATAAATATCAATACAGTCATATCTAATGAACTCCAAATGAACTTCGAACAATGAAAAATTTCACATACTCCGTCTTGTTATTACCACGTAGAGCGTAAAAATAATAATAATATTTTGTACGTGTGTGCGCGCTGTGCCTGTGTGCACTTACGTGGTGCCTCGTTCACACTCGTTACTGTGTCGGAGAAAGTAACTTGCCTGTAAAGTCATCGTGGAACTCCTTTAACAAAACATAATAATATATTAATGGGAGATTTTCAACCATAGACAAAAACCTATTATAGATGGCGCTAGTAAAACTTCATACTCAACAGCACTGCACATTTTTTTAGCCGGCATGGATTCCTGTCCTTTCAGCCAATACAAAAACCCAATGGATGTGAATTCAACCATATGCAATAACTAGCGGTTATATTATGCATAATATTAAGTGTTAACTAGTTTAAGACAGCTTTGTACCTTTTTTGACATCTTCCGTCCTCTCAGAAGAATGCAGCTCATAAAAAACGACAGGCCGAATGCCATCTATTGGTCGATTTTGGAACTTTTAAACGTCAAAAGAAAACCTCCCATTGTGACGATGCTCCCTAAGTTTTGGAATGTGAATTGGTTTACTCTAATTCATACTAGAAGGCGCTGTCTAAAAATATACAGAGTGTAACAAACGTGGTACACCTACCTACAAAGTGTTAAAAAATACAAATCTTTTTGTCGTGTTAATTTTTTCCCAGGGAATAACTAACCTAATAATATTATTTTACGAATTTCCAAAATTCATAGACCAACAGTTGTTTGAAAAGACCCTCTTCATCACTCTCTTTCTTCGCATAATATGGCCTTGTCAATTTAGTATCTGAAATAAACGAATAGCTTTTAGAATAGAATAAACTCTACTCGCCTATTAAGTATTAACTCGCCTAACTGAGCCAACTTGTACACATTACAATACGCGTGTAAACGCGCCTCTGACTGCTGATAGCCCCTTATCTCATCTACTCTGCGTCAACAGACAAGCCCATCTCTCTCTAACTCACATTATTACCTATCACCTGTCTCTTTCTGTGTCGGTACTAGCATCATTCTTTATTCAACAAACTTTCAGTATTTTCTTCCAACTATTCCAACGATTCAAACGTTCGAAGTTTTTCTGCTATAGTTGCTTTCAAAGTTAGTTGATTAGGTGAAACACCTATACTTTTTAAAATGTGGCAAGAGTCCTATGTCGTTTGACAGATGCTTATGGCTGGTAAATTAAGTAAATTTTACCTCGATAATTATTAAAGACAAATAAAATGTATGGATTTGATAGAGCTGTCTTAGTTAGGACTCATGTGATATATTTATCAATGTTTATTGGATGAAGTACTTAGGTACCTAGGTCTATCGTGAATATCGTGATTGTACTAACGCTATCTAAAGGTATCTGTATACCTCTATATCTATCTCTTTTACCCTAATGAACCTAATCAACGCCGTCTCGCACTGTTCACTCTTGTTGATAAATATGCGTGTTAATTTATCTTGTCTTCATACTAATATATCAAGTATAAATCTATGTCACCAAAAACTGTTATTTTTTTGCTGATAGCAAAACTTTAATAACCTAGTTATTTAAAAAAACTGAAGTTTATTCGTTCCTTTTTTAGAAATAAACTCAGTTCCGGTTCCAGTAAGGACCGTTTGAATTTAGGGATGGGACAGCACTTTTTACAATCGAATCTTTTTGTCACTTGTCACTGACTAAAATAAATGACTATGATACAATTTTTAAAAAAGTAAAAAAAAAAACATAGTAATATGAATATGACTGTGATATATACTGTATACTGCTTTAGTTTTTCCCTTCAATGGAGCGTCAAATAACTAGCATAAAAAGGAAACTACAGCTTTCACCTAGACTTTCTCTTCAGCTATTGTGTATGCACTAGGAAACAAACTCATTTGTTTTTCGTTGCACTGCTATATTTTAAAGAGACAAAATCTAGCTAGCTTCGAAGCAAACCATAATTTTGAATCTTTGACAAGGTGATTATTTTATAATGTTATTATTATTTTTTAATTTAATTTAATGTTACAATTTTTTGTGGCTATTCTTATAATTCAGTGGTGTCCGTATCATCACACCAATCAAGTTGTTTTAATAAATAATAATTATTTAATAATTTTACTATAAACTCTATCTAGATTGTCGCTGTAGAATCGTGCTGCGTTGTTCTGAGCGACGAGCGGCACCGAGTAATTCCGAGAGTGGCCGATCGCTTGACAGTTCGTCACTCGTCCGTCACAGCGCGGCACACTTCTCTTATGTATTGAATTACATAGGCGCTGTATACGCGCCGTCGCGCCGGTAACTCTAGCGTTCTCTTTTTGAACTATTTACACGTTGGCTGCTGCAGTTTCAAAATTGGAATCGATTACGATTCTATGTCAGCTCGCACTGGAAGGCAGGGAGTTTGTGACGCATATTTTTCACTCTATTGATTGGTCAGCTCGATAGGTTTACCGATAGGATAGGCGTTATTTTTACGCGCAATTGCTTGTTTCGCGGCTGCCGCGCGGTGCAGCGGACATGTACTCCCATAGTTTCAGGGACTTTCCGGCGATAGTTTGAATTTTTCGCGGAGGTTCGCTCTCGGAGTTTTCGCGGCGCACGTGTCTTGGCGTACTGTTTACGTGTGAAGCTGGTGCTTGTACATAGTGCGGTGCTAGCTAAGTGCGAAGTCATTGACACGGCGGAGTGACACACATTCCGCGTTGACTGACGGAACGCTAACACGTCCGCGGCATCGCGCTGAAATTTTTTTCACGTCGCAAATCCAAATTGCTGCGTTTGCTGGATACTGTAAATATTATTACGTTTTTATTCCAGCTAATTAAGCGTTCTGTGTGTGATATCATAAAATTACTGTGCTTGGAATCGTTGTGCTCTTATCAGTGTATCAGATTGATAAGGAAACTCAAGGTATACAAGTGATCTAAGTGAAACGGCCTTTGGTGGAAAACTGTTGAAAAGCAAATATTACTGGGTTAAAGATAAAAGTGATCTATTTTTTTGATCTAGTTGTGTTTTGTACCTGTCTGGTGCTGTTGTGTTTTCAGTTGAGTTATCAGCGTTATCATTTCGCAGTGTCTTTTAATTTTTTATTTATTTTGAAATAGAAACTCTCGTAATTCTTCTGTGTCTCCTAGCAGATATCTTTCCTATTTTTTATGTATTTTGGCAAAGGGTTTTAGAACCGTTAAGTTTGACCTCTTTTATGTCTTTTGTGACAAATATTTTTTTTACTAAGGTATTTTGCCTTCTTTTTGTATAAGTATAAAAAATAGTTATATTTTGTGCTTTTAAATTAAAGCGATGATCTACAAAATATGTAAATTCTTTTTCCATCTGTAGCAAAAGCAAACCGACGTCAATGCTTCACCGACACGTCTGTCTTGTGATATTTATAGATGTTCTGTTTGATTTGTGTGCCGAGGTGCGTCAATATATAGGTGGATATCAGCGTTCATAGCTCATGGAATGTACCTCTTACACTATGTACTGGGTATGTACAACGGATATAACAATATCGGCGTTGTTGTCGCTGTGTGCGTGCAGGCGTAATGAGCGGTCTATGTGCTGAGAAACAGTAAAATGTATGGCGCGAACGCCCGGAGCGGCAACGCAGCGTGCGTTTAGAGTACTCGAAGGCCTTACTTGACCGCCGCGCCGCGGTGAAAACAATAGTCTTTTTATTATTTTGAATAATGTTGTCCGCATTGGCTACTGTTTGATAATTATTATTCCCATATACGGAATATTTTTTACTTGTTTTTTGTTTCAATGTATTTATTAAGTAAACATAAAAAAACACTTACCCAACGTAAAGCTAAATTTTCTTGAATAAAACGTCATTTTCTAAATAAAAAAGTAAATTGAAAGTTTTTAGAATTTTTGTGACTGATATTTGTTTTGAATATTGTGTATAATTTTAATTACTTACTTACTTAAAAATATATATTGCAATATTATTGATTATCTTAGTACTTAAATTATATTTTCCCTGAGCTTTGCAAAGTAGACCAAACATATTTCATAAAAATTTGCAAGCACCACATTCTTTAGCCATAACGATGTAAAAAACAAACAGTGCATGGCCGAAATAGACAAAAATTAAGAAAAAAATTGTTACCAGCCGCTTGATGTTGACCTTTCCGAACGTGCTTCGCTCGTTACTAGCGCGGCCAGCTGACGCGGCGTTGCCATATCTCCGCACCGATGAATTGAATCTACTCGCTTATCGCAGCTATTACAAAGCGCTAGAGGTCATAATCGTAGAATACTATATTGTACATAAGGAACTTGTTACATTTCGTCATGGATGGACACCGCTTCCCGCGCGAAAAATTCGAAATACTTTTTATCAGTCATGTTCAGCGTTGTTGTCGTGAAGTCTACAATTGTTCTGACATATTATTTGATTATAGACTGTTGTTGCCCGTAGCCTTTTGTTTTGCGGTTTTACGGTGTTTACTTGTCCCCTGTTTTGCTGGAATAGTGTTGTCTTTTATCGATTATGATTTCTCGATTATAATTTTTTGGTCTCTTAACAGTGAGTGCAATGTGAACACACACAACAAATCAAACACCAAAGTGACCTGCTACAGTGAATCACACAAACAATCAGTGCAAAAATAGTGTTAAAAAAACAGCATCATCACAAAAACAAACCAAAGCGCGATTCCTGAACGCATCAAAAAAGTTTTTTTCTAATAACCATAGACAATAGTTGCGTTTTTGAGCCACAAGATGGCGCGGTGACAAAGTGGCATACATGCCCGTGGCGCTGGGCTCGCTCGGCGGCGATGGCGAGTTCCGGGAATACGCCCACCACCTCTCGCCGCTCCACCCGCCGCATCTGCAGTACCACGAGTATGCGCCGCCACCGCCGCCGCTTTACCATCCTATACCGGACCCGTACTACGGCAGGTCTGTCTAAAATGCAACAGATTCCTTATTCTTAGGCTACGGCAGGTCTGTCTACTCTATGGTTAAAATTTGTAGAGGAACAAAATAGAGCAAGGAGTTTCCGTCCTAAAATGCAACGGATTCCTTATTCTATGGCTACGGCAGGTCTGTCAACTCTATGGTTTAAACTTGTAAAGGAACTCTTTGGTAAACAAAATAGAGCAAGGAGTTCCTGTCCTAAAATGCAACGGATTCCTTATTCTAAGGCTACGGCAGGTCTGTCCTCCATGGTTAAAATTTGAGAGGAACTCTTTGGTCAATCAAATAGAGCAAAGAGTTCCGTTCCTAAAATGCAACGGATTCCTTATTCTATGGCTACGGCAGGTCTGTCAACTCTATGGTTTAAACTTGTAAAGGAACTCTTTGCTAACCAAAATAAAGCAAGGAGTTCCAGTCCTAAACTGCAACTGATTCCTTATTCGAAGGGCTAGACTTTTCACGCCATTTACGCTAGATGGCGCTTTTCCAAGTTTTTATAATTATTTATTTACAACGTTTCATTCACTCAATATGCTCACGACTTGTTATTATGTATACAAAGTACCTAATCAATGGAAGACTCACATAAACATTCCCCTTATAAGGCTTCCTTTTATTAATGAAACAGCTCATTCATAATTTGCTTGATTGTTGGTATTGATTGGTATAACTTGTGATTGTAAGCAGCTACGAGTTTCAGTACTTTTCAAACTGGGTATACCTACCTACCTACTTGTAGGAAAACTTTAAGTAGGTACATAAAATGGATGTAAAACAATCTTAACCTGACAAACCAAATATAAAGTCAATATGACAAACAAAAGTTTGTACAGTCCATCTTATATCATCATAAAGTTTTGAAATTAATGATTGACGAACTAATATTTTGAGCAGTCTGAAAAAATATAATTTTAAGATTATAAGTACGCTCTGTTATCGTACCACCACCTGACATTAGCAATCTCAATACAAACATTAAACATTATCTTTTTAACTTCTGTTTTTTCTTTTATTTCCAGGAGGCACGCACCATATTTTGGACAACCAGACTACAGAGTTTATGAACTTAATAAACGGTTACAACAAAGAACAGAGGTATGTAACATTATTAATTTCCTATATTAATACTTTTTTCACCATCACCTCCAACCCCTGTGTAAGAGAGGCGTATGTCCAGCCTACCGAAGGTACCTACCACCAAAGACTACAATAAGTGGGATACCAACGTACAGTGCGACAAACTAATCATGAATTGTACCTATATTGTAAAAGATTAGATGGATAACACCGCAAGAGCGAATTAACAATACGAGCAAACTTAAAATCTTATAGAATTTAAGAAATATTAGACATTTATGTGAGCTGTCATCGGAACAGATAAGTTTGTGTGTACCACACATTGAGTATGAATGGTCTGGAGACGAAATAGGCAGACGTTCCCCTCTGGCGGGGTAGTGGGCCAGAAAGGCCCACCGATTTATAAAAACTAGTTGCAGTCTCAATTTTCACTAGACTCAATCTAGTTGGCAAAGCGTTCGTTTCATAGAAAATGATTTGTTTACATACTAAAATGACAGCTTTAATTCATAGAATATCCGGATTCCGGATTTGATCGCAGATTGGGTCATGGTTTATTGTTATTAGCTGTTTCCTAGCAACCAATGTCAAAAAAATGCAATAGTGATGTACTTACCGGTATGTACCTCAGTTCCTCAGAGCCTGAAGACAAAAGTCTTCAACCAGTGCGTCCTGCCAGTGATGACGTATGGTGCAGAGACGTGGACACTGACGGTAGGACTGGTCCACCGATTTAAAGTCGCTCAGCGTGCTATGGAGAGAGCTATGCTTGGGGTTTCTCTAATGGATCGTATCAGAAATGAGGTTATCCGTCAGAGGACTAAGGTTACCGACATAGCTGTCAAAATATGCAAGCTGAAGTGGCAGTGGGCTGGTCATATCTGCCGAAGAACCGATAACCGTTGGGGTAGACGAGTTCTCGAGTGGAGACCACGAACAGGCAAACGCAGCGTGGGACGCCCTCCTGCCCGCTGGACTGACGACCTTAGGCGGGTGGCGGGTAGTGGTTGGATGAGGAAGGCCGATGACCGAGTGTTGTGGCGCTCCTTGGGAGAGGCCTATGTCCAGCAGTGGATGATTATTGGCTGATGATGATACCGGTATGTAGATATGTATTAATCGACAAAAAAGGTCATAGTTGAGATGCGTCGGTAGTCGAGTTGACTTCAGTGATCGTAACTGATCACTGAGGTTAAGCAACAACTGACACGGTCAGCCATTGGATGGGTTACCGATTTCAAACGGTTCTTTTCTGGACGCTTCCGTGCTTTGGACGGCACGTTAAGCCGTGGGTCCCGGTTGCTGCTTCGGCAGCAGTCGTTAAGCCTAGTCAGAGGCCGCCCGAAGGGCATCTTGCCCACTTAGGGCCAAGCCACAACACTGCGTTGCGACGTCGCATAGCAAAAATCTGCGACAGTAAATCAATCATTTGTACGGGAAAACTTCCAAAACAGTCGCAGATTTTTGCGATGCGACGTCGCAACGCAGTGTTGTGGCCTGGCCCTTACCCGACAACTTCAGTGCATTGTACTCATTCAAAAACGGCGATACGGCTCGCGACCTATCACGTGAGTATAAATGTACAGCGAAAAGTGGGTGAATTCGTTTATTAAACATTTATAATTAAATTTAACTACCTAATTAATTTAAAATTAGTATTTCTAACCCATGTTCTCGAATTCATCGATAACACTTATCGATAATTGTTACATCCATTGGCAAGAAAAATGAAGACACTGCGTTCATTATTAAATGTCACTTCACGTAACCCTTATTGCTGGGAATTAAAACTCATAATGACATGTCAAATGGGACATAATCATGATAAACGGTAAAATTTCCCCCCGCAAAAATTGGCAGACTTTTTTGTATCAAGAAAGATCGCTATGACGCTTCCCGAGGGTACACCCGAGTCCGCGTTGTTCTATGGTACCACACCACCAACTGTACCACCATTGACTCTTTAGCAATCTTGCTGATCTGTCAGATACCAGTTATGTCATATATTATGTCAGATAAGCAATGTTGCAAAGCAAAGCTTCAACTAATGGGTTGTTTATTGCAATGTTCTATGTCGAATATAAAATAGACGTTGTGCTAATGTGCGATGGTACGGTAGCTGGAAATAGGCTTCATAGGGTGCTTACATAGAGAATAGGGTCCCCTGTATCTACCTGTACCGGTAACCTGATTATGCGAAAGTGCTCACTCACGGAGGATTTCCCGGATTTTTTATGAGTGTTTTCGCATAATCAGGTTACAGGTAGATACAGGGAACCCGTTTCTCTATGTAAGCACCCATACTAATACCACTGACAGTTACCTGGTACAGTTATTAAATGTTCAGACATTTAATACTGAAGATTCTGAAAGCCAGAGGGGGCTATGTAGCTGCCTATCACATTACGATTCCTTATTCGTGGTATCAACACGATTAAATGTTTACGTAACTCTTAAAAAACGTTATAAAAGGTTTATCAGTGAAATATCCACAAAGTCAACCCTATACTTACTAGAATGTCAATGAAATCTTTCATGAATACCTTGATGTCCTTATGGCGACTTTTGAATTATGATGATTTATGATGCAAGGCATGTATTTTATTTGCTATTCTTCTCTCAATTCCAGGACTCAGATAACCTCTGGTGGGACGCGTTCGCGACAGAATTCTTCGAAGATGACGCCACGCTGACCCTCACATTTTGTTTAGAAGATGGACCTAAAAGATATAGTAAGTATTTTTACTTATAATTGCTACAAAAACCCCAACTCCCTACTAGATTTTTTGTGGTCGAAAACGAACGGTTTGCTGCCCATAGTCTCTACCAAGGGCTAAACACAGACGTCTGGGGCTAAAACGACAGTCTCTCACAAATTCATAGACCGTATTGTAAATTTACAACAAATTGACTTTGAAACACACGAGTTTCGACTCTTTACGTCATCGTCAGTCAAAAAGTTGAAATTCGTTATTTCTATTACATTACCAATGAAAAGAAAAAGAAAGTTTTACTTAAGGGTAAGTACTTACAGGGTGGTGGACGTGGTGGTGGTGGTTCTAGGTATTTGCAAAGTTACTGGATTACCTCTTAAGCGTCTTCGTATTAATCCTTCCTCACCAGGAAAATTATTCCAGTGGCTATCATGAACGATTATTAATTATTATTTTTACATTGTTCACATTTTTTTCTTCTTCAATATTGATTCACTCTGCTGGGCAAAAGCTTACCATTTGTATTTCATACTATATTTATAATCAGCCAAACCAGGCCCAGCCTAGTTTAGAATCGAATGATTATGTTTAATATAGGTAAGGTATCCCCAATTTATTATATTTTTTTATATTCTAAATATTTTATATCACTGCTATGCAAAAGCTTCCCCTTTAATCAACAATGATTGTGTCTAATATATCCCCAATCATCATTACATTAATTAACCTAAAAACCCTCTAAATTCCAGCAATAGGAAGGACGCTGATCCCGCGCTACTTCCGAAGCATATACGAGGGCGGCGTCTCGGAGCTGTACTACACGATGCGGCAACCCAAGGAGTCGTTCCACAACACCAGCATCACGCTGGACTGCGACCACTGCACCATGGTCACGCACCACGGGAAACCCATGTTCACTAAGGTATGGACGGTTATAAAGAGTCAAATTTAAGATAAGCAGCATTGCTTTGCTTATCTATCAAACATCTATCAGACAGAGATCTTTTACGGGTCTATCTGACAGATGTCAGATTTGTGATTGCTAGAATGTACTTCATAGAATATTATGGCGTTATGTTGGCCACCCTATCTGTCAAGCCTATAATGTTGCCAACTTAGCTACGTATAACGTAGCTAAATCGGGTAGTAAGCATATTATAGATATTGTGGCAACACTGAAACCCATTGCTACCAACATAACGGCATATACAATATTCAATGAAAGCTCTAATAAACAAGAGACGGGTTGTGTCTCGGAGTTGTACTACACGATGCGGCAACCCAAGGAGTCGTTCCACAACACCAGCATCACGCTGGACTGCGACCACTGCACCATGGTCACGCACCACGGGAAACCTATGTTTACTAAGGTGTGGACGGTTTAAATCAGTATCTACGTCTACCTACTGACGATCGTATCACCATTGAGGCTTTAGCAATTTAGCAGATGCAGCATTGCTTACGCCAGACATTATAGGAGACAAAATGACAGTCGCGCGCGGTCGTCGACTGTTGCGATGCACGGAATAGTACCTTAGGATTGTTAATTGCTAATGTATCAGTTGTAATACGGTAGCCATTGATGTTGATTCTGAAGGCAGAAATTCTAATTTTAACGCTGTCAAACTAAAAAAATTGCTAGCATAAAATGACATTTACGCAAACAATCATAGAGTCGAATTTTAAACAAAGAAATTAAGGTTTTGACGTCTCTAAATTTAAAAATTCCGCCTTCAGAATCGATATCATTGTACACTCTTCATATCTATACTAGTGTTGCCACGAATAGTGAATTGGCCGAATACCGAATATTCGGCGAAGCTGCCGGCCGAAGCGCCGAATATTCGGCCGCCGAATATTCGGCTCTACAACCTGTTTTTTTTGTTCCTGGAACTGCTTTGAAGAAATCGCTACAGATTATATGAGAATTATGCTAATTATTAGGAGGCAGAATGCTATGGCAAACGAGTTGAATTTTTATTTGATAATAGTTCGCCTAGATCGGATGGCCGATCCTTACAAGTGGTGGTCAGCAAACAAAAAACAATACCCGAACCTTTTGAAATTTGCAAAAACTTAATCTTTCTTCACCTGGAAGTAGCGTTTATAGTGGGTTATTTTCTGAGGATGGTTACAATGAAAAGCGCAATTGTGGGCTACCAAAAAATGCTGAAATGCTCGTTTTTATCCAGCACAACTTACTACTGATTAATTTTAAGTACTAAAATGTTGTGATTTGGAAATAAATACACAATTTTGATTAAAATAACAAGTAATTTTTTACATGATTTACTATTCGGTATTCGGCCCGAATAGTATGCACTATTCGGCCGAATACCGAATACTGAAAAAACTGGCCGAATAGGCCGAATACCGAATAGTTGCCGAATATTCGTGGCATCTCTAATCTATCTATACCTAAAAACATATTTGAACGTCCCTTCATAAACCATTTCTGTCCCCAGGTATTAAATCTCTATCTAATCCTTTGCATCGTAATATCCTTCCCCCCAAGTGTGAGTCGAAGAAATCGCTTTAAGCAATGAGACTGCCATTTGTCCATATGTGTAAGATTAAGTTTTTTGTAATTTTGACCATATTTTTATCTAAAAAACGTTTCAACATCCCTTAAAAACTCTCCTATCTCCTTCCCCAGGTATGCACAGAAGGCCGGCTAATCCTCGAGTTCACCTTCGACGACCTGATGCGCATCAAGTCGTGGCACCTGGCGGTCCGCGCGCACCGCGAGCTGATCCCGCGGCAGGCGGTGCACCCGCCCGACCACGCCGCCCTGGATCAGTTGTCCAAGAATATTACGAGGCAGGGGATCACCAACTCTACGCTTAACTATTTGAGGGTGAGTCCAGAAAAAATTGCTTAAAGAAAATGGCAGTTTGGTTTGTTACCTAATCTGCGTCAGGTGCATTGCCGCCATTTGTAAAATATAGCAAGAGTCTATGACGATGACGTTAGATTGACAGAGATGCTTATGCCAGGTAAATATGGATTTGACAGCTGTCATAAGGCTTATGCTACATTTTAAAAGGTAAGTAATAACTATAGCTAATCTACCTGCTGCCGAAGCCGATAATGGACGCCTGACATAGTATGTCGTAGCAATATAATAAGCCCATTCGAGCTGATCCCGCGGCAGGCGGTGCACCCGCCCGACCACGCGGCGTTGGATCAGCTGTCCAAGAATATTACGAGGCAGGGGATCACGAACTCTACGCTTAACTATTTGAGGGTGAGTGTGTTTTGCTAATCTGTGTAAGCTCCATAGCTGACACTGATACAGAATACTTTGTGAAATGTGACAAGAGTGCTATGACGTTTGATTGACAGAATAGATGCTTATGACATGTTACTATAAAGTTGGCTTCCCTCGAAAACGAGCCAATGATAGATAAAAAACACCTATGGATTTGACAGCTGTCATATGGCTCGTGCTATATTTTTCAAGGTAACTATAGGTAATCTACCTGCTGTCGATGCTGATAATGGACGCCTGACACAGTAAAGTCGTCGAAATATATAATAGATAAGACCATTGCGAGCTGATCCCGCGGCAGGCGGTGCACCCGCCCGACCACGCGGCGCTCGACCAGCTGTCCAAGAATATTACACGGCAGGGGATCACCAAATCTACGCTTAACTATTCGAAGGTGTTGTGCTTTGGTTTCGTCAGCAGGGAATAGTTACTGTTTGTCTCATACATTTCAACCAGCAATGATGATATGATGACGTCCTCTTCATCGTAGCCGACAACGGTGACTCGTGCTACTCTCGGTTATACTTATGTGCCTGGGGAATCCGAATTTTGTAAACACCCTCTCAAGGTGCGCATTAGAGCTGTCATCATTAGATTAAATAGAAAGATTATGTTTCTTTAGAAAAAAAGGCGTAAGAATAGCTGCTGCCTTACCATTACCACCATCGCAACACATAAGCAACCAACAAATAAGCAGCATTGCTTATCTGACAGCTGTCAGATCCATAAAGTTTTGTCAGTTTTGACAGATAATAAGCAATGCTGCTTACGGATTGTGAACATAGGTCCATCTTGTAGATTGTTACGTTACTAGATACTGACCGTTGATGACGGATAGATTACATTGTACTCCCTACCTACCTATCTGATATTAGCATCTCGTATCATCTATGTTGTGTTATGCAATCTTTCTTGTAACTAACCCACAACCCCTCTCCTCCACAGTTATGCGTGATCCTGGAGCCGATGCAAGAGCTGATGTCGCGGCACAAGGCGTACGCGCTGTCGCCGCGAGACTGCCTCAAGACCACGCTGTTCCAGAAGTGGCAGCGCATGGTCGCACCCCCCGGTTAGTATGCGCTCCTGGTACTTTTAGCCAGCTATTTTACGTATTAAGAGATGCCTTTCCATTAAAAATTTAAGTAAATAAATAAATATGGTGGGGTTACCACCACCACCAATCCTTATGAAGCGTCGCTGATTTAACAGATCTTTGAAAGACGAGAGACGCTGCTTATGGATGTCGGCGGCGATATTGTAGCTGTTTTTGTTATGATGAGACTTCTCTATTCTACCCCCGCTAACTCTAATTATATCTGTAATAAGTGCCGAAAAATAAACTTTTTATAAATGTCGGACTTAAAACTAAACTTTCAAAACGGTTATTACTTATCTGATAATTGATATCATATTTTAAATCTGCCTAAACTCGAACCCCCATTTACAACCACCATTTTCACGCCCGCCTATTTACCCGTACTACCTACCTATGTAGTATCTTTCTCCCTCTCTCTTACCACCTGCACCTAACTAAACAACGTGTTTTCTTTCTCCCTCTCTCTCACCACCTACACCTAACTAAACAAGATGTTTTCTTTGTCCCTCTCTCTAAAGTAACGCCCAAACTGTCAACAGAGTCGCAGCGGCCGGCCAGCAAGCGACGCAAGCGGAAGGGCAGCGCGGGCGCCAACGCCGCGCCCCCCGCGCCAGCTAAGAAGCGCTCGCCCGGACCCAACTTCTCGTTGGCTTCACAGGTATGTACAGTAAGGGGCAGATAGACCTGACCCCCCTCAGAAGCATTGTTAGTATGAGAGGGGGGTCAGGTTTCTCTGCACCTGACCGTACCAGTCTGTAGTTACTCTTGAGCCTATAGCAGTCCAATGCTGGACGTAGGCCTCACCCGAAGCATGTCACTCGATGCGATCTATAGCTTTCCGTATCATTAATGTACTTATGATGATCCGCTAAATCCATTAAATAGCACAATGTTGTAAGTAGTATGATCAAATTGAACACATATTCCATAGCCTCGCCTCAGGGCGTTATGTATATTATCTAGCATCTGTAGCAGACCTACATAGGTCAATGACTTTGTATAAAGAACAAAGTTCTTAACATAGGTACGGTCAGCTTCATAAGTAGCTATAGACTGTTGTAGCTTGACAAACTAACTACAATTTATACGGTTCAAACTGCTATTCCATAGTACGATCTTACTGGCGCGGCTTACATACTCTGACCTCAATCTCTCTTTCCAGGACGTGATGGTAGTCGGCGAGCCGTCGCTAATGGGCGGCGAATTCGGCGACGAAGATGAGAGACTCATCACCCGGCTCGAGAACACCCAGTATGAGGGCGAGGGCGTCGAGTGGAGCGCCCCGCCCCCCGCCTCCCCCGCCAAAACACCGCCCGGCACGCACTGACCTCTGTAATAAGCTACCGCGCATTTATACCACCCTGGTACTTTTCAACGTCTCGTGTTAAACGGTCGGTTATCTCGTGTTAAACGGTCGGTTACATACTGTCACGTATGGGATAACGGGCGCATCGCATTGCATGTAAATAGATTGAGGTTATGATTAAATTGAATTTTAAATGCGTAGATAGATAAGTATATTTGTTAACTTATAAAGAGCGTTATTTTGAAGTGATTGGGAAGTTTGAGAGAGAACGTTTTGTTACTTTCGTTTACTTGGAACTTTGAATAGTGTAAATGTAATGATTTCTTCTTCTAATAGCTATTCGTACCAAGTCGATAACAGCTGCCGTACTAAAAGCGCCACCTATTTGTTAAATCACAATCTCTAAAATGACAGATAGATGGCGCTGCATTAATTGTAAATCGCTAAAATGTATAAACGGTAGCAGACCCAAATCACGAACTATGGAAAATAGCTATCAAATTATAGGTACTGACGAAAGTACAGTGCCAGAAACTTCTGACGTTTTGCTGACGTTGATGTCAACTGTAAGGGTGACTTTTACCAAACGCTAAACGTATAAAATTGTATTTAAATCAAATTTTAAATAAATTTTGTACTAGCTGACAGACATTTGCCGGGCGGCTATATGCGTTTAGCGTTTGTTGAAATTTCACCAAAGTTCATGTATTTATGGCAATGCGGTGTGACTTGGTGTTATATACTTACGTGAGTGTACATAATACGGTGGCAGGGCTCCAGACTGTTTATGGGCCCCGAGTATTTGTAATTTTTTGAATTGAGAACGCGGGCACACTAATGGATATGTCAACAAATATAAATAAATGAATAAATATAGGCCTTTACGGATTACATGAGTCTGTGTATTTATTTCGCCTTTATGCCTAGTTTCACCATAGTCTGTTAGATCATTAACACCCCGTTTACATTGTGATATCATCAAATTATACGTCAAAGTCGACAACTAATCCCTTGTTATTATCTAACTGAGTATGGTGAAACTGGGGCTTAGCTATCCTGTTGTTTATTACCCGAAAAAAATAGAAGACTGTTGTGAACATCTGCGATTAGATCACCTTACTTTATAATTTAATAATACTTTATCTTCATTTTGTATTAAACGTAGAGATCCCTGCTAAGAAATGCCACATCATCATCAGCATCAGCGCACGTATGTCCATAGGCCTCTCCCAAAGAGCACGCCATTGGATGGGTACTTATAGTTTTCCGGATGCATGTAGTTATCATTATCACCTTTCGCAAGTTGTCACCCCATCTAGCCGGAGAAGGGAAACGCCACAACAACGCACTTTTAAATTTTACAATTCGAATAGATTTTTACCGAATAAGCGAAGTTTGTGAACTTAGAGAGAGACCTATACAAGATCCCCTTATAAATGTAGACTATAAGTAGATAATTCTGGTTTTATACATCGAAGTAGATAGTTTTTCATACAAATCAGTAGTCTACAGCACGGTTTAAATCAGAACTGTCTATAAATCTTATTTTTATGATAGATAGTAAGTATAAAAAATATATAGTATTTAGCGCCATCTATTTAGTTACAAAGACAACTAAAACAGTGACATTTCCTACCCCGAGCCCGAGACCACCCTTCCAGTCGTATCGATTTTATACATTTGGGGCTCACATAATCGAATTAAACATAAATAAGAACTAGGTACACGCTATCGGCGTTGTTTTATGCTATGGGAAATTCATTTTACAAATAGAAATAGGTATTTAAGCTGTAGGTATTTGCCCAGCTGTTTTAATGTTTAATCTACGCTATTTAAATAAAGTTAAGGAAGGATTGTTGATCCAATTGGTTTCAGGACGTATTTAGTTTATTTACCTACTATTTAGGACAATATTTAAATCTTATATTTAATAATTTACTAAGTGGGTACGTAATTAAATAAATTGAACGTGGCCTAATGTTGGCAGATCACCCACACGTCATCGGTGATGTTGAAGGTGCATTCAGAAACTAAAACGTATTTTTGTGACTAAAACTAAATCCCCAAAGGTAAATGTCCCTTTGCTTCAATGATCTATTTAATTTAAACCTGTCAATTAAATAAACAATTTGTTTAAATATTTGTATTAATCAGGCCATCAAATAAAATCACAAAAGGATTAAAATTTGTTGCGATGACAAGTAAAGCATATCGTTCGCATATTCTAAACGTCATTGACTTCGTGGAAGTTGTCAAAGCGAAAGGCCGACCGAACTCAAAATAAAATTAGATTTGGATTCAGCTCCACTTCTTAACATAAGTTGTGTGTAAAAGACTGAAAATGGCCGCAAAATACGTGATTGCTCTTTTTGGACTGTGCTGCCTAAGCGGCGCCCTCGCACAAGGCTGCCAAAACCCCAAAGTTGAGGCCGCTTCCTTCACAAGTTTAGATGCCACTATTGTTACACAAATCGCGTATATCACAGAGTTTACGCTAACTTGTGACAACCCTCTGCCTCCGAACTACGCTTTGTACGCTGAGGTTGAAGGCAAACCCCTCACGGCGTCCAAAATTGGAGAGAACAAATACCAGGTAAGATTTTTCTTAAACTTCAAGTCCCACGTACTTTAACTGTTAATTTGCGATTATATTAACCACTAACTATCCCTAATAAGTCCTCCTTCTATTCACAGATCACTGAACACTCAAAAACTTCCATAATCATCCTAAGTTATTAACATAACCTCTAAACTTACAAATTATCCTAAATTTCCAGGTATCTTGGACGGAGGAGCCTGCGAAGGCGCGCTCCGGCACCCACGAGGTGCACATCCTGGACGAGGAAGGCTGGGCGTCCCTGCGCCGCGCTCGCCGCTCCGACCCCGCTGCCACCGTCGCCCCTCTCTTCGCTGTTCAGCTTTCCCATCCTGGCAGTAAGTTTATGTTGTTTAACTGATGATTGATAAATGGAAGTATTGTTGACTAGAATGTATGGCTCAGTATAGCATGCAATGTTGTTTAATAGTTTGAGATAGGAGAAACTTTTATGACTGGCCATTTGCTATTGATGTAAAATATATTTTGATGTAAGTACAGAAATATGGATAGACTGCAAACAGACTCAGTAACTGGTCTACAATGAGTATAAAAATGGAATAATAGCTTGCTTTATTCAGATAACTAGCATCCATTATCCATGTAAACTTTGTCATACCAAATTTTGCAGCTGTATAAACATAAGTAGGTAGTACATAATAGTGCTTTTTGTTTTATATTTAAAGACTTTTGTGTATGTTAAGTAGGTAAGTTGTTTCTTATACTGAATCCCACAGGACTTACTATGAAATGTCTCAAACCGAGATAGTGGTACAGTTATGTGTTACTAAATAGTGGTATGATTTGTAGACACTTGTACCTTGTCAAACTAAACACACCATGAATGTTCTTGTTATTAATTTGTAAGCTTAACAAGGTGCAAAAGTGTAAAGCTACTTATGAACCTGATTGAACTGTATGGAAGATCTGTTGGAAGCAACCTTATTTCTGCACAACGATTTTGTACTAATTATAAAAAAAATATTCCAGGCTACTCCGGCCCCTGGGTGAACTCGGAGGTGATGGCGACCGCCCTGTCCATCCTCGTCGCCTACACCGCTCTGCGCAACAAGAGCAAGATCCTAGCGTAAATGTTGCTTTAGTGGTGAAGTTTATTTATGAGTGTTTTTTTTGTAAGAAAATAATATAAACTAATTTTTTACCTATGTTTTTGGTTTTTGTTGCTAGATTGGATACTACCTTTTTTCCACCATAGATTGGATAGGTCTGCTAAAAGCTAAAGAGTAACTATGTAGGTAAATAAAATATTTCTATGTTATGTCATTATCTGGTAAGAAAGCTTTTAAATATACATTTTATAATAAAATGTACATTAAGGGGTACAGAGGTGCGGTGGTAGCTCAGTCGGGTGAGCGCCCGCTTCTCACGCCAGAGATGCGGGTTCGAATCCCGGCGCTGACATGTACCAATGAGTTCTTTTCTGAATTTAAGTACAATGTATACCATCGCTCTTACGGTGAAGGAAAACATCGTGAGGCAACCTGCATATCTAGATTTAGCACATCTAGATATGTGAACCCACCAACCCGCAGTGGACCAGCGTGGTGGGAAATGGTCCAAGCTTAGGAAGGCAGTTTAGACCTTGGGGATATGCACAAAGGTTCCATTCGAGAGAGCCAGGTGCAGGTACTGACACCCCCACAGAGAATAGAATAGAATAGAATAGAATAGGGGTACAGATTTGCATTTATGTATTGTTCCAGGAAGTAAGTAGGCCTCACATCACAGACTATGTGAAATAAAAGAGAAAACTACCTATATACAACAAAACAATTTATTTAAACTAAATACAAATCTTTAAAGATCTATCTAAATAACGCAGTTAAGTATTTAAGAGCAGGAATAAATAACAAAACTTAGTTTATTCAGAACATTAACTATTTCCCTTTTTCTTCTGATGCTTGTCCATACATTCTCTGAAATCATTCACAGCCGATTGGCACTTTCTCCAGTCCTGTGTCATAGCGATACACTCCTGCAATATGAATTACATGTTTTTAATTTATAAATATACAAAAAAATTACTTACAAACATTGACAAATATATATTACATTTATAAACATAGGAATAACTGTATCATACCTGGACTTTATAATGCAGTTCTATGCAACCAGTTTTCTTCAGCATATTTTCTACAGGATCCTCTTCGCCTTCAGCGGGTTTCTCTCGAGGTTTTACGGTCATTGTTATTCCGGATTTACAATAAAATTATTTATATTGACTAAAGTCTAAAATTCATTTTATAACCTCTTCTACTTTCGTTGACATTTTACTTGATTTTACTGTCAGCTGATTTGACAGTGACATGCTTGACATGGAATGACGAAAAACTCGGAAAAATTAATCTGTAGATAAATTAAGCTCTCTTTTCACTATCGCTGAAGTGACTTTTTAGTACTATGATTTTTTTTAATTCAAAATAACACGGTCACAGGTTTGAAAAAACGGATTCTATTTTTATCTTGGGGTAGGCATACTTGGCATTGGCTTACCTTAACTAGGCTAGGCATTCCATTTACGATAGTATATAAAAAACATTTCCCAGCTTTTCTTTGCACACAGAATATATTTTAAATACGATATGACATCATTGACATATCGCATTCTGGCGTTGGTTTGTTTTGATCATCAAATTGAGGTTATTATTCACTAAAATGTTTAGAAAATTAAAGTTTTCCTACTTTTCCCGCTTACCTGCGAGTTTCTCTACACGCGTCTCCATTGATGCAAGTCTCCGTGAAAGTTTTGAGTCGCAGGAGTTCAAGCCACGCAAGCATCCCGGCAAAATACGATTGAAAGTGGCTGCCTTACCGCCAGACATACAGAAAGCCATCACTTTGATTCTCGACGATGCCGGCGCTAAATCATACCAGCAGGAAAGCATTAAGCTACGAAACTATCTACAGTCGCGCCTGCTACCACCAGAGGAAGGAGATATTGACAAGAAAGCTTCAACACTCTACGACAAAATATCTAACAGTGTATATTCGAGGGCTAAAAAGCCTCTTTCCAGCACAGAAATGGAAGAAACAGATTTGAAAATAAAACAGAAGGTGTTCAGTGTGTTAAAGAAGACTTGCTATAGTTGGGGTAACATAGCGTATGATAAACCGACAAGCCTACAGTATTTAATGTCTCGGGCAGCCCCAGAATACGCTGTTTTATTACAAATACTAGATGAAATCAGGAAAAGAATGCCGGACTATAAACCTCGAAGCTTCTTTGACTTTGGCTCAGGAGTTGGAACGGGCACATGGGCCGTTAACACCTTTTGGAAAGGAGATATATTTGAGTACTTCTGCGTAGATACTTCACCGGCTATGAATGATTTGTCTCGTCTAATATTGTGTGGAGGCAGAGACAATGCAGAAATGCCTTTAAAGTCCTTTTTCCAGCGTCAGTTCCTGCCCGCATCAACTGATTTGAAGTACAACATAGTATTATCAGCATATTCCTTATTTGAGATGCCAAATATGAAGAGTAGATTAGAAACAATACAGAAACTATGGAATAAAACCGAAGACTTCCTAATAATAGTGGAGAATGGCACTTACGCTGGTTTCAAAATAGTTAATGAAGCTAGAGAATTTGTTCTAGATCTGAAGAACAAAGAAAAGGGTTACGCGTTTGCACCATGTCCAACCGATGTTGTGTGTCCTCGGTATTTAGAAAACAAGACCCCTTGCAATTTTCTAATGAAGTACGAGCCATTGCCATACCCAAGTCGGTCTGAAATTGCAACAGAATTATTCTCATATGTCATATTAAGGAAGGGAGAGCGTCCCGCAGATGACCCGCAGTGGCCGAGGATTGTGCGCGCTCCCATTGTCCGCTCCGGACACACAGTCTGCAGGTTTTGCACTGCTCAAGGGGAATTAAAGGAGATAATATTTTCAAAATCCAAATATGACCAAACCACATACAGATGTGCTAGATCCAGTAATTGGGGGGACGAGTTACCTGTTAAATAAAATATTCGTGTGAATGTATTCTAGGTATTTTCTGTGATTTATCTATTTAACCTCCCTAAGATAAAATTTAATAATGTTATTGTATAACTGTCATAGAATATAATATGATTAGTTTACCAAATTTCTTGATTTATTATAACCTAGAAAGAAACCTTAGGTAATAGGGTACAACACAACAGTACCTATTCCTATTGGCAGCCGAACAGTTATAAAATACCAGTAATGCCATCTATGTTTAATTTAGTTGAACTGAACTCCCTCCTAAATTAAACTTTGAAGTTATTTGCATTGTTCTCAAAGTATAAATCACGCTAGCTGATAAAAAACTAAAACAATTGTTAGCTAATAGAATCCGAGAAATAAATGCTTCATAATAATCATAAACTTCAATGATATTTCTAATACCATTACAAGGTTGGTACTACCAAGCTCAAAAGGTTTTAGGTAGAAGCAAGAACAAAGGTTTTAAGATGCAAGAACAAAGGTTTTAGGCATCCTTGAATTGAACTCTGCACTCTAGGTACTTACCATAATTATAGACTATAATTAGTAATCACGTTACGATCACGATTTATTGATACCTAGGTACTAGTCTATGCCTAGGTAAAACTACTAAGTCAGGTCATCTAGTTACATGAGTAATGTAGGTAAGTCTCATAGTTAAGTACCTACTTTAAGTAATCTTCCGAGAGCGGTGGTAGCTCAGTCGGGTAAAGAGCGGTGGTAGCTCAGTCGGGTAAGCGCCCGCTTCTCACGCCAGAGATGCGGGTTCGAATCCCGGCGCTGACATGTACCAATGAGTTCTTTTCTGAATTTAAGTACAATGTATACCATTGCTCTTACAGTGAAGGAAAACATCGTGAGGAAACCTGCATATCTAGATTTAGCACATCTAGATATGTGAACCCACCAACCCGCAGTGGACCAGCGTGGTGGGAAATGGTCCAAGCTTAGGAAGGCAGTTTAGACCTTGGGGATATGCACAAAGGTTCCATTCGAGAGAGCCAGGTGCAGGTACTGACACCCCCACAGAAAATAGAAATAGAAAGTAATCTTCCTTCAAGTAATAGTAGATTTATTTATATTTCCATTTCCACACAACTGTACCAGCCAGGTACAAGCGCATTCATTGAAAATGTTTGTTTATTTTTAAAACCCCGTTAGGTCTCGCTCTTTTACAGTTAACTCACTTAACTTCCATTCACAAAGCGGCAAAGCAGAGTCCTAATCTAATAGTGATAAAAACGAAACGTAACTGCCTAATATCATTCGACAAGTGAATATGAGTGATTTAAAATTGTATTTAGTGACTGTAGTGTTTCTTATGAATGTCTTTGTGGCCGTTGAAAGTGGTAAGTACCAACATACATAATATTATTCCTTTACTTTTAGTTCAATCCTATACCTATATACCTAAAGTTACCTATAAAACTTCTTGTTATCTTGTTAGGTACCTAACTAGGTCCATTTAGCTTGCATGTGTGTAAAGTAGAGATGCCACGAATATTCGGCAACTATTCGGTATTCGGCCTATTCGGCCAGTTTTTTCAGTATTCGGTATTCGGCCGAATAGTGCGTACTATTCGGGCCGAATACCGAATAGTAAATCATGTAAAAAATGACTTGTTATTTTTATCAAAATTGTGTATTTATTTCCAAATCACAACATTTTAGTACTTAAAATTAATCAGTAGTAAGTTGTGCTGGATAAAAACGAGCATTTCAGCATTTTTTGGTAGCCCACGATTGCGCTTTTCATTGTAACCATCCTCAGAAAATAACCTCTCACTATAAACGCTACTTCCAGGTGAAGAAAGATAAGTTTTTGCAAATTTCAGAAGGTTCGAGTATTGTTTTTTGTTTGCTGACCACCACTTGTAAGGATCGGCCATCCGATCTAGGCGAACTATTATCAAATAAAAATTCAACTCGTTTGCCACAGTATTTTCTGCCTCCTAATTATTAGCATTTCTCATATAAGTCATCAATAAGTAATTAAAAAAAAACAGGTTGTAGCGCCGAATATTCGGCGGCCGAATATTCGGCGCTTCGGCCGGCAGCGTCGCCGAATATTCGGTATTCGGTATTCGGCCAATTCACTATTCGTGGCAACACTAGTGTAAAGTGGGCGGTTAAATCGTCACGAACCAGTGATAAGCTTAATTTTAATTCTTGTGGTCAATTAAATGCTCTTTGTTGTCGTGAAGTGGATGATCGGATTGGGATTGGGTAAAATAATTGTCGAGCAGATTGAATAATAGACCGAAGCCACGAAGAAGAAAACCTTACCGGGACGAATTATAAAGCAGTCGAATATTATTGGATCCTTGTACAGGTTCCAGGCTTTATCGAGAATCCTGGAGGAGGAAATGGTTTGCCTCTCTTACGTTTCTAGAAACTTGATCGGTAGGAAACTTAAGCCAGCTTCACTGTTCATTCAGATTCTGAGAGAATTTGATGAGCTCACACTAAAATTAATTATTCCAGATTGCATTTTATCACTGAAAGAAGATTTCGGGAGCCCTCAACCGGTGTTAATTCAAAATGGCGGACTTTTGGCGCCAAAAGATGGCGCCGTATTTGTTGTACGTTCAGAAACGTTGCTCGTCGCGTGCGTCGGCGATGGACGCTACCTTGTTCTGGGGAATGAAACTCAGGACATAGCAGTGGCTGTAAGTATAGTAGAATATATTACCTAAGAAGTAGGTACTTAATAGTACTTATGTTCCATAGTGTTCCATGGTTACCAACCATTACCACCACGATTTACCGTTAACTGTTAACTAACACTAATAGGTACCACGTAGTTACCATTGATAAATGCCCCAACTATTCTAGCACATCTATTCTGTTTTGTTAGACCTCACCATCCTGCAGCAGACCAGCGTCATGAAAAATGGTCCAAGTTTATGGAGGCAGTTTAGACTCTAGGACTCTAGGGTAAAGATAAAGATAAAAAAAAAACATATAGGTACATACAGAAGGGTACATACCTACAGAAAGGTTCCATTCCATCAATGAGCTCTGGTGCAGTGCAGGCTTACGTAACATACATTAAAAAAATCTATGCATAATAAAACTGTAATGAATGTTTCAGCAAGCTGAATGCGTGTCAGGGGACCTGTTCCGAGTGAACGCATGGGAGGGAAGGTTAAAGGACATCCGGTGTAACCACCCGCCCTGGGTCAGCGTGGACCGCACGGGGACGCCTTGCTATGGGGGCAACGAAATTGTGAGGTGAGAGAAAACGTGAAAGTGATGATTTGTCAGAAAACTTTTATGGGCGTACGTAATAAAATCTTGCTTTCTTCCCAATAACGAATACTTAGCATGATATGACATACCTATCATTGCATGATAACTATGGATGACTAGGTTGCTATTAAGCTTGTCAAATTGCTATAACTTATACCTATATACCTACCTACTTTACAAATCAATAATTTTTATCTATGCTACAGAAGGTAACTGACCAGTCTACACCCTAAACATGTGGGCTGATAATGCTAACTAAATGATTTTATGTTGTTTCCAGAGTAGGCTACCGCGTCAAGACCGACTTCCTTCCGCATTACGAGGCGTGCTTCGATCAGAACCTGCAAACAACGCTGTACGTGCGCCACGCCGTGGACCCCGCCAGCTCCTGGAGTCAAGGTGGGGGGAGGCGGCCGCCGTTTATAGGTGAGATACCCCTTGAAGGCCTAGCACGGGGCAGAAGACGCGCATGCCAAGACGTGACGTTTTGCGTCGCGCTCACTCACATCGCGCGGCTGAGTCGTCGTCGTATAGCGCGCGCAGATAAAGAAAACAATAAAAAGATGGCAGACGAAAATATGCTATCGCTTTCATATAAGTAAAGGGTATTGCCAAACGAGCAAGTATAGTACCTACTTAAGCCGAAAGGGGGTGATGGTAATTATGAGCAACTTTTGTTCTAAGAGGCGACACCGTCTTTCGCTTTACTATAGTTACTTACGTACTATTTTAGGTAGGTACAGGTAATACCTATTAGTAAGACACATCCTTGCGGCCTTGTCATCATCATCAATTAGGTATTTCTGTAAGTATGTCTTCCACAAAACCAACCCACAAAATAACTGAATAATAAATTGTTTCCACAGACGGAGGCCTCTTCAACACGCGCGTGTCCAATCTGTACAAGCTGAGCAATCAGAAGAATATGATCAACTCACTTCTGGGTGACAACAAGGACCAGAAATATTTGAGCAAAAAACAGGTATAAAATGTTTGTCTTAGCTCTCTCCCAAAGAGCACCACAACCACAACACTCTGCCTTCCTCGTCCATTCGCTTCCTGCCAACTGACCTGATCTGATACTGTAACCGATCAAACGCAAAATGCTAAAACAGTACTTATTCTGTGAGACCTTTAAAAATAAAAGGTGGCGAAAGTATCATAGTATTATGCTGAGTCAGACTCCTTTTGCTAACATGATAAATACACAGTCATGTTGCTTATCTATCTGTCTGTCTCATATTAATGTTGTAGGTAATCTTAAACTTAATGTTAGTAATCTTGCTGTGTAAGTGTTGTGTTAAGTAAATAAATAACTTATCTATCTATCTAAAGTAGAAGTAACTAAGTACGTGTGACACAACTTTGCCTTGTAAGAGAGCTAGGCAAAACCGTAGAATATTTGATTCAAACGAATTTGCTTTTTAAAGAGCTCCATAGTGTAAAGTTCATTACTGCAACTCAGCGTAGTAGTTATAGACGCATTTTTCCTGAAATAAAAATGACATATTATGTATCTAGCCTATCTGAAACCTAGTTAAACATTGTGAGATATGGCGTTTCGACTTTCTCCGTGTTCGGCATCATAAGGGTCACAGTGACAGTTAAATAAAGTCCATTTTTCTCTCCACCTTTAATTTGCAAGGTGCGGGTGCCTATATAAATAGAGTGAGTCGCCCGCGCGCCTCAGTTGTAATATCACCATGCAGAAATGACTAGGTTTCAGATAGGCTAGATACATAATATGTCATTTTTATTTCAGGAAAAATGCGTCTATTATGTAGTCTGAGCCTATCTGAAACCTAGTTAAACATTGTGAGATGTGTTTATTATCGCATGGTGGAGAGAAAACCAACTGTGACCCATAAGCTACTGATGAGTATATCAGTAGATAAATATTTGAATCTATAAATTTATAATGCATAGATTTCTAGGTAATAGATATACTAAAAAGAAAGGTATAAGTATACATAAGACTTAAGTACTTCCTTATTATTCCTGACTTGTCAGAAAGTTATGGAAGGTATGTACCTATACATATAGGTAGGTATTTATACATATGGATACACACAGTGCCTCTTCGAAAGCAATACTTATAAGTAATTATTGATCAAAATCTTGTTATTGTCAAGGCAATATTTTTAACATACACTAGCCGAATGGATGGAACCAGTGAAATACTTTGCAACAATATTTAAAAGCTGTAAAATGTAGAATATCGATCCAGGCCGCTGGGGCTCAGGTCAGCACATGCTGACTAGGGTATGTAATTCTGGACTGACCTCAGAAATGCAGCAGCCGACCCTGGAGCCTCGAGGACCTGCTCAGTCAGCCCTGTACGACGACACGGCCTGCAACACCCGGCGCGGCATCTAGTCCTTGGAACGAGGAGTGGTGCTTGACGGGAAGATAATTTTACTAAATATCTCAGCCTCATCAGCTACTGGAAAAGATTAGATGAAGGCTGTGACACTGGCGGATAACTAAGTATTCAGTTTTTCAAAACATGATGCAGGTCACTATATTCATATTCTAGATTGACAAGTAACACACAGTCTAATTTTGTATTCTAACAAACTCGGCGGTTAACGAGTTCCTGTGCAGTCCTACTAGGAAGGAAAGTTATTTTATAAGCCTTTGCACCGATTTTGTGGGCTACTAACATTCTGTATCATGTGTGAATATTATGAGCTCCGGCAGCATTCCTTGGTAGATGACATCAATTAATAAAGATTGATTAACACAACAATAACAATTTTAATAGTTGATAAATGAAACCCGGCTAACATGTCTTGTCTTGTCTAGCTGGGTAAGTAAATGATCAGTCATGCCACCAGGATAAGTAAAATGTTCAGTACTTCATATGAAAAACATTAACAAGGTCACCTTTAGGTATGTTTGTCAACACTAAGGGCAGGTCTCGGCCAAAACCTTAAGGCTTCGCCTTGTTGCAACTTCAAAGGTACGTAGGTAGGTACCTACTTACATTGTTGTAGGTTCGATTTTGAAACCATTAAGTCAACCTAGATAAAACAAAATAAAATAGCTCGATTAAATAAAGATGGTACGTAAAGATGTTAGTTGTACCTGATCAGACCTGATGCAACGACAGCCAACATAGACTCTCTAATCTGTGGAAGCAACAATCATGGTGGCGGGAACATGGACAGTTGGACGAGCCACCTCGAGCCTGACTTATCAATCAGAACTGACAGTTCGCCAACAGCAGATAGCTTGCGGCTATCTATAGGTAAACTTAGGTAGTTAGCTATACCCAAGAAAAAGTCCTTGGACATCGATATGACAGTGGAACGGCGAATAACTGTGACACTCTTTAAAACAAAAAGGCTTGTTGTTGTCCAGCTAAGGAAGGTTACCTACTTCAGCGACCTGGTATTGCAATCTGAAAGAACTGCGAAGAGTTAATATTTTTTTTTTTTTTTTTTTTTATTTATTTTATTCATTTAATAGTTTACATTATTGTTCTACTAAATAATGTGACTTAAACCTAATATTATGACTAATAATTATTACTTATTTAGAAAGTTTTCAGCAAACTCTAATAAATCAAGCAGCTACCATGTCACCGCTGCCCGGTTATAACTCTGTACTAGCTTAGTAGATATATATACCAGTTTTAGCCTTCAGCTAGAGGCCAGAGAGCTCCTAAATGAGATGCGAGTACGAGCATGACACAAGTAATTTTTTACTTGGTAACTAGTTACGTAACTAACTGAAAGATCCATAAAACAGTTGAGGATTACTCAAAATGGAATTGTGAAAACGGCACGTCTGCATCTTAACCAGTCAGTCTAAGTAGTTTCAGCAGATACAGTGTTGAAAAATAGTAATGAAACGTTTGCGCCAGAATCGAATTAAAAATACATTTTCATTAGAGAAGCCGTTTAGGCATGAATAGGTACTTTCACCCTTTGGATTGTGCTCCAAATGATGACCTTCGAAATTCATAGAAATTTAATGACGACTGCCATTGTTTATTATCTAGCCCCGTACATTGAGTAGGGCTGCGGCTACACGTGATGTGATACACAGTACACAGTAGGTATATGCATGTTCCCAGAATAGTGGAAGTTATAATTTTACCAAAAGGTAGTCGTCTCGTGCAAGAGCACCGTTACTCGATTTATTCGATACACAACTAGTAGACAGCTGCTGCGTAGGAGGTTCACGCATTTTTCAACAAAGAGCTCGGATACACACTCACAATCCACTGGGACATAAGGAAGACAGCTAATATGGTGCCACTCAGAAACCGCGATGACACTCCGATCATGATCACCCGACAGTAGGATCATAATAAATTCGGTAACTTGTGAAGCGGTATGGTATAGCAACAGCGACTTTCACGAAATCAGGAATTAGCTCAGTGCTTTTAGGTTGAACACTCGCCGGTGGGATTCACTTTGCTCACGGCCGAGAAAAGAAAAGACTCAAAACTGGAATCTGCCGATGTGTCATGACACTTTTTTAAGATAGTGTCTGGGGGGTCACTTTATATGACGAAAAACGAACTTTCAGTGCACTGCGGCGCGAGCCGCTCTATCTGTTTGTATGTATTAAACGTGCCGATTGCACGACAGCTCTCGTTCGTTCGTTTCTCATCAGTATAGAGTAACGCTCCTGTACTTACCGTGCGTCACCATTCCCATGAGCAGTCCAATGATCTTAAGGCAGTTTAGAACAAAAGCTGCATTAGACAGTTTCTTCAGCAGAGACATCGAAATAAAAAATTGATTGCACAACTATCCCCAGGAGCAGTCTACAGGTCACTTTGGGCAGTTCAGAAGAAAGCTGCTTTAATAGAATACCCTACCTCAGCGGAGGCATCAAATTGAAGTACTATAACACTTTTAGAAGCGGTGCACGTTACCCGATTTGTCGTCATCCATGCCGATGCGGCTACGGCGACTGCAGGTGGGTACTCAGGCTTCCTTGGTGTGCCCTTGTATGGCTAACCGGCTAACATGACCAACCTTGGCAGTAATCGTTCGTCTGCATATGCCAAAATCACTGATGAATAGCGCACGTTACTCGATACCTTCTAAATAAGTCACTCATAATGATGGCTGATGATGATGATGACCGTGCTAGCAATAGTGCAGGCGGTTCCGCTGAGCATAAAATCTCTTCCCAGACAGGGGGCGTTTGGATCTGGCAACCAGAACAGGAGTGCCAGGTGTGCGCAGCGATGCAGGTGGGACAACACAGCCGCCAGGGCAAGAGTGCATGGCTGGGTCTATGCAGCGATGCAGGTAGCACAAACCGGTGGCCAGGGCCAGGACCGGGTGTACGCTGCGATGCAGGTGGCACAAAACGGTGGCCAGGGCCAGGACCGGGTGTACAGCCGCCAGGGCAGGAGTGCATGGCTGGGTCTATGCAGCGATGCAGGTACCACAAACCGGTGGCCAGGGCCAGGACCGGGTGTACGCTGCGATGCAGGTGGCACGAGACGGCGGCCAGGGCAGGAGCGCAGGGCCGGGTGTACGCTGTGATGCAGGTGCCACAAGACGGCGGCCAGCGCAGGAGCACAGGGCCGCGTGCAGGTTACACGAAACTTCAATTTCACCGAATCGGCCTGCCTACCCTCAGCGGGTAGGTACCGGCGGATCACATTACTCGCCGCACATGCCACTATGTCCCAACATACTGAAACTCGGAGCCACGTGCTTCCTGTAAAAAATCCTATGACGGTCCTGGAAAGCTCCTGTTTGTAAAGCCTTACATAAGCTATAATCAAGTGCATTTGTTGTAATAGCAAAATTTTTATCAACTGTTTTCTAAAAATATTAGAAATTGAGGGTAGAAAAATATATTTTTATTATTTTTTCCTGTATAAAATTAACATATGCTTTACTTAAAGCGGTAATTAATGTAAGTATCTAGCTCAAGCGCCACTAGTAGGACCGGAATATGTGATCAATCATCACCACGACTATTGAATCGGACCCTACTGCGTGGAATAAAAACCCCAAGCGCCGGAGCATTATGACCAGTGGCTGAGCTTTTAAAAGCAGTAAATAATAGCATTTTACTCACGGCTTATCAACTCAAACCTTCGTTGCGAAATCCTCAGCAATGGCTGCGTGCGCAGCAGCCGGCAGGCCCCGCGCCGCCTGGTCCGCATCACGCTACAGCTCCCGGCAGCGAGGACTCCGCAAATTCAATATTATATTTTTCCCCGTCGGAGCGAAGCCGACGAGAACCGTGGCTACATTGAGCCATTTTGCCGAAGTGTTCACTTCAAAAATCAAAAACCAACTGAGGCGCGCGGGCGACTCACTCTATTTATATAGGCACCCGCACCTTGCAAATTAAAGGTGGAGAGAAAAATGGACTTTATTTAACTGTCACTGTGACCCTTATGATGCCGAACACGGAGAAAGTCGAAAGGCCATATCTCACAATGTTTAACTAGGTTTCAGATAGGCTCAGACTACATAATATATTATTCTGTGGTCATGCTCACTTAGATGGGGTGACGACTTGCGAAAGGTGGCTGGTTATGATTGGATGCGGAAAGCTAAAGATCGCAACCAGCGGCGTGCTTTGGGAGAGGCCTACGACCAGCAGTGGACTGCTATAGGCTGATGATGATTCTCACATACCTCCTACCCCCCAGTTCCTGACCCGAGGCCACCTGGCCCCCCGCGGAGACTTCCCGCTCCGCAGCGCGCAGCGAGCCTCCTTCCAGTTCGTCAACGCGGTGCCGCAGTGGATGCGCGGCAACGCCGGCGACTGGGCCGCTTTGGAGGAGGTCAGTAGATGATGCAGATAGGAACAGGGTGTAGAAAAAGGGTAAACAGAAAGGAAGTAAATGTTGGGGTATTCTGAAAAAACTAAATAAAAATTGCTTCTCCATAGAAACTTTGTCGGTCACGAACTCACGACTAACTTGCCTTTTTTAACCGACTTCGAAAAAAGGAGGAGGTTCACAATTCGTCTGTTTGTTTTTTTATGTACCTACTTATGCCCACCGATATCTCCTTGAAGTGGTTCAGAATGACCCCCAAAGAGGATGCCCTTTTCGGCTTAGGTACTTATCACTTTACTCTCTCTGCAAAACCCTGTATACCTATAAGGTCTCCGGATAATCTGATCAAACTTCTTTAAGTTTCTTCATTATGTAGTTACTTACTCGAGTTCTTATGTAAATTCCAGGGTATCCGTCGCCGGGTGAGGTCATACGGTCGCCAATTGACGGTCTACACGGGTGCCTACGGTGTGATGACACTACCAGACCAGGATGGAGTGCCAACTGAGCTCTATCTGTATGCTGATGAGAATAACAACCTTGGCGTTCCAGTTCCCATGTATTTGTATAAGGTGGGCTTTTTATCAGTAAAGATGTTATGCTATGATTGAATCATGATGAACCTTAGGTTTTTGTAGCTAGCAGGGAAATTCTGAACCTGAGCCTATAAAGTCTTCAAAAGTACCTAGGTACCTACTCTAAAGTGGTTGACAATTTAGCAAACACATCGGCCGATAATCGTGTCAGATTTCTAACAAGCGCCTAGTTAATATTAATTTGTATATTCCAGGTAATACATGACGAGGAAGACAACTCAGCCACAGCTTTCATATCCATAAACTCTTCCTATTACAACGCAACGCAATTAGAAGAACTAACATTTTGCCAAAACATTTGCGAAGACAATTCGAAATTCAAGTGGTTAAAATGGCGGTCCAACGATGGCACTTTCAGTTTTTGCTGTGAGTTCAATGAATTCGGTGAAGTGGTGCAGCATTTGGCTCATTTGAATGCCTCTAGATTGTTTTTCTAAACGAAACAGAGAGGGTTGTAAGTTAGAAGTGTGAGTGTCTGATAAACGTGACTCCGAACGAAATAGAAGGACGACCGATGTGAATATTTTTTTGCCAAACATATAATTAGCCTCGGATGGGAATCGAACTTAACATTAAATTTAATTAAAACTATTGTGTTTGATAACTGTTTAGTAGTTAATATTTATTTTATAATATTATTTGTACACATTCAGTACTATTCAAACATACTGTAACATAACTGGATTATATTTTTTTAACATCTTATATTCATTCAGTTGAGATTACGTTTTTGTAAATAATATTTTTGTAATTAATATAAGCACAATAGAACTACACAATAAATATTAATGTCAAATTAATACTTTGTAAAGAGATTTAAATTCTAATCCACTAATATATTAAATTAAAAGTACTTAATTAATAACAGATCTCTCAAATTAACCTAATATTCTGTCAAATTTTAAAGCTCTTGTGTAAATTTGGAATGAAAATTTAACTAATATTTAAGTAGTAGGCCAGACCATTTTACATACATGCCAAACTCCTAAACGTAACTGACCTAAGAACATTTATATAGTAAACAAACTTATCCACATCTACCTAGTCTGATTTTTCGGAAAAGCCTAATGGCTTTTCACCCACATGTAAATTATAAATTTATATGATTATTTATAATTTACATGTGGGTGCAATAAGTAAGTGAAACTCACTATACTTTGTAAAGTTTGTAAAACATCATGAGTCCTATGACCACCAGGCATAAGCATCTGTCAATCAAATGTCATGAGACTCTTTCTATATTTTACAAAGCATAGGTATAATTATTTAAGTATCTCTAGAATCTCTACCATCTAGAATTGCCACCAACTCTTGTCGATCCCTTTTGTTTTCGCACGCACAACTGACCAACGCCAGTAAGTGCTTATTCGAGTATTCCATCCTCTCTTTAATAAACTGTTCCAGCTCATTCCTCGGCAAATAGTAGGCTTTCACATACCTGTCTACATACTCCTGATAGGGCAGCGGTTTCAAGCCGGATATCTTCTCTAACTTCACAAATAACTGTCTATAATCTAACTGCATCAATCCGCGGCCGCCGTTAGAACATTTGTTTGCGTTCGAAAACCCTTCCACAAGCAAATGCACGACGAATTTCGAAACCATAGACCAAATCGCTCGAACCACTTCGATGTTCAAAGTCACTTTTGCGGATATGTTTTCTAAACGCAACGCGAAATATTGTAACCTCCTTACGATTGTGTCGACGTAAGCACTATGTTCTTCAGCTACGTTTTTCACCTCCCAACGCACTTGAGACATGGCTATAAGCACCGCTCTAGCATCAACTGATTTAGACGCAGAGCACATATAAACAGGCATTCTTAAATCGACAGCCACCATCAAAGTGTTGTCTCTGAAATGCTCCAAGATCATCTTCTGATGAGCTGCAACTATAGACTCTAGATACGGCTGCAAAAGGTCAAATTGTTTTGCCAAAAATATCACGCTTTCGACTGCGACTATTCTTTCGCTTAGTCCGTGTAGCGTATCTTCAGATTTCATGTCTAAATGGTTAGGAATTTCAGGGCAAATAAACGTTTTTGACTCAACATCAGGAACGCTGCCAGTGGTATCAATATTGTTTTTGATTCGCTTCAAAATGGCATTCAACTTTGAAGTGTACAAAGTATTTGAAGACACCTCTTGATCTGCCGTGAAGAAAAGATGGACGGTGTAAAAGTAGTAGTCGAAAAGTTGATTCATAAGCATGACCACCTCTAGCGATATTTGGGGGAGATATCGGCAGATTTGCAGATACTGCCCGCAGTTTCTGAGCACGGACAGAGTAGTGTTAGTGACTATAACACTGTCTTTAACTTTGGAAGGACTGTTGACTTTAGGCAGGTCACCTTGCTCCGTTTCTTCGACATAATCCCGTCTTAATTCCTCAGGTTCATCGTCAGAATCATCAGATGGATTGGAGTCGGGTTCGAGACCGAAAATATCATCATTTGTTATATTCTCATTTCGGAACATTTCAAAAGGAGTATGCTGGGTTTTAGCTTTGAAATATTTCTTTATGTAAACGCTGTCTTCTTGCGAATGGACTGATGATGTTCCATCGGATTGGGAGTGTTTGGATGTAATTATGGAAACATCAGATCGCGTTGGTGTAATATATTTCTTGAACTGACGGAATTCTTGAAGGTTTAGCAACGTGAAGCTAGGTTTAACTGGACATTGCTCCCAGCCTTCATTTTCTAGAAAGAGTTTAAGCTCCTCCATTCTGCCTCTATGATAGTTTTTGATGTACGATACACTCTGTGACTTAATAAAGTCTTGCAAGAGGTCCGAAGTATCACCGCAGAATATTTCCGCTATCTGTGTGAGTTTCCTCAAAATTCCCAGCATTTGAATGAACTTTTCAAAAGGAAACTCCTCGAGGCCAGAACTTTTGAGGAACGTGGAAACTTTTCCTTGAACGTCGTTCCAGATTCGTATCAAACCGGCTTTTAATTTCTGACGAATGTATTCTCGACTGACATTCTTTTCTATTTCGAAAACACTGCTGGTACCAGGACTTACATCTTCATCATTCTTCAAATGCCATTCAACGAGTAAATAGTAGCTTTTCATGATGAGGAAGAGATTTTCGCACAAGTTTAGAAGACAAATGGGGGCTTTGCTTGCAGGGACTGCTTGACACATATCTTGAAATTTCATTTCTAGGGACACTTCATTTAGGAACTGCTTAACAGCATCTACCGATGTCTCATTAACAGCCGACGAATAATGCATATGCAGCTGTTCCATAGCCGCTTGGGTCTTTCCCAATAGGTTGTACGCGTTGCGAAGTTTTTTGAATACCGTGTCATCAAAATTGTAACAGATGCTCGCAAGCACTGAATCCAGTCTTTCTTCTGTCATTTCAAGCGTGTCTTGTAATCTATTAGACAGTTCCGCTATACAAGTGAATTCTTTGTGCGCTGCAGCCGATTTCAAACTTTTAAGTATAAGATCTATTGCTGCTTCATATTCTTTCGCGTTAAGTAAATCGGTTGCGTCTTTCTCGACGCTCCGCAAGTCTTTAAGTAGCTCTAAATATTTGAGAACAGTTTTAATTATTTGTCGTTTTCTATAATTAGCTAATATAACAAAAGGATGTACTGTGAGGCTGTCTGAAGCTGTCTTAAGGTGTTCCCTGGCTTCTCGGCAGGTTGCTAGTGTCTTGTCGAGTTCCACTCGAATGTTCTGGATCTCCGCAAATTCGCGATCGCAGTTGTCTCTCTGTTGCTGTATGAGATGCAGGGCTTTACTGGACACCACCTGCAAGGGTGCATCAGTATTAAGAACAGAGTTTGGGGTGTTAAGGACAGGAGCACACCAGAAATTTTCTTAACCGTAATATGGAAGTGAATTAAATAAATAATACGAAAAACTCATTTTCTTTGCAGGTAGTTAGTTAGTATTGTAATGTTAAATTATTACTGAGTAACAAAGGTTACTTTTCAGCTTACAAATCTGACTGGAAAGCTTTTCTCAAAGATCCAAGCCCGAAAACGAAATCAAAATTTAAAAATTCGCGAAAGAAAAGTATACAGGGTGTTGCAAAAAGGGAAACTAAGCCGAAACCAGCATGTGCAGCATGTTAAATCTGAGCCTAAAACTGAAATCAGAATTTCAAAATTGGCATCTTAGTAACGCAAATTTCAACTTAGTTGGGCATGTGACTTTAACTATACATAGTGAATTGATAATTTTTTCTCGAATTTTGAAATTCTGATTTCAGTTTCGGGCTCAGATATAACATGCTGCACATGCCGGTTTCGGCTTAGTATACCCTTTTTGCAACACCCTGTATAGTTTCTATAGAAAATGTTATTTTTTTCGCGAATTTTGAAAATTATTTTTGGCCTTAGATATACCATGCTGCACAAGTTTCGACTTAGTATACTCTTATTGCAACACCCTGTATATCACGGTGACAAACACTAAAGCCAAACATATCTGAAAGATGGATGTGTACCTAGTTGGCTAGATCTGAAAGATGGATGGTTTTTTTTGTACCTGTTGCTGCCGTTTCAGCTTGTCAAACATCTGCTCGATGGCGGCGGTGGTGGGCGGCGCGGGCGCGTGCTCCAGCGCGTAGCGCGCCGCGTCGAACTCGGTAGGGCTAGAGAAGTATACATTCTCTATCTCTCTCAGTACCTGTGGGGTTATCATCAGTGGATATTAGCAATACCCTAGCATCACAGTAAGAAAAATCATCCTTTACCATGTATTATTAACTGGTTATTTTGTAGCATTGATTCCAATCACATTAATCGCACCATCATTGTCAATCAATGCATAATTATTATAAAGACAAAAGTTTGTGTTTCTTCAGCATTTAGCAGCATAAGGCCCAGCACACATGGTGAAACGCAACTGCAATCAAACTGCAACTACTAATTACCTTTGAGTTTCATTTGAGTTTATGCCATAGATACCTTTAAGAGACAACACATGTTGCAACTAGTTTGAAACCAGTTTCAACTAAAAATTTACTAGTAGTTGCAGTTGCGTTGGGCCTTAGTCTCCTTAGCATGTTTTTTTGACCTGGACTAGGATTTGTCACCATAGTGAAAGGATTAACCAGTCAGTTACTGACTTTCCAGGGATGCATGAGAGAAGCCTCCCGAATTGACTAATAAAGAGAGCTTTTCAAACAGACATGTAGTTTGTAAAAAAAAATAAGTTCATTAGAAAATATTATATTTATGTGTTCAATAAAAGCATTTTTTTAATGCTTAGGCACAAAAATAAATGTGACTCCAAATCACCTCAAGATCAGCGGCAGAGTGTGCGGCGCTCACAGAACGGGAGTTCACCCCGGGAGGGCCAAGCCGAGGCTTGTCCACCGCATCCTCTGACAACATGGCTGCAGGATGTACCTGAAACAATTGATGGAATTGAGAGGAAAGTGGTAGTATAAAATGAGCATGAACTCAAAAATAATAGTGTGAATGTAAATTTATTTTTATTTTGGCTTCATAAAGTCATAAGAAATTAAAAATAGAGGTTTAGAGATTTACTTACTATTAAAGACTAGCAGAGCCTTCAGATTCCAGCATTATATTAAATAACTAGATTATAGATAGATATAGATAGTATTTACAGCAATAAGTGTTCAAATAAAAAACAGAAGCCAAAGGTTTTAAATATGACTTCAGGAATGGAATAGTAATCAGTTGCATGAAAATAAATGTGTAAAACTGAGTAATAGAGATATCTATTTGGGCGGTACAAATTTCTAGGTTTGCTGAAGTTCCACTTATCCAGCTTTCTCTTTATTAGGTAACTACTGCAGGACTACAATGATAGAATAGATAGACACCTTCTTATATCCTAAATACTACTACTCCACTACAACTGAATTCAAAGTAGCACACTGAAACCCAAGGCATTATCTTTATGTAAATATAGGTGGGTACTTAATATATAATTTACTCACTTAAAATATGCAAGAAAATGAAGAATACATACCAGTAACCAAGACGAAAGATGTTTACATGAAAAATATCGGGGGAAAGGCGTAGCAACGTATTAAATAGCACTCAACCTGCGCTCACTTTTAGTTCCTCATTATCTATTTGTACTCTGAATAAATGGTAGGTGGGTCAGGCAATAAGATAGGTAGAAATTTAATTAAATAACTGTATTTAAAAGTAAATAAAATAGAAAATGAAACATCGACGTAAAGACGACGAAATATTTATGAAACGTCAAAAAATAGACACAACAATCAAACGTCAAAATGACAATAGGTTGGGTCCGTTCGTTGTTAGAACAGAGTGCGGGATGCAATTATTATTCTGAGATAAATACTAAATAACTTTGTGAACTTCTTTACGTCCTATGCCTTTGATCCTCTATTGGTGCAGAGGCAGTGGGGCAGACACAATAGTATTTCCATCACTGTCTGTCGACACGTCGACAGCAGCCAGATTTACCTGGCAGCGGCGTTCGGTCGCCGCCCGCGCTCGTCGCGCCTCTCCTCTTCTTCATACAGTTTGATCAGCGTACTTTATACTTAAATATTTATTGCAATAAAAACCAAATAATTTAACTAATATCTGTTTAATTTACTTAACTACACTTATTTAATTACATTGTCTACTGTTTTTTTTGTACAACTTATTCTTACACCATCTACACCAACTCCAGTGCGCCTAGCATGAGCTTTAGTTTTCTTGCTACCAAGTGCAATAGTCCTTTACACCTTTTTCTAACCATGCAACGCTAGGCCTCCAGAACTCCAGATCAAAAGCTACTCTGTGGACTTTTCACTCAATTTCTGTTGCTCAAACATTTTCCTGAGTTTCTCAGTGGCAGTTTCTCCGAGTCTGTTGTTGGCTCCGTACTTGGGGTCAGGAAGCTTGGCGGTGTTCAGTGACGGGTCCTTGAAGGTGAACGGGGTCCAGGGCCCCTGCACGGAGGGGTAGTCGGTGTACTGGTACTTGCGGAGTCTGGTTGCTGACACATCTCCTGCTTGGGTCCTTAGTACCTGTGAAGAAAGACTGTGTTTTTGAATGGTGTTTAAATCATTAAGTCACTGTCTGTTTGTGGTACATTCAACACCGAACTGATAATTTAGTTGCTTGTGTTACGCTTGTATCATTGTATATGTATTGGCTTTTGATGCTTACCTCAATCCATTTAGTGATTTCCGACTGGGATTTGTTGTTGACACTCATCCAAACTCTATCTCCATTTACTGAAAGGAAGAAGTGAAACCTTTAAAGTATAATAATTAAAAGGTGGGTTTCAAACATGGCATGTTCAGCACTAGAGCCAGCACTCTGATACGCTTTTTTATATATATTTTGTTAAATGTTCTTGTTTTTTACTTTATGTTTTGACTTAAGCTCATATCTCATGAAAACTATTTTTAATTTTGTGTTTCTTTTTATTTATTGTTTTATTTTGTGTGTGTGCCTTGGCACTGTCTTTCCTTCTTTCTAGACTGCTGAGTCATTTTTACTTACAGTATTCTGCAACAACGACGGGGCCCCTGTGTCTGCGAGGCTTCAAGTACACAACCACTCCGGGGTTCTCTTTGGCAAAGTCCACCAGATCTTGCTCAATGAATTCTCTGTAAAAATTAATAAAAAAATTATATATACAGAGCCATTACATTCAGCACAAGCTTGGTTGTGTTGCGGTCCACCAACCCGCACTAGGCCAACGTGGTGGACTACGCCTAAAACCCTTCTTCATTGGAAGGAGACCCGTGCCCTAGCAGTGGGTGATGTGTAACATTTTATACTAAGACATGTAGAAAATATTTTGCAGATATTTTGCGCTGCTAATGCCTTATAAATCTGTCATACACTATTTTAAACTCACGTTAAACGTAATTATTATATTTTTAGCGATGGTGCAGCTTATCTTACCTCATGCCTCGACTGGAGCCATGGTTCTTGCAGAATTTGAACACAATTCTTTGCAACTGGCACACGTATCGCCCAACGCCGTTTTGCAGAGGTGCCCGAACGAAGCCGGGCTTCAGGAATAGTTGGCTATTAGACATTTTTCGATATATCTGTAACTTTATGGGAATAGATACAAAAATAAACAATACCTTCTTGAAAATTCAATTTGAGGTTAGAATTTAGAATTTGTAATGTCAAATTTGTTCATCTGTGTACTTTGTTACTGTCAGTGTCATCTGGCAATAGTTAATTAATGCATATTTTATTATTATTCTGAGGATTCATTAAGGGGAAGCTTGGTTATAGTACTTATAGTTGAAACCTTTTAGTAATTTTATAATCCTCCAGTAACGGAAATAGAGCGAAGAAGCTATTACGTTTAATGAGCTTGGCTTAAGCTGTAAGTATTCAGCAACTATAATTGTTTAGGATAATAATGTTTTATTAGGTAGTAAAATTTTGATAGGTAAATTTAGCTATTTAAAGCTCAATGCTTACAAGCAACATTCAGAAAATGGTAAGGTATAAAATATATTTTACAAAAATACACGGTGGTTGGTACATAATATTATGGTAAAAGCAGTTATAGTACTTGTACTCATCATCATTATCAGCCTACCTCCACCCACTGAAGGGTGTAGGCCTCCTCCATGTTCACGGTACTCTTCTACACAAATCCAGTTTGGCCCAGTTACTCTTCTAATGTCATCGGGCCAACGGGTCGGCGGTCTATCGACTGATCACCATCCCTCCCTTGGTCACCACTCCGACACTGCCTTGGTCCATCTGGCGTCTTCTCACCTTGCCAGATGCCCTGCCCATCTCCACTTTAGCTTCGTGACCCGTCTTCAACCTTTGTCCTGCGCCGAATTTCTACGTTCGGGATACGGTCTCCTTGCGAGATGCCTTGCATGGTGCGCTCCATGGCTCTTTCGGCTACATGTGCTGCAATAATTAATTTATGACAAAGCATGTGCAAAGACATTGAATCAGAGCTTATTTTGGCTGCGGTTTCTTGCATGTGACGGGCGTGCATATTTAGTTTGGTTTCAAAGTTTCTCAGAGAGTTCCTAACAGTACACCCTATTTCTGTCAGCATCCTTACCCCCACCGATTACAGTCATGTTCTTATTATTAAATTATTTTGACTACGTACCCATAACTTTTCTGGTACATAAAAGAAGTACCTAGGTATGTACACAGTAGACAAAGGCATTTATGAAAGTAATTACTACATGTTAATTCATGTCTATGTCAGTAAGTATATATATATCTCATGAAGGGAGTGCGCATTTAATGTCAAATGCAAATCTCTTAGCACTCTGCAAGGCGTTTGAACCCAAGATGCTGAAAATAGACGTGGCACACAGTGCGTTTGGACTTGCAATGGACAGGAAAAGCATGGAGATGAATTCGATGTATAAATAATGTAGGTACCTAGTTACTGTTTTAATAAGATTAATACATGTACTTACGAGTATTTTTATTTTGGCATCCGATAAATAAATCATTAATCGTATTCATTAATCGTATGAAAAAACATCTAACCCCGCTACCCTACTATACCTTATTCAACTTCTCTAGCAACAACCCGTCCCTTTTATCTTCTTGAGTACTTAAACCTATTTCTAAAAATGTTAAAATGAAAAAAGGGTATGATTGTATTATACTTACTATAGGTACGCTTACCCTCAGTTAAAATTTCTTGATTAGGTATTAAAAGAGTTTTAAAGAAAGTTAAAACACGATAAGTCACTTTAAAAAGTACCTACTAATATGATTGAAACTAAAACTTTATTACAAAATAAAACTTTACTTAAGTATTGAATAGTAAAAAATATTGAACTTCAAAATGTTGCCTACCCCAATCCACTCATTGTCATTTCTAGTAATGCACTAGGCGAATAATACGCACCAGTGTGTCGCTGCCAGCAAACAAAGCACCCAGCTGATAAAAAATAAAAAAACAAACTAAAACAAACAAACAAAAAAACTTTTTTTATCTAGTCAAGTGCTTCTTTTGTAATTTTATATTTTCTGGAACACTTGTAGAAAAAAAACATTCGCGTGTGAACGTGTGTGAACAGTGCTTTTGCAAATTAATGCTACTGTGCCTACGACATAGAACTTTGATTATTATTAATTAAATTTCTATATAAACTATAAAAATATATGAATTAATTTTGAGAGCCAAATAACAGTGGTCATAATAGTTTAACAAAACGTACCCTACAGTAAAAAATCAAAACGAACTGGGTACTCCTGACTACTCCTCCTCCTTACTAAAGCACTTAAGTACCTTATTTGCAGACATAAGAATATTTTGTCCTCTTTGTGTATTCCGTTTAGTTTTCATACTCCGTAGTACATAAATTGAATCCAACGTATCTCACCATTGAATTAAAAAAAAAACAAAAGCAATATATTAGTCAAACTAGGCATTCTTATAAGTTAGAAACTCATAAAGCTTTCAAATATAATCTATCATCACATTTATCTTCTGGCAGTGCTAGTACAACAATAGCCACATGAACTGAAGTTGACATTTAAAATTGTAACCGCGGCCAAATATCAGGGTAGTGCGCCGCCATTTTATTTTTAATGACCCACTTGTGAATCTAAATGCACGATCGAATAAGCGTTTATGAGTTCCTGTTACATGATATTTGTCGTAGACGTAGTTTATTTATCTGCATAAAACTAACATTTAAATCTCTAAAAACAAGTTCCCAAGAGTTTCCCCTTAACAAAAGAAAAAACTAAAAAGCTTGAATTACTTAAATAAATTAATCTGTGAAGCCAAAAAAAAACGCTGACACCGCGCCAAAAAGTGCAACAAAAAGGGCGGGAACGTGCGATGAGTGTTGTGCGTCGATCTGACTCTGAATCTGACTGCTCAAGTTCTGAAGAGGATCTAGATTCTGGGATTGTTGACGAACCCACGCCGGAGCGACGCGAGCCTGACTGCATGGATCTCTCGGAGTTCTTTTCTTATTGGTAAGAAAGTTACGAGACCTCAGCTGCCGCTACATTTACAAATAATGAATATGTGGGTAGGTACATCTCCAACACGGCCATCCGATCCCAAACTAGGCAGAACCTGTGATAATATGGGTGATGACGGACAGCTGATACAATCTGCACAAATACATATATAGGTACAGTTTCGTTATCGTCGTCGATAAACTCGTTTGATGCGCGTTCCACCAATCACAGCGCCTTATTTACTTATGGCGAATCGCAATATAGTGAGGTTTATCTACGTCGTTAACGAACCCGTGTTGCGGCAGCAGTATCTAAACTTTTATTTTATACATTGCGTTATTAGGGTAGGTCGGTAGTTATACGCCAACAACGGAAATTATGTACGTTAAGTATATGACACCTGTTGGCTGTTTGTCTTCCCTAATAAATAAAAATAAAATAAATAAAATAAAACCTACTTATTGTTAGTAACAAGAAAATGTTGATTCTTTTCCCGGATTTTCCATAACTAATATTTGTGCAGCGCCTTCGATATTTCCACATTTGAATCGTCCAACACCGATTTTTACAATCCATTGCTATTCTATTTTTATGAGGCGTTTTCATGGTTTTAGATTGAAGATTGAGTCAGTGTCTACTAGGGATGCTGTGGATATGAAATTTCGGTTACGGATTGGATACGGATATAGGAATGATTATTATACCGGATACGGTTACGGATACGGGTAATAAATTATTTCGGATTATCCGTTAGTTTCGGTTACGGATATTTTTAAGGAATTTTAAAAGTAAAATACATTTAGACCAAACTGCACTCGACTTAGGACGCATTTTATAAAAATTCAATCGATTCCGTAACACAACCAACACTTTGTCAAAGAAGAAAAAAAACAAACAATGCGCGCAGCTTGTGTGTCGGCAGTGTCGGCACTGGCAGCGGCCGGCCGATCAAAACAACTTGTCATAACGTGTCTCAATTAGGCTCCGCCCCTATCCGATACTATCCGAAACTTTCATTTCGAATTCGGTTACGGTTACGGATGATTTTTTATATCGGATATCCGATAGTTTCGGTTACGGTTACGGAGCTCCCTAACACCCCTAGTGTCTACAACCAATCAAAATTAAATAGGTAGATATCATGTATATGATGCGTATTTAAATGAATTGGCACTGAAAAATTGTATTAATTATTTATTAAAATCTACCTGCCTAATCTATCTACCTGTAAGGAGTCAGTTATCTATTGACTCATACTGAGTCATATATGTTATAATTAAATATTAAATAAGTAAGTACTTATACAAATTGTCTCCAACACAATACTTAAAAACATTCACTTGATATTTTACGTACCATGGCTTAGCTAAGAAAGTTGGATACATTATCAATAAAACCACACGAATTGTCGGATATTAAATCATTTTATTCAGCAACCTGTACGCCACTAGCATCGGCGACCATAACGCCACTGCCGTCTGCTACCATAACACCGCTGTCGTTGGCATCGGCGACCATAACGCCACTGCCATCTGCTACCATGACGCCACTGTCGTTAGCGTCTGCGACCATAACGCCACTGCCATCTGCTACCATGACGCCACTTCCATCTGCTACCATAACGCCACTGTCGTTGGCATCGGCAACCATAACGCCACTTCCATCTGCTACCATAACGCCACTATCACCATCAGAAACTTGCACAGACATTTTATGGTAATTTAGTTTGTTTCAAATCCGATGTCCTGTTTCGCTGTCGTCCAACTGTGGTCTGATAAAGTGATTTATGTTTTATCTACACAATTATCTCTGTATTTAGGTGCATTCCTACCTAAGTATACGTGCCTATATTTTTTGCGTAGCGATAAGCTAAGCGTTGGGTTAACTTGGGTTGACCGCTTTAACTGTGAAGTTGGTATTACATGCTTTAGATTAGAGTTTTTACCTAAAAAGGAAAAGTTTTTTTTTAAATCTAGTACCTAGGTAACTAGATAATTAATGATGCGACTTTTTAATATAAAAACCACCGTGGCCATAAAATAATCCTAAATTTATTTAATCCCTTAAAAATACGTGGATTTAAAGTTAATGAATATGTAGGTACTTATGTATAAAAAATATGATGATTTAATACTTTAAAAGTACTTAAAATCATACAAGTAATACGTAATGTAGGTAAAAATACTTTAAACCTAGATAGGTTGTTAGTTTTCGTAGTCAATCAGTGGTTATCGATCTTATCTTTCTGATATCCCGGTCAGGTTTGGTTTCAGGAATAGTGACTAAATACCGGTTGACATAAATCTTGTTTTAATACTTAATACTTATTAAATATTATTAAGTACTTATTATGTAAGATTCTCCTCACCCTCACCATTCCTTCATTGGAAGGAGACCCGTGCCCCAGTAGTGGGGACGTGATGGGTCGTGATGAAGGTTCTCTTAAACTACATAGTCAATTAAATACTAAATAATTTAATAAAAAATAAATTAGTATTGAGTAGTGTATGCTATTGTATGTGCCCTTATCAACTCTCCGTAGAATTTACTGAAGGCCTATAAGTACATAGTTATAGTAAAGATTTTAAAACACTATTTGAGCAGTGAAATTAAACTAAATGCATAGAAGAATTCGCATTTTTCTTTAGATTAGTATGTAGGCCTAAACCCTTCTTTCATTGGAAGGAGACCCGTGCCCCAGCAGTGGGGACGTAATGGGTCGTGATGATGTAGGTATAAGTATTGTCATAAAATTATTGTGATACTTAGTGAAAAACTCACATAGTTACTACTTACTCCTATATTTAATTAATAATATAATTGTGTAATAAACTAATTAATTTATCGAAGCCTGGAGCGCTCCAAAGACCAGACCAGCTATAACGACGAGTTACTACAAAATATGGTTTCCAAAATCAGTCTTACTAGGTACTTAGTAATAGTACTTATTTATACATTTACCCGATGGTAGGTAGCAGTATCTATAACAAATCAATATTCCCAAACTACTGTAGCGTGCAGCCAGTGGAGATTATCAGAGTGCCCTATAATTTTGTTTTCCGACAGCGCACTAGGTACCTAAAGCACAGAGATAGCATTTAATAAATACTTATTTGAAAGTAAAGATTTTATAAATATTTAAAAACTAAACATACTCATACTAATTTTTCCCTAGTCACGTGACCAACAAAGTTTTTATGGAGAAGCAAAACCTCCTGACCCCCCAGGCCGCCAAATTCACCATAACCATAAAGTTCCATGCAGGGATATGTGGTTCACTTGTCTAAGGCCCGATATCCTGTAGTGGACAATAATTTAAGGCCTGTATGTTTGTCTTAATGATGATGAAGATTAATAAAATAGCAAACAACGACAACATAGACCGTTGAACCGCAGTCGGAGTCAGAAGTCAGCTGAGTCACGGCTGCCCCGCTTACCGAGTACACTCTACTCAAAGAAGTGCGCAAATAAGGTTTCTATTCCTGACTGTAAAATGAAACGGTGGCCGGCGGTTTGGTGACAAGCGGAGCGTGTGGCGGGGCGATTAGCGTATATATATGTATTTTCTAAGCGGATATTTAATAGGAAATTTTGGATACTTTCTGCTTTTATTTTTATGAAATAGAGAGCTATCAAGAAATATTGACGACTACAAAGCTGGTTCACTTTACAAGAATCAGATCTTACGAAATAATAAGATCACAAAATCATTTTATGCATTAGAAGTTGGTATTTTGGGCGAATAAGTCATGTGCATGCATGCTAGTTGAGGCTTTTGAATTAAAGAAGTGGGTAAGTAGTTACTTATGTCCATTACCTACAGTGTGTTAGGCTCAGAAAGAGCAACTAAATTCTAGATTAAAATCTTTATTTCACATACCGCTACGTGTATTTGCATGATCGCGCCCCAACCGGCTTTAGAAGACATTTCCGATCCAGTCTTTCGACGGCGAGCAAACGGGCGCGACAACATTAATAACTTACTTTCTTAAACAAGATATAAAAATTAAAGAAAAAATAATATCCAAAGGCTGTTTAAATAGCAACCCTTTGCCGACGTCGACAAAAAAAAGAAAATCCAAAATGGCGATGGAGACGTCAGATTTTCCCGCCGCCGCGATCTGGCTGGAAAAGTAAACAAAAAGTTCGTAAACAAAAAGGTGAAGTGCGAAAAGTTATTGTGAAAATTGTTTAATGTGTCGTGTGAAAGTTGGGATTCGTGCAGATTTATTTTCTTTCTTGTGATTATTCGGTATAGGTACCTGCTTAGATTCAGCAGTTATTTTATTTTATTTCCAAAAAATATAAGTAGTCTATGTACTATTCTCCCGTGGTTGTGGTACAAAGGGTATCTTTGCAAATTTTGCTAAACAATCATATTTATTTCACCCTGCATTCTTCTTATATTAAAGTTAATTTAGAATATCGTTAAGTCCAAGTTTAGGAAGCGATAGGGATAAACTTATCGTTATTTGCTTACTAATAAAACAATTGGACTCCAATGGAACCTGAGTTATTGTTTGTTTATTGTTTATTGTTCATTAATTTATAACATTTCTTAATAATACATGCAGTGCTCTTAAACTAAGCTAGTTTTAATGTTCTTCTTAGCGTATGGTTACAAACACAAAAGGGATAAAGGGCGCATACGAAAAAAAAATAAGAAGAAGGTTACCGTGTCAAAACGTAGGTAACTAGGTAGGTAGGCATAACCTACCTACATATCTGATACCTATTATCATAAGAAGCTCGTGACTTGAACTTGATTATGCACAAAAATGAGGTTTTCCAGCTTGTTGAATGGAATTTCGAGAAAGTTATAGTAAATTTATAATTTACTGTGCCGTTTACGATAATATTATAGAAATATTAATCAGTTGTTGGTAACTGGTAACCATAACATAATGACTCCATAGTCTCTGTTGCTTCTAGGTTCAGAAATTATATTAGTCAAACTTATAATATTACTCTTTTCTTTCAGGAGTAAAAATAAGGTACTGTTATACCTTTGATATGTAAGCTAATTGGCTTACAGGGCCGCTTGATCAGCAGCCCCCCCTCTTACAGATGTATTGCGCTATGACCGCTCTTAGTCAGTCCTTTTTAGACACTTCATCCGCGCGGGTTGCGACCATTCTTAATTATTTCCTTTTTTTAAATCAATAAATATCCGTGTCAATAAAGTTTTCTTTTTTTAAAAAGGCTCCCGAGAACTATCGTATAACATTTTGGTGGCAGCGGTGGGATACGAAATCCCAGATATCCCACAAACCCAAGTACGCGTCCGAGGACTCGAATATTCAATCCTGTGAAAAGTGAAGTGTACCAAATCAAATTGTGCATAGTATCCAGTATCCAGTATCCAGTATCCAGTATCCAGTATCCAATATCCAGTACCCAGTTGGCCTGAGGAAGGCCGTATACTTACAGTTGCAGCTTATGCAGTCTCGGTATCCCGTCCCATTATCCAGTGTCGAGAACCCTGAACGAGCTAAACTTCATCCTGTGGTACCCAGTATTCCGTGGACATGTCCTACATCTACATATTACTGTGAGTCGTTTCCAACTTACATTTAACTTCAGTGCAACCTGCATCCGTGTGTCAGTGCATCCGTCGATTCAAACTATCATCCTGTCAACACGTGTAATTAAGCATTTCCGGAAATTCCTAACATCCAGTCTGATTTAATATTTAATCTCGTTCATAATCCGTCGTCGTATCGGACCGCAGTCATACCTCTGCCCGTCGCCCACTCATATTTCCAGTCTAAACAATTAATTTATAATGTCTACTGATAACAAAATTCCCGCTAAAGCCGGTACAAGCAGCGACTACTCGAATTCTCAGGAGACTCTCGATGTACGAGAGATAGATTTAAATGTCCTGTTGAGATTTATCAAACCTTTCGACGGATCTAGGGAAACGTTGCAACCCTTTATTAATAACTGCAATAATGCAATGGCTATTGCATCCAACTTCCAAAAGCAAATCCTTTTCCAGTACATAGTTAGCCAACTGCAAGGCAAAGCGGAAACTGCCTGTTCAATCAAAGAATTCGACAATTGGAATCAATTAAAAGATTTTCTTGTTATCCAATTCGGGGAGAAGAAAACATACTCCCACTTGCTGATGGACTTACAGGAGTGCCATCAGGAATCAAATGAAACTGCGACTCAATTTGCGCTTCGATTAGAAACATGTCTTGCACAACTCCTGACTGAGGTCACCATATCCTGTCCAAAGAAAGGAGAACTTTCCGGCCGTACAGCCGCGATGCATGAAATAGCCTTAAACACCTTCCTACTAGGGCTTCATCCTAGATTATCAAACAGTGTCCGGGTTCGTAACCCAAAAACTCTCAACGAGGCTATTAATTTGGCAGCCTCGGAAGAGAAAATTTTCCAGTTTATGGTAAAGAAAAATCCCCGTCCGGCATCAAATCGTGCTAGTGTCCCATCCTATGGTCAACAAAACAAACAACAAATGTCTAACTTCCAGCAGAGGCCCCCATTTAAGCAGAACCAAAGGCCAGGTCCTGTTCAAAATTTACAACAAAACCCCAAGCCAACACTAGCTTGTAGGTATTGCAAAGAGGAAGGTCATGTTATCGAAAATTGTCAGAAAAGGGCCTTCTACAACAACCGTTACAAACGTCCTTTCCAACAACAACAATCACAACGTCCAATCCATACAGTGTCCGAGTTCGAAGAACAGGAAGTAGAAGGAGAAGTAGAAAGCGAACCGGAAATTTTAAACTAAACACCGACTCGAGAAGGTGCGACTCGAGCTCGTGTACTCCTATATCGAGCACCAATAAAATATCCAAGAGCCCACATCCGGCTATTAAAATCCCAGAAACTAAAACGTATAGCCAGGTGGTCAGCAATATCCTTGACCCCAGTCGTAAAAAAGATAATGATCTAGTAGCCAGCAATGTCCGTGGCCCTAGTGTTAATAAATCCAGCAATATAACGACCAGCAGTATCCTTGGTCCTAGTTGCGCGAAACCCGTAGTATCCAATAAATCCAGCAGTATAACGACCAGCAGTATCCTTGGTCCTAGTTGCGCGAAATCCGTAGTTTCCGACCCAAACCTGGAAAAGAAAAACAGTAAAGTGTATGAAATAAATTCCAACGTAAAGAAAATATGCTTACCTCATATCCTAGTCGAGACATCTGTATCCAAAACCCCGTTGTCTTTTCTTGTTGACAGTGGCTCCTCTGTTTGTCTTGTCAAGAAATCGTCCATACCAACAGTAACTAAACTTGAAAAAGAAATTATCCAACTCAAAGGTATTGATGCTGGTGATGAGCTCACTCACACTCTGGGAAGTGTCAATGTCCATTTATTTCCAAAACATAACTCAGTTTCATATAAATTTCACGTGGTAGAGAACATTAATCTCGAGCACGATGGCATCATAGGAACAGATCTATTGAAAGAAAAGGGCTGTTACCTTGATTATGCATCGGAAAAGCTTAAACTAGATAAACATACAGTCAAGTTAATTTTCACAAATCCGATTTATTCCATCCAACCAAGGACAGAGACAGTCATTGAATGTACTATTTCCAACCCTGAATTAAAAGAGGGTATAATTGTCGATCAACATATTTCCGACTCTTTACTCGTGGCAAATTGCATAGTCAGAGTGAAAGAAAACAACCGAGTTAACATTACGGTGATAAATACTTCCGAGGAACCAGTTGAAATCCACTCCGACCTCAAGCTATCCCTTGAACCTCTTGAACCATTTCCCATGTTATCCTTTTGTACGACGTCCGCCCCAAGTGTAGGACCCCGTACTAAAAAAGTACTTAATCAACTTCGCACAGATCACTTAAATGATGAAGAATCCAATTTGCTACTTGACGTGTGCGCACAATATTCCGACATTTTCCACCTGCCAGAAGACAAACTGACATGTACTTCTGCTATAGAGCATTCCATTGAAACTACCACCTCTAACCCTATTCACACCAAGACATATAGATTTCCAGAATGTCATAAGAGAGAAGTGGAAAACCAAATTAATAAAATGTTGGAACAGGAAATAATCAGCCCTTCAGTCTCCCCTTGGTCTGCACCCATATGGGTTGTACCAAAAAAAATAGATGCATCTGGTCAGAAAAAATGGAGAGTCGTGATCGATTACCGTAAACTGAATGATGTCACGATTGGAGAAGTTTATCCTATCCCACAAATTTCCGAAATCCTAGACCAATTAGGCCAAAGTAAATATTTCTCCACATTGGATCTTGCTTCCGGTTTTCATCAAATTAAAGTATCCGACGGAAAGAAAACTGCATTTTCCGTCCCCCAAGGACATTTTCAATTTAATAGGATGCCATTTGGGCTTAAAAATGCACCCTCCACTTTCCAGAAGCTGATGAACACTTGTCTTTCCGGTCTTCAAGGTACTAGATGTTTTGTTTATCTTGATGATATAGTCATATACTCGCATGATCTTCAAACTCACATTGATAACTTATCCGCTGTCTTTGAGAGAATCCGTCAGTTTAACCTGAAACTGCAACCAGATAAGTGCGAATTTTTACGCAAAGAAGTCGCATACCTTGGTCATGTCATCAGCGACGAAGGTGTAAAACCTAATCCCGACAAGATAAAGGCTGTTGCTGAATTCCCGATTCCTGAAAGCCCTAAAGATATCAAATCCTTTCTTGGGCTAGTATCCTATTACAGACGATTTATCCCTGATTTTTCCAAAACGGCAAAGCCACTAACATCGCTCCTTAAAAAAGAAATCCCATTCGAGTGGAAAAACGAACAGCAATTAGCATTCGACACTCTCAAAGAAAAACTTACAACGGCCCCTATCCTGGCCTATCCTGATTTTTCTAAACCTTTTGTGCTGACATGTGACGCTTCCAACGTCGCGGTTTCCGCCATCCTTTCTCAGGGTCCTATAGGGAAAGACCTCCCGATAGCCTATGCGTCACGCACATTAAATAAAGCCGAATCCAACTACAGTGTCACCGAGAAAGAATGCCTAGCCATCATCTTTGGCACCAAAACATTCCGACCCTATCTATACGGGCACCGCTTCACGATCGTCACTGATCATCGACCCTTACAGTGGCTTTTCAACTGTAAAGATCCTGGTTCGAGACTGGTGCGCTGGCGCCTGAAATTGGAAGAATATGATTATGAAATCCTGTACAAAAAGGGCAAAGTCAACTGCAATGCAGACGCACTATCTCGTTACCCTGTAAATCCTGTACAAGACAATCTCATAGGAGGCAAACCCCTTATCCGTGGCAGCTCAGATCCAACACCGACTCCAAATCCTATTGACCCTCCAATTCCCGACGAAGACCTTATTCAACTTTTCGATCTAGATGTCAGTCCAGTAAACCCAGACCTAAATATAGATCTTGAAAATATCCTTCCATATCTTCCATCGCCTGTGACCGTAGATCCCACAGTGTCAAATGATTTCCTCCCATCTTCTGGAGCCGAACTCATCGAACTGGCCCCTGTAGAGTCGACACCTTCGAATACGGAAAACAATCCCATTAATAACGATGACTATTCTGACTTCCTGAGATTTACTTCCGATCCAAAGACCAATTCCAACACTGTCCAAAAAGAACACAAAGAGACTCTTTTGAAGTCACCTTATAAGATAATTCTGATTCCTACTTCACTCGACCTTGACGAATCCAATCCCTATATCACAGAAATCGTCCTAGATTCAGAAAATAAAAATGAAATCATTAACTCAGAAAGAGAACTCCATTCTTTCAAAAAACTCGAGTACAAGAACAAAATAATCTACTTAATGTTCACTAAAGTCAACCATTTTGACGAATCCTCTTATCCGGATATATACAAAACAATAAAAAATACAAGAGACGATATCCTCAGAGAAAGTGAAAAACCAACAGATATTTCCATTTCTGATTTCAAAAACCCTTTCGAAAAACATTCTTATACAAAAATATACAATATCCTTACTTACCTTTTTCACAACACAGAAATCGTTGTCCACGTTTATTTCAATCAAATTATATATCCGTCACTAAGCGAAAGAGCTAAAATCCTCAAAGAGAATCACGATATCCCTATCGCTGGACATCTAGGCTCGTCCCGCATGTACAGTCGAATTCAGGAACAATTCTACTGGAAGGGAATGCGGAGTGATATAGAATCCTACGTTAAAACCTGCAAATCGTGCCAAGAGAACAAAGCCCTTCGGAAATTAAATAAAGCTCCTATGGAGATCACTTCCACCTCATCCGAAGCTTTCCAACGCGTTGCCCTCGACATAGTCGGGCCTCTTCCAGACTCTGGCACTGCCAAGTTAAAATATATCTTAACCATACAAGATGATCTGACCAAATACTCCGTTGCGTATCCAATCCGCAGTACTACTGCCGAAGAGACAAGTGACTGTCTCATTCATTTTATCTCATTGTTCGGAATACCCAAATCTATCTTAACCGACCAAGGTACAAACTTTACATCAGATCTCTTCAAAACCACGTGTCAGTTTCTCAAAATTCGCCAATTATGGTCGTCCCCTTACCATCCACAGACTCAGGGCGCCTTAGAGCGCAGCCATTCCACTCTAAAGGAGTATTTAAAATCCTTCGTCAATAGCAACCAAGATAACTGGCCTACCTACGTATATACAGCTATGCTAACCTATAATACAACTGTCCACTCAACCACCAAGTTCACGCCATATGAACTTGTTTTCGGTCACAAGCCGTTCTTGCCGAATTCCCTATATGATGCTCATTCTGGCACTACATATCCAGATTACATCAAAAAACTCCAACATAAATTCCGTCATTCAAGGAAAAAGGCCATGGAAAATATCGCCCAGTCGAAACAGTCTTCCAAAACCTATTATGATTCCCATACAAAAACACCTCCACAATACAAAAAGGGTGACTATGTATACCTGAAAAACCACCTCAGATTTAGGAAAGCCTTGTCCCCTTTATGGAAAGGACCTTTCCGTATAATAAAAGTAAATAACAATCATACCGTCACACTCCTAATTAATAGGAAACATGTCACACATCATTTCGATCAAATAAAACCAGCTGTTGTAACGTAAATCGTTTTTTTCCAACCTTTCAGGTGGGCGATAACCCAAGTGCATGGTACTGATAATTTCATTCACCCAGTCTCTGGAGAACCTGGAATATATTTCGACCACATGGGTCAAATGAAAATTCAAGGCGGCTACCTAGACGTAGTTATACCCATAGACGTTTCTTATATTAGGCCCCATATAAATAACCTCAATGAAGTTCTTGGAACTACCCGTTTCTTATGCCGTGATGTCCTTGACAACACGGAATGTCACAACATGTTAGAACCAATAACGGTGCGTTTTCATGATGCCATTAGAGACTTCGAGGCAATCGCTCATCTTATGCCAAACCCTATTAAACGGTCTGCTTGGTTCGGTGGCATAGGCACCGTGTTCAAGCATGTGTTCGGCACTTTGGATCAGAACGACGCAGCCCGATACGATGACGCCATTAACCTCATACAAGGCGATCAAACTAAAATAGCTTCAATAATGAAAAATAATATTTTAGTAACAAACAGTGTTTTACAAAACTATAAAGACACTTTTAATGTAATTAATGTGAACGAAGCTAAACTTAAGATATCTCTTGATAAGATGTCTACTTTACTTAGTAATTTAACTCTCGTAAGTAACAAGCTGCTTTATAGAGCAGCCATTAACGATGTTTTTAGCTTATTAGAAAGTAGTTTATTAACCCTATCTTTTAAAATTGAAGATGTAGTTAATAGTATAGCATTAATCAGTAGTAATGTTCTGCACCCTTCTGTTATAACTCCTGCTGAATTGTATGAAGATTTGGTTAAGACTCACCATCATATACCGACCTCTAAACACCTTCCTATAGATTTGTATTTACAAAATATGAATACTCTTATAAACATTTCGAAACTATTATGTTATTATATGGACAATAAGGTTGTGTTTGTATTAAAAATACCACTAGTTAGTAATAAAATTTATAATCTGTACCACAGCATACCGTTACCTTTGCCTCACAACCTAAATCTCACTGATTCTTTTGTGATGATTGTGCCTACTTATAAGTATATAGCTGTTACTCTGGATAAAACACGTTATTCTAATTTCGACGACCTTCAACATTGCAAACATATGATAAATCAAAATTTTATTTGTGAAATTTTTGTAATACACGATTCTAGCACTAATCCTATTTGTGAAATTGAAATATTGACGAAACCTATGAAAACTGTCCCTAAGCAATGTAATATCAAGTTCATTCATGGATATATAGATATATGGCAACCAATGAAAAATAGTAAATGGATTTTCACACAATCAGTACCCTCCAAACTATCTATACAATGTCACGAAAACATGTACGAATTAAATGTATTTGGTACTGGCATACTAACCTTGCCCAATCAATGTGTAGGTTTTTGTAAAAACACCCAACTTATACCATCAATCCCTGTGTACAGCATGAACATTACTCGTGTAGAGAATAATTTTAATATTATTAATGATAGTTGTTGTAATATGGAAAAATTCCTTAAAACAAGTGTGCCCCGTGATTCTCTAAATAATTATAATTTAGAAAAAATAAAAGAATTCCCAGAAATTCAAGTTAAACCTATTTTAAAAGACCTGGACCAAATGATAAACAGGCAACATATGGTGAAATACGGGACCCACTATTCAATTATGTTCTGGATAACCCTTGTACTTGTAATTGTATTCTTTTTTGTGTTTATGTTCAAGTTTGGTCGCAGTCGCTATTTGAATAATTATCCCCTTAACGCTGAAATTTCTCCTGAAAATATTAATGTTTCCACCCTTAGTACTCAAACTGAAACCAGTCCAGCTCCTCATCCGAGACTTCGTAATGACTTATAAAATTTCCTAACATAAACTTCGACTTTCAACCCCGAAGTTTATTCTTATGCGGGGGGTTGTTATACCTTTGATATGTAAGCTAATTGGCTTACAGGGCCGCTTGATCAGCAGCCCCCCCTCTTACAGATGTATTGCGCTATGACCGCTCTTAGTCAGTCCTTTTTAGACACTTCATCCGCGCGGGTTGCGACCATTCTTAATTATTTCCTTTTTTTAAATCAATAAATATCCGTGTCAATAAAGTTTTCTTTTTTTAAAAAGGCTCCCGAGAACTATCGTATAACAGTACGATTAGACGATTAGTCAACAAATATTATTATCCAGCATTATTATCGAAGTTTAACAATGATTAGCGGTTTAATTTAGCATACTATTGCTATTTCGGCAGCAGTCGTAAAGCCTAGTTAGAGGCCTTATTCGGACAGCTTGCTGAAAACGTGAAAAGTGACAGTCGGCTTGTCCACTTACCCGACAACTCTCTCAGAACAAGCTTGCTTGTGTTGGGGTCCAACAACCCGCACTAGGCCAGCGTGGTGGGCTAGGCTTACAACCCTTCCTTCATTAGAAGGGGATCCGTGTCCCAGCAGTGGAGTCCCGATGGATCGTGATGATGATGCAAATTATGTATGTCCTATCGTAAACCACTGATTAGGAGCATATAGTTAACATCTTAAAATATGTATAGTTATATGTATAGATTAGTGTACATTATCGTTATACCCACCTATAATTTAAACCGAGTTTATAAAATGTTTATGGTACGGTAAATACTAGTTTTTCGAGAATTTCTTCAACTGCCGGATAGATGCGTCTGACCTTACCTTGTCTCACTTGTTTGACGACTTTACAGTTATACAATAACCAGGTACTGTCCGATAAAAGTGTGGCTCAGTGATTAGATAGTTACAGTATGCGAAATATACAAGAGTAGAGAGCTACCTAAACGTACGTAAACTCAGGAGATAAAAACTACTTTACCTAATTTAAAATATTAAAAAAATTAAGTACCTACTACGTTTAAGTACATATATAGGACCTAGACGCTCATAAGTGCTAAAAATAATCTCTGAGAAAGGATAAAAGTAATTATTTCTTTTCACAAACCCATTGGGCTAAAGTGAATGCAATGATAGTATTTCACTGCTCTCTATGTCACAGTAAACCTATGTTTCTTATAGACCCTTCGATTAAACATTATAAATTGTATTATGTGAGTAATATAATATATCTATCCTAACTAATAGTATAAACGCGAAAGTAACTGTGTCAGTCTGATACTCATTCACGCCAAAACTACAGAACGGATTTGATTGAAATTTGGTAAACATTTGGTCTAGACCCTGAGAAAGAACATAGGCTACTTTTTATCCCGGAATCCCCACGGGAAAACTTTTTAAGGCGAAGCGAAGCTCGCGGGAACAGCCTAGTATACCTATGAGCACACAAATACACCGATTGTACTTTTAATCAGACACAGACTCAACTAGACAGGTGGGTTACTTATTTACAAGTTTTTGTCGATACTTTATAACGGGTCTTCAATAGGTCGTGATTTTGAATTGATGCTTACTAAGTCAAGTGATTTGTATAGAGGTATAACTTGTTAATTATTATTTTATTCGTAGTGCAATCTGGTAGTTTTATTTGTTTAATCATCTTCTAAAATACTAAGGTGCGGTGGTAGCTCAGTCAGGGAAAGCGATGCACCCCAGAGACGCGGGTTCGAATCCCTGCGCTGAAATCATGAGGAAACCTACTGCATAAATCTAGATTTAGCACACTAGATATGTGAACCCGCCAACCCGCATTGGACCAGCGTGGTGGGAAGTAATCCGAGCTTAGGAAGGCAGTTTAGACCTTGATGATATGCACATAGTTCCATTCGAGAGAGCCAGGTGCTAAATCCCCCACACCCACACAGAATAGAATATAAGTATAGGTATTATAGGTACTACACAAATGACTTACAAATAAGACTCAATTAGAAAAAAATATTTTGTATTATCTATTAACCAAATGTTTTCGGAAAAGGACAGGAAGCGATCTTCAAAGGAAAGGAAATACAAAACAAATTAAGATACAGAAAACGGATGTATTTCAAATTATTTATGGACGGACTTCCAGAACTGACTGACGACTTCAGGAAAAGAGGATTTCCTTTTACGGATGTGCATTTCTTTTTTGGGGTTTCTCTGATGGATCGCTCAGAAATTCTATTGAAAGACAGGCGCAAACAAACGGTGATGGAAAACATCGCGAGGAAACCACACGGTTCTACCTTTTTTGGCATAAGATTTTTTTGCCTAATCTCGTATTGCATAGTAACGTTTGGTCAATGTCTCGTTACGCCGAAAATCGTATGGCATAAATCTCGTTTAGTAAAAAGTTATTTCGCATAACATTGTTTAGCCTAATAATGGTATGGCCAAATCTTGAATAGCCTAATAATGCTATGGCATAGGTTTATACAAAGTAATAATATTCGTTTGGCTTTAACTTTGACGGAGCGTCTCCCTACATAGCGCAAACTGGTGCCTTGTATTGTTTCCACTGTTTGGAAAACGCTCCGCTTTGGTTTTGATGAACATGTGCACCTAACACGCTCCTCCTCGCTTTGCTCGTCGTCGCACCTATTTTTAGGTTTCAATCTCATGGGGTTTGTAATAATTATATTGGTCGTTAACTTTCGATTTTTTTATCATGATTTTCGGGATGTAGGAGAAAAATACCACAATTTGTACATTTACTACATACTTAATATATTATTTATTAAGATAACATTAGGAGAAACAAGATTATACATAGGTATAGACGAACATAAATTTGAGCAAACGAAACTTAGGTGTTTAAAGATTGTGCCTAAAGAGTTTTAGACGAAACGAGCCTTATGCCACATAAGTCTTGGCAAAGTGATGGTTCGTCCAAAACAGTTTAGACCATACGAGTTATGCGAAATGAGTTTTGGTCAATAAAGATTATGCCAGATGAGCGGAACCCCCTAATCATACATACCATGGCGATGAAAACATGTCACGGAAATGAATAACCTGGCCACGGAAATGAATAACCTATCACGTGAGTACAAATGTGCTGCGAAGTGGGTGGCTCGCTTGAGACCCATCTCTGACTACCCCTTCGGGGATTACAGTCGTGATATGTATTATGCATGTGTACTGTATAGGTATGTATGTCGCAAACAAATCGCAAGGTACATTTTCCTGTAGGTGTGACATCTTCGAGAATATAAAATTAATGCATTCAGTAGTTAAGTATACCTATTATTAAACGCTTTTAAGTAATTAACTAGTACGCTCTTTTATTAATCTTTGTTAAATCTACAATATTGGTCAGTAATAATGGTTGCACAACTGTGTCTGTGACGTATGAGAATCTAAGCTCAGTTGCTAGTATGTAACTAAGTCGCTGGGTTCATGTTCCTTCGGTGCACCAATGATGATGATGGGTTGGGGATATAAACTTGGATTGCTGAAATCTAAAGTCTGTTTTTTTATCTGAGTTACTAAATTGACACATTCTAAACGGTTCATCAACAGTCGATTGTCTCGCCAATTGAACGATACCTCGCTTTAGTAGCGGGACAATCGACTGTTGATGAACCGTTCAAAAAGTGTCAATTTAGTATCTGAGATAAAAAAACAGACTTTACATAAGTAGCTTTAATTTATCATTTCCTCACACGTCAATGGTACCTACGTATATAATAATATGTAGGTACGTATGTGCAAAATATAATAAATTCACTGCAAGTTATATTTAACTGAGTCAAGTGGGCTGGTTATCGAAATATTGGCATATTCCCAAACATTGGATTAAATCAATAAATTGCATGATTTATGAAGACTGAAGTGTTAGTCTAATAAACTGTCCCTGATAAATAGGATACCTAGTAGGTACCTAACTGATCTTTAGTGAAGGAAAAATAATAATATTAGCCACCATACGTATTTTGAAACAACAAAGCTTTAATTTAACGTAAATGCACAAATGGTCTTACTTATCGCTAAAAGCGATGTCTTCCAGACCACTATTGTAGAACCAGTTTTAGGCTGCCTACGCACTGGCGACCATGGTCGCCGCGACCTGGCCGCGGCGGCCAGTGAATTCTGGACTTTATATGGCAATCGCTATAGCCCCTACGCACTTAGCGGCCAGCGGACATGTACTAGCGACCATAGACGCGGCGGCCTGGCCGCGTCTATGGTCGCCAGTGCGTAGGCAGCCTTAAGGATTCCCATGGGTATTCTGGGATAAAAAGTATGGCACTCATGGATATTTTCATCGTTATCGTCATAAACGGCAAGAAACTGTGGAAAACATTATAAAACGGATGTTGCTGGTATGAAGTCAACAAAAACCCACGCTAATAATTTTTAATAAGATAGTTGGTCTCTAGAGAAACAAGTTTTAAAATATGAATTACATGTAAAATTTAAATATTTCTACAAATATTTTCGTAAGGGTGAAGGTACAAAAAGAATATGAACTACTTATCTGCAATATTTTTAACAACCAACCAACCCGTAATACTGACGACCGAATGGCGTAGTGGTTAGTGACCCTGACTACTGAGCCGAAGGTCCCGGGTTCGATTCCCGGCTGGGGCAGATATTTGTTTAAAAGCAAGTATTTGTACTCGGGTCTTGGGTGTTGATATTTATATTTAGTATCTATCTATCTATGTATTTGTGTAGATATATCAGCTGTCCGACACCCATAACACAGGTTCTGCCTAGCTTGGGGTCGGATGGCCGTGTGTGAGATGTCCCCACATATTTATTTATTTATTTATTTAATACTGAAACATAAAAAAATTGCAATCAACATTTATTTTATTATTGCAATTATATGTCATGACTGCGAAACACAGGAGTCGACTCTATGTGTCAATGAAAAAGTCAAAATTCGTATAACACAATCTAACAAAGTATAATTTGTAAACCTATTGTGTAAAAAATACTCCATGAATTCAGGGGTAATTTTTTTTAGTATAAAACCTACTATAAATATTGTTTGTCGCATTATACCTACCTACCTACATTTTATAAATACAGCATAAAAAGGTCAATAGTCTTAATGATCTATAAATATCTATAAAATAACTAAACCAACATGTGGTTGGGGAAAGTAAAGAGAAGCGAGTTAAAATAGTGATGTTCTTAATATGCAGATAACCGTATCGATGGTATTCGTTAGAATGATTCAGTAATGTAAGTACCTTGATAGTATTCGCCGCATTTTTAGGGTTCCGTAGCCAAAATGGCAAAAACGGAACCCTTATAGTTTCGTCATGTCCGTCTGTCCGTCTGTCCGTCTGTCCGTCTGTCACAGCCGATTTACTCGGAAACTATAAGTACTACAGTGATGAAATTTGATGGGAATATGTGTTGTATGAACCGCTACAAAAATATGACACTAAATAGTAAAAAAAAGAATTGGGGGTGGGGCCCCCCATACATGTAACTGAGGGATGAAATTTTTTTTTTCGATGTACATACCCGTGTGGGGTATCAATGGAAAGGTCTTTTAAAATGATATAAAGTTTTCTAAAAAACATTTTTCTTAAAGTGAACGGTTTTTGAGATATCAGCTCTCAAAGTCGTAAAAAGTATGTCCCCCCCCCTCTATTTTTATAACTACGGGGTATAAAATTCTAAAAAAAATAGAGGTGATGCATGCTAATTAACTCTTTCAACGATTTTTGGTTTGATCAAAGTATCTCTTATTGTTTTTGAGATAGGTTGATTTAACTGTAATTTTGCTGCTACGGAATCCTTTGTGCGCGAGCCCGACTCGCACTTGGCCGGTTTTTTTTAAATTCTGATTTAGTTTTAGGGCTTAGATATAACATGCTTCACATGTAGGTTTCGGCTTCGTATACCCTTTATGCAATACCCTGTATGTATACCATATGTATACCATATACCATAAGTACATATTGTTTCTGGTGTGTTAAATGCGTTGAAGTATCTTATATGGTAAGCATCCACCTTTCGGTGTCGTACGAATCACATCAGACGGTTTACATAAATGTATGGAGAAACGGCGTCGGCAATGCCGATGAAGTGGACGCACTTGTATGAATTTCTATACATAGAATATTGAATATGGTGCGTTCTTTGCGTCCAACGCCGAAAGGTGGACGCTTACGTTTACCCGTAAGCCGCATCACACACTTTGTCGATGAAATCAATACAATCCATTGCCAAATCAGTGAACTAATAATATCAGTGTGTATTTATTGTACTACTTTCATGCGTGTGGTGAGTGGTGTAGTACATTCCATAGTACACGACTTGTGACTACGACACGTGGTGGTTTGGCCTCACTGAATGTGTCGCAAAAAAGAGTTTGCTTAGCTTAACAATATACTTATAAGAAACAAGATGGTATATCACATACAAAAACAAAGCAAAAAACTGCCCGCATTTTGTTTACTATCAAACCGTTTTAATTTTAACCTAATGACAACTTTTGTACCAATGAATAAATGATTATATCTGACTAGCTGTTCCCGCGCGCTTCGCTTCGCCTTAAAAAGTTTTCCCGTGGGAATTCCGGGAAAAAAAATAGCCTATGTTCTTTCCCAGGGTCTAGACCGTATGTATACCAAATTTCATTCAAATCCGTTCAGTAGTTTTGGCGTGAAAGAGTAACAGACAGACAGACAGACAGACAGACAGACAGACAGACACAGTTACTTTCGCATTTATAATATTAGTTAGGATTTATGTGGTGTCCAATAAAGCAATATTATATTCTATTCTATCCTAAAGTCACAAATCTGCAAACTGAACTAATTCCAAATAAGAGCTCAGTGGTAGAAGTGGGGTGTTATTTGTCGAGACGTTACTTTTGCACTGACATTCCATCTAGTTTTTATTAAAATACCGTTGTTACATTGGCTCAATATTGGTTAAGTAGTTCATTTCATAGTATTATTGCATCATTATTCTATTGAATAGATGCGTAATTAATTTTTGATTACGCATCTATTTGATTGATTGAGCGTAATTTGTCTTAATTGGATGGTACATAGTGGCACTTATTTGTCATTTAAGATTTATTTTGGCTTATAAAATAAGTTCTTATGAAAAAAAAAATGAAAAAAAAACGTAAGTACCTATTAGTTATGTCTTATGTCTGTATTAGGTAGCAAAATTAGTTACCTAGATGTTTATTAAAGAACACAAATTAATTTATACTTTACTAGCTGTTCCCGCGATCTTCGCTTCGCCTTAAACTTTTTCCGTGGGAATTCCGGGATAAAAAGTAGCCTATGTTCTTTTCCAGGGTCTATACCATATGAATACCAAATTTCATTCAAATCCGTTCAGTAGTTTTGGCGTGAAAGAGTAACAGACACACAGACAGACACAGTTACTTTCGCATTTATAATATTAGTTAGGATAGGATTTATCAGGACCGTACTAGCAGTAAAAAGTTTACAATGAATAGAAGTAGTAGTTTATGAACAAATGTACCTACTTACTTAATTACTTAATAATTTATTTTATCGGGTAAAGCTGAACGATATCCTTCAGTATACTTAAACACGTAAGTACTTACAGTTCCCCAAAATTGATAATGCGCATAGAAATCTTCGCCATTGTTCGGCAACGGTCGTATTTCCGAACGCCATGTATTTAGATATGTATTTAGAGTGGTTATGTGCATTTTCTTCATGCATTTTTTTTAGATTTATGTGTTTGGTGCTAAAAGAGATATTGATTTATCAGTAACGAAATTTGAGTCGATAATTCATAATATTGTCATAATATTAAAATTTACTTCGAAAATGTTACAGTACTTTTCAAATGTCTTACTCAAGCTGGTGTTAATATGGATGAAATAAGGTTTGAATAACACAAGGTTTATGTTAGAAGAAGAAATATGGATTTAAAACACAGGTTTACATTAAAATCTCAGTTCAAAAGTATTTACAGCACTGATCATTCACAATTACAATAACAATTACAACTGGTCTTTTGGGTGTGGCTTTATTGGCTAAGTGAAGTCTATCAATGTGACGTATATTTTATTCTTAAATGTGCCTCATAATATGGGGTCGTCAAAAATAATTAAAGTTGAAATTAAATTCACATTTGAAAAAAATAACAAGAACGATGTGTAATTGCAGCTCTTTATAATTCCACAAAAGTGATACTGATCTTGACCCTGAGACCCTTGACTGATCGGTGACAGCCACCGACCGCCCAAATTGTTTTCGATTATGTGTCACATGATATTGACTACTATTTCTTTCGAACAAGGATCAAAATGCAAGTGCTTTTACGATTCAATGATTCGGGTGTTTCCGGGAAGACGACAGTTTGCGAAGATTTGCATGTGCATTATTAATATGGGAGAACTGTACCTTGAAACTTTCAAAATCACTCATAACGAAGCTGGTAAAATAAGCTACTTACTGATTTGTTATCGATAAAATTCTCCAGTACCGGCCTGCAGAGTCCCACCACTATAACATTGAGACTCCGGCGGCCAGCTGATCTCAGAATGAATGTGATGTTTTTATTAGTTTCCGGTTTTAGTTAAAACGAAACGTCCGAAGAATGACGTGCGTTTGTGGGCAGAGTATCATATTGTACGCTTCATCTTTTGTACCTTGTCAAACTATCAAACCGCATAGTTATTCATTCAAACATTAGCTTTGACTTAAAAACGCATACTTATAGCTTTAGATAAGTACTAATGATGGTGAATGCTGAACGTAGCTGTATTTACTATGGGGTTACCACCACCGAACATTAGCAATAAAATTCTTAAAACTACATCACTCGCTTGTCAAATTTGACGTAACTTGTATGGATCTGACTGATGTTTACTTTGTCTGGAGTGGAGGGCGACACTGCTTATGGATTATGTTAGGTGGCAGTACGGTGTCTCTGTGCATTCGCATCGTGTACGAGAAATTTCCACACTTAGGGCCTGTTCCACAATGTCTGGGTAGTGGCTACCTGTCGGGTAAAATACATGCTGTCACTCTCTGTTATTATTTTTTTGACAGTGACAGCATCAACTTTACCCGACAGGTAGCCACTACCCAGACATTGTGGAACAGGCCCTTAGGGTGTTAACTTTATGTTTTTGACTAGAAAATACGTCTTATTAGATTTTTGTTTACAAAATCTACAGCTTTGTAGGAAGGTCGTTACAGTATTGGGTAATCTTGAAGTTTTGCCAGCGAGCCTAATTATATCTTTCTAACGTTTTATCTCACCTCACATATAAACGATAGGTAACGACAAAACAATGTTATTTTCAAAAAGTTAAGACGGTACTGTTTAGTCTACGTAAATAAAAATACCTAGATGCTGCAAGATATATGCCTTACATAATTTAAATACTTACTTACATTGCATTTTTGTGATGCCGTTAAACTCAAGTTACTTAAGTACGTACTTTCTATGAAAAGTTGTAAGTGCTTACATAAAAGTAGGCTGTTAAATACCGTCCTAACTACTATACTAACAAATTATTCCTTTTTTCCGAGTAATTTTGTAAGTTCTTTCAAATACCTAGTTGAATTATCATGGATCTAGGTCTTAGATTCTAGGAGATATCTTAGTAAACAGTTCATGCACCGAATATTTCACTTGAGTCGGAAATAAATCTGCACGGATTAGGACGTTATTTACGTCGTAAATACTAAAATGATATTTATACAGCAGTTTGGCACTACCCCTCGCGGCGGCTGGACATGATTTTGGAACGCACGCGTTGACAGCGCCATGTTCAGCTTCTTCCGAAAGAAAACCGCGGGAAAGCCCGAGCCCGTGGCGGAAACACCCGAAGCGTCCCGAAATATCCCGAAGGATGACGCCGCCGCCGCAGTCGCCGCGCGCGCGCCTAGACAACACCATGATGTAACGAACGAAAAAACGAACACACAAAAAGATGTAGTCAACCTCCTCATACCGCAGACTGTCTACAATCAAAAGTCTAGCAGCGGCGGCATTTTCCACAACATCATGGCGGGGAAAAAGAAGAGGAACAGGAAAAACAATCAACTGTCGCGCGCTCAGTCCTGTCGGGAGATCTCGCCACAGAAAGAGACGCAGGATGTGAGTTTGCAGCGAAGTCGCGCCGAACTGGACAGCACGTACAAACAGTGCGAGGTGACTCGCAGCGCGGACGACGTCAGCGCACCCACGGACGCCAAAAATACATCCGACGACGCACCCGACCACGCCGACTTCGTAAAAGCTTTGGTCCTGCAGAAATACGCAAATAAATCACCGATCGAAGCGAAGAAGCAGCACGTGTCGCTCGTCTACGTGTCTGATGAGCCGAATTTAGAGGAGAAACAACGCGCCGAGACATTGCTCCGCGAGATCGCCAAGAGCATAGACTGCACCATCGACAAATTAAATGCCGAGAAAGAGCTAATGGGGGCGACGGACAGCAAGGCCGTGGACAAGAAAAATAGCCGCAATGACGCCCTGTATCACAATGAACCGCTGTACGAAACCATAGATGATAGGGACGAGGACGGCCAGATTAGAGCATTCAAAGATGACTTGAAAGAGGAATTACAAAAGCTTCTCAAGAAGCAAAATGAGGAAGCGGATAATATGAAGGGCGAACAGCACAAAAATGATGGAAACGATTCCGAAGTATTTGAATCTCCAGTTAGTATAAAGAAATCTAATCTCAAACCTCCTCGATCAGACACTGAAGGTTGTTCAGACGACGACAGGTCGGATTGCGGGAAGAAACGGGTTACATTCAGAAAACGTATAGTTTTTGATGACGGTGACGAACAGACCGACAACGAAGTGGACTCGTCGTTCGAATCTCTTACCTCTTCCGAAGAAGAAGAGTCAGCGGAAGAGGATAATGAGGTTCCCGACAACGATGAGAGGCTCGGAGGAGTTACAGTCAGCAGAAACGAAAACGACAACAAAACTGTGATAGAAAATATAAACGACACAGACACCGGTCAACAAGCCGACATCAAAATCACAATAGAGGGCAGTGACGATGATGACGATAAGTGTAAGAGGATTTCCAGTGACAATAGTGATAGTGGATTCTTAGAGATAAGTGATAAAAACAATGGGTCAAGTGAAGACCTGAGCAGTGAAGTGAAAACTCTAGTCGCGAGTGAGAGTGAGAGTGAAGTGAGTGAGAGCGAGATTACGGATAGTGACAGTGAGGAAATAATTGAGATTATTGAGGAGATAGTTGAGGAAGACTACGAAGAGGACAAGCCTGAATTCAAAGATGCAGTTGATACGCAGTAAGTTCTATTACATAAAGTAAATCTTTTCAGCTACTCTTGTAAACCTTTTTTAATGACGAGAACGCAGGGCCAACGCAAAATGTATCGTTTTTCATGTTTTCGTGAAAATGAAATATTTTACAGCATTTTTGTGCCTATACTTATAGTTGTTTGTCATAATCTCCACTGTACGGAGATTTGGAGATAAAATTCACTAAAAAGATGAAAACGTATCTTCTTCTTTTCTTGTCAACTTCGATTTTTATTGAATATCATTTATAATTTTATTACCTAGATACTTTCTATAAGAACTAAACTAGAAAGTAAATGTTGGCCAGAGTAGGGTAACCAGGTTTATGGCGTTCTTTATCGCTTTTGGAAGAGGTTAGATCCAGACCTAGGGACCTTATCGGCTTCTATAATTTATGTGATCAATAGGTACCTACCTATTTTTAATCAAATGCAGCATATATGTAATTTCATTAATCATAAAGCATTTTCAAGGGCATAGTATTTTTAATACAATATTAAGTATCTTGTGTATCCGGTTGGAGTATGTTGATGTTATTTTCCGAAAATAAAAACCATTTTACACCGAAACTCGTAAATCTTTCGTGCAGATGTTTTATTATTGTCTTGTCTAAACATATCGAAAATATTGTTTTTATGATCTTCATAAGTGGTTTTTATAAACTTTCTAGCGAAGTTATGGCCGTAGTTTAGTGGTTACGAACAACTGTCATTTTTTGGAGGTTCATCCCCGCGCGAAAAAACACAATATGATTTGAATGATTTTCATTAAACTAATAAAGATAAGCACGTTTCAAACAAAAAAATCGCATTAAAATCTGTTTCGGAATTAACGCTGACAACGATATACCTACCTAAATAAAAGTTAAACAGTTTAAACACATAGCACCCATCTTCTGCGAGCGGTGTAAAGCAATAGCTACCGTACCACCACCGACACGTTTTAGCTGCGTAAGGATTGTTAATTGCTAATGTTCGGTGGTGGTAACCCCACAGGTTCAAAGACTTATTTGAAGGCAGCCGCGTCATCAACTCTAAACAAGAGCTTTGTTTTGTTGCGTTTCCTTAAATAAATACTAAAATCCACTGAAAGTCACGCCCGCACAAAGGAAATAAACCAAACTATAACACGGTCCCTTGAGAACATATTTCAACAATCTAACAAAGAACGAGAACAAAAGTAATGTTACTAGAGGGTGAAATCTTATCATTGTCTTTGGACGTGTGTTCTTTGTGCTGTGATGATATGAAAAAATCTGTTTTATAAGATACGAGTACATTGCCATTGCCAGTAAACTCAAAGTACGGTCAGGTGTAGAGAAACCTGGGTCAGGTTTCCTCTCATAGTGACAATGCTTCTGATAGGGGTCAGATGTCTCTGCCTTATACCCGATGTTCTGCATTATAATCTACACTTAGGGTCACTTGCACCAACATATTAAATCTAGTGTTAAATTTTATATGGATTGACGTTTCTTAAATCGACATTTGACACTAAATCTAGATTTAATTTGTTGGTGCAAGGGGCCCTTAGAGTACACCACTGATAAAATTCAACAACGTATTTTGGTAGGACGTTATGAATCACAAATCCGTCAACAAGAGAGTTTTACGTCAAGTATAAAGTACCGCCCTTGAAATGTCAAAAATACTCTAAAATTCGTGGAAAGCAGTATTTTGGTGTAAAGCAAAAAAACAGAGATGAACGTTAATAGTATTGTTAATAGCTTTTGCCCAGACTTTTAACCTAAGTAGGTAGACATGGGCTGGTCACATCTGTCGAAGAACCGATGACCGATGGGGTAAACGTGTTCTGGAGTGGAGGCCGCGACTAGGCAAATGTAGTGTGGGACGCCCTCCGGCTAGATGGGGTGACGACTTGCGAAAGGTGGCTGGTTATGATTGGATGCGGAAAGCTAAAGATCGCATCCAGTGGCGTGCTTTGGGAGAGGCCTACGTCCTTTAGTGGACTGCTAAAGGCTGATGATGATAAGATAGAGATGGTTAAAAATAAACGTTAACGTTCAAGAAGAATTTCAAGTGCTAAAAGTTGGCTATTTATAAATGAAACACAATGTTTTATGCCCGTATTCTTGAGGTTGTGGACTTGTTGATTGCACGAATGCAAACTTAGCGTAGGTACCATGCGGGTCAGACGCTGTATGTTTTGTAAGTAATAGGTACCCAAAATCTCAGGCTTTTTCTGCCATCATATATAAGAAAAATGTTAATGCTTAATTTTTAGACTATTATTGTGTCTTTATTTTATTTTTGCAACAAATCTTATCGTCCGCTTCCAATTTGCACTATTAGGTTTAGTTCAGTGGGGTTACCACCACCGGATCTGAAAGATGATTGGCAGGCGAGCGAAGCTGCGGATTCTTAATTGCTAACGATCTGTGGTGGTAACCCCAGTCAACCAGCAACCAACAGTCCAAAACCTTATGGGTCGATTACACCTAATCGCAATACGCGCCGGGCCAACAAACTGATGGCCCTGGGCCGCGGGCTGGCCAAGTCTGGGAAGCTCACCCATGTCATGGGACCCGCGGTGTACAATAAGCTGCCTGTTGCCATCACGGAAGCACCTAGCCATGATCAGTTCAAGTCCGCACTAAAACGCTGGCTTGTCGAGCAAGCGTTCTATAGATTTGACGAATTTATCAAGTGAATGTTGTAACTACCTAGTTAATCTTTTATTTAATTTAAATTAATTTTATTAACTTATTTACACATTGTATAAAAATTATATTTTTTATAATCTTATAATTATATTGTGACATCTACTAAAGGAAATTAATTATTGGTAATTATAAATTATTATTGTATTATTTTGTATTTAAATTTTGACATGTAATCGTAATATTATGAATAAATGACTTATGACTTATGACTTAGGCCGATCCTCGACCAATGAACGGCTAGCAAGTGACCGAGTGCGCGGCCGAGTACACTGACTCGCCACTGTACTCGTTAGGTGTAATCGACCCATTACATCTACAACGCTAAACCGTTCACCTACCTACCTTCCAGGAAGTCGCTGGTGTCGCAGGAGAGCAAGTTCGCGTCGCAGGTGGCTTCGCTGACGCAGCTAGCGGACTCCCGCGTCGGGGAGGCCGAGAACGCCAGGCTCCTGATCGCACAGTGCCGCAAGGAGATCGAGGCGAAGGACCATGAGATTGAACGTGAGTTGGAGATAGTTTATGAATAGATAGATAAATATTTTAATTAGGAATAAAAGTGCTCGTAGAATTGGTCCTTGGGGTACGCCTACTTTTGCATATGTTTTTAGAGATTTTGGGTTATTGTAGCAATGGTTGTTTTGCAACGTTTTTGTTTAAAGGATCAAAGACCATTGGAGTATTGTATTATCTCTGCCAATAAAAAAAAACACTAAATAACTGCAGGGGGGGGGGGGCACCTGTAATAGGCTTTCCTTAATGATCAGTTCTGGAACCATTTTCTTTTCTAATTTACCTATATTTTTTTCTATCCTAGCTCCGGGATCAAGTACCTACTTATCATTAGATACACAATGACTTATTAGAAATTCCTTGGATGCACATTGCTGTACTATAATTTAATAAAGCTAGTCACTGAAAAGACAGATTTACTGATATCTAAAGCGATGATGACCTACACGGATACTGATAAATATTAAATTAGATAGTTATTAGTATAATATCAGTTTGACAAATCGTTGAATTAGTAGGAAATGGCAGCCAAAACTAGAAGCGTTGAGACTTGAGACAGAAATTATGAAATTATGTCACTAGACGGTGATGCTAGCTTAGATTACGTCGACTACATTTAATGTGTGCCAAATTGTTAATTTTCGGAAGTAGTACGCCCACCTACCTATTTGCCTATATTTTTAATGACTACCTACTTAGTTCTACTACCTATGGACTGGCTAAGTCCAGCAGGATTAAGATTAAGTACTATAGTTTGTCAAAAATAACGAGTGGAACCAAAGGTTCCATTCGAGTGATCCGGCACTAAGAGTGACATGCACCAAAGTGTTAAATCTAGATTTTGTATCTAATCTCAATTTAATGAACGTCAGTCCATATAATTTTATGGCTTAAATCGAGAATGGACAACATTTCAAAAAACTAAAGCTGCTATAAATCGAAAACCATTTCGAGATTTAGCTCTCAAGGCCACAAAAAAAATGTTTTTGTATTTTTTGGATGTATCATTTTCGAGAAAATCATAAAATAGTAAAAAAGTGCTGATGACGTCATGCATCAGGTGCGATGCATTTTGATGATCAAAGCCTATAGATTTAAAAACAAAGTAACTGTCACTTTCATTTTTGATTGACGTTGACGTTTTATCGAGTCGTTGTTGTTTATTTGGGTCATTTTCATAAATTCTGTTCTGACACTTTCTGACTATTTTTTTTAATTTATCATATAAAATGGTTAGTACTTATTAAGAGATGACCTCTATTTAAATATGTCCCAGAGCATGCCACCGCCTACATAGCTGAAAAAATGCATCTGCTTATTTTTTTACGTGATAAGTACCTACTTTGTATCATCAGAAATATCAATGTCATTTGAAAATGACCCATTTGTTGGTTGGCATGTAAACAAAGTTTAAATGTCACTTGTCAGTGACATTTATATTTTTTTTCGAGACTAAGGCAATAGACAAAAATAAAAATTGAGCCTAATATGTGATGTGACTTCCGGTTTTAAAATAATTAACTTTAAAGTTAAAAATAACATGCAAAAATTAATGTATATACAAAATAAAAAAATACGGGTCCTCTAATTTTTTATAACCTTTCCGAATAGTTAATAAAAATGTAAATTTTTTATTATTATTATTTTTTTTGGCCTTGTTATCTTGTATATGTATTTCTTTTCTTTAAGTCTGTATTTTTCTTTTTGTTGTTGTTGCTGTCTATGTGTCGAATAAATGTTTCTTTATCTTTATCTTTATCTTTATCTTTAAAAATATAGGGTAAAGAAAATGAAATGTTGTCCATTAATATGTAGGTGCATGTGGCCCTAAGGAACCGTCTCCACAGGCGAGACAATCGCGACGATTTGACGTTTCGCCGCCGACGATAAATATCGCCGTGTGGAGACACCTTCTATGAGAGAATATAGAAATGCTAGCCCCTAACGCATTGGTACTCAACCTTTTTTATATAAGGGCCACAAACACGTTCAATTCATGGTGTCGCGGGCCGCAAACATTTTTTTTAAACTATTATAAAGCGGTGTAAACTATCGAATAATAATATAAAAAAACACATGCAAATACTACTCTGTGTAAAACGTATCGGGATTAGATCAATAAAACAAAAAATGATTGTTATTCATCCAAATTTATTTTATCACCTTCAAAGTATGCGCCTTCAGAAACGATACACATACGCCAACGTATTATCCAATCATCACAACATTTTTTTAAACGCTGTTTCCAGTGTTGTGTGTAGTACTCGCGGCGAATTTTTTTTGTCTTCTATCGATTGTTATTTAAAGTCATGTTGACTGTTTTCTTTGACTATCGTGGTGTTGTGCACTTGGAATTCTTGCCAGAAAGTCAAACGGTGGAAAAATAATATTATTTGCGGGTTATGTAGAATTTAATACAGCAAATTCGACTAAAAAGGCCAAATTTGTGGAAAAAAATTGAGAAAAGATTTTGCACCACGATATCGCACCTTTCGCACAAGGATCATCATTGTGAATGAATTTTTGAGGAAACACTCAACAAATACTATCGAACATCCACCATATTAACCAGATATGGCTGCAGCTCACGGCTATAGCTTCTTTTTTTCCTAAACACAAATTACCACTTCGAGGCACTGTTTTCAATCGATAGAAGACAATAAGGAAAAATCGCCGCACACAACTCTGAAAACAGCGTTTAAAAAAATGTTATGATGATTGGATAATTCGTTGGCGTATGTGTATCGTTTCTGAAGGAGCAAACTTTGAAGGTGATAAAATAAATTTGGATGAATAACAATCATTTTTTGTTTTATGGATATAATCCCGACACTTTTTACATAGAATTTATAATTATCTATTATCTCTCATGGCACGCGGGCCACTGATATAGGCCCGGCGGGCCACATGCGGCCCGCGGGCCGCAGTTTGAGTATAGCTGCCCTAACGCCTTTGCAGTGAATAGTCCTATGGATTATCACGGGCTGTACGTTTTGCTTTGCGTCTCAAACTTACATTTAATTTAAGTCTGTAATATTTCCTTGTAGCAAATCGCTTTGACTTTCTACAAGATTCTACGACACACCACCAAGATTAAATACTATTTTTTACCATCTTTATGTACGTAGATATATCGATTGGCTCCCTGTCAACTGATTCACTATCAGCTGGCAGACCTAGGTCCACTTTCGCTTTTCTAGTATTTCTAGATACGACATCGGTATACCCTGTGTTTTACGACGGGATGACAAATTGTATAGCTAATTTATTGGCCGTAGCAATAGTATGTTTATAATGACCTTTGTTTTCGCTGGGTCAAGGGGGGATTAGGAATTATAATTGCGGGATTAGGGAGAGAGAATATAATTATGCATTGAGTTAATGATCATCGAACCAACTAAAGATCATACTTAATATGACGATGAGATAAATAACCGAAAAGAATTATCAATATAACAGTAGTTACTAAGACTAATATTATAGCAGACAAATTTCAAAAATAGATCCTATTAAGTAGGTACATAATAATAGTATTTAGTGAGTTATAGTAGGTACCTACCTATATTCTTTTACAAAACTGTAGTTTGTAAACCAACGATTTTCATAAATTTATGGAAAGCAATATGGACAATCCAAAACAGCTTAGCAATATGCACAATAAAACAGCTAGAGAGACCTTGCTAATTAGCTCGAAAAAACGACAAAAGAATAGCGTCAAGGTAGTGCGAAAGGTAGGTATAAAACAAAGATCTGGATAATTGCCAAAAAGGAACAATAATAATTGGGCATTACATCTCAGAACAGCCCAACTTTACAAGATCTCGATGAAATACTAAAAGTCAACAAGTATAAAGAAATAAGTGACATTAATATAGCTCAATAAATTCTGGTGAAGATGAAAGTTAAGGGCGCATTCACACGGGATACGTCTTTGACGATTCGGTATAAATTCTAATGACCGTAGTGACCGACGTATCCGTCTACGTCTTTTTTCACGATTCGTGAAGCGTGTGAACATGGGTATATAAAAAGCATTGCTCCCGTAAAAAAAAATAACGAATCGTGAAAAAACACGATTCGTGAAAAATCACGATTCGTCTTCGTGTGAATGAGCTCTAACAGGAAAAGTTCAGTGTACTCTTGGGAAAAGTCGGGAAAATATATATGACAACTTTATGAAATGGGAAAGTGATAAAAATATGCAAATAAAATACACCTCGCAAACTTTTTATACCTACGTGTAGCAGAAATAGTTAATGCTAAGTATTTAGTTCATTTAAGATTATTAATTACTAGCTGTTCCCGCGAGCTTCGCTTCGCCTTAAAAAGTTTTCCGTGGGAATCCCGGGGATAAAAAGGAGCCTATGTTCTTTCTCAGGGTCTAGACCATCTGTATACCAAATTTCATTCAAATCCGTTCATTAGTTTTGGCGTGAAAGAGTAACAGACAGACAGACAGACAGACATGCGCAGTTACTTTCGCATTTATAATATTAGTTAGGATTTAATGTAGGTAGTTGAATAACGATGATAAGTCTAGATAAAATATCTACTTGAGTAGGAAGGTATCCAATTATAAAGTGAAATCATTTTCTGCGGTTTTGTATCTAGAAAGTTAAAGACTAGCTCTACCACAGTTAAACGAGACGTTTAGCACAAATTAGCCATTTGAATACACATATTTCTTCTTAATGAGAACCTAACGTAATGAGAATGAGCAATACTTACTGTAAGTACTGAAGTAGTTAGATAGATAAACAACTCGTATAAGATATAAGTATGTCAGTCACATAGATATTGTATAAAAGTACTTAGAATAAAACAGAGGTCAATGGAAATCAATTACTTACTTACTAACCAATAAAAAATATTCTCCTTTTTGGAAAGGTAAGTCAATCCCTCTTCGACTCCATCGTGAAGTCCGTATTGCTCTTTGGTTGCGAAACGTGGAGAGTGACGAAAGGGCTGACGAACAAACTGCAAGTGTTCATCAATAAGTCCCTCAGGTCGATCCTACGCGTTTTCTGGCCGAAGACAATACGTAACGAAGATCTGTGGAAGCTGTGCCGACAATCTCCCATCGGCAAGGAAATTGCGAAGCGAAAGTGGAGATGGATAGGGCACACTGTACGGAGAGGAGCTACGAATGCCGCAACTATAGCCTTTGACTGGAGGCCACCAAATGGCAAGCGCTCCCGGGGACGCCCTGTCCAAACATGGCGCCGAAGCGTTGAAAACGAGCTGCGAGCCGCTGGACTAAGCTGGAGTGAGGCCAAAAGTACAGCCGAAGATAGGCGGAAGTGGCGGACGTTAGTGGAGACCCTCTGCACCTCTGGGGTGCCATAGGACTGCAACAACAACAAGTCAATTCATTTTTTGGAAATTTTCACGGTCGTACAGTAGGTTTACACCAACATTACTTTCTTATAACAGAAGTGGTTGGGAATTAAGAGTTACACACATAATTATCTCTCACTTTTTTAAGAGTTCGATACCTACATAAGAGAATACGTAAAACGATACATCGAATTTTGTTATATCACTGCTATTACATTACTGTAAGTAACAACGTATGCTTATAGCATTAAGTCCACCAGCTGATTGTAAATCTACTCTTTGTAAATTGTGCGTTTCAGTATTAATAAATAATTAAACCACTCACCATTCCGCAGGCCTCAAATGCTCGCTGGCATCAGCCTACAAGGAGTCGGAGCTGGTGCGCCAGCGCAGCCGCTCCCTGGAGGAGGAACTGTCGGCTGCCAGAACCTGCAGCGCGGACCTCGCCCACCAGCTCAGTAATAAGAACGGTAAGTTGAAGAAGAGAGATTGATTAAGTAGCTAAGCAGCGAGGTCACCACCAAGGTTAGCAATGAACAATCCTATTTAACTGTTTCTTAACTATCCAATATCTGTCAAATCCATACAAGCTACGTTCGTTTAATAGATAAGCGATGCTGCTAGGATTGTCTATTAGAGAAAAGAGTAAGTTAGATTAAAATAGCGTCAGTCACTGGCTGTCCAGGGTACCTGCCTACTAAGGATTCATAAACATTCCTTTATTAACTTCCAGATGAAGAACTAAGACAGCTGCGCTCAGAACTAGAAGATGCTCTCACGAGGCGAGCGGAGCTGGAGTCCAGGGTGCTGTCGCTGGAGCGAGAGAGAGATAGATTGGAGCAGGACAAGAGATTGCAGGAGCAACGGGCGGCGGAGGTGAGTGAACTAACCGATATAATAACTAGACAAAACAACTATTCAGCATTCATCATCAACGTGATCAGACCGTAATCTAAGTCTGCTTGTCTAAGGTTGTCCAAGTTTCTAACTACCAGACCTTGCGTTCTTTTAATTCGCGTCGTTACAGTACTACACCTGCGGCTTCGAAATATCTCCATCCTCCCCAACGCTATCCATTTATGGTCACCCTTTTTTGCTTAAGCCTTGAACCTATAAGCTACCTTGAACACTTGCAACAAACAATCACGATGCTTAACTCTACAAACTCCTATCTTTCAGGCACTAGCAACAGCAGAATCGAACACGACAAAATGGCGTCTCGCCCACGAGGCGGCGCGGTCGCAGGCGGCGGCGCGGGCCGAGCGCATGCTGGCAGACTGCGAGTGGAAGATGAGGGAACTGGAGAAGAGGGCCAGGGACGCGGAGAGGGTGAAGGGGGAGGTGAGTTGAGGGCTGAATGTCTACGGTTACCTACGGAACACTTGAGTTCGCCGTTTTTAGGGTGGAACCCTGGACTGTAGGTGTAAGGACTGAGGGGAAGTGGCCGAAGCTATAAGGAGAAACAGTAAAATTACCTGCGCGGGTATTGTAAATGTTGAAATGGCTGAAGCTCGAAATAGTACTGTATTTTCGTGAATGTCATGATAGGTTTGTGTCTAGGTAGGTATTTGCCAGCAATTTACCCAAAAGGTAGTATTATTTCATTCCAAGTAAAACTGGTTAGACTAAAGTTACAAATTACCAACAACAATAAAAAAAACTAATCCCTAATTCACCGCCCTTACAGCTAGAAGAATCCCTCGAAAAGGCCAAGAATGAGAAGCCCGAGCCCTCCCAAGCCCACATGGCCGAACTACAACAACTACGCGGGCTGGCCACAGAACAACAACGCTCGGTGCAAGCGCTGACGATGCAGCTGCAACGAGTGGAGACCAGAGAGGAGGCGTTGAAGCTGGAGGTGCATAGGCTGAAGGAGTTGTTGGATAGAGAGACCACGGTTAGCCGGGATAAGGAGGAGAGGCATGCGCTGGTGAGTGTTTCTGTGTTGGTTGTGAAGATGTAGTAGGTTGATTCTGTATTTATTCTAAAATTAGGTTGGTATATTTTTTGATGCACAAGTTAAATTACAAGGTAATGCAAGATTTCTTCTGCGTCATTATCATAATTATTGCACAGGTTCTAGGTGGTATAGTAAGCAGAAAGAGGGAATTTTGTAGATTAAAGGCTGTTCAAATTAAGCCCCTCCTGAGTCACCATCTTTCTTACTACTTTTGCATCTGTATAACTAGACTATTGGTACAATTTTATCAAGGGCAAATTGATGATACCAGTGATCTACGATGAACTGCAAAAACAGATTTTAAAATTCTTCCGTCTAAACCTTTGTCATTCCATTCCAGGCCATAGCCCGTCTGGAACAGCAGCACAGCAAGAACCTGGAGACATTCAAGGCGGAACAGACAGCAGCCGCCGCGTCCTCCCGCGCCGCCATGGAGCGCGCTCATGCTGACAGGACCAGGACCGCCCTGGCGCAGTTGCGGGCTGATGCGGAGAAAGACGCTAAGAATGCTGACAGGAAACTTCGGGAGGTCACGACGAGGGTATGTCATGTTTTTATGGTTCATTTAGTTATAAAGAGACGCCTTACATGTATACCGAACTCGGGAAGATAATATGTTCCGATCAGGCCGAAATAAAATACCATCTTTAAATCTCAATTGATAAAAGCTAAAAAAAATTTTTAAATACTCCTAATTTCTCAAATGTTTTTTACAGTTCGAAAACTTAAAAGAGTTGCTGGCAACAAAAACGGCTCAATTCGAGAGCGACATCGCCGAAGCACACAGCAAGGCTGACTGGGAGCTGATGCAGCTCAGGCACATGCTGGACAAAGCTGACATCACGTACGCTAACAACATGGACAAAGCCAACGAGAAGTTTGAGAAGGAGAAAGGTGAGAAGACTCATCTCAAGAAGAATCACTAAATGCTGTGATGAAAATCGGTAGACGCAGTAGTTAAAGTGTCTATTACTACTGTGCAGTATAGGTCCCGGCCGAGGCAGATGTTTGCTCCCGGGTCTGGGATGTTAAATGATTGTGACTGCCAAGCGTGTAGATTATGGCCCAATAGCACTGCAATCTTGGATAAGACCCATGTTTTGCAGTGGACTGTGGCTTGAAGTTTTCTTTTTCCTGTAGTAAATATTGTTTAAGTATTTAAATCAGATGAAATACAGTATATTGCTCAAATCCACTGCAATAAGCGTTCCTTTAATATGTGTATCTTCTTATAGAACGTCTAATTGAAGAATGGTCTGCGAAAGTGGAAGCCGTAGAGGAGGAAGCAGCAACAGCCCAGGAAGAAGCCAAAAAACTGCTCGAAACAACACGAATGAAACTCATTGCAGAGAAAAACGATATCATTAACAAATTAAAGGAACAGCATAGACAGGAAATGGGTAAGAGAATATATTTTTTGCTGAATGTCGGTTTAAATTTAAAATTAATATCCCCGGATATATTACAAAAACAACATTCAATAATTACAGATGATCAATGGGAAAGATTTATGTCAGACAAAGAGAACTGCTTGGCACGAATGAAAGCCGAATGCAGACAAGAAGGAGAAGAAGATAGAGTCAAAAGAGAGAAAGAGTTACTGGAAGAACTCGCAGGTAAGACAAACATTCATAAAGAGTATAGATCTACTGAGTGGTCCTATATATTGATAGAACTGGATATTGACGTCGGCTATTTTCATATCTTATTTCCAGAGTTGAAGGCACAGATACAGTCTAAAGACACAGATTATAACCAGCTCGCTAATAAAGCAGACGCGGTTGGAAGAACGTTAGCGGTCACGGAACAAGAACTCAGGTATGTTTTAGTTTTTTAATATATGACAGGGTGTAGTGTAATATGTACATATTTAGATGATGTATTTGTTTATGTTTGTGTTTCGTACTTACATTTGCATAGTGATATGCATGGTATCAGTACCCAGAATAATGGTAGTAGTAACATTGTTAGTCCATATACCTCTATAGTAGAATATTAAATTTTATAATATTTACGTAGTGCATGAAAAACCATATTTTCAAGTTGTTTCTAACTTTCATTTCTTAACTAACGGTCGTTAACATACACAAATCAGACGTATCCATTCATCATTGTACATTCTCATTTTACCATCAAATAGTTTTACATTTTGGTCAGTCCAACAGGCAGTATTTTACGCTTAGTGACAACCCCATATCAAATTTTATACATAACGAGTAGCTAAAGCAAAAGCACGAAAGAAATGCTAATATTTTTGAAAGATTTGAGTGGGTTAGTCAGCACGAGTTTTTGATTTTAATGTCTATAAAAGTTCATGAATAATTTCGTGTTGTGAAAATTAAATGAATATTTGCCTCACCACCTTTGTGGTTGGTTGGCAGTTGGTGCGTGCTGCTGTCATCGGCAGTGTGGGCCATCACCGGATCGCCCCGTCTCGCTCTCTCCGCCTGCCTTCTCGCTCTAGCGTTCCTGCTCACACTGCGTATACGCAACTAAAAAAAAATACTAAGAAAAAATTATAATTAGTAACCAAATTTGTTGAAATTATTTGACCAAAGATAAAGGAATTTAAAGACTGCCAAATTGGACTCATCATCATCATCATCATCATCATCAGCCTTCTATCGCCCACTGTTGGGTATAGGCCTCCTTATTTGTACGCCAATTCTTCCGGTCCTGTGCCGCTCTGATCCACTGCTTCCCTGCAACCTTGCAGATGTCATCGGACCATCTAGCAGGTGGTCTGCCAACCGCTCTTCGTCCGTCTCTAGGCCACCATTCTGTGACCGCCTTTGTCCACCTTCCGTCCTCCCGACGAGCCAAGTGTCCCGCCCACTCCCATTTTAGTTCATTTTAGTAGCCAAATTGGACTGAAATTAGGTTATTCATTAGGGAATCACTATACATAAACATGCCACTATCATGGTTCATTCATTGGCATTGTAAAGTCACATTATTTATTGGGTTCATTTCATAATTAGGTAAATAGGTAGATTTTAGAATAGATCACTTGGAAGGCAGTCATAAATAAGTTGATAAAGTCATTCTTTGCTGACAGAAGAAAAAAACTCTTCGATATTTGATCGACACGATTCTTTGTGTTATGTGAGTAGGTAGTAAGTATACCTATTTACTGTTTTGTATTTATGTCTTGAATTAGGTACATGCTTTTATTTCATTTAATACTTAATTTGGCATTCTATCAATGCCCTGTGTATTCTTGTCTTACGATTGCTTTTACTTTTTGCATATTCTATCTAGGTATTCATTCACTATTGTGTTTTCATATATCTACTTTTTATTATTCATAGTAATCTCAATCTCTTTTGTACTTTTTATACTTACTGTGTGAATTTGATACTTTATACCTACCATTTTAGACAGATGAAAGAAATACTTAGCTACTTTATAAATGACACAAAATAAATAAAAATATCAAAGCATTGCTCTCTTATTTCAAACACTAAATTCTACACAATACCTATGTACGTACACATCCAAAGACCCCTCCAGAGAAGTTAAAACTAGAGCTAGCCCAAAACTTCTAAGATCGCAACACTGTCCACCACTCACCAAAACCAGAGACAAACCAACACACAAAAATATCAATGCACAACAAAACTGATTCCCCGCTCCTCATCCACAAACCGTCACTAACCGGCCGCAGAGAGGCGCTGGCTCGAGAGAAGGACCTTCGGGAGCGGCGCTCGGAAGACCAGGGCCGCATCAAGCAGGTGGAGCGAGCCTCCATGGACCAGATCGAGCATTTGACCAGGAAGTGCGCGTGTTTGAGGAAACTGTAAGGACAGTTTTTTTTTTTCTTTTTATGCCTTGTTCCATTTTTGAGATCTTATTTAAATTCAGTAACAGTAAGAGCCCTTTTTGTAAAAAAAAACTCTGCTGCAACTATGCACGAATTTAAGAAAAAGAACCTAATATAAAATAAAGACAAAAGAATTTCAGATCATCAGTTAAACAGCTACCGAATGGCGTAGTGGTTAGTGACCTGACTACTGAGCCGATGGTCCCGGGTTCGATTCCCGGCTGGGGCAGATATTTGTTTAAACACAGATATTTGTTCTCGGGTCTTGGATGTGCCCGTAAAATGGCAATAGGCCCGCCCCCTATTACATTGGGACTAACATAACACTCTGGCGAAAAGTGTGTGCAGCAATGCACCTCTGCCTACCCCGCAAGGGAGTACAGTAGTACAAGGCGTGAGTGCGTGTTTTTTTTTTTTTTTTTAAAAAGCTGAGAAATTAAAATCTAGCATAATTTGAGTAACTGCAATACAGCGCTGTGACTGACTCAAGAAACTATTATTTAAATCTCTCGAGACCCAGAGACCTCATGCAATGATATAAAGTGGAAACGCACGACAGGATTAGACAAAGTTAAGTTTGCAGCTGCCAAAAACTGAAAGTTATGAAATTTGAGGCCTTAGGGTCTCTAGACTCTCTAGAGACCTCTCTCAACCTGTGATCCTCCTAAGCAAACCCCAATTTCCCCCCAGTTTCGACGACATGCGAGCCAAGCTCATGGAGCGCGAGCGGAAGGCGGAAGTAGAAGCGAAGGCCAGAGAGAAGGAGCTCGTGCACCTGCGCGCCGAAGTCGCCAGGCTCACCAAGCTGCTTATGGAGCAGAGGTACGGCAACAAACCATAGCGCAAATGTCAAGTGAACAATGCATAAGCAGCCAGAATTGTTCTCGCGATTTTCCAAATGTCCCCCTGAGTCACCCCCTTTCGGCTAAGTATCCCAGTGTTGCAATGTCCCCTAATAATAGACGCATTTTTCCTGAAATAAAAATGACATATTATGTATCTAGCCTATCTGAAACCTAGTTAAACATTGTGAGATATGGCGTTTCGACTTTCTCCGTGTTCGGCATCATAAGGGTCACAGTGACAGTTAAATAAAGTCCATTTTTCTCTCCACCTTTAATTTGCAAGGTGCGGGTTCCTATATAAATAGAGTGAGTCGCCCGCGCGCCTCAGTTGTAATATCACCATGCAGAAATGACTAGGTTTCAGATAGGCTAGATACATAATATGTCATTTTTATTTCAGGAAAAATGCGTCTATTATGTAGTCTGAGCCTATCTGAAACCTAGTTAAACATTGTGAGATGTGTTTATTATCGCATGGTGGAGAGAAAACCAACTGTGACCCATAAGCTACTGATGAGTGTATCAGTAGATAAATATTTGAATCTATAAATTTATAATGCATAGATTTCTAGGTAATAGATATACTAAAAAAAAAGGTATAAGTATACATAAGACTTAAGTACTTCCTTATTATTCCTGACTTGTCAGAAAGTTATGGAAGGTATGTACCTATACATATAGGTAGGTATTTATACATATGGATACACACAGTGCCTCTTCGAAAGCAATACTTATAAGTAATTATTGATCAAAATCTTGTTATTGTCAAGGCAATATTTTTAACATACACTAGCCGAATGGATGGAACCAGTGAAATACTTTGCAACAATATTTAAAAGCTGTAAAATGTAGAATATCGATCCAGGCCGCTGGGGCTCAGGTCAGCACATGCTGACTAGGGTATGTAATTCTGGACTGACCTCAGAAATGCAGCAGCCGACCCTGGAGCCTCGAGGACCTGCTCAGTCAGCCCTGTACGACGACACGGCCTGCAACACCTGGCGCGGCATCTAGTCCTTGGAACGAGGAGTGGTGCTTGAAGGGAAGATAATTTTACTAAATATCTCAGCCTCATCAGCTACTGGAAAAGATTAGATGAAGGCTGTGACACTGGCGGATAACTAAGTATGCAGTTTTTCAAAACATGATGCAGGTCACTATATTCATATTCTAGATTGACAAGTAACACACAGTCTAATTTTGTATTCTAACTAACTCGGCGGTTAACGAGTTCCTGTGCAGTCCTACTAGGAAGGAAAGTTATTTTATAAGCCTTTGCACCGATTTTGTGGGCTACTATCATTCTGTATCATCATGTGTGAATATTATGAGCTCTGGCAGCATTCCTTGGTAGATGACATCAATTAATAAAGATTGATTAACACAACAATAACAATTGTAATAGTTGATAAATGAAACCCGGCTAACATGTCTTAGCTGGGTAAGTAAATGATCAGTCACGTCACCAGGATAAGTAAAATGTTCAGTACTTCATATGAAAAACATTAACAAGGTCACCTTTAGGTATGTTCGTCAACACTAAGGGCAGGTCTCGGCCAAAACCTTAAGGCTTCGCCTTGTTGCAACTTCAAAGGTACGTAGGTAGGACCTACTTACATTGTTGTAGGTTCGATTTTGAAACCATTAAGTCAACCTAGATAAAACAAAATAAAATCGCTCGATTAAATAAAGATGGTACGTAAAGATGTTAGTTGTACCTGATCAGACCTGATGCAACGACAGCCAACATAGACTCTCTAATCTGTGGAAGCAACAATCATGGTGGCGGGAACATGGACAGTTGGACGAGCCACCTCGAGCCTGACTTATCAATCAGAACTGACAGTTCGCCAACAGCAGATAGCTTGCAGCTATCTATAGGTAAACTTAGGTAGTTAGCTATACCCAAGAAAAAGTCCTTGGTCATCGATATGACAGTGGGACGGCGAATAACTGTGACACTCTTTAAAACAAAAAGGCTTGTTGTTGTCCAGCTAAGGAAGGTTACCTACTTCAGCGACCTGGTATTGCATTCTGAAAGAACTGCGAAGAGTTAATATTATGACTAATAATTATTACTTATTTAGAAAGTTTTCAGCAAACTCTAATAAATCAAGCAGCTACCATGTCACCGCTGCCCGGTTATAACTCTGTACTAGCTTAGTAGATACATATACCAGTTTTAGCCTTCAGCTAGAGGCCAGAGAGCTCCTAAATGAGATGCGAGTACGAGCATGACACAAGTAATTTTTTACTTGGTCACTAGTTACGTAACTAACTGAAAGATCCATAAAACAGTTGAGGATTACTCAAAATGGAATTGTGAAAACGGCACGTCTGCATCTTAACCAGTCAGTCTAAGTAGTTTCAGCAGATACAGTGTTGAAAAATAGTTATGAAACGTTTGCGCCAGAATCGAATTAAAAATACATTTTCATTAGAGAAGCCGTCTAGGCATGAAAAGGTACTTTCACCCTTTGGATTGTGCTCCAAATGACGACCTTCGAAATTCATAGAAATTTAATGACGACTGCCATTGTTTATTATCTAGCCCCGTACGTTGAGTAGGGCTGCGGCTACACGTGATGTGATACACAGTACACAGTAGGTATATGCATGTTCCCAGAATAGTGGAAGTTATAATTTTACCAAAAGGTAGTCGTCTCGTGCAAGAGCACCGTTACTCGATTTATTCGATACACAACTAGTAGACAGCTGCTGCGTAGGAGGTTCACGCATTTTTCAACAAAGAGCTCGGATACACACTCACAATCCACTGGGACATAAGGAAGACAGCTAATATGGTGCCACTCAGAAACCGCGATGACACTCCGATCATGATCACCCGACAGTAGGATCATAATAAATTCGGTAACTTGTGAAGCGGTATGGTATAGCAACAGCGACTTTCACGAAATCAGGAATTAGCTCAGTGCTTTTAGGTTGAACACTCGCCGGTGGGATTCACTTTGCTCACAGCCGAGAAAAGAAAAGACTCAAAGCTGGAATCTGCCGATGTGTCATGACACTTAAGATAGTGTCTGGGGGGGTCACTTTATAATATGACGAAAAACGAACTTTCAGTGCACTGCAGCCTGAGCCGCTCTATCTGTTTGTATGTATTAAACGTGCCGATTGCACGACAACTCTCGTTCATTCGTTTCTCATCAGTATAGAGTAACGCTCCTGTACTTACCGTGCGTAACCATTCCCATGAGCAGTTCAATGATCTTAAGGCAGTTTAGAACAAAAGCTGCATTAGACAGTTTCTTCAGCAGAGACATCGAAATAAAAAAATGATTGCACAACTATCCCCAGGAGCAGTCTACAGGTCACTTTGGGCAGTTCAGAAGAAAGCTGCTTTAATAGAACACCCTACCTCAGCGGAGGCATCAAATTGAAGTGCTATAACACTTTTAGAAGCGGTGCACGTTACCCGATTTGTCGTCATCCGTGCCGATGCGGCTACGGCGACTGCAGGTGGTTACTCAGGCTTCCTTGGTGTGCCCTTGTATGGCTAACATGACCAACCTTGGCCGTAAACGTTCGTCTGCATATGCCAAAATCACTGATGAATAGCGCACGTTACTCGATACCTTCTAAATAAGTCACTCATAATGATGGTTGATGATGATGATGACCGTGCTAGCAATAGTGCAGGCGGTTCCGCTGAGCATAAAATCTCTTCCCAGACAGGGGGCGTTTGGATCTGGCAACCAGAACAGGAGTGCCAGGTGTGCGCAGCGATGCAGGTGGGACAACACAGCCGCCAGGGCAGGAGTGCATGGCTGGGTCTATGCAGCGATGCAGGTAGCACAAACCGGTGGCCAGGGCCAGGACCGGGTGTACGCTGCGATGCAGGTGGCACAAAACGGTGGCCAGGGCCAGGACCGGGTGTACAGCCGCCAGGGCAGGAGTGCATGGCTGGGTCTATGCAGCGATGCAGGTACCACAAACCGGTGGCCAGGGCCAGGACCGGGTGTACGCTGCGATGCAGGTGGCACGAGACGGCGGCCAGCGCAGGAGCACAGGGCCGGGTGTATGCTGCGATGCAGGTGGCACGAACCGGTGGCCAGGGCAGGAGCGCAGGGCCGGATGTACACTGCGATGCAGGTGCCACAAGACGGCGGCCAGCGCAGGAGCACAGGGCCGGGTGCAGGTTACACGAAACTTCAATTTCACCGAATCGGCCTGCCTACCCTCAGCGGGTAGGTACCGGCGGATCACATTACTCGCCGCACATGCCACAATCTCCCAACATACTGAAACTCGGAGCCACGTGCTTCCTGTAAAAAATCCTATGACGGTCCTGGAAAGCTCCTGTTTGTAAAGCCTTACATAAGCTATAATCAAGTGCATTATTGTAATAGCAAACTTTTTATCAACTGTTTTCTAAAAATATTAGAAATTGAGGGTACAAAAATATATTTTTATTATTTTTTCCTGTATAAAATTAACATATGCTTTACTTAAAGCGGTCATTAATGTAAGTATCTAGCTCAAGCGCCACTAGTAGGACCGGAATATGTGATCAATCATCACCACGACTATTGAATCGGACCCTACTGCGTGGGATAAAAACCCCAAGCGCCGGAGCATTATGACCAGTGGCTGAGCTTTTAAAAGCATTAAATAATAGCATTTTACTCACGGCTTATCAACTCAAACCTTCGTTGCGAAATCCTCAGCAATGGCTGCGTGCGCAGCAGCCGGCAGGCCCCGCGCCGCCTGGTCCGCATCACGCTACAGCTCCCGGCAGCGAGGACTCCGCAAATTCAATATTATATTTTTCCCCGTCGGAGCGAAGCCGACGAGAACCGTGGCTACATTGAGCCATTTTGCCGAAGTGTTCACTTCAAAAATCAAAAACCAACTGAGGCGCGCGGGCGACTCACTCTATTTATATAGGCACCCGCACCTTGCAAATTAAAGGTGGAGAGAAAAATGGACTTTATTTAACTGTCACTGTGACCTTTATGATGCCGAACACGGAGAAAGTCGAAACGCCATATCTCACAATGTTTAACTAGGTTTCAGATAGGCTCAGACTACATAATAAAATACTTTATCACCGACAGGACGCACTTTAGACAGCGTTTAGAACTTTATCTTCACAGACTAACTCAACTCTTACATACCAAGAATAAACAACATTGTGATCATTCCAGTGCACCAAAGCTGGGTGCAAGAACGCGGGCAGACGGCTGCGAGAACGCACCTCACATCGACGAGACATCGTTGACGAAGACCTCCACACCCGCTGACGCGCTGCAGAATCCACCGAGGAGGAAAGGTAAAGACGTTTGGAGAGAGTATTTTTGAGGACTTAATGGTGTAATGCTTAGCAACAACTACCGCACCATCGCGACCGCACATTGGCACAATAAATTATCCTTATAGCATCACTTATCTGTCAAACTACTGTGAAATCCGTATAAATTATGACAAAAACTATGATGTTGAATTGTAGATTGCCAATGTGTGGGGTACAGTAGTAGGTATAGATATTGTGCTGAAGATAAAAAGATGAAAAATAAAATCAAAATTGCAATGTCATACCAATAGCTTTCGACTGGATTGACTTAGGCACTGGAAAAATGTGAATACATACATTGTACCATGCTTTCGGTGTGTCTGCTGGACTCCATTTTGCACTTAGCTTTGTGTTTTACTGCACATGACACGCTGTACCTGTATCTTTATGTAGGTACTTACATCCTGGAATAGATAGGTATATCTAGTACTATTCTATTCTAGTCTATTCTCTGTGGGGGTGTAAGTACCTGCACCTGGCTCTCTCGAATGGAACCTTTGTGCATATCCCCAAGGTCTAAACTGCCTTCCTAAGCTTGGACCATTTCCCACCACGCTGGTCCAATGCGGGTTGGTGGGTTCACATATCTAGATTGATGTGCTAAATCTAGATATGCAGGTTTCCTCACGATGTTTTCCTTCACCGTAAGAGCGATGGTATACGTTGTACTTAAATTCAGAAAAGAACTCATTGGTACATGTCAGCGCCGGGATTCGAACCCGCATCTCTTGATTGAGAAGCGGGCGCTCACCCGACTGAGCTACCACCGCTCGTATATCTAGTACTTTTACCAATGAGATAAAAAATGGGTTTACCAACAGGCAGGGCTAACAGGTCGTCGCGGACTTCATTGACCTAAACCAGTACTTGACGCGGTGACATTCAATGGGTAATATTAATGTATCAAAATGATACCAATTTGCAAACGTGTCTGTCTGTTTGTTTGTTCTTCTGTGACGTCACAACGGATGAAATTATTCCTACATACTTACTAAGAATCGATTGGACGATTATTTATTTATTTAATGGTATGATTATGTATTTCTTGTGAACATTCTTTCGAAGATGGGAATAATTTAGGGAAACAAATACCTAATTTGCTAGAGTATACCTAGACGATTTTCTACTCCTTCTAAGACACACAGAACGTGGCACATGGCTATGATAAAAGTGTTTTGGACAATTTATAAATAGCCAATAACTTATTCAGTACAGTACAATTCACGTAAGATGACCAAATTAAAACCCTAAACAGCATCATAACGCACACCATTGGCATCGCTTTGTCTTTATCCATCACCTCGCACCTCTAAGGGACCTTAAAATAACGCTATAAAGTGGTCAACATACGTGAACTGAATTGTACCTACATACACACTCTAAAAATACTTGCACTTTACAACACGTTTTCGTAAGCTATGTAAATTGTGGCATGTTGAGATTGAATTTGTTTTTCTTTTGCAAACTCTATTATAGATGGCGACACTCTTCTCTTCTGTCAAGACTCTACTAACATAGAAAATGACAGTCCGGCTGTTTGAGCATCTAATACAGAAACTAAACACGCAATAAGAGAAAATTAGCTGTGTGAGTAAAAAATAATAATGTGCTTTCTTTTTACTAATCGTCAAACACACCTTTTAAATATATTTTTTCTACTTTCGGAATGTGCTAACCGCTTGTTTTTTAATTAGTGTAAGTACTTGTTACATATTTTTTTTAATTGTGTGTATTTAGTTGAAAGCCGATAGAAAGCTGACTCTTAGTCATTGTCACTCTGAGGGGTCAGGTTTCTATGGCCCATACTGTACCTACCTACCCACTTACATAGACATAGAATATTAACTAACTAGTAGCCATTATCCTAAAATAGAATAGGAAACTTTCCTTACCACGTTTGATATTGGAATAGACAAAATATTACTTACTGAACTTTGATACATTGAATTTTCAACATTAAAAGCGATTTCAACATTGCGGCAACTCAAATGAGTGTTTCAGTAATATTTTAAAATTTTCCTTCCTAATTTCAACTTCAATAGTTGTTTGGCATAGAAAACGCTTTTAGCATTAACTGTACCTAGTTACCAGAATGTAGGTAACTATACATTATAAATTTTGAAAATTGACCAATAAAAATATAAGAAAGTGATTAAAAGCGATTATTCAGATAAGCACAGTAACTAACTAATATTTATTCTATACCTACACAAAACCTATACCCTAACCTCAAAATTTCCCAACAGGCGGGACCCGCACGTCAGAGTTAACACGCAAACGCACCCTCCCGAACTTGCCGCTACTTCCGCCGGAAGCGCGTTTGACAGCTGTTGATATACAAGATGGCCGCCGCCGCGCCAACAGCGTGGATCTACCCGCCGTGCAGGTGCCCGGCAGGATCAAACAATTAGAACAGAAGGGATTTAAACTCGATTGAACACATTGATATTTTGTGAATTTATGTCTATTTTAAGTTTTAACGCTAAGTTGCAGAAAGGAACATTAAGCTAAGTCGGCATTAAATCTATGTCGGTCTCTTTCTGACCGTATACTGTCAAAGCAAGGCAGCCATACATTTAAAGTCCCTTTCTGTAACTCAGCGTAAATATTACCTACTAGTGCAATAAAAAAATATAGTAACTTGTAACTCTTGATCTGAACTTAATTGAATCTGAGAGATATTTTTAGCGATAAAATTAATTTATACTTACCTACGCGTCTAAAAATTATAAATGAAGAAGTTATGAGACAACAAGGTGGAGTATTTTGCTCCCTTTAGAAATTTCAAAAACGGCTTAGTTTCGAAAATTAAAGGGTCCCAAAGTCCTCATAATTAACAAGTAGGTAATTGCTTACTTATTTTTATTCTTAATTTAAGCATAGTGTATTTAAAAATAACTTCTGGACGTTGAAAATAGATAAAAAATACCTAAAGGTAAATAACCTTTAACAGTAAAAACAATAAACACTTTTTTGAGTCACACCATTATATTATTATCAAAAATATTTCCCTTTACATAACATTTATCTGTAGGCCGCCATAATTTTATTATTAGCATAGTGATTAATTAAAATGAGTTGACTGACAATTTTAATTACTTATTATTATTTAAGATACTTATATCTTAACATCTGACCCCTTAGCATGAATTTTCATCGTGAACGTCACGGGAAATTACTCAATGAATGTTGTAGGGTAATTTTAGTTCTGCTACCGACCACCAGGGGCGCTGTTCATATTTTCATAGAAAATTACTCGATGGATTCTACTTCACGTTCACGATGAAAATTCATGCTAAGGGGTCTGTAAACTTATAAATTATAAAATAATCACAACCAAAATAAGTACCTACTTCCTCATTGAACTTACAAAAGTAATCTGGCAAATGACTAAAATTGTCTTGAAATGACTTTTATGATGTATTTACTCTTTATTTTGTAAATATTTAAGTCTTTTTTTAATAAAAGTATTCTTAAACAATCTGTATTTTTCATTTTACTTATATCTTTCTAAGTTATCTTCACAGTCGAAAAGTGGATGCACCAATGCTTCTCTACATACGTCTTGAACCTCTGATTTAAAACCCCAACACGCATTCAGGTTCCTCCGAATCTTGTAACATAAACCCGTTATCCAAAGACAGTCTTTGCAATGTGTTAGCCAATTCTGGGATTGCTACAGGAGCCTTTTGAGTACCATTAGAAATCCCCGAGTGTATTGTTCCAGCATTGTCACCCGCAAAAGATCTAAATATTTTAATATCGCATTTTAAACATGGCGTCATCCGTTTCTTTTTAAAATTGCCGCGTTTTGTCATTTTTTTACACGTTCTATTTTGTTTATGGTTAGTTGCGTTGCAAATTTTATTTGTATGGTCATCAGGGTGGGCGGGAATTTTGAAGAAATAGTTTTCATCAAAACTATTTTTCTTCAGTGGTTTTTCACTACATGTTATTGTCTTCTTCTTAGTGGCAATAGGCAGTAATGTAGATACCAAAGAGCTGTTTGGTAGGTCCACAAATATGGGTTCTATTTTCACGTACAAGTGGCGCGCCTTGTGTGTAGTGTATGCGAAACTGAAATCAGGAAAAGTACACATAGGTAATTAGTGATTTCACAAGACTATAAAATACAGGTGTCGCAAAAAGCGTATACTAAGCCGAAACCTGCATGTGCGGTATGTTAACGCAAAAAAAAACATTTTCCATAGAAACTTTGTTGGTCACACAGACCTGTATTTGAATAGACAACGCTTGTCTCATTCCTTGTATAGAAACCAAGCGTGCCATTATTTTAATACCTACTGTCACGTCAGTCACGTCACTTGAACGATTTAGTATAGGAACGTCCCTAATGACACTGCGCTAAAGGAAGATAATTTCACTCTCTTTTTACACGCGAAGTACATGCACTTGCGTTGTCTACTCAAATACAGGTCTGTGGTTGGTCACGCCTTTTTACTATGGAGAATGTTTTTTTTTTGGCTAATTTTGAAATTCTGATTTCACTTTCAGGCTTAGATATGCACATGTAGGTTTCGGCTTAGTATACCCTTTTTGCAACACCCTGTAGTTATAATAGTTATTGATTAACCATGGTAAAAACAATGTTTTTATAAAACAATCCTAACTAATATTATAAATGCGAAAGTAACTGTGTCTGTCTGTCTGTCTGTTACTCTTTCACGCCAAAACTACTGAACGGATTTGAATGAAATTCGGTATACATACGGTCTAGACCCTGGGAAAGAACATAGGCTACTTTTTATCCCGGAATTCCCACGGGAAAACTTTTTAAGGCGAAGCGAAGCGCTGTCTGTCTGTTACTCTTTCACGCCAAAACTACTGAACGGATTTGAATGAAATTTGGTATACATACGGTCTAGACCCTAGGAAAGAACATAGGCTACTTTTTATCCCGGAATTCCCACGGGAAAACTTTTTAAGGCGAAGCGAAGCGCTGTCTGTCTGTTACTCTTTCACGCCAAAACTACTGAACGGATTTGAATGAAATTTGGTAAACATACGGTCTAGACCCTGGGAAAGAAGATAGGCTACTTTTTATCCCGGAATTCCCACGGGAAAACTTTTTAAGGCGAAGCGAAGCGCTGTCTGTCTGTTACTCTTTCACGCCAAAACTACTGAACGGATTTGAATGAAATTTGGTATACATACGGTCTAGACCCTAGGAAAGAACATAGGCTACTTTTTATCCCGGAATTCCCACGGGAAAACTTTTTAAGGCGAAGCGAAGCGCTGTCTGTCTGTTACTCTTTCACGCCAAAACTACTGAACGGATTTGAATGAAATTTGGTATACATACGGTCTAGACCCTGGGAAAGAAGATAGGCTACTTTTTATCCCGGAATTCCCACGGGAAAACTTTTTAAGGCGAAGCGAAGCTCGCGGGAACAGCTAGTGTTTTTATAATTACTCTTGTAACCTATATTTTTAACTGGTCTTATAATGGCTTTTGAATGATCCTTTAAAATCTCTGACCCCCAATGCGCTAGCCAACAAACCTTTCAACCTAGGGTGTAAAATAAAAGACCAAAAAAAACTCAACATTGGTTTATTTTCCTAATCTTTTTAAACCTCTGCTTAATGCGACTCAACCGTTGCACATTCGACAGCGACTTTGAATTCCTCGGCTTGTTAACCGGACAATCCTCCTCGAACTGCAGTTTACTCATCATAGACGTTTTCGTCTCCTCCTCATGTTTAAACACATCCTTGTTTTTCCGCTCAATAATCTTGCCCTCACTAAATGCATTGCCGCAGTGTTCACACACGTGGTCCGCACCTATGTCGTTTATCTCCATCATCACACTATACAGCAGCTGAGTGTATCTATAATTCTTGTTGTGTGTGGCCTTCTTCTTGAGATTCAAACGTATGGTGTTAGCGTTTCGCAATTTGAATACGGCACATATGTCGCATAGTCTCAAGTATGATACGTCTAGTCTTTCTTCGTGCAGCGTTTTTGAGTTGGGGAAGTGGTTGTCTATGGCCGGTTCCTCATCTGTGTCGTAGTGTTGGCCGTGGGTCTGTGTGCAGCGTGCACACATGACTGACAGTCTGCGGCGCGGGGAGGCGTCACAGACCACGCAGTAGTCTGGCCGAGCGATGCGCACGCGCAAGTGGTGGCGCTTGTGTTGGATGTATTTGAATCTGTAACAAAATTCGACATATTTTTTAAAAATATTGATCGAGTTTTAGTCTGTTTTATTAGGTAAATAATCATTATTTGTAATTTGTGATAATGATGCATGCGTTATAAATCATTGTCATGCTCTTAGGGTTACATTAAAATAATCCCTCCCATGTTTTGGACGTTAGTAAGTGTTTTTGGACTGTAGGTAGTTATAAGATGACCCACTAAACATTAATTTCTAGCATCATGCACATGAAAATAGCTGAATATAAGCTGAATGTAAAAAAATCATAGAAAAAAATGTACTCACGTTTAATGATTTCTTTCTAGTCTTCAGACAAATAACTTGTAGTCCAGTCACTTGGCTTGATAATTTTTTATTCACTTGATCACGAAAAGACAGTACATTTTTCCCTATGATTTTTAGCAGGACATTTTTAGCAACTTAAGTGCCAATTTCTCCATTCTCGCTTATATATAGCATAACCAGGGAGTAGTGGTTAACTTTTGACACATCTGTCATGAATTTTATATGGAGATGACGTATAAGTGATTAACCAATCCCTGTCGGTTACATAACCGACAATGGAGAAATTGGCACTAAAGGACATAGTCAATGACTGGCGCCAAAAAAGAAAAACGTCTAAATGTGCCTTCAATTATGTACAAACTAATCTTAAAATAGGTTATGTGAAATAGCAACATAAACCAGCAAATTCATAAGGATTTTTTTTTTAATTTACCTCATTTGTTATCCTCAATATCAATTAGGAGAAAAGTGGAGCCTTTGCCCAGCAGTGGGAAACTAAATAGGCTATTTATAAAAAAAAGGATTATCCCAAAAAACACACTTTAAAAATTAGTGTTTGTTTGCTGGGAACACATTTACAAATTATCATAACAAATTAAAAATGAATTGATTGTGATAAAATTTTAAATTTAACTTCTCTCACCTGTTAGGGAATTCTCTGTGGCAAAACTCGCAATAATGCGTTGCGGTTCTCAACAGTTCATCATTATGAACACTATACACTTTATCTTCTATGTTATCTATGGATTTGTTGTCCATCAGACCCCTCTCTTGGCTGACAACTGTAGTATTTCCTTGAATGTGATGGTTATTTAAATTGTTTCCTAATTGACTAGTATCATTATTATGGTGTTGATTCACAATTATATCTTCATCTGGTTCTATAGTGCTTATCAAGCTTATTGTATCGTCCAAGATTACCCTACAGTCTGACACGAAACTGTTAAGGATATTTTCATTGTTGTCTGGTTTTAATTTCGCCACTTCTTTTGAGATTCCTTTTATTTTATTTTCTTCTATACTGTCTGTATCGCTAAGCACTATTACATCGGGATCATCATCATCAAATACAATTCTGTCTCTTAAGCTTGTATTGTTCATTTTCTTCTTTCCAAGTATTATTTTGTTGTTGTTAAATTTTGGTAACTCTTTTACTGGTGATGTACTTCTCTGCTTGTGAAGTGGTTGTGATGCGTCACATTTGATTAACGGTATTATTATGTGTTTTGAATTGTGGACTAGAGATTGCAATCTGAAAATAAAAAGAGGAATGTTTAGAATGGTTTGAATACAGTAATTGTATGGTGAGTCAAATATGGGACCCACTTTATTGGTAAAACTATTATGTAAATTGTCTATTTATTTTATTGATTTACACTTTATTGCATACAAAAACACAGTTACAAAACAGTTATAAACATGAAGGTATACAAAGGCAAGGGGAAAAGCAACCTTTGATTGATAGAGAACTCAAGTGAATATTATACATAAAGAGCTCTTTTATTAGAATAAATAGCTAAGTGACATATAAGAAGTAACCATAATACCTAAATACATTATGAATGGTGTCTAAAATATAAACTAAAATTACCACAAAAACTTTACAGTAATACAGGTTATTGAAGCCATAGGAAATTCTAGCCTTGTTATATTCTTATTTTTTGTAGATTGCTAATTTTGACTGCAATGTTGCATTGCATAGATAACAGACAAGACACACAAGACTCATAACACCACTGTTTTTCAATGTAGGTTTAATATTGGTGTCAAACAACTAAGATTCCAACATGATTTTGTAAATATACCAAGCAATTGACTTAATTTACAATACAATCCTCTTTATTTGCACCAAAAAAAACAGAAACAATACAAAATAAAACATAAAAATAAGAACAGTACAAAAAGGCCTACTTTACATGAATTTTATACTTCTCTACCTTTTAAATTTCTTTCGTGCTAACCCAGAACACAACACTGGCACAAATTGTTGGCAAAGCCAATTTTTTTATTTTTTATACAATAGTAGTAGTTATATAAAAGTGCCATTAAACCAGATAAATTGCCCAAGATAAAGTGGTGTTGAACTTACCTATTACTAAACGTTCTATCACAGAACTCGCAAGCTTCTTGCCGGACATCGCACAGCGGATTGTCTACATTTATGCGATACTTTTCAGCTACTTTACAATTGCGCCTTTTCTTCCTGGCTATTGCTAGAAGGCTTTCATCGTCACTGCTTTCGCTTGACTCATAATTATGCTTGAGTTTCTGTGTTTTCCTGAAAGGGGTGACGTATGTTACTATTGCTACGGGGTTTTTAATAATACAAAAGGGAAATCACGGGCGAAACTGTGAATGGGGGGATGAATTTACAGAAATCGATTTGTAAATTTAGACGACGAAAATGTATTGATTTTTGCAGTGTTTCACTTACTTCATGCTGTAAGCTGTTTTATACTATGATAATTTATAAGATTTAGCACTATTAATGTGAATTAGATTAAAACTTTCTTAATATTTTTAAGAATTTAAGCTAAATGCGAGGCAAGGCAGCAGCAAAATTTGTTTGTAATTTTGTCATTTTTGACAGTTGCTCGACGACACTGCTTGACTGACACGTCAATAATAGTTATCTGTGATGCATGTATGTGAGACATTATTCTGAATATGCGTTTCACTACGTCTCGTCTTTGTCGTTCAGCTTGCAGACAGCCGCATCCGTAAGCCGCGTCCGCTAGTGTGTTGGCGCCTTAACAAGAAGATAGGATGTTGGTTGCTTGGCGTTTGGGCGTTATCTGTGGCGTTTGGCGTTGGCGTCAACTGTCAACCACAACCACAGAGTACTTTTATGCTGTAAAAAAATTGATATATTTTTTTTTGAAAAATATTGATATATTGATATTTATTATGCAGATCAATGCAGATTTGTTGTAGATTTTCAAAAGCCATAGGTATCTATTATTAAACCACGTAAGGTTTTATTCAAATATAAAGTTTGGAGGAGCCCTTTCAACCGGATCTTGTGGAATATTACTACACTGTATGTAAGCCTATGCATATAACAAATTCATCTATTGCGGTCCAATTCTAGTTTATTTTAAATTAAGAAGCGCCTCCATTCTCTCCGAACTACCACCCATAGTGAAAAGAACACTAACCACCAAATCTTTTGTTACCAAAAACATATCATATCATATCATATCATATTTATTCATTTCAAAACAATATACATTGTGTAGAAAAATTCTTATAGCTAAAATAATTAACAGGCATAAACACATTGAAAAATAATACACAGGCATAAACACATTGAGAATTAATTAACAGGCATAAACAGATTTCGAAATAATTAATTAACAATAATAAATGTATTACAATAAAATTAGTCAAATACAATAAAATCAATTATATTATGTCCTTTAGATACAATAAGATTAATTTGTAATTTGTAACTTAAGATCTAGATAAGTATTCATCAATGGAATAGTAACATTTCTTCAACAAAAATGACTTAAGTTTGTTTTTAAAATTAGTTTTGTTATCTATTAACTTTAGCTCTACCGGCAGTTTGTTGTACAGCACAATTGACTGATACCTCGATGTGTGCTTTGCTATTTCCAAAATTGGGACAGGATGAACATTTTTTATTTCCTTTCTTCTCGATGCATTTCGGGCAAGTTTATTGTTCACATCTTCAAATTTTCATAACCTCTAAATTTGAAAAATCTTTGCAGATTAAATTACAATATGAATGACCCATTCGTGTCCTGCCCTTACGAGCCGAGGCACCGGGTCCCGCGCTCTCGCATCCAAGCCCACATCGTGAAATGCCAAGACAAGTATCCGGAGCTCAAGATCTGCCCATACAATGCTACGCACCGGTTCCCAGAGTCGGAAATAAAGCAACATGTCACGGATTGCCCGAGCCGGGCGAGTAGGTTCCTCGATGACGCTCCGAAGTGTACTGGTGCTATTACCAAACCAAAACCGCTGGTAACCGATTGTTTGCCGGAGACCGACCCTAACCATGAGATTTGGGATGACTAAATTAAGTTAAGAGTAATATTATTGTTATAACAGAATTTTATGTGATTAAGTTGATTTTGAATATGTGTAGTAATAGTAAGAAATGTTGCCACTTCATATTTTCTACCTAAAATCTTTTTAAGCCTGCTGGTGTAGATGAGTCCACTGGGACTTATCGTCTCTGTAATAGATAGGAAAAAGTACCCTGTATATTATGGGACAAAAGCCGCCCCTCAAAGTTTTGTCACATTTTAATTTGATTTGTATAACTTACAAAGTGACTGAAAAGTAATTAAACCATAAGACGGTTATAAGTAGACTTAAATAAGTACTAATAAAGTAGTTTTAAGATTTTATTTAGGTATAAGATTACCAACACAAAGCTGTGATAGCTCAAGTGTTCAGAATTTATGCATTTAAACAATTAAAATGTTTCTGATACTTGATGCTTTTACTGTACAGATTTCTCCTAAGCTGATTAAAATCTTCACCTTCTAATCCTTCTATTGTACTAGGAGCCTTTAGTTTTCTTTGTCTTTAAATTAGATACTAAGAATATTATAGGCAGATAGGGTATTCTATTCTATTCTATTCTCATAGGGGGTGAAGTTCCTGTACGTGGCTCTCTCGAGTGGAACCTTTGTACATATCCCCTTGATTTCAGCTCAGCCAGCCTAGCTCCCGAGTAAACTGGAGTAGCAGGCCTGGGTGTTGTAATAGCTGAGGTAGGCGCTCTGTTGGTGCAAGAATAGATAATCTTGTTTCTGTAGGATAGGGTATAATAATGTAATAAGCTATTGCTATTCATAAACAATCACACATTGCATTAAGTAGGTGTGTATTTTATATTTGATACCTATATAATTATATCAAGATCAACATTCATGAAAAAACACTTTGATTAGGTATGGGCGTTATTTCACGTCACTATTTACAATAACTGGCTACGGGACTTGTAACCGAATAACCAGTTTCTAGATATACGACAAGCTAGTGATTTTCGTAACCTAGTGATTTTTGTAACCTAGTGATTTTTGTAACCAAGTGATTTTTGTAAACTGGACATGGGCGTTAGTGACTTTTGTAATCTAGTGATTACTGTAAACATGACAAAACATTTGTAGACTGAATAATAGAGTAACAGGAAAGAGATAAGTTGAAAGCGTTATTTTGTGTTTATTACACTAATTTAACTAACAGAATATTATTTTTCACAAAAATATACCTCTGCCCTCATACAAAAACATACCTAAAACAACTCCCCCTAGACAACTCCCCAAAACACCTTACGATTGCCGAGATATTTACAGATTTAAATTTCCTAAATACACCCCAATATTTTGTATGTACCTAACTGCATAGTTACAAAACTACTTTGACGAACACAAGTTTGCAATAAGTCAATGCAATATTTTCGTGTCATTATAGGTAGTAATACTTCGGTAAAATAACTTGTATCTAAAATCACCGGTTGAAGAAATAGCTAGTTACAAAAATAGCTACACTGTTATTAGTATTCTTACGGAATTCTGACAGTTATCAATTTTAGACAAATCAGAGATCACAAACCTTTTTGGGCTGGGCACTTTTTCAATACGAGTCTGGACATCTGAGACTATAATAATTTTTTTTTAGTCCCTGTATCCATTTTATTAAGTGCGGCGCTCCAAATTAAAAGGGGATTTACCTACGGTGAGAAATAATTGCCGTACCTAAATATATCACAAACAGTGAAAAATACAATTAAAGATAATCTCAATTATCTTATATAATTATCGCTGTCGTAGAAAATATATCTAAAAACAACTAGTAATTCTTTTTGAAACGGTAGCCGTAGTACGCCGATGTCAGGCCGATGTTGCGTTCGTATTTGAATAGAGGTGAAAAATTTGCAATAGTCGGAATTTCGTTCCTGTAGAAAAACGCGTGAACCTTTCGTCGAATTGTCGTAAAAGTAAAGTCATCAAAATGTATGAAAGATAGTTGCGGACCACTCTTTTTCGGTTTCTGAAACTCTTTTGTGTCTTTATATTCTTTGATAATTTTATAGACACTTGACAGACTCACGCCAATCATCTCGGAAGTCTTTTTAGCACATTCCTTTGCACTCCAATCAGTTGTTTCCGGCCAATTTTCTATATTATATTTGTAAATATTTAGAATGATGGTCTTTTCGTTTGGCGAAAAAGAACCACGAGGACGCTTTTTTCTGGGAGAAAGTCTGACTCTTGTGCTCTGTCAGTTGGCTGTTTCCCGGGAAGGGCCAGGTTGTGGCTCCATAACGTTTATAAAAATCAACAAACGATCACAACGCGAAAAGTCAACAAGGAAAAACCTAACAGAAACTTAACAAATATAACAAGATGTAGACAAGAAATAGAAGCAAATTACACTGAGACTGAGAACATATGAGCGCATTCTAGCATTCAAAGAAGTAGAATGAAAATCTTTCTTGAAAACTCACTAACCGACTTTGATGAAACCTACACTTGGTTCCTACGGTCGTAGGATCCCTTTGCCATGGGGAAGCGCCTCCAGCATCTCCATACTGCCTTCCTAAGCTTGGACCATTTCCCACCACGCTGGTCCACTGCGGTGTTGGTGGGTTCACACATCTAGATGTTTTCCTTCTCCGTAAGAGCGATGGTATACATTGTACTTAAATTCAAAGAACTCATTGTTAACTACATGTCAGCGCCGAGATTCGAACCCGCATCTCTTGCTTGAGAAGCGGGCGCTTACCCGACTGAGCCAGTTGGACTCGCGCACTGAGTGTTCCGTACAAGTCTACTTAATTACCTGAGGTAGTTTTCCTTTTAATTTCATCATAATTATGTACATCTATACGAAATATCAGCTTGATATCTTTACCCGTTTCCGAGAAAAAAGGTGGTGACAACAAAGTGTGATCCTATAAGGGTTCTTTTTTTTCCTTTTGAGGTACGGAACCCTCAAAAAGAATAGTGACAATCGGATCAATCGTTTCGGAGGTATGCGTGGACAAACATACATACCAACAAGCATATAAACATACATAGGTACATAAACATTTATAAAATTTTGAATATTTGTTTATTAGCCCTAATATATTGTCATATGTCAATATGGTGCAGTTCCAATAATCTTACATACATACCGAACATATATGTACTTACCGAATAGACAATCTTTTTTTGAAATTGATTAAAAAGGTTTATTATCCCTGAATTTAGTAGGAAGTGATGCCATGCTAAAGAATAAAATAAAGCAATTAAAATTATTTCGATACATTGGTCGTGAGTCGTGATCCTACTTCATATTATAAATGCGAAAGTTTGTAAGTGTATGTGTGTATGTATGTATGTATGTACGTGTGTATGTTTGTTATTTCTTCACGTCAAAACGGCTGAACCGATTTTAATGAAATTTGGAATGGAGTTAGCTGACACCCTGGATTAACTCATATGTTACTTTTTATCGCGGAATTCCCACGGGAAAACTTATTAAGGCGAAGCGAAGCTCGCGGGAACAGCTATTATATTGAAATATTTATTATTTTTGTATTAGTTTACTTGAGCAAGTAAATATTTAGATTTATCTTTTTGTATAAAAATATTAAGAAAAAATTATTGCCCAGAAATGGATCGCAATTTTTCCTTTTTTCGGTAAAGAACTTTTTTAGTAGGATCACTTATAAAATGTCAGAATTCTTTTCAATTAAAAATTAGAGAGTAGTTATTTATCTAGTGACGGCTTAGACGTCACCGGCTACGTTACGTTTCGTGAAAATCACGTAACGACCCACACCTAACTTTGATATTTACATTTACCGCCACAATAGCATGTTCCATGTTCAAAACAAAGCAGCAACCTGTCAAAATGTGCCATAAAGATGAAGTATTTTTTATGGCTACGGAAACAGTCTCAAACAGCCAACTTTTCACTGGCTATGGAAACTTTATTTTTCAGCCTGGTTTCTTCTTCACTGTCTCAGCGACCGCTCCAGGTTAGTCAGTTGTGGCGGCACCGTCCCCCCCAGGTCCTCCACCACGCTGCACAGGTACTGGATGTCGGTGAGGCAGCGCCGCGTGCCGAGAGCGTCCATGTTGGTTATCTGGATGATCTTTTCTGCGTAGCTTGTGCACGTGTGATTGCAGACCTGACGGTAGAAATTTTAGTGAGGAGAAGGTGTAAGTTTTTACAGAGTTTTAAGTAGGTAGGTATATTATGTCAAAAGTAGGTTATAGTAGGTATACATTTGCAAAGTATCGATATACAAAAGTCTTTAGTCACGGTAATTTTTCCTAGATAGATCCTTAATTTTATTAAAAACTTGGCTATTACTCAATTCTACCCAACAATCCAGCGCACATTAGTTGACTTGAGATTCCACTGGATCGTATCATTGTATAGCTGTGGCCCAGTTTAACTTAAGTAAGTTAACTTTTCCGAATATTTCAGAAATTAAAATCAAAAATAGTTTATCCGTCCTGTACGCACCTCACTCAAGTACACGAAGGGCGCCTGCGCGTCCGCCAGGTGCATCTCCAGGTGCTGCGGCAGCGTCATCAGGTACTGGCCGATCTGCAGGGAACATATAAGGCAAATAATTATCATTATATACATGTTGATCATCTTATTGCAAAAAATAAAATCATACTTTGTAATGTGTATGTAATAGTATGTATAGAGTCCAAGTAGCGATATAAAAATATTATTAGGGTAACATGTTCTTCCTGCTTTGGGAGAGGCCTACGTCCAGCAGTGGACTGCTATAGGCTAATGATGATGATGATGACGATGAACATTTTCTCCATGTAATTTCTGATAGACATGGTACCTAGATGGCCCTAAGTATACCTACTTACTGGGTATTATTGGGAGGTAGGTTCTAAAAAAAATAATTAGCATGAAGAGGGTGTGAAATTTGGCAGTTTTGGGAAAAATGCATTTGAACGCAAGTTATGATTTTTTTTTACACTTCACTTCACCTTAACCTTAAACCCATTTCCGTTTTCCTGACTTTATTGATCGGATGTATACATGTAAGTACAGTATAAGGCAGATAAATCTGACCTCTCTCAGAAGCATTGTTATTATGAGAGGGGGGTCAGGTTACTCTGCACATGACCGTACATATGTACCTGTTGTTTCTTTTTAATAAATAAAATGAATGAATATGAAAGTTATAATTTATTTCCTCTTACCTGCGTCATATACTCCTGTGGCGACAGCGCGAAGTCCGGCAGGTCGGTGGAGAGCGCGTCGTTGTCGCTCCACACCGGCAGCAAGGGGACTTTGTCTGGCAAATTATACATTCTGTGGTTAATATGGGTGAAGAAATGGTACATACTGAACACAACATACACAGAGAACTAAAGTAACCGACATAGCTCACCGAGTTAGTAAACTTAAGTGGCAGTGGGCTGGTCACATCTGTCGAAGAACCGATGACCGATGGGGTAAACGTGTTCTAGAGTGTGACTAGTTAAACGTAGTGTGGGACCCCTCCGGCTAAACGGGGTGACGACTTGCGAAAGGTGGCTGGTTATGATTGGATGCGGAAAGCTATAGATCGCATCCAGTAGCTTGCTTTAGGAGAGACCTACGTCCAGCACTACACAGTAGACTGCTATAGGCTGTTGATGATGATTATGATAAATTGGTAAGATTTGGGTTTAACGATTAAAATATAATTTATGAAATATTTTTTTCTTGCATCTAAAGCTCTACTTTCTCAGCCCTTTTGACTATTAGCGACCTCGCTACCCTCAGCCGCCATACCTCACCTAGGGAACTAAATATGTAAGCATGTTTAATCCCGTGAATATCCGGATAGCCTAAGGGCCACTTGCACAAACATATGTTTCTGCAAGAGGCCCTAAATGTCATAGACACATCATTTATTTGCTCACAAAATACAAATCACGAATACACAAATTGGTCGTTGGGAATATCGGTCAAATAATTGTGAAGTAAGTTTTGTGACAGCAAAACGGCTCTGACTCAGCATGTGCAGTATATCAATTCCATTCTTACCCAACTGCCGATGCACAGGGTCCCTCAGTATATTCACAGCCAGGGTCTTCAACGTCTGGCTCTCCCTCCGCAGCGCTGCCACGCTGGCGATGGGTTCTGACGCGTTGAGGAGGGATGTCAGCCGCTGACGGTGACTGTCGTCTAGGAGCAGGTCTTCTACGTTTTGCAGGGGGTTGTAGGATTTCTCGCCTGTTGGTGGGGAAAGGATAGATTCATATAATATTCTTTGTAGGTACACACACACACATGAACAAAAGGAAAGGTTGTTGGGTATACATTTACATAATATTGTTTTTTTTTTATAATAACACCGCTAAATTTATTTTAGCTTCTCACATAAAAGTACCGGGATACAATACGCTTTGAAGAGTTTTCCTGGTTCGTAATTGATGTGCCAAAGAGTTTCAGCTAGATGATTCGCATAAGTACCTACATGAAATTCAGCAAAAACATTGAATCTACCTCAAGTAGCAGGTCAACATACGCTTGTAAGATGCTACATCTCACTCAGTAATGCAGTTCAGGTTTATCAAGATGATCAGAAGTCCTGATTTCAAAACTGATCAAAATAATATTTGCCAATCTTTACTGAATTACACATTCAGATCCAAAACCTTTAAAACAACGTAAATGTAAGAAAACTTTCAACCTCCTCACATAAAAGTACCAGGACCCCATACGCTACTAAGAGCTTACCCTCAGCCATCTGCTCATGAATCCCGCTCAGCAAAGCCGCCAGGATGCCCAACAAGGCCTGCGCCGCCGCAGCCAGGGCTAGGGCTCCAGGGAACGCCCTGGACAGCACCCCGCCAGACCCTGACGCTGATGATGAGAGGAACTCGGTCTCGATGCGGCGCGAGTGGGACGAGATCTTCATTGTTAGGGTTGAGGTGAAGGCCTGGAGTAGGAAAAAGAGTAGGTATTAGATACTTAATGATCTCTTGGTGCCTAACGGTTGTTAGTTTTTTGATAGTTTATGGCAGAGCATAATAGCTCCAATAATTTTAATAGCTCCGTGGGTAACTTATGTCTTCTGACAGATTTTTCTGGATGGAGTGGAACTACCCATTACATCAAAATACTTAACTTTACGCATTTTCAGTTAATTCTGGTGGTCTTCTGCGCAGGTTGCATTTATGAACGAATATACACGTTAGAAGAGATGATTTGGCTGAACTGAAATGGCATCGTTTGGTTCTGTTCTGAAACAATCCTCCCGCGCCTCCGAGGTTTCCTTATTAACTTGGTCAAGTTGGTTCACTTGTTAGAGGACCTAAACTGTTTCTTTGGCGCATTGGTCTTCTTTAGTCTGCCTGCAGTCAAAACTAATTAAGCTGCAAATTCAGTTTTATATACAGCTTGTAAGAAATATAATAATAAGTTTAACCATTTAGATCCACTTCATTTCAGTTATAATATTTACAAAAAACAAATCATAGAAAATTTAAGAAATTAATTTTAGATGTACCTTTTTTTTCTTTCTGTTTAGTTTCTGTTTTTGTAAAAATAACTTGTATTTACAACTTTGTTTATTTTTAAGAATTAACCTAATGCCTTGGTTTAAGTTCTATCTAATAGTGGAAACTTTACTGGTCTATGTATTAACTAAGAACTTTAATTTATAGTATTATGATACTGTATGTTTCCCTAAAACCAATAAATAAATAAATTGGTCAAGTTCGTGGCTAAAGTTACATAAACACAACACAATAGAGTCCAACTCACTTCAACAGCGGGCACAAAGTGCGGGTAGATGGCGCCACCGGCTATCTTTATGTCTACGCATTGGTCGAGTAGGTTGCCAAAGTAATAGTAACCTATAGTGTGTTTTTTATTATAATCTCGACTGTTAATGAACCGTTCAGAATCTGTCACTTTAGTATCAGTAACATTATTTACTACATAAAAACATACTTTAAATAAAACTCAATATAGTTCAACTCACCTCAACAGCGGGCACAAAGTGCGGGTAGATGGCGCCACCGGCGATGTTCCTGGCGGCGGCGTGCGCGGCGCTCAGCCAGCCCTCGCTGCGTTCTACCAGGTTCTGGAACGATCTCGAACGTTCTAGAAGGTCTTCCTGGAAGGACGAATTAGTTTTTAGTTTATAGGTGTTGATTTAGTAGAAATAAACAATATTTGCGTGCTGCTGTTGTGAAAAACTGTATGCAAAAAATACTAAAAGGTTTATGAGTCGACTATAAATGATCATAAATTTTCGAAAAAAAATATCAATTCTAAGATCCGTAAATAAATACACACTATGAAAAATAGCGGCTGTTAACGTAAGTGGGAGTAGGAAGAAGTATTGACAGAAATACGAAAAGAGCGAAATAGTATAAGTTCGTCCGCCATATAAATTTTATTCTTTATCTACGCGCGTTTCATGAGCTGAAAAGGAGTCACCCTGTATAGCAACATACCTGATCCTGCTCTAATGTGTCGACTTGCATATTGAACGCCTGTGTCTGTAGATCGCTGTACTTAGGTAGTAGTTCCCGAAGCGGCCCATAGATGGCTCTGCCTAGCTCTTTTATTATTGTCGGCTGTACTATTTCTGAAATAAAAATAGGTTTTTAACACATTGATTTAGCATGAGACTAATAAGTATATCTCTTCATTAATCCGTACTAATGGGCCCTCCATTTTGCGACCATATTTTCAACTTTATGCCATTGTAAGGTGAAGTGTGTGAACCGCCTTACCGTGTCGTGTGTTTTCCAACAGTGCAGTGAATATGTTCTTCAACTGGTCCAGCTCAGTTCTGGTATCAATCAGAAACTCAATGCCTTCCTGGGGCGTCCCACAGAGCTTCAGATTCGCTGACAATACCTGAGAAGTTGTTTTTTTTTAAATTATGAATTCTGAGTTTTCAGTTTCATGTCTTATTTTATTAGTTAACAGAATACTGACGTCGAATAAAGTTTTTTTAACAACTGTCGATAGAAATTAATAGATTTTATGAGTCTAGATTAGATAGATCATGTGCTGCCATCTAGTGCCAATCTTACATTACTTCTCTAAGGCTGTTTTTAACAACATGGGGATTTGATCACGCACGCGTGATTGCTCCGTACGCGTTCATACAAGTATTCTTAGTAACGCGTGGAATGGGAGATTTTCAACCATAGACAAACAACCATAGATTATAGATGACAAAAAAATGCAGTGTTGTTGAGTATGAAATCATATATAATCTATGGTTGTTTGTCTATGGTTGAAAATCTCCCATTGACACTGTCAAAATAGTCTTTTCAAACATCGCACTATTTATTATTATACCGCGGGCCGGAGGGCGTCCCACGCTGCACTCACCTTGCTCGGCGCGGGCTCCAGCGACAGCAGCAGGTCGGTGTGGAGACGCACCAGCTCTGCGAGTGGGGTCTCACATTGCAGCACGTCATATACACACTAGCGGGCCGGAGGGCGTCCCACGCTGCACTCACCTTGCTCGGCGCGGGCTCCAGCGACAGCAGCAGGTCGGTGTGGAGACGCACCAGCTCTGCGAGTGGGGTCTCGCACTGCAGCACGTCTGAGAGCCATTCCACCTGGGGAGAGGAGGATGGAGTAGGTATTGTACTAAAGAAATATTAGTGTAGCGCACGTGAATAAAGAAACAATATGAAAATGGCTGCCGTAAGTGGGAATAGAAAAGATTATAAAGTCTATTCCTTTATCTCAGGTACTAAATTGATATGTGCAAACGTACAAATCAAATAGGTAAATCGAATACAAATCTCCTTTTACAGCTTCACACATAGAACCTATAGATAACTTTTTAAAATCCATCAACAAACCAGCCCAAATTTTAAAACTCGAACGCACCGTAACCGAGCTTTACAAACAGAATGTAGAAAACCCTAAAAAAACCAGCCAGCATTTCAAACTTCGAACCTGAGTACTACAGCTATGTTGCAACGCGTCGCTTGAAGCGCTGCAAGACTAGGCGCGTCCAACCGCTGCCACTCCGCTGCAGCGCTCGACGCTTCTACACGATCTAAATTCAAGCTTATTCACCCAACTACTGTGCGAAATAGCGAATAGCGACCCATTCCATAAATAGAACACAGCTTCACAAACAGAATCTATAGAAAAAATATTCAAATCCATTAAATTTTACATTCTTCACCTAAGTACTGCAGCTATGTTGCAATGTCTCTTGAAGCGCTGCAAGACTAGGTGCGTCCAACCGCTGCCACACATTGTCACGTCACGAACAAAATCACCTACAGCTTCATAAATAGAATGCCGAATGTAGAAAACTTTTTAAAACCCAACCACAAACCAGCCAGCACTTCAAAATTCGAACGCCCCGTTTCAATATGTCGCTTGCAGCGCTGAAAGGCTGGGAGCGCCCAACCGCTGTAGCACCAGACGTTATGGAACCATATTCACCTGAGTACTGCAGCTATGTTGCAACGTCGCTTGAAGCGCTGCAAGACTGGGAGCGTCCAACCGCTGCCACTCGGCTGCAGCGCTAGAAGCCGCTGCTCGGCGCCAGGCGCGGAGTAAGGAGTTCGTGCGACCCATCGCTTTGTAGAGGGCTACGTAGGCGGCTGTCTTTTCTGTGGAGGAAAATTTTAGGGTTACAGAAGTGGAATAGTTTTCATTACTTTTTAATAGTAACGTAAAAGGAGTTGACTCAGCGGCTAACCTCTGCTTTCCCCATCCCACTACCTATCTAGGTTCTAGTACGGTCTCAAAGCCGGCTTTGAAAGTAACTAAGGTATTTACTCAAAAATACCAAATTTCAAATCATTTCAATCATAAAAACTCAGTTTTTTGTACTAGATAAAACCGGTATGGGAGGCCCTAGTATAGAGGGCGTCCCACGCCCCACTTACCGGCATCCCGCTGCGCCAGTGCCTCCGCCAGCGGCGCGGCGGCGGCCGCCTCGCAGCGGCTGTATAGCGTCTCTAGTTGCAGCCGCTTTGACTCGTAGTCTGGGTCGTCGGTTAGCATCAGCATAATGCGTGTGGCATATGAGATCATTATCATTTATTTATTGTAATAGCCAACGATTATCTGCTGCTGGAACAGGGCCTTCCAAAGACCGCCAAACAATACTAACCTCAGCATTCCCCGTCCCACTATCTATCTAGCGTTCTGAGTAAGGTTTCTAAAAACGGGTTTTTGCATAGTTTTACCGGTTTTACCGTAGAAACTAAATAAACCGGTTTTAGAAAACCGAATTTAGGTATTTTTGAGTATATCATATCATTTCAATCATAAAAACCCCATTTTTTGTATAAGCTGAAATCGGATCTGGAGGGCGTCCCGCGCTCCACTTACCGGCGTCGCGCTGCGCCAGCGCCTCCGCCAGCGGCGCACTGGCAGCCGCCTCGCAGCGGCTGTATAAGGTCTCTAGCTGCAGCCGCTTGGACTCGTAGTCGGGGTCGTCGGTTAGCATCTGGAAGTGTTTAAGATGTTTATTACTCTTTCTATGAAAAAATACAGAACGGATCTTCATTAAATTCGGCGTGTAAGGAATATAATTTAGTCCCGGAATTCCCAAGGGACGGACGCTAAGAAAGTGTAGTAGTCTTTTTTTTCTGACATAAAGGCAGTAAGCATTATGAAAGATATGCACTCCTTGGAAGAAACCTATGTCCAAAAGTGGAAAATTGTTTGCTATTGGTGAGCATCGGTCGTCAGCGCCACCCATTGGTCCGCCGCGCGCGGCACATACCTGCAGGCTGGTGGTGATGGCACATAGACACATTTTAGATGGTCGAATGGCGTAGTGGTTAGTGGCCCTGACTGCTATGGTCCCGGGTTCGATTCCCGGCTGGGGCAGATATTTGTTTAAAGACAAACATTTGTACCCGGGTCTTGGGTGTTGATATTTATATTTAGTATCTATCTATCTATGTATATGTGTAGATATATCAGCTGTCTGACACCCATAACATAGGTTCTGCGTAGCTTGGGGTCGGATGGCCGTGTGTGAGATGTCCCCACATATTTATTTATTTATTTATTACTTAATTAAATTTTTCCTGACCATAATAATATAAGCCACCTGGAAGCCGTAAAAGAGGCCGCCCTAAAACAACCTGGCGACGTTCTGTGGAGAGTGAGGCAAAGGTTATGAGGATGGAGTGGGAGGATCTCGCAGCCGCTGCCCAAGATCGAGTCAGATGGAGAAATCTTCTCAAAGCCCTTTGTCCCTGCTGAGGGACATCAGGATGGATGTATGTATGTATAATAATATAATTTACCTACCTCCTGCCTAACCCATCTCTGCCTACCCACAGAGGGTAGCTTCAAGTTCGAGTACGCGTCGGACAACGGGCTAGCGGCTGGCGAGACCATAGAGCCCGACGGCTCCCGGGTCGCCACATATTATTATTTATACCTGCAGGCTGGTGGTGATGGCGGTGAGCTGGTCGGCCAGGGCGGGCAGCTGGTCACGTGGCACGCCGGCCTCCAACACCCGGTCTAGCGAGCGCGCCAGCACGGCCCACTTGTCGGCGGAGCGGAGCGCTGTGGCTGCATTCTGGGGGTGGAAAGAAGTTTTGGTCATAGAAAGCCTATTTAACCTGCTGCCAAAAAAATAATGATTGCTTTGTGTCAATCCTTTACCCCTAATAGATACATAAGATAATGAAAACCGCATCGAAATCGGCGTTCAAACATACACACAGGTCTGACGAACGTTCTTTTTGAAGCCACATGAACGCATAGAGCTAATGATAAGCACATGTAAGTTCTTTTTCTAGAGATCTATCTGCGACAACACTAACTATGCAACTGTACAGAATACAAAAACTTGCTATTTTATAAAGAGTGTTTCAACACTGTGTCAGAGAGTAGAACCAAGAGTGAGGGACCCATCTCCAAAAACGCTTTCACAGCATAGTCTTCCACCCACCTCCAGCCTTGTCTTGAGCTGATCAATCCGCTGCAGGCTCGAGATGGACTGCCCCGTCTCCTCCTCCACGGCGAGCACCTTCTGCTCCAGCGACAGCAACGTCTGCTGCAGCAGCGCGCCCTCCGCCTGCAGGCTGGACGCGGACTGGAGCACCCGCGGAATTGATGTCACTATCTGCGGAGAGGCGAGACAGATGGATAGAATACACTCTTTATTTAAACACTAAAAAAGAATAATAAAATCAACAAGTTGTAACTTAATTAGGGTACAAAAGGTGGTCTTATCACTAAAAGCTATCTCTGCCAGACAACCTATGGATGGAGGAAATAGGAGATTAGATATACATAAGTAGACATACTAGCTTTTTCTGCAAACATTGGTACACCCTTTAAGGTTTTCATGAAAAGATGTTGGGGGAGGCCTAAGTCTTGCAGTGAAAGCTTATTATTAGCTCTTAGACTTTTTTGCAGTACTGTTTCAGTGGAAACAATTTCCAATAGTGGTTGTTTGCAGGCTAAAATTATGAAAATAAATACAAGGGTGAACCCAACTGCACCTTACTTAAAAAAACACTGAAAAACAAAGTGTGGCAAAGCCTATGATGGGTTAAGCTGCTTACCTGTGTGGTGGTCTCATCCAGAGAATTGGTCAACTGCTTCATGTAAAGCTGAAGTCTTGACACTGTATTTGCGACAAATACCTGCAATGAATGAAATAGTAGTTTAGAATATAGGATTACATACATTACACTCATGACAACAACTTTTCTTTTAGTATAATTATGTTTTTCAGTAATAATTGCGTCGGTCGTAGATTCAGGGTAGATGTGAGTTTGGTTTTGATATCGGTTACCTTGATTCGATTAAACTGACTATGTAGGCTTTAAGGGTAGGGCTAATCTAATAGTTAAAGGTAAAATTTATAGGTTACATAAATGTTCGTAAATTATTAGTTTCGTAAATCTTTGAACTGTTTTAAAAGTTATAAGTTAGTAGCAAATCAGCCAGCCAATGGTTTAATTAATGGTAGACAATACCTCTTTGTCCTGATTCCCGCTGGTACTCCAAGCTTTGTTGATCCATTTTTTTGTATCAAACTCTTCCTCACCGAATGATTTTAAGTCCTGAAATATAATCATTAATCATTGTTGTTGTCAAGTAATTGATCAATACAAAAAGAATTCAAAACATTACCATTTTAAGTCTTCAAGAAGATAAATTAAAATATTTAGGCAAAAAATCTGTGAAATCTATCAGCTGACGTGTTTTTGTTTTGATTTTTGACAGCTGCGGTTAGTTTTGACTACTTTAGACCATCAAGTGTTTCGGCTGTTACGAAAAAATAAGAAAACTTTAAAGCAATAATGTTACTTGGTGCAATAATAAAACGGGAAAAGGTGACATTTGAGGTTTTGAGTTTGAGGTTATTTTGTGAGTAAACAAAACGAAAACAAACCGATTTTAATACAATTACAGTTTATATTTTCTATATACCTCCCAACAATAGATGCAAACGTAATGAATACTCCATATAAAAGAAAGAACCCAATGGCCGGTATGTCTTGATTGCAGTCTTTACATCTATTAAACCCTTAAAATAACAACCTTTACTTGCTAACATCTTTTACTTTGTTTTTCAGACGATAATAAAACAAAAAGGGTGAAGAAAGAATGCTCCTACGGTGATAAATGTTACAGAAAAAATCCTGCACACTTCAGAGAGTTCAGCCATGCACACTGTGAGTATTTAAATGCCTTCATAATCTCTCTGCTAAATCTAAGTCTCCTGAAAAAGTACCCCACAAAACTTTTGTCAACAGCATTAATGTTATATTATGGGTGGGGTGCACAAAAGGAGTGACATAGTTATATAAACTTCTTATAAAGTTCTGGTGCACCCTTGTCTGTTAGTGACTCGATACAACATCTCTGTGTACCTACTGCTTCACATAGGCCTCTCCCAAGGCATGCCTTCTGTTGGTGGCATTCCTCATCCAACCACTCCTGTCACTTACTACATAATATCATATAATTCATCAACTGGTTTATGTAATGTGTATGTAAGTACTTATCTATCTATTCCAGTAGAAAAATATCAAAATGTATTTTATTTTATCTTTTCAGTAGAAAGCATCCTAGACTCACATACAGGAGGTGAATATAAAATCCCACCAAAATACAGTCTTGAAAGGGAAATGATTAAGGAACAACTTGAAGTTATAGTTGAGAAACAGCTTTATCAACCGAAAACCCAACAAGACAGTCTACAGCCGGAAATCACAAAAGATTCACAAGAAAAAACAAATAATTCTACTTTAGCAGAAAAAAAACCAGAGAGTAAAGAGGCAATAGTTAAAACAAGTCCAAAACTGGAAAACAAAATACCTAGTAAAGTAGAAAGTGGGAATAAAATGGAAGGTAAACTTGTAGATGTTAAAAAACCTGAAAGCACCAGTTCATCTTCTGCACAGAAGGAAAAGAAGGAGACACCGGCAGCAAGCAGCTCTAAAGAGAAAGGTATATACTTAACCCGCCAGTGCTCGCGTCAAATTTCGTGACACAAACAGTTGCATGTGGGTCTTTTAGACCCGAAAGTAAATTGCTCTATTTTCTCGAAACAATTTTTTTTTTAGATATTATTGTACATTAAACGTAAGGTTAAATCAAAATTATTTATGAATTTATGTATAAAAAAATATGTTTTGACAGTTTCAAAGTAGGTAGTATGCTTCATGTTATTATTTATCTACATAGGAACATAAATTACAGCTTATTTTTATTAACTTTATATTTATCAATAAAAAAAACTTATTTTTATCTGAACTAATAACCATTCTTCTAAGTAGCAAAAAAAAATGAACTTTTTATATAAAAAAATAATCAACAATCAGCCTTCAAAGTTAACATAAATTTACATATAAAATTACTTCGTCCTTGTATTGATTAAGTATATATAATTAGGTATTTTCTTCGGTATTTTCACATATTCGGATTACAATTAATGCATAAAAATGCAGTGTGATCTCTACAACCATCGTCTAAAAGGTTACGTGACATTTCTGAAAAGAAAAATAATAAAATAAAAAAAATATCAAAAAAAATATACTGTCACAAAGCGTCGTTCTTGCACGAGGGACCATCAGCATCATGAAGAAAAACCCGCACCGCCAGTGATAGAAGTTATTTCGACCCCTGAGATTCAAAAATGGATGGCCCATATAGAAAGTTGTCTAAATGAGGTCTGCATTATCTCTACTGAAGGGAAACTTAATTCGGACCAGAAGTTACGAATAGCCATCCTATGCCGTAAGATTGGTGCTGGGACCTCACAAATGGCTGTGCAATATCAATCAGTGAAGCAGCACGCGATCTCAGCCCAGGAGAAGATTGAACATCTTTATGAACAAGGAGGTGTACGAAAGTGTCTCGAAGCCCTCAACACTTCAATCCAAGACGTGTGCAAGAAGCAGCCGATTTCAACAAGCAGCCAGCCTTCCTTTGCGGATGTTATCAAAAAGGGTAACAACCAGGTCATTAGACCTTCAAACTCCAGCTCTATAGCCATTTTCCCCGCTAATAAAGAAAAAAGTAGTGAAGATACCAAAAACTTAGTCCAAAAAATAATCAGCCCTGAAGAACTAAAACTGCACGTGAGTAGCGTAAGAAAAACAAAGCACGGCGGTGTCATTATAAGCACTGAAAGAAAGGAAAACATCCAGAAACTGAAGCAATGCGAAAAGTTCAACTCTTCTGGCCTAACTATCTCAGAGGTCAGCAAACGGAAACCAAGAATTGTTATTATTGATGTCCCCAATAACTTAAGTAATAATCAAGTAATAGATTACTTATATGAACAGAATATAGCTGACCATTTCCCAAACTCAGAACGAGAGTCCATAGTAAGCAATATTAAACTAAGTCATCTCTCAGGAAAGAAAGGAGGCCTATATTCTAACTATATTTTGGTAGTCCCAGCTGACGTAAGGAAACTACTGATATCACAGCGTCGAGTATATCTTCACTGGTCATCATGCCCCGTTAGAGACTACACATATGTCTCGAGGTGCTTCAAGTGCTAGCAATATGGCCACTCAGCCAAATTTTGCCGAGAGCCCTAGTCAACTTGTGGTCACTGCGGACAAGTCGGCCATACCATCAAAGAGTGCCCCCAGACAACTGAGCCCCCAGTATGTGCGACGTGCCTCCGCTTCAAAAAACCTAGTGACCATAAAACCGGCGAGGAAGCCTGTCCAGCTAGGAAATTTGCCGAATTGAAGATGATCAACTCTACTGATTATGAGGTCCCTACGTGCGGTCTAATTTAAAATAGCCTAGTAATAGGTAATTTACCTACGTAATTATTATGTATGACACTGTTTTATTAATCTTAATGCTGACAACTCTTTTCACATGCTGACATAAAAACCTTGCTGACTAGTCTAAAATTGTCTTGTAATAATTTTGTTTTGTTTACCTCATTTTGCCAATTTACCTAATAACCTAGTTTTGATATCTATGTATGTCCCTAATTAAATTTAAACTTTTACACCGTTAGTTTTATATAGGTAGATCGGATTAACTAAACTTTACTGTATTATTTTTGGATTTTTATTTACATGATGTGCTCTTTAAGCATACCTGAGATACAAAGTACATAGCGTACCTTAGTTCAGGTTTGATTAAGTATATTTAAGTTCTATAAATAACATATTTAGAATAGTTACAATTTGTATGATTTTTGTGGAATTTTAATAAATTTATCTTATTATCTTATCTTATATGGTAACTTAAAGGTACTAAGCACGCCCATTAGTAATATCGAATATTTTAATAGTTATTGAGGTATAAATAGAGTGCTGGGTCTTTTGAACCACGCGCGACTATCCGCGGGTTAGGTACAACTTGTTATTATTTATCTTTCATCTCTACATAAAATGATTTTGCACATTGAATAAGAAGAACATTAAATACACCATAGAAAGAAGGGGTACCTATCCTGTACCATACACAATCAACCAATGGAGTCATCATCATCATTAGCCAATCATCATCCACAGCCACAGCTGTAAACTTCTACCAACAAAACACTGCTCTTGGCTTTCATAAAATGACAGGCCCAGAGGGCTGGTGGGTGTCCCATGCTAGACATTACACTTTACATAGCTGTACTTAAGTATATTTTGGGGCTTATCTCTTTCTTTGTTTCCAGCATCAGACTACCGCCCAATAGTTCCCCCGACTCGCCGCATCGAGAGTTTCTTCAAGGTGGTGGCGCCACCGGGCAAGATGGCCGCCAAGCACGCCGCCAGCGCCCCCTACCACGTGTTCTACACGACGATAACGGACGCGAGAGAGACACATAGACAGCCGTACTCTATTACGTTTCAAGGTATTTATTGGTATAACTACATCTGAAATATGTTTGGATTGATACGATTGGATTGTTTTTTGTTTGAGAGAAAATTTGTTGCATTGTTTTCATTTAGATTGTAGTAGTTACAATGAATTCAGCTGGATGCCTTTTGTCATTGAAACGCTTTAAAATGCACAGATTTACCAAATTATCGAGAGTTTTTAACTTTGCTAGCTATTTTAAATTAGTTAGGCATGGTGAAAGATGGACTCGAGAAATACCATAAGATTCGATGTCGCATATTAAATAGCCATAACTTATTCGTTAGCCTAACATGGTAGAAGAAGTACTCGTGGAATACCATAAGATGCGATGTTGCATAATAAATAGCCCTCTCCCTCTCACTAGCAGGTGTTCCACAGGGGAGAGTGTGACATTCAACGCCCCAAAAGTTTGAATTTAAACACTGACTTGCTTACCGTCTGTTACAGAGATCCTAGACCCGAGTCTGGGCGAGCTCAAGTGCTCTCTGCAGATTAACTTCATGGTGGAGGTGGGGTGGCTGCTGGCTCAGTACTACTTCGCGGGGTACAGGTAACTAGGGTGGGAATTTATCAGTGAACTTAACATGCGACTCGCTGCACAGCTGGGTGGGGAAGGTTTAGGGTTTGGGGTATAGATCATTTTCCGTACTCTATTTATAATCTCGACAGAACTAAGATTTCTGACAAAGCTCTTTAAGTCTTCAAGCTGAAGTGGCAGTGGATCGGTGGTATCTGCCGAAGAACCATTAATCTTCTCGAGACTATGATCAGAACAAACGTTTAACGCCACGAACAACGTGGCGTGGCTCCGTCACTGAGGAGAAGAAATGGCGATAGAAACTGGCTGGCTGTGAATGGATGAGGAAAGCCGAGGAGTGTTCTGGCGATTGTGTAATCCAGCAGTAGACCTATCTTTCTATCTCATCCTTTGTTATCGAATGTTTAATCTATCTATCTGATATCATTGCATTTTTTCAGTAATAAAAAGCTAACGATCCTGTACGGCGAGGACTGTTCGGACCTGAAGACGATATCGCAGAAGAAACCTCATGTAGACGCACATTATATCACCATGCCCACGCCGTTCGGGAAGCATCACACGTAAGTTTATGATTGAATAGATTATTTCTTCATTGAACACTGTTCAGTTGTAAATAGGTATCAATAGATGTCACTATCCCGGAATCTGTTTCTTGTCATAACCTTTGTAATATATCAATAAACGTTGCTTCTACTACCAGCGATCCGATCATAAGGCTACCAAGCCTTTTCAAACACCATCAAAAAGAAATACAGACTAGTCATCACGACCCATCACGGCCATCACGTCCCATCTCGTCCCACTGCTGGGGCACGGGTCTCCTTCCAATGAAGGAAGGGGTAACTTACAGACTAGTAACAATGCACAATATGTAAATGTTGTTAAATGATAACCTGTCGAATAAGTGAAGAGTTTTTTAAACTATGACTTCTACCTAGCTAATAGAAAAATAAACCTTTTTTTTTTTAATCTTATTTATTTATAGAAGACATTGCACATAAAATGACGATGTAGCCCTCGTAGGAGCAAAATAAAGTTATGTTACAACAGTTTGTTAACTAAAACTAGGCATATATAACTAATGGTATTATACTATTTGTGTATTTATATAATCAAAAATCACTTATCTTCTAGATTTCATACCAAAGCGAGCTAGTCTGTACAGTAGCCTGGCCTCGTCAGAAAGAGGATAGGCCAGGACACTGTTACAGCCGCCTACGCCATAGAACATTGCATTATTATAGATTTCTTGTCTCTGGGACTCCGTGCGGACACATTCATATAATAAATGGTACACATCTTCAACTCTGCGACATTCCTCGCAATTAGGAGATTCCGATTTACGCATAAGGTACGCAAATTTATTCAAAGGAAGATGTCCAGCTCGGAGTCTCAGAGATGTCACAATGTCGGTTCTAGAAAGTACGCTTCTCTCGAACCAGGGACTGCCAAGAGGACTGCACTGAATGGTTTTATACCAAACGCCTTTCTCTAACGAACGCCTATCGAAGTATTCTTTCCATTGAGAGTAACCTGCTGTTCTAATTATTGGAAACATATCGGTAAAGAAAGGAAGGCAATCGAGAACTTCACCATCCATTGAGGCCTCTCCAGCTAATTTATCCACTATTTCATTACCTTCAACACCAACGTGGGATGGAACCCATTGAAATTTAATTTGTTTGCCAGTACTTTCTAACTCCAAAATAGCCGCCAAAATACTATAAGCTATCGGTGTTCCTCGACAATTCGAGGTACAGCGAGCCAAGTGTTGTAAAGCACTTTTGGAGTCAGAGACCACAACAATTTTAGTCTCTACAGTGTTCTTAATGTGTGAAACAGCTTGTTCTATCGCTAAAAGTTCCAGGTACATAATAGAGCAACGCGCCTCCACCCTAAATTTAGAGCTTATGTCTACTTGTGGATCATAAAACGCAATTCCTTTGCTGTCCCCAGTACGAGAAGCATCTGTATACATTTTATAGTGGTAACCATACTTAGACATTAACATCTCGTTGCACTTATCTTTTAGGATACATAAAAATTAAAAAAAAAAAATAAAATAAATAAACCTTATGTTATACGATTCTATTATAAGTTTCCCGGTAAAAAAGAGGAGCTGCAGTTTGGGATTTAAAAAACTGCAATCCCTAACGCCTGCCGCCTGTGACAGTCGTATTGAATTCTACTTCAAATTCTCTCATAGTAGTTTTATTGTATGCGTTTTAGAAGTATTTTTTTGTGTTTTTAGAAAAAACTATTCGTTGTTTTCAGTAAAATGATGATCCTGTGCTATGAGGACGGTTCTCTCCGGGTGGTGATATCTACGGCTAATCTCTACATTGACGACTGGGAGAACCGGACACAGGGGTAAGAACTAATGTTTAAATTATATGCGGTGTTGGAAAAGTGGTATAATAAGCGAAAAAGGCTTAGGGCCTTACCATGAAAACTTAGCCAGTCATGCTAAACGCTATCAGTTGGCTATCAAACGTCCAATAAATGTGCCAAATTATAAGGGCGGTGGTAGCTTAGTGTGGTAAGCGCCCGCTTCTCACGCCAGAGATGCTAGTTCGAATCCCGGCGCTGAGAATTTCCATGGTAAAGTATATTTTTTCCCAAATTTTCTTAGGGTGTAAAATTAAAAAAATTCAAATATTTTCTTTCTGAATACGTATGTCGTTGAGTCACTTCTTTTCGGCTTACTATTTTTAACACCTTGTAAATAACTATACCCTATCATTCAACCCCCCAGCCTCTGGTTCAGCCCGGCCTGCCCCGAGCTACCACCCGAGGCCATGCCGCACGACGGGGAGTCCCCCACCATGTTCAAGAGATCCCTGTTGAAGTACCTCCACCACTACCACCTGGCTGCCCTGACGCCGTACGTGGAACGAGTGAAGCGATGCGACTTCAGTAAGATCAAGTGAGTAGTTAGTTTCGTCAGTTGCCGATAGATGGCGGTGTGCTTGTTTTAGTTCCAGCGGTTGACACTAGGTGATGCTAGCTAGAATGTTTGATGGTGACTGGTGATCATTTAGGTATAATACAAGTGAAACGAAAGACAACATAATGCCCCACCATGTTCAAGAGATCTCTACTCAAGTACCTCCACCACTACCACCTGGCACAGCTCGCGCCGTACGTTAAGCGAGTGAAGCGATGCGACTTTAGCAAGATCAAGTGAGTAGTTCCGGTGGTTGCCCCTAGATGGCATTGCGCATGTTTTAGTTCCAGCGGTTGACGATAGATGGTGCTAGAATTTTTGATGGTGAATGGTGATAGGTGACAGTTACTAGAGTCCCCCACCATGTTCAAGAGATCCCTGTTGAAGTACCTCCACCACTACCACCTGGCGCAGCTCGCGCCGTACGTGGAAAGAGTGAAGCGATGCGACTTTAGCAAAATCAAGTGAGTTTAGTTCCGAGAGTTGCCGATAGATGGCAGTGTGCGCGGTTTTCATTCCAGCGGTGGCCGCTAGATGGCACTGCGCATGTTTTAGTTTCAGCCGTGGTCGCTAGATAGCAGTGTGCATGTTTTAGTTTCAGCGGTGACCGCTAGATGGCACTGCGCATGTTTTAGTTCTAGCGGTGGCCGCTAGATGGCACTGCGCATGTTTTAGTTTCAGCCGTGGCCGCTAGATAGCAGTATGCATGTTTTTTTCACTTTATTTAGGATTTTTTTAGAACAACTAGGACGTGTATAGCGCAAAATAAAAAAATCCTAACATGTTATACACAAATAAATAATTTCCTTTTCATCATCATCCAGCGTATTCCTCGTGGCCTCGGTGCCCGGCTCTCACTTCGACCTCGAGTGGGGGCTCACCCGCGCGGGCTCGCTGCTGCGCCAGCACTGCCGCGCGCCGGCGGAGCAGCGCTGGCCGCTGGTGGCTCAGGCCAGCAGCCTGGGCTCTTATGGAAAAGAACCCAAGGTAATAGTAAAACTACGACTACAACTACAACTACAATTACAACTACAACTACAACTACAACTACAACTACAACTACAACTACAACTACAACTACAACTACAACTACAACTACAACTACAACTACAACTATAACTACAACTACAACTACAACTACAACTACAACTACAACTACAACTACAACTACAACTACAACTACAACTACAACTACAACTACAACTACAACTACAACTACAACTACAACTATGATTACTACCATGGCTCTTACAACCATGGCTTTTACAGCCATAGCTCTTACAACCATGGCTATTACTACACTAGCTACTACTATCACACTTGGACCTCGAGTGGGGGCTCACCCGCGCGGGCTCGCTGCTGCGCCAGCACTGCCGCGCGCCGGCGGAGCAGCGCTGGCCGCTGGTGGCTCAGGCCAGCAGCTTGGGGAGCTATGGGAAGGAGCCTAAGGTATGCTGCTACTGTATTGACAATTACTAGAAAGACGACTCACAATTTATACTATAAAACGACCGTGACTGCGACAGCTGATGACTATTACTACTTCCTACTGTGACACTAACCGGTGTGCTAAGTAAAGTTTGTGATAACTTGCATGGGATCCGGATGGAATATGTATTAGCACTAGAAAGTAGTGCTCTTACCTCAGTGGTACCGCCTACAGTTATATAAAACAGTTTTCTTTTAATCGTGACTTTTACTTGCCATTGCTACCGTGTTTGCCGTTTACACCCTCTATCATCATCACACCCCCATAAAATCTCCTGCTGGGGCACGGGTCTGCACTGCATCCAATGAAGGAAGCGTGGTGGCCTAGTCCACCACGCTGGCCTAGTGCAGGTTGGTGGACCCCAACACCATCAAGCTTGTGCTGAGAGAGTTGTCGATTAAGTCGGCAACCCGACTGTCACATGTTTTCAAGCTGCCTGACATTCTGTACAGCAGTACACTTGTCCAAAATTAATAATGCACATGCAGATCTTCACACCCGAATCATTAAATCGTAAGACCCTTAAAAAAACACTTGCATTTTGCACCTTTTTCGAAAGAAATAGGAGTCAATATCATGTGTCACATAATCGAAAACAACCGATCTGTCAAAGATTTCTATGCGCATTATCAATTTTGGAGCACTGTATTTATTTGTAATATAAAGTTTTGCTTCAGCTATGGCTGACAGGTGACTTCTTGCATCACTTCACGAGAGTCAAGAATCAGCCGGCGATGATCACACAACCTCCTGAGTTGAAACTCATCTACCCCTCTTTAGGTATGTATGTTTGTCAATATTTTTAGAGAGTTGGTGACAAACACTGGCTATAGCTGCTTAGGGTTTGTTTGTGATGAAAGGTTTGGCCAGTCAGATTAGTGTAGCTGACTGCCCAGGGTGCGCCAGGCGTATACAGGTGTTGTTACTTATACTGCGTATACTTACTTATATTCTGCGGTTTAGAAAAATATGCTTCTCATAGTAAAAAAGTCACTTGACCTCAAAGTTTAAGGTCTTCGCACATTATAACGACTCCACGCCAACGCGGCAGCAACTCTACTCACACTCCTTTCGTCGCAGTCGTAGAACAGTGACGGATCTGATTTTTTTCGATTTTCGGATTATTGCAGATTCTTCTTTAAAATTGCATTATTTACCGGTACACCAAAAGTTTTTTTGAAATCTTTTATAATAAGTGAAATACAGAGTCGAACACTGACGGTTTTGATTTTTTCGCATAGTACAGAGGCGCTTGTGATATTCCGTCGATGTTCCGCGGTGAACCTCACCCCCCGCGACCCGCTCCCGCGCGACGGTTTGTTTGTTCTGTCAGTGTTCTATGTAGGAGCACATGGAACACGTAATGAGTACATAAAATGTTTTTTTCGCTATATTCATTATTAAAAAAACTTATATTTTCTAAGTATTTTTTTTTCATACCTCTCCCATAGAGAAAGACGGTCTCTCAAATCCGTCGTTATTCTTGGGACTTTGTTTTAATAAAATGAAAGCCCTGATTTTCGCTAAAATCATTGAGAAGTTAGTTATAATTACGTACGGTGTTTTAAAAAAGCAATATTATTTGTTTGTTATATTTAGTGACGGTATTTAAAATGCGACGATGTTCTATGTCCTAACTGGTCCTAACTATTGGTGTTTTGTATAAACCGACATTATTCTATGGATAAGTGGTAGACGTGTGTAGATAACCGTCGTTATTCTTTGGGATTATTTTAAGGTACGTCGTTGTTCTTTAATAATGTTGCGTATTTTCAATGGAAAATAAATAAATTTATGATTTTTGAGTATATTTTTGCTAATTTATTATGTTTCTAAAACTATGTGCTGAAAAACAATGTAAAATTATGTAACTAAATTTTTTGTAGAGCCATGTTCATCACCTCTATCGTCAGATGCAGGTGATGAATGGAGCACGGTATCATGTGAGATGTTTGGAATTATGTTTTTTCAGCGATTTTCATGAGTTACCAAACACACAAACAAGTCAGTCTCAGAATTCACATCAAACATTAGATTTATGTAATAACAGCCAGCTACCTATAAATCAACTGCAAAGGGAAAGTCCTAGCATCAACCGGATGCTGGTTATTGTCAAACAGCTGAGGATAATGATTATCGCGAAGCAGTTTGAGAAGATCCTTATATGGCTACGGATAACATGACAGCAATTTCGTTCATTGACTGCTTACAATCAGTAAATTCTCTGTTTCTAGGAGTGAATTTTGCCGGGGAGTTAACATGATCGGGCAGCAGTGAATTTACTTATTGCGGGCAGGAAATAATTAAGGAAATTGATCTTATGCGTAGCTATGTAAAGATCATCTCAAACTGCTTGGCGATGATAATTTTACTTAGCTGTTTCACAATCACCAGCATTCGATTGATACTGGGGCTTTCCCTCTTAAAATAGGTGAGCCCAACTAATTCATGTATTAGTTTCAGGTAAATTTCCCCGTAAATTCTGTAATTCTAATACTTAATTCTCCATAAAAAGGGTGAGAAATCAGACCTCGGAAACTATATAGACCCGTTAGCTTGACATCACACATGTATTAATAATCCATAAAATTAATTTACAATCGCATCCGTTTTCTGCTGGACTAACATCAACTACCAGAACAAGCTGGTTTCCGACCTAGTTATTCAACCACGAACCATCTACACACACTCAACCAGATTATTGAAAAGTTCAATGAGTTTAACACACCACTTTACCTTGCATTTATTGAATATACCAAAGGTTTCGACAGTATCCACCACCAAGCAATATTTTCCGCCATTAAACCACAAAATTCATCCAACCTAAATCGAACTCGTTGCTACTATCTACATAAACAGCTCAGTCAACGTGAAAGTGGAACAACCTGGCCCTGTAGCACAGGGCACTAATAAGACGTGATAAAAGTTCTCTGTCGCGCTCACTCTTGAGGCAGAGCGATGTGAGTGACGGCGATGCAAAACTTTTGTCACGTCTTAAATGCGCCCCGTACTAGCCCTTCTGATCCGACGTTTCCGTTGAAAAGTGCGACATGCAAGGCGACCGGCTGTACCGCTTTACAAGTTGCCTCGAAGAGGTCTTCAAGAAGTTGACACAGTCCTGGGAGGACAAGGACATCAATGTTGGAAGTAAAAAATTGTCAAACCTCCGTTTTGCTAACAATGTTGCGAGAGCTTTCCACGCAAGCCTTGAAGTTGGACTAAAGATGAACCGGTCGAAGACAAAAGTCATGATCAATAGCACGAAACGTAGGGTTGAGGTAGATGGGCAAGAAATACAATATGTAAATGAGTATTTTACTTGGGCGAGATAGCGTCCTTCGACGTGGATGACGCCAAAATGAAGTGGGACTGGGCGGCGCACGTCTGTCGTATGCAGCCGGATAGGTGGGGAAAAATGCCACCGAATGGATAGCCGATAACGGCCGTCGGCACAAGGGCAGACCTAAAAGAAGATGGCGGCATGACCTAGACGTGTTTAGTAGGAACTAGAATGAGGAGGCCATGGACAGGGGGATAGCTGGAAGACCCAGGGAGAGACTGTTGCCCAGCAGTGGGTCACAATTGAGTTGGAAAACTCCGTCACATATTCTCCTCGGCCATCCCTCAGAGCCTGAAGACAAAAGTCTTCCTCAACCAGTGCATCTTGCCAGTGATGACGTATGGAGCAGAAACGTGGACACGGTATTACTGGTCCACCGACTTAAAGTCGCTCAGCGTGCGATGGAGAGAGCAATGCTGGGTTAATGAGGGTATCCGTCTGAGGACTTAGGTTGGCTGGCCGACATGGCTGTCAAAATGTGCAAGCTGATGTGGCAGTGGGCTGGTCATATCTGCCGAAGAACCGATAACCGTTGGAGTGGACGAATTCTCGGGCCACAAACAAGGACAACCTTAGGCAGGTAGCCTGTAGTGGCTGGATGAGGAAGGCCGAGGACAGAGTGTTGTGGCGCTCCTTGGGTGAGGCCTATATTCAGTATTGGATGATTATTGGCTGATGATGGGACACAATAGGGTCTTAAAAAGCATTTTATAAAATAATTTTAATTTTTAGGACCTAAACAAAAAATAATACAGCGCAATTAGCACCCCCTTAAATAGCTTATTTAAAGATCCGCCTTTTAATTTTCCCATATATTCCCCAAAACAACGACGAAAAGTATAATACGCCATTAGATACGCAATGATAGTCCGTAAAAAAACGACGTATGATATAATGCGACATAGTAGGATCCATAGAAAAATGACATATCTGATTTTTCAGGAAACCTAGACTTATTACAGACTCATTATACAGCCTATATTGCAAAAGTCCATTCGTATAATAATGTGACCAAATTTCAAATGAATTGCTTCAGCCGTTTTCATTTTATCGAACAAAACGTTGTTTAAAAACTTTAACTGGCTCTCCTGTAAAGTTGCTGTTTTGCAGATCCGTCATTGTTCTACGACTGCGACGCTTTAGTTTTTCTAGACCTAGTGTACGATGCGTAGGCCACTCGCTGTACACTACTTTATAATCATTTTTTGAAATTAAACCTTGAACATATGACACAGGGCTTAAATATCAATGTCTAGCATAGAGTCGAGTCGCTGGTGAGTTGTTATAATGTGCGAAGACCTTCATACGGAGAAGTATTTTCTTTTTGCAAATATCTAAAAGTTGTTAATATTGGCCTCCCGAGTCACTTCCTTTCGGCTTAGTTTACCACTTTATACATAACATACATATAGTGATATAGTATAGATTGACTTTCACGAAGCATGGTGTAGATAACCCAATATTATTAAATTATTAGATTTTATTTACATTTATCTTATTTACAGAGAACGTACGTCAGTCCCACGACAACCTGCTAGGCGGCGGGTGCCTGCCGTACTCCGCCGAGCAACACACCAGGCAGATGTGGCTGAGAGACTTCCTGTAGTGAGTATACGTATGAATAAATAAATATATGTTGGGATATCTCATACACTGGCCTATGATAGGCAGAGTTATATAGGGGTATCAGGCGGCTGAAATTATCTACATAACAGAATCATATTTAGGGCCTGTTTCACAATGTCTGGATAACGGCTATCTGTGGTATGAAAAGACATGCTGTCCTCTCTACAGGGTGTTGCAAAAAGGGTATACTAAGCCGAAACCAGCATGTGCAGCATGTTATATCTAAGCCCGAATCTGAAATCAGAATTTCAAAATTCGCGAAAAAAAAAAAACATTCTCCATAGTGAAAAGTCACTGTCAAGTGTATAATTATGTTTTAGAATGTGCAAGTGAAACCATGTCTTTAATTCCACAGGTAGCCATGATCCAGACATTGTGAAACATACCCTTAGAGATACATAATATAGGAGATAAACAACAACCAGAGTGAATACCACTCTTCCAAGGTTACATTACATTACGTTACATTCACTACCGTCTTAGCTATAGCGGCTTCTGGATCTAATGTGTTTTTTTTTGTTTAGCGACAGTTAATTTTATTAACAAATTACCACACTCTGTATAAACCCAACAGCCAATGGCGAGCCACGCACACGAGTCGCGACAAGGCCATGCCCCACATCAAGTCGTACTTACGGACGTCACCCGACAACAAGATGGCGGCCTACTACCTACTCACCTCCGGGAATATCAGCAAGGCCGCTTGGGGGACTATTAATAAGGTAAGACCTCTCAATTAAACCTATTTGAAGCGGTGGTGGCGTAACAGATAAGATCTGGATGGTTTCAAAATTCAAATTAAAAAACCACCATGTGTGAATCCACTAACCCGCAATGGACCAGAGTGGTGGGCATTGGTTCAAGCTTAGGAAGGCAGTTTAGATCCTATATAATATATAAAAATGTGCAAAGGTTCAAGTTGAAAGAGCCAGGTGTAGGCACTTACACCCCCGCTGAGAATATAATAGAATATAACGTATTTGTTTATAATGATGGTATATTTTCCAGGGGAACGGCGCTCTTCGGATCATGAGCTATGAGGCCGGGGTGCTGTTTCTACCAAGCTTTGTGGTAAGCATCATGTTACATACGTTCATTTCATTCGCTGACTAGGTACCTTCTGACTACTCAGAGTGCGTCGGACGCATATAAAGTAAAATTTGATAAGTCTTCTTCTTCTCTCAGATACTCACCTCCTTTGTTACACCCCAATTCTACATTGCGTTTCATCATCATCATCATCATCAGCCTATAGCAGGCCACTGCTGGACGTATGCCTCTCCCAAAGCACGCCACTGGATGCGATCTATAGCTTTCCGCATCCAATCATAATCAGCCACCTTTCGCAAGTCACCCCATCTTGCCCGAAGGCGTCCTACACTACACTGTGTTTATGTTCTAAGTATTTAAAGTAATAATTATGTTTGTCCACAGATAAACAAGGATTTCTTCCCACTGGACAAGAGTGAGAAGGATCATCTAGTGATTCCCTACGACTTGCCGCCGACTAAATACACTAGCGACATGTCGCCCTGGGTCTCGGACTATTTACAATAACATATTAAATCGTACTTAATTCATGTAATAAGACATCTGACCCCTTAGCATGAATTTTCATCGTGAACGTGAAGTAGAATTCATCGAGTAATTTTGTATGAAAATATGGCGGCCGGTACCAGAAATAAATTTCCCTACAAAATTCATCGAGTAATTTCACGTCACGTTCACGATGAAAATTCATGCTAAGGGGTCTGATTCTGTAAAGGGGCAAATTGGTGTTACGTGTTAGCTAAGAAAAATATATTTTCGACGCTTTCTGGCCAAGCTGGACCTGTATAAAATGTTTAAATTATTTGGTTCTAATGATGTTTTGAATGCGAGTGTCATTGTTACTTTATTTGTTGAGATGGTAAGATTATTCTATAAGTTATTCCATTATTGTACTTAATAAATCCCTTGTAAATATGATTATGTTTTCTGTCACCAAGTGATATTATGTAATATTTATAATATGATTATATTTTGAATAAATTAAGTTTTTTTTTTGCAAAACTATGTTTTTAACTTATTTCCTGTTACAATAGGTATTCAATAAATTCAAGATAATCTTCTGACACCTAGAATCTAGATTCTAATATACCATTGGAAAATGTTAAGCTGGATCCATATTTGTATCATTTTGCTGTATCATAATATTATGTCCATATCATAGGTTCAGAAATGATCATAACTACATCTTGGTTGCAATTCTTCGTAAATTTTAATAAACAAATTGTACTTACCTACATTATATAAATGTGGACCTAGTTACGAAATATTACGAATATTATTTATATCATTATCATGTCGGTGACACCCGATGTATAATATAAGGAAGGGGTGATACGGCTGAGGAGGCTCCTTTCATGCAACCCAACTTAGTAATTTAATTACTAATAGGTAAATATGACTTTAGACTCGAATCCCGAACCTTACAACTGCCCATAACTCATCGCTCATTAAAATTCGGCTAGGCATTCATAATTTCTGCGTAATTAAGTATAATTTCCTTGCATTTCTATTAGTCAATGATCAATTAACACTATACTAGGTGACCGACATCTTCGCTTCACGCTTGCGCGGCTATTACAGGCACTTTGTAATCATGTGTTGCTATATCTGGACATAATTTATAGGTAATACGGTCAGATGTTTTAGCTATGAGAGATATTTGTGACTTTGTAGGGGCGTCCACGACTGAAAATTGGTAGCCTAGGAAAAAATATTATACTTAGAACATACTGGTTGCAAATAGTGCAACGCACACGTCATACAAATGGTCGGGAAAAAAATAAAGTAGGTAGTATTTGTACATATCAAAAAATAGCCCTGGATTTGATGCCCTACAAATAGTTGGTCGTGTGGGACTACCCTAAGGCTCACTGGCCTCTTCCGTCTATTCCAAACGATTTATGGTATAAAAATGAGTCTATGTTACTTAGGGTTAATTAAGTTTTCCTCATTAAAATATTAGTTCAGATGTAGAAGTGTAATTTAGTGCAGATGAAAATTTTATTGGGACAAATTAACATGGAATGTAAGGACCGTAAAAATTGTCTTTGGCAGGATTGAATCACACGATCAAGCCTTGTTTATGCAGGCTAGCTAAGCGAGTTAGTTTAGCTTAGCTTAGCTCGCATAGCTGACACAGCTTTCAAGATACTGTGGTCCATATTATCATAAATGCAGGATATATGAATAACGTAGTTAGGTAAGTTAGAGTAGGTAAATATCAAACTGCCATAGTTAAGTCCACCTACTCCAAAAATTGACGTAAAGAAATTTTTCTTGGAGGTGACTTATGGTAATTTAAAATTTATCGACTCTATCACAAACATTATGGAAAGCACAATAGAGCGAAAGAAACGAAGAGGAGGACCAAGAAAAATATATTGCCAGCCTTTCATACACAATACACGAAGTAGATGTAGTGTGCTAAAAAGGTAAAAACTGTCAAGCCGAGATAAACGTTTTATAGTGCCACAAACTTATCTGTTCCGGTGAGAGCGAACTAAATTGGTCCATACCTCATTACTTACTAATGAATTTCATATTGACATGACAATTTTTTTTTTTTTTAAATTCAAATGGTTTAATCGACGTAAAATTTTACAATTATTTGTCGATAGTCATCTACCACCATTTCACAAAGGCCCCGTCATTGAGAAGGAAAGAAATGGCGAAAGAAACTCCTCGAGCATCTTTTCAACTTTTTCCTTATAATCTATTACAATTTTTACTTATATCTAGTACCTACAATTTTACTTAAGTACCTATATCCATTTCATTTTTTCAATGGCCTTAGCTGAGGTGGACAAGACCACGCGTTTTTGTCGTTTAAATAATCATTTATACTATAGTAAGCTTTACTACATAATGTAGCTTTAACATAATTCTTAAATTTTTGCTCAGTAAGGTTTATTGCTTCATTTGATAATTTATTATAAAAACGTATACAGTTCCCCATGAATGATGTGTTTGTTTTCGAAAGTCTGAGTGTGGGGAAAAGCAACTTATTTTTGTTTCTGGTCTCAATACCGTGAGTGGCTCCTACTTTACTAAATGAATTTAAGTTTTTACGAACATACATAATATTTTCATAGATATATTGGCATGGAACAGTTAGTATACCTATTTCCTTAACCGTATCTCTTAATGAAATTCTAGACCCTAATACATATATGGCTCGAATTGCTCGTTTCTGCAGAACAAAGATTTGATTAATGTCAGCCGCTCGTCCCCACAATAGAATTCCGTAAGACTAGCACTATGAAAATAACTAAAATACACAAGCCTGGCTGTATCTACATCTGTTAACTGTCTAATGGTTCTAACCGCATAAGCTGCAGAACTCAATCTACCGGCTATCCTCTCAATATGGGATCCCCATTGCAACTTTGAGTCAATTGTAATACCCAGGAATACCGTTTCATTTACTAACTCTAGCTTATCGTTATTCAATGTCAAATATGTCTCTACTTGTCTTACATTAGGCAAAGTGAATTTAATACATTTTGTTTTCTTGGAGTTAAGAGCTAAATTATTTACAGTGAACCAATTAGCAACTATGGAAAGAGTACAGTTTGCATTGTCAAAATTGACTTCTTGTCGCTTCAACTTAAATATAAGTGAAGTATCATCAGCAAACAGTACTATCTCACATAATTTATCTACCAAAAACGGTAAATCGTTAACATATACAAGAAACAAGAATGGTCCTAAAATCGAGCCTTGGGGAACACCCATACTGACAGGACAGCCAGCCGAACGCACTCCATTTATGTCAACTAGTTGAGTTCTGTTGCTCAAGTATGATTCCAATAATGTAAGAGCTTTGCCAGTTAGCCCATAATATTTAAGTTTCATAAGTAGAGTGGCATGGTCCACACAATCAAATGCTTTCGATAGATCGCAAAATACACCCACAGCATCAAGACGTTCCTCCCAAGCACTAAATATGTGTTTGACCAACGCGACACCAGCGTCAGTTGTAGATCGACCTTTGGTGAAACCGAACTGTTGGTTATGGAGAAGGCCGTGAATACTAAAGTGCGAAAGCATTTGATGCAGCATAATTTTTTCAAATATTTTACTCAGTACTGGCAAAACTGATACAGGCCTAAAATTATTGTGATCATTTTTCTCACCAGATTTAAAAAGCGGTATTAGTTTACTAAGTTTCATCAAATCGGGGAATACACCGACCTCAATGCATCTGTTAAAAAGATTAGCCAAGTGGGGTGCTAGGATATCAATAACATGACTAATAACTTTAACGGACATGCCCCATAAATCTTCTGTCATTTTTAAATTTAATTCTTTATAAGTGGTAATTATGGTCTGTGTATTTATACCGTGAAATTGAAAGTCGAGATCGCAAGGCGGTGCATTCCCTCTTAGCAAACGTTCAGCTTCAGCGCAAGATGAATCAAGGTTCTCAGTTGTAGCTATCGGTATACTACGGAAAAAATCTTCAAAGACGGAAGCCACTTCTTCACTAGATGAAACAATTTTATCATTAATTTTAAGTTCAAAATTTAAATCACGTGGTTTATTCTTCCCGGTTTCAGTATTAATGATATTCCATACGGTTTTAATCTTGTTATTAGAGTTTTTAATCTTTCTATTTATATAATCTGATTTAGCTTGGTGGCAAACGGCTTTGAATATCTTTGTATATTTCTTTACATAATCTCAGTTATCGTCATGAGTAAATGTACGCTGTTCATAGAGATCATATAATTTACGTCTGCTCTTATAAATTCCCGATGTTGCCCAGTCATTAAGACTTAGTTTACAATTAACATCTACTTCTTTCTTAGTGAACACGTTTTCAAATTCTTGAGACAAACCTTGAAATATTTCCTTAAAGGCATCATTGGGATTTCTTTCAGAGCTTCTACAGTAGCCAAGTTTACTGTTCAATCGAGATTTAAACTTATCAATTCTGTATGATGTTACTGGTCTGAACTTGAAAGTGGCTGACTTACGTTCAAAAGTACAAGGAAACGTAATAATTTGCCCACTGTGGTCGGATGGTAAACAATTGATTACAGAATGATTAGTAATATCACAATTACAGTAAATATTGTCAATACAAGTGGCTGAGGTGGGAGGTGACATAGATTATATGGACCAATTTAGTTCGCTCTCACCGGAACAGATAAGTTTGTGGCACTATAAGTTCAACCATACCTAATTGTCATTACAATCACTGTACTTAGCAATGAATAAAGTAACAAATCTCCGAACTCATTCAACATAATTTAAGAGCTCACTTGGAAAGTGAGTATTGTGACTTTTTTTTTGCTCTGACACAGCATCTTTTGCATATATTGTTTATCAAGGGCACCACCTGAAACGAAGTAAAACCTTCGAAGCAGGTATCCTTCGAAGAGATGGAAGAACTGTCTGCACCGACCAGAGCGCAAGAGAAGAAGACGAGATATAAGATATAATTGATATCTGTAGCTGAAGTATAGGTAGATATACCTCTTATAGGAAACCTGCACATCTAGATTCTAGATGTGTATCCAAGTGCATTGTACTTATTCCAAAAACGGCGATATGGTTCGCAACCTATCACGTGAGTACAAATGTGCTGCGAAAAGTGGGTGGCTCGCTTGTGAGCCACCTCTGACTACCCCTACGGGGATAACGGTCGTGACTGCATATACATACATATACCTCTTTTTAGTACAGGTTAAACCCCCCCCCCCTCCTAACCAGCCCTTTGATCTGTACCTGCCGGTTACTGAACTAGCCGGTTCGTTTTCAGTTCACTAGTTCTGTTTCTAAACCTCTATATAAAGGCGTTGTTTCGACACGAGCCTTCAGTTGTGAATAGCTGGTTGGAAGAAGTGCTGTGTTGTTTTGTGAAGGACTTTACGTTATCATAATGAGGGTAGGTGGAAGTTTTTGATAAGAAATGTTTAAAATGTTTTGTGTACTTAAGTGAAAAAATGCAAAACCAGTTTTCTGAAAACCACAAGATGACCTACGTCCCTTTTTTATTAAGGGTGGAATTTTATAATCATCCAGTTCTTTTGACTCTTGACTGACATAGGGTTCTGGGTTCGATTCCCAGCCGAGCCTTAGGGTCCGTTCACACAGACTAGCGTGGAGAGGAGAGCAGATTTTCATCACAGAGAAAATAGAAGAGAGTCGTTGCCTTGAGTTATTGCAAAATAAACATATTTGCAATGATTCAAGTTTCTATTTCCAACGTGCTAAAAATCTGCTCTCATTTCCGAGCCGGTTTGTGTGAACGAACCCTTGTAATTACTATCATTGTTAAGGTTGTTACTGCCACATGCCGCCAGAATGCTAAATTCGCCATACATATCACATTTCACGAAATTGAGCCCCCTGATTTCGAGGGTTTCTTCAAAAAAGTTATTTAGTTAAAAACTTAAATTAAATATTTTTTTTTAAAGATATTTAGTAATTTTATAATTCACTATTTGTTAAGTATACTCTAAGCTACATTTTTTTTTCTCAGTGTGATAGAAGTTACCGTTTCTCCAATCTAATCAGTAATCAAGTATATCAAGCCGACTTTAGAATTCTGGCAGCAGTAGCAGCCTTAACCTACATTAGTATCTACAGGTTGTTTGTATGTTGCCTGTGTTGTCCACAGTTGATATGTTTCTGGTGTTCACTGCTGGCGGCGGCGGCGGCGGTGTCGGCGCAGGCGCAGGAGGATGGATTCTACGCGCCGCAGACCTACAGAAACCATGTGAGTATGCCTAGAATAATAATTTATAATAATGGCCGCACGCTGTAGGTGCTCAGTCCAGTGATAATTACACGAAATTTTCACCATCATCATCATGATCAGTAAATTTTACTAGCATAACTACATCGCACACGAATCATTTTAGCATTAAGTCCACCTAATTGTAAATAATTACTTTTGTATATTGTGCAATGAAGAATAAATAAATAAATCATTACAGTCAAAATTTATACACTGTAAATTATTATTAGTATAGTAGGAATAGGCGTAGACAGATATTTCTTAGTGGCCACTTAGGTCATTTAACTATAACCACCAACAGACAGATTTGAAGTGAAGTACGATGTAAGGTTTGACATTGCAGGGGGCACGTAAAGTTTCTGTGTTTGCTGCTATTGTTAAATGTCACTTCCACCAGTCTACATCAATTCCTTTTGCACCTTTTATTAAAATTGTCCACTTCTCTGTCTTCTTCTTGCTAGCCTTATCCTTATTTAGGGTCGGCTTTGTGCGTCATGTCACGCCATTTTACCCTATCCTCTGTCATATCCTCATTCACTCCACACTCTTTCATATCTTCTTTCACACAATCAAGCCACGTCTTTCTTGGTCATCCTCTCTTACGCCTTCCTTCAGGTCTCATTTCCATCACTTTGTCCTTTTCTCAGTCTATCCATAAGTATTAAGTACTTAAGTAATTTCCTATGCGTGTTGTTTCTTAAAAGATATTGAATCAGTCGAAAAAAATATTAAATTCGGTAAAAAAGTAAATAAACTAATTGACAAAATAAATATAACGTTAGGTAAATATAGGTACAATATAGTACATAATAAACTACAATATATTTCGCCAAAAAATAACTAGTAAAAATTTTTCATACAAAAGAATTCAACGCGCGAACTAATTTAAAGTTCTGTAGTAAATATTTATCCATTTATGTTTTCATAGATTTTTGACACCTTTTTAATTTACGGTAATGTTTAATATATAGATTGAAACGGTGTATCTGTCTGTATGTTGTAGGAGCGTAGGGGGCCGGTTCTGTTCGCTCCGGAGGCTCAGAGGAGGCCCTGGGACCAGGCCGCGAGGGCACCCAATGCTGTAAGGAATACCCTATACTCTATACCTTACCCTTAACTACTCTATTAGATATCTCTTATAGAGAGAAAGAGATCCTTGTACTATCAGGCTGTTCCACACACTTACAAGCCACACAATTCGGTTTATGATAGCAAACTCTCACAATAATTTTATTTATTTTATTATTTTAAGATTAACAAACAATAGTACATTATATTTAACCTAATGGTATTATACACATTAAATAGTAACGAATGTACTACCAACACAGTTAACCACAGATTACCAAAAAAGTATTTTATGAGTAAATTATACAGTTATCTAATTTCATTAAGTAGGTAATTATTTAAACTTATGGAAAGAAACATGCAAACTAACAAAGTAAGATTTAACTTAAGTGACTAAAGAAAGAAACTAAAGAAACACCTTTTTGAAATTTGAAAAGTATTCAGTAACAAAAGAACATGTGGATAATATTAAGTAAATATATGTATAGCAGGTAGTAAGTTTGTACATATATATTGTATAAATATATTTGCAATATATTACATGATATAATATGTAGATAATAATTATTGTGATTACGTTAGATTTTCCAGAGTATCAATAATATGTCTCCTATAATTACTTGGCTTACTTGATATGATGTCAATACTATTAAAGAATTTATTATAAGAGCTTGCTAAGCGATTAAATGGCTCACGTTTACCGGCGTTAGTGCGAGCTGTTGAGATAGCGAACAGCTGATAGGGATGGGCAGCCCGCGCTGGAGTCGCCCGGCTGGGTACACGATAACATAGTTTATTGTTCAGGTCAATACAGTCATATTTGGAGTGACAAAGGTCATATAGAAGCATAGCATCTAGTAAGGTGCGTCGATTTTCTAGGGATAAAATAGAGTAATTGCTGAGGAGCGTTTTATATGGCATACGTGAATGGAAACATCGGTAATGCATAGATCTCAAGAATTTCTTCTGTACCATTTCAAGGGCTGTGTTATATTTATTATAAAATGGGTTCCAGACTGCTATGGCGTATTCAAGCTGGGATCTTACTAGCGATTTATACAAATGAAGGAAGGTAAATGGCTTTTTAAAATGTAGGCTAGATCGCATGACAAACCCAAACATCTTAAACGCTTTACTTTTTATTGACTCTATGTGAATATCAAGATGTAGTTTACTATCTAGTATAACACCTAGATCTTTAATTGAGTTAACCCTATCAAGAGCAGAGTCACCCAGGCAATAAGAATAAGTTTTTTTATTGATTTTTTTTTGTGAAAGTTATTACCTTACATTTATCTATGCTAAGTTGTAGTTTATTTTCAATACAATATTCAGAAAACCTATCCAGATCCTGTTGGAAGGCAATATGATCGACATCATTTTCAACTATGTGGTAGATTTTTAAATCATCTGCATATAGTAAATACTTACAGAATTTAAAACATTTGTGAATATCATTTATAAATAAAATAAACAGCAGAGGACCCAATATTGAACCTTGTGGTACACCTGAGCTGATCGACACTGGTTTGGACTCATGTCCATTTATGACTACCCTTTGAGTACGATTGGTGATATATGATTTAAACCATCTCCAAAGATTACCTCTTATACCATTGAAGGCGATTTTATCTAATAGAATTTTGTGGTCCACTCTGTCAAAGGCTTTTCTAAAATCAGTATAAATGCTATCGGTCTGCTTATTATTATCTAAACTTTCAAATAAATAAGAGGTGTAAACTAATAGATTTGTAACGGTAGAGCGTTTTTTGACAAAGCCATGTTGTTGAGTCATGATGTTATTATGTAAAACAGGATAAATTATGGAATGGACAAGCCTCTCAAAAAGCTTTGACAGAGCAGACAGTATTGAGATAGGTCTATATTTGTCTACTTGCCCTCTTGGACCTCCTTTATGAACTGGTGTGATGTTTGCCATCTTCCAGATACTAGGAAAAACACCTTCAACTAGACATTTATTAAATAAAATATGTAAAGGTTTAGTTATAGAATCAGCAGTTTGTTTCAGAAATATTGGATGTATTCCATCAGCCCCTGGGCCCTTCGTCAGATCTAATTTCTTTAGTTGAATAAATATTTCATTATAAGGAATATATATCTGATGTAATGTATCCTGAACATCAAACTTGTCAATATCAATTATATTATCAATAGTATAACCGTTTGACAGGCAAGATGGTTCAAAAACTGATAAGAAAAACTCCGAGAAAAGCTCGCATGTTTTCCCAGGCTCGTTAGAAACAATGTCTCCGTATTGAACTGTGCATGGAATATCTGATTTGCCTTTTAGATTAGAAATGTAAGTCCAAAAGTACTTCACGTTACTGCATATGCTGTCCTCAACACATTTCATATATTTTTTATAGCATACCTCAGATTCTTGCTTTAATCTTTTCCTATACAAAGAAAATATTTCATAGTCAGACTTATTTTGGTATTTTTTCCATTTGATCCAAGCACGAGTTTTGCATTTTTGAATGTGAATAAGGGAGCGAGTAAACCAAATAGGGTAAGCACAGCTTTTAGTTGGTTTGGACGGTACATATTTTTTAATAATTTTATAAATATTTTCATAAAATAAAGATACTGCTGTCTCAGCAGATTCGTCTTGAAATAGTTGAGCCCAGTCAATACCAGAGATTTCATTATTAATTGGAGTATAATTTGCTTTATTAAAACAGTATTTAAAACTTGGCTGTCGGGGTACTGACGCTTGATTTTTAATTTTAAGTAACAAATAGAAGGGAGGATGAAACTTATCTGGTGGAACAAGAGGAACAGGTGCGCTAAAACATGTTGATTCTACCTCCGGAACTAGAAACAAGTCCAAAATTCTGTTATTTATATTCCTAACTTTATTGATCTGAAAACAGCCCAGGATCGATATAAAATCGATCAAATGCCGGTTGCATTGTGTTGCACTAGCGTGTATAATAGGCACACAATGGGTATCATGATCATACCATTCCTGAAGGGGTAAGTTGTAATCACCAGAAATACAATAACTGTTAATATTTTCAGCTTGTAATATATGCAATAAGAAGTTAAAGTGTGATTCATAAACTTCAGAATTTAGTTTAGGTGGGATATACGCGGCACTGATAAGATGGCGGGGTCGAGCACGGTCAGCAGTAGGTATTTCAACCATAATGTGATTGACGCCGGGCGGGCACGCCGCGCTCACTGCGTCTTGGTGAGACAGGGTCGCTCCGAGCTCTCGCGCCACCGCTATCAGTACGCCACCACCATCCTCCTTCTTACAACTTATACGATCACGATCGCAACGAAAAACTGCATAACGGTTATCAATAAAAACGCCATTGGAGATCTCGGGAATAAGCCATGTCTCTGTTAAAATTATGACGTCATATGAATGTGATAGAATATTCATATAAAGAGTGTGTAACTTTGTTCTGGTGCCCCTACAATTTTGGTAGTAAATAGACAGGTTGAAAATACCGTTGCAATTAATCATTGTTTAGTCTGAACTTATATCGGTAGTGTTTTTATACATGGTATTGTTGTTTGTGTATCCCTCACCAGCCAAGAACTTGTAAAGTACGCCGTTTAGAATATGAGCCGTAATATTACAGAGACATATTATTTTTACTAATTCGTAATATATAAAATATAACCAGTGCAAAATATTGTGATAAATATCTATCATACTGTTAAAAAATCGAATAAATTTATGTTTATAACTAATTTTAACTATTTGTAGGTCTATATTATATGTATGGAAAACAATATACATTATAGTATTCAAAATATATTCAAACAGGAAAAAGGATTTTAAAAGTGTTTCAGGTAGGTAAAAACCAGCTACTGTGCAATAATACTTATGCTTATAAATATAACACAACAATGCAATATACAATACTGTGAGATACATAGTTGCGAGTAAAAATATTTTTGGAATAACAAGAAATGTACATGCATGCAAACACAGATTAAACACGATCAATAACAAAATCTTAAATTTAGTGTCCAGCATTTCGAGGTTTAATCTTTGAGAGGTCCTTGTGAGACCTGAGTCGTGAGCACAAGTTTCGATACTATTTTCGAATCTACACGAAGGGTCGCTTTTACCAAACGCTAAACGTTTTTAAATCAAATTTTAAATACATTTTGTACTAACTGACAGACGTATGACAGGCTACTAAATACGTTTAGCGTTTGGTGAAATTCCACCTACTATGGAAAAAACAAATGCCACTTTTGGAACTAACAAATTTGCCTTACATTTTGACAGTGACATTTGACGATACGCAACGTAAACGGAGGTTTCGAATCCTGTGCTCGGGCAACTGATGGCGACGACAGGCGAGTGGTCTGATTCTCGAGCGAGTATGGTGGCGTGCTTGACCCACACATATTTGAATTCGCATTTCTTTGCCTTTTCGCGACATTCACGAAACAATTTCTTATTGTTCAGAGTTAGGTGTTCATTGCAATATATCTTGTGCTTAGTATTGTTTGAGAGCCCAAGCTCATTAGCCATAACTCCTTTTCTCAGCCGGAAGGCGCTCAGAATGTTGTCACGTAGTATGCGCGACGAGACTTTGACTACTATGTTCTTCGGTCTGGTGCTGTCCGGCTGTGCGTGAGGCACTCTATGCACAGAGATGATATCCCTCTGTTGTATCTGTAGGTTTATAAGAGTGCCCAGAGACTCGATCAGGCTGAGTAGGTTCTCGCCTCTTTTTTCTGGAACGTTACTGAGCTCCAAATTACATTGTCTCGCCTGCTGTTCCAGACTGTCTATTTTGGACTCTAGGATGGAGACAGCATCGGATGTTTGATCAGTATTTTTTTTCCCAATAGTACTATTGAACTGGTTCAGTAGAGTCTTTTAATCCATAAATACATGAAGGTTAAGTTAGCTGGTGATCTATAATTCTCGGCTTGTCCCTACCGTAGGTGCTATGTGTGGCCTTATTGCTCAATTTAACATTTAATGTTATAGCTCGGAAAGAAGCTACGAGTATACATATACTAGGTATAGCAGCCGTCTTTCTGAATGGAAATAAGTATCTATGTAGTTGTTTGATCATAATAATACCGTACAGTACGATACAGTTAGTATGAATAATGATAAGCCAATACCTAGCCCAAAACATAATACCTAATGAATTCGGCTTCCCTTGTCCTCAGATCGAATCGTACCAGAAGGGTCTTTTCACGCCGGCGGGGCGGAACGACGTGACTCCACAGAGCAGCATCACAGAGCCTTGGAGACCCGTGCAGGAGCCTTCAAGGGAGGCCTGGGGAGGTCAGTGCTAACCTTTTGCGTCCCGAAGTCGCGATATCGCGATTTCTGTCTGCCCGACTCTGATTGCCCGGCAATGCATATGACAACGATGACACACTCTAATTTGACAATAATCTCAGTGACTCTTTGGAAATAAACTGTGGCGTACCCCAAGGTAACACCTTATGTCCGTATTTGTTTCTTCTTTACTTCAATGTTAAAGTACGTTTCACCAAACATTCATGAAAATCCGTTCGGTCCGATACATACGATACCGATACGTGGATCTTTACATGTATCTATCGCACGGATGTGTCAGTATTATCTACAGTCGTTTGCAATAGAAACCAACAATCATGTAAACAAATATGGCGGACTGACATTGACAGCGTATTGTTTATGCCCATAGTGATGTCATAGTGTTCTAATTAGATTAAATATATAAGCCATAGACTATAAAATAAAACTGATTATATATAAAAAAAGTGTTTATTAAAACAAATTTAAATCTTCGTCTTCGTCATCATCACTATCAGAAGTGTCGCCGGTGACCGTAATTATAAATGAAACCACTATGTCATCGCTTGCCATGTCTAAAATGCCGTCGAGCTTTTTCATTTCTTCCTCTTCCTTTTTTCGTTTTGGTTAATTATATTAAGCTCTTGAATTTTTTTTAAATTGTATTCAAATAATATTAAATTAAAATAATTTATTAAATTAAAAATAAAAGATAACTTCAGATTACGAACAACACTAACTTTTCAATGACTTATAGAGTTCGATGAGTAAAAAACTAAGATGACAGCTTGTCAAATACTTCGAAATTTTTACGTTGCAAATGTTTTAACAAATTTAACTTATAAATACAAGTTAAATCGTGTTGAAGATAATGTGAAAACAATGGTGTGTTCGTTGAAATCAGACTATGTTCATAAATTGATCGAAAATGTATGTGATTACGGAGTAATCGTGACAATTTGGTTTGTTTACATGATTGCTGGTTTCCATTGCAAACCACTATATACCTGTTCATCTTACAACATCCGCAGTGTACACACATATGCATACACCTAGTTCAGTGATGCGTATACATATAATATAGTGTTATTTACAACTGGTCTACCTAGAAGCTGGTAGGTATTTGCTAATGAAGTGTTTCGTTCTAGGTCACCCGTGTAATTTGGTTTTCATCAATAAGGAAAAACAAGTTATTGTAATTTCTTTGATGATGATTGGTTGCATTTGATTTCAATGTGCTCTAAATTATGTGTTCGGTGTTTTGCAAAGAAAAGGAAGAATACCTAAAAGGGTATATGTATAGGTACGTCCTTCATAAATAAAATCAAATAAACAAAGTTATAGTTCATATACTCATATACTCAACTAACTATAACTAATCAACAAAAAACAGCGGTAGTTTTTCTTTTTCGTATGAGTACATTGACCTGCTTTTAGAACTTCATTAATAAAAATTCTGGGTCTGGCGATCAACATCTACAAACTGATAAAAGCCTATGCTAACCAAAGCCACTTCTTATACTACCTAAAAGTATAAGGAAATCATCGAAGACAAGATTATATATCGTAGAAAAGTCCACCCTCTATTATTCTCCTACAGGGGATCATAGCTAACCATTCTTCAAAAGTTTATAAACAAAAGACTTATTTTTTTAAAAAACCCTTTCCTCATCAGCACCAGCACCAATCAGCGCACCGCTCCTGCCCAAAGCCGAGCCGTGGAGACAACCTTACATCAGCAAGGAACAGCAAGCCTCGATCATCCACCACAAACAGGCGCTCACTTCAGGTTGGTTATGCGATCCTGGTACTTTTAGTTTGTGAGCACGGTGGATTTTGCGGATCTTTTACGATCTCTGCAGCCGCTATCGACGTCGATAAACTAGTTTAATGCGCGTGACATATCTAAGGCGATTCGCGATATAGTGACGTCTATCTACGTCGATAACGAACCCATGTAGAGCTGCAGTTGATAGTTTAAAACTTCACTTCTATGACTGATCCTGTGGTTAAGTGATAGAAGCTTCGCTTCGGAAATCAGAGGTCCCGGATATGATTGCTATTTGAATTTGATTCTTTACTTCACGCACTCGTATTCTGAATGGAATGTTACGATAAGTACATATCTATATCTCTGTATCTCTAAGGGTTTGTTTCTTGAAGGAACTTGTCCTACTTTTCACATGTAATTTAAATTTTCACGACCATAACAATATAATTTACCCCCTATCTAACCTCTTCTGCCTACCCACAGAGGGCAGCTTCAAGTTTGAGTACGCATCAGACAACGGGCTAGCGGCCGGCGAGACCATAGAGCCCGACGGCTCCAGGGTCGGGGCCTACCAGTACAAGGACCCCAGCGGACAGATTGTGAAGCTCAAGTACCGCGCGGGCAAGGAGGGGTTCCAGGTGAGATTAGAGTCAAATTTAATGTGAATATACACTCAGTAGCGTAGTCAGAGGCATTTGGGCAGCTTGAAAACATCTGACATTCGGGTTGCCCACATACCTGACAACTTTCTCAGCACAAGCTTGCTTGTGTGGGGGTCCACTTACTCGCACTAGGCCAGCGTGGTAGACTAGGCCTAAAACCCTTCATTGGAAGGAGACCCGTGCCCTAGCAGTGGGGACGTGATGGATCGTTATGACATAACTACAGGTGGTGCAAAAGTGGTGTATTTAGCTGAAAGGCTTTCAGCTCACTATAGTTTTGCATTACATTTTATATGTACTTATATCCTTGGATCGAGTTTTGTTAGCCAGTTCTGTCTTCTTTATATCAAATACAGAATATTGTAGTTTAGAAGCAAATGTAAATAGACTAAAATGACTGTGATTTGTTTCAGATCCTAGAAGGCAGCCATTTACCAAAGAGCCCTGAGCCCGTAGCGCCGCAATCTGCTGGTAAGATATCCTTAAAAACATTTCTAATCTTTATAAGGCAAAGGGAGAATACTAGAGCTATATTGGTCTTTTGATGTTGATGATGATGATGATGATGATGATGATGATGATGATTGGTCCGACCGATTTCGGCCATGGCGATCACTTCGACCCCTAGTTCTGTTGGTGCGCGTGCGCCCTAAGATGACTTATATAGCCGATCTTTGCGGCGAACCCCCTCGCACAATGTGGGCATCATCATCATCATCATCATCATCAAGTATGAATGAAATAAAATGGGAGTACTTTACGGGAATACATTTTGCGGTTGAGTAAAGCTTCAAAGTAGTACTAAAATGCGAAACAATAACAATTTATAAATGGATTTTACTGATGCTGCACCGTCTCCCCACAGACAACCACTACCAGCAGGCGTACGAGCAGCAGAGACAGCAGTTCCAGCTGCAGCAGCAATTCAACCAGCAGAGGCCGGAGCCTCGCCCGCAGAGCTGGACATCACAACAGGTAATAAACACCTCTTGCAATTCACTGATAGCCTTGTAGATTTAACTAGCTGAGAAGGAAAGAGCTGGCAGGTTATAGAGACCTCTTATAGACTGCTGGTATCCTATTAACAACAGACTGCAACAGAGGCCGGAGAGATCTCTTGTAGACTGCTGGTGGCCTGGTAGTCAGAGCTGTAACAGCTGTTCAACCAGCAGAGGCCCGAGCCTCACCCGCAGAGCTGGGCCTCACAACAGGTAATGTAGAGCTATTGTATAGTGCTGGTAGCCTGGTAGCTAGCTAATACAGAGGCCGGAGAGATCTGGACCTCATTGTAATAGTTATAGCTACTACAGTAGGTATCACTGATACACCCAGTTGCAGAAACATCCTTTAAGTTTTAAAAACATCATTAAACCTTAAAGTCCAATTAAGTCGTTGCAGAAAAGCACTTTAATGTGACGTTTTATGAGACTTTTAAATTTATCTAATGAAATGTCAAATTTACCCTAATGAAATGTCAATGTCGTTTTTTCTTCACTTTTGCGTTGCACAAAGCCACATTAGCCACTAAAGTGACTTTATTTTGACGTTTGGTCCCTTCAAATATACTTCAAATCTAATGAGCCAAAAAGCATCCATTATAACCAATTTTAAAATTATTTTCTTATAATCAGTGTAGTGTCTTAAACAGAATTGTAATCGTTATTATAGCAGACGAAAACATGTATGTGCTTGAATCGGAACCAATACACAAGTACTCATTACCAAAATTTCGCAATCTATCTATGCAGTGTTATCTCTTTATAAATAAAAAACAGTATTTAAAAATTGTATTTTTAATGTTTAATATTACTACAATAGTAGGTAATTCATATTTATAACTATGATTGTTGAATAAAAGTTATCTATTCAATTATCTGCGGGTTGTTAGTGCCTGCACCTCTGGCTCTCTGATGAAACCTGCCCAGCCTGCGTCTGCATATCCACAAAGCGGCTTTCCTGTACTTCTTCAATACGTAAGGCACTGGTCTTCCAGAGACTCTGGTCGTAGCAGCATCTAACATACCAGTTAAAACAGTAACGAATAACGCGTTTTCTTCCGCAGTTTATTTCAGGTCACACCTGCATTTTTCACTTGTTTATCTTCCAGTATCAGCATAATTTTGCAGTTATGTAGTTAAGTAGGTAACACAAAATTGTAATTATAAAGAAAAACGATGCAGTGGTATTGTTTGTTTATTTTTATTTGTTGACATTTCATTTTGCGTTTTGTTATAGGTGAATCAAATCTCAGAATAATGTAGAATTTCTTTGATTATTGTAATTTTATGCCAAACTTTATGATTTTTGCATGATCAAAACGCATTCATTCACTCACTTCTACTCCTTAGTTCATTCATTTCCTAATGAGCACAGAGTAGATATTTTTAACTGGTCATTACTTAAAGGAGAATTTTCTATGTCTAAAAAAGTTTTGTGCAACAACTTTAAAATAATGGAATCATTCGTCGTAATGACACTTTAGCAAAAGTGATATTTTAATGAAGCTTTCTGCAACTGGGTGTTAGCTTGCTATAATAGAGGCCGGAGAGATCCTGACCTCTTCTAGACTGCTGGTTGCCTGGTAGTTAGAGCTGTAGCAGCAGTTCAACCAGCAGAGATCACCCGCAGAGCTGGACCTCGCAACAGGTAATAAACACCTCTGGCAGTTCACTGATGGCCTGGTAGTTTAAACTACAACACAGGCCGAAGAGGGCATAATAATGGACACAGTAATAGGATAGGTATACAGAACTCTTTTAGACTTATGCTATTTAGGTACTAGGACCGGGTAACATTAGACCTACAACAGCAGTTTATCCAGCAGAGAAGGACACAGCTGCTGGACCTCAGACTTCTGTAGAATTCTGATGGCCTATCTTTTGCCACATCTTGTCGTGAGCGTCGTGTGACCCATGCTACGTACATATGTACGTATTATCCATAGACTTAGTATAAACTAGTATATTATCTATTGAAATGGGCTACAATTAATGTTCATAGAAGCAAAAGTTTGTGAGCGTACTTGATACGAATCTCAAAAGCTACACACAGGATTCGTTTTTATTCTGAAATTCTCACCGAAAAACGAAGTTCCTGGGACAATTACCATATCGCTATGCCATAATTTGGTTTGCTTTCGTGTAGTCGTCATCCCTCGAACCTATCCCCTCTCTCTTCTAACCCAAACACCCATCCTTGTCAGCAGCCTCAGCAGCAGCAGCAGCAGTACGAGCAGCCGAAGCCGGCGGCGGCCGGGCAGTACTACTCCAACTGGCGGGAGGGGCAAGAGGACGATGGACAGGTATTTTATTTTTACAAGTTAAGTTACTTCAAAATATTGTGGAGATATTATCTTCCGTTCCGATACTTCCGATTGAATATTTGTGACTTTTTAGTTTTTTCGTTGGTTCAATCATGATTGTCACTAAAGGCCCCCATTCACGGGCGTGACAAGTCCGCGGACAAATCAGCGTGTGAATGGGTAGGTGGGTGCAGCTCGCGGCTCGGCGCGGCGCTCGCCGTCTGGGCTCACGAGCTCAGCGAGAGAAGTACGAATATTTTCCTTGTGTAAGGCTCAACAAAGTTCACAATCGACTGGAGTGCAACTCCGGCTCGTGTAGTGTGTGGGCGATGACGGATTTGTCCACGGAATGGTACGGCTCGGGGCTCGGCTCGCGGTGCGTGGTGAATGGGGTGCTTAAGGTTGAACTTAAAACTGTTTGACAGTAAAAAATGCGGCCAGTTTTATGCTTTGTTTTTGTCATGTGACACTCCATGTTGGTCGTATATTGTTAATCTAAATCTAAGTGATAAAGTCAATGTGTATTGTTTCAGTACCGTGAGAACGAGGTGGAGGCGGCCAACCGGGGCCCGCACAACTTCGGGGAGGGCTATGCGTTCGCATTTCAGGGCTGAGTCATTTAATAGCCCCAGAAATATAGAGGCATAACTTGAAAACATGTATTTTTTTAATTAAAAAAAAAACATTTTTGAGTTATGTCTTTATATAGCGGGTGATATAATCATAATTTAGTTTTTTGTAAAGTTTTGCCGAGAAATAAACCGAATTTACGATCCTCCTTACAAAAATGTGGTTTTGCAGTTATTTTCTTCTAAACTTAATGTTAGAAAATTAATAATTCTATTTTATTCTTCACGATGGATTCGGTTTATTTTTCAAAAACTTTTATCTTTTAAAATGTTATGATTAGTTGTAGGATAGAAATCATAATTATTAGTTCGCTTAGAAATACGCTCAACCGTTTCGTACATTTTCTTATTAAATAATTATGTGATATTTGTAAATAAAGTCATCGAAATCCCTGAATAAAGTTATGTTTTTCTTTATGAACTGAATACTATATTCATACAGTAAAGAATTTCCTATTACATTAAGGCCCTGTTCCACAATGTCTAGTTAGTGGCTACCTGTAAGATAAAATACATGCTGTCACTGTCAAAAAAATAATAACAGAGAGTGACAGCATGTATTTTATCTTACAGGTTGCCACTAACTAGACATTGTGGAACCGGGCCTAAGTATTCCAATATCTTATAGGCAAAACAAGAAAGAAGCTTGAAAAACAAGTTTACAAATTTTGCGGCTCAGTGTTATGCAGTACTTGCAAAATTCCATCATAGGATTACTTTTTCGTGCGCCTGCCTGCGTGACCCTTTATCACGGAAAAGAGTGAAAATATCGAGATGAATTTTAAAACGTATAATCAAAACTATAATCTCCTCAGACTATGAAAAAATCAACCCTGTATGTTGACATTTAATAAAAAAAGATGTAGCCATTAAAAGCTTGTTTTCACGCGCCCTAAATTGAAATTCATAACTCCGTTTTTAAGGTACAGAAACCTAAAAACATAAAATATATTAATTGCCAATTTCTCCATAGTCAGTTATCTAACCGACTGGGGATTGGTTCTTAAATTATACGTCATCTCCATATAAAATTCTTGACAGATGTGTCAAAAGTCAACCTCTAATACTGCTCTAACTGACTATGGAGAAATTGGTACTAAAAGGAATATCGTTTTTCAATGAAATTATTGTTCAATAAAAATAATGATTTAGTTCATATACCCACATTTTATTAAATCAACAGACGAACATACTTAACAGATCCGTCAAACCACGACATTCACATATTTATTAGAATACAATAATACTCAAAATATAAAACCGTGTAAATAATATACCATTATACATAATTCGTATATTCTAATAAAAACTAGACGTTTTAAGGACAGGACTAGGCGTATATAATATGACACAATAAAAATACATTTAAACGAATAGTTAACTAAGTAAAACAATTTATACTTAGACTGTACTCACTGGTACAGTATAAGGCAGAGAAATCTGACCCCTCTCAGAAGCATTGTTATTATGAGATGGTGGTCATGTTTCTCTGCACATGACCGTACACAATAGAAAATTAAATAATAAACATATTCTGCAAAACTTTTGAATAACTTATTAATAATTAAAAAAATCTAAATTATAGACTCGTCACAATGTCTAATTATTAAATTCAATTTTATGAACCACTCATAAAATATGCAAGCAGTTAAATTTCGATAATTATTATAATGAGTACTCATTTCATATCTTCGTATTCATTCATATATATATTTTATTTAAAAGCTTTAAAATATCACTAAACTATCACATAACATCTTTGTATTTACGATTATGAGGGAAGTATATTATAGGTATATTTATATTAAAATATAAGCTTTTATAGTTAATGCGCGATATAATGCTGAGGAAGGATGAGGTATTTTACAAAAGATATATTTTATTATTACTACCATACACATTTTTCGACACGTCTTATTTGACGTTTTTTAATTATATATATCTACCATTTAACTTTTTAAACATAATTAATTATTCAAAAGAGTTATTTTATAACATAAAATTATTTTTGATGATCATAGGTAAGAATACTTAAAAATACAAGTTTTAACATAACATTGTTAATAGGTATACTTAATTGAATTATGAGTAAGTATTTAAACTAGAAGTATTAGATAGGTAAAAAGGGACCCCAATCCAGCTATTGTAAAAAGTGAAATAAAAATATACTTACAGATTAAAAATAAAGTTTAATATATCAAATATGAATGATTATAATATTTTATATGTAGACACAGCATACAATAGTTGTTCAGGTTCTACGTCCTAAAAGCTAAATCTAATCTATATATGTTTCAAAACTACTCTTAAACATTGTTCACTACATTAGTTTACACTACATATATTTGGAAGATTATGTGATTATATATTTTTCTCGTATGTCTACAGTAAGTACCTAAAGAAAATAAACACATACACGATATTCAATGACACACCAAACAGTCATAAAATGCGTTAAATAATGATCATTTAATGGCATCGAAATCAAACTGTTGTTTTTAATAATTTGTAAATAAGTTAAAATTAGAAAAAATACATATTTTTTTCATGATTTATTTTTAAAAACTCCCTCTACAGATTATTGATATATTTAAAATTATTAAGTATGATTAAATACGTACATAATTACAGTAATAGATCACTTACCGACAGCTTTATTTGAAACTAACCGTGCAGCCATACACTGTTAATTTCTACGCGTGCTTTATTTAAAATAAATAAAAATTAAATATGTGGGGATATCTCACACACGGACATACGACCCCAAGGTAGGCAGAACCTGTGTTATGGTTGTCGAACAGCTGATATATCTACACAAATACACAGATAGATACATCCTAAATATAAATATCAACAACCAAGACCCGAGTACAAATATCTGTCTTTAAACAAATATCTGCCCCAGCCGGGAATCGAACCCGGGGCCTTCGGCATAGCAGTCAGGGTCACTAACCACTACAACTACACCATTCGGTCGTCGATATAAAAGTAAATATGAACAGTAGATATAAGTAAATTATTGCTTATTAATGTTTACTTTTGACAGAAAAGAAAACTAGTAAGGATCACTTTTACCAAACGCTAAACGTATTTAAAATTGTATGTAATTCAAATTTTAAATAAATTTTGTACCAACTGACAAACGTTTGACAGGCTACTAAATTTATACTTTTAGCGTTTGGTGAAATTCCATCTAAGTATACTTACTGTTTTTTAACATTGAAATGTCGGAATATTTAAGTCATAAAACTATGTTATATATTTTAGTTTAAAAAACGACTACCTTACTAGTGAATAAATAATGGCACGCGCTGCAATAAGTTATCTACCACATAAATATTATAGACATTTAGAATTTGACTACGATAAAAGCGATTACCTAATGAGATTTAAATTTAATTAAGTGTCAAAAGTACCTACTAATAAATGTATAAAAAAAATTAAATAAAATTGCGATAAAATCTAATGAAGCAAAGAATTCTTACTTTAAAAATACAAACGTAAAATTCTATCTACCTGTATGATAAATAGAGAATATTAATTTTAAGTGAAAGAGTAATAATGCTAAACATCGCGACATTTTTTTTTAGCGTATTTAGTATGGTACGTTTATCTACATAATTTTTAACCATTCAAATTTGATACATGGGTCATTCTACCAAACATCGATTTTTATGTTCGCGTGAAATAACTCTTAAAATATAATACCTAGACGTTAATAATGTACTATCACAATCAAGCCGAGATCGTGTTCTATGTGTTCTCCATAAAATATAATGAAAATTTTCATTATTTATTGAAAAAACCATATCGACACTATGTGATTTGTCACGTCGTGTCGATTGTTCGCGAGCGTGGTAGCACAGTTTGAGCAGCTATAAAAAAAAATTGTGTAGAGATAGGATTATATTTCACATAATAAAATAAATTACAATAATTTTACTTATTCATAGTTAAATATTATATTTTTCCAACAATTAATTAAAAAAATACAGACCATTCTACAACCGTTATAAAAAAATAGTCACAAATGTCGACGTTCATAAATCACGATTTTATGAAGGTAAATATTTTACTCTGTGAACATATTTTTTTATTAATGGCAACTCTAAACCACACCTGTCATTGCCAAGTCTAAAATTTTCGTGGGGAATGAATAGTTTTTTTGTAATTCAAAATTCAATATACGTTCTACACCTGTGTCAAAGTTGACCTGTCACAAATGAGGAGGCTATAAAAAATAAATGGATCATTCAATTACAATTTTTGTTACTTGACTTAGTGAGTATGAGAGTACTTAGCACATTTTTAAAACATGCACAAGTTTAACATCATATTGAAGCTGATATGGCGTATTTTGTCGATGTTCTCACTAATGTCGATGTCACGCGTGATGAAAAATTGTTCGACAATTGTGATTTTGTTCGACACGAGGTGACAGATGCTTCTAGGACTTTGGTCAAATATCTATTAACTGTGTATTTTTTTTCTATTGCTTATTGCATTCACTAATATAATTGTTTACCGAGATAAATATGTCAAAAAAGTTAACAGATGTATCAAACATGCGATGCAGGCGTTATTATATGTCTTGTCGACACTTGTGATTTTATTTGATCGACACAAGTGACTGTAGCTTGTAGTGTGTTGTGAAATTTCTGTCAATTATACTATATAATGTACCGATCTTTTTACCTAGGTTTAGGGTTTTTACCAAAATAGGGGTAAAGACGAAGTTAAAGCACAAGAAATACACGGTTTAAGTAATAAATATTAAAAATGAGTAAATTAATGCTAGAATAAGAAATTTGACAAAAACAATACAGTAATTATGGAAAATACTTTAAAAAAATAAAGTTTTTAAAAAAAAGGAGGCACCAGGATTAATGCAGATTATTTTAGACCATTAAAGGTTTACGATTATCAAATCAAACTTATTACAAAATGTGCTAAGGAAAAGACAAGGATGAAAAAAGCGATTCTGAGATTATTGATCTAAATAAAAATAAAATATTTGGAATAATAGTCCCAAATAATGTATTATTTTCATTTAATATGATTCCGATGACCTTGATTCATATTTATTTTGTGGTCACCTAATAAAACCTAAATTTCCACCATCAAAAAATTTCGACATTTGTGAAGACACTTTTGTCGAAATTTTTAATATATTTTTTAAACTTTTTTCAAAATATAATTTCAATAGACAAAAACATATTATGGTTTATATGTATTGAGAATAATATTATAGAATAAAGTTGAGAACCTTAAATGATTATTTTATGATAAAAAACATGGATTGTATCACCCATGTCGACTTCATAGTCACTCGTGTCTATTTAATAAAACAAAAAGTTCATATTTTTTCCTAAAATAATTCTACTATATCTCTGATTTTTTTATTTAATGTTCCCATCATTATGTAAAAGTTAAAAATCTACTTCAATATGCGTAAAAGTTGATTTTGTTTTTATTTATTTTTTTAATCCGTACGGTAGAATTACCCACATAATAAAAATATTAAATTAATATACTTTTCATTAAAATTGGTTACTAAAAACAACAAAAAATATGTTATTTATGTTTTTTTTCAAAAAATAGATACTTTTACTCTTTACCTAAAAGTATATGAAATTATTAATACTACTCTCCTTTGGTCCTAACATACCCTTCAAATATTCAAATAAAATATTATTTACAAAAAAATTGTCAAAAAGTGCTTGCATTTAACGTGTGATTCCCAATTGAGATTATTGTCAAAACAATGTTTTTTTGTTGTTGTTATTGTCTAATTTATATATACTGAAATAAAGATTTCTGTATCAAAAAAGTAATAAATTCAAAAGCTTTTACTTTTATTGTCTAATTACATATTTGTATACATTGTATATAAATACCAAAGTTTTCAAAAATATTGTCTACGTCACGTATGCAAAATTAGACGTTATTATTCGAAGAAACAGAACAAACAATACCACGTTGAATAATTTTTTTTGATTATAAGGACAGTAAAGTTCCACAAGCACGTTATAAGTTTATAAGAAAATTATAATGTTTTTTTTAAATTAATGTACCTACAAAGATATGTTATGTATTACATACACATACGTAAGTATATTTTTCTACATAAGGACACCCTGAGTTAACGGGAAAGTGAGTAAATACAGTGTATATTTTGAAGAAACTACGTAAGTATACAAGAATGTACATATAGCTTTTGTACATAGCAAGAATGTATTGTATATAGAAAAGAGTATATTCATAGTTTTTATATATTCTTTGGGCAATATAATATTTTGGTCACATATCCTATACAGTTGTTTGATATTAGGAAATATATAGGTACATACATAATATCATATTTTTAGTATAGGTATATTTATGGCGTAAATATAGCACTCCTAAGACGCCTTTCTTAACTTCTAATAATACTGATATTTGAAATCTCTGTAAGTTAAGGTTGATTCTGAAAAATATTTCGCTATCACTCCCTGGTCAAATATAATATAATAATATATCAAAAAAACTTAAGGTACAAAGACAAAATGGCGGTTTAGGATCATTGGCTATTCTTCTTCTTCGTTCTGATAACTCACGTAGCGCACTGATGATTTGTCACTTATTATGAGACTCTGAAACAAAAAGACACAAACACGAAAATTTCAAAAATAATTTTAATAAAAAATAAATTTTAGTTAAACAGAATCTTATTCCTTCACGAGCCGAAGGCAAGTCAACTTATATTCTAAATTCAAGTAATCAGCCTAGCATTGTCTATATGTTGCCTGAACTTACAGGCAACAGTTTGGCAGTTCTCTACGGTCAACGGCTCCTCTAATAATTGGACAAAACATCCTCACCTGCAGAAACCCGTTGTGTTATCAATACAAATATTTTGTCTATTTTGTTTCATCTTCTGTATTTATTTTCTTGTTGTTTGTTTTGTAATATATATTTTTTTATTGGTGTTGTGGCTGTAATAAACGATTTTTATTTTACCTGTTTCTCGTCCCGAGCCGGCGGAGACCTGAGGATGAGCAGGAACGGCGCGTAGGAGAAGTTGAGGAAGGCGATGATGACCAGCATCCACTCGAAGCCGATGCTGTTCACCAGCCAGCCGGAGAACGCCGGGCCTACGGATGGAATATTACAATTAATAATAATAGGCAAATGTAGTTGGTGTGTAGGTTTTGGTAGGGAAAGCTAGCTAAGTACATTTAAATATTATCTGAGTCATACTTACAATATTTTTGGAGGTTTACGCATATATTAATTATTTTTTTTTTACTTTGATGATTTACCTTACATTTTGAGTTACGACTCTCTTGTAATGAAGGAGCCATTATGTCCCTTTTACAATGTGGCATTGATTCAAATAAATATAATTGTAGCTTTTAATGCAAGTTAATTAATCTGCGCGTTTATCAGCTCGTCATATAGGCAAATAGTGGCATAACTCAAAAATCTTATTTTTTTGTTTTTTATAGAGTTTTGTATATCACGATCCAATCTACACTAACCAATAGCATATCCAAGACAGAAAGCAGTATCCCCGATGGCATACACGGAGCCGTAGACGGCGGCGTGGCGGATGTCCACGAGGAAGCCGAGCTCCGGCATCATGGACGAGTCCACCATGCCGATGGCGAACCCGAGCCCGGCGTTTATTAGCGCATGGAGCATATACCGGCATAACTCAAAAAACTTTTTTTTGTTTGTAGCATTTTTTTATGTTTTAATTTGCATTTTTATTTCTTTTTTGAGGTATGACTGGTATGACACTATTTAAATCAAGGTTTCGATGAGTTTTTATGCCCAACTTATCTTTTTACCGCATATAAACACATACACACACACACACACGCACTCACGCCTTGTACTAATGTACTCCCTTGCGTGGTAGGCAGAGGTGCATTAGGTACCTAGATATGTATAATACTAACCAATAGCATAGCCGAGACAGAAGGCAGTATCTCCGATAGCGTAAACAGAGCCGTAGACGGCGGCGTGGCGGATGTCCACGAGGAAGCCGAGCTCCGGCATCATGGACGAGTCCACCATGCCGATGGCGAACCCGAGACCGGCGTTCGGGATGATCAGGTGCTCCATCTTACGAGCCATCGGGATCTGAGGGTGAAGAGGAGTTTATGGAGTTGCTTTTGTTTTTGCTGTGGCGTTTCCGGTTTCTTCTGATTTTTATAGAAACATTTTTAAGAGTTCACAAGTGATTCAGGGGATACTGGGAAGCAGCTATACACTCATGTTGGTTTTTATGCACAGGCAAAGGCTTAAAATACTAGGGGATAAGTAATGCACAATTCTCCATCAGAGGGAGCCAGGTACAAGAATTAACGAAGCACTGGATTTGAATCTGGCTCTATTTTGTAGCAGCTATTCATAACTTTAAGTTTGTTTACAGATATCTATTTGAGTCCTTATTAAAAGAGCTATTAAAAAGTACACGCCTACATTGTTTTTTTTCTTACCAGAATCAGACACACTCCAATAATCAGCAGTCCAGAAAGAGCGGCAAGCCAGCGTCCCATCTTGTGTCCGAGCGGTCCAAACAGGTTAGTGCCTGAAACGAAATATGTCAAATTAGTAAAATAAATTATTAAACATACAAACTTAAACCATGAAGGTAAAACTTAAAAAATATTTATAATAAATAACTCCAAAAATCTGTTCTTTTTAAGTTGTGTCTCTTTGTTACTAAGGGAACATACAAAATGAAAGTCTCAATAGGTTCTAGAGTTCTTCACGAATAAAGGAAAATATAAAAATACTTGGAACTCAGAAGTAGTAAGAAGGTTTACCAATAAGATAGCAGATACTGGCGGGCAGGAAGGCGACTCCTTGCTGCCAGCGACTGGATTGCATGGTGTCCACCATCCAGATCGGGAGGCTCGGCTCCAGCATCGCTATGCCCACGTTCGCGAAGGTTATTGCACCTGGAAATGGAAGTTTGGTGGTTTATTTGAGAAGTAGAGGAAACCTTGTATGTTGATAATATGCGTGGTTTCCATTGTTCAACAGTCGCAGTATGAATCTACATACGAATAATATCGCAGAGAGCGTGCTGGCGCAATGCTGTCTGCCGTCAACCATATTCCACTGATGGACATAGACCCCTCCTAAAGTTGTCACCTAACTCTGCCTTCAGACTAACTCATGCAACCAGTACCTACTTCTAGATAATCTAGATTTCGTACATCTAGATATGTGAACCCACCAACCCGCAGTGGACCAGCGATGGGGGAAATGGTCCAAGCTTAGGCAGGCAGTTTAGACCTTGGGGATATGCACAAAGGCTCCACTCGAGACAGCCAGGTTCAGGTACTTACACCCCCACAGAGAATAGAATAGAATCATACCAGCAGCCACGATGATGTAGGGGTCGCACACGAGCTCCTTCAGCGAGGGCGGGTCCGTGTCCTGCCGCACCACGCCCGGCTGCAGGATCATCAGCTGCAGCACTGCGGGGGGAGGAGGGGAGAAAATTATTTAAGTAAATATAAAGATATTCTAAGGAGTAGTATAGCAATATTGGTACTTATAAATACTATTCTTTCTTCATCCAGGTACCTACTAATCTACAGGTTTGGTACCTCTCTAAGGTCATCCATACCTCATAGTGAGGTAGATATTTTTATCGGTAGTTAGCGTAAAAAAAGTAACCATTACTTAAAAACCTACAAAATTCGTATGCAACTTACTACTTGACTTGACTAATGGTCAAAGACCACGGATCACAAAATTGGCCCTAAGTAGTTAAATTACCTATACTTTCTCTCTCTCCACCTAGCCCCACAACCGCTACACTTCATAACCATCCCTATATCCCTACCAACAAAACTATACTCACATCCGTCAGCCAGCGCCAGGGCGGACAGCATGAGGAAGGGCGCGGTCTTGCCCACGAACTCGTACATCAATCCTCCGAAGGGCGGCCCGATCAGCACGCCCAGCGCCAGCCCGCCCAGAGCTATGCCCATGGCGTTTCCGCGCTCCTGGGGGTAAGGAAAAAATCTTTCGCATCGAAGTACAAAAAAAGGTGGAAGGAATCTCGGTAACTAAAAACTGAGGCACCCTAAGTAAGTCAATTTCATTGTTAAGACGTGCCCGACACAACACAGACATTCACACTCAAAGTAAGTCAGTTGACCACCGCTCGCACCTACGCACCCACACACTCTCATGTCGCCGCCATTGTGGTGCCTCACTGTTTTAGTAAACAAGATTCCTTCCGCCTTTTTTCTACTTCGATGATCTTTCGGTTATCGTTATAACGATACTAATGCCATCTTATAACGAGAACGACAGATAATGAGAATACTTGTTGAGATAATATTTTGATGTTTGGGAAACGTATTGAGAGAATAAAAGTATTTTTTATTTTTTTCGAGTATGACACTTATTATGACACTATTGGAACGGAGGTGGGAATCTGTTTAATAAAAAATTACTGTTGAGAAAGAGGTTTGTTTTACCTTGTTTGTTCTGCCAACACTTGCAAGCTTGACTAATGATAATTCTTCCAGTAAAATATCCTCACTCACTGAAGTATACTTTCTTACCCTTACTGGATTTACCATCCACAATCGCTTTTCGCTGAACAAGTTGTCAGCAACTGACCTTATCATCCGGGTACCGCTTAGCCAGCATGCCCATCCCGGACACGGAGGAGCCATCAGTCGTCGGCTCACACTCCATCCAGTCGGTATATTGTTAATCTGCTGACCTTATCATCCGGGTACCGTTCAGCCAGCATGCCCATCCCGGACACGGAGGAGCAGGAGGAGTCGATGCCCCATCTAGCTCATCATCCACTGCTGGACCTAATAAGCCTCTCCCAAGGAGCACTACAACACTCAGTCCTCGGACTTCCTCATTCAGCCACTACCGGCTACGACCGAATGGCGTAGTGGTTAGTGACCTGACTACTGAGCCGATGGTCCCGGGTTCGATTCCCGGCTGGGGCAGATATTTGTTTAAACACAGATATTTGTTCTCGGGTCTTGGATGTGCCCGAAAAATGGCAATAGGCCCGCCCCCTATTACATTGGGACTAACATAACACTCTGGCGAAAAGTGGGTGCAGCAATGCACCTCTGCCTACCCCGCAAGGGCGTACATTAGTACAAGGCGTGAGTGCGTGTAAGCTGTTGACCTTATTGGTATCGTTCGGCCAGGATGCCCATTAGGAGCCGACACTCCATCTACTCCGTATATTGTTAATCTAAGCTACCTTATCATCCGGGTACCGTTCAGCCAGCATGCCCATCCCGGACACGGAGGAGCAGGAGGAGCCGATGCCCTGCAGCGCGCGCGCGATGAACAACACGCTGTACGAGCGACCGAACGCGAAGACTGGAAGAATAGGTTTTCAGTGAAAACAAAGTAACACACATAGCCTCAAATAGCACCTGCAGCATATGGACACTGGAAGGCAAAAAGACTAACCCCCTTATTATGATGTTATGAAGGAGCGGGATCACCTGGCACAGGCATTTCATGCTTAAAAGGTGATTCCATTTATTACTGATTAATTTGCCCAAACATTGTTAAAGAAATAAAGATTTTTTTTTTTTTTTTAATTTTTTTTTTTTTATTCATAGAAAAGTTACAATACTTTTTAACTAATAAACTGTTTTGTCCCTCTCTGTCGAAGAACAAATTGTTCTTTGTTGGAGAGGGACAAAACAGTTTATTAGTTAAAACGTTCTGTAACTTCTCTATGAATAAGGGGGTAAGGCTACGCCCGCACAGGTAGGAGGTTTGCTAAGTCTAACCTAGCCTAGCGCCTAGCGAGCCACCAAGCGAGTAGCTCAGTAAAACGAACGTTCTAGAATCTTCGTGAACGGCGGCCGCATTCCGCGCTTGGCGCCTAGCTAGTCGCTTAGCATGTATCTATTTTCTTTCGATAAAGCAATTTTTGAGTTTCCGTGACAATTTTAAAACTTATACTTACTCAAAGTAGACAGGAACATCAGTATGAAGCCGGTGAACATTGGTACACTGTAGCCGATCCTGAAAACAAACGTATGTCAATTTTACTGCATTGCATATCTGAAAAGTGAGATAACTAATGCTGCCAGATTGATGTTCTAACAACTTTCTGTTTTAGTAATATGGTTTTAGTCATGATTCGAATTGGATTATGAGAGTGAGCGTGGACAAATTATAATTTATTGCAAATAACAGTCTCTAATAAAAAGTTAATTTATGTTAAAGAAATCCTCCGTTGGTGAAAATTTCTAGGAAATGTTTTTCCTGCCAAATAAACTTATCAGTGGCTGACAGTCCAGCGTGCGCAGCAATTAACAACCTTAGGTACAGTAGCTATTGATAGGTACTATAGTGCACTCTAGTGATCTATACATGTAATAAATATGGTCATTCTTACTTATGAGTGAGAGGTCCGACGAAGGGGTTGGCCAGCAGCTGCACCAGCGCCTTGCTGGCGAACATCACGCCCACCTCCACTGTCTCGTGGATGAGCTCCTGGTGCCGCTCCTCTCGCTCCACCGACAGGTTCAGGTGGGCTGTGCGACAGAGATAGGTTTAGTTAGGGTTATATTAGAGGGTGAGCAGACGTGATAGACCCTAGCCTAGACAGAGGAAAATGTTAATGCGATAAATATTGACCGGCAATACACGTAAGATAAATATCACGATCCAGGAATCCCAGGATCTAGGATTAGGTAACAAGATTTCCGGAAATCCTGCGATAAATATTGTGATCCCTCAAGACACTATATACCCTACCCTACACGCTACACGTACATTTGTGGCCAAATCTTCGTATCTGTACCCGTATCACGAAAATTCGAGCTAACGTATAGAATCGAATGCGAGTGCGACAACTGTCAATTTTATAGGTAAAAAGTGTTCGAAAGTGCTGTCAAGTTGCCACTAGTCGCACTCGCATTCGATTCTATATTGTTCGTGATCGCCCTGCTGTTCTCTTCTGGCATGCATTTATAAGGGGCTGCACAGTGATTCACAAGTACCAGGTACCATACCTCTAGTGGCGTTCTCCAGTACATCCGTCTGGTTTTTCTCGAGGCAGGGGCAGTAGGAGATGAGAGGAGGCAAGGTGACCAACCCACAAGTACCAGGGTAGCATACCTCTAAAGGCTCCAAAATCTCCGACTAGCTTATCTCCAAGCAGTAGCTTACTTACTACGATCTATATTAGTTAGTACCAGGATAGCATACCTCTAGTAGCATTCTCCAGTACGTCAGTCTGGTTCTTCTCGAGGCAGGGGCAGTAGGAGATGAGAGGAGGCACGGTGACCAACCCACAAGTACCAGGATAGCATAACCTCAAGTGGCTTCAAAATCTCCGACTGATGGTTTATCTCCAAGCTGTGGCCTACTATGATCCACCTAGGAAGTACCAGGATACCATACCTCTAGTGGCATTCTCCAGTACATCCGTCTGGTTCTTCTCGAGGCAGGGGCAGTAGGGGGTGGGGAGCGGCGCGGGGGTGGTCAGGTCCTCCAGCGACTGGGAGAGCGGCGCGTCCGGGTGCCGGATGTCGTACAGGAACTCCGGGATTATCGGGACTGGGGGGGGAGAGAAGAGAGATTGTTTTTATCAAGTATTTCACAAGTAATAAAAAAAACCAGTGATCATCATCATAATCACGACCCATCACGTCCCCACTGCAGGGGCACGGGTCTCCTTCCAATGAAGGAAAGGTTTAGGCCTCGTCCACCACGCTGGCCTAGTGCGGGTTGGTGGACGAGTGATATTAGGACCAAATTACTCCGCAGATGTTAATGACGCAAATTGAAGTACATTTTAACAGCGCATCAGAATATTATTATTATATTTTGATCGAATTCTAAATCAAATCTTTCCAAAAATTGGGGTCATTTGGTGTCGAGATTTTGTAAGTGGAACCTTTTCATTGCTCATAGGTTAGCTTCATTTATAATAAAATTATAACGTTACCTACGTACACTATTCACATAACATATTTTCTCCAATGCCCTACTTATCTAGGCATTGTAAACTACACAATCTGTCTCCCTATAATCTATCTCTCCCTTTGTAGTAGAGTCCAGACTCCCACCCCCTGGGGGTAAGATAACGCCCCCATAACGTAATGGCCCGTGTAAGATACGATTCATTATCTCTCTGACGCTACTGAAATGAGGTAAGTAGGTGAGACTCATGATTTACGATGGACCGAGGTCAAAAGAGGGTGTTATACGTTTGAAATATGTCTGTAATTTCCAATTCCTCTAGCGTGTAGAGAACATACATATCTAGCGTGTAGAGAAAGTATTTTTTTAAATATTCTTAAAAAGTTGTTTCAGCATTATAATTAAAGCTAAACATAAGTACTTACTTATGTATACTTTAGTCCCCGTAATAATAAGGAGCCCGTTTTTAAAAGCTACACATTTTTCAACCTTAGGTCGATTAACATCAAATGAACACAAATCTAGAGATCCAATGTATTCTTTCGTAATCTTTTTGTGTACTTACCAAAACGAAAACTCGTATTCTTGTCTAGCTCTCGTGCAAATAATAATAATAAATAATAAATATGTGGGGACATCTCACACACGGCCATCCGACCCCAAGCTAGGCAGAGCCTGTGTTATAGGTATCGGACAGCTGATATCCCAAGTAACATTTCATTCGAGCTTAGGTTGTAAGAAATGCCTTTAGGTTTTATAAGGGTCGTGAAAAGGTTAATGCTTTGCTATACGGTCATATTGAGTACTTGAGAATGATTAATAAGTCCTAAAACTAATTGTTTATTAATACAACCTTGAAGCTGCTGATAAGAGTTTAAATTAACGTTATTTTAACTTGTATTTCAAGAGCATATAGTTCTAGGATCTTGTAGTTGTCGTAGACTCCTGATTAAGTTCTAGAAAAGCTAGCATTATGCTAAAGTGAGAGTTTAAGGTTAAATTTTCAACCTTGATACAACCATAAAGTTATTGGTATGTTGAAATTACTTATAAGTAATTTTTAAAACCTTTAGGCTGATGAGAGTTGTCCAGGCAAACAAATTAGGACTACGTGGTGAAAACCAAAAGCATTAAGTCACTGGCTATGAGCTAAAGGCATGATTTAAGTCCTTCAAGAATATTTTAAAGCTTTAGAGGCATCCTCAAAATATGTTTAATGCTATTTGGTAATTCCCTAACGTCCGCCATATTTTTTCACTTAAATAAAAAAAAAAACTTAGAAAATGATACATTTTAATGAATTAGGGCAACAATCAGTAGCGTGTGCTATACAATTCCAAATTTATGTGTTTTTATATAAACAGTACTTTTATTTCTAATATAACTTTCCACCAAACATAAAATTTTATCAATTTTTTTTAATTAAAATATCTTCAAATTTATTATTTACAGAAGGCCCGTCACGTATGACAGCACTATTTTCCTAAAGTATCACAATAAAGTGCTAGTCGCACAAGTTTTTCATATTTCCTGACTTCAGCCTAACTACTTACTTATTATTTTGTATGACTACAAAACATAAATGTTAGCCATTTTGAATCTTGGAAAGTGTCAGGTAATGGCGCCATTTATTAATATTCTATACCATTGATTTTCTGTGGAAAAATCTTACACAGAAACATTTTAGAACCCGAGAGTCCTGGAAAGGCATTATAGAGTTACATCCAGGACTAATTTAGAACTTAAAAGCTGTCTTCCAAGGCTAGGTTAACGTTAAATTAAGGTTGTGAAGGTTATATTTAGGTTCTGTGTTAGTAGTTCAAAAGGTTCTAGGTTTGAGCTATAGGTTTTGCTGTAGCTCTCAGAAAGGTTCTAAAACGTGGGCCCTTTTTGCACTCAGGAGGTTAATATAAGGTTAATATAACGTTATGGAGCCTTCTAAGACTTACGAGTAGATTTCCATACAAAGGTTCTAGAACCTTTTCAAAACCTTTCTAAAACCAAAAATGTTACTTGGGATATCTACACAAATACATAGATACAAACTAAATATAAATATCAACACCCAAGAACAGAGTACAAATATTTGTCCTTAAACAAATATCTGCCCCAGCCGGGAATCGAACCCGGGACCTTCGGCATAGCAGTCAGAGTCACCACTACGCCATTCAGCCGTCAAATCAACCTTCTGACTTCTGAATGCCCAAGTTTATCACCCGCCTTAAACCAAAGCTAAAACATGGCACCCAGTTATCAAAGGGTTAACCAATTTAACAGCAAGAAGTTGAAAATGTCGGAAGCGTGAGGCGGGCTATTTCAGAGCGAGGCGGCGGCGGCGGCGGCGGCGGCGAGATCAAAGTGAAATTCAGTTAGCCGCCTCATCAAAGGCGCCGACGAGGGCTTCTGCTAGTGATGTGTTAAGATTATATCGATAGCTGCAAATATTTAGAAACTAGCGAAGATACACAATACAAATGACAAACGCCTTCTTCATCACAAATCTATGGAAACCAGCTAAAGAAAACTTCATATTATGTAAGTAAATGTTTTACTCTGGTTCTACAACGCGCAACGGTTATCTGGAAGAGATCAATTTCAATTTAAGACCGCCATTTGTGCATATATTATTATGTTATTTAAGTTATGTTTTGTGGTGTGCAGATTAAGCTTATTATTATTATATCGACCAATGGGGTAAACGTGTTGTGGAGTGGAGGCCGCGACGCCCTCCGGCTAGATGGGGTGACGACTTGCGAAAGGTTGGTTATGATTGGATGCGGAAAGCTAAAGATCGCATCCAGTGGCGTGCTTTGGGAGAGGCCTACGTCCAGCAGTGGACTATTAAAGGCTAATGATGATGATGACGATTATTATTATATCGATTACCTGTTGCAAAGTTAGCGTCGTGTGTAGTAAGTTTTATCGATAAGTCGCTTTACTCCGTACAACCCCATCACTAGGGGTGGAGCGAGTAGCCGAGTGCAGTTATAAATCAGATTGCCCGAGTTTTCGCTTATTAGTCGCCATCTACCGGCGGCCTGTAGAAACTTGCCGAGTTTATTTCATTTGGATTCGATACGTAAAGTCCAACTATAAAGTTGTGAAAACGGAAGTGGATCCTAACTAATTGTTTAACTTGATCTGCTATATTTATTATAGGACAAATCCGTTAAAATTCCATACTCAATCAGTATTTTATTTTTAAAATGTGTATAAAAGACGACCGAATGGCGTAGTGATTACTGACCCTGACTACTGAGCCGATGGTCCCGGGTTCGATTCCCGGCTGGGGCAGATATTTGTTTAAACACAGATATTTGTTCTCGGGTCTTGGATGTGCCCGTAAAATGGCAATAGGCCCGCCCCCTATTACATTGGGACTAACATAACACTCTGGCGAAAAGTGGGTGCAGTAATGCACCTCTGCCTACCCCGCAAGGGAGTACATTAATACAAGGCGTGAGTGCGTGTGTTTTTTTTGTTGTTTAAAAGTAAGTAAATAACTGATTATCATAAAAAGTCTTAGCAAAATCGCACTCTTTGATGTCAGGACTTTATAGTTTGACTGTATTTTGTCTTGACTGTCTGAGGTTGTAATGAAATACAGCCACATATTACACTCACGAGCAACGAAATAGTTCCAGTGTCAACAGCACCAAATCCTAAAACTAATATTATAAATGCGAAAGTAACTGTGTCTGTCCGTTACTCCTTCACGCCAAAACTACTGAACGGATTTGCCATGAAATTTGGTATACATATACATACGGTCTAGACCCTGGGAAAGAACATAGGCTACTTTTTATCCCGGAATTCCGGAAGCGAAGCTCGCGGGAACAGCTATTACTCATAAACGGAAAACACTGCAATATTGAAGTACATTTCAGCGCATCAGAATATTACCAACTAAAAACCTATTCACGTTTCTAGTTTAGTTTAAATTCTGATCAATAAATGAAAAATTTGGGGCCTTACCACAAAAACTTAACAGGTGTTTAGCGCTGTCAAACGCCTACAAATACTGTCAAATTTCGTTTTAAACACTTGTTAAACAGTGTTTAAAGTTTTTTGTGGTAGTACAGTTAATGTTTAAAATATTTGGGGTAATTTGGTGTTTCACAAGGTTTTGTAAGTGGAACTTTATCATTGCTCTTGACCTTGAGTGTAAAATCCATTATACAGTGCGACAAACTTATCTGTTCCGGTGAGAGCGAACTAAATTGACCCATATCTCATTACTTACTAATGAATTGTATATTGTAAATGATTAGATGGGTTTATTAACACCGCAAGAGCGAATTAACAATATGAGCAAACTTAAAATCTTATAGGATTAAGAAATATTAGACATTTATTTGAGCTGTCACCGGAACAGATAAGTTTGTGGCACTGTACCTATATTTATGACAACAGTGTGATCGGAAACCTCAACACGCCATTTCTTGACTGGAAACCCGCAAATTCCAAACATTTTCAATTACAAGTTTATCCATGAAGAACGTGTTTAAAAGTTACGATACAATAAGGTAACTATAAAATATACATTACATTGTAGTTTGACTTTGCTTGAGAGCCACGTCTTAAAATGTTGGTCGTGGTATAAAAGTTCGTGGGTTTTTGCGGATAAGTCAGCAGGCAGGTTGGAAACATCACAAACATTTAACATCCAAAGAATTTAACCAAATAAGCCTTTTAACAAATATCTAGGCGAACGAATGGCGTAGTGGTTAGTGGCCCTGACTACTGAGCCGAAGGTCCCGGGTTCGATTCCCGGCTGGGGCAGATATTTGTTTAAACACAGATATTTGTTCTCGGGTCTTGGATGTGCCCGTAAAATGGCAATAGGCCGCCCCCTATTACATTGGGACGAACATAACACTCTGGCGAAAAGTGGGTGCAGCAATGCACCTCTGCCTACCCCGCAAGGGAGTACATTAGTACAAGGTGTAAGTGTTTGTTTATTTATGTTATTTACTCGTATTACAAATATCTAGAATATCTAGATCAAAATCAAATAAAACTTCCGGTCCTTTTTTGCTACGAAATTCGCTACGAAAGTTGCTACGATGTCGTAGCAAATTTCGTAGCAAGTTCGTAGCACTTTCGTAGCTTTTCAAATAAATGTATTATTGTTTTTTTTTATAGACTTTCTTCAGTATCTTGATTACCATTACCAACATTTACAGTCGTCGATATATAATAGGCCCGTTTGGACAGCTACACAAATTTGCAATTTACTCTTGATTTTCTTGATGAAATACATAAAAAGACATTATCTAGCTTATTTTTTAACAGCTGAAAGAAAAAAGAACTTTTGAAGCACCAAAACTTAATTATTGTTTAGATTTTTTATGAAATAGATTTGACAACTGCTGTCATCCCATACATTTTCGAGCTGTCCAAACAGGCCCTATTATATTTCGACGATTGTAGGTTTGTTCACTGTCAAGACACCATCCTGTATACGTAGGTTTCGGCTTAGTATACCCTTTCTGCAACATCCTGTATATTAGAGAAAGACCCTCCACCTCCATTCAATTTTATTTTCGTATTTACTTATATAAAATTTAAACACTAAAATCATCATCATCATCATCATCAGCCAATAATCATCTACTGCTGGACATAGGCCTCTCCTAAGGAACGCCAAAACACTCGGTCCTCGGCCTTCCTCATCCAACCACAACCCGCCACCCGCCTAAGGTCGTCAGTCCAGCGGGCAGGAGGGCGTCCCACGCTGCACTAAAATATTAAAAGTAAAAAAGCCGTTGCACTGAATATTTCTGTTCGCTATAAAATGGCGACAACAGCTTTAAAAATACATGTCCGCTGGAGCGGCAATGATTCGCGATCCCTCACGTTACTACGGTTCGGGATAATAAATATTACGAAGGCTATTTTTAGGACAGATTTTGCATTCATTTGATTTTATTTTCCAAATTGGATACGTTAATAATTGTAGTATGCTATGCGTAGTATGAGAAACAAAGCTGTAATATTAAGGCCGCCGCTATATAGTTTCACCATGTTCTGTTAGATCATTAACACCCATGTTACATTAAATAACACGGGATTAGTTGTTGACGTTTGAAACATCTGTCATGAATTTAATATGGAAAATTTATTTTATAATGTAACAGGGGTGTTAATGATCTAACAGACCAAGGCCTAAGGGTAGGCAGCCCTAACGTACCTACGTGTCGCGATATATCATTTATATTTCTATGAAAATAATTTAGTAGTCTGCTTCAAATTCATACCATCACCATTTTTTTACGCAATATAAATAATCGCGCCGCCTCCGCTCAGAAGAATCTCGAGCATTTTTCCGATAAATACCGGTTCGCCCAACCGGAAGCGTGACAGCACTATTCGCAAATGAAGCTGTCATTTCCAGAGCTCTCAAGCGAAGGCGGGAAAATTGACGCTCGAGTTTTGAATTTAGAACGCTTTCTCTGATCGAACGATTCGAACGCAATTTATCTTTTGCCAGCGTTCATTTTTGTTATTCGAAAGGAGGGAAAAAGTTTGCGTTAAATAAATATTTTACATATTTATTTAACGCATGTAGGGACACACGGCCAACCGACCCCAAGCTAGGCAGAACCTGTGTTATGGGTGTCGGACAGCTGATATATCTACACAGATACATAGATAGATACATATTAAATAGATAAAGGACAAGCAGATACAAGGCAAACACAAGTGCTCATCATACGAATGTTTGCCCTTGGCGGGATTCGAACTCGCGGCCCCAAGCTTCGGAAGCAGCTTCACTACCGCCTAAGCTACGGTGCCGTTAGTTCAAATATTCATAATTTTATTACAGTTGATAAAAAATATCCTTATTTGTAAATTTGAGAAATTGCCACATGGTATAGATGTAATAATCGCTATACAGGGTGTTGCAAAAAAAAGATCCCGACGAATTGAGAACCTCCTCCTTTTTATGAAGTCGGTTAAAAAGGTTATAATAAGCGAAATCTACATTTGCAGTATGGTATATCTCAACCCGAAAATGAAATCAGAATTTCAGAATCCGCGAAAAAAATACATTCTCATTAGTCAAAAGTCACGTGACCAACATAGTGTCCATAAAAATGTTTTTTTTTTTATACTTGTCGATGATTTCTAGATTTATTCGAACATTCTGGGCAGATACAGAGGCTAAGTTGTGATGAGTAGGACGTGCACATAATATGCATACTTGTATAGATAGCGAAATGCGTATCCCTTCCTCATACGATAAACGATTTCAAATCCTAATCCTAACTAATATTATAAATGCGAAAGTAGCTGTGTCTGTCTGTCTGTCTGTCTGTTACTCTTTCACGCCAAAACTACAGAACGGATGTGAATGAAATTTGGTATACATACGGTCTAGACCCTGGGAAAGAACATAGGCTACTTTTTATCCCGGAATTCCCACGGGAAAACTTTTTAAGGCGAAGCGAAGCTCGCGGGAACAGCTAGTAGTCAATATAGTTTTGATACCAAAGGCTTTTTTTGCTTCAATGGCATATTTATTCTTACGAATCTCACATGAAACACTGCGATCATAGCCGCTATCGACTCAGAGGTAGGGAATAGGGGGCCCATCGGTTCAGTTATACAGGGGGTTAAAAATGGTACTGCAACCCGAAAGGGGGTGACAAAGAAGGACATTCTAAACAACTTTAGTGCTGCTAAGAGGTTTGGAAGTACACGAAAAAATATACGTTTATTATAATTACTCTTCATAGTAAAAAATCAAGTGACTGTGTTTTTATAGATACATTTTTAACCATCTTTTTTTCGCGAAAAAAGTCATTTTGACCCCCTTTCGGCTATACCCTTTTTCAACACCCTGTATAGTGAATAGGGGTGCGGCTTTCAATCTCTTTCACCCTCGGAACAATGACCGGACCCAATCAGTTAAGAGGTTCATGTCTTATTCATGAAGCTCCTGAAGTCCTGAAACCGAAGGTTCTGCTAGTAACGCGGCCAGTGAGCCCAGTGTAGGTTTTTTTAACCGATCCAGCAGTGAAAATCGACTCAAAATTGTATGGTGCGGAGCTAGTGCCTGAAACGATGCCTGGAAGATATCGCCATATATCGCTTTTAGCCATAAGGCCGCCTATATTGAATTGTGTTTATGTCATAACTTTTAATGTATACTAATGAAGTAATACTATATACTACTAGTGCAGCGCGTATACCGCTACACTCTGTCCATCTTATTAATGGTTTTTTGGTTCGCTTATGTCTGGTAAGTAAAGTTGGTTTTCGTTTGTCATCAAATATGTATGGGATTTCGAATGGCAAAAAACCATTATTATGATGGACAGAGTATAGGTGTCGACTTTCCTGCGCCATACAAATTCACGTTTACTCGCCGCTTCTAGAATGGAGTAAAAACTCGCACTTACTTCCCATACAGTATTCCGTCTCCTTATCGACTGTTTAAAGTAATGTTACCTCTCATCATCATAACCCATCACGTCCCCTATGCCGTAGCTCAGGTCTCCCTCCAATGAAGGTAGGGCTTTAGGCCTAGTCTGCCACTTTCATTTACCTCTGATAATCTATTTAAAGTTTTACATTACCAGCCTGTAGTCATTCACTACTTGCCACAACACTTTATTCTCGGCTTTCCTCATCCAGACACAACTGGCCACCTATCTAAGGTCATCGGTTCAGCTAGCTGGAGGTCAACCTAAACTGTTCTTTGCCTGTTCGTAGTTTCCACGCGAGAATTCGTGGACTCCAACGGTTATCGATTCTTCATTCAAGAACTGTACTTGAATTTGTGTGCCCCAAAAATGATAAATTAAGAGGTATAGAGATGTCGCAGACATCTGGTTGAATCTCCTTTTCGGTTTTTGTTTTTTTTTTTCAATTGTGAAAAAAACTGACGAAAAATCACTGGCCGCTGGACATAGCCCTCTCGCAACATAATGAAAATTCACATAGACCGTTCTTATATTAATTACATTTTATTTTATTTATTTAAGCAGACATAAAATACATTTAGGTTACAAATGAATAGTGCGTCAGAAACCTGTTAGGGTTTATATGCGCACTATGGTTCCTCGACTGAAATACATACATAAATATAGTACTTACATAAATACGCTATTGTCGAATATATGTATAGTAAGCAACATTTATTATAAAATCACTAATAAAATAACACCCTGTATATTTAGTACTCATATTTAAGTTCTCAATTTCAGAATCATGCTACCTAACTTAAATATAAAAACTTTCATAATATAAAAAGTTTTTACTTAGGTAGGTACAAAAAAAAGTACAAAGAAATGTTATTAAAATTCTTGGAAAATATTGGAAAAAGGAAAACAACCGTTGCTCTTTGCTGTACTTTGTACTTTTCATGTGTGTTTTGTTATGTGAATGAATAATTATGTCAAGTAAGTAGACTCTAGCTCTAGAGTATGTTGATGTGAATAGTATTCTTCCAACTATTCGATTTCGATTTTGACATACTTTCGATTTTGACATACTTTCGCCTATTTCTCTGATATACTTTTGCCTATTTTACCAACGTTACTTCGCCTATTTAATCCACATATACCTCCGCCTATTTGCTTGATATACTTTTGTCTATTTAGACACTATGGCCTCGCCTATTTATTCGACATACTATCGCCTATTCTTCCGACATACTTTCGCCTATTTCATCGACATACTATCGCCTATTTCCTGTATTAAGCCATCATTATTTCGCCTATTCCCATACACATCACTAGTAACTCACCGACAGTAGTGAGCAGCATGTTGTCGAGCAGCAGCGCGATGGCGACGATGACCAGCACCAGCTTGCGGCTCTCGCGCATGGCGGCCACCTTGCCGCGCAGCCACGCGGTGCCGTCCGACGCTGCGCCCATTGTGGAGGGGGGTAGGGGAAGGTTCCTGGGGAGAGAAGTTGATGGTTAGAGAGAGAAATATTGATTGGTTGCGAGAGATGATAGTTAGAGAGATTTATGGTGGTTGCTTAGAGAAGCGTGCCGTCTGATACCGCGCCCATCGTGGAGGGGAGGGGAAGGTTACTGCAGGGAATAGTGGCAGGTTAAAGAAAGTTGGTTGGTTGCAGAAGAAATGCTGGTTGGTTGGAGAGAGAGATGATGATTGATTAGAGAGATACATACTATATGCCCGAAAATCCCCGAAGGGGTAGTCAGAGGTGACTAGCAAGTGTCACCCACTTTTCGCTGAACATTTGCACGACTCACGTGATAGGTCGCGAGCCGTATCGCCGTTTTTTAAATTTGAGTACAATGCACCTAGGGTACACATCTAGAATCTAGATATGCAGGTTTTCTCACGATGTTTTCCTTCACCATAAGAGTGATTTACATTGAAGAACTCATTGGTACATGTCATGTCAACGCTGGAGGGAGAAGTTGCTGGTTAGAGAGAGCTGTTTGGTTGGAGAAGAAATTCTGGCTCGTTGGAGAGAGACACCACCTATCGATATCTATCTACGTATCGTATCACACCAAACGGATTGTCATAAATTAATGTAGGTGGTTCCTGCAGGGAGTAATAGATGGTAAGAGAGAGAGATGGTGGTCGGTTGGAGAGATACACTCAATTACACTCACGAGCAATGAAAAAAATTCCAGTGACAACAGCATTGGTGCTACTTTACTATACTACATGGAAAAGCTAATGACGCTCCATCATACTCGTATTTTGTATTTATTTTGTCTTGCTAGCTACTTATGTTTACCAAAAATGTTCCTAAGATTAGTACCTCTCTAGTTTTAATAATTTAAATACCTACCTTAACGCATTAAGCTATAATAACATTATTTAGATTTAAAAGTTCTACAAGTACCACCTACCTACTTAGTTAATCATTTTATTTGTAACCATGTACACTGGCATCCACGACACAGGCTGAGCCTAGTGTGGAAGCCACCGAATTTCGATAATTTATAACCTATCACCCTTTTATTTAATTTCCTAAAATTATTTATTTGTACCTACTAACTTTTTTAAATTCTATGGTGTTCAAATAAATATTTTTTGATTTTTTTTTTTATATAAACTATCCAAATACGTAAACACGTAAAATTTTGCGGAAATGTTTTAATTATTTTGGTCTCGGCATTTTGTAGTGAAACTTTTTCATTGCTTGCGTTTAAATGCACTAGACATAAACCAGGAAATAGCACGTGGAGATGATGCATGTGCTGAGCGCTAGCGTGCGAGTTCCTGTGTCGCAGTGTGATATGATAATAACTAATAACGCCACTTTACGCCATTGCAGGTGTAATGTAATGCGATCCTTTTCATTATTTCATATTAGCTGCAGCCCGCGAACTTTGCTGTGCTCTTAGATCAACAATATACGAAGATGTCATATACAAAAACCAAGCAAAAAACTGTCCGCATTTTGTTCACTGACGACCGAATGGCGTAGTGGTTAGTGACCCTGACTACTGAGCCGATGGTCCCGGGTTCGATTCCCGGCTGGGGCAGATATTTGTTTAAACACAGATATTTGTTCTCAGGTCTTGGATGTGCCCGTAAAATGGCAATAGGCCCGCCACCCTATTACATTGGGACTAACATAACACTCTGGCGAAAAGTGGGTGCAGCAATGCACCTCTGCCTACCCCGCAAGGGAGTACATTAGTACAAGGCGTGAGTGCGTGTTTTTTTTTTTTTTTGTTCACTGACAAACCTTTTATGTTAAATCTAATGGCAACCATTGTACCAATGAATAAAGTCACAAACCTTATAAACGAACTAATTCAAAATAAGATCTCAGCTGTAGAAGCGGGGAGTTATTTGTTCAGACGTTTCTTTTGTACTGTCACTCCATCTTGTTCGTAGCTTGTAAATCTAAGGATGTGCCTTAAAACAGTTTTCCCTAAGAATGGGGTAGTTAAAAGAATTTTTTTTTTTTTTTTAATTTTGGTTCATTTGTAAAGAAGATTAATATTGTTAGCGTTTAAATTTACCAATGCTATTCTTTACTAATATCAAGCTACTTATTTCATCATAGGTCCGGCCGGATTACTAGATGTAGCTAGGAGTTGTTCTTTAGTTCATTTAGTTTCTATATTGTCTGTGATTCGCATTGACTGGCCGGTCACTGGATTCATGCGGATTCATTCAATTCAAGATGGCAGAAAAAACAAGGATAACTTTTAAAAGACTTCTGTTTGTTATTAGATTCCTTTTTGAATAGTTTGTGTTCCTTATAAAAGTATTTTACTTCAAACTTCCTGAGTGTCTTATTTTCAGCATCTTCTATAGTACCAAGCTAACAATATTATTAAAATCAAAGATTATTTATTTGCACACCATGTAAGAGACAATGGACAATCAAAAGTACTTAGTCCATACTAACTGATGACATGAGGTAGATTGCCTGGAATTTACAGTGCTACAAACTTATCTGTTCCGGTGAGAGCGAACTAAATTGATCCATATCTCATTACTGACTAATGAATTGTATATTGTAAAAAAATATTAGATGGGTTTATTATTATTAACACCGCAAGAGCGAAATAACAATACGATCAAACTTAAAATCTTCTATTCTTGTTTTGTATGGCACTTGTACTGTGCGTGAACTTAAAATCTTATAGAATAAAGAAAGATTAAGAAAAAATTAGACATTTATGTGACCTGTCACCAGAACAGATAAGTTTGTGGCACTGTAGTAGCCTTTATAAGTGTCAGCTTCAAATAACCACGAACCTAACAACTAACATGATTTAGCATTGATTCCTACCTTGACGAACATTTTTTTTTTTTTCGACGTAGAATGTTAGAATTACTTGTCGAAAGTCATAATCTACCACCATTTCACAAAGGCCCCGTCATTAAGGAGGAAAGAAATGGCGAAAGAAACTCCTCCAGCATCTTTTCAACTTTTTGCTTAAAACTAATACAATTTTACTTATATCTAGTTAATACAATTTTACTCAAGCATATCCATTTAATTTTTCCAAATGCCTTAGCTGAGGTGGACAAGACCACGCGTTTTTGTCGTTTAGATAATCATTTATACTATAATAAGCTTTACTACATAATGTCGTTTTTACAAAATTCTTTAATTTAGTCTCAGTAAGGTTTAGTGTTTCATTTGATAATTTATTATAAAAGCGTATACAGTTCCCCATGAATGATGATTGTGTTTGTTTTCGAAAGTCTGAGAGTGGGGAAGAGCAACTTATTTTTGTTTCTGGCCTCAATACCGTGATTGGCTCCTACCTTACTAAATGAATTTAAGTTTTTACGAACATACATATCAAATTAAAATTATCTGACGTTAGAAAATTCAAAAAAGATTTTCCCGCGAAATCACGCAGACAAAGCGGAAAGCGCCCCGCAGTTCCGGAAACAGTCGTTAGCGCTCCGTGCTCATTTCCGGTCGCCATTTTAAAACGGGCGCCATTGTCATTTGGCGTATTTAATTTTAATTGGTCTTTTAATTTTAATTTTGCCGTCATAGAGCGGTTTTGTTTCAGACAAATTTCGTTTCTTGGTATTTTCGGTGACAAATTCAATTAGAAAATAATAAAATTTGAATAGCGCATAATTAAATTGGATTTTAATTTGAGCGTCCCATAATCCTTTTCTGTGAGGTTTCTGTGCAGGACTAAGAAGGTACAATGTTTTTCAGAAATATTTGTAAAAATATTACGTTCATTAGTAGTGCCGAAGCTGCTATAATACATATTGTAAAAACGTGCCGAGGGTAATAGCTAAAAGTAGGTTACCTAGGTAGGTAGGTAGGTACTACCTATACTTCGTTTCAGCTAAGATGATTCATGTGTCAGAATTTGTCACAATTTTCCGAAAAAAAATCCGTATACTATTGTAAAATCTGTGTCAATCAATTATATTTCATTGGATATGTCGCAGGCAACTGGTTTAATCTCCTGTTTGATTGAACCACTAGCCCGTTCATTCGATGGCGCTATTCAGTTGTATGACTAAAGGACAACTCGTCAAGTCGTTGATTGTAACGTTCGACGTCTTGACTGAACGTCATTCAGCGAAGTCGTTGAATGGGATATAGTATAGCAACTTTGTAATGTCTGGTTAGGGTGAACATTACCAGACAAGAGTCAACAAAAAGACTATGTTACAAAGCTCTTATCTCACAAATTAACTAAACAATTACAATAAACGTACCTTCATATTGTTGTTCATAATTATCCAGTTTCGCCACTTTTTTTCTTTGAAACTATCCGCCCGCGGCGTAATAATAGGTAAATCCATGTTGTCACACTATTTTAACACAAATAACGCACTTTAAAGCTAATTTATTTGCAAACAACTAACAATATAGGTGCTTTTTGTGTCAGCTGTTAGCTGTTAGACGCCATATTTGTTTTATTCACCACCTGACTGATTTTAAGTCAGCTAACTAGTTGGACGTTTTGTGACGCTTGTACAATCAACGTTCGGCCTAGTCATACAACTGAACAGCGCCATCCAATGAACGGGCTAGTGGTTCAATCAAACAGGAGATTAAACCAGTTGCCTGCGACAGATACAACTCATTCATTAAGTTGATATAAACATCATCTTTATCGTGTCTACTAACAATTTGAGTCTTGTTACTTGAATAAATGAATTTGATTATTATTATATTCGATATTTCTAAAACTACAAAACGTCACAGGACTAACTTTAGCTGAAACGAGATATACGTCTTAATTTGCAATAGTCATAATAATCACTTAAATTTAAAGCCACTTAATCAAAGCTATTAGTATAGGTATTAAAAGCTCCAATAAGAACCATTGGCAATATGATTTCCCCGAGGACTTTTAAGCTTCGAGACTGATTTATTGAAACAGATGCGTTTCCAGATAAAAGCTCTGTAGCCCATCTCAAGGAATTGAGAATTTAAAATAGCCTTGTGAAGAAATAAGATAGATATTACTTACTTAGGTATATTATAATTGTATCTAGTTATCTACAATAGTTATACATGTACCTATGCTATCCGAGCATTGCCATTGTTCGTTCGGATAATCGCGATGTCCGAATTATAGTAGAATTATAGTCCGTTGACAGAATGCGTTTTTGACATTCGAAATCCTGCGATCACTGCTAAGTTTGGAAGAGTTGGTTGGTGACGTTGGTGTTAGAATTAATAGTAATTTAACTACAAATTTGTAGTCAAAATGAAAAAAATTGCTACGACGTTTTTTTTTCTACTGTCTTATTTCATTGGCACCTGGCTTAATCGACTGGAACCTTTGTCCATAATAATATCTCCTTAAGGCTTAGGCTGCGTCTCCATACTATGCGCGAGTAACGCTGAAATTGTAGAGTGAGCGCAAAAATAGCAAACTAGCTGAACCGATACGCAGCCGTGTCATACAAAAACAAAGCAAAAAAACTTTCCGGATTTTGTCTACTGTCAAACCGTTCTAAGTAAAACCTTATGAATCATTGTACAGTGCCACAAACTTATCTGTTCCGGTGAGAGCGAACTAAATTGATCCATATCTCATAACTTACCTATGAATTATATATTGATATAGATTAGATGGATTTATTAAAACCGAAAGGGTGAATTACCACTACAGGCTAACTTAAAATCTTATAGAATCAAGAAATATTAGACATTTACGTGAGCTCTCACCGGAACAGATAAGTTTGTGGCACTATACCAATCAATAAAGTCACAACTCTTCTAGCAGAACTAATTCAAAGATAGAGCTCAGTGGTAGTGGTAGAAGTGCAGTGTTCCTTGTCGGGACGTTCATTTGCACTGACACTCCATCTTATTCGTACATCTTTTTGTACACCTTCCTCATTTATTCTTTAAGTGTTTCCTCCACCCAAAGGTTGCCTGGAAGAGATCGCTTTTAGCGATAAGGCCGCCTATTGCGTTGTGAATTGTTATTTGTGTAAATTGTTTTTAAGTCAATAAAGTAGTATTCTATTCTATTCTATATTGTAAATCTAAGGCCGCTGGTAACTCGCGTGATATACAGTTTTCCTACTGGGAACGCAGCCTTAAACTCCGAGGATATAAGATACAGTGGTTTGCATGCATACTGTACCCATAATATTTATAGCCAATGAAATGGCTGCTTCTCAACCATAAAAATAACTTATCACGGCTTAATAAACGCATTTCACGTTTTATATCAAATAAAACAGACATTAAAATCATATAAACTTCATACTTATACATTTACATATACTTATTAGCTTATTACTTAACAAGAAATAAAATACTCACTCTAAAAAATGTGACCAGACAACCCTCCTGCCATCTTCAGGATGATAAAAGGAATAAAGGAGGAACTAAAAAATAATATTTAATTGTTTAAAAAATAAACGGTTTTGCTCCGAGAGCCACGTCCGACAACCCGGAGGTCCTGCGACCGACTGAATTCAAAATAGGAATTAATACGACCGACTAGATTGTGTTGACCTGTGATTGGCGCAGCTTCTGCAGCGTCCTCGCCAGGAATCACAGTAGGCGGAGATCAACATAAACTGGTCTTTTAACGCTGAAATCGCTCGTCTTTACACGAAAATGTGCTTATTCTCAAGATGTTACGCTCCATTTTACTTCGACGTTTAAGGATTTTTATTCTGTACGGGAGTGTTGGGGTAATTTGAAGCTAAGGTTGAGGGTGTAAGGTCGAGAATGCATTGGACGGGTCGAGAGCTACAGGTCTCCCATTACTGACTGAGAAGTGCGTGGGGGACGACCGTGAATAATGCGGTAAGTGAAATTTTAAAGTAAATCAAACTCTGTAAAAGATGACATTAAACAACTTGACCGTTATTCGAAGTCTAATAATAATTGAGAGAGACATCTCTTTTCCTTTTCGTATTTCCTGCTAAATACCACGTGACTTCCGGCGACTTCCCTTGAATTTGACTTTTTCCCACCACCACCGGCAGTTGGCGCCATTTTGTTGGCACCAAATATATTCGTCATTGACGTCGTTTTCCTTCGTCCGAGCTGGTCGTGTCCCACCAGGGACGCTCCAGGTTTTCTGTGTAAATACCAACCTACCTGCAAATTTTATTTTAATTTTCCATAGTGAAAAAATCATTTAGATTTCACTAAAAAGTGGCTAAAATACCGGATTTGAAGTGAGTTTAAACAGTTATAGTGTATTTTTTCCCTGGATTGTGATCAGGTATGTTTTTACTGTATTGTTTCACCACGTTTTTACCAATTATTTATCGAAAGTTACTGTAATTTTTGCCGCATGCTACCAGTGTAACGTTGCTATCATACTTATTTCGAAGATAAACCATCATTTTAACGGTGTTACCGTTCGTGTTTTAAAATTAATTTTAGCAATTAGTTCTTAGAATTTCCCTTGTATTACAGATTGCATTAAAAATAAAATAAAATGAGTACTGAAAATGCGGATTTGCAAGACGTGCAAGATGCACAACCATCCTTGTCAACACGGAAACATTCTCGTAAAAGGAAGATTAGTGAAAGTGATTCGTCATCGTCTGAATCTAGCTCAAGCTCAAGCTGCAGTGATTCCTCTTGCTCTAAACGCTCCCGGCGTAGGAAAACTAAATCTAAACGCCACAGACGAAATCAAGACCGTAAATTTGATAAAATGATGTTAGAAATAAAAAATCTTAAAAATCAAATAGCTTGCAATAACAATAGCAATGATGATATTATTGATGATAATATTAGTGGTCAGCTTTATTCAGATGTGCATTCATTAGATGAGGAACCAGCTCCTCAAATTTCCTTAACTATCGGTACTAGATTGAAAGAGCCGGAAATTTTAAAAACACCAGCCGTTTATTTGGATACCCTTAAAAACATCCAGCGGCTTGAGCACCCGGATTGGAGAAACGTTCGTTACGCCGATGTCCAAAAATTATATCGTCATAGCCCGGGCTTTACCGACTTAGATGCGAACGAAGAAGTTAAGCGCTACGATTCCTCTCGCACTCTCGTAAATTTTGAAAAGGCCCTAGCATCGCTTACTTTTGCTATGATAAAACAAAGGGATCAACTTGAAAAGGAGCTCCGTTCCTTTTTGGCGTGGACAACAACAACATCAGAGCTAACTTCGGAAGAAGTTAATAAAAGGATCGAAGATATTTTCGTTACAGGTGATTTTTCAAAAACATCTAACGATATATTACAAATGGTTTGCGGCCACAGAGCTGAAATAATTCAGCAAAGACGCGAGGCTATTCTAGCTTTCGTCAAAGACCCACTTCATAAAACTTCACTGCGTAAGGTTCCGCCTTCCTGTGATAATCTCTTTGAGACTGAAAAGTTTACATCAACTCTGGAGAGAGCCGGAGGAGTACGGAAAGTATTCTGGCCTCGTGAAAAGGATCGCGTTTCTGCACCGCAGACCGATCCGACTCCTAGTACATCTGCGCAACGCAATGTACACGTGCAAAAGAGACCAAACTACAAAGGTAATATACAAGCCGCGAACACCAGGTCAACCTCAGGTAATTATAACAATAAGCCATTTCGTGGCCGCGGTGGTAAGCAACAAGCACCTGGCAGCGGCCGACAAGATCATGGCCGACCAAGGAGAAACTCTCCCTCATCCCACCGGGAGAGGAGAGGTAATAAACGACGATACTGACTCACCGAGTCACGTCACCCAACAATTTCATGCCGGACAACTACAATTTTACCATCACAGATGGGTGAACCTAGGGGCACCAGCTTACATAACAAAAATTACTTCAGGATACCGTATCCCTTTCATTTCGAAGCCTCCGCTTCAAATGCCGAACATGTCGAATCCGAAAAGTCTCATCCAGTCCAGCGACGAAATGGACCTGATAATAGAAAAAATGAAACACGAGGGAGTATTGGCCAAGGTCGATGTGAGCCCAAGTTTCCTGTCCTCGATGTTTCTGGTGCCGAAAGGAGACGGCAGTATGAGACCCATATTCAATCTAAAGGCATTAAACCGCTATGTGTACACAGCGCCATTCAGATTGATAAATGTGTACAAAATTCCCGATTTTCTACAACCGAGCGATTGGATGGCAAAAATCGATATTTCCCAGGCGTATTTCCACATACCCATATCAGAAGCCCATCGTCGGTTTCTACGCCTGATTTATCGACAGGAACTTCTACAAATGAACTGCCTACCTTTTGGACTAAGTTCTGCTCCGAAAACCTTTGCCTCCGTGAGCAATTGGATGGCCCAGATCCTTCGCCAGCGCGGCATCCGCCTGGTCGTATATTTGGACGATTATTTGCTAGCCAATCAGGATGCACGTGTTCTAAAGGACCACATAAAAATAGCAGTAAATCTACTAGAGTACTTGGGGTGGAAAATAAACTACGCCAAATCAGTTGTACAGCCATGTCAAACAATAGAATACCTTGGCATAACATGGGACTGCAAGCACAACCAAAAGTCACTTCCTGCTCAGAAGTGTGCCAAACTATCAGCAATGATAACAAACATATCCACAAGCAAAAGGGCCACTATCAAGGACTTGGAACGAGTGATAGGCCTGATGAACTTTGCCAGCTTCACTGTCCCACGCGGCAGGCTAAACTACCGACAGCTACAGCGATTATTGATCGCCTCGAAAAGAAGGTCTCAGGATCATACAAGAATGTTACTGGACGAGGCTGTTCTACAGGAACTACAATGGTGGCTAATTCACCTCAAGGATCCATCTCCGGTTCACCACCCATATCCCACACATTATGTTGTGACCGACGCCTCAGATGTAGCGTGGGGAGCGCAAATAAACAATCTGAGTGTAACAGGAACATGGTCATCGCAGGAAAAGGGACTCCATTGCAATCGAAAGGAGTTACTTGCCATTTTAAAAACTTTAGAAGATCAATGTCAGGACCTCCGTTTCGGATCTCTGCATTTACAATGCGACAACAAAACAGCTGTATCCTACTTGAGGAACGAAGGCGGTACCAAGTCGCAGGGTCTGCTGGAAATAACGTACAAGATATTCATGTTATTGGACAGTCATCAGATAACATTGACTGTTTACCACATTCCCGGGGCTTACAATGTAGAGGCAGATCACCTATCTCGATTTCGCAAGAGGCCAGAGTGGCATCTGCTCCCTCAGGCTACAACTCAGATTTTCGCCAAATGGGGAACCCCAGTCATCGACTTGTTTGCCTCCCGCCTGACACGAGTAGTTCCCAGGTATTGTTGCCTGGACTGTCACGATCAGCTAGCGGATTTTCACGATGCGATGACACAACAATGGAACTACGAGCTGGCGTGGGTATTCCCCCCGCCATTTTTGATGCCCAAAGTGTTACAACACCTGAACACGTGTCAAGGGATGTACCTCATTGTAGCCCCCAGATGGGAACAAGTATTTTGGAGACCCGATCTAAAAAACCGAGCCACAGCTCCACCGTGGACCATCATGAACCTGAAGAACGTTCTAGTAGACGTCTCAACCGGCCTCCCACCACAGAAAGTGACAGAAATGACGCTGGAGGTGTGGAGATGTGGGGGTGGCAGGAACATTTAGTCGGGTGGACAAAGGAGCAGAAGGATCTCTTGTTGAAAAGTTGGCGTCCTTCTACGATACGGACGTATAAGCCAGTATGGACACGATGGGTCAATTGGGCACGTGAAAACAAAATTTCTACGAATAAGCCAAGCGGATCAGACTTATCGAGATTTTTGGCTGATTTACATCAAAAGGAAGGCTTATCCTACAGTACTATATTAACTCATAAGTCAGTAGTATCAACATTTTGTGATCCGCAAGCCATAAACCGTCTTAGTGATCATCCTATGGTCAAAAGAATTTTAAAATCTATAGCCTTAGCAAAGCCTAATATTCCGAAACCACCTGTGTGGGACATTGACAAAGTAATTCATCATTTAGCTACGTTAGATCCTAAAACTGATAACCTTTATGAAATTTCAAAGTGTACGGCCACAATGTTGTTGCTATGTTCTGGTCGACGCGTACATGACCTGACGCTATTACGTGTTGATTCTAATCATTGCATTGATTCTCAGGACTCGATTGTTTTATGGCCAGTATTTGGTTCAAAAACGGACTCAGTTGATTATCGCCAATCTGGCTGGAAGCTAAAAGTAAATACTAATAATAGATCTCTTTGTCCAGTTCATTGGGTGAGAAGGCTCATTATTATTGGACAGCAACGAAGAAGTGCTGCCGAATCTAGTCACCTATTTCTATCAATTTGTGGTAAAGCTAAACCAGCTACACGGTGTATTATTGCTAGATGGGTCAAAAATATTTTGAAGGAGTCAGGAATAGAGGCCACAGCTGGTAGTTTCCGGTCTGCAGTAGCTTCAAAAAGTTGGCTTGAGAACGCTCCAATAGAGGAAATACTTACTCGAGGCAACTGGAGATCAGAAAATACATTTAAAAGATTCTACTGTCGTCAAATCATTAATGTAAATAATGTGAATAATACTGTTTCTGATTTATTCAACGCAGTTGTACCCTAATTTAGATATTCACAATAATTTATTTTTAAGTTACCTACTGTCAATCAGACTGAATTTATTTCAATCACCTCATTTGATGCAAGATAGATGATTTAATGAATTATGTTCAAGAATCGTTATATTATTATTACGTTCAGTATATCATGGATACTTAACATTAATTTGTATTGATTATTTATACATATATCTTTCAAAAATAAATGAATGTCACACATAATGTGAAATGTTTTCTTGTTATCCTAGAGTTAACAAATTATGGTTCTATATTTATCTACAGTAGGAGCTAAGCTATCACAAGCTTCTCATTGTTAATGTGTCCCTAAATAACATTCATATAGTCACATTGACGTCCACCACCACCAGGCGATATCAAACACGTCTCTCAATTATTATTAGACTTCGAATAACGGTCAAGTTGTTTAATGAAGACGTTTTACCTAAAAATAAAACGTATATTAAACATACTTACCTTATTCGAAGTCTAATAATTTTATTTCTGCCTGGTGGCATTCAACAAGACGCAATGACGAATATATTTGGTGCCAACAAAATGGCGCCAACTGCCGGTGGTGGTGGGAAAAAGTCAAATTCAAGGGAAGTCGCCGGAAGTCACGTGGTATTTAGCAGGAAATACGAAAAGGAAAAGAGATGTCTCTCTCAATTATTATTAGACTTCGAATAAGGTAAGTATGTTTAATATACGTTTTATTTTTAGGTAAAACGTCTTCATTAACATTTGGTCAATTAACAATATTAACAGAAATTTAAAAAAAAATACATTTTCTATCCGCAACAAGCTTCGTCATTCTGTGTAGAACATCGTCATCGTCAGCGTAACAAGCTTCGTCGAAGTAAAAAGTAAAATTACATTAATCTAATAATCCACCACGAGTCATACCTGGTCCAAAAGTACCCATAATGCTTGCAGCGTTACTTCTTTGAATAGCAAGAGAGAGCCTTTGAGCCAAGTACGACCCGGAGCGACGATCATGTCCTCGTGAGGCAATACATTAACATTAGTTACTTATTAAAGTAATGATTTAAAGTCTTACCCCCTTATTCTGTCACTCTCTGACAGAACAATTTGTTCTTTGACAGAGAGGGACAAAACAGTTCAATAGCTAAAGCGTTCACTAACATTTTTATGAATAAGGGGGTTAATTTACTTACATTGAATTTAAAGGTCAATTTTAAATCAAGTTCAAACTTTAATTACACTAAAGGAATTTACTACATTGGCGCCCAACGTGGGATAACGTGATATATATTTGACAGATAAGCTGCTGCGTTTGTTAACTTTGGGTTTTGTTATGCTTATTAAATAATACATAAGTTTTACTTGTATGCAATTTCATCCCAACAGTTATCATCCTTCCTGCTTTCTTGGCATATGTAAAAAGGTTTCTTCACCACGAGTAAACTCTTTATAAGCACATAACTTCGAAGCCTGTAATCCGTCATTACTCGTGACATTTACAACCTTTTGCTTTCAGATCGTACAAAGAAGCTTCTTAATTTCTATCGCCGTCCCTTTCTGAAGCTTTCAGGAAGTCAGTCTGTCTCTATTCCTCGTAATTGATATTGCTGTCTCGCTCGTCTGTTTGTGTGCTTGGTGTTGCTATCTCCCTCGGAGGCTTTCAAGGGGCGATTCTAGTATTCTACTGTACCTATATGGCTGATTCTGAATGAATGATGAAATATTTTATCATAGATATCTGTGAATTCTATTATCTTGGTACTCCAAAAAACGTGACTTTTTGTTATGGGGTGTAGTGTTTTACTTTCACATAGTTCCAAAAGTCGTACTTACAGCAAAAGTTGTTCAAACTAACGTGCTTAGTCGACCCCTTTCGGCTTGCTCTACCACTTGTTTGCAACATTTTGTGGACACTTAACTTGTCGTAGTCCATGAAGAATCCGTAATTTCTCAATTAAACAGTTCATTGAATTCATCTCAAGTAAAATTGATAAAACATATTATAATAGTAACTACGTACTCACCGTTAGTTTTTTGACTGTACTTGCAGCAAAAATCACAAAAAACTCATTTTTTTATGGTAAACAAAACATATTTGGCGCCCAACTTGTGACCGTAGGTACCAGCCCCACGTTGGGTGCCAATTTTATTCGACTCTACAAAATTGGCGCCCAAAGTGGGACTGGTACACTGTCACATGTTGGGCGCCAAATATTAAGATGTTTTCATGATTGAATTCGTCTGTTTAGTTAGCTCTCTGAAATCAATTTCATTTTAACTGTTATGGCCAGGTCCCATTGCTGCGGCGCGTAATACACGGCGCCCAATTTCACCCATTGGTGTATCAACTGTTCCGGCACACCCTGAGCAGTCAGCAATACAAGCTGACAGCTAACCTGACTTAGTACTAAGTACTTGTTACTCCTTTTACCAAACACTAGTCCAGCTCGACTATTTGTCACCGATGGCTTGTGGAAGGAGTATTAATTCTTTCTTTTTTTTCAAATAGTCCATGAAGGTTTCATTGGTTTGTTCAGCCGAACACTTCGACCTGGCTCTTTGTCTAGACAATGCAAACAGGAGACCTCTCACTGCTAAGTACCCGCTGACCTCAAGCGAAGCGAGCTACGGGAATCTATTTGCAACTCATAGATGGTTCTGTTAAGCTGGGGCAACACTAAAGAAAAATGATAATTATTAACCTGATCAAATTCACTTACCTACGAGTAACGTTATTAACGTTAGTGTGACGTAAGCTAATTGATCACTATCCAAATAACGAAAGGTATATATATTCTTTGGTAAATGGTCGAAGGGTATATTTTGCATTGTGTTATATCATCAATTATCGCGATAATAAATGGTATTTCTCGTTAGTGTGGCCCAGAATTACAGAAAGAAATGCATTTTTTACAGTGAACAGCGGCCTTCATGTTTCCTAAAATATAATTTTTAGTCGGCTTTGTAAAGAAAATAAAAATATGAGGAACGTGTTTTTATTATTAGTGCAAAATACATTGTCTTGCTTCGATAGGAATGTATGAAGAACGTCACTGCCCCCCATGCAGTTAAAGTGATCGAATTATAATTAATAAGTGTCTACCATTTTTCTATTCTCTAAAATACCCTACCCTATTGATACCTACTTAAGCTCTTCATAACTATGTTCAATATGTAACACCTTATTCGACTAAAATACTTGAGCATATGAAAGACACTAAAATGTGACAGTGATTTTGAATGATTAGAGCGAGTAAGTGCGATTCCATGTCCTCAGAGTGGGCAGTGGATTCAGAGGGGGCATTCATGTTCATGACCCATCCCCCTTCTAGGAGTCCTGGGATGGGTCTGACACACACACACTAAATGTATTTTTCACCATAATAGTTATAGAGAGTGCAGCATTTTCGCAGATAATGCTTAGAAACCTTTGTTCAGACGTTGTAAAAAAGGCTGGAACAACACTTACTTTTCAAATGCAGATTAATAAAAAAAAATACAAAAAGACGGCCTTGTTGCTTAAATCAATCTCTTCTTGATAACCTAAGATGTGTGTCATAGTTTCGTATCTATTTATGAACATACTAAAAGTTTATACTAAAATAAAAGTGTGGCCCTAAAAGTTACCTACTTATAGTTTAGAATGTTGATCTTTTAGCTGTTAAAACCGGGATTTTATACTTTAAAGTCTGTTTTTTAATCTCAGATACTAGATCTGTCTGTAGAATCTGTCAATTCTGAATCGTTCATCATCAGTCGATTGTTCCATGATTTAGTGACGTATCGTTCTATTGGCGGGACAATCGACTGTTGATAAAATGTTCAGAATCTGTAAATATAGTATCTGAGATTAAAAAACAAACTGTAGGTACAGTTGATACGTCACCGGGGAGGCTTTCGTGCCAACATTATTGATGATACCACTTGTTGTTTTGTTTGTTCTCGTGCCCACAGGTGGTTGTAAACAGGAAAATCTTCTTATAGTCGACCGAATGGCGTAGTGGTTAGTGACCCTGACTACTGAGCCGAAGGTCCCGGGTTCAATTCCCAGCTGGGGCAGATAATTGTTTAAACACAGATATTTGTTCTCGGGTCTTGGATGTGCCCGTAAAATGGCAATAGGCCCGCCCCCTATTACATTGGGACTAACATAACACTGGCGAAAAATGGGTGCAGCAATGCATCTCTGGGAGGCAGAGAAGCAGAGAAGAGGCTCCCGCAAGGGAGTACATTAGTACAAGGAGTGAGTACTTATTTATTTTATATTTATTGATCTTATATGTACGCTCTGAACCATCCGGTTTACTAAGAGCTTCTAACTCAGCTTCAGCGGCCTGCCTACCCATAAAAGCGGTAATAATCATGAAACGGCTGAACCAATTTGTTAAAGTAAACATGGCTAAAGACACTCAAGATAACATAGTCTATGACACAAGAAAATCTAAAGCAAAATTGGTTCTGCCGTTTGGGAGCTATACGCTAATGTAGACAGATATACAATATACATACCCAAATTTATTTTATTTATTTATTACACAATGAAAGTACAATTTTGTATATAGGATCATAAGATCGCAGTAAGTTGTCTGCACACTTCACTAGGCAGGCCCGTGCTGAAGTGTGAAGGTTCTGTTCCGTTCCTCATTATGCTTTAAATTTTATTAATTATTATTAAACAAAAAACTAGGTAAATTATATATTTATTTTATTTTGCCTACTGTATTAAACAAACTAATTAATTTAAATATAATACGTATATAAATAGGATAATTTAACATAAATATATTAAACCTGGGTAGAATACCTAAAATATATATTAAACATAAGATATATATATATATAGGAAAAGTAATGTATACCTCAATATAAATTCACATATAATAGGTTAATAATGTGTGTGACAATAAGTATAAGTAACTAGAAAAAAAAAACTCATTTATTGATGTGTTTTAATAGTATTTCTGAGTCCACAATACCAATACTATTTATCCACCTTTTACATACCCTTTTATTATGATCCAAGTGAGATTTTACATCGGCTGGTATTCTGTTATACAGTCGCGGGCCAAGCCAGTAGTAAAATCTCTGCCCAAAAACAGTATTTGTAGCATCTACCAGTAACTTACCTACTAGATACACAGACACAGGAGACGTATAACATCCTCTTTTTGCGTTGGGAGTTTAATACATACACACACAATTCTTAAAACCTATGAAACTCCTTTTCTATTGCTGGAAGCTAAAATATATCTGAAAGTTCAGTGGTAGAGGGGCGCAAATTGCTTCAATATGGAAAGATCACGACTGTTGCCATGGCAACGACTTGCCCAACTTCGTAGTTCTTTTATTTATGTAAAGAGGGGTGCTATACGTTGTCTGTATATTGCGAAGTAATTCTGACACGATTAGGTAAGTAATATGAATGTGACCGATAGAGTTTTACCCCCTTATTCATAAAAAGTTAGTGGACGCTTTAGCTATTGAACTGTTTTGCCATTGACACTCTCTGTCAAAGAACAAACTTGTCTTTGTCAGAGAATGACAGAACAGTTCAATAGCTAAAGTGTCCACTAACTTTTTTGTGAATAAGTGGGTAAGACATTATTATGTTTTATCAATTAGTAGTTTTTGTGTAAAATAGTTATAAAAATCCATACTTTGGTAGATAAGTATACAAACTTTAGCGTTGATATTATTATATTAGTACGATACGATACATATGGATCTATGTATCGTACTAATATTAAGATGTCCTAGTTATATGTGTGAATGAATGAATTCACCAACATTCTTTATATTAAATACAGGGGGATGAAATACAGTTAGATAGGTATACGATATGATATAAACGTACGATACGCTAAATGTTAATTTTGACACCCGAGGATGTCAAAATTACTCAAAATAAGCACAGTTTGATATTGGTCAGGTCAGGACCCCTGGCGCTGAGATAATCTAAATTAGCGTTACAGCGTCCATCGGATCGTACACATCGGACCAAACGGACTAAACGGATTTTCATAAATGTATGGAGAAACGGCGTCTGTAATGCCGATGAAGTGGACACACTGTTTATACATATACTTCTATATACAAACAATACTGAATGCGATGCGTCCGTTTTGTACGATGCCGAAATGTGGACGCTTGCCTTTAGTAGGACTAAATTTCGTGCTTAGGTCGATCTCCTCAAGCTCTCAACTGGGCCACAAAGAAGACAGCACCCTGTATAAGCACATTCCGCAGCGGCAGCATGGGGCACGCGAACAATGTGATTATTAAATAAGAGGAGGTTCGCTCGGCGCGCGCGGCATGTCACGCGCTGCTGTGACCATGGTCCTGGGTTCGGTTCCTGATCTACTGGATAACTACTGGATGTTGCCAAAAGAGTATACTACTTAAGCCGAAACCTATGTGTGCAGCATGTTATATCTACAAAATCAGAATTTCAAAATTCCGTAAAAAATATATCTTTTTCCATAGTGGAAAATGGAAAATGATTTATTTTTTCGCAACACCCTGTATAGCAGGACGTAGGTCTCTCCCAAAGCCCCTTTTATCCTGTGAAATACAGAGTTATCTAGTTCGGAGGACAGTGATCATGACACTTTGTACATTTGTATTGTAAAAATTGGTTTTATAAATCGGCAAGTTAAAACGGCTGAACCGATTTAAATTAAATTTGGTATGGGGTTAGCTGACACCCTGGATTAACACATAGGCTTATTATTGCGGTCGGTATTCACACGGGAAAACTTTTTAAGGCAAAGCGAATCTCGCGGTAACGGCTATCGAATTATGCATGCTGCACACGTAGGTTTTGGCTTAGTATACCCTTTTTGCTACACCCTGTATAGAAGTCCACTGCTGAAGGTATGCCTCTCCCAAAGCACGCCACAGTAGAGCGATCCGGAAAAAACGCAGCACATTCTATTCGATAGTCTATTCGAAAGTGCTGTCAACCTGTCAACAACAAAATGGCGGTGTATAGATTTGCGAAAGTTTGACAGCTATCATTCCATAGGTCATTGTCAGAATAATATTATGTAAGTACTCTGTGGTCATTCTTTTCGAAACTCATTCGAAAGGTAAAAAGTGTTCGAAAGTGCTGTCAAGTTGACAATAGTCGCACTCGCATTCGATTCTATTCGTTAGCTCGAATTTTCGTGATACGGGTACTGGATGCGATCTACAGCTTTCCTCAATCATTCCAGCAACCTTTCGCAAGTCGTCACCCCATCTCACCAGAGGGCGTCCTACCCTGCGTTTGCCTAGTCGCGGTCTCAGAGTGAATGGATAATATTAAATACTAAAAAATATAGGTAGGTACATGGTGTTACGGAAGAGGTATTTAATTTTAAGAAAAAAGAGAGAGGGTCATCCTAAAAACAATTTTTTTACGTTGTGTTTGGACATATGATGAGCCGACAATGAATTTTCATTGACTCAACTCTTAAATAAAGTATAGGAAAACTTAAAAAAAAAACATTTTTTCCCAAAATATTCTTGGTCACCGTAACTGCTAAGCGTTCATTCATTCCAACACGACATCCAATACCATTGGACTTAGAACTTAATGACCCCATTCCTAAGGGCGCATTTCTGTCGCCGCTCCTATTCCATTTATGACATAGTCGCCCCACAGTCAATAGTGGAGTCTATTGTTTAGCTGAAAAGGTTGGTTTTCAATTGTCTTGCTGACGCGATGGCGCTCGTGACGTGAATACGTGAATATAAAATGGCGAGAATGAAATTGTCAGTAAATCGGTTATAGGTTCGATTCTCGAGAAATTTAGGGTTTTTAGGCGTTTACTGTAAATGTAATGGCTAGGTAGGTAAGTATATGTTGTGTCTGTAGGACCTTTTATTTTATTGGACTTCAAATGTAAACCAGTACATACATACATACATAGATCGAAAATAGGTGGTGATAAATGTTGATAATAATTAAGTAATTAATATAGGCATAGGTACAGGCAAGCTTATCCATGCTTATAGCGAAAGAAAGAAAGAAAATTTAATTTCAAACACACACAAAAACAAAAGTAAGTAACTTAACTTAAACTTTTGTTATGAGTGTGATGACTGTAAGTATAAAAAACCGGCAAAGTGCGAGTCGGGCTCGCGCACAAAGGGTTCCGTAGCTTAAATCAACCTATCTCAAAAACTATAAGAGATACTTTGATCAAACCAAAAATCGTTGAAAGAGTTAATTAGCATGCATCACCTCTATTTTTTTTAGAATTTTATACCCCGTAGTTATAAAAATAGAGGGGGGGGGACATACTTTTTACGACTTTGAGAGCTGATATCTCAAAAACCGTTCACTTTAAGAAAAATGTTTTTTAGAAAACTTTCTATCATTTTAAAAGACCTTTCCATTGATACCCCACACGGGTATGTACATCGAAAAAAAAAATTTCATCCCTCAGTTACATGTATGGGGGGCCCCACCCCCAATTCTTTTTTTTACTATTTAGTGTCATATTTTTGTAGCGGTTCATACAACACATATTCCCATCAAATTTCATCACTGTAGTACTTATAGTTTCCGAGTAAATTGGCTGTGACAGACGGACAGACGGACAGACGGACAGACGGACATGACGAAACTATAAGGGTTCCGTTTTTGCCATTTTGGCTACGGAACCCTAAAAGTGCCCGCCTATAGTTAACAAGGAAAATAATGAATATCGATAAATAAATAAATAGCTAGTAGAATTGACAGACAACGCCCGCGGGGTGAGGGCAACGGGGGAGAAAAGAGAGGGGGGGGGGGGGTAATTGAGGGGAAGTGGAAAGCGGACATAGAGTAGGTATAGATGTTACAGACATGACTGTACAGGGTTTAGGCAGAGTTGCTGTTGCTCTCCTATGAAAATCCGGTGGTAGAGAAAGCCTTCCCTAGACAGGGTGTAATTAAAAACCACTCTTATTACTATTCTATCAAGAGCTATGAAGAAATGAATAGTGTTATCTGCCGGCCGGCACGGTCTCGCTCGCTGTATTTTTTTGTGATCGTATGTTAAGGTGCTAGAATACTTTTGCTCATATGGCTTATACCTACTTATATTGTATGACTACGTTAATCATTACCTAAAAATAACTTGTATGGTAGATTAAAATCGCATCACACACAAACCTTTGAAGGCTTATGTGGTGTTGTATACTGTTAATTATATGTACCAATATGTGTTTGTTAATAAATAAATTAAAAAAAAAAGCGCAAAAAATTGCCGTTTTTGGTCCTAACAAGTTCGAATTCTACATCCAAGGTGCTGGGTATTGGGAAAAGAGAGGTTTTGGAATTAGCATGTGGAGTCAAACGTGGCAGTTTTAGGAAAACTCTCTCAAACGGAAGTTATGATAATTTTTCAATTGGTGGCGCTAAAATTGGCCGTGGCTTGAACCTTAAGTTTTGTAGTAAGACACGACTGTCATATCTATGTCGCAGGCATCTGGTTGAATCTCCTTTTCGAATGAACCACTAGCCCGTTCATTGGATGGCGCTACTCAATTGTATGACTAGGCCGAACGTTAATTGTACAAGCGTCACAAAACGTTCAACTAGTTAGCTGACTTAAAATCAGTCAGGTGGTGAATAAAACAAATATGGCGTCTAACAGCTAACAGCCGATACAAAAAACACCTATATTGTTAGTATTTTTGAAATAAATTAGCTTGAAAGTGCGTTAAAATAGTGTGACAACATGGATTTACCTATTATTACGTCGCGGGCGGATAGTTCCAAAGAAAAAATTGTGGCAAAACTGGATAATTATGAACAGTAATATGAAGGTAGGTACGTTTATTATTGTTTAGTTAGTTTGTGAGATAAGAGCTTTGTAACATAGTCTTTTTGTTGACTCTTGTCTGGTCATGTTCACCCTTACCAGAAATTACAAAGTTGCTATACTACGAGTATATCCCATTCAACGACTTCGCTGAATGACGTTCAGTCAAGACGTCGAACATTACAATACAATCAACGACTCGACGAGTTGTTCTTTAGTCATACAACTGAATAGCGCCATCCAATGAACGGGCTAGTGGTTCAATCAAAAAAGAGATTAAACCAGATGCCTGCGACATCTACACAGTCTCACCTCTTTGCCCGCAGTGTGAGAGGGTGGGGTGGGACGGGGGGGGGGGGGGTGAGATCGTGCCTGACACTGGCACCTATATCTGCCGGGGTTACATGCCGCTGATGGATCTACTAATGCATTCATTAGTATGGTATAGTGTAACGTTATTTATTTCTTCCAAATAAATAACTTACATATTAGTAAATAACGTCATAATTTAATTGTAAATTCCCTTTTAAAGTATCGACTTTATCGATAACTTAATCTTCGCGTCGATAATTCTTCAAATTATCGACGCGTTCCCATCCCTAGCCAGCGAAGCGGTCTTTTGTTCTTGTCCCCACTATCGCGGCAGCCCCACTCGGTGACCACTGGCTCTCGATCATTCGGCCACGGGCTACGGCATCGACTGCGCGTGAGCCTACCCTCACGGCGGTCCTCTAGGTGCCTAGCCCGCTCTAAAGTGTCGAATGACCTAGACCTTACCAGTGGTGCCTTGTGCGTGTCTTCCCCAATATCGGGTAAGTGTGATAAGACTTGCTTAGCTCATTTTAGGAACCTATTTGTGTTTAAAACGTGTACTACTGTATTTTAAAGTGTTAATTTAAATTTGTCTAACGTAGCTTCCTTTTTACTTTTTATTCGCTTGCTTACGCGCTAGCTAACTTAACTTACTGCGCACTTATAACAGCCAAGATGGCGGACATGCAATTACGCATTATCATTTAGACTATTTTAGACATTCCATCATCATCAGCTTTTATATTTCTTTTATTTTAATTACGCTAGCTTGCCTAAATGCATTAACGTAGTTTTATTCCAAATTATGCTGCAGCTAGTCTACCGCTTTCGGCCTTTCTAATTTCTATATTATCTTTAATTTATGTTAGGTATTCCGTTCTGGTTTTCACTGCCGCCTCAATCAAGTTAGATTAGGTGCTCTTCTGTAGGTTTTGATGACGGTATGTGGAACCTAGATGGTAACGGTGTACTGATGCGTTGGATTTCCATCTTTTCCAGGGTCCAAGGTCCACGCTACTACTCCAAGGTCCACGCTTACGTCCACGGTACGGTTTACCTACTGCACGGAACTACCTACTTCTACGGCTCGCCCTCTACGTGCTGGTTCGGCAACCCCCTACCTTCGTGTTGCTGACCACGCCGCGCAGCCGAGCTACACGCCACGCGCACGCAACGGCCACGTGACCTGCCTGCCTACCTACCTGGGCACTGGAGAAGAGGACTTCCACGCCGGTCGCGTTATCGGGATTCCACGCCGATACTCTTCGACTCAGGGGAGTCCCTATCCGTGCCAACTGAAAACTGACTGATCGTGTAGTGTAGGCCTAACCCACGTTGACCTTTAAATAAATTTGTGTCAAGCTGAACCCTGGCTTCTCAACCTCTCCGTTAGCTAGCCATTTTTCTTAAGCGCGACAATAGTTAGCCCCAGTTTCAACATACTCTGTTTGATCATAACGAGGGATTACTGGTTGACTTTTGACACATCTGTCAAGAATTTAATATGGAGATGACGTAAAATTGATGACATTACAATGTAACAGGAGTGTTAATGATCTAACAGACTATGGTGTGGTGAAACTAAGGCTTAGAAGGAGACCACGAACTGGCAAGCGTATAGCATCTAGCAGTGGATGATTGTGGACTCATGATGTGATACGATACGGTGGCAGCACAATCCAGCTTACATCGTTGTCTAGGCCGGAATCACCCCGGCATAGCCTAACCAACGTTAAAAACCACCAACATTCAACGCTAAGCCGCATAACTTTTGAACGGCTAAGCCGATAATGATGAAAAATGGCTAAGACTTGGGGTAACATTACCAACCATGACCTGAAAAAAAACTTTTAGGGAGTTAGGGAGCTACGCTGCCACAAACAGATACACACACAAACACAGATACACAGACACTTTATTTATTTGATACTTTATTTCACAAATATGAATTATAAGTGTACCTACAAAAGGTGGACTTAATGCTAAAAGCAGTTTCTACCAGCCAACCTACAGGAGGTACAGACACACACACACACACACACTCACGCCTTGTACTATAGATTGGCAAGTTGCTTGGCGACCCTCCTTGCGGGGTGAAAGACGCGGAGGGGACGAGGTACCCAAGACGACAGCGGGTAGCGGGAGGGTAGCGGGGAAGGGCAACGCGTGCACTGCATGTCATTGTTACGGCAGTCTCGGCCGCGCAGCCGAGGCGGCCACATGTCTTATATAGTCTGTCATAATTTGAGTGCGACCCACATGAGATCATTGATCCTGAGACCATTAGTCTTAGGATGAGTGTTGAGGCCTTTTTAATATTATCATTATATTATTATTAGGTATCTATAATTCGTCAACAAAATAACGTTAAAAACAACAAATCGTATAATGTCTCAATATAGGGGCTTCTTGTAGAACAGCGTACCGGATCAGTCATGCTACGCGGCTAAAGGTTGGTACTGCGCAGTCAGATACGAAAAAGTAAACAACAAAGACGAAGAGTCCATATGACAGTGCGTCAGTTGTCAGTTCTTGTAACTAGGAAAGCAACCAAAATTTATGTGATTTAATGAAAGTAATTAATGAGCAAAACACAGAGAAAAATTACAAAATTGATGAAATTTTGAAAGAAATCGTGCTTCGCCTACCCCCATACCACCCGGAATTAAATCTTATTGAACTTGTGTGGCGGTACGTGAAAGGCGAGCTCGCAAGAACGTCGATTGACTCTAACTTAGATAAAGAGATAAAAGACTTAGAGTTGCTTTTCTCAAATTATTCGACTAAAAAGTGGAGAAATTGTGACGAACATGTCATAAAAATTAAGACGAATATTATAAATCTGATAGAGTATTTGACGATGTATTGGACAGGTATGTTATTGTTTATTTATAATTTATTGTAAATTAAACATAAATTGGTTTTTGTCTTAGATTTATAATTGAAGTTAATGAAAACGATGATGAAGATGAGGATGACGACGACGATGAACAAGTTCAAACAGAGAGTGAACATGAAAGTGACATGGAAATTGATTTATAAAATAAAACACTTTTACATAAATAAATTCAAATTGGTAGATATTCTGAAGGTAAACATCCAAATTTTAATGCTGTCAAACTATAAATTTTAAGCTAAATATGACATTTACGGGAACAGTCATAGAATAAAATTTTACTTACGTCAGAAATAGTTACAAGCTATCGCGAGATTAATCCATTTGTTAGTCGTATACCTCGAAATCAAAAAATCCTTGTAGCTTTTCACCTATTCGCATTTCGCCGCGATAGCGTTTTTTGTTGTAGCGTATAATATCGGTAGTATATTTTGTTACTAGCATATATTTTTAACAGATTTTTACAACAGTAGCAAATTTTTATGTAGCATGTATTATCAATAGCTTATTTATTAGACTAAAACTGACTCAAAGAGACAATACTACAAAGACTTAAAACATCAAGTAAATGTGGCCTTATATTTTGAAAAAAAAGTGTTCTTTGAACGAAATATCAATAACAACGCTCATGACTCTAAGACATTGTGGAAGAACTTAAAAAAGACTGTACTGCCGACTAAAAACGATAATGACCTACCGACACATTATAATGACCCGGACGAAATTAACAGACATTTTCTTGACGTACCTGGTAACAATGACGTATCTGCATCAGATTTAACGTACTATACAACAAACAGACACTCAGACAAGACATTCGGACTCACGACCGTAACTGCGGAACAAGTTCATAAAGCTGTGAAACGAATTAAAACAGCGGCCAAAGGAATGGACTTGATTTCGATAGATATGGTAGAAATGACATTGACGAAAACTATGGACAACATACTGACTATAGTTAACAAAAGCATACAGACAAAGATATTTCCCGACGATTGGAAGATTGCTAAAGTTTCCCCTTTCCCTAAAAAGCCGAACCCTTCGCAACTCTCTGACCTACGGCCGGTTAGTATCCTGCCGTGTACGTCAAAGATAATAGAAAGGGTAGTACATGATCAGCTGTCGCGGTACCTGGAGGATGCGGGAATACTTCCTAGTTTGCAGTCCGGCTTCCGCAGTGGTCGCAGCACAGCCACAGCGCTGCTAGATGTAGTGGACAATGTGCTTGCGGAACAGGAGAAAGGTCGGAGTACAATTCTTGTCCTTCTCGACTTCTCCAGGGCCTTCGACTGCTTGAATGTGTCCCTTCTATTATCTAAAATGACGTACTATGGGATCGATGAGGCATCAGTGCAGTGGTTTGGTAGCTATCTATCAAACCGCTCACAGGTTGTAGGCCTACGTAGGACAGATGGCAGCACCATACTATCCACACCGCGTCCGCTGACCAGAGGAGTCCCGCAGGGCTCAATATTGGGACCACTTTTATTTATTCTGTACAGTGCTGACATTATATCGTCGGTGGAACATTGTCGCTATCACCTCTATGCCGATGACCTGCAGCTTTATCTTTCGTGTGATCCTCAAAACATTTTGGAGACCACGCGGAGGATAAATGCTGATCTGGAAAGGGTAGTGCAATGGTCCGAGAAGAATTGCTTACTGCTAAATCCAGGTAAATCCAAGTTCCTAGTCTTCGGAACAAGTCTCCAGCGTACGAGAACCATTGAGCAACTGTCGGCTACTACTATCCAGGTACGTAATGTGCCAATAGAGCGGGTTGCTCAAGCTAGGAACTTGGGTTTACTAATGGATGGACAGTTAAAATTCGAGGACCATATAGTAGGGGTGGTAAGCGGCTGCTTCTACCGGCTCAAAGTACTGTACAGAATACGGGACTACCTCAGTGTAGAAATGCGGATCAAATTGTGTGAGTCACTGGTGTTGTCCACGCTGAACTACTGCGACGTTGTCTACGGTGGGTGCCTCCTTGGTAGATCTGAACGGCTGGTGCAGAGAGTTCAGAATGCGTGTGCGCGCTTCTGCTTCCGTATCCCCCCCAGGACGCATGTGACGCCGTATCTGAACAACGCTGATCTGCTCAAAATGGCGGCACGAAGACGATTGCACCTTGCAACGTTGCTATTTGGAGTGGTCAAGCGCGAAACCCCAAAATACTTGTATGAAAAACTGCAATGGTCGTTCAATTCATACAAGTATAAGGTCCGCTTGTCCGTGCCACCGCATCGATCAGCCGCCTTTCGAGGCAGTTTCAGATTTGCGGCGTCCAAGTGCTGGAATGACCTCCCCCCTCCTTTGAAAAGGCTACATGGTAGGTACATCAATACCTTTAAGTTGGCACTTAAAGGTTATTTGTTGACTATGCAGAAATCTACATAGTAAAATTCAGCACTTGATGATAATTTAATGTACTCACTTGCTATTGTATTATTTATTGTATCTTATAGGCTAATATTATTATTTATTTAAATATATTTTACTCTTTTGTCACTGACTATTTTGTTTTTTAATTTATTTACATAATTATTAGGTACCTACTAAATTGTATTTTTTTATTTTTTTTGTCTCGACGTCGTTTCCGTGAGTCACGTAAAGGGTCCCTGCTGAAAATCAGCGCTGCACGTACATTTATGTACGTGTAGCATATGCTGAGCTCGGGGCCTTTTTGGCGCTGCGCTGATGCACCACCAACACAGACTGGCTAGGTATTCTTTATTAGTTTCTTTTGTATTTTTTGTATGTTTCTTTTTTATTTTTTATTTTTTTGTGTACTATCTGTGTTTGTGTTATTAGCGTATATGTAAATTGTTTTTCTGTGTATGTGGTGTATTTGTGTAGTATATTTTCTTCTTCTTCTTTCTTCTATTAAGTTGCATATATTTTGAATAGCAAGTAAGTATTTTATGTCGCATCTTATTTGGGTCGCATATTGTTGTCGTGTAAAAGAAATATCGCGATATGTACCTAATAATGCATTACAAACAAATATCCATCAAGGTGAAAAGCGACTACAGTGAAGGCAGGCAGGAAAGTAAATCTATTATGATTTTTTCAGACAATTGTCAGTAGCGATCAAAAATTATACTACAGGAATAAAAATCTATTCAGAAATTTTGATATCGCGGCGAAATGCGAATAGGTGAAAAGCTACAAGGATTTTTTGATTTCGAGGTATACGACTAACAAATGGATTAATCCGGGCACACTTTTCTACGTGTGTAGCATGTCGTGCTACCTCGCCCCCGCCACTTCTTTCACCCCGCAAGGAGGGTCGCCAATTAACTTGCCGCATTATAATGTACTCCCTTGCGGGGTAGGCAGAGGTGCATTGCTGCACCTACTTTTCGCCAGAGTGTTATGTTAGTCCCAATGTAATAGGGGGCGGGCCTATAGCCATTTTACGGGCACATCCAAGACCCGAGAACAAATATCTGTGTTTAAACAAATATCTGCCCCAGCCGGGAATCGAACCCGGGACCTTCGGCTCAGTAGTCAGGGTCACTAACCACTACGCCATTCGGTCGTCTACACCGTCGTCCTACTATGTCGTAGGAGGTACAGAAAAACTAGTTAAAGGTGCAACAGAAGAAAAAAAAAAGAGTAGGTACTAGGGCATGCAATACCGGAACAATTTTCAATACCGGTATTGAGTTCCGGTATTACAACTCAATACCGGGATCCCGGTATTAATACCGGTATTAGACTTCCTTGTAATAAATGGCATATACTGTCTTTAAAGGTCGTATACGTCAAAATAAAACAAGAAAATGCAATCATATTCTGTATTTTGTTGTAGATTTTTACGAGAATTCAGTTTTCGAGTTTAAATTTTAGAATAAATTATTTTTTTCATCCGGTGTCAGTTTACGCATGGTCAACAATAGATTTCTAGCAGCCGAAAACTGCATTAAACGGTTGGGAACAAGTGCGCTTTCACAGTATATAGGAACACAAGGCTAACTAAATCTTAATCGCTTTATTTATAGCCTAAAAACGTCCTATTCCGGTATTACTTCATTACCGGTATTAACTTTCAATACCGGTATTGAAAAAAGCTGAAATTTGGTCCGGGATCCCGGTATTACGGATACCGGTATTACGGTATTGCATGCCCTAGTAGGTACTCACTTACTTATTTGAAATATGAAAAACTAACTTAATTTTAAACTTAAAACACTCCTCTATTTCCCGTCGGAGGTTAAACTAGGTTAGATAACTGTATAAGTTTTATGTTCTTGTAAAGCCGTATTTAAATGGGTTAATTATTATCTCTATCCTCCACGGGACAGGCATTGCCTAGTGTGGGGGTCAGTACATTCACCATCTCTTGTATATTTTTAAAGGAAATAAACATTTTTACTTTACTTTACTTTACTTTACTAGATTGTCGGCGCCATGTGAGCCGCGCCTGGAGTTCAACAGGCGCCGGTGCCTGGCATTAAGAGTCTTCTCCAAATTGGTATTTATTCGCTAGCATTTTATTTGGTGTCGCTTCTACTCACTTATACTTCATTAGATTTTTCACATTTTCGTTAATACGAGGGCGATACCGAAATAATCGGGAATAGAAAAAAGTACAAAGATATCATAATATTATTTACTTTTATTGTTTTTCAAAGTAGTCTCCGTGACATTCAATGCACTTTTTCATTCGATTAAACCAATCATTGAAACAGTAATTCCAGTCTGAAGTGGATACTGTCAAAACAGCTGATTTGTAAGCTTCGACCGCCTCTTCTGGGCCGCTAAACCGTTGACCACGTAGCATATCTTTAATTCTTGGGAATGTAAAATAATCATTGGGGCTCAGATCAGGGCTATACGGAGGATGGTCCATCAACTCCACGTTTTCCATATTTAAAAACTTTCTTGTTTTGCGAGCGGTATGAGAGCTTGCATTATCGTGGTGAAGGATTATACGACGATTCGGGTTAGTTTTACGAAGTTCTCTTACGACTTCCGGCAAACAAACTGTTGTGTACCAATCAGCAGTAACCGTCCTTTGTTCTTGTAATGGAATCGTAGCCACATGGCCAGTTTTCGATACAAACGAAGCGACCATTTTTTTCGACACGCTGCGTGAGCGAATAACTTTTGTTGGCTTGACCTCACCTTCGAAGACCCAAACTGCCGATTGATGTTTTCTTTCGGGCTCATATGAATAAATCCACGATTCATCACCAGAGACGATATTGTAGACAGCATTTGAACTGCCTCCATTGAACCGTTGCAGAGCAGATCGACACCAATTAACACGAGCCGACTTTTGTTCCACGGTCAAACGGTGGGGCACCCAGCGCGAAACTAACTTCTTGACACCCAGTTCTTCATGTAAAATGGTTTGAATGGCTGTCATACCAATGCTGAGAGAAGCCCGAATCTGCTCGTATGTGACATGTCTATCTTCTTTTATTAACTGGCGTACAGCATCGATGTTATCTTGTGTTACCGCTGTTTTTGGCCGACCAGTAGAAGGGACTGTGGTAAGAGAGGAACGTCCACGGCGAAACTCCGAATACCAACGATATATACTCGTTTTACTTGGTGCTTCAAGTTTATAAATAGAAACAAGCTCGGCGAGACATTGTTCTTGAGATAAACCTCGACGAAAGTTGTGAAAAATTATTGCACGGAAATGTTCCCGCGTAAGCTCCATTTTTTACACCGACTTGTCAAATTCAAATGGTCAATACTCTTTTATTTTTTACTTTTTTTTAAATTCGAAAATGGAATTATGTTTGAAAAAACACTACATTTGATACACCAAAAAGGTTTCACTCTAATTTATTCCTAAGTATTCTATTCCCGATCTTTTCGGTGTAGCCCTCTATGCATAACTTATCATTATCACACGTAGAGATGCGAGACGCGTAGCTTACCTTACCTTACACCACGTAACTTCCCGTCAGAAACGGAAAGTTTCCGTCATAATCAATAAATGACGGTCATAATTGAAATTTATTTTAATAGTACTTATTTTTCTTTTTATTCTACTTAATATCGTTTTTAACCTTTCAAGATATAGTAGGTATATTATTATTGTAAATATGGATAGAAAAAACATGTTCTTATAGTTCTACCCTGAGTAATTACTTAATTATCTACATCTTTATAGTGGCTGTATCAATATATAATAATGATGTAAATAATAATATAATTATGTTTAAGATGTTGTTCACTTTACAATCTCAAGAAAAGACAACACACGTCACAACTTATACAAATCATTCGACAAAAAAAAAATAGTTGTGAGAACTGAAAGAAATTAAAGTGAAATAAAAATTAATTTTCATCGGAGCTCCAAAAGTTTTCAAACGCTGCGAACTCAAATGGTTCCGGAGCAGTTATTCTATATTCTTCTTCAGTTTCTGATGCATCTGATGATGACTTTTCATATATTACGCTATCATTTAAGCATAAATTAGCTCTAACTGTGACCAGCTTATTGACACGGTCTTTAGTTAGCCTATTTCTTGTTTTAGTATGGGTGTTAGAAAATACACTCCAGTTTCTCTCACTGGCAGCTGTGCTAGGTGGAATGGTTAATACTCTGCTGGCTATGGCAAACAAACTTTGATTGAATGCAAATGTTTGCCACCTAACACATGGATCAATCAAGTCTACAGCTGTCCATGCCGATTTGCATTTGCTGAAAAATCCAGTTTTTGTTTTGAATTCTGCAACATTAGCTATAACCACTCCAACATCTTTGTCGAGAAAATTTGCATGCTCTACAATAAAATTGGATGCCGTTGCCATGTCATCACCTGAGAGTCCGGAAGCTCGGTATCTTGGATCTAATAGGTTTGCAGCTAGATGTATACATCTGTATGTAGCTGTATGCAGAAATCACGCCTTTTTGCTACAGCTTCTACGATGGTGTTCTTTTCTTCATCAGATAAAATTGTAGGTACATCAATGATTTCAAAAGTAATATATATGTCAATGAGGTACATGAATTCAAACTATCATTTGTTTGAGCAAAAAGCCTTAAAAATGTATTAGGTACATCTGAAACTCTGGCATTATCTGATTCGGATACTGTTACGGATTTTGCTATGGGCCTAAGTACTTTTAAAAGTTCTTCCACTTTTAACCACATTTCATCGTCCAGTAAGGTGGTTATGGACCTTTCAATCGTAACATTATCATTAATTGCCAGAGCTTTCAACGATTCTTTATTTGAAAGATAGCTTTCAAGTGAAATTACCATGCCATGCAACCTTCTTTATATTCTGAAAAGTATATATATCTAAGAGGCCAGACATACATTATTATTATTTATTAAAAAAATTGCAGTGTTATTCATTAGGTAGGTACAATACAATTCCCACAAAACCATTATTTTTGGTTTGACTGTTTCATAAAGTATTCGACTATTTGATTTTTATTTAACAATCACAGCTTAGTAGTACCCATTATTATTATTACGATATACCTAATAATATCAAAGTGTGACTTATACACAACGGATAAGACATAAAATTTTACTATTATTTACTATTAAAATAAATTTCGATTCTGACCATACCTGACCGTCATTTATAGGAAACTTTCCGTAGTTGACCGTCAGCTACGGAAACTTTCCGTCATTTTGCAACTCTATCACACGTGATAAATGTAAATATGCCTACTAATCCGACTTAAGTACTCTAAAATAAAAGACCTAAAGGGACTTGAATTCACGGCCTTTCTAGACAATAGACATAATAATATTACATCTATATTAATTGTAATACCTAGCCAACCTATTATTTTAGTATTAATTAGTATTAGTTATAAAACGTAAACAAGCAGTTTCTTGAATAAAGTCATTATTTCGAATATTCTAATTAAACCATTTACCATTAAATAACTACCACTTTTGCAACATTTAGACTACGTTAAAAAAAATACTAAGGCGAACTAAAATCATAACTTCCGTTATATTTATATAGCGATTTTTTCCCAAAAACTGCCACGTTTCACGCCCTATTTATACTACTTCCAATTATTAGAACCTACCTCCCAATACCCAGTACCAAGTACCTACAATGTAGAATCTAATGTTTTTAACTTTGATTATATACAACCCTAGATTCCCCTTAGAAGAAGCCATTGCGGCCATACATAAACTGGGGCACTACTGCCCCGGTACAAATTTCGCTCTAGCAGTGTCTATTGTGTCATCGCCGGAGCTACACATATTTGACAGTTGGCATTAATTTCAATTTTGTCCTTTTAAAATGCGTGTATGTGCTTTAAAAGTGTGCAGAAACTACAAAGGTCGACTAAAAACGACATACAGGGTCACCTAACATCTGTAAATAATGTATTAATATAAATAATTTAAGAAAGTAAATATTGTTATAATTTTCGTCGGTGTTGCCAGTTTTTTCTTGAAAATTAATACCAAAAAGTGATGATAATTTATATGAACCGCTTGAATGTCCTGTCGACACCCACCCGGTCGACATGAAAAGTGTACCTACCATAAATTGTTCCGCGATTGGATTCTTAAAATTGGAATTAGGTACTTACCTTGAATTCATTTTATATTATTTTTCTTTAATGGTGCAAAATAAATACTATTCTATTCTATTCGGCGACTGGTGTAGTGGTTAGTGACCTATGACCTACCTATACCTATTTGCAAATCCTATGCATTTTTTAAATCATTTATTAAAATTAATTAAATTTAATTTATTAAAATCATTTTTTTTTCTGCGTTTCTATGGTTGTTGGTTTAGCAATTTACGAAAACGAGAAAGTGTCGGTATTCTTTTGTCATCTGTATAACTAGATCATATATGTCTAAATATTCGTGATGGTTTCTGGTGAGGCGAAATTGTATTCGAGAAAACGTAAACATTTACACAGCTAAATCTAACATAATTTACTATAGTACCAAAGGTAATTTTATCACTAAAAGCTTAAATTCTAATACACGTACATGTATTATCAGGATACCGAATGATCCCATTATACGAAGCAAATGAATAGAAATAATTAGAAAAAGCAGCGGAGAGGACTACTGGAAACCAGCAACCTCCTTAATAGTTTACCTCAGGATATACGACAAGAGCCTATATTATCTAAATCTATTTAACCTATCTTGATATAAGTTAATCTCAGAATAAAAGTGATTATTTGTTGTGATACTACCTAGGTACCTACCAATTATGTACAAAAATACCTACTTAAGTAATTTGTTTTGTATAAAGAGACTCCGATCCCACAGACAAACTCTATATAAACAGTTTTGTGGGACACATTGTAAAACTACAATTATTATATATGTGAACCTAATAGATAAATAAATTATTTAAATTTCACATTCCAGGCATTATTTTTATTACCAGCGGTGGTAACCCATTCGGGTGAGTCGGATATATCATAATGTAAACGATTTTAACTAATTTAAATTTCCCTAAAAAATATCACCACATTATTATGAATTTTCTACCAACTTAGTAGAATTTTCTTACGTTGCCACATTTTTTCATGTACTCAATGACATGACAGGAGGGAATGACAGTACAGTCACGCACAAAAGTAATAAAATATTGGCCTGTTTACAATGTAGGCGATGTATGGGATGAGTCCGTCTAGGGTTGTAAATGGTCGAAGGTTTTTAAGAACATTTTTACTTAAATTGAGAAACTGTTTTTAGGTATTTTATTTTTGTTTTGTTTCATTTTTAACTTTTTTACGTTCTAAGACATGCATCCTAATAAATGTAAAGTTTGTTTTTGTATAATTTAAATTTCAAATTGTTAAACTACGCCACCTGACTATATTTAAACAAATTGTTAAACTGTTTACTGGCTGTCCACGACACAGGCCTAGCCTAGTGTGGTAGCCCTTGCTACATCACCACCTTTAAATTGTTACCAAACGCAACCTATACTTTTTGTATCATAAATCATAATCTTAAATTTAAATAAATATTTTTCATTTTCAAATAAATATTTTTCATTTTCGTAACTCAATACCGGTATTGAAATTATTACCGCTATTGCATGCCCTAGCTCCTATATACTATAAAAATGGACTTGTTTTCAACCGTTACATGCGGTTTTTCGCCTTTGGAAACCTACTTGTTGTCCATGCGTTCTAAAATTTTAATTCTAATACTCAATTCTCGTAAAAAATATTACATAATACAGAATTTGATTGTATTTTGCCCTATAGGACCTTTAAACAAAAGATATGCCATTTATGACAAGGAAGTCTAATACCGGTATTAATACCGGGATCCCGGTATTGAGTTCTAATACCGGAACTCAATACCGGTATTGAAAATATTACCGGTATTGCATGCCCTACTTGTTGTCTACGATCAGAAACTCGGTTTTTTTGTAAATTATTGGAAAATCATACGTGTTATTGTTTTGGCGCAGCTGCATTGCAAAGATAAACGACTCATCTACATCACCTTGTTTCACCTCTTCCCGATTCAATATTTTCATCTTTATTTTTCTATTGGTCTTACCACCTACATAAAACCAAACAATTGATCGACGCTAGTGTGTGTGACGCCTGTCATATATTTTTTTTTATGTCCCCGTTTTGTGTCCGCGTTTATTCTTTATAAAATTACTAACGCATAGAAAAAAAACAAAATAAGAAGTAGGTTGAGAACATATTAAGTAGGTTGGTCACATATTATGTACAAAAATGGCGGCCTTATCGCTTAAAGCGATTTTTTCAACACAACCTTATGGTGGAAGGATGTTTATGATCAAATAGGGTTTACTGTAGTTGCCATTGAAATTGGAAAGGGCAATTTATTAGTTATTAGACATAACTGTCGTTATCATTCAACTTAGCAGTGACCACCGAACGTTCATAGTAATCAATAAAAACGTGTTATCTTGGTTCAGATAACAAGCAATTATCGATATTTATCAATATACCTGTAAGATAAGTTATTATGTCGCCAATTTCAGTGAACCCTCCGTTCTGAAGTCTATTAAACGTAGAATTGCCCTTAAAATTAGTTTTTAAGGTACAAAACCTAGCTTTTAATAAAGTACATATTTTTTTGCAAGGACAGTATACTTTTTGTGAAAATATTGACATAAAGTGTGTTTTTGTGAATTTTGTGTTGGATAGAGACGTGTTTAGTGATTAAGTAAAGCAATAATGATATCTAATTGATGGAAGGTGTCGATCATAGTCGGTTATTGAAGTTTCTTGTCCACAAGGAAGGAACGTAAGTACCCATCCTATATCATCATCACAATCCATCACGTCCCCACTGCTGGGGCACGGGTTTCTTTCCAATGGAGGAAAGGGAATAGCCTTCAGGCCTAGTCCACCACGCTGGCCTAGTGCGGGTTGGTGGACCCCAACACAAGCAATCCTGTGCTAAGAGAGTTGCTTAACCCGACAAGCTGATGTGTTCAAGCTGTCCGAAGATCTCTGACTTTACTCTTGGCTTCACTACTGCTGCCGAAACATCAAAGGGCAGCTCATAGAAAAACGCGGACTCGGGTGTACCCACGGCTTAACGTGCCATCCGAAGCAGCCTTCTTGCATTATAATAGTTAGTAGGAACATTGTTTGAAACGGTAATCTAGATGGATTATATTAACTATTAGGGTTCATTTCCACCAGATATGTACTATGCAGCTATGATGCGATGATGTAAAAGAAATCCATTCCCACCTAGCTATTAATTAGCACCAATTAATATGATTAGGGATATCAAACGCATCCATAGCAACATAGTAGCCTAGCACATAATAATTATATGCATTCTATCTATCTATCTATCTCCCTTACAGGTCATTCTTGTTATTTTCAGTAAAAAAATGGCGGAACCCCATTTCAAAATGGAGTCTCTGAATCCAAAAATCGAAAGCAATGTACCCGGCAAGCAGGAGTTACGAGAGGAGTTGCAAGACAACTTCGTCCCAGTCATGAAGGTAACGAAAAATGAGGTTGCATTCACTAAAGGAGATGTCAAATTGCAAAAAGTTTCTGTCACTGAAAGCATTTCGGTAAATTACCAGCATCTGTTTAAGAAAAGCAGTCTTCCCGGTAAAACTGTGGTGACAGAAGTACAGAAGTTTGAGTACAAGTATTGATTTGAATAAAGTTTGTTGGAAGTAAATTGAGGAGTTTTTTATTGGAGTCCCAAATTACGAATTAACAAAAAAAAAACCCACTAAAAGGTAAGAAATAATTTAAGGTTTAGACCAATCCTAGGTCACAGTACAAATATACCTAAGCAGGAACTGTTCTTTTTTGATGTTGGTGCGGTGACAAAGTAGTTAATCTGAAGAAATATGGCACCAACTTCAAAAAAGAACAGTTCATGCTTAGGTATACATATTTGTACTGTGACCTAGGATTGGTCTAAACCTTTAAAAAAATATTTCTTACTTTTTAGTGGTTTTTTGAAGTCGTTTTTTATTATTATTATTTTATTTTATTATTTTTAGTTTATTTGCAATAATTATCAATCAAAAGTAAGATGAAAATGATACCAATATGTCCAACTCATCAATACGAATCATTCAAGCCCAAACAAGAGGTAGTTGCTATATACCGTTGAGGAGTTCCCTTGACTGCCTTCCGTTTCCATCATCAGATCAGCTCAAGGTCACCATCATATCTTTTTGTTATAATAACAATATTTACGTTCTAAATTTCATAAGAATCGATTGATAAGTGCCAAAAATGGAAATTTACACCCCTGTTTTTACCCCTTTACCTACCCTTGGGGGTGGAATAAAATTCTGAAAAAAAATGGGACCACCTCTGAGCTCAACACAATACATCAAAAAAAAGAATTTTCAAAATCGGTCCATAAATGGCTGAGTAATCGATGAACATACATAAAAAAAAAACATACATACAGACGAATTGAGAACCTCCTCCTTTATTCGAAGTTGGTTAAAAAGATAAGTGAGTTTCTTAAATGAATAATAACGCAGGATTTTCCCTGAAATATCCTAACTAGAATGGAAAAAAACGCTTTTGTAGGTACAAAATTCCAATCTTTAATTTCAGCATCAGAGTATGTATTGTATTCATGTATCTATAGGTAAATAATGAATTTAATAAGTACGGTGTTATGTGTAAAGATGAACGAATACTAAGCGATCTTGGTTAAATTTAGGTATAATTTAACCGGTTAATGATGTCTATTCTGAAGGCAGAAATTCTCATTTTAACGCTGTCAAACTAAAAAAATTGCTAGCATAAAATGACATTTACGGAAACAATCATAGAGTCGAATTTTAAACAAAGAAATTTAGGTTTTGACAGCACTAAATTTAGAATTTCTGCCTTCAGAATCGACATCAATCTTTCATCATTTAAATGTTTTTTTTTTAATTTGACTTGGTTTCCACGTTTCTCGCCACAACACTTTGCTATCATAGTAGTTCATAATCAGGATGACCCAAAACTACAGTAGGCATTTAGGCATGAGCGTTAATACTATTTTCAGGACAACCCTGTGCTGGTGGTGAACCCTGTATACTCGTCGGTCTTCAGCGAGGCCCCCGTGTCGCAGCCGCTGCGGAGCCCTCATCATCATCATCATCATCATCAGAACGGAGAAGGTAAGAGATATTTGCAGATGTATTACAGCTACCGCATACCTACACCCTGTAAAATGATATTGTGCATCGCAAACAGCGGATTGCTATGTGAATTATAGCATTTCAAAGTTATCTAGGGTTTAAGATAAAGTATTCTTAAATTCTTAAATAAAGGCCTTTGCCCAGCAGTTACGGGACACAATTATGACTACATGATAAAAATATACTTACACCTCTCGGTCACGGCCATTACTACTAATCCCATGCGTAAGCACTTACTCCAATATCTATTTTTTCAGAGAATCAAAACGGCAATGACTCGAAAAAGTCGAAATCCAAAATCCCAACTCTAAAACAAACCATCGAGAAAATTAAGGAGCAAAGGAGGAAAGCAAAAGAGCAGCCTAATATAGAAGTCGATCGGGTAAGAAATAACTTAAACACACACATAACATAACAAACTCACACCTTGTACTAATGTACTCCCTTGCGGGGTAGGCACCCACTTTTCGCCTGTGTTATGTTAGTCCCAATGTAATTGGGGGGCAGGCCTATTGCCATTTTACGGGCACACACACACAATTAAACTGGTTGTCTAGTTATTGTAGCTGTAGTGTTTGTCACTGATATGCTAAGAAGATGACTTAACTATATTACAATTATTATTAATATTCCAGGTATTACAACCTCAGAGACCGAGACGTTCGTCTATACCTCGACTGAAAAAGATAGTCAGTAAACAAAACATAGATAGGAAAGAATCCAATAAAGATCAGAATGTTGAAAACTCTGAAGTTGAAGCTAAACCGAAAACCGAAGAAGAATTTGACAAACTATTCGAAGAAATAGTCAAGAACGATGAAAACCTTGAAATAGATGATTCTATCCTTCCAGACACGCCGATGGATGATGAAAAATTACTGAATAGTTTTGAAGAAATAATACACGCTTATGATGATAATAAAATGCAACCAATCGTTTTTGAACATAAACAAGAAGCCAATAAACCTAGGTCTAAAATACCTTTAAGTAGAAAAATAAGTCATGATGCACCTAAAAAGCCACCTCGCAGAAGTGATAGAAGGAATTCTCTGAAAGTTAGTTCAAATGCAGATATAGACAATGCTAAGATTGCTTACAATAAGATAAAATCTGAAGAACAAGACGCACCTAAAATTGAAGAACCACAAATAGATATATCAAATGGCTTTGTGATAAATTCTAGTGGAAGCAATGAAGTAAGTTCAATTAAAGAAGAATACAAAACTTCACCAATTGAGCTACAAGAAAATTTAAATCCAATTATTAAGAAAGAAATAATAAGTCTTAAAGTCGAAGAAACTGAAATTGCACATGAGGTTCAAACGGAAACTATACCAGAATATCAATCAAGTATCATAGAGCAAAGTGTCGATACTTTATACCGCGATGAAATTAAAACAATTAAAGAGAAACAAGAGGAATTGATCATATCCACAGAACCACAAGTAAAAGAAATTCCGAAGGAGGAAAACCAAACAAAAGATATTGCTATAAATAGAAAAGATTCAACTGAAGAGGACCTACCCATATTGAAAGGTAAAGTTAGCAGAATAATAAACAGATTACATTCTCGAGAAGATATTTATGATGCCAAGAGAGATTCAGTCAACAATTTACCTAATAAACGCTCTCTTTCGTCGAGGATCGCAATATTTGAAGTAAGTGCACTGATTGTAATAAGTATGCATTATTAGTTAAACAAAGTACTTATACCAATGTATACTTTAACACGTTCACGGACAATCCGTCGAGGGCCGTAATTAAGTATCCTTGTAATATGACTACGCGCCTGTGGCCGTATAACTTCTATTGATTGAAACGGACGAACCGTCAACAGCCGTATCATTTCCGTATTCTTAACAGGAGATGCATGATTTAGTGTCGTATTGTGCTAATTCATTTGTTTCTAGGTGTCATAACAAATAAATTTTCGGGGTTTCTTTTGCACACACATAAGTGAACTTTATAGTGACATACCGCCTGTCGCCGTAACCGTTACAAATAAAAATAACCTTCCAGAAGTTTAGTGTCACGGCGCGCGCGTCGCGGAAATGTTGTGTAGAACGGGTGGTAGTCTGGTAATTTTTGTGGCAAATTACGAGGTAAATTAATAATAAATCGATAAATATTATACTGTTTTGCATATAGGATACCTACCTATTCGATTCAAATACTATAATTACTTAAATGGAACAAAGAAAAGCGAAGATATAACTGTAATGAGGAACTAGAAAATTTTAGCTTTTGTCGATGAACCCCTTTGTTTAATCTTACTATATCAGATTTATTTATTGTAAATAGCATGCTAAAAGTGGAACTTTGTATCTGAAAAACGTCCAAACCTATTTGAAAATGAAACGGTCCTTGAAAAAAACTGGCGGCTGCCGCCTGTAGCCGTAGATGTCACTATACGCATTGTTGGATATGCATGATGTGGCGGACCGCTTGTAGACGATACCGTCTATGGCCGTAACTGTCACATTACGTAAATAAAATATGTTTAGATACGGCAATACGTTTCAAGGCGGAACGATAAAATGTATGGGATTTTTAGGTGTCATATCAAAATATTTTCCAACCATCAATTGTCCGTGAACGTGTTAACATACTTATTCAAAAACATTTTTTCAGCAACATGAAACACCATCAAAATTAAATACTGAAATAAAGCCTGAAAAGGTACCTGACATTCAAATATGTCGAAAACCAAAAATTATCGAAGAAGTCTTAAAAACATCTCCACCGACTGAAGATCAGATAAAAACACAAAATGGTAGAGCTACTTACAAGAAAACTACTATGGATGTAACCAAGACATCCACTATTGTCGATGTAGATAAAAACTCAATTTTTCAATCACTGATATCAACCTATGTCACAGAAGACGCTGAAAAATTAAAAACGGTTGATTCCAATATTGCAATAACAGAAACAGCATCAAGAGAATATACTACAGTCAATAACAAAACAAAACAAGAAATTGATAATAAAATCACCGATACACCAAAAGACGATAAAGAAAATCCGGTACAACATGAAAACGATTATTTAAAATACGAAAATATTATTGAAAATCGAATGAAAAGATTGAAATCAATAACAGATATTGATAATATAGGAATTACACGAAGCAAATCAATAGTAGATATTGAATTAGGGAAAAGTATAAAAGGCAAAGTGCATCATATCATTGAGTCAATGAATGTAGAAAAAGTTAGTTTACATAAGGAAGTTATAAACTCCAAGGAGAGACCGCGAAAGAAATCTGTTATGGAGAAAATTGCTTTGTTTGAGGTAAGATTGAGGACCGCAGGAGTAGAAAGGTTCTGGAGTGGAGACCCCGTGTCGGCAAACGGGGCGTGTCGGTCGCCCCCCAACCCGTTGGACTGATGATCTGCGGAAGGCAGCGGGAAGCCGCTGGATGCAGATGGCGGGTGACCGTTTGGGGTGGCGATCGTTAGGAGAGGCCTATGTCCAACAGTGGAGTATAGAAGGCTGAGAGAGAGAGAGAAGATTGAGGACAAAACAAGTGTTTATAACATAGAATAACGAAACTAGCACTTGTTATTCTATGGTTTATAATAATCATTTTGGTATGTTTGGGGCAAGCAAGTAGAAAAACTTGAATGTCTTTCTTTCAAGACCTATTCAAATCTATGTTCATGTAAAATAAATAAATAATAAATATGTGGGGACATCTCACACACGGCCATCCGACCCCAAGCTAGGCAGAACCTGTGTTATGGGTGTCGGACAGCTGATATATCTACACAAATACATAGATAGATAGATACTAAATATAAATATCAACACCCAAGACCCGAGTACATATATCTGTCTTTAAACAAATATCTGCCCCAGCCGGGAATCGAACCCGGGACCTTCGGCTCAGTAGTCAGGGTCACTAACCACTACGCCATTCGGTCGTCAAAAAAAGATTTAGTCATTCATTTAAACAAATAAAATTTATAGCGTTGGTAGCTCAGTCGGGTAAGCGCCCGCTTCTCACGCCAGAGATGCGGGTTCGAATCCCGGCGCTGACATGTACCAATGAGTTCTTTTAATTTAAGTACAATGTATACCTATCGCTCTTACGGTCAAGGAAAACATCGTGAGGAAACCTGCATATCTAGATTTAGCAAATCTAGATATGTGAACCCACCAACCCGCAGTGGACCAGCGTGGTTGGTGGGTAATGGTCCAAGCTTAGGAAGGCAGTTTAGACCTTGGGGATATGCACAAAGGTTCCATTCGAGAGAGCCAGGTGCAGGTACTTATACCCCCACAGAGAATAGAATAGAATAGAATAGAATAAACAAATTTATATTTAAGCACTCATCTCATGTGAAGGAATTAACAGGAAACATAACATCAACCAAGATTCTATGTCCTAGAATCCTAGATCAATGAAATTTTGCAAGTTTACAGATTTAGGAAAAAAGTCTGATACATTACATACATTATAGTAACTGCCCTAACTATGATATGTAACCGAACGCAAAATACCATATATTTTTTTTGATACAAGTACAATAAAAAAACAAACTATGCGCACTGGATAAAATATTGTAACTAAGTATACAACAGACTAGTACCTAAGTCTAGTTTAATTCTCTCCATTTTTTATTGATATACCTATGTATATTGTATACAATAAAGTGTTTAAATCAATATTGGAGAACTCATTTGTTAGGTAATGATAGGAAACCCTTGATTGACTCGCACTTGGCCGGTTATAATAAAATATCCTCCATATAGTAACGTATCACGCTTTGCTAGCACTAGTTCATAGGACATAAATGATCTTTACTCAGCAAACTATGTGGGTAGGTAAACAAACATTAATGAATGAGTGTCATTTTATTTTTATCTTCTCTTTTTGCCATTAGTTGTCTTGTTTATTGTCGGTTTCCAACAAGTTTCGTATCTAGTAAATACTAAATGGTGTAAAATGGAGTTCAAAGTGATATTTATTGTGTGTTTTATTCTTTTCGTAAGTACCTAGTTGCTCAGCTTTTCCACTAAACCTTAGGTACACTATATTAACTAACTAACTACTTCTTAAATTTTAGACTAAAGTTAAGCCCTAAATAAATAACTAATCTTGTAAAACCTTTATGGTTAAGTACCTACATCACTTTTCTGAAGGTATTGTTTTAGGATATTAAGAGGATTGGAGCAATAATTGGTATCTAAGCATAATCTACTTTGACCGTTCGTCTGTCGTTTATGTAATACTTAAGTTAATATAGGTTACATTGTGTATGACTGTAGGTAACCTACCTACTTAATTGAGTTTTTAATTGTGAGATAAAACTACGTTTTTGACATTCCAGAGAAAACTCGTGCCAGTTGAGATGGTAGAAATTCAAAAACTGCCCGCAAACTCGCCGCCAGTTAACGGCAACTCAATACCAGATGGCGCTGTTAATAAAAAGCTAGCCGCGAACACGCCGTTGTTTAACGGAAACGCAACAGATGGCGCTGTTGAGGAAAATTATAATCTGGACGTGGAAAATGAATACAGAAGCAAGACGGAAGAACTAATAGCTGCTAGAAGTAAATACGGTTCAGTAAATGAAATGCCGTATATTGAGCTGAAAAATGGACAGAAAATGCCAGTGCTGGCGGTCGGGACTGCCTTGGTAAGTTTCATCGTTTACTTCAGTTACTCTGTCATTCGGAGTCATTCCTTATGCAATATGCAGCTTTTGCAAGAATCCATTTTAATTTTTTAACGCTGAGTTGCAGAAAGGAACTTTAAGCTAATGTCGACCATAAAAATGTATTTTCGTCTTGCTTTTACAGTATTTTATGGACAGAAAGAGATAGACATAGATTTAATGCCGATATTAGCTTAAAGTTCCTTTCTGCAACTCGGCATAAGACGGTTTATGAATTTCATAACTAACCAAGATCTTAAGCCAACAAAATACCTAATCACCTTTTTTAATTTCAGTTGGAGCCGAAGTTGATAAAGCACATAATAAGAGCGGCGATAGATCTCGGTTACCGAGCCATAGATGTCGCCTTCATCTACGGCACAGAGCGGCCCGTGGGAGAAGCTATACGGGAGAAGATACTAGATGGCACTGTTAGACGGTTTGTAATTTTTGTATGTAAAAAGTTCTGAGGCATTTAGTGGTAGTTTTTTTGCAACAAACCTAAGCGTTTAATTAAGTCTACGTCGATTGACCTTCAACAAGACCAATATAAACAAAAATAATATAAGTAATTTCAGCGCACTGTTAAAAAGACGTCCAGCTCAGCAATTGATATAGCTTTCATAATCTCTTAGAGCTCATAGGATGGATTAACTAAGGAGACGTGATAAAAATGACGTTTTTTCCATTGCCCAAAAGATTTCATAAATAAATAAATAATCATCTATGTTTTGATTTCAGTGAGGATCTCTTCATCATGTCAAAGCTCTGGAGCACGTTCCACCACCCCGAGCTGGTGGAAAAGGCCTGCAGGGCGTCCCTGGAGACGATGGGTTTGGATTACTTCGACCTCTACATGATACACAACCCCATGTCTTTTAAGGTCCGTGAAAAGTTGTAACAGCGTCATGTTTTAAAGAGAAGCATTTTTGAAAAAAATTACATAAAAACAAATACAGTGAATGTGAGGTTGTAAAATACGAATATTACAAATTAAATCCGTGCTGAAGCTAACGTTTTTTTTATGATTTTAGGAAGGGGGCGACCCAATACCGACGATTGCAAACGTACTGCAATACTCAGATTACGAGTACTTGGACGCCTGGTTCGCCATGGAGAAGCTAGTTCACAAAGGGCTGGTTAAGGGCATTGGTCTTTCCAACTTCAATTCTTCCCAAGTATCCAGAGTTAATGAGAAAGGCAGCATTAAGCCACTTGTAAATCAGGTAACGCCATCTAGTGTCTAGTAGCATCACTAACTAGTCCCAAAATTAAATTATAGATGCCGCTAATTTATTATTTTTAATTTATTTTTTAGTGTTTCAACTTCAACTATATTTACGTTGTTCTACTAATTTATTTCAGGTGGAATGCCATCCATACCTCAATCAAGAACGTCTGATAACATTTTGCAAGACTTACGACGTAGCCATCAGCTGTTTCGGCACCCTCGGGTCTCCGGGGACTCCAGCTGATTACAAGAGCCCCGGAGTGAAACCCGTGATCGGTGACCCCATCATCGCCACCATGGCTGCTGGGATGCATATCACCCCGGCCCAGATGTTAATAAGGTTTGTTGTTCTAAATTATGAAACTTTAAAAACTAAAATTTAAGCTTTTACGCCATCTACCGTCGGATAGAACGACTATACAGTTTTTATTTTACTCACTAGATGGCAGTGCCAAATAAGTTTATATTTTTCCCCATAGATGGAGTTACGGACGACCGAATGGCGTAGTGGTTAGTGACCCTGACTACTGAGCCGATGGTCCCGGGTTCGATTCCCGGCTGGGGCAGATATTTGTTTAAACACAGATATTTGTTCTCAGGTCTTGGATGTGCCCGTAAAATGGCAATAGGCCCGCCCCCTATTACATTGGGACTAACATAACACTCTGGCGAAAAGTGGGTGCAGCAATGCACCTCTGCCTACCCCGCAAGGGAGTACATTAGTACAAGGCGTGAGTGCGTGTTTTTTTTTTTTTTTTTTTTTTTAGATGGAGTTACTTACCCAGAATTACTAACTCCAGCTCCTTTTCTTATTGAATTTTTCAGATATCAACTGGAAAGAGGGCATAACGTGGTAGTTAAAGCCTCGTCCGCTGCACATTTGTGGGAGAACATCCAGTCTCTGCACTGCAGACTGACACAGAACGAGGTGGAAGCCTTACATCTTTTGAACAAAAATAAACGTAACTTTTCGTTCATTGGGTAAGAGATTTTTTTAATCTGTCTTTTTGTAGTTATTATTACCTATTTTAGGTGATACTCCAGATTTTCATATACCTACTTACAGTAGATGCCCACTTATCATAGGTGGGCATTAACTCGTTAATCCGTTAATCGTTAATTAACGAAGTTAACATTTTGGTTAACGGATTAACTTTTAAGTTAACTTTTAAAAATGTTAACGGACACGTTAACTTTCGTTAATATGAAGGAGTCCGTTAATCGTTAATCCAATGCCAATGGCACGTGCCAGCGAGTGAAATATACGTATATTTTGCCGGTGCGTGCAAGTGAGAAAACTGCGAAGAAGTTTGTTTCGTTAGATCATGTCATATTTCAGTAGTCATTACTCATTACTTAGCGTCGGCGCTTAGAGTGACGAGTTTTTTTGTTTGTTGTTATTATAAATAACTGTCTTTGATAATTTGCGTGTTGAAAAAGAAGAGTTTTATGTAATTTTGTTTGATAGAAAGTGTGACAATGCAGTGTAGTAATTTAAACCATATCATAGGAGACATGGAATCAGAAACCAGCGGTCCTGATGAGAATCCATGGCCACATTAAATTTGACTGAGTATGTGGAATTTGTATCCAGATCGCGCCAGCAAATACTTTGCCTTGCATGTAAGCGATGCTTGCCAAAAGACACCAAAATAAAAGTTCATGCATCACTTGCCTGAATAATTTGAAACAACATGTAAGAGAGGTACATGAGTCACAAAACGAAACTTCTACTTTGAATTATACAAGTATTTTGTTTTCTTCTTAATCTGTTAATTTTCAGCACCTAAACCAACGTCTTACTAACGTTCACTCACTAACGTAACGATATATACAATGCAATTTTCATAATATATTAACGGATTAACGATTAACGATTAACGTTAACTTCCGTTAACTCTTCCGAAATGTAACGCTTTAACGTTTAACGAAGCTAACTTATTTTGTAGCGGATTAACGATTAACGAAGTTAACTATTTGATTAACGGTGCCCAGCTATGCCACTTATACACTTTTTTCATTGGTTTTCGCCCGTAACTCAAAGTACTAGAGATAAAAATAAGGTGGGAATAATGGGAACAATTTTCCCTTTGAAAGGACTTCGTAGGTCAGCGTCATCCATGTCTGGCTAATGGTGACTTAAATGTAATTTAATGTTTCTTTTTGTTTTCAGTATGGGTGATACTCACAAGAATTATCCCTTCAAGGACTCATTCTAAAGAGTAGAACTAAGTACCTAGTAGTTTTTATTAACATTTTACATAGAAATAAATAAAATAAAGTTTAAAGTTTATTTTAGCATTAACAGTATCTCTAGAATTCTCGATGTAAGCTAGCATTTTAATTTTTGTACTTTCCAAGTATTAATCATTTGATTGTATAAATTTGTGGTATATTATAAACATAGTTAGATATGTTCATACCTACATTTACATATTATGTTAATGAATTTACCAGTATTGGATCAATTGGTCAACATTACTTGTCATTTTAGATATTTTATTCACTAACCGTGCGGTACAAACCCCTCCCCATAACCTGCCAATAAATAATTAAAGCTTATGTTATCGCCGAGTACCAGAAAGGAATTTTTAGCGATTGTACTCATTAAATTTTAATCTATGACTGTATCTTTCTGCCCGTATACTATCAAAGCAAGGCAGCAATACATTTAAGGTTGACATAAGTAGCACCATCCAAAGCGCTCTTCCTATAAAGGTACTGAACTGAGGTACTGAGTGTAATACATATATTCATAAGGAGGGTTAACTACCACTTTTATAAATTTAAGACTGTTTTAAACTTTAATAAAACTATGAAATAATCAATGTAATTTTATTGTCCAGCAAAACTTAACTATACAAAAATATCATGTTTGTTTCATAATTTTAACATTCAGGTTGATTTAAGGTCACTATTTGCTTTTACTTAACCATTTTAGCTCTCTTCTCAGCACTTAAAACAGGTAGTTTTGATTTCTTAACTTCCTTTGCACTTAACTTATTTATAACATTTAACTTATTCTGTGTGGCATCTGGTTTCTTAATTTCATTAGCGACCTTTTTGATATCATTGTTTAACGGTTTCCTTATAATTTTCGCGTTATCATTATTCTTTTCTTTAACAACATTCTCTTTTTCGTTAAGTTTGGGTATTTTTTTAGGTATGATTTTTTGTTTATTGACATCAGTAACACTTTTGAGTTTAACCTCATTAGTGGACTTCCTAGTTTCAATAGAAGCCTTCTTTACATCAACAACGTCTTTAGTATTCAGGGCACTTACAGGCTTTTTAATTACATTTGGTTTCTTAATCTCTTTTATCACTTTGTCTTTGGCAATCTTCTTATTGTCATCAACAGCTTTGTCTACTTGCTTAATATTTCCAGTGCTAACTTTTTTGACATCGGCAGCCTTTTTGTTACTGTCCGCAACAACTTTCTTAACGCCTTGATTATCTTTTTGTTTCACACTATCGACTTTATCCTTAGAAGTTACAACTGCACCCGGATTAATTGATTTCTTTTTAGTGTTGCTATCTTTTTTACCATCATTTTCCACCACAACATTACTTTCAACCGCTTTCTTAGTCTTGTCTTTTAAAATCCTTTCAGCATCTCCAGCATTATTGACTGTCTTTTTTACTGCAGTAGGGATTTGTTTGTCAACCTTCTTAGGATTGATATTATCTTTAGCCTTCTTAGGAATCTTTTTCGGCGGCGCCATGACCTCAGCATCTTTAGCGTTCGTGTCTTTTACTCTCTTCTTACCCAAATCGTGATTTACTTTTACAGTTTTCTCTCTAGTGTCCGGTAGATCAGGTTCTTGGTCTAGTGTAGTTCGTGTTTTGTTCAGATTTTCAGTGTCTGTCTCAGATTCTTCAACATTAGACATGGCGCCGCTGGCTTCTAGTATTATATCGAGTATTTTCTCTAGTAGGAAGGTGCGTTCGTCTGTCTCCAGCGCTGGATCCAGCAGTTGGCTGTGGACATGCTTTATTTGCTTCACGTAGGCTTCGTCTGCAGGACAGAAAACATTTTGATTGGTTCAAAGTTTACATTAAGCTTTATGCATGCACGCTTTTAAAATCGGCTAAGTAGTTTTTAAACTGTTAACAAACGTAAATAAACTTCACACAGTAAAAAGAAGCGGAATATGATACGAGAATATAACTGACCAATAGACACATAATATAAAACCAGAGAACACGAATCTACAGTTTTTTACTGTCTAAAAAAAATCTTCCGAGTCTTTTGAACTGTTTTATTTTGAGGTGAAAAACTAAAATATTTGTAACTTTTCTACCAGTGAAAGCGTCACATGGCTACAGTACTGACCCCCCTCAGAAGCATTGTTACTATGAGAGGGGGGTCAGGTTTCTCTGCACCTGACCGTACAATCTCGCTCACCCATATATTCCAGGTCGAACTTCATCCGATGCACGAAGGGCGCGATGGCGGACCACTTGTTCTGCAGCGCCCAGCTCACCTGCAGCAGGCGCGCGCACCGCAGCGAGTAGCCGCCCTCCGGCTGGAATATGGCGAGGGGGGTAATGATTGAATGAGTGGGAGGTGATGGGTAGAATTTCTAGAGACGCTACGCTATAAGATGACCCCTGTAATAAGTATTTTTGGGTTCTTGTAGGGGATTCTTTTCGTTTAACACATGATGTCGTCTGGAAGTCGAAAGGGGCTGACTCAGCTCGCTATTATAACAACTTAAGTACTACGAGTTTTAGAAGTTGAACCAAAAAAAGAAGTTGAAGGAAAAAATGCTAATCCATAGCAATTTTGTATGTCAAATTGTCAAGTGATTTTCTTGTATGGAGGGTAACTTTTGTTCACAGATGTCTAAAAGTCGTAGTATAAAAGGTGTTTATAAAGCGAGCTGAGCCATCACTTTTCAACATACTAGTATACTATTTTTTATCATCTTCTATGTATAATTGGGACACAATTTTAATGTCTCTGTAGTCGAGTATAATATTATTTATAACGTAGTGTCATTACCAGCGCCTCCATAAACAGGTTGTCTCCGTACTTGCTCGCGAGGCGCGCCAGCGTCGTGCGCCGCGAGCGGTGCGCCGCCGCGTAGCTCTTCAGGATCTGCGGGTAAAGAGCAAAATTGCTGGTCATGATACAGTTTAAGTAAAGACACATGCGACTTCTGCTAGACTAAACTGGTTAAAACTAGCTCTTGTGAGCCCTTAGAAAGATTTTACCGGGAATTCTGTATTATTGTATACAAAAAAAAGAAATTAAGAAGTATAGTGGGTGTACTATACAAAGGCGCGCTTATTCCCAAAAAGAAATTTCATCCAAACAACCTTTGGCTTGCTTTTTCTTCTGTCAACCAGTAGAAGGCGAGCTCGCGAACGCCTGGTTGACAGGAGAAACCCTCACTAGGTATATATCCCTCACCTGCACAGCATCGCTGGGCCGGCGCACGCCCGGCAGCACGGAGCCTCCTTCACCGCCGCCGCGCGCAGCCCGCGGTAGCTCACTACACCCATGAGTTGTTGTTGTTGCTTTATGCAATAGGGTACTTAGGTACTGTTTTATTTATAAAGTCTCCTAAGAGCGGCCGCCTATTGTTCTAGTACCTATATACCTTAGTATTTTCTGTCTATTCTGCTGTTTTGATGACAAATAACGATATATTCTACTCTATCCTTTTGGCGAGTAGCAGAAAGGAACTGTCGCTAATGACGGCATTAAAAGGAACTGTCGCTAATGTCCGGCTTTTTCTGTCCGTATACTGTCAAAGCAGGGCGATAACTTTTAAGACGAATCAAAGCTCGGGAACAGCTAGTAGATCTATAAGTGGATTTTACCTAAAGGTTAATAATATTATCTTCTTCTAGTCCTCACCGCCGAAAAACTTTCATTGAGCTAATGTCGCTTTCGGCATTAAATCTGTGTCTGTCTTTTTCTGTCTGTATATCATGGTCGGTTACCTAACCGACCACGGATGGTTTATCAATTATACGTCAACTCCATATAAAATTCTTGACAGATGTGTCAAAAGTCACCCACTAATACCTGGTTATGCTCTAACCGACTATGGAGAAATTGGCATTTAACCTTTCTGTAACTTATCGAATAGCTGGTAGTCCTCACCTGCACAGCATCGCTGGGCCGCCTCACCCCCGGCAGCACGGACCGCGCCAGCTCCCGCGCGTGCGCCTCCTTCACCGCCGCCGCGCGGAGACCGTGGTAGCTTACTGCACCCATGAGTTGTTGTTGTTGCTTTATGCAATAAGGCCGCTGTTAGGTACTGTTTTATTTATAAAGTCTCCTAAGAGCGGCCGCCTATTGTGCGTTGTTTCTAGTACGTATTTTCTGTCTATTCTGCTGTTTTTATGAACAATAAGGATATAACTATTCTACTCTATTCTTTTGGCGAGTAGCAGAAAGGAACTGTCGCGGCATTAAATCTGTGTCCGGCTTTTTCTGTCCGTATACTGTCAAAGCAGGGCGATAACTTTTAAAGCGAAGCAAAGCTCGCGGGAACAGCTAGTAGATCTATAAGTGAATTTTACCTAAAGGTTAATAATATTATGTATTATCTTCTTCTAGTCCTCACCTGCACAGCATCACTGGGCCGCCTCACCCTCGGCAGCACGGAGCGCGCCAGCTCCCGCGCGTGAGCCTCCTTCACCGCCGCCGCGCGCACCCCGCGGTAGCTTACTGCCGCCCTTAGGTACTGTTTTATTTAAGTGTCCTACGAGCGGCCGCCTATTGTGCGTTGTTTCTAGTACCTACGTATTTTCTGTCTACTCTGCTGTTTTCATGAAAAATAAAGATACCTACCTACCTATATTACTCTATTCTATTGACGAGTGTCCGTCTTTTTCTGTTCGTATACTGCCAAAGCAGTAGGGCTGGCACGGGGCGCTATTAAGACGTCACAAAAGTTTTCCGTCGCGATCGTTCTTGAGGCTGCGCGATGAGAGTGAGCGCTATAACTAGTATTCCTCACCTGCACAGCATCACTGGGCCGCCTCACCCCCGGCAGCACGGACCGAGCCAGCTCCCGCGCGTGAGCCTCCTTCACCGCCGCCGCGCGCAGCCCGTGGTACAAGCAAGACGCGAACTTACTACTCTGTGGGTTGGAGGCGGGTATGAGGTTATAATTATGGTGAAAATGAATAGGAGTCGCTTCTAGAGAGTACCTAGAAGGGATAGAATAGAGCCTGTAGGGTTTCAAAGCTCCAAAAAACAGTGGAGCGTAACATAATAATGTAAAATAAAGGAACATTCCCATGACATTTGCATAAACCCGGTAAAAAGCCGCGCGCAGCCCGTGGTACGAGCACGACGGGAACTTACTACTCTGAGGGTTTGGAGACGGGTATGAGGTTATATGGTACAACACCGACACCACATCCTTGTTCCGAGCAGCAGTCTCGAAGGAAAGAATAAGCCAGATGATTGCCGACCTCCGATAGGAGATGGTACCCAAAGAAGAATGAGGTTATATGACAAATAACCTAATAAAACGCATAGGGCCTTACCACAAAAACTTAGACAGTATTTAACCGTGTCAAATGCCTACAAAATCTGTCAAATTTCGTTTTAAGCACTTGTTAAACAGTGTTTAAAGTTTTTTGTGGTACCTAATACAGATAAATGCGCGTGAGCCTCCTTCAGCGCCGCCACACGGAGACCGTGGTAGCTGCAGGATGCAAACTTACTACTCTGAGGGTTGGAGGGGGGTAGAGTTACTAAGAGGTTATAGTAGTTATAGTTACTACTACTATAACTACTAAGAGGTTATGTAATGATGAAGTAAATAAATAACTTATCTATCTATCTAAATAGGGAGGGCATCCAGAAGCGACTCAGCGGGTAGATGAATTTTGAAAATGATAGGGGGGAATCCAGATGCAACTCTGGGGGTAGAATAGGACCTGTAGGGTTTCAAAGCACCAAAAAACCGTGGAGCGTACCATAATAATGTAACATTCCCATGACATTTGATTGACACACGCTTAAACCCGGTAAAAAACGTAAATTTTCTTTTGAAAACAAATGACAAGTTGCCAAATAAAACGCATAAATTCGCGTGCGCCTCCTTCACCGCCGCCGCGCGGAGACCGAGGTAGCTGCACGACGCGAATTCACTACTCTGAGGGGTTGGAGGGGGTTATGAGGTTATATGGTACAACACCGACACCACATCCTTGTTCCGAGCAGCAGTCTCGAAGGAAAGAATAAGCCAGATGATTGCCGACCTCCGATAGGAGATGGTACCCAAAGAAGAAGAATGAGGTTATATGACAAATTGTCTAATAAAACGCATAGGGCCTTACCACAAAAACTTAGACAGTATTTAACAGTGTCAAACGCCTACAAAATCTGTCAAATTTCGTTTTAAGCACTTGTTAAACAGTGTTTAAAGTTTTCTGTGGTAGTACAGATAAATGCGCGTGAGCCTCCTTCACCGCCGCCGCGCGCAGCCCGTGGTAGCTGCACGACGCGAATTTACTACTCTGAGGGTTGGAGGGGGGTATGAGGTTATAATTATGGTGAAAATTAATAGGAGCTGTAGTAGTCGCTGCTAGAGAGTATCTAGAAGGGATAGAATAGGGCCTGTAGGTTTTGAAAGCACCAAAGAACCGTGGAGCGTACCATAATAATGTAAAATAAAGGAACATTCCCATGACATTTGCATAAACCCGGTAAAAAACCGCGCAGATCGTGGTAGCTGCACGACGCGAACTTGCTACTCTGAGGGTTGGAGGGGGTAGGGTTACTAAGAGGTTATGTGATGATGAAATAGGGAGGGCATCCAGAAGCGACTCAGCGTGTAGATAAATTTTGAAAATGATAGGGGGGAATCCAGATGCAACCCCAGAGTTGCATCAGAATAGTGCCTGTAGTGTTTCAAAGCACCAAGCCTTGTCAACAAATGACAAATTGCCAAATAAAACGCGTAAATTCGCGTGAGCGTCCTTCACCGCCGCCGCGCGGAGACCGTGGTACGAGCACGACGCGAACTTGCTACTCTGGGGGGTTACCATGAAGTCGTATTATGAAAAGAAAATTATGCACGGGGTGCAAGACGCGCACGTCAGGATGTGACAAAAGCTTTGCATCGCGCTCACTCTCATCACACTTCCTCGACAGCAAGCGTGATGGATAACTTTTCCCACGTCTTGACGTATCTTGCGCCCCGTGCTAGCCCTGCTGGCGACAGTACTCACGGGCTGGTGCACGCAGAACGTGATGGTGAAGGGCACGAGGTCCACACGGCACTCCGCCATCACCTCGCGCCAAGTGCCTGGTTCCGAGGGGGCCACACTGGAATAAAGATATTTCTTTATTTAATACTTATGTCGTCTTATGTAATTATAAGAAGTTGTTTTGGTTGATAATGACTGGCTAAAACATTAAAAACCATTTTTTACATATTTTTTTTTGTCCTCTTTCTCATCTGCCATCGACATTCTGTCTTCATCAGATTGTATGTTCATTATCCCTCGTTGTTTTGGGTGATGGTCCAGTGAACATCATCTCCTTGTTTTTACATCCATCCATTTTTTACATAGCCACTTTTGTAACTCACAGGAGGTCAATAGCCTCTGTATGCTTTCTATTCTATTCTATCTGTATGCTTATTCCTTGCCTGACACCGTCTTAACATTCAGACGTAACTACCCGGAAGGGTCATAACTACCAATGGTGCAATGCACTAAATTACAACATTTTACATCGACTGAAATGCCAACTTATTGTATCAGCACTTAGCAAGTGAAGTCTGTACCAAATTCATATCTCTATGAATAATAACCTGATTACACCTACAGAGTAAATGAAAAAAAAAGTAGAATAGCAAGACAATATCCTGTAGCCAATAAATGGGTAGGTAGCAATTGAACAAGTGCTCTTCCTCAGATTATGTCCCACCATACTACTTGGTAGGTGTAATCAGGGTTTTACAGGCACCAGACTATGAGAATGTTGACTAGGCCTAAACCCCTTCCTTCATTGGAAGGACACCTGTGCCCCAGCAGTGGGGACGTGATAGGTTGTGATGAGACTATGAGTAAATCCCCATACCAATCCAACAGCACGGGCGGGTCGACCCGCACATTGACTTCGCACTCGAGCACCTGCAGGCTCGTCAGCTCCTGCGTGGCCTGCAGGCAGATGCTGCGGGTGGACTTCTGCACCGCCAGCTGAGCCTTCGACGGGCCAACGTTGAGCTGCGGGAGGACTGAGTCCGAGTCTGAACTGGGTAGAGAAATGGGATGATTAGCTTTGCATTATTTTATTTTAGGCTTTGGTGAACTTGCGATCAGTACATATCTATAAGTGTATGATTTCAGCAGTCATGAATTATTGCAGAACCCTTGAGGGTCTCTCACGGAATCAGTGGCATAGTGTCACCATTGATTGGGGCAGTTCAGTTGAAAATCAAACACTAATCTATTCTATTCTGAGAGGGGGCGAAGTTCCTGTACGTGGCTCTCTCGAGTGGAACATTTGTACATATCCCCTTGATTTCAGCTCAGGCAGCCTAGCTCCCGAGTAAACTGGAGTAGCAAGCCTTGGTGTTGCAATAGCTGAGATAGGCGCACTGTTGGTAAAAGAATAGATAATCTTGTTTCTGTAGTAGGTGGACAAGCTAACAGAATAGGTTCAACCGTCTCATCTACAAATCTAACACCGTTAATTTTATGTTTCTAGACGCTTAATAAATACCTATCTTGCTGAGAATTACCTGTCCTCATCATCAAAGAATGTTTGAGTGTTATTTAAGCGGACTTCCTCAATTCTCTTATCACAGAAACTTATTTTGTCCAGCAAGCTTTGCTTGTAAGCTATCAAAACTTTCTTTTTCTCACTCATCACTTCGTTACCCGACATGTTTTCTCTTTGTACACTTTCGTCTCTCGTAAGTTTATTTCAAACCTCAACTTTTTCTGAATAGTAAATGAGCTTTTTCGTTGTTTATTCATCAGTTTTTAGTGTTATTAGATTTTACACAAACAAAATAAACAATAACTGCCGCGCCGAAATACAAATTCGAAATTTGACACTTTAGTTTTGACAGCAAAGATCAGTGTTGCCAGCTTAACTTTTTGGAGAACAAATCCTACCGGAAGCGGGAGTCTCGGGAGGAGTTATTGTTCTGAGACACGGTTCACAGATAACATATTTTGACAGCTATTTGTGTTTGTGGCTAACTTCATTTCAGTGTAATTTTTTTAACTTGTCAATTTTATTAATTTTCGCAATGTTGTAGGTGTAATTAAATTTATAATAATTTGTATTTTAAAATAAAACAAATGTACTAGTACCGCGTGCAATGCAATCACAGTTTCTAACGCCTTATCACAACCACTAACTTAATGTAGCGAGAAAAGCTTATGTCTTGTTGGAATCCATGATAATTCAACGGATTCTAACACGACTTATTCCCTTGTTAATTGTTGTAAAACAAACATTTGCACAGTTCATAGTTCAACAAAGACTTGTGTTATTAGTGCTGCGACTATGGATAGTGCCTGAGATACTGTTGGTCTTCGATTAAAGGTGTTAATACACTATTTATCGGTTCCCGAAGCTGGGGTCTCGCCATGGGGCAGAGTGGCAGTGCGGTGCCAGGTAAGTGCCTTATTTGTATTATTATTATCTGTTTATGTTAGCTCAGACTGTATAATTGCGTTCTAATAGGATTAACGAGCAGTTTCCTTGATATTCTTGAGTTTTAACGTGATTCTGTTAAGAACTTGTAGGCATGGTGTGTTACCTAATTTTGATAACACAAAATCGTTTCTATAGGTCAATGTTAGTTACCTACACGGTAGTTATATAGTTTATAGTCGTGTTTTCAATAAATCATTGTCTCTAACTGATTTATGACCGGACTCTTGTAGTTATTGTGAGAATATAAAAATATGATAAGATGAAGTAACTACAGTCAACAACAGAAAATTTGTACTTGAAAAAATATTTTGCTGCAGCATGTAAAGCTGAGCTGAATACCTTTTTGTTTACCAGTTTGTTGTTTATTTACTTTGTATGTACTTAGTGTAATTTTGGTATGGAAATAAAGAATTAGGGTAAATCGTGGTATAACTGGCATGTGTCAGTAACTGGCACGTTGACTATAAAACTAAATATATTAAGCTTTTGGATATAGTAAGACCATATTTGATGTGTTTACAGCAATCTCCAATTATTCATTGATATTATAGTTTAATTTTACGCCTCTAGGTGGGTATTTTCCGGCGCTGGAAATTATCTCAGTCAAAGCGGCGAAGATCGCACAAAAAAATGCACGTGCGTTAAATTTTTCTTAAGGAGACACCAAAATTTATATGGCCTGTTTTCGCGAAAATAAATAAATTTTTGATAGTGTGACAATAACAAGGAAGTAGGGGAAGGTCTAAACAATATCATAATGGCCCGATTCACTGTGATTTTAGTTGCTTTTGAGTTATATTTGAGGGTGCTAGTTACTGAAATGTAATTTATATCTTCACTTAGTAACTGGCACCCCCCTGCCAGTTACTAATATTTTGGGTTTTTTGATTTTAAGCTATTTTATACCTTCTATCGACAGAAAATACGATTTAAAGTGCACTGTAAAAACCCCCAGTGTCTAGGCAGCTTTGTTTCAATAACTGGCACGGGGCTGCCAGTTACTAATCTGCATACATTTTTTTTACGCACCAATAACTGGCACTTACTGGTGCGGTAAACATTTCTTTCATGTTTCTTTTCAGAAAAATGACTAAAATCAAGGCAATCTACAGTAATTGTCCACTGCTGGACTTCTCACCAGCAGTGACACTGCACTCTGTTCTCGACCTTCCTCATCCAGCCACTACCGGTCAGCTTTATAAGGTCGTTGGTCCAGCTGGCCCGAAGGTATCCGCCGCTACCCTTGCATGTTCGTGGTCTCCACTCTAGAGCGCGTTTGCCCCACTGGTCATCGGTTCTTCGGCAGCTATGGCCGACCTAATGCCATTTGAGCATACAGAATTTAAGAGCTATATCGGTTACTCAAGTTCTCTAACGGATTACCTTATTTCTGATATGGTCCTTCAAAGAACCACCAATCTTTCCAATGCCCGCTGATCGATTTTGAATCGGTGGACCAGTCTAACCGTCAGTGTCCACGTCTATGATCCATACGTCATCACCAGTAAGACGCATTGACTGAAGACCTTTGCCTTTAGGCATTTATATGAAAATTTGACAAATCTTCCCCTATGAAGTCCAATCCAGTAATATTTTGTTTTATGCACTTTACAGCTTCGTTTTCGAAGTTCCTTCTGCCTAGTCGAATAGACTGTCTAAGGTAGACATAATATACCTACTGTTGCTGCATTAAGGCCGCTATGCATGTTACAACGAGGGAATTCCATAACTGTCCAGGTCTAAATAGAATCAAAGGCTTTCTTATAGTCCTTTAAGTTTAAGAACTTGATAGAAACACGGTTCGTGATGACCTTATAAAACAGCTTGAAAACATGACTTATAAACAAAATTGGTTAAAGAGCTTCTGAAGCTGTTCGAGGATAGTTATAGCTTCCAGAAGAGCTGTACTAATTCTGTCTTTACCCAGAGCATGTGAAGCTGAAAGCCGTAGAAACCTTCAATTTCCGCAAGAAATTTCAGCTTAGAGGCAACTATACTACCGTCAGCAGTCTTCAACTTAGCCAGGTCACTTCTCTCAAGCTGCTGAATGAATACATCAAGGTCCACAAGCATTTGCTTTCTCCATTTTCGTTTCCAAATCCAAGGGTTTCTCGATTTGTTGCATTCATATGGACCCACGATTCGTCGCATACTTGTACTGTCATTTTGTCGTAGAAGTCAACCATTAACGGTGATTTTGAGTCTTACCGGTACAGAACCTAGACAGGTAATTGTCATTACCTAATATCAAATATATTATTGATTTTAGAGTACTTATTGACCTAATTGCAGTATTTTTCAAAAGGTGCCAGTTACTGAAACATCATGTGACAGTTACTAATTTTTAATGCCAGTTACTAGGTTTTTTGGGGGTAGTGGATATAAACTTCATTAAAATCGAATATTAATCATATATCTTTACCATTTATGCCTATAATTGTTCGTCATCTTATTGCCAGTAATTCAAGCCTACCAGTGCTTAAATCAGGCCAATACTTTATTTTTAATATATTTTTTTGTGTTGCTAGTCGCTTAAACTGCCAGTTACTAGTACTTTTACCCTACTTTACTTTATTAATGAAAGAAGATTATAACAGTAAAGTGTAAGTAGGGGTTATACTTTACATAAAAACATGGTGTAACATACAAGAATATTTTTGAAATCACTAACAGCCCACTCATACAAGACATGTCTGGTTTATTGCCAAAGCTCCACTCTTGGCAGGCTTGTTGCAGATATCATGGTATTCAAACATAACAAAAAACAACACAATTTTGACCTTTCAGCCATGGCATAAATCACAATAAGTTACTAAAATGGGTTAAAGAAACAATTATTAAGTACCTACTATTTGATTTGATCAAATACTAAATGATGCTTCCAAACTCTGCTATGGTCTAATTTTATTTTTCAGTTTTCCTTAAGGTATTCTATTATAATAATAATAATAAATCAATTTATTTTCAGATTATCAAATCCATACAATTTGTTGGTAACAATATGTCCTTAGCCTATGTTAGTAAACAATATACCTTGTCACAAAAAAATTAAGTAAAATAATAAGCAAAATTAAATAAGATCCATACTGAAAATTTAAATAAAATGACAGGAAAAAAATAATAATAATTAAATAATACAGTAAGATTATTATTATAAAAAGTATTGTAGGTATGTCTTCCTCCTGGTTCCCAATCAAAGAAGCTATAAATTTCTACATTTATAAATAAAATAAATCAACATAGTGTTGCCTTGGAGGTCAATTAGACAAACCCACAATTTTTTTGAGGCTTAGAATGATTGTCCACCATAGACATGTTGATTCTGAATCGTTTAATACACCTAACTCATTTTCTCACAAAATTTGTGGGTTAGACTACAGTTGTCGAAATATAATAGGCCCGTTTAATAGTTAGTTGGCCTCCTAACTTTTACTGTTAACTATAATAGTGAGCAGATTATTCACAATACTCTACAAGCTGGGTCATTATCTTTGCATCACCCTTCCTTATAATTTAAAGATGTGTTCAGTTCTATACATACATTATATAAATCTATAAACTATTTCCCCTACATAAGTACATATTTATTATTAAACATGAATGTTTACTACATCGTTTTGTACACCTTCCTCATTTATTTTTTTATTGTATAGCATAAGACGAAAGAGACTAATCCCTACGACACAGGGAATCCTAGTGTAGGGGTTAGGGATATTGTAACACTGATTCAATGTTTTGGCTATCAATAAAGATATTTGTATTTGTATTATTCTTTAAGTCTCCTCCACCCAAAGGTTGCCTGGAAGAGATCGCTTTTAGCGATAAGGCTGCCTATTGTGTTGTATCCACTGTATTATAAATTGTTATTGGTGTCCTCTACTGTTACTCTAAAATAAATGGCTGGGATTTTTTTCCGACTATTTCACAATAATAGACGGAAAAAAAGCTACTTTATTTTGTCAAAATGATTAGGTATAAGTATCGGAAATAATACTTACGTCTAGTCTTAAATGTTACTTGGGGCAATTTATTGAGAGTGAATAGGAAATCCATTTGTAACTATTTAAAAAACTATTAGCGTGATAATGCTAAATGCATCAGATGACTTCCAAACCCAACAAATTGTGCTACCTACTTAAAGAAAGTACATAAATCAAAGCCTTTCTCTTCTTTCTTTATGTGAAAAACAAAAGACGACGCATTCTCGACATTTGAATACAAGTTATTAAATGCCTAAACTAAGGTGAAATAGAGTCTAAAATCAATTACATTCCCTCTCATCTGCTTACAAAATTTCATTTAATTTTTACTGTAAAACTACCTTTACTACTCGTACATAAAGGTACTGGATAATCATGGAATGCTATGTTCCTTATTCAAAATTTTGCATTCAGTCAATCACAAGTTCGGAACAGCTGACAATGACAATCAGCTGAGATGCAATTCATGCAATCGACAATCTTACCTGTTTTGTTTTTTTTTCGGCAAAGACCGCACGTGTTTTCAGCCAGAATCTTATTCTTCTATTCACCAGGCAAATTGAGACCGTTCTGCGTTATTTTAAGGGGTGATTTTGAGTTGAACGTTTGAGATTTTTCTCAGCAGGTAAAGGTATTTTGCACAATAGTCCACGATGCAGTATGAAAGGAAAAATTTCTACCTGTTTTTTTGGCGGTGATGCAAATCAGCTGATTTATAGATATTTGGTTTGTGACAAAAGTCTTGCAGTACCGAGCATAATAGACCCTGCTCCAGTCAGCTGATCTCCTACAGCAGTCGTAATAAGGGCTGTTTTCTCACGAAATCCGCAAAGCGTATCCAAATGGGTTGAGCTCTGGGACATTTCGTCACATATTCTCTGCCTTAGCAAAATTCTAGATGTGTATCCTAAATGCATTGTATTTATCCCAAAACGGCGATATGGTTCGCAACCTATCACGTGAGTACAAATGTGCTGCGAAAAGTGGGTGGCTCGCTTGTGAGCCACCTTTGACTAGCCCTTTGGGGATTACAGTCGTGAGTGCATATGTATATGTCATTTTATCTTTTCCAAGGTATATGTATGTATACTCTGCCTTAGCCAGTTGTCAAGGTTGCATGCTGCTATAGACATTTTGGTTTGAATTTGTTCACCCATTAAAGGTGGTCAATGGTAGCAATTTTGTAGATATTCAATTTAAAGTTATCCCTGCGCTGCGCAATCAATCCTTAATCAATTTTTATAACATCTAGCCAGAGGCCATACTAAGCACACCTAGCCACAGTATTTTCTTAAAATAATAATAATATGTGGGGACATCTCACACAAAATCATCATGAACACTATCAACTAATAACTATCGTAGTTTTCATTTATTCAATCAGTAAAACAAAGCGGCAATACGAGTATAGTTACAATAAACACACTAAATTTTACCTAACTACTCCTTCCCACAAAACCTCCAACAGGACCAACCACGCGAAAACTCTCCCCATTCCCTTATCATAAAGTTCAAATTCCTTTAACGTTTTAAATGTCATATGTCCAGGTAGGGTTTTTTTCGCACACAGCTGATGAGACAGCTGTTTCGTGTAACTGTGAGGATCCAAACTGGTCTCTTTGTTGAAAAGGTCTCGGTTCAGACGATGTAAGGATGTAACCACAAAGTTTAGGTATAGGCGTTGCTATGGTGTATGAAGACTATGAAGAAGTTAAAAGTTGGGATTCTAAAGTCTGTTTTTTTAACTCAGATACTAAATAAATAGCCAATAAAACGATAGGTTACTTAAACGCGCGACAATCGACTGTAGATGAACCGTTCGGAATCTGTAAATTTAGTGTCTGAGATAAAAAACACACTTTGTTAGTACTCACCTATCATGCATAAAATAATAATAAGCCCCTATATTATTTGCTAATAAGCTGACCTAATGTTATCCATAACGTCACAGGAATCATGTTAGCTGAAACGAGGTTTAATGATTGATTATGATATTGGACTTAATTAAATAATGTAAGTACATATTTAATGGCCTTGTAATGGGTTTACTATTCAAGTATACATACATATTTCCGGATGTTGATAATTTATTTTATCAATAACTTGTTAATACTTCTATAGTTTTATAATAACAGTCGTGAGCATAGAATGTAATTACATACTGTATCTGTATGTATGTATATTGCGTAGTAAGATTAAGGTGTATCTATTTCATTCTAATGATTTTGAATAGAATAGAATAGAATACTACTTTATTGACTAAAAATAACACAAATAACAATTTATACAGTGGAGTTAAAGCAATAGGCGGCCTTATCGCTAAAAGCGATCTCTTCCAGGCAACCTTTGGGTGGAGGAATGACTTAAAGAATAAGGTGGGAAGGTGTACAAATATAGTAGTAAACATTCACAATTTTTATAATAAATACTTAAATACATACATTCAAGATATACAAAAAGGCAGAGGAAATAGTTATCTAGATTTATATTATATATACTTAGGTACTATTGCAAGATTGAGGAAAGATAATGTTCTTTTACCTGATTTTTGAATGCTATAATTGTCTTTGATTTACTTATATTAAACTATTCTTTCCACTCGCTTCTATTTGGCCCTAAAGGGTTTCCAGTGGGAATAATGGGATCGAAAAAGCCTTAGTATTAATCCAAGTTTTCATAGACAGAACTGGGCAGAACCTGAAATATGGGGATTGAAAACCCTAGACCCGAGAACAAGTATCTTTTCTAACAAATATCTGCCTCGGCCGGGATCCAATCCGGGACCTTCGGCATAGTAGTCAGGGTCACTAACCACTCCACCATTCGCTCGTCAGCATCATGATCATCAACCAGCAGTAATTGTCCAATGCTGGACATAGACCTCTCCCTGTCTCCCCTTGTATATACAACTAGCTGTTCCCGCGAGCTTCGCTTCGCTTTAGTTTACCCGTGGGAATTCCGGGATAAAAGTAGCCTATGTTCTTTTTCAGGGTCTAGACCATATGTATACCAAATTTGATTCAAATCCGTTCAGTAGTTTTGGCGTGAAAAAGTTACAGGCAGACAGACAGACAGACACAGTTACTTTCGCATTTATAATATTAGTTAGGATTTGTCTACTATCTACTATTATAACTTCTAATGGAGGATTAAACAGAGGAAATATGCTCTTGTTCCCTAAACCAAAAGGGTGAATTTTGTTCGTGAGCGAGACAAAGGTTTTCGTACACGCGTCATGATTCATGATTCATGAAGGTTCATACCTATTCACAATCGAAGCTTGAATGCAGGAGGTTACACTAGCTTGACCAGAAACGAATGAACGAGAACTGTCGTGAAATCGGTATGTTTAAAGGAGTCTACACACCAAACCCGCCGACCCGCCGACACAGCCCGGCGGCTTGGTGTCGGCAACTTTGTTTCAAGAATCATGTCGGCGACTCGTACCCGCGCGTGCAAGTACTAAAAAAGTTGTACTGATTTCTTGCCGCCGACACTCACCGACACAGCCCCATGACACATGTTGGGGGGTTGGCGGGTTTGGGTCGCCGACACCAAGCCGCCGGGCTGTGTCGGCGGGTTTGGTGTGTAGACTCCTTTATACAAGATACAGTCAAACTAAACTCCTGACATCAAAGAGTGCGATTTTGCTAAGACTTTTTATGATCATCAGTTATTTACTTACTTTTACATACATTTTAAAAATAAAATACCGATTGATTATGGATTTTTAACGGATTTGTCCTTTAATAAATATAACAGATCGATTAAATACGATCTTAAACAATTAGTTAGGATCCACTTCCGTTTTCACAACTTTATAGTAGGACTGTAGAGAAATTTAGTTTTTCTTAATGTAGAATGACCTCACAGGAACACAGAACAAAAAGTATCTTTTGGCCACGTTCCCACGGTTCGTTTGGTGTGGAGGTATGAACAAGCCTCAATAAGCTAAGAGTTTTGGAAATATCCTTTCCAAGAGCTACAAAATACCGACATAGGTAGGTACTTACAGTGCAACTACACTCGGAAGCAAAGAATAAGTTCCACTTACAAAAAATCGACATATATGAATCAGATTTCTTATAACATTAATTCAGCACCGGCGACCGAATGGCGTAGTGGTTAGTGACCTGACTACTGAGCCGATGGTCCCGGGTTCGATTCCCGGCTGGGGCAGATATTAAACACAGATATTTGTTCTCGGGTCTTGGATGTGCCCGTAAAATAGCAATAGGCCCGCCCCCTATTAAATTGGGACTAACATAACACTCTGGCGAAAAGTGGGTGCAGCAATGCACCTCTGCCTACCCCGCAAGGGAGTACATTAGTACAAGGCGTGAGTGCGTGTTTTTTTTTTTTTTAATTCAGCATTTGATCAAAATAATTACGTTTTTAGTTGGTAATATTCGGATGGGCTGTTAAAGGTACTTCAATACTGCAGAAAGTGTCATTAAGCTAGTGTTAATTTAGTGCTATTCACTAAAACGGTGACGTCATGAATGAGGAAATCTGCACATCTAGATTCTAGATGTGTGCGCTAATTAAAAAAGGGCGATACGGCTCGCGACCTATCATCTGAATACAAATGTACAGCGAAAAGCGGGTGACTTGCTTGCGAGTCGCCTCTGCATGAGTACCGCTTCGGGGATAAGATAAGATAAAAGATAAAATACTCTTTATTGCACACAAACAGAAGCAGAGTTACAAACAAGAAAAGAAAATAAATAACACAATCGGCGGCCTTATTAATAAAAGTAATCTCTTCCAGACAACCAAATTGATAGGAAATAGAAAGAAAGAAAATGGGTATCGTGTGAAAACAAGAGATATTTATAAACTACATTTAAGAAAATAAATAGCACAATCGTTGGCCTTATTAATAAAAGTAATCTCTTCCATGCAACCAAATTGATAGGAAATAGAAAGAAAGAAAATGGGTATCGTGTGAAAACAAGAGATATATATAAAGTCTTATATAAAGTCGTGATTACAGTCGTGAGCATAATTATGTATGTACAGTTTCCCTGAATTGATAGTGCACATGCAGATCTTCACACCCGAATCATTGAATCGTAAGAGCCTTAAACAAAACACCTGCATTTTGCACCTTGTTCTAAAGAAATAGGAGTCTATATCATGTGTCACATAATCGAAAGCAACCGATCTGTCAAAGATTTCTATGCGCATTATCAATTTTGGACAACTGTATGTATTTTACTAAGGCCCTGTTTCACAATGTCTGGTTAGTGGCTACCTGTCGGATAAAATACATGCTGTCACTCTCTGTCATTATTTTTTAGACAGTGACAGTATGTATTTTATCCGACAGGTAACCACTAACCAGACATTGTGGAACAGGCCCTAAAACTTTTACATTTCTCGTGAGTGTTAGGTACGCGCTGTTTTTATTTACCTAACTCGGATTTTATAAAGAAATCAATGCATGATAAGGCTAGCAGTATACCAACGCACAGTCCTACCTCCATAAGGCCCGACTCATCGTTACATTACCGTTTATTGCACAATGCAGCCTGCACGTGTGCCGGCCGGGTTCGAACTCCGTACTGCTTCATTCATAGCCGAGGAGGAGAGAGAGGTGTCATACGTTTTGGCCTATGTATAGGTATATTATCTAAGCTTTTTCCACAAACTTTAGCTGTAACTTTTCCTTTACAGATAGATTTATAAATAAATAATGTTGGTAGCTTTAAAACTGTTCAAAACGGTGATTTTCGGGTTTACAGATTTTAGTGTATGCATGTGTAAGGATTAGTACTTAAGGTGGCCTAATCCAGCACTACCGGAAATGTTTGTCATCGACACGCTAAGATCAGCTGATGCTCTTTAGTCATTATCAAAAGAGGAGGAATTCTCATCCACCACTACCTACTCCCTTCTCGATTCCATGGCATGGTTATTTTGGCTTTTTTCCATAATTTATTATATCGCCTTTCTTCTTGGCGACAAACATTATACTTAGGCCCTGTTCCACAATGTCTGGTTAGTGGCTACCTGTGAGGTAAAATACATGCTGTCACTGTCAAAAAAATAATAACAGAGAGTGACAGCATGTATTTTACCTCACAGGTAGCCACTAACCAGACATTGTGGAACAGGGCCTTAGGGTACAATTTAAATCATCACCATTCAAAAATATTTTTGTACACTAACACCTTGCACCAAAAAAAAATTAAAACCAAATTAATTACTTAAACCAATTCCAAAATCAAAATTCCAAAAAAAATACATTTACGTTCCAAAATAAATAAACACGCCTCCAAATAATTGCAAGTTTACAATAGATCATCTTTTTAGTCACCAAAACAGAATCATCACCAAATCATGTTTCCTATAATATTGTAGAAATGTTGCCACTATTTACATACCATAAAAATTATATGAACATCATTAAAATTTATTTCAAACCAAATAAGGTATATTGCCTTAAACTTATCTATAAAGACTAGGTTTTGTCAACGCGATGAAAGGTTTAGCAGGTGAGATCAGCGTATGTCACTGAGTATGACTACCCATGAAGGGCTAGCACGGGGCGCAAATAAGACGTGACAAAAGTTCTCCATCGCGCTCGCTCTTGAGGCTGAGCGATGTGAGTGAGCGCGATGCAAAACTTATGTCACGTCTTAAATGCGCCCCGTGCTACTAGCCCTGGTTTACCTAAGTGTATACGTTAGGTAGGATAGGATGTATGGTGTATCGAAAAAGTGAAACTAAAATTTATAGGCATAATAAAAAAATAGTAATTAATTAGACACCGTGTGACGACCGAAACAAAGGAAAAAAATATGCGTCGGAATTTTATCAAGATTTCAGAAGCTGCACGCGAATCAGCCAACTGCCTTTTAAAAAATATATTTAAAAAAAAAACAACTAGCAAGGACAATGCACACATTATGCCAATATGTGGTTCGTAAGCGTAAGCTTGCAATGATCGAACACCTTGCCCGTACCCAGCACTAGTGATGTGGTAAAAATGCATCAATAAAATCGATATCGATATTTTCAAATAATATAGCCCTGGTGAAAGGTTGTCTGGTAAAGATTGCTTTTAGCAATAACGTCTACTTAAATAATTTGGTATTTTTGAGTTATGATTATGATCCAAAAAAATAGTATGGTAATTAAAGTAATAATTATCAAATTAAATAATAATCGTTCATTGCTGGACTTGGGACCAACAGCGTTCCAGCCGTATATCCTTGAACAATCCCTTCTGACCACTTCCGTTTAATACGGACGGTCTAGCGGGGGGCTTCTTAATGCCACCAATTGAAAACAAATTATTACTTCTCAATAGTTTCAAAGTTGATAGCACATCATATCAGTAGCCATTGCTAAGAGCCTTAACTATTTTATACAGTTACTTAACAATATCTCTCATTAAATTATTATGATGATACATACTTGCTCATAATATGATGTAATTGCCCACAAACACAGATGACAAGTCCAGACCAACTTATTTAACCGGTTATAAAAAATGGACGAATGTTCGCTTTAGTACTTATGAAAGAAAGAAAGAAAAAAAGAAAACATTTATTTGACACAATGAACAACAAAGACAGAAAAAAGAAAGAAAAAGAATACAACAAAGAAATATCAATACAGGAATAATACAACATAGTACAAACAAGCAAACTAGGTTACTGTCCAGAGCGTCAAATTGGCACCAGCTCAGCATGTGCTGTGGCACATGTTGTAAGTACTTATCGTACTTACAACGTCATCGATATTTTTCGCATCCCTAGTGCGCGTGCCAGCCGCGCGCTCCGATTGGCCGCCACGCGACGGCGCGTGTCTCGGTGACAGCTGTTCGAAATTTGACTTTTTTCTCCTTTTTTCCGCCGCCAGGCTATGACCGGCCTTGCTCGCAGCCTCTTCTTGCGATTATGATATTCAAACGCAGCTTTAAGGAGTTTCTATTCGAGTACCAGATCCTCTTTTTTACACACTAACAAAATATAGTTAGAGTGTTATAATTTCGACCATTTTAATAATAATAATGGTACTTGTTATTATTATTATTACTTAAATTCTTTATTGCACATAATCAATTTGTACATAGGTAGGCGAACTTAATGATAGTAGCAATCTCTTCCAACTTTGGGCGTTGTGGAGAAAGTGATAGATAGTGCGATGGACTAAGAGGAAAAGGATAATTTGTTAAGAAAGTATGTGCGAGACCTATTTTCCCTGTTTTTTCTGATAGTCGCTTTCTGGACATTGGACATAGCCCCTCCCTTCTCCCCTGCAACGCAACAATACTCTCGAGCCACCTTTGATACCGGCTTTCTACCAATCTGAGAAGACTACACGACCTGCCATATCATCATCCGCCAATAATCATCCACTACTGGACATAGGCCTCTCCCAAGGAGCGCCACAACACTCGGCCCTCGGCCTTCCTCATCCAACCACTACCCGCCATCCGCCTAAGGTTCTCATCCAACCACTACCATACCAACAACCTGCCATAGCAACAAATGAAATATCTAATAATAAAATATAATAGACCTGACCATCTGACATCAATTAAGTGATCGCCATTGTCCATCAAAGGTCTCGCTAAAACTAGTTTATATGCATCTGTTCCCTGAAAATGTTTTTATCAAATAGAAGTGTCTCTGTCTGTTGCTGTTGAAGTGTCCTAAGAAAGAAGGGATAGTTTAGTGGATAACTTGTTCGGATTCGGAGCCCACACGCTCAAAATTTGATGATTAAATTAGAGTAGGAACCAATTAATTATTTACAATTAAGCAATTTATATTTCATGCCAATTAATGTCCAGTCTTGTGAGAGGCACATGTCCTAAAGTGGACTATTTTATGTGTGGTTTTTGAGATTTATCTAGCTATAGACCCACGTGGGCCAAAAAAAAAACTGCAGCGTTTTGTGCTTTACATCTCGCATAGGTCTAAAGATATGCAGGAATTATGCATTATCCGTTACATTACACCACCACGGTGAAATATGTACTAATAAATAAATATGTGGAGACATCTCACACACGGCCACCCGACCCAAACGACGACGGCAGAGCCTGTGTAATGGGTATCGGACAGCTGATGTATCTACACAAATACATAGATAGATACATATTAAATAATATCAACACCCAAGACCTGAGTACAAATATCTGTCTAAAGAAATATCTGCCCCAGCCGGGAATCGAACCCGGGACCTTCGGCAAAGCAGTCAGGGCCACTAACCACTACGACATTCGACCGACATTATCCGTTACATTACACCACCACGGCGAAACATGTATTAATCTTTGTGTGTTTCTGTAAATTTTGACGCAGCACAAATGTCAAATGTGTTCTGTGACATCTGCGCACGCGTCTGACATATGCTAGGACGGAAGCCATCTTGGCACCGCCTTTGGCAAAAAATTGGTAACAAATATTATAAAACTTAGGCCAATGTAAATTTAATATTCGGTTTCGTACATTGTTGTCGATTCAGCGATTGTCCCTTTGATAAAAATAGTTTTTTTAAATCCGGAAATACGGAAATGTGGCTAGCAAAGTACAGATTGTCGATCTATTGGTATAAATTCTCATTAAGTTGAATATTTGTGACTGATGCATATGATACATAATAAAATATGTAGCTACAAAAAATACAACATAGTATTTACGTTGTGAGTCTAGACATAGGTAGTTTACAAAAGCAAAGAGTTAACATAAATGTAGCATTATTTTTTATATTTGTTTAAAAAAATATCTAGAGTATTAGCATTATTTTTATGTTGTATTTACATAATTTTATCAGCGAGCCTCTTAGCCGCAATTCGGTAAAAATCATAGACAACACAGACCTATTATGACTAGATGCCACAAATGCACTCATTTGTATGTGAACCGGGCGTGGCCGAAATTTGTATGTATAGGAATTTATTTTTGACACTCATAATGATAATCACAGCTGGACAGAAGTTTGATCAACTTTTGGTTCATACTAAATAATAATAATAATAATAATAATAATATGTGGGGACATCTCACACACGGCCATCCGACCCCAAGCTAGGTAGAACCTGTGTTATGGGTGTCGGACAGCTGATATATCTACACAAATACATAGATAGATAGATACTAAATATAAATATCAACACCCAAGACCCGAGAACAAATAACTGTGTTTAAACAAATATCTGCCCCAGCCGGGAATCGAACCCGGGACCTTCGGCTCAGTAGTCAGGGTCACTAACCACTACGCCATTCGGTCGTCTAATAAGTTTTATAAATGCACACGCGCTGTACGTAGACTTGGGGAATCTAATATCATATTATAGGTCAGTGATAAACAAGCTTTTAAAAAACCACTTAAAGAAACGTTAAGTTTAACTCATAAGTTATAACGTTATAGTGTTAGTGTGAAGATAACGATTACAATTTCTGGACGGTCACGTCAGTTGCCACTTGTTGGCTTCGCCTTAAAAAGTTTTCCCGTGAGAATTCCGAGATAAAAAGCAACCTATGTTCTTTCTCAGGGTCTAGGCCATATGTATACCAAATTTCATTTAAATCCGTTCAGTAGTTTTGGCGTGAAAGAGTAACAGACAGACAGACACAGTTACTTTCGCATTTATAATGTTAATATAGTTAGGATGTAAGAAAAGAAACAGGTGCTAGGTGTCTCGAGGTGGCTCCTCAAGAAAACTCCTTATGTGATGTTGATATTTACAACAGGTGTATTCAGTTGTACATTGACATTCTTTACATAGTACTATGTAATACACAGTATGTATAGCCTCCCGTCAGATTCTAAGGGCTTTTCCCATTCAAAGCAATTTTAATCTTGCCTATCAGCCCTTAGAGTCCACAGTTCAGTAGTCCTCATCTCCCCTTTTCTACTAACAACTGAAGTGAACTTTCTAAAGACAACAATTAAGATGAAAAAAAAAACTAGTTCACCTTTCTAACTCGCCATATGCGTGACAACTGTCTGACGCACCTTTGCCCTGTCATAATGACGGTAGGTTAGAAAAAAAAGTACAGTTACACACAGAGTAAGTATATGTCAGTTTTTGCAAACAGCTGATGATGCTGGCTGTATGATGCGTAGTGCACGTGCCGATAATCGGAGCCACGATTAAAAAAATAAAAAACAAGCCAAGTGTGAGTCGGACTCTTGCACGAAGGGTTCCGTACCATTAGGAATGTATAAAGTTAAGATAGATGATAAAATGTATTGCATACAAACTACAAACAGAAATAGGTTCACAAACATAGACCCGAAAATAAATGGCACAAACGGCGGCCTTCATCCTAAAAAGTAATCTCTTCCAGACAACCACAAACATATATAGAAATAATAAAGTTAAGAAAAAACGTGTTTTTTATACATACATACATCCATACATCCATCCTGACGTCCCTCAGCAGGGACAAAGGGCCTTGAGTAGATAGCAGTTTTTATAGCACCCTAAAAATTATAGGCACTAGGCCAGCGTGGTGGACTAGGCCTAAAACCCTTCCTTCAATGGAAGGAGACCTGTGCCCCAGCAGTGGGAACGTGATGGGTCGGATGATAAGGACCCTAAAAATTACAGTTTTGGCGAAGCAAAATTTAAAATGTCTGCATCTAAAATCGGCTGTAATATGTCGCTAAGATGATTTAATGAAGGAAATGACCCACACTTGACCTGCAGTTGATTAACAAGAGAAATGCTCAAAGATTACTGTAATTACACTAATTGGAGTTAATAACTATGAAAGCGGCCAAGATTGTGTGAGGGGTGGAGTTTTATCATTGACTCTCCCGTTTCCAGGTCAATGTACCTATCGGAAATACTAACTAAGCAACTTCCATTGAACTATCAACTCCAAAATCGCTTTTTTATATTACGAGACCTCAACTGGGTGCCATGGACGTCCGGCATCTTTCGTACTTGTACGAACCACTTTTTACCATAGATATTGATGGTGCAGAGTCCCCATAATCTTTATCAAGCTTAGCCTTGGTTTCAGTGATGGTTTTTTTCCGCAAAAAATCATGCTTAGTGAGCACACGAAACCGAGTACATCTTCCCTGGTCGGTAATAGAACCAGGGACTTTCGGCACAACCTTCAGAGTTGCCGGCGCCATCCGTTAGTATTTTATACTTACTTTAGGTCTTTGAATGAAAGGAGTACCTATCGTGAGTGACGTATCAACTGGTAATTTCGGCGCACCCTGAGTAGTCAGCGACTGACGCTATTGAAAGAAAGAAAGAAAGAAAATATATTTATTTAGTACTACACAAATACACCACATACACAGAAAAACAATTTACATATACGCTAATAAAACAAACACAGATAGTACACAAAAAAATAAAAAATAGAAAGGAAACATACAAAAAATACATTAGAAACTAATCCTAAAGTCTGTGTTGGTGGTGCATCAGCGTAGCGCCAAAAAGGCCCCGAGCTCAGCATATGCTACACGTACATAAATGTACGTGCAGCGCTGATTTTATTCTGGCTGGCTAATCCTTTCACCACGGTGAAGAACCCTTGACCAGCTCTAGTAATTGTCACCGACAGGATACAGACAACTACCCGAAAACTTAACGCTTAACTAATACGGAATACCTGGGTGGTCAGTAAAATTCTATGAAAAAGATTATTTCCGAGACACGGTGAATAATTCTAATTAATACATTGTTTTAATGGACAATGGGCTTGCGTTTTGCTAAATACGTACTTCATTTAGAAGTAATTATGGTTTATTTTTAAACCTGCAAATTATTAAATGTGTTGACTAAATTATTCAATGGAATTAACTTCTGAAAAATCTTTAGATTATATACTCACGGGCAATGAAAAGGTTCCACTGAGAAAATCACCAAATTACTCCTAAACTGAAAAGGCTAGCTTAATGGCGCCTTTTGCAACATTGAAGTCAACTGTTTCTTTGCACGTAAGTGTATTACCAGTTCAGCTTTCAAATGTATGAATTTAAGTATGTATTTCTCAAAGATCTTTACATAAACTAAATCTTTCAGGCTCGCCCAAAAGGGGTAAGCTCCCGAAATCCTATTCAAAAGGACCACAAGGTCTTTGACCTCATTCGTCAGAAGAAAAAAAAAACTTTAATCTTAGAGCAGATGCTGCGAAAATTAAGATGGCGGAAAAAAGGCGACACGCGCGCGCAAGGTGCGCCTGCGCATCTGTCACTTACACGCCGCTTACAGGGAAATGTGCCAGTGTCTAGTGGAGGATTATAATTGCAATTAAATTATTAAACAGAGAGAGAATGCAATGAAAGGAGAAAGAACAATGTAGAAGATCCAGCGACAATAGCACCGTATTAGGTAGGTACTCCTAAACGAAAAAGACTATGCTTAAAATGTGCCAGTGTCCAGTTGCGGATTATAATTGGAATTAATAAGAAAATATGTACACAGAAATGAAAAAGATCCACCAAAAATAGAACCAGATTAGGTATTCCTAAACGGAAAAGTCTAGCTTAATGACGCCGTATGCAAGATAAAAGCACTTTAAGAGTACAGCGCATCAGAATATTAATATATTTTACGTTGGAACTCTTTCGTTGCTCGTGAATGTATATTTTTTGTGTAGTGAAATAACGTATCGCTGAGAAAAAATATAGAATAATGGAAAGAGGGCCGGTCAGAGCGGTGGTAGCTCAGTCAGAGCGGTGGTAGCTCAGTCGGGTAAGCGCCCGCTTCTCACGCAAGAGATGCGGGTTCGAACCCGGCACTGACATGTACCAATGAGTTCTTTTAACTTAAGTACAATGTATACCATCGCTCTTACGGTGAAGGAAAACATTGTGAGGAAACCTGCATATCTAGATTTAGCACATCTAGATATGTGAACCCACCAACCCGCAGTGGACCAGCGTGGTGGGAAATGGTCCAAGCTTGGGAAGGCAGTTTAGACCTTGGGGATATGCACAAAGGTTCCACTCGAGAGAGCCAAGTGCAGGTACTTACACCCCCACAGAGAATAGAATAGAATAGAGGTCCGGTCTACAATCTAGGATAATACAAAAGATGCAAAATTTCACCTATTGAATGGAATAATACGAATTCGTAGTTTACTCATAATTCGATTCCTAGGCCGCCTTTGGTGTTAGACAAAATCTTTCAGGTTTAAGATGTTTAATTAATAAAAAAATATAACTATACCTAATTTATGACGTGAAGTTTTATTCCAAGTATAGTTTGCTTATTTATTTATTTATTTATGCTTTTATTGCACAATTTACAAAAGTAGTTGTACAATGAGGTGGACTTAATGCTAAGACTTATCTCGTCATAACTCTTTGAAAGAATGAATAGGCGGTTTGTTAGTTTGACAAGGTACAAAAGTGCATTCCCGACCAACTTCAGACCCTCTATTACGGATAAAAAAAAAGGATAAAATGAAAAAAGTTTACGTTTTCTCCTGTCATCTGCATAACTACATTATCTGTCAAAAGTTTCACGATAGTTCCTATTAGAGGCGCCAGAGTATGCGAGAAAACGTAAACTATTATAGTTTTCGACAAACTATCAAACCTGTACTGGACTATAACTTCCAAGTTAGAAGTATTAGAGGTGTGTAGATTTTTCTCATCACCACCGGAAGTTATAAGGCAGGACTTTGTAAACATTTAGTTAGAGCCTCTATCGTAGAGAACCGGTACGAGAATCCAATCTTCATGGAATGTGAGCAATCTGTGTGATTTTCTTGCAAAGTTGGTATGACGGTGAATAAGCTACGCAGAGCCGCTTGGTCTTAGAAAAAAAAACCTATGTAGTTATTTGGACGATCTTTTCGTGTTGGTGACAAATACTAGAGCTTATAACATTTCCCTTCACCTTCTGTGGATTGATTGGTAGAAAAAGCTTGAAGCATTAAGTTCATCCTTTTTAAACTTATGTTCTTATTTATATGTTAGTGCAAAAAATATCAAATTAATAGAGCTGCAATATAGTTTGTGACCGTGGCGATGGTTATTGGTGATTGATGAGTTAGATGACTTAAAACTTGTATCTTTGACCTTTCCATCGGGAGCAATTGTCCACTAACCTTTGCAAGTAACTTGTGCCCCCACATTACTGTCCAGCTGTACCTAGCAGGTCACTAAGGCATTTGTGCTAAATATTGTTGCTAATTACACGGCCACTGCAATTAGACGGGTAATAGCTTACCGTGACCAGTTGGCGGATCACTCAGCTATTTCTCAATTAACCATTCTTTGTCCTCTTCAGCTTCATCTGCTGAAATAAAAAGAAAACTCACCCCATGTTGACATTCCCCCTCTATGGAACTGCAGCTGTCTCTATTCTATTCCATATGAGCGAAAGAGAGGTGGAGATAAGCTGCGTTTTGAGTCACGCATGCGCACTGAAGCGATGATCCGACGGCGCGCGTGAAAACACAGTCATTCCGCGGTTAGGGCCCAACGCGAGCGGACGTGCTCGTCGCTACACCGTCCACACACTCGTGAAGTGCATCGCTCGTGACAATCCCCGATCGTGAACGTTCGAAACCCTTTGTTTTATAAATATAAACACACAAATCGTGAGTGAGTGCTGTCGTTACAAAGTGACGGCGTTGACATGAAATAAGACTTTGAGGACTAAAGTTTTTTTTCTATTAAATCGGCATTGATGATGGGTGTAAATAGTTGCGTTAGCGTGCGCGCGCGGGGTCCATGCCACTGCCCGGCGTGCCCGCGGGGCTCGGGCCACGGCCTGCAGCTGCCGCCGCAGACGCTGGTGCTACCCCCCCTGGCCCTGGAGCCGGAGCCCAGCCCGGTGAAGGACAAGAAGGGCTCCAAGATGAAGGTGTTGAAGAAGATCAAGAAGAAAATGGGTCTCGGTGAGTAGTTTTGACTGTGACCCCAAATGTTTCCTAAACCAATCTTGAGTATTTTTTACTGTTGTCACCTTTTATAATCTATACTACAACATAGATGATCGTAGTTTCTCACCATCACTAGTAAAAAACATAATAAACACAACTAACAATAATAAAGCTTTCCGCGTAACGGTTTTTCTCCCCTATCTACCCTCATTTGTTGGAATCGCGCCGCATAATATAATCGCCTGTGCCGCGATTGCAACACGTTTGAAAGCCAACCGTGGCGTAGTTTTTTTTTATTGTTATTAAGCTACTGGCCGGCTAAGTGTTAATTAGCAAGGAGGATATGACCAGGTCAATCTAATTCAGCCTGTTTGATGACCATCTGCTCGTAATACCTTGTTTTGTGGTGGCAGCTGCTCGTTATGGTTATGACATTTTGCACCTTGTTTTTCGATTATTGAATTTGGAATGATTTTAAATATAATTTGTCTTTTAATTGCGTGTTTAATGAAGGCCATTGTTTTCTTTATTTGGTTGATCAGGCGACAAATGCATCCCATTCTGCCATGCATTTTCTTAACTTGTCCTACGTAATGTCTAAACCTCATCCTTAACCATCTAACCATTTCTAAAGGTCTTCCTACTATCCTACTTCAAAAGCGTCAGTGTCAATTGTCTATGCTTCCTTTTTATAACAACACTTAGCACTTACCGTCGGTAATTTTTCTCGTTTCATACACATGCATACACTAGCATAGTAATGGAGCAAAATTATGGTCCTTCATTCATTTCTGCTCACAATTTGAGATGTTTGTGGGCAGCTGTCGAACGCACCTTGTCTATTTCACGTCCACTTATAAAAGTTGTACGCTGTTTATAGGCTTTACAGGAATTATTATAAAGGCGGCAGATGTGTCGATTCTCAACTTAACAGTGTAATGTCCTGAATTTTTAATAACTATCGATGTTTATGGCTGTCGTTTATTTCATAAAAACGGTGTCCTTTCTAAATTCATTCATTTCTGAAATTGTATTTTTATATAAATTTGTGGTTTTAAATTGATTTGGCAGATAATGGACACTACCTTTTGTTCTTAAAACCCATTGTGATGACACATCTGTGCCAAGCCAAATTCCTTAAAAAGCTGATGCCTCACTAAATAATGTCTTGTACTTACAAGTCGAAGATTATGTAAGACAAAGCATTTTTGTTTAAGCATAAAAGTAATTCTTACAGTTGCACTGCCACATGTTACAAGATTTCAAACAAAAGGTTAATTTCAAAAGTAACCATAAACAATGATCCGGCATCTGGCGTTGGCAATAACCTGAACCTGCGAAGTTCCACGTATTGGTAATATTTTAAGCATCTGGCATTTTGGGAGCATTTCCTTTGCTCCTCAAAAACTACAACTTCCCAGGTTGGAATAGGGGTTTAGGGTGCCGGAACATCTGGCTCGTCTTTTGTTCGCATCGCAATTTGAATTTGGAACTTCCGGATTTTATTTTCTGTAATTTCTTGTTGGCCAGTAACGATGTCTTTTGTTTTAATTGTGGAAAAAGATCGTCTATGTTTTTTTGGATTCGATGAATCTAAAGACTTGATGTTTTATGATAATTTGAACCGACCTTTTCTTTAGTTTAAAAGCGTGATTTAGGGGTCGTGACTGGCTGATTGTCAGGCATCGTGTGATGCGTGCTGCGTGTGTACAATATCGGCGATCCTGATTGCACCTCTTGCAGTTGCAGTTTAACCTTTACGGAGCACAAATTAGGAACTTTGCAAATCTTACGCTTTTATAGTCTTTCTTTGTTGCCTGTTAAATCATTCCCTTTGTCCTTAATTCGTTATGCGTATTCATTATCATCGATAGGCTTTGCAATCTCATTATCAAAGCATTCTACTGTCATTTTGAATGTTATAACTACTAATCGGTGTAATTAGATAGTAAGTTTAATACCTTCTCTCATGTTATTAAAGAGGTGTTTAGTTTCAATGGCGGTCTGTTGTGATTATGACTTAATTGGTGTGTCATTTGTGATGACTTCCTTTTGTTGTAATACTCGTATTATTCATAATTATAATATTAATATTATTAAACTATTCGTAGTAATTATGTATTAATGTAATCAACTCTTAGCAAAATACATAATATGAAAACTTTATGCCTAGTTTACATTATTAGAACGTTTTGCGAAGAAGAACTTGCACTTATAATCGAAGCAGTAACGTTTTTGGATTGTTTTTTTTATGTTAGAGGATGAGGATGGCACACTTCATTCAGACTAAGGCCGTTTTAGAAAAAAAACCTACCACAAAAGAACAGATGTGCAAAGACCTTTAGCAGCTGACTGCCACAATAGTTCTCAATTTTCAGGGTTGGCACTTTTAGTATCAATTTTTAAACCTTGTTTTTTCTATGTATTTTTTTTATGTATAGATTTTTATTATGTATTTTTCTACAGATTTTAGGGTTTTACACGTTTTGATGACCTTTATAAATTAATCATTAGATTTTTACGTATCCTTTACATGAAAGCAGATAGGTAACTTAATACGTAATACTATGTCTGCTAAACACAACCATCAGTAACTCATTTTCATACCATTACCACTGAAATAACTGATTCTAAATAGGTACTTAAACCTGCAAAACATTTAAGTAAAATAAAATTTCCACCTTTTGCACAACCCTAACATTAGGTAGAAACTTCTTAGGCGCACGCCTCCTGTCCCGTTGTGGAACAGCTGACATTTAACAACAAGACAGACAGAGACAACAATACACTTCTCCCTACGAGTGAAAGAGAGGGAACAAGGACATCTGTTTGTCCTGATAAGGGAATAATGCTACCGGTGGTTGAGACAGAAATATCACTGATAATGCAGGTATGAGGGGGATAGTGTTGCCAACTACCACCGAAGGTGTGTATAGAAAGCAACTAGTGATTCTGTAGTTATGACCTGTAAACTTACAGCTTGGCCAGTCAAAGTAGAGAAAATAAAATTACGAAATTGCAAATTTCACAATGACTGTCATTGGCTGAGTTACCTGGTAAAAGATAATGTAAAAATTACATACAACTTGATTATCTCTATTAAATACATTTACTAGACTAAGTATTTGTACCGAAAAGTATCTGGGAAAAGTTATAGCTACAAGTTTAAAAAATAATAGCTGTCCGACATTAAAAAATGGTAGATCAAAGTCTTTAAAGTTGCTAAGTTGGCAACACTGGAAGGGGATGGAAGATCGTGTATGGCGTAACATCTGTCCTTTGTAAGTGATAGGAAGCAAGGATCAAGCGAGATGCAAGATAGTAACTTTCAAGTGTTAGAAAGAGATGAGCATATTGCGAAAGGTGGTAAGTTCCATGGGAACAGTGGACAGCTGAGTTTGAAGGTTTTTTTTTCAATCTAAATTGATACGGTCCATCTGCCTGTAATTTATTTGTTCGATACCAGCATCTGAAGACGTAAAATTTGAAATTTACGAAAGATGCGGGTTTTATAAAGAAGTAAAAAAAAATAAAGATAAAATACTGTTTATACACAAACAGAAACATAAACATAGACAAGAAAATAAATAGTACAATCGGCGGCCTTATTCCTAAAAGTAATCTCTTCCAGACAACCACAATGAAAGGAAAACGATAGTAAGTATAAAGAAAGGGGAGTAAGAATAATTTAAGAAATAAAATCATAAACTTATACCCATTTGTCAATGCGGAAAAGGTGCACAATATGTCTGTTACCTATTTTAACGAGCAAGTCCTACCTTCTAAACCCTTAAAAAAAGTAAATTCCAAATTTAAATCGTGGTTTTCGTTGAGAATCACTCTCGAGACGCTAATGATCGTGAGAACTGAATGCGGAATGCCTTGCTCGGATCCATTCGGATTTCGAATGTATATAGGGCTTCTAACTAAAGATTTAGGTATTCATAATTCTATAACCGGCCAGCGTGTTTGTGATATCTCGATATTTTTGACCATAGATACCTAATTAGAGAACAAAAAACATGTCCATAGATATGATAGAAATGTTCACAGTTGTTATTATTCTAATTCTAATAAGCGGCATTCAACGAAATTGAATCAATATTCAAACAGTTAGTTTGGTTTATAAACAAAGAAGACATGTACATGTATCTCTAGAACTCTCTACCGGTAAGGGTGTATTAATAAATAGCCCGTATTACAAGGTGTTAAAGGGTACATTTGAAGCGAAGGCAGTATCATCTATTATGGAGGTGCGAGAGCGAGAGGTCAAAAGGTCGTGGGACCGAAAGGAGATTCACGCAATCATGCCTTCTTTGTCTATTACGACTATTACATGTTCTAATAAAGCTTTGCCGTTTGGTCCTTATTCCGAGAAATTTTACCTTATAATAAACAGATAAGTAGGTACTTAATCAAATTTTGGTAAAGAAAAGGTTCGTACTTTAAAAAGTAGTACAAAGTTAAAATAAGATTAAAAAAAGCTCGCTCGACGCTGAGTAATCCGATTAATTCGAATCACGAGCGGCGTGGAAGCGTCTAATGATCTACAGCGACGCGATCTATAAAGATCTATAGATCCCGACGTGACTGTGCGCAGTGAGAAAAATTCGGGGTTTCTAGCTCACCAAAGAGATTACGACCTCACAAAAAAAGTTAAAACTTTGAAATCATTGTTCCGTTCCAAAAACAATCACTTTTCTAAGCATTCAGGCTTAACTTTTTTTAAACAAAGAAGGTAAATTGTAAAGGTTGCCAGCATCTGTAGGCCACATGTTTAACTCCAACCCTTTTCTTCCAATTTTGAAATTATTTCTGCCGAAATTTTCGCGTGAGAACGTTAGCTAAATTACATACTCTGTGTCTCTGTGAATCAGACATTGATATTGTATTCCTTGCAAGGTGGTTGCTATGGCTTCCGGCATATCCATAAATGTACTTACGCACCTGTATCGTCTAACAATCGAGTAATAGTGATTTTAAACATGTCCGGATGGGTTCCTGTCAATTTTTTTGTTACTTTCACAAGTGAATTTTGAAAAGCAGAGTGAATTGAAATAATTATGAACTTTAAAACTATGTTGTTTTTATAAGGAAAGAGGCGTATAAAACGTTGATAGATATATAACTATAAAATATAGTTACCTATGATACAGGTAATAATATTATGTTTAATGGTCATCATGATTAAGTACTGACAATTTGAAGTCAGCAACATAAAATTGATCAAGCCGCTAGTCGCTAGAATCGATCTAGTATCGCGTCGATACTCGAAAGCATCGAATGACAACCGTTGCATCAACCGAAAGGTGAGGTTCCCACGATCACCGTGAGAAAACAACCGAGCGACAGAGACAAAACACGAGACAACATTACGACACAGTGCGTCGGAACAAGACGGAAGATACGACTTTTAATTTACAAGACCGAGAAAGCTATAGCATTTTTCGGAGCTCATACTCGATGTAAACAAAACCACGTGACAGTTAATTTTGGATGCTGCACGCTGGAGGCACAAAATGAATTTTAATGACAATATATTTGGATAACGCCATGTTCCGTTTCACAGAAATTTATGAACAGATTTTTAACGGCGTCGACAACACAAATATTTCCCACATTTCTGGGGTTCAAAACTTCAAACTTAATCTACAGCTCAATCTTATCTGAAGCGTTCTAACGTCAATGAACTCTGAAATTTAGGTGTGACATCTGATTCCACGGTGTTGTAAAAAGTTTTAATATAGTGTCAAACCCAGACGGCTAGGTGACGAAAAAAAGCAGAAACAGTGGCTTAATGTTAAAACGATTCGTGTACCTTCCCACGGCTTTAATCACTTTGAACAAAAAAAATAGCAACACTGAAATACTTAGCTTGTCACAATAAGACAGGACACAAGAAAAGAGTAATTGAAAAATAAAACTCCCACCGTTGGCCGCATAGACACAGGGCCATTGATTATGCTTTTTAAAAAAGTAAAAACAAAAATAGCGCCCAATATGGCAGATTAATAAAAAGTGCAAAAGTGACAACGACAATTACACGTCGCCGATATCGTGGGAAACGGGATGTGGACCGTTAACTGAAGGCCTAACTATAAGCTTGAAAATAGCCTGCTATTCTAGTTTACCGTTCTGTTTGTGTCTATTTTTGTTTCGGCAAATTTATGACCGGCGTTAGCCCTTAGGGCCTACAGGTTTTTCTAGATTTAGGTGCGCTGCTTTTTTTGTTGTTCTATTCACACAGTTAATGTTCACCATATCTTGATAGATGCTATCTGCTAACGGGTATGCATCAAAATTTACGAACTTCCTCTTAAGGAAATATCTATCTAGCCACAGTATTTGAAGTTGTTAAATGGAATCTTAAAACAGCATTATAGCAGCATGTCGCCCTCTTAATTGCCAGGTCTCATGGTCTTTGGATTATGATTCGCCGTAAGTCAACAAGTAGGTGAGGTAAACACCGTGAGAACCTATCGATTGCTGTATTGCTAGTAGGCTGTAAGGTCCGTGTCCTTGCCTCGATTGAATGAAGCTTTTTTTCTTCGATTCCCGCTCTTAATACCTGATTATTAACTGTACAGCAGTGTCTTTTGCGATTGTTGATTGTAACTGTTCTTAAGTTGTTTATAAATTAAGTTGTTCCTGTCGTCTGACCATTATGGTTTGTTAATTGATGGCGTTGATGTTTCCACTTTTATTTACTAACACAAGTATACGTTTGGATAATTCAATTACGCCTCTGCCAATTGCTCACGGAATTACTAACTGGTGTGTTATTTTTTCTAATTTTGTTACACCGCGGGAGAGGAGAGCTTGCCACCGCATCGTCGGGTCTTTCCCACGACATCAAACCAACTTGTACCTCATCCATCCCTTCCAATCTCAACTCTTTCAAGACCACATTAAGGACCACTTTAAGCGTGTTCATTATAAGTGGGCACAAGTATACATGTTCTATACTTCTATAGGGTCATCGCTGATATAAAAGTTTCGTATGATTTAATGATTATAGTCATTTGTTCGGTGGCTCTTAATGAGCCCGTCACGTTTCTAAGCTATCGGCCATATTGGATTTCATGCTTTTTAACGGCTGTTACGCGCAAAGGTATTTCGACATTGTGCCTTAGTACAATTAATTTTAGAGGTACCAACCATTCAATTTTGTTCCATGTTAAACTTCGGTTTACGGTATAAGTATTGAATCCTCAATACATATTCCCGGAACGATCAACAAGCTTCTGCGCAAAAAAAACCCTTTATGATAAAGATAATCGCAAGCCGCAACACAACGGATGTGTGTTTCGATGTACAAGTATTATCTGTAATAATGAGTTAAAATTGTAGGTTTAGGTTAACGTTATCGCTTATCATTAATAAACATCAAGTTTGAATGAAAATATTTGAGATCATCTACCTATTTGAGGATGAATTTGAGTCTTTGCTCTCTACTTAAACAGTTAGTTAGCTAGTTATTATGACTAATCAATAATTGTAAACTATCGGTTGTAAGCACATAACTACAAGATATGTAGGTTTATGGTATCTCGAAACAGCCTGATCAGTTTTTTTTTGTAAAATAAAAAGGCAACGCTTTCAATGTCAGTAACCAGATCTGTATAATCCAGATCACTGGGGGAAGTGAGAATGTGTTTGTTTACACCGAGAACCGCAACAACGGATGCGGCACCGGACGGATGTCCCGATACGTAATGATATCCGATGAGAAAGTACCAGAGGAGTTAGAGATATCAGCACATAACCATCTAAACTTGGCAGTATCGCCTTGTTTAGGTGGCTGTTTGGACGCAACCTTTGCCTGCTACTTTCTTTTTAATTTCAACTTTTTAATCCGCAGCGTCGTAAAAGGTCATGCATCATGCAGCCAACATAAATAACAGTAATCTTGTCGCTTAAAATATTATGCAAGGAGATTTGAACTAAACCACAAGCAACACATGGCGGCATTCTCATTTCTGTCCTACGCTACATTTACACCCCCACAATGCCGCAAGAAGCAAAAGTATAAAAGAATACTCTTATCCCCGTGGGCCAAAGCCATCTGGTGACAGAAAACAACATTTGGGCGATGGAATTAGACACATTGCTCTCTATGGTCCTCCCCCGCATTTCTTGTATAAATTGCGCTCTAAAAATAAACTGGCTGTATGGAGTCAACCTTTGCACTGAAAAAGTAATAGGCTGTTTGTTTTTAGGATTATTACCTCTATTGTTTTTTTTTTTCACAAAATAGAGATGCTCAGTTATACAAAGTTCATATTTTAGACTCCCAAACCGCATTTTGAATATACTAGAATTTTCGACTAGAATAGGAGAATAATGTAGCTTATTCTAGAAACAAGGACGTTTGAATCCTTCAAATGGCCGCGCTAACTTACGGATCAGTTCAAAACCTCGTAATACGATTGTAATATCGGCTGTAAGGACAGGTGAGGCAACACACAACGTTACGCTGACTGATCTTTTAGAGCGGCGCACACTCCACAAAACAATGGAAATTATCCTCTAAGTGGAAGAGGTAAAGCTGAATTTCGAGGTTACAGGAGCGGTTGAGGGAGTCACGCTTCGCTAAGCTTGCCATCTCGTTGCGATCTGTGCATCGACGGCGCGTGTGCTTGTGAAAGTATGTTTCTAACGATTGTGTGTTTTGAACGTGTCCTTAAAGAAATAACCTCAAAATTTTATTGTTTTTTTCCACCCCAATTGGCCTTTAAATCTATGTCAGGCACGTAAAATAAATAATCTATCTAAAGATATGCTACATCTAGAAGCAATTCCATCCGAAACTGGCTGAAAAAATTGAAAGTAGATTTAACAGCTTAGGCACTCTAATTTTAAAACCACTTCACTTCTAAAGTTAAGTTCAGAAACGTTCGCCCCTCGTTTTGAACGAGTCTCCCCGCAGCCCCAGCAATGCTCTTATTGTCACATCATGAGTATCTACTCTCGAAATAGTCCAGTCTTTGTGTCTTTCCTTTCTAACAAGCATTCTTTGTTTGACGTGTACACTTTTAGTTGGCTGCAATGTTATTTCATTTGCTAAGAGCTGTTTCTGAACGTTTAACACCCATTACGATCGAAAAGAAATAAAAAAACAAAACGTGCTAAAACTATTTAAAACAATAAAATAAATGATTATGTTTATAGCATAGTTTTGGTAATCCAAAAAGTATGGAGCGTGCCGTTTAAAAAATAATGGTTAAAGTCTATGGTTATTTTTTCTTTTTATCGCTGTAGCGAGTCCGTCACGGTTTTTGAACGGTCAATGGCCGAATAGCAACCGTTCCTAGCTTTTCTGCTGGTTTTCTTGTACTTAGAATTATTACAACCACTGAGTTTATCAATTTAAATCTTTCAACCTTCCAGCAATAATTTGGTTCACAAGTTTTCATATCAGATTCGACATAACCACTAATATCTGGGTCATTCAAATCCCTAATAACCTAAAAACTCCTTAGAGCGAAAAATAGCCCTACATTTAGTGCGCCATCTGTGGCCCTATTAAGAATAAATCGAGTTGGACCCCGGGGGAAATGAGGGGCGTAAGATCCATGGGGCGAACTTCTTTCTACCCCGCTTTTAATCAAACTCTATCGCCTCTTTGGTTGCTCGCAAAATTTGACCAACTTTTGGAACTGCAGAAATAAGAATCTTGTTCATTTTTAACAAGATTGAGCTTAAGTTTTATTGATATCGTGTGGGTGAGTCATAATCTGGATATAAAATGTTATTGGTCCGAAATGGTGCGTAAAAAATGCACACATTACTTTTAAAACACCTTCTGCAAGTAGTTTATGTTCGCTTAACATGACGTGTTTCCGAAATATTGGAATTACAAAATGGTGGCATGCAAGAAATTTGTTTATTGCGTCAAATCACAGCTCTCTTTCTGGCTATTGTGAAGCGTAAGTTTACAAAATATAGGCACGTGCGCGTTGGGATTAAACCCAAGTGTTGCGTGCCTATGACGTGGGTTCCATCCATACAAATATCTCCGGGGTCTTCTAAAATTTTTGCTACAGAAATCATATTTCATACAATGTTCTCTTTAATACTGCTCGAAAATAGTTTGCTGTATTTTATCTATTTATTTATTTATTCTTTTATTGCACAATTTACAAAAGTAGATGTACAATGTATCGATATACCTACTTGGAAAGTTGGCTAAACCTATCGAGGGCATTGAACAAAAGGCATTTTATTAGCAGGAGGGGTCGCCATCCCTTGAGATACGCCACACATTAACGCAGATGTAATATGATTCCCTATCGCGGGGGTGGGCTGTTCATTGTCTACGTATTAAAGAGGTTTATTCTTGTCATCTTATAGATACCTAATCGAATAAATGTTACAAATAGATTCATCATTTGTTTCGTCCGTAAGATGTTTTAGTCGTTATAAGAGCTTTGGTATACAGAGGTTCTTGAATTCTTCCATCTTTCTAAAGGTCCCAAACTTGGCTTGTATCAGGGTTTCGTTGCACAACCCCGAAATCAGGTTATTGAGACAGCAGCCGATATGCAGGCTGCTCAGAGCATCTATCACGGTGCAATATATGATGTTCTAGGTCTATTACGAGATCTAGACCAGGTTTTGCGTCACACGTCTAAAGTTAGTGCGTGTTGCACCAGGAAGAGTGCCTTTGACGTCAACAGTGACATTTAACTTCTGAGAACAGTGTGTTTGACATTGTTTTGTGTTTTAAAACGTAGAGGTATTAGCGGCGCTGGCTGTTTGATGTTCGACTCTGCGTTGGAATTAGAAGCGATGTGTCAATAGATGTTTTATATTTGTTGGTGCACAGTAATTTAAGTGCATTGCAACTTGCTAAGTGTGCAGATAATTCCAGTAACCCTCCAGTCTTGGAAGAGGCCTATATCCTGCTGTGGTATATTTACGGGCAGTTCGATCTAGTGTATTGAGTTTAACTTGATGCATATGTTTTGCTAATGGAATGGTTTTCCATGATTTAGCTACGCTACAATGATTGAAAGTTAATTAGAAATAGACATAAAGAAAAGTTATCAGAAAAACATTACTAGCATATGCAATAATTCACTTACAGCAAAATGAACAAACACAGCAAGAAAAGACTTCGTAACGCGCTGTAAACAAAGACGTGTACGGCGATTGGTGGAGATTCGACCAATCAGAGGCTTGTGAGGAGATGCGCACTGTTGCGCCGGCGCATCCTGCCTTTCGTTTTTCAAAATTGGAAATCTGATATTTATGGTTAATTACGGGAGGGTGCTTAGTGTCTAGTAACACTATAGATAAATAGTTGAACCGTGACTGTAACTTCCTTTGCACAATTATTTTTACTTTTTTTGAATCATCGTACTTTACTGTATAAATGATTAACCTCTGGTTACATTATACCTACCTTATCCAGTTGAGATATATACCTATAACATTATAAAATTATAATGTCGCTTATATATCTGGATTTTAGACAAGCCACTCCAGCCAGCTGGTCTGATATGATAGAAAAAGTAAACGGAGGGTGGTGGCCATTTTGAATTTCCGAGGGGATATGACATCCGGCGGAAGCGATTGTTCAAGATCTTATTTTTCGATCGATTTCGTGGTTCGGGGATGAAATTTGAGATTTTATTGTATTCTTATACTTTCTCTTCTGAACCAAATGCTTTAATAGAATTTTTAAACTAACGTACAAGTTTACTAGACAAGAAGTAAGTATATCATCCAAATATAGACCCAAACAAACCGTCAGAAACACGCGCCTAACACGTGGCAACATTTAATAACCAGTGAAGTAAAAATAGCAACACTCAACACCATAATAAATACACCGAAATTAGGACATACAGACACGCATTCAACATTAACCACTGCATAATAGGCATTCCACAGAACTGTATGACGAAAGTCCCTTACTGTAAGGTTTAATACTTATAACAGCAAGTTGATGTAAAATAAACCATAAGTTTACGTGCACACAAACTGCATTTGAATATAAAAATCACCCCTCGGTTTTAGTGTTAAGGGTAGTATGCAAAATTATAGTAACTATGAGAGAGGGCTGACAAATGATAGATACGTTTAGGAATTCGCATTGAAGGGAAGTTTTTGAATGTTTTAATTCTGGCTTCGGTATGTTGAAATGTGATTGGTTGATGTATTTTAGGCTCTATTAAATTCTGAATTAGTTACAGGAAAGTATGAATAAGTATCTTAATCACATTACAGCTACATTTTCCCGACAATGATATCTTTTTAAATCTTTGAAAAGGAATCTTATTAAAATCCGACCAATTCAAATTTGGAATCTGAAGCGGTAAAACGTCACTTCCGCACTCCCCCCGTATATCCGAAGTCATTAAGCACGCTCGATTATAATGTAATGGCGGAAGTGGAAAAAAAGTTGAGCACGTGTTCTATGGTCTATGGTCCTTGTATAGGGGTGTTCCCCTTCAGTGAAGTCTTCTTGTGCAAGTCTTAGGTTACATCATAATAATAACATGGTTCTATGACCGCCTGGTAGCGTCGCCTCTACGCGTCGAGTAAAAATACCTAGAAAATGTAATAATTCGCAACTTTTACTTAGGAGTGGTATTTTTAACAACAGAACATTCTGTTTTCTGTTATATTATTTTTTAAAATAAAAGAAACCTCATTCATATGTTAACGCGTTCAACTGTTTTGCGGTGCGACCACAGACAATGCAGATAAAGACGGCCACACTCGTTAGCGGTTAGCTTTAACCAAAGAGGTTGTTACTCGTTTCACTTGCCATTTATAAAACTATTCGTACTTCATCAATGTAGAAAATGTCAAAGGAAAGTGCAGTAAATGAATTTTGAAACATTTATAATTAAAATTCAGTAAGAATAGCAGCGCAAGCGCAAGCTGCGCGCGCATCTGCCCGGCAGGTGGCCGCCATCTTGTAAGGGGGCGAAGGAATACCGCCGAAATACATAAGGGGAGTGCATTACAATGGATTTTAGTATTGCCCCCACGTCTTGCTAGCGGTTTTGGCTATGTAAATGGATGATGTTATGAAAGATATTTTGCGATTTAAATAGGTTTTTACTTAAGAAATTTATATGGCAAATAACGTTAACTATTCTGTGTCCAACGATTCTTACATTAACTTTATGAATTTATAACTACTCAATTTTCAGTAATTATCTATAGAGGGTTCAAATTATTATTATTATTTCGCATTTGTATCCTCACTTTTCCTACTCACTTAACTGCCTCTGTGGTCTAGTGGTAGAAGCTTCGCTTCATGACCCAGAGGTCCCGGGTTCGATTCCCGGGTGGGACCATCAATTTGTGTTTCTAAATTGTGGTTCTAAGTTTGGTTAGGACATAGAAGGCTGATCACCTGATGTCCGAAACAGTGAAACGATCCATGCTGTCGGATGGGCATGTAAAGCAGTCGGTCCTGCGCCTAGCTCTCTCCAGTCGTGTCGGTCAATCCGTCCCATTGGGTTATGAGAGTGATGGAACAGAGAGTGCTCCTGTTTACTGCGCACACACTTGGGCACTATAATCTACTCCTGCGTAGATGGCTGATCTCAAATGAGATTGGCCGCCGTGGTCGAAATTCGGCTAGGAGGACATTATTATTATTTCCTACTCAATTTCGTTTCGACAAACGAGCTTCGACTGCATGGAGTTGTTTATTCGACGTAAAATTTTACAATTATTTGTCGATAGCCATAATATTATTCTACAACTGCATCTAACAGTCCCATCTCCTTTGCCCACAGCGCCCAGGACCTCCTGCACCGGAGGCACCCCGAACAACCTGCCGCCGCTGGGCTTCCACCGCGTGCACGGCGAGAACGTCAGGGTCTCCCGAGACGGCTCCACGGCGCGGAGGGTCGAGAGCTTCTGCAAGGGAGTGGCGTTCAGCGCTCGGCCTGTTAGGGTCAATGAGAAGGTGGGTTGGGTTGTGGACTCTTTGCTTGGTAGCTTAAAAGGCATAGAGCAATAAGTATACTTAGGGCCGGTTTTTAAATCCATGATCAACTTTAACTTTAATTTTGAAAGTTTTTAACTAGTAGTTGCCATTTTAGATCAATAGTTGAGTTAACTACCGATCAAAAAACTAGCCCTTAGTAAGGAGGTTCGACATTTAATCATGAATAGTAACCCTGTAACCCTGTAGTAATTATCATGATCAAAGCTAGATCGGAACCATACCTAAAATTGACATTCAAAGATGAAAATAACAGTCACTGTCTGTTCTTTCCAGGTTTGCCTTCGCTTCGTCGAGATCTCCAACAACTGGAGCGGGGTTCTCCGATTCGGGTTCACTACCCACGACCCAGCGACCCTGTCGCACTGCCTGCCCAAATACGCTTGCCCAGACCTCACCAACAAACCAGGCAACTGGGCCAAAGCCCTCGGCGAGAGGTTCTGCGAAAAAGACAACATCCTGTACTACTACGTGAACTCTGCCGGGGATGTCCACTTCGGAATAAATGGGGAGGACAAAGGGGTGTTCTTTACGGGTGTGGACACGCGTAGCCCGTTATGGGCCTTAGTGGATGTGTACGGAAATTGTACAGCGATTCAGTTCGCTGATCCGAGAGCGCCGAACCAGATCCGACGATCCATCCCAGCTTTAGAAGACAGCGAGGAAAGATTAGCTGGAAGCATGCGGTCTTTGAGTATTGACGAAGCGCTGCCGCCGCCAAGGTTCCAAAGCCAAGCGGTGGTCCCGCTAACCCTGCACAGAACTAAAGGCAGAAACGTCCAGTTCATCAGCGATCGAGGAGTAGCAGCAAGGGTGGAGGCAGAATTCTGCCAAGGATACGTGTTCACGGCTCGCCCGATGAGGCCCGGACAGACTTTAGTCGTGCAAATTCTGGCCACAGAACCGGCTTACGCTGGCTCCTTAGCTATTGGCTTGACGTCCTGCGATCCGGCCACTTTGAGGCCCACTGACTTGCCTGATGATGCCGAGCAGTTGCTCGACAGACCTGAATACTGGGTGGTGAGGCGAGACGCAGCCAATGGGTTAAGACGAGGGGACGAACTAGCAGTGACATTGACGTTGGACGGAGAAGTGAGGGTCAGCAGAAATGGCTCGAACCCGATAACAGTAATGCACGTTGACCACACGCTAAGACTATGGGCGTTTGTGGATATCTACGGAGCGACACAGAAAGTCAGGATGCTCAGTTCTCAGCTACCGCAGCCGGCGCAGACGCCGCCGCCACAGCAGCAGTTGAGGGTGTTGACCAGCTCGGCCACGCCTATAACTACGGCGTCAGGAGGCACCGTATTGGTCGTCAGTCTGCCGCCGCAAAATGGCGGCCAGAACGGGGCCAATCACCAGCAAGCATTGACTTTGGCTAGCGCGCATTACATTGAGGTGAGTTTGTGATCTTTAACCTTCGTAAACCATGCCTTAAACATTGTGCAATCTTCAATCTTACTCAACCTCAAACTTTTTTTCCCATCAGCAAGCAGTATGCCAACAATCTTCTGTATACCACCGACAAAAATCTAACCGAAACCTTTCCATCTCTCCAGCCCATGCAGTCTCAATCGTCGCTCTGCCTGTCCAGCCTGCAGCCGCCAGCCCAACCCTCGTCCTCCTGTGCCATGCAGATGGCCTCCTACCAGCAAGCTCCGGTCCAGCGGCCCAGACTCGACGCCCAGTGTTCCTCCAGCCAAAACTCTCAGAACGAACAGAACAACCTACTCATACCAAACGGCCACCAGGAACCTCTACGCATCAGCAACGACAGAATCGCCAATGGATTACCTTCAAGCTCGCACGCGATAAATCTAGCATCCTCTTCCCATCATCAGCCGATTTACAGCGTTATTGGTGAACCAGTTGGTAATCTAACCGGTACGGAATGCACGATATGCTACGAGAATCCTATTGACAGTGTCCTGTATATGTGCGGGCATATGTGCATGTGTTATAGGTGTGCCGTGCAGCAGTGGCGGGGCAAGGGCGGTGGCCAGTGTCCTTTATGCAGAGCTACCATTAAAGATGTCATCCGTACTTACAAGTCTTGATTTCTTGATGAGGTTGTGCGTTGACCGTATTATGGGGTGTTAGTGTTGACCGCGTATTTAAATCGTATTGTTTTAGGTTGTAAGTGATGTTATTGTTGGTATGAGGTTTGTGGGGTTTCTGTTTGTATCGAGATGTAAGGTGAATAATATTGAGACTTTGTATTACCATCAAAATTATTAACCACTTTGAATGGGTGTTTAATACGGTATTTGACAGCCGTGTTTACAGCGTTCATAATGTGACTTAAAATTTTTATGGTAAGGCCCGGTGTCTTCTGGCAATTTATCATTTTACCTACATTTAGAAGTTAATCAAAACATGTTATAACTTCATAATGTATGAAAAACTGGTAGTGGTCGGAAAAACACAAAGTCTTATTCAATATTTTTCACTACACTAAACTATAAGTGGAAATGACAAATGAATAAGGTGGCTAGATCACTCTTTCCAGGTTTATATAGTGCGGGGAAGGCGTGTGTGAGCAAGATGAAAGACAATTTAATTTATGCCAAATAAACAAACATGACATCTGAAATATTGACTTTTGTAATAGTTTGACATTGATTTCGTTTAGTCCAATTTTGAAATTGAGCAAACATGTGACTTTATTGGAATGTAAGAAAATATACTATTGGAAAAGCGTAAAAGCATAATAATATATTATTTAGATTTAATATATGCCTGTAAATTTTAAACTGCTAAATGTAGGCGGTATAGTATTGGGATTTCAGTGGCATAAAAATACGTTTATGTTTAATTTAACGTAGATCAATAAGTACTTTACTATTTAATGTTATTTTGTATGAAAACATGCAGATTTTAGTTGTATTGGAGCTAATTTTGAGTGGAATAATTTCAAAGACAATGCATCTGATAATAATTAGAGTGACCATGTTCTAAAATTCTCCCCGAAAACGGGGAAAATTTTACAACATAATTTAGACTCATATTTTTGACTAAGACACATGTTTATAACACGGACTGCTTATGAATCGGTCCATAGTTGTATGAGGCTATGCTTAAACGTTTGTATATAACTGTAGGTAAGCTAGGTCTTCGCTTAAGGTTCCTCGTTACAAAACACATTTTAGTGATTTATAAAATAACGTCCATCCTCGACAATTTCGTGATATAAGAGTTGCATTTAATAATTTGAATCATATCATAATAATAATTTTCTACTTTTAATGTTGTCTGGTAATGCCGGCTCTGAAATGTCAGTTCCTATATTAGTGACGGTTTTCTTAGAATGTAATGATCGGAAATTTAGTTAAAAACGGCCGGTAGACTAGGGCTACTAAACCGAAGAAGAAAACTAAATTACTTGTATCTATAAGAAAATCGTTTTGAAATGTTTACAAAATAATGACAATAGTTTTTCACAAAAATACTTGTACTACATAAATTGAGTTTATTATGTAAACAGAAGAAGAAATATTATAATCCCCTTCATTATAGTTTCTTCAGCTATTACTTTTCAATATCTCTTTTTCCAAATCATTCCTGTTCGTATACTTTTGCTCAACTTTCCAATATCACCATTTTGTTTTAACTTTCTGACTTTGTATTAAACATTTTTACATATCGTTCTTTATAATTAGGAATCATTATAACTGTGTATAAACCATTCCTTTTTAATATGTTTAGTTCGTATAGTAAAATACCAATAGTTTTTGTATAAAAAACCAAAATTGACAGCCAGTTTTTCTCTAATTTAGCACATAGGTATTTATAGGTATACTCACATAACACTTAAATGTATAATTATTTATTACACCACATTTTCTCAAAACCAAAACATTGTGACCAGTTTTAATAATAAAAAACATATTTGTCAGTTACGATTAAATGAAGCCAAATCTAAACTAGATAGAATTTTAGGGTTATTTTGTAAATATGTAACGGAATAATCATGTTTTTACATGCAACACAAACTGTTTAGTTTAGTTAGCATCTTTATGAAATATTAACAAAGTTTGTTGATATTCATAGCACAATTTCTTGGAAAAGTCATCGTCTTAAACTTGCAAATATCAAATGGTTATAAAAACATGATTTTGTAACATTTTTTTATTAAGGTCAAGAATGTCACCGCTATGTAAAGACCAATTATGTGATAATTTCTCTTTTTTATTTAGTTTTTTTCGACCTTTATCTGTTTACGCTGAATTGAATACTACATTTTTTGTATTTGTTGCCCATTTATTTCGGTAGGGTATTTGTAATTATTTTGATGGCAACATTAAATTCCTATTTTCTTTTCATAGCTAGGGTTGTAACTGTATGTAAGCATTATTCTCTTCATAAATATATGTATACATTTATTTATCTGTAGTATACGTTTCAGCGTAAATAGAGGTGTTCTCTAGTCGATAGTTATTTATTATTTTATAAACGGCATACTTTGAAGAAGTTGGAATTTTTAGATTAAGTTTTCAAATAAAAAATGGTTATCAATCAAAAATGGATTTTAATTATGTAGGTACCTATTACCCATTTTGTAAGTTTATTATACTATTAACCAGCCTACGGAGCTAAGGGCCAACTATAACTTTATTACTTACCTACCATCATCACATGACCTCTGCAAGGTTGCAGGGAAGCAGTGGACCAGAGCGGCACAGGACCGGAAGAATTGGCGTACAAATAAGGAGGCCTATACCCAACAGTGGGCGATAGAAGGCTGATGATGATGATGATGACTTACCTACCTACGGTACTGCCCGTCTATATAGTAGTTTTGCCATTTTTGAAAACTATAAAAGTTTACGTTTTCTTCTGTCATCTGCATACATTATCAGTCAAAAGTCGCATGATAGTTTCCGCCACTTTGTATATGCGAGAAAACGTAAACTTTTATAGTTTCCAACAATCTAACAAACCTGTACTAGACCTACTGAAGGCCAAGTGTAGGTTTTTAGATTGAGCCAACATGAGATTGTTGAGTTGAGCCTATGTTATTCGTAGGGTCGAGCAGAGAAAACCTACTCAAATTTTGTATGACACGGAGCTAGTGCAGCTACTTACCGCTAGGTGGCGACTCCGCCGCGCCATAGAAATTCGCGTAGCCATAGAATAACAAGTACAGTAGCAGTACTAATACTAGTTATTCTATGGCGTAGCTCTCCATTCTTCGAGTGGAGTAAAAACTCGCATTCCTCATCCTGCTTTCTTAGTTTCAAATTATGGAACAGCTTGTAGCTTGTAGGCTTTCCAGTCGAGCAGTGAAAGCGCGGAGCTAATGCAGCTACTTACCCCTAGGTGGCGTCTCTCTCTCGAATCTCGAACCCCACAGGCTTAAAAGTTAAAAGGCAGATAAAAGTCAGTGGAGTAAAAAGAATAGCTATACCTCTAGGCTCAGCCTCTAGGGTATTTTTCATGATGGTTTTGATTTGATTCCTGGTTATGAATGTGTTCCGAATGGGACTTCGTTAAAAGGTTTTTTTTTTACATTTTCATGCATGCAAATCATTGAGTGATTGAACAAAAGCTGTCTGCTGTCTACAAATCTTTGTGTTCATTGGATAAACCTCAGAATAAGTATGAAAACACGGATAAATTAAAGATTTCGTTTACATTGCTATTTGTCCATTTTACACGCTATAACGGAACGTCAAATGCATAAACCGGCCAAATTAAATGTTCAAAACGCCGCGTATTATACAGACCATTTTAAACTGTAAAACATTGTGATACGTGCTAATTTGGTTCTACACATGAAATATTAACTATAGATTTTGCGGCGTAAGCAGAACGTGTCGCTAGTTTAGAAAAAAAACTTGATATTCCATCTTGTTTATTACCCGAAAATATAACCTTTTATTATTTTAAAATCGTTTGTATTTTCTTTAAAATCAATTAAATGAACAATTTACAAAGTAAGTTGAACCATGTATATAATAAATCTCTTATATCCAGTGTGAATAGCAGTGAATCGTGGTATTTTTATTCATAATCTGCCAACTAGTAGTATTTAATTAGTGAATTCACTACGCGTTTGGTACTCATTTTTATAGTTAGTGGCATGTGCAGTTATTTTCTGAGATTTTAAGATTATTATACAATCGCCGGACTTCCTGGTGAGCTTGAAACGGAATCTTTGGATATAACTGATGTTTGTTTGCTGGCGTAATAATTAAACAATCGTAAGTCATTGTTTGGTGGCATTTTGCGTTCGACTTTTACTCTTTTGTTGCAAGTAATTTGTATTACTTTACACTCCTATGTTGGACTATTCGATAACTGTTTCAGTAATCCGAAACATCTAGATACAATTTATCCATAATACTATTCCCTAGGCTATAGAAATTTAACGTATTAACTTATTTTGCTGCCTATTCTTTCAGTATCAACTATTCAACTATGTAGGTAGATAACGGTTTTTGTGAAATAACACCTACATGACAAAAATATAAATAAATATCAGTACTTTTCCTATGTAATGCCTAACAAAGTTTATTTTCTTTCTCCCTGTAGTCAAAGACAAATTTACTAACCTGATCATTGTATTTATAGTTGCTTTAGTATCAAATAAATACAAAATAAACCTTATTATTATGTTATTTAATACCCAATCTAGCTGTTAAATACATTTACACTGCTCCAATTATCTATCCTTATATATCCTAAACATGTAAAAATGCATCTTAAAAGGATCACTATGATTAATGTTGGTAAAAGTCCAGTCCTATAGGCTTCATTTCCGAATGTCAGTCAAATAACTTGAAACAGAACAATTATTGTCCTGAGCAACTGATATTATAAATGTTAGTTTTTTAGGATTATTTTGGTTTAATTAATTAAACGAAATAGTGGTGAGAATGCCAGGATAAATATTACATGCACACACAAAAAAACATACAATAATACTAGTAAATTAGATTTTCTGTATTCTCAAAATATTGTAGATTTATTTAAGCAGATACATAATAATCGGTATTGTTTTGTAGTTTTTAGAGGACCTCTACTACGCTATGTCAATAACCTCTACCACTTTACAATTTAATAAACTCTATTTTATCACTCTTTCAGATGTTTTGTGTACAAGAATCAGACTCAGGGCTGAATGACACATTCTCTAATGACAAGGACCCGTTGGACTCGGCCAGCCAACAGTCCGATAGCGATGACGAACACGAACCCACCGCCAAGCGCCCCAAGATGGCATTCAACTCAGGCATCAACCTACAAGTATACAAGATACCAGCATTCAACATCCCAAAGTCACTGTCAATATTCCCTTCACCACCGACGTCAACGCTGCCAATGTTTGTCAACAATCCCTTAAATTTAGCCAATCCATTAACCATCACTGCAAACGGCAATGGTAATTACAATCCATTGAAACGGTACTCGTTACCAGCAAAGCTGCCAATGACACCATTCAAGGGTGGTCGCACATCGCCACAGAAAGCTGTGTTCGACTCCGGAGGTGGTATTGTGCGGTATAAGAAAAACGGAGAAGTAGCTAAGAAGAGAGGGCCACCGAAAGGATACAAACGGAAGCCTAAGCAAGAGGGTGCTATGATAAATGTATCTGGTATGGCACCGTTAGCTACTTTAACTCCGGTAAGTTGCAAAAACCAATCCTATATTATGTTCTTTTTGGAGGTCCTTGCATGTGGAACCTTTGTTTGTCTAAACTAGCTGCCTAATGTACATTTGCCTGAAGAAACTTTAAACTCAGGTTAACAATACAGGGTCCATACAAAGTCGAGTCACGAAACAAAGATGTTAATTGAAACTATCTGTGACCCTTAATTATCTTTTTTTATTAAATAAATACCAAATCATGACATAATAATTTCAAGCATCTTCAGTTTTCTTGCCATGCAGCAGTGGGCCACACTACTAATTGTCATCAATTTACACCTACGATTAATGTCCATTACCACGGTAATTCTTGGCATATTGGTAATGTGGATCACTCATTAGAATTCGTCAAGTGACATACCTAAAACATGCACCCAGTAGTCAACTTGTATTTGTTTACTTAAGCCTACCTGAAGGGCTAGCACAGGGCGCATTTAAGACGTGACAAAAGTTGTCCGTTGCGCTCGCTCTTGAGGCTGCGCGAAGTACGATGCAAAACTTTTGTCACATCTTAATTGCGCCTCGTGCTAGCCCTTCTGTAGTAGCTTACGAAACAATTATAACTAGGTACTAGATAACATGCAAAATATAACAAACAACTTCCACAAACCGCACTATACAACAACCATCTCCCACCAGGCACAGAACATGATCCTGACGGGTCTGCTGGCCAGCGCCAACGCGCCGCCCGCGACCAACGGCGCCACCCAAGAGCAGGTGACGCCGAAGCGGCCGCCGCAACTCACCATCGTGCCGCAGATTAAAGTGCCTCCTGGTATGTGATAGAGTTCTTGTTAACTGTGTTATCTATAAATTAGAAGGTTTAACTATGTACTTAGTTTCCTATGTAAACACAACACAGCGTTATCTATAAACCCATTATTAAGTTCCTATAAATCCTGCTAGATGGCGCAGTGTCGGGGGTGGTGGTAGCAACAATAAACTAGTATCCAGTATCATCAACACGCGGTTTCCTTCACTATCCACGAGTCATCCCCTACATTCTGTAACAGCCCGTTCACACTAGTCGTAAGTCGCATATGACTAAAAGTCGAATGCTCTGTCTGGTCAGTGGTCACCATACACTTTGTATGGAGCTGTTCACATTAGATGAGACGCGATTTTTGATATAAACCAGAGCGTTCCACTTTTAGTCATATGCGACTTACGCTTAGTGTGAACGGGCTGTAAGGGCACCAACACATTTACACGATGCGACGTCGCGTTGCAAAACGTTTCCTTCTCACTCGCACGTTCAATAGAAGCAGGACGAAAGCAAAACTTAGTATCATCGTCAGTCAGTAATCACTAATCATCCTCTGCTAGACTTCTCCCCGCACTGGAACATTCTGACCTATTCATGTAATATAAAAAATTGTAAAGAGTATAGTAATAATTTTAATCTAAATATTATACATTCATGTAAGTAATAATGAGTCACTCCTGAGCTGGAATATCAGCCTTTTAAGGCATTTAAGACGTTAACTTTAGGGACACCCTATATTTGGGCAACAAATCTATTCATGTTGTATTCCTATCTCCCAGGCGTGGAGCTGGTGGAGATGGAGCTGGACCCCGCGGACTGGTTCCCCGAGGAGCCGTACAAGATGTCCTTCAGCCGCAAGAAGAACCCCAAGTGGAAGAGCTTCCCGTTCCGCTGCGAACACTGCTTTAAGGTAGGTATATATGTTGTGTTATCTCCCCGGTGTGGAGGTAGTGGAGATGGAGATAACTTGTCATCCAGGCACTATCGGCTTCCTTTAGGCTCCATCAACCAGGCAGGATAGTGTTGCCAATATAGCCATTTCTTTTATTTCCTGTCAAAGCTAAGACGTTCGAATAGCGTAGTGGTCCTGACTGCCGAAGGTCCCGGGTTCGATTCCCGGCTGGGGCAGATATTTGTTTAAAGACAGATATTTTGTACTCGGGTCTTGGGTGTTGATATTTATATTTAATATGTATCTATCTATCTATGTACTTGTGTAGATATATCAGGTGTCCGATACCCATAACACAGGTTCTGCCTAGCTTGGGGTCGGATGGCCGTGTGTGAGTTGTCCCCACATATTTATTTATACTAAACTACCTTCTTCTCCCCCCACAGGGCTACCGCGTAGTTTCCACCCTCCTCCAACACGCGGCGGAGCGCCACGGCGCGGTCCCCCGAGCCCTCGCCATCCCCTGCCCCTGCTGCCCGCACGTGTCCACGCGCCGCAACCGACACAAGCGCCATCTGGAGACGCACGCGGGGAAGCGGCACCGGATATTCTGCCAGTACTGTTTGCCTCCACGTAAGTTTCTATACATTCATAGATTTTTGAAAGCTTTATATAGGGAAATTTGGGATGAAATGTAGATTAGCGCAAACGCCATAGTCTAGTCGACATCCATGCTAAATTTCATCAAAATGGGTCCAGTATTTTAGGAGTTTTGAGATGTCAAAGTTTTCTACAATTACCGCCATCTATCGGAAGTTTCTGGTAACTTCTCGCAAGAGTTGTCATGTAGCGCGGATAGGTGTCGCTAGCAGCCGCCCCCTGCCCCTGCTGCCCGCACGTGTCCACGCGCCGCAACCGACACAAGCGCCATCTGGAGACGCACGCGGGGAAGTGGCATCGGATATTCTGCCAGTCCTGTTTGCCGCCGCGTAAGTTTCTATACATTTATAGCTTTTAGAAGGCTTTATAGAGGGAAATTTGGGATGAAATGTAGGTTAACGAAAACGCCATGGTCTAATCTATATGTATGCTAAATTTCGTCAAAATCGGTCCAGTAGTTCAAAAGTTATGAGATGACAAACTTTTCTGCAATCACCGCCATCTATCGGAAGTTTCTGGTAACTTCTCGCATGACTTGTCATGTAGCGTGGATAGGTGTCGCTAGTAGCCATCCCCTGCCCCTGCTGCCCGCACGTGTCCACGCGCCGCAACCGACACAAGCGCCATCTGGAGACGCACGCGGGGAAGCGGCATCGGATATTCTGCCAGTACTGTTTGCCTCCACTTAAGTGTCACATTTTTGTCTTTTACAAAGTTTTAAAGAGGAAAATTTGGGTTACAATGTAGGTAAGTGCAAGCGCCATAGTCTAATTGACCTCCACGCAAAATTTCGTCAAAATCGGTCCAGTAGTTTAAGAGTTACGGGATGTCAAAGTTTTCCGCAATTACCGCCATCTGTCGGAAGTTTCTAGTACTTCGAGTGTAAGTTGTCATGTAGCGTGGATAGGTGTCGCTAGTAGCCATCCTCTGCCGGATATTCTGCCAGTACTGTTTGCCGCCGCGTAAGTTACCATTTGAATAGATTAGCGCAAGCGCCATAGTCTAATCGACATCCACGCCAAATTTCGTCAAAATCGGTCTAAAGGTTTGGGTAGTAGCTGACGTCACACATTATCCTTTATAGGCACTGTGAAAGGCTTGGCCAATAACCGTGCGCTGGACGTATACATAAGGAACAGGTAACGTCACTTGAGGAGGCTCGTATAGCAGTTTGGGACAGTACTGACAGTGGACTAAACTTTCTGCCAGCTCTGGCATCTGTTACCAATTCTGGCATCTGACACCAGTTTCTCATAGCACTATCTTATGTTAAAACAATGTTTTTTCTTCTCCCCAGCTGACCCCAACGAGCCGTACGTGAAGGAATCCGAAAAGTATCCCTTTGACAAGTTCCCCCAGTATTGGTATGCCTCAGAAGAATCACTGCGGCTGCATAAGAAGAGAAAACACCCCTACGCCGCCATGTTTAACTACAACTGGCAATGCACTTGGGGCGACTTGGCGCCAAACAGCTAAGACTTCCTTATTTTAAGGGTAATTTTTCCAGCTGGCAACACTGTCAAGTTTTTTAGGTTGGCTGAAAGCAGGGTGAATCTTTGCACGCTGTGAAAAAAGTAAGAATTTTGCCGCGCTGTCATAAAGTTTTTAATGAATGGTTTTTTTAAAAGCGAGTGTTTTTATACCTACAATTTTTTCAGAATCTTTTAATGTGTGTAGTACAGTATAATTATTACTATAAACAAGCGTAAATGACGTAGCTATCCCTGAAATATAATATTTTATAGGAATTGTAATGGTTAGAGCATTGTATTAACATAGAGCACCAATAAATATGTGCCTTTCGCGTAAGGAATTAGCCTTTTTAGATATTACCCAGTCATAGAATGATGTAAAATGTGATTTACCTTTAACTATACCTTTTTCATGAATCATGAGCGTTGTTTATACCTCGTTCAAGAAATATTTCGTAACCTCAGAATAAAAGAGGCACATCTCAAAATTTCATGAAATTGAGTTACAAAAAAGAATAGTAATTTAAAGAATAGTATCATCTGATGATATGTTGCTCCTAGACGCTTCTTTCATACCCCCAATTCTATGAAGCATAGATATTAGACGATAAATGAAAATGACAATTTAATTTAATAATAATTTCTTGAACGGAGTATAAACAAATGAAGTGATATGTAAAAGGAAAAAAAAAGTATGTATGGAAAAAATAATATACATTCCTGGTTAGTAAATATTTTTGTAACTACGCTTTTTTAGATTGTGTAACTCTTGTACATAAAAAAATACATAAACTCTAGCTCTTGGAAAAACTTCGTGAGATTGATCAGTGTTCGACATTTCACAAAAAAACATAAAGCAAGAAAATATAAATATACAAATTGATGACCACGTATAGGCAAACGTATTGCCCTGCAATCTATTGGACCGACAACCGTCGATAAGTAGCCGTCGCTCCATCATTGAAAAATATTGAACCTAAAATGAAAATGCCCCAAGGGAAATGTGGTAGTGATCTATAATTTCATACAGACAAGTTTTTCTTACGATTCTGAAGTACTTCCGTTAAATTAATCTTATAAAGCCGAATCACGCTTAATACTAACATGACAATTAAATGCAGTATCTCTATCTTATGAACAAACGCAATAATAAATAAAAATACAGTTTAATATTTTAAGTCGCACCCTTTTAACGTGACTCCAAAACTTAGAAATTGTTTTTTATTTTCGATTAAAACCAATTGTTACTTTATTTTGAATAATCTAAAATTCGTTCTTAAAGTTCGCAGTACATACTAGCATAAAATTAAAATATGAATACATAAGAACTTAGGCACTCCAAAAATATGGGATGTCATTGACTTTTGTGTTTCCTACCTCTTAGAAATTGGCCATGGTGGACCAATATATAGCTATTGATGTAAATTATAATTTAAATTTAACCCATTTTTAGTATAATAATCGTACAAATCTGAACCTAATGTATACCCACACCCTAGTATTTAGATATTTTAAATTGCATTTAGTAATTTTTTTTAAGTATTTTAGCTCCCTAGTTTTAGTAGTGAATCCGATACGGTTTAGCAGTATTATTTTTTCATGATTGTTTTAACTAGGTACTCATATACACATAACCCACAGTTAATAACTCTTAGATACCAAACGCAATATTTTTCGTTTCATAAGTTAGGAACTTTTTTTAAAATTTGGTCTAAGATGCTTTAGAATCATTTCAGTTTTGGACATATTGATATTTACCATCTATATTCGAACTAATTTTTGATTTATTAACCAAGTAATAGTGGTAAGACGCGATATCGCAATTATTTTATTAACTACACATTTTTTATCTTTGAAAATACTCCTTCACGCATAATATTATGTTGGTTTTAAATAAAATATTTTATCTGACGATGCAATGTTTAGATAACAGAAATCGCAATTTTCGCAATACTAAGAAATAAACTAAAACTCATAATTTTTAAATATTTTTCCGATCGTAATTTCATCACAAAATTGTAAATAGATATTATAATTTGTAAGATTATTTTTAGACAGCTTTTTACAACATATGACACCAAGTATTATAGAATCATGAGATTTCGTTTTAGTTCTCTTACCTAAAAGACTGATGTTTTTTTTTCGGGTATTGATACACTTTTTTATTTATGTCATTGATTTTGTGTATCGCTCTACACAGCCTGTGAGATTAAAAATATGATTCGTCTTTTGATAAAACATGTCTACTTCTGTAAATTAAATTGTTATCATAACGCAATAATAAAAATGGTAAGGTTTAAATGTGCATTAATGTAATTTAAACTGTAATGTAAATGGCTAATTAGTACTACAGACTATAAAGTAATACCAACACAAACATTATAACGACAAAGTATTATTTGTTGCTACTGATTTACTGGATATAAATATTTAGTAATAACACATTCTGCACCTTTCTTGCTTAATTTCATAAACAAATGTGCCATCAGTGATGGATTCTCTTATGTAAAAACCCTCTGGTATGTAAAATATTTATATTAGCATTAAGGTAACGGTAGAGCAGCTGCACACCATCTGAGAATATAATTTTGAAATGTCTTTCATTTTTGACTAACTTAGCACTGGTACTTAGTGGCGCCAGCTAACAGAAACTATCATCAAACATAGAAGATTCTCATTTTTCGAGCAGTTAAAAGTAGTTGTGTGTACCGCTAGGTGGCGACTCTGTTACTTTTAAATTCTTAGACGGTGTAAAAAACTTGCACTATGCATGCTGAACAACTGAAGTGCCGTGTCAGACACAGAGATCAAAGTATATAAATACGGTTTTGGCTGGACATCTTTTGAAACTTATCTTTTGTAGGTCAGCCCTCTTATTTATATAAAAAGTTATTCCTTTAGTTATGTACCTAATAGGTTTATTATTTAACTCGTATAATGATCGGAATTGTTAAATTATCGTAATGAATTTAACTTTTGTATAAATTAGGGGGTAGAATGTAAGCTTAGTGCATGCGACCAAATAGATGCAAGTAAGAACAATTTGATCTTATGAAAGTAATTTGTAAAGAAATAAATGAACATAAAGTTTTGTACAACAATGTATTATCATTTACTACCTACCTGCTTATAGTAAGCGTCCGCTTATTTGTATCGTACGTATAGAACCAAATGGATTGTCATAAAATGTGTCCGTTGCGTATGATACCAAAAGGTGGAATGCTTACCTTTAAGCCCCATTTCAGTAGTTAGTACAGAGCATATATAATTATTTGTATGGGTTTGGGTTTCACACGAATTTTTCAGTAAAGATTTATGCTTAGGTAAAAAAGAACGCGAATGTCAAAACGATTTTATTTAAGTACATCTTATTAAAATTAAGGTCTTAACATTACAATTAAATACAATAGTTTATTGTTATTTTTTATATATCTGAAATGTATTTTTTAATAATTCATTTTACACGCCTCTATAGTTAACTACGAATACTTATTCGACATTATTCATATTATAATCCATCCCAGTCTGCCACTAATTTCTTCCCCGATAATGAAACACAAACAAATGCTTACATAACAGACTACAGGGAAATATGTAAGCAGTTGGCCCATTACTTAAAACTTTGAAAATGTGTAATATAATCCAATGTCCTTTTGTCACCTTCCTATAGATACTTATTAAAATTTACAGATTATAATGTTTTAAGTATGATGAACTTAGTTAATAGAATTAGAGTTTCTTATTCAAACTTGGGTAGCGATTTTGGAGGCGGCGGCGGCGGCCAGGGCGGCTGCCTTCTTCTTCACCGCCAGGGCTGTGCGCTGCTTCGCCTGGATCTTCGCTTTCTGGCTCTTCGACAGTTTCCTCTTCTTGTTTGCATCGTTCGCTGCTGCGGAAACGAAGGAAGCGGTTAGGCCAATTGATGTTAAAAACATATGTGTAAGATGGTGTTCCTAAGGCTACAAAGCTTACGGGAGTTACGGGTATCATATTTTGCACAAACTATGACAGTTTACATTTTCCCGCATACAAAGTGGCGACTCTACCAGGAAATTATCATAATATTTTTCACAGAAATAATATATGCAGTTGCAAAAGAGCTTAAAAAAATATAAATTGTACCTATATGTATTTGAAGTACTTGAAAATGTATTTCTGTAGTTAATTGCATTCTTTGTTTGTTTAAACGCATTTTTAGTTTTTTTAGATTACGCCACTTTAGTTCTGAGGACATGAAATAAAAATCCCCCAAAACCGCAGAGAACTATGTTATTACTAATAACTTATTAGTTAATCTCTCACATCCCGAGAGACAATAAGGTAAAAATCTATCGTATCTGTTGTCTGGTCTTCAATGGATCAACGGGACGTGAGTGGTTAATGACCAAAACCGACCTGCATTCAGCATCTGTCTGCTGGAAGCGGTGCGCGCGAGGTCGGAGAACGTGCTCGCGAGCATCCCGCCGAGCTGCGAGCATTCGCCGCGCGCCGCCGAGTGCGCTCGCAACGCTAGTGCTGCCAGTCTGGTGGGTGATAGGGAAGATTGAATTTTAATAATAGCTATCGTGAAGCGTTCGTAGTCAGACTGAGACTGGCGGTAGCTCAGTCGGGTAAGCGCCCGCTTCTCACCAAAGAGATGCGCGTTCGAATACCGGCGCTGAAATGTACCAATGAGTTCTTTTAACTTACTTAAGTACTTACAATACCATCGCTCTTACGGTGAAGGAAAACATCGTGAGGAAAGCTGCATATCTAGATTTAGCACATCTAGATATGTGAACGAAACAACCCGCAGTGGATCAGCGTGGTGGGAAATGGTCCAAGCTTAGGAAGGCAGTTTAGACCTTGGCGATATGCACAAAGGTTCCACTCGAGAGAGCCAGGTGCAGGTACTTACACCCCCACAGAGAATAGAATAGATACGAGGGCGGGTCAATAAGTCCGTGACTTTTATAATTTCCCGCCACTTAACTGAAAGAACAACACTGCTCCTGTCAACAGGCAACTGTCAGTTGACATCTGTCAAAATTTGGACCAGTTACGTCACTTGGTTTGTGTTTTACACCCGTTCTAAGCAACTACCGCGTGATTTAAAAACATAATGGAAAAAACTGAATTTCGTGTGCTCACTAAGCATGTTTTTTTTTGGGAAAAAAACCATCACTGAAACCAAGGCTAAGCTTGATAAAGATTATGGGGACTCTGCACCATCAATATCTATGGTAAAAAGTGGTTTAGTGAATACCGTTCTGGCCGTACAAGTACGGAAGATGCCGGACGTCCATGGCACCCAGTTGAGGTCTCTACACCTGAAATGATTGAAAAAATTCACGACACGGTGTTGGCCGATCGGAGATTGAAAGTGAGAGGGATAGTGGAAGCCACAGGGATATCACGTGGCTCAGTGGTTTCAATTTTGAATGATCACTTGGGTATGAAAAAGCTTTCCGCAAGATGGCTGCCGCGTTTGCTCACAAACGCAATCGAATGACAACTTCGCAGAGGAAGGTTTGGCGTAGTTCAACCGAAATTCGGACGAGTTTTTGCGCCGTTTTGTAACCGTGGATGAAACGTGGATCCACCACAACCCACAACACACCAGAGACCAAACAGCAGTCTAAACAGTGGGTTTCCGGGTTGAATCGGCGCCAAAGAAGGCCAAGGTGGGTATTTTGATGACCTCCAGAAACCTCATTTTTTGGAAGGGATAAACAAATTGCAGAAACTTTGGACAAAGTGTAAAATGTTCCAAAAACCAGTATTTTCTTCAAAAAGTCACGGACTTATTGACCCGCCCTCGTACCTAAGCATCCGTAGTCGAGCTAGCTTGAGTGATCGTAACTGATGATTGAACTTAAGCAACACATGGCACGGTCAGTCATTACTTAGATTGTTTTACGGACGACACGTTAAGCCATGGGTCTGTTGCTGTTTCGGCAGCAGTCGTAAAGCCTAGGCCTTCGAGCAGGTTGAAAACATCTGGCCGTGGCCCAGTGAGTGTTGGGGTCCACCAACCCGCACTGGGCCAGCATGGTGGACTAGGCCTAGAACCCTTGAGGCGGCGGGTTCGAATTCCGCAACAGAAGTTCCTTTGCACTGACACTCCATCTTGTCCGTATTTAAATATCTATCGTATTAATATATTTATATCTATATTCTATATCTTATAGTAATTTACCTTCCAGCCAAGTCGTTGTGTTCGCTGTCGACATCGCAACTGTCGAATGTGTTGTTCTTATTCCCCTTGTTCAGCAACGACATCTGGAAACGGAAAAAAAATATAATGATTAGGTATGCCCCGAAAAAAGGGCCAGCCCTATATTATAGTGGGTGCATACTTATTTATCAGTGAACTTTTACTCAACTCTATTTAATTTCGTTCTCAGATCAACAATAATAGTCTTAGATTTCGTTTGGAAAATAAAAACAGTAAACTAACTTTAAAGTTCTGCGGGCAGATGCCGAACAGGTACCGTTCCAGGGTCTGCTTGACTTCATCAGCGAACAGCACCACCGACCCACCGTGCACCTGGAATTAACAAGAAAACAAACGTTTTATACAGGGTGTTGCAAAACTTGTTAGCAGAAAGAAGGTGATTTGACTCGCCCGGTGAACAACTTTTGCTATCGGACTTTTTGAAATTTGTGAAAATAAATCTACAAACCATACCTAATGGTTCGGTAGTTAGGCCCGGGTCTCCTATTTACGCCGTAGTTCGCGTCCAGCGTCACGCCGTAGGCCGCGTCACGATGCTCACTATAGAAATGTACTGATGCGGTCTCCCTCACACGCCGACGTTGGCGCGTAGACGCCGTAGGTAGGCCGTAGGACGTTGATCGAAACGTTTACGCCAAAGTCGGACGCCGCATATAGCATAAAATAGGAGACCCAGGCCTTAACCACCGCCACCACCAGATAGGTAAACCATATTATAACCAGGCGCGGATCCACCCATATGGGTAAGATGGGCATGCCCATCACCTAAATGACAAGCCATATCAAACCACGGGATTTTAATATTATAATTTAGCCATTTTATCACTTTGGAGGTATGGCTGTTTTTTAATAGTTATGATGAGATAGTTTCGGGTTATGCTATATAATATGTCCCTCCAGGTATAATCCTCCAAAATTTAAACTCAATAGGGACTATTTTTGATGATGCCAAAAAATTGTCGTGAAATAGTCATAAATAGTCGTGATTTCCAAAAAAATTGTCGTATCATACTTTCGGAGTTAGTTATTGTACCTAACTCTTAATTTTTTAAGTTGTTGGGGTATTAACAATTAATAGGTATTAGACGGCGTGTCGGTCGCCCCCCAACCCGTTGGTCTGATGATCTGCGGAAGGTAGCGGGAAGCCGCTGGATGCAGATGGCGGGTGACCGTTTGGGGTGGCGATCGTTAAGAGAGGCCTATGTCCAACAGTGGACTACAGAAGGCTGAGAGAGAGAGGTATTCATGTATCCTTCACATATACTTAAATTATAATTTCCAATTTTGCATCACTTTTAAATAACCGCGCGTTGAGTGCTGACTAAAAAACCAGCATTTAAAAAATAATTTACTTCCTGCTGCCGTAGTAGGAAGGCTCTGACAAGAAAGCGATTTATGGTGTTTTTACCCGACTGCCGAAGGAGGAGGGTAATGTTTTTCGATTGTATGTTTGTATGTATGTTTGTCTGTTTCTTTGTTCCCTCCTGCAGCCTAAACGGCTTGATAGATTTTGATGTGTGAGGTATCGTTAGAAGCGTATTGATTGCGCGATGGTTATAGGCTATGTGACGTTACATTAAAATGTACATAGCGCCCTCTAGATGACATAAAGTGATGATCGAAAAAATAATATTTTTCCAACTATTCCGTGTGGGGTATCAAATGAACGGGCTTGATTAGCACATTACAAAATATGCATATTGTAGGTAAGTATTTAAATCTCAACACCAAAGTTATTGAAATAAAAAATGATCATAAACTAAAACTACTGACATAAAATTTCATAAGATTAAAACAACTAAAAAGTTAAAAATAAAAAAATATAATTATATACAAACAAAAAACCCGACTGCACGCTAAAAAGATGAAAACAAGCCCCAATGTTAATAGAAAGTATCGCAGGTGGGGACCAACTTGACCGCCACACAAGGTATTTAAGTAAAACCTATCTAAGTAACATTCAGCTAAATGGTGAACCCTCTGCTGTTCCCCGCCTGCGATACTTTCCACTAACATTGGGGCTTGTTTTCATCTTTTTAGCGTGCAGTCGGGTTTTTCTTTGTTTATAATTATATATTTTTTAAAGTAGAAATAAAGAAACCCAAATTGAGTTTTTAAACCACACCTCCGAAATATTTGTCTATGTGTTCAAAAAGTTTAAAACTTCATATTTTGTGTGTTTTACGTGTTATTTACGGAATTATACTATGTGAAGAATATCTATCCAAACTTATAAACTTTTGCCTACTGTTAAAATTGAAGAAATTTGTAACACTGTTTTGTCAAAAAAATGCCTTTCTTTTAAATAGCTGAATGTAGCAGGTATCTTAAAAACTGTTTTGCCTATCGAGATAAAATCAGCCTCATTTAAATTCTAATTTAGCGTTAGCGTTACGTTTACGTTATCATGTAACTTTTGCCTGAAAAACATAAACTTTCGTCTCTAAAAATTTACAAGTACCTAGTTACTGAAAACTTTCCAGTTTTGATCTAAGTATTTGGAAAAATTGCAACTAGCACAACCATAATATCATCACCACAACATACAAAAAATAATGCTATCAGTAACTCAAATCGAGGCAATACCACTTTTTAGGGTAAAAAAGTAAAATAGGATCCCTTATAGGATCACTTTGTTGTCCGTCTGTCTGTCTGTCTGTCACCACCCTTTTTCTCAGAAACGGGTAAAGGTATCAAATGGAAGTAGGGATGAAACATTTTTTCCCGCTGTTTCGATGGTGTGAGGTATCGTTCAATAGGTCTTTCAAAAATGCTCAAAACATTTTTTTATTCAGTGATTGGTTTAAGAAATATTAAGCTCCAAAGTGCAAAATTTTGTTAGACTCAAGTGTCAATGCTAGGTACAAAAATATGCAAAAAATCACAGTAGTAGGTAGGTACATATGAAGAAATTGAATGGAAAACATCTTTGTACGGAACACTCAGTGCGCGAGTCCAACTCGCACTTAGTCGGTTTTTTGACTTGCCCATCACCTATTTTGAGGTCTGGATCCGCGCCTGATTATAACCAAAGCTTTGTTAAACTTTGGCTATTATTTGGTTAATTTAATAATATTTCACGCATTCGTGAAATATTATGAGCTCAAGAATAAGTAGGTACTTTAATTATAATAGAATAGAGCTGTCTTCGGCTCATCTAGTTATACAAGTTTCTTCCATCTACGGATGGGAGAGGTACCTAACTATAGCTAACGAATTTATAGACTATTACCTTTCTACAGTTACTAATGCGTAATAGCTTCAGCTTAGACAGTTTTATTGATTCATATCACATAAAGTCTGTTTAAGACTTTAGACAACCGTTGCAAATGCAATCCGCTACAGCGTTTTGCTGTTTGCTTGTTTAAGGCGTTTTGGCGTCACCTCCACATCCATTATCAACTGTTGCGTTGCGAGTCAACGTGCGATGTTTGTTTATCGTTAATTTGGCGTCAACCAGGTGCGACGGTGCCCTGACGCACGTTGCGTTGCGGCCGAGCCAACAGAACTCGTGTGGCGAGACGAATTATTCAGCAAATTCGTCTCAAGTCAGTGGCAAATGCATGACCGTCCGTAAGTCCGTATTCAGGGCGTTCCTATTTAGTAATAAGTTTCAGAACAAGGCAGCATACTAATACAGATCAAATACAGTGCTGGAAGGAGAAGGAAGTCGTGTCTTGGAAGTGTATGCGGAGCTGACTGCCAACCTCCAATAGTAGAGAGGCACTTGAATAAGAAGAAGAACAGACCCCTTTCGCGAACTTGTTTTGACAACTTTTGAAAAACTTTTGAAAATTCATGAAAAAAAGGTGGCGCGGGAAACAGTTTTTATAAGCCTAAAAGCCTATATTTAAAAACGTACCATAGCCCTATATAACGCATCTTATACAGGGTGTTAACTAGAATGCGTTTGAGCGGGAAATGGGGGTTAGTATTAGTCTAACCAAGCACGTTTCTAAGAAAAAAAACATCAGAATCTCGAATATTTATGTTTAAAGTCTAAAGTAAAGTGGAAAGTTTTACCTTAATCAAAAACATGGTCACCCTACACAAACACATAACCAATGAGACATTCGATTGCAAAAGAACACACACTGTAAATTTGTTATCAACTTCACTTTTCATAATTTATTTGATGTAACTATGATTGTAATTAATTACACAGTAGGTAATAACAATTATTAAATAAAATTGAAATTATTCATGGTGATTAATGACATACTAATCAACAATTAAACAGCTGATTGTCATAAAGTTTGATAGATCGTACAGAATATAATTTATGACTTTCTAGGAGCTCAGAACAATAATTAAACCTTTTTACTCAGAATAAGGTAAGCGTTTAGTATTCACCCTTGATACTCACCACATTTTATTTTTCTTTTATTACCTAAAGATGCGTACAGACCAGCCCAACGAACGCCCACCGATGGACATTTATCATACATAATACAGGGGCAGATTGAGCAACGAAGGTCAACAAAACCCGGTCGTTGGCGTTCGTTTGGCCGGTCTGTATGCAGCTAAAGTTAAAAGACCACAATGCATAACAGGATGATAACAGGGTCTACTTCAATGACGAATTGGTTTACTTACACTCGCTCATCTCGATTTGTGTTGTGTACTTGCGATTGAGACGTCTTTGATGACGAATAGTACGGGAATCCTTATAATAAGTATGGCCTCACTTTAAATACCAGTAGAATAATAACAATCTCGCGTATCATAACCATCGAGTATTTATGATAGTCATTACCTTCTCTGTGGATCTAGTCTGTCAGTCAGTCATTGTTGTTTACTTGTTTACAATTAAGTATTACCTAAAAGGGAAAAGGTACCTACAATTCTTTCTTTTGATTACCAAGCCTTGTTCCTCATTTCGTTTTATGTTGTGCTGTGCTGTGAATACGTGTGACCTATGTTATGAAGCATAAAATGAAAATGTTCTGTATTCATAAAAGATAATTTTGTATCAATAAAGTGATACTTATGGAGTAAAATGAAATGTCTGCAATGGATTGGGTACAGGCGCGGATCCAGACCTCAAAATAGGTGATGGGCAAGTCAAAAAACCGACTAAGTGCGAGTTGGACTCGCGCACTGAGTGTTCCGTACAAAGATGTTTTCCATTCAATTTCTTCATATGTACCTACCTACTACTGTGATTTTTTGCATATTTTTGTACCTAGCATTGACACTTGAGTCTAACAAAATTTTGCACTTTGGAGCTTAATATTTCTTAAACCAATCACTGAATAAAAAAATGTTTTGAGCATTTTTGAAAGACCTATTGAACGATACCTCACACCATCGAAACAGCGGGAAAAAATGTTTCATCCCTACTTCCATTTGATACCTTTACCCGTTTCTGAGAAAAAGGGTGGTGACAGACAGACAGACAGACGGACAACAAAGTGATCCTATAAGGGATCCTATTTTACTTTTTTACCCTAAAAAGTGGTATTGCCTCGATTTGAGTTACTGATAGCATTATTTTTTGTATGTTGTGGTGATGATATTATGGTTGTGCTAGTTGCAATTTTTCCAAATACTTAGATCAAAACTGGAAAGTTTTCAGTAACTAGGTACTTGTAAATTTTTAGAGACGAAAGTTTATGTTTTTCAGGCAAAAGTTACATGATAACGTAAACGTAACGCTAACGCTAAATTAGAATTTAAATGAGGCTGATTTTATCTCGATAGGCAAAACAGTTTTTAAGATACCTGCTACATTCAGCTATTTAAAAGAAAGGCATTTTTTTGACAAAACAGTGTTACAAATTTCTTCAATTTTAACAGTAGGCAAAAGTTTATAAGTTTGGATAGATATTCTTCACATAGTATAATTCCGTAAATAACACGTAAAACACACAAAATATGAAGTTTTAAACTTTTTGAACACATAGACAAATATTTCGGAGGTGTGGTTTAAAAACTCAATTTGGGTTTCTTTATTTCTACTTTAAAAAATATATAATTATAAACAAAGAAAAACCCGACTGCACGCTAAAAAGATGAAAACAAGCCCCAATGTTAGTGGAAAGTATCGCAGGCGGGGAACAGCAGAGGGTTCACCATTTAGCTGAATGTTACTTAGATAGGTTTTACTTAAATACCTTGTGTGGCGGTCAAGTTGGTCCCCACCTGCGATACTTTCTATTAACATTGGGGCTTGTTTTCATCTTTTTAGCGTGCAGTCGGGTTTTTTGTTTGTATATAATTATATTTTTTTATTTTTAACTTTTTAGTTGTTTTAATCTTATGAAATTTTATGTCAGTAGTTTTAGTTTATGATCATTTTTTATTTCAATAACTTTGGTGTTGAGATTTAAATACTTACCTACAATATGCATATTTTGTAATGTGCTAATCAAGCCCGTTCATTTGATACCCCACACGGAATAGTTGGAAAAATATTATTTTTTCGATCATCACTTTATGTCATCTAGAGGGCGCTATGTACATTTTAATGTAACGTCACATAGCCTATAACCATCGCGCAATCAATACGCTTCTAACGATACCTCACACATCAAAATCTATCAAGCCGTTTAGGCTGCAGGAGGGAACAAAGAAACAGACAAACATACATACAAACATACAATCGAAAAACATTACCCTCCTCCTTCGGCAGTCGGGTAAAAACACCATAAATCGCTTTCTTGTCAGAGCCTTCCTACTACGGCAGCAGGAAGTAAATTATTTTTTAAATGCTGGTTTTTTAGTCAGCACTCAACGCGCGGTTATTTAAAAGTGATGCAAAATTGGAAATTATAATTTAAGTATATGTGAAGGATACATGAATACCTCTCTCTCTCAGCCTTCTGTAGTCCACTGTTGGACATAGGCCTCTCTTAACGATCGCCACCCCAAACGGTCACCCGCCATCTGCATCCAGCGGCTTCCCGCTACCTTCCGCAGATCATCAGACCAACGGGTTGGGGGGCGACCGACACGCCGTCTAATACCTATTAATTGTTAATACCCCAACAACTTAAAAAATTAAGAGTTACAATAACTAACTCCGAAAGTATGATACGACAATTTTTTTGGAAATCACGACTATTTATGACTATTTCACGACAATTTTTTGGCATCATCAAAAATAGTCCCTATTGAGTTTAAATTTTGGAGGATTATACCTGGAGGGACATATTATATAGCATAACCCGAAACTATCTCATCATAACTATTAAAAAACAGCCATACCTCCAAAGTGATAAAATGGCTAAATTATAATATTAAAATCCCGTGGTTTGATATGGCTTGTCATTTAGGTGATGGGCATGCCCATCTTACCCATATGGGTGGATCCGCGCCTGATTGGGTACTTTGAGTACCCAAAATCTCGGTAGGTACCTTGACGATGTAGCTCCACGAGTGTGGTGCAGATGCACGCATACTTTTTTATTGACCTTGGCTTTGAATTGTTTGGCCTTGATCTTGGCTTTCAAGTTCATGGTCATTCTGTCAAACGTACCTAAACCTGAATAGGGTGACTATGAAATTTTAAAATGTACTAAATAAAACTGTTTTATGTTGGTCAGCTTAAAGCAAATAAAATACGTTTTTTAATGTCTTATCGTGTTCAGTATCATCAGCTGTATCTACCATTTCCCGCTCCAACGCAATTAAGTTAACACCCTGTATATTGTCGCTCAAAATCTAGCACGGAGGGAAAATGATAAATCATGATGTCTACTGGGCGGGCGGGCGGCGGGCGGCGTGTTAATTACAGAAATTGGGGTAAATACAGGACAATTTATACAATTTGTAGCCAAGTTGTCTGTCTAATAAAATATGATGTTGAAAGTTTATAAATAGGTACATTTGGAAAGTGGGACAAAAATGCAATTTTGCAATAGGATAATTCCTAATAGGCACCTACCTAATTACCATTAACAAATTTATTAAATAAAACAGTGATTCAAACAAAATGTGATCTACAACTAACTAATTATACCTAAATAACAGTTGAAAATTGTTAGGTAAGTATCTAAGTCCATTAATGAGTCGAAAATTAAACACAAACGTTGCAAATCGATGGGTGATTATTATTTTTTCTTTTTCTGAAATTACAAAGGACGTATTTTTTGTGCTAGCGGTTCTTTTTGTTGCAAAGTTATCGTGGTATAAACCAGCAATCCACCAGTCTATTGTTATCAAGCGTGATTAACCTATCATCACTACCCATCACGTCCACACTGTCACTTCCAATGAAGTAAGGGTTTTGCGGCCTAAACCACCACGCGGGCGTAGTGCGGGTTGGTGGACCAACCCTATACAACCTGCGAACTCTTCATTTCATAAAAAAAGCCCTTTGTTTCTTTTTAAAGTTTAAACCTAACCCTCAGAATAATAACTGCACCACATCACCGCTGGAACTCTGAGTCACCACGCATGCGTAAGAACATGTAAAACAAACCGCCGTAAATTATCCCGCCGCGATATAAACGATCACCGCCCGCCCACGCCTCGTGTGTTTACAAAACGCTTTGCTGATATTTATAAATACATGTTTTACTTTCATATTTACTTACATTCAACCTACTTAATTATAATTTTATTATTCTTTGCATTCAATACAGTCATTATCATGATCATCAGATATCATCATCATCATCATCATCAGATATCATCATCATCATCATCATCATCATTAGCCTATCTATAGCAGTCCACTGCTGGACGTAGGCCTCTCCCAAAGCACGCCACTGGATGCGATCTTTAGCTTTCCGCATCCAATCATAACCAGCCACCTTTCGCAAGTCGTCACCCCATCTAGCCGGGGGGCGTCCCACACTACGTTTGCCTAGTCGCGGCCTCCACTCCAGATATCAGATATCGCTCTTTTTACCCGACTGCCGAAGGAGGAGGGTAATGTTTTACAAACATTGGTTTCCTACGAGATTTGTCACTAAGTATTTTCAACTTGAACGTTCGGATAGCATTTAGGTATTTTTACCGTTTAATGGAACTCTTTCATTGCTCGAGAGGTGAATGATGGTCCATGACCAATTTAACTCACCAGAGAAACAAACAATAAAAACCCTGAACTACTTAAATGTAAAATGTAGTTAATACAATGTGCATGTTATGAATTTATGATGTTAAATAATTACGATCTTGTACGAAATGGGTCATGTGTCATGTGTGACGACAGTAGCCAAGATCAAAGTACAAAGTTGGGTCCAAACAAGTACCTAGATATACCTGTGGAGTTACCACCACCGAACATTAGAAAATATACATCCTTTGGCAGCGTCGTCGCTCGCTTGTCAAATCAGACGTAATTTGTATGGATCTGACAGATGTTTTACAGGCCAGCTTTATGGATTACTAATGTGCTACCAATTCTACCAAAGTTTGTTTGTAGTGGCTAGCCTTTTGTAACTAGGTACCTTGTCAAACTTAAAATCACCTATTAATTAATTTCAAAGCTTGAATAATGTCTACTCTATACTCTATGCCCAAGCGAAATCGGCAAACGACAGCATAAAAACAAAAAAAGCGGCAACAAAAAAAATCAACATTACCTACCTAATTTAATAATAAGTAGGTATAATTCATACAAGGAACATAATTATATAAAAAAATTGGTTGGCAACTATAATACCAACCTATGTACCTATTTCCTTTCATCTACCTACCTACCGACGTATAAATCTTATTTTTATAACGGCCATGACAGCTACACTGCTTTTGTGTTTAAACTAAACCTACGTAATTTTTATAAAGCGTAGTGTTGATAGAAATATTTACTCCATAAGTGTACAGGGTGATTCAGAATTGGTACCTATAGGTAATAGGTACTAAGCCAAAAGGGGGTGACTCGGGAGTTCAATCTAAACAACTTTTGAAATTCGCGAAAAAAAAAAATTATTTTCCATAGTCACGTGACCAACAAAGTTTCTATGAAAAAGGATTTTGTTTTTCGCGAATTTTCAAATTCTGATTTCAGTTTCGGGCTTACATATAACATGCTGCACATGTAGGTTTCGGCTTAGTATACCCTTTTTGCAACACCCTGTATAGGTACCTACGTTCACTCTTGAGTTTTACTGTAAGCTAACAAAAGCCATAAATAACTAATGTCTGGTTTACCAGAACATTGCACTTGACTTCACAGAAATTATTTATTTATAATCGTTACGATTTTCGTTGAAACTTTGTTTTTCACGTCTTGTTTTACAATAACGAGTAAGTACCTACCTACTTAGTTTCTAAACTAGCGTAGGTATGTAGTTAACGAATTTCCAAAGTTGTTTAGAATGATGAGTTGAGTCAATATCTATCTGCCATTGTCATTATTTTAGCCCTTCAAAATTTTTTACGTCTGCGCGATTTAAAGCCAATGTAGTTAAAAGAAAATGTCAAAATGACTATTAAGTACTAAAGTCTGTTTTTTAATCTCAGATACTGAACTGACAGATTCTTAACGGTTCATCAACAGTCGATTGTCCGGCCAATATAACTTAATCGCGTCAGAATCTGACAATTGAGTAGGTAGGTATCTGAAATTAAAAAACAGAGTTAACTTTTTAAAAAGATCAAGAACATCAAAAGAAGTGTACATTTATGTGTGTCGTTTAGTGTCTCCGTAGGTAAAGATGTCTGTCTTCATTCCGCTATACAGAGATGTATTCTCCAGAGCTGGAGCTCACCCAATGTCAACAGCGACTACATAGGTGGCTATGTACAGACAGCAAAAGAGATATGTGGGTCTATTCTATTCTATTCTCTGTGGGGGTGTAAGTACCTGCACCTGGCTCTCTCGAGTGGAACCTTTGTGCATGTCCCCAAGGCCTAAACTGCCTTCCTAAGCTTGGACCATTTTCCCACCACGCTGGTCCACTGCGGGTTGGTGGGTTGGGTTCACATATCTAGATGTGCTAAATCTAGATATATTATGCAGGTTTCCTCACGATGTTTTCCTTCACCGTAAGACCGATGGTATACATGTAGGAGTAGGAACATAGAGTTGGTAATAGAAGTAGGTATTGACTATGGTCTGTTTCCTTTTATGAATGTCTCTTGTAAATATGGCGTGTAGCAGGAAATATTGTTTTTTCATATTGGGTATAAATTAAATAAATAAAGATTGTTTAAGTGCATCGGCGGCTTTAATTTTCATCCCACATACATTGTAGGTACTTAAGTTAAAAGAACTCATTGATACATGTCAGCGCCGGGATTCGAACCCGCATCTCTTGTGTGAGAAGCGGGCGCTTACCCGACTGAGCTACCACCGCTCCTAGCGATATGTGGGTCATCCCAGGGCAAACAGTTTGATCCTAAAGAGTTGTGGGTGGAAGATGAATCTAATAATATTTTATCAATTTCTACAAATAATCTTCACAAAATCAGTGACTCTGTGGTCTAGTGGTAGATGCTCTATACTTCGTGACCTAGAGGTCCCGGGTATAATTCCCAGGTTCATATTTTTTCATTGACATCTTTCATTAGTAAATCATAAAATGTAATTGTTTGGCAAATAAAATTGAAGTTGCATACCTACTAAATTTGTTTATGCTGACTGTACCTACACCTATTCTGTATCTAAATGACTATGATGTGCCAATGGATTGAGACATGCTACTGCGTTCGCTCAATGAACTGATAGGTAGGTACACAGAGGCCGCCATTAAAATAGAAACACCGAACTTTATTAACATTTTCAATGAAAGAAAGCCAGGGGCGTATTTACCCTAGGGCTAAAAGGGCTACAGCCCGGGGCGGCAGGCGGCGAAGGGCGGCCCAGGGGCGGCCGGTACCGGCCGCCCTTGGACTTAAGGTTGGAGGATTAAAAAAGTACAGAACAATATTTTAGGACGTAAGCCTAGAACGGCCCTGAGCTATCTTTCCAAATGTTGATTTCATGTCTTAAGAAATATGTTTTAAAGTATGAAAGCCGCCTTCGTTCTTTTCTAAACCGGTGGAATAGTCTAATTTTTTTCCGCTTTGGTAGGTATTTTCTTGAAGGAAATCTAAACTTTTTTTTGCCTAACTGAGTCGCCCGCCCTGCACAAGTTTATTTCTAAACGTTCTAAAACGTACTCGTCTATCCAGAAAAATCATTTTTTTCTTCGTAAGATACCATTATGTATGCAAATCTATCACCACAATGTTCCTATACATATGTAGGTCGGTAGGTACTCCACACTTCTTCTTTCGTGTCAGTGAACATACGAATTTTTGAATTTGTTCAGACCAAAACGAAGCAACTTTGATAGCATTCTGGTTGGCCTGGAGTAAGTCTTCCCGAGTGCAGGTGAAAGGGCACAGGGGGCAGGAGAGTACATGCTCCATAGTCAGGGGGGGCGGTACCACAGTCGCATAGGTAGGTTGGTACCAACGGTGTAGCCCCACTTGACAAAGACAAAGATTGTCCTTGCAGCAGCCTACCTCTGCGCGCAACCGATTTAGAGTCTGCCAAATGTGCCAGGGGAGACTGATACCGGGAGCAAGTTTTTCCTCAAGAGGTAGGAAAGGATCCTGGGGCTGCTTTTCCTACCAGAGTCTTAACCTTGCGTTTTGTGGGTTTTCATCCGTTAAGGACATCTCACTATTTAGAAACGTTTTGCGGCTCTTAAGGCGGGAAGGTGCGGCAGTATGTGAGTAAAGTGTATGACTGGAGTCGCATTCTTGTTTGCCTTTCTCAACAGAACATGCCACTTTTCGCAGTATGCTAGGGGATGCTATCCCAGCCAGAGAGCCATGTAGAGCGGTGTCGGTTTGAGGCATCCCGTAACTATACCAACTGTGTCGTTAAGAGCAAAATCTACTTCTCTAGCATGCGCGGATCTTGCCCATATCATCATCAGCCAATAATCATCCACTGCTGGACATAGGCCTCTCCCAAGGAGCGCCACAACACTCGGTCCTCGGCCTTTCTCATCCAACCACTACCCGCGACCCGCCTAAGGTCGTCAGTCCAGCGGGCAGGAGCGTCCCACACTGCGTTTGCCTGTTCGTGGTCTCCACTCGAGAACTCGTCTACCCCAACGGTTATCGGTTCTTCGGCAGATATGACCAGCCCACTGCCACTTCAGCTTGCATTTTTGACAGCTATGTCGGTAACCTTAGTCCTCTGACGGATAACCTCATTTCTGATACGATCCATCAGAGAAACCCCAAGCATAGCTCTCTCCATAGCACGCTGAGCTACTTTTAATCGGTGGACCAGTCCTACCGTCAGTGTCCACGTCTGTGCACCATACGTCATCACTGGCAGGACGCACCGGTTGAAGACTTTTGTCTTCTGGCTCTGAGGAATAGGAATCTCGCCCATGTGGGGCAGGCAAATTCGGCTGAGAAGCAGAGTGCTAGGCTACTTGTTCGTAGAACCCAGCTGGTAGACGTAAGCCATCGCAGAAGTTTGTTTCGGGAGCTGAATTTCTTCTTGGTGTTTTGGCAGTGGGTTTTGTACGTGAGAGATCTTTCCAGGGTCACTCCGAGGTATTTTGGTGATGAGCAGTGCCTGATGGTTTAAGTATGAAAGCCGGCCTTTGTTCTTTTTAACCGACTTCAAAAAAAGGAGGAGGTTCTCAATTCGTCGGGATATTTTTTTTATGTATGTTCACCGATTACTCCGCCGTTTATGAACCGATTTTGAAAATTCTTTTTTTGTTGTATTGGGTTGAGCTCCCAGGTGGTCCCATTTTTTTTCAGATTTTTATCTCACCCCCAAGGGTGGGTAAAGGGGTAAAAACAGGGTATGAATTTCCATTTTGGGCACATATTAACCGATTCTTATGAAATTAAGAACGTAAATATAGTTCTTATAACAAAAAAATATGATGGTGACCTTGAGCTGATCTGATGATGGAAACGGAAGGCAGCCAGGGGAACTCCTCAACGGTATATAGCAACTACTTCGTGTTTAGGCTTGAATGATTCGTATTGATTAGTAGGACTTTTTGGTATCATTTGCACCTTACTTTTGATTGAAAATTATTGCAAATAAACTAAAAACTATAAAATAACATAATAATAAAAAAATAAAAAAACCGACTTCAAAAAACCACTAAAATGTAAGAAATAATTTAAGGTTTACACAAATTCCACTCGTATGTGACAGTACAAATATATCTAAGCAGGAACTGTTCTTTTTTGGAGTTGGTGCCATATTTCTTCAGATTACTTTGTCACCGCACCAACAAGTCGGTTTTTTTATTTTTTTTATTATTATTTTATTTGAACCGGTGGACTAGTCTATTTTTTTCCGCCTCTATATTTTTTAAGGAAATCTAAAGAAATAAAAAATGCCTCACTCAGTCCCCAAAGTTAATTTCTAAAAGTTCTAAAATGTACTCGTCTATCCAGAAAAAACTTTTTTTTTGTTCGGAAGATATCATTATCTATGCAAATCCATTACCACAATGTTCTTATACATGTGTAGGTCGATAGGTACTATACACTGACTGCTCTTTTTGTTTTCTTTCATTCCTTGATGGGGCGGAAAACTACAGGAGCCCAGGGCGCGCAATCTTTAAATACGCCCCTGAAGAAAGCATAAGGTAGGTAAAGTACCTCCTGTAGGTTGACTAATAGAAAATGCTTTTAGCATTAAGTCCACTTCTTGTACACTTATTCATTCATATATTTGTGCGATAAAGAGTTCAATAAATTAGGTGCGGGGCCTAACCCCTGAAGGGCTAGCACGGGGTGCAATTAAGACGTGACAAAAGTTCTCCGTCGCGCTCGCTCTTGTGGCTGCGCGATGTGAGTGAGCGAGATGGAAAACTTTTGTCACGTCTTAAATGCGCCCGTGCTAGCCCTTCTGATACTGTATTAAGGTAAGGAGTTCCACAATGTTTGATACTAGATAAGATACCTACGACATTTCATACTACATATTTTGATTTTGCAGCTAGGTAAACAGCCTAGTTTAAACGTCAGACTGGACATTCGGTGAGTAAAAAAGATAATAAAACACGGCGGTTATTTAACGACCAATTTATCATAAACAATTATTTTATGTTTCGTTTTCGTGGGCGCAGGTGGCCGGACACATTTTGAATTTTGAAAATAGAAAACTTCAATGTCATACCGGCATTTTAATTTAAATCTTTTTCGTTCAAATAATATCCAAGTTTTTGCGGTAACTTTGCCACTTTGACCCGGAAAAACACAAGTGATTTTAAAACTTATAATTACTTATGCTTATCTATATCTCGGCCGAGGAATGGCCGAGATATAGATAAGTATAAGTAATTATAAGTTTTAAAAACCCTCCTGCCCGCTGGGCTGACGACCTTAGGCGGGTGGCGGGTAGTGGTTGGATGAGGAAGGCCGAGGACCGAGTGTTGTGACGCTCCTTGGGAGAGGCCTATGTCTAGCAGTGGATGATTATTGGCTGATGATGATCTATATCTATAACTTTGCCTCGAACACGGGACTGCCTATGTCCGCATACTGTAGACAGGTACCTACATCTACCTAATCGCTAATGAATGTAGGTAACCTATCACCTTGCTTACACAACTTTACTTAAATAAGCTTATGATTAGGACGTGTCTTTTGCCCTTTGGATGGTAGTAATAACTTACTTTGTTAACTGTCTTCACTGGTTCGGGGGCCGGCCGGGCCGGCGGAGTCCTTTCAGCAGAGGTTTTATTTTCAGACAACTTAGCAAGACTTTTAGCACTTATTGTTAACAATATTACTGAAATCACTATCCACCGAAAACATAACTTGGTATTTACCGTTGCCATTATTAATTTTAACCAGAGCAGGCTGTTAGATTAACTTCCTAGTCTCCGGTTTAAGAATCAAATTAAAAAGTAAAAAAAGTTTGGTTTGACGAAAAGCGCGGGCTTTTCACAGACCACCGATCCAAGATGGCGGGTTCCATGCGACTGGAGGGAAAATTGCAAATGTGAAGACGTGTTTATTTTTAAAATTTATCGAAGGGGAGTTGTGTTTCGTATCAGTTTAATCAGCGTGGGCGGATGATGCGAATTATTTCGCCGCCCGCAACAATTTACTGACCCAATATTATTAATACTGAGTTACTGAGATGTGTACGTAGTATCAAGGAGGTGGAACTACACATTATAGACACATTTTAACTCAATGGATTATGAAAAACAGGCAAACAAATGAAGCGGATTATGAACGGCAAATGAATTATTTGAACGACAATAAAAACGTATGGTAGTAGGATATTATTGGGCATTCTATTCCACCTTGCATTCGTTTGAGCTCACTTCTCACCGCGCCGACGGCGGCGCGTCTCGTCGTTCGCCCAATCGAATGCAAGGTGTAATAGAACACCCAATAATATCGGAGTGTAACCGTCTTGGTCCAACCGATGAACGAAAATTACTTGCACTTAAAAAACGATGATATGGTTTTACAAAGAAATTAAAAAACAGGTTAAATGCTAGGTACTCACCAAAAAAACCAACGAGCAAAAACATTTAAGCACAACACACCATAACATTAGTTAAAGGATTCCCAAGTTATACCGACTCTTGTATATCAAAAAGATAGATTGAATAACCATAATTAAAGATACAACAGCACATATTATTATTCACGGTATTATTGAGATGTCTTTTTCGCTTCTTCGATGACATAAAATATTTTTTAGGGTAAAATATACTTGTATTATTTATATTTTGTCCAATTACATTATATTTCGTGACCAGATTGGCGTCTCCCACTCTAACATGTTTCAGTCTTACAAATAAATCTGGTGTCAGTTTGACTTCTCGTGATGATTTTTCAGACAATGACACAAAACATAGAATTTTCGACTTTATAATATTTTGCGATCAGATTGACGTCTCCCACTGTTAGAAAGATTCAACACCACAAATATCTTTGCGATCAGATTGACGTCTCGTGTTGGTCTCTCATGTTAACAGTGACACAAAAAATTACAGTTCGTCTCAATTCAATTTTGTGGTCAGATTAACGTCTCCCATTGTAAGAAAGATTCAACACCCCAAATTTAATTTGCAAACTCGTTAGAGTGACACAAAATTTACAATGAGTTATTTTATTGGCAAAACTAAGAAATACTCGTATTTTTACCTGTATTATATTTCATGTAGTAGAAACACTGAGAACACCTTATGTTCCCGCAAAAAATATGTGATCAGATTGACGTCTCCTGTATATCTTTTATTACAGCAAATACAGAACATTTTACAGAATTATGAAACTTTAACTACATCCTCTTTGGGTATCCTTTATTAGGATTATTTTAATTTAATTTACTGCATAATAACAACTTCACTGACACTTTGATTAGAACGGTATTATGACTGACTATGTATGCGGTGTAGGTAACCGACAGGGGTTAGTAATCAGTGGTTCATAATTGCAACTTCAAGGAGTTATTATTAATTTATTCCAAGCATAATTATACCCTGCACACACCAAATAGTATAAGTTGTACTGTCTCGTTCCTGACTTTATATTTGGTTTTCATTTATTTATTGCTCAAAGTAATTATCTGTGACCCAGACCTGACGCAGACAAAACTTCTCAGTTTTTTGTAATCTCAGATAATATTACCTACATGACTTATCAGTATAAAAAAATGGATAACTAATGAATTTCAATAATCCTTAAAAAAATATAAAAACATTTATAGTTCTAATCCTAAAAAAGGTTTACTATCTATGTCATACCTAAATAGTAGACCAGGAGCAAGACAGAAAAAAACATTCTTACAATAATATGCGATAAACTTCTAAATTATATTATCTTTAAATACTTCAAATAATTTGTATTATTAGTACTTATTAAAGTTGTACTACTACTTAGAAGTTTGTTTGGTATTATTAGTACTTATTAAAGTTGTACTACTACTTAGAAGTTTTTTTCTTTTTTCATTCGGTAGCTTGCTTGTTACCTATGCAAGTATCAATGTTTATATCCACGTAATCTACGTTATAAGTAGCCATACATAAATACAATCATTTTTTATTTTTATATATGTACCTATAGTAGAAGCATACGTTATAGTGATCGCTTTCAGTAGGTATCACAAAAAACAAAAAAAAAAACTTGAAACGATCAAGCTATTTAAACAATAAATATTTGAATCAACCAAATTACAATACACGGCTCTTGGACTATTTTCATTTCATACCTATGTTAAGCCCTGCACTTACTTCAGATTGCACAACTTCCTGACAAGTAATACGATATTATTGTTTTCACTGAATGACGCAAGTTGCGCGACCGCATCAATTGGTCTCCGAAATATGCTGACTCTATGGCTATTGCGTACTGGCGTGACCTCGCCGGAGGCCAACATGACTGGTTGGGCATATGCTTTTTGGAGGTGGTGCAAAAATTTAAGGTGTTTGAAACCAAAATGTAATAACTATTGTTTTTGCTTCCGATTTATAAACATAATTAATCCTACGAACAAAGCTCATTTTCATTTTTGTTTTAAATCAGTACTTGATACTTAAATTTAAACACAAGAAAAACTATATAAACCTGTATATTTAACGATTTCCCTAAAACTCTTCAGTGCCGAAATCGTCTTCAGTACCATCTCGTTACTCTGTGCGTGTTACTCTCTGCGATCACCTCGCTACTTGTCGCTAGCTTCTCGTCGTATCCAATTTCCTGATATCGAAATGTTAGTGAGTATAACTACAACTAATATTTTTTTCTTGTATTAAATTTTTATGTCTTTATTTTCTCTATTCAACTGTACTTTCGGAGACAGTCAGTTTTTCTCACCGAGACTGTACGTCTTAATCCTTATCATTATGTAAACTAAAGTTGTTTTTTTTTTTAATAATTCTTCCAGGTCGGACTCAGAGTTTGAATATCCTGTGCAGCTAAGCAAGAAGCAGAAGTCTCCAGCAGGCTCCAAGCGCAAGGCTACGACGAGTTCCAACGAGGCTAGGTAAGCAATCAATAATGTAACTTTCATCCTTATGTTTCTGTGTTCCTCTGTACGACTAATTAGTTTGACTTGTCTGTATGTCTTTCCTAGATCTTAAACGGGTGAACCGATTTGGGTTCCGTACTTAATTTATACACTCATTTGTTTTAATATCGAGGGTTTTTAACCTTAGCTTCGTTAGGTTATTTAATTATAATTATATTTTTTTCCGTTCTACTGTAGGCTTTTCTAATCATTATTAAAACCAAAAATCTTTTTTTATTTATTCCAGGTCGGACTCAGAGTTAGAATATCCTGTGCAGCTGAGCAGGAAGCCGAAGTCTCCAGCGGGCTCCAAGCGCAAGGCGTCGAGTTCCAACGAGGAAGCGGCTAGGTAAGCAATCAATACTTTCATATTTAATATTCTGACAAAGTACTTTAACGAATTCTTTAATTGACAAAACTCCCTATTCTAGTTTAGTTTGACCCCCTGAGTCACCTACTTTCGGCTTCGCATATCCTTTTTGCAACACCCTGTATAATAAAACATTTTAAATTCAGAATGAAATTTCTTTAATCATCATTTTACTAAGGAAATTGCAATTGAACCACTTTTACAAAGAAATATTATCTACATAAATAAATAATATATACATAAAGTACCTACTATAATTTTATAAAATAACAACTAATTTAATTGAACAATTTAGCGCGAGAATTTTAAAACCTAACTGTATTACAAAAAGGTCCCATTGTAGTTAACTTGTAAAATTTTGGTTAGTTTCTTAACTGTTTGTGTCACGTGAATGCGTTACGTTTGCTAGCTCGATTCATCACCACTTCGCTCTATTGTAGACCTACTTTCTGACTAGATAAATAAATACACAGACCAGTAATAATATTCTTATTTTTTAGTTAAATAGTCATCTTATCTTTATTTCTTTTTCACAGATCTACCACTAAGAAGAAGCCGGCTGGAGATCTCTTCGCAATTATTCGCGACGCCGAGAAGGTCGCGAAAACCTGCCCAGAGCAGCATCAGCTGGGCTCCAGTATCGTGACGCGAGTTGCCAGCGGTCACGTTCGTCGCGCCGCTCCCACGGAAGGGGAGTTTTATGTGGAGCTCAAGGTGTATAACACCGTCGATGCTGCCAGTACCACCTCACAAGAAAGGTGGAAGAAGGCTCTGGTGACTCAGGCGCGGATCCAGACCTCAAAATAGGTGATGGGCAAGTCTAAAAACGTGGTTTGCCCTCGGATAGCTGTTTTTTTTGTATGTTGGTAGTGGTGAATTATGGTTATGCTATCATACCTAGATTTTTTCCACCTCATAAGTTCAAAGGATCAAAAATTGTTAAATAATTAAAAACTGTAGAATTATCAGTTTTAGAAAATTTTGACCAATCTGTGTTACGGAAAAAGTAGTTACTATACAACGTAGGTATACAACTAAACTAAATTCACATTTAAATGAGGCTAATTTTATCTCAATAAGCCAAATAGTTTTATAATACCTACAGTTATTTTAATCTGAAAATAAAATTAATAAAAATGGTAATCTATCTTAAAAATATTTTAGTCAAACACGCAAAATATCAAGTTTTATACAGGGTGTTAACTAGAATGCGTTTGAGCGGGAAATGGGGGTTAGTATTAGTCTAACCAAGCACGTTTCTAAGAAAAAAAACATCAGAATCTCGAATATTTATGTTTAAAGTCTAAAGTAAAGTGGAAAGTTTTACCTTAATCAAAAACATGGTCACCCTACACAAACACATAACCAATGAGACATTCGATTGCAAAAGAACACACACTGTAAATTTGTTATCAACTTCACTTTTCATGATTTATTTGATGTAACTGTGATTGTAATTAATTTCACAGTAACAATTATTAAATAAAATTAAAATTATTCATGGTGATTAATGACATACTAATCAACAATTAAACAGCTGATTGTCATAAAGTTTGATAGATCGTACAGAATATAATTTATGACTTTCTAGGAGCTCAGAACAATAATTAAACCTTTTTACTCAGAATAAGGTAAGCGTTTAGTATTCACCCTTGATACTTACCACATTTTATTTTTCTTTTATTACCTAAAGATGCGTACAGACCGGCCCAACGAACGTCCACCGATGGACATTTATCATACATAATACAGGGGCAGATTGAGCAACGAAGGTCAACAAAACTGGCCGTGCCGCGCGCGCGCACAAACCTGCTGCGGGACGCCCCGCTCACCCGCGCCCTCCGCGTTCTCAACTGTATCTCAGAGACAGTTGACATATTTTGTTGTTCTCTGAACGAATTTACTAAAACTGCACAGTCGGCTTTATGCTACAATGATAAATTAAGGAAAAATAATTTTTATAATATGTAATGAAATGTTTGTGTGAAAATTGCTTTTATGTTGATTTTAGATTTATTTTATTGATTAGATGTTATTTTTATTGTATTATTGTGTATGTGATTTGCCATTGTTAAAATTAATTATAATTATAATAAAATTGAGCTTGCTATCGAATTAGGTTACTCTGTAATGATAGTATAAGTTTTATAAAATAAATAAATAAATAAAAATAAATAAATAAAACCCGTTCGTTGGCGTTCGTTTGGCCGGTCTGTATGCAGCTAAAGTTAAAAGACCACAATGCATAACAGGATGATAACAGGGTCTACTTCAATGACGAATTGGTTTACTTACACTCGCTCATCTCGATTTGTGTTGTGTACTTGCGATTGAGACGTCTTTGATAACGAATAGTACGGAAATCCTCATAATAAGTATGGCCTCACTTTAAATACCAGTAGAATAATAACAATCTCGCGTATCATAACCATGGAGTATTTATGATAGTCATTACCTTCTCTGTGGATCTAGTCTGTCAGTCAGTCATTGTTGTTTACTTGTTTACAATCATTTTTTACAATTATTACCTAAAAGGGAAAAGGTACCTACAATTCTATCTTTTGATTACCAAGCCTTGTTCCTCATTTCGTTTTATGTTGTGCTGTGCTGTGAATACGTGTGACCTATGTTATGAAGCATAAAATGAAAATGTTCTGTATTCATAAAAGATAATTGTGTATCAATAAAGTGATACTTATGGAGTAAAATGAAATGTCTACAATAGATTGGGTACTTTGAGTACCCAAAATCTCGGTAGGTACCTTGACGATGTGGCTCCACGAGTGTGGTGCAGATGCACGCATACTTTTTTATTGACCTTGGCTTTGAATTGTTTGGCCTTGATCTTGGCTTTCAAGTTCATGGTCATTCTGTCAAACGTACCTAAACCTGAATAGGGTGACTATGAAATTTTAAAATGTACTAAATAAAACTGTTTTATGTTGGTCAGCTTAAAGCAAATAAAATACGTTTTTTAATGTCTTATCGTGTTCAGTATCATCAGCTGTATCTACCATTTCCCGCTCCAACGCAATTAAGTTAACACCCTGTATAACTTTTTGTACAATATGTCAAATATTTCGTAGGTTGTATCAGGAAATTTATAAGAAATAGAAAACTGATTTGTTTTTAAAATGTGGGAAATTTTGTTACGGTTCAACGCAAGCAGAGCTAGCACCGCCACTTACCAAAAAAAACCCTATACAATGTGTTTTTTTTCGAACCCGACAAACTTTAAGGGTGTATTCAGCGAGTGATTTCATCGAGAAAACACCCCCATATGTGGGGTAAAATCTCAATATTCTAGAAATAGCGGCCATTTTAAAGTTTAGATACTCAAATTTTTCTTCTTCTTCATAGAAAATCATATCTCGAGATTTAGACGCCTTACGGACATGAAATAAAATGTTTTTATGCGCAAAAATTTACATTTACTTGAATAACTTTGAAAATCGCCCCCCTTTGATAGCATTTTTATGTATTTATTTAAAAGTGTTTGAGTTAAGCTAAACAATGATACCAAAACCGTATCTATCCAATAAAAAAAATAAGTTAAAAGCACCTAATCTAACAGTTTTCACACAAAAAATCATCAAAAATTTACATTTACTTGAATAACTTTGAAAATCGCCCCCCTTTGATAGCATTTTTATGTATTTATTTAAAAGTGTTTGAGTTAAGCTAAACAATGATACCAAAACTTGAACTTTCAATAATTCTTGACTGCCTCGACGTACAGATACCGTTTTGGTATCATTGTTTAGCTTAAGTCAAATACTTTTAAAAGAATACATAAAATACCATCAAAGGGGGGCTATTTTCAGGGCCCCAAGTCTGCTATTGGTTACAAAAAATATCAATGAAGATATCCAATAGAGACTCCATTGCAACTCCATTGTCATTGGCCCAAAAACGGTAGTCCCTACGTCTCACGGCCAGTCTCGATAAAATATAAATGCTATTGACACAGAATGACTTCTGGGTGATCGTGACGTCATCTTGGAATATTATCAGTGTTGCCGGTTTTGTCAAATTTGTAAAGCCACCATACACGGATCGTTCGACTTGGGCTTAATTTGATGATTTTCCACACTATTTATTTAAAAGTATTAGTGTTTTATCTTATTCGATGTTTTTTAAATTCAATAATTGACGTGTTATGGCATTTAAATATATTTTTCATATATTAAACTGGCTGTATAATTAAGACCACAGGCAAAAAAAAAAACTCGTCGTGTCGATATGTTGCATTTGGGTTCCGCTCATCTGGCATAATCTTTATTGACCAAAACTCATTTCGCATAACTCGTATGGTCTAAACTTTTTTGGCCGAACCATCACTTTGCCAAGACTTATGTGGCATAAGGCTCGTTTCGTCTAAAACTCTTTAGGCACAATCTTTAAACACCTAAGTTTCATTTGCTCAAATTTATGTTCGTCTATACCTATGTATAATCGTGTATCTCCTAATGTTATCTTAATAAATAATATATTAAGTATGTAGTAAATGTACAAATTGTGGTATTTTTCTCCTACATCACGAAAATCACGATATTGTATGATCAAAAAATCGAAAGTTAACGACCAATATAATTATTACAAACCCCATGAGATCGAAACCTAAAAATAGGTGCGACGACGAGCAAAGCGAGGAGGAGCGTGTTAGGTGCACATGTTCATCAAAACCAAAGCGGAGCGCAGCGAAGCGGAGCGGAGCGTTTTCCAAACAGCGGAAACAATACAAGGCACCAGTTTGCGCTATGTAGGGAGACGCTCCGTCAAATTTAAAGCCAAACGAATATTATTACTTTGTATAAACCTAATAAACCTATGCCATAGCATTATTAGGCTATTCAAGATTTGGCCATACCATTATTAGGCTAAACAATGTTATGCGAAATAACTTTTTACTAAACGAGATTTATGCCATACGATTTTCGGCGTAACGAGACTTTGACCAAACGTTACTATGCTATACGAGATTAGGCAAAAAAATCTTATGCCAAAAAAGGTAGAACCGTTGCATTTCTTATGTCAACTTTAACAACACAGAGTACATTTTAACAATTTATCGTTTTGTTCTCTGACCAACAGGGTTCCTTTTTCTGAGGTTTTGTTTTGGTTTTGTCTGTTAGTTGAGGATAAAAAAAAAAGATACAGGCGAATTGAGAACCTCCTCCTTTTTTCGAAGTCGGTTATAAAACATGGCTAAAAGAATGCAATACAATGAGTATATGAAACATATATGTATAAGTATTAGATCTTCTACCATCCAGTACAGCTATGTTGTTGTTTTTGTGTCGAATAAAGTTTTTCTATTCTATTCTATTCTATTCTATATTTTGCCAAATTATAGACGGCTCCAAACTTTAATCATAACAGATATACCATCTAGCCTGCGTTCTTTGGCTATCAGTGTAGTTAAATCCGTGGCAATCTCCTTCGCGCGCCTTACTGAGGCGAAATGTCTTCACAAACTCCGAGTCCGGCAAACTCAGGAAAGGATCGACATTCCGCCTCATGAAGGCGCGATTTCGACGCCGTTCCTTCAACTCCCGACGACCTCTATCCACTCTGTCTGCTAATAATAGCATTTCCCACCGCAAATTGAAATGAATATTCCAATTCATGTTGACAACATCTGAATAAAACGTGTATCTTAGGTGTATCTGCTCAATGGCCTCACAAAGGTGATTTTTGACAGATAAACCATAATGAAGCCATTGACGGAAACGTTAATAAATAGTGGACTACGCAAATTGTCACCCGAGAGACGATATCGGTGTGGCACTTGTCAGTGGACTAGCGTTTTGTTCAATGTAATATGAGTGGCTTCATGGTGGCTTCCATCCAACTTCCATCGAGCTGACACTATGGTCTTAAAAAATACAAGACTGCCAAATGTGTCATAGTTCGCTGTCGACATGCTGTCGACATACAATCGACATCCAATTTTACTCTAATGCGTTTAGTAGACTTGGGGCCCAGTATTTAGTTATTCAAGTAAATGTAAATTTTTGCTGTTTTTTTGTGTCAAAAAAACTAGATTAGGTGCTTGTAACTTATTTTATGTAACTTTTTTGCAATTTTGCATATTTTTATTCGATAGAGATGACTTTTTGCGGATAAAAGCATTTTATTTCATGTCCGTAAGCCGTTTGAATCTCGAGATATGAATTTTTATGAAAACTAAGGATCTAAAACTTTAAAATGGCCGCCATTTCTAGGAATTGAGATTTGACCCAACATATGGGGGTGTTTTCTTGATGGAATCACTCGTAGAATACACCCTTAAAGTTTGTCGGGTTCGAAAAAAAACACATTGTATTTTTAATGAAATGTCAACTATTTTGAGCTACTGTGACTAAATAAAGCCAAATAATGCACATTTAACTATTATAATATATTTTTTTGAGTGGCAATAAGAAATTTAATTTGTTTTATACAAATTCTTTTATTGTAATACAAACAAAAGAAATTTAAAAAAATCGCTAGTTTTTCAAAATTTTGTTTCAAACATTTAGACAATAAAACATAAATCTTAAATAACTCAGAAATAGTTAAGTTTAACATCACGCATTAGCGTTAAATCGACTGGAAATGTGTTCCTCTATCACCCATTTAATGGAAAAGATCGACTCACCAATCTACCTACATAACTCGTATCATTTTGTTAGATATTTAGATAACAGATACATTACTAGCATTTCCCGCGAGCTTCACTTCGCCTTAAAAGATTTTTCTGTGGAAATTCTGCGAAAAATTTTAGCTTGTATGATCTGATGATTCTAAGCTTTATTAACAAACCTACTTACAAACTTTCACGGAATATTTATCGTTATTTCACTCATTTTTTTCTTGCTAACTCCCGTTCCCGTTGGAATTTTGCAATATCCTGTTGTAACTAAGCTTTAAGTTTACTAAGGTATCTGCATGTCAAATTTCAAGCGACTAACTTAAAAGCGGTTTAGTTTAAAAAAAAAAAAAACTTTTTCCCGCAAATTTTCCTTTGAGAATTTAGGGAAAAATGTTTTTTAGTGCACCTCTACGGTACTTATGCTACGTCCCTGCCAAATTTCAATACCATACTATTAAAACTATAGAAGTTTCATACAAACTTTGACACCCCTTTTTACCCCCTTAGGGTTGAATTTAGCAAAATCCCGTCATAGTGAGCTCCTTATGTCCTAAATAAAACCCCCATACAAAATTTCAGACTCCTAGAACTTGAAGTTTCTGAGATTTCGTGATGAGTCAGTGTATACGTGACCTTTCACTTTTATAAATATAGATAGATTGAGGTAACTTTTTCCACAAACCACCTTAGGGATCGTAAATAAGAAATGTAATCTGATTGAAATGGTGGTGTGGTTTTCTCAAAAGATGGCTTTCTTTTAAATAACTGTAGGTACTTATCATAAAAAAACTATTTGACTTATGACGATGAAACTAGACTCATTCTCGTTGCACTTAATACTATTTATCACACAAACACAAACTCCTGGCATAACTGAAAATTTTATGGTTTTGAATTCTTTAACAAAAACTATCGGAGGGATTTGGGGGTGGAAGAAAAATATTTTTCATTTCATCATCTAAAATCATCACCACCAACATATAAAAACAGCTATTACCTATCTCCAAAGTGAGGAAATAACTAAATTATAATATTTAAAAGTCCCATGGTGTTATATGGCAAGTCATTTAGGTGATGGGCATGCCCATCTTGCCCATATGGGTGGATCCGCGCCTGTGGTGACTGTTCGGTTGCAAGCCGATCAAGACACGCCTCACTGGGAGGCCTTACAAAAATTCATGAAGAGTGTATACACACTCTTCGAAGACACCGAGCCAACATTTTATGGCGAAAAAATAAACATAAAATAATAATATAATATTATAATAATAAATAATATTTTATGTTTATTTTTTTATATCAAATAATAATATTATTATTTATTATAATAATAAATAATATTTTATGTTTCTATAATATTAGGTTTTTTTTGTTGAAGTAAAATTTTATAACGTTAAAATAAATATAAAATAATAATATTTTCTCGTTTTAGTTATTAGGTTTTTTTGTTTTACCTACTAATCATAGTTACACTTATAGGATTTTTATTTAAAGTTCTGGTCAATTTCAATTTTTTATTTACGCAGCCTTACTAGATATTTTTATTTAAAGTTCTGATCAATTTCAATTTTATAGCTACAATGCCTTACTGTACTACTTGTAAAACTCTTATCAACCCGAAAAGCTGGGTAGGGCACTTGCGTAGCAGTGACCACAAAAGCAGGGCTGTAACTTATCGCTTGTCAGATGATGTTGAGATTCTTGCCTCTGCATTCCGTAATCGCATTGCGACTTATAAGATAAAGGCTAATGATGATGCACAGCGTTCATTGGATTCATTTTTTCAGTCTATTCATGATAAAATAAAATCTCTAATAAATCAGTCATTGAAAACCCACTTTTGCATAAAAGTAAATGTTGAGCTATTCTCATTTTTCCTAATGTACAAAAATGATTCGCAAGAACTAAAGTCGTTTGGAACGAAAAACGTAACTCTACACATGAATTACAATTTCGATTCTTTTTTCTCAGAAATTAAAAGCACTTTGAAAAAAAAGATTGAAGAGTTTTCCGAGCAAGATAGCGGCTGGACCTTTTTGAGTAACTCTCATCTTGAAATCAACATAAATAAATATCAACCATTAAGTGGGTCATCTTTCATAGAATTACCAAAATTTATAAAAAACAAAAAAGCGTGTGTCAATATTAAAAATGATGATCCTTACTGTTTTCTTTGGTGTGTTACAGCTGCTCTATTTCCTTCAAAAAGCCATCCCGACAGGGTTTCGTCTTATCCAGACTTTCGTAATATTTTTAACATACAGGGTATGTCATTTCCAACAAATTTTTCAGACATTGCAGTGTTCGAAAAAAATAATCCAGATATAGCTATTTTTGTATATGGTCTGCAGGGTAAGAAAACTGTTATAGGCCCATTGTACAGGTCAGACTCTTCTACTGCAAAAAATATAGTTCATTTACTGTTTCTAGAGAATGATGAGGGATCTCACTTTTGCTTAATTAAAAATCTTCCCCGCCTGGTCAGAAGTCAAATAACAAAACATCATCAGCAGTTACATTTTTGTGACTCTTGCCTCCTTTTTTTCAACACATCGAATGAAGTAGAAAATCATTTGTGTGGAGGTATTGCAACAGTCCTCCCTAAACAAGGTTCATTTCTTGCATTTAAGAATTATGAACGAAAACAAAATATGCCCTTTATTATTTACGCCGACTTTGAAACAATGCTTCAACGTCATCAAGGTTGTGAAGCCGATCCCAACATTGCGAGCACTAGCACATTGCAACAACATGTCCCGTCAGCATTTGGTTACTATATTGTTTGCACTATGGATGAAAAGTATAATCGGTATGTTAGCTATCGCGGTACAGACTGCGTGTCAAAGTTTGTTGAATGGCTTTATCGAGACACAAAGCAAATATATGCTGTTTTAAAAAAGAATGTAAAAATTATATTTACAGAAGATAATCTTAAAAGTTTTGAAACTGCTATCCGCTGTCATATTTGTGATCATCTTTTATTATTCGATAAAGTTCGAGATCATTGCCATATCACAGGTCTTTATCGGGGGGCGGCTCACAGTCATTGCAATTTACAATTTAAATTACCAAACTTCGTTCCTATAGTTTTTCATAATTTATCAGGTTACGATTGTCATTTGTTTATTAAAGAGCTAGGCGCAGCGCCGGGTGCAATAAAAATAATACCCAAAACCAAAGAGAACTATATTTCTTTTACAAAATATATACCGCTATCGAAAAATGAAGGTATCCAACTTCGTTTTATCGATTCATATAAATTTTTGGGTACTAGTTTGGATAAACTCACGAAAACTATGAAAGTAGAGGAATTCTCCCTGTTAAAATCATTTTTTCCTATTGAGAATGAGTTCAATTTACTTACTCGCAAAGGCGTTTATCCATATGACTACATGTCACAGTGGGAACGTTATGAAGAGAAAGATCTTCCCCAAAAATCATATTTCTATAATTCAATCAGTGATCAAGATATTTCCGATCAAGATTATGAGCACGCGAAAACAGTATGGGAAACCTTCTCTATAAATGATTTGGGTGAATATACCGATCTCTACGTAAAAACCGATGTATTGCTATTAGCCGACATTTTTGAAAATTTCCGCAAGACATGCAAACGATATTACCAATTAGACCCAGCATTTTACCTCACAGCTCCTAGCTTATCTTTTGACGCGATGCTTTTAAAAACAAAAGTTCGATTAGAGTTACTTAGTGATTTGGCAATCGTCCGTATGATTCAGGATGGAATACGAGGTGGTGTATGTATGTGCTCCAAGCGATATGCTAAAGCAAACAATAAATACATGCCTGATTACGAGCCATCACTGCCCGACTCTTTTATTATCTACATTGATGCCAACAATTTGTATGGCTTCAGCATGTCAGCATTATTACCTCTATCGGATTTCAGATTTTTAGAGCAGTCAGAGGTGGATACTATAGACATCGCATCAGTTCCCGATAATGCAACTTTTGGTTTCATTCTTGAAGTTGACATTATTTATCCCGAAAATTTACATGATGACCACAACGATTTTCCATTTTGTCCCGATCGGTGCACAGCTCCCGGTGGAAAGAGCGCAAAACTAATACCAAATTTGTACGATAAATATCGATATGTCATTCACTATGTGCACCTAAAAACGTGCTTAAAACACGGTTTAAAATTGAGGAAAATTCATAGAGCCATTACTTTTCGTCAAAGTGCATATCTAAAACAATATATTGAACTTAATACACAACTGAGGCAGCAAGCGCAATCAACGTTCGAACAAGACTTTTTTAAGCTGTTAAACAACAGTATATTTGGAAAGACTATTGAAAACACTGAACGAAGAGTAAACGTTCATTTAGTAAATCAATGGAACGACAGTCAAAATAAAACAAAAAAATTCAAATCAGCGGAAAAATTAGTTGCCCGACCAAATTTTCATAGTGCATCTATTTTTTCAGAAAATTTGGTAGCAATCCAAATGAAACCTGAGCGAGTGGTTTTAGATAAACCTATTTACATCGGGTTCGCCGTTCTGGAGTTGTCAAAAAGTCACATGTATGACTTCCACTATTCCATCATTAAACCTATGTACGGAAAACGAGTCGAGTTGTGCTACACTGACACAGATAGCTTTATCTACCTTTTATGGACAGATAATTTCTTTCAAGATTTGAAATACCGTCTTCTAACTCACTTTGATACGAGTAATTACGATATTAATAATAAATATCTTATTCCTCTGAGAAACAAAAAGATTCCTGGACTATTTAAGGATGAGATGGGAGGAAAAATTATCACGGAATTTGTAGGATTGCGATCGAAACTATATTGCTTCAGAACTTTGAATAAAACCATCAAAAAAGCTAAAGGAGTAAAAATGAGTGTTATCCGTAATCTAGATTTTAGTAATTATGAGCAGACCTTATTTGAAGGAAAAGTGCTGCGAAAGAAAAATATTCTTTTTAAATCAATAAAACACGAAATTTTCACTCAAAGCGTAAACAAAGTCGCATTATCAAGAAATGATGACAAACGTTTAATTAATCGTAATCGAATATCAACTATAGCGTGGGGTCATACCTCAATATTAGGAAAATAAAAAAGATTGAAATTGACCATTAACTTATACACCTACGACCTTATAAATAAAAAGCGAATCGATCCTTCAAACCATCTCCAACTAATTGTTTTGTCCCTTTCCATTAAACAGTGTATTATAGTGCGCGCGGAACTAGCTGTCCGCGTCTTAGGTATGTGAGCGGTGCACGGTGGGACGGGGAGGCGGGGCGCGACCAGCTAGCCCCGCGCGCACTATAGGCAAAACAGTTTTGAGAGTTCGATTAGGTTTTTATTAATAAGGTCATTTAGTATAATTAAATATGTTAATAATGTTTTATAGGATATAAGTATTAGCTGTAAGAAACTAACATACAATAAGCAACATTGTTACTAACAAAGTATGGTTTAAAAAATAATTGGTAATAATAGTTTTAAGCCTAGCCTGCACGAGGAAGTTAAATGTTGTTTACCCTAATGACGAGTACAGTAAGGGGCAGAGACACCTGACCCCTCAGAAGCATTGTTACTATGAGCGGGGGGTCAGGTTTCTCTGCACCTGACCGTACGTTTAACTTTATCGTGCAAGCGAACCTTAGGTTAAGTTTAGTTTTAGGTACTTATTATTATAATTATAATTAGGTATTAAGTGTATGTGTATGTTATAATGAATAAATTTTAGTTATTATTATTAGTTCTGTTTTATTTCTCTGCTTTTTTCATTAGGAAAATAAGAAACCATTAGAATGCGCGGGACTAGGTTGAACGTCAGCATTTTTTATGAACGCTAATGTAGGTTACTTAATGTGCGCGTGCGCGGGGGCATGACCGCAGTTTAAACAGTCAGCAAAAAATAATGACAACAACTTGGTTAAGTTGTAAGCTACTCACTCCTATACGATTTCATAGAGATAGAAAATGACTGCTTCATTTACCGATACGTATATTAAGTGAAGCATTTTTTACAATAGGACTCATGCTTATTTTGATCGAGTAAAGGAGAATACCATTTTGGCGAGAACATGTCTATTTCGGTAAGTTTTAATTTTACGTTTTAAAACAGTTTTTGTCTTAGTGTCAGCTTCCTAAGTATAATTTATTTAATTATAATAATTATTTTTATTGTCCATAGATCTTAGATGAGGCTGATCTGACTGACCCCTACTACTATGCACAGAACATGTTGGAAGGGCTCGAGAGCGATGTCGAGGAAATACGGAATCCAGGTCCTGCAGACGGCGGGAAGCGGAAGAGCAAACCTACGAGAAAACGGACTGCAAAAGAATCCACATTGAAATCATATGTGGTTAGCAAGGCAGTAAAGAGAGGTCATCGCTTAGTGAAAATAGAAGTGTTTGATCTAAATGAGTGTCAGGACACAAATAGTGAAAATGCAGTGTTAAGTGCTCAATACGTGGTTGTAGATCCCGTAGATGAAGTAATGGACATGGCAGAGAATATTGTCAACAAAATTTCAAAAAAGATGTGTAATAATTATTAGTCTATTTTTAAGTGTATGTGATAATAAATATAGTTTGGTTTTATAAAAATAAAGGCATTTTTTAATTTTATTAACATTTATTACATAAAAAATCAATACCTACTTAATTATTAAACATAGTCATTTTATTAATTAAACTAACTTAAAGTAGAAATACCTAATAAATTATCGTAATACCATCGCTTAACACAAAGCACATTTTTTAAGGCACAGACATTTTTGTGGTTAAAGCAATTGAATTTTTTATCTTTATCATATTTTTTACATAGAGTTTCAAGATTAGGACATCCTTGTTCTTCTATATCTATGACTGAACAAAATGGTGATAGTTTTTTTACCCAATTAATCTTTTCATAACCTTTGACAAATAATGTTTTATCGAGCAATACAGGTTTAATCAACCTTTTAAATTCAAGGTAATCTACGAATCCTTCACGCCAGTAAATTCCTCTATTTCTTTCCAACCATCTTACTTGTCTTTTTTCACTATCAGTTAAAGTTGAAAAATTATATGGAGGCTTTACTAAATATATTTGCGTAAAATCTTTAGTAGCTATTGCAAACTCTTTAACAATGAAGTCGTTTTTATAATTATAAAATCCTTGTAAGTCAACGAAACTGTATTCAGGATTCATGTTATTTTTTTCACAATATTTGAAAGTGGCTTATACTCGATTATACAATCGTTCAGAATGAGGCAGTAGGCAGAAGTATGATCAGGAATTTCTAAGTCACTTTCTAGTTCTATACGAACGTCTACAGGACCAGTTTTCAAGGTTTCGTTTTGTCTACAACAATCAATTACAAATAAAGGACATATATCCTTGAATTCTTTTAAACTCAACAACGGTTCACAACGGTGTCCGTAATAAGACTGCTGGAATTTAGCATACATCTCGTATAATAACAAATATCTGTCGTCTGAAAAGTTTACGTTGAGGCTTTCATAGGGAAAGTAAGTAGAATTTAAAAAAACTTTAACGTCACGTAAATAACAGTGATCAAACTGTGACATATTTCCAGTTCCAATGTTTTTTCTTTCTGTTTGCAGACCTATTATAACAAAGCGTGGCTTTTCTATTTGCGATGAAGTTTTTATTGACCAAGTGTGTTTTGTAGTTCTGGGTAACAGAGGGTATTCATAGAGATCCCAATTCCTAAATCCTAAACATATAGGTCTATCTTTTTCTAAATATCTCAGCAAGTTAACTCTCTCACGATCTGAAACTTTTATATGTGGAACTCTCCATACTATTTTGTTAATTTTTATATCGTCTAAAACTTCATTTGTGCTTAATTTTATAGCATTTAGGTTTGTATTACTACGCAGAAGTATCAACTCATGCTTACAATTCATTATTATTTTATTATAATCCTCTGCAAAACCAAGAACTTTGTTTAATGGTATACAAACGGAAAAATGGCCTGTTGTATTTTTTACACCATTAGTGTCCCACCCCCACAAACGCGACATTTTGGATTCATTTTCATTCATAGATATCAACGATTTCATAGTAGTTGTAACACCAACATTTTTTATTCTATCAATTTCAACACCATTTAGTTCATAACGAATATCTTGAAAAAGAAAGAGTATTGAATTGTTCACAAACTCCACACTACTTACTCTTTCTCTTTTATCTCCGTTTGGACGATGTACATTAACCGAACCTTCTATGTATAGTGTACTCGCTGATGGTAAAACGTATAAGTCTTGCTGATTAATAGGAATGCGAATCTCATCATTTTTGTTAAAACTGTTTATGTAAGGCTTATACGAATGAACTTCATAGCTTTCAATGCTATTATCATGAGCGATGGGATCCAATATGTTTAAAATAGTCATTTTATAAGTTTGATGGCTTTTAGAAACTGTTTGTTTTCCTTGGTTAGCTTTTTCCTTTTGGTAGGTGGTTGCTCTTGCACTGTATGTAATGCAATGGGAGCTTTACATCTAGGTTCAAACCTTATATTTATAAAATCAATCATTTTCGTCTCAAATGCAAATAGAGCTGTAATTCTTCTTGTCGAAAATTAATAACATTATTATTTGCATCTAAAATCCTTATATTGATTTCACTAACAGTGTCTTGATTAACCGGAAAATATATCAAGTTTTTCGGAATTTCTATGATCCTGTATGCTGGTGGTACACTGGGAGCAAATTCGTAAATAATATGACTAGGTTTTCCGTTTATATAAGAACCGCTCACGATATCACATTCGATTCGAACGATGGTTGTAGAGAGAATGCTCACCGGAAAGATAGATTCATGTAATATATTGGCTTTAAGTAATTCATTTCTAAACCCCAATATCCTCCCAATTGAACCAGCTTTCTCAAAATGAATGTCTTTAGAACAAAATATCTTCGTACTCAAAGTATTATTGTTGCATAATAACTCAAACGTACAACCAGGTAAATTGGTTTTCAAAAAGTCACTAATATCCAACAGTTCGTAAGATCCTTCCGGAATTTTAATGACTTCGTTATCACCATAATAAAAATTGTTATTGTTTTTATCTATGTTAGGTATTGAATTGAAGGTTGAAAAAAATACTAGTCCGCACTCATATTCACCTCCAAGTTGTAAAGCTGGAGAATAATATGTTGACAAAGCTGATTCGCGACCAGTAATTGATAGTGTGAATGACATCGTGTTAATGAGAATATTTATAAGCAAAACCTTATTTTAAACGTTTTTCCAGTATTTTCTAAGAAACTTAATACATAAGTGCCCGCAATTATAAAGGTGACTTTTTTGGCAGTTTTCATAATTATAAAATACAACAGTTTTCTTTGTTAAATAGTTCAGTAATTCTAAAGGTGGTTTTAAACCATAACTATCGAAATACTCTGCATAATTATTTACTTTAACATAGGCTACCCAGTGAGTTCCCTCATTAAGCGAAATATCTAAATTTAGAATGGCACATTCTATATAATTAGGCTTACTCGGCAAAGTATCTCTCATATAAACACCGCGAAAATATGGTATATCACGAGTGTAATTTAATATATCAATGTTACTAAGAGCTCGCCTGGGTAACCTTAAAACTAGTTTTTTGAAGATTGTACACATAATCCTTTACCCTTTTTGTAAGGTTTGATGAATAAACCTTTACCCAAGGCGATTGATTCCATCATCTTATTGTGGCGTTCGGATTCGACAATACTTTTTTGAGCTGACTTGTAATCATTTACTGCTTTAGCTATTCCACCCACACCACCAGCTAATGAACCCAATGCGGATAGTCCAGCAAAAATAGGAATTAGAGGAAGAATTCCTCCTGTTTTAGGAATGGGTATAATTCTAGGTAATTTAATGTGATTATTTTTATGAAATATTTTTTTTGCTGCAGAATATGCTAGTTCTATAGCGTGTTTGTTAGTTTTTGGTTTGAGTTTCTTCAGAAGCGTTTTCAATTTAGACACCGAAGATTGGAATGACTTAATTCCAGCACCTGTTCTAATTTTTGCTTTCATAATTTTATTTACCAACCAAGATGCACTTTTTTCGCCTCTGCTAGCATCTTTTGATTTTAGTCGTTGTTTTGCCATATTTTTTAACAGTAAGTCGGCCTTATGACGATCTCTCAAATTCGAATATTTTGTGTAAGCAATATCGTGTTGCATGCACGCGTTGTCTAAAGGGTTAATTCCTTTATCACCTCTTTTCAAACGTTCTTGCAAGCGTGTACCCGGTCCGCAGTATTGATAGCCTGGTAAGTGTAACTCTACAGGCAAGTTATTAATAAATGAATTTATAAGTCCTTTCCCTTTCATAACTAGGTAGATAATGAAAAATATATGTTTGAATCCATAATATATAATATAGGTATACCTACCTAGTACCTCAGTTATTTATGATATTATTTTTATCGATCCAGCTGTTTTCATTTGGGTTGAGACCGAGCCATTTTACAAGAACCTTATTCCCACTCCTTTTAATAACCTTTTCAACCAAATAAATATTAGGGTGATAGGTTTTTTGAAGTTCATATTCATAAAAACAACCTTTTATGGGAACTTCATGTAGGTCTTGTATGTAATAAGTAGGCGGCTGAGATTTTATTACTTTGAAAATCTTAAACAATTCGGTAGACCAGTTTGGCGTATAGCCCTTTTGAAACTCTCCTTTGTACTTACTTATACGAACGACATCACCTATATTAAACTTATTTTTTTTTACAGGTAATATTTTTTTACATTTTTGTATATTCTTTGCAACAACTGATTCGTTTAACTTATTAATTTCAGATGGTTTATGTTTTGTAGTACGATGAACGGTATTATTATAATTATTTACTACATCACATAAAGGCTTCCCTACCCATTTATAGTTTCCAGTAAGACTAAAATGTTTAAACAGCTTGCATTTTAAAGTTCGTATGAGTCTTTCTACTATGGATGCTTTTTTAGAGGAGTATGTTGAATAATGATTTATATTGCATCTTTTCATAAGCCGTTGAAAGATGTCGTTGTAAAACTCTGTACCCATATCTGTTTGTAAATTTGTAGGTGTACGTCCTTCTTTTAAAACTTTTTCAAAAGCTAGAGACACTTCAGTTTTTGTTTTGGTCTTTAATGGAGCTGCCCACGCATATTTAGAAAAGGCGTCAATAACAACTAATACGAATTTAAAACCTTTGTTATCTTTGTGATAACTTTTAATGTCAATCAAGTCCGCTTGCCATAAATCATCAATTCCTTTTAGAATAACTGATCGACGTGGAAAATTTTTTCTGGCTCCTTTATGAATTTCATTAACAACACCTTGTTTACTCATATTGGTTTGGTCATAAGATCTCTTAGGGTTACTATTTGATCTTTTATAATATTACTCGCGTCTACCTTGGAACACTTTTGACTCAACTGTTGCTGCATGAGACTTATTTGAGTTTTTATACTTTTAAGCTCTGCAAGAAAATCTTCTCTTTTACAATAAATGTTATTGTTTTGGTCAACATACGCTTTATTGACAGCTTCATCGGCATCAACAGCTAATTTCAAATCTTTTAATCTTCTTTGTTTCAAATCATAATCACCTGATTCATTTTGAAAAAGCGCTTTATTAAAGGATATACATTCTAAAGGGTCTAATACTCGCATTCTTTTATGGACATGATGTCCAAATTTATCGATGTTCATCATGCGAATGAAGTGAAGGTTAGCGTTATAATAAAACATAAAATAATTTGTATAAGTATTTATTCAATTGATATCACCACATTTTTTTAATTGTTTAATGATTGATAATATTTCATCATCTAATCCAGTGTTACCAGCGTCTCTCGAAGCTATTAGTAATTTTAATGTTTCAACTAAGTCATTTGGATCGTTCCAAAAAATGTAATCCACATTTTTACCAACTTTTTTAAATAATGGTATGCCTTTCCCTTTAGGAGTGCTTTTGTCTAGATGTGTGGATTTAGTGACTGTGGGTGATGCTAATAATGGTTTTATAATTTGTAAATACTTGAATCCTCGGTTGCTATTTGTTGGTTGACTTAGATCATATTTACGTTTATGTGCATTCGTGGATAATAACATGGATTTGTAATTTTGTTTATCTTCTTCAGTAACTATACTCAAATCAGGTTTCTTTTGGTAGAGTAATTCAACCAAACCTCTTGTTTTACTGTATGACTGTCCCGCTATTTTAATTGAATGGTCGGTTATGGTAACACGTTCCGATCCAATCATAGGTTTTCCCTTTTCTAACCTGATTCCATAAGGTACATCATTGAAAACTTCTGATGACAAAGACCACGATGAAACAGACTTCGGAGTTGGCGTCGAAGCAGCATCAGAAGTCGTTTCAAAAAATAAATCACTTATGTTATTTCCAGTGCTTTGTTCCAACTCAGAATCACTTAAAGAATGATCCGAATTAATATCATGTTGAATTTTATTAGGTGACAAATTACTAATAGGTTCATTTTCAGACAATTTTCTTTTTCTTGGAAAAGTTATTTTTGGCATAACATCTTCACTTTCACTTTCTTGATGAATTTCATCATTTCCTCCAGCACTTATATAGTTCCTTGTCAGCTGCTTTAATGGATCCGTCACTGGTTTGAACATAGATTCTAATGCCATATCAGAATCTAATTTACTATTTTTCAAGCTTTGCATCTTCTTTTTGACTGCATCAGCAGATTTAATTATTTGCTGTTTTAATGTTTTTTCGTCATTCATTTTTACAGATTTTGTTACTTATCACTTAAGAGGAAAATGTAAAACTGTTTTGTTTACTACCAAGAAGCGTTATTTATTCAATTCAATCATCCACCATAATAAAAGTATCGAATTTTTTTCTGTAGCAACCATTATTTTTCTGACAGTCTTTATTTATGACCAAGTAGCTAAATGAATCTTTCCAAACACTGGAACACATTTCTCGAAATTGTAGCCAGGTCATATCAGTGTTCACATGTTCATCATACACATGATGGAGATTTATATCATCCTGCTTAAATAAGATGATAAGGTTTGCATTGTCACGAATCAACTGTTTTGGAACTTTACTATAAGTTTGGTTTAAGTAAAAACAATCTATATTTTTATGTCTTCCCATTGCAAAATAATCACGAATATTATTTTGATTCTCACATGCTACATCATCAAAAATTATGACAGAATTCTGAGAGGCATTATCAGGACTTACAACTTCTTCGTTATCATGATATTTAAAATAACTTACTCCAGGGACAAGACTCATAACCTTTTCTAAAAATATGTATTATGTAGTCTGAGCCTATCTGAAACCTAGTTAAACATTGTGAGATATGGCGTTTCGACTTTCTCCGTGTTCGGCATCATAAGGGTCACAGTGACAGTTAAATAAAGTCCATTTTTCTCTCCACCTTTAGTTTGCAAGGTGCGGGTGCCTATATAAATAGAGTGAGTCGCCCGCGCGCCTCAGTTGGTTTTTGATTTTTGAAGTGAACACTTCGGCAAAATGGCTCAATGTAGCCACGGTTCTCGTCGGCTTCGCTCCGAACAGGGAAAAATATAATATTGAATTTGCGGATTCCTCACTGCCGGGAGCAGCGTGATGCGGACCAGGCGGCGCGGGGCGCGGCCGCCGCGACACGTGGCGTCGGGGAGCGGGACCTGCCGGCTGCTGCGCACCCAGCCATTGCTGAGGATTTCGCAACGAAGGTTTGAGCTGATAAGCCGTGAGTAAAATGCTATTAATTACTGCTTTTAAAAGCTCAGCCACTGGTCATAATGCTCCGGCGCTTGGGGTTTTTATCCCACGCAGTAGGGTCCGATTCAATAGTCGTAGTGATGATTGATCACATATTCCGGTCCTACTAGTGGCGCTTGAGCTAGATACTTACATTAATGACCGCTTTAAGTAAAGCATAATGTTTATTTTATACAGGAAAAAATTATAAAATATATTTTTCTACCCTCAATTTCTAATATTTTTAGAAAACAGTTGATAAAAACTTTGCTATTACAATAATGCACTTTATTATAGCTTATGTAAGGCTTTACAAACAGGAGCTTTCCAGGACCGTCATAGGATTTTTTACAGGAAGCACGTGGCTCCGAGTTTCAGTATGTTGGGACATTGCGGCATGTGCGGCGAGTAATGTGATCGCGCCGGTACCTACCCGCTGAAGGGTAGGCAAGCCGATTCGGTGAAATTGAAGTTTCGTGTAACCTGCACCCGGCCCTGTGCTCCCGCGCTGGCCGCCGTCTCGTGCCACCTGCATCGCAGCGTACACCCGGCCCTGCGCTCCTGCCCTGGCCACCGGTTTGTGCCACCTGCATCGCAGCATACACCCGGCCCTGTGCTCCTGCGCTGGCCACCGTCTCTTGTCACCTGCATCGCAGCGTACACCCGGTCCTGGCCCTGGCCACCGGTTTTTACTACCTGCACCGCTGCATAGACCCAGCCATGCGCTCCTGCCCTGGCGGCTGTACACCCGGTCCTGGCCCTGGCCACCGGTTTGTGCTACCTGCATCGCTGCATAGACCCAGCCATGCACTCCTGCCCTGGCGGCTGTGTTGTCCCACCTGCATCGCTGCGCACACCTGGCACTCCTGTTCTGGTTGCCAGATCCAAACGCCCCCTGTCTGGGAAGAGATTTTATGCTCAGCGGAACCGCCTGCACTATTGCTAGCACGGTCATCATCATCATCATCAGCCATCATTGTTAGTGACTTCTTTAGAAGGTATCGTGCGCTATTCATCAATGATTATGGCATATGCGGACGAACGTTTACTGCCAAGGTTGGTCATGTTAGCCATACAAGGGCACACCAACGAAGCCTGAGTACCCACCTGCAGTCGCCGTAGCCGCATCGGCATGGATGACGACAAATCGGGTAACGTGCACCGCTTCTACAAGTGTTATAGCACTTCAATTTGATGCCTCCGCTGAGGTAGGGTATTCTGTTAAAGCAGCTTTCTTCTGAACTGCCCAAAGTGACCTGTAGACTGCTCCTGGGGATAGTTGTGCAAGAATTTTTTATTTTTATTTCGATGTCTGCTGAAGAAACTGTCTAATGCAGCTTTTGTTCTAAACTGCCTAAAGATCATTGGACTGCTCATGGGAATGGCGACGCACGGTAAGTACAGAAGCGTTACTCTAAACTGATGAGAAACGAACGAACGAGAGCTGTCGTGCAATCGGCACGTTTAATACATACAAACAGATAGCTCGCGCTGCAGTGCACTGAAAGTTCGTTTTTCGTCATATAAAGTGACCCCCCAGACACTATCTTTAAGTGTCATGACACATCGGCAGATTCCAGCTTTGAGTCTTTTCTTTTCTCGGCTGTGAGCAAAGTGAATCCCACCGGCGAGTGTTCAACCTGAAAGCACTGAGCTAATTCCTGATTTCGTGAAAGTCGCTGTTGCTATACCATACCGCTTCACAAGTTACCGAATTTATTATGATTCTACTGTCGGGTGATCATGATCAGAGTGTCATCGCGGTTTCTGAGTGACACCATATTAGCTGTCTTCCTTATGTCCCAGTGGATTGTGAGTGTGTGTCCGAGCTCTTTGTTGAAAAATGCGTGAACCTCCTAAGTAGCAGCTGTCTACTAGTTGTGTATCGAATAAATCGAGTAACGGTGCTCTTGCACGAGACGACTACCTTTTGGTAAAATTATAATTTCCACTATTCTGGGAACATGCATATACCTACTGTGTACTGTGTATCACATCACGTGTAGCCGTAGCCCAACTCAATTTACTGGGCTAGATAATAAACAATGGCAGTCGTCATTAAATTTCTATGAATTTCGAAGGTCAGAGCATCATCATTTGGAGCACAATTCAAAGGGTGAAAGTACCTATTCTTGCCTAAACGGCTTCTCTAATGAAAATGTATTTTTAATTTGATTCTGGCGCAAACGTTTCATAACTATTTTTCAACACTGTATCTGTTGAAACTACTTAGACTGACTGGTTTAGATGCAGACGTGCTGTTTTCACAATTCCATTTTGGTTAAGTTTTGTGACGACCGAATGGCGTAGTGGTTAGTGACCCTGACTACTGAGCCAAAGGTCCCGGGTTCGATTCCCGGCGGTCTTGGATGTGCCCGTAAAATGGCAATAGCCCCGCCCCCTATTACATTGGGACTAACATAACACTCTGGCGAAAAGTGGGTGCAGCAATGCACCTCTGCCTACCCCGCAAGGGAGTACATTAGTACAAGGCGTGAGAGAACTGCAATACCAGGTCACTGAAGTAGGTAACCTTCCTTAGCTGGACAACAACAAGCCTTTTTGTTTTAAAGAATGTCACTGTTATTCGCCGTTCCACTGTCATATCGATGTCCAAGGACTTTTTCTTGGGTATAGCTAACTACCTAAGTTTACCTATAGATAGCCGCAAGCTATCTGCTGTTGGCGAACTGTCAATTAAAAGTCTGATTGATAAGTCAGGCTCGAGGTGGCTCGTCCAACTGTCCATGTTCCCGCCACCATGATTGTTGCTTCCACAGATTAGAGAGTCTATCTATGTTGGCTGTCGGTGCATCAGGTCTGATCAGGTACAACTAACATCTTTACGTACCATCTTTATTTAATCGAGCTATTTTATTTTGTTTTGTCTTGGTTGACTTAATGGTTTTAAAATTGAACCGACCAGAAAGCTTTGTGTATTCTACTTAACACGCTTCAACATTCATAACCTACAACAATGTAAGTACCTACGTACCTTTGAAGTTGCAACAAGGCGAAGCCTAAGTAAAGGTTTTGGCCGGGACCTGCCCTTAGTATTGACGAACATACCTAAAGGCGACCTTGTTAATGTTTTTCATATGAAGTACTGAACATTTTACTTATCCTGGGGGCATGACTGATCATTTACTTACGCAGTTAAGACATTTTAGCCGGTTTTCATTTATCAACTATTATAATTGTTATTGTTGTGTTAATCAATCTTTATTAATTGATGTCATCTACCAAGGAATGCTGCCAGAGCTCATAATATTCACACATGATGATACAGAATGATAGTAGCCAACAAAATCGGTGCAAAGGCTTATAAAATAACTTTCCTTCCTAGTAGGACTGCACAGGAACTCGTTAACCGCCGAGTTAGTTAGAATACAAAATTAGACTGTGTGTTACTTGTCAATCTAGAATATGAATATGGTGACCTGCATCATGTTTTGAAAAACTGCATACTTAGTTATCCGCCAGTGTCACAGCCTTCATCTAATCTTTTCCAGTAGCTGATGAGGCTGTGATATTTGGTAAAATTATCTTCCCTTCAAGCACCACTCCTCGTTCCAAGGACTAGATGCCGCGCCAGGTGTTGCAGGCCGTGTCGTCGTACGGGGCTGACTGAGCAGGTCCACGAGGCTCCAGGGTCGGCTGCTGCATTTCTGAGGTCAGTCCAGAATTACATACCCTAGTCAGCATGTGCTGGCCTGAGCCCCAGCGGCCTGGATCGATATTCTACATTTTACAGCTTTTAAATATTGTTGCAAAGTATTTCACTGGTTCCATCCATTCGGCTAGTGTATGTTAAAAATATTGCCTTGACAATAACAAGATTTTGATTAATAATTACATAAGTGTGTATCCATATGTATAATACCTACCTATATGTATAGGTACATACCTTCCATAACTTTCTGACAAGTCACGAATAATAAGGAAGTACTTAAGTCTTATGTATACTTATACCTTTCTTTTTAGTATATCTACTACCTAGAAATCTATGCATTATAAATTTATAGATTCAAATATTTATCTACTGATATACTCATCAGTAGCTTATGGGTCACAGTTGGTTTTCTCTCCACCATGCGATAATAAACACATCTCACAATGTTTAACTAGGTTTCAGATAGGCTCAGACTACATAATAGACGCATTTTTCCTGAAATAAAAATGACATATTATGTATCTAGCCTATCTGAAACCTAGTCATTTCTGCATGGTGATATTACAACTGAGGCGCGCGGGCGACTCACTCTATTTATATAGGCACCCGCACCTTGCAAACTAAAGGTGGAGAGAAAAATGGACTTTATTTAACTGTCACTGTGACCCTTATGATGCCGAACACGGAGAAAGTCGAAACGCCATATCTCACAATGTTTAACTAGGTTTCAGATAGGCTAGATACATAATATGTCATTTTTATTTCAGGAAAAATGCGTCTATTTTGGTTGATACAGCGTTTTTGAATACACGTAAACGTTACGAAAATGTAATCCTTTAGGGTGTAAAAGTAGTCCAATAACTAAATTTGTTTTGCCACAATTAGACGGTCCACAAACTATACAGCGAATAGTCTTTGGTAAAAGTTTACCATGACGGAGTGGTAATTTGTCCGAACCGAAATTGATTTTTTCAAGGTGTAATGAAGTAGGTTGTTTAACAAATTTCATTATGCAGAATGTGTAACCTAACAGCAAAGTTTCCAATGGTAAAATGTTGGAAACGTATCCCACCTTCGCTATTTATGTACTCACGGTTCTGATGTATAAGGTTGGCTATAAAACCCGCCACCTATTTATTCTCCTTGCTGAAAACCATTTTCGTTCATCGGTTTGACCAAGACGGTTACACTCCGATATTATTGGGTGTTCTATTACACCTTGCATTCGATTGGGCGAACGACGAGACGCGCCGCCGTCGGCGCGGTGAGAAGTGAGCTGTGAGTGAGGCAACAAATGACAATAAATGGTGGTAGGTAGACCACTGGTAGACTTGGGTTAGAGCATAACCTGCATAAACAGGGATTATTGCTTGACTTTTGACACATCTGTCAAGAATTTAATATGGAGATGACGAATAATTGATCAACTTTTCCCTGGTTACGATCTAACCGACTATGGAGAAATTTGAGCTAATAATACTTATACTTACTGACTATCGACAAATACCTGACAAAATTTACGTGGGATTCCACAATATTTAAATTGTATAACTTCACTATCTATTGATTAGTTTCATTTCATTCACTAGGCAGTAGGTAGAGGTACATGTATAGCAGCAACAAACATTTACATAATAAACATTCTAAAATAGAATGATCTAACATTTCCAAAGATCGTTAAAACGTCAATACAGACTTTAATTTCGCTATGCCAACGAAAATTAAGTTGTTTTATGTGGCATTAGCGGTTTATACAAAACTGTAAAATACACGATTAATAGTCCGTTTATAAATTAAAATGTTTCTTTGGCGGCATGATCAATAGATCAGTATTAGATTGTTATTGTCTTATGATACGGACCCCTGTGTGTGGTACGAGCTTCCACAAGAGTGCTCACAAGGTAGACTTACCAATGAAATCGTCGTGATACCAAAAATGTTTAATACCTCGATGGATATTTGCCGCGGCCGTCCGTCGTCCTAGCCCATTCTATTCTATTCTATTATCTGTGGGTGTAAGTACCTGCACCTACTGGCTCTCTCAAATGGAACCTTTGTGCATATCCCCAAGGTCTTTCTTCCTAAGCTTGGACCATTTTCCCTCAGCGGCTTCGTGGGTTCACATATCTAGATTCGAACCCGCATCTCTGGTGTGAGAAGCGGGCGCTTACCCGACTGAGCTACCACCGCTCCTGCCGCCCAACTTCCGGCAAGCCAGGAAATGGATTTTAGGACGTCCGGGATCTTGCTGCCATACCATTCTGATATTCACAATCAACAGTCCTACCTAACGCAGCCGCAGTATTGCTTATCTATCAAATCTGACTCAAAACTCTGCCCTTTGTGCTCGTAAGTCGAAGCTCGCCGTTAACGGGTCGTCTCGTTAGAGAAGTAACTACTTACAGTCGAGTAGGTCTTAAGTTAATTCATGCTTATGAAGATTAACTTAACCCTATGTTATCAACATTTTCAGGAAGCAGCTCAAGGTTAATTACGTAGGTAGCTACAAGAGGAAACATTGTTTAGTCTACCTATCAACGTCTGTCAGTAACAAAATTTAGTGCGAGAGTAAAGAGTATAAACGTTAGCGCGCTTTTATTAAGATAAGATACTTGATTTTTCTATATCAACTCCTTTTCTACAGCCGTTCTCTCACTGCCACGTATCACACTCACTCTGCATGTTGCGTGAATGTCAGTCTGTTGTCGCAACACGGGTTCGTTATCGACGTAGATAAACGTCACTATATCGTGATTCGCCATAAATACGGCGCTGTGATTGGTGGTGAAACATAAGTAGTTATATCAAACGACTTTATCCACTTCGATAATGAACCCGTGTAGCGGCCGCTGAACGTCATTGCTTGTACAGCTGAACACAAAAGAGTAGAGATTAATGTTTTTGGAACTAAACAGATTTAAACCTGGCAATAAAAAAAAACTTGTGATTTGTGGTCTGTTTCTATGGTTTGAATGTCAAACTCGCCCTGTTCCTGTCCTGTATAAACAAATCGATTTTTGCTTAATTTTGGAGTTTTGTGGATTGTTGAGTTTGTTCACGAGGTGAAAATGAATAAAACCATTCGCAGCGAAGCTAGACAGATGATTTACAGCGTTTACCTACGATGTTTTTTTACTGGTGAGTAGGTACTTAATTTCTAACCATTAACATACATTGCTTATATTTCTCGTAAAAAAAGTACTATTTTGATGTAATAGAATGCCTTTCAATGTGTATTTGTTATTTTATTTTTATTTTTTATTTTATTTATTTGGGACAAATAACAGTTATACATTAAGTCTTAGAATCTATAGATATTGAAAAGTGTTGGTTCAATGTATAACCCACAACATTGTCCACAGGTTACTAAAGATAACAATTTAAATGAGGCCTAGTTCCTCAATCAATGTTGACTTACAAAAAAGAACTTACTTAAAAAAAAACTTAAACTTAAAAAACTTACTTAAACATACTATCCGCTATATATAAGCGATATAATTTATACTTAAGCTCAAATAAGAAATCGAGTAGGTATTTTTATATAAAAGATATTACAAATAATAAATAACAATTATATACTTACTTATTATATTATATACTATTATATATATGTTATTACACTAAAATACACACAACCCAAATTAAGTACATATTTATTCAAAGAGTTACATATTTAAACAATGCATGACCTCCCTCCTATACATAGCCCTAGTATTTGAAAATATATCGATATCTTCAAAGGTAGTGTTGTACTGGTTAACCATTCTGTGAAGTGGGGCTCGTTCACCTGCGTTGGTTCTACGAGACACCGTGGCGAACAGGCGGCGCGCGCGCGCCGTGCGTCTCTGGGCCCTACGTGGAACCTCGTAGCTAATATTCTTAATAAGTTCGCAGCAATCGTACCTACCGTGACAGATGTCGTACAATGTCATGGCTTCTAGATGTTAGTTATTCTTATAGAGGTTAGAAAATACTAGTGTCAAACGTTACATGACATCAGGGTCTGGATGCTAATGTTGTTAAAACATCAGGTCTAGATACTTTTTCACTACCCCCGACTCAAAAAGGGTATCGATAAGTTTTACAGCTGTAGGTGTCTATGTGTGCCGGTCTCTCCGTGTTAGAGTACCTATTGTAAAAATATGTGTAAGAATATGTAAGAGTCGGTATAAATTCCCCAGACATAATAATTTGCAAGTCACTGCTTTTCTGACCAATTAAATAATTTGTTGCAGGAAAATCGGTAAACACAGTTTTAGAAGAATTGCCGGGGCACATTTGAACTTTTTCCTGAGGAAGAAAAAACTGTAATAAAATATTGATGTGTGATACTATCACTTTTCTCCTATAGTAATTACATAATGGGATAACCAACACGTGTTTCAGTGCAAAAAAACATTATGAAATACACAATGAAATAAAAGTTACAGTTGATTTGATTTAATGAAATTCATTCAAGACTGCCCCCCTCTCCCCTACTAATTTCTTCTCTTAACATAAACCTCCCCAAAAAGTGGCATTTTATAATTAGTAAATATTTGAAACATTTCTCGTTTTGATTTTTTCTGCTAAAGTATCGTGATACTTTTGTCCGTTTTCTATACTATAATAGTGTGGCCACTTTCTTAGATTGCCACGCCCTCAATGATTCTCTACTCTTTTATGTTCAGCTATAAGTTGTCTTGTCTTCGTTTGTATAGAATAAAAACCGGCCAAGTGCGAGTCGGGCTCGCGCACAAAGGGTTCCGTAGCTTAAATCAACCTATCTCAAAAACTATAAGAGATACTTTGATCAAACCAAAAATCGTTGAAAGAGTTAATTAGCATGCATCACCTCTATTTTTTTTAGAATTTTATACCCCGTAGTTATAAAAATAGAGGGGGGGGGACATACTTTTTACGACTTTGAGAGCTGATATCTCAAAAACCGTTCACTTTAAGAAAAATGTTTTTTAGAAAACTTTATATCATTTTAAAAGACCTTTCCATTGATACCACACACGGGTATGTACATCGAAAAAAAAATTTCATCCCTCAGTTACATGTATGGGGGGCCCCACCCCCAATTCTTTTTTTTACTATTTAGTGTCATATTTTTGTAGCGGTTCATACAACACATATTCCCATCAAATTTCATCACTGTAGTACTTATAGTTTTACCTATCACTGGCGAAGAACTACAAAAAGCTATACCTACCGAATAAGAACAAGCTATTACTCCAAGTTAACTTATTTTATAAACGTCTAAGTGTCGCCATCTAGCGGTAAACATACTGCACTGCTTTGTGAATAACTACGACTTTAGAACCTACATAGCCTGACATGTGCATGTACTCACATACTTTCACTACTTTATTCGGTACTGTTCAATCCTTGTTACCCAACATACCTTAAGGAGCGTTTTGAGTTGAGATGCTCTACACATAGCCGCTCACTACGTTCATCTCATAACCTTCGCCTTCATGTTCCCTCTTGCACAACTGTGTTTTATGAGGGCTCATTCACATTTCAGGCTGTTAAATTATGGAACGATCTGCCCATTGAAATCAGACTTTTTTTTTTTATAAAGTTTATTCATATATTTTTCTTAATTGGTATTACAATTTAGGTCTGCCAAACTGCGCAGCAGTTTGATGGCGGACATAGCACTCTCTTAATACAATAAAATAGGCAATTATTAATACTTTAGGTACTTACATATCTATGTTTATATAAGGTGAGGTACTCGCACCCTCTCTACCATCCTTCAAAAACAAGCTCCGACAGCACTACTTAAATTTATCTTATCCTGATTAGAATGCACCAGCAATTATTTATTTATTTATTTTTAATAATATTTATGTATTATTATGGGACATATAGGTATATATTTATTATTAACTATGTATGTTTTATGTATTATTATAATTATGTAGGTATTTACATATCGTTTATACTTTATATTAATGTAGTTTATAAATATCTCTTGTTTTCACACGATACCCATTTTCTTTCTTTCTATTTCCTATCAATTTGGTTGTCTGGAAGAGATTACTTTTAGTAATAAGGCCGCCGATTGTGCTATTTATTTTCTTTTCTTTTTTGTAACTCTGTTTCTGTTTGTGTGCAATAAAGAGTATTTTATCTTTATCTTATGTGCTTATATCAGAAAAAATACATGCAGATTTGGATACCTTGATAATTATGATTTATATAATGATAAACTATCAAAATGTTCTAGTTTGTTAAAAAGTCATTGTCCGCTATTCAACAACAGATGACGCTAAAACCATCTTTATGTGTACTTAGTTACATTCCAACTATCTAAACTTGAAGGCTGCGATTACACTTCTTGTGCTGTATGGTGCAGGCGCGGATCCACCCATATGGGCAAGATGGGCATGCCCATCACCTAAATGACTTGCCATATAACACCATGGGACTTTTAAATATTATAATTTAGTTATTTCCTCACTTTGGAGATAGGTAATAGCTGTTTTTATATGTTGGTGGTGATGATTTTAGATGATGAAATGAAAAATATTTTTCTTCCACCCCCAAATCCCTCCGATAGTTTTTGTTAAAGAATTCAAAACCATAAAATTTTCAGTTATGCCAGGAGTTTGTGTTTGTGTGATAAATAGTATTAAGTGCAACGAGAATGAGTCTAGTTTCATCGTCATAAGTCAAATAGTTTTTTTATGATAAGTACCTACAGTTATTTAAAAGAAAGCCATCTTTTGAGAAAACCACACCACCATTTCAATCAGATTACATTTCTTATTTACGATCCCTAAGGTGGTTTGTGGAAAAAGTTACCTCAATCTATCTATATTTATAAAAGTGAAAGGTCACGTATACACTGACTCATCACGAAATCTCAGAAACTTCAAGTTCTAGGAGTCTGAAATTTTGTATGGGGGTTTTATTTAGGACATAAGGAGCTCACTATGACGGGATTTTGCTAAATTCAACCCTAAGGGGGTAAAAAGGGGTGTCAAAGTTTGTATGAAACTTCTATAGTTTTAATAGTATGGTATTGAAATTTGGCAGGGACGTAGCATAAGTACCGTAGAGGTGCACTAAAAAACATTTTTCCCTAAATTCTCAAAGGAAAATTTGCGGGAAAAAGTTTTTTTTTTTTTTAAACTAAACCGCTTTTAAGTTAGTCGCTTGAAATTTGACATGCAGATACCTTAGTAAACTTAAAGCTTAGTTACAACAGGATATTGCAAAATTCCAACGGGAACGGGAGTTAGCAAGAAAAAAATGAGTGAAATAACGATAAATATTCCGTGAAAGTTTGTAAGTAGGTTTGTTAATAAAGCTTAGAATCATCAGATCATACAAGCTAAAATTTTTCGCAGAATTTCCACAGAAAAATCTTTTAAGGCGAAGTGAAGCTCGCGGGAAATGCTAGTAATGTATCTGTTATCTAAATATCTAACAAAATGATACGAGTTATGTAGGTAGATTGGTGAGTCGATCTTTTCCATTAAATGGGTGATAGAGGAACACATTTCCAGTCGATTTAACGCTAATGCGTGATGTTAAACTTAACTATTTCTGAGTTATTTAAGATTTATGTTTTATTGTCTAAATGTTTGAAACAAAATTTTGAAAAACTAGCGATTTTTTTAAATTTCTTTTGTTTGTATTACAATAAAAGAATTTGTATAAAACAAATTAAATTTCTTATTGCCACTCAAAAAAATATATTATAATAGTTAAATGTGCATTATTTGGCTTTATTTAGTCACAGTAGCTCAAAATAGTTGACATTTCATTAAAAATACAATGTGTTTTTTTTCGAACCCGACAAACTTTAAGGGTGTATTCTACGAGTGATTCCATCAAGAAAACACCCCCATATGTTGGGTCAAATCTCAATTCCTAGAAATGGCGGCCATTTTAAAGTTTTAGATCCTTAGTTTTCATAAAAATTCATATCTCGAGATTCAAACGGCTTACGGACATGAAATAAAATGCTTTTATCCGCAAAAAGTCATCTCTATCGAATAAAAATATGCAAAATTGCAAAAAAGTTACATAAAATAAGTTACAAGCACCTAATCTAGTTTTTTTGACACAAAAAAACAGCAAAAATTTACATTTACTTGAATAACTAAATACTGGGCCCCAAGTCTACTAAACGCATTAGAGTAAAATTGGATGTCGATTGTATGTCGACAGCATGTCGACAGCGAACTATGACACATTTGGCAGTCTTGTATTTTTTAAGACCATAGTGTCAGCTCGATGGAAGTTGGATGGAAGCCACCATGAAGCCACTCATATTACATTGAACAAAACGCTAGTCCACTGACAAGTGCCACACCGATATCGTCTCTCGGGTGACAATTTGCGTAGTCCACTATTTATTAACGTTTCCGTCAATGGCTTCATTATGGTTTATCTGTCAAAAATCACCTTTGTGAGGCCATTGAGCAGATACACCTAAGATACACGTTTTATTCAGATGTTGTCAACATGAATTGGAATATTCATTTCAATTTGCGGTGGGAAATGCTATTATTAGCAGACAGAGTGGATAGAGGTCGTCGGGAGTTGAAGGAACGGCGTCGAAATCGCGCCTTCATGAGGCGGAATGTCGATCCTTTCCTGAGTTTGCCGGACTCGGAGTTTGTGAAGACATTTCGCCTCAGTAAGGCGCGCGAAGGAGATTGCCACGGATTTAACTACACTGATAGCCAAAGAACGCAGGCTAGATGGTATATCTGTTATGATTAAAGTTTGGAGCCGTCTATAATTTGGCAAAATATAGAATAGAATAGAATAGAATAGAAAAACTTTATTCGACACAAAAACAACAACATAGCTGTACTGGATGGTAGAAGATCTAATACTTATACATATATGTTTCATATACTCATTGTATTGCATTCTTTTAGCCATGTTTTATAACCGACTTCGAAAAAAGGAGGAGGTTCTCAATTCGCCTGTATCTTTTTTTTTTATCCTCAACTAACAGACAAAACCAAAACAAAACCTCAGAAAAAGGAACCCTGTTGGTCAGAGAACAAAACGATAAATTGTTAAAATGTACTCTGTGTTGTTAAAGTTGACATAAGAAATGCAACGGTTCTACCTTTTTTGGCATAAGATTTTTTTGCCTAATCTCGTATAGCATAGTAACGTTTGGTCAAAGTCTCGTTACGCCGAAAATCGTATGGCATAAATCTCGTTTAGTAAAAAGTTATTTCGCATAACATTGTTTAGCCTAATAATGGTATGGCCAAATCTTGAATAGCCTAATAATGCTATGGCATAGGTTTATTAGGTTTATACAAAGTAATAATATTCGTTTGGCTTTAAATTTGACGGAGCGTCTCCCTACATAGCGCAAACTGGTGCCTTGTATTGTTTCCGCTGTTTGGAAAACGCTCCGCTCCGCTTCGCTGCGCTCCGCTTTGGTTTTGATGAACATGTGCACCTAACACGCTCCTCCTCGCTTTGCTCGTCGTCGCACCTATTTTTAGGTTTCGATCTCATGGGGTTTGTAATAATTATATTGGTCGTTAACTTTCGATTTTTTGATCATACAATATCGTGATTTTCGTGATGTAGGAGAAAAATACCACAATTTGTACATTTACTACATACTTAATATATTATTTATTAAGATAACATTAGGAGATACACGATTATACATAGGTATAGACGAACATAAATTTGAGCAAATGAAACTTAGGTGTTTAAAGATTGTGCCTAAAGAGTTTTAGACGAAACGAGCCTTATGCCACATAAGTCTTGGCAAAGTGATGGTTCGGCCAAAAAAGTTTAGACCATACGAGTTATGCGAAATGAGTTTTGGTCAATAAAGATTATGCCAGATGAGCGGAACCCAAATGCAACATATCGACACGACGAGTTTTTTTTTTTGCCTGTGGTCTTAATTATACAGCCAGTTTAATATATGAAAAATATATTTAAATGCCATAACACGTCAATTATTGAATTTAAAAAACATCGAATAAGATAAAACACTAATACTTTTAAATAAATAGTGTGGAAAATCATCAAATTAAGCCCAAGTCGAACGATCCGTGTATGGTGGCTTTACAAATTTGACAAAACCGGCAACACTGATAATATTCCAAGATGACGTCACGATCACCCAGAAGTCATTCTGTGTCAATAGCATTTATATTTTATCGAGACTGGCCGTGAGACGTAGGGACTACCGTTTTTGGGCCAATGACAATGGAGTTGCAATGGAGTCTCTATTGGATATCTTCATTGATATTTTTTGTAACCAATAGCAGACTTGGGGCCCTGAAAATAGCCCCCCTTTGATGGTATTTTATGTATTCTTTTAAAAGTATTTGACTTAAGCTAAACAATGATACCAAAACGGTATCTGTACGTCGAGGCAGTCAAGAATTATTGAAAGTTCAAGTTTTGGTATCATTGTTTAGCTTAACTCAAACACTTTTAAATAAATACATAAAAATGCTATCAAAGGGGGGCGATTTTCAAAGTTATTCAAGTAAATGTAAATTTTTGATGATTTTTTGTGTGAAAACTGTTAGATTAGGTGCTTTTAACTTATTTTTTTTATTGGATAGATACGGTTTTGGTATCATTGTTTAGCTTAACTCAAACACTTTTAAATAAATACATAAAAATGCTATCAAAGGGGGGCGATTTTCAAAGTTATTCAAGTAAATGTAAATTTTTGCGCATAAAAACATTTTATTTCATGTCCGTAAGGCGTCTAAATCTCGAGATATGATTTTCTATGAAGAAGAAGAAAAATTTGAGTATCTAAACTTTAAAATGGCCGCTATTTCTAGAATATTGAGATTTTACCCCACATATGGGGGTGTTTTCTCGATGAAATCACTCGCTGAATACACCCTTAAAGTTTGTCGGGTTCGAAAAAAAACACATTGTATAGGGTTTTTTTTGGTAAGTGGCGGTGCTAGCTCTGCTTGCGTTGAACCGTAACAAAATTTCCCACATTTTAAAAACAAATCAGTTTTCTATTTCTTATAAATTTCCTGATACAACCTACGAAATATTTGACATATTGTACAAAAAGTTATACAGGGTGTTAACTTAATTGCGTTGGAGCGGGAAATGGTAGATACAGCTGATGATACTGAACACGATAAGACATTAAAAAACGTATTTTATTTGCTTTAAGCTGACCAACATAAAACAGTTTTATTTAGTACATTTTAAAATTTCATAGTCACCCTATTCAGGTTTAGGTACGTTTGACAGAATGACCATGAACTTGAAAGCCAAGATCAAGGCCAAACAATTCAAAGCCAAGGTCAATAAAAAAGTATGCGTGCATCTGCACCACACTCGTGGAGCCACATCGTCAAGGTACCTACCGAGATTTTGGGTACTCAAAGTACCCAATCTATTGTAGACATTTCATTTTACTCCATAAGTATCACTTTATTGATACACAATTATCTTTTATGAATACAGAACATTTTCATTTTATGCTTCATAACATAGGTCACACGTATTCACAGCACAGCACAACATAAAACGAAATGAGGAACAAGGCTTGGTAATCAAAAGATAGAATTGTAGGTACCTTTTCCCTTTTAGGTAATAATTGTAAAAAATGATTGTAAACAAGTAAACAACAATGACTGACTGACAGACTAGATCCACAGAGAAGGTAATGACTATCATAAATACTCCATGGTTATGATACGCGAGATTGTTATTATTCTACTGGTATTTAAAGTGAGGCCATACTTATTATGAGGATTTCCGTACTATTCGTTATCAAAGACGTCTCAATCGCAAGTACACAACACAAATCGAGATGAGCGAGTGTAAGTAAACCAATTCGTCATTGAAGTAGACCCTGTTATCATCCTGTTATGCATTGTGGTCTTTTAACTTTAGCTGCATACAGACCGGCCAAACGAACGCCAACGAACGGGTTTTATTTATTTATTTTTATTTATTTATTTATTTTATAAAACTTATACTATCATTACAGAGTAACCTAATTCGATAGCAAGCTCAATTTTATTATAATTATAATTAATTTTAACAATGGCAAATCACATACACAATAATACAATAAAAATAACATCTAATCAATAAAATAAATCTAAAATCAACATAAAAGCAATTTTCACACAAACATTTCATTACATATTATAAAAATTATTTTTCCTTAATTTATCATTGTAGCATAAAGCCGACTGTGCAGTTTTAGTAAATTCGTTCAGAGAACAACAAAATATGTCAACTGTCTCTGAGATACAGTTGAGAACGCGGAGGGCGCGGGTGAGCGGGGCGTCCCGCAGCAGGTTTGTGCGCGCGCGCGGCACGGCCAGTTTTGTTGACCTTCGTTGCTCAATCTGCCCCTGTATTATGTATGATAAATGTCCATCGGTGGACGTTCGTTGGGCCGGTCTGTACGCATCTTTAGGTAATAAAAGAAAAATAAAATGTGGTAAGTATCAAGGGTGAATACTAAACGCTTACCTTATTCTGAGTAAAAAGGTTTAATTATTGTTCTGAGCTCCTAGAAAGTCATAAATTATATTCTGTACGATCTATCAAACTTTATGACAATCAGCTGTTTAATTGTTGATTAGTATGTCATTAATCACCATGAATAATTTTAATTTTATTTAATAATTGTTACTGTGAAATTAATTACAATCACAGTTACATCAAATAAATCATGAAAAGTGAAGTTGATAACAAATTTACAGTGTGTGTTCTTTTGCAATCGAATGTCTCATTGGTTATGTGTTTGTGTAGGGTGACCATGTTTTTGATTAAGGTAAAACTTTCCACTTTACTTTAGACTTTAAACATAAATATTCGAGATTCTGATGTTTTTTTTCTTAGAAACGTGCTTGGTTAGACTAATACTAACCCCCATTTCCCGCTCAAACGCATTCTAGTTAACACCCTGTATAAAACTTGATATTTTGCGTGTTTGACTAAAATATTTTTAAGATAGATTACCATTTTTATTAATTTTATTTTCAGATTAAAATAACTGTAGGTATTATAAAACTATTTGGCTTATTGAGATAAAATTAGCCTCATTTAAATGTGAATTTAGTTTAGTTGTATACCTACGTTGTATAGTAACTACTTTTTCCGTAACACAGATTGGTCAAAATTTTCTAAAACTGATAATTCTACAGTTTTTAATTATTTAACAATTTTTGATCCTTTGAACTTATGAGGTGGAAAAAATCTAGGTATGATAGCATAACCATAATTCACCACTACCAACATACAAAAAAAACAGCTATCCGAGGGCAAACCACGTTTTTAGACTTGCCCATCACCTATTTTGAGGTCTGGATCCGCGCCTGGTATGGTGCTGTGCAAATGAATGGGTGGTTAGTTTGACAAGGTAGGAAAGGGTATTCGCTGCCTACTTCAAAACTACCAAGTTGTTTGAACCGAACTGTGTATCGTCGCGATTTCCTCGTCTTTGGAGACCCTACTGTTTCAAATGTGGCTTGATAAGAAATCATAACTTCAGTTTGAAAGCGTTTTTACAAAAACTGCCAAGGCCATGCCCCTCGTCATGCTAATTAAAATTTTCAGAACCTACCTCTAATAACCTACCCTAATCCCTGGTTCCTGGCATGTAGAAGTTGCCGATGATACCGCCAGAAACGGCCGTCATTAGCGAAGATTCCAGGCACCACGGATTAGGAGGTCGGTCCTAGTATGTGTCATATGTGTGTATAAAACGGAATATGCTGATGTATTTAGATACGAATGATGAAAGTAGTAGAAGTTAGAGAAAAACTAAAAAAACACTAAAACTTTTATGGAACTATATTTGATTTAAATCATAATTTACAGTTTAAACAAAGTTGGAATTTTGTTGCCAGGTAAAAAACATGCAATGTGAATGTTTATTAAATGGCAACATTGATGATTATTTTCACTATTGGCTTAGTCTAGATGTTGTTTAGGTATTCATTTCTTGGGCATTGATAATTCTTCCAGGGCCTTCATTTCAGCTGAAACAAGAAAAAAAATTAATATAGGTACTTACATGTTACATTAAAACTGCACTATTCTTAGTACAACTATCATTTGTAATATAAACATTGCCTGTGAGATTAGTGATAAGGCCACCTCTATATTATATATAGAAAGATATCTTTTAGTAAAAAGTTAATAAAAATAACATAGGTGGAAGAATACTTAATCAATAAGTACATAGAAACAAGTTCTCTATTGATTAATATCACCTTGCAGTGGATGTTAAAACTAAGTGTTATCTGTAACTGAGTTGTGTGAAGAAACTTAAATGTATGGGTGACCTTATGGGTGCTTTTCAACCAGAAGTGTGCTATGCTAAGTTGCTATGGATGTGTGATATGCACCAATTATATTCATTGGTCCGCATAGCATTGCACTGGTGGGAAGGGAATTCTATCATCGCAGCATGGTATAGTTTAAAGTTAGAGTTCCTTGGACCTTTTAACTAAGTTTTTAGGTTGACCATAGTTTAAAGTCCCTTCATGCAACTTGGTATTTTATCATATTATTTGGGATGTTTTATCAATAGGGGCAAAGTAGTTATTTAAACCATAGTATATTTATTGATGATTCAACATTATAGTGGTTAGTGATTGCTATGCTAAAGTTTTCAGATTATTTATTAATACTTTTTTGCACAATTTCAAAAGTAGATGTACAATTAGGTGGACTTAATGCTAAGAGCATTCTCAAACAGTCAACCTACAGGAGTTTCAGGAACAGAAAGTAGGGAAGTGCATAAACTGCCTGCCAACCATAGATTTAGATGAACTGTGTTGTCCCTCTATGTCAAAGAACAAATTGTTCCTTAACAGAGAGGGACAAAACCACCTCAATAGCTACAATGTTCTGTAACTTCTCTATGAATAAGGGGTATGGCAGTAACCCTTCAGTCTTGGAAGAGCCTTATGTCCAGCAGTGGACTATTACGGGCTGTGTGTTAGTTGTTGTTTCATACTATAATATATTTTATAGTCATCACCACAACCCATTACATCCCCACTGCTGGGGAACGGGTCTCCTTCCAATGAAGGAAGGGTTTAGACCTAGTCCACCACGCTGGCCAAGTGCGGGTTGGTGGACATAGTATTATATATTTTATAGTATATAATGTATATTTACCAGCAGCGGCGCGTGCCTTCTCTTCCTTTAGCTTGGCGTCCCTCACCACCTTCTCCTTAGCTTCAATCTCACGGATCTTGGTCTCCTTCTTCGATAACCTGTTCTGGTGGAAGGCACCGTACAGCACACCCACAGTCAGGAAAGACCAGCGGCCAAACTGAAATAAGGTTTGCAATGTAAAGTTACTGGTTGATTAGAATAAAGATAAAGATTAATTAAGTAAAAACAATATATTTTTAAGGTTAGAATTTGAGATGAAAGGATTTACAAGATGTGGGTTTAAAAATTCTTAAATAATACATAATAATATAAAATCGTTAGCCAAGGTAACACTTTAAGATAAATAGAAACGGAATAAGTTATTATGATAAAAAAACTAATAGGAAATGTAAAAACACTGTACCGTGTTACATAATGGATTAAGTTTGTTGAAAATCAATGAAAATAAGATCTTGTATTTACCCTGATCAGTGGAGATACTCGCACTGGAGGCCCGTAAGGAAGGTCCGACATTATTGGCCTTTTTGTTTCTGAAAGAAATAGGAAAATATCAGGAGTTTCCTGAAAAACTCCGATCCTATTTTATGGGTCTTAAAATAATGTTGCCATACTCTAATTAAAATTATGATTCTTATTTCAGCTAGTTAAGTTTATGATTTCAGCGAAACACGCATAATGAATAAACTCGGAAAATATAAAAACGCATAATAAAAAACTTATACATACTTGATCAAGAGGCGAGGCGTAGCAAAAGTAAAGGCAAAGTTTCTATCGTATATATTTTTTTACTATGGCAAGTTATGTGTGATTTTGACTTGACATTGACAAGAAACGTTCTGAATTTATTTTTGCAATGGCTAAAGCATAGACTGGGCTAAAGCTAACTAAATATTTTGATCCCATATAATCATACCCACCATGGCATAGCAAACCCAAGATCAAATAAGTAAAAAAGCAATACGTACTTGAACAAAACATTTTCTAAAAATTAATATTAGCTAGAAAAACTTTATTTTCGAACGGCGACATACCCACAGATTAGATTATACTGCTGTAGTGGCACAACCCGCTGTACTGTGATTCCGCTCCGCGGTACTAATATTGGGGAATCACACGAAGTCGTCGCAGGAAGAAACACGAACTTCCGGCGGGCGCTCGAACTTCCGGCGGGCGCTCGGGAACTGGCTCCTTGAACGTAGCCATAGACACTCGCCCGCCTCTTGTTTTCCCCGCTTAGATTTTTCTTCTCAATTGTAAAATTGCTAATTTTGTAAATATTTGTAATTTGTTTCGGTCCACAATATAACAAAGTAAATTGATTATCAGTCCTTCATTTCATACGCTCCCGCTTCTAGATTACAGGCAGACTGACAAACCCACATTGGTGACCCACGACCTGGACAAGAAATCAACCTTCAAGAAACAACAAAATGGCCACGCAAAACGACGGCGAAATACTCGGATCTCCAAGCGGCAATGGCGGCGGACTCGGCAGTGGTCCAAGTGAAAATTCCATAACAAACGCAAACGCAAGTAACGTGCTCGCTGGTTCAAGTGAAGTTTGTCGTGTGAGTGTACGCATTCCTCCATTTTGGCCCGATGATCCTGAGGTATGGTTTGCACAAGTTGAGAGTCAGTTCATATTGTCTGGAATTACTCAAGATTCAACTAAATTCCACTTCGTGTCGTGTCAACTGGAACAGGAGTACGCCCGGATCGTCAAGGATGTGATTGCCAAGCCGCCACCCACAGGCAGGTACGATAAGCTTAAATTAGAATTAATAAGGCGCATATCAGCATCACGGGAGAAAAAGACGCTTCAGTTAATGCAACACGAAGAGCTCGGCGATAGAAAGCCGACTGAATTCTTGCGTCATCTCCGGCACCTAGCAGGCCCCAACATGCCGGATGATTTTATCAGAACCGTATGGTCTAGTCGCTTGCCCCCACATGTGCAGCCTATCGTAGCATCACAGCGTAGAGTAGACCTGGATGAGGTGGCGGAACTCGCAGACCAGATATGTGACGTGGTGCAACCCTCACACGTCGTCGCTAGCACTTCAGTCAGCGTTCCAGCCGCCAGCGTTGCTCCGTGGGAAGCGAGAATCGAAGAACTGTCTCGTCAAGTGGAAGCGCTAGTAAAGGTACAGTCCCAGAATCGTCCTTTCCAAAGAAACTCCAACAGGCGTAATCGATCCAGATCAAACTCGCAACCCCGACACCGTCAGCGATCACGATCCAGAGAGTACCCTGAAGGACACTCATACTGCTGGTACCATTTCCAATTTGGGCCAAAGGCAAAGAAATGCTCAGACCCGTGCACTTATAACTCGGGAAACGAGACGGGCAGCCACTAGAGGCGGCAAGCATCTGCCCTATCACTACAGGCCGCCTGTTCATAACCGACCGGAAGTCCAAGATACGCTATCTTATAGACACGGGTTCAGACTTGTGCGTTTTCCCTCGGTCAGCTGTTCGGGTGCCTCATCAGACAAGTGCTCGCCACGCCAATTCAGATACCTGGATTTCATCGGCCAGTTCAGCACGGACATCAAATACATAGCTGGTAGAGAAAACGTGGTAGCCGACTCACTCTCTCGTATAGAGGAACTATCATCAACTTCCATAGATTACCAGTCCTTGGCTCAAAGCCAAGAAGGCGACGCTGAGCTACAAGACCTGCTGCAGAAAGGTTCGGCCCTAAAACTAGTCAAAGTTACAACTCCACACGCAGATCTACCTGTCTACTGCGACACTTCAACGGACGATCATCACCAGCGGCCGTACCTCACACCATCTTTCCGGCGCATCGCATTTGACACCCTCCACAACCTCAGTCATCCTGGTGTCAAAGCAACTGTCAAGCTGGTCACACAACGATTCGTATGGCCAGGCATAAGAAAAGACTGCCGACAGTGGACCAAAGAATGTCAGCAATGCCAGCGTAGCAAAATTCAAAGACATACTTCAGCACCTCTGTCTCAATTCAAACTGCCTTCTGCACGATTCCAGCATATCCACATGGATATTGTTGGCCCCTTAACTCTTTCGAATGGTTACAGGTACTGCCTCACGATAGTCGACCGCTTTACTCGTTGGCCTGAGGCGTACCCCCTCGCTAACATCACTGCAGACACCTGCGCAGCTGCCTTCGTCTCTGGGTGGATCGCGCGCTTTGGTGTTCCTGAGCGCATCACCACCGACAGAGGGCGCCAGTTCGAGTCCCGGCTCTTCAAGGAAATCGCAGCCTTGGTGGGCGCTACCCATCTCACCACCACAGCATACCATCCTGCAGCCAACGGCCTCGTCGAGAGGCTACACCGCCAGATGAAAGCTGCAATCGTCTGCCACGACAACCCAAGCTGGACAGAAGTTCTTCCTCTCGTTCTCCTCGGCATCCGCAGCGCATGGAAGGAGGACGTCCAGTCTTCAGCAGCCGAGCTGGTCTACGGGGAACCACTCCGACTACCCGGCCAGTTCTTCTCCACATCAGACGACGCGCCCTGTGACGTCCCGGACTTCGCATGCAGACTCCGCAGACATATGAACAAGCTCGCACCTCAACCTACAGCCTGGCACTCCAACAAAAGACCCTTCTACATCCCGAAGGATCTCAGCACAGCATCCCATGTGTTCTTGCGTCAGGGTCCAGAGCGACGACCACTTGAAGCTGCATACCAGGGACCATACCGAGTACTGAAGAGGAGTCCCAAACAATACACGCTCGACGTGAAAGGAAGAGAGCTCACCGTCAGCATAGACCGTCTGAAGCCAGCATACATCATGAAAGAAGATGTCAAGACGTCTCAGACCACACTCCATCAGAGCAAACCTCCACTCCAACCAACGCAACCTCCACTCCAACCAACGAAGCCTCCACTCCAACCAACGAAGTCTCCACTCCAACCAACGAAGTCTCCACTCCAACCAACGAAGCCTCCACTCCAACCAACGAAGCCTGCAATCCAGCCAACCAAGCCTGCAATCCAGCCAACCAAGCCGGCACTCAAGCCAGCCACAGCAACGATGCCAGAGAAGAGGACCAGGAGTGGACGAGTAGTACGATTCCCGTCGCGGCTACACACCATCGACCGTAGTCACGGTCTCGGTGGGGGAGTATATGTAGTGGCACAACCCGCTGTACTGTGATTCCGCTCCGCGGTACTAATATTGGGGAATCACACGAAGTCGTCGCAGGAAGAAACACGAACTTCCGGCGGGCGCTCGAACTTCCGGCGGGCGCTCGGGAACTGGCTCCTTGAACGTAGCCATAGACACTCGCCCGCCTCTTGTTTTCCCCGCTTAGATTTTTCTTCTCAATTGTAAAATTGCTAATTTTGTAAATATTTGTAATTTGTTTCGGTCCACAATATAACAAAGTAAATTGATTATCAGTCCTTCATTTCATACGCTCCCGCTTCTAGATTACAGGCAGACTGACAAACCCACACTGCGTTTAATCTGGGGCGAATTGACGTCGATTTTTTTTCGTCAGTCGTCAAAATGGCGTTCATAATGTCGTTTGTGTCGGTGGCGATATCAATTCTTTACACGCCGTTTCTTCTTTTAATTCTGTGCATAATATTCCTCGCGTCAATTGGAAAATCTCTGGGAGTCCGACGTCTTTACGTGAACATACTCCTCAAACTTTTCGAGGTAAGCCCTATTTAATTATGATATCATATGTTTCTGGCGGTCGTGTAGTCAACTTACTAATTTATATCCTGTAAACAGAGAGGATATTCATTATGTTTCGGAGTTTAATCTTATCTTTAGAGGTATTTTCAGTAAAAAGTGTAACGTTTCTGCGAATCTGTCAGAATTCTCAATCGATAACTAAGTTAGGTTATGTGGATATGTTTTGCACATTATTTGGTTCTACGTCTTGATATTTCTTTCGTCCCTCCTACGTATTTAACGCACTTATAGTGGTCCCATGACTCATATATAACTTTTTCATCAATAATTTTGGCTGTATGTCTGTTTACAAGCCATTTATACTCTGTTTTGTCCCTCAATTTCGTCATGATGACATTTCGTTTCTGTTTGTTTTCATTCTGAAGAGGGTTGTTGTCAGATACAGCCCTAAATGAAGTGTGTCTGTTTGTTTGTTGGTATAAGATTGGTATTTAGAGCTATGCAGAGTTTTACAGTCTGCAACCTTCAAAAATTATAATGTGAGTTACTTAATGGTTGGTTAAGGGAATAGCAATATTTTTCACAAAACACATACCCAAGACCCAAAAACAAATATCTGTGCTTGAGGAAATATCTAACTCAACCAGGGAGACTTGGAATAGAAAGTGAAACCCTTGGCACACAGTTTTTTTAAAATATTATAGGTAGAAGCTAGTACAGAAGCTTCAGAACCCTCCTAATCTTTACTTTAAAAGGAAAAACACATAAAGCCACATAATTTTACAAAAATCTGTTGTTAACCTCACTCACCTATATGCAGCGTAGAAGATAGCAACAGATATATTACATATTTGTCATTAGGAAAATCACCAAAGAAAATGATATTGTGCACTCGTAAATAACAAATTAAGGTCATAGATAAATGAAATAGGATAAATGTTGTGCATAATATTATTATGATTATCTGTGCACATTCTAACCTTTGCCATTATAATTTATAACTACACAGTCATATAATACAATATTAGGATGCATATTTACCTAAATTCAAAACTTTAGATGATTCCAATAAACTCGTATTGCAATTTATTATATGTAATTTTTTAGCAACTTTAGGGGAATGCTAAAAAAAACAATTGATCTTGAAGTCTTGAGAACAGTGCTTGTTTTTAAAATCTATAAGAGTCCGAGTATCAGTATAGTGTATAGTATTATAATTATATTTTTATAAACACTCACACCTTGTAATAATGTACCTACTCCCTTGCGGGGTAGGCAGAGGTGCATTGCTGCACCCACTTTTCGCCAGTGTTTATGTTAGTCCCAATGTAATGGGGGGCGGGCCTATTGCCATTTTACAGGGACATCCAAGACTGTGTTTAAACAAATATCTGCCCCAGCCGGGAATCGAACCCGGGTCAGTTGTCAGGGTCACTAACCACTACGCCATTCGGTCGTCGTAGTGTATAGTACTAGATCAATGTATTAACTACATATTACTATACATTATTGATCAGAGCAAGAGACCTCAGTAGGTCACCTACACTCTTGATGACATAATTACAATTCTCGTTAGGTCTTACCTGACCGGATCGTCATCAGTGCCAACCAGTGCTAATGACCTAGCTCTGTAGGTATACTGCACTTAACTTCAATTTATGTTGGTTTTCGAACCCGCATCCTTGGCGTGAGTACTCTTTATCCGACTGAGTTACCACCGCTGCAACCTCATGTGTCGTGCGCCACCATCATACTCCTAGCCCTAGCACGGGGCGCAAGATGTAATAAAACTTTCTCCAAGTCTTTTGCCCAGTGCTAGGCCTTCAGGAAAATATCACCATCACAGAAAATATAATGCTTCCATCTTGCCACTTTGCACCGGTAATGACTAAAGGCTTATGCGGAGACGCTCGTGCCGTCTCAAGAGCTCATTTCAATTCCACTGCATAGCATAGTTCAGTGGATGTATACTGTGACTCACTGGACCGGCCAAAAATTGACGATGCAAATACAGTGGAGTGCAATGAAAAAGGTCCACAGACAAAATGCCGAAACAAAGTGACCCCAATTTTTTAAACATTTATGGACACAATATTTACGTTTTACGCCCTTCCACCTGCACACGGGAAGACTTACTCCAGGCCAACCAGAATGCTATCAAAGTTGCTTCTTTTTGATATGGACTAATTTAAAAATTCGCATGTTCACTGACACGAAAGAAGAAGTTGGTAAAATTCTGATGCGCTATTAAATGTACTTCTAATATTTGAGACGGCTTCATAAAATAGCTCCGTTTCGGAGTAATTTGGTGCTCACTGGAACTTTTTCATTGCTTGTGAATGAATGCATTTAAAATAATAGTAAAATTCCACCTAGGAACTCGCTTGCCTTTTAATTTATGGTTTCGAAACGAAAGTAGTGGAAATATTATTAAACATAGGCAAATCGCCTTGGATTGCGTGTTCCGATCGCCGCCATATTGCTCAATAATCATAGATATTAGGAACTAGAGTCCAACAACGCTAACTACGCGACGGGTATGGGGGATAATTTATTTAAGTAGTAATCCTAAAATTAATGTATAAAAGGTATTAACTAAGATACTTAAGCGTCCACCTTTTGGCATCGTAAGCAACAGACAAACGACGACGTAGAAATTCACACAAGTTCGACCACTTCATCGGCATTTCCAACGCCGTTTCCCCATACCTAAATAAATATAAATAAATATGTGGGGACATCTCACACACGGCCATCCGACTATCCGACCCCAAGCTAGGCAGAACCTGTGTTATGGGTGTCGGACAGCTGATATATCTACACAAATACATAGATACTAAATATAAATATCAACACCCAAGACCCGAGTACAAATATCTGTCTTTAAACTAATATCTGCCCCAGCCGGGAATCGAACCCGGGACCTTCGGCTCAGTAGTCAGAGTCACTAACCACTACGCCATTCGGTACCTACATTTACGACTATCCGTTTGGTCCGATACGTACGGTACCGATAGATGGACGATACCTTTAGGAATTCAGAGGATTAATAGTATGCTATGCATTCTAATACTGGCAAGTGATGAGTGATTAACCCTTATGGTTACTGCTATCCTCTGAAGCCATCGAATATCCTGGTCTTCCTAAGAACATATGCATTACCTTGGTTAAAAACAAATAAAACGTAACAAAAATAATGCCATAAATAAAACATAACCTGTATTTAGATATAACCCGAAATTATTACAGTATCTTTATGATGTAAATTATTATTAATAAATTAGGTATTGATTATCTTATCAAGTTATCGTTATGAAATATTGAACATAATTATGTGAAATGTACTTTGTGACTATTGTGAGCTTGTCTTTCTATACAAATGTAACTTTGACCATTGACAAAAGAATAAAGAGAGGACATGCCATATCAACGAAAAAAATGCGCTTACCTAAACTTTGGTGTCAATTAAAATGGCGCCTTTTTTCTTGAAAAATGTAAACAAACAAATTGTTTGACAGCTGAAGTACCTTGTGTTTGGATGTCAATCTTGGTCAATCAACATGGCGACCGATCGCAATGTTGTAATTTTAGGCAAAGACAAAACTACTGTTGTCCTTTTTTACGTACGATAACACCAATAAGTTAAAATGAGACGACGATATATTTTTAAGTACCGATTTTTATGCCAAGTCCTCTTTATTCTTTTGTCAATGAACTTTGACAAAGAACCTATTTTGACAACTTCAAAATTTTCAAAGTAGAAAAGTCTTCGATCCGTTAGGTAAGCGTCCACCTTTCGGCGGATCACGCATTGCATTTAGTATTCTTTGTAAATTCACACAAGTGCGTCCACTTCATCAACACTGTTGCCTTTTCTCTACAGGGTGTTGCAAAAAGGGTATACTAAGCCGAAACCTACATGTGCAGCATGGTATATCTAAGCCTGAAACTGAAATCAGAATTTGAAAATTCGCGAAAAAAAAAATTCATTTTCCATAGAAACTTTGTTGGTCACGTGACTTTTTACTGCATTTTGCAACACCCTGTATATACATTTATGAAAATCCATTAATTGCGGTACGACCCTCAGAAGAACTATTAATGCACCTATTTTATCACTGCAATTACGTACTTCCTATTCCTATTCCTATTCTCTGTGGGGGTGTAAGTACCTGCACCTGGCTCTCTCGAATGGAACCTTTGTGCATATCCCCAAGGTCGAAACTGCCTTCCTAAGCTGGACCATTTCCCACCACGCTGGTCCACTGCGGGTTGGTGGGTTCACATATCTAGATGTGCTAGATCTAGATATGCAGGTTTCCTCACGATGTTTTCCTTCACCGTAAGAGCGATGGTATACATTGTACTTAAGTTAAAAGAACTCATTGGTACATGTCAGCGCCGGGATCGAACCCGCATCTCTGGCGTGAGAAGCGGGCGCTTACCCGACTGAGCTACCACCGCTCTTATTAATTACGTACTTAAAATAATATGTTGGCAAGCCCTAATAAAAATGAGTTGCAAATATTTCGCAACGCCACCGTTTTACCGCCATGTTGTAAGATGCTAACAACCTTTGCCTACTGAGATTATCGAACGTTCTCCCTTCTACAGACAGGGGTGTTGCAGATCCTATGCACATACATAACAACTAGACGACCGAATGGTGTAGTGGTTAGTGACCCTGATTACTATGCCGTAAGTCCCGGGCTCGATTCCCGGTCGGCGCAAATCAGACTAAACGCCCATGCTTTCATTCTGGAGCCAGGCTATTTGGCAGAGGGCCTTTTACAGTAGATTTTCTTTTATTTACCGGGAAATTGGATTCGCTCTTCAATGATGGCACTACCCCAAAACGAAACGAATGCGATAAGTGGATTTAGAAATGCATACTATTAAATCCCCAGCAAAAATGATCAAGAGATACACAAGTCTATTCGATTTCAACTTATTCTTATTACAGTCCACTTTTCAAGCGTAAGTATATACAGGTGTTGCAAAAAGGGTATACTAAGCCGAAACCTACCTACCTTCTCCATACTAAAAAGTCACGTGACCAACATAGTTTCTATGAAAAATGATATTTTTCTGCGAATTTATAAATGCTGATTTCATTTTCGGATTTAGATATACCATGCTGCACATGTATATTTCGGCTTAGTCCTTTTTGCAACACCCTGTATAAAAATACATCATATTAAATGTTAGATTTTAGGTAGGTATAATACAAAGGTCTGCCGATATCGTTAATTAAGTATTTATGATCTTATTTTCGGATAATATTCGTTATTGTGATAGCGTGACCGCTAAGTCACCTTATCGCTTTGAACGGATTTTTGGACTTTGATGTTTTGACTTTATGACTCAAGATATTATTCGTTTAGTGAAAATCTTTCAGGAAAATGTTTTTTATTAACTTAGTTGGATATCTGTAGGGTTACCGCCACCAAAACAATCCTTGCAAATTCGCTCGCTTGCAAAATGTGACGTAACTTGTTTGGATCTGACAGACGCCGCCGCTCATGTATTGTATCTAAAATTTCGGTGGTTTTACGGTAGCTAGACTAGCTAGTTGGGGTTGGTAGTAGGTCGCAGCGGAGGGCGTCCCACGGTGTCGAATTGTAACCTATTCTCTACAAGGGTGTTAGTGCCTGCACTTGGATCTCTCGAATGGATCCCATCAGCATATCATCAAAAGATAGTGGTGTCCAATAGAGAAGTCATCCCCATCTAGATTTCGGTTCATCGGCAGATATCACCACTGCTACATTGTACATAATGACTTGTTATAGCCTTGTAGGTCACCTCTAAACACTGTTTTATCGGTTATCGAATTATGAGCCTTTATCAAAGATCTAACCGTGTGCCGAGCGTGAATTTTGATAATTGTGTGTGGATGTTTATAACTACTGTGTGGAATTTATTATCAGTGACTTTCCCATTTATCGTTTTGTTTCTTCTTATAGCCTCCTGACCCCGAGAGGTATAAATGTATACACTGTTATTAATTTTTTTTAAAAAATTGGCTGTTTAATTCCGTCATACTCGAAGGCACAAGCCCGGAGGCATGGAGCAGAAGTGTAGTGACTTTGTTCTTCAAGAAAGGCAACAAAGCCCTATTGAAGAATTATAGACCCATTGCACTTCTGAGCCATGTGTACAAGCTGTTTTCGAGAGTTATTACGAATCGTCTCGAGCAAAGACTCGACGACTTCCAGCCACCCGAACAAGCCGGGTTCCGAAAAGGCTATAGTACCATAGATCACATACACACGCTTCGGCAGGTTATACAGAAGACCGAGGAGTATAATCTACCTTTATGTCTAGCGTTTGTGGACTATGAGAAAGCCTTTGATTCTATTGAGCTCTGGGCGATGCTTCAATCCCTTCAGCGGTGCCATATAGACTATCGCTATATCGAGGTGTTGAGATGTATGTACAATGCTGCCACAATGTCAGTTCGATTACACGAACATAGCACAAAACCGATCCAGTTGCAAAGGGGCGTGAGACAGGGAGATGTTATTTCTCCGAAACTGTTCACCTGTGCACTGGAAGATGTTTTTAAGCTTGTAGAGTGGAAAAGACTGGGCATTAACGTCAATGGCGAATATATCTCTCATCTACGATTTGCTGATGACATAGTTATTATGGCGGAAACGCTGGAGGAGTTAGGCGAAATGCTCACAGACCTCAATGATGCCTCTAAACAAGTTGGGCTGAAAATGAACATGGACAAGACAAAGGTCATGTCGAACGAACATGTTTCATCATCGCCCGTAACTGTAAGAGGTGTCACCATCGAAGTTGTTGATCAGTATCCCTACCTAGGACAAGTGATCCGATTAGGAAAATCCAACTTCGATAAAGAGGTAGCTCGTAGAATCCAACTCGGATGGGCAGCGTTCGGGAAATTACGACACATCTTCACTGAAAACATACCTCAGTGTCTGAAAACAAAAGTTTTCAATCAGTGCGTGTTGCCAGTGATGACTTACGGAGCCGAGACGTGGTGCTTCACCAAAGGGCTTATCCACAAGCTCAGAGTTGCTCAGCGTGCTATGGAAAGGGCTATGTTAGGCGTGTCCCTGCGAGATAGGATTCGTAATGAAGAAATCCGCAGGAGAACTAAAGTTACCGACATAGCCAAAAGGATTAGCACGCTGAAGTGGCAATGGGCTGGCCACGTAGCCCGCAGAGCCGACGACCGCTGGAGTAGAAAGGTTCTGGAGTGGAGACCCCGTGTCGGCAAACGGCGTGTCGGTCGCCCCCCAACCCGTTGGTCTGATGATCTGCGGAAGGTAGCGGGAAGCCGCTGGATGCAGATGGCGGGTGACCGTTTGGGGTGGCGATCGTTAGGAGAGGCCTATGTCCAACAGTGGACTACGGAAGGCTGAGAGAGAGAGAGAGAATTTTTTTTAAAAATTAAAAAAATTACTACTGAACTGTTTTGTCACTTTGTCAATGAACAAATTGTTTAAGGGATAGGTACTTTATAAAACTTTAAAGGAATAACAGGGATACTCCATAAAACTTTTAATATAGGTATTTTTAAACTATATATTATATTTTTTTTCAATGTCCTACTCATAGCACGCCAGGTGTCAGGAGGATAACAGTAAAATGAGCTGATTTGAATATTTAGGTTAGTTTCCCTACAGTGTCTGTCGTATCTTTCCATTCTGTATACAGGGTATCCCGTAAATAGTGGACCAATCTAAAGGGGGTTACTCAGGGGGTCAATCTGAACAACTTTTGGTCTATGGCTCTTGGAAAAAGAATTTGCAATAAGAATTGTTTATAGTAAAAAGTCACTTCACCATCAAAATTTCTATTTACTCACAAGCGTATTAAAGTATCTGGGGTAGTCTGATCAATTCATTATTTGGTTACCACACGTGAATACGCCCAAATGAAAACAAAATTAATAATAATATTAAAGACAATGCGAAATGGCAACACACAAATGACTGTATAAATATTTCACCACAACGTCACAAAAGAGTGTTCCTAAGTTCTTTTGTGAGTGTGTGTGTGTGTGTGTGTGTGTGGCACAGGCCCTGAAAAGATAATTAATTACACAGTTTTGTTGCTAACAATAACATTATGTAGGTAGGTGTACATACATTCGTACAGATAGCTTATTATATTTTTGTCTGTTTGTTGACGACGTAAAGCAAGCCGCTTAGTTGATGCGTCACTCGGGAAAACTCATTTCTCATCATTGTTTTAGGTTATAAACTTCGTTCAGGTTGTCCATTTATTTTCCAAAGGTTTTTTTTTATACGATGACTGTGTCTACCTAATGCCTATTAAGTTAAGCGTCACCTATCGGTATAGTTCGTATCGCACCAAACGGATTTTCATAAATGTATGGAGAAACGGCGTCGGCAATGCCGATGAAGTGGACGCACTTGTGTGATTTTCTATTCAAAGAATATTTATTTGATACTTTATTGCACAAATATGAAATATAAGTGTACAAAAGGTGGACTTAATGCTAAAAGCACCACCTACTACTTCTACCAGCCAACCTACAGGAGGTACAGAAAAACTAGTAGAAAGGTGCAACAAAAAAAAAAAGTAGTTACTAAATTGAAAAAGCAAAAACAAAATAAGAATACTGAATGCGATGCGTGCGATGCCGATAGATGGACTTAATATGTATGTCCAAAGGTACTTAATACAATGACTGTATTTGCATAATCCATATAAAGACCAAATCCTTATCCTTATCAGCTTCTGAACCAAATCAGCTGGACCGTTGTCATGCAGACAGTTATCAAAGATGGCGCAAGTACAATTGTCGATAATCCGCTTTAATTATGAGATTATAATGTTGATATTGCATCGGTTTTGTCGGCCAGACAGTGTGGTTTGGTGACCTATGGCCGGTTTTTGTTTCTATAGTCTATGTAGAGGGATTATCGAATCAAGTTCGAAATAGCGTTTTTTGCTGATAGTACCTACTTAAAAGAATACACCTAAAGCAGTTTGGTAATAATGTAAAAAAAAAAACTAAAAATGTTTCAAAAAATAATTGTTTAAACATTATGTAATTTGAAAATAAGTGATAAGTAATTGTATATTATTATACTGTCTAATTCCGTAGTGGATTATAAAATGAACAACAAACACAATTATTATGAAGTTTGAACTATGATCAAGTCCGCATGAGCTGAATGTAGGTCAGTAGAGTGACCTCACAAGATTACGTTACTCATGCTTATGTTATTTTATTGTACCTACTACCTAGTAGAAGCTTTCCCTGCGATTTTCGTATTAAGGTAAGCGTCCGCCTATTGATAGACAGAAAGAGCCCCCCTTATCCGAACGGAGAGTAGTTTGTAAAAATTGACGTTCATCAGAAAATTTTATATTTTTACGATGAATAAAAAATTTTGAGTTTGAGTTTGATATCTACGTATCGGACCAAGCGGATTTCCATAAATGTACGGGGAAACGGCGTCGGCAATGCCGATGAAGTGGATGCACTTGTGTGAATTTCTATACAAACAATCAAGTGACAAACATACAGCCTGGCTGGAGCAGAAATATTTTTGAAATTTTGTATAGACCTTTTATCATGGTATCTCTATGATATTTACCTATGTAAACATAAGATGACGATTGATAATAATTTATATTTAATAGATGTTTACTAAAATAAATTAAAAACTAAAATAAACCGGCTAAAATAATTATTGACTTTCCATTATATTATTAACACACGCTCACAAACATTGGATTATAACCTTTTTCTTTTGCGTCAAGTCAATTATCAAAATTTAATGATGATGTGATGATCAGCGTGTGATGGGCGTGTGTTTTGTGAACTCTGTAAAAACATACAGACAATTCTCAATCATAATTTGTGCAGTTTTTTTGCTAGGTTAGACTTGTTTTGTGAATTATTTTGTGACTTTGTTGTTTATACTTTTTGCTCAGTGCTTTGACACCTTTTAAACTATACGTTAGCTTTTTTATGTAAGGTTAATAAGTCATGGTCACGTAATATAAATAATGTAGCCAATAGTCATTAAATAGACATTCATAAATATAGCCTTGTAATATTGTAACTTAGGTACTCTCCTACCTACATAGGCAATAAGGCACCCTTTAGAAATACATATTATTAAACTGGTATACATATCGTTTTTGCTGACTGTTCCTAACATTACAAATATTAGTTTTCGATAACATTACTATGTTTTGGACAGGGCTAAATTGCGTCCGGAAATATGTAGGAATATGCAATGCAAATATTACGATGAGTTCATGTGATGAGAACACACTGATAAGAAGTCTTGAGATCACCCTCCTAATACACTCGCAAGCAATGAAAAAGTTCCAGTGACATAGCACCAGATTACTCCTAAACGGAAAATCCTAACTAATATTATAAATGCGAAAGTAACTGTGTCTGTCTGTCTGTTACTCTTTCACGCCAAAACTACTGAACGGATTAGAATGAAATTTGGTATACAGATGGTCTAGACTCTGGGAAAGAACATGGGCTACTTTTTATCCCGGAATTCCCACGGGAAAACTTTTTAAGGCGAAGCGAAGCGCGCGGGAACAGCTAGTACTTAATAAACGCAAAAGTTTTAGGTGTGTGAAGTTAGCAGCCTAAAATTAGCAGCCTTTGAATACCCGACCAAATTAAGATGGTCACTTCAGTCATTGCATACTTTATCAATTAAAACACATAAAAAGCCCCAAAAACATTGGAAAAATAATGCTAGGTATTTATAAACACTAAAATATGTTCTAAAATAAATAAATTCTAAAAAATACGACGTTTACTTACTGACGCTCTTGTTGGTTAATGGATATTTTGTATGGGGGCACCAAGATGCTATAGACCTGCCCGTATCTCACCTAGTTTATTATGTGTGGTGTGTCATTAGAAAATACTGACAGAAGTTTCATCAACATTGAAACGGTCTAGCAGGTGTCCAGGAGCCACTTTCTGACAGATTTTGGGTGAAAAATTGTCAATATTTCACGAATATTCAAGTTTGCAGGTGGAACCTGAAGAGATTCAGCTGCAAATGATAGTTCATATGAAAGGTATTATTAATACCTAGAAACGATTTTCAGCAATTTCAGATTAAATGACTTTTGGTGACTCTTCAAGGTGAAAATCAAAAAATAAAACTTAGCAGCCCAAGATTAACATTTTGTATGGGGGCACCAAGATGCTATAGACCTGCCCGCATCTCACCTGGTTTATTATAAGTGTTGTGTCATTAGAAAACACTGACAGAAGTTTCATCAACATTGAAACGGGATAGCAGGTGTCCAGGAGCCACTTTCTGACGGATTTTGGGTGAAAAATTGACAATATTTCACGAATATTCAAGTTTGCAGGTGGAGCCTAAACAGGTACAGCTGCAAATGATAGTTCATATGAAAGGTATTATTAATATCTAGAAACGGTTTTCAGCAATTTCAGATTAAATGACTTTTGGTGAATATTCAAGGTGAATACCAAAAAATAAAACTTAGCAGCCCAAGATTAACATTTTGTATGGCGGCACCAAGATGCTATAGACCTGCCCGCATCTCACCTGGTTTATTATATGGGTTGTGTCATAAGAAAACACTGACAGAAGTGTCATCAACATTGAAACGGTCTAGCAGGTGTCCAGGAGCCACTTTCTGACAGATTTTGGGTGAAAAATTGACAATATTTAACGAAAATTCAAGTTTGCAGGTGGAACCTGAAGAGATTCAGCTGCAAATGATAGTTCATATGAAAGGTATTATTAAAACCTAGAAATGGTTTTCAGCAAATTCAGATTAAATTACTTTTGGCGAATATTCAAGGTGAAAACCAAAAAATAAAACTTAGCAGCCCAAGATTAACATTTTGTATGGGGGCACCAAGATGCTACAGACCTGCCCGCATCTCACCTGCTGCCTTACTCCCAGCGATTAATAGTTGCTATCCAAAAAAGCCAATTAAAACTCAGTTGAAAAATTTAGGCCGATTCAGTTGGTACCACCACCTCGGTTTTGACTGAGCCGCGGACCAGGGACAACGTAGAAAATATATCAAGAAACGACTAGTGATTATTTTTGAAACGGTAGCCGAAGTAAGGGCTCCCACACATAAACACGACACGATGTCGCATCGTGCCACGACGCGGCGTCGTTTCACGATACGACGTCGCGTCGCGGAAATTTACGACTACCATCGTAAAAAAAACACGACATCGTAACGTAAAGTTCCGCGGCACGATGCCGTCGATACAACATTCATTCCCTAAAAATGGACCGCAGTAGACGCGTACTGCTTCTGCTGTTAATAAGAAGACGAAGAAAGAAAAGACAGATACTCAGAAGATACTGGATCCACCCATTTCTTTCAACAATGAATAATGGGAGTCACTTTTTAAAGAAGTACAATGCCTTGAAAATAGACCACAACAAGTTCGTGTATCGACACGTAACGACGTCGCGTCGTGAATTTACGCGACGCGACGTCGTATCGTGAAACGACGCGGCGTCGTGGCACGATGCGACATCGTGTCGTGTTTATGTGTGGTAGCCCTAAGCCGATATCAGGCCGATGTTGCGTTCCGTATTTCAATAGAGGTGAAAGAAAGAGATGTCGCTCTATAAAATTGTATAAGATCTTGTGTTTTTTCTCGCTCTGACAAGGAAAAAATTGGTGTGCGTTCGAAGTACTAGCGAAGCTTGAAATAAGAAATCCGGTAATCATCAGTCCATATTATGTTTTTATTTTTTCAATGTTAGTAAAATATTAATTAAAATACTTATTAAACACTAGGTTAAAGTCATCACTCATGCCATTTTTTACTTATTATTCACAAAAACTTAACTTTGTAAACGTTAAAATATGAAATGAGGGGCTTTTGAACGCATTCAAACTAAAAATCAAAATACTCTGTGAACCTGTGAAAACACTCCCTCAGTGTTGCCATTAGCGTACATTTTACACATTTGACGTACTATTTTAGCCTCCCATGTGTAATGTGTATATAATTGGTCCATGTAATGTACCATTTAAACTTAACTTCCAATATCATGATTATCACGTGTAAAATCTTTGTTTATGGACTATTTTACGTATTTTTTTTGGAATCGCAGCAAAAAAATTATTAACCACAATTAGTTACGATTTTGATTTTCTTGTATGATTATTTTCTCAACCAATATGATTATTACATGATTACAATGAGTATAAGTATATCATACATAAAACTGCGGGGTACCTACTCTGAAGGTTTTAGGACATTGTAACACTTTTTAAAATGCTATAATGAATATAGGTACGTTTCTCACGACTAAAATCTATTAAAATATAGTACTTCTGCTGACGAGCAGGTGCGAAAGAGCTGGAAAAGCTAAATTGAGTGATTTTAGTAAAAAAACAGCTCATGTACGGTTTTAACCCTAAATGTACGTTTTCAGCGCTGGATATGTGCGTTTTGAGAACTCCGTTGCGGCAACACTGCACTCCCTCCACTTCATTCATACAACATACAATAACAATGATAAAACAAAATTACAAATGGAATTTCCTTATTTAAATAGATATTTGTGCACTAAATACATAATAATATGACGTAAGTATAGTATTCTGATGGAGTGGTTAAGTTGCAGACTCAGATCGACTCGATTTATAAAATAGACCGATAAAATATTACGATAATTTGTTACAAAGTTATAGATATTAAACTATCAATCATTGTTTACAGAAAGAAGAAGAAGACGTTGCGTGTCACCGTATAGCCAAGGAAATATCTTGTGAAAGTTTTAACTCAAGGCGGAAATTTATTGAAAAAATACTCAACATAACCTACAATTACAGTGAAATACTGAAAATATCTTGTACCGTGATAATATTTCTGAATAATAAGTGCAAACCCATACTCTAAGATCGTGCTTTCAACCACATACTTAATACAATTCCATAATCATATCGAAATCCAAAAGTTCGTAAGTCGTAAGTGATCATAGTTTAGGTGTGTACTTATTAGACTCATGCATTGTAAACTCTATAAACGATTACTCGTAATGTATTAATCATATTAAAAGTTGAATGCGGCTGTTTTATTTTTTATTCTTTATGTTTAAAGCAGTTCTAAGAAAAAGCAGTAATAACTAGTAATAAGAGTTGTAACATTATGCATGGACCAAGTGTCTGCTTATGTAAAAACACAATGTTTTCATGTAAGTAAACCCTGCTTTAAACATAAAAAATGTGTCTACCTAATCTTCATAAAGCAGATAATGCTAACACCCTGATTACACCACCAAGTAGAGCGGCCCGAGACAGTGTCCTCCGCTGAGCACTGTTAAATTTGTTAAGTACTGTCTTGCCACTCTACTCAGTAGGTGATAACAAGGGTATTACATTGCAACAGGTAAAAGTAAGTATACAGGGCCTCAAGTCTGCTAAGGAATGAGGAGGATATTATGGTAGGTATCCATATATTAAAAGTACAACTTACAATGTTACTTATACAATTTCTTCCATGTTGCAATGTTATCATTGCCGGACTCTTAAGAAGGAATACTTCCTATCAAGCCTTTATAAATCAATAGTATCATGAATGACCTCTTAGTCAAGTGCAACATCAACATTTAAATAATGAAATGAAACATGGTTTTTGCTGTATTTGTATTTTGTGTTTATTAAGTATGATATATTAAATCACATCACAATTATTATCAGTGTTCTGAAATATCAAGCATAAGCTTCTCTTCTATTAGCTAAAAAACTGCTTTCTGATTATCTGAAATAAGATAGAAATATAGATTAATAGTAATTCTATAGGTTAGGATATAATAATAATATATTGTACAGTCAGCCAAAGAGATATGTATGCCACCCCAACGCAAGCCCTTAGATATTATGACAATTGATAGGTAATATTTATGTAACATGAAAAATAAGGATAACTAATATTAAGGTAAGTAATACTTAAGTTAGTAAGTATTGATAAAATATTATTATTCCACCCATGAGGATTAAATTTTTGTTGCTGTGGTGGCATAAATATCTATTGCTGACTGTACTATCAAGGTATTGATACAACTTTATTTAGTAGATTTTCTATTCTATTCTATTCTGAGAGGTGGCGAAGCTCCTGTACGTGGCTCTCTTGAGTGGAACCTTTGTACATATCCCCTTAATTTTAGCTCAGCCAGCCTAGCTCTCGAGTAAAATGGAGCGGCAAGCCTGGGTGTTCCAATAGCTGAGATAGGCTTTCTGTTGGTCCAAGAATAGATAGTCTTGTTTCTGTAGTAGGTGGAGATTGAGCCAGCATAGGTATATTTTTTTACCTACAAAAGATACCCACCGCAGCACTACAGTTTAATCCTAAGGTACTTAGAAAACAGATGAATCAAATAATATTTTATAGATATAGAATCTAGATAAGCAAGCCAAGTAAATTATTTTTCATACTGTCAGTGCATCATAAAATTAAAGTGTTTGTGCTAGGGTAGTATTTCATATCTTTTTTGCTACAAATAAATTGAAATCAGCTTAAGTGACTTACTCAGTAGCAGAATGATATGCCAATTTAGTTTCTTATGTAGGTATTAACTTCATAAGATCTTAATACAACTTGTTGTTAAGTAGGTACTTCACATAGGCACTTGAATATTTAGTCTTGGTTATAAATTCCAGTCTGGAGCCAGTTGCAACGCAGTAAAAACCTACAAATACCAAAATTCTGGTTAGTAGATATCATGGGGTTTAGGTTACAGACATTATGATAGTATAGGAAGGTTTATCTTATTATTATTATTATTAGTAGGTATATATTGTTAGCCACTGGACTTAGCTGGAGCGAGACCAGACATAGGTGGTTTAAACATAGATAGGTGGCAGATTTTATGACACCTCTGGGGTGCCATAGGACTACAACAATGGTAAAAGAAGGTTTGTCTTTGTTTTGAAGGATATTTCCTTTAAGGCTTCTTCTTCATGCCTTAAGAACATGAGAGTTAAGGCGGTCATCCACTGGCGAGGCGACGGTATAGATTGTTGGCTTGTCGAATCTCGTTGGTGATCCATTAGCGAACCAAACAGTCTACTCTCATCATTGGCAAAGTCGTGGCGTGCTTTTTGTAACATCGTTGGAGGTTTTTTAGACCGCGGACTTAGAGGTTATTGGAGGTTTTTCTCGCGAATGGATCACCGCCTTTAGTTGAAGAAACTTTTACATGTACCTCTATTATGTTCGTGGATACTCACCTTATTTGTTACGCTCAAATCAGCTAGTTTCATGAAGCTAAAGTCTTCAATCAAATTGTCCGTCAACTCCTTTAAATATGCTTTAAATATCCAGGGAGACTGGTTTGCAATCCTCACGTATCCTCAGTTACTACTTTCACATCACTTTGTAGGTGTAATTACAGGCTCTTTTTCTTACAAAAATAGGAAAAATTAGCCATTGTAATGGCTTTGCGTTGCAAGAATAGGAACTTTTTTCAAAGAGGCGTTGAGTCGCAACTTTGACATATAATCTACTCTGTGTGATGAGCTCATGATGAGCTCGTGGTGCGAATTTCTAGCTTAGTAACGCTATAATTTTCACTGAACGGTTTGCGTGACGTCATAACACAATGAGCCGCAAAAATGTGCGGTGGGAGTACGAAATCAGCGATCTTGTTGAAATCGATTCAGCCACTCATCGCTGGGAGTAAGGCTGCTGGTTTATTATATGTGTTGTGTCATAAGAAAACACTGACAGAAGTGTCATCAACATTGAAACGGTATAGCAGGTGTCCAGGAGCCACTTTCTGACAGATTTTGGGTAAAAAATTGACAATATTTCACGAATATTCAAGTTTGCAGGTGGAACCTGAAGAGATTCAGCTGCAAATGATAATTCATATGAAAGGTATTATTAATACCTAGAAACAGTTTTCAGCAATTTCAGATTAAATGACTTTTGGTGAATATTCAAGGTGAAAACCAAAAAATAAAACTTAGCAGCCCAAGATTAACATTTTGTGTGGGGGCACCAAGATGCTACAGACCTGCCCGCATCTCACCTGGTTTATTATATGTGTTGTGTCATAAGAAAACACTGACAGAAGTTTCATCAACATTGAAACGGTATAGCAGGTGTCCAGGAGCCACTTTCTGACGGATTTTGGGTGAAAAATTGACAATATTTAACGAATATTCAAGTTTGCAGGTGGAACCTGAAGAGATTCAGCTGCAAACGATAGTTCATATGTGTTGAAGTTTGTTGTGTATAACGAAACATTTATATTTCTATTGTAGTCGCACGCCCGTCAGGTGGCGCCACTGAATAGTAATCTATCTTCTCTGTGGTTGTAATTTGTAACGTAATGTTTGTGCAAAATTATTTTTGAATAAATACTAATTTACTAAAGGAATCCTGTTTATTTAAAGCCCTGTTCCATCAGGTTATGGGCCCAGGATGCGCGAAAAATAAAAGTTCAAGAGTATTTTTGATTAAATTATCCATAAATCAAGATGGATAAAAGTGATATGGCGCCGGTTGGAGCCGGTGGCGTCGCCATGTCTTCTGCCACAAGTTCAGGAATTTCCGTAAACTTTGAAAAGCTAAATGGTATCGCTAACTACGGGAACTGGAAATTTCTAATGCGTATGTATTTGATACACGAAGACTTGTGGGACTGCATCGAAGAGTCGTCGCCGGGAGCACCCAAGGTCACAGATGATCGCAAACAACAGAAGGCGCTCGCAAAGATTTGCTTGATGGTACAGCCGTCGTCATTTTCTCATGTACGAAATGCTAAGACTGGATACGAAGCCTGGACTAACCTAAAAACGGCTTATGAAGATCGCGGGTTATGTAGAAGACTCGGTCTTTTGCGTACACTGTTTGGGCTGAAGCTAGAACTATTTAGTGACATGGAAGCTTATCTGACGAAGATCACCGACTTAGATCAACAACTAAGAGACATAAACGCCCCGTTGGACGATGATTTTCTCTCAGTGATAATTGGACGTAGTTACGCAGAAAGGACTCAACCCACACAAACCTAGTTCTGAGATATAGACGTTTAAAGTTCTAATCGGTATTCTTCAGCAATGAAAAGCCTCTTATATGTGGAAATTATCTTAAATTATGCATATTTATTGTTATTTTACTGTTGCAAATCATGGTGTAGCTATAACGAATATTTATTGAGTTATTAAGGAAAATATGCACTTGGATCCTTTCTCCTAAATTGCTTTTTCTATGCAAGCAGGGAAATTCAACGTTTCGCAGAAAGGATCCAACCAAATATTTATTTTTATAAAATATTTTTTTAAATAACATTATGGTTTTTAAAGTAAAATATTTATATTGTAGACACAAGACATTACTTTTTTACACAAAATAAAAATTATATATCAAAAGTAAACCTATTATTAAATAATTTATATTGAAATGTAATCGGAAACAACATTTTACATCTATATAAAAATCTAACCGGAACTGTATTCCCAAGCGCAAAACTCTGGATCAACTTAACCGATTTTGATATTTTTTTTACAAAATAGAAGCCTACGTTTTTAGTGAGTATCTACGACCCGTTTGTATCCCATAATTTTCAGGATAAAGTATTTTGACGGAAAGCAAACCTCATAGAAAAAAGTTGGGCATGAATAAAATTCTAACCGGAAATGTGTTCCCAAGCGCAAAACTCTGGATCAACTTAACCGATTTTGATATTTTTTTTACAAATTAGAAGCCTACGTTTTTAGTGAGTATCTACGACCCGTTTGTATCCCATAATTTTCAGGATAAGGCATTTTGACGGAAAGCAAACCTCATAGAAAAAAGTTGGGCATAAATAAAATTCTAACCGGAAATGTGTTTCCAAGAGCAAAACTCTGGATCAACTTAACCGATTTTGATATATTTTTTACGAAATGGAAGCCCACTTTTTTAGTAAGTGTCTACGACCCGTATTTATCCCATAATTTTCAGGATAAAGCAATATGAACATAAGCAAACCTCAAAGGATAAAGTTGGACATAAATAAAATTCTCTTTTACTCTAACTTCACTTCATCATTCTCGGTATATTGCAACTATCCTCCTTTTTATGCCTCCGTAGGATATCCGTCGTTCCCTGTGCTTACCATACGATCGCTGAAAAGTGGGATTTCAGTGATCGTATGGTCCGTATCACTTCGACTTTACTTTGCGGTTGGATATTAAAATTTATGTCAAGATGCAGAATAATTATAAATCTCATAATCATTAACCATCATCACGACCCGTCACATCTCCACTGCCGGGGCATGGGTCTCCTTCCAATGAAGGAAGGGATTAGGCCTAGTCCACTACTCTGTCCCAGTGTGGGTTAGTGGACCCCAACACAAGCAAGCTTGTGCTGACAGAGTTGACGGGTAATTGGGAAACCAGACTGTCAGATGTTTTCAAGCCGCCCGAAGGTCTCTGAGCAGGCTTAACGACTGCTATCGATTTTATTATAATCATAATGATTACGATTACGCTTCTTGACATACATCAAGATCTGGATATACAAGATGCTCCTGGTTTATTGAATCTGCATCCAAATCCTCAGATGCAGACTGGTTTAGATCTTTAAAAACTTCGGCAATGTGGTCATACCATCTTACAAGTCGGTCTTCCATAGTAACAAGGAGATATCCTGGGGTTTGTTGCAAAGTTTATTTGATTCTTTCTATAGATCCTTCATGGCAGCCGCTGTTTGTTTTCTCCAAGATATAGAATCAGACTAACAGCGTTGGTCCTTTTTTAAATTACGTTTGATATTTTGTTCACAAAGAAAATACTCGTACGCAACTCGTGCTTCTTTAGAATGGTAGTCTAGTTCGATGTTAAGTCTTCCTTGGAGAGTTGATCATATGCCATGTTCCTTTAGACATCCATTCTTTCTTTAAGTGTTCCTTGTGCCTTATTATTTCTTCGCAATTTTCATAAAACATGTTTTTAATGCCAGTGCAGCAGCCTTACTCCCAGCGATTAATAGTCGCTATCCAAAAAAGCCAATTAAAACTCAGTTGAAAAATTTAGGCCGATTCAGTTGGTACCACCACCTCAGTTTTGACTGAGCCGCGGACCAGGGACAACGTAGAAAATATATCAAGAAACGACTAGTGATTATTTTTGAAACGGTAGCCGAAGTAAGCCGATATCAGGCCGATGTTGCGTTCCGTATTTCAATAGAGGTGAAAGAAAGAGATGTCGCTCTATAAAATTGTATAAGATCTTGTGTTTTTTCTCGCTCTGACAAGGAAAAAATTGGTGTGCGTTCGAAGTACTAGCGAAGCTTGAAATAAGAAATCCGGTAATCATCAGTCCATATTATGTTTTTATTTTTTCAATGTTAGTAAAATATTAATTAAAATACTTATTAAACACTAGGTTAAAGTCATCACTCATGCCATTTTTTACTTATTATTCACAAAAACTTAACTTTGTAAACGTTAAAATATGAAATTAGGGGCTTTTGAACGCATTCAAACTAAAAATCAAAATACTCTGTGAACCTGTGAAAACACTCCCTCAGTGTTGCCATTAGCGTACATTTTACACATTTGACGTACTATTTTAGCCTCCCATGTGTAATGTGTATATAATTGGTCCATGTAATGTACCATTTAAACTTAACTTCCAATATCATGATTATCATGTGTAAAATCTTTGTTTATGGACTATTTTACGTATTTTTTTTGGAATCGCAGCAAAAAAATTATTAACCACAATTAGTTACGATTTTTATTTTCTTGTATGATTATTTTCTCAACCAATATGATTATTACATGATTACAATGAGTATAAGTATATCATACATAAAACTGCGGGCTACCTACTCTGAAGGTTTTAGGACATTGTAACACTTTTTAAAATGCTATAATGAATATAGGTACGTTTCTCACGACTAAAATCTATTAAAATATAGTACTTCTGCTGACGAGCAGGTGCGAAAGAGCTGGAAAAGCTAAATTGAGTGATTTTAGTAAAAAAACAGCTCATGTACGGTTTTAATCCTAAATGTACGTTTTCAGCGCTGGATATGTGCGTTTTGAGAACTCCGTTGCGGCAACACTGCACTCCCTCCACTTCATTCATACAACATACAATAACAATGATAAAACAAAATTACAAATGGAATTTCCTTATTTAAATAGATATTTGTGCACTAAATACATAATAATATGACGTAAGTATAGTATTCTGATGGAGTGGTTAAGTTGCAGACTCAGATCGACTCGATTTATAAAATAGACCGATAAAATATTACGATAATTTGTTACAAAGTTATAGATATTAAACTATCAATCATTGTTTACAGAAAGAAGAAGAAGACGTTGCGTGTCACCGTATAGCCAAGGAAATATCTTGTGAAAGTTTTAACTCAAGGCGGAAATTTATTGAAAAAATAGGTACTCAACATAACCTACAATTACAGTGAAATACTGAAAATATCTTGTACCGTGATAATATTTCTGAATAATAAGTGCAAACCCATACTCTAAGATCGTGCTTTCAACCACATACTTAATACAATTCCATAATCATATCGAAATCCAAAAGTTCGTAAGTCGTAAGTGATCATAGTTTAGGTGTGTACTTATTAGACTCATGCATTGTAAACTCTATAAACGATTACTCGTAATGTATTAATCATATTAAAAGTTGAATGCGGCTGTTTTATTTTTTATTCTTTATGTTTAAAGCAGTTCTAAGAAAAAGCAGTAATAACTAGTAATAAGAGTTGTAACATTATGCATGGACCAAGTGTCTGCTTATGTAAAAACACAATGTTATCATGTAAGTAAACCCTGCTTTAAACATAAAAAATGTGTCTACCTAATCTTCATAAAGCAGATAATGCTAACACCCTGATCACACCACCAAATAGAGCGGCCCGAGACAGTGTCCTCCGCTGAGCACTGTTAAATTGTGATCCACGGAATGGTTTTAGATCAGCCAAGAGTACTGTCTTGCCACTCTACTCAGTAGGTGAAATAGCAAGGGTATAACATTGCAACAGGTAAAAGTTAGTATACCTGGTAGGTATCCATATATTAAAAGTACAACTTACAATGTTACTTATACAATTCTTCCATGTTGCAATGTTATCATTGCCGGACTAAGAAGGAATACTTCCTATCAAGCCTTTATAAATCAATAGGATCATGAATGACCTCTTAGTCAAGTGCAACATCAACAGGTAAATAATGAAATGAAACATGGTTTTTGCTGTATTTTGTGTTTCATCATATATTAAATCACATCACAATTATTATTAGTGTTCTGAAATATCAAGCATAAGCTTCTCTTCTATTAGCTAAAAAACTGCTTCTTGATTATCTGAAATAAGATAGAAATATAGATTAATAGTAATTCTATAGGTTAGGATATAATAATAATATATTGTACAGTCAAGAAAAGAGATATGTATGCCACCCCAACGCAAGCCCTTAGATATTATGACCACTGATAGGTAATATTTATGTAACATGGAAAATAATGATAACTGATATTAAGGTAAGTAATACTTAAGTTAGTAAGTATAGATAAAATATTATTATTCCACCCATGAGGATCAAATTTTCGTTACTGGGGTGGCATAAATATCTATTGCTGACTGTACTATCAAGGTATTGATACAACTTTATTTAGTAGATTTTCTATTCTATTCTGAGAGGTGGTGAAGCTCCTGTACGTGGCTCTCTTGAGTGGAACCTTTGTACATATCCCCTTAATTTTAGCTCAGCCAGCCTAGCTCTCGAGTAAAATGGAGCAGCAAGCCTGGGTGTTCCAATAGCTGAAATAGGCGTTCTGTTGGTGTTCTGAAATATCAAGCATAAGCTTCTCTTCTATTAGCTAAAAAAACTGCTTCTTGATTATCTGAAATAAGATAGAAATATAGATTAATAGTAATTCTATAGGTTAGGATATAATAATAATATATTGTACAGTCAACCAAAGAGATATGTATGCCACCCCAACGCAATACCTTAGATATTATGACCACTGATAGGTAATATTTATGTAACATGGAAAATAATGATAACTGATATTAAGGTAAGTAATACTTAAGTTAGTAAGTATAGATAAAATATTATTATTCCACCCATGAGGATCAAATTTTCGTTACTGGGGTGGCATAAATATCTATTGCTGACTGTACTATCAAGGTATTGATACAACTTTATTTAGTAGATTTTCTATTCTATTCTGAGAGGTGGTGAAGCTCCTGTACGTGGCTCTCTTGAGTGGAACCTTTGTACATATCCCCTTAATTTTAGCTCAGCCAGCCTAGCTCTCGAGTAAAATGGAGCAGCAAGCCTGGGTGTTCCAATAGCTGAAATAGGCTTTCTGTTGGTCCAAGAATAGATAGTCTTGTTTCTGTAGTAGGTGGAGATCGAGCCAGCATAGGTATATTTTTTACTACAAAAGATACCCACCGCAGCACTACAGTTTAATCCTAAGGTACTTAGAAAACAGATGAATCAAATAATATTTTATATAGATAGAGAATCTAGATAAGCAAGCCAAGTAAATTATTTTTCATACTTTCAGTGCATCATAAAATTAAAGTGTTTATCAGCTTAAGTGACTTACTCAGTAGCAGAATGATATGCCAATTTAGTTTCTTATGTAGGTATTAACTTCATAAGATCTTAATACAACTTGTTGTTAAGTACTTCAGATAGGCACTTGAATATTTAGTCTTGGTTATAAATTCCAGTCTGGAGCCAGTTGCAACGCAGTAAAAACCTAAAAATACCAAAATTCTGGTTAGTATCATGGGGTTTAGGTTACAGACATTATGGTAGTATACGAAGGTTTATCTTATTATTATTATTAGTAGGTATACATTTTGTTAGCCACTGGACTTAGCTGGAGCGAGACCAAACATAGGTGGTTTAAACAAAGATAGGTGGCAGATGTTAAAATAAGGTTTGTCTTTGTTATTAAGAACATGAGAGTTAAGGCGGTCATCCACTGGCGAGGCGACGGTATAGATTTTTGCTTGTTGGCTTGTCGAATCTCGTTGGTGATCCATTAGCGAACCAAACAGTCTACACTCATCATTGGGAAAGTCGTGGCGTGCTTCCAGACCAACTTCACTTTACTTCAGCAAACCTTCTTTTTGTAACCTCGTTGGAGGTTTTTTAGACCGCGGACTTAGAGGTTATTGGAGGTTTTGCTCGCGAATGGATCACCGCCTTAAGTTGAAGAGACTTTCACACGTACCTCTATTATGTTCGTGGAAACTCACCTTATTTTTTACGCTAAAATCAGCTAGTTTCATGGAGCTAAAGTCTTCAATCAAACTGTCCGTCAACTCCTTTGAATATCCAGGGAGACTGGTTTGCAATCCTCACGTATCCTCAGTAACTACTTTCACACCACTTTGTAGGTATAATTACAGGCTCTTTTTCTTACAAAAATAGGAAAATTAGCCATTGTTATGGCTTTGCGTTGCAAGAATAGGAACTTTTTTCAAAGGGGCGGCTCAGTGCAATTTTGACATTATAATCTACTCTGTGTGATGAGCTCGTGGTGCGAATTTCTGGCTTAGTAACGCTATAATTTTCACTGAACGGTTTGCGTGACGTCATAACACAATGAGCCGCAAAAATGTGCGGTGGGAGTACGAAATTAGCGATATTTGTGAAATCGATTCAGCCACTCATCGCTGGGAGTAAGGCTGCAGTTATCTTTGATTGAGGCGCGTCGCGTCGCCCACACTTAGTAGGTTGATGGTATTTGTTGTGCGTCTGGATACTAAGTTATCTTCTGACTTCTGGGTCTTGCAGCTTATTTACAGTGACATCTTTGGCAGATCTTGTGGCCTGCTTCTGAGCTCCCGCTATCGTCAAGCAGATTTTTCCAACGACTAAGTGGTGATCACTCTTGACTTTAGCAACCCTTCTTAAGTATTTCTAACATCTAGAAGTGAATGTCTTCATTTTCGAATAATCAAAATATGGTCGATTTGGTTCGCGGTCCGACAGTCGTGTAAGAACCAAGTCACCTTGTGACATTCCTTTGGAGTTACCACCACCGAAAATTAGCCATTAACAATCCTTAGGCATCGTCGCTCGCTTATCAAATCGGGGGTAACTTGTATGAATCTGATAGATGTTTGAGAGTCGAGCGACGCTGCTTATGGATTGTTAATTGCTAATGTGACTTGCCCACACTAACATACGGTGCCGATACATAGACGATGACCAACGAAACTGTGCACCGAATCAGAGTTCAACAAAGAGCTATAGAGAGAGCCATGTTAAGTATTTCGCTTAGACGTATTCCCAACGTGGTGATCCGTCAAAAGAGGAAAGTGTTCAACGTCGGTATGCGGGTCGCCGAACTGAAATGGGAGTGACAGGACACTTGGCTCGTGGGGGGACGGAAGGTGGAAAAATGCGGTGACAGAATAGTGGCCAAGAGACGGAACAAAAACAGTTTGAATCCTTTCTGTCAAATAAAATTTGAACTGTTTTATTAAAAACTTATATTCTATGAAACAACTCAGACAGTTTGAGTCCTTTCTGCTAAATACAAATTGACTTCTTTCAATCAATAAGTATTTCGCTAAAACGACTCAAGACGGTTTGAGTCCTTTCTGCTAAATACAAATTGTCTTTTTTCAATGAATAAGTATTTCTCTAAAACGACTCAGACGGGTTGAGTCCTTTCTGCTAAATACAAATTGTCTTTTTTTAATGAATACGTATTTCTCTAAAACGACTCAGAGCGCTTGAGTCTTTTATGAAAAACTAATTTTTTCATGGTTTCATAGGAAATGCGTTTCTGTAAAAAGACTCAAACAGTTTGAGTCCTTTATGTGAAACTAAAAAATGTGTGTTTCATACAATGTGGGTTGGTCCCCCACATCAAAAAAGTATGTTGTAGTTGGTTTTTTACTGTGTTTGTTTTCTTGACAGGTAGACACTACATTAAATAGCATGTTCTAGTATATAACTCAATTTTGACGAAGTTGTGGATTGGGGCCTTTCTGCGTAACTACGTCCAATTTTAAGTGGTTTACCGGCAGACTACGATCCACTTATAATGACATTGGAAAATTCAAACATTAAACTGTGCAGTGAAAACGTGAAAAGTAAACTATTGCAAGAGAACTTGCGCAGAGACTTTGATAAATGTGAAGAAAGTGCATTGTTGACAAATAGGTTATCAAGAGGTGTAAACAAACACTCGAGGGTTAAGTGTTATGTTTGTAAACAATCAGGTCATTTTGCTAGAAACTGTCCATTGAAAACTATAAATAAAAGTGGTGAGGATTGTGAAAAGGCATGGAATGGAACATTACTAACAGCATTAGCAGTGGACATTAACTCGAATGCGTGGTATGTGGACTCTGGTGCTACTTCTCACATGACAAACAACAAAAACTTATTAAAAAACTATGTTGTGGACAATCCTCGGTTAGTGACAGTTGCAAATAATCAGAAAATAAATAGTGAAGGACACGGTGATGTAGAACTATTGTTAAATGGAAAACAAGAAATAACAAAAATAAGTGATGTTATTTATGTGCCGGACTTGTCTACGAGTTTGCTCTCTGTCAGTAAGATGACAGCTAAGGGTCTTCAGGTGCATTTTGACAGTCAAGAGTGCAGTATTTGCTTTGGTGGGACAGTGATTGCAAGTGCTACTAAAGTAAATGATGTTTATCAACTAAACATGGAGATTCCAAAGTGTACAACTGAAAATCAGCTAGCAGCGGTGGCAGCGTGTGAGTCAGTGGTTCTGTCCGAGTGTGGGCCATCTTCTACACTACCGGCAGTGGCTCAGTTTACTAATGAGAGCCAACCAGTTGAGACTGTAAAATTGTGCAAGGCTCAGTCAACCCAGGAGTTATGGCATCGGAGACTCGGACATCTGAATAGACGAAGCATGGATCTACTTAAAAACGGTATGGCTAATGGAATTAATTATACTGGTGGAAAACATAGTCCTTGTGTTGCATGCATTGAAGGGAAACAAAGCAGATTGCCGTTTCCGGAACAATCTTATAATAGGGCAACAGATAAACTAGGCCTTATACACTCAGATTTGTGTGGTCCAATGTCAGTTTCCTCTTATAGTGGTGCTAGATATCTGCTAACATTCATAGATGATTACACAAGAATGACCTTTGGCTATTTCATTAAGACTAAAGATGAAGTGTTTTCAGTATTTAAGATGTTTAAGAGCTATGTAGAAAACCAAACTGATTTGAAAATAAAGAAAATTAGAACAGATAATGGATGTGAATATGTCAATAACCAATTTCAGATGTTTCTGAGAGAGCATGGCATCGAGCACCAGACCACAGTGCCATACTGCCCGCAGCAAAATGGTGTCGCGGAGAGAGCAAATCGTACAATTATGGAAGCAGCTCGGTGCATGCTGCAAGACGCTGGAATGGACAAAAGGCTCTGGGCGGAGGCTGTGAACACAGCAATCTACATTAAAAACAAGTCGCCTAGCAGGGCAGTGAAAGGCACCACGCCCGAGGAGAAATGGACAGGTAATAAAGTAGATTTATCTAACCTGAGAACATTTGGCTGTGTTGCTTATGCTATGATACCAGGTCAAAAACGAAGAAAACTAGATGCTAAAAGTAAGAGGTACATATTTGTGGGCTACTGCACGGAATCAAAAGGCTATAGGTTAATTGACCCAGAGGATCTTTCTAAATGCATTAAGTCAAGAGATGTTCAATTTTTAGAAAACAAAATGGCTTCAGATCTTAAATTACTTAAGGATGACAGTGCTACCAGTAGTCAAATAAAACTCACAAGTAATATTGAAGATAATGAAAATGCTAGTCAAAGAGATGAAGAAGAAGAGCTCATGCCTGTCATAGAGATATTAGATTCTAGCCACACTGATTCTGATTCTTGTGTTTCTGATAATGCTTCAGATGCGACGTGGACCCCTGGTATGGCTACAGATGCAACATCAAGTGATTATGAAGATGTAGAGGAATCTGCTGCCATAGTGCGGAGTGCAACAGAGATGTGCCAATCTGATGAACCGTTAACAATACAAGATGCACTATCCAGTCCTGAAAAAGAACACTGGAAGAAGGCAATAGCAGATGAGTATGAATCCTTTGAGAAAAATAAAGCTTGGAATCTAACATTACTACCTGAAGGAAAGAAAGCTGTCAAGTGCAAATGGGTCTTTAAGAAAAAGCTGGGACCGAATGGTGAGTTGAAACGCTATAAAGCCCGACTTGTTGCTAAAGGATTTACTCAGAGATATGGAATAGATTACAAGGAAACCTACTCACCTGTGGTAAGATACTCTACCATACGTACCTTACTTGCTCTAGCTGTCAATCTGAATATGCATGTGGACCATATGGATGTGAAAACAGCATTTTTAAATGGTGATCTTGCAGAAACTGTTTTCATGGAGCAGCCAGATGGGTACAAAGTGGAAGGCAAAGAAGAGTATGTATTCAAATTGAATAAAGCAATATATGGTCTAAAACAAGCCTCAAAAAGTTGGTATGATAAGATAGATAATGCATTGTTAAACCTGAAGTTCAGAAGATCAGTCAGTGAACCCTGTGTTTATATTAAAACGGATGATGCAGGAGATCTCATTATACTAGCCCTTTATGTTGATGACATATTACTATTCAGCAAGGATACTCCTGAAAAAGAAAAACTAAAGGAAGAACTGATGAGCACATTTGAAATGAGAGATCTTGGTCGAGCTAATCATATATTGGGAATGAACTTGAGACAGGAAGAAAATAAGATTACTCTTGATCAGAAAAATTACATAATGAAAGTATTGGAGCAATTTAATATGTCAGACTGTAAGCCTGTTGGCACACCATTAGAAATTGGCATGAAATTTGAAAAAGGAGAGAAGAATGATATTGATTCAAATTATAGAAGTCTTATGGGATGCATCATGGTATGCTTTTCAGCAATTTCAGATTAAATGACTTTTGGTGACTCTTCAAGGTGAAAATCAAAAAATAAAACTTAGCAGCCCAAGATTAACATTTTGTATGGGGGCACCAAGATGCTATAGACCTGCCCGCATCTAACCTGGTTTATTATGTGTGGTGTGTCATTAGAAAATACTGACAGAAGTTTCATTAACATTGAAACGGTATAGCAGGTGTCCAGGAGCCACTTTCTGACGGATTTTGGGTGTTTAATTTAAGTTTTTTTTTTTTTTTCACCTTGAATATTCAACAAAAGTCATTTAATCTGAAATTGCTGAAAACCATTTCTAGGTATAATAATACCTTTCATATGAACTATCATTTGCAGCTGTACCTGTTCAGGCTCCACCTGCAAACTTGAATATTCGTTAAATATTGTCAATTTTTCACCCAAAATCCGTCAGAAAGTGGCTCCTGGACACCTGCTATGCCGTTTCAATTTTGATGAAACTTCTTTCAGTGTTTTCTAATGACACAACACACATAATAAACCAGGTGAGATGCGGGCAGGTCTATAGCATCTTGGTGCCCCCATACAAAATGTTAATCTTGGGCTGCTAAGTTTTATTTTTTGGTTTTCACCTTGAATATTCACCAAAAGTCATTTAATCTGAAATTGCTGAAAACCGTTTCTAGGTATTAATAATACCTTTCATATGAACTATCATTTGCAGCTGAATCTCTTCAGGTTCCACCTGCAAACTTGAATATTCGTGAAATATTGACCATTTTTCACCCAAAATCTGTCAGAAAGTGGCTCCTGGACACCTGCTGTACCGTTTCAATGTTGATGAAACTTCTGTCAGTGTTTTCTTATGACACAACACACATAATAAACCAGGTGAGATGCGGGCAGGTCTATAGCATCTTGGTGCCCCCATACAAAATGTTAATCTTGGGCTGCTAAGTTTTATTTTTTGGTTTTCACCTTGAATATTCACCAAAAGTCATTTAATCTGAAATTGCTGAAAACCATTTCTAGGTTTTAATAATTAATTTCATATGAATTATCATTTGCAGCTGAATCTCTTCAGGTTCCACCTGCAAACTTGAATATTCGTTAAATATTGTCAATTTTTCACCCAAAATCCGTCAGAAAGTGGCTCCTGGACACCTGCTATCCCGTTTCAATGTTGATGAAACTTCTGTCAGTATTTTCTAATGACACACCACACATAATAAACCAGGTTTGATGCGGGCAGGTCTATAGCATCTTGGTGCCCCCATACAAAATATCAATAAAAAATAAATAACCAACAAGAGCGTCAGTAAGTAAACGTCGTATTTTTTAGAATTTATTTATTTTAGAACATATTTTAGTGTTTATATAAATACCTAGCATTATTATTCCAATGTTTTTGGGGCTTTTTACGTGTTTTAATTGATAAAGTATGCAATGACTGAAGTGACCATCTTAATTTGGTCGCGTATTCAAAGGCTGCTAACTTTAGGCTGCTAACTTCACGCAGGTAAAAGTTTTTACTCGTAAGAGTCTTAAGTATGAATGGATAGATGTTTGTTTTCCCGGGTATCTTTTAAAGCAACTTCTACGCGAAGCAAGCTCGTGTGAGAGTTGTCGGGAAACCGTCACTATCGACTGTCAGATGTTTTCAAGTGGCCCGAAGGCTCCTGACTAGGCTTATCGACTGCTGCCGAAACAGCAACCGAGACCCACAATGTAACTAAGTTATTTTTGTATGTGGCACACATAAGCAGCTCAGTTTTCATTACATTATGCCTCTTTATGTAATACCTAAGTATACGCCCTGATGCCGAAATGGAAATCGGCGACGAATATAATTATATAGGAGATGTCCTTCAAACTACAGAATAGCAAACGTACTTACATTAGCATTGAATTGAAATATTTAAATACTTTGTGCCAATGTTTACGTTTCGACGGATACGCGCTTTCCTGTGCCGGTTCTGTTCGTAACGAAAGGTGTTGTACGTTCTACGTATGTATGTGGCAATGTTGCCTTTATAAGATGATACGTCGACATATATCCTGGGGGTCACTTCAAGTTGCTAAGTTTAGTAGCGCTGCCGCATTACACACGACTACGACTCTATCTCATTGTATGGGGTGGCAGCTGTTTTTCGTAACTTTATGTTAAGCTTGAGTAACCCTACTGACGTCACTTAGTAGGGACATAGGCCTTTGAGAAGACTTCTCCATTCTGTCTTATCTTGGACAGCGGCAGATCCTTCCACTTCAATCCAGCAAGCTTTGCTATTATCTCATTTAAACACCGATATGTTAGAAATGGTGGTATTACTCAGGTGAAAAATTAAACGGTTACAGATGTATAGTAACAGCCTTCAGTCCGTTGTTTTTCTACACTCATGACTTCCACTTACACCTTAAACTTGACCTTAAGCAGTTGCCTGACAAGTCGTCAGCGCTTTCGATTCGTCACCATGCGTTTTACATCAAACGAACATAGTGTTAAAACGGGTATTCCTTCGATGAAGCTTTCTTATTTCCACCCGAAGGTTGTCTGTAAGAAATCACTTTTAGTCATAAAAATGGGGTAGGTACAAAGAGACCTTAGGGCTAGAATAAGTTACATAGTTCTGGGGTGGAATTCGGGGGTGGTTGCCCTACTGTTTTGTCTACTTTATCCATTCATCTACCTTCTCACATGTGTCGACCACTTCCTAACCCCGCCTTCCTCTTCCAGTATGGGCGCCAGCACATCGAGGTGGCGAAGAAGCTGCAGCGGCACGACAGCTCAGATGAGGACGAGGGGCCCCCCGCGCCAGACAAGCCGCCCTCCGCCGTCATCAAGGAGAACGGGGTCAATGGTGAGTTATACTGGCACCTAGCCTAGTATAGTAGCCTAGCGAGACAAGATCAGCTACCTTACCAACCACCGACACATTAGCAGTCAACAATCCTAAATGAAATCAAAATCCTTTGTACATTGTTAGTTTTCTTTTAATGTTCTTCACCTTTTTTAATTGTAACTTTATAATGTACAATAAAGTGTTTATAAATAAATAAATAAAATCAATCCTAAAGCAGCATCCATTATCTGTCAAACATCTGTCAGACCCATACAAGTTAGGTCACATTGAGCAGATAAGGAATGCTGGTTAAAGATTGCCGTTCCCTAATGGTCGGTGGTGGTGAATTTTGGTGACCCCGACGGGTTGCAGTATAGTGAATCGACAAAACGAAGGTGCGGGTGATTCGGGTAGTATGTGAATTGCTTTATAACAGAGTTGGTTAGCACATCGAGGTGGCCAAGAAGCTGCAGCGGCACGACAGCTCAGATGAAGACGAGGGGCCTCCCGCGCCAGACAAGCCGCCCTCCGCCGTCATCAAGGAGAACGGGGTTAATGGTGAGTGATACTGGTACTTAGCCTAGTATGGTATAGTAGCCTAGCAAGACAAGATCAGCTACCTTACCAACCACCGACACATTAAGAATCAAAATCAATCCTAAAGCAGCATCGCTTATCTGTCAAAAATCTGTCAGACCTATACAAGTTACGTCACATTTGGCAAATAAGGAATGCTGATTAAAGATTGTCGTTTCCTAATGGTCGGTGGTGGTGAATTTTGGTGACCCCGACGGGTTGCAGTATACTGAATCCACAAAACGAAGGTGCGAGTGATGCGGGTAGTATGTGAATTGCTTTATAGCACAGTTGGTTAGCACATCGAGGTGGCCAAGAAGCTGCAGCGGCACGACAGCTCAGATGAAGACGAGGGGCCCCCCGCGCCAGACAAGCCGCCCTCCGCCGTCATCAAGGAGAACGGGGTCAATGGTGAGTTATACTGGCACCTTGCCTAGCAAGACAAGATCAGCTACCGTATACCATAATCACCGACACATTAGCAATCAAAAATCTTAAAGCAGCATCGCCTATCTGTCAAATATCTGTCAGACCTATACAAGTTACGTCACATTTGGCAGATAAGCAATGCTGCTTGAATCGACTGCATCCGATCATATCCCTGCCATACCACCAATCGTCGCAGGGTTACTATAGTATAGTGAATCCAAGATCGCGCGAGAGTGTGTGAAAAACCCGCATGATGATGCAGCTGTCGCTACACGGGCTCTAAACGTAGATAAACGTCACTATATCGCGATTCGCCATAAATACAGCACTGTGATAGGTGGAACGCGCATTATTGACGTCGATAACGAACCCGTGTAGGGGCCGCAGATCTGCACTCCCGGCGCATGCTTGCGTAGGTTGTAGCGTGATGAATCAAGGGTAGCCTGTGATCGCTATTGAGCAGAGTTGGTAAGCACATCGAGGTGGCCAAGAAGCTGCAGCGGCACGACAGCTCAGATGAAGACGAGGGGCCCCCCGCGCCAGACAAGCCGCCCTCCGCCGTCATCAAGGAGAACGGGGTCAATGGTGAGTGCGGGACGCCCTCCGGCTGAGTCCGGCTAGATGGTGGATGGCTGGCGAAAGGTGGCTGATAACGATTGGATGAGGTAAGCTATAGATTACACGCAGTGTCGTGCTTTGGGAGAGATCTACGTCCAGCAGTGGATTGCTATACGTTGAAGAAGATTCTTGTTCTTAGCGTCGATGACCATTTTTTATACAAACCGGCTTAAAAGGCATACCTAAAATGAAGTCACTTGAAGTCAGTGGTGTTTCCACTAGTAGGTCAATGCCACCACCGAAAATCCTTAAGCAGCGTCGCTCGCTTTTTAAATCGTAAGGCCTGGGTCTCCTATTTACGCCGTAGGTCGCGTCCAGCGTCACGCCGTAGGCCTCGTCACGATGCTCACTATAGAAATGTACTGATGCGGTCTCCCTCACACGCCGACGTTGGCGCGTAGACGCCGTAGGTAGGCCGTAGGACGTTGATCAAAACGTTTACGCCAAAGTCGGACGCCGCATATAGCATAAAATAGGAGACCCAGGCCTAACTTGTATGGACCTGACAGATGTTAGACAGGCGAACGACGCTACTTATGGATTGTAATTGCTAATGTATCGGTGGTGGTACGGTAACAGGTCTATCTATATCCTATGAAAAAAGCAAACAAGTAGTAGTAAAGCAATCAGCCTAGGCTACGACCCTATAGGACCTACTATAATCTACTCGTATTACCACATCTAGCCAAGACAATCATGGGGGCAAATTGTCTTGAATTGGTCAGATGATGCACTTAGTAAGACACAGAGTTTGAATCAGATGGATCAATACTACACTGTTGAGCAAATAAAAAGGTCCACCCACAAAATATTGACACCAAATGCTCCAATAAAAAAAAACATTTCATTTAAATCTGATGCGCTGTAAAATGTACTTCAATATTGCACACGGCGTCATTATCCTTTTCCGTATGGAGTCATTTCGTGCGATGTTGCTGGAAATTTTTCATTACACAGGCGTCCAAGGAGCCCCACACCACTCTGTCCTCAGCCTTTACCTAACCTAGTATCGGATCTAACTACAGTACAAAACTCTTTATAGGTATGCCCAAAAAACATAGAAATACAAAAAGTATTCTTGAAAAAAAAACAGTACAAAAAGACGGCCTTATTCCTTATAGCAATATCTACCAGGCAACCTTTCGATGGAAGAAGAGTTTAAAAGCTTAAGCACGAACTAAGGTCTTCGGTGTATCGTAAGCCAAAGTCTAAGTGCCACTCAACATTTATCACCTGCACTTTACCCCGAGTGACGCATCTGTGAAGTTATCTGATCTGTGTCCCCGCGACTTGAGACACGTGTTTCAGAGTACCTTTAGTAAAGTAAATAAATACTAAATTACATTGTTGTGTCTATAAAAATGTGTGTGTGCTACTGGTTGTTGTTTTGTACGCGAAATAGTTGAGATGAATATGTGAAAACACATGGAAATGAGTCAGTTACACGGGTAAAAAATAGCGAGATTGATAGATTTATACCAATTCTTATACTTCATCAACAACTATACCGCATATTATATTTTTATACATTCATCACCAAGGCTAAATCCATGTTACGTACGCACTAAACTCAAAAAAACATCTATTGATAGAATTCAAGTGTTTACAAAAATGCTAGTGAATCGTCTCTTGAGTAATCATCCTCATTATCATGTTGCATCCACTTTGTCCTCGGTCTTCCTCATCCAGCCCAAGCCCTTATTAAGCCATGCCAAACCATGTTGCCTTTTCGTGGCCTCCATGCAATTGAAAAATTATCTACCCAAACTAAAGACACCAGTGTGGTTACCACCACCAAATATTAGCAATAAACAATTCCTAAGCAGCATTAATCGCTTGTCGAATCTGACGTAACTTGTATGGATCTGACAGACTTTTGACAGGCTATCTACGCTTCTTATGGATTGTTTATTGCTTAATTGTCGGTGATGTACGGTAGCAGATTGTACACGTATGTACATAAATAGACAGACACATATAATCAAAACACATAGCCCTATCGAGACAAGTGGATGTTTACTCGCTCACGGCATTCTAGATGACCTAGGTCCCGATAGAGGTTACGCCTAGACCTAGGCCGCCTACAGACCGCGGCGTCACTTGTTGATTTAGTTTCAACGTAATGTAATTGTAGGATGATATAACTTAAAAAATAGCTACCTAATATTTACATAGGGTCATCCACCTAATTCAACCCTGTGATGTAATGCACAACCTACTATCATGCTACGCCACATTTTTTTAATATAAAAATTTTCTAGTGGTTCTAAATTTTAATATCCGAACAATTATAAAAATATGCATTTAGGATTTAGGTATAAGGTTTAAATTTTTGACCAGAAATAATAAAGATAATATTAAAATACTCTTTATTGCACTCCAACAAGATTCACATACATAGAACAAAAATAATAGTCTTTATATACCTAATTATTAGGTATCAAAGCAAAATTTGAATGTCAATACATATTATTGTATGTGTACATTGCCTTATAAACAAGTAATGTATGTAAATAACAAGGCTATAAAAATGTTTCCTTGGTCAAACGTAGTTGCTACTTGATTAGGGTATGTTAGCAAACTATGATTTTCTATTTACATCATAAAATCCGTCCCCCAAGAGAAAGATGGAAAAAATACATACAGACTAATTGACAACATTTCAAATAAAATGCTCACCGATTTTATTTTATTTTCGACGAGATATCACAAATTTAGATGACCCGTATTTTTTTATTTCTTAATATTTCTATGTTTTAATAATTTTTTTAATTTCAAAGTTCAAAATATTTATAATATGAGTGACGTCACGTCGAGGCTTGGGATAAAAATATTTTCGTTGCCTGCCTAACCTAAAAAAAAAAAGTTGGATGACATTAACTTGACATGAACAAGGACCAATCAACTTCAACTTCAATTTTATTTTGTGGCAAGAACCAATCACGAACTTTCGTCATTGACAAGGACACATAAAAGTGACAGACATTTGAGTGATGTTTGTCATTGTCATTGTCAAAGTGACATAACATGTTTTTTTGTTGTTCATGTTTTAGATGTAAAAGCGCGTTTAATTATTATGCCACATCGTGATGTCACGAATGATAATTTAGATTTTTCTCTGAAATAAATCAATAGAAAAATCGGAAACATTTTTTTTTGTGAATATTAGAGCCATATCTCTAAATGGTTTTCGAATTTCACTTGTCAATTGAGAACCACCATTTTTTTTCGAAATAGGTTAAAACTATACCTATTCACGGGCTTCATCAAAACAACTGGCAAAAAACTGATGAAATATTTAGCTTTTCCAAAGAATCATTGTTCAAAAGAAAAAAAGTAATGGCTTTTTATTATGGGGAATATAATTAATTTATCAAATAAAATTTGTTAAGAATAACGAGCTGGGTCACCCCTATTCGGCGTACTATACCCTTTTAAAAACCTTTTATATTACTAGTCGTAACTTTCGTATTTATCATAATTTACTATCCCCTCCCCAGGAGTATCAAAGACCTCCGTGATAGAACGCGCGGAGATCCTGGGTCCCTCTCCGCAGCTGAACTACAAGCGCTCGGGCAGCGCGGAGCGGGGCAAGCTGCTCAACGGACACAAGCCCGCCGCCGCCAGGCCTGATGCTGTGAGTAGTTAGATAGATAGATAGAATATTCTTTATTTGTACCTACAACACACACATAAAATAAACTTACATAGACGGTCGAATGGCGTAGTGGTTAGTGGCCCTGACTGCTATGCCGAAGGTCCCGGGTTCGATTCCCGGCTGGGGCAGATATTTGTTGAAAGACAGATATTTGTACTCGGGTCTTGGGTGTTGATATTTATATTAAGTATCTATCTATCTATGTATTTGTATAGATATATCAGCTGTCCGACACCAATAACACAGGTTCTGCCTAGCTTGGGGTCGGATGGCCGTGTGTGAGATGTCCCCACATATTTATTTATTTATTTATTTATTTACATAACTTAAATAATAACACATAATAAATGGCGGTATTGGCGGAAAAAATCGCTTTAAGCGATAACGCTTAAATCGATTTTTTCAAGACAACCTTAGTGTGGAAGGATATTTATGATAAAAGATGGGTCGAAGTGTGCTAAAGAATACTGTAGTTGTTTAGTGTGAGAGTAGCAGGCCTGATGCTGTGAGTAGTTGTTTACATGCTGTATGTAGATGCTCGCCAAGCGTGTCATCTACTGCGAGCTGTGGGAAGGAAAGCGGCCAGTTCTTGCGACACAAACATTGTGTTGCAGCGACACATGAGGCGTCGAAGAGGCTCATGTGCACCCCCATAAATATATTAACCATCGGTTTCGGTATCATATAACAGTACAATAAATTAAGTAGACTACTCAAGTGGCAGTGGCCCAGTCTTATCTGCCAAAGCTTGGGTCAAAGATGCGTAGAACAAAGAGTTTTGACGCTACTTAAGAGAGTCATCAAGGCTTTTAGGCCTCGTCTACGACACCAGCGGGTGAAGCGGTGACACGCACTAGTACTATTTACTCTATGGCGGAGAATTACGTACAAATCCCTGCCTCCACAGCGCCGCTCCGATTCGCCCGCTGGCTTCTTGGTCGCAGCCAAATAATATCACACAAGCTTATGCAGTATGTTTGTTCTCTTCCGCAGACGCAAGACAACCTGGACTTCCACGTATCCCACTGCCTGGACCTGGTGAAGGCCGGCGTGGAGAGCATCATCGAGGACCAGGTCACCAGCGTGTTCGAGGCGGAGGAGCTGCGCAGCTGGAACCTGCTCACCAGGACCAACTGGTATGTGGATGGTTGCCATGCGTTATAAGCTCCGTAAAGGTGCAGTTAGGCTGTCTGACCAATGAAATTGCATAAAAACTTCGCTCATGCAATTTTATGAGACGATTATTGTCTCGCACACCGCTCCGCTTTGGTGGACAGGCAGCCTGAAACGGTCGCGCTCGGCAAAGTTTGATCATTTGACCCACGTCGTTGCGGCGCGGTGTATACGAGCTGGCTCGCATTTGGATTATGGCTATTGATTAATTTATATTTATTAGATTTGATTAGTTACTATATTTATCCTAGAATTCTCATGCAATATACGCCTGCGCAGGTAGGTAAATGAACTCAGTAAGACTTTTCGCTGTATTCAGCAATCTGGTAATGTAATTTTATTATGACTCACGTTTATATCTCTCTCTCTCCCCAGTTCGTACGAGTTCCTGACGTGGCGGCTGACCATCATCTGGATGATGGGCTTCGTGGTGCGCTACTTCTTCCTGCTGCCGCTCAGGGTGCTCATCTTCGCTATTGGGGTGAGTGGTTATACGAATGTGAAGCGTGTTTTAATGTTTTTGAGATGAAATTTCGTTATTCTATTGAGAATTATGTGAAAAGTTATTTTGATTGGGTTCGAATCCCTATCTTATTACCTACGATTCTCATGCAATTTTAAATGAGAGTTCATAAAAGCTACTTCTTTTGTATGATGATAGTTAACAGTGTATAATTTAAAACCTAAATAGCTCCAATTTATTTGTGTAATGATTTTTGTTTCTAAACTGTCTTTCCTCCTTTTATGTTACTATTTTCCTCTAAACCTTCCTTCTATCTTCACGCACTAACCTTCTAAACCAGTCCCTAACTTCAAAACAACATCATCTAGCAACACTGACGTATTTCCTGGCAACACCAGGTGGTAACCATGCTGGTATCGACTCTACTGATCAGTACGCTACCTCCGGGCAGACTGCGAACCTTCCTCGGCCGGATGTCCTACAAAATGTCATTCCGAGTGCTATTCCGGGGCCTCTCTTGCGTCATAACCTACCACGACGAGAAATACCGCCCACAAGGCAACGGCTTCTGTGTAGCCAATCACACGAGCCCGATCGACGTCGCCATCTTGTCCTCCAACGACTGCTACTCTCTGGTTCGAGTTGTTTTTTAAAACGGGACCTTCTTTTGTTCTGACGTCTCGCTTGTCTGTGTTTCATGTTTCATCTCTTGTGTTTGTCTGTGGCGCGCCCGGCGCTGCCTGTGGGATGCGCTGGGTGCTGTGTACTCGTCTAACCGACGGTTGATTTATGACGTTCGATTTTTTTTATTCAATTATCTCCGTAAAGTCTATTCTTTCATCTCTGATAATAAATTGGCAAGTGCAAATGTAAAGTTAATTGACATTTGTACTGGTCTGTTTAGTGTCTGAGAAGTTACAGCGCTTGAAATACCCAAAAAGGATGCATCAAAATTTGCCTTGGGAGCCGTAAAAATCGAACGTCGAAACCAACCGTAAAAAAACAAAAGAAACCATCTCACGGGTGTCAACACCGCACGCTTTCTAGGTATGGTGGCTGATAGTGTGCACGGCTTGCATCGGCTGCCTCCCCGAGAGCCGAATGAAGCAGAGGATCAACTATGCCGTGTCCATCATGTGCTTCAACTTCCTGTCCCGCTGTATCTCGGCGGTCATCACGTACCACGGGACTGAGTGGAGACCGGCGCTTGGAGGCATCTGTGTGGCGAACCACACGAGTCCCATTGACGCGTTGGTGTTGATGTGTGATAACTGCTATTCACTGGTAAGTGCGTCTGGTTGGTGGTTATACTAGCAGCCAAAGCGTTTTTTTTTTTAATAGTGACAATACAATAAAATGGTCGTTAGGTTTTGTGATTTCAATATTGAGAACATAGCCTCAAGGACCTGCTGTTTGTGGTTTCTTGGTCCTAAAATAGGAATAGGAGCAATGAATATGATGTATTGTCACTGTTTGAAAAATAATGTATAGTATTTTATTTTATTAGAGACATTTTAGTTAGCACATTTACATTTATAATTTTGCAGCACCTGTAACGGAAACAATGAGAAAGTTTATCTTCTTTATCTTAACTTTACTGTAAGACTTTGGTAAGTTTGCAATGCCATAAAAATATTATGAATTATGGGGATGTGATGTCCTTGTCCATGTTTGTATGCCCATCTCATTATACTAAGTTGTGGCACCCAAAAATTGCCTGGAAGATATCGCTTTTAATGATAAGGCAGTCTGAAGACTGCTATAGATGTAAAATGTGTCGTTGGGTATTAATAAAATTATATTGTATGTAAATGTGGGCTCACGCACGTTAGATGTAAATTCATGGGTCAACCGTATATCTCATTCAATTACATTAATATCTAAGTCTGGGTATTATTAAAACCGTTAATGTGGTTACTGATTACACTCGTGAGTATCTTACATTTCTTATGTTTTGTAATTTTAAGTTGATATGAAATATGTGGAGAGTTCAGGGTTTTCTGTGGAAATATGGCCTTAACATCATCAGTCCATAATCTTACACTTCTGGACAATCTGGCCATAGGACTCTCTCAAGAACGGCCACCACACTCTGTCCTCGGCCTTCCTCATAAACTGGTATTAATTTCATTTATTTGTCACTACTAGTGTACCAAATTTTAATACATGATAAATGTAATAAGTGCGTAAGTGAATCAACAGCTCATTCACTTTGACGAGTGTAATAAGCGCACTTATTAACACGAATATAATACGTGCAGCCATGAATCCGCAGCTCACTCACTACCACGACTATAACAAGTGCAGCCATAAATCCACATAACGAGTGTAACAAGTGCACTCACAAATCCACAACTCTTTCACTTGGACAAATGTAATAAGGGCTGTCACGAATCCACATAACGAGTGTAACAAGTGCAACAATGGATCCTCAGATCGGGCAGCGCCACGGCGGGTTCCTGGGGCTGCTACAGAGGGCGCTGGCGCGCGCGTCGCCGCACATCTGGTTCGAGAGGAGCGAGACCAAGGATCGACATGCTGTCGCTAAGAGGTACTTATTCTTCTTTCTTCCTTGCGTGTCGACGAAAAATAGAGTCGCTAAATAATACATCTACATACCCAGAGCTGGCTCATAAGAGGTATTCTGCGTGTGTGTATACGCTCAACATTTTAAATTACTAACATTTCAACAGATAAATTAATCGCATTTTGTCACCAAATGATTCTGATTATGAATACATAGTTATGTACACACGCTCACAACACGTACCCTACATAATGGCAAATAACATCATTCTTGATGAAAGAAAACAATAGGTACTATTTAAATTTACCTTTCAGCGGCGGAAAATAAATAAAAGTAAAGCCGATTCTGATGGGGCACTCTTTAAATGTTGTGCTATAAAAACGAATATTTCCCGACCCTAAAATTACATTGCATCAAATTTAAAGCTTACTTAAAATTTAATAAACACAATCCGCCATCTTTTTAATTCCAGGCTAAAGGAGCACATATCGGTGCCCGACAACCCGCCGATCCTGATATTCCCGGAGGGCACCTGCATCAACAACACCTCGGTCATGCAGTTCAAGAAGGGATCCTTTGAAGTCGGGGGCACCATCTACCCTGTGGCCATCAAGTGAGTGTTATACCTACCTTCTTCTTCTTCTTCTAGTGCCTCTCTACTACTGTAGGTTGGCGGTCAGCTCTGCATACTCTTCTCTATTCTTCACCAAGCGCATCAGCTGTCCTACGCTGGCCACTCCCGTCCATTCTCTTATGTTGCGGAGCCACGACTTCCTCCTTCTGCCCACGCGTCTTATACCCACCACGGATTATTAAATAGTTACTAACGTGACAGATACTTTATAACAGCACGTACTGCTTAAAAATTAAATTTACGTATTGGTGGTATGCATGAAGCGTCCGTAGTCGAGCGGGCCTCAGTGATCGTAACTGATCGCTGAGGTTAAGCAACAACTGACATGGTCAGCCATTGGATGGGTGACCAATTTCAAGTGGTGCTTTTCTGGACGCTTCCGTGCTTCGGACGGCACGTTAAGCCGTGGGTCCCGGTTGCTGCTTCGGCAGCAGTCGTTAAGCCTAGTCAGAGGCCTTCGGGCGGCTTGAAAAGATCTGACAGTCGGGTTGCCCACTTACCCGACAACTCTCTCAGCACAAGCTTGCTTGTGTTGGGGTCCACTAACCCGCACTTGGCCAGCGTGGTGGACTAGGCCTAAACCCTTCCTTCATTGGAAGGAGACCCGTGCCCCAGCAGTGGGGACGTAATGGGTCGTGATGATGATGATGATGATTGGTGGTATGTTGTTCCAGAGTTTAGCTGCGCCATATTTGAAATGCGTTGCTTGCAATGCAGAAAATCCCTATGCAGAAATGGGGTTTTCTGTTTCACCCTATGTACGAATGTTCCGTCATCAAAACTACTTATCACAAATTGATAAATGAGGTATCTTTAGACGCGTCTCGGTCGTGCGATCATTATAGATGTGACGTCATAATAAAGTGAATTCAGCGCCCTCTAGAGCAACGAAACTAATACAAATAATGGTTTTCCATTTCTAAATTCTTATTTCGATTTCTTTCCGCAGATACGACCCGCGTTTCGGCGACGCTTTCTGGAACTCCTCTCGCTTTGGCATGCTCCACTACTTACTCAACATGATGACGTCATGGGCCATAGTGTGCGACGTGTGGTACCTGCCGCCCATGCGGCGGGAAGCGGACGAATCGGCCGTCGACTTCGCTGATAGAGTTAAGGCGTGCGTCGCGCGCCGCGGCGGATTGGTGGATCTACAATGGTGAGTGTCTAAATGGCGGCCATCTTGAATTTTAGAGGCAGCCATTTTGGGTTTTAATATTGCTCATTATGGTTTTTGTTGCCTATTTTGGATTTTAGTGTCAGATTTGAGAGATTTCGGCGTTTTATGTGAAACATATAGGATTGAGGGGCGTCTCACGCTAAATACTGTAGTATGCGAAGCATATACGAATTTCTGATTTTAGTGGTCAATGGTATAATATCTTTGAACACATTTCGAGCCAGCGTGGTGGACTAGGCCTTCATTGGAAGGAGACTCGTGCCCCAGCAGTGGGGACGTGATGGGTCGTGAATTCATGATGATGATGACACATTTAGAATCTTTTTTCAGACGGGGCTATCGACATGTCTTTATTATGAAGCTATTTTACCGCTGTTATTTTTTTGTCACACTCGCCATTTTTGAGTTTGATCGCATAAATACGGCGCTGGGATTGGTGGATTTTAATGAGTTTATCGACGTCGATAACAAACCCGTGTAACGGCTGCTGTAGCTTCATGAAAAAGATTTCATAGCTTCGCCCGTATTTGGCCATAATAAGAACAAGAACTGTATATCTGCTGTCCTATTGGCTAGCTAAAGCAAATATAGTATAGATAGACGGTCGAATGGCGTAGTGGTTAGTGGCCCTGACTGCTATGCCGAAGGTCCCGGGTTCAATTCCCGGCTGGGGCAAATATTTTTTTAAAAGACAGATATTTGTACTCGGGTCTTGGGTGTTGATATTTATAATATATATGTATATGTGTATGTATTTGTGTAGATATATCAGCTGTCCGATACCCATAACACAGGTTCTGCCTAGCTTGGGGTCGGATGGCCGAATGGCCGTGTGTGAGATGTCCCCACATAGGTATTATAATAACATTGTTTTTTCTCTCTCACCAGGGACGGACAGCTGAAACGAATGAAACCCAAAAAGGAGTGGAGGGAATTACAGCAGGAGGAATTCAGCAAAAGGTTAAAAGGCGAATAGAAACGCCGAGTGGACTTAGGACCAGTGACACGTGAGTGACTCACCCGACCGCGGTAGCGGGTTATACGTTGTGTATGTGTGTGTGCGGCCAAAGCGCCGTGAGCGGGAAGCGATTTTTAAATTATTAAACTGTTTAATAATAGTAATATTTTTATATTTTAGTAGTGGTTTTGTAGTTTTGGTGTTTTGTGCGGAAGTTAATTTTGGGTAATGAAGATGATGTTTTTACTAATTGTGTGACTTACTTCATTTTAAAGTCTGTTTTAACGTTATGTAGTATTTATGTAATAAAAATAATGTTTCTTTTTTTTTAGTCATTAACAACTTTTTAAACATGTGATAGACAGTCTGAACTGTTAATAAGTTAATTTTCGCACAAAACTACAAAATTAAGTTAAAATCTTAATCTTGTAAACGATTATACGTTAGTTGGTGAGCGAATTTAACGACGGCAATGTTTGTGAAGTAATTATAATAAAAAGGATTTAGGAAAGCTGTCGTTTATGGGGTGACATTTCATAAGTGGCCGTACCCGTACCAGGTTAATGTACCTGACGTACACTGAAGAGTAATAAAAACACATATTGAAAAATTGAGTTTTCAATTAAGGATTAAGTTCAATAATACCACATGCTCTTACGGTGATGGAAAACATCGCGAGGAAACCTGCACATCTAGATTCTAGATGTGTATCCTAAGTGCATTATTTATTTCATTACTTATCCCAAAACGGCGATATGGTTCGCAACCTATCACGTGACGTACAAATGTGCTACGAAAAGTGGGTAGCTCGCTTGTGAGCCACCTCTGACTACCCCTTCGGGGATTACAGTCGTGAGTGCATAAATATATCTTCAAAATTTCGTCGCTGGAAAAGCAAAAATGACAAAGTTTTTTTTTTTTCAAAAATAAGTTCTATAACAAGCCCGCCTTCCCTTTTACACTGATAAAATGTCACCCTGTACATAATATAATATAATTACGAGCCTTAATAGTCTGTACCTACAGTCAAACTATTAAGTCCTGACATCAAAGAGTGCGATTTTGCTAAGACTTTTATGATCATCAGTTATTTACTTACTTTTACATACATTTTAAAAATAAAATACCGATTAATTATGATTTTTTAACGGATTTGTCCTTTAATAAATATAACAGACCTATAAAATACGATCTTAAACAATTAGTTAGGATCCACTTCCGTTTTCACGGCTTTATAGTTGGACTGTACATTAGTATTTAATTTTGTGACATTAGTTTTCAGTATAAAATTGTTACTCTATATTTCATACAAGTCACAAGATTAATACACTCTTTATCATAGACTATATAGTCTATGCCTATATTTTAGAGGCTCTAGAATTTTAACCTATATTTTTCGTGTCCAAAGAGATATTTTGTTACTTCAATATATACCTACAATCTAAATGTTTCCATAACCTCTACCAATGTTGCTACACAAAAATAACGTAAAATTTCGGTAAGAATACTGAAAAAATAGTCAAGGTAACCGTCCACCTATCGGTATCGTATATCGTACGTATCGCACCAAACGGATTGTCATAAATGTATGGAGAAACGGCGTCGGCAATGCCGATGAAGTGGACGCACTTCTGTGAATTTCTACACAAAGAATACTGAATGCGATGCGTCCGTTGCGTAGGATTCCGAAAGGTAGACGCTTACCTTTAGGTCACCCAGTTTAAGACATCACATGCATAATAATATTGCCAACGTCAGCCTATTCATAAAGGAAGATTAGAGCTACATTTTCGAATTATTTCAGAAGTATAGATTTGTCTTGTTAAAGTGAGGCATTAACACTTACTCCATGCCAGTCTTAGTGCCAATTTCTCCATAGTTGGTTATCTAACCGACAGGGATTGATTTACTAATTATACGTCAGCTCCATATAAAATTCACGACAGATGTGTCAATATCCCTGGTTATGCTATAACCGACTGTGGAGAAATTGGCACTGAAACTATCGTCTTAAACTATGATAGAATCCATATTTATTTGTTGTAAAAGTCGGTTCTTATTTATTGTATTTAAATGTAGAACCGACCGAACAAAATGTTTTTAATTTTAAAAAACGCTTGCCTCTTCGTTTTTATCGCTTTTTTACGATTGTGTATTTTGTCTACTTACTTTTTAAATGTACTAAAAAGTTATTTTAAGAATTCGGTATCGTCTCGAGAAATTATGCATTTTTCTAATGAAATAAAATGCATTTAATTTATTTAATTCATTATTAAATTATTGTTGTAATCATGCCATCACAATGTTTATACGAATGGTTATAAAAGGCCTAGTTTTAGGGTATTATTACAGTAGTTTTTGGGTTGTGTGTAGTCAAGCAAATAATTTTGATATTTCAGTGTGTAAATGTTACGTTTATAGTTAACGTATTATGTGATTTTTTTATCAATTTCATTAGCTGTTATCTGTTAAATCGTTTTATATAAAAGTTTTTGGGATGTGAGTCCGTTAGCGTGATGCATTTGAAACAACCAGAAGATATGTATTTATTTTAACTATTTTGTCTGCGGTGAGTGTGTTTTGAACGCACTTGCATAGACAAAGATCCTAATATCTCAAACTCCTTATTCTGAGGAATTTCGGGACTTTCAATAAACGTATATTTGTGGCATCTACAAGCAACATAAGTACTCATTATTAGATAAAATATATTATCAATTAAAATTCAGTCTTTAGTTTAGTTCTAATCCCGTAGATAAATACTAATATTTATCACATTTTTCTATAACTTTTGGAAAACTTTTTAAAAATTGTTTCATGTCATTTTGGATGCCCTATTATAAAAACAATGTTTGTAGTAATCAATAAATAATTATGTTGGCATCATTTATTTTCAAATATACAGGTTGTTGCGAAAGTACTATATAGTAAGATGAAAAGGGTGGGTGACTCAGGGTGTCACACTAAATAATGTTGATACATGTTGACAAAATCTATTCGCTATCTATGGTAAATATTCTAAAGTTGTTGAAAATGACCCCTTGAGTTACCACCTTCGGTCTACTATACAATTTTCCCAACACCCTGTATAACAACGTCCAGTTGCGTTAAATAAATGGTGTTATACCATTGCCATGTATGTAGGTTATGTAAGTAGAAGCCTGCATAGGGCTATAAAATATTGTAACAAATTGAGAAAGCGAAATGGATACGTTGGCTTATTTACCGATGATGATGATGATGATGATTTTTAGTAAACATTTTAACATACGTACACAAATCTGGGCCTCTAGTACGGGTTACGCAGTTTACGTAAACGAAAAAAGTTTTGGTTTCCTTCTATTCTATCATCTGCCTACATTATCTGTCAAAAGTTTCATGATAGTTTCCGCTAGAGGCGCCACTTTGTATGCGAAAAACTGAAACTTTTATAGTTTTTGACAATCTGTCAAACATGTACTAGACCTACTGGCTTATTTAAAGTACGATTTTTTACCCTCCATTTGTTAAAAATCCCGTAGGTGCAGTTATTCAAATATATCCTCGTGGTACGGGTCTTACGACATCGATAAACTATTTATCGCGAATCATGACATATTGACGTTTATCCACGTCGATAACGGACCTATACCAAGATTGAAATCGTACTTTAACGCTTGAACGTGTGTAACTATAAAATCACTGATTTTAAATGATTTGCGTAACAGTTTACAACTATTTATTTATTTCTCACGCTTTTAACACAAGTGATATTTAGATAGAAGGTGGCATTCAATGCAGAAGGAAAGTAGGAAAACGAACAGAGCAATTGAAGTCTGTTTTTTAATCTCAGATACCTACTAAATAACAGATTTTGAACGGTTTATCAACAGTCGATTTTTCCGCGATTAAGTGACGTATCGTTCTATTGGCGGGACAATCGACTGTTGATGAACCGTGCAGAATCTGTCAATTTGGTATCTGAGATAAAAAATCAGACTTTCGAATACAGGAAATTAAAACCTTGTCGAATACTTGATAGCTTATAAAAAGCAGTTAAGGCCGATTCCTATTTTGAGATATCATTGTATTTTGATAAAGCTCGTGCGTGACTGTACCTAAATATGGTAACACCAAGAATGTGATTGAATATTGTATGTTTTAGTGAAAAATAACGCTGATTTAGCTCACACTTATTGTTCAGTCCCCGCAGCACGGGTCAGTTATCAATGAAGATAAACGTCACTGTATCTCGATTTACGATAAATATGGCGCATTACACTTAGTTACTATCGTCGATAACAGACCACGGGTTCAGCTATAAAATCGACCTTGGGTCGCTATGGCAAAATAAAATAAAATGCAACTCAGCGCTGTTTTTCAAAATAAAGGTGCCAATTGCGACACAATGCTCGATCTCTAACGATATATCTACGTCGATAAAGAGCCCGTGTAGCGGCAGCTGCAACCACTTGCAGCCTGCGGACAATTGGCACCTTTAACGTAAAACTTTTAATATGAATGTAAGCACTTTTAAGCTTGTTTTTAGTCCATTATTGTAAATACATTACTTTTTTACACAATATGGTTGTATATACGGAGAGAAACGATTGAAGAATAAAAATATATTCCAAAGGAGTCGAATGTTTTATTTCTTTATAATGTGGGTAATCACGCAAAAATATTGTAGCCCTGTTTGGGAAGGAAACTAGTTTAGGCCTAAATGCCCTTTTCCAATGTTATACTCTGGTTCTGCAACGGCTGTTCGGAAGAGATAGCTTTTAGCGATAAGACCGCCTTTTGTGCATTTATGTTTTAAGTTGTATGGTGTGCAAATAAAATAGGTACTTATGTATATTATTAGTTGCTCGTTGTTTTAGAATTTTATCTAAACACAAAAAAAAACATTTTGTTTTGCTTTAGAAACAGTGAAACGCAAGAGGCTCAATATATAGGTACTTGTTCATTACTTGTTCGTGGAGGATTTTAATGGCATGGCATATAAACATTAGTTTATTTTCTCTATGATAAATATATAATATTTAATAAAATGGCAACACTGAAACTAAAGTGAAACCTCAGAATAATGGTCTATCGCTTCGAAATATACCACAGATTATAGAGAAAAGTAAAGTGCGTTCTAGTTGTTTCAAATGACAACAAATCCGTACCGATGTTTCCGTGCCTCAGAATAAACGACAAAAACAATCAGCTCATTGAAAAGGAACTAAATCGAAGATGGCGCTAGTAAAACTTTTATACGATACGACTGCATTTTTTCTGGTGCTGTATCAATGTATGGTGCTATGAGATTTACAACACCACACTCAAATTTTATACAAAGAATTATAGGTTTTCACAATGGTAAAAGAGGATGGGCGTTTTGGGACCTATGTACAATAAAGATGAGTCATACATCGTTGGATAGCTCTTTTCAAGTGAGCAAAAAATATTATGACGACAAATCCGTATAAGTTGTCCATTTTGAAATACATATATTCGTTGGAAGCAAGGTTAATTTAATTAAAAACGTACCTAAACACGTATTATTAAAATGGGAAAAAATACTTTCAACTGGTTTTATTTACTGAGATAAGTAATAATCAAATTAGTGATGTAACGAATATTCGCATTCGCATTCGCATTCGCGAATATTCGCATTTTTTTGGATATTCGCATTCGCATTCGCATTCGCAAAATTTTGTGCGAATGTTTGCGAATATCAGTACTTATTAAAAAACTATTTGAAAATAATGGTAGATAGGTTAACAAAATCTAGATCCATTCGTCTATAACCTTTTTATTACAAGTTACCCTGTTGATCACATTTCCAGTCTTACTTTATCATTTGGTATTATTTATTTACTTTGGGAAATGAAACTTTACATATTATAGTTAATAGTTTCATAAGACCTATACATAATAAAAAAGCGTATTTTGACAATATACAGGGTTATTTGCAAGTAGACCTGATCCTTTCAGGAGGTGATAGAGGAAGGCCTTTTTCAGTCGATTGAACCCTATATTGCATTATCCAAAACTTAACCATTTCTAAAATATTTAATATTTAAGTTTTTTTTATTTTTTTATCAAATTGTTATGCTTAACACCGAAAATAAAAAAACTAGCCATATTTCAATATTTTTTTAGTTGTTTTGCATAAAAAAGTGTAAAATAATCAAATGTTCATTAATTGACTTAAATTAGACATAATACTTACCTCAAAAGAGTTAAACATTTTTTTTTAATATTCACAACGTAAAAAAAAGTAAATAGACCTGATCCTTTCAAGAGGTGATAGAGGAAGACATTTTCAGTCGATTGAACCCTATAATGCATTGTCCGAAACTTAACAATTTCTAACATATTGAATATGTAAGTTTTTTTATGTTTTTCAAAAAATTTAAGACAAAACTGAAAATTAAAAAAAACTATTTCAATAACTTTTTTGGTTGTTTTGCATAAATAAGTGACACCTAAAATTAACTAATTTTAAAAAATCAAATGTGCATTAATTGACTTAAATTAGACACAATACCTCAAAATAGTTAAACATTAAAAAAAATATTCAAAACGTAAAAACAAATAAGTTAAATTAAAAAAGAATGTCATATGACAATTTTTTACGCACTTCAGCTTAAAAACATCGTCAACTTATAAGCTTTCAAATAAGATATTTCAATATCAAAACGATTTAGGTATCACTAAGATATGGCCAAAACAACCAGAGAAATCGGATTTTGAGGTATTGTGTCTAATTTACGTCAATTAATGCACATTTGATTTTTTTAATTAGTTAATTTTAGGTGTCACTTATTTATGCAAAACAACCAAAAAAGTTATTGAAATAGTTTTTTTAATATTTAAATTTTCAGTTTTAAGCTTAAATTTTTTGAAAAACATAAAAAAACTTACATATTCAATATGTTAGAATTAGAAATGGTTAAGTTTCGGACAATGCATTATAGGGTTCAATCGACTGAAAATGTCTTCCTCTATCACCTCTTGAAAGGATCAGGTCTATTTACCAATAACCCTGAAGTGTCAGAGCAAGACAGCCATACATTGAAATATTTTAAATGTTTCGTGTAAGTCGTCCTCAGAAACCGCACACAGTTGCAATGTGTTGTAACAGTTACGGGGCTAACTAAAGTGTACTTAAAAAAAAACTGCGACAATAATTGGCTAGTCTGATTCGGAATGCGTCTTGAACGGAATGTACCTCGTCCAGTACTAGATAGTCACCAAACCATGCAAATGGCCCCAAATTTTAACACAAACTGAATATTCGCATTCGCATTCGCATTCGCGAATGTCGATATCAGATATTCGCATTCGCATTCGCATTCGCGAATGTCCAAAAACACACATTCGTTACATCACTAAATCAAATATAATATAATAAAATGAATGATGATCATTTGTTATAAAAATTAATGAGAAAAATAACAAAAACATTAAAATTACAGAAATAAAATATAAAAACTTTCAAGTAACGATTATTCTTATTGGACAGTAAATCAGGACTAGCGCTTCCGTTATTAATATTCTGCAAAAAAATGTCCTTTCAACCACGTATCACTCATTTCTATTGGTGCTGGTCCCAGTTTCCATATATTTGCCCATCATCATTTAAATTAGACTCAAAAATTAGGTGACTTTAAAACGCTATCAGATAATCTACATTGTCAATTATTTGTAAGAACCTCTGTAAAAGGAATGAAAACATTATACAGTACAATATTAACAGTTTATTATGATCCAAACTTACTAACATAATTATGCATATGACTAGATTATTATTACGAATGCGTGAGGCTGAGTACCTACTCCACTTCCCTACATCACCATTTTTATAAAATAGATAAGCTCGTGTGGACAATTTTTTTTAAAGAGCTGTATCTCTGAGATGCTGGATTTATTTAAAATATAGGTAGGTATGTACATTGTACAGTTACATTTACATGCGTATTAGATATTAAGATTCTGAGTATAATTTATCCGTAAAAATTGTTTATCAAAGGGGATATTTAATATGACTATTATGAGTTATGATATGAGATAAGTAACTAACCGGAAATTACAAAAAGAGATAGTGGAGTCACAGAGGGTCATGATTTTACACTAAAATTATATTTATACGTACCTATTTTTCTTTGGTGTTCAGTGTATAAACAATACAAATTAGAAACTTAAACTTAAAAAATCTGTCATTGAATTATTCATTTACACTAGAATCTGACTTCTGCTTCATCATCAAGATTCAAGACTGCCTATTAGACAACAATTAATTCTACATATAATTACACTGTTGATTCCGTCCCTTGTCTAGTTTTTGATGAGCTTTAATTAATGACAGTCCACCTTGATGGCTTCTCACATACTCCTGAATCGGGACATAGTCTGTTGAACGTAGTGTCACTATCGAAACCCAAAATTTCTCTCTCCTCTTGAATTCTGAATGTAAAGGTGCTTTCATGTGTTCCAATGAAGTAGGCAGCGTGAGAGCAAATGATTTGATCTATGATGGCCACACCGCCATCTTTGAATAGCTCTAATTCTGTTTTACTTGGAGTGAAATGGAATACTTCATATTTGAGATACTCCAGCTCGTCTATCAGAAGGTTTAGTTCAGAAGTTGGAGCGTCAGATGCAATGAAAATTTTCTTAATTTTTCTAAGATGCATTCTTACAGCATGGTCGATTTGGTCGATGGTACCATGCAACGATGGAACATCATTGTGTCTGCTACGTGTAAAGTCCTGCCTTCTCCAATGCACAGCCATGTATGATTTACACAGCTTTTCTGTACAGTTTAAATTGTTTTCAATGTAATATTCTGCAGTTTTAACAAGATTTTCATTGAATTTCATACTTTTACGGCAGTCCCAGTAATTTTTAGTACCATACGAATCATGTAAAGCTATTTCACCATGTGCGAACATAACATTTTTATCTGACGGATGTAAAGATATTAGCTCCCAGAGTCTAGAGATTTGTCCCTGAAATCTTACACATACAATTTCCTTAGCTTTTACATTAGCGTGTCCCCAGAAGTCCCCATCATACCTGCAGTTATCTTTATTGACTTGCCACTTGTCAGCAAATATTCCACCTTCAAAAGGGTCGTCGTAATTTTGTAGGACATACACAGTGTCAATTTCAAGGGTGTTGGATGTTTCGTTGGTTAATATCTCGTTTAATTCTACTACAGGAGCGAAGGACTTCAGAGAATTGACGTCAAAAAATGTGCTCCAAGGCAATGGCTGGCCGATCATCCTTTGAGATCTCCAATGGTAGAGGCGATACCAAGGAGGCAAAACCAGTCTCCAATCCAACTTTTTACCCTTTTTATGGGTCTCCGACATCATAACAGCGAACCGCATGTATACATCTCGCCGCAAATTAAAACCTTCGGGAGGATTCACATCGTAGAACAAGAATTTGGTGTCGTGGTTTTGAGGATCATTTTGGCACGATTTCACAGCAGCGTCGCAGGTGCCTTCAGATAAATCTTGTTCGGCCGTTGTTAATAAGAGGTTAGCAATCAGAATGAATATTAAATGCATTTCAATTTAGTGATGAAATATGAAAAATCTTATTTGTTTACAATACGACAATGGTACGCGACACGACAACCCAAAAGAAAAGAGCCAAAACAAATCAATTTTGACGTATGACGTTATGTTGCTAGTGCAAAATATTACGTTGTGTTCCTTGGTATTGAAATGCTAGATTTTTAATTTATGAAATGATTATTCTATTACTAATTACTGGCAACATTAAAATTCTGATGTCATTTTACGTTTACTGCAAACTTTGCACGAATGTGGATTTTTGCAAATAAATAAATTTTTTATCATATTATCAATAAGTTTTCCATATACATAGCTAAAATGGAGTTAAACGATGTTATAGTAAATCAACCCGTCGTCATAGATAACGTAAATATCGTTCTATTTTGTCTTAAATCTAAACCGTGCTTTCATTAGGCACTCCTTATTATTTCCAAAGAATTCACAGGAAACTATTGGATTTCACGATCAGAATTGGGTTAAAACTATTGTACTGTAGTTACGAAATGTTTTGAGTTGAATTGTGTTGTGTTTCGAGGGAAACATAATACAAAATGACTCATGTAGTTTGTATGCCATACATGCCCAAATAAAGATGAATTTGTTGCTATAATCCTTCTCCACAGGGCTCCGGTGTGATCAAAGCTGGCTTCGCCGGGGACCAAATACCAAAATGCAGATTTCCAAATTAGTAAGTATACACATAACCTGTTACAGGCAGTCATAATAAGGTTGCAAAAGTCTCCTATTGTCTTATGTTAGCCACTATGTAATGGATGTTCGATAATTACACTTTAAAAAGAACACAAAATTGCAAACATAATATTGTATTATAAAATGTATGACACCATTAACCTTTAGTGTACCATAGTTGCGATATTGAACTGAAAAACCATAGATATATAATATCATTTCCAACCTTAAACATTTATATTAACTTCCCAGTATTGGTCGTCCCAAGCACGTCCGCGTGATGGCGGGGGCCCTTGAAGGAGAGCTGTTTGTGGGCCCCCGCGCGGAGGAGCACCGCGGTCTGCTCAGCATCAAGTACCCCATGGAACACGGCATTGTCACAGATTGGAACGATATGGAGAGAGTGTGGAACTATATTTATAGTAAAGTGAGTAGAATGCTACAAATAAAATCCAAACGAATAAGACATATTAAGCTTGCTATCTCAAGCTTATGTTTCTTTTTTTTTTTTTTATGATTTTGCAAACATGCGATCAGTACGTGTACTATGAGCAGTTGTGTTGAGAGAGTTTGGCTTGGTAAGGTAGCCCTCCCATTGTCAGGCACCCTTTATTATTTGCTTCCCCTTTTTATAGGTTATCCCATGTGTGCAGCCTCTTCAGGCGTCTGGTCTTAGGTGGATCGCTAAGCATTTGGGCAAGCTTGTTTTGATGGTGGGTAATCCTGTCCTTGTATCTTTTTGTTTTCATATATATTTCCTCCTTAACTGTGTTAAGACCTAGGTATTCGTGGATATCTTCCATTCTTGAGAACCATGGGGCGTTTACTATAGCTTTGAGCACACTATTTTGGAACCTTTGTAGTATTTCTGTATTAGATGTTTTGGCTGTTCCCCACAGTTCAATGCCGTATGTCCATATTGGTTTCAAAACACATTTATAGATTAAGGTCTTGTTTTCCACAGATAGTCGAGATTTCCTGCCCAGGAGCCACTCCAGAGATTTGTATTTATGGTTTAGTTGGTCTCGTTTCTGTTGGATGTGAGTCTTCCAGGTCTGTTTACGGTCTAAGTGGAAGCCAAGGTATTTCACTACATTACTGTGTGGCAGTAATTCTCCACCGAGATTTACTGCAGGGCAGTCTTGTTTTCGTAGAGTGAAGGTAATATGACTTGATTTCAATGCACTAGCTTTGATTCGCCATTCATTCATCCAAGTGTGGACTTTGTCTAGATGTTTCTGTAGTGTTTTCGAAGCCTCTACCCGGTCCTCGTTGGAGGTTAAAACCGCAGTATCATCTGCGAAGGTGGCTGTCATGACACTTTTTGATTCTGGGACATCAGCTGTATATAATAGGTAGAGTGATGGTCCTAGTATTGAGCCCTGCGGTACTCCAGCTTTGATATCATAAAAGCACGAGTAAGCATCATTCAGCTTCACATAAAAGATGCGATCTTCAAGATAGGATTTTAGAATTGAATATAAATTGTGAGGTAATATTCTCTTCATCTTATATAGGAGCCCACTATGCCAAACTTTGTCGAATGCCTGCTGTACATCAAGAAACACCCCGGAGCAGTACTTCTTGTTTTCAAGAGCATTTCTTATGTGTTCACATACTCTATGAACTTGCTCAATAGTAGCATGGTTTCTACGGAAGCCAAATTGATGTTCTGGTATGCTAGAATTTTCACTGATACATTCATTGAGTCGTGTAGATATGACTTTCTCCAGTAATTTCGATAGGACTGGGAGTAGGCTGATCGGTCTGTAAGATGAAGTCAAATGCGGTGGCTTTCCTGGTTTTAGAACCATAACTATTTGGGAGACTTTCCAGATGTTGGGGTAGTAGCCTGTTCTTAGTACTGCATTAAATAATGCTGTCATATACATAATGGCTTTCTTTGGCAGGTTTCGCAGTATTTCAGCAGTTATCAGGTCGAATCCTGGTGCTTTTTTCATTTCCAGATCATGTATCACACGTCGGGTCTCTGCAGGTGTGCAACATCGAATTGGAAGACTAAGTTGTAGGTCGCTTTCTAGGAATTTATGTACTTCGTTATCTACAGTGTCTGTTCCTAGGTCATTAGGTGTAAATACATCTCTTAAAAACTGTCCATAAGCTTCTGCCTTTTCTTCGTCTGTTTTCGCCCATTTTCCATCTTGTGTTTTGAGTGGATGTTGTGCTTGCTGTGGTTTATCACGCGATTTGACAGCTTTCCACAGAGAATACTCTTTTTTTGCTGGATCAGTAGGTGTTAGGTTTTGTAGGAACAGGTTCATAGTTTCATTTTCTGCATCTATAAGAACTTTTTTAAGCTCAGCTGCCGCTTTATTGAAGGCTCTTTTATCGTCAGGATGCCGGCTACAGTGCCACACTCTTCTCAATCGACGTTTCTCCAATACTTTTTGTTTCACATGTATGGGCAGATTATTAATTGTTTCCATGGGTTTGGAGTCAATTGGTGTGCTGGCTCTGGCAGCATTTTGTATGCACTTTGTTAATGATATAGTGGCATTTTCAATATCATCATCAGTCTTTAGTGGTATTTTAAGATCCAGATTTTTATTCAAATGTTGTTTGAAATAATCCCAATCAGTGCGATTATTATAAAGATAGGGATTTCTGGGTCTACTGATTATAGTTGTGCTCATGGTAAGTATAACTGGTGAGTGATCTGAGGTGGTATCATGGCAGTCATCAATATCCAAGAAGTAGGACTGAACCCCTTTATATATAAAGAAATCCAATAAGTCTGGTAATCTATTAGTAGGCCAGTAGGTTGGTCTGCCTGTTGTAATGGTTTGTAGACGGTTGTTCATTAGACAATGTTTAAGTCTCCGCCCTCTGGTTGTAGTCAGTCTGGAACCCCAAAGTATATTTTTGGCATTCCAGTCGCCACCCGCTATAAATCTATTTCCCAGGGTTTTAAAGTATTCATGAAAGTCGGTATCATCAGTTTCAGTGGTCCATCTCTTCTTTGGGGGGCAATAAACAGACGATAATGTAATTTCACCTTGTTTGTCATGTACCATGATGGATGTGGCTTGTATTTTTGGAGTTTGATACTGTGGTAGTAGCTGATGCTTGATATTATCCCTTATAATTATTGCTGTACCAGCATGTGCAGTATTATCTGGATGAGGTGTTTTATAGGTGATATATCCATTTAAGATCATTGTTGTTTGTTCTGTAAGATGTGATTCAGAAATCAATAAACGTTTGAACTTGGCTTGTATTTTTGGAGTTTGATACTGTGGTAGTAGCTGATGCTTGATATTATCCCTTATAATTATTGCTGTACCAGCATGTGCAGTATTATCTGGATGAGGTGTTTTATAGGTGATATATCCATTTAAGATCATTGTTGTTTGTTCTGTAAGATGTGATTCAGAAATCAATAAAATATCAAGATTTTGCATCTTTAATAGTACCTCCACATCATATTTCTTATCTAGTAAACCGTTGGTGTTCCATGTAGCAATACGGAGAGCCATCATTTGACTAATTTAGTGACAAGTGTTGTTAAGAGACCCATGAGGGTACTCATTTGATCTATTAGTCGATCTAGCTTTTCAGCTTGTTTTGATATGATAGTTTCCAGGTTTATGGCGTTCCCCTGAGTTGTGGCTTGAGCATATGTCTTGTTAGCAGTTGGGTTTTCATATGTATAGCTGTTATGCATTGGTGGCTCCGAAGTTGTTGTTTCTTCTGTCTTTTTAACTACATGTGTTTTTGTTGTTTGCCTGGTACCAAACTTCCTTTTTTGGATTTCTTTGAAGACTTTACATCCCTTATAGTTGGCCACATGATCTCCTAGACATAATGCACACTTAGGTGGATCTGTCTTATCTTTTTTTGGACAGTCAGCTGTGTCATGACTCTCCGCACACTTCACGCATCTGTATGGTCGCATACAGTAATTCTTTGTATGACCATACTGCTGGCATCTCTTACATTGAGGTACTGTTTTTTTCTGTTTCGGATCTTCAATTTTTACAGAAGTGTGATATATATATTTCAGTTTTTTAATAGCATCTATGTTTGGGCCCGGAGCTAAATTTACGAACCAAGTTGATAGCGGAGTCTTTTCTGGGCCATATCTAGCGTTGATAATCTCTCCATATACTTTATTTCCAGTACTCTCTACTGCCTCTATAATAGCATCAGTAGGTGTTGAGTGATGTAGATTCTTAATCACAATTCTATATGGCCGTTCATTTTTTTGAATAAATGTATGGCCAATCATTTTTTTTCTCTCGAACCAATGATAGTAGTTTCTTGTAGGACTCAGTGGTATCAGCAGTAACACGTAATTGATTTTTCGTAACTATTTTGAAGCTGTACTGAGACTGGTCCAAACATTCATCAATAACCTCTTTGAGTTTTGCAATGTTCACTATGCCATACAGCAAAATAGGAGGTGGTTTAGTTGTTTTTTCCATTGGATTTGTTTCCACATTCTTATCAACCTGGAGCGGTGAGTATCTATTTTGTGTTGGTAAATCCTTTTCACGAGATAGGGCACTAAACTTTCTCTTCTTATTTTTATGCTGGCGAAGGATTGGTACAGTCTGCCAGTCATTTTCTTCATCAGTAGCTTGTTTATAAGGATCAAGATTGATTTTTGAAGACATTCCTGGAGTGTTTTGAACAGGTTTTGGAAATTGTTTTGATGTTAAATCATTTTTTTTGGCAACATCTTTTGATGGTTTATGTATTTCACCAGTAGCATTTCCAATACCAGAAGCCTGGACAGCCACTTCTGGTACAGGGTTATCCACCGGGGTATTAATGTTTCAATAAAATATTGGAATTTTACTCATTTTAAAAATATTTTTTTGAATTTTTTATTTGAGGGTAGAAAATGATTAAGTTTTCACTCGTAATTTTAATTGCACTAATTTTCGTATTTATTTAGTGTTTCACGCGTGAATAACAATATCACATGATGCACTTGTGTTTATTTTCACTTTCACAGTATTTTCTTGATATATTATCACTTTTTAAGGTATTTAAACTGAATTTATTATGAGAGCAAGTTTGCCTCTATTGACAGTTCACAGACCAAAAAAAAAAAAAAAAACATTGATAATGATAATGTTTCATCATCATCATCACAACCCATTACGTCCCCACTGCTGGGGCAATGATAATGTTAGATAAATAGAAACCTACTCTATTTTTGATACTCAACCCTTTTCATTTACCTCCACAGGACCAGCTATCGACATTCTCCGAGGAACATCCAGTCCTACTCACGGAGGCTCCTCTCAACCCGCGCAGGAACCGAGAGAAGTCCGCGGAAGTGTTCTTTGAGACCTTCAATGTTCCCGCTCTGTTTGTCTCCATGCAGGCCGTGCTTAGTTTGTGAGTATAGGTTTAATTTTATGCTTACACAATTTTAATTTAATCTGTCCAATAATTTTATGAGAATCTGCGTATGTACTTACTTACTAGGTAAAATTTTGAATATTGTTTAAAAATTGCTCAGAATGACCACTTAGCCTCTCTATATACTGAATTTTTTTATACTTCTGTGTGATTTTTTAATCAAAATATTATTAAACAAATAACTACAGCTAAACTAAATGGTTTCATTGCGAAAGTAACTATTTTTGCTAGTAAGTAGGTATTCATTCTTATGTTTAAAACCTAGTTTTTAAATTAATTTAAATAGCAAGATTTAGGTCTTGGATCTAAGATTGTATACCTTTAGTGCCAAGTATGAAAAATGCAGTATAGACTTAGGTGATCATTGTGAGCAACTTTGAAGCAACATTAAAAAGTTTTACCTTGTTAATAGCTTACCACTTCTCTTCCACTCCATCCTAATCCTAACTAATAGCGAAAGTAACTGTGTCTGTCTGTTACTATTTCACGCTAAAACTACTGAACGGATTCGAATGATATTTGGTATACCTACAGATGGTCTAGACTCTAGACCCTAAGAAAGAACATAGGCTACTTTTTATCCCAGAATTCCACGGAAAACTTTTTAGGGTGAAGCGTAGCTCGCGGGAACAGCTATATAACATAAGACCCCCCTCCCTCCACAGATACGCGACAGGGCGCACCACAGGCGTTGTCCTAGACGCAGGGGATGGCGTCACGCACGCGGTGCCCATCTACGAGGGGTTCGCCATGCCGCACTCGATCATGCGGGCTGACGTGGCCGGCCGTGACGTCACCAGATACTTGCGGTAACTAGAAATATATTTTTTTCGAATGACACAAAATTAGTGGTGAAAAGTCACCCTCTGAACACTTGGTTCGACTGCTTAGTCCGACTGATCGGACCAAGTGAACTTTTTTTCCTATTGGTTCGATTAATGAATCGGACTATCATTACTACTTTGAAATTAGAACTTATGGTCCGCCTGATTGGACCAAGTAGTCGGAGTCGGACAGAATAAACTAAAACTTTTAGAATAGAATAGAATAGAATAGTATAGAATAGTGACACAATTTTTAGAAATCAAACAAATCTTTATTCGGAACTTTAGGTAACTTAAGAACCATAGGTTAAAAAACATAAACTAAAAACATTCTAAGCACAACAAAAAAGAGAACAACAGTGAGACTTTATTACATCATTAGCCTATAGCAGTCCACTGCTGGACGTAGGCCTCTCCCAAAGCACGCCACTGGATGCGATCTTTAGCTTTCCGCATCCAATCGTAACCAGCCGGAGTATCTAGCCGGAGGGCGACTACGTTTGCCTAGTCGCGGCCTCCACTCCAGAACAATTTTACCCCATCGGTCATCGGTTCTTCGACAAATGTGACCAGCCCACTGCCACTTAACCCGCGGATAGTCGCGCGTGGGTCGAAAAGACCCAGCACTCTATTTATACCACGATAACTTTTAAAATATTTGATATTACTAATTGGCGTGCCTAGTACCTTTAAGTAACCATATAGGCTAGCCGCACTCCCCACCCCGACCAGATTGCCCGCGGCACTTGGGCAGGATGGATATTCAAAGTGAGTATGGGTCTTTTCGACCCATGAGCGACGCTTTGTGTCAGTATAATTTTTTTGATATTTTTTTTATTTTATTATTTTTTCTTTTCAGAAATGTCACGTAACCTTTTAGACGATCTTTGTAGAGATCACACTGCATTTTTATGCATTAATTGTAATCCGAATATGTGAAAATACCGAAGAAAATACCTAATTATATACTTAATCAATACAAGTTCAGGTCATGTTCATGTTATAAGTTTTTTGTAGGTGCCTAGCCTGGTAAAAACAATCATTTTGAAGTTGTGTGTCGACTCACTTTGTATTTTTTTGTGTGTCAACTGTATTTATATTTATTTAATAAAGAATTCCAAAAATCAATCAAATCAATCAATACAAGGAAGAAGTAATTTTGTATGTAAATTTATGTTAACTTTGAAGGCTGATTGTTGATTATTTTTTTATATAAAAAGTTAATTATTTTTTTGTTACTGAGAAGAATGGTTATTAGTTTAGATAAAACTAAGTTTTTTTTATTGGTAAATATAAAATTAATAAAAATAAGCTGTCATTTATGTTCCTATGTAGATAAATAAGAACATGAAGCATTGTACTTTTGAAACTGTCAAAACATATTTTTTTATCCATAAATTCATAAATAATTTTGATTTGAATATAGATTTATTACTAACCTTACGTTTGATGTACAATAATATCTAAATTTTCTTTTTTTTTCGAGAAAATAGATCAATTTACTTTCGGGTCTAAAAGACCCACATGCGACTGTTTGTGTCACGAAATTTGACGCGAGCACTGGCGGGTTAAGCTTACTAACTCGGTGAGCTATGTCGGTGACTTTAGTTCTCTGTCGGATTACTTCGTTCCGGATGCGATCTTTCAGAGAGACTCCAAGCATAGCTCTTTCAAACATAGCTCGCTGAGTGACCTTCAGTTTGTGAACCAGTCCCACTGTAAGTGTCCGCGTTTCAGCCCCATAGGTCATAACCGGTATGACACACTGATCAAAGACTTTCGTCTTGAGACTTTGTGGCATGGGCGACGAGAAGACAAATGAAAATTGCCAAATGCTGCCCAGCCTAACTGTATTCTTCTATTGACCTCTGATGGGAAGTTGTTTCTACCCAGCTGCTCACGTTTCCTACTTGTCCGATGATTCGGATCAATAGTTCACTTGATCCGATCGGTCGGACAAAGTGGACTCACTTTTCCTATTCATCCGATGATTCGAACCAATAGGAAAAAAAAGTTCACTTGGTCCGATCAGTCGGACTAAGCAGTCGGACCAAGTGTTCAGAGGGAAAAGTCATGAGAGCAAAATTATTTTGCGTGATAAAAAATGTAGCGCTATCGACTGTTATAACATCATAAAAAATCACAATATGATTTTGTCGCGACATTTATAAATGGTTACACTAATGCTTCACTCTATCATAAGGGCCGATGTAGCCGGCGAATAAGGTTAGGACATTAAAATAGCGATTGTCATAACATCATAAAAAATAAGAATATTATGTCACGATATTTACAAATATCTCGATATTAAATGTGACCTCGTCCTGGTGGTCCATCACTGGCGTGGAGATGGCTCAGAAATGTGATCATATTTCCGCAATCCGAAAGTGAATCAGATTCACAAGTTCTTAAGACGTTCGAGTTTGTTGAGTAGCTCTTCAGTGAGGTCAAAATAGGGAACCTGTGCGCTTTTATATATTCCAGCCTCAACTAACCCAATAAATAAATTTCTGCCCTTCGCAGCCTACTCCTACGCAAGGAGGGAGTGAACCTGCGCACCTCGGCCGAGCTAGAGATAGTGAGGTGTATGAAGGAGCGAGCTTGTTACCTGTCGCCCAACCCGCTCAAGGAAGAGGCTCTGGAGACGGAGCGGGCGCAGTACACGCTGCCCGACGGACAGCAGATCGAGGTGGGACGCCCTCAACGGCTTAGCACGGGGCGCAAGAAACGCACGTCAACATGTGACAAAAAATAAGTCGCGCTCACTCACAACACGCAGCTTTGATAGAAATCTTTTGTCACGTCTTGTCGTGCGCGTTTTGCGCCCCGTGCTAGCCCTTCTGAAAAAACATAAGTTGCTCGATCGGATCTAGTATCTTGTAAAAATATTTGATTGAGACTTCGTGTTTTTCCGGCCAAGGTCGATTTTCATATGAAGATTTTTATCGCAAAAATAATTTATCAGCATACCTAGCATGGGGCGCAAAACGTACACGACAAGACAAAGATTTGCATCGCGCTCACTTACATCAAGTTACCTCAAGGAGAATCGCAACGGAAAACTTTTCTCACGTCTTGTCGCATTGTGAAATAACAACTGAAGAAGAGGCGGTTAATTTAATATTATTCTTTATTATTTTCAGATCGGCCCGTCGAGATTCCGAGCGCCAGAAGTACTGTTCAGGCCCGACCTCATTGGCGAAGAGTGCGAGGGTGAGATATCAGCTTTGAAACCACTCCTATCATAATACGACTGAATTTTGCCAGAGCAGATATTTATTTTAATGACATGTCTGTCTCTATGTATCTAGACTGCATTAATTCTTACTTGGCACAAAAGGTAAACAATCTTTGTGTGTATTTTTAATGAAAATATTATTCAGCAAATTAACTGCAGCATAAACTCAGATCAACTACAAATAGATTCGCAATCGCCGTGTGCACTATTCTCTTTCTCACTCAAACCATAGATGTTGCCGACAAAAAAATAAAACCTAAATATGGGGAAATTTAACTTATCATAATAATAAAAACAAAACTTGAGTATATCGTCGGTTGATAGGAAAAAGACACTAAAGGCTAATTTTTCAATAGCCAGATAAAAGTTTTGCTGGGAAATAATTTTGATGCTGTTGCGTCTCAATGTTTCTCAATGTTTGTATTACCCAGATAACATTTATCTGAATATTGAAAAATCTGCCTTAGTGAGTTTTTCCTGTCAACCGACGATATAAGAAAAAAAACTTTACTCATACTTATTTGATTTCAATATAATTGTTTAATATACACAAACTGAGTTGATTGTATGATTCATTGTCTTCGTCCAATCGAAACAATCCTCTTCAAAATGTGCCGAACACAATTTTTGTATGTTTCTTTGGTTCCCAATTTGTGCGACCGGTAATGTCTATCCATTTTCTTGATATTTTTTTTTCTGTCGGAAACCTATGAAGCAGAGATAAATGGATGAGCATGAGCATTATAATCGTGGGCCAAATATGTGATGGGGTTTTTTTAAAAGGAAACACGTATTTCGTATCAATACAATAAACTTTATATTATACAGAAGAAATCACACATAGAAGAAAAAAACGAAACGAACGTTTCCTCACAATGAGAGGCACCTCATTTGAAAGAGGAGAATGACTTCTACAAAATACAATCTTCACAAAAACCGAATTCGTGCGCCCCATTTGTAAACCCAACCCGAGTCCGTTACAATTTCTAGTGTTTTCTTTGCATACTATAATATTTGTGGGTAAAATAAATTTTCAATAACTTGCAACACCATGTGATTTGTTATGATATGGTACCTCGTAATTTTTACTTAAAACTGATACTAAAAGACCTTACAGTATTAAAATTAGTATCGTTTTATATTAAAATCGAGCCAATAGATAGTACTATGATGAATGTAAGCTTGTTAAACTTGATAGTATCTACTTACATGTGAAAATATATCTCATCCATCATTCCATCGTGTTTTCGTTCAATATGCTCTATACAACCGAACAAAATCCACCCACCCATGTCACACACTCGTTAAGTGATGATAATAGTCTAATAAACTTAATAAACACCCACAAATCACTAGCAAATCAAAAATAAATAGCATTTAGAAAATTTTGTTGTAACTGTCAGCCTTTGTTTGGCACAGATTTTTCATTTGTTTCATTGTTTGGCACAGAGAACTGACGTAAACAGGCGCCTCAGCAAAAAGGACAAAAAACATTTACAGCTTAACGTTTCTTTCTTACGCTTAATGTAGCTAAGCGTCTCTTTTTCGCAATGTCAGAACTGTCACGATTATACCCCTGTGAGCATAAAGTATAAATATGTATGTATACTTACACACTTTATTGCATACAAAAAATAGACGCAGACAAAAATACAACATAAGAATTTTTTTTATACTATTTACATTAAATTATATGGTTGGTATTATTACTGTAGGGAAGACAGAGGTTCCCCCTACAGTATTTAGGTCGGGTCGTGATGGAGATTGAGTGAAAGACGCCTGTTACAAGTCTATACAATCACTGCTTTATTTCTATCTTTAATGGTATTTAAATATGTGCATTACGTGCATCAGCATCATTATTACTATCTATTGTTATTACTAACTAATCTAGTGTACGATTGTACGTGATAAACCGTACAATTACATTAAATGGTATGGTATTATTACACATTAAATGGTTTGATTACAGAATTTAAAACCTAGTTTTCAACTATTTTTTTTAAATCACTCTTAAGATTGCCTACCTTCCGTGCCAAGTAAGAACTAATGCAGTACATCTATGTGTGAGATGTCCCCACATATTTATTTAATTATCCCCCCCAGGTCTCCACGAGGTGCTGATGTTCGCGATCCAGAAGTCGGACATGGACCTGCGCAAGGTGTTGTACCAGAACGTGGTGCTGTCGGGCGGCTGCACGCTGCTGCGCGGCTTCGGGGACCGCCTGCTCGCCGAGATCCGCAAGATGGCGCCCAAGGACATGAAGATCAGGGTGAGTGTGGTGCCGGAGAGTGGACGGTGGGACCGAAGGACGAGGAAATGACGGGGGTGAGTGTCAGCTGCCGGAGAGTGAGTGGGACCGAAGGACGAGAAAATGACGGGCGTGAGTGCCAGCTGCCGGAGAGTGGGTGGGACCGAAGGACGAGGAAATGACGGGGATTGTGGTGAGGTTCAATTGTAGGTGGATATAGATCAGGGTGAGTGCCAGGTGCCGGAGAGTGGGTGGGACCGAAGGACGGGAAAATGACGGGGATTGTGGTGAGTCTCAATTGTAGGTGGTTATAGGTACGCAGAGATCGAGACAATGGCTCCGGAGGATATGCAGATTAGGGTAAGTTTCAATTGGTTTTAAGGTTGTCTTGAAAAAATCGCTGTCAAAGTCAAATGTTTTTATTAATCGTATAAATATAAAATTGATGAACGAGAATTCAAATCGACCCCGTATTTCCTAAAACCTAGAGTGGCGAGCGAAGCGAGGCAGCACTAACATAACTAGGATTCCCTAAAGTGTAAAGTGCCGAGCGAAGCGAGGACATACCTACATCTCAACCCTGCATACACTCTAGCTTTGAGAGCCGAGCGAAGCGAGGCAATAAAAACTTAACCGGTATTTCCTAAACCGTAAATAGCCGAGCGAAGCGAGTTCATATAAACCAACCTCGCATTCCTAAACCCTTGGGAGCCGAGCGAAGCGATATTCAATATATACTTAACCGGCAATTCCTAATTTTTGTACCTATGTGTTAGTACCTAATAAGTACGTAATAATATCCTGTATAAGTTTTGTAATTTCATTTCGGTTTCCGTATAAAAAAAGAATATTTCTATGTATCTAAAATGATTTTATGTTTTCCGTTAGATCTCAGCGCCGCAAGAGCGCCTCTACTCGACGTGGATCGGCGGCTCCATCCTGGCGTCGCTGGACACATTCCGCAAGATGTGGGTCTCCAAGCGCGAGTACGACGAGGAAGGACACAGGGCCCTGCATCGGAAGACCTTCTAGACGGTTCTCGTCTAAGATAAACAATACTATCAACTAGATGGAGTGTCGGTGCAAAACAAATGTGTCGGCAAATTTCAAGTGTGCTCTTTTTGAATTAGTGCGATTAGAAGATTTGTTACTTGATTCATTGGTACAATGGTTGTCATTAGCTTCTAGAATTTGACAGTAAACATAATGCAGACAGTTTTTTGCTTTGTTTTTGCATGTGACACACCATCTTGTTGATAATATATATTGTTAATCTATGATAAACTGTGAAAATCTGTACTTGGGTTATGTTCGGAAATGAGATGGCTACCGTTGAGGCTTGATACTTAAGAGATAGTCTTGATAAAAAATATTACTACATAGGTAACAAACACAATAACAAACAATGCAAGACGCTTTATAAACTTAATCCTAACTAATATTATAAATGCGAAAGTAACTGTGTCTGTCTGTCTGTCTGTTACTCTTTCACGCCAAAACTACTGAACGGATTTGAATGAAATTTGGTATACATACGGTCTAGACCCTGGGAAAGAACATAGGCTACTTTTTATCCCGGAATTCCCACGGGAAAACTCTTTAAGGCGAAGCGAAGCGCGCGGGAACAGCTAGTAAAAAATAAATTTGAAAGACAACTTCAACGGTCGACGTCTTGTTTCGCATCTATCAAACTAGACTGTTAATAAATTAATAACTTATCTCATAATTTCTAACTTATCTGCTGCAGTTTTTAAGTCATGTCATATCGATTTAATCATTAAAGTGAGATTTTTATGTGTATTTACAAAATTATTTATGTGTATAGTTGGAAAAGGCAATGTTGCAATGAATGAAAGATACATAAAATGGAAAAGATTCTAAAGGCACAAAATATATTTAAGCATTATTAAAACTTCAATTTGGAGTATGTAAGTTTAATGAGAGTTACGCAGCTAATCATAAAGTCGAATTTCAAAGAAATACTTTAAATTTTAGTGCCTTTAGAATCGCTACAAATGTATCCTTATTGTTATTATCATACTTATGACATACATAGGGAAGATATGGCAACACTAGTTAACTGCAAAATCTGCTTTGCCTTACTAGGTATATTTTTGCAATTTAAGCTTAGAGACCAATGTCGTTGCATTTAATTATTGTTTTGTCTACAAACCGTATTACTATCAAATATATGAAGAAGCTTCAACGAATGAATCACTACCAATAAATCTGGAATAAACTGTTTTGGAGACCCATTAACTTATCTAGCTTGCCGTAAAAACTAAGTACCTACTTAAATTATCAAAATGGCAAATGGTACACTGTAAACAGATTTATATTTTGTCTGTACAAGAGAGTAGATATATTACTAACTTCCAGTGCTGAGGGCCAAGTGCGAGTTTTTCATTACCGACTGAGAAGTGAAACTTAGCGCAGTGTAGTTCAGCTACTTACCGCTAGGCGTCTCTCCCGCACCATACATATTCACGTTTACTCACCGCTTCTCTAACGGAGTAAAAACTCGGACTTTCCATACTCATGAGAGGGTCATCCTGTATAAGTTTACTTTTAGTTAATTTACTCGAAAATTTAAAGATAATTCACGCTGTATTTTTTTGTAGTCAGATATTTTCCTTTGTGTAAATGCAGCTTCTTGTGTTATGTAGGTAGAGTTGGTTATAAATATTATTATGTTAAGCATGAATTTATAGTATTTAATGTTTAAAGACATTTTGTATTGCAATTAAATTATTATTTTCGAATATACGTCTTTTATTGTAATTACAGTGATGATTAAAAATAAAGTTTAAGTATATACAACACATAATATTTAATAATTCTAATATATATAGAACCATAACAGACTGATTTAAGTTTTAAACTTACTGAAAATGTTATCACAAAGATATATTATTCATTTTAAATGAAACTTTTTTGATCTTATAAATAAGTAAATATTGTGTTTGATCCTTAAAACTCGTCGTTTTCGAATGGGTGATATTTGTGACCGAGGGACCTGGAAATAAATATTTAAAAGTTAATAAATAGTTAATAAAAAGTATAGACACAGAGATGCAGGTTCGAATCCCGGCGCTCACATATACAGGCTGTTGCAAAAAGGGTATACTAAGCCGAAACCAGCATGTGCAGCATGTTATACGTAAGCCCGATCTGAAATCAGAATTTAAAAATTCGTGAAAAAAAATAACATTTTCCATAGAAAATAGTTGGTCACGTTACTTTTTACTATGGAGATTTTTTTTTCACGATTTTTTAAATTCTGATTTTAGATTCGGTTTCGGATTAGTATGTCCTTTTAGCAACACCCTGTATGTACCGATGAGTTCTTGGGAATTTAATTACAATGTAAAATGTATACCATCGCTCTTACGGTGAAGGAAAACATCGTTCCGAAACCTGCATATCTAGATTAAGCACATCTAGATATTATGTGAACCCATGGTCCAAGCTTAGGAAGGCAGTTTAGACCTTGGGAATATGCACAAAGGTTCCGCATTGCAACACCCTGTATAATGATATCGTAAATTAAATAAGTATACTCACGCAGTCATAGGCACGAAACGTTCGTCGTTGTTGAACGAGTCAATCAACTTCAGATCTTCGGGCGACAGCTTAAAGTCAAACACATCGAAGTTGGAGGCGATTCGCGAGCGAGTCACCGACTTGGGGATGACGATGACGCCGCGGTCGATCTGGTAACTGAGGAACATCATTATTATGTGTTAGTAAGTGGTTAGTACTTAGAATAACGAGCCTTCAGAAGTTTTACATTTTGAGCTTGTCTAAAATCTACATGTTGTGTACTTTCATTTCCGATAAAACAGCCGTTTCAAAATTGAATGAATTTTACTTCACGTTCACGATGAAAATTCATGCTAAGGGGTCAGAAGAGTACTAAATTCGTTTACAATGCTATTGGCCCTCAATATTATCCAAATCACTGTCAATATCGGAAATGTCAGATGAGACATAATTCAGTCAGTATGGACGATGAAAATTCATGCTACCCATACAGTTAACAAAAAAAACGCTTAACTCAACTCCCTCACCGAATGAGTATCTGCGCCGGAGACTTCCCCAACCTGTCGGCTATGGACTTGAGCTTGGGGTCCTCCAGCAGCAGGGGCTCCCCCGGCCGGGCCCAGGGCCGGTCCGGGGAGCCGAGCGGGCTGTACGCCGTGAGCTTGATGCCGCGCGCCTTAGCATGAATTCTCATCGTGAACGTGAAGTAGAATTCATCGAGTAATTTTGTATGAAAATATGAATACCGCCACGGACTAAAAATTACACATACAAAACTACTCGATGAATTTTACTTCACGTTCACGATGAAAATTCATGCTAAGGGGTCAGAAGAGTACTGAATTCGTTTACGATGCTATTGGCCCTCAAAATTATCCATATTACTCTGTCAATATCGGAAATGTGAGATGAGACATAATCAGTATATAGGTAGCATGAATTTTCATACATACAAAACTAATCGATGAATTTTACTTCACGTTCACGATGAAAATTCATGCTACCTATATACTGATTATGTCTCATCTCACATTTCCGATATTGACAGTGATTTGGATCATCACGTTATGTCCTCTAGAGGGCGCTATGTACATTTTAATGTAACGTCACATAGCCTATAACCATCGCGCTATCAATACGCTTCTAACGATACCTCATACATCAAAATCTATCAAGCCGTTTAGGCTACAAGAGGGAACAAAGAAACAGACAAACGTACATACATACATACAATCGAAAAACATTACCCTCCTCCTTCGGCAGTCGGGTAACAAAAAAAACGCTTAACCCTACTCCCTCACCGAATGAGTATCTGCGCCGGAGTCTTCCCCAACCTGTCGGCTATGGACTTGAGCTTGGGGTCCTCCAGCAGCAGGGGCTCCCCCGGCCGGGCCCAGGGCCGGTCCGGCGAGCCGAGCGGGCTGTACGCGGTGAGCTGGATGCCGCGCGCCTCGCAGAACGCCTTCAGACGCGACTGGTTGAGGTACGGGTGGCATTCCACCTGCACGACAGATTAATTTCGTTACCAGCTGTTCCCGCGCGCTCCGCTTCGCCTTAAAAAGTTTTCCCGTGGGAATTCCGGGATAAAAAGTAGCCTATGTTCTTTCCCAGGGTCTAGACCGTATGTATACCAAATTTCATTCAAATCCGTTCGGTAGTTTTGGCGTGAAAGAGTAACAGACAGACACAGTTACTTTCGCATTTATAATATTAGTTAGGATTAGGATTGCACAAATTTAAAAATAAGTGAACAAAGGGTGGATGCTAAAAGCATTTTCTACTCTTTTCTATTTGAGCAGCTGGTAGAGAATTGACCAGTTTGGGTATAATTGACTAGTTTTTACCTGGTTAACAACGGGCTTCACCGTGGCCGTCTTCAATAGCCTCTCGACCTGTTTGCTGTTGAAGTTGCTGATGCCGATGCTCCTCACCAGCCCGCGAGACACCAGCGGCTCCATGGCGCGCCACGTGTCCACGTAGTCCACTTCGGAGAACTGGATCTTGCCTTCGGAGTCGGTGGGGAAGAGGGGGCCATCTTCCTGTTAAAGGAATGAGTTTTTTTTTATTCATTTATCTGCCGGAAAGGGAGAGGGTTTGTTTGGTTGGTTGTCTTACCAAAAACTGCAATATGGGGTGTTATTCAGATTGACCGCCTGAGTCAATGCTTTTTGGCTTACTAAACCACTATTGCAATACCCTGTATATAGTTTGTAGGAAAATACAGTATCAAATATAACCATATAAAAACCACATTTTGATCAAATTCAAAATGAAATGTGTTTAAAAATGCTATATTTAGAAATAAGGAAAAAACACGATAGCCGCATTATTTCTTGTAAGTATTTCGAAAGCGAAACTTTGTCCTTGCTAGTGAGTGTACAAAATTTATAACAATAATAAGAGTATATTGGAATCTGCAAGGTAAGAGAAAGTGTGGTCGTCCCAAGCAGACCTGGCAACGCATGGTAGTGGATGAGGCGAAAAAGATCGGGAAGTCTTGGAGTGAAATCAAATGCGAAGCTCAAGACAGGTTGCGATGGAGAGTCACTGTGGTTGCTCTCTGCCCCATCCAGAAGGGCTAGTACGGGGCGCTATTAAGACGTGACAAAATTTCTCCGTCGCGCTCGCTCTTGAGGCTGCGCGATGTGAGTGAGCGATGCAAAACTCTTGTCACGTCTTAAATGCGCCCCGTACTAGCCCTTCTGGGGACATAGGATATTAAGTCAAGTAAGTCATTACTTATCACATAGAACTGACCTTATACGCCTGAGGCCAATGTATCAGGTACAGGTCCAAGTACTCGAGCTGCAGGTTGGCCAGCGTCTGCCGCAGAGCGCCCTCCACCAGGTCGGGGCGGTGGAACGTGTTCCACAGCTTCGAGGTGATGAAGAGGTCTTCCCTGGAACGACGGAGGATGATATAGTTTATATAGGCAAAAGGGTTGAAATGGCATAGAGTTTAAATAATATGGTGGCAATAACACAGCCACTGCCACTCTGGAAAGGATTTGAAAGGATACTCAAGGAGTTTCTTTCTCCTTAGTGCCTTTGTGAAATGGTGGTAGCATTATGATTATAGACAAATAATTGAAAAATAACATTACCTATCACCATAAAAAAACTTAAAACAATCACACACATCAGACAGACACTTTAAACTTATAACACCTCTCTTTTTCTCTCAGGGTTTAATCAAATTGAATAGACCTTCTGGTATCAATTGAAGCTATTATCTAATACTTGTCATGGAGGTCAAGAATCATCACATAGAGCCAGGGCATAATTATACACTTGTAAACTTGTAAGATAGAAATAAAACTGATATGAAATGACAAGTTAAGTGCTGTTTTGAAGTATATGTTTCAAGTGACTAGGGTATTTAGATCAATAGGTAGATAAAAAATAGAGACTATAAAGCTGTGTATACACTTGACCATGCTCAAGCAAATTAAACAATGCATAAGGCTAAATAATTTAAAAAAAATGGAGAGTGGAACCATTGGAAATCGCAAAAATGGAGAGTCTGAATTTGTTAATCACTAATCCATTTAATAATGTTATTAAATTCAGCCAACACAGTTCAGCCACAGTGTTTCATCGAAAAAGATTTGGGTGAATATGTGCCCATCATAAAAAATGGCAGCTAAAAAGGTACCTCTTGACGACTCCCTCCTGTATCTTGGCAGCGATGGCGGCTCCGACTTCAGGCTCATTCCCGTAGACAAAGGCGCAGTCGATGTGGCGGTACCCAATGTCGATGGCATCCTTCACCGCTTGTGTCACTTCACCAGGCTTTGACTGTGGATGCCAAAAGCAGTGCTATAAATTTTGCATGTATTGTGGCCACAACCACGTAACCCAGAAACAAGATATCTCATAGAACCACGTAGAAACTATCGATCCTGAGTGGCGAGTTCGCGACAGAAGACTTCAGTACAAGTGCATAGTGAATAATTTATTTACCTTCCACGTCCCAATGCCCAGTATTGGACATTCAAGGTCGTTGTAGAATTTAACCTTTGATTCTTTATCGGCCATTGCTGCTATTGTATTTGATACGAAATGGGAAACTGCCTGCTATCGGGACCACACGGAATGGAATATAATTTGAGATTATTTTATTTTACCGACCGGCAACCGGTACCCACAAAATACAAAACCAAAACAAAAATATTAAAAAAATAGTGACAGTGACAAGATATCGATTCTGAAGGCAGAAATTTTAAATTTAGCGATGTCAAAACCTTAATTCCTTTGTTTAATATTCGACTCTATGATTGTTTCGGTAAATGTCATTTTATGCTAGCAAATTTTTTAGTTTGACAGCGTTAAAATTAGAATTTCTGCCTTCAGAATCAACATCAATTTATAGATTAATGGTTATGAACGTAACGTACTCTGTGTGTGACAAAGAGAATAGTCAGTCCGTCGACGTTATTATTCTGAGTTGAGAAGTGAGCCACCACCGTCCACAAAGCGACTCCCTTGACCCCTTGACTTTGAACTTGTCGCGTTTATCGCCAGCGGATGGCTAAATAGTGAAGGTCGCTCAGCTGAGCCAACGTGGGCTTTGCGTCTCCCAGGCACGTCCAGCGTTCTCACAAACCAAGTAGGTAGGTATTTGGCACAAAAATGTGGCTTGCAAGGGTGCACTGGGGTACCTAGGTACGTAGACTATTATGTTTACATACCTTCCAAGTTCCGATGCCGATGGCGGGAATGGTCAGACCATTGTTGAACTTGACAACCGGAACTTTGGCGGCCATTTTGTAAACACACGTCCGTCTCGGTTCGCGCGGGAACTTGAAGTAAATAAATTGTACAAATTACTGATATCATTACAACTATTATGACCTGCTGATAAGAATAAACAGATAGCGTGACTTTTATGTTTGTCGTCTGGTAAGTGGCGTTGATACGATCCACGATAACGTTTTATGGGTGAAACATTAAAACTAAAATATGTAGGTACTTAATAAGTTTTGTCTGTAACATCTACGTTCAGGTAATCCTTGGCTGTACAAACTAAAATTAAATAAGAATATTGCTAGTTACATTATTCAAAAGTACTACCTTTACAGATTTCAGACCAAACTAAGCAGAGACGAGGTAAACATCTATTGCTAGGTACCTATGGGTAGATAAGATACCCCTGAACTCGAAAATATCTTGTGTAGCTAACTGTTTTATTGGGCTATATCAATGTTATATAATTTATCATTATCATAATATGCCATGCCATTAAAATCCTCCACAAGCAAGTTGTTATATTGGGCGTCTTGCGTTTTACTGTTCCTAAAGTATTTTAAATTAAAATGGTAACTTAATGTATCAACGTGCAACTTATAAGTAATAATAATAAACTTTATTTGCACACCATAAAACTTAAAACATAAATATGCACAAAAGGCGGTCTTATCGGTAAAAGCGATCTCTTCCGGACAGCCGTTGTAGAAAAGGGCATGCAGGTGTATGTAATTATGGTGCCCTAAACTAGTTTCCTTCCCAAAGAGACATTACAAACAAATAAAACATTAAAACAAAATATTTGTACAGTAAAAAGTTAAATAAAAAAAATAAAAAACACGCTCTCACGCCTTGTATAGTGCCACAAACTTATCTGTTCCGGTGAGAGCTCACGTAAATGTCTAATATTTCTTCATTCTATAACTTTTTATGTTTGCCCGTAGTGGTAATTCGCTGTTGTTGTTTTATGGAACCCATCTAATCTTTATCAATATGTAATTCATTAGTAAGTAATCAGATATACTTAGATCAATTTAGTTCGCTCTCACCGGAACAGATAAGTTTGTGACACTGTACTAATGTACTCCCTTGCGGGGTAGGCAGAGGTGCATTGCTGCACCCACTTTTCGCCAGAGTGTTATGTTAGTCCCAATGTAATAGGGGGCGGGCCTATTGCCATTTTACAGGCACATCCAAGACCCGAGAACAAATATCTGTGTTTAAACTATACTACTAACTAACTAACCACTACGCCATTCGGTCGTCATTCAACTCCTTTGTAATATAATTATTTTTATTCAATCGTTTCTCTCCGTATAGTTACATATATGTATATATGTGAACCCACCAACCCGCAGTGTGGTGGGAAATGGTCCAAGCTTAGGAAGGCAGTTTAGACCTTGGGGACAGGGCCGGATTTAGGGGAGGGCAACCGGGGCAACTGCCCCGGGGCCTCCACAAAAGAGGGCCCCCCAAAATAGAGACTTCAAAAAAAAAGGACTATGTTTTTTTTTTCGAAGTCTCTATTGCGGGGGCCCTTCTTTTGTGGAGGCCTGGAACTAGTAAACACTAGACAAAAAAACGCTGTTGACGCTTTTAGAAATTTTCTTTCGCTGTAAAATGTAAAACATTGCTAGTGTGAGGTTTCTTTCCTTTTCTTGTAACCTTCGAAAGCATCAACAAGATGGATGCTGAAAATCCCCACAGTGTAGCAGAGGCATTGGTGAAAGTTTTTCAGGATGATTTGGAACCTAATCTTGGTTAATGAGTTGGTTCAATTTATATATTTGATCGACTTATCCAAATAGGACTATGGAAAAGACCAATCTCCGGAACTATTTTACTACCAAATTCTTAAAATTTCAGAGCTAAATTCCTAGACTTTGAAATTGCATTGAGAATGTATTTAATTTTGATGATATCAAACTGTACAGAAGATCGCATATATTAAAAAAAATGAAAATTATAAAAAATTGGCTTCGAACCACGAAAAAATCTTCTATTAAAGCTTTCTCTCCCGAATATTGAAAGTACCTATTCTACTCCGGGAACTAGATTTCCAAAGCTCTGAAGATTCCGTTTATTAACCCTAAAATATAATTTCAGATAATTCTCGTTTCCGATTATATTTTATATATTTGTTAAATTATATATGTCGCAGACATCTGGTTGAATCTCCTATCGCGTTACTCAATTGTATGACAAGGCCGAACGTTGATTGTACAAGCGTCACAAAACGTCCAACTAGTTAGCGGACTTAAAATCAGTCAGGTGGTGAATAAAACAAATATGGCTCTAACAGCTAACAGCTGACACAAAAAGCACCTTTATTGTTATTTTTTGCAAATAAATTAGCTTTAAAGTGCGTTATTTGTGTAAAAATAGTGTGACAGGTTCTACCTTTTTTGGCATAAGATTTATTTGCCTAATCTCGTATTGCATAGTAACGTTTGGTCAAAGTCTCGTTACGCCGAAAATCGTATGGCATAAATCTCGTTTAGTAAAAAGTGATTTCGCATAACATTGTTTAGCCTAATAATGGTATGGCCAAATCTTGAATAGCCTAATAATGCTATGGCATAGGTTTATTAGGTTTATACAAAGTAATAATATTCGTTTGGCTTTAACTTTGACGGAGCGTCTCCATACATAGCGCAAACTGGTGCCTTGTATTGTTTCCGCTGTTTGGAAAACGCTCCGCTCCGCTTCGCTGCGCTCCGCTTTGGTTTTGATGAACATGTGCACCTAACACGCTCCTCCTCGCTTTGCTCGTCGTCGCACCTATTTTTAGGTTTCGATCTCATTGGGTTTGTAATAATTATATTGTTCGTTAACTTTCGATGTTTTGATCATACAATATCGTGATTTTCGGGATGTAGGAGAAAAATACCACAATTTGTACATTTACTACATACTTAATATATTATTTATTAAGATAACATTACGAGAAACAAGATTATACATAGGTATAGACGAACATAAATTTGAGCAAACGAAACTTAGGTGTTTAAAGATTGTGCCTAAAGAGTTTTAGACGAAACGAGCCTTATGCCACATAAGTCTTGGCAAAGTGATGGTTCGGCCAAAAAAGTTTAGACCATACGAGTTATGCGAAATGAGTTTTGGTCAATAAAGATTATGCGAGATGAGCGGAACCCAGTGTGACAACATGGATTTACCTATTATTACGCAGCCAGCGGAAAAAATTGTGGCGAAACTAGATAATTAAGAACAATATTAATGTAGTTACGTTTATTGTTATTGTTTAGTTAATTTGTGAGCTTTGTAACATAGTATTTTTGTTGACTCTTGTCTGGTCATGTTCATCCTAACCAGACATGACAAAGTTGCTATACTATATCCGATTCAATGACTTCGCTGAATAACGTTCAGTCAAGACGTCGAACGTTACATTCAACGACTTGACAAGTTGTCTTTTAGCCATACAATTGAGTAGCGCCATCCAATTAACGCGCTAGTGATTCAACCAAAAAGGAGATTCAACCAGATGCCTACGACATATACACTTGGCACTACAACTACACAAAAAACTTTTTTTAAACTGATTAACTGAAAATTATTTGGGACCGGGGGGCCTCCAAGCGGTGTAGCCCCGGGGCCTCTCGACCTCTAAATCCGGCCCTGCTTGGGGATATGCACAAAGGTTCCATTCGAGAGAGCCAGGTGCAGCCTCTCTTACTCAGCGCTGTTTTTCAGAATAAAACTTTACTTTTTTTTACAAACGCCTCATTTTTCTTTGTATTTCTAGATTTGAGTGTAAAATTATTTTCAATGACTCTATTTTCAATCGACAAATAGAAATTTGTAACATCGGATCGACATGAATTTTGGGCCACCTAAGGGGTAGACTTAGGCATATATGGCAACCCTGGATGGCTGTATTCGTTGACTCCTCAAAATAATCACGACGGAAAAGAGTAAAGCAAGAGTAAAGTAATAAATCACAGAGTACTTTGTTAATAAATAATTTAGTTGATTCTATAATCTGTCATCTGTGGCTCTGTAAATTTTTTGACCATATCAAAATATTGGTTTTCTTTTCTTCTCAAAGAAATTAGAGACGGCGCTTCTTAAAATTCTTGATAGCTGTACAACAGCTTTTCACGAAAAAAAGTCTACACCTACTAAATAAGACCTTTAGCTTTTAACACGGCTGCATTCTTCTGCGATCTTCAATTTTCTATTTCCCGCTTCCCGCTGAATTCCCGCTGCAACTCGGTACGTATGCTGTATTTCCAAAATCCTTTGTAACTTTATCGTAGGTATGTGGAACTGTGAATCAGGCAAAACCCCTTATTTCATTGTTTAAAGTATAAATAAACTGGTAAGTAAATAAAATCTCAAACTCTGGTCCTTCGCTTTTCCATAAAGATCTCAACTAAGGAATATAAAAACTTCGCTAAAGATAATATCTCACTTTACGTTTCCAATCTAGCACAAGAAATTTGTGAATATTACAGCAGCCATTTAGAGGGGACATAAAAGTACCCTGTAACTTTTGCATTTTGTTTAATCAACTTTTATTTACTGAGCATTATTTGGGATAAATGTCTGGTCTATGGCCACTTGATACTCCGAGGTAGGCCCTCTTGGCAGCATGATCCCCGCAGATTCATTCTAGATGACCAAGCCAACAGAGTTGCTTGGGTTTTATTTTGCCAGTGTGTTTGGAAATAGATCTAGCTAAACTAGCTCTAGTTTTAGTCACCAAAACACTTAGAAGAAAAAATTTACTACACTTCAAATAGTATTTGTAGTATATTTTCTATCTACAGCCACAATCATGTTCCATGTGAGAATTTGTACAACAAACTCTGTCCAAGAAATTCTATTCTTACTATAAATTTATAGCTAATGGTCACTGATCATATTTTGGTGAATCTCATCTCAATCTCAAAGCCAAAAAAGTATGAACATTACAATAATTTCTTTTTTTCTTTCAGATTATATGCCAACAGTGAACATAGTTTCCATGACATCAGAAGTAAGTAAAGATCTATCTGGGAGAAACCATTACAAATTAAATGATTTTACTGATAACTTAAGTAACTGGCATAGCTCTTGTAATCTGTAATCTGAAGTAGCACTGTTCCAGTCACACTTGCCAAAAAACCTGGTAACTGTTGGGGTGGATTGGATCTTGATTGGAAAATAAAACTAAGAATGGGACACCCTCCAGCCAGCTAGACCATTTTGATATTCCTAAACTTCAGAGTACTGTGCTAACCGTGGCTCTATCTTGTTGTATTAAGTGCCAATTTCACCATTCTCGGTTATCTAACCGACAGGGATCTCCATATAAAATTAATGACAGATGTGTCAAAAGTTAACCATTACTCCCTGGTTATGCTCTAACAGAGAATTGTGAAATTGGCACTAAGGCAGCGTTCCCACTACGCCGGACCGGCAGATCTGCCGCGCCGGTAAATCTGCCGGAAGAGCTAGTGGCTGTACAATTTATATGAAGCTATTCACACTATCCCGGGTCCGGCATTTTTGCCGAGGCCGGCATTTCTACCGAACGTTTTGTCACTACGAATTGCCGGTAGAACGACCGGGCCCGGAGTAATGTGAACGAGTTTGTGCCGGTATCTGTCCCCCATTGTTCCACTCACGTCATTCGTCACCTGTGCGTGGCAGGTCCAAATTCAACTGAGGACTGTCTGAATTTCTTCTGGGATCCGATGTAATGTGAACACTCTGTCCGGTGTCCGGTTTTCGGCAGATCTGCCGGTCCGGCGTAGTGGGAACGCTGCCTAAGTGTGTTTTTGTGTGGCAGTTTTTGTTCAATCTCCAGCAGTGGTAAATTTTGTCCTGATTATTGTGATTAACATCAGAATATTTCCATCTCGACCCATCATGTCCTCACTGCTGGGGCACGGGTCTCCTTCCATTGAAAGAAGGGTTTAGGCCTAGTCCACCACGCAGGCCTAGTGCGGATTTGTCGACCCCAACACAAGCATATTTAATATTTATTTATTCAGAATATTTAAAAAAAAAAAAAAAAAAAACACGCACTCACGCCTTGTACTAATGTACTCCCTTGCGGGGTAGGCAGAGGTGCATTGCTGCACCCACTTTTCGCCAGAGTGTTATGTTAGTCCCAATGTAATAGGGGGCGGGCCTATTGCCAGAATATTTATGCTTGTATATTTTTCAGGAATCATCAGGTGAGAAAAGTGCAAGCAGTGACATTGACATGCCTGGAGAGGATGCTGTCCTGCATAAGAGGCCATTTCCAAATGAGTCATGTAAGTTTTAAAGGAATTAAACTATATTTAGAGATGTCTGTGGTTGGTGAGGTAACACCAATAAATGTATTGTACAAAATCATTTATATATTTTTATAGTGTTTCTGGGATAAAAGTGTCCATGTCACTGACTGAGAGATACTTTACCATTTAAAAAAATAATAAAAGCCAGATCTCTTTTTCTGAGGCTCTAGGCTGTATGTGGTAGGCAGCTTGTGCATACTTAGAAAAATAAAATAAAATAAAACAAAATGAGGGTAGTCATACATTTTAGTCAACACCATTTTTGCTAGAAAGCCAGAATTGTGTTTCTCCTTTGCATTAAATTTGTTTTTTTGTTGCAAAACAATTCAAAATATTTACTGATCATTGTGAAATAATATTACCCGTGTTTCTAGCTTCAATATTTTGTTTGGTTTTTAACAAAGTACCAAATGTGCGAAGTAGTAGCAACATTTAATGAAGGTAATATTTTGTATATCTGATATCTAAGTATTTTATTCCTAATTAAAAAGGTCTAGGCTTAGTTGCTTCTTCTTCTTTTCTTTAATAATAAGGTTTGTGGGTCATTTTGGGTGCATGTATCTTTACCATGACAAAGTTATTTGGTTATGACTTTATGCCATGTGTAACCACAGCAAATTACGCCAATACCATATTATTATGGCCATAATTTTATTGTCATAACGAATACACAATAATTATGTTAAACACTGCTTGGCTGACAAAAATATCAATTTCATTTTAAACATGGTAGGTATATTTTTTATGATGTTTTTTTTAAAATTTACTATAACATCGTATTATTACCTTGTACAGATGGCGAGCCTCCGGCGAAAAAGACGGCTCCCTCCATCCAACTCGGCGCTGGCTTCAAATGGAACCTGCAGGTATTTATCATCATCATCCCACTAATATATTACCACCCTGGATATTGGGTACTTTTTATGAACATATTATGATCATCATCCCAATAATATTATAAAGGCGACAGTTTGTGAGTATCTATGTATGTTTCTTCTTCACGTCAAAACGGCTGAACCAATTTTTATGAAATTTGGTATGGAGTTAGATGACACATGAATATGTGGCGACATCTCACACACGGCCGTACATCCCCAAGCTAGACAGAACTTGTAATATGGGTATTGGATAGCTGATATAATATTTACACAGATACTTTATATCCTAATCCTAACTAATCCTAATCCTAACTAATATTATAAATGCGAAAGTAACTGTGTCTGTCTGTCTGTCTGTCTGTCTGTCTGTTACTCTTTCACGCCAAAACTACTGAACGGATTTAAATGAAATTTGGTATACATATGGTATAGACCCTGGGAAAGAACATAGGGTACTTTTTATCCCGGAATTCCCACGGGAAAACTTTTTAACGCGAAGCGAAGCGCGCGGGAACAGCTATGTAATATATATGTATGTATTTAATTTAAATACATATATTATAGATTTCGCAGCTGTCATAGGGCCCATCCTATACTTTACAAAGTATAACCTGCGTTTTTTTACTGCAGGCGCTATCGGCAGCAGCTGACGCGGTGCAGGGCGGCGGCAAGTCGCCCGTGTCAGCACTCAACGAGCTGGGAGTCCGGGTGCTATACACCGTGCGGCGGCAGTCGGGCCCGGCGCACTGCCCCAGCTTCACCGTCACCGTCACGGTCAGTAGCGGACACTGTCAGCAGCTGACAACGAGCTGGGAGTCCGGGTGCTATACACCGTGCGGCGGCAGTCGGGCCCGGCGCACTGCCCCAGCTTCACCGTCACCGTCACGGTCAGTAGCGGACACTGTCAGCAGCTGACAACGAGCTGGGAGTCCGGGTGCTATACACCGTGCGGCGGCAGTCGGGCCCGGCGCACTGCCCCAGCTTCACCGTCACCGTCACGGTCAGTAGCGGACACTGTCAGCAGCTGACAACGAGCTGGGAGTCCGGGTGCTATACACCGTGCGGCGGCAGTCGGGCCCGGCGCACTGCCCCAGCTTCACCGTCACCGTCACGGTCAGTAGCGGACACTGTCAGCAGCTGACAACGAGCTGGGAGTCCGGGTGCTATACACCGTGCGGCGGCAGTCGGGCCCGGCGCACTGCCCCAGCTTCACCGTCACCGTCACGGTCAGTAGCGGACACTGTCAGCAGCTGACAACGAGCTTGAGGTGCAATAGTGCATAGTGCAGGATGATGGACTGCGGGTTTTTTTACTGCTAAACTAATAATGGCTATAAAAATACCTTTTTAGATTGTGGACTGGTGGTACGGTAGGTAAATAAAAATAAATAATTAAATCAAATCGCTCAATACCATGCATTAGGACTGTTAACTGGTAAGTGAACAGTATTTCTTATTTCTTTTTGTGTTTATAATGTTTATATGTATTTTAGACAGCTGTTAATCATCAAAGAATTGTAAAATTTTACGTTGAATAAATGATGAATCTGAAATCTTCATCAGTAGGATTATAAGGTTAATATAAACTACAACATTTACTTCTAACAGAACAACAAGCCACTCTCTGATAGATATACTAGTGTATCATCCTTTTACGAACTTTTTATCATGCTTTTGACTGTATTGTACTGTTGTACCATTCTTAAGAACGTTACATTACACAGAAATGATCGTCAAAATGTTGTATATATTCACCTTTAGAACAGCTTTAAAATAACCTATGCCCCCCAGGTAGCGGACATGACATTCGAAGGCTGCGGGCACAGCAAGCGCGAGGCCCGCGCGGCCGCCGCGCGCGCCTGCCTGGGCACGCTGCTGGCGCGCGCCGGCCGCGTCATCCTGCCGCCGCGGCACCAGGAGGATATCGACTTTGCACAGGACGATGTGGCGAGGCTACCAAGTAAGTGTCTATAAGCCGAAAGGGAATTTTGCTTCTCCATTTCTATGGAGATACGGAACCCTTATAGTTTCGTCATGTCCGTCTGTCCGTCTGTCCGTCTGTCCGTCTGTCACAGCCGATTTACTCGGAAACTATAAGTACTACAGTGATGAAATTTGATGGGAATATGTGTTGTATGAACCGCTACAAAAATATGACACTAAATAGTAAAAAAAAGAATTGGGGGTGGGGCCCCCCATACATGTAACTGAGGGATGAAATTTTTTTTTTCGATGTACATACCCGTGTGGGGTATCAATGGAAAGGTCTTTTAAAATGATATAAAGTTTTCTAAAAAACATTTTTCTTAAAGTGAACGGTTTTTGAGATATCAGCTCTCAAAGTTGTAAAAAGTATGTCCCCCCCCCTCTATTTTTATAACTACGGGGTATAAAATTCTAAAAAAAATAGAGGTGATGCATGCTAATTAACTCTTTCAACGATTTTTGGTTTGATCAAAGTATCTCTTATAGTTTTTGAGATAGGTTGATTTAACTGTAATTTTGCTGCTACGGAACCCTTTGTGCGCGAGCCCGACTCGCACTTGGCCGGTTTTTTTTTTCATAATTACCGCCGGAGTCACCCACTTTCGGGTAAGTAACTAAAACCAGTTTTGCAACAATGCTAATATAGAGGTATATTAGCGGAATGAGATGGATCATGCTAGGATCAATAGCAACGCAGTAATAAACTACACGGACCAATAGCAACGCAGTAAAACAATTACACTACTCGTTTGTAACACAATAGAGTATAGAAACTCCACATGTGGCACATAGAGTCGTGGCAGTGTGTAGGGGCCAGCGAGTGCTGCCTGGGCTCGCTGCAGGCGCGCGCCGGCCGCGTCATCCTGCCGCCGCGGCACGGGGACATCGACTTTGCACAGGATGACATCGCGAGGTTACCTAGTAAGTGTCTAAATATAAAGAAAGAAAAAAAAATTGACCATTAGTCGAAGCAATAGCAACGAATAAGATGGATCACGCTAGCACCAATGGCAACGCATTAATAAATTACTTGGACCAATAGCAACGCCTGTTCAAAACAATAGGGTATAGAAACTCCACATGTGTCACATAGAGTCGTGGCAGTGTGTAGGAGCCAGCGAGTGCTGCCTGGGCACGCTGCTGGCGCGCGCCGGCCGCGTCATCCTGCCGCCGCGGCACGGGGAGGATATCGACTTTGCACAGGACGATGTGGCGAGGTTACCAAGTAAGTGTCTATATGTAAAGAAAGAAAAAAAAATTGACCATTAGTCGAAGCAATAGCAACGAATGAGATGGATCATGCTAGGATCAATATCAACGCAGTAATAAATTACACGGACCAATAGCAACGCCTGTTCAAAACAATACAGTATAGAAACTGCACATTAGGCACATAGAGTCGTCGCAGTGTGTAGGGGCCAGCGAGTGCTGCCTGGGCACGCTGCTGGCGCGCGCCGGCCGCGTCATCCTGCCGCCGCGGCACCAGGAGGATATCGACTTTGCGCAGGACGACGTGGCGAGGCTGCCGAGTAAGTGTCTATATGTGTATAGAATGATTTTACAAGAACGAAAGAAACAAAAGAAGGCAGTGACAACAACAAAACAGAAAATGATACAAAACAACTACAAAATACAGAAAATGATACAAAACAAACAAGGGTTGCTGTCTAGAGCGTTGCAAATGTGGTATATTTTAGCTGATGCTCGCCAATTTATAAACCACGTTTTCTTGAAAATGACCCTCTTGAGTCACCCACTTTCGGCTTGCTATACCAGTTTTGCGACACCATGACATGTCATTTTGCAATGACATGACGTTCGAGGGCTGCGGGCACAGCAAGCGCGAGTCATCCTGCCTCCGCGGCACGAGGAGGATATCGACTTTGCACAGGACGATGTGGCGAGGCTGCCTAGTAAGTAGACATACTGACAACAAGAAAAACAGAAAATTATACACAACAACAACAAAATACGGAAATTAATGCAAAACAAACGAGGGTTACTGTCTACAGAGCGTAAAAACGGCGCCGTTTTCCTGTGGATGAACTCAACCTACCTATAATCGACGCACGGGTCAAAGAAATTCCATATTTGACATATACATAGTGAGTCATGTAATATGGACGTAACATAAGAAGGTCAAAAGTAACGTAAAATGTTACTTTTGTAACAATCTGGCATCGCTGGTTAAAATGTACGTTCGGTTGCTGTCTAGAGCGTTGCAAATGTGGTATATTTAGCTAATTCTCGCGAATTTCTCAAACTAGTAGAATGACCCCCTGAGTCACCCACTTCCGGCTTTGTATACCAGTTTAGCAACACCCTGTATGTCGACATGACGTTCGAAGGCTGCGGGCACAACAAGCGCCTGCCTGGGCACGCTGCTGGCGCGCGCCGGCCGCGTCATCCTGCCGCCGCGGCACCAGGAGGATATCGACTTTGCACAGGACGACGTAGCGAGGCTGCCGAGTAAGTATACCTATCTACAGGTGTTGCAAAAGCCGTAGTAAAGAAAGGAAGTGACTCAGGGGGTAATTTTTTATTCTCCATAGTAAAAAGTCGCGAAATCATCAAAGTTTCTATGGAGAAGCAACAAGTCCTAATTAGGTATCTAGATTTCACTGCAAAATCAGTGTTCGAAAGTTGTATTTAATACAAAAACTCACACATCATAGGCTGTATCCATCTAAGCTGCAACCTTAAATTATGTCTTGTTTCAGCTTCGGAGTTCCAGTGTCTCGAAGCGAAAATGAAACAGGAGTTTCCGAAACCGCTGCCCGCTTTGCCCAAACGTAAGTTACACGAACCATAATTATGTATGAATCACAACCCATCACGACTTAAATATATATAATAAACTTTAATAGCAAGTTCTCTTTTTTTAACCGGCTTCAAAAACAATTTTCTCAGTTGAACCTGTATGTGTTTTGTGTGCGATTATCTAGCGATAGGCTGGACCGATTTCGACGCGGTTTTCACAAACTTAAATCTCGTTTCCAGCGCAACCCCCGCCGTCAAAACCGCAGTCTCCAGCGGCGAGTCTGTTCGGCTCAGCGCCCGCGCCCGCCGCCGCCAAGAGTCCCATCAACCAGCTGTACGAGACCTATCCGGGCCTGCAGTTCCACTGCACCTTCGGAGATGGGACCCCCCTGGAGTCCACCAACCGTGAGTGAACCCGGGACCTCTAGTGTGTTTAGTACAGATGGCGCCACAATGTAATCAATAGCAGTGCGTAAAAATCAAATCAAATCAAAATTCAATTCAAACTTCGGTTTTTGAATAAATTCAAATAAAAGGACACACAAAGATTGTTTACCTTTTCCCAATGATTGAATGCATTATATGTTAATATAATATATGTATATGTGTCAGTAGCTTTCCGATACCCATATCACTGGCTCTGCCTAGCTTGGGGTCGGATGACCGTGTGTGAGATGTCCCCACAAGTTATTATTATTCCTCTTTGTTCCAGCCCCGCTGCAACTAAGCTACAGCATGAGGTTCAAAGTGGTGTGTGTGATTAAAGACCAGCAGTTTGAGGGATATGGTGAGTTTTTTTATTGCTTTACATATTTAATTTATTAGCAAGAAAAAAACTTAATTTTGATTAAATTTTAAATACCACGTACTCTTACGGTCAAGGAAAACCTCGTGAGGAAACCTCGAGATTCTAGATGTGTGTAGTTGTGTACGCTAAGTACTTGTTTGCCTTTCCTTCCGTCTGTAAAGACCCTTTACACCTGGAACGCAGCAAAAATGGCTAGGCCCCATTGCTCATCGACGTTATTTTCTATACTGTATATACGCATACTCTTAATCCGACTCGCGAGTTGCCAGTTTTATTTTTACCCCATAATCCTTTCCCGCCCAGGGTCCAGCAAGAAGCTAGCAAAACTAGCCGCCGCGCGCTCCGCCCTAGCTCGCTTACAAGAAGGCGCCGCCCCCGCGCCGCCGCCGCCCAGCGCTGCGCAGCCGCACCCGCTGCCGCAGGGCCTGGCCGACCATGTCGCCAAGTTAGTATAGTTACATTACATATTTGACACTAGATGCCCCAAGTGTACGTACTGCGTGTGTCAAAAGGTTGAACTGATAACTTTTGGCTGATACATTTAGTTCCGTCCAGCTGTCATTTTCAGTGTCAAAAGTGCGGTTTTCAAAAAAATTACTCCATTTTTGGCACCTAGTGTCATATATGTCGATGGTATAGACGTAGTTTTAAGACAGTTGCCATCGCCACGACAGGCAGTGAGTAGCCCCTCGCCGCCTGCAGGAGGCTGCGCCCCCGCGCCGCCGCCGCCCAGCGCCGCGGGGCCTGCCCGACCATGTCGCCAAGTTAGTACCTATAGTTATATATAGTCGCTTTTGTTGCCATCGCACAGACATATTTGACACTAGATGCCCCAACTGCGCGTGACAAAGGGTTTGTTTGTCAGAGCGCTAACTTGACAGCGCGCTAAGACGCTATGATGTGCCGTCAAACAGAGCGCTTTTGTATGGTTATTCGTTTCTAACGCTACCGACAGGGCCGCTGATCAAGATATCATACAAATTGCTATCGATTCTGGCCAATGGTATTCGTGCTAGCCCTATAGAAGTGTATCGACGGCGACGTAGGCTTAAGACAGCCGCCATCGGCACGACAAGTGCCGACAGTCTCAATAATTTCTAAAGGAACAAATATCGGTACGCGCGGTTTTTATATAGAAACGAGTGCATTTGTGGCACCTAGTGCCATATACAGTCTGTAGTATCGTCGTAGTTTTAAGACAGCTGCCATCGACACGACAAGCAGTGAGTAGCCCCTCGCCGCCTGCAGGAGGCTGCGCCCCCGCGCCGCCGCCGCCAGCGCCGCGCAGCCGCACCCGCCGCCGCGGGGCCTGCCCGACCATGTCGCCAAGTTAGTACCATCATCTTTATTAAGGCTTCGTCAAATAGAAAGCGTTAGGTACTAGCGCCCGTCAGAATGCTAACTTGACGCCCGCGCTATGACGCCATCGGGCTTGGGCGACCATGTCAGTTTGTTGGGTCTCGCACTAACTGACCAGCAGTGCGATCACCAGCAGTGTTGTCAACTTAAGTCGATAAGAAAGACACTGGTATTTGTATGGTTATTAGTTTCTAATGTTACCGATAGGGGCGCTGATCAAGATGTCATACAAATTGCTTTCGATTCTGGCCAGTGGTTCGATTCGTGCTAGCCCTTCAGAAGGGTACCTATCGACGTAGGCTCTAGCCAGCTGCCGTCGACACGACAAGCAGTGAGTAGTCCCTCGCCGCAGGGCCTAGCTGACCATGTCGCCAAGTTAGTACCATCATCATCAGCTTGTAATCATCTTCATCTGGATAATGGCCTCCCTCACTACAACACTCTGTCCTCGGCCTTTCTCATCCACTATATCATATCAGACCGATAGTCTGTCTTACTTAACCTATCCCTTTAGGGTGTTTTTATAGTCGTGCGGATTTGATCACGCACGCGGTTCCCGCGTCCCGCATGCATAGGTATTCCATTCCACGCATTTCAATAAATACTTGTATGAAAAAAACACTTGCGGGTGTCACGTGTGCGGGGAAATCTTTCGTGTGTGATGGAATTTGCTCGATATTTAAAAAAACCCTTCAAAGCTATTGTAAATTCCTTAAACTTCTCTCTCTCTCAGCCTTCTGTAGTCCACTGTTGGACATAGGCCTCTCCTAACGATCGCCGCCATCTGCATCCAGAGGCTACCTTCCGCAGATCATCAGACCAACGGGTTGAGGGGGCGACCGACACGGCGTTTGCCGACACGGGCCTTAAACTTTTTTTTTTTTTTTTTTTTTTTTTTTTTTTTCTTGTTGCATCTGCCATCAGTCGCCAGACTTTTATCAGATTTGTGGAAAGATCATTGACGTTCAGAGAGATCTGAACATTGTCAGAGTACCCCTTTATTAATGCAGCACATTTGCTCTCTTGAGCCTGTGAGTCAGGTTAGATGGGTCTAGCAAATTAGAAGCTAGTGAGTTGGGATGATTTGCCAGTCTGAGCTTGTATTTCATTTTATATGAAGCAATTTCTTCCTGTACTGTCGGTACCCCCAGGTAATCGTGAACTTCACTTGTTTTTATAAACCAAGGTGGGTTACATATGGCTTTTAGGACATTGTTTTGAGCCCTTTGTAAGCATATTATGTTAGATTTGGCAGCTGACCCCCATAGAGGAATACCATAAGTCCATATTGGTTTCAGGATGCTGTTGTATATGAGAAGTTTGTTGTCAACTGAAAGAACAGACCGTCGACCCAGCAGCCAGTATAAGTTCTTGAATTTTAAGTTCAGTTCATCCCTCTTTTTTTTTATGTGATTGCTCCAGGTTAATCGTCTGTCCAAGTGGAATCCAAGGTATTTCACAGAGTTGGAGTGGGGCAAAGTAGCATCGCCCAATCTGACACCAGGGCAGTCTCTTCTGTTGAGTGTGAACGTGATGTGGTTTGATTTTTGAGCACTTGCCTTTATGCGCCATTTCTTAAGCCAAATGTTTGTTTGGTCCAGCTGGAGTTGCAGATTTAGTGATGCAATTTCGGGTTCACGATCACAGGATAGGAATGCCGCGTCATCAGCATATGTGGCTATAGTTACTCTCGGAGTCTGGGGCATGTCCGAGGTGAAGATGTTGTAGAGAACTGGACCCAAGACTGATCCCTGTGGGACACCTGCCTTACATTCATAGAGGCTTGATCTTGCTTCTTTTTGTTTGACTTGAAATAGTCTGTTACTGAGGTATGATGATAAGATAGGATAGAATGAGTGAGGTAAGAGTGTCTTGATTTTGTACAAGAGACCTTTGTGCCAAACTCTGTCAAATGCTTGTTGAATGTCAATGAATGCAGCAGAGCAGTATTCCTTCTTCTCGAAGCATTGCCGAACCGCGTTGTATACTCTGTGGACTTGTTCAATTGTGGCGTGCATTTTTCGGAATCCAAATTGGTGTTCTGGGATAATGTTTTCCTTAGCCAAGGTAGATGAAAGGCGATGAAGGAGAATTGTTTCCCACAACTTTGATAGTATCGGCGTCAGGCTGATAGGGCGATAAGAGTCGACTCTGTCGGTGGGCTTCCCATTTTTGTGAACTAGTATGATTTGAGATACCTTCCAAATACTCGGTACATGGTGAGTTCTAAAGATAGCATTGAATAGACATGCGAGGAATACAACACATCTTCTAGGCAGTTCTTTGAGGATTCTAGGTGTGATTAGGTCGAACCCGGGTGCTTTATGGGTTTCCAGCTCTTTAATTCTACGATGGATTTCTCTCGGGGATGTAGGTTTCAATGGTAGGTCCAGTTGAAAGTCTTGATTTAGCACTTCATCTATCAGTGTATCTTCTTCCCCTTCGTTTGGCTGGAAGACTGACGCGAGATGTTTAGCAAATACTTCTGCTTTTTCACTATCGCTCCGGGCCCATGAGGTTGTTCCTGATCTTATTGGTGGAATTGCTATTTGGGGTTGATTCAGCCCTTTAGTGGCTTTCCACAGTGAATGATCACCTTTACCATTGGCCGATAGACAGGTAACATAGTGTTTGACGGTGGCATTTTTAGCTTCCTGTAGAATCTTCTTTAACTCACGAGATGCTTTATTTAGAGCTGCTTTATCGCTTGGGTGCCTTGAGGCGTGCCAAACTCTATGCAATCTGCGTTTATCTTGTATTTTGTTTTTAATATGAAGAGGGATATTCTGCTTAGGTATATTAGGCTTCTCCTCAGGTGAGCTTTTCCATGCTGCCACTTGGATAAGGTTAGTGATGTATGAGCATGCGGTTTCAACGTCTTCACTGGTTTTAAGGGGCATGTGCATGTCAATATTATCATTTATGTAATCTTGGAAGCTGTCCCAATCTGTGTCTGCGCCCGCAAAGATAGTCTGTTTTAGTTAGTATATAAGATTCAAATTTGCAATGTATAAAGTTACCATGATCTATGATAGCGGGCCGATGCCCCCACCACTTCTCTCGAACATTCACCTTTGGGCTACCGAGCCACGCGCCTGTGTACAATTAACTAATTGTTGTAATCTATTTTTGGCAAATAAGTACGATTTAAAGAAATTCGCATCTTTCATTTGCATCCTTTGTTCTCATCGCGAACAAGTTTGGCGACCGTGACAGGACCTGCATCTTCACGAAGGCGTTATAGAACTTGCCGGCCGCGGCGGCCATTACCGAAAACGAACGGCGCAAAAGGGCCATCGCCACGTGCCAAGCAAGCTCACATCTTGAAGATCATCCAGCCGCATCCAGAGTGCAGTACACGTGCACAACCTTTACGGAACCAGCGTGCTCAGCCAGCGTGCACAACCGTGCATAGCCAGCAGCCCGCATCCACGTGCATCTTCAGTGCGCATCCAGCCAGCATCCACGTGCATCTTCAGCGCGCATCCAGCGTGCATGTCCACGTGCATCCAGCGTGCGCATCGAGCGTGCATCCAGCGCGTCCAGCACACCTAGTCAGAGCGTGCACAGCCAGTCCGCGTGGCGCATCCAGCCACGCCTCGAGTGGTGACAGCCAGAGGTGACACATTCCTCGACGGGAGTCTCCATCCAGCAAGTTCAGAGGTCCATGCCCGGTGCCTGGGCAGTGCCAGCGCCAGCTACCGCCTTGCCGTCAAGTGAGCCCGTTCCTATTCCTATTACCTACCTAGCCCTTGATTTGTGAGTTCAGTGAGTCTAACTCTTTAATTAGCAGTGCCTATTTTGTGCTACTATTGGTGTACCCACCTACTTATAAGTAGAAAGGCCTATGTCCCCAGCTTTGTAAGTGGATTTACGCTTCGAATTAGCACGCCTATGCAAGCTTATTATGCAATTTCCTCACCCTAATTAATTCACTTGGCTAGTGATTTGTTTTCATGGTTTCATTCATGAACATTTAATTCATAATAATCTCATTCCTCAATCGAAAATATTTCCAATTCATAATTGCATTAAAATACTCAACTGATTCATTCGTAAAATTCACTTGTAGTAAACAACTATTGTTACCAAGCGTCCGGGCGCCGGACGATCGGAATTCTTTTGTATTTATGCTAATGACCTTTCATTGAATAAAGATCATAAAATTTATTATTAGATAACACATATTCCTCTGTAATAAGGTCTTTTTTTTAACGAGAGCAATAGTTGTTTACAGTGTTTAATAGCAACATAATTTTGTTACGTATTTTTCATGAATGATAAATATACCGTAATATAGTGGTACATTAGTGCTTACGCCACAGTCGCATTGCCCTTTCTAAGCTATTTTGCTTACTATCTTCGATACACACACGCTTGCAACCATCTATTCCAGCGTCGCAGTAGTCGGGCGAGTGCCAGGCTAACCAGGCTTCGTGCTGCGGGCGGCCGGCTGCGCCGCGCCACCGCCGACCCCGGCCTCACGAGCTCCCTGCACCCGCGTCATCGTCAGCTGACTGCGCGCACAGTGGGCCGCGTCGTCGTGCCAACAAAGCAAGGGGCGTATGCTATATTTTCTTATCGATACTTGTTGAGTAACTAATTGTTTTTAAAAATGCCTGATACTGATGCCTCGAAATCTGAAATGTGTATCAAGGATTTAAATGCTAAGCGGAGTTCGATTAAAGGCCGTGTTACGAAGTTTAAAAAAATGGTTGAAACAACGAAATCATTAGAATCAATTTCTCCGTATGAAGTTATTAAACTTAGAAGTCAACTAATCAGATTCGAAGCATTATTTGGCGAATTTAATGAAGTACAGGGTCAAATTGAAGTCATTAATGTGTCCACGCAGGAACTTGAGTTGTCCGTTAGGGAAATTTTGGAGCAGGATTTCCATCACTGTATAGCTTTAGCTCAACAGATAATCGATGACAACACTCCTTCAAAACCGGATGAGGCTAGCCATTCCTCCCGTCGTTCCTCCTCTCATTGTCATCATCAAGATGATAATGACTATCTAGGATTCAAATTACCTACTATAAAAATCCCCAATTTTGACGGGACCTACTTCAAGTGGCTTGAGTTCCGACAGACGTTCAGTTCCTTAGTACATGAAAATACAAAAATTAAAGATATTCATAAATTTTATTATTTAAATTCATACTTGGAGGGAGAAGCGGCGAGAGTTATTTCGAACTTAGAAGTAAATGATGCAAATTATAAGGAGGCTTGGAATCTTTTACGCGAACGCTACGACAATAAGCGTCAATTGATAAATAATCATTTAAAATCTTTGCTTAGCATTGAATCAGTTCGGGAAACGGAAAAGTCGTTGCGTTTTATAATCGATCACGTGACAAAGAATTTACGCGCTCTTAGCACATTAGGGTTACCTACTGAAAAGTGGGACGTGTTGATTATTTACCTACTTGCTGAGAAACTAGATTCGAAAACCCTCTTTAAGTGGGAGGAAACTAAAGGTTCGTTAAATGAAATTCCTACGCTAGACGATTTTTTCTCATTTCTGAGAAGCCGAGCAGATGTCCTTGAGACTGTTAATCGTGCTAAACCCGCGCCAACAAAACAGTTCGAGCAAAATTCACGGCCTAAAACACATGCACAGACCCACTCGAAGGTTATGCATTCCTCCACTGATGGTGATAGTAGTCCCACTCCTAAGGTGTCTTCTCCGTCTACTTCACTTGGGTGTCTATTTTGCAAGGGCCAACATAGGATTTATGATTGTTCTGCATTCAAGGCTAAATCGGTAGAAGATAGAATGTCTGTAGTGTCTAACTTAAAGCTGTGTACTAACTGTTTGCGTGTAGGGCATGTCACTCGGCGGTGCAGGCTCCCAGGGGCGTGTAGGATATGTAAACAACGCCACAACTCCCTATTGCACGAAGTACTAGAAAAAAAGGTGGTCGATATTCCTACAACTTCTGAAGTCTCTTCTATGTCCGCCTTATCTACTCCGGAGATATTACTTTGTACGGCTCAAATAACTTTGAGCAACCCGTCTAATAATAAGTGTATGACAGTACGAGCGCTGCTAGATAGCGGGAGCCAGTCATCGTTCATCACAGAACGTGTGATGCAAACTCTTCAACTGACTCCTCAGCCTTCCAATATAAACATAGTTGGTATCGGCGCTACTTCACTAAAATTAAATCCAAAACGCTGTGTTCTTCGTATCGATTCGAAGCATAGCAATTTCAACAAAACATTGTCCTGTTTTGTGCTGCCGACTATCTCTGGCCAAATACCTAGAGCTTCCTTTCAAAAAGAGGGCTTTAACTTATCTGGTTTTTTATTGGCAGATCCTGATTTCAATCAATCCTCCACAGTCGACATGCTTCTGGGGGCAGATATTTTTTGGGATCTGATAGGATCAGAGCAGCACTCTTTAGGAGATAATAATCCGATACTTCGTAGCTCAAAACTAGGTTGGTTGGTAGGTGGTCAAATTTTTGCTGTAGCTGACAAAACGCAGGCTTACTGCAACTTTTCTCAAAGTGAAGGTCTTGCAGAGCTCAATAATGACCTAAAAAGATTTTGGGAATTAGAGAAGGTTCCGAGTAAATCTTTACTTTCAGAAGAAGAAGCGCTGTGTGAGCAGCACTTTGTGGAGCACACAAACCGTGGTAAAGATGGTCGATTTTCTGTCAAACTTCCACTGCGTGATGATAGAGAATGTTTAGGAGATTCATTTCGCTTGGCCAAAAACAGATTTATGAACCTAGAGTCTCGTTTTAAACGGCAGCCCCTACTCAAGGAACTGTACTGCGATTTTATACGCGAATATGCCGATTTAGGGCATTTGTCAGAGCATGTCGAGACAGAGAGTCTTTCGACAGAGATAAAATATTATCTTCCCCATCATCCAGTGTTAAAGGAGAGCAGTGAGTCTACTAAATGCCGCGTTGTTTTTGACGCCAGCGCTCGCTCCACATCCGGCTTCTCCATGAACCACATACAAATGACGGGGCCTACTATTCAAGACTCACTATTTAATATTTTGATACGTTTTCGTACTCATAAATATGTTCTTTCAGGCGACATCGAAAAGATGTACCGACAGATTATGGTCGATGAACACGATCGTAATCTTCAGTTAATACTGTGGCGAGAGAACGAGTCCTTGCCTCTTCGTACTCTACGTTTGAACACTGTCACATATGGATTTTCAAGCGCTAGCTTTCTTAGCACGCGTTGTCTGTGGCAATTAGGTGATGAATGTGAGGACGTTCTCACCAAAGAAACTATACAAAAGGATTTTTACGTGGACGATTTGCTCACGGGAGCGCAGTCCGAAGCTGAGTTGCTCCACGTTCAGCAATCCATAACCAAGGCCCTATCTAAAGGCGGCTTTCACTTAAGAAAATTTAGATCCAATATGCCGTCTTTACCTTCTCAGGGTGATGATAATAATGGCGATGCACTTGTTTTCAGCAACGCCACCAGTATATTAGGCATTGGTTGGATCCCTACCTCGGACAGTCTCCATTTTCCCATAAGTCCATTTTCAGGCACTTCCTTCACAAAGAGAACTATTTTATCCTCGACTTTTCAGATTTTCGATCCGTTGGGTTTGCTGTCTCTTTGTACTATTCGGCCGAAAATTTTCATTCAAGACTTGTGGGCTAACAAGCTGGGTTGGGACGACCCCATTCCGGAAGTAATTAGAATGGAGTGGCTAAAATTTGTGGAAGGTCTGGACAGCATTGCAGCGTTGCGATTAAATAGGTGCGTTTTAGTAGATGATCCCACTTATATCGAAATGCATTGTTTTTGTGACTCTTCTGAAAGGGCGTTTGGAAGCTGTATTTATTTGAAATCTTCTAATGCTCTAGGACAGGTAAAGGTGAGTCTTCTTTGTGCCAAATCCCGCGTAGCACCTGTTAAGGCTACTACCATACCACGCTTAGAGTTGTGCGCTGCTCTGCTCGGCGCACAATTAGCCTCAGAAGTCACCCAAGCTTTAAAATTTGTAATCAACCGTCATATATTTTGGTCGGATTCTAAAGTAGTGTTGTGTTGGCTTCGGAATACCAAAAAATTAAAGACATTTGTTGCCAATAGAGTGGCAGCCATCACTGACCTTACTGAAAAGGCCCCCTGGCTCTATGTTCCAACATCGCAAAATCCCGCTGACCTCGTATCGCGAGGTGTTGATCCACAGCTCGTACCTGATCTAACTATTTGGTGGGAGGGCGCTCCTTTCTTACAGTTAGAAGAATCTTCTTGGCCATCCTCGGTGGAGGATTCGCATGATGTTGCAGACTTGCCGGAGGTCAAAGCTCATTCCGCTTTAGTGGGGGAAGCTCCTCTCAATCTTTCACGGATCTCAAGGTTAAAAATAGCACAGCGTGCATACGCTCGTGTTCTAAGATGGTTTCACAATGCGAAGTCAGTAAACAAAAATAATAAAATTCCACTATCAGAACCTCTAAATGCATCTGAACTTGATAATGCACTTATTGTTTTAGTGAAACAGTCACAAAATTCTTGGTTTAAAAAGGAAATGTTCATGTTGTTGCAAAACAAGCCACTTAAGTCAAACTCAAATATTGCCTCACTCAATCCTTTCATTGATTCTAAAGGTATACTACGGGTAGGTGGACGCATTGGTGACTCCAATTATGATTATGATAAACGACACCCAATACTTTTGCATGGTAGTTGTCGCTTAACTCAGCTCCTCTTTCAGCAAGAACATTTCCGTCTCATGCATGCCGGGCCACAGCTTCTTCTGACATCTATAAGAGATCGATTTTGGCCTATAGGTGGGCGAAATCTGGCCCGCAGCACTGCGCGTAAATGTTTTGTATGTAGTAGATTTAGAGGCAAGCCTATGACAAACATAATGGGAAACCTACCAGTAGAGCGTGTTATGCCAGATTTTCCATTTGCTACTGTCGGTACTGACTTTGCCGGTCCTTTCCTTATCACCGACCGAAAAGGAAGGGGATGTAAAATTACGAAGTGCTATCTTTGCATCTTCATTTGTTTCAATTATAAATGCATACACTTGGAGGCGGTTAGTGAACTCTCCAAGGATGCTTTTATTTTAGCGCTTAAGCGCTTCATTGCACGTAGAGGTCTGCCTAAATTAATTAGCTGTGATAATGGTGGAAATTTTGTAGCCGCGGCCCGCGAAATTAAAGATTTTTTGAACTCGAAAGAGAACACTAATGCCGTTCTAGATTTCTCAGCTCAGCAAGGCCTAGAATTTAAATTTACACCAGCATACGCCCCTAATTTTGGAGGATACCATGAGGCTGGGGTCAAGTCAGCCAAATTTCATTTGCGTAGGATATTAGGGAACGCACATTTGACCTTTGAAGAGTTGAGCTCACTGTTCGCACAAATCGAGGCCATCCTTAACAGCCGTCCCCTCTGCCCTCTCAGTCCTTCCCCTGACGACCTACAGCCCCTCACACCGGGACACTTTTTGATTGGCAGGCCACTCACTGCACTGCCCGCACCAACGCTGACGGACTGCAACACCAATCGCTTGGATCGCTACCAGCGCCTCGAACAAGTTCGGCAGCACTTCTGGCGTCGCTGGTCCAACGAATACGTCGGAGAACTGCAGCAACGTACCAAGTGGCGGGTCAGGTGCACGGACCTTAAGACTGACGACATGGTACTGCTGAAAGACGACAGCGCCCCCCCTCTCTGCTGGCGCCTCGGCAGAGTGGTGAAGTTGTTCCCGGGAACCGACGGAGTCCCGCGCGTCGCTGACGTGTCTACCTCGCGTGGCGTGGTGCGCCGCGCTCTCAATCGCATCTGCCTACTGCCTATGCCGGTGGCGGACGACAACAAAACTTGAAAGGTTGCAATACCTTTCAATGGCCCGGAGGATGTCTGCGCCCGCAAAGATAGTCTGTTTTAGTTAGTATATAAGATTCAAATTTGCAATGTATAAAGTTACCATGATCTATGATAGCGGGCCGATGCCCCCACCACTTCTCTCGAACATTCACCTTTGGGCTACCGAGCCACGCGCCTGTGTACAATTAACTAATTGTTGTAATCTATTTTTGGCAAATAAGTACGATTTAAAGAAATTCGCATCTTTCATTTGCATCCTTTGTTCTCATCGCGAACAATCTGTATGCTTGTTACATAAAGTCTCGTTGTAGCCGACATTTATAACAGTTGAGCTCAGTGTTAGGATGGCAGGAGTGTGATCAGAGGATCCATCAAAACATGACTCGACAAGAGTATGAAGTTGACATATATTTCGACATATAAAGAAATCTAATAGATCAGGCTTTTTATTTGGGTCAGTTGGCCAGTACGTTGGTTCACCAGTAGATATGGGTGTAAGATGAATTGAGTCCACACACTTCTTCAGCTCGCGTCCCCGAGTCGTGGTAGTACGGGATCCCCAGTAGGTGTTTTTTGAGTTGAAATCACCTACAGCAATAAATCTGCTTCCCAGAGAATTAAAAAAGTCAGTGAATAGCTCCTCTTTAATTTTATGCTTGGGTGGACAATAAACTGCAGATAGGTTTAAGTAGTCCGAAGTATCTTCAATTCTAATGGATGTGGCTTGGATACTGTGTTTTTGATAGGGTTGGAGAGCATGGTGTTTGATGCTGGTCTTTATCAATATTGCGGTGCCGGCATGTGATGTACCATCAGGGTGGGGGGTGAAGTACGTTGAAAAGTTTTTAACATTGAATATTGTCTTATCTGTGACATGAGATTCAGATATAAGTATAACATCTAGTTTATTACTTTTGATGAGTAACTCTAATTCATTTCGACTAGATACCAGCCCATTTATATGGGCCTTAAACTTAATACAATGAAAATTGTTACAGACTGGTGAACGAAAAGTTCAACGACCTGATGAAGGACGACATCGTGCACTCCAAGCGCAAGGTCCTGGCAGGCATCGTGCTCACTTACAACAACCGACCGGAGGGGGCTAAGGTGAGGGTATTAAACAATTAAAAAATAAGGGTCAATTCAGACGTACCACAACCACACCACAGCCACAACCACACCACAACCACGCCGTGTGGTCGGGCGTATATTTTGTATTGAAAATGAATAATCCAATTCACACGTGCCACATTTTGCCGTTGTTATCGACCACCTGTGTAATACGACCACATCGCAACCACATCGCGTCGACAACGCCGCCACGCGGCGGCGGCACCGCGGCCACCTCCTCTCCCTATTAACTGCATACGACCACGTGGTTACCACATCGCAACGACAGCGACAACACACACGACATTTTGTCACTGCCACAACGCAACTGCAAAAAGCCGATGTCACACAATTCACACGTAACCACAGCTTGACCACATTATGTCGCTGCGAGGTGGTGTGGTTGTGGTACGTGTGAATTGACGCTAAATATCATTCGGGTCAAACACATCTAAATTAGCAACGCATGGTGATTTCTAATTTAGCTGTGTTTGCCACGAATGATATTTATGTGCATTCGCATGGTGGTTGGCTGGTTCTGGCTTAATTACCAGCGCTGCTGTATAAAATTCCTATACAGCACATGCTGAGTCAGAGCCATTTTACTGGTACAATACTGTGATATTTTAGGAAATTATATTCGATGCATCCATTCTTTATATTCAGTCATACCCAAATTAAACGTATCAACAAACTTCTATCAAAAATGTCCAAACACCACAAATTATCAATCTTGTTGTTATGTTATGTAATTGTATCGATGCTGTGATGTACTCGTGACAGTCGTATCGGAAATGTTAGATAGACATACTCAGTACTCGTTTTTAAAAAATCAGATTTATTTGAATTATAATTTTCTTAAGCTGCGTACACACCGGCCCAACGAACGGGTTTCGTTGACCTTCGTTGGTGCAATCTGTCCTGTATTATGTTTGATAAATATCCATCGTTGGGATAACCGTTGGCGTTCGTTGGGTGTTCGTTGGCCCGGTCTGTACGCAGCTTTATTTAACCCTAACCCTCTGTAACCGCAGGTGATAGCCGTCACAACCGGGACAAAATGCGTGAGCGGCGAACACATGTCGGAGCGCGGCCGCGCCGTCAACGATTGCCATGCGGAGGTATTGTGTATATTTACATACATACATAATAGTACATATAGTATCTACATGTTCCGTGCGGGGGCCTCCAAGACGGAAATCAGCAGGATGATTGCCAACCTTCGCTAGGAGACCGCACTATAAGAAGAATACTTTATCTAAATATGCTCACGATTATGATCCCGAAGGGGTTGTCAGAGGTACCCGAGTTTCACTGGACATTTTGTACTGACGTGCTGGGTCGCGAGCGGAATCGACGTTCTGTATATTTTATATAAAAAATAATAACCGACGACGGTTGCCTGTAAGAGATCACTCTCATCAACAAGGCCGCATATTGTTTCTTGTTTTTAGTATATTATTATGATCTGTTTTTTCTGTTCTGTTATTTTGTGTCACCAATCAAGATATCATCATCATCATCATCATCAGGCAATAATCATCCACTGCTAGACATATATGTCTCTCTCAAGGAGCGCCACAACACTCGGTCTTCGGCCTTCCTTATCCACTACCAGCTACCCGCCTAAGGTCGATATAGATAATAATACATGTAATATGATAATGTATATTGTACTCTGTTCCTCGTTTCCAGGTGTGCGCGCGGCGCGCCCTGCAACGCCATCTTTACCGACAGCTGTACCAGTACGCGCGCAGTGCAGGTGAATGAAACTACAACCATCCTCAATATCCTCATTTTATACGTGGAAACCTGCAATTCGCTATGTTATATAACTATAACCCGTACTATACTGCACAAATGTAATTAGAGATAAGCTGTTGATATTCCTATCAATAAAATAAATTATACTTTTTAAAATAAAGCAGCAGCTCTATGACAGCATCCATACATTTTATCTGTCATTTGTTGGTTTTCAAGGGTAAATCGAGAAAATAAATTACTGTTATACACTAATGTTCAATATACCCACTCTGTCTACTGTTGAATCAAAATGTGCCCACACTCGCTACCTGCATACAATAAAAAACTAATCTGAAATAGGACAACTAGGTAGAAAGCTGTTTAGTTGATTTACTTACAAACCTTAGAAAAAAACAGCTACGTGATAAGATTGTCGAATAAAGAATAGATATAAAAGTAGTTATTTTTTGTATCTCTTTCAGACCCGACGAAGCTGATTCCCACGTCGGACATCGAACCGCTGCCCGGCGGCGGCTACGCGCTACGTAAGCACGTACAGGTATGTAGTTTTTCTTTCTTATAGGTATGCTTATACTTATATTGACCGATTTACATATTATTATTATTATTTAACATACAGCTGGTCCCACTAGCTTCTCTTCGCCTTGAAAAGTTTTCCCATGGGAATTCCGCAATAAACAGTAACCTATGTGTTAATCCAGGGAAAAATGGTAAAACGGTTCAGCCGTTTAGACGTGAAGAAGTAAGAAACATACACATTCACAAACTTTCGCCTTTATAATATTAGTAGGAAATAGGAATAGGGTATTTTGATCCCGAATCCCAGCTTCCGCTGGCTATTCATGATGGCTACAGAAATGTTATTATTACAAAAAATCACTGACATCTTTACAATGATGAAATCTTACTGATTATAGCATTGTTTTTTGCTATTGTAATATTCACAGTTTTAACGAGAGAGGTGTTGTAAGTTAACTTATGTTTCTTTAAACAGGATGTTGCATAAAGGGTACTTATGTTTTTTGCAAATCTAACATTCTAATTTCATTTATCGCTTTCATATAACCTTAAAATTAGTATACCCATTTTGCAACATCCTGTACCTATCTGTCTCGTAACTCCCAAACGGATGAACCGATTTCAGTTTTTTTTAAATGTAATTTTTTTGTTGCACAGGTGCACCTATACGTGAGTACGGCGCCGTGCGGCGACGGGCGCATCTTCAGCCCGCACGAGACCAGCGAGCCCGCGCTCGACCGACACCCCAACCGGTACGGTAATTTAAACATATAATAGCTATCCTTACTTCCTTAATCCTAACTAATATTATAAATGCGAAAGTAACTGTGTCTGTCTGTCTGTCTGTCTGTCTGTTACTCTTTCACGCCAAAACTACTGAACGGATTTGAATGAAATTTGGTATACATACGGTCTAGACCCTGGGAAAGAACATAGGCTACTTTTTATCCCGGAATTCCCACGGGAAAACTTTAAAAGGCGATGCGAAGCGCGCGGGAACAGCTATCCTAACTAATATTATAAATGCGAAAGTAACTGTGTCTGTCTGTCTGTCTGTCTGTCTGTCTGTCTGTCTGTTACTCTTTCACGCCAAAACTACTGAACGGATTTGAATGAAATTTGGTATACATACGGTCTAGACCCTGGGAAAGAACATAGGCTACTTTTTATCCCGGAATTCCCACGGGAAAACTTTTTAAGGCGAAGCGAAGCGCGCGGGAACAGCTAGTAATATTATAAATGCGAAAGTAACTGTCTGTCTGTCTGTCTGTTACTCTTTCACGCCAAAACTACAGAACGGATTTTAATGAAATTTGGTATACATACGGTCTAGACCCTGGGAAAGAACATAGGATACTTTTTATCCCGGAATTCCCACGGGAAAACTTTTTAATGCGAAGCGAAGCGCGCGGGAACTGCTTGTAAGTTAAAATAAAAAAAAAAAAAAAAAAAAAATTCTGATGGTGTCGCGTCTGAATGTTTTCCGCTATTCTATTCTGAGAGGGGGCGAAGTTCCTGTACGTGGTACTTGGCTCTCTCGAGTACATAATGAGCGGCTAAGTATTTTAAATACTGAAAATAGGACGAAGTTATCTTATCATGAAAGAAATTGTATTGCCATGCCTCATATTTTTTTTATTTTTCCCTACGACGATCTGTACCCTTAGCACGAACATTTCATCGTTTCCGTATTTCATTACTACACGTTAACTTTGAACGTATTGAAATGGCAGCATAAGCCTTCGTCGTGTGCCGGTCGTTACAACGTTACCAGAGTTAAAATAAGGTTGTACCACACTGAGATTGTTAAGTTCAAAACCTTCATAATAATTTCAAAGTAAGCAGCGATTCCTTATAAACGCACTTTAACAATTGTCTATGAATGATAACTATGATTTGAACGCACATCCTAACTTTTTTTTTTGACATTTGTCATCTGTCATCTGTCAAATTATCAATCTATTGACACTGACAGGTCGGCTTTCATAATTATTTGTTAAATTAAATTTGTTTATTGTTTTATTGAATTCAACGCAGTGATATTTGCCTACGGATACCAACGCCAAGGCCCACGGATGGAGAGGTCGCCAGTGGTGCCTTAATAAGTGGAAGGAACTAGCCAAGCTCAATAGCGAAGGGACGGGACAAGGAGTGATAAGCAAAGGAGAAAATTAAACATGAAACATAACATTAAACATATAAGGTTGTCATGACAGATTATCCCCTCGTCTCTCAATGATTTCCTAATACCTAGGTACTCTTTAAAAAGCATTAACTAGTTACCTTGAGATAAAGCATCGGCAGTACTCATGTTTCTTTGAAATAGTTAGTAGTTATATTCTTATTCTTAATGATGCAATTATCATTTGTTTTGCAGGTATGGAGTGATTATAAGAATAAATACAAAGAGAAAATGCTCCCAAATTGCCTAAGGGGGCACAGTGAATGGTTGATGGTTCAGCCCTAAAATGGATATGTCAGATTGAAAGCTGCCGGTGAATGCTATATAATTGATGTGATGAGATATAGAATCAGCATGGAACATGTGCCAGGTACGAGGAGCCAGCCCAATCCAGCTATACCAGCGTATCCTGTACCCAGCATCACGGACCAGGCCACCGCCTGCAAGTGCACCCCCGTGAAGGCATAAATTATAAGTGTACATTTTGATTGCTCGGTGAAGAATACATTTAGGAGAAAAGATAAATCATACATTTTGTTATACTATGCTGATGTTTGCAAATGTTACATGATACTACCTACTAAGATAAATATGTTTTTTTGTAAAATAAAGATGCAGATGGCGGGTGACCGTTTGGGGTGGCGATCGTTAGGAGAGGCCTATGTCCAACAGTGGACTACAGAAGGCTGAGAGAGAGAGTAAAATAAAGAATAAAAAACTGTTAAACAGAATGTAAATATTTTATTTATTTTGTGGTAATTTCATTTATCCAGGTATATTCCCGTTTATACCCATTAGTAAGTGGGCCCAGAAAGTTGATGATTTATCATTAATTAAGTCTATTAATCCTGCCTACCAAGAGACTTATTACCTTTAGTTAGGTTAAGTGCCAATTTCTCCGTAGTCGCTTTGAGCATAACCAGGGAGTAGTGGTTGAATTTTATATGGATATGACTTATAATTAATAAATCAATCCCTGTCAGTTAGATAACCGACTATGGAGAAATTGGCACTAAAGTTTATAGTCAATAACTAACTGTCCTTAACTATTCTAGAGAGGGTAGAGTTCAAACACATCTAGACAGTAGCAATAATGGTATTTATTAATACAATTACACATAACTACAGTTAGGTACATTAGAATTTTACGAATTATAGCTTACAAAGCAAAACGTGAGTAAGTATAGGTGTTTGTGTAACTACTGTGTTGCTACTTCTTACTGCTATTGGTGCCATGGATCTCATCCGTCACGATGGATTCTCGGCACTTCCAGTCTAGTAGGTATTCATCACGAGCTTCAATCACCACGTCATCACGGTCAGACACGCCAAAATCGAGGGCCACGTAATGCAACATACGGCACGCTGTACTTAATAGATTTTGCACACTGAACAGTTGTATAATGGTCTTGCTCCAAACAGCGCCATCGATTTTAAATCACACACATTGTACAGTTTGTACACTATTGAGAAGTTAAGTTGCTTGATAGTTTGAAGTTATAGTTCAGTTGAGTTGGCTTGAGAGTAGAAAGATCGAGATTCACAGATATGGCCGTTTATTCACGTAAACACAAGTTATGTTATAGGTGGCGACTGCTCTCTATGGTAGCTGTTCGTACTCTAATTATAATAATATAAAATTATGGCTAAGTGTGTGTGTCGCAAGTCGCGGCAACGTAGGTTGCTAAGTCAGCAACATAAAAATGTGCGATATTGAATCGTACATATTGGCAACCCCAAAAGATGAGAAAAATATCTAAGTTAAAAATAAAAGTTAAAGTATAGTGAGCAGTGCCATTACAAAGCAAAGAATTCGTAGGTATAAAAATTATAAGTAAGTAAGTTATTAAATTTAAAGTAAGTCATCAAAATCGAAGACGACGTTATCATAGACGGCCGGGTGCCGCGGCTCGGGTTGCTTGCAGGCGGCGGCGGCGGCGCGCGGGGGCACGCGGCGGGGGCGCGGGCGCGGGGGCGCCGGCTGGAGTTCCAGGTCTCCCCGGTTGTAGTCCGCTGCATTGTTTCTTGAGAAGAGCAGGATGGTTGCTGGTCCATTTGCGGAGGTTCATCCCGCCTCCCTTGAGGAGATTGATGAGGTCTTGCTGTAGTTTCAGCGCTTGCTCCAGTGAGTTGTGGCCGCTGACGAGGTCGTCAACGAAAAATTCGTTTTGTAGTATCTCTGCAGCTTCCGGAAATTTGTGCTGATCGTCGGATGCTAGTTGCCTCAGGGTTCTCAGTGCAAGCCATGCAGCACTCTTCTGACCATAACTCACGGTACACATCTGAAACTCCTGAAGTTTTTCATTGGGCGAGTTTCGCCATATGATTTTCTGCAGACTCTGCTGATCTTCAGCTATTCCAATACAGCGATACATTTTTTCGATATCTGCTGTAAAAGCATATTTGTAAGTTCGCCATCTTAAGATCAGTGCTTGAATGTCTTTTTGTAGGTTAGGGCCTTTTTCTTGTAGGCAGTTTAGGCTATAGCCACTCGAAGTTTTCTGAGAAGCGTTGAACACCACCCTTAGTTTAGTGGTAGTTGAGTGTTCTTTCAGGACGCCGTGATGCGGAAGATAGCATTGCATTCTATCGGGAGTGTAATTTGATGACGTCATATGGCCCAGTTCGATGTATTCCTTGATAAACTCTCTGTACATCATGGCGAGTTTTTTGTTTCTTTCTAACTTCTTTTCCAGTTGTAGAAATTGAGAAGTAGCTATTGCTTTAGATTTTCCGAGCTTTTCTTCAGCATCGGGGATCAGAGGCATTTTCACGGTGTATTTTCCGCTTGATTCTCGTTGTACAGTTTGCTGATAGTAGATTTCACATTGGTCATCTTTCGGCAGGTCTTTGTTTTCATTTTGAATATTTTCAGTTTCCCAGAACTTGGTTATCTCTTCTAGGTCAACGAGTGTCACGTGACAGTTAAGAGTTTGTAGTTTTCCGCATAAGATCCATCCTAATTGCGTTTGTTGCGCAATAGGTGCAGTTAGTCCGCCCTTCAGCATGCCCTCCATCATGATGTCGGAGTACACGCCGGCGCCCAGCAGCAGGTCCACCGGGCGGGAGATGTTGTAGCGGGGGTCCGCCAGGCAGAGGTTCTCAATGTGCGGCCAGTTTTGTTTTTCAAATGTTGCGGTCGGTAAGTTATTAGTTAGTTTTCTCATGATAATTGCATCGATCTCAAAGGTATAGTCGGAGTGAATTGATTTGCATGATAATTGGAGGCTTCCTTTACAGTCCTCAGCAGCTGTTGACCCTACTCCGGATACAGTTGCGTGCAGTTTTTTTCTTTGTAGTTTGAGAAGTTGGGCAGCATTTTCAGTTATAAGATTCACTTGAGAACCTTGGTCTAGAAGACCTCGAAGTATGACGTAGTTTCCGTCAGCTGATTTAACTTTAAGTTGAATTGTAGTCAGCAGTACTTCTACTTCTTTGCTGGACAGGTGGTTGGCGCTCGAAGGTCGCGTGTGGTGCTGCTGGCCAGAAGTTCTTGGTTGTTGGTTAAAGTTTTTATTTTCATTTTTGTTTACCGGAGTAGACCTCACCCAGTTGGGATTGTGCAACAGTGTGTGATGGTTCATGTTACATTCCTTGCAAGTTTTAGTTGATTTGCACTCTGATTTTCCATGGCTAAATAGACAGTTTTTACAAACTTGCAGTTTTGCAACAATGTTGTTGCGCTGTGCTGTGTCCGCGCCGACAAACGTGGGGCATTGCATGAGCACGTGATTTTCGTCGCAGCATGGGCACTTTCCGTGAACCGTGAAATATGAGTTTGAGAATGTATTATGTTGCTCGTAGTTATGTTTTTTTGAAGGAAACGTTTTATTGAATGATTGTTTTGGACGAAAGTTGAAGTTATTTGATGTTGATTTGTTCACGTTGCTTTCTTTCTTAGATTTTTTCTTAGTTTCGTATGCCATGAATTTTATTTCCAGGAAATGTAGCAGTTCTTCTAAGTTGGGCACCTGCCTGGGCTCGCGTATTTCCATTATGTACTCATCCAAAGTTTTGTCATCGAGTTTTTGGTACATAAGGTGGGAGATAATTGGACCAGAGGCGACGGTATCGATGCCTATGTTGGCTAGTCCGTTTAAGCTTTCTTGTATGACGTCATGCATCCTTTTGAGATTGTATGCGTCCGGCTGTTGTATGACAGGTAAGTTCGTGATCGCGTTGAGATATGAAGTAAATTGAGAGCGTAGATTGTCGTAGCGCTGGAGCAGGAGTTCCCAGCATGACTCGTAGTTCTCGGCGCTGATAGTTAGGTGCTGGACGAGTCTTTCGGCCTCACCACGCAGTTTAGTTTTCAAGTGTTGCATTTTTTGTGCTTTGTTGATCATGGGGTTGTTGTGAACTGTTTCTATGTATAGATCCTTGAATGAGACCGAGAGCCATATGCTATAATGTTGTCGGAGGAGTGCTGTCTTGCCGTCAATGCGGTCGCACTTTCGTCAATAAGTTAGGCTATAACAGCCACCAGAGAGCACACGAGAGAAGCTCGCAGTCACACTGACCGAACACGGTCTGGAGAATATATATCTCATAGTGTGTGGTGGTCCAGATCTTGCTGCTGATTCTTTTGCGAGTTTCGTCATATTTATCTTCGATATCAAAGAACATGTTTTCATATTCTCTGTCCTCACCTTTCAGTTGAGCTTGAATATCAAGGTGTAGTTTGTCGATGGGGGCCCATTTAGACTTCAGAGTAGATAGTTGATCTTCTAAAACCCATTTTTCAGCAGAGGTCTCGAGATTGATTTTGGCCATCGCGCGATCCAAAGCTTGAAATTGGCAATGCTGTTTGGTGAGCAGGTCCTGGATGCTGGTATCCATCTCATCCGTTATTATGTCGGATAAATCAAAGTTCACAGATCGGTTTACTTCCTCAATGCGCTGGAGTTGCTTCATCATGTCAGATCTTATTGTTTCAACAAGTAGTTTAGTTTTGTTAAACACGTCATCGGAGTAATAGTTGATAGTTTTGTCAGGAAACTCCTTTTCGATGATGACGTGGCGCTCGGCGAAGTTATTCCAGTAGTCTTCTAGAATCGGCAACCGTTTCTTTAGGTATGCGAGATTTTTTACAGATGGCTTGTCTTTTTTATAGTTAGAGCAGAAAGTTTTAATTTTTTCAAAGCATTCTTCTTGAAGCTTCAGGTTGGAGATAGTTGATTGAGACATGGCGATGTTGAAGTTGTAGTTAGATAGTAGGTAGTTACCTTAGTTAGTTGAAGTTTTCAAGTTCAAAGTTGTTATGACCCGAAGCTGTAGTTTACAGTCTTCTTACTTCTAATTTTTCACAGCAACGGCAGCCGCAGTTACGAATCCGTTGTAGTTCTCAGAAGTGGTCAGTTGAAGGTCCTCAGCGCAGTCTCCGCCCCGGCAATATGTGCGACTTCTCAATCTGACTGGGGAGGTCCGCTTGTGGAAGGCCAGCCAGACCGATCCGCTATCACCAGATAGGATAAACGCTAAGATACCTGATAAGTTATGCAGGACCACTTTTCTTCTCCACGGGTGTTTTCACTCACGAAGAATTAATCGCCGGTCACTGGTTTCAGTTTCACTTTCGAAGGACCAAAAATAATGTACAGTTTGTACACTATTGAGAAGTTATAGTTCAGTTGAGTTGGCTTGAGAGTAGAAAGATCGAGATTCACAGATATGGCCGTTTATTCACGTAAAAACAAGTTATGTTATAGGTGGCGACTGCTCTCTATGGTAGCTGTTCGTACTCTAATTATAATAATATAAAATTATGGCTAAGTGTGTGTGTCGCAAGTCGCGGCAACGTAGGTTGCTAAGTCAGCAACATAAAAATGTGCGATATTGAATCGTACACACATCACAACCCTACATTTCCCATGATTTTTGTAAATTTTGCCTCTGGGCTACCCTCCTCATCTACGTCTCTTGCTGCGTGTAATAAATACTAGTTTAGTTTAGTAGGGTATCTACGTGGTCGTAGCATATTGGTAATGAATAAAAAATACGAAAACCAAAAGAAATAAATGCTCTAACTTCCATTTTAAATAGTTGTCACTGAATAATTTGCAGTGAGAAAATCTTCGAGTAAACTCACGATACGATGTGTCAAAATCAAATTCATGCTACCATCCTAACTAATATTATAAATGCGAAAGTAACTGTGTCTGTCTGTCTGTCTGTCCGTCTGTCTGTCTGTCTGTCTGTTACTCTTTCACGCCAAAACTACTGAACGGATTTGAATGAAATTTGGTTCAGATATGGTCTAGACCTTGAGAAAAAACATAGGCTACTTTTTATCCCGGAATTCCCACGGGAAAACTTTTTAAGGCGAAGCGAAGCTCGCGGGAACAGCTAGTTTCCTATACAAACCGCAAAATACTTCACGTTACCATACACGTTACTACACGACGAAAAGTTCCTGCTGCCGATTTTAGTTCTGCTACTGCCCGCCAGGGGCGCTGTTCATATTTCCCTACAAAATTCATCGTGTCAGATTTACTTCACGTCCTCGACGAAAGTTCGTGCTAAGGGCTCTGACGAAGTATGACGGATAATGTGTGTCTATATTTTGAAGAAGCGTGTTTTAATTGCTTTCATTGTATAAAAAATATAATGACAAAATAAATTACTATATTATTTTATGTTTTTTAACAGGCTGGCTCGCGGTCAGCTTCGTACAAAGATCGAGTCCGGGGAGGGCACCATTCCCGTGAAGAACTCGAGCAACACCGTGCAGACTTGGGACGGAGTTATGCAGGTGAGGAGATAGCCAGGACTTAGGGTCTCAGCGCTTAGGAATCGCTTTTTTTCTTCTGTCAACCAGGAGTTCGCGAGCTCACTTTCTACTGGTTGACAGAAGAAAGATCAGGCGATCCCTTTACGTCATTAGGCCTCTCAGGGTAAACTTTCCAACACTATAATCTTAGCCATAGATTAGACTTTTGTTTTTGTACTGGGAAAAAGACGGGTCTTTTCGTTTAGGCCACCACGGAACTTAAATACCTACTGTTCAGCCATCTGCAGCAAATCACTTAACTAATAAGTGGGTACATCTCTCATACGGCCATCTGAAAGCTGTGCCCAAACTAGGCAGAGCCTGTGATATGGGTATCGGACAGCTGATATAGATAGGATATACATTAAAACCCAATACCCAACTACAAATATTTAAGTCCACCTAATAGTGCATATACTTTTGTAAATTGTGCAATAAAAGTAAAACTAAATACATTCTTGTCTCAGGGCGAGCGGCTGCTGACCATGTCGTGCTCGGACAAGGCGGCGCGCTGGTGCTGCGTGGGGCTGCAGGGCGCGCTGCTGGCGCTGCTGCTGCGGCCCGTGTACCCGCGCGCGCTGGTGCTGGGCTCGCTGCTGCACCCCGCCCACACGTCCCGGTGAGTGAGGGCGGCTGCAGGGCGGGCGGCGCGCTAGGGCGGGCGGCTGCTGGCGCTGCTGCTGCGGCCCGTGTACCCGCGCGCGCTGGTGCTGGGCTCGCTGCTGCACCCCGCCCACACGTCCCGGTGAGTGAGGGCGGGCGGCTGCTGACCATGGCGTGCTCGGACAAGGCGGCGCGCTGGTGCTGCGTGGGGCTGCAGGGCGCGCTGCTGGCGCTGCTGCTGCGGCCCGTGTACCCGCGCGCGCTGGTGCTGGGCTCGCTGCTACACCCCGCCCACACGTCCCGGTGAGTGAGGGCGGGCGGCACGCTAGGGCGGGCGGACTCGAGTGGAGTAAAAGCGAGTATAGATTACAACATTTTGTCGAGCATTACTGTGTAAGGGTGCTTACATGGTTGCCAATATCTACTCGTACCGGTAACCTGCTGTTTATGCGAGGGCGATAATTTCCGGTTAAAGTTAGTTTTAACTCTCTGTGAGCACTTTCGCATAATCAAGTTACCGGTACGGGTAGATACATTAAACCCGATTTTCTATGTAAGCACCCTATGTAACGTTCTTACAAATGGTACAATACAGGCAAAAGTATGACAAAGAGTTCGTAAAAGGATGATACACTAGAATATTTATCAGAGAGCGGCTCGTTGTTCAGTTACAAGTAAATGTTGTAGTCGATACTCACCTTTAGGTTTCCTTGTAAGGTAAGTTCGGAGAGTGTTGGTGTAACCACAATAAACTTGTCAGTACCCATGTAGTGGTTAGCTACCCGTGGTTTATCTTCTCACCGTGTTAAATGGATTAGCCAGTCAAATTAGCTATTGTTGGCTGCTCAGGGTGCGCCGAACGTATATAAGGTATGAACAATTTATATAAATTCTTTTACTGTGTTTTTAAATTAAAGTAATTCTTCTTTCCTTTTGCTAAATAAGTTGCAACGTTTAGACCCATCTAAAAGTATGAGGAAATTTTAGAAATCTAGGTAAAGTAAGAAATAAAAGATGGTTCATTACGTCATATTATTCAAACTATTACGAATTTATTTTACAAATAACCTATGGTAACTTAAACTTTGTAGAATTTAACGTAAAAACTAATATTATTATCCTCTACATAACTATTAACTACGCTATAATAATACAATTATCATCTAACTAACAATAAGAAATCACATAACACTATTATACATTTATAACGCTATCCTTAGAATTACACAATATAAATATAATACATAGTAAACGGTAGGTTGCCAATTATTTATGTTTTAAAATCTTAACATTTATACAGTTTCAATGAAGTATGAAGAATTTGTAGTAATGAAAATCATAACTTGTCTATTTTTATTTCTGTATAAGTACAACGTCTATGCATACATTTTATTCTATGGAGTATGGCGCTTTTCTGTGTGTCATTAAAAAGTACTTGCCGCGGGCACTGAAAAATAAAGATAGTAAGCATATATTAAAAACAGAATATTAAAATACTCGTATACAACCAGAATACATATACATAATTTGTTATAGCAACATTAAAATTTATTAGTGCTTGCTATAACTTCTCATTCATTGCTCAAGTGAAGTGCATTGAAGAAGTCAGTATTGAAGTGCTGCGAAAAACCGATTGCTACCATCAAATTATATCTGCCACCATAAGTAATTATACTAATAGCTTAAACTTCTAAAATCACACAACTACATTCTTCTCCTTCTTATCGTGTCGACGACAAAACAACACACAACTACATAAAAAACTGCGGTATCGCCCCTATGCCTAACCAAACATAAACATGCAAACAACAAAACCACTCACCATCACTTCCTACCAAACAGCCCGGCTCCTCCATTCGAAATGGACAGCTTATCCGCGCTTCCTAAACCCAATATCTTTTTAACAAACGCCTTCCCTGGGGGGTCTTTCGCCAACTCCAAGTTAAACGACAAAGGGGGGGCCGCTGGTGGGGGCGTCCCAATATAGTTATTTCTCTCTTTTGTCGTATGAGCCAACTCCCCATTACTACTCTTCACCATCGTATGTATCTCTCTGACCACTGATACAACTGGGACTATATTCTTCCTGTGTTTGATCAGGAATTCCAACATTCGTATGAGAAAGTTCTCGCTTTCGGCCGCTTCCGATGGCTGTCGGAAGAGAGAGATGAAACGCTTGTGTCTGCGACTGTACACTGGTTTAGGATGTTGATAGCTGATCTCCATGTCTTCTGTACTATCGATGTGTGTTAGGATCTTGCTCAAATCCTTCTTTGTATGCTGAGGAGCATTATGGCTTTGCGAGTTGTCTTTGACGGTTTTGACTGGTCTTTTGCTGTCGCGTTCTTTTTTGGAGTAACCGAAGTAGGTGGACATTTTCTTGGTGTTGGTTTGTGCAGGTTTGTGCGGTTTCAAGTGGAATTCGAAGAAGCCTTCGGGTTTTGCGTGCTTGTCGCCTGTAGACGGTGGAGAAAATGGTGCGTTTATATACATTTTAGTGTGAGATTTTCGGTGCTGGTGGTGAGGAAATACCTGTATGCTATCGCCAAAATTTGCGCCTGACATTGTTAAGTTTACATGTGTATTTTTTCAGCAATCACCCGTTTCTAGGCTTGCTTTTGACAGTCTTAAGAAGTAGTTTACAAGTTGAACATAAATAATTAAGGGTAAGACGGAAAGTTTGCCGATAGCATCTGCTACTGGTAATGACACTACATCTATCCTAAACGTGACACAACATCTATGAACTACAAACAGTGCTTGAAAACCCCAAAAGTCTTATCGTCTTACTTTGGACTAACTCCAAAGCCCATGTGGTCCAGTTGGGCGCCGACACATCTGCCTTTCTTATAGTCCTTGTAGCTTGGACATGATGAGGCGACGAATGACTCTGGTCTTAGTACCGACTCAGTGAAGAACTGGTATGAACGCCAGTGGCTGCAGAAGACTAGAGGGGAGGGAGGGATTGATACTTATTATGACTTGGGTTAGTGGGTAATGTTGGTTAGGTTTGGGAGGATGGATGGTCTGCATAAATTAGAATTGAAGTTTTTGGACCAAGTCTGTTTCATCACCTTGTCGGACTTATTATTGCTATTAGTTAGTTGTGAAAGATAGTTAGTTTAGGGGAGAAGTAGGGATGGATGGGATCTAGATCAATATAGGGTAGAAGTTTATGTACCAAGTCTGTTTCATCAGATCCATATTTAGTCTTTGTTTTATAACAAGGGGGTATAGGTTCATTGACGGCGGTACTCACATTTCTGCAGCAGCTGTTGCCGTGGCCAGACCACCTCCAGCTCGCAGCCCGGCTGCGGGCTGATGCCGCCGTTGGGGTAGAAGTCTGCGTGCCCGATCTGGTGGTGGACGCCTGTGGGAGTCAGGGGGTTAGTGGCTAAATGTTCTAGATCGGAGTGGAGTTACTACCACCGAAAGTTGGCAATTAACAATCCTTAAGCAGCGTCGCTTGCTTGTCAAATCTGACGTAACTAGTATGGTTCTGACAGATGTTAGACAGGCGACGCTGCTTGGTGGTACGGTAGCAAGTCTAGTCATCATCGAACTTAGACGGAGTGGTGTGGCGCATTTCTGTGAGGTCTACGCCTGAAATTATAGCAGTGGAAGAGTTTTTACTTCCTATGACCACCGCTTCACAAAGGTATCTCCCATATATTATTCTCCTTCATAAGGTGCCATAGATGATCGTCTCTCCCACGAAACATCACTATTCGCCCTTCAGCGACTGCCATACCAAGTTTATCCATGCTAACTTGCCCATGGTCTTCACTACAGACCCAAACAGCTCTCATTAAACTACACAAGACACTTACCAAAGATGCCAGCGTCCGTGTGTATGACGTCGACGAACTCGGCGTCGGTTGAGTCCAGCTTCTGCTCCAGTGGAAGCTTCTCGAACAGCGGCATGGCCGGGTCAAGACCCGTGATGCGGGAGACGCGGCCTGGAAATTGCATTGTATGAGCATCATCACATCACATATCTGGCCACCAACCCAAAGTGGACCAGCGTGGTGGGAAATGGTCCAAGCTTAGAAAGGCAGTTTAGACCTTGGGGATATGCATAAAGGTTCCACTCGAGAGAGCCAGGTGCAGGTACTACACCCCCACAGAGAATAGAATGGCTTTGTATGAGGTACTGAAGATTCTACTGTACGAAAACAAAGTATATGGTTAGCTGGCCTAGTGCGGGTTGGTGGAGCCCAACACAAGCAAGCTTGTTCTGAGAAAGTTGTCGGGTAAGTGGGCAACCCGACTGTAAGATGTTTTCAAGCGGCCCGAAGGCTTCTGACTAGGCTTAAAGACTGCTGCCGAAACAGCAGCCGAGACCCACGGCTTAATGTGCTGTCCGAAGCACGAAAGCGCCCACATAACAAAACTCTTGAAATCGGTCTCTCATCCAATGGGCCCGTGCCATGTGTTGCTTAACTTCAATGATACGTTACGATAACTGAAGCTAGCTCGACTACGCTTTTGAGTATGTTACCTGATTGTAATGACGCGCCGGCAACGCCCGCTGATTGCGCGCCCAAACTGTGCCCGATGAAGTGGGTTTTTGATAAATCAAGCCCTCTGAAACAGAAGTTATGATAAGCTTCAGAAAACACCAACGGCAAGTGCATAATAAAGAGTTGTAATGGTTTCCAAAAATATATTATATAGTAGATCATTGGCGTTTTTGTTGCATGGACAGATGCACTGAATTTAATTAATTACGTTAGTAAAAGGTTCTGATGGACATACGTCCGAATGTCCTCCGGATACAAACGAATCGTAGTGTCCATCAACAGGTCATTGAGTTGTTGTTGCAGTCCTATGGCACCCCAGAGGTGCAAAGGGTCTTCACTAACATCCAGCTAAGTCCGCTTAGGCGCCATATTTGGAAAGAGAGATTTATTTTAAACTCACCTAGAAACCAGATAGTCCACAAACTGCGCGGCCAGTTGTCCTATATACCAGGTGTTCTCGGCCGCGGTGAAGTACCAGGGGCCCGCCTCCAGCCGTTGGGCGTCCACCATGATGACGTTCGTGTCTCCACGGAGCATGTAGGCTGTGGGGAAAGGGGGGGTTTGAGAATAGGCGTTATTGGGGGTTGGCATCTCTGACGTAACTATCAGCTAACTATCTTTAGCACCGTGTATCGCCTCTCAAATACAGACTGTCAGATTGCAGCGAGCGGTTAATTGCTAATGTTTGGTGGTGGTGACTACTGGTGACCCCATTGGTAAAGTGCCGTAGACCGACAATAAAGTATTGTTATAAGGCTTATGAGCGCGCGATAACATAAACGTTCTAGGTGGGGTGCAGTGCTGCACCCGCTTTTCGCTAGTTTTGTCTCAATCCAGATCCCTATTTCTATCATTCGGACCCTCCCGACACCCAATATTTACTCTATACCTCTTGTAGAGAATTGGTCAAATATCTCACAATAAATAGAAATGATCTTCCTTCAATAGCTTTTATTATTGATCACAAAGTTTGTTATTTTATGTCAAAATGTCATGTTACTTTCTTTTTATAAATCAAAAAAGGATCATCAACATTCTCCCGGCCAAAAAAAATACATAAATTTAAAAAGATACAAAATAAAATTAAAGGTACAAAATAAATTCATTCAGAGCTACCTAACACTATTAATTTAGTTAGTGGTCGCCGCAATATGCCGCCCGACGTCCGAATGTCCGCTACTCTACATAAACCGTCGGGCCCAGGGAAAACTTTAACAACCACTCCTCTAAGCCAAACATTCCTAGGTAGAGATGGATCCGCTACCAAAACCAAAGACCCCTCGACTAACAAACAATCCTGTACTCGAGACGGTCGAGGAACCAATGTGGGCAAGTACTCACGCAGCCATCGCTTCCAAAACGCGTCGGCTAACCGTTGCGCGTCTCTCCAGCACTTTCGGGAAACCTGATCACAGTTACCCAACCAGGGTACATTAGATGGTCCACCCATAAGAAAATGATTAGGTGTAAGAGATTCTGGATCACTCTCGGACACAGAGACGTGCGTCAAGGGACGTGAGTTCAGCGTGTGCTCAACCTCTGTCAGCAATGTCATCAGCGTTTCCTCCTTTGGTGCTTGTTCGTTGAGGACCGTTTTCAGCGATGTTTTAACGCTCCGCACTAATCTCTCCCAGCAGCCGCCCATGTGCGGAGCCAGCGGTGGATTAAAGCGCCACTCGATCCTTTCATTGGTCAAAAATTTCGATACTTCCGATTGATCTACTTCCTTCAGTACCCTTTTAAGTTCAGTGTTCGCGCCTCGGAAGTTGGTTCCGTTATCGGAATAAATGACCTTTGGGTTTCCCCTCCGGTTCATCATGCGTCTCAGCGCCATGATGGCCGAGTCAGTAGTCAAGCTGCCGGCCAACTCGATGTGCACCGCTCTGGTCGTCATGCACGTGAACAGTGCACCGTATCGTTTCTCGTGCCGTCTCCCGATCGTAACAGTCATGGGACCAAAGTAATCCAGCCCACAGTGTGCGAACACTCTGTGATGATGAGCTAATCTCGCTAATGGTAAGTCTCCTGTAGGGGGGTGTAAAGGCTGAGATTTTCGTTGACGACAAATCAAACAGCTGTGTTGAACAGCCTTGACAGTTGATCGCAGATTTATCACCCAGTACTTCTGTCTCAGATCGTTCACGACGGTTTCGGTATTCCCATGGAAGGCCTTTTCATGGTAATGACGTATCATTAATCGCGTGTACTGGTGCTTTCCGTCCAGCAGTACAGGATCAAGTGTACCCGTGTCTACGTCTTGAACCACCCTTGCTCTTCCTTTCAGTCGCAAAACTCCACTGTCGTCTATATACGAGCATAAGTTCTTAAGCTTGCTGCATTTCTCGATCGGCTTGTTCGTTTCGATTCTGGCTATATCTTCGCCAAAGCTTTCATGCTGGCTCTGTATGATCCACAATTGCTCAGCACGATCCATATGCCGACTCTCCAAAGACACTCGTGATTTATTTCGGAGCCTTTCAACAAATAAAATGACGTTAGCTGATGCTCGTATCAAACGTAACCATCTTGAGAAACGATTAATGTCAGGTAGTGGCATTGCTGGTCGGGTACGTGTCGCCATTGTATATTCAATGTCATCTAAGATAGTAGGCGGCGTAATCTTTGGCCATCTATCTTCAGTAAGTTTCAAGAAATCAGGGCCCGTCGTCCATTTGAGTTTTGTGGTGTCATGTCGCTTTGCCCTTGTCGCTTCATCGGCAACATTTAACTCGCCTGGTAACCACTTCCATTCATCTGAATTCGACAGCTCTCTGATTTCGGATATTCGATTCGAGACGAACGATTTCTTGTCTTGCGGGTTGTTCTGTAACCAGTGCCACACTACTCTGGAATCTGTCCAAAAAAAACGATCCACAATATTCAGGTCATGCTCCCTTTGAACAGTGGCGCCTAGTCGAGCACCCATGAGAGCCGCTTGAAGCTCTAGACGAGGTATGGTAATCAATTTCAATGGCGCGACTCTACATTTTCCAGCTGCAAAGGCTACCTCACCGTTGTGTCTACGCAAGTAAGCTACTGCCGAAAATGCTTGTTCTGAGGCATCCACAAAAACGTGAAGTTGAAACTGATCGAAAGCACTGAAACCATAACAACGAGGTACCATAAACTCTTCACACGACTTTAAATCTATCAGGAATTCACTCCAGGTTCGTGTAAAGGTATCACCTATTAACTCGTCCCATTTCACGCCGCTTCGCCAAAGTTGCTGCAACAAAATTTTGCCTCGAATTAACAGTGGACCAAGGAAACCTAAAGGATCGAAAACAGACATTATGACTTTAAGCATTTGACGTTTAGTGGGTTTTTGTGATCCGTCGACAATGTCTGCTTCCAACTTCTTGAAACTCAGGTCGAACCCAAGAGCATCTTTCTGTGGCTTCCATATCATTCCCAAGGTGCGCTGAGAGCTCTCCGTTTGCAATAAGCTAACCGACGGCGTCTCTGTTGGCTCAGGAAGACATTCAGGTTTATTCGATACGAAGCCTCTTATCTCGAATCCACCAGCATGGTGAATCGCAGTGACGTCGGCTACTACACTCGCGAGCAACCAAATCGACTCAAGCCTTGACGGCGCAAACATACATTAATACAAGTAAAATTATGAATAGAAATAATAAAAATGATATGTCATTTAAAAGCTTAAGATGTCAGCTTTAATTTGATATCATTATTATTGAAATCCATTCATCATTTTTGAAATAAATGATGTCTGAACGCAATTGTAGGAAAAACGGGAATTTAGGAAAAAAGGGTATGGGTATCGTATTATACAAATTAAACAAAAAATGTTAAGATAAAAATTTATTTATTTAAATCAATACTTTGTATTGCCCCCTCTTGCCCTAATTACAGCCTGCAGCCTGTTTCTCATAGACCTTATCAACTTTTTGACAGTTTCCTGAGGAATGCCGTCCCACTCCTCTAATAAAGCTGTCTTCAGCTCGTCCACGCTTGCAGGGACTGGATTCCTGGCCCGAACTCTTCTTTTGAGCTCGTCCCATAAGTGTTCGATGGGATTCAGGTCAGGACTGAGCGCAGGCCAGTCCATCGTGCGCAATTCCTTCTCTCTCAGAAACTGCCGACTGACTCGTGCCGTGTGGCAGCGGGCATTGTCGTGCATTAGCACGAAGTCTTCACCGACAAATTCTGCATAGGGCACAACATGACCGAGTAGAATGTCGGTGATGTACCGATCAGCTGTTAACCCGCCTCCTCGGCCGCCTCCAGGCACGAAAACAAGTGCGGTTTTTCCCTCTAGAGAAATACCAGCCCACATCATGCAGGAACCGCCGCCATATGCTACTGTTTCAGCGAAACAACATTGGGCAAATCGTTCCCCCGGACGCCGGTAGACCCGGCCTCTCCTGTCACTGCCATGCAGACACACTCTGCACTCATCAGTAAACAGGACCGACCGCCATTGCGCAATGCTCCAATCGAGATGCTCTCGAGCAAACTGAAGACGCGCTTGTCGGTGGCCTGCAGTCAATTTGGGGCCTGATGCAGGTCTTTTTGGTGTCAAGTTGGCTTCCTTCAAGCGTCTTCTCACTGTCCACTCGCTGACAGCCACTTGTCGTACACGTCTCAGTTCTTGCTGCACATCAACGCCCGTAAGGTGTCGATTGCGCAGCGAGGTTGAGACAATGAAGCGGTCGTCTCTCTCTGAAGTGCAGCGGTGGCGGCCCGTTCTTGGTCTTCGATTGAAGGCACCAGTCTCTTGGAACCGTCTGTATACTCGGGATACAGCAGACTGGCTCAAGTGGAGCTGGGCAGCGACTGCTCGCTGACTTAACCCTTGTTGCAGCAAGGCAACAACTTGAGCAGCTTCTTCTGGTGTGGTATCCATGGGTTTGCGAAAACAAGGAATACAATGCAACGAGATGTGTACCGGTCAACTTGCAACAAGCGACTGATAAGGTACACCGGATGTGGAAAGGTTTTATAGCGGGATCAGGTAGCGCAAGGCGTGGATTCCTAATGAGGTAATTAACACTGACGGGCAATTAAAATGCGTCATTAAATCTGCGCTTAGTTTTTTTTTATGGTATTGATCTTAATTGAAAGCCTAATTCTTCAGCTTTCGAATGACATATCACTTTTATATTTACCATTTATCGTTTTAGGAAAATCAATGTATATGTGCGCCGTGAAGGCTTGAGTCGATTTGGTTGCTCGCGAGTGTAGTTGCTTCATATCTTCAACTGTGTCCACGCTATCACAATAGTCATCTACATAGTGTCTTCTTTTAATAGCTATCACGGCGCGCGGATGAGATTCAGCATATTGGTCAGCATTCTTTCTAATAATGTACGTAGCAGTACACGGGGATGATTTCGCGCCAAAAATCATCGAAGTCATTTTGTACGTACGGGGAGGTTGATCTCTATTCATCCCACGCCACAAAAATAGTTGCGATTTCTGATCCTCTTCGTTTATTTTGACACGCATAAACATTTCTTTGATATCTCCCGTAACTGCTACCGCCCTCTCTCGAAAACGGAACAAAACACCAACTAATGAATTAAGAAGGTCAGGGCCTGCTAGCAACTCCGTATTCAGAGAAATGCCTTTTGTTTCTGCTCTCGCATCATGCACTAGGCGAAGCTTTCCCGGTTTAGACGGATTGCGTACTCCGAAATGTGGCAAGTACCAAAGTCTCGGGCCGGCCAAAGTTTCATGGACTTCTTCTGCATAATGTTTTTCCAGTAAATTATCCACCTGCTTCGAATAGTCAATCGAGAAAGCGGGGTCAACGTCCATCATCCTCTCTATCACCTTCAGTCGCTGCACTGCGCTCCCTTTATTCTCCGGCAGAGCGACGTCATCCGATCTCCACAGCAGCCCGGTCTCCCATCTGTCACCGATCTTCCTGGTCTTCGCGTCGAGAATACTCATAGCTCGCTGTTCACCTGGTGAAAACTTATCATTCTCTTCATGTTTTACACCAAGGCTATCGACACGAAAATAATCATTAACCAATTCATGTAATTCGACGTCAGCTTCAGAGTGATGGAGATGGTTTGTGAATTCTTTGTTTACCTTACAACTAGATGAAGGATCATCAACACCTCTATTTGCATTATTTGCGCATCGATATCGTTTATTATCCTTACATAGCGACAGTAGACCCTGCTGCTACAGCTGATGCTCTTACCCTCTCTGATCATGAGTCCGCTGCCCGCCTCGGGGTTCCCCAGCAAGGCGTGGAAGTAGACCGCGGCGCGCGCCCCGAAGTCGATGTGCGACGCCAGACGAGAGTCGTCGTTGATGAATGTGACGTAGCTTGTATGGATCTGACAGATGTTTGACAGACGAGCGAGGTTTCTAATGAATTGGTAATAGCTAATGTCGGTGGTGGTAGTGGTACGGTATCTGATGAATCTAATCCCTATTTCCGTCCTTCGGACACCCGATATTATTTTCAATATTTGTGAACCGATATTCATTTGTATCCTTACATTGCGACAGTAGAGCATGCTGCCGCTACACGGGTTCGTTATCGGCATAGATAAACGCTACTATATCTCGATTCGCTATAAATAAGGTACTGTGATTGTTTGACCCGATATTATTTGCTATATTTGCGTACTAACATCTATTTGTATCGTTACATCACGACAATAGAGCCTTCTGCCTCTACACGGGTTCATTTTCGACGTAGGAAAACGTCACTGTATCGCGATTCGCTATAAATAAGGAACTGAAATTGGCGGATCCCTATTTAGATCCTTCGGACCCACCCGACACCCAATATTGCCTCTTTTTGCATTTTTGCTCTTTTGTATCGCTACCGTAGACCTGCTGCTACAGATGATGCTGCTCTTACCCTCTCTGATCATGAGTCCGCTGCCCGCCTCGGGGTTCTCCAGGAAGGCGTGGAAGTAGACCACGGTGCGATCATTGAAGTCGATGTGCGACGCCGCCAGACGCTCGTCGTCGTTGATGTACAGTTCCTCGTAGGTTGTCGGGTTCTTTCTGTGGACGACGTTATGAGTTGTAACTGTAGGTTTATGGTGAGTCAGAGCCCTTTCACTACCACAGGATAAGTAGCTTCTTGTTTATTCCGATTGTTTTTACACTAAAAGATCTCGAATAATAGTAATAATACGTGAGGACATTTCATCCGATCCTAAGATAGGCAGAGACTGTAATATGGGTATCGGAGAGCTGATATTATTATATCTGCATAGATATGTCGCAGTCACCTGGTTGAATCTCAGTCCTATTTGATTGAATCGTTTTTGAACAAATATGTGCCGGGGATTGAACCCGGGACCTCCAGCATAGCTGTCATTGTCACTAACCACTACACCGTCGTCATGTTCATGCACTACATCTGTGTCAGTTTCATGTAAATCGTCCTTTATACGAACCTTGTGTATAACCAGAATCCAATATCGTTGTCATTCTTCACATAAGGACACTTGACTTTGTCGACGGGCAGGATCTGAAGTAGCGAATTCTCGAATTCGATTCCCGGCGGCCCTGAAATTAAGGAGAAATAAAATTTTATTAGATTTGACAATGGCTAAGGACTTTCTTGTCCCCTTCTTATTTTTTTATGTTTGTTTGTTAAGTAGGTATAACAATGATTTTTACAGCAGAAACATAATAAATAAATATCCGTGTAAACCCTAAAGCAACAACTTTCTTATTACCATAAAAACATTTCCTTATAATAAGTGTTTATTACTACCAAATGTTATTAAATTCAGGATTAAGTAAGCTGACAACATAGACTGAGCAGCACTAGCTTAAGACATGGGCTACTACTTTTAGTCCCGGAATTCCCATGGGAAATTCTATACCATATTTATTTGCGTCATTTACTTTGTCCTTGGGGTAGTTATGAAAAGATGGATCTGTATAACTTACTGACTTATGCAGTCGACTGTACCAGCAAGGTTTCCTTATGTAGTAAATGGCGTTATGTAACCACTAATACATGTTCCAGTCCTATCTAAGTTAATAAGTAAACCGCATATCTAACTTGAGTACCTAGATTGAGAAGTGGTATAAACTGAAGAGAGAATAAATGAACTTTGATTAACAAATACCTATGAATTTGACAACAAAAAAAAACTTGATTTCAAACTTTCATTTCCTTTATACCCATAAATCATAGATTTCTATTGAAACTATTGCGTTTAATTTTCTTAAATTGATATGGGAGCATCTTATTTATTATTACTTACTCACCAACCAAAAAAAGACAGTTACATACTACTTTTATTATAAAACTAAACTAAACTACCTACTAAATTCGAAAATAGTTTTTCTTTTAAAATGCCGGAATCAAATTTACTCATAAAACTAGCATAACAGTTTATTAAAAGCTGCGGTTTTCATACATGTGATGCTTATTAAGATTTGTAACCGCAAATATTTGAATTATCCTCTAGCATTTATCCACGGGATGTTGCGAAAGGCTGTCCACATAGCATAATACATATACCATAAAATATTTAGTACACTGACGAGCAATGAAATGGTTCAACTTACAAAATGTCAACAAATTACCCCAATATTTTTTAAAACCTTACCACAAAAAATATATAGTGTTCAACAGTTGTTTAGCGCAGTCAGACGACTACAAAATCTGTCAAATTTAGTGCCAATTTCTCCATTCTCGGTTAGAGTATAACCAGGGAGTAGTGGTTAACTTTTGACACATTTGTCATGAATTATGGAGATGACGTTTAATGTATAAATCAATCTTCATCTTAAATTTATAAATCAATCTTTCTCCATTGTCGGTTAGATTGGCACTTCGTTTTAAATACTTGTTAAACAATGTTTAAAGTTTTTGTGGTAGCACAAGCACAGTTAATTTATAATTTGATGGTAATATACACTCGCGAGCAACCAAATCGACTCAAGCCTTCACGGCGCACATATACATTGATTTTCCTAAAACGATAAATGGTAAATATAAAAGTGATATGTCATTCGAAAGCTGAAGAATTAGGCTTTCAATTAAGATCAATACCATAAAAAAAAACTAAGCGCAGATTTAATGACGCATTTTAATTGCCCGTCAGTGTTAATTACCTCATTAGGAATCCACGCCTTGCGCTACCTGATCCCGCTATAAAACCTTTCCACATCCGGTGTACCTTATCAGTCGCTTGTTGCAAGTTGACCGGTACACATCTCGTTGCATTGTATTCCTTGTTTTCGCAAACCCATGGATACCACACCAGAAGAAGCTGCTCAAGTTGTTGCCTTGCTGCAACAAGGGTTAAGTCAGCGAGCAGTCGCTGCCCAGCTCCACTTGAGCCAGTCTGCTGTATCCCGAGTATACAGACGGTTCCAAGAGACTGGTGCCTTCAATCGAAGACCAAGAACGGGCCGCCACCGCTGCACTTCAGAGAGAGACGACCGCTTCATTGTCTCAACCTCGCTGTGCAATCGACACCTTACGGGCGTTGATGTGCAGCAAGAACTGAGACGTGTACGACAAGTGGCTGTCAGCGAGTGGACAGTGAGAAGACGCTTGAAGGAAGCCAACTTGACACCAAAAAGACCTGCATCAGGCCCCAAATTGACTGCAGGCCACCGACAAGCGCGTCTTCAGTTTGCTCGAGAGCATCTCGATTGGAGCATTGCGCAATGGCGGTCGGTCCTGTTTACTGATGAGTGCAGAGTGTGTCTGCATGGCAGTGACAGGAGAGGCCGGGTCTACCGGCGTCCGGGGGAACGATTTGCCCAATGTTGTTTCGCTGAAACAGTAGCATATGGCGGCGGTTCCTGCATGATGTGGGCTGGTATTTCTCTAGAGGGAAAAACCGCACTTGTTTTCGTGCCTGGAGGCGGCCGAGGAGGCGGGTTAACAGCTGATCGGTACATCACCGACATTCTACTCGGTCATGTTGTGCCCTATGCAGAATTTGTCGGTGAAGACTTCGTGCTAATGCACGACAATGCCCGCTGCCACACGGCACGAGTCAGTCGGCAGTTTCTGAGAGAGAAGGAATTGCGCACGATGGACTGGCCTGCGCTCAGTCCTGACCTGAATCCCATCGAACACTTATGGGACGAGCTCAAAAGAAGAGTTCGGGCCAGGAATCCAGTCCCTGCAAGCGTGGACGAGCTGAAGACAGCTTTATTAGAGGAGTGGGACGGCATTCCTCAGGAAACTGTCAAAAAGTTGATAAGGTCTATGAGAAACAGGCTGCAGGCTGTAATTAGGGCAAGAGGGGGCAATACAAAGTATTGATTTAAATAAATAAATTTTTATCTTAACATTTTTTGTTTAATTTGTATAATACGATACCCATACCCTTTTTTCCTAAATTCCCGTTTTTCCTACAATTGCGTTCAGACATCATTTATTTCAAAAATGATGAATGGATTTCAATAATAATGATATCAAATTAAAGCTGACATCTTAAGCTTTTAAATGACATATCATTTTTATTATTTCTATTCATAATTTTACTTGTATTAATGTATGTTTGCGCCGTCAAGGCTTGAGTCGATTTGGTTGCTCGCGAGTGTATATATTTTTGGCGATATTCTGATGCACTGTTAAATGTACTTTAAATGGCTTAAAATGAATTGCCAGGACTTTAAACTCGCTATCCAACAAATGGGAAGCCACAACTAACCCACCGAGCCACAGCAGCTCTTATCTACGTATCTAGTTATCTGAAATTATTAACATAACTAACTAGTTATAACCAGTTTATAGTTTAGACATTTTCCCACTAAACGACCGTTTCCTTGAGGGCAGGAAAAGCATAACCACTGGTTGGGTACACGACAGCAAAAGATATATTATGTCTCCACCCCCAGCGAAAACACTTCAAGTGTTAGCCGGTATTATTTGTTGAGTGTACATATTATTATTATATCATCTATTCTATACCTACTTTTGTCGTCCATGAAAGCGAATGAATGCGCGTTACCAAAACGCGCGTTGAGCGCTTGTCATCTGAACGTGGCCTTACGAACTTACGAATTTAGTATCTGAGATTAAAAAACAGACTTTAAGCGAACCTTTTCAAAGTATTTTTTTTTCTCTTTTCAAATTTGGTGCTATTGTCACTGGAACTTTTTCATTGCTCGTGACTCTCGCGAGTGCAAAATTACTTCAAGTTTGACGAAATGTTTCAATTGAACATGAAAGATTTGAGCAAGCGCGCGCATTTATTTACGTTGTTGCTAGTTACACACACCAGTTCCGCTCCAAAGGACCGCTATTTGGTGCAAAGAAAATATGAAAAACATCTTGCGCCATCTTTAATTATTGTGATCGCGAATGTGGATAGATTAAGGCTGTCGATTGTGTGTTCTAGATCGGGAGGTACGGTCAGCAAAATAAATGTGTAGTGCAAACACTTACTGTAACTGTTACCCCAAAAAAATGTTTGAACCGCGTGTAACGGGTGTTTAGAATGACATTTGACAGATTTATAAGCCATTTAACAGCGTTAAACATATTCTGTTGAACACTGTTTTAAGTGTTTGTGGCAAGTCCCTTTAATTTTAATATATCTACTGACGGGTGACATGGTGTCATTAAATATACGTACTTAATCAATATATCTTGTTTGTATGTATCGATAAAAGGTTCTTTGATTAATCTATGTTCCATCAATTTTATTTAGTGTTGCCCAAATGCAAGAACAAGACGAGACTTAGCCAGTCTTGGTCTTGGTCTTGCGCCAATACACCTGGTCTTGGTCTTGGTCTTGGTCTTGCGCCAATACACCTGGTCTTGGTCTTGGTCTTGGTCTTGCGCTCCCAGTCTTGGTCTTGGTCTTGGTCTTGCAGCAAGAGTCTTGCAAGTCTTGCAATTACCTATTAGTCTATTACTATTTATTAAAGTTTACTTTTTGATTTTAATAGATATTTTTTTATTCGCTATGTTTATGGTATTAGTCGTAATGCGCATAGGTCCAGTTTTTCATTTTCTTTGATACAGTTTTTTGCATCTCATAGAATTCTTAAGCGTACTTACCTATACACCGAACTGTTACACCTAACTACTCAGTGAAATAGCGCTCTGCAAGACGCAAGAGTCTTGCAGGCTATGTCTTGTTCTTGCTCAAGTCTTGCACGGTCAGTCTTGGTCTTGGTCTTGCTAAAAATACGCGGTCTTGTTCTTGGTCTTGGTCTTGCAAAAACGCAAGAACAAGACCAAGACTGCAAGACCAAGACTGAATTTGGGCAACACTAATTTTATTACTCTTATTTGCCTGTTTCACAATGTGTCCGTATAATATGGGATAAAAGGCATGGTGTCACAATATGTTTTTTATCCCGTAGCCATTATCCAGACATTGCGAAACAGGTCTTTAGGATGAATATGTTTGCGCTGGGGGTGGCTCTTGATCTTTTTGTTGACTGTACGTATGTGATTGCTTAGGTAAATAAATAATTTATGTATATGTGTTGTGGTTAGGTCAAGATATGTTATGCCAAATCTAGTCGTATTTTAGAACCAGTTTGGGGTGTGAATTATAGGTGTCTTACTTTTTATTAGCAATCAACAAGCTTCGATTATCTGTCAAACATCTTCCATCACATCTAGCATGCACGAGCGCAAAACGAGCACGACAAGACGTGACAAAAGTTTTGCGTCCCGTTCACTTACATTGCGCGACCGACATCCCATATTATTATGATTGTAAAGGCTTCCTAGACTTCTAGTTGGGAAGTATATTGATCAAAAGTAAAAAAAATATAATAATAACGTAAAACCATAACTTAAAAATTCAATAATAAAAGTTAACAAAAACATGTATCAAAATAAGGACTGATAGTCGCCAATAAGTCTCCAAACTCTTATCCCCTTATTCATAGAAAAGTTAGAGAACGTTTTAGCTATTACGGTTAAGTAAAACAGTTCAATAGCTAAAACATTCTTTAACTTTTCTATGAATAAGGGGATAAGAGTTTAGGTTAAGCATTAATCAAAAGCATCAAATGGCACCATCAAATTAAAGTTAGTATTGCATCCAGAGTTTTTACATAGGATGTGAAAATTTCTTTAAAGATATGGCTTTTATGGCTATATTCATAAAATATCATCACCAAAGTTAAAACCCCGACATTCGACACTAAAAGTCGCATGAGTTTTGAACAGCTAAGGCCGATTTTGATAAAATTCGGCAGAACACTCGGGGTAACATTACCAATCGCCCTAAAGAAACAAAACTGAAATTGATTTAGCCGTATGGGCGTTATGCTACCACAGACAGATACACACGCACAGACACGTTAAACTATAACACCATTCTTTTTCCGTAAGGGGTTAAAACATTGATACTCTCGTACTCAAAACGGATATTCTACCTACGTGTGGTGTCTGCCCCATATATATTATATATCTTTACTACCCTGTGGTGTTCCAAATTACCACACCTAATGTCGAAAATCTGTGAACACTCTTGTTAATTCTCCACCATAATGCTACATCACTATAATTTAATCTTTACATTTTCATACTTTTCGGTCGGTGCTTTTAAGTTCTAAATAGGTAAGGTTATACTCACGTATCATAGACAGCAAACACGCGAAAGGGACCATAGACGAGGGCGGCAACATCTTGGAATACACTTAATTAAAAACATACAGTTTATAATCCACTAAAATCCAAAAAAACAAACACGAGAAAAAATTCACAGGATTTAAAAAAAGTTTTTTTTTCAAGGCTCTATAATCATTTTTTTTACAAATATTAAAAAAACTGCGTGTATGCGTTATGCGCGGTGCAGAATTTGAGAAGGCTTAGGACCGACTTTTCCTTTGCCGACGGGAAATGGAGTGGGGTCGCGCGTTCCCAACCGATCTGTTAATCTCGTTGCTATTTTATTTAATCTCCCCAAAAAGGGGGGTGTTATAACTTTAATGTGTCTGTGTTTGTGTTTCTGGCTATGGTAGCGTCGGTCCCAAAAGGCTTAACCGATTTTCGTTTAATTTTATTCGGATCGTAGATAATACACTCGGGGAGTTCTTAGCCATATTTAATCAAAATCTGCTTAGCCAGTTCATAAGTTACACAACTTTTAGTTTAAGGTTATTATTTAATTTATAAATCCAACAAAAAAAAACCCGAGTACAAACATCTGTCTTTAAACAAATATCTGCCCCGGCCGGCGATCGAACCCGTGTCGTTCGGCTTGGCAGGATCACTAACCACTACACCATTCGGCCGTCGTTTATTTTCATACTAGCTGTTCCCGCGCGCTTCGCTTCGCCTTAAAAAGTTTTCACGTGGGAATTCCGGGATAAAAAGTACCCTATGTTCTTTCTCAGGGTCTAGACCATATGTATACCAAATTTCATTTAAATCCGTTCAGTAGTTTGGGCATGAGAGTCACAGACAGACAGACACAGTTACTTTCGCATTTATAATATTAGTTAGGATTTTTCCTATGTAATGAGAGTCAGCTAGGAAAACACCGCGCTGGCTACTCAGCTATGACATAAACATGATTTTCAAGTTTTCTTTCTAGTACCTATGTAATCAACGTTCTTACTAACTTAGTTATTACACACTCTATGTATATACAGGTAAATACCCTAAATGTAACGGTTCAGTTGAAAAGTAGCTCTTGTATGATACGAAATAAAACCTTCAAAGACTTAGCTTAGCAACTTTCTGTACATAGAAATGAAATACATTCTGTGCTTAATTATGTACTCTGAAGTGAGAGAGAAAGAAGTTCCTATGTATTTAGGGCTAGGTCGGAATGTATAGGGAAATATTAAACAAGGAAGTCCTAACTACGTAATTTATGATATTAAATTAATTATTGCTATCCTGTTTTAGTATTTCGTTTTATACTACAAAGGCACCATAGTAAAAAGTAAATAGGCTAATTTAAAAAAAAGTAAAAAAAATATATGACCATAAAAATTTCTATGCAGATGCAATGAATTTCCAGAAGTCTTAGAACAAAAGTTGTTCAGACTGATGCCCTGAGTCACCCCTTTCCATTGGTCCACTATTCACGGGACATTTTTTTTTTCAGTTGTTAATTATTGTGTTATTTGTGAAAGTGTATTTAAATAAGTCACTAATTTCTCAGCAACTATAATTGTTAGATTTCTCATAGTTATGCATATCAATTTATTTATTTTTGTTCTACTTTGTTAGGTAATTTATCACAAACTTACTTATTGATAAGTTCTTTTTTTCTTTTTCTTTTGTCAGTAAATTTTATTGTAGTTAACTCATGTAAAATCATTAAATAACTTTAAATTCGCTAAGTTAATTTAGGGAAACCTGTAATTAGCCTTACTATTAACTTTAAGCTGTGTGAAATTTATTATTGTTACGCTGTTGGTATCCTGAATAAACACATATAAACATATAAACATAGACATAATCCGAACTTATTTATTATATTTTAAAGCTAAGACATCAGCAGAAGTAATATAATTATACTTTCGTTTGATACCGATACATATTCATATTATGTCTTAAAACATCTTGTCTGACTTGATTCTACAATCGACATATTAGCAATCTTGACTCATCCTTGCTATTTATAGAATTGAAAGTAGACGTAATAATACATCAGAATATTACCAACTAAAAAGGTTAATAATTTGTTCAAATAATTTAATTGGTAGAGATTGCTTTAAGCAATAAGACCGTCTTTTTTGTACTATTTTATATATAAGTTGTGAAATTGTAATGTTTTATTTAATGGTGCAAAATAAAGAGTATTCTATTCTATTCTAAATGTTGGAAAATATTGGGGTCGTTTGGTGTTGTAATTTTGTGAGTGGAACTTTTTAACTTTTTAACTGTTTAACTTTTAACCAGCGCTATGGTTTATCATAGCACCAAGCTGAGCTAGAACCCGTTTCTGCACCGGGAAGCAACACCCTTGCTCATTTTCCTTTGCCTTTTTTTATTATTTATTTTTTGTGTTGTTTCCGTGTGTGTGTGAAATAAATGTATTTTCTGTATTTCTTCTCTTTTTAATTGCTCGTTAGTGTAATAACTACACGACCATTATATTTACAAAAATACATATGCTTATGACTGTAATCGCAAGCGAGTCACCAGCTTTTCGCTCTACATTTAGACTGACGTAGTCGCAAGCCGTATCGCCGTTTTTGAATTAGTACAATACACTTAGCTTACACCATTATACACTCACGGGCAATGAAAAAGTTCTATTGAGAAAATCAACAAATTACTTCTAAACGGGAAAAAGTAACTTAATGACGCCTTCTGCAATATTTTTATTTTATTTATTAGCGAAACAAACAGCATTATTTTAAAAATAAACTATCACTAAAGAACTTACAACTAAATTTAAGTATATTTAACGACACATCAGAATATAAGCAACTTAAAACGTAAACATTTTGTTCATGTAGGTATTAAAATTAGCATTTGGTATCTGCATTTTTTAAGTGGAACTGTTTCTTTACCCGTGAGTGTATTTTTTTAGGTAAAAAATTCTACTCAGCTATAAATTTCTGAGCCGATCTTAAATATGCGTGTAATTTTGTTGCTAGACGTCTCCGTCCGTATACATTGAAGTCACACCGGTTGCAAGGAAAGTTGCAGGTGTTTATGTAATACCTATTACCTATCTGGTTTATCGAACTCTTTTGCTGATCTCTTCCAGGCAACCGTAATAGTAATACTTTAAAATATATTAAATGTGAAATAAGAGAAGATGAATTCGTATGTTTACATTACACATAACCTAATTAAATGTCATTTACTGTAAAAATATATAGTTATTTATAATTGTGTCGCCATATAACTTTCTGGTATTAATTTCCTCTTTTTCAGTGTTTATATTTTTGTACTACGTCCTTCAATGGTCTGTCCTAGCTCGTAAGTTTGCTTGGAAGAGCTCGCTTTTGGCCTTATGGCCGCCCTTATTGTATTTTGTGTTAAAGTTTTAGGTCTTAATTTTATCATAATAAGTGTTTTTATAATACTACTACGACTATAAGTTTTAATGTATACCTTACCTTATAACCTATTTTTTCCTGTACATCCTTCCAAATGCTTTTAGCATTAAGTCCACCTTTTGTTTGTATATTTATTTTTAATATTTGTACAATCAATAATTAAATAATAAATATAACTTAATGGATAAAACTCCAATCAAACTAGCACCCATTACCCACTACCTCCCCTAACCAACCCCTCTCCTTCCAGAGCTCTCTACGGGCGCATCGAGGGCTCGCTGACAGCTCTGCCGCCGCCGTACGCCCTCCACCGAGTCATGCTGGCCCGCGCCGCCAGCGCCGAGGTGCGCAGCCCCGCGCGCGCGCCCTCCTTCTCCGTGGCCTGGTGTGAGAACGACACGGTAAAAGAAACCTTATATACTCACTGATAGATCTAAAATTGGTTGCTTATTGGTAATCCCTGTCATGACTTTAATGACATTGATAGGGAATAATATGGGGCCTAAGGCATCGCCTTGTGGGAACACCGTAAGTGATGGGCAGTTTGCTTCTTGTGTGATGATTGCTCGTGACGTCAGAGCCGAGGTGCGCAGACCCGCGCGGGCGCCCTCCTTCTCGGTGGCTTGGTGCATTTGTTAGTCGTATACCTCGAAATCAAAAAATCCTTGTAGCTTTTCACCTATTCGCATTTCGCCGCGATATCAAAATTTCTGAATAGATTTTTATTCCTGTAGTATAATTTTTGATCGCTACTGACAATTGTCTGAAAAAATCATAATAGATTTACTTTCCTGCCTGCCTTCACTGTAGTCGCTTTTCACCTTGATGGATTTTTGTTTGTAATGCATTATTAGGTACATATCGCGATATTTCTTTTACACGACAACAATATGCGACCCAAATAAGATGCGACATAAAATACTTACTTGCTATTCAAAATATATGCAACTTAATAAATAAGCTATTGATAATACATGCTACATAAAAATTTGCTACTGTTGTAAAAATCTGTTAAAAATATATGCTAGTAACAAAATATACTACCGATATTATACGCTACAACAAAAAACGCTATCGCGGCGAAATGCGAATAGGTGAAAAGCTACAAGGATTTTTTGATTTCGAGGTATACGACTAACAAATGGCTTGGTGTGAGAACGACACGGTAAAATTGACCTTACATAGTCATTAATTGAGTTAAAATAGGTTAAAGATTAGATCTTTCTGTGATGACTTACATGACATTGATAGAGAATAATATGGGGCCTAGGGCATCTCCTTGTGGAACACCGTAAGTGATGGGCAGTTTGTTTCTCGTGTGATGGTTGCCAGCGCCGAGGTGCGCATACCTGCGCGCGCGCCGTCCTTCTCTGTGGCTTGGTGTGAGAACGACACGGTAAAAGAAAACTTACATACTCGACGTTATAGTTAAAATTGGTGGCTTATTGGTTATCCCTGTGATGACTTCAATGACTTCAATGGGGCCTAAGGAATCTCCTTGTGGTACACCATAAGTAATAGGCTATTTGCTTCTCGTGTGCAATGGTTGCTCGCGCCGCCAGCGCGCCATAATGTCTCAGTTAAAATTGGTTGCTTATTGGTAATCACTGCGATAAATTTTAATGTCATTGATAGGGAATAATATGGGACCTAGATTAACTCCTTGGAAAACGCCTTGCAACTTATGAGCTGACATAGGAAATACATACATTATCTGCACCACTGACAACTTAATCTTAAACTTATCACTAAAGCAATTCACAAGGTTTACAAGATTATAATGCCTGTTCCAGGTGCCAGAGATAATAAACGCGACGACAGGCAAGCTGGAGAGCGGGCAGCCATCTTTACTCTGCAAGCAGAGCATGTTCGCGAGGTGGCAGTACTTGGTCAAACGACTGCCGCTGTTGCCTCAGGTCATTATTCATAGAAAAGTTAGAGAAAGTTTTAGCTATTTAACTGTTTTGTCCCTCTCTGTCAAAGAACAAACTAGCTTCTCGAGACCTTACTAGGTTTTTGCTTTTCCTCCCGGTTTCCCGTTGGATTTGTGTAATTTTTCTGAACTTGTTAGTACTGAAAACAACAACAGATTTGAAAATTCCCTTAAAATTGTATTTATTTATATGTTTTATGCGCAATAAAGGATTTATTATAATAGATGGGTCTAGCCCTTCACGCGTGATTTCGTGACCAAGAAAAAATGGGATTCACTTTTACGTATAAATAAATACAGATGTAAAGTAAAGAACATCATGAGAATAAATTACAACTGCATCTCCCGCACGACTAAAAGCTATCTCTTCCAGGAAACCCTCGTGCTAACGCTGAAGCTATTGTTTCAGAGCACGGAGTGCACGACGGTGACGCCGACGCTGCCGCAGCTCGACGGATTGCTATACCAAGAGGCCAAGCAGCTGTCTCCGGGGTACCAGGTACGAGTAGGACTATCACCGAGCTATGAAATGAAATGTTGTTTATTCGACGTAAAATCTTCACTACTAAGAAAGGCTCCGTCACTAAGTTACACTAGTAATCGTGTTTTCTTGCCAAATTGTTGCAGTAGCTTTAATGGTATTCACTTATAAGTGCCATACCATCAAAGCACATTAGCATACAATGTGTATACAGCGCAGTCTTGCGTAACTTATTTGTATTTGACAAATTCCAGATGACTGAGGCAATCTTTGATAAACAGTATGAATTAACCTTTTTTGTTCGCTTCTTGTTTATCAAAGGAGACAAAGACCGTTTGTTAATGTGACAATCAAAGTCAAAGCCCAGTCTGTACATTATAATTTTATTCTTATTGATGACCTCAAAATTATCCTTACAGCTGGCGAAGCAGCGTCTGATCGAGGCGTTCGACAAGGCGAAGCTCGGCAAGTGGGTCAAAAAGCCGCTGGAACAGGACCAGTTCATTTGTGAACTGACTGATGCCGACCCAGAACTGCTGTTTGCCTAGGCCGATAGTGGATCCGGCGACTATAGCTCAGTGCAGGCCAATAGTCCAATGGCTACACAGCTGATGCACATGGAATGTCTTGGCGATGATGTTGATAGTGTAGATGTTGATGATTTTGAAAGAAGAAGTGGTAGAAATGATGGGAATGTTACAAAAAAAATGGAAAGTAGAGTTGTGGGTGATTTAGATGGTGTCAGGGAAGTAGTAAGTGTAACAGTAGCAGAGTCTAGTGATACGAATTATTATGAGAAAGTAAAAACTGCGGTTTTGAATCCAGTAACGCGATTGCGAATGCCTAAATGTGTTAGTGATGTCATTGAAGATATGGCAAATGATTTCGATAGAGTCACGAGCATTACTGAACGTAGGCTAACTAAAACAGTACTAAGTGATACTCTCCTCAGATTTGACGAAAAGGAAACAACAAATAATAACGTATTTAATAAAACAGTTGATTTTTATTCTAAACCAATGGTACTGCTTCGACGGCCAAACAATGAAACGGACACAGCTCCACGACTGGCATCAAAATCCAATAAATTCGCTACAAATCAAAATGAATGGCATGAAAATGAGGAAAATTTAAATATAGTTAGCGTCAGAGCAACAGAAAAGGAATACAGCCATTTAGATTTGAAACCTTTGCGACAGCCAATGCATGAAAATAATATTATGAACCATGAATCGGTCCTACTAATCGGTAAATGTGATGTTGGTAAACTACCTGCGAAAAGTATTGAAACTAACAAGATTAATGACATTACTAACGATATACGGCGATTACCCAAAACATCTGTAGAAACCAACAAATTCTTCTCCAATAACATCCTTAGCGTACGGAAATGTCAAATAACAAAAGAAAATTTAACAAAAGAAATAGTGAACGAAGAAACAGGAATAAAATCGGAAAACGTTAATAGTGCGAAATCGGTTCGCATTTCTGAACTTCTAGCAAATCGCCAAGTTACAAATAGTAATGGGAATTATAAAGCGGAAGTATCACCAACAAGTAGAATGCTATTGAGAAGGTTAGAACTTCATAAATTGGCTGGCAGAAGCAGTTAGGTGAAGTTATCTGTGGGCGAAGTTGATAGCTTCGTTATTGGGAACTCCTGAAAACAAAGAAAGCCGTGAGGGCGTAAAGTCATGTATAATTATTTAAATAATGTAAACTTTAATTAATACAGGTCAAGGAAAATATCATGAGGTAACCTGCACATCTAGATGTGTGAACTCACCTAGCCACAGTGGAACAGCGTGGTGGGAAAAGTGATCCAAGCTTAGAAAAGCAGTTTAACCTTAAGGTGTCACAGACACAAAGATTCCATCCGAGAGAACCAGGTGCAGGCACTTACTGATGTAGATGACTAGGGCCGCGTGGTGGACTAGGCCTAAAAGCCTTCCTTTATTGGAAGGAGACTCGTGCCCCAGCAGTAGGGACGTGATGGGTTGTGATGATAAATCTAAGACCGCAGAGAATACACTAGACTCTTAACAAAGACATTCCATGTGCATGTAAAAACCGTAACAGTTGAAAATTGTTTGCCTGATAAATGATTTTCTAAGTATACTGTCTTGCGTTCCTGCACTTTGTTATAGATAACCAGATGACTAGTCAGCGTTGGTCGCAGCATAGATACCTAAGTTTGATTTGCTTTTTATTTTTAATAATTTATCTATTGTGAAGATTGATCATAGTGTTGCAAGCTTGGTGTTGATAAGCGTCCACGTTTGGCATCGTACGCAACGTAGCATCGTATTTAGTATTCTTTGTCTAGAAATTGTGTCCACTTCATCGACACTGCCGATTTCTCCATACATTTATGATATCCGATAATCCGTATGGTCCGATACGTACGGTACCAAAAGGTGGACGCTTACTTTTAATTTTACTCTAGAGTAGTGATGCCACGAATAGTGATTTGGCCGAATACCGAATACCGAATATTCGGCCGGCGCTCTCAGCCGAATACCGAATATTCGGCCACCGAATATTCGGCTGGTGATCTAGTATAATTTAATAAGTTGAAGTTTTATTTAAACAGTGTTCTTCTTAATCTTACGGCAGATCCGTACAACGGGTGGTCAACGAACTCGAATCAGTAGCCGAACCATAAATATTATGTTAAAAAATACCTGTGTCTCAGTAACAGGTATTGTATATTTTATGAAAAAAGCGCAATCGTCTCTTACGAACAAATGCCGAAAAACTTGTCTTTATTCATCACAATATGCCTTTAATTAATTTTAAATATAAAAAATACTGATGTTTCATGATGTATTCAGGTTTTCGCAATTAATGAGTGTTTGATAGTTAAATGTTACGATTAAATTGTTTTTTATTCCCCTTTGTTAGATATTTGCTGCTTTTTAAGTATTCGGTATTCGGCCGAATACTACTTACTATTCGGCCGAATACCGAATACTGAAAAAACTGGCCGAATAGGCCGAATACCGAATAGTAGCCGAATATTCGTGGCATCTCTACTCTAGAGCCTTGCTAATCCGGATAGGCAAATATATATAACCTAGGCGGATTAGCGAGGTGTCCGGATTATTGAGGCTTAAAGTACTGCCACAATTTTAAAATCATTATAATGTTGGTGAATTTTTATGTCTTCGAATCTCGAATACATATTTCCTTTCACATTATGCTCAGTCTTGTAAGCATGTTAGTTATTTTAAATGATGTTACCATTGATTTTACGTGTAATGCACTAAGTAATATTGCTTAATTTAATTTGAAAATGTTATATTCTATGAGCTCCGCAGATATGTGACCCCCCGCCTGATTCAATTTAGGTTTACTATGCTGTGAAGCGACCCCTATCACTATTCTTCGCAAGCATACAGACAAATGCTAGCATATAAACTTGTTCTGATATTGTAAGCCGTATATTATATTAATTTCATTCAAATGCGTAAAGCAAGGGGACAGATATCTGCATGGCTGAATGTACATTACTTACTGTGCTCCTTTTGGGATAACACTCACATACTATGTATATTTAGTTCTAAGAATCCAAAGTTACTTTGATTAAGTTTAACTTTAATATGGTCAGATTTCTGTCAAGTGTTGTATTAGAAGATCTCAATTTTAATTGCGTATGCCCATTATTTCACTTGTGAATGTGATGTTAACAACAACTTAAGTATGGAATTCAGTCCTGCGATTGGTTGAATTATTTCTGAAAAGGACTAAGTTTATGCTGAGGTTAGTTAGGATTTAGTCAAGTGAGAAACGTGTCCTTAAATTACTAAAACTTAATTATAAAAATGTTGATTCTAGATACAATGTTTCTGCTATGCACATATTTCCCATTTATGAAAATGTAAATTAACTAGAAGATGAATCGACGTCGATAAACTCGTTTAATGCTGGTTTATTTGTAACTGTCGATTCAAGCATCTAATTCTTAATGTTCGTATTTCTTAAATGGTATTATTAATTTCACTTAGATTAAGATTAGGTATTGTTTGAAATTATACCAAAAACTAATTCAACTGACTCGCGTTTACTTAACCTCTAAACTTTATACTTAAGACCTTTTACGAGATAGAACTTAAAATGACCAGATCCTTAAAAAATCGAATACCTTAATATTTAAAATGCATATACCTACCTACCTAACCAATCACAGAACTTAAGCTACTACACTGACGGGCAATGAAAAAGTTCCATTGAAAAAATCGCCAAATTACTCCTAAACGATAAAAACTAACTTAAGTAATGGCGCCTTCTGAAATATTTATGTACATGACGGTGACGGTGCATCAGAATATTACCAACTAAATACGTAAATATTTTGTTAAAATTTTCCATTAAATGTTTATACACCGTTTTGACGACCGAATGGCGTAGTGGTTAGTGATCCTGACTACTGAGCCGATGGTCCCGGGTTCGATTCCTGGCTGGGGCAGATATTTGTTTAAACACAGATATTTGTTCTCGGGTCTTGGATGTGCCCGTAAAATGGCAATAGGCCCGCCCCCTATTACATTGGGACTAACATAACACTCTGGCGAAAAGTGGGTGCAGCAATGCGCCTACCCCGCTAGGGAGTACATTAGTACCAGGCGTGAGTGCGTGTTTTTTTTTTGTTTTTTTTAATGTTTATAAAAGATTGGGGCTATTGGGTGTTTGCATTTTATAAGAGGAACTGTTTCTTTGCTCGTGAGTGTAATAAAGGATTGAATATAGAAACAAAATTATACTTCTCAGTTAAAATTGGCACATAATTTTATTGATACGTAAATTAAAATTATCTTAAGCATATAAATGTCTTCTTAAAACTAAATAAATTGCAGTATATACAGGATCAGTATTTCTATTGGTCGACAATACAGGTGAGTCTTTCATAGGTGCACATCCGAAAGTATATAACAGAGCTTTACATTCTGAACAACTTTTGTTATGATGACCTTGGGATATTACCGAAAAAAATATATGATCTACTCCCCATACACAGTGTCACGTAAACAACCAATTTTTGTATGGGGAAGCATCTTTTTTTTTTCGTTATATCCCAAGGTCATTATAACAAAGTATCTAGTTCAGAATGAAGAGCTCTGTAAAATACTTCCGGATATGCACCTACGAAAGACTCACCTGTATATTCAGTATTTAATATTTATGGCAAAAACGCAAGCTTATGTCTAACTAGCAATATCTAAGATATCCTTTGGTAAATATTAAATATTATCAACAGTAATAAAGTAGTAAGATGAGGTCTATCTTATAAACCGGGTTTAAATACATATATATAAAAAATATATTTTGTATACATTGAAACGGTTGAATAACTTACACAATAATGATTTCATTTTAAATGTTTTCTTTCTTATCGTATAAGTATCAATGTTAATTCTTTTGACTTCTTAGCGTGTCGTGTCGGCAACACAGACTATTAAAACTATAATTCTTATCATTTTGTCAGTTTCAGTGCCAAAAAAGTATTACTAACACAGCCTTTTTAGCATCGATTCTAGTTAATATTTCTTATGACGGCAATACTGTCAAGAGTACACAATAATATTAAATTTAGTTCCTTGATCAAACCCTTAATTTTTTCAAACAAATACTATGTATAATATAGGAATTTAAAAATCTTTTCCAACTTCTTATTGCACTGTATACAGATCGATTACTGATGTTTTGTCTCATTCTGAAAACTCCCGTTTTTCATTTCGAGTGAAATGAGTTACAACGCCACCTGTCGACAGATGCGTGTATTAGGTTAATGAGTTCTTTGTAGAGAATGCAGGAACGACTGGATGGCTTGCAGATCTCCCTGTGATCCACAGATATACCGCATAGAGCTCCGATGCCAGCATCTGAAAGTAAATCAAAGAGATGTAAGTGAAAATACAGATACGCTCACACAAGATCCTGCTGCCGTACCACCACCACACATAGCAAGAAAACTGGCATAATTTGTATGTATCTTACTGATGTATGACAGATAAGCAATGACACTTATGGATTGTTAATTGCTAATGTGTCGGTGGTTTGAAGGCAGCAGATCTGACCCACTTTTACAAAAGGTACTGACTACTAACCAATCCCATTTTAACTCATTTGCATGCTCTATGTTCTTATCTTATAAATACAATAATTTTGGTATTACGATCTGAATGACGCTTACCAGCAGATTCGACGCTCACTATCCTCAGCCACAGAACCGACATGAGGGTGCGGTTGGTCTCAACGAGGCTGCGGACCAGCGGCGCCTTTGGCTCGGTGGCTCGGAGCCAGCGCGAGTGCAGCGACAGGACCAGCGAGTTGTCTGGAATGGAGAATAAGAATGGGTTAGTTTATTTGGATGATATACTTGTACAAGAAAGGCTATGCCATGTTAAGAATTGATAAATTTCAATCCATATCACCTTTACTTATTTCCAACAGTTCGATACTTCTAGCTGTTATTGGGGTTTTGATATCAGCCAGCGATGATCCTCTATGTGGAACTGAGTAAAACATAAACCCTGTACTATTCGACCAAAGGTGTGCTCTCGCTTCAGGGCTGTACTCATCGTTTTCGAGATCTTTATTATTTATCCGGTTGTCTTTGGTTTCAGTTGCACTATAATCTTCGCCTTCATTTAATTTATTTTCTATTTTAATATCAGTTCTTTTAGATTGATTTAAATATGTTTCTTTTAATCTATTCTCGTCGATGTCTACATTTTGTATTGTATCGGTGGAATCAGTTTTGTTTTGACATTCATTACATTCAATAGTTTGTCTTTCTTGATTATTCTGTTCGACATTCCTCCCTTCTTTTGTTTTCAAATATTCTTCGTAAGCTGAAAAAGAAATTATCGTTATGACTTTCCATAATAGTTCATACATATTATTATATTTTATTTAGATAGGTTAAATTAGAATAGTGATTAAACATGTCTAATTATACCCATATAAAATCCAAAATCCAGTTTCACTCTTGATAAGCGCAAGGATACCATGTACTTTTTATATCTAAGTTTTATTGTTTCTGGTTTTCAGGCTGAGTAGTCTAGTTTAGAGTCACATGCTACGTATGTTCGTGGTCTCCATTTGAGCTACCGCTTATCGGTTATCGGTTCTTTAGTAGAAATTAGACGTACGGTGGCCTGCGCCTAAAAGTATACAGGCGGAGTTTTTAAAATAGTGATCTCAAGCTCACATGCTGCTCAAGCACATCCACATAAACACCACTGTACCATGACACACAACACGTCCCCGGATTTAAAACAGATGTAGCTGGTCCCTTCATCATCAGGAACATCGCTATTTTAAAAACTCCGCCTGTATACTTTTAGGCGCAGGCCACCGTACATACCTTCACAGTAAATCTGCTTGATGAACAAGCCGCCTTTGGAATGTCCGACCCAGACCACCGGCTTCCGTCCCACGCCAAGGTCCAACAGCTGCCTGGTCATCTGTTCAGCTCTCTCGTGGAGTCGGAGACTGAAAGTCGAAAAAAACATCAGGTGAGAATGAGAAGTATTCTAACAGAATGGGTGGTTTTTGACGATAGGTCCATTATACACGACTTTTTTTAAACAAGGAAATACCTTTAAATTACAGTCTCTAATTACATACTTAATTAGAACTTACCGTTTGCACTCCTTCACCCACAGGGGTCGCCACAAGTACGGATCGCTCGTGTAATTTATTGAAATGATTCTCGCATTAGGAAAGTCCACTTGCAACCAGTCTTTGGGCCAACACGGCGAATAACACTTGTCACAAATACAACCGCAGCCCACTTCACAGTCCCTACCACTTTCTCCACATTCACACATATATTCTACATTAGAATCGTGTTTATCTTGACGATCTAATTCTATACTCTTAGAACCATTTTCTACATTATCCTTATCAACAATGTTATGATTCATTTCATCACAGATAAATTTCATATCACTATCACACATATTTTCACATTTGAAAAGATCCCTTACGAATTTCGCCTGCATTTCATAGTTGTCGACTATGTTGACTTGATTCAATAATGTGTTGTTATAGAATTTCTCAGTCATAAACATTTCGTCGTTTGGCACTACAGTTTTGACTTGGTCAATAAAGTATTGTCTTTCATTTGCTTTCGAAAAATTCTCGTTACTTTCTCTGAATTCTATATTGCTAACGCTCCTCTTCGCTTTCGGATTTACATTGATGATGCTGTCATTTTCGTCTCTTAGACAGATTCTGTCTTTGACCGTACATCCTTCACAAATGCAGGGGGTGGGAATGGAAGAAGATCGCTTTAGAGGTACTTTGTTTGGTCCAATCTTGTATTTTGACCTCCAGTCTCCTTGCCGCCATGTGTTCTCCAAAGACCCTGAAACAGAAAAAAATACATAAGTTAGTATAGCCGGTAGGTAAGGTTTATTGTCTTTGTCTAAATTGGAATAGAGGGGATATATATATTTTATTACGCATTTAGAGGTAGATTAGAAGTGAACAGTTTTCCCCCATGTATCATGCAATATCAACGATTTTACTGTCAAACAATTGACAGTGGTTCGGTGGTTGGCAAACTCATCTAATGTTTATTAAAACGCAGTCTCTAACCAGTTGTTAATTAACTTCTATATACTCCAACCAGTGTGTGTGACATCCGAGGTTAGGGCATACTCCTATCTTGAATGAAGACCATCAAAAATATTACCCTCCTCCTTCGGCAGTCGGGGAAATAGTGTTTTTTTAGCGATATATGGATGTTACTTATATTATTTAGGTACATAAAGTCTGCCTGCCAACGTGATTATCTGTCCCATTTCCTTATCATTAATGAGTGAATAAACACTGCTGTTTAGTCCAATTCGCTACTCCACTTCAAATAACAATGCTGGGTGACGTCGCCACGTTGAATACAAAGCAGAGACATTGTCAAGCGTTGCGCAAGCGCTTAAAATAAATACGTTTTTTTGTCAGAACTATTGGGCGTTTGGGTGAACTCGTAAGGAGAATGAATGACAGACGCATCTCTGGTTTAATGAAGACAAGAAGACTGACAGGGTTTGAATCTATGCTGAGAAATAAGTATACAGGGAAAAATGGAGATGTGAGGGGTCAGAATCGTCAGCTGGGTCGGGTGACTGACTTTCAGCTACCTAGGCACCTATACCAGTTTTGCGACAACCTGTATTTGTTCTAGTAGGTATGTTCAATTTAGCAGTACAAACTTCCAGAGGTAATAACACTTGTGATGACTGCTTTTGAAAAAATACTTTTTTCAAGTGCCTATACACTCGTAAAAACAAGTATTTTTCTTTCGGGCAGCTCTGTAAATTCGTACCTACTTATATTTTACTCACATACTTTTCACGTGCTATTAAAATAGTTAATATATTTTAATTTATTCTTCTGTGTGTTACTACTCAAGCAAGAGTATACTTAGTAAATAGCGGCGTGTTTGGAAAGTGATTTATTACGTTTTCTATAAGTACCTATTTAATAAGCGATCCAGCATGTTATCATTATACACACACGCACTCACGCCTTGTACTAATGTACTCCCTTGCGGGGTAGGCAGAGGTGCATTGCTGCACCCACTTTTCGCCCCAATGTAATAGGGGGCGGGCCTATTGCCATTTTACGGGCACATCCAAGACCCCAGAACAAATATCTGTGTTTGAACAAATATCTGCCTCAGCCGGGAATCGAACCCGGGACCATCGGCTCAGCAGTCAGGGTCACTAACCACTACGCCATTCGGTCGTCTTTATCATGTTCAGTAGGGAACAAAATATTGCGCTAACTCCAAATGGGAGCAAAATACGGTGTATGTGAAAATACAGTACAATAAACCTAAGTATTATTTAATTTTAATTTGTTCATTGCGTCGTCGCTAGTCATAACTAGAGTTGCCAAGAATAGTGATTTGGCCGAATACCGAATATTCGGCCGGCGCTCTCAGCCGAATTCCGAATATTCGGCGGGTGATCGAGTATAATTCATTTGAGTTGTAGTTTTATTTTAAGAGTACTCGTTTTAATCGTACGGCAGATCCATACAACTAATGGTTAAACAACTCGAAACAGTGGCTAAACCTTATATATTTTGTTAAAAAATACCTCTGAGAGAGTTCTCTTACGAAGAAATGACGAAAAACTAGTCTTTATTCACCCCAATTTTAATTAATTTTAAATATTAAAAATACTGATGTTGTATTCTTGTTTTCGCTATTAATTATTGTTCGATAGTAAGGTAAATGTTTCGAATAAATTGCTTTTTTTGTTCAGTTTTATATGATATTTGATACTTTTTTAAGTGTTCGGTATTCGGCCGAATACTACTTACTATTCGGCCGAATACCGAATACTGAAAAAACTGGCCGAATAGGCCGTATACCGAATATTCGTGGCATCTCTAGTCATAACCATACTTAAGTTCAACCTATATGTAGGTAGTGAAAAAACTTAGGTATATGGAATAAAACCTATGTTTTCAGTAGACATTCGCAGTAACCTACAGTTTTGTTGAATGTTTATGAATATGCAACGGCCGGCTTTTGATCCGCAGTTTTACAAACACGCTATGCTTTCCGGTAAACAGTAGAATTCTGCTACGTCTAACATTCTATATTTATTAATAACTTTATCCTTTCTTTAACGTAATAGTTATTACTGTTTTTAAAAACATAGGAGAGAGCATAGAAACCTGACACCTTTCAGAGCATTAGATTAACGATTACTTACAAGATGGTGTGTCACATTCAAAACTAGCATAAAACTGTCCCATTTTAAGTTCAACCTAATGAAAACCATTGTACTAACGAATAATGTCACAAATCTTATAATAGAACTGGGTCCTACGCTCCGCTTGCCTTTTTATGGTCTCCTTTTGAGAACTCAACTCCATCGGAGATTGTTTTTTCGGCGGAGATGTCTCTATTACTTACATATTATTATTTTAGGCTCGCACTGATTAATGTATTCAAGCAATAGTTCAAAGAGTTTGTGTTGTAACCTCATTGAATGACAATTAGGACCTAATTCAATGCTATCTACTTGCCGATTCCAACACGATCGAGGCGCATTGACGCTAGCTTCGTTTTCAGGACCAGCACCAACGATATTTGAGGCCCGGGTCTCCTATTTACGCCGTAGGTCGCGTCAAGTGTCACCGCCGTGGGCCGCGTCACAATGCTCATTATGTCTACGCGCCAACGTCGGCGTGTGAGGGAGACCGCATCAGTACATTTCTATAGTGAGCATCGTGACGCGGCCTACGGCGTGACGCTGGACTCGACCTACGGCGTAAATAGGAGACCCGGGCCTAAGTACGAACGAGATGTAGTGTCAAGGAAAAAGAAACGTTTCGACAAATAACATCCAATTTCTATTTCACTGAGCTCTTATTCCGAATAAGTAGTTTAGTTAGAAGATTTGTGACTTTATTCATCCGTACAATGGTTGTTATAAATGCGGTCAGTTTTTGCTTTGCTCTTGTTTGTGTCACCATGTTGTTTGTAAGTATATCGTTAATCTAAGTCGTCTTCAGTGGCTCCCTCTAAAACTCACCGTAAAGCCCATGCACGAACACCACGTCCATGTCAGCTTGGGGCGGCTGGTGCAGCACCTGGCAGGACACCAGGGGCTCTGCTCGGATGTGCCCCGAGGACGCCGGCCGCGTCGGGGGCTTCGGTCCGGTGGGCGGCTTGGGGGCTGTGGAGGTGGAGGGAGACAGGTTAAGATAGGTAGGTATTGTATTAACCCTTTGAAAGATCTGACTGAAGGTACCTATAGCGCCTGTAGTTTATGAAAAGTCGTCGGGAATTACCGGTCTCTATAAATATATTACGTAGTTTAAAACGGGTATCGTAACCCTTTGACAGCCAGACTAGAGAGACCTATATTCCATTTCACGGGGAAAGTCATCTGATACAAACAAAAACTATACCCTTTTTCGAATGTAATAAGGGTTCTGTAAGATGTCTTTCCCCATGAAACAAGGTATAAGACTGCCATTTTTGTGCCTGAGGGAAAACGTTATCTGATGAATAATTCCGATGCTGTCGCGACTGAATGCTTGTATAGACAGTGACAGCAACAAATAAATTCCTCAGATAACATTTATCTGATCATTGAAAAATCAAAATATATGGACTATATAGAATACATTTTACTCTGGTACATTAATTTCAGCGGCAGGATTCGAATCCGCATCTCTGACTTTAGAAGCTAGCGCCAGTAGGTATAATATATTTATGTAGCTTCGCTGATGCTCTATCCTATTCCTATTCCTATTCTCTGTGGGGGTGTAAGTACCTGCACCTGGCTCTCTCGAGTGGAACCTTTGTGCATGTCCCCAAGGTCTAAACTGCCTTCCTAAGCTTGGACCATTTCCCACCACGCTGGTCCACTGCGGGTTGGTGGGTTCACATATCTAGACGTGCTAAATCTAGATATGCAGGTTTCCTCACGATGTTTTCCTTCACCATAAGAGCGATGGTATACATTGTACTTAAGTTAAAAGAACTCATTGGTACATGTCAGCGCCGGGATTCGAACCCGCATCTCTTGCGTGAGAAGCGGGCGCTTACCCGACTGAGCTACCACCTACCTTCGCTGATGCTCTATTAGTATAAAAATATCTAGGTAGATACCTACGTTCATTGATTTGACTCGTGCAAGCCCACAATGTTCTTATCGCATACTTCACCTATTATTATCTCCTACACTTAAATACGCGTGGGCGGGTGCATGCCGGCGATAATAAACTGCTAAGAATTTATCTGATGCCTGATGCCCTCCTACCTCCAACCACGAGTAAAAAGGTGGGTAGAGACTGCTAGTTGAGGTAAGAATATAACACCCGTGAATAAAGAAACAATTTTAAAATGGCGGTTGTTTCATAGGTGGGAGCAGGAAGGAGTAACGACAGTAATACAAATATGTAGAGTTATGTTTTCTGAATCTTCTTCGGTAGATCTCAATTGGAATCACTATGTAGAATTTAAAAATAATCTATAACTAGGTAGGTACTTAAGTATACCTTAATATTTCAAATACTATTGTAATGTAATTAGTTAGGTAGGTATAAGTATTAATAAAGATATCGCTAATGAGACCGGAATTTAGATAAGATATGTAGGTACCTACTTAAATTACAAAAAACTATTTAAGTAGAGGTGTAAATATTTAGGAAATTAATAAATTAAGTATATTTACTTAATTGTTATGTTATGACTATGACGTATTTCTGACCTATTTAACTCTATTTGACGTCACTCCACTTTACCTACCTAATTACCTATTAGGTTAACCTGGCCTTCTACTGATGATGATCTTAAAAACCAGACACTATAAATAAAAGTGCTTCTAAAGTCTGTTTTTTAATCTAAAATACTAAGTGCTAATTTATCCATTCTCGGTTAGAGCATAACCAGGGAGTAGTGGTTAACTTTTGACACATCTGTCATGAATTTTATATGTAGATGACGTTTAATTTATAAATCAATCCCTGTCGGTTAGATAAGTAACCGACAATGGAGAAATTGGCACTTAATTGACAGATTCTGAACGGCTAGTACGGGGTTTGCATCGCGCTCACTCAAATCGCGCAGCTTCAAGAGCGAGCGCGACGGAGAACTCTTGTCACGTCTTAATAGCGCCCCGTGCTACAGGGCCTGAACGGTTCATCAACAGTCGATTGTCCCACGATTAAGTGACGTATCGTTCTACTGGCGGGACAATCGACTGTTGATGAACCGTTTGGAATCTGTCAATTTAGTAGGTATCTGAGATTAAAAATTAGACTTTAGGATAATTGGTAAAAAGGGTGAAAGGATTAACCAGTCGGAATAACGTCAGTCGCTGACCAGGGTGCACAGATAAGGTGTCCCAAACTCCCAACTCAATTACCTAATAATACCTACACATGAGTGTTACATAACAAGATAATCTAAGTATATCGTAAACAGAATTATCTCTATGATGTAAGCGGCGGCTAAAATGCCTCTAGAACGAGAAGCCATAAAATTTAACACACGGTACCAATTAATGACGTTGTCTGTTAGTACTTACCTATTATGTAGGTATATGATTCAGACATGGAAGTAATAAGTACTGTACTTATTCTTCTTCTTAAAGTGCCTCTCCATCATTGGAGGTTGGCAGTCGGCTCTTTGCAGCGCTCTCTACTCTTGGCCAGTTTAAATATTTCTTCCACGGTTTTTACACCGGTCCACTCTTGTACTTATTACTTCCATGGATTCAGATAATAAAATTCCTGTGTCTCCTAGTTAGGACACGTTAATCCTGTAGGAGGTACCCATGGAGGGTAAGTTAGTAGAAGAGCCTGGGTGAGGTTGTGCAGGGTCAAGACTGCCAATTTCTATAAAATGCCCAGATGCTCGCTGCAATACTATGGTGGTGTAGTAGTCAAGAATTGCAGATGCTAGCCAGTCCGACGTGTCCACGTCCTCGTCGTACCCTCTGGGACCTTCTGCGACCGTGCATAGCACGCTCACCACCCACGCTCAGATTGCAGATGCTAAGGACCGCGGGCGAAAGGCGAGTAATCGGCGCCTCAAAACCGATCCATCTTGACAGGGACGATACCCGATATGAAACGGAGTGTGGCCTCAGAACTCGAAGGTGGCAGCCCCACCAGAGGTCTAGGATACAGTGGGCCAATTACCCGCTTATCTGAAATCATTTTAATTACCGAAACCTCAACAGAAATAACGGACCGATCAAAAACGACGAAAATTGGCTTGAAATCAAGGATACGAATATGCTGCTGGAATGTCAGGACACTTTTTAGACCAGGTCGTTTGGAACAACTTGAGACCTACATGAGCGAATATAACATCGATATACTGGGTATTAGCGAGGCAAGATGGAACTGTTTCGGCGAGGTGAAATGCAATCGGAGCACTTTCCTATATTCCGGTAACCCAAATGAAGATGACAATCACGATAAAGGGGTCGGCTTTTTACTTTCTGACTATGCCCAGAAATGCCTCATTGAGTGGCAACCAATATCGGAAAGAATCATAACAGCAAGATTTAGGACCAAAGCACGCAATCTATCTATTGTGCAAGTTTATGCTCCTACTGAAAAAGCTAACGACTGCGAAAAGGATAAATTCTACGACCTTCTCAATACAACCATTAGTAAAATTAAGCGCCAAGACATTTTGATGGTAATAGGGGACTTAAATGCAAAAGTTGGCAGTGACAATACGGGTAAAGAATTATATATGGGCAGGCATGGCTTAGGCTCACAAAATAAAAACGGTGAGCGTTTCTCTGACTTTTGCTCCGAAAACGAGTTAATCATAGGCGGTACGGTCTTCCCACACAAGAGGATCCACCAAACAACTTGGACGTCACCAGATGGTCTCACAAAAAATCAGATAGATCACATTACAATTAGCAGAAGATGGAGACGATCCCTCTTAGATGTGCGAGTTAAACGTGGCGCAGATATGGACAGTGACCATCAGCTCCTAACATGTGAAGTGCGTCTAAAATTAGCAGCACAAAAGTCAACACTGAAAAGTGCCTCAAGACTTTTTGACTCAGCGAGGCTAAACGACCCTAATACTCGTGAAATCTTTGAAAAGGAAATTACCGCCAGAGATGTACTGCTGCATAACGAACAACTTGACGTAGAACAAAATTGGAACGCGGTCAAAAGTGCGTTTACTGAAGTCAGTGAAGCGGTGTTAGGCTTTCAAAATAACAAAATCAAGCCATGGATGTCTGCCAATACGTGGAACCTTGTGGAAGAGCGGAAAGAAATACATTCTTCTTTAATTCAGTTGTCAAATACTTCGCCTGAATATAAGACTCTCCAGGCAAAATACGCTGATCTCCGGAAAAAATTAAAGCGCAGTGTTAGGAACGACAAAAGGAGAGTGGTACTAAGTCTGGCTTCACAAGCGGAAGCTGCTGCCGTCGCAAAAAACATGGGTGCTGTTTACAACACCACAAAAGCACTAGTAGGTCAATTTAAAGGCAATAAGAACACTGCAAAGCCTATCAAAAACGAAAACGGCGATCTTCTTACTACAGTAGAACAACAACTCCAAAGATGGCATGAACATTTTCGAAACATCTTAGAGGTTGAAGTTGTGGCAGTAGCCGAAGACAATGAAAGCCCTAATAGACAGCAAATGAGTGACATCTGTACGGATCCGCCAAGTTTTCATGAAATAAAAAAAGCCGTTGATGCTCTTAAAAACCGTAAGTCGCCAGGTGCAGACAAAATAACAGCCGAGATGCTTAAAGTAGACAGTGCAAGAACAGCAAATATGCTATACCCGCTTTTTAAACAAATCTGGATCACAGAACACTTCCCTGAAGAATGGAAAGAAGGGTTGCTAGTTAAAGTTCCCAAAAAAGGCGATAAAAGCAACTGCAATAACTGGAGAGGTATCACCTTGCTCTCTATAGTGTCTAAAGTTATGACAAGGGTTATACTTACACGACTATCTGCATCTGTAGACAAAACACTCAGAGAACATCAAGCTGGTTTCCGGAAAAGTAGATCATGTGTAGACCACATTAATGCTCTGCGTATAATCATAGAGCAATGCTCCGAATGGCAGAGTGACCTTTACCTTCTTTTTGTGGACTTCGAAAAGGCATTTGACACGGTCAGATGGTCTGCACTATGGAAAGCACTAGAGAGAAAAGGCATACCTATGAAGATCATCAACCTCATTCGTGCGCTGTATGACAACAGCTCATGTAGAGTTCTACATAGCGGGAAATTATCTGATCCCATAAAACTGCGTGCTGGAGTGAGACAGGGATGCCTTCTTTCGCCTACCCTCTTTATCATATTGCTAGACGAAGTTTTGCGCAAAGCAACAGAGAGTCAGAAGGGTATCAAGTGGGGAAGTGATCAGCTGAATGATCTTGACTACGCTGATGATATTTGCTTATTAGCAACAACTCTGCAAGATCTCACATGCACCGCTAATGCAGTTCAGGATGAAGCGCAAAAAACAGGCTTAAGAGTTAATGCGCAAAAAACTGTAGCGATGAGGGTGGTGACCCCGAACCGTGACCTTATTAAAATCGGGGATAAACAGGTGGTAGATGTGCCCTATTTCTGCTATCTGGGAAGTGTTCTCACACCTACTGGCGGAACAGATGACGATGTGGATGGCAGGATTAAAAAGGCAAAAGGCGCATTTGCCCAGCTGACACCGATATGGCGGTCAAACATCATATCACGAGACCTCAAGCTCCGTATATTTGTCAGCAATGTCAAATCAGTCCTGCTGTATGGTTGCGAGACGTGGAAAGTGACCAAATCAATCTCCACTAAGTTACAAGTTTGCGTCAATAAACATCTGCGGCAAATTCTGCGAGTGTTCTGGCCTGAAACCATATCCAATGAAGACCTCTGGAAGGAAACGCGACAGGAACCCATAAATAAAGAGATCCTCAGAAGAAAGTGGAGTTGGATTGGACACTGCCTCAGAAGACCAGAGGGGAATATCGCCAAAATGGCGTTAGATTGGAATCCGCCGCAGGGCAGACGGCGCAAAGGGCGACCTGCAATAACTTGGAGGCGATCCATTCTCAGCGACCTCAATGCCGTCGGAATCTCCTGGGACGAAGCCAAAGAAAGAGCCCAGGACAGGAACGTCTGGAGAAGAACTGTGGAGGCCCTATGCTCCTCGTGGAGTTAGAGGATTTAATGATGAATGATGAATCCTGTAGGAACCATCAAATGCAGCAACTTATATTTTCAATTTGTTTATTGTTGCTGTATTGTAATTAAAACATTTTTAAAAAACGGGTACCTAATTCGAACAGATTTAACTTATTAAACAAGTGACACTGTTTAGCAAGGGGCCCTAGCTCAACACTCTTCACTATTGTTATTATGTCAGGGGTTACCGCGAAGTCAAAACGACGTAATATTTACGTAGCAGGTTATTAGTGTCAAATGTCAAATCACGGTAAACCATTGTCAAAACAAGATCGCGACAAGGGGCCAGGTTATTTTGCCTAGCGTATGTATAGTGTTTTGGTGTTTTTAACATGGGTGCACATTTCATCAAGCATGCTTCGCTTCTCATCTCATTTTTCCGAGTCCCGCGTGCGTATTCCACGCATTACAATAAATAGTTGTATGAAAAGAACACTTGTCAAAGTCAACAAATGACTTGTCAAAGTGAATGAAAAGAATAGGTACTTGAGCTGGTCAAGCAGGCGAATCCGCGTGCGTGATGAAATATACACCATATTATAAACCACCCTTTTATAGAACAACCGGACAAAATCCTAACTAATATTATAAATGCGAAAGTAACTGTGTCTGTCTTTCCGTCTGTTACTCTTTCACGCCAAAACTACTGAACGGATTTGAATGAAATTTGGTATACAGATGGTCTGAGATTTGGTATACAGATGATGCCTGAGAAAGAACATAGGCTACTTTTTATCGCGGAACAGATATAGATCATAGATTTATATATTTAATCCTTTATTGCACAAATATATAAATAAGTGTACAAAGGGTGGACTTAATGCTAAAAGCATTAATTAAGCATTTTCTACCAGTCAACCCACAGGAAGTACAGGAGAAATTATGTTAAAGGTGTGCAAAAAAAAGAAAAAAAAAGATATAGAACATGAAGAGATACACTCACCAGCGATGGGCGGCAGCGGGGCGGTCACCAGACGGTGCAGCAGAACGGTGGCCGTGCTCCAGAGGCAGGACACGCACCAGCGACTGAAGACAACGGAGGGCATCATGAGTCAAAGGTGAATGAGGAATGGAGACAACAGTTTCTTAAATCTTAATAAACCGAATATATACAGGGTGCCCCAAAAGTCAACGTCATGCCATAGGCCAGCTCAAGAGTGGCCAGAATATCATAATATAGTTATGACCTTAATTCGATAGTTTTGAAGATATTTTAATTTCTATAAATTTGCTGAAAATCTATATATACCTACCTCAAGATCAGTTTTTTGTGTGCCGCCTACCTATCTACTGCAAAAAGCGGTGAGTCACCTCTGACTACCCCTTCGGGGAATATAGGCATCAGCATAATAATATACTTATATGGCAATAATAATGATAATGACGAGTTGATGACAATGTCATTAGAAAACAGTTTTAAAAGTAGGTATAGTGCCACAATCTTATCTGTTCCGGTGGCGACGTCGCTGTCATGGAATCCAGTGATGCCATCGATTAAATTTGGCCTATTTCTGGTTTAAACGACAATGCATTTCTGCTATTACCTATTGTTATAATTTTAAACCAGAAATAGGCAAAATTTAATACATTCATAAGTATAGATAAATCAAAATATAGGGTCGATAGTAAATGAAAGTGGATATAATATATCAAACGACATTTGTTGTATGGAAAATTTGTCCACGGCGAACAGAAATAAAATTAGTTCTGATTATGTTCTGCTTCTGATATAGGATGATCTAGATTACAATGGTATAGGTAATATATGTGGGTCGTGAGAATAACGAGATAGATAGACTTAAAAAAACTATTAATTAAGTATTATTTTTGAACACTTTATTTTACATTTTCTAAAGTAACAAGAAACAAAAGCATACAATTAAAAGAAATTCAGACAGTGTGCAAAGGCTAATTCATCATCATCATCATCTCGACCCATCACGTCCCCACTGCTGGGACACGGGTCTCCTTCCAAAGGCTAATTGCTAAAAAGCAATTTCTTTCAGCCAACTCTTCTTGATAAGTTGGGAAAACAATGACATGTCATAAATCATCATTATTTCGTCTAAAATCGCTGCAGGTGCGCGAAATTCTTCTTGGTATATTGCCTAAGATTTAAAGTATCATGTCACGTCCTCACACCTGTAACCAAAGAAAAATAAAGATTATATACTTTTCATCACGAGTACCACGACCCATCCCGTCCCCACTGCTGGGGCACGGGCCTCTCGGGAAAATATTTCATAAAATTACATGGAGTATAATTGGGTAAAATTATTCGTCATATTTGGCAACACTAACCTGTAGCCGCTGCAACTCGTTCTTCCAATTTTTCAAACGGAATTAAAGGCGCCTGAATACGTTATTCTTCCTGCATAAAGCCAATATATATAGTACTACTTTTCTTGCATCACATTACAGCGTTTTTGGCAGTATTTCACCCAGAAAATCACAAAACAAATTAAATAACGTAGCGTCAGCTTATTCGCAGAAATTGACAACTCAAATAACGCACAGAGTATGAAATGACGTTTGACAATGACGTCTCGTTGTTGTACATTTTGACCACCGGAACAGATAAGATTGTGGCACTATAAAGTATACTTATTTGCAGATAAGTATTTTCGCTATAAATGACACGGCCTGTCCCCGCTTGTGTGCACCTACTAGATATTTATAAATAGCTGCACCACACAACATGATCCACATTGTTCTAAACCCGTCCGAGCGACAAGTTTACTGTCAAGGTTGAGAAACCCCACTCCTGCACTGACCACGGGGTCACTCTACAGTGTGTGTTGTTTTTCGGACCCGACTAACTTTAAGGGTGGATTCTACGAGTTATTTCATCGAGAAAAAACCCCCATATGTGGGGTCAAATCTCCATATTCTAGAAATGGCGGCCATTTTAAGTTGATTTGAACTTTTTTATGTACTTAACTTTTAAGCAGTTGTGGATATTTTTATTGGATAGAGATCACTTTTTACGGATAAAAGCATTTAATTTAATGTCCGTAAGGCGTTTTTTTTAAATCTCGAGATATGATTTTCTATAAAAAAGAACAAAATCTAATTTAAGTTACTTAGACCCCCACATATGGGGGTTTTTTCTCGATGAAATTACTCGTAGAATCCACCCTTAAAGTTTGCGCGAGCCACGTCTCTATCTGGTTTAATTAAACGTGCCGATTGCACGACAGCTCTCGTTCATTAGTTTTCGACAGTATAGAGTACCCTTCTGACAACGTGACAACCTCAAACTACCTATGCAACAACGATACACTCATGCGGCTCATGCCTGCAATAAATGGTGAAATCAAGTTTTTTATCGGTTAATTAACCCCCGATAAAAAGAGGGGTATTATAAGTTAATCGTGTCTGTGGAGTAGCTCCCAAACAGCCGAACCGATTTTTGAGTGTTTATTTTTTTCCAGTGTTCTTATCCATAAGTAGGTACTAATTTTATTTGCGCAGCATGGGATATTGTTTTGAAATCGGACTAGTCCCATGAAAAAAACTCTTGAGCAATGAACAAGCTCCAGTGACATAGTTAGCACTAAATTACTCCAAATCGGAAAAAAAATTGAAGTTTGTCTGATCTGAGACCATTACCATCTAAAAACATAATTATTAGGTACCTAATTAATGTTAATTTTTTAAAAAAATGGGGCCATTTGTCGTTGGCACTTTGTGAGTGGGAGTTTTTAATTGCCAGTGCTTATCCATCATCATCAGCCAATAATCATCCACTGCTGGACATAGACCTCTCCCAAGGAGCCCCACAACATTCAGTCCTCGGCCTTCCTCATCCAACCACTACCGGCTACCCGCCTAAGGTCGTCAGTCAAGCGGGCAGGAGGGCGTCCCACGCTGCGTTTGCCTGTTCGTGGTCTCCACTCAAGAACTCCCCAATAATACATTAATACAAGGGAGGTTGCATGTAGGTATTACAGCATTATGTAGACATCTGCAGTGGTACAGAAAATTGCGAAATTATATCAGCTTCTAGGTATCATTAGCTAGGTCACGGGGATCGCACTGCTAGTGTTACCAAATGTTTTTCGAAATAAAAATAAATAAATAAATAAATAAATATGTGGGGACATCTCACACACGGCCATCCGACCCCAAGCTAGGCAGAACCTGTGTTATGGGTGTCAGACAGCTGATATATCTACACAAATACATAGATAGATAGATACTAAATATAAATATCAACACCCAAGACCCGAGGACAAATATCTGTCTTTAAACAAATATCTGCCCCAGCCGGGAATCGAACCCGGGACCATCGGCTCAGTAGTCAGGTCACTACCCAGGTAGCACAAAATTGCTGCTTAAGCGCTGAACAAGTGCTGTATAAGAATACCAATGCTGCAATATAGTATTTAAATTGGCTGTATCATAGCTGTAGTGGCTCTGTTTCAGCCAAAAAGGGCCCCAAATTAACCAGCCTTTGGTATTATAATGGCTGAAAATTGGCTGTGGTTTACGTTAAAAAAGGCTTAATTAAAGCTGCAATAAACTCTTCCTAAACGTTTCATTCTGCTTAAGATTATCATATCCAGCCCTTCTGCAGCTTTTGACGTACGCGGTATCCAATTACAACTTTTTTTGCAGCTTTCCATATGAAAATATTTATTATTTTTAAAATATTTCCAAAGACGTCACGTCATAACAAGAAAAAGAAAGAAGTTGATATTATTTAACAGTGCATCCATTTTGAATAAAATATTGTGTTTGGAGTTACGGTAAGTTGGACCAGTGAATATAATAATAAGTTCAGATTCTGATTGCGAGTGCAACTTTATCGTGTAGTTTATACTAATTTATAACAAATAATTGATGCGCCCTAAGAAGTATTTAAATATATTGAAATAAATGTGTAAATAAATTTCGAGTGAAAAAGCGTTTTGTAAAATTTTACTTGTAATCATATGAAATAACCTTTTACGACCGTATTTTAAGTTGAAAAATAGGTAATATTTGAAATAAATGTGTAGTTTTGCAGAATATTCGATTTAAAATTTGATTCAAAATTATTTTTATAGGTTAGTTATGGCGTCCATAAAGTTTTCAGCTTAAGTCGTTGAAAAAATATACTGTGATTCTATTTGCTGTAAATAATTCTAATAATCAGCCACAAGCTGCTTATGTTCTGCATAGAATACTTTCATTTACACTTTTAGTTTTTACAAGGTTTTGGGGTACGCTGTTCTAATTATTATTGAGGTATATCGTATTTCAGCAACAACTTTATGCAGCATATCGGGGTTCATAATGGGGTTCCTCTGACAAATAATAAAAACCGTTTCCATTGATTAAATAGGTACTAATGGCGTGTGCAATTATTATGAATATTAAAATAATAATCGATAATGATGTAGGTACTCGTAAAAATAATATGTAGCGTGACAACCAATACGTGATAGGCTATTTATTTCTAAACGCTATCAGTAATGTCATTGTCAACTTTATTAGTATAAATTCTCATTTTCATTCACAGTGTCAGACATGCAGCAGCATGGCAGCAGCAGCAGCAGCGATCTGATGACAATATTACCCAAATTCTGCAAGCCAATCAAACATTGCTTCTCAATATGCTACAAGTCTGTACCTGATCTCATAATAAAAGTATTTATCTTGGTATAATATTGTTTTATTTTAAAATAATTTAATCCAAATAGGTATGTAGAAGAGGTATTAAAAACAATTCACATCCATGTTGAATGGAAACAAATTTAAAGTGCACATCCTTAGGGGCTTAGTAACTATATTCCGATTATAAACGGTTCATTCAATTTATTGTCATGGATATTACAGAGTATAGGCCAAAATTCCTTTTTTGAACTTTTGAATATTGGCAGCCCATCAATATTTATGTTTAAATTGACCGTACTAGGCACTAATTCCATACTATCCAATATAGTTTGTAGACTATGAATCAGACTTTGGTGCCAATACTCACCTTCTCCAATTTTTTTTTTAATTTATGTGCCTGTCAGTTTTAAGTAATGTCCTTGGATCACTGGGTAAAGCGTTGGGTATCTTTTCATTTATTATCTTTGTTAATTCTTTTAAAGCTACTTGAGTAATATTGTGTTCGACGGCCCACTTTTTTATTTTTTCTTTGAAATGTAAATGTTTTTTCTAACTGATTCAATTCTCCTTGATTTTCATCATCTGTACTACTGGATGTATACAATTCTTGTGGAGACTGGGTCACAAAAGAACTGGAAGTACTAGGATTTGCAAGAATTATTTGTACGGAATCGTTATTAATATTGTCTTTTCGACCTTGATCAAATGACGATTCTTGTGTTTCTTCATATCTCCTTGATAATTTTCTTTTTATTGCACCATTTCGTTTTCTTTTTGACCAGGGAATGTCCATAGTTTCTTCTTTTTTATTTAACTGTAAGTATCTGTATTAAACAATGAATAATGATTATGACTGCAAGCTACGGACCCCAACATAAATTGATTTACTGATGTTGGGAAGAAAAGCTGCAAAATGGAATCATCAAGAGCAACAAGTTCCATAAGGGTTTACCGGGATGCGATAATCTTTATAATAGTACGCATAAATGACACTATGTTTCTATAAGAATCATAAACCACTGGTAAAATTACACAAATCAGCTTTGCAACCAAGCTGTTATAATAAACGACTCGATACGCTTCTACAGCTTCAGGAGTAATAAGATTAAACTTTGAAGTATTTTAAGCAGCTGCGGGCTGTTTAAAGTATTTCTTTTACAGTTTTAACCAGACATCTGGTTATTGGTTTCAACATAGACCACAAGTAGTGTAAGGGCTTGATAAAAGATGCCTTCAAGATGATACATCAGCTTTTAGCGTTAGAAAACCACTGGGGCGTACTGTTAACCAGTTGTCTGTATAAAAGAATATGTTTCAGCCATTAAACAGCAAAAAGCGTTATAAAACACTAACTATAAACTCGTATGCAGCCCACAGCTTAATAACGTATTTTAGATGAACCTTTTACCAACCATTAAGTTATTAACTTATTTCAAAGCTTTATAACAGCTTATTGAAGGTACGAACACCATTAAACATCTTATATAACACTTTTACACTTAAATAAGAGGCAGGTTCGACATCTAATCAGCCAGTGTGCTACCTGGGTAACCACTACGCCATTCGGTCGAAATCATTCGTAGCGCATATTACTACATTTATAAGATGAATTAGGTGGCAGTTTTACATAATATTTGCAATGTAAGTTCACTTAGCATTCACATGCTATTTGTATAATCATAAGTGGTAAGGGACCATAATCAGACAAATCTATTAGAAAAGAATGGGGTAAAGTACCTATGTAAGGTTCACAATCACGATAGGTACCTAAGTAGATTATTTAAATATTTTTTTCCTTGTTTATACTTATATTCTGTTTGTATTTTTTTGGCACTTTCCCCTTTTCTTGCTTATAATGCATCTCTTCCGTGGTGGACTGGAAGAAATTACTCTCAGTAATAAGTCCGCCAATTGAACCGTCTATGTTGTGGATTTATTTTTGTAATTTCTGCGTTTGTGTGTAATAAAGTATTAATTATCTATGTATTTTATCGAACCGTATTTACCATTTCACGATGACATATCGCTATTGTCCCGATACGCCCAGATTCCGTGGTCATCCTACAAGCACCTCAATCATATGTCATTACGGCAATTCACTCCCATTTGCACATAGCCCACTGAGGTCCATTACCCACCAATCATATTGCTCGCTTTTTAACACTGTGTCACTGCATATAGGACCTTAAAACATCAGTCATGAAGGTGGTTATCGTTGGATATTTGTATGTCCTTCTTCGAACTAGGTAGGTACTTACAGATATATTATAATAATGTGTTGTGTTATGTGGATTATGTTTATGAAATGTGTTTGCAACCCGCGTCATCCCATCACACCTTGAGGGCGTCCCACTCTATGTCTATATAATACCTAAGTACTTTGCTGTGCTGAGGAGACATTTAATTATGCCATCAATGTGCAACACCAACACTTCTCTTATTTCAAGGCGGTCTTATTACTTAAAGCGATCTACGAAAGGTAGGGAAGGTAGGTAGGTACTTAGTTATTTTTATAATATTGGTCCTATAATGAAAGTTGTGATGAATTTCCAGCCTGTTTAAGAAGGTAGGTACTTACAACACCCTTCTTTTTCGTCGGGGGTTTGTTATTTTGACGTGTCGGTGTATCTGTCTGTGGTAGCGTAGCTCCTAAATGACTGAACCGATTTTAGATTTGTTTTTTTGGGTCATAGGTTTAGTCACCCCCAAAATATTCCTAGCCATATTTTAACAAAATTGGCTTTTCCGTTTAAAAGTTATGCAACTTTTAGATTCGAATGTCGGGAGGGTTTAACGTTCGTTAAGAAAAGTTAGGTTATATTATACCTCTATAGTGAACATGTTTACCTTGTAATAGCCATGTTGTTGTACTCAAAAGGTCAGCCTACTAGTAAGTACCTACATAATAAAATTAAATGGGGCTATTTGTATAACCTATGGGCCTGTGTGTACAGCTTGCCGTAAAGAAAACACTTTCAGATACCATCGGTCAGTTTTCTTGGCCCCTGACTGATCATCATCATCGTCATCAACCAATAATCATCCACTGCTGGACATGGGCCTCTCCCAAGGAGCGCCACAACACTCGGTCCTCGGCCTTCCTCATCCAACCACTACCGGCTACCCGCCTAAGGTCGTCAGTCCAGCGTCCTACGTATATTACAGACGATTTATTCATTGTCTGAGACACTTTCATTGGTGGCTGTAAAGCGCTATTCTGGAGCAGCAAATTCTAGATTCTACCACACGTATTGCAGGAGAAGTTCCGGACTGCTGAAACGCTATCGGGCTGGTAGCGTCTCGTTCTCCTATCCGCCAGTGTCCTCAACCACGCTTGATCGTGTGCCTCACACCCATCGAACACTCTCTTTATTCCACACAGTGCGATCCTTGGCAAGCTCCTCCCATCCCATGTGGTAACATTGACAAAATCTGTCCGAAGACTTGGTAGTTCTGAAGCAGCCAAGCGATTACAGTTTTGTGCTTTTTCAAACTAACCAACTATCAATCTTTGAAAGTATGGATAGACGGTTCGTTAGTTTGACAAGGTACAAAAGTGTGTAACAGGTAACCACGTAATAAAGACCAAGTACCTAATAAGTATTTACCCAGCGAATGTTTTTCAACCTCGTGAACTAATAAATTGCCAATGTGGGTAGAACGTTTGCACAGTGTTAAAAATGATCAGTGATCTGCCCAAAGATGGACAATATGTATTCGATTGTAGAGGGTATGGCAAAGATGCAAAACTTTTGCCATTTCTTGATCTTGCGCCCCGTGCTAGCGCATCAGTAAATAATCTGGAAGCCTCCTAAAAAAATAGTTCAATACTCAATCGTTTATTGCATCAATAAGTTTTAATTTACAAACAAACAAACAAACACTCACACCGACTAATGTATACACAGTACTAATGTACTGCCTTGCGGGGTAGGCAGAGGTGCATTGCTGCACCCACTTTTCGCCAGTGTTATGTTAGTCCCAATGTAATAGGGGGCGGGCCTATTGCCATTTTACGGGCACATCCAAGACCCAAGAATAAATATCTGTGTTTAAACAAATAATCCCAACCGGGAATCGAACCCGGGACCTTCGGCTCAGTAGTAGTGTCACTAACCACTACGCCATGCGGTCGTCTTAGTTTTATTTAGTTTAAAATTAGTTACTAAGGTTCTTATCTCCACTGGGTAATACTAACATTGATCTTTGCTCTATCGCTGTGACCGCTATTAGCAATCGTTATCTCATTTTTATGTCATATCAGCTATGTTTGAATAACATTCAGTGAATTAATGGGTAATTAATTGACAATATTAGTAGGCTATTAATTGCATATCATATAGGTACTTAATATTAATATATATGTTATTAAAATGTACTGTTATGTAGGTATACCTAATAATACAGGGTGGGGTGATTGGTTTGAAGTTAATGTATTCCTATAAATGAGTTGTAGAGGAATGCATTTACAGAGGATGGAACCCTCCTGTTACACGATTACTCTTAGATTAACAATACGCGAACAAGATTGTGTGTCACATACCAAAACAAACATTTTAGAACGTGTCAGCATGACTTATCCCACAGATAACTAACTAACTATTCCTTATCCAGGTATTGTGAAACAGGCAGTAAGTGGACTTTGTATCACAATCACTCAATCACAATGCTCTAAGATTGAGTTTGGCCCACTTTTTAAGCCTTTTGTGCTATTGTGCTCCCACTTTGGTTAGCTAACATTGTTGATTCAATTTCTGAATATTCAGGTCGCATCCAGAGCCTCTAGAACGGGTTTTGTTATTTACGAAAACGAAAAAAGTATTATGAAACTATTGACAGATAATTTATGCAGATGACAGAAGAAACCCGAAACTTTTTTCGTTTTCTTAAATTGCAAAACTCGTACTAGAGGCCCTGCATACATTATCTCTGTCAAAAGTTTCATGTTAGTTTCCGCTAGAGGCGCCACTTTGTATGCGAGAAAATGTAAACTTCCATACCTATTTTCGACAAACTATCAAACGTTTTTGAAATTTACAAGAGAAGTATTTGAGCGTTACTATAGAAGTATAGGTAGGTACTGCATTCATTCATACTTGGCACAAAATGTAAACAATCTTAGTGTTGTCTTTTTATAAATTTAAAAACTACTTTCCAATGTGGTAGTTTTTGAATTTCCAAATACGTAAGTATTATTAATTTCACAGTGGAACCATTTACTTATTTAGCTGTATAGTAATTTTCTAAAATATTATTTTGATTAAAATGACACACAAAGATGTTCGTCTTTTATGCTAAGTGTGAATGACTGCAGTATAGGTGCACCTAATACACGAGCAATGCAATGCTAAATAAATACATTTACAATTAGATATCAGTACTTATTATGTAAACTCCTATGTTGGTATGACATTCTTATCTGCTAGTACGTGATGACGTCACGCAGGTCGATGACCGAATGATTATTATGAATTGGCACGCGCTCAAGCGATCTGGCGAACCGTAGAGAAAATTATAAGTAGTTTATTTAATTCTATGGAAATGCTGTAAGTATCATCACAACCCATCACGTCCCCACTGCTGGGGCACGGGGCCTCCTTCCAATGAAGGAAGGGTCAGCCTGGCTGGCCTAGTGCGGGTTGGTGGACCCCAGCACAAGCAAGCTTGTGCTGAGAGAGTTTTGTTGGGTAAGTGGGCAACCCGACTGTCAGATGTTTTCAATGCTGTAAGTATATGAGATGAGATCTCTTGACAACCGCTACCTGGCGGCCTTTCCACCGTAGATTACAATATACTAACCAGATGGAGTGTTAGTGCAAAAGAAACGTCTTGACAAACAACACCCCACTTCTTACGAGTATTTTGAATTAGTTCGATTTGTGTGGCTTTGATTTGATTAGTAAAATGGTAGTTAATAGCTTGAAATTAAAACGGTTTGACAGTAAACAAAATGCGTACAGTTTTTTTGCTTATGTTACTCAATCTAAGTATAAATAAATAAATATGTGTGGACATCTCACACCCGGCCATCCGACCCCAAGCTGGGCAGAGCCTGTGTTATGGGTATCGGACAGCTGATATATCTACGCAAATACATATTATGTGTATAGATACATATTAAATAAAAATATCAACACCCAAGACCCGAGTACAAATATCTGTCTTTAAACAAATATCTGCCCCAACCGGGAATCGAACCCGGGATCTTCGGCTCAGCAGTCAGGGTCACTAACCAATACTCCAGTCGGCCGTCATCTTGATCGTATATTTTTAATCTAAGGTTTTATCAGCTGCCCTAATATGGTAGTCTGTTTACAAAGTTGTCACATTACAAAATGATATCTATGGCCGCGTGCGCGAGACTCGTGATCGCTGAATCCAATTTAAAAATAAAATCTTACACGTTTTTAAACGTTCATAGAAGTCTACTTTTGTATAAGTAATATCTACGTTACAGAAGTAAAGATAATTTAATATCTCAGTCTCCACTGCATGGGTCCGTTAGCAATTAGCAAAACAAGTACCTAAGTACTTATTTTAAGTAAGATTTAAAAGATTTAGGGCTGATTTTTCCATACTCAGATGAATATTAGCTGAAGGATAAATTAGTCTTAGGGCTGATATTTCAATGGTCAGATAAATGCTGTCACTGTCTAATACCCACAATCACATGCGATAGCATCAGAATTATTTCTCGGATAACTTTTATCTGACTATTGAAAAATCAGCCTTTATACTTAACTTACTTTTTAACATTCTTCAGACGCGATAGCATTCGAATTATTCCCCAGATAACTTTTATCCACTGAAAAATCTGCCCTTAGCAGGTACTTAAACTAAAGCAAAAAAAAATCTACTTACACTAGGGCGACCACATAAGGATGAAGTTTGATATTCCCGCCGCCATCTTGCGCGAACGTGACGTCACTGAAGACGGCCATCTTGTTTCCGCCAACTCAGTATAAACACCTGAAAAAATACTAAGTTAGGATCATGGGCCAATGGAAGTACAGCGATCGAAGGTGTTTTAACTAGTTTTAACTGACTCTGAAAAAAAGCATACGTATATAGAAGAATAGAGAACCTCCTCCTTTTTTCGTCGGTTAAAAAGGCGGAGCATATTTTGTTTACATTGCAGAGGAGATATATTTTTTAAGAAAGAAAGAAAGAAAGATAAAACTTTATTTGACATTGACAGCAATCATACTTAATTATACATAACGTGACCATACGTCCCGCTTTGGGCGGGACAGTCCCGCTTTCAAGCTGTGCGTCCCGCTGTCCCCCGCGAGGGCAAAAATGTCCCGCTTTCTTAAACAGACCAAACGATAATTTAAATCATCTACATTTTGTAACTTCGTCCCATATTTCCTTTCATCGACAATCATTGACTCGCTCTTTCTCTATCATGTATATAATTTTTTCTCGCTCACCTACCGATTCCTAACAAAGCAGAAAGGCGTGGGAGTAAGTAGTTATATGTTTTAAAAAAAAATAATCTGTATTAACTTTTATGAATGTGAAAATACGATAAGAACTTTAAATTAAACTACTCGAATTATTAAAAAATATATAGTATGATGTTTAAGAATTTTATAGCGTAGCTGGTATGAGAACACCCAAAAATTCCGAAACCCTTTTTTCCGAATTTGAAACACCGAATATGTACCTAATTTACTAAATATTGCAATAACGATTTTTTAATATCGATTTATAAAAATCGAATAGATATAGGTAATAATCACGAAGGTTTGTTATTACGATTGTTAAATACACGAACGTGAAAATACGATTACTTTAGTAACAACAACAACTTTAGTATACGAAAAATAAAATACATTAGATTTATTATAATCACAAAAATATCAAATCCGGACCAAAAATATAACAATTCGTGATTTTGTCAAAAATAAAATGAACTTTTCAAATACTTTAGAACCAAAACCTAAAGATAGGTGCGACGTCGATCAAAGCGAGGAGGAGCGTGTTAGGTGCTATAGATATAGATATCGAAAAACAAAGCGGAGCGCAGCGAAGCAAAAAAAATGTTAAATTGTTAACTAAGTTAATTCGGGGATTTGTGTTTTCGGAATATTAAAACTTCGGGATTCGTTATTTAAACAATTCGATATTATAAAAAATCGTGCATTTAAAACATCGAAACTATAACATTCGATAAATTGACTTTGTCATTTTAATAAATCTGTTGTTTTAAATTTCGTTTATCAACTTTTCTTAATTTTAGTTATTCGGAAACTTAAAATTTACTAGAACTATGAAATTTATAATAAAAAAAACGTTATTTTCATATTCGTAAAAAAGTAATTCGGATTTATGTAGTGTACCGTCTGGGATATTTATAAAAACATAGTAAGTACTTAGGTAAATATACCATCTTTACAAGATTATTAGATAAATATAAAAAAAAATCATTCACCATTCATGCATCTCTTTCACATTTCACTCTTTCATAGTAGGGATTGAACTTTCAATAAAATTGATGCACTGACCAAACTGAGCGAAAGATAAAAAAGAATATCATCCGCAGGTGTCCCGCTTTGTCAAAATAAATAAATGGTCACGTTAATTATACACCATAATATAGTACTCAATTCACGTATAAATTTGCTGTCCGCCAAAAAGGCGTCCACTCAGCTATTGCAGCGCCCTTGGCCACAGCCAAGGACACCGCGCTGGTGTTTTACAAGGTATGTTCTGGAGCCCCGCGGTCTGCTCCGGTTTCGAACGTGGAGACTTGAGACCCATCCATGTATCTAGGTAAGGTAGCCTCTCTAGACCAGTGGGGATACCACCACCGAAACAATCGTTAAGAAGCGCCCTCGCCTGTCAAACTTGTGTCAGACCCATACAAGTTACAGTGCCACAAACTTATCTGTTCCAGTGAGAGCTCACATAAATGACTAATATTTCTTAATTCTATGTATGTATAAGATTTTAAGTTTGCTCGTATTGGTAATTCGCTCTAGCGGTGTTAATAAACCCATCTAATCTTTAACAATATATAATTCACTAGCTGTTCCCGCGAGCTTCGCTTCGCCTTAAAAAGTTTTCCCGTGGGAATTCCGGGATAAAAAGTAGCCTATGTTCTTTCCCAGGGTCTAGACCATATGTATACCAAATTTCATTCAAATCCGTTCAGTAGTTTTGGCGTGAAAGAGTAACAGACAGACAGACAGACAGACAGACAGACACAGTTACTTTCGCATTTATAATATTAGTAAGGATAAGGATTAGTAAGTAATGGGATATGGATCAATTTAGTTCGCTCTCATGGAACAGATAAGTTTGTCGCACTGTACAAGTAAAATTTTTACAAGTGAGCGACGCTGATGGATTGTTGAATTGCTAATGTGTCGGTAGTGGTTACCCTACAGGTGGCTAACATATTTATAGATAGGTACTTGCTACTTGATTCTATCGAAGTCACGCGTCAAGTGCAACCATAAAAAACAATACTGTCGTATCCAGTTTGCGGTAAACCTCATAAAGTCGGTAATCCTAGGATGCCTTCATATCACGCTACCATTATCATCATAGAAGCACGTGCTTTTTGAGTGGTCAACATATACTTATGCGGTAATTGAATATATACAGGTGTTGCAAAAAGGGTATACTAAGACGAAACCAGCATGTGCAGCATGTTATATCTAAGCTAAGCCCGAAACTGAAATCAGGATTTCAAAATTCGCGAAAAAAGAATATCATTCTCCATAGTAAAAAGTCACGTGACCAACTAAGTTTCTTTGGAAAATGTTATTTTTTTCCGCGAATTTTGAAATTCTGATTTTAGTTTCAGGCTTAGATATAACATGCTGCACATGCTGGTTTCGGCTTAGTACACCCTGTATAAGTATAATCTTTCATCAATTTCTATTCTATTCTGAGAGGGGGCGAAGTCCCTGTACCTACGTGGCTCTCTCGAGTGGAACCTTCGCACATATCCCCTTAGTTTCATCTCAGCCAGCCTAACCACTGAGTAAACTGGAGCCGCAAGCCTGGGATAGGCGCTCTGTTAGTCCAAGAATATTTCATCAGTTTATATTATAACAAACGCAGCGTGGGACGCCCTCCTGCCCGCTGGACTGACGTCCTTAGGCGGGTGGCGGGTAGTGGTTGGATGAGGAAGGCCGAGGACCGAGTGTTGTGGCGCTCCTTGGGAGAGGCCTATGTCCAGCAGTGGATGATTATTGGCTGATGATGATATTATAACACCTCTCTTTTTTCGTCGGGGGATAAGTATTATAAACGTTCCCCCGAACGAAGTCTCACGTCTTAGGTCGGAGGTAAGTTTGGTAAAGTACAGAGCCTTGGCATAGCAAAATAAGGAAATTGGTGAGGTAACTAAGTAGGTACAACCTCTAAGTACCCATTAAAAAAGGTTATACTTGTTTATACTATTACCAACAGGTCAAGTTTGAAGGTGATGTTATTAACTAAACATAAAGTTAGGCACAGATAAGTTAGGGTTTAGTTCGACCTTACTAGTTTGTTTAGTTCTTGTTTCGATATTATTTTTAAATTTTAATACCAGTTTATTACCGACAATATTTAAAAACTTCTGTAGTTAATATACTTAAAAGAAAACTAACAGCCGTTCGTTATTTTACACTAGGCAACTGTCACTGTCAGTTTGTCACCGACCAACTTACCACGACGTCGTAAGTAAATTTTAATGTGAGTATTGGATTGAACACACGCAGCTTACTATTACGAAGTCCAAAATAAAACTAAAATATTGTTACTAAACAGTACTACCGAATACTAATCAGTACCCAAATAATATCAAAGTAAAAGAGGAAAGGCCAAACTCACACGTAAAATCCACGGTTACGAAATCATATTAAATGTGACCTAATATCGGTCTAAATTAAGCTTTCGTTGATAATTCTGGAAATTGTGGGATTCCCAGGTTGAGGCCCGTAACATAAAATATCATTACTGTCATCTGGTAGGTTTTTGATAGATAATAACGATCATCCTGCATTTGGTTTGTGTTAGATTAACAATAATAAACTTATTAAAAAGCAAGCAGTTGAAGATAGCAACTGCAAGCAATCGCTGCGATGCAGTCCGTTGGTCAGCTCAATAGTATTTTTTGTAACTACCTATGTCATTAAGTACTAAAGATTTTTAAAAAACTTATTAGTGCCTACTTTGAGATTATTGTACAAAAACATTTTCTGAATGGAAATAAACTCAAACATATAGAAAAAGTCTCGCTTTTGGCCGGGGCCCCGTGAATTCTTAAAGTGATGTGACCTTGCTAGGTCGCTCACATCTCTCAAACAACATTGCTATCGCAGCGCACGTGTGGTTGTTCATTATTGTAGATATTGCTTAGAACATGTTGTCATTATAAATAGGCGACATCTTTATCTCGTCTCTAAGGAATACTGTTATTATTAATGATATACTTTAAGTAGCTATAAGGTATTATTATCTCAAATATTGGAATATTTCTCTAGTAATTTTATCTATTAGGTAGTTAGGTAATTGTGCTCTAAGTAAGCAAAAAAAGTATGTAGTGTTGTAGCATTCTTTGGACACGGTAACAGCATGTATCCAACAGCACATAATCAATTATCCAAGCATTTAATGTATTTATAAATTAAAAACAAGCTGGGTACCTGGCTATATTCCTCAGACAGGACAAGCGGGGGTGCTAACTGCTAATAGTTGTAGAAACTATTAATATGTCCTCAACCCAGGGTAAACACTATATTTTTTTTTCATATAAATTTATAAAATATAGGTAGTTACAGTCTTAAAATATATATCGATAAGTAGGTAGGTAGGTAGGTAGGAACTTTATTTTTTTAACACGATTTTTTAAAATAATTAAATAACCCTACAATACTGTACACTGGATATAACTTATTGATTACTTTCAGATTAAGTATAATCAATTAAACACTAAATTAAGCTGAACTTGAGTATGAAATACAGCGCAGTGATTGGCTGAATCTTAAATGTCGTTGAGTAGACATTTACTCAAGTGCGAAACTAACTAGACTCGTAATTTGTAATTTTATGGATTGGTAATAAAATATCAAACAACTTTTTAAATAAACTTACCTTGACACAAAGACATCCATTCGCCCAGAGAATAGAAACTATTACTTAATAAAAATCACAATTTCACCAAATCCCAATAATATACCAACAAGTATAGCAAATATTTACAACATAAGAATATGAAAAAAATCTTTTTACGATGTCTGACCAAACTTTTATTTGTTTCAGCACGTTTTATTTATAAACAAAGAACTGTCACTTAATTTACTCAGCGTAAGTTTTTGAACGCTACGCGTGACCGCCCCGCACGCTCTTTCGCGCCATACTGATGTTATGTATGGCGTCATTCAATTTATTACAAAAGAGACATGTTTGATTTGAAGCGGATAGCTCGCGCACGTATTAATTTGAACAAGCGACAGGCAAGCTACCTATGAGAGAAAGCTCACAATCGTCCACTGTTGGATTAAGATTGTCTCTCAAGTAAGATTGACTCTAGATCTAGTGACTTTTGATTGAGGAAGGCTGAGGATTCAGAGGGCAGTTTTTTGTTTTTTTAAAGGTCATCATTACTTTCAATGCTTTAACTAGCATCTTATTTTATAGTGATCAACCTGAAGGTAAGTTAATGAAAATGATATACCTAAGTGACAAAAAATAAAGACGCCATTGACTCCATCATTGATAAAATTCCGCACTGTATTGTAAGATCATAAACTAAGTAATAACGCCATCTGTCGTAGATTTGGCAAAGCATTGGCGGTAGGAAGATTTTTAAAACTATATTTTTGTATTATTTGATTATTATACCTTCATCATTTTATTTTCGTTATCTATACAAATATATTTCTATCCTTGAGCAAGTAACATTTTTTTATGATAATCATGGACAAGAGTGATAAGAATGCAGAATCTAAACGCACTGTATACACGCTAGCTATAACGACCACTTCAATATTTTTCCCCGAATCATAGGTAAAAGTTATGTACTTGATTTAATCAAATTACGTCTTGCATTAATTAAACAAATACATAATTATTTATTATGATTATGTTGGTGTTTCATATAAGTCTGCGAAAAATCTTTGTCTTTGCATTTTATTTATCTGAATTAATTTATGAACACGTGATAAAGTTAGGCTGAATTAATTCTAAAGGTAAGTTTATTTAATAAGATTATGAATATATAACTAATACAATTTAACACAAAACTTATAACTAGATAAAATTAAATAAGCACTAATAACTAACTAAATTATTAAACTAATACATAATAATATTTATGTATGAAACTGAAACCTAAAACTGACCTATTGGGGTGCGGTCCGGTGTATGACTGGTGCATGTGCCTAAAATACACGCCGCATTGCCCCTGGACGGCAAGGGAGAGCCTTTGTAGGAGGAATGCTCCGGACCGGGGGTCGAGCCCCTTGTCCCTCATTCTTCTGAATTGATAATATGTGGTAGAGCAGGTTTCAGATAGAACGTGCACAAGGAGCTTTTTCTTCTTGTCATGTCGATGACAAAGATGAGAGCTAGACTAAGATCGTCACTTCATACACGCTTATCATTTTCATTTTTAAATTATGCATAAATAGTAGGGTATTTGAGACATGTTTATTATGGCAACACCATTGTTGACGGCCATGAAAAAGAATTCAGTCATGCGAGCAAAAAAAATGTGAATTGTTAAATTTGTTTTTTAAATATTTCAGCAAATAACCAGTGAATTCAGCCAGAAACAAAGCAGATATCTGCGTTGGCACCTTATCTTTGTGTTTGCATAAGTTGTTAAAGTTAATTTAAATTTTTTCACCGTAAAAAAGTGATAATTATGCGTTGAGTGCTTTTTTTTGTCATTTGAGAGGCCTGTCATAGGTATTTTTTTGGTTTTTACATTATTGATTACTTTGTCTTGCCGTGCTAAGCCCGCGCCGTTGTATCATTTCTCGTCAAAGGTGTTATTTAAAGTTTAAGTTTCGTCCAAAAACTTTGTTTTAACTTGTTGTTTTGAATTCTTTAGTGATGTAAACTTTGTTGGTGATCGTATCACTGCAAGTTTTGTAAACATTTCAAGTGAAAAGTGTTTTGTTTCTTTTTTCATCCACATAATGAGGTGGATTATGATCTTATTTGCGTTAAAATCGTTGTAAGTGAAAACTTTTTGGTTAGAAAATGCTATGTTTACCTTCATACGTTTTTTCTAGTCAACCAGCTGTTAATTATTTATTTTTAATTCCTGAACCTACCTGTTACTTATTTTAAATAGGTATTTTTTCTTGAATGTTACTGTAACAATGTTGTCTTTTTTCCAGGTGATTTGAACAAAAAATGGAAGTAGACCCGTTAAGTACTGAATGTATAATATTTGAGAGCGTTGAATATGCCAAGGATAACGTTGAAGACATAAGCAGCCATGCTGTTATAAAAGAAGAAGAAAATGGGTTCGATTACGTTGAAAAACCTCAACAGAGTGATGAAACAAGTACGTTAGTCAAAGATGAAACTGAAGCAACTACGTTAATAGTTTCACCTGTAGTTGATTCAACAACATTGGATTCAACAGAACATAAAGAACCAAAAATTAAAGTTAAAAAGGAAAAGAAAAAGGATAAAAAGCTAAAAGACAAGAAATCAAAAGTCAAAATTGAAAAACAACCCAAAAAACGTCAACGCCGAATAGCAAACTATGAAATGCCAGAAGAAATACCTGGTGCTATACCGTTTTATGGCTGTTCCGTCTGTGATACCAAATACACATCACTTCAAGCGTTACAGTACCACGTAACACAACACAAAGATAGGTTAACCAGTTGGGATTTACGAGTCAAGAACCAACAAATAAAAAAGAAATTAAAAAAAGAAAAAAAGAGGTTAAAAAAACTAAAAGAGGGTGTCAAGGAGGAGGAAGTGAAAGTCAAAGAAGAAGTAGAATTGCCCGTAGATTTGGAAGAATTTGTAGAAAATCTAGCCAACAACACAAACGAATCTGCAGATCTTTTAACAAACAACCAAATACCAGCTAGTTTCAATAACCAAAATGACAATGCCGAAAACACTCCTCAAAATAGTGAAACTAATGATAACGTAACTAGTGACAACCAAAACCATTCTAGCGAAAATGTAAATAACTGCAATAACAACGAAACTGAAGAAAACGGAGAGGTGAACAACACGCAGGACCAATCCTTGAACTTGGAGAAAATATTCAAGTGTGGACTGTGCTTGAAACAGTTCTCTCTAGGCTACTACCTCAAGTTACATGTCAGATCTCATACGGGTAAGAGTATATTTTTCTATACTTTATTATACCCATACATACGGCTCACAAGCGAGCCACCCACTTTTCGCAGCACATTTGTACTAACGTGATAGGTTGCAAACCTCATAATTATCATAATTTAGGGTTTACCCACTTTATTAAGTGGGTAAACCCTAAACTATTCAAATCATCAAATCAAATCAAATTAAAATATATTTATTTAAAAACACATGTAACATTATACAGATCTTATATCTATTTAACATCTTGTTGCGAAGTGGGACTGTATACGCTTGAATTATACGCTGATTAAATGTTTTACTGCACTTTTATTAATTGTTAGATGATTAACAATGCACACACGTAGGTAGGTGGGTAGAGAGAGAAAGAAAGTATTGCCAGATGACAAAATAACAATATTAAAAATATATACTGTGTTGGTGTTGCCAACACATCTAATAATACTCTTTGACTTCACTTGGATCTGGTACTCTGTCTTCTAAACTAGGACAGAATCCTGTATTATCTTAGGAGACAGTTTTCCAGTTACAGTAGCTTTGTAAGTTGATACAATAATTATGTTATGTAATTATATAATCCTTGCTAGGTGGTCCCAAAATTGTATGTAAGTGAACTAGTTATAAGTTTTATCATCATCAGCCTATAGCAGTCCACTGATGGATGCAGGCCTCTCCCAAAGCACGCCACTGGGTGCGATCTTTAGCTTTCCGCGTCCAATCATAACCAGCCACCTTTCGCAAGTCGTCACCCCGTCTAGCCGGAGGGTGTCCCACACTATGTTTGCCTAGTCCCGGCCTCCACTCTAAAACACGTTTACCCCATCGGTCATCGGTTCTTCAACAGATGTGACCAGCCCACTGCCACTTTAGTTTTATAAGGAAATCCTATCCTAACTAATATTATAAATGCGAAAGTAACTGTTTCTGTCTGTCTGTCTGTTACTCTTTCACGTCAAAACTACTGAACGGATTTGAATGAATTGAATGAAATTTGGTACACATATGGTCTAACCCTGAGAAAGAACATAGGCTACTTTTTATCCCGGAATTCCCACGGGAAAACTTTTTAAGGCGAAGCAAAACTCGCAGGAACAGCTAGTAAACAATATCTCTCTCTAATTCCAGGCGAAAAGCCCTACCACTGCGACCAGTGCGGCATCTCCTTCATAACCGCCTCTAAGCTGGGCCGGCACCGCAAGCGAGCCCACCTCGCTGTGCGCTTCGAGTGCCGCATCTGCCACCGCACGTACACGAGACTGGAGTTCCTCACCAGGCACTTTAATAAGCATCATGCAGAGGATAAGATCGAGGGGGAGCCTTATGGTGAGTAATCTAAATACACTCACGGGCTATGAAAAAGTATAGACCGTTTTATCCCCAAGGGTATAAAACGGATATTTAGGTTTCGGCCTAGCTTGAACCACATATAAGATTCGTCACGTCCCATCACGTCCCCACTGCTGGGGCACGAGTCTCCTTCGAATGAAGGAAGGGTTTTAGGCCTAGTCCACCACACTGGCAAGCTTGTGCTGAGAGAGTTGCCGGGTAGGTATGCCAACGCAGACCGCCGACCGGGACGGGAGACAGCTTCAGTGAACAGCGATGACTACAGCTAGCTGGACTATGGACGCTTTAATTCAAAACATGATTATAATAATTATAAAGTTTGTTGTAGGGGTTGGAATTGGAACTTTGTCAGTGACTTTCCCGTTGGTTTGTGAATGCACACATGATAATTTAGTTAATTACATTCTCTTCTATTCTATAGGGGTGGCTCATTCGAACCTGTGTGCCTTAAGGCCTAAATTGCCTTCCTAAGCTTTTACCATTACCTATGTTAGTCCACTGTGAGTTGGTGGGTTCACATATTATGCAGGTTTCCTCACGATCTTTTCCTTCACCGTAAGAGTGATTGTATACATAGTACTTGAATTCCAAAGATCACATTGGTACATATTATGGCTGGGTATTGAACCCGCATCTCTGGCAAGAGGTCATAAATTAAAACCTCATAATTTCCTTTTACAGACTACAACGCCATCTTGCCGTACTTAAAAGAACTAGAAGAAGAACTCCAACGGAAGAAAGAGGAAGAAATGAAACAAAAACAAGAGACAAAAGACGAATTCTTCCCATTCTTAGACAGCAAACCGAGCACCGAAGAACTTTGGCCCTTATGCCCGGAGACGGTAAAGCAGGAAATTGAGGTTAAGCCAGAGATCAAGCAAGAGTGTGATGTACAGGATGATGTTATGGATGTGGGAGCCGATGACTTCCACGATAGCTTCCCAGAGGAGGATCTGGCACCGCTGCCTATGAAGAATGAGGAGTGAGTAATTTTTACACTTCTTCTTACAGTCGTCGAAATATAATAGGCCCGTTTGGACATCTGTACAAATTTAGCTATTTTACTCTTGATTTACTTGATGAAATACATAGAAAGATACATAATATGGGTTATTATTTAACGACCGAAAGAAAAGAGAACTTTTCAAGCACCAAAAGTTACTTAATGTTTAGATTTTTCATGACTTTAGGTTTGACACCAGCTGCCATCCCATACATTTTGGAGCTGTCCAAACGGGCCTATTATATTTCGACGACTGTAGTGAGTTGGTGACAAACTCGAGACACTAAAGCGCTCTAGTATTTATCACTGTGGTGAATGGATTAGCCAGTTACAATTGGTTGCAGTTTGGCATTGAATCACTAGCGTAGCTATAATGGCTACGATGCTATGTAGAAATATCTACATGATTATTTTAGGTACTAGAGGTAAATATATCGAATTTATAAGGGTAGGATAAATTTGTGGACATTATACAGGGTGTTGCAACAAGGGTACCTATATTAAGCCGAAACCTACATGTGCAGCATGGTAGTATATCTAAGCCCGAAAATTAAATCAGAATTTCAAAATTAGCGAAAAAAAAGTCATTCTCCATAGTAAAAAAGTCACGTGACCAACATAGTTTCTATGGACAACGTTTTTTTTAGGTTTCGGCTTTGTAAACCCATTTTGCAACACACCTAGCGTGTATTTTCCTCAGTAGGTATTACGTAGAATAAGCCACCCTAACCATCCGTCTTGTATTTCCAGCCAATCCGACGAAGACTATTTCCCAGAAGACACCTGGCTTCCCCCCGTCTCACCAAAAATAGAAGTGTCAGACCTAAAGCCCTTAAAGTCTAAGAACAAGAGGCTAGGTTCCAATGGCGCACTCCAGTGTGAAATCTGCGAAAAAAGTATTAAGTCACAGTCGTATATGAGGATACATTTAAGGACGCATAGCGGCGATCGGCCGTACAAGTGTTATGTTTGCAATAAAGGATTTATAACGGCCAGCAAGATGAATAGGCATGTTATGACGCATGGCATGGATTGGGATAGTGGTGAGTTGTTTTTTTTTGTGTTATTTGGTTAGTGTTTAGGGTACCGTAGTCAAATGGTGATGTAAACAAATTGATGGTGCTATTTATGAAAAAAATAAGAATTAGTCTGTATTTGTGTTGCTCACATTCGCTTTCATTGGATTACCATGGGAATTCCGGGATAAAACATAAGCCTATGTGCTATAGTTTATACAGAATTTTCCAAACCGGTCTAGGTCTAGTTGCGAAGACTATCCAATAGACTAAAAACAAACAACCAAGTATAGACTATTCTAATGTGTAGCAAAGTATTCTCTCAGAATAAAATGTTAGCTATAGTACTTTATTTATTTCTTTTATAATTTTTAGGGAAACTAATATAGGTTACAAATTGAGTAAGCAAACTAAACTAAAATATTTTTCCACCTTGATAAGTATTATTTAATAACTTTACTAAACAACTCAACAGAGAAACAGAAGGAGGCGGATGAAGTTGCGTTGAAGAACGAGGCCGAGGATGCGGATGGAGTGAAGGATGAGAACAAGTATGTATCATCATCAGCAGCCAACACTCGTTCACTGCCATATAGGCCTCTTCCAATGCCAGCGCAACACTCTGTCGTTGACCTTCTTAAACCAATCACTACCGGTACTGCTAGTAAAACATTGATACTTTGTCGAAAACTATAAAAGTTTCGTTTTCTCGCTAAGTGGAGTCCAGCGGAATCGTGAAACTTTTAATAAGTAGTGTTATGCAGATGACAGAAAAAAACTTTTTTCGTTTTCGTAAATTTCAAAACCCGTACTAGAGGCTCGGATACCTATATCTTATGCCGAGTTACACAAAGTACCTACTTTATGCTAATGCCTGTTTTTTTATCTTCACTCATAGACTGATATATGTCTCAACATAGTCTCAACCTCAAAACACGGCCATAAATGCTTATTAATTTAATGTATGATAGTTTAAATAGTTATTCTTATTCAAACCAATCGTTTCTTTAGTATCAACAATGACTAACCCTATTATCTCACCACCCACCAGCCCAAAAGAGCGAAAGAAGCTAAAGCCCGGCAGAAAACGCTCCAAAGTCCCCATCCCACCAAAACACAAGCCAGAATACATTAACGGGGAAAAAGTGAACCGACGAAAACAGAAGCGACCACACGCGTGTGAATTCTGCTATAAAAGATTCTTATACGTTGAAGCTTTACAAATACATATGCATGTGCACAACGGGGAGCAAAAGTCGTATGTGTGTAATTTCTGCCTGGATAAATTTGACGATGAAGAGTCTTTGAAGACGCACGAAGTGTGTCATGGGGGCCCGCAGCCGTATCTGTGTACGATTTGTGGGAGGGCGTATAAGAAGAAGGAGTCTATGGTAAGATTTTTTCGTGTGATTTCATTATGTTCATTGTAATAAGCCAATAATCGTCCAATGCTGGACATAAGCACGGTTGCTAATGGTTGCTAAACTCATCGAAATACAGGCATTTCTCTTTTTATATTTGTCTCTGTCGCACGCGCACAGTAATATAGTGCCTTCACCAGTAACCTTGATGGCCAGCGGCAAAGATTGTGATGGGTTGTAGATTCAAAGGTGAACGTTCCAAACGAAACCGTACCAAAGAGTGCTACACTCAGTACTCAGCCTTCCTCTAACCACTACAGTCTACCTAAGATCGTCCCACACTTCATTGGCCCGTTCGTGGTTTTCACTCCAGAATCCAGTTTTTTTTTCGAATAAATAAATTGTCGTATGTCAGCAAATGGTTTCCGACTCAGCATGTGCTGTATAGAAATATTATACATGCCCCTCGCGTGCACCTTAATTATAAACAGTAACCCTTGCCTACCCTCCTAGGAATCCGTACCAATTGAGACTCTAACCCTTGCCTACCCCCTCCCGTTTTCCTAGCTACAATTTGAGACACTAACCCTTGCCTACCCCCTCCACGATTCTGTAGCTACCATATTATGAAACTCTAACCCTTGCCTACCCTCCTAGCTACCATATTATGAAACTCTGACCCTCGCCTACCCTCCCAGGTGTACCACCGGCGCATGCACGACAGCGACAAGAAGTTCCAGTGCGACGTGTGCCCCAAGTCCTTCAACGCGCAGTGCAAGCTGCAGAGGCATCTGATGAGCCACCGGTGAGAGAATATCATCCTTATTGCTATAGAGATACGGTACAACTTAGACTGTTAGCATACCTGGGCTTCATGGCATCTGGTGAGCGAATGTCACCCTTATTGCTATAGACATACGGTATAATTTAGAGCCAAGGACTTCAACGCGCTGTGCAAGCTGCAGAGGCATCTGATGAGCCACCGGTGAGTCCTCCTGACGGCTGAAGGCATTCAAAATATTCTCATGAACATTTTTCCACATTTGGTACGGTGGCGTTGTTAGTAAAAATGAGGTATTTTTTAATTTGGCCATTTAATTATTCACCTTCAGAGAAAAATCTATGCTGCCCCCCTTCCTACTATTTGCCGAGAAAAACAATAAAATGATTTAGTAGCATTGGAAGCTAGTTCACAATCAAATCTTTTTCTTTTATACTAGTGTAACCATCTGGCTTATTCTGGTGGTATTTACACTTACTGGTCGGTGGTAGTGAAACTGTTTAATTTCTTCATTTGTCCCTTATGTTCCATACTTACCGTTGTCTTATATATGTGTATTAGGGCGTGCAAAACCGGAAGGTTTTCAAAACCGGTTTTGAATTTTCGGTTTTCAGCCTCAAAACCGGGTAACCGGTTTTTCACCGGTTTTGATATTACTTAAATTTTTTTTGTCATACAGTACTAATTAAACAAGGAACCCATATTCTTAGATAGAGATATCCACAAAACATACGAATAAAACATTTTTTATGATATACTTTACCTATTTTTAATCAACCATATGACAAATTAATAATTTAGTGAACAGGAAAAAAAGTTAAATAAGAATTATCATTGTACTTACTGTTATCACATCTAAAAAAAGTGTGTGGCACCTTAATGGTGTTTTTATATCGTTCTGTTATCATCAATAATTGTATATTTTAAACATACAGGCAGATTTTGAAAAAAAAACATTTATCGTCTGATTCTTACGACCACTCTATAGTAGCAGTAAGATGATGAATGTTTTTTTGATGTATTACAGATTTGATCATATCAACGCAACGAAAGAAAGCCTAACTCATTGATGGACACGACTGCATTTGATTTGACGTCCTCAACACTTCATGAAAAAAGTCCATAACGCCGAATGCAGTCCCCGCACTTGGCCTAATTATATTTTCAACAACGGTCAATGCAGTCCTGTTTTACCTAGAGTTTGTATGAAGACCACCTTGTTGTGCTTTATTGGGCCAGATTTCAACGTTATAATTATGTGCACCCAGAGTACCTTTTTTTCACACAGCAATAAGTTTTCATACAGCAAAAAATGTGAACACACACGCACACATCGGTCACTGCCGTCGTGTTTGCTTTACTGCGCCTAGGCAGAGTGCCGGCATGTGCACCAGAAAATCGACACTCAATTTCCATACAATATTTTAGTTCTTTTTTATGAGTTTCACCATTAATCTAGTGTGCCAACCGATATACAAATTCTTTTATTTTTAGAGTTTATGGGTTCAACTTCTAATGTATGTAAAAAAGTATATAAAAATACGATCAAAATCGGTGAAAACCCGGTTTTCGGTTTCCGGTTTTGAACTCTCAAAACCGGTTATGAAAAACCGTGATATATTGTCCGGTTAACCGGTTAACCGGTTTTGCACGCCCTAATGTGTATATCTGGTCCTTCAGGCCGGACAAGTATTTGGTCCGCTACGTCAGGTGTTAATTACTACAAGAATCTTATAAATCTCATGAACAGGCCCTTTTTCCGATACTTACCGTCGTCATATGCATAATTTATATCTCGCCGTTGTCTTATGCTCTTTTCCAGAAACCATTGATCATTATCTTATGAACAAACCCTTTCCTGTCCGATTATTACTCCCCTACTAATGCACCATATCTGGTCCTTCAGGCCGGACAAGTACGTGGTCCGCTACGAGTGCCCGGTGTGCGCGCACATGTTCAACACCAAGTACCACGTCGAGATGCATCTGAGCACGCACGAGAAGGAGGGCGTGTGAGTACACACACACACACAGATATACAGGGTGTTGCAAAAAGAGTATATCAAGCCGAAACCAGCATGTGCAGCATGTTATATCCAAGCCCGAAACTGAAATCAGAATTTGAAAATTCGCGAAAAAAAATTCATTTTCCATAGAATTCCATAAATTTTGCAAAACCCTGTATACACACACACACACACACAGTACCACGTCGAGATTCACCTCTCCACGAGAAGGAGGGCGTGTGACTATAATAATATACACACAGTTACACGCACAGACACACACATACAAAATACAATACAAAACACTTTATTTGCACCAAGAACAAAAAATACAAAACAAAAACTTAAAAATAGAACGGTAGGTACTTAGAGGCGGCTTTATTGCTTAAAGTAATCTCTACCAGCAATCTTTACAAGACAGCCTTATACACTAATACACACAGAAAGATAAACACAAAGATACACTTAGAGAACTTTATAAAACCTTAATTTCTGCTCCCAGAACCTCCTACTGGATAATAAATTATTATTTATATGCTTACATTGTATAAAAATATTAATAAATACCTACACATATACACATAAAGAACTGTTTACATATTACAAATGATACACATAGAGAAATGTATAAATATCAAGGTTAGGCCAAAGTTAACGACACACGAATCACAGATTTACACGTTCACATAATATATGATTAATCATATCTCTCTCTCAAAGCCATAGCATTATTTAAAACTAATAAGCCAATTTATCTTTCACAGAATCCTCCAAGAGAACCGGGGCCAAGTCCTAGCCATGGTGATGCAAAACGCCAGAAAAATACCGCTAGAAAACGACAGTCCATCCTCCCAAAAGAACCTAATACCAAGCGACGAGCGAAGCCGCATATGCAACATATGCGGCGAAATATTCAACCACTTCTACTACTTAGAACAACACTTAAAAACACACGGCTCGAAATTCTCCATAGAAACACAACAGGAGGTTGAAGAAAAGAAGTACATTTGTCAAGTGTGCAATAAAGGATTTAAGCTAAGCTACTACTTGAAGCTACATAGCTTCACACATACTAAAGAGAAACCGTATATTTGTCAGCAGTGCGGAAAGGGGTTCATTACGAAAGGTAAGCTTAAGAGGCATTTAGAAACACACGCGGGGCTGAAAAAGTACCAATGTCATATTTGTTGTAAGTTCTTTACTAGGCCTAGTTACTTGAGGATACATGTGAGAACGATACATGGCAATCAGGACTATAACTTTAAGGCTGACATGGACTATGATATGGGTATGCCCATGGTGGATAATTGTGGTATGTCAATGACCCATGATAGTGTTTGAAGCTAAAGATTTATGAATCATGGGAATTAGATGTTACCGCACAAGTACACTTAAGGTTTTTTAAATAACATAAAAATGTTGGCATTGTTTTAGGAAAATATTGTGTTCTGTTTTACATTTATTATGGTTGTGGTGAATCAGGACTTTCTTATAAACAAATATGACAATGGCAGACGAATTCACGCTATAAAAAACGTTGCAAAAGTGGTATTTTGCTCTATTCTATTCTCTGTGGGGGTGTAAGTAACTGGCTCTCCAGAGTGGAGCCTTTATGCATATCCCCAAAGTCTAAACTGCCTCACTTTTGCTCTGTAATTTATCTATAAATGGTTATAATGAAGAGACAACGACATAAAGAGCCAATAGAGGGCATAATATTATTTTTTAATTAACAGTTACCTAACACTAATTTTCAATTATTTCATCACATTTATAAACATAATATCAAATAGGTTTTAGGGCAGTTTTTCTAGCAAAAGTTTTCAACTTTTAAATCGTTTGGATATCAATTATTAAGTTGTTACAGAAACTTCGAGCAACTGGACAGTTGGTTCTGTATCCGGGAATTCTTGGTTACGTAACTGTATCTTTGTGGTTACGAAACCGGCTGTTTCACTTTAAATCATGTAATCTATAGTTGACTACAGCAACCATACCCAAGTTGCTCAATTAATATTATGTACGCAAAACAAATACATACATAGATTTTACTAAAATGTATATATTTTTTTAAATGTTACCGGTTCATACCTGATGCAGTAGGTTTTTCATATTTTAATTATTATTAAAAGTTAGCTAGGTACTTACATTGTTGTTAAAATAAGATTTTATTGGCAACATAATTTAATATTAAGTTGCTGAGATAGACTCTGCAATTTTGTTTAAACTCGGTGTCGGGTTTCGCGTTATATTTATCAATTTTTTGTGCTGTGAATATGATTACTATTATCTCAATTCATCTTTTGTATCTCAATGTTACTGTTAATTTTTATGTTAACTGTTAAGTCCCAGTTTAGTATAGTGAACACGTTTTTTATTTACCTCAATACATGGCTGTAGGTAATGTAAATTAAGTTGTTTTAGTCATAAATAGCTACTTTATTTCCCATCATCCACGGTCATACAAATAAGAAAGTAAAAAAATATTGTTGTTTTTTTCCAGTTTCGCAACCAGTTATATCGATATGCTACCCTAGAAAATTATGCCTTTTCATAATTCGAAAACATCGTTTATGGTTTTTTTTTATTTCTCGCGAGTATATTTAGGTGCTATTTTATTTTAACTTTCATAAAAACATTTTGGATAAATTTGATAGATGAATTTCTAGTATAAAAATTGATTATGTATGTCTCAATTGGAGTATTAAAAAAACATTGGTAAAATAATGGGTGTTATTTAAAAATATGTACCTACTAGTGATGTAACGAATATTCGCATTCGCATTCGCATTCGCGAATATTCGCATTTTTTTGGATATTCGCATTCGCATTCGCATTCGCAAAATTGTGTGCGAATGTTTTGCGAATACCAGTAGTTAAGTGCTTATTAAAAAAAATATTTGAAAATAATGGTAGGTTAACAAAATCTAAATCCATTCGTCTATAACCTTTTTATTACAAGTTACCCTCTTAATCACATTTCCAGTCTTACTTTATCTTTGGGAAATGAAATTTTAGATATTATAGTTAATACACTCACGGGCAATGAAAAGGTTCCACTCAGAAAAGCACCAAATTACTCCTAAACGGAAAAGGCTATCTAAATGACTTCTTCTGCAACATTGAAACACATTTAACTGAGCATCAGGGTTCTACCAACTAAAAACGTTAATATTTAATTCAAATTTTATATCATATGTTGGAAAAAATTGGGGTTGATTCGTGTCGGCATTTTGTGAGTGGAACTTTTACATTGCCCGTGAGTGTAGTTTCAGAAGACCTTAACATAAAAAAACTCTTTAGACAAAAAGCGTATTTTGACAGTATACACTGGGTTATTTGCAAGTGGACCTGATCCTTTCAGGAGGTGATAGAGGAAGACATTTCCAGTCGATTGAACCCTTTAATCACTTTAATGCATAATCCGAAACTTAACCATTTCTAAGAGATTTACTGTACTACCACAAAAAACTTTAAACACTGTTTAAGTAGTGTTTAACACTAAATTTGACAGATCTTGTACGCGTTTGACAACGCTAAACATCTGTTAAATACTGTCTGTGTAAGTTTTTGTGGTAAGGCTCTTAATATTCAAGTTTTTTAAAAATCTTGTCGAGTGAGTTTTCTTCGCCTTCTCTGGTTGTTTTGGCCATAATATCTTGGTGATACTTAAATCGATTGAAATGATATTGAAATATCTTACTTATAAGTTGATAATGTTTTTAAGCTGAAGTGCACAAAAAATTGTCATATGACATTCTTTTTTAATTTTTACGATTTAAATATATTTTTAAAAATGTTTAACTATTTTGAGGAATTGTGTCAAATTTTAGTCAAATAATGCACATTTGATTTTTTTAATTACTTTATTAAGGTGTTACTTATGCAAAACAAAGAAAAAAGTTATTTAAATATTTCAAGCTTAAAATTTTGGCAAAAAAAAATTTAAAAAAATTAAATATCTTAGAAATGGTTAAGGTCGAATAATGCGTTATAGGATACAATCGACTGGAAATGTCATCCTCTATCACCTCTTGAAAGGATCAGGTTTACTTACCATTAACCCTGTAGTGTCAGAGCAAGACAGCCATAGATTAAAATGCGTTTAAATGTTTCGTGTAACCTCAGAAACCGCACACAGTCGCAATGTGTCGTAACAGTTACAGAGCGAACTAAAGTTTAATAAGTACTTAAAAAAACTGCGACTAGTATTGGCTAGTCCGATTCGGAATGCGCCTAGAATGGAACGTAGGTACCTCGTTCAGTACGAGACTGCCACCATCCATACAAATGGCGCCAATTTTGAACACAAACTGAATATTCGCATTCGCATTCGCATTCGCGAATGTCGATATCAGATATTCGCATTCGCATTCGCATTCGCGAATGTCCAAAAACACACATTCGTTACATCACTAGTACCTACATGCTTTAATATTTTTTTTAGAATTAAGAATTTTGTATCAGTAGGTATTGTTAATCGTAGACGGTAGGTGTAGTAGGTTTTTTACATAAAGAGACTTAAAAATAATTTAATGAACTTATTAGAATAAAATTGGTTTATGATGTAAGTACATACATTGAATAAAAATATTGTAAATATTGACATCAAAATTTGGAGGATTATTAATTATAATGTTTTTAAAATAGGTACATAATTCATAATTTTGCAATGATAATAATAATGACTAAGAATAGTTTTTTTTACTAGTTGAAGGTTAATAGTAATTTTATTGTTCAGTCTTTGATTAAATTTCTAGGTAACCTGGGTCGGTACTTAAGTCATAAAAGCCTAGTTTTTACAAAATCTTGGTGTTGTATAATATAACTTTAAGTCATTGTTGAAAAATATCATTAAATATGTCGTAAAAGAAGATAATGTTTTAATAATTGTTGATTTTGTGTGTAGCATGAGCCCTTAGCTTGACAGCTAATCCATAACATCCGTCATTTGTTGGTTTTCAAGGGAAAACTAACTTTATTCACCAACGTCTTAGGTCTCATCCTATATTTTACAAAGTATACGCGTGTTTTATCTGTTTACCTACCCCAGAGGGCGTCATATACGTTTTAAAGGCCGGCTCTACGGCGGCGCGGCGCCGCTCACGTAAGGACATGACTGATGTTTTCCGTCTCATTCGATCTCGAAGACGCGCGATGTGAGTGAGAGCGACGCAATGAAATTGACACGTTTTGGCAAGGCCTAGCTGTTCTGCAGTGTTGAATGCTTATACAAAAAAGGGGGTAGTCAGAGAAAATTCAGTGTCTTGTCTGCTCAAATTTTGTGTCGGCGCGACCAGTTACTAATGCAAGCGGTTAAACTTTGCACGTGGCGCGCGGAGCTCCTATATCCCCTGATCTAAATTGCTTAAAAACCTGTCTTCATTGATAATTTGTGTCCTGTGAAGTTAGATAGCTTATAAATTATAAAAGTAAGGGCCAGTTTCTTGATTCGTAGTTAGCAGGGTTAACTATCGTCATGCTTACACGATACCTACCTACTTGACTAATGGCATAGGTAGCTAATGGTTAATGTTGACCACGAATCATAAAGCCAGTCTTTAGAGTGTGCATTATCCTGTGCGTCAAATGCAACTAATATAACTATGGCTGGGAGCTGCCTGCTATCCGTGATTGGGCGTGGTGCTCAGGTTAGTGGAGACACTTTTTTACTTATGTTTGTAGTACCTATTGTACTTTTGTTACCCGTTGTCACCTAGCCACCATATTTATACAACACACACACACACGCTCACGCCTTGTACTACTGTACTCCCTTGCGGGGTAGGCAGAGGTGCATTGCTGCACCCACTTTTCGCCAGTGTTATGTTTAGTCCTAATGTAATAGGGGGCGAGCCTATTGCCATTTTACGGGCACATCCAAGACCCGAGAACAAATATCTGTGTTTATACAAATATCTGCCCCAGCCGGGAATCGAACCCGGGATCTTCGGCTCAGTAGTCAGGGTCACTAACCACTACGCCATTCGGCCGTCCTACGCCATTCGGCCGTCATATTTATACAGTCCACTAAATTTTTGTCCCATGAAAAATGTGGTCCAAATAGCATACTTACTACTTACCTAACTTCATGTATACCAGTCAAACACAACTTCCGTTTTCTTCGCCGCAGTCGGTTATAGATACTAAATAAAAGAAAATAAAAACACCAACATCATAATAATTATTAAACACAAAACCAAAACTCACAACAAAATCATCAAAAACACCTTTTCCTTCTACAATCACCGGGGAAACAGCACATGAAGATATCAGCTACCCGATGCACTATTATAATGAGACCCCGAAGCAATTTCGTGAAACAAGAATTATTGTTACCATAAACATATTGCTGTTCGCAACATCTGCGCTTTAGAAGAAATTCAGCTGATCTGAAACACTGGCAGTGACTGCTGTTGGAACTGTAGCTGCTGCTTGCAGATCTAATGTCTGAACTGCTGGAATCTGATTCGAATATTCTCTTGATGTCATCGCCTCCGCCGTCCCCCTGCATTAGGCTGTATCGTCGCATGCTTCTGTGTGAGCCTCTATGCCTTGAGTGTCTTCTTGGCTCTTCGCTGATCATGGAAAGTTTGGAGTGCTTCCTGTGACGGCTTCGACGCCGATATTTATGATGAGACTCATGTGATCTATGTTTAGAGGCTTTCGTCTCAGTTCCCTTGTCTTCGCCATCTTTTATTTCGTGTATGTCTCTGTATACTTGGTCTTTAGAAAATCTATTCCGTTTTCTCGCTTGTTTAGGATGTGGAGCTTCAAAAATTATCTGAGTGTGGGCGGACTGCTTCTTATCTACTGTCCCTTTCTTACCATCCGTGTTAACTGCATCACCCGTTGCTTCTCCTTTGTCCTCTTTCTTGCCTGTTTTATTTACGTCTGCGGAGCCATTGATTTCTTTGTCGTTTGCGGTATCTTTTCTTGGTACATCTGGTCCTTTGTTCTGTTTTCTTTTGTCCTGCTTAGCTTTTTCTTTCGCGAAAGCCTTGTGCGGATCCGGGGAGCTTGGTGTATTATCAACACTGTTATCATATATTGTAATTACGCTATTCTCCTTTACGGCCAGAGCTGCCTCATTGGTTGGATTTTTTACCTTATTTGAATTATTATCCACTTCCATATGACTAACGTCATATTGGGTTCCTCGAGTTTTTAAATACGTAATGGATATTATTTCTTCAATTCTACCTTTAGGATTTCGTCTCACTTTTGAACTGGTATCTAGCTTAGTGACTTCTGTTCTTTCTTTGGACGGTCTGCTTACTATGAGGCTTGGATCACTTGTTTTTGGACCTTTGTCTGCCGAATCTTTACTTTTAGTACTACCATCTGGGCTATCGTTTTGTGGTACAGTTGTATGGGATGCATCAGTTTCGCCTGTGCTGCTAATATTGATATGAGAAGAGATTTTCTCCATGCTTGTAACACTTTCTGAGCTTTTAGTCGATGATATTTCATCTTCATCTGTTTTTTTTGTGTCAACTTTTAACAATTTCATTTTCTTTTTAGCATCTGCACTTTCTTTCTTCAATAATTTATCGGCACTTTTTTTTCTCTGAGCTTCTAGTTTTTTATTTAATTTCTCCTTGGATTTCTTTTCTTTTTCTGCTCTTTTATTTTCCTTATCTATTTTCTTTTGAGCCTCTTTATCAATTTTAGCAATTTCATTTAAGTATTTTTCTAAGCTTGGACTCTCTTCAATCTTTTTGCTCTTGAGACTACTGGTACTCTTCTTCTTATGTAACTTATCTCGACCACTCCTTTCAAAATACTCTTCGTTCAAATCGTTTACCATTTCATTGATTTCATCATCAAGACTTATTCTGTTATTATTTATTTTAGCATCAAATTTGTGTTTACTGCCAACAACTGTATGAGAGCCATAATGTAAGACATCACTTGTTTTTTTGTCAACATTATTTAAAGTTTTACTTTTAGTGGAAGTCAGGAATGGTGGCGGAACTTGAACTAGGGGAGGCCTAACCAATTTAGAGTACTTAGGCCTTAGACCTTTGTAGCTCTTGCTAGTTCTTCTTTGTTTTAAATTCTTAATCGAAAACCTTAACTTTGAGAACTTGCTTGAGTTAGGTTTAGGTAAGTTCCCGGAATAAGCTGAATCTACTTCATTCTTGAAGGAAATTTTTGAATGCCTTTTCTTCATACTTAATCGTTTATTTGACTTTGATTGATCTGAATTGTGAGACTGAATATCAAGTGTATCTTTTCCATCATTCGACTGTCTATCCACCTTTACTTGATCTGCAGATAGCATAGTTTTCACACTTGAAAGACTTGCCATGCTAGTTTTCTTCTTTAAAATGCCAACAGGCTTTTTCGTCATTTTGTTAAAAAGACTCGTGGCTTCGTAAAACCGTGACAGTATTTCAACAGAATCATCTGACTCGGTCAGATACTTTTGAAGAATTTCATTCTCAAGTACTTTATCACGTTTCTTGTAGTGTTCATTCACGTTTCCCAAACTTTTTAAATTGTAAAGTGATTTAGTTTCACGCACTATTTTTAATCCTGTATCTGATATTTCTTCTTCATTATTAACATCTTCGTCCACAGATTTTAGTAACAACTGCAGAAATTCATTAATTTTTTTAATCTCACTGTAGTCTAAATCAATCACATCTAGCATAGATTTCAATTCTTCTTTATTTCCTATGCCTAAAGATAACTGTGATTTTGAATTATTTCGTAGCTTACATAATAAATCTTTCAAAGCTTCACCGTCAGTTTTCACAGGATTTTTCAAGACTGATTTAGGTCTTGTTGGAATATTTTCATCGCAGCCATTTTCATGATAGTTCGATTTCTTTGAACTAGGCTTTAAATTGGCAACAGATTTCGACACCCATTTAACTTTGCGCTGTCCGGGATCTCCCTCATTTATTTCTTCAGAGTTTATATTATCAGAAGTATTTGACGGTGATATTTTAGAAAGATCTTCGCTTTTAACTCCTTGCTCTAACACAGTTTTGGACGGTATTTCATTTGAGAACTGTTCTTCTACTTCTGGTGTTGATTCTTCAATAATATTTTCAGTTTCTTGTACTTGTTCTTGTATTTCATTAGCATGCGATTCCGTATCATCAGTATTAGGAATATTATCAATTTCTGTGACAGTTTCGACTAAAGGCTCTGCTTCAACATCAGCATCTAATTCAACATCTGTTACAACTTCATTTTCCGGTAGCATCTCGATTTCAGGTATTGTCTCATCGACATCTAAGCTTGTTTCATGGATACCAGGTGATGTTACATCACCTTCAACAATTTCAAAAAATTCAGGTGTTGCCTCATCAGCTAAAAGAGCTGAATCATCTAACAAATAAGCTGTTTCATCTACCAAAGGAGCAGTTTCAACAACTTCATTTGATATTTCATCAACTGGATCACTCTTTGGTAGTTTTACCTTAGACTTGCGTCGTGTATTTTCGGTATTTATATTTTTCTTAATAGCAATTTTATGAGGTTTTTTTATTGGTTGTATTTTTTTTACTATATTTTCCTTAGTCTTCTCTCGCTTTATCTTGCTTGTGTCAGTCTGTGATTTTTTTAACTTTGATATAGTATCAATACTTACAATACCGTGTAGAAGATTTATTGCATCATTTAATACGGTCATAAGATCATTTTTTTCATTTTCTTTCATTGATACTGTTAATTTTCGCTTTAATTCTTTTGCTTTAGGAATTTTACTTTGAAACATTTCATTTTGCTTACCTTCTTTTTTAAGCATTAAAATTATACCATCCATTAAAGCAATCATCTTACTACTAACTTCGTGATATAATTTGGAATCAGGTTGGGATACTGCCGCATTTTTTTCTGGTTCGTCTGAAGTACATTTAAATCCTTTCACGTTATTAAGCCTTCTTAGTTTTTCTACACCGTCAACATCGTGAAGCAATGATATCAGTCCATCAATTAAAAACTTCACCTTCTTCTTTGATTTGTCGTTGGTACCTTTGTCACATTCATTTTTACTACTATTTGTCACATCTGTCTGCGATTGAGTACAAGTATCTTTAATTGGATTGCGTTTTGCGGTCGATCTATCTGATATGACGTCAATATGTGGTTGCTCTATTTGTGAAGGAATACTTTTATTTGAAGAAACGTGTCGCAAATCGGTTATTGATCTATGGGGACTTATTGAAGAAGGCCCAATTGATGCTAACTCATCTTCGTAATTTTTTCTTAATGGCTCTCGGTCGTATGTCTCTAGACCACTGTATCGTGAGCCTGTAGGAGATCTTCTCAGGTCTATAGATGATCTGGATGGCCGCATTGTAGAACTTCTAAGGTTTGATCGGTCATCTATACTATCATATTCATGGCCTTGAAGGTGACTGAAGCTATTTCGGTTGCTGTAGCTATTACTGGGGCGTAAGTTTGGACTATCGTAGCCATATTCGAATCCGTATTTTATGCTATCATGGCTTCCACCTGTCACCTTCACACTGTCATGATTGTACCTTACAGGCGATTTCATAGTGTCATGACTATAACTTGTACGTATTTTTCCATCTCGATACTCTGTTTCCAACTTTAAATTCTTATGACTCCCTTTTAATGGTAACTTTATATCGTTATCTTGACTAGTTTTAGACGTTATATTTGGGGTCGTGTGATTGAGATTTGAAGGCTGAAGAGATTTATGACCGTCGTAAAATGGTATATTTGTATCATCCAAGCTATCTTTTTCAGGTGAAGGGACATCTACAATGTCATATTTTAATTGTCTTATAGTCCCATGGCTATCAAGTGATGGTGACTTGGTATCACTATCTGTATCTGAGTCTATACTGAAAGAGTCTAATGATGGGAGTTTTCGAATAGGAATATTGGATTTGAATTGTCTACTGAATTCGTAACTTCTTTGTGAGCTGTCGGTTGAAGTAGATGGTGATCTATATACGTTGCTAGCTGATCTTGAGCGCCGTGTAGGTATATCCGATATTCTATCGTCCAAACTATTGGATTCAGGGGTCAGGCTTACTTCACGTCTTCTTTTTCTTTTAGATTGTTGTATAAAATCAAAATCAGAAGAGGATCGGTGTATATGGATGAGTTTCGATCGATTAGACCTAAAGCTTTCGGATGATCTAGTACCAATGGATAAATCAGTAATGTCTACACTATTAAACTCATGTGGTTGTATGTTGCTGTCCCGGGAAATAACATCATCAAGTAAACCTTTCACAGCATTTTTATCAGAAGTAATATCTTTGCCAGACTCACACTTTTTTTCACCTGTTGCCTTTTTTGAAAATTTTCTTGTGAAGTTCCAAAATTTACCCTTTGTGACTTTTGTCTCTTCATCTTTAGTCGTAGTTTTTGCTTCATTTTCTTTGTCTTTTTTAGAACTATCGTATTTAAAATCTTTCCTTACATATTTTGATCTCATGGGAGGTTTAACTTGAGAGGTTCTTTTACCAGAAATAGTTTTTTGTTTAACACCATGCTCTTTTGCTAACTTCTCAATATCATCCGAACTCAACTTTTCAATCAAATTCTTTAGTTCTTCAATACTCACTTTCTTTAACAGATCAGCTGTATTTTTCTGTTTAACACGCACTGGTATTTTGCTTAGTGATGTTCTGTTACTCTTTAGAATCCCTTTCCTGTTGATGTTTTCATCTGGAATGCTCTTTTTTAAAGACACCCGTGGCTGTTCAGGCATTGAGGGTCCTTCGCTTTTAAATGACACGCCTTTTTTCAACTTTGCTTGAGACTCTGGTATCTTCAGGTTATTTTGCGATTTTACTTTGTAAACAAATTGGCTCCTTTTCGGTATTTTAGATTTTTTTGAAACATGATTACTGGATTTCTTATTTTCCATTTAGCAAGATTGCTTGAAGTGGTTGAGGATTGTGATTTGATGTGTTTTGTGATATTGAAAATATATTAAATTGCTTTTATATAATAAAGACAGATTTTAACAAAATTAAAAATCACTGATAAAAGATGAAAGTTATATGAAAGATGACAAGTACAAGGATTGGTCTATTCTATGGTCTATACCATAGACCTACTATGGTCTATATAGTTGGTCTGAGGGTCTATACCCTAGTCGGCGTTGTTCTATGGATTTCAATGCAGATATCATGCAGTTATTCACCAAGATTTGATCAAGATTCATAGAAGTAATAAACTAAAATAATCTGCACATTAAGTAACTTTATGTGTGCTTAGTAGCAGATTGCTTTATTCTTACCCCGCAGTCTGCACCAACACAACATCTGGGTACTCAGCGCAATTTTGTTTTGGGGTGAAGGATACGTGAAGGATCCGAAGCCAACACCCTAGATAAAAAAAATATCCCAGAATTCCTACGGGAAAATAAAGCGAAGTGATGCTCGCGGGAAAACTTGAGCGTACCTACCTATTTACGTACACAATTATACTGTAGTCTTTTATATTATCTCAGTACGCAATGAGTACAGTGGGTTACAAATAAATAAATGCAAGTGCTTTTAAAACAGTGTTAGCGACTAATAAATAATAAAACATCATTCGCTTATGTAGAAAACATAATTTATAAAAACGTAAAACTCAGTATGTTAGCTACTTCGTAGCTTTTCTCTGAAAACAATTAATTAATCGTTCACAAATATACGTTAACATCCAACAATTGGTGAAATAACAAATGAATCTGCAAATATTCCTGCAACACCTGGCACAAAACGAATTATAAACGAACCTATGGTGGCGATAGATGGAATGTTTTCTCAGTCTGTTAATGAATTCAACACATCCATAATCGCCGTCGATCATGCATATATCAGAGGGGCACGGTTTCTCTTTTATCTTAAGGCTTATTCGACTAGATACGACAGGATCGGGGTCATATGTGGGCTCCGCTTCGTCATGTCTGCTTTCTTTGTAATTGTGTCTGGTGGCTGGCTCTTTTACCGTATCGCGTTTCAATTCCTTTGAATTACGTCTATTTTCTTTGACGTCTGCTTTCAAATCCGGTTTTCTTTTATCTTTTACATGATCTTCATTACGTCTTGAATCGGTTCGTGGCGAGTTATTTTCTTTGGCGTCTGCTTTCAAATCCGGCTTTCTTTTATCTTTAACATGATCTTCATAACGTCTTGAATCGGTTCGTGGCGAGATTTCTTCTCGTTTGGTTGGCGGCTTTGGAGGTCTATCGCGTTTGGATTCTCTGACCGCTTCTCTCTCTCTTGGTGAATTCACGTCTCGTCGAGTCTCAGGTTTAGCTTGGCTCGTTGACCTTGGTTCCGGTCTCGGTGGCCTACTTTCTTGCCTGGGAGGTGGTCCAGGTGGATTATCATCACGCCTCGGCCTAAATCGTGTTGATTCCTGTCTGGTATCTCTGTCATCATAATTCATATCTTCGCTGCTAAACTTCTTTTCTCTCTTCACTATTCTTCCATCGTATCGACTATCTACGTCGTCAGCTTTTTTGACTTTTTTGACGATTGGCTTATGGGGAAAAGAGTTGCCCTTTACTAACTTGACTCCAGGTCGTCTTCGTCTCCTTTGAGAAGTCGACCTAATGGCATCAGAGCGGCAGGGAGAGCGGCATGGTGGCTCTTCTGCTATAACTGCGAGTTTAGATTCTAAACGTGATCGTCTATGGCGCACACCAGTCATACTTGAATCCGAAGGTCTTCTTTGTAACAAATCTCTACTCAGAATACTGTCAGCGTCAGAATCATCTCTTGTAGGTTGAAATTTTCGGGTAATAGACCGTCGAGGTAAAAGGGTTTTTTGGACTTTTTCATACTCATAGCTGTCAGTTTCAGTATCAATAGAGCAGGTATCCTTTGTCTTGTAGCTAGCGGGACCAGCTATGTAAGTTTCTGACAGTCGCTGGCTTATAACAGACGTATGAGAACCGGAGTATGGCATATCACCTGTATTTTTTGCATTGTTAAGCATCCTTCTTAATTTTACTACTTTATTCAACTGAATTGCATTGTCAGTATGGGTTGGATTTGAATTTAAATGTGATTTTGTGTTTGCGTTTATTGTTATTGTGCGGCCGTCGTTATCATAATCTTCAGGGGCACTGGTGGTTGGTGTTTCGTAGTACTTGGATGATATTTCAACAGAGACATCGGACTCTTTTACATTTCTTTCGGATTTTTTTTGTACCATTTTGGCTAATCTTATTAAGTCTTCGTTGATTTTTTTCTGCCTTTCTGCCTCAGCATCTTTTTCATCATAGTCCTCTTCATCAATTATTGTTTTGATGACACGCAATAGTTGTTTTTTATCAGGCTGTTCATATGATACATTTGGGTCTACACTGTTTCGTTTATATTTTTCTTCGGTTATTTCACTAACAGTTGAATCGGCAGATTCATTATCCTGATTAGGATTTGAAATAAGCACTAAGGATTCTTGGCTGCCCATGTCATTTGACAAAGAATTTGTTGTTAAATTTGGTTTTATATCAATGAACTCAAGGTTCCTTTTTACTTCTGTGTCGTTTTCAATTTGAGATATCAATTCTTTCACGAGTCTCCTATCAGATCCTGTTTTTTTTATAATTTGAATAAGGCTTTTTTTCCTAGGCTCTTCTTCTTTGTCCAATGCTTTCAACTTTGACCATTTATTGCGTAAGGTACGCTTCATATCAACGACGGAGGCTTGATGGGAAGTTTTGGAAAATGGTCGCATTCTTTTAGTTATTCCATATTTGGAAGAGGCTTTCTGTCCAGATGTGTCCAATTTGTTTCGATTTATCATTGAAATTATATCTGATATCAAATCACCAGAAACTGATTGCTGGACCGGTATCGGTTTAATTTGCTTTTTTATCTTTGTTTCTTTAATATCTGATACGTTATTATCTTTTTTTATTTTCGTTTTTTTCTTTAAAATCTTCTTATTATTTGCTTTAGCTTTTGATACATTTTCTTTAATAGGATTTTGTTTTATATATTTTTTTATTTTGGACTTGGAGGGAATTATAGATTTATTGGATGTAGTGGATTTCTTCAATTTATATTTTTTAAACCAATTCGGAAATTTGTATTTCTTTTGGTTTGTTTGTGACGTCTGAGTTTCATCTGTAGTGGAAGATATCTGTTTTGATGGGTCTGGTTCTATCACTGTATCTTCCTCTTTATGACTTTCTTCGCTTGACATGGAGTCATCATTACCAAAACTGAAGAGCTTTGCAAGCCAGTTGGTCCCGAGATCTTGCGAACTCTCCTTTTCAATGTCTTTTAAGAAAATATCAAAAGAATCATCATTGGTTTCTTTCCTTTCTACAGAAATTGTACTCCTATTTGCAGTGACAATATTTTTTATTTGCCGTTTAGTTTTTATTACATCTTTGCTTGGATCCACGCGCACTGGTATTTTACTACCCTTTATTTTTCTCCACCTACTCAACTTCTTGCTATTGTCGTATTCTGGTTTTTGAACTGCCGTTTTTGTATCTGCCTTTGTACTCAGTTTTTCAGAGAGTCTTGAATTGGTCAATTTACTATGTTTCTTGCAAGACGATTCATTGTGTGAAGCCGTAGATTTAGGTTCTCTTTTACTTCTTGTAAACCATTTCGCTAGTTTGGGTATTTTGGATGGTCTGCTGGTGATCGTATTGGCCACCAAAAACGTTGTTCCAAGATTATCTTTCAAGGAAGAATTCATATTAATTTAAGATGTAACCTTTTATTCTTGCTTCTTGCATTCCGCCACTTAGCCTTATGGCATGTTTAAAGGTGAAAATCTTACATCCATATTTTCCAGACCGGGTATTTTAATTTACTCTAAAAATTTATTACTGTACCTACAAACTGGAATGGAAAAATATGCGACTGCGACTTTTAATAATTTATGTTTATTGTAATCTGTGAGCCACCCTAAGGTCTATGACACCGGTGACACGTGGGTGACACCCATTGATACACCAACACCATGCCAACCAATGACAAAGGAATAAAGAGAGGACCTGGCATAAAAATTGGTACTTAAAAATATATCGTCGTCTCTTTTTAACTTATTGGTGTTATCCTACGTAAAAAATGACAACAGTAGTTTTGTCTTTGCCTAAAATTACAACATTGCGACCGGTCGCCATTTTGATTGACATCCAAACACAAGGTACTTCAGCTGTCAAACAATTTGTTTGTTTACATTTTTCAAGAAAAAAGCCGCCATTTTAATTGAAACCAAAGTTTAGGTAGGCGCATTTTTTTCGTGGATATGCCATGTCCTCTCTTTATTCCTTTGTCAATGATGCCAACCATAGAACAACGCGGACTTGGGTGTACCCTCGGGAAGCGCCATAGCGATCTTTCTTGATACAAAAAAGTCTGCCAATTTTTGCGGGGGGAAATTTTACCGTTTACCATGATTATGTCTCATGGGACATATCATTATGAGTTTTAATTCCCAGCAATAAGGGTTACGTGAAGTGACATTTAATAATGAACACAGTGTCTTCATTTTTCTTGCCAATGGATGTAACAATTATCGATAAGTGTTATCGATGAATTCGAAAACATGGGTTAGAAATACTAATTTCAAATTAATTAGGTATAGTTAAATTTAATTAGGAATGATTAATAAACGAAGTCACCCGCTTTTCGCTGTACATTTATACTCACGTGATAGGTCGCGAGCCGTATCGCCGTTTTTGAATGAGTAAGTACAATGCACTGAAGTTGTCGAGTAAGTGGACAACCCGACGGTCAGATGCTTTCAAGCCGCCCCTTCGGGCGGCCTCTGACTAGGCTTAACGACTGCTGCCGAAGCAGCAACCGGGACCCACGGCTTAACGTCCCGTCCGAAGCACGGAAGCGTCCAGAAAAGAACCATTTGAAATCGGTAACTCATGCTGTACCTACCAATGGCTGACCGCGTCAGTTGTTGCTTAACCTCAGTGATCAGTTACGATTACTGAAGCCAATTCGACTACGGACTCTTCCCAACTATGACCTTTATTGTCGATTAATACATATCTACATACTGGTACATCACTATTGCATTTTTTTCACATTGGTTGCTAGGAAACAGCTAATAACAATAAACCATGACCAAATCTGTGATCAAATCCGGAATCCGGATATTCTATGAATTGAAGCTGTCATTTTAGTATGTAAACAAATCATTTTCTATGAAACGAACGCTTTGCCAACTAGATTGAGTCTAGTGAAAATTGAGACTGCAACTAGTTTTTATAAATCGGTGGGCCTTTTTGGCCTACCACCCCGCCAGAGGGGAACGTCTGCCTATTTCGTCTCCAGACCATTCATACTCAATGATGCCAACACCCGAGTCCTCGTTGTTCTATGATACTTAGCTCCATTAAAATAACTGTCAAATTATGCGTAAACTTAGAAACTTCATTCTTCTGAGAGTAATTGTAATCCATGGTACACAATCTGTCTCTGGTGGCCATATAACAAATACAAAGCGTTATGTTATTATTCTGAGTGTTCATGATAACGCCCTATCAGAGTATAGTGCCACAATCTTATCTGTTCCGGTGGCGACATCGCTGTGATCGAATCCAGTGTTGCTTTCGATTAAATTTTGCCTATAAACGACAATGCATTTCTGCTATTACCTATTGTAATAATTAGGTACATTCATACAATAGATAAATCAAAATATAGGGTCGATAGTAAATGAAAGTGGATATAATATATCAAACGACATTTGTTTCAGTGTAGTTCTGATTATGTTCTGCTTCTGATATAGGAGATTAAATCTAGATTACAATGCTATAGGTAATATATGTGGGTCGTGGGAATAACGAGATAGATAGACTTAAAAAAAACAATTAATTAAGTATTATTATTATTATTATTATTTTTGAACACTTTATTTTACATTTTCTAAAGTAACAAGAAACAATAGCATACAAACATCATCGTCATCATCATCTTGACCCATCACGTCCCCACTGCTGGGGCACGGGTCTCCTTCCAAAGGCTAATTGCCAAAAAGCAATTTCTTTCAGCCAACTCTTGATTGGTTGGGAAAACAATGACATGTCATAAATCATCATTATTTCGTCTAAAATCGCTGCAGATGCGCGAAATTCTTCTTGGTATACTGCCTAAGATTTAAAGTATCATGTCATGTCATCACACCTGTAATCAAAGAAAAATAAAGATTATATAATTTTCATCACGAGTATCATCACGACTCATCCCGTCCCCACTGCTGGGGCACGGGCCTCTCTGGAAAATATTACATAAAATTACATGGAGTATATGGGTAAAATTATTCGTCATATTTGGCAACACTAACCTGTAGCCGCTGCAACTCGTTCTTCCAATTTTTCAAACGGAATTAAAGGCGCCTGAATACGTTATTCTTCCTGCATAAAAGCCAATATTTATAGTACTACTTTTCTTGCATTACATTACAGCGCTTTTGGTAGTATTTCACCCAGAAAATCACAAAACAAATTAAATAACAACAATTGAAATTGACAACTCAAATAACGCACAGAGTATGAAATGATGTTTGACAATGACGTTTCGTTAGTTGCACATTTTGACCACCGGAACAGATAAGATTGTGGCACTATATATATTTGTGCTCTATCGCATATTTTAAATAATGGCTTTGCTATGCATCGGTAACAGCTATGGTAACAGCCAAGGACTTTATATGTAACTGCACAAAGTTCTTGGTAACAGTTAAAGGTCTCTGCAGCCCCCATTTTTTTTGATTTTTAAATCGGCTGCGAACAGAGGTAGGTTGCTGCAAAGACAATTTATGCAAGTGGAGCTATACAGTTGGTGCCCACCTATGCGACTGTGGTACCGCCGCCCAGACTGGATCATTTTGCCCTGACTGTACACGTAGCTTCAAATACGGACATGGCGTTCCAGGACACGTGTAACCGACCACGCTTACCAATGTACGGGCAGTCCGTACGCAACGTGACAACATTTTCATTACTGGAACTCGCTAACTTGTCCATTTTTTGCCACACAGCTTAACAAGTTATCACTAACTGCCAGTTTCAATAACTCTATACCGATAGTTGGTAATGGTAGTTAATTTCATACTATTTTGACACATTTGGGTCTGTTTCACAATGTCTGGTTAGTGGCTACCTGACGGATAAAATACATGCTGTCACTCTCTGTTATTATTTTTTAGACAGTGACAGCATGTATGTTATCCGACAGGTAGCGACTAACCAGACATTGTGGAACAGGGGCTTAAAGTTACAACACAGTTATTAAGAGTTATTGAAACTGGCAGTACAATAATGAGAATTTAGTGATTAACCTCTTGAATGAAAGTGTGAAGAAAAATTGTTATCACCAGTACCAAGACATTTAATAAAATTACCAAGTGATATAAAAAACAAACAACTTTAATAACTCCAATACTTCAACACTGATACTTCTTCAATCTTTGCACACACCGAGTGAAAATACAGAAAAAGTCCAGCAGACAGCTGTGGAAAATGGTTATAAAATCACAGACCGCCCCCACAAAATCGTTACAAGGGACGCATCCTAGAAACAAGAATCCTTCCTTTACGGCATAGCAGAGACTTTTAGCACATTTCCCAAGATTTTCCGTCATTGACACGATCAGATTGCGAGAGCAGGACGGGTGCAGAGGGTGTCTTCTTCTGCCGAAGGCGCATTTTGGGCCAAGAAACGGATCGGGAGAAGAGTCGCATTTTTGTCTACAACTCCTTGTTCTGAGGATTTGGCGGTGTTTCCTGGTTTGGCTGCGATTCGTTACTGATGAATGGGATTCTTTGGAGTCTGAGTACTGGAATAAATAGGGTCATTGTTTATAACTGTGTATAGTCTAACACAGTGTTTTTCAACCTGTGGGTCGCGACCCCCTGGGGGGTCGCGAAGCTCCTGTAGGGGGGTCGCCAAAGGTCGAAAAAACTGGGAACTTTAGTGAAAAAATCAATAAAGACCATTAATATTTATTTGTTATTATGGCAGAATCTCTGCAGGAACTCAACTGGATGCTAATGCCTTAATGCTGCTTCCCAACGTGTAGGCCTCGGTATAAACTTGGACAAGACGAAAGTCATGTATGGTCAGGTGCAAAGAAACCTGACCCCCCTCTCATACTAACAATGCTTCTGATTGGGGTCAGGTTTATCTGTACAATGCTCACATCAAACCGGAGCCGGTGATCGTTGGTGAGACAACAATCCAAGTTGTGAAAGTATATGTATATCTCAGCCAGACTATTCGGCTAGGCAGAAGCAACTTCGACAAGGAGGCTGCAAGGCGCATCCAACTGGGTTGGGCTGCATTCGGGAAACTTCGTCACATATTCTCCTCGGCCATTCCTCAGAGCCTTCAACCAGTGCGTCCTGCCAGTGATGACGTATGGTGCAGAGCCGTGGATACTGACGGTAAGACTGGTACACCGATTTAAAGTCGCTCAGCGTGCTATGGAGAGCTATGCTTGGGGTTTCTCTGATGGATCGTATCAGAAATTAGGATAACTTTCAGAGGATTAAGGTTAACGACATAGCTGTCAAAATATGCAAGCTGAAGTGGCAGTGGGAAGGTCATATCTGCCGAAGAACCGATAACCGTTGGGGTAGACGAGTTATCGAGTGGATACCACGAACAGACAAACGCAGCGTGGGAGGCCTTCCTGCCTGGTTCAAAGACGACGACCACAAGTATAATGGCATTAAATTCTACGTAGGTACGTACCGTATGGCGACGTATCTGATGTATGTAATTTTAAAATAATTTGTTTTTAAATCCGATAATTATGAAGGTACTTCGAATTCTAATCATGGATACCATAAATACTTCTACATGATAAAAACCGAAAGCGTCAAGGGGGTCGCGAAATATTTTTTTATACCAGGGGGGTCGCATCGTGAAAAAGGTTGAAAAACACTGGTCTAACATTTACTTTCCGTAAATAATTCAAAAGATGTTGAGGGGAGGGAAATACATTTACAATGTTACATTTAACCATGGCCTTCTACGATTTTCACTGACTTGCCGGCAGCCAGCAGTGGGGGCAAAATTAGTGGATATTAACTGGATCTAGATGAAAGTATTGTCACCTTAAAAAAATATACTTAAATATGTTAGGTAAAGTAGGTACTCACAAGCCATGTCGATTCGACAGTCTCCTCACCCAGTCCCATCATCACACTTACGATTTTTTTATCATTAACTTATGGGCATTTTGGAAAATTATAAAACACCAGAATTTAACGCCGAAATCATGCAAGATCAATGTCAAAAGAAGCCTGACAGAAGATCATTTTTACTGGTAGTCTGAGATTTTTACCTATTTGTTGACTGAGAAAGAAGTTTTTTCTCACGGACTTCCTTTTCCTTAGAATAAGGACTTTACTTTAGAATACGGAACTCACCACACACATAAACACATAGAACAACGTGGACACGGGCGTACCGTCATACGACAACAAGTAACAACATTTTAACCCCCTGGCCACAGCCAATTGCGGCGCGGCGTGCGGCGCGGCGAGCGGCGCGGCTAGCGGTGAGCGCCGAAAACAAACGCTAGACAACGTACGAAGTATGCCACAGCTAGCCGCGGCGCGAAATGCGGCGCGGCTAGCGGCGCGGGTTGACTGGCGCGGCGGCGGCGGGCGGCGCGGTGTGCGAGCGAAACAAATGTACTAGAGAGCAGTGGCGGCTGGTGCCTCAGATACCCGGTGGTGCACTTTATGGGTTTAGTAAATTTTGGAAGAAAAATAGATTAGGTACCTATTACAATTGAAAGTAAAAAAATTATAAGTATATTTTACCTTATGTATATTTTAAATCCATTCTGCGTTCCTTTTTTGACGCGAAATTGCCTCTCCGCCGAAACGAAAACAACACACGGAAAGCAAAATAAAGCATTTAGTCTCACATCCACATAACCATTTCTTTTTATTGTACATTTCACTTTTAAAAATTCAGGTATAAGTTTATTTTTTTGTTTTGCACTCCTGTTTCAAGATGAGAAAAGGCCGAGGCGGCCCACAGCAGATTTAATGTCCAGTCTATTTTGAAATGTCCTATTGCTTTTTATGAAGTCCATATTGTATTTTGCACTCATTTTCACTCACACACACACATATACACTCACGAAATATTTACTACTTTCTTAGTTAATAAGTAATAAGAGTAACAAATTAATTACGTATTCGCGCGCGAAAGGTGAAACTGCGACAATGACATGACAAGTGCATCGTTCGTAGGTCACGCCACCGGTCAAGGCCACCGCCCGCGCCTCCCGATCCCGAGTCCCGTGGCGTCATTCGTATGATTTCGGCAATTTCCGGTCGCGTGCGGCGCACGAATTTATCCTAGAACTGCATACAGTTTGTACTGAGCATCTTCCGTCTCACGCGCCGGGCGATTTCCATCCTGTTTCATACTATGTGTAGGAGCTCGCTCCGTGCGACAATCCGAGCGCACGAGGCCGTTTTTGTTCAAGCAAAAATAAGATCTAATTCTTTCGCAGTAGAAATCAAAATAGGCCAGCTCGATTTAATTTAACTCGTAACGTTCGAATGATTTATGTAATTTCTGTTTAGGGTAGGTATTACGGTTGTTATATTGGTATTTTTGTGAAGTTTTCTTTAGACGTACCTACCTAGTCTAGTATGGTATAGGAAGAAGGAAGCTACATATTTAGAAGGTTTTTAAATGGTAGTGCGTTGCACGGGCGCACTTAAGGTGCAGCCGCCACTGCTAGAGAGTATCGAGGCGGCCACAGCTCAAAGCGGCGCGCGCGGCGGCATCAAGTGGACAGACTAGCCGACGCGCGACCAAAACAAATAATTTTGTTTTTAACGCGCGTTGACGCCGCGGTCGCAACTGGTCGAGCTGTGGCATACCACCGCAATCCGCACCGCCCGCCGCCCCTCACGCCGCACCTCATCCCGCACCGCTGAAAGCTGTGGCCACGGCCTAAGGATAAGGAATCACAGGATATGGTTTCTTTCAGAACTTGAGCATAACACTGAGATCTACTATGCAACAGTGTAATTTGGAGACAAGACAAGTGATAGGCTTGACAGTGCTTTGACATTGACAGTTAAGCCTCACTGTGACTGACAGTTGATTTATGGTTGATTTGAGCATTTATTTTAGTCAAATAGTCATTTTATTTCAATTTTTCAACACAACAATTTATTGGAGTGTACTTGTTGTGTACTTATTTAACAGTTTAGTTTAGGAAACGATGGAAAACCGCGAGGCAGCCTTCAATACTATCTGCCGAATATGCTTAAGTGCAAACAAACGCGATATGGTGTCGTTATTTCAGAAAAACAACGCCAAAGTACTAAGTTGTTATGGGATCGCGGTATTGACATTTGCTAAAGTAACTGTGAGTGTTTATGCTTGGTAATATCCTTTTATCAGCTTAGGCATACCCCTCTCCACTAGTCTGTACTCACATAAGTCCATTTCTACGCTATTCTGACTGCGATCCTTTGATAAGTGACAAATCCCTAGACCAGCTCTAGTCTTTGTCACTGATACACTAATGCCGAGTTAGATAAAGGAGCTTTAAGCTAATGTCGACTTAAGACATAGACACATTGTTTTTTTACTAACAAAATACACATCACCAATATATATATATTGTTTGTTTAAAGACAGATATTTGTACTCGGTCTTGGGTGTTGATATTTATATTTAGTATGTATCTATCTATGTATTTGTGTAGATATATCAGCTGTCCGACACCCATAACACAGGATCTGCCTAGCTTGGGGTTGGATGGCCGTGTGTGAGATGTCCCCACATATATATATCATATTATTAATACAAAACAACTTAGCTTTAAATCCATGCCTTTCTCTTTCTGTCTGTACACTCTGTCAAAACAAATCAAGGCACAATACCTTTAGTCCCAGGTTCACCTTCACTATACTCTGTTAGATCATTAACACCACGTCATTACATCATAGCAAGGGATTAGTTCTTGAATTTTGACACATCTATCCAGAATTTAAGAAGGACATGGTGTATAATTTTATTTTAGATGACCAGGGGTGTTAGTGATCTAACTATTATAACTATTATACTATTGTGAAACTATGCCTTAAGCTTGACATTAGCATAAAGTTTGTTTATTACTCATCATAAGATTATTCCATGTCTTCAAATCAATGCTATGCTATCCTTTTCACTTTCAGATACATCCAACCGACCATCTACCAACAAATATGTGCCAGGATTGCCTATTTATACTCAAGCAAGCCATCAGGTTTAAAATAAAATGTGAGGAAACACACAAAACACTTACTACCATTGCAAAAAGCCAAAAAAAAGATAAAATTAAACAAGAAATTGTTAAACATTCATGGGCAATGGTTAAAGGTTTTAATAAAGATGTTATCAACCATGCAGATAAAAATATAAACAGTGGAAAGGATAATGACAGCTCTGATAGTAGTGATGTGTGGAATTCAGATGATGAAGACACAAATACAGGGCGCCCTAAAGATGATGATGATAATGATGAAAGAGATAAAGACGATATTAAAAACATAACAGTCAAAATAGAAAATTATGATGCCTTATTAGATGAACTGGAACATGTTTCTGATCTACAGAGTGCAGAAACTACAAAATTCCTAACCAAAATTAAAACAGAAAAAGTGAAGACAGAAAAGGGACACAATGGTATACGAATTAAATGTTCACCTAATAAAGACCCAACAAAAAATGAATGTGTTGAAGATATATTGGATGCTTTAGAGGTGTTAGCTGATACTGGTGATTTAGCTAAACCATTAAATGAAACTGTTACTATTAAGAAAAGAGATCCTTCAAATGTAGGTGTTGATGTTAAAACTAATGATACCAGAGTAATAGAAGGAAGAGTAAAAAGTGAAATGGGTCACACCACCCCACAACCTAAGAAAGGAAGAATGAAACCTCATAAATGTGAATTATGCGATAAAGTGTTGTCCAACAAAAACACATATCTTAATCATATGCAAATGCATACTGGTTACAAGTACATCTGTGAGGTAAGACATTCAAATATAATAGTTATGGCACAAATATGGGCCAATAATGTGAAGTATTTTATTTGGAAAGTATATTTCCAAAACTGTCATATTTCACACCCTCTTATACCTACATCTCATAGTTGAGCCTCTGAACTGACTCATCTATGCGAACTTACTTAGTTTAGCCGGCAGTTTAACTCCCAATACCCAGTAATAAGAATGTATAAGTTAATAAAAGTGTAAAAACACTAAAAACTGATATTTCTGAGATTATTACTTAGGTATACAATATACATAAAATTACTTCTCATTTCCAGAATTGTGGCAAAGGCTACACGACCGTTGATCACCTGAATATACATCTGGTGCTGAAACACAACACCGGGACCTATATGCAGTGTGAACACTGCGATTTTAAGGTTAGTGTTATTTACTGCGCCTTTAGTGCCAATTTCTCCATTGTCGGTTATCTAACCGACAGGGATTGATTTATAAATTAAACGTCATCTCCATATAAAATTCATGACAGATGTGTCAAAAGTTAACCACTACTCCCTGGTTATGCTCTAACCGAGAATGGAGAAATTGGCACTTAGTATAAGATATTCAACATACAAAATCGAAAAAAGATTAACATAAACATTCTTTATTTCCATAAAAGCATACAATTTTTACACCTTAATAACTAAGACAATTTGTAAATATTTCAGAATTTGTAACTTAACTTTAGTAAGTAGCATCTGCTGCCGAACTAGGTAAAACCTGTATTTCAGCTCGCAGCGCCCAGACCCTATAATTAAAATACTCTATGGTTTTGTCTTACTAATAATGAAGTTCATAATGATAGTTCATTGAGTATGAATGGTCTGGAGACGAAATAGGCAGACGTTCCCCTCTGGCGGGGTGGTAGGCCAGAAAGGCCCACCGATTTATAAAAACTAGTTGCAGTCTCAATTTTCACTAGACTCAATCTAGTTGGCAAAGCGTTCGTTTCATAGAAAATGATTTGTTTACATACTAAAATGACAGCTTCAATTCATAGAATATTCTGATTCCGGATTTGATCACAGATTTGGTCATGGTTTATTGTTATAAGCTGTTTCCTAGCAACCAATGTCAAAAAAATGCAATAGTGATGTACCGGTATGTAGATATGTATTAATCGACAAAAAAGGTCATAGTTGGGAAGCGTCCGTAGTCGAATTGGCTTCAGTAATCGTAACTGATCACTGAGGTTAAGCAACAACTGACACGGTCAGCCATTGGTAGGTACAGCATGAGTTACCGATTTCAAATGGTTCTTTTCTGGACGCTTCCGTGCTTCGGACGGGACGTTAAGCCGTGGGTCCCGGTTGCTGCTTCGGCAGCAGTCGTTAAGCCTAGTCAGAGGCCGCCCGAAGGGGCGGCTTGAAAGCATCTGACCGTCGGGTTGCCCACTTACTCGACAACTTCAGTGCATTGTACTCATTCAAAAACGGCGATACGGCTCGCGACTTATCACGTGAGTATAAATGTACAGCAAAAAGCGGGTGACTTCGTTTATTAATCATTCCTAATTAAATTTAACTGTACCTAATTAATTTGAAATTAGTATTTCTAACCCATGTTCTCAAATTCATCGATAACACTTATCGATAATTGTTACATCCATTGGCAAGAAAAATGAAGACACTGTGTTCATTATTAAATGTCACTTCACGTAACCCTTATTGCTGGGAATTAAAACTCATAATGATATATCCCATGAGACATAATCATGGTAAACGGTAAAATTTCCCCCCGCAAAAATTGGCAGACTTTTTTGTATCAAGAAAGATCGCTATGGCGCTTCCCGAGGGTACACCCGAGTCCGCGTTGTTCTATGTGATAGTTAATTAAACACAATAGTTAAAGTAGTTAGGCTAACATATACATAACACACACACGCACACACACACACACACACACACACACACACACACACACACACACACATATCTATATTTATATATATATTTATTCGTGTACATATAGAAAAACAAGCTCTCAGTTCACAAAGTTGTAAGAATAGATTTAAATAAGTACTTAAAAATAAATGGATTTCTACACAAACAGAAATAAACATTACTTACTGCAAAACAGTTAATAAGTTCTCAGTCTCAGCGTAGGAGAGAGATAGTAGCCATTTTGTGATCTCTCTTTTGCATGCCAAATTATTCATATTGTATATGAATTTTATTTTATTGAATTTGTTGTACACAAATGGTCCCAAAAAACAAAAGAATCTACGAATAAAAACAGTGTTATAGCGTCTAATTATACAAATGTTATGTTTTCTGCGCCTGTTTAGAATTAAGGGGCTATATATGAGCTGCCTATGTTGCTTGGTTAAAATCTTGAGCAGAAACAATTGGCGGACAGTTAGTACTTCACAGTATTTGTAAAGAAGAATCGTCGGGTAACGAGAAGGTCTAAAAGTGGCTACCTTTAATATAGCGCGTTGGGCTACTTCAACACTTTTTAGATTTGTTTTAGAAGCACCTCCCCAAGAGCTAATGCAATAACTAATTAAAGACTGACATAGGGCATAATATATTTGTTTGAGCTTTGTGGGTTCCACGACATGTCTAAGTGTTTTAAATATGAAGATGAGTTTATTTATTTATTTATATAAGGCACATGAGTTTTCTAATTCTAGAGGTCAAAAGGTCAATATGCGGTTTAAATGATAAGTTACTGTCAATTAGGACTCCAAGATATTTAATGCATTGAGTGCGTTCCAAACATTGACAAGAGCAGTCAACTGAGCCCGGTAAACAAGTATGGGAGATAATGTTGTAGTCAGTTGAAGGTTGGCCAGAGTGGCGTATTGAGAATGCCATGTACTTTGTCTTATCAACATTTAATGAGAGCAGATTTCGACTAAGCCAGCTGTTGATTGTATTAAAGCCTTTTTGTGCTTCTCTGAAAGCTTCTTCCCAGGTGTCAGCCGAAAAGAGTAGCGCAGTGTCGTCGGCGTAGGATATGATTTTGCCTCTCGGGACACCTAGGGTAAGAATGTGATGTTTTTTTCTTAACAAGTTCAAAAATTGATGTTAATGCAGTTGTTTTTACCGATCAGCCTATAACACTTCTTTTGCTGTTAATAAAATTGAGCCTGAGTGAACTGCCAATTTTTTTTGGGACGTAACGCACTAATGGGGCCTCGGCCTTAGTTACCTTTATCTGTCTCTCTAGTGTTTAACTATCTCAGTGTCTCTCCAGTGTCTAGTTGCAAGTAAGGTCGTCTGGCAGATATCGCTTTTATGATCGCGATAATAATCAATCTAATCAACTTACAACTTGTTCATTTTATTATTCTTTTTTGGTGTAGAAATAAAGTGTAAGTATTCTATCTATCTAGAAGCTCTCTCTCTCCAGTATTTTAATCTCTCTCTGTGTCTCCCGGGTAGTCGCCGAAGCGGATAATTGATAAAATCGTGGACCCTACACTAAAGAGTTAATCATTTATCTACGCTTCTCTCTCTCTCATTCTAGTGTTTTACTAACTCTCTCTCTCTCTCTCTCTCTCCGTTAGTCTCCGAAGCGCTTCATGCTAATAGAGCACCTGCGCCTGCACTCGGGCGAGCGCCCGTTCTCGAGCAGCTATTTAAAAAATATGTTTACTATGCTTCTCACTAGATGGCGTTAGCGACGCCCGTTCTACATCGCGGTATGGTTGTGTTTACGGACCAGGCAGCGCAGCGTATAGCACTTCCTTTACTAAAGTTGTAATAGTTACACTAATGTGTTTTACTTAGCTATCCTCTCTCTCTAGTGTTTTAGGGCCTTACTACAAACTACAAACATACTATAGACAGTATTTAGAAGGTGTTTAGCGCTTTCAAACGCCTACAATATCTGTCAAGTTTCGTTTTAAACCCAACGGCAGTACAGTAATTATCTCTCTCTCTCTCCGTCAGTCTCCGAAGCGCTTCATGCTAATAGAGCATCTGCGCCTACACTCGGGCGAGCGGCCGTTCTCGTGCGAACAGTGCGGGCTCACCTTCCGCCGGAGGAACATCCTCGTGCAGCATCGGAAGATGCATATGGAGAAGAGTGTTAAGGTCAGTGTGTGAAGAAGCCTTTTGAGTAGCAAAATTTACGTTCTCAATACATACATAATATACAGGGTGTTGCAAAAAGGGTATACTAAGCCGAAACCTACATGTGCAGCATGGTATACGTCGTCACGTGACTTTTTAGTATGGAGAATTACTTTTTTTTTGGCGAATTTTCAAATTCTGATTTCAGTTTCGGGCTTAGATATGCCATGCTGCACATGTAGGTTTCGGCTTATTATACCCTTTTTGCAACACCCTGTAGATATATGCAGGATTCGGGTTCCGCTCATCTGGCATAATCTTTATTGACCAAAACTCATTTCGCATAACTCGTATGGTCTAAACTTTTTTGGCCGAACCATCACTTTGCCAAGACTTATGTGGCATAAGGCTCGTTTCGTCTAAAACTCTTTAGGCACAATCTTTAAACACCTAAGTTTCGTTTGCTCAAATTTATGTTCGTCTATACCTATGTATAATCTTGTTTCTCCTAATGTTATCTTTGTAAATAATATATTAAGTATGTAGTAAATGTACAAATTGTGGTATTTTTCTCCTACATCCCGAAAATCACGATATTGTATGATCAAAAATTCGAAAGTTAACGACCAATATAATTATTACAAACCCCATGGGATCGAAACCTAAAAATAGGTGCGACGACGAGCAAAGCGAGGAGGAGCGTGTTAGGTGCACATGTTCATCAAAACCAAAGCGGAGCGCAGCGAAGCGGAGCGGAGCGTTTTCCAAACAGCGGAAACAATACAAGGCACCAGTTTGCGCTATGTAGGGAGACGCTCCGTCAAAGTTAAAGCCAAACGAATATTATTACTTTGTATAAACCTATGCCATAGCATTATTAGGCTATTCAAGATTTGGCCATACCATTATTAGGCTAAACAATGTTATGCGAAATAACTTTTTACTAAACGAGATTTATGCCATACGATTTTCGGCGTAACGAGACATTGACCAAACGTTACTATGCAATACGAGATTAGGCAAATAAATCTTATGCCAAAAAAGGTAGAACCGCAGGATTCCTCACCACGTTGTTTTCCTTCACCGTAAGAGCGATAGTATACATTGTACTTAAATTAAAAGAACTCATTGGTACATGTCAGCGCCGGGATTCGAACCCGCATCTCTTACGTGACAAGCGGGCGCTTACCAGACTGAGCTACCACCGCACTCAAAAAGCGTCTAAAATAGCTTTAAATTTACGAAGCCCTACAAATTCTGTGACTTTTTTGCTATTTTTTCACATGCCAAAGCACCAACGGTCTTCTGAATGACATCCTTTTGCCTTAATACCGATAACCTTTGCAACACGGTGTATAAATAGTTTAGTGTAGTGTAGTTTCTAAATATTACAACCCAACTACAAAATAAAAGCCAAAAAGGGTTGATTTTGAAAATCCCTGTATTATCTCTTGTCTTGTCACACGTTACCCCTTTCTTTATACTTTATATTTCCTTTCAATGTGGTTGTCTGGAAGAGATTACTTTTAGTAATAAGGCTGCCGATTGTACTATTTATTTTCTTTTCCATGTTTGTGAAACTGTTTCTGTTTGTGTGCAATAAAGAGTATTTTATCTTTATCTTTATCCCTTGTACAACAGTAATATTTTCACCCCCAGTGCGACCAATGCCCGCGCACGTTCCACACAGTGGGGCACATGCGTGCCCACCATGGCAGCGTGCATCGGCGGCGCCACGTGTTCGCGTGTGGAGCGTGTGGCGTCACGTACGCCAAGCGAGAAACCGTGCGCCGCCACGCCGCCGCCGCGCACGGCACCCACGGGGGGGAAACTAAGTGAGTGAAGGGGAAATTTATATCGGTTAATATTACACTCGTGTAATGGCACACGAAAGACATACATTGGAACAACTCACATCTTTTGACACACTAAAAGACACACAACACACTAAAAGACACAACACACTAAAAGAAACACACACAAAAAGACACAAAACACACTAAAAGACACACAACACACTAAAAGACACACAACAGACTAAAAAACACACAACACACCTTTTTACGCACTAAAAACACCATAAAACACACAAAGCAGCATTTAACTCAATCTTATCTCGCATAAATTGCTATAACATGGCGCCACGTGTTCGCGTGCGGCGCTTGCGGCGTCACGTACGCCAAGCGACAGACCGTGCGTCGCCACGCCGCCGCCACGCACGGCACACACGGGGAAACAAAGTGAGAGAAGCGGAAATTTATATCGGCAAATATTATTCAGACACACAACACACTAAAAGACCCACAATACACCAAAATACACACAACACACTAAAAGACTCAAAACACACTAAAAGACATAACACACTAAAAGACACACAACAGACTAAAAAACACACAAAACACCTTTTTACGCACTAAAACACCATAAAACACACAAAGCAGCATTTAACTCAATCTTATCTCGTATAAATTGCTATAATGCGACGGCTTAACGCAACAACGTGCACGAGTGCGTCGCCGCGCACGGCACGCATGAGGAGACAAAGCGAGTGGAGTGAGAATGTATGTTGACAAACATTACACTCGTGTGACAGACGAAAAGACATAAAATGACACAAACGCAGATATTGGCACACAAAAACGACACACATACAACAAGACACACATACACAAGACAACTACCCACACGATCATTATTTGAATTCACAAACGAATTATAACACACTCCTTGAGTGTTGGGCACATAACACTATACTCTCTACCATCTCTACCGAGAGTGGTGGTGATGTTGTATGGCTATGGGATGTGACTTATACGAATAGCACACTCAGTGTGGAAATAAAATTACATACACATTTTTGTTTCTTCATACACATTACCTGAAACGCTCCCCCATGCATTTTATACTGTTGTAGCCATAAAGGCAAGGTAACGGTCCATTAATAATGCATAAAATGATAATACTTACCTAATTCCGATTAAAAGATAGTATTTTTCATTGTAAATAGTGACATAATGTTTTTTCCTCAGGATCATCAGAATAAACCGCAATGACCCCAACTTCCCCGAGCAGTGACGTTGCAGCGAATATTAATATGTTATATGAAAGAATAATTCTGTGTACGATAGTTTTCCAATTTTTTGAATAAAAAATGTACAGATTACGATACACTTTTATTTTATTTGTATGTGTATGGAAAAAGGAACGTAAGTACTTCTTTAAAAATAGTTATACAATTTGGCTTGCTTGCACCAAATATTACATATAAATTATTTTGTGCAAGTCAGTCGTACTTCAGTGTTATGCTCAAGTTCGGAAAAAACCATTACCTGTGATTCCTTATCCTTAAAATGTTGTTACTTGTTGTGTATGACGGTACGTGTTTATGTGTGTGGTGTGTACCGTATACCAAAGAACTTCTTTCTCAGTCAACAAATCTATTCTCCTCCACACTCACGAAGCTTCGCAGTGTTGATTAAATTAGATAAGATTTACTTTAAGATTTAAGATAAAAGTCGTTATTGTAATTTACAACAGACAACCAGTGTAGGTTAAAGTTAAGCTAGTATATACTAAGGGTGACTTGCATAACAAAGTTAATTAAAATTAAATAGTTTGTCTCTTGCTCTGACAGTATAAAGTCAGAGCAAGAGGTCATAGATTTAATTTTGATTAACTTTGTTGTGCAAGCCACCCTTAGTCTATGAACATCGCTCCCGTATTTTATTATTAAAACTATTCCTAAACACAATAAATACGCAATAGCAAGCAGAGCCCCAGCAGCAGCAGAAATCATGTCGTCATCCATTGAAGTTGCGAACAACACTGCGAAGCTTCGCGAGTGTGGAGCGGGCTCTACGAGTGATTTGTGGGATCCATGGAAGTAATAAGTACTTAGTTGTACGTAAGTACTTATAACTTCAATGGTGGGATCAAATCTCAATATTCTAGAAATGGCGGCTATTTTAAAGTTTTCGATAGGTACTTAGTTTTCATAAAAAAAACATATCTCGAGATTTAAACGCCTTACGGACATGAAATAAAATGAAATAAAAAATTCCACAACTGCTATAAAGTTACATAAAATCTAATCTAAAAAAACAGCTAAAATTTACATTTACTTTAATTACTTTGAAAATACCTTTAATACCTTTGATGGTATTTTTTATGTTTTTATTAAAAAGTATTTGAAATAAGCTAAACAATGATACCAAAACCTTATCTGTACGTCGAGGCATTCAAGAATTATTGAAGTTCAAAACACACCTAACGGAGCGCCACTTTCGTAAGGGATTTTAGGGATTTAGATGCCATAATAAAAATACAAGTTAATTTTCATAATTTTTTATTGCATATCAAGCCTGCGTGTCTATTCAATTTTACTTAAAAGGCAAAATCGTTTCTGATTTTTCAAATCGCAACTTTAAAACTATGAACTTCTAGACTTTTACAAAATCGAAGACTGAAATACGATTGGACAAAATCAAAAACGGTTCAGTCACCACTCGAGATTATTACGACAAAGACAAAATATTACTGCGCAATCATAGTCTTTCCAAATTTAACATAATATTTTGTTTGTAGATGGCGTTAGTGTTGGGAGAATGTTTACGACAGTCACTAGATGGCGCTGTTAACAGTAGCAAATGTAATTAAAATGAATCATTTATTAAGATATCCAAGATGTGTACTTGAATAATTTAACACTATTCAAATTTATATGTATTGAGGAGAAAATCTTTTAGATTATGTACCTATAATTGTTCACCGATTTATCTTTGCATGTACTTAGATATACTTACTTTATGTAAAGTTGAAGTCACTTTTTCTATGGCAGTGAATACTTTTTCTTATTCTCGTAAAAAGTAATTAATAATGTACCATTTTATTGTCCAGAATATTCAAGTACAAATTATACAAGTAAATTAAAATTCCCTTTTTTTTAAAGTTCACAATTTGTACTGATTGGTAATTATAATGATATAATTAGAAGAAAAAAAAACTGGTCCTAAGTAAAGGTATTTTTTACCACTCGACCACCGTTAAGTTTACTCTTCAATGTTGCGCTGAGAAGTGCCGCACTGTACCACTAGAGGGCATTAATTTGACTACGAGTATTTGAATTAGATAATTAGAGTAATCCTCAAGGCGTTCGGTAGGCGAAGAAACCTACGTAGGTACTACCAAAAGTGCGTTACATAATTTGTGTTCACATTATTAGCACCTAAACAGGCAAAGATACAAGATAACGTTGCGAATGCAAAATATATCTTAATTAAAGGTTAGATTCCATTATGTCAGACAGCAGCGTGCCAGGCCACATCGCAATCGTATTTTATATGAAAATGCGGCCAGCTGTGCCGTTGTTCATTTTAAGTTTACTGGAGCGATTTTTGCTGTGCGTCCCGGTACGCTTCTTCCAGACATTATGTGCTAGAACCTTAAATAAAGCACCATCTCACATTGATAGATGCGTTTCTAGATTTCCGTTCAGGAACCTCATAAAATTTATACCATCAAAAGCCACGCAACACTCACGTATGTCAGTTATACTTAGAAAATACGTTTCTAAAACTTTACCGGAATTAAATCTTCAAAGGTGTAATTTTATTAAGTTTACATAAAATAGCATAATTATAGCCTGCATTTTTACAGGTTTTTTTTAACATTTTATATACGAATATTTAGTTTATCTTTCCAGTAAAGTTTTACCTATCCTTAACAACATTAATTACTACACAAAATAAAACAACTTGTTGTCAATATTATATCTTTAGAATAGCGTATATTTAAAAAATAAAATTACAAGATACAAATCATATAACTTTTCTTACATTTAAAAGTATAATCACTTACCAACTAGAGAAAAAGCCAAGTATTAGTTGTTGATACTGGCAACATTTGTGACAGTAGAGGAAATAAAAAAGAAAAAAAATCTTGTAAAACTAATAATTTATTTAATCAAAATACATATTGCGTTATCATTATAATATTTAATAAAATTGTCGGTGTCATAGTTTTTACACTAAAAAGTACATGCTTAAAAAATATTTAAATAACAAGACGCTTGTTTAAACACCAAAGTTTTAACTATACGTACAAAACTTATCTGTTTTCAAGCATCATGTTTTTAGAGTCAGACTAATGATTGAATATACCGACTAGGCAGATTAAATATTTAAAGAAAAGATATATTAAAATCTACCGTTCATGTTTTTTTTTGAGGAACGTTGACTATGGAATTATTTCCACTTTTCCAACTAAAAAGCCAGTACATACTATCATTAGACAGACTCTAGTAGGTATAACGTATCATATAAGTCAACTTGTCATTTTAACAACACTAGAACTTATTCTAGGTAATGTCAAATTGCGTCAGGGTCGATCTTGTTCCGATTTGTTGAAAATAATAATAATAATGGACCCTTTTAACAGTGTAACGCGTACTCTTGTTAGGAACGCCCTATTTTTTTACACAAAAAAGACAAAGAGGCCGATTTTTATTTCCATTTGTTTTTACTGGACCCCGTTTTCGAAGCATTACATGCGTTTTAAAAAAGAACTTAATTAGGTTGCACCAGTAAACGTCATTGAAAATAGCATCAACACATCCGCAATGTATAAAAAATAAATTCATTAAAAAAGTAAATTGGCAAGGTATAAAAAAATATTTGAGTACTTTGTATTCTGATGCATTTTTTTGTCAAATAAATAAAAAATAACGTAACTATCTGCCAATGTACTTTGAACATAGAATAACGATTTTATTCTAATATGAATTCAAACCAGCTCGCCTAGAGAAGATATAAATACTATTGTATATCAATAATATTAATCATAAATGATAATATGTGTGTTTTTTGCGAGCCAGATCTAAACCCTAATAGATTTAAATCCTAAAAAAACGTAACACGTAAGTGCAATACAATATTAAATTAATATTCAGCTATTGAGTACAGACAGATATTTATATATTAATTTAAACTTATATTAATAAGCCACAAACAAGTTTAAACTAATTCAAAATACAATATCTGCAATATCATAGACTTTTCGTGAAAAAATGCTTAATATTCATTCTCCAATGAAAGTATTTTTCGCAGATAATAATTGAATAAAATAGCTGAATATAACATTAAATAAAAGTAGAATATATAGAACGGCTATGCAGGCGTCACCTTACGATTAAATTACAAGTATTTTGAAAGCGAGATGGCAGTGACCTTACGATGCTTTATCTGTAAACAAGAAAACGTATAGTAAGTAAATAACAAGGGCAAAAAATATTTTACACCAAAAGATGGCGTGACCAGAGACATAACTAGAGGTTTTCTGAAGAGTTCATTAAAACATTCATAGATGGCGATTCGATTCTTTCATTCATCCAGTAGCGCCATTTTTGTTATCAATTACATATTATAAATTTTCTGGAATGATATCTGTCTGTGGTAGTGAAACTCCCCGCCGAACCGGATTTCCTAATGTTTAGTCTTAGCCACAATATATGATATCAAAATCTAGGCCATTCAAAAGTGATGCTACTTTTAGGGTGGAATGTACCTAACATTTTAACTCAATTGCTGTATTGGTTTGAAAGTATATTGTCAAAGAGCAATAGATTTGATTTAATTTAATTGTTTGGTGCAAGCCTCCCTTAGGCTGTTTTTAACAGCATCCATATTTGATCACGCAAGCGGGATTGCCCCGCATGCGTGATGAATCCCGCACGCTGATAAAAACAGCCTAACGCGTGGAATATGCACGCGAGAAGCGGGTAAATGGCGTTGGCGTGCCATCCCGCGGGCGTGATGAAATCCGCATGTTGTTAAAAACTGCCTCAGTGTTGAATGTCGAGGGTTTTTTACGTTGTTAGTTATAGGTTACTAGCTGTTCCCGCGAGCTTCGCTTCGCCTTAAAAAGTATTCCCGTGGGAATTCCGGCATAAAAAGTAGCCTATGTTCTTTCTCAGGGTCTAGACCGTATGTATACCAAATTTCATTCAAATCCGTTCAGAAGTTTTGGCGTGAAAGAGTAACAGACAGACAGACACAGTTACTTTCGCATTTATAATATTATATAGTTAGAAATTAGAATAGGATTAGGATAAATGCTCACCTCTAGGCGGGCTGGGGCGTGCTGGATTTGTCCTTCTTCTTCTCCTTCTTCTTCTTGAGGAACGACGGCGTCCGCAGCCCCTTCTTCTTCTTCTTGTCCTTCTTGGGAGAGCCCTCCGTCGACATCTCCTTGGACGGGGAGCCCTGGTGTGAAATGTGACGGTGTGAGTTTTGTGGGTGGCGGTGTGAAATGTGCACTTTTGCATTTTTTCTATTTCCCTCGTTACTAAGGTAGACCTAATTTCAGAGGCTTTATACTACAGAATGGCTATACAGTTAAAAAAACACATAGATAGAGTGCAACAAAGAAACTTTGCAACGGGTAACATATGGGCATAGGTTATAAATTCTTTAACTTTTTTATTCAAATAATTTGGTAACTACTGGCACTGAAACTTTTTCCTTGCTCGTGAGGGTCATCAATACTCATCATCATCACGACCAATCACGTCCCCACTGCTGGGACTCGGGGTTCCAATGAAGGAAGGGTTAGGCCTAGTCCACCACGCTGGCCTAGTATCTCGTGAGTGTGTTTTGATCAAATTCTAAATTTCCATAAAAATTAGTTCCCATATGTTGGCATTTTGTAAGTGGAACTTTTTCATTGCCCGTGAGTGTATTATATTTACAATAGCTAAAAAAAAAAAAAAAAAAAACACGCACTCACGCCTTGTACTAATGTACTCCCTTGCGGGGTAGGCAGAGGTGCATTGCTGCACCCACTTTTCGCCAGAGTGTATGTTAGTCCCAATGTAATAGGGGGCGGGCCTATTGCCATTTTACGGGCACATCCAAGACCCGAGAACAAATATCTGTGTTTAAACAAATATCTGCCCCAGCCGGGAATCGAACCCGGGACCATCGGCTCAGTAGTCAGGGTCACTAACCACTACGCCATTCGGTCGTCACAATAGCTCTTACCTCTTTACTGCTATGCGAGAAAGTGCTCTGGTGTGCGTCGGAGTGGTCTCCGTTCAGCGTGTGCTCGCCTGGAAGAGATTGTTTTAATGCCATAAGTCATTGCATTCCATTTGTCATGATATGTATAATATTCATGGATAGTTAAACTGGAGAGTAGGTGTACATGTCATCGAATAAGGATAATAATCATCATCTAATGATAATCTATACATAATAAGAATTCTTTAATAAGTCTGTTATTGCTGAATTTCTGGGGTTTTTAACCTAGGTTAGGTCATATTCTAAAGCAAATTAAATTAGTAAAAAACCGTGCACACACAAACACAAAATGATTAGTATAAAGCATAACTTACCATCTCTCGGCGCGGTCAGTAAAATAAAACTTCTCTCCCGAAACCATCCAAAAGCTAGGTGTCATGCGTTTGTCATGTGCGGTACGTATGCGGGTTAGAAATAAGCAAACATAATTTGAATGTGAAACTAAAGTTTGTTAGTGGTAAAGCGAGGATTTAAGAACACTACTTTAAATTGCCACCGATAGATTTAGGTATGATGAGATCCACCTCTTCTAATCCATTAGAAGTATACTTAAACTTAAAAAATATTGCTGCCATTTGCAAATTTGTCTCATCCAAGTACAATAAAGCAGTGTTCTTAAATACCTCAAGAAATAAATAAATATTGTGACAAATAATTGAATAACAAAAAAACAACCACAAAAAATAGAAGCATTTAATAAAACAATAGCACAATGAAACACAAAAACTTATAAACTAATGTAAGCATTTCGTATTCGAGTCAAAATGTAAATTAACACACTAGTAAAAGAAAGGTGCATTACATCTTAAATATGAAATTTTGAAATTTAAAGCAGGTTTACAACTATCACTAGCTGACTTCAACAAAACCAACAAATATCCATTTGGTATATTTTCTAGCATAACATTTTAGTATAGACAAATATGAAACACAAAATTTAAAGCATGCAAGGTAAAAGACTAATTACTAAACTGTTAATCAAAATACCATAATATAGACCTAATAGTTTAAGACATAATTTAATGACAAATTCGGAGAACAGAATGTGTATTAATAATTGAATTTAAAACCTACCTGTTACAAATTTGCGCCTACCTATAACACATCTCAGTAGTAGGTAATTATTATATTTAAAAGTATGGTTTCTACGATATAAAAAGGTAAGATCATACCTACAAAGACATTTCTTCCCTATAAGTAACATCTAAAATTCATGCACTCTACCACATCTAACTTCACAAACTAGACTCATAATTCTCAAAATCGCTCGGATCAAAACTCTCAGACATCCTAAACTTAGAGATGATTTTGTAAAACAACGATTCTTCGAATGGAGGCCAACTGTAATACTGTCTTCTGTTCCTAGCACCGCTCGATAACCTTTCTAGTTTATTACCGTAAAGTAACTTCTTTTGTGGTGTATCTGTTTCTTCGACTACCCTTAGAGGTTGCTTTTTTTCGTTAACAGGAGTTCTAAACTCCGCCGACTCACAAGTATCAAAGCTCTCAGTTTTAGAAGCACAGGCTGTTGCAAAACTATCGCTTAGCTCCTCGCAAAAGACGCTTTTTCGTTTAACCGCTTTCTGATCTTTGTCCCAGTATTTCGGCGAGTCTGTATCGTTTATGCACTCTTTGAAATCGTTATCTTGTTTTTCATTATTCAAGTTGATACTAATGAAACTTGGGGTGGCGTTTTCTGTGTGTCTTTTGAAACCTTTCAACGGTTTGTCATCATTTAGATTGCTGTCAAAAGAGACCCAGTATTTAATGCCACCGCTGTGGAATGAATGCGACATGGATATCACTGGAGCTTTCTTAACGAAAGGTGATCCCAAAATGGTATCATCCTTTTCGTATAAGACGCTTAAATCTTCACCAATAAATGTAGCATCAGTGTTTCTGATAGGAGACTCGTCGCACACATCGAAAACTACTGAATTTTCTCGGACTGGTGAAGAGAAATTATTGACATTGACAAATGATACATCAGCCACAAATGCCATATTCATCTCTTCTACCGCTTGTATGTCTTCGTTGACATTTTTCAGGACAAAAGTTCTGTTATGTATGTTAGAGTCTCTATGCACGTACCCTGCCTTGGTTCTTAGTTGTTCATCTTCAACTATACTTTCGTGAATTGCAAGAGAGTCATCGAGGGCTTTATTAATTATTTCTTCAGCTAACGAAATGCTATCATCATTGTCTACGTCATTGTAGATTTGAAACTGTTCATAGGATATCGTGTAGGATTTGTTGTAGGCAATAAATGAATCGTTAAAAACGTCGCCGGTTTCGACATCATCTTCGCAATATTCAAAATTAGTTACGTTTGAACTTTCAAGAAAGTTATCTAATAACGCGTCTAATAAACTTTTAATTAAGTTGTATGCCATTTCATAATTCTCATCTTGATTAGTTTCTTTAGCCTGCATTTCCGTAATGATATGGTCAAGCGATTTCTGTTCATTTGAACATAGGACATATTTGGGTGGTTCATCATTATTTTCACAGGCGATTACATCATGCTCTACGGTTACTGAATCACCAACTAACAAACTGTCATCATCATCATCATCTAAAACTGTACTGATAACAGCTTTAATAGTCTCCGGCATACCATCAATACTTGGTATAGTTTCCTTGTCTTCATTATCAGCTGCTAGTCGAAACAGAGTTGATATGAGTTCCGGTGACGGAGGGACAAAGTCTACAGCATTTTTAAACAAATCTTCTTGAGCTAGATTTGGTTCAAAACTTATTATTTCATCCACTACTTCACAACGATCTATGTCCGGTGTAAAAAGTTTTTCTGCATGCAGTATAGTTTCTAGTGCTATATCTGTGCTGAAAACTACATTATTTATTGGTTCGATGCTATTGCTATCCCAAAGTGGTTTCGCGGTGAATAGAATATCTTCAGCATCAACCACCGTGACAACTTTTTTGACTTTTCTGTCGCTATCCACTTTCATGTTATGAGAAACAGTGGCATATGTCAGTTCCAACAATTGCTGTATGATGCCTTCAATAACCTTTTCTGGTTGTCTTTTAGGATCTAAATCACTGTTGTCTGTTAATAGAGAGTCGTGCATACTAACCGAGGTGGTTTCTTTCTTCATCAACTCTTCTTGTTCTTCAATGACCCGTATCAAAAGTGCAATGGAGAAATTTTCTTCAGCCTCTGTTTCATTTACGTTTGACAGATTTTCAACATCATCTTTGTCTTGGCAATTATCTGGGGACCCGTCGATTACAGCCGTATTCTTATTGTAAGATTCTACTTTAGAACTATTGTCAAAAAGTTTTACATTGCGATCCTGCGCTATAGTATGAAGTTCGTCAGAGAAATCTAAATCGAATGTCTCAGTAGCTAGCAAAAATTTATTTAGTATTATGCCAATGATTTCTGATACCGCTTCATACTTCTCGAACTCAACGGTAGAGTTAAAACTTGGTGTTTCAATGACAGTGCTCGCAATACTGTAGTCGGATGTTATTGATATTTTTCCAACAGCCATTTTGTTTTCATTTACTTCTTCATTTATGGCACTAGCATTAATACCGTTTCCTGGCGGCGCTACTGTGACTATTTTCGTTGTAGCTTTAACTTCCTCTAAACAATGATCTCCAGCCGCAAGGATTTCTTTATGTTCATTTACCTGTTCCATATCTTTTTCAACTTTCTGACATTCAATCGATTTCACACTATCGCCTCTCTCTTGCGTTTCTTCCAATCCAATGTCCATAGCTATGTCATTTATTAGGTCATCTAGAAACACAGCTGCTACAGTCATTAGATCGTTTAAACCTGATTTCATATCCGCAAAGCTTTCGTTATGTTTTGATGTTCCATCAGAGTGATTACCCTGAGTTATAACTGACATATTATCTTTATTATTTATAGCAGTTATATTAGACGATTCGTCACCACATGAGCTTTTCGATTCTTCAAGTATTGGTTCCAGGACAATTGATTTTGCAGATTCCCGTCTCTTTTTCGGCGACTTTCCTGAATTGTAATCTTCACAATAGAAATTGATAGGCACAGAATAATCCCTTATATCTTTGCCGACTAAGTCTTTCACTGGACTCTCGTAAACTGCCTGGTCAAAATCCATTTCAGCACTAAAATTAAGATACTCTCCTTCGCTATTTTCCACTGAAACATAGACATCATTATCAGGGTCACCTTCGATTGTAGCACATTCATCAGCATTAGCTTCAACATTTCCTTCTTCTTTCAACAATTGACTGTTTAGTTCTTTTACAACCTCATCGAAAAACTCATCCCGGCGTGAATTCTTTACAGTGCTTTCTTCTTCAGAAGCATAGGACACGGCAGGTGGAGTTTTCTCTATAACTGTGAGGTTTTCAGAAGATGTACTGTTAACTATGTCCCCCAAGTAACAATCTTCATTGAACTCTTGACAATCAACAAATTCTGTCTCCTCCTCATTGAGTACCTTTACTTTACAGACTGGAACCTCTTTTGCCTCAACTCTGACCAATTCACAGTCTGGTGTAATGGTTTTATCTGCATCTTCAATGCATTTCTGCGCAACATTATCAATGGATTCGTAAATTGAATCTTGTCCTTTTCTAAAACAATTTTTTTCACTTTTGTCTCTGGACAACTCCCAAACGTACGACGAATTGGTCGATCCACAGGATCTGCAGCGTGGCAAATGGAAGTGAACAGGCTCGGGGTCTTTCAATTGAGAATTTATAAACCCAGCGTGAGATTGTGTCCGGAATAAATGGCCTAAGCTACACTTTTTACCTGGACGCGGTAGTGACCTGGTTTTGAACAGGAATTCTGTCTTCCTTCCGTCCCATTCTATCGATGGTATAGAGTACAAACTAGACCTACTACTAGGAATACCATGGTAAATATCTAGAGCATCAGACCTAACATTATCATTAGAACCTACAAGTCTAGAACTGAGGCTAATTTTACACTTTGGCTGTGCAGTTTTGTGATCATCTATAAGTTCTTTTGTTTCTGGTGAGTCGTATTTTTTGACTAGCGTGTCGAATTTTGCGTTTCTGGTGTAGTCACGTTTAAGCGAAGTGTTAGTTGGTGTTATTTTGTTAGCGTGCGCGTGCGATGGTTTGCTGTCAAGCTTCGAACCTGCAAACGACAAAGCTAGCAAACAAACAGGCAATGTTAGGAAGCATTAACTGCCAGTTTCTATAACTCTATCTATCTATAACTGGTAGTCACTTTCATACGATTTTGACAGATTGTTACTTTTGATTATGTCAAAATCGTATGAAAGTAACTACCAGTTATGGATAGATAGAGATATAGAAACTGGCAGTAAGGTAGTAGAATATAACATTTGTACGACTCTTTTATGCCGTGATTAACAAATAATATTTTAAAGTAAATATAAAATATAATGTCATATATTATATTGTCGTACAAATGAAATAACTACATGCAGGTTACAGCAGTACAGTCAGCCAATAATATGTTAATTTTAAGATTGAATTGGTTCATTATAATTATTAGATGACTGTACAACGAACACACACAGATGAAAACACAACACAAAATAATATCCAAAATGCACAGGACAATTATAAATACAAAATAGCTATGGATTAAGTATAATAAAATGTAAATGAATTGTGCATAGACTAAATCTAATGGACAAAAGAAACTTGTAGCAGAAAAAACTCTTCATAAACAAAAACTAGACGATACAGCAAATGTGTTTGATGTACACAAAAAGTTAAACCAATAGCAGTACAAGCAGCCTGATCCAATACAATCATAGACAAATACACAAGAACCTAAAGAAAAACACTTCCTTAATTTACACGAGACCACCATGAAATCGGAAACAACACAAGATATCGAAGAGTTTCCTCACATTCAAACACATCTTTCATTCACTGAGATGATAGATTCACACATTTAGGCCAAGACCTCAAGAAGCCAAACGGGATGCCCTCCACGAGCACTGGAGCGACCGAGGTAGAGTCTATATGATGTATAAATATCTTCCGAAAACCTGGATTCGAAGCGGGCACATAAGCCACGACTCTAATCACAATACTGGAATTCTTACTTTTTAATTTTTACTCTCTCTTACATATCATAGTCCATACATTTTCTTTGTATTTTTTTTCAATTTCAAGGGAAAACCACCTTTATTTGCACATACAGTCATACATATCTCGCTCTCATTCCAACACAATAGAGGTCAACAACACCAACAACAACAATAGACAAGGACGCCACTACCAACAGCTACCGTACCACCACCGACACATTTAACAATCCATAAGCAGCGTCGCTTGCCTGTCAGATATCTGTCAAATCCATACAAGTTTCATGAGATTTGACAAGATTGTTAAAGCTCGGTAGAGGTAACCCCACAGATTGATTAACCCAAACGCACATAAACCTCTCTCTCTCTCTCACTCCAACACACAACAATAGACAAGGACGCCACTACCGACAGGGAGTACCTCTGACTACGGAATGCTGCACTACGGCGCGGTGGCTCACCACCGGTGACGTCATAGGCGTGGAAACAGCTGACGACGTCTCGTGTTCTAAATTCAAAAGTGACAGTTCGCGTGAGACAAAATGGCGGAGGGAGTTTAACGGTTTTTGTAACCGTTTGGCGGGTTAAAATTGAGACTAGATGTGTTTAATAATAGTGCTGCGAAAGAAATAGGTTTTGTTTTGGCCACTGCCAGTGCATTATGGAAGTAGGAACACCGAATAAATTGCAGTTATTATTTAAAGGAGTCAAACTATACCATAACATAGCATATAAAAATATTGCATAGTGTAGTTAATAAAAACAGTGTCTAGTTGTAATGGTATAATCAAACCCCTTACACTGTTATTAGTAATCTTACGGAATTCTGACAGTTATCAATTTTAGAATAATCAGAGATCACAAACCTTTTTGGGCTGGGCACTTTTTCAATACGAGTCTGGACATCTGAGACTATAATATATTTTTTTTAGTCCCTGTATCCATTTTATTAAGTGCGGCGCTCCAAATTAAAAGGGGATTTACCTACGGTGAGAAATAATTACCGTACCTACCTAAATATATTACAAACAGTGAAAAATACAATTAAAGATAATCTCAATTATCTTATATAATTATCGCTGTCGTAGAAAATATATCTAAAAACAACTAGTAATTATTTTTGAAACGGTAGCCGCGCCGATGGGGTGCGTATTGCGACGTATAAAAACGAAATGTATAATTTCACATTAATAACGTTCACAACATATAATGAACGTTACGTATAACAACAAAATCTATATTTTCATAAGGTATAAGATTCAATTGGTATAACGTAGGTACATTTTATATAAAATCAAAATATATAATACTTACGAGGACTAATATCAATTCGTATAACATACATTACGTATATCGTTTAAAATATATAATATCATTTAGTATAAAGTTCATAAAACATACTAACATATAACATTCTGTGTTTAATTACCCAACGCCGTCAAACCCCCTAGCACCAAAACCTAAAGATAGGTGCGACGACGAGCAAAGCGAGGAGGAGCGTGTTAGGTGCACATGTTCGTTGAAACCAAAGCGGAGCGCAGCGAAGCGGAGCGGAGCGTCTCCCCACATAGCGCCAATAATAATAATAATGCCAAAACCCCTAGTACCAAAACCTAAAGATAGGTGCGACGACGAGCAAAGCGGAGCGCAGCGAAGCGGAGCGGAGCGTTCTCCCCACATAACTTTAATAATAATGAAAATACCATACGACAATCTTTATACTTTTTGTGCATTATACATTATGATAATTATATCCGTTGTAGAATATATGTTATAAACGTTATATATTATGAACGTTATGCATTTTAATCGTTATATCATTTGAAATTATACTTTTTGAACGTTATTCTTTACGAAATTATGTATTTAGTAATTATGCCTTTCGTTTGTTATGCACGGTGATCGTTATACTTAATAAATTTATATCATATGGGCGTATACCTTGTGAATGTTATACCATTTGTTTTTATACCTCGTATTACTTACCCGCGCCGATGTCAGGGCGATGTTGCGTTCGTATTTGAATAGAGGTAAAAAAAAGAGATGTCGCTCTATAAAATTGTATTGTGTGCACTGACTGGCTTGCGTGTCGTCACAGCAAACTGTGAGTCTAAAATGTGCGGTGGAGGTACCAAATTAGCGATACAGGTGAAATTGTGTCAGCGACTCATCGCTGACAGCAGAACACGTTTACCCCATCGGTCATCGGTTCTTCGACAGATGTGACCAGCCCATTGCCACTTAAGCTTACTAACTCGGTGAGCTATGTCGGTGACTTTAGTTCTCTGTCAGATTACTTCGTTCCGGATGCGATCTTTCAAGCATAGCTCCAAGCATAGCTCTTTCCATAGCTCGCTTCGTGACCTTCCGTTTATGAACCAGTCCCACAGTAAGTGTCCACGTTTCAGCCCCATAGGTCATAACCGGTAGGACACACTGATCAAAGACTTTCGTCTTGAGACTTTGTGGTATGGGCGACGAGAAGACCACTGCGGTGTTGGTGGGTTCACATATGATCACAGATGTTTTCCTTCTCCGTAAGAGCGATGGTATACATTGTACTTAAATTCAAAGAACTCATTGTTACCTACATGTCAGCGCCGAGATTCGAACCCGCATCTCTTGCTTGAGAAGCGGGCGCTTACCCGACTGAGCCAGTTGGACTCGCGCAGTGAGTGTTCCGTACAAGTATACTTAATTACCTGAGGTAGTTTTCCTTTTAATTTCATCATAATTATGTACATCTATACGAAATATCAGCTTGATATCTTTACCCGTTTCCGAGAAAAAAGGTGGTGACAACAAAGTGTGATCTTATAAGGGTTCCTTTTTTTCCTTTTGAGGTACGGAACCCTCAAAAAGAATAGTGACAATCGGATCAATCGTTTCGGAGATATGCGTGGACAAACATACATACCAACAAGCATATTTATAAACGTACATAGGTACATAAACATTTATAAAATTTTGAATATTTGTTTATTAGCCCTAATACTCGTATATTGTCATATGTCAATATGGTGCAGTTCCAATAATCTTACATACATACCGAACATATTATATGTACTTACCGAATAGACAATCTTTTTTTGAAATTGACTAAAAAGGTTTATTATCCCTGAATTTAGTAGGAAGTGATGCCATGCTAAAGAATAAAATAAAGCAATTAAAATTAATTCGATACATGGGTCGTGAGTCGTGATCCTACTTCATATTATAAATGCGAAAGTTTGTAAGTGTATATGTGTATGTATGTATGTATGTATGTGTGTATGTTTGTTATTTCTTCACGTCAAAACGGCTGAACCGATTTTAATGAAATTTGGAATGAAGTTAGCTGACACCCTGGATTAACACATATGTTACTTTTTATCGCGGAATTCCCACGGGAAAACTTATTAAGGCGAAGCGAAGCTCGCGGGAACAGCTATTATATTGAAATATTTGTTATTTTTGTATTAGTTTACTTGAGCAAGTAAATATTTAGATTTATCTTTTTGTATAAAAATATGAAGAAAAAATTATTGCCCAGAAATGAATCGCAATTTTTAATTTTTTCGGTAAAGAACTTTTTTAGTAGCATCACTTATAAAATGTCAGAATTCTTTCCAATTAAAAATCAGAGAGTAGGCATAAAAAAATATCGCATAGTAGGTACAAGGTTTTGACAGTTTACAAAAACTAAAAGAAATTCCGCATACAAAGCGCCTCTAAACATTTGACAGAAAACGAACGTTAATCTCAAGAAAACGGTATAGTGCCACAAACTTATCTGTTCCGGTGAGAGTGAACTAAATTGATCCATATCTCATTACTTACTAATTAATTGTATATTGATATAGATTAGATGGGTTTATTAAAACCTCAAGGGCAAATTACCACTACGGGCAAACTTAAAATCTTATAAAATTAAGAAATATTAGACATTTACTTGAACTGTCACCGGAACAGATAAGTTTGTGGCACTATAACTACTATCGTTAATGTAAACGTCAAAACCTGTAATTTAATCACAGGATTCGATACTATTTTCGAATTTTTACACAAACATAATTAGAAAAAACAAAAGTATCGTCAACTATCACTGTCAAAATGTAAAGTAAATTTGTCAGTTACAAAAGTGACATTTGTTTTTCCCATATGTTTGTGTAGATTCGAAAATAGTATCGAATCCTGTGATCCCTGCACTGTACTAAAACTAGGCATGCCACTAAACACTACACCACGTGCGTCGTACGCGTGCGTACCTCTAGTCCTGTCCGCGTGCGTACGCTCGGCTTGCAGGAAGTCCGTCGCGTCCACTGCGCGGCGGAGAAAGGGGGGGTAAAGACTAAAGTCACACATGCGGTGGGGGGTACGGTTGAAGGCTGTTTTAACAGCGTGAGGATTTCATCACGCACGCGGGATGGCACGTTACGCCATTTGAATAATATGTGGGGATATCTCACACACGGCCATCCGACCCCAAGCTAGGCACGGCCTGTGTTATGGGTATCGGACAACTGATATATCTACACAAATGTATAGATAGATAGGTACATATTAAATATAAATACCAACACCCAAGACCCGAGTAAAATATCTGTCTGTAAACAAATATCTGCCCCAGCCGGGAATCGAACCCGGGACCTTCGGATCAGCAGTCAGGGCCAGTAACCACTACACCAGCCGTCCCGACATTTTCCCGCGTCTCGCGTGCATATTCCACGCGTTACAATGAATACTTGTATGAACGCGTGCGGGACAATCCCGCGTGCGTGGTCAAATCAGCATGCTGTTGAAAACAGCCGAAAGATGGGAGAAGATTTTGTGTGTCTTTGATTCACAAAATTCTTTATAATGCAGCCATTTGTACATATTTACATACACATTGCAATTTGCAGTAATATTATGTATAATTTGAAATAACTACTTAAACAAAAAGATAAAAGTTTTATCATGATGCAAAATAATTTAGAAATTATTTGTGATAAAAAAGATATGCTAAGAAAACATCGTGCCTGGAATTTGTAACACTACAAGAAATTCAAAAAGATCGTGCCAAATGCATTGAAAAGTAGTAAAAATCATAATTATATTATTTTCTAACACCAGAGGGCAGCACATAAAGTTTTGTCAACTGTAATATAAGTACATTTTTGTAAACAAAACAAGTAACATAACATGTTTTGTTTCAGTATGACCGTACATGAAAACCGTAACATGATGAAATAACAAAAAAAAATATGAAAACTTTTAATAACAAGAACCCGCCGCCCTCTAGCGTCAAAAACTTGAACATACCATTATTTTTCAGGTCTTCGCAATACATACTCATATCTCTATCCCTGTTAGTCCCTGCGCGCTCACAGTCCTAGACCCTTTCTACATAAATCCCCTTATGTATTCACTATACATAACTGTTATGTACTAATCGTTATGTACTCACCGTCGCTAAGCACCACCTCCGGCTGGCTGCGCACCGGCACCGACTTGGTCTCTATTCTTAGCACGCGGTGCTCTGGAAAACATTACAGAAAAACATCATCAAATAAAGTTTTATTGGAGTTTGTAGGTATTAAATAATTATGCAAATGGAGAAGGTAGTTGGAGAGAATCCAGGAAGGTTGCTGAGGATATTTTTTTTGGTAACTCCAGGGCTACGACGGAAAACGTAATCCGACGTCATCGTTCGCTCTCGTTTTCGCGTTAGATTGGGTTGGAAAATTTACTTAATTGCATACTGTGGCAGGTCATTGGATAGCCTTGGGCGGGTGGGTAGATAGGTGGTAACATAAATAGTCTAATGAGGAAAACCAAGGGAATAGTGTTGCCACGCTCCTTGGGAGAGGCCTACGTCCAGCATTGAACGATTACAGGCTGATGTTGATGATAAAAGTAGCTAATTACCGTCACGCGATTCCTCCTCGGTTTCAGACGGCGCGCTAGCGGGAGACGTCATCTGCGCGGCGCTGATCGCCTCGGACTCCGACAGGTCTGTGTCGTCTGTTGAATATACAGAAAACATTATAACACCTCATTATTAAAATTATTATGTACGGTCAGCTGCATAAGTAGCTATTCACTTTTGTACCTTGTCAAAATGACGAACCGTCAATGTTTCAATGAATGGATAAGCGGTTTCAGATTGACAAGATACAAAAGTGTATAGCTACTTATGCAGCTGACTGTACCCATAATAGCTCTGGGAACCAATTCCCCAATCGATCGTATACGTGAAAACTGACAGATTACACTTTACTGGAAGGAATACTGAAGTTTACGAAACATGCACGGCATACGTAGCAAGAAGCGCTCGTCTATAGCGCGAGTACAAACGTGATTACAAGTGTACTCTCAACAATACTGCGGTCAATCTATCGTGATTACAAGTGTACTCACACGGCAGGCGGCCCTCGACGCGGCACCTATTTACTCAACTACGTCCTGAACGATACCGTGCTCGACCTATCGCGAGTACAAAAATGATTACAATTGTACTCACACGGCAGGCGGCCCTCGACGCGGCGCCGGTACTCGTCGATGTCCTGGTCGGTGACGTGGTCGAACGGGTTGCGCGAGTACGGAGCCGAGTACATTGTGGCGTTGTGCTGGTACCCACGCTGGATTATGCCCTTGGAGGCTGCGCCCATCAACACCTGTAAAGGGAAAAGAGGGGGTAAGAAAAATAAAAAATAAAGTTATAGATAGCTTAAATAGCTATTGTGAGAAAGACAAATTTTCTGGCTCCAGATAGAAAATGCATTTTATTTTATGATTCCAAAAAATATGGATTGGCCACTTAAGACACTTTACCTGTAAATGCCACGGTTGGTTATCACTACCCTTGCTGGCCCGTATTTAGATCTAAATCTAGACGGCCTTGATTGACGTTATCATTAGAAAACATGTCGATAAGTCGCTATCACAGGTTCACGTCCGGCCCAAAGGACCAATTTATGGACGGGAAAAAGAGAAATCTCTTTAAGATACCCTTTTTCGCCCTATATTTAGCTAGCTTCCATAACTTTTGATTCTAGGTCTATATCTAGATGGCCTAGGCTACTCACGACATGGTCGCCGGTCTGCGTGGTGGTGGCGTCCTCGGCGGCCATCTTGTTGGCCTCGTCCCACGTGACCCCCTCCAGGATATGGGACTGCGGCCCCGCGCTTATCTTGTCCGCGCGGCGGTTGTCCTTTATCTGTTGGGTTTTGGGGTAAATTGTGGTGTATTAACTGTTGACATATCAAAAGTATTATAATACATTTATTAACATATCAAAAGTATATTTATGTATCTTAACAACCACAGTAAGACTATTTCTGTTACAAAAAAATAGTTTTAAATTTTTTTTTTTATAAAATGACATAATGTTTTTTTAAGTCTGTCCTCTGACCTTCGCTACGACTGCTGGGCAAAGGTCTCATTTTTTGTACATCTAACAATTTAAAATTATTAACCTATTTAGATAGCCACCACTTTCTCGACATCACCAAAGGTTAACTGGTAGAGAATGCTACTAGCATTAAGTTCGCCTTTGTACATTTTTTTTATGTGCAATAAAGGATTTATAATAATAATAGCGTCTTCGAAACTAGATCTAGCTTCAAATGGTTTTTGATTCAACACAGAATCTATCTGTCCATTTTTGGACGATACCAGACAGAATAACTTCACTTACGGGCAGTATTTTATATTTAAATAAATTAAATTGTACATACCTGCTGCTGCAGAGCCTTGAATTCCTTCGGGTTAGTGTTCTTGGGCACAAACTGGAGAGTGTCGATTTTGAGCGGAGTGCTCGAGTGCGCAGGCGACTGATCTTGAACCCACTGCCGCACGGAATAGAGTCCACAATCCAATGACGCGACGTTAACGTTTCGAGCGAGGGGGGAAGAGAAAAATCTTGAATTAGTAAAAATGTTGCCAGCATGACGCACTTGAAATTCGCCAAAAATATTCTTTTATTGCACTTTTTTTTTATAAAAAAAAAATATTTTTTGACAAATCTTGTACGTTTAGGGATTGATTATAAAGTAGGTAAAGGAAAGGTGATAAGAAAGGCAGAAGTGGCATTCGGAATAAAGGAATAAATACAATAATGTGCTTTAAGAAATAAAAATGTTTTTTTAATGTATACAAATTCTAACCTGGCGTTTTTAACCACCGAGTGTGTACAGTATAGACTATTTTTAGTAAAAAAAAATATATATTTTTGCCATGCAACTATAGTAACATAAAGGCTACTTTCTTCTATTATTTGTTAAATTTTGCCATCAAAACATGCCATTTGCAAAAATCAAGTTTAGTGTAAGTCGAACAAAAAAATTACGATATAAAACAAACATGGATGAAAATAAAAAGGGAGAACAGAAATGATTTCGTGCAAGGATAAGGATTGGTTTCATGTGGCAACATTTTATACCAATTTGTATGTTGTTATTTTATCTACACTGTACAGACTCGTTGCAACAATTATTAATTAGAAAAAATCAATATATCATGTTTTAAGTCAAAAATCGGTTCATAGTTTTGTTAATTACCTAATGACATTAATGGATTTTGTACCAGTTATACTTGAATCGGTTAAAAGGGTGTATTCTGAGTAAGAATATTGTTTTGTATACAATATTTTTACTAAGAATTCTGTTAATTGATGAAATGCTTTCGATATACATAAGTGTGTTTAGTTTTAGAGTAATAAGCAATAAAAAACGATGTTATTTCTAGTTAGCAAACATATACAATACAAAGATTAATGATATACATAAAATACAATCTATTTACGACTTTTGGAAATTTTAAAAGGTATTTTTTATCCAAAAGTCGTACAAAATATGTAATGTTAAGTCGTACAACCCTATTTCGAAAGAAATATTTTTTTTGCGAATGATGAAGATATGCTAAATAAATCGTAGCATTTCAATATACCCCTGACTAGATATGTTTCGACCAATGACCAGGTACAACCAAAGAAGAGTGTGTAGAAGAAAATATATAAAAAATGAAAAAGTATATTGTAAGTATGACTAAATTTTCATTGTAAAATGAGCTGCAAAGTTTTATCAGTTTTATGTCTATTTCATGTCTAGTTTGAGTAAAATCGCTTATAGCAATAAGATAAATTTTAAATGCTAATAATAAAAATCTATGTTAATACACTCACGGGCAAAGAAACAGTTCCACTTGCGAAATACAGACACCTATTTGCCCCAATTTTTGTAAACATTTAAAGGGAAATTTCAACAAAATCTTTACGTTTTTAGTTCGTAATATACCTACTGATGCACCGTTAAATATTGCAGAAGGCCTCAGTAAGTTTTTTTTCGTATACGAGTAGGTAAATTGGTGATTTTCTCACTGGAACTTTTTCATTGCCCGCGAGTGTATGATATTCCATTTGCGTACAATTAATTTTTTCTACACCCTGTAAAAGCCTTCAATCTAAGTTTTACAACCTATCAAGTGATTACATTATGTACAGTACATAGAGAGTGACACGATTGCGAGTCACTTGTAACTACCCATTTCAGGGATACGAGTGGTCTGCATATAAATATTAAAGTAGCTCATTTAACAATGAAAATATCCAGTTATAAATACAATATGAAACCATTTTAACCCAACAGAGATAAACAATATAGGTGAAGAAAAAGAATGGCAGAGAGTAGCCAAAGAAAAGACAATCGAAAAGGAACTTTAAAGTGAAAGAGAAAAGACACATTTCTATTTACCTCCTCGTTGTTAGCGTCCACCCACTGGAAAACATTGTTATATTAGTCACAAAAACAAAACAAAACAAAAAAAACTCTTAGTGAAAAACAAAAAAATATATATTGAAAGCATTTCATAGGTGTGATGAGCTTTCAAAAACGTTTAGTATTTTTTTAATATACTTTATTGATTGTAAACATACGTAAAAAGCACACGACAAGCTTTTTCTGAAGGCCTAGTGTAAGTTTTCTCATCTACAAAGTTGACTAGTACAAGTATCGATATAAGCGCCATCTAGTGTTGTACTCGTGGTATTATTTGTATGATCAAAAAATACTTTACGCAGACAGAGTAGTGAGAATAACTTACAATTTAAGCCTCTATTTCAATTTGTATAGAAAAATATATTTATGAAATTATATATTTTTACGGCTAAAATAAGTGTAGGTACATAACACGAAGGGTTTTTATACATACCGTCTATAAGTTGTACGATGCATCATTAAATTTAAAAAATTATAATCTCTTAATTACATTTTTCTATACAAAGCTGAAACTTCAGTTAATTAACACATCATATTACGCAAAAAGCATGATAGTAATAAAATCTTTTATAATCATAAATATTCTTTACTTTAAATATAACCTCTAAGCTATTCTATATCAAGTTTAAATAAAATAAAAATTTAAAAAGAAAAGACTCAAAAAAATCTGAATGACTAATATAGTTTGAGCCATTTCACTTAAAAAGTATGTAAGAAATAATATATAAAAATATGAAAAATTATGCTTTATGCCAAGATATAGATAAAAACTTTCTTATATCTACGAAAGGAATGTAGGTATATTAGACTCAATCTTTTAAAAGACTTAAATTATCAAATATCATGAACGATGTAAGATTTTTCACAATATAATATCAGAATATTACTAGCACAAGTGATGTTTATTAGATTGATAAAATCTTAAATGAACGTATGTTCCAAAAAAACTAACCATACACACAAGGCAATAGTATAGATTTTCAACTGTGGCGTTTTTCGGTTCTCCATAAGTAGGTAAACTGCATTTTTTATGTTTGGCATAAAAGGTAAACAATGCTATGTGACTTTTTATTGGATTTTATTTAAAAACTAGGTTTTAAAATAAAACATAAGAACCAATAAAATACTTAAAAGCTAAAATGGCTACTTCGCAATGAAATAATTGATTTTAACTATAGATTTCTTGTTTAATAATATGTTGATTAACACACTGACATTATAGACACACTAAAATTGTTTTCCTTGTATGCCAAGTATCAAAAAATTCAGTATAAAATGGCACTGAGGGTTCGAAGAATAAAAATGCATAATATTTTATACTACCTAAAGTTGAAATATCAGAAAACCTGAGTATTATTCGATTCAATAGTATTCTCTAGTCATAATGCCGTACCAAAGAGCGTATTTTCATCTGCTCAGCTTGAATTAAATGACAATGGGCGTTTTGGGACCTATGTCCAATAAGGATGAGACATACATCGTTGGATAGCTCTTTTCAAGTGAGAAAAAAAGTATTATGACGACAAATCCGTATAAGTTGTCCATTTTGAAATATATTCGTCGGAAGGAAGTATTTTTCTATGGCATTGCACTCTCTCTCCTGATGACAGTTAGGGCGTAATACACGTAAACACGTATTATTGAAATTGGAGAAATTATTTTCAACTGGTTTTATTTACTGAGATAATAAACAAATATAATATTATATGAAATATAATCATTTTGTTACAAAAATTAAAAATGAATGTGAAAAACTAACAAAAACATTAAAATTACAGAAATATAAAAACTTTCAAGGTACGATTATTCTAATTGGACAGTAAATCAAGACTAGCGCTTCCGTTATTGATATTCTGCAAAAAAATACCTTTTCAACGACGTATCACTCATTTCTATTGGTGCTGGTCCCAGCTTCCATATATTGGTGCCCATCATCATTTGGCGTAACTATAGCTTTGATGTTGAACAAATGCTTTCATCTTTGTTTCCTAACCGCTGAAGAGTCCAGACTGGAGAAATCCAGTAATATCAGTATCGCTATGAATGAATATGAAAGCGGATTCATAGCTGAACTGCTCAAAATGAAAACCTAGTAACCAAATATTTATAAAATGGTTGTTTTATCTACCCAAAATTTGAGAATAACTTTTGCACTGACCATATAACCAAGATTTTGCATATCCGAACATTCCTACGTATGAAGGTTACTTTGGCAACACCTGCACCTGGATATCGGCACTGCTCTGTTAAAGTGCTGTTTAAATTACATATCCTAATACTTCTTTTCAAATCTCAAATTTTCTTGATTTAGCGCAGCAAAGCCTCTCCTCTCCTACTATACTCAAATCAGTTTCAACCGCCATTTTCTTATTCTGCCTTTGCACCAGCGATGTGCTATGCAGCTATGCTATGCTATATTTTCCAATGAACATGATTGGCATTAGATTAGACCTATGAAACACATCATTACATACCACACCTCTGGTGCAAAAGCGCCCCCATTCTTGCGTTACTAGGTTTTCATTCCACCCCGCCCTACCCCCCGCTACCCCTCTACTCGGCCTCCACGCGCAAGTATTCTACCTTGGTGATCTTCTTGGGGTCGCTGGTGCCGGTCTCTAACACCTCCACCTTCTGGTACACGTTGGGTGAGTTGAGCCAGCGCGTGCGCTCGCCCACCTTCATGCCTTGCCCCTTCTTCCAGAGCCTGATGGGGGGAAAGGATAATAATATAAGTATATGTTTACATAGTTTATTGTGACATAGTTTTTATAATCAGCACACCTAGCATAGGATGCGAGACGGTCACAAGATGTGACATATATCGCGGAGCCTCGAGAGCGAGCGCAGAAACTTATGTCATATCTTGACGTGTGCGTATTGAGCATATTAGATATGCTGCAAGATTAAGTACTGGTTATGAGTGAGACCACATATGCCGACTAATGACTGGTGGGGTTAAGTGAAAGTGGAGACTACGAACTCGAAAGATTAACGTATGTGCATGATATCAGTTTATCTAATAATAATTTTTTTTTCTTTATATCTCTACATACAGTAATCTGCATCCCAGTATACGCCTAGGTTGTCCGTATGTCCCGGAATACCCCTGATCCCGGGGAGATGATTGCAAGTGCTACTCACCCCTGCTTGTACATCTCCTCTTCTTCAAGCAGATATCCGAGAGAGGACACGGCCGGCGGCACCTCCACGTCGCTCTTCGGCTTGGGCACGTCGTTCTGGAAATAAATGTCATTATTTTAATTCCAATGGACATAGTACATTAAATTTATTAAAGGCCATACATCTCAACCCTGCATTCCCTAAAGCTTGGAAATCCGAGCGTAGCGAGGCAACACTAACCTTATCCTTTAGTCTGGATTCGCTCGGTTCTCCAGGTTTTAGGAAATGTGGAGTGATGTGTTTGGCCTCGCTTCGCTCGGCTCTTTGAAGTTTAAAAAGTTACAGTTAAGTTTGTATTGCCTCGCTTCGCTCGGTTCTCTAAGCTTCAGGGTATGCAGGGTGGAGATGTATGGCCTCGCTTCGCTCGGCTCTTTACAGATTGAAGCAAAAGTGGTATAGAAAGTAAGGGGGTGATCCAGGAGGTCATGCTGAGCAACTAATGTTAGGTTTGTGCTGCCTCGCTTTGCGCGGCTCTGTAGGTTTTAGGAAATGCTGAGTGGGTATATATGGCCTCGCTGCGCTCGGCTCTTTGGGGCTTAGAAAGTGGCGGTTTGGTTTGTATTGCCTCGCTTCGCTCGGCCCTTTTAGAGTTTAGAAAGTGCCGGTAAGGTTAGTTTGGCCTCGCTGCGCTCGGCTCTCTAGCCTTTAAGGAATGCAGGATAGAGATGTATGGCATCGCTTTGCCCGGCTCTTAACGGTTTAGGAATTGCCGGTTAGGTTTGTATTGCCTCGCTTCGCTCGGATCTCTACTGATGCAAAAGTGGTATACACTCGCGAGCAACCAAATCGACTCAAGCCTTCACGGCGCACATATACATTGATTTTCCTAAAACGATAAATGGTAAATATAAAAGTGATATGTCATTCGAAAGCTGAAGAATTAGGCTTTCAATTAAGATCAATACCATAAAAAAAAACTAAGCGCAGATTTAATGACGCATTTTAATTGCCCGTCAGTGTTAATTACCTCATTAGGAATCCACGCCTTGCGCTACCTGATCCCGCTATAAAACCTTTCCACATCCGGTGTACCTTATCAGTCGCTTGTTGCAAGTTGACCGGTACACATCTCGTTGCATTGTATTCCTTGTTTTCGCAAACCCATGGATACCACACCAGAAGAAGCTGCTCAAGTTGTTGCCTTGCTGCAACAAGGGTTAAGTCAGCGAGCAGTCGCTGCCCAGCTCCACTTGAGCCAGTCTGCTGTATCCCGAGTATACAGACGGTTCCAAGAGACTGGTGCCTTCAATCGAAGACCAAGAACGGGCCGCCACCGCTGCACTTCAGAGAGAGACGACCGCTTCATTGTCTCAACCTCGCTGCGCAATCGACACCTTACGGGCGTTGATGTGCAGCAAGAACTGAGACGTGTACGACAAGTGGCTGTCAGCGAGTGGACAGTGAGAAGACGCTTGAAGGAAGCCAACTTGACACCAAAAAGACCTGCATCAGGCCCCAAATTGACTGCAGGCCACCGACAAGCGCGTCTTCAGTTTGCTCGAGAGCATCTCGATTGGAGCATTGCGCAATGGCGGTCGGTCCTGTTTACTGATGAGTGCAGAGTGTGTCTGCATGGCAGTGACAGGAGAGGCCGGGTCTACCGGCGTCCGGGGGAACGATTTGCCCAATGTTGTTTCGCTGAAACAGTAGCATATGGCGGCGGTTCCTGCATGATGTGGGCTGGTATTTCTCTAGAGGGAAAAACCGCACTTGTTTTCGTGCCTGGAGGCGGCCGAGGAGGCGGGTTAACAGCTGATCGGTACATCACCGACATTCTACTCGGTCATGTTGTGCCCTATGCAGAATTTGTCGGTGAAGACTTCGTGCTAATGCACGACAATGCCCGCTGCCACACGGCACGAGTCAGTCGGCAGTTTCTGAGAGAGAAGGAATTGCGCACGATGGACTGGCCTGCGCTCAGTCCTGACCTGAATCCCATCGAACACTTATGGGACGAGCTCAAAAGAAGAGTTCGGGCCAGGAATCCAGTCCCTGCAAGCGTGGACGAGCTGAAGACAGCTTTATTAGAGGAGTGGGACGGCATTCCTCAGGAAACTGTCAAAAAGTTGATAAGGTCTATGAGAAACAGGCTGCAGGCTGTAATTAGGGCAAGAGGGGGCAATACAAAGTATTGATTTAAATAAATAAATTTTTATCTTAACATTTTTTGTTTAATTTGTATAATACGATACCCATACCCTTTTTTCCTAAATTCCCGTTTTTCCTACAATTGCGTTCAGACATCATTTATTTCAAAAATGATGAATGGATTTCAATAATAATGATATCAAATTAAAGCTGACATCTTAAGCTTTTAAATGACATATCATTTTTATTATTTCTATTCATAATTTTACTTGTATTAATGTATGTTTGCGCCGTCAAGGCTTGAGTCGATTTGGTTGCTCGCGAGTGTAGAAGGGTCATTCTGAGCGTAGTAGTCAAAGTTTATTGTTATTGTATTGCGATACTACTTATTCAGCTAAAATTTCACGTCAATACACGGTTGCGTCCAGGGGGACACAGGCACACCCACTTTTTTATCTTATCCTCACCTTAACGAGCGGGTGCCGGTAGATGTATCCGGTGCGGAAGCCGGCGTTGTCCAGCATACGCATCAGCGCCTCGAACTCCTCGCCGCCGACGCGCCACTTCACGCCGTCGGCCGGCGGCTGGCGGGACGCCTCGTAGATCTGGGGAAAGGGAGAGGGGCTTAGTGAATCATATGTGGGGACTGCTCACTCACGACCCTCCGAAGATAGGCAGAGCCTGTGATATGGGTGTCGGAGAGGTGATGTATCAAGTCAGACACACCGGCAGGGCCCGACGAGAATTTAGTATAGAAATGGCAAAAAAGCAGAAATGGCGTAAGGGTCAATTTATACTGGGGCAGAGTCGAAGCACAGCGAAGCGTAAAACTCTTCACAACTAAAGCAAAGCCGCACGAATGGTTGGTTGCGTTGGTCACGCGTAGACGCGCGAATCACGAAGAATGCGCGCGACTTTTTAAAATCTCAGTAGCAATGTGTGCGTTATGCTGTGGTGTTAATGTTGTATTTGTAATGTTCAGTATTGAATAGACGCTTCGATGCGCTTTGACTCTGTACTAGTATAAATTGACCCTAAGGAGAATTTACAAAGTTCTATAGATATCCTCGTCTCGCATTGCCGGTGGAAAACCAAACTGTGGTGCACTAGGCCAAAACCAAAAACTTTACGGCGAAAAATTTGACGACGGGTTTCATCGTTCCTACACGCCCTTACTTGTTTCTTTGATCATATCATGTCGGGGTCACCAATTTCCCAACTACAGGCCGTTCCTCTCACCTGCTTCCTCCTCTCCGGCTCGATCAGCAGCAGCTCGTCGCGCGGCACGCCGCCGAGTCTCAACTGCACGTCGCAGGCGGACGCCAGCTGCCGCGCCTGGTGGAACGCCTCCTCGAGCGTCTGGCCGCAGCACAGGGCGCCGTCCCCGGTCAGGAACAGAACCTTGGACGACGGGCCCAGGATGCGGACCACTCGGTCGCGCTCCTCGTTGTCTAGGATGCCTGGGGAGAACAGAAATTGTTATTGTATTGTATTTTGTAAGAAATTAAATAATTTATTTTTGTCTATGAGAATAGTTTAAGAGAGTAGTTTGTAAAAATTGACTTTCATCAGAAAATTTTATATTTATACGATGAATAAAAACATTTGACTTTGACTTATGCCTAAACTTAGATTCCCGCCTGGTTAGGATAGGTTTCCTTCGTAAATTTAAGCTATAAGTTCCGTCATAAGTTAATCCTTCGGGCTGGATATGAGTCTTAATTCTTCGTTTTAAACCTGTATTTTGTATGTAGGCTTCACTTACCTGGTGGAGCAGCCAAGTAAGCCGGCTCCCCTATCAGACACGCCTCGGCAGTGAGCGGCAGCAGCCCGCCGCGGTAGCTGGACACGGCCAGCGCGGACGCGCAGCGCAGGTGTGTATAATTATGTGTGCACTGATGAAAGTTACTATTTTGCCATTTGTGTTGAAGCTAGAGGTATTTACATATTATACTGTCGGTAGATTTATGTCGTTCCTCCATTTCCCTTTTTTCCTCATCATTTCGTGGTCCTCCGGGCCGGATTACAGTCTAGACATATTGTCTCTGTGTGTGTTTACTTTTGTCATTAACATTTCTTAGTCCTTCGGGCCGGATAAGTGTCTAATTCCTCGTTTTAAACCTGTATTTTGTATGTTTGGTTGTAGAATTAACTTACCAGGCGGAGCAGCCAAGTAAGCCGGCTCCCCTATCAGACACGCCTCGGCAGTGAGCGGCAGCAGCCCGCCACGGCAGCTGGACACGGCCAGCTTGTTTGTATATATAATTATGTGTGCACTGATGAAAGTTACTATTTTGTCATTAATGTAGTTTCATTTGTGTTAAAGCCATATAATATAATAGCCTTTTTCTTCACCATTTTTTGGTCCTTCGGGCCGGATTAGAGTCTAGATCTAATATCTGTGTGTGTTTACTTTTGTCCTTAACATTTCTTGGTCCCTCGAGCCAGATTAAAGTCTAATTCCTCGTTTTATACCTGTATTTTGTATGTTTGGTTGTAGAATTAACTTACCCGGTGGAGCAGCCAAGTAAGCCGGCTCCCCTATCAGACAGGCCTCGGCAGTGAGCGGCAGCAGCCCGCCGCGGCAGCTGGACACGGCCAGCGCGGACGCGCAGCGCAGGTGCAGCACGCAGCGGATGTCCGGACGCGCCGCGTGGACGGACGCGTGGATGGAGAAGCCTGGAATAGAGGGGAGGTGTGAGTTTGATGTAAAACGAAGAGTCGGCGGAGGGAACTTAGACTAGGAATAAATACTGTAAGTAGGTATATTAACTCTAAAAATGATTTGTTGTAACAGTAAAATAGAAGCTATGTTCATTCATCATTTTCATCAACCCCAGCAGCAGTGCATATTTAAATAATTGTATTTTTTAGTGACCTGTATAAATTCTTTTTTTGTTTTGGTTTATGTAACCAGTGAAGAAAGCCATAAGATAAATAAATAAATTGGTGGCTATGCTCCGATAACTGCTTATTATATAAATTTAATTCCACATTTGACGACCGACGTCAAGCCAAACGGACTATTTATTCTTTTAATGCACAGCATACAAAAGTAATGATGTACAATCAGGTACATTTAATGCCAAAACCATTTTCTACCACAAAACCTGCAGCATCTATTTTAAACACTCGCCGTCGCGGTCCACTCACCCTGCACATTGACGGGGAAGTTGGTGGTGCCCTGGTCCACGACCAGCCCCTGCATGTCCACCTTCACCAGCGAGGACGCGGTCACCTCGTGCGGCAGCAGCCCCCGCGGCGTGGTCAGCACCTGCTCCACGGCCGTGTTGAGGCGCGCGGTGATCTGGCTGCCTACGCCGGCTGAAAAAAGAATTTGGGGATCGTTTAGTATGTTTAAAAGTAAAATTGGGGATGCACGAAAAGAGCTTTTCCTTATATAAGTCTGATGCAACCTGCTGCCTCTACATGGGTTTGTTATCGACGCAGACAAACGTCACTTTATCGCGATTCATCGCATAAATACAGCACAGCGCTGATTGGTGGAACGCGCATTAAACGAGTTTATCGACGTCGATAATACCCGTGCCGTGGCCACTGGACAGTCAGCGACTGGCGTTAATCTGAGTGGCCAATCCTTTCACCACGATGACAAACCCTAGATTAGCTCTTGCATTTGTCACCCAAGAAGTTAAAAGTAAAGAATAGAAGACCAGAGAGAATATAGTGTCAACATTCCTATTTTAGTAGTTAGATTAGTCCCTAATCCTCTCAAAACAAACACCAAAGTCCTCCTGAAGATATCAACAAAGGAGTTTGACTCCTATCCCCTTCAACTCAAACCAACTCACACTGAGTCCAGCCGAACAGGTCGACCAGGCGGTAGACGGCGGCGAGCTTGCAGCGCAGGATCTTCTCGCCCTTCTCGTAGCCGACGCCCTCCATGCCGCGGATGTCGTTGATGGGCAGCACGCAGCTCGGGCCCTGGGGGACCTCCAGGGTCCCAGAGTAGTACCAAGGAGTTTGACTGCTATACCCCTCAACACAAACCCAGTCCAACTCAAACTGCGCACCCAAACAGATCTACAAAGGACTCCTTTGCCTCTCAACGCAAACCTCTAGGGCCTTACCACAAAAACATAGACAGTATCCAACAGATGACTAGCGCTGTCAAACGACCACAAAATCTGCCAAATTTTGATTTAATCACTTGTTAAGCAGTGTTTAAAGTTTTTTGTGGTAGCATATATTGTATTTAACAGATGTTTAGCGCTGTCAAACGCCTCCGAAATCTGTCAAATTTCGTTTTAAACACTTTTTAAACAGTGTTTCAAGTGTACCCAGTACAGCAAAAGTCCAACTCACACTGAGTCCACCCGAACAGGTCGACCAGGCGGTAGACGGCGGCGAGCTTGCAGCGCAGGATCTTCTCGCCCTTCTCGTAGCCGACGCCCTCCATGCCGCGGATGTCGTTGATGGGCAGCACGCAGCTCGGGCCCTGGGGGAGGAGGAGGTCAGGGTTAGAAGGGCATATTGTCTGTGACATAACATACGACTCTGTTGAGGAACCATAGGGTGGAAATCCAACAGAACTCGGACCCTGGAAGATCAGGAGTCAGAGTTACTATGATTTATGTATGACATAATAGTTGGTATAGCGTTTCGACCTGTGATTGGTCGTTGGATTGATCTTACGAAGAACCCAATGGGTCTCTAGATCCGCTAGGAAACATTTATGTATCAAGCTGTGAAAGTGATTTTTCTAAAAGGACTTCGTTATTGACAGAGATTACTCTATCAAAGCCGAAGCATGGTTCATATCTTTATTGATCCTGGGTGTCTTGTGGAGGTAAATATGAAGGGCATCCCCCAACCCTGCAGCAACACTCACGTTGAAGCTACCTCATCTGCTGGTCCAAGACTCGCTTCAGCTTATCCCTTCTGCTGTCCCACAACCCTTTATACCCTTCATCACACTTCCCCAATCCTGAAGCAACACGCACCTTAAAGCTACCTTATCCGCCGGTCCAATGCTCCAGCTTTAGTGGTCCAAGACGCCAGCTTATCCCTTCAGCTTCCCACAGACCCCGCAACTCCCACTCACCCGCAGACTGCCGGTGTGCAGGCGCCCGCCCACCATCTCCTTGATGCGCTGCAGCAGCGGCGCGTCGGCGCCCTCGCTCATCTGCTGGTCCAGCACGCGCTCCAGCTCCTCGCGGAACAGGCGCGACGACATGAGCGCCTCCACGCGCTTGCGCCGCTCCATCTCGCGGACGTCCTGGAAGGGGGGAGAGAGATGGCATATAGTTATGGAAATTGATTTATTTAGGGTGGGTTGCACCATTTAACTTTAACTATTACAAACGTCAAATCTCTTGAAGATTGATCTCTCTCGTCAAGGGATTTGACGTTTGTAATAGTTAAAGTTAAATGGTGCAACCCATCCTTAGTGTTATTGTGGTTAGAGGATTACACAGTCTGATGGTATAGTTCCAGAGTATAATTATCTGGGAGGCCGTGGGGAAGAGATGGCGTTTAGTGGTGGCGTGGTTAAAGGATTCGGCAGATTGTTGGATCATTCATATCGTCCATTGGTTAGGTCTTAATATGAGTATCTGCTAAGAACCGATAGGCTGATGTTGACGATAAATTATAACATCCGTCTAAGAAGTACGGATCCAAAATAGCTCTTATATCTGCAAACTGAATTGGCCTGTTATATCTGTGAAGACCACGAACAAGCAAACGAAGAATGTAATCCACAAACTACCGATGCTTAAACTACAGCGGTAGCCGGTAGTTATTGGAATAGCAGGGAAGGCCCAGAACAGAAGAAGATTACGACCCTCCTTGGGAAGTGCACGAAATAACCATCCGTATAAACTGAAGTTTATAATATATACGTCTAGCGCACCCTTGTCAGACCAACAACTAATCTCACCGGACCAATGCTTTAACCATGGTAGCAAAACTCCAGTGCTTGACTTTGTCACCAACACGCGAAGCACTTACAGCATCGATATCAGCCGGCCGCTGCTTCATCCTCTCATCCTCCTCCTCGGCCGAGAGCCCGCCGGTGCCGTTCGGTATCACCTCCGTGTCTGTGTCCGCCATCTTGGATTGTCAGCTGACGGGTCGGCTGGAAGGAAAGAGAGATTTTTGTTAGACTTGCTGGTAATAATAATAATTTGCCTGGAAGAGATCGCTCAGCGAAAAGGCCTCCCATTGAGCTTATTCTTACTTTGTAATGTAATAATTAGGTTGTGTGTTTTTTTCAATAAAGCCTTACTGTATTGTAATATGTGGCGACATCTCATACACGGCCATCCGACTCCAAACACGGCAGTCAGTAATATGCGTATAGACATATCGATACATGTACATAGATAAATAAATTATTATCAATGGTTAAGTTTAATTTATTTATACTTTGGCCGGGACAAATTGTGCAGATTTTTGCCTCAGGAGGTTTACAAATGAGACGTGTGGAGTAAACATGGGAAGGCCTATGAATGATTAATAACACAATAACCTATACATGTAAACAAAAGAGACCCAAACTCTCTATAGCTAAACAATTCTTCTATGAGTTAAAATAACATTCTGCAGAATAAAACTGACGTCAGGTCAAAGATATGTATTTGAAGTGATTACTGAAGTGGTCGGCCCAACGATTGTTATCGTGGTATCTGCGACCGCTTTCTTTCAACGATGCGATATGGATAAGAATGTTGTCGATAATTAAACAAAGACATAACATAAGTTTTTCATAGTAACACCATCAAGTACTCATGACTCATCAGCTCTGGTGGTACACTTCTTTATCTATCGAAGCTAATCATAAAAATTATATACGATGGCATGCCTATTTGTATCCAAGACTGATAAATATGTTATTAATGATGTTATAAGTTTAGTGTGTCTCTGTATCCGTCTGTGGTAGCGTAGGTCCTAAACGGCTGAACCGATTTTCGATTTGTTTATTTTTTTGTCATAGGTAATGTTACCCCGAGTGTGCTTAGGAAAATTTTAACAAAATCGGCTTAGCGGTGCGAAAAATTACTTTTCGCGGGTTTTTAACGTTGGTTCGGTTATTTTTTATTTATTTATTCTTTTATTGCACAATTTACAAAAGTAGATGTACAATGAGGTGGACTTAATGCTAAGAGCATTCTCTACCAGTTAACCTGTTATTCTCTATGATACTCCGTACAAATGACCATCCTGGCTAGATGAGGAAGATCAAGCAAATTACATATACTCGAGAGCTCTCAGGATTACTCTGGAAGATGATTACACCACAGGGACACCACCAATTAAAACGCACGTGAAACATGGGATTACGTAACATTAATAAAACGACGCTTCGTTTCGTCCGACAGATAACTCATCATCTCAGTCGGAAACCAGACGGAAACGGACCTTAACACGTGAAATTAAGATGCAATATCGGCAGTCGCACGCGCACGCAGCCTGCATACATAACGATCGTAAATCTTTTACAGTGTGTAATCACTGATTCAATGACGACGTCGAATAGTTCTGGCACGTGACGAATGCAGGTGTAGACAGTGCTGCTAAGTTATATCAATTAAGCTGTTTGTAAGATAGAACAGCAGCTTTATCGTCATCAGGTAAAAAACGACCACTGCTGGACACATGCATCTCAACTCAACAGACTACAATAATCCAGTTACTCTCGACTGCCTGCTTAAGGTTTTCTATACAGGCGGAGGAAAAATCTACTACATCTGCAGTTAATGGTATCCACTCCACAGTCGATGATATAATATAACGGATGGTTATATCATCTTATACCTCGTTTCAGCTAAGATAATTCCTGTGACAGTAGAGTGCGAAATCTGTGTCAATTAATAACATTTCATTGGATACAACTCATACAATAAGTCTTATAGATAAAATCTATAGAATTTCTATAAAACAGTAAAACACAAAACGTCTCCATAACGTCACAGGAATCAGCTAGGCCAAAGTCAAAGTCAAATGTTTTTATTCATCGTATAAATATAAAAAATTCTGACGAACGTCAATTTTTACAAACTACTCTCTACTCAAAAGAACCTCTCTGCCAAGTCCAAAGAACCTCTGTCGCAAAGCCCAGTGGCTGCAGAGACGCGGGGTGCAGGGAAGGGAAGTCATGTTACCTGCGTATGCTAATGGCTTGATTCAATGTGCGCAGCGTAAGCCATTGTGTCAGATTATCCGTGTGTTGTGTAACTGGTGTACTTCGTTATGGTTCAGAATTACGTTTACTCGACTTTACCTGTAGCTAGCGCCAAGGCATGGCTGCGTAACCGAATATTGATTTGAGTAACAATAATAGTGGTTGATTAAGACACCTTATCTTCTCTATGTACAGCGTAAACCTGACCCCCTCTTATTAGCAATGTCACTCAAAGAGGGGTCAGGTTTCTGTGCAGCCCATTGTACAACATACAAGATAAGATCAATCATGATCAGCCCGTAGTCAAGACTGTCTTCGGCCTTCCTCATCCAGACATCACAGGCGAGGAAATAGTGACGATACTATCGTCGTGCCACGCATTTGTATATATTATAGTCTCATAGAAGGTGTCTCAACACGGCGATGTTATTTGTGGTTTCCTCACCTGTGGAGACGGCCTTTAAGGTCGTCGGTTCAGCGTCCCACGTCAACGCGACCCCAATACCCATTCAGCATAGCACCAGAAGTAGGCAGTAACAGAATACCTAGGTCACATTCTTTCACCTTGACTTCAGTGACGTGACATTTCGCCGCGGCCAGTTCAACGACCCAGTATCGATCGAGTTTGGCTGCCATTATCATTCAAGTGTAATCCGTATATTTATAGTTGTACGAGTGGGATTGGTGTGGCATTTAGACCACATATGTCACTGTCTGTGGTTTCTAGGTGACCGCATATGGTATTGTTCGCTATCAAACTTGTAAATTATGTTTTGGGGCACAGTATTTCGTCCACCGTTGAGGTTGATAGTCAGGAAGCGAAGAATCAGACTGCTTTATCAATTCACCGCGGTGACAAACCCCAAACCCTAGTCCAGCTGTAGTGTTTGCCACCGACACTATAAGAACCATAAATCAATAATTCTATGATGACCCAATTCTATAAACTCTGTTCGATTATCGAGCGTAAAATCGATTATGATTGAGCAAGCGAAATGGGGCCAGACGCACCGAATATAAACACGCCTAAGTACAGGCCAAGACCATAAAAAAAACAGTTAAACAAACGAGAAAAAAGAAAACAAAACCGACATAATGGGCAGACACAGACACTTACGAATAAGAATTAAAAAGTTGGTGAAATTTAAAATTGGAACTGGAGCGGGCGGAAGTGCATTCCTTGGGCGCGCGGTCACTATTCCGTCTTTCGGTGTTCCATAAAGCATTTCGAATTAAAAAAAAAAAACAAACATGGCCGCCATGACATTCCTTTGCCGCGTGAATTTGTGCCGTGCACGGAGTTACATTTACGTTTAAAGATTGTTTTGACAACTGCCACGAGGCGAGGAAAGATATTGGATGATCGAGCTTAATTAATTCTGTGTGTATTTGAATCGAGCGCTAGAAATAGTCGGTCGCTTGGGTGGGAACTACATTTTCAGGTTATTTTTACTTTATTGGGTTCAATAAACAGAGGATAAAATGTAATAGTCTAATTTTCTTGCTATATAAATCTGACAGCTGTCTATTGTGACAGCAGATTAACCAATCACAATAGCAAAAAAATCAAAGCCCACAGATAGGTACTTGAAAGGGACAGGAGGAAAATTTGACACCGGCATGTCATTTTGACACTTATGTATGTACGAGTTCTACCTTTAGTTTAAATAATACAAGATAGGTATTATGTACACTAATATACAGTTTAATAGGCATATTTCCATAAAATCCTGTTTTAAAACACAATTTGCATGGCCGTGTCATACCTATACTGGTTTATGCAAAGTCCCAGACACTGTAGTAAAAGATGTGAAAGCTCAATAAAAGCTCAACCGACGAAAGCTCCTCCACTTTATGTCTCCCTCGAGATTCAAACTGGGTTGAAGCGTACAACGTTAACTTTCCAACAAGTCAAAAAGGATGTGGTGACATCTCACACACAGCCATCCAATCCCAAGCTAGGCAGAGCCTCTTATATAGATATCTGTTAGCTGATATGTTACACAGATAGATACATATGAGTACTAACACCCGACACCAAATATCTGTCTTTTTACAAATATCTGGGGTTATCGAACCCGGGACCTTCGATATAGCAGTAAGGGTCACTAACCACTACGCTACCACAGACAGATACACAGAAACTTATAGCACCCCTATTTTTCCATTGGGGGTTAATAAAGACTATATAAATAGAACTCACACAATATCTGCGTCCTATACCGTCTATCCGCCATTTCTAGAATATTGAGATTTGACCCCACATATGGGGGTTTTTTCCCGATGAAATTACTCGTAGAATCCACCCTTTAAAGTTTGTCGGGTCCGAAAAACCACACACTGTAGAAAAGGTCAAACTAAAAGTTTCTATTTATAACAAAGAAGACGTTAAGGGGAATTATGTAAATGGGTAAATTGTTCGTCTCGTGGTAATTTTGTACAATGACTATGAACGGACGGCTGATGGCTCGGATTGTGGTGTGGCCATGCGCTGCAGGTGCAGCGGGACTTTTAAATTAAAATATAGGTGAATATATATGTATTGGATGACGTGGTATTTGGTTGTAAAGTAATCAAGATAATTTGCCATTACTTCACTGTGAGCTACAAGTAATAAGTATACTTAAATAAAATAAATAAAGATCTAATTAAGTAACTTATTTTTTTTAAATAACACCTTTCGATCGAACAGTGCAGAAAGCAAAACCAATATCGTTTTTTTTATTGTACAGTGTAGTAATGTAAAATTATGAAGCTAGTTATTCGTTATTAAAAACCAATCTGCTTTAAAAAAACTTCAGAACTCGGCCCACACCCTATGGATGACTCCAGCTGACGAAAATCTAAGTTTCGGAGCTCTGCTGTGGTAACAACTACAGTCTATCTAGCTGCAGTAAACGTACCGATTGTATGTTCTTATTCATTCGTTTCTTGTCAAGCTAGACGTAGCCCACCAGCTCGGCACACACCACTAATCCCCGGGCCACCGCCCCTCGCGACCCCCGCAGACCCCGCAACCCCCGCGACCGCACACAGAAGCCCTACGCCGCCCCACTTCCCCACACACCTGGAGGGCACGAGGTAATCGAATATGGCACGGGTGTGACACAGTTCCGTCTGTAGACTGATTGCTTCGGAGTGGAGACAACGACAAATAAACACTAACGACTGCTAGTCTGTTTTGAACAGCGTGAGAGATTACAGCGGGAAAATGGCGGCCATCCCGCGTGCGTGATAAAATCCGCATGCTGTTGAAAACAGCCTAGTCCCGTCAGTGTTTAGAGCTTTTAACAGAACACAAATATTTTATATTGGACGATCGGTTAATTTATAAATCATCCTCTTTCTCAGGTTAAGCACGTAACGGGCGCCATATTCTTTTGAATATTACTAATTAAATAATAAACACTCGATGGCCGTTAGCCATCACCTAACAGATATAATAACCAGCTATATGATAGGTTTGCCAGTATAGTCTATCTATGCTGTGCTGTGAGTAACACGCTAATGATCCAACTGTCAACGAGATAACAAATTAAGCAGCGAACTAAACTAATTACTACTACCTACTAATTGTTTAGAATTTCCTGTACAAATGCACCGGTAACTTTTAGACAAAATAGATGGATAAGTTATTTATTTACTTAACACAACATAAAATTAAGCATTTATTTATCCTATATTTACACAGCGAAATTTCCCCTATTGTTCTGAAGCACTTAACACCCTCCAGTGCAACTCCAGGGAGTCCAAAATTTACTTACAAACTACAAGCGAACTTAAAACACTTACCCCAAAAAATGCATTTTTCCTAGATGTCCCGAGAACTATGTGGACTCATGGTCACCCTACCGCGAAGGGCATCGCCCCCGCTCAAATATCCAAGACAATTGCCTGTGATCTTTGATTTACGTCCGAGACTAGAGTCACCATTAAGCGCGCTTTAATACGGGCTTGTGTTTATAACGGGTTGGGACACGGATAAAAATGATATTCAGGGCTATATTTATTAATTAATATGACAGAGAGGGCGGAAACGTAATATTTTGTACATAAAAAACGCGATTGTTCTTATTAATGAAATATTTTTCTAGTGAGATTCGCTGTCTCAAAGCTAATTTTGGGAGGAAATCCGGGATAAAAGTAAGTAAAGTAATTTTATAAATCGATAGCTGGTCCCGCGAGCTGCGCTTCGCCTTAAAAAGTTTTCCCGTGGAAATTCCGGAACAAAAAGGCTAGCCTATGTTCTTTCTCAGGGTGTAGACCATATACCAAATTTCATTCAAATCCGTTCATTGGCGTGTCTGTTTCGTTGGCGTGAAAGAGTAACAGGCAGACAGAAGGACAGACAGACAGACAGACACAGTTACTTTCGCATTTATAAAATTAGTTAGGATTTAAGTAGGTTAATCCGCAGGTCACAGACAAAAGCTAGTAGCTAAATAAATGAATTGATCAATACCCAACGGCAACGTTATGCCAAATCAATAATTTTACTAATTACACTCCGTAACAAATCATATACCTGATCATTGCAATCATTACAAATGATGAGTCATGATCGAAACCTCGATCGAATCGAAACTTAATTTCACGAGGAACCCGCAGTTACACTCTGTCATCGCAATTGTGGCATTGCATCTTTGGTTCTGGAGTGGAGACCCCGTGTCGGCAAACGGCGTGTCGGTCGCCCCCCAACCCGTTGGTCTGATGATCTGCGGAAGGTAGCGGGAAGCCGCTGGATGCAGATGGCGGGTGACCGTTTGGGGTGGCGATCGTTAGGAGAGGCCTATGTCCAACAGTGGACTACAGAAGGCTGAGAGAGAGAGAGAGATCTTTGATAAACAATACGAACAAGTGAGCGTTTATTTTGAATTTGTTAATCTTCTTCATCTAGTTTGTTCAGTTGTCAAATAATAATAATAATTTATTTCAAACATGAAGGTCCATAATTAATTACAAAAAATCATTAAAACACATGCAATAAAATCATAAATAATTACATTAATCTAAGTATAGGTATCAATAAAATTTCATAAAAAATATCAGATTTAAAAATTAAAAAAATAGCTTCCTTAGATTCAAATAGATGTCACTATCCCGGAATCTGTATCTCGGTATTAAGATTTCTTTCTTGTCAAAATTCACCTTTGTAATTATATCAATAAACGTTGCTTCTACTACCAGCGACCCGATCATAAGGCTACCAAGCCTTTTCACGGTCCTTCGAGTATTACAGTATCGTTGCCTGTCATCGAAGCGCAATGCCATCTAGTGGCATAATGACGTAACTTTATCGCAAAAAACTCACGCTCCCATAATGTTATGTTGGCATAATAGATTATTTAACGCGAGGTTAGTTTTTTGCGGCGGCGGCTGCGTGTATGTTAAACTGCTAATCTGGAGGCCCGGAAAGGTTGTTATAAGAAAATACGTTAATAGTACACTTTGAGGTGTTAAAATATACAGTGCGAAATTTTATCATTGACGGCTCGTACAAGACTCTTGACGACCGAATGGCGTTGTGGTTAGTGACCCTGACTACTGAGCCGAAGGTCCCGGGTTCGATTCCCGGGTTCGATTCCCGGCTGGGGCAGATATTTGTTTAAACACAGATATTTGTTCTCGGGTCTTGGATGTGCCCGTAAAATGGCAATAGGACCGCCCCCTATTACATTAGGACTAACATAACACTGGCGAAAAATTTGTGCAGCAATGCACCTCTGCCTACCCCGCAAGGGAGTACATTAGTACAAGGTGTGAGTGTTTGTTTTGTCTCTTACAGGACCAACTCGGTAATGGTGAAAATTATCTGCTGTTCCATTCATTCTGGTTGAGTAGACCTTCAATTTTGCTATAAAACGTTTCTACAATAAGTTCGGATCTAATTACAGATTGGTTTCATTCGAATTCATAGGTTCACTGAAGCGCGAGATCGTAATTATTCTGAGATCTCTCAATATTTTCAACAATTTACTTCATACAAAAAAATTGATAAATTTTTCAAAAGAATAGGTAGGTTTTTAATATGTCTTACGTACATTTGTAATTAAAGAGTAACGCTCATTGGTAAATACAAAACGACACAAAGCCTTTATCCGAGCCAAGAAAGCTCTTTTTCATAAAACCTAATATTTAGGTATGTTACGTAAACCCTAGTCACCGCTCTGTAATCACCAAAACGATGAAATCAGACTTGTGCAGACGCATGACTGATAACAAACACACACTATCGGACATTCATACTGACCGATATTGGATATTTGTAACTTCTTGTCAAGTAGAAGCGAATTAATATCTGATGCCAGGGACCTTTTTGTATAGATTTTTTGGACCGCTGCCGCTGCTGCGCGAACCACGAGTTTCCTCGTGTTATTCTTGTGGCAGTACACGGTGGCTCGACCATTGTCTCGTATCCAAATCGGCTTGGAACTCAATAATGGATGTTAGCATAAAATATAATGTATTCTGGTCTGATCATTTACCGCTAATGATACAATGTAATATTAGTACCATTAAGATTAATTTTCAAGATGTAAATAACAGTCTGAATAAAATAATTTGGGGTGTAAGAAACCCGGAACAAATTAGTTTATATGCAAATGAGTGTAATAAAAACTTGCGAACGATAAATCTTCCTGAACAACTTAGGAATTGCTGTGACAAATTGCTATGTTTTGACAATCATCATCATCAGCTACTTGACGATTTGTATGCAAGAATTGTGAATATTCTGAGTGAAGCGTCGAAGTGTAGCAGTAAACTTAAATCTTATAAAAAAGTATCGCCGATTATTGGATGGAACAGGCACGTCAGGGATGCTCACAGAGAGGCGCGGGTGAAGTTTGATGTATGGAACAGTACTGGTAGATCAAGAATCGGGAAAGCTTATGAGGAGATGTGTGTATCGCGTAGGATTTTTAAAGCTAAGTTGAAGTGGTGTCAGAAAAACCAGGAACAAATAAAAATGGACATTTTGGCCACTCAGAGGCATAATAAGGACTTTAAAAAATTCTGGAAAAACACTGATAGACTGAACATCAAGCCAGGCCGACCTGTGAGCATCGATGGGGTGTCCGACCTAGGCGCTATAGCGAACTTGTTTAGAGAACATTTTAGCGTTAAGTCTCCTCTCGGCCCGTCTAAGCTGGTGCTCAGTGCTGGAGCTCATGACGGTGATGTACCAGTTAGGTTCTCGGCGAAGGATGTTGAGAGTGCAATTAAAAACATGCATCGAGGCAGATCACCGGGACATGACAGCTTGAGCATTGAGCACTTGCAGTATGCTGGTGTTCATATGTGCCGTGTATTGTCTTTGTTCTTTTCGTTGTGTGTAGTACATTCATACCTACCGCCTGAACTTGTGAAGGTTATAGTCGTGCCAATAGTTAAGAACAGAACTGGTGATCTATCAGACAAGAGCAACTACCGGCCAATTTCGTTAGCTACAGTTATCGCGAAGGTATTTGATCACCTAGTAGACTCTTGTCTAGATAAATATATTAAGTTGAATGACGCACAGTTTGGCTTCCGCCCAGCTCTTTCCACGGAGGCCGCGATATTATGTCTAAAGCATACGGTGAGGTACTATTTAGACAGAAATACACCTATCTATGCGTGTTTTCTAGACCTCTCCAAGGCGTTTGACCTAGTGTCGTACGACATTTTGTGGAATAAGCTGGACGGAATTATACCGAGTGATATTTTATCTGTGCTCAAGTATTGGTACGACAAACAGGTAAATTTTGTGAGATGGGGGGATATACTGTCTGACTCCTATAAAATGGAATGTGGGGTGAGACAGGGAGGGGTGACCTCTCCTAAATTGTTCAATCTATATATAAATGCATTGATTGGGGAACTAAAACGCACTGGTGTCGGATGCCATGTAGATGGGATTTGTTTTAACAATATAAGTTATGCAGATGATATGGTGCTGCTGGGCCCCTCAGTCAATGCATTGAGGAAATTGTTGGGGGTTTGTGAAACATTCGCAAATAGTCACGGATTGTCATATAATGTTAAAAAATCTGAATTTATGTTTTTTGCTGTAGGTAAAAAAAGGTTTAGAACGGTTCCTGACCTATTTCTTAATGGTACTAAATTGAATCGTGTAAAAAGTTTTAAGTATCTAGGTCATTATGTGACTGAAAATCTGTGTGATGATATGGATATGGAAAGAGAACGCAGGGCGTTGGCCATCAGGGGTAATATGTTGGTCCGAAGGTTTGCGTATTGCTCTAAGCAGGTGAAGGTTACCTTATTCAAAGCTTATTGTCAATCAGTGTATACAAGCAGCCTCTGGACTAACTATACTCAGAAGGCTTTCAGCGCCCTGCGCGTTCAATATAATAACACCTTCAGGATGATGATGGGGCTGCCCCGCTACTGCAGCGCGTCAGGCATGTTCGCAGCCGAGCGCACGGATGACTTTTACGCCATTATCCGGAAGCGAACAGCGTCTCTGCTGGGCAGAGTGCGGGCCAGCGACAACAGCCTCCTGAGGGTGATCGCCGAGAGGGTGGATGGCCCTATCTTGAGACACTGGGTCCAAGTACTTAACTGGAACAGGGTAGGATCAGTACTCAGTGTTTCAAAATAGGGTGTGTAAATAAATATATTAATGTGTTTGTGTTTGTATTTAGCCTAACCTAGTATTAAGATTCATTGTTACTAACACTTACTATGGACTATGTGGTCTGAAATAAATATTTATTATTATTATTATTATTATTATTACCGAGTAAATAAAAGCAATTCGAACCTTGCTAGTTGCATTGTAAGCTAGAGCACCCCTCCTAAAGGTAAGCTTACACCTATCACACAAAGCGGATTGTCATAAATGTATGGGGAAACGGCGTCGGCAATACCGATTGCTACTATTCGCCATTGGCCACCTGTCTGAGGCTTTCGGTCCAGTACCATGTATTATATTAGCGATTGTCGATACTCTAAAGATAATTTATGATCGATAAATAAAACAGCCAATCATTCAGCAGTATCCTCTTAATCACCGTAAACATAACCTAAAAACTTTTCCTTACACGTACAGTGTAAGCGCAGTAGGTTTACGAGGGGCGTAAAATATTGATTGCCGTGCTCACATGCACGCCATTACGTCACGCGCAATCTTGCGATGATGGCACAGTGTGACGAGATGCAGAGTAGAAACCATGAAGTGCATACACCATACACCACAGACACATTAGCTATTAACAATCCATAAGCAGCGTCGCTCGCCTGTCAAACCTCTGTCAGATCCCAAGTTACAAGAGTTGACAAGCGATTGCTAATATTGGATGGTGGTAACCCTGCAGGAGTCAAGAGTTTTATGATAAGTGATTGATTACCTATAACGGAGGCGATCACAGCGATGCTACAAGAGAATCTTCAAGCGCCGATGACGGTATTACCACAAACACTAGACAGTAGTTTAGTATTGTAAATTACGTTACGCATCTGACAAAATCCGTGACAAACGCTACGGCCTCTAAGGTCTTCCTTAACGCATCTCATTCACTAAAAAGGAAATTTCAGGAAACCTTGAAGAATAACATCAGAATAAGGTTATAAAGAAATATTCTATTCCATTTCTTCAGAAAAAACCGTGAGCATAGCTCTTTTCACAGCCTAACTGTAATTACTAAGCTGCCTTCCCACTGTACCCTCAAGTACTATACAAGATGTCAGTCTGTAAGCTACTTAGCGACTAATGGGGTAGCCGGATTGCCACTTACCTCCGTTACAGGCTGTCTCGCAACGAATAGTTGGCCGTGTCTGATTCCAGCTGTCTCGCCGCCGTTAGAAACGGCTGGTTCGATCTTGTGTGATGATTATAATGTCATAGCTTGTTCTGATGGTCTGAATCAGTTGATTGCGTTATTACTCGTGTGTCCCCGGTTTCTTATAAGTATACGTTCGACTTGAGGCACCCTGGGCAGTCAGCGACTGACGCTAAACTGACTGACCATCCATCCTGTTACCACGGTAACAAATCTGTGACCAGCTCTGGTATTTGTCACCGACACTTTAAGAAGATTACCCTCCTTTCACATTCGATTCCTTCACAGCACATATTACCTATACAACCTTTACAACTATCTACAACTGCAGCGTAAACTCCGCAACTGTGTCAAATCGTGACCACATATTACATCTAATTAATGCCCATACATGGCTGAAACATTATTCAAATGCATTCGTTGTGGCCTGACAAAGCCCCTGAGTGCCCCATACACATAGCTGCATGCAGTTTCTCTGTGTTTTGCTCATTAATTACTTTCATTAAATCACGTAAATTTTGGTTGCTTTCCTAGTTACAAGAACTGACAACTGACGCATTGTCATATGGACTCTTCGTCTTTGTTGTTTACTTTTTCGTATCTGACTGCGCAGTACCAACCTTTAGCCGCGTAGCATGACTGATCCGGTACACTGTTCTACAAGAAGCCCCTATATTGAGACATTATACGATTTGTTGTTTTTAACGTTATTTTGTTGACGAATTATAGATACCTAATAATAATAATAATATAATGATAATATTAAAAAGGCCTCAACACTCATCCTAAGACTAATGGTCTCAGGATCAATGGTCTCATGTGGGTCGCGCTCAAATTATGACAGACTATTAAGACATGTGGCCGCCTCGGCTGCGCGGCCGAGACTGCCGTAACAATGACATGCAGTGCACGCGTTGCCCTTCCCCGCTACCCTCCCGCTACCCGCTGTCGTCTAGGGTACCTCGTCCCCTCCGCGTCTTTCACCTTGCAAGGAGGGTCGCCAAGCAACTTGCCAATCTATAGTTCGTATTAAAACGTCGTTGCCTGTCATCGAAGCGCAATGCCATCTAGTGGCATAATGACGTAACTTTATCGCAAAAAACTCACGCTCCCATAATGTTATGTTGGCATAATAGATTATTTAACGCGAGGTTAGTTTTTTGCGGCGGCGGCTGCGTGTATGTTAAACTGCTAATCTGGAGGCCCGGAAAGGTTGTTATAAGAAAATACGTTAATAGTACACTTTGAGGTGTTAAAATATACAGTGCGAAATTTTATCATTGACGGCTCGTACAAGACTCTTGACGACCGAATGGCGTTGTGGTTAGTGACCCTGACTACTGAGCCGAAGGTCCCGGGTTCGATTCCCGGGTTCGATTCCCGGCTGGGGCAGATATTTGTTTAAACACAGATATTTGTTCTCGGGTCTTGGATGTGCCCGTAAAATGGCAATAGGACCGCCCCCTATTACATTAGGACTAACATAACACTGGCGAAAAATTTGTGCAGCAATGCACCTCTGCCTACCCCGCAAGGGAGTACATTAGTACAAGGTGTGAGTGTTTGTTTTGTCTCTTACAGGACCAACTCGGTAATGGTGAAAATTATCTGCTGTTCCATTCATTCTGGTTGAGTAGACCTTCAATTTTGCTATAAAACGTTTCTACAATAAGTTCGGATCTAATTACAGATTGGTTTCATTCGAATTCATAGGTTCACTGAAGCGCGAGATCGTAATTATTCTGAGATCTCTCAATATTTTCAACAATTTACTTCATACAAAAAAATTGATAAATTTTTCAAAAGAATAGGTAGGTTTTTAATATGTCTTACGTACATTTGTAATTAAAGAGTAACGCTCATTGGTAAATACAAAACGACACAAAGCCTTTATCCGAGCCAAGAAAGCTCTTTTTCATAAAACCTAATATTTAGGTATGTTACGTAAACCCTAGTCACCGCTCTGTAATCACCAAAACGATGAAATCAGACTTGTGCAGACGCATGACTGATAACAAACACACACTATCGGACATTCATACTGACCGATATTGGATATTTGTAACTTCTTGTCAAGTAGAAGCGAATTAATATCTGATGCCAGGGACCTTTTTGTATAGATTTTTTGGACCGCTGCCGCTGCTGCGCGAACCACGAGTTTCCTCGTGTTATTCTTGTGGCAGTACACGGTGGCTCGACCATTGTCTCGTATCCAAATCGGCTTGGAACTCAATAATGGATGTTAGCATAAAATATAATGTATTCTGGTCTGATCATTTACCGCTAATGATACAATGTAATATTAGTACCATTAAGATTAATTTTCAAGATGTAAATAACAGTCTGAATAAAATAATTTGGGGTGTAAGAAACCCGGAACAAATTAGTTTATATGCAAATGAGTGTAATAAAAACTTGCGAACGATAAATCTTCCTGAACAACTTAGGAATTGCTGTGACAAATTGCTATGTTTTGACAATCATCATCATCAGCTACTTGACGATTTGTATGCAAGAATTGTGAATATTCTGAGTGAAGCGTCGAAGTGTAGCAGTAAACTTAAATCTTATAAAAAAGTATCGCCGATTATTGGATGGAACAGGCACGTCAGGGATGCTCACAGAGAGGCGCGGGTGAAGTTTGATGTATGGAACAGTACTGGTAGATCAAGAATCGGGAAAGCTTATGAGGAGATGTGTGTATCGCGTAGGATTTTTAAAGCTAAGTTGAAGTGGTGTCAGAAAAACCAGGAACAAATAAAAATGGACATTTTGGCCACTCAGAGGCATAATAAGGACTTTAAAAAATTCTGGAAAAACACTGATAGACTGAACATCAAGCCAGGCCGACCTGTGAGCATCGATGGGGTGTCCGACCTAGGCGCTATAGCGAACTTGTTTAGAGAACATTTTAGCGTTAAGTCTCCTCTCGGCCCGTCTAAGCTGGTGCTCAGTGCTGGAGCTCATGACGGTGATGTACCAGTTAGGTTCTCGGCGAAGGATGTTGAGAGTGCAATTAAAAACATGCATCGAGGCAGATCACCGGGACATGACAGCTTGAGCATTGAGCACTTGCAGTATGCTGGTGTTCATATGTGCCGTGTATTGTCTTTGTTCTTTTCGTTGTGTGTAGTACATTCATACCTACCGCCTGAACTTGTGAAGGTTATAGTCGTGCCAATAGTTAAGAACAGAACTGGTGATCTATCAGACAAGAGCAACTACCGGCCAATTTCGTTAGCTACAGTTATCGCGAAGGTATTTGATCACCTAGTAGACTCTTGTCTAGATAAATATATTAAGTTGAATGACGCACAGTTTGGCTTCCGCCCAGCTCTTTCCACGGAGGCCGCGATATTATGTCTAAAGCATACGGTGAGGTACTATTTAGACAGAAATACACCTATCTATGCGTGTTTTCTAGACCTCTCCAAGGCGTTTGACCTAGTGTCGTACGACATTTTGTGGAATAAGCTGGACGGAATTATACCGAGTGATATTTTATCTGTGCTCAAGTATTGGTACGACAAACAGGTAAATTTTGTGAGATGGGGGGATATACTGTCTGACTCCTATAAAATGGAATGTGGGGTGAGACAGGGAGGGGTGACCTCTCCTAAATTGTTCAATCTATATATAAATGCATTGATTGGGGAACTAAAACGCACTGGTGTCGGATGCCATGTAGATGGGATTTGTTTTAACAATATAAGTTATGCAGATGATATGGTGCTGCTGGGCCCCTCAGTCAATGCATTGAGGAAATTGTTGGGGGTTTGTGAAACATTCGCAAATAGTCACGGATTGTCATATAATGTTAAAAAATCTGAATTTATGTTTTTTGCTGTAGGTAAAAAAAGGTTTAGAACGGTTCCTGACCTATTTCTTAATGGTACTAAATTGAATCGTGTAAAAAGTTTTAAGTATCTAGGTCATTATGTGACTGAAAATCTGTGTGATGATATGGATATGGAAAGAGAACGCAGGGCGTTGGCCATCAGGGGTAATATGTTGGTCCGAAGGTTTGCGTATTGCTCTAAGCAGGTGAAGGTTACCTTATTCAAAGCTTATTGTCAATCAGTGTATACAAGCAGCCTCTGGACTAACTATACTCAGAAGGCTTTCAGCGCCCTGCGCGTTCAATATAATAACACCTTCAGGATGATGATGGGGCTGCCCCGCTACTGCAGCGCGTCAGGCATGTTCGCAGCCGAGCGCACGGATGACTTTTACGCCATTATCCGGAAGCGAACAGCGTCTCTGCTGGGCAGAGTGCGGGCCAGCGACAACAGCCTCCTGAGGGTGATCGCCGAGAGGGTGGATGGCCCTATCTTGAGACACTGGGTCCAAGTACTTAACTGGAACAGGGTAGGATCAGTACTCAGTGTTTCAAAATAGGGTGTGTAAATAAATATATTAATGTGTTTGTGTTTGTATTTAGCCTAACCTAGTATTAAGATTCATTGTTACTAACACTTACTATGGACTATGTGGTCTGAAATAAATATTTATTATTATTATTATTATTATTATTACCGAGTAAATAAAAGCAATTCGAACCTTGCTAGTTGCATTGTAAGCTAGAGCACCCCTCCTAAAGGTAAGCTTACACCTATCACACAAAGCGGATTGTCATAAATGTATGGGGAAACGGCGTCGGCAATACCGATTGCTACTATTCGCCATTGGCCACCTGTCTGAGGCTTTCGGTCCAGTACCATGTATTATATTAGCGATTGTCGATACTCTAAAGATAATTTATGATCGATAAATAAAACAGCCAATCATTCAGCAGTATCCTCTTAATCACCGTAAACATAACCTAAAAACTTTTCCTTACACGTACAGTGTAAGCGCAGTAGGTTTACGAGGGGCGTAAAATATTGATTGCCGTGCTCACATGCACGCCATTACGTCACGCGCAATCTTGCGATGATGGCACAGTGTGACGAGATGCAGAGTAGAAACCATGAAGTGCATACACCATACACCACAGACACATTAGCTATTAACAATCCATAAGCAGCGTCGCTCGCCTGTCAAACCTCTGTCAGATCCCAAGTTACAAGAGTTGACAAGCGATTGCTAATATTGGATGGTGGTAACCCTGCAGGAGTCAAGAGTTTTATGATAAGTGATTGATTACCTATAACGGAGGCGATCACAGCGATGCTACAAGAGAATCTTCAAGCGCCGATGACGGTATTACCACAAACACTAGACAGTAGTTTAGTATTGTAAATTACGTTACGCATCTGACAAAATCCGTGACAAACGCTACGGCCTCTAAGGTCTTCCTTAACGCATCTCATTCACTAAAAAGGAAATTTCAGGAAACCTTGAAGAATAACATCAGAATAAGGTTATAAAGAAATATTCTATTCCATTTCTTCAGAAAAAACCGTGAGCATAGCTCTTTTCACAGCCTAACTGTAATTACTAAGCTGCCTTCCCACTGTACCCTCAAGTACTATACAAGATGTCAGTCTGTAAGCTACTTAGCGACTAATGGGGTAGCCGGATTGCCACTTACCTCCGTTACAGGCTGTCTCGCAACGAATAGTTGGCCGTGTCTGATTCCAGCTGTCTCGCCGCCGTTAGAAACGGCTGGTTCGATCTTGTGTGATGATTATAATGTCATAGCTTGTTCTGATGGTCTGAATCAGTTGATTGCGTTATTACTCGTGTGTCCCCGGTTTCTTATAAGTATACGTTCGACTTGAGGCACCCTGGGCAGTCAGCGACTGACGCTAAACTGACTGACCATCCATCCTGTTACCACGGTAACAAATCTGTGACCAGCTCTGGTATTTGTCACCGACACTTTAAGAAGATTACCCTCCTTTCACATTCGATTCCTTCACAGCACATATTACCTATACAACCTTTACAACTATCTACAACTGCAGCGTAAACTCCGCAACTGTGTCAAATCGTGACCACATATTACATCTAATTAATGCCCATACATGGCTGAAACATTATTCAAATGCATTCGTTGTGGCCTGACAAAGCCCCTGAGTGCCCCATACACATAGCTGCATGCAGTCACTGCATTCTGTTCTACATAACTTATGCCGCCATTGTTAAAAGTGTCTCGTGTCACACTATTCTACAGCGATATAGCTTATGTCTGAATGTAGAGGTTATTAAATGTGTTTCATCGGGAAAATCCAGATTTTACGACCATGTCCCGTGCGCAACTCGTCATGTGAGCATGTCTGAAGTCAGCAGTCAGGCTTCAAGCGGACAAACTTTAGGGTGCTATTTCATGTGCTATGCGAGGATTGCTAGGGTCATATAGATGGGTTTGATATCCACCAATCATATTCATTGGTCTACAGAGCATAATAGCACTGGCTTTCTTTCACATCATAGCAGCATATACACATAATTAATTATCTGGCGCTACGGGCCGATTCCCTGATAGTACGCATGACGCATACCTCCCCCAAACTCCGAGAAGATAGATTAAGGAGGAAAATTAGTTCAGATCCGTCGGAAATGGGTCAATGCGCACTTTCCATGCGCAGATAAACTACTCGCTCTTTGTTCCATCTGGTATTCGCCAAGGACAAAGGGGCTTAGAGTTGAAGGCCACGGTGGCGCTTCTGGGCCTGGGATGGCCGTGTGTGAGATGTCCCCACATATTTATTTATTATTATTATGTTCAAGTCCAGGGAACTATGTCCAGCAGATTGCGATATCGTTAGCTGTCGGTAAACAATATTGAAATCAGGCAGTTTAGACCTTGGGGATATGCACAAAGGTTCCATTCGAGAGAGTCAGGTGCAGGTACTTACACCCCCACAGAGAATAGAATAGAATAGAATAGACAGGAGTCTCAAACCTGCTAGCTTTTCCACGCCAGCTTTGCAGCATCGTTGTTAAAGGATTTCCCGTGGGAATACCGGGATAGAACGTAGCCTGCGCAGCCACTGGTTGAGAATTAATTGCCGTTGTGGTATTCTAAGGTTCAAGTCAAAACCGTAGGGTGAAATACCCCTATTTCGACCATACCATAGTCGTGTAAAAACCTTTCCTTTTTCCGGACAAAGGAGGTGCGTGCGACCTGTATCGATTGTGGACTCGCCCGGTCGGCGCCCGGCGCTTCACCTTACACAATATCCGACCCTATTCCCAGGACACTAAGGCCTAGTTTCAGTTTTGTGGAGACCATTTGAAAGGCTGTATGTAATTTGCGGCCGTAAAATGGGGATTTATGTAATTCTAATTTGTGATTAAGTTAAATCAGTAATTAAGCCATACAACTTGGTGTTTACAATTGATTCGTTTTACTACTACACTATATTCTTTTAGTTTATTTACTATCAGAGAATGGGATGAGATTTTAAGGGAGTATTAAATCAAATCAGCTCCTTTTCGTATCCGATCTGTAGGTAATCAAAATGTATAATCGTTTATGTAGTGGATAAATTAATTACTTACAACAATCAATGAAGAATCTATGGAAGCTTTGCTTCAAACGACGTCTCATATAATCACCTACAAAAACATTTTCACACATAAATTGATACATAGTTAGTAAATTCATATTGAATTGAGTTTAACGTCAAAGCAAAATAACGCCTAAATCCATACAACATAACAGTACTCTAATACCGTCCAAAATGAACCAGCAAAATTCCTTCCAAGGATGCGTACTCCAATCGATTTGTGCGTGCCTTTGGCTGTTGTTGCAAAAACTACCTTATAAGGATGAGCACAGGCGCTTTTATTCCATGAAACTTCGTTTTAGTTTTCGTGAGGTCACTGATTGACACATGTGTATTATATTTTGGAAATTCAGAAACAAAAATGGGGTCCAAAACCATGAATTTCGAAAAATCACCTGCCCCATATACATTTTTGATTATGTCTATAGCTATTTATTATCTTTAGTAGTTTAGGCGATACGGCTCGCGACCTATCATACATCATCAGTACAAATGAACAGCGGAAAGCGGCTGACTCGCTTGCGAGTCACCTCTGACTACCCCTTCGGGGAGAGCGGTGGTAGCTCAGTCGGGTGAGCGCCCGATTCTCAATCAAGAGATGCGGGTTCGAATCCCGGCGCTGACATGTACCAATGAGTTCTTTTCTGAATTTAAGTACAATGTATACCATCGCTCTTACGGTGAAGGAAAAACATCGTGAGGAAACCTGCATATCTAGATTTAGCACATCAATCTAGATATGTGAACCCACCAACCCGCATTGGACCAGCGTGGTGGGAAATGGTCCAAGCTTAGGAAGGCAGTTTAGACCTTGGGGATATGCACAAAGGTTCCATTCGAGAGAGCCAGGTGCAGGTACTTACACACCCCCACAGAGAATAGAATAGAATACCCCTTCGGGGATTACAGTCGTGAGCATATGTACATAATGTATGTATGTATCTTTAGTAGTTAAACTTGGCAACGGTAACACCACTGATAAAATTCCAAAATGTATACTGACTATTTGTGTTTGGGGAATTCCCCGGGCACTCTTGCCGTCAAGGGCACATTGACAATAAAGACAGTCCTTCTCCCCGCCTCTACTCTAGGGGTTATGGTTGCGACTGTACCACTCTTAATACACTTTCCTTTTTGTGTTACATTTTATAAGTACTAACTAATATTATAAATGCGAAAGTAACTGTGTCTGTATGACTGTCTGTCTGTTACTCTTTCACGCTAAAACTACTAAACAGCTACTTTTTATCCCGAAATTCCCACGGAAAAACTATTTAAGGCGAAGCGAAGCTCGCGGGAACAGCTAGTAAATAATATATATAATGCTGGAAAGATTATTATTTCGTTATCTGCAAGTAGGTATGTTTTTTATACTCTAACTATTTTAAATTAGTGTTGGATATACCGTAAAAAGTACATGCCTATAGAGTAAACTATACCAGCCGTAAACCAGCTTAAATATCATATCTAATATGAAAACAGAGCCTTTGTTATTACCAGCAGCCCGGCTTAGTTTATTTATAATTTAATATTGGCGCCCAACGTGGGCCCAGTATCTACTCACAACAGTAAATTGCTGTATAGACAATGTAATCAGGGAGAGTATAAAAGCATTCACTTAATGGAATGAGCTAAGTAAATAATTGATTTAAACTTGTTTTATGGGTTTTAATTGGCATACATGAATTTTGGCGCCCAACGTGGTCCAAATGAAAACTACAGACCTACGTTTTAGAGTTTTCATAGATATAGAACATCAAGTTTTATTAAATTGACTATAATAGACTCTTCTATAACAAATTATAACCTGTCATAACATCCAAAGAACTCATGCTTCCTGAAAAGGTAATTACGCATTGTTCGCAAAGGTCTACGGATGAAGAATTCATAAGGCCTTCATTATTTCTCCAAACATTGGATCCTCTGCCTGAATTCACAAACTCCCTGTCCGAATCCAACTCTCAATAACGTATTCCGAACGCAAATCCTACCCAATTCCGTTGAAAACCCTGGATTAAGGTGTGACGTCATTTGCTTTTGCTTGTGACGAGGCTTAGGACAGTGACCTTGTATTGATCCATGTAATGAATGTACAAGCAATGTAGTTTATTCCAAACTATAAAATAATTGTTAATGAACAATTTGAACGCTAAAGTTTGCTGTTGCTCGTGTGGTCCCCTATTCCAAAAAGCTAAAGCTTGAATGAGTAAAATAATGCTATAGCTTATATCAGTGTTTTTCAACCTGTGGGTCGCGACCCCCTGGGGGGTCGCGAAGCTTCTAGAGGGGGGTCGCCAGAGGCCGAAAAAATTGGGTACTTTAGAACAAAAAACAATAAATACAATTATTATTCGTATTCAGCGATACCTCTCACGTGAGTACAAATTTACAGGGAAAAGCGGGTGCAATTTAGAAGTTAATCTAACTAAAAAACTCTTTCAAATGGAAGTTGATTTTTTATCCACTGGCGACGCTAGTTCTGCGTTTAATAGCGCAAAGGGATCGCTGATATCTCTTGCTCTGAGAAGTAATTACATAATTCTTCAAATTATTAACTACCACCATTTTTATACCAGGTGTGTTATATGCCTTGATGTTCACCCCACAATCGGCTTCTTCAGTAAAATATTGTGTCGACGAAAAAGCATCATTTTTTTTGTAAAGCCATGTACTTATTCAGGGTGTTGCAAAAAGGGCATACTAAGCCGAAACCAGCATGTGCAGCATGTTATATCTAAACCCGAAACTGAAATCAGAATTTTAAAATTCGCGAAAAAAAATATTAATTATCCATTGTCAAAAGTCATGTGACCAACTAAGTCTCTATGAAAAATCTTTTTTTTCTCGCGAATTTTAAAATTCTGATTTCAGTTTCGGGTTTAGATATAACATGCTGCATATGTTGGTTTCGGCTTAGTATACCCTTTTTGCAACACCCTGTTTAGTTGTTTGCAGTGATGACATTTTTATTTCAACCTTGAAGATTTTTATTCAAGATATTTAAGATAGCTGAAATAAGTCAGAAAGAAAAGCTAATTTCAAAAAAAATCTATGTCGACGTATCTGATGTATATTAATCCGAATCCTAATAATGGAGACCACAAATCGTATGGAATGAATATTGGTAATACTGTAACATATAAAGACGTACAACGTACATGATAAAAAGCCAAAGAGTCAAGGGGGTCGCGAAATATTTTTTTACACCAGGGGGGTCGCATCACGAAAAAGGTTGAAAAACACTGGCTTATATGAATTGTATGAAAAAATATCTGAAATAAATAAATAATTAATTAATTATTTGTAGCGACAGTAGATATTTCGCACAGGACGTGTTTTCGAAGAACTTCGATGTTTTTCTTTCTGGCCTATATTAATGTATCGTATTTCTGAATGTCCTTTCGGGGTTACACAACAAATTTAGGCGGAGAAACGCTTAAAAGGAAACACACAGAGAAGCTTTGATTCCAAGCCTTAGAGAACTTCATGAATATCCTCGCAGCCCTTTTGTACTCGTAAGGAGGAGAAAAGAATGAGGGCAACACATTCTCGCGCGCCTTTTCAAATGAGAGCTATCTACCGCAGGGAAGCCTGTTAATTGGCAGGGGAAGACATGAGGTTGCAGTTGACGGCATGTCGCAACGTCACTATTGGTTTCTACGATTTCTTTGGCATTTTAACCCTTTAACTGTCATGGCTATAAAGATTATTTAATTAGTTTTTGCCCTAACTCAAGGGGTTACAGTTCAAAACAAGTGGGGATCGATACCGATTTACGTTTTCCGTGAAGCCTAGTCTTTTCTCCTTTGAAAACTTCCACTGACACAGATACCTCAAAAACAGTGCGTTCTTTCTCTTGCCCGAAAAACGGAATCCAAGATGGCCGCCGAACAGAAGCACCTTGTCCGGTAGCAGTGGCACGTCGAGGCGCCGACATTAACCCTGATTAGGACAATTAGCGCCACTTGAACTCAGTCCGTTCATACAGGCGGAATTTGGGGCTGGTTGTATTCTGGTTAGGTCAGCGAGATTGAGGGTCATTCTGGCTTCGTTATAAATATAGTTTGAGGAGTCCTTTAACTAAGACTCTATCTGAAACTATGACAGCTGTCTAAAACTTTGTATTAAGTCAAGCAAACCTTTGGCACTTAAAAAGCACCTTTGGTCTGCACGATTTACCTGTGAAATTAACTAGATCATCAAATTGGTTTCATTTGACTTTGCTTAGGATAGTCCTGATTTGATCAGTGATCAATTAAACATTTAACACTTAAATAATTTTTTCTATATATTCAGTTGAGGATAGGAAACGATAGACAGGATTATTGAACCGCAGTAGGAAAGCTAAGTAAGCCAGAATAGTCTCTTCATATACAGATGTGAGATTTACTGTAGCGGTGTATATGAATCACTTCATGATGACTGAGTGTGATCTCATCTACACCACCAAATGTAGTCCCAATAAATTAAAATTGTATTGGGTCTCGTGTGATTCACGATTGCTTTGATGTTCAAAAGGTTAAAAGACAGGTAGGACTAATTCACCCTCTGTAGCCAATCCATTCGCAGTATTTGCCTCGACTTATAACATTCAGCTTTGGCGTTACAGATTTGAGCATTACGTCAGTGAAGTAAGAGAAACGATCATTACAATACCTTGTAATTATACAGTAATTAGGTAGATGATACAATTATGGTAGTCATTAGTAGTCATACATTACATTGCATGCGAATGCTTGTCGCCGTCGTAAAGCTCAAAGACGATTCTATAACGTTACAGTTCAAGTGAATGCTTCCGGTGAATGAGCACCTTAAGTCTGCAACAGGCTGATAAATGGCCATGAACTAGAGATTTCAATTAAATTATAGTGCGAAACCGTTTTGGCGACCTTTAGGCCAGACCAGGCGTCGCGCCGGCGCCGTCTGGCGCACGTTTTATTAAAATGAAAAATACTTGGAAAACAATAGCTTATGCGTGTTCAGCATTCATTAGTTGGAGTGATTAGATCGAAGTTTGTGCCAAAATTACATACTAGTAAGCGGAATGGCAATGGTGAACTTTTTAGGCCTGCTCAACAATTTTAGTCTGGAAAATCGAATGTGAAAACTAGAGTTCTGTTCGTAAATAATTAGATATTAAAACATTGAGCAAAGCAGACATACTAAAATTAGATCAATAAGAGAAGAAAAATAATTATTTCATTCCATAAATGGCTAACTGGATTAACTAGGCACCTTAGGTGTTTGGAGCTCGAGAGAAACCTGTATACAATCTCGTAAAAAATACAGCCTTATACCTACAGCCCGGTAATAATCGTACACAACATTTCAAATTATAAATCACAAGCTTCAAGCAACGTTATTAATTAATAAGCTTCCCAAAAACCTGTTTCTGTTGCCCAGCGCTTGCACAGCACCATACACCATTTATTTATAATCCAACACCATAATCTTCTACATCCAGCCGCCATTTTCACCAAAACCTGCTCCGGTCCGACGAAAACCGTGACCCTGATGATGTTATTACATAATATAATGGGCGAATTGTAACTCGAATACATTATTCATATCGGAACCGGCTAGATGTAGACCGAATTAATTATACTCGTCCACAACCACACCTACATAAGAGCTATATCTCATGACAACAGTCTGACAGTCTCAATCCGACAATCGACCGGGCTCTAAGACGCCGTAGTGGCAGGGTTACTCTATACTGACGAAAAACTAACGAACGAGAGCTGTCGTGCAATCGGAACGTTTAATACAACGAGATAGAGTCGAAGCTCGCGCAGTGGCGCCCAAAACTTAGTTTTGTCGTCAGTATAGAGTGACCCCAAGTATCGAAGGCTCGTTCGCTGCGTAGGCGCAACCATCGCGGCACCGTCGCAGGTCAACGACCGATGACTCATCCCGCCCTTCGCCGCGCCGTGGGCCGAACAGGCTTCGAATTTCAAATTTAAATTTCGTATCTCGCGTTTCTGCTATCGAGTATTTTACGGAACATTGGCGGAAAAGCGCGCACGAGACGGGGCCGGTTTGGAAGCGGGCCAATGGGCTATCTGTGACGTCACGAGACTATGCGTATCGACAATTTTGAGATTGTCGGCGAAGATGGAGAAAGGTGTAATGTTGTATCAACGGTTACTGTGGCCAAATATTGGTATTAAGATTCTGTTTGGTACCACTAAGACCTTGGACAGGTGGCCGGTGGTGGCTGGATGAAGAAGGCTGAGGCAGAAGAAACAGCTCAGCAAGTTCAACATTTTATAACTAAATCGCCTTTGAAGTATACTTTCTATGTTTTTATCTCTCAACAAGTTTTTGTTTTTACTATATTGCGTTGGTTCTTTGATGAAACCCGCTGGGCTGAGTGAACAGTTAGCCATTTCCGCCATAGAAGACGGCTGATTAGACGTCGCCGACCGCAGACGCAGAATTATTGGCATAAAAATAACAAAGAGCCCATTTTCAGAGAGTAGCTTGTAAAACATTGACGTTGAACAGAAAATTTTATATTTATATCCGATGAATAAAAGCATGAGTTCTGCTTCGAGTTATGTGCCTGGTTCATCGGTGAAACGTCTGTATATAAGGTGCAAGATAACCTACTCGAACTTAAAACCCAAGCATGCAAATTAAAAAAGAGTATCATTTTGTAGAAAAATGTGCCAACAATAACTCAAACACACTCCAATAATAGATTTTACAACATAGATAAGATTCATCCGGAAACAAACGTGAAAAAAGTACACACATGGCAACACCCATGATATCAAAAAAGTATACCATATGTAGATATACCGCCAACACCTGTTACGGAACTAAGGCATTAGCCACGAGACTATTTTAGTAACGAACTAACGACTAAAACTACTAAAATAGTTGCGAGTCGCCTTGACATAGATCCCACTGTGATAAGATCATGACATAATCATGTCAGCAGTGACAATATCTTGACAATGAAATTCAATAGAAGCCAGATGTGTAATGTGTACATAATAGTCTACAAGTACACGTATAGAGAACGTCCTGCGCTTGCAGGTTCGTGGTCTCCAGACGAGAACTGGCATACCCCACTGGTGAAGCATAATATATGGCATAAATGGTCGGCCCACTAGCACTTCAGCTTGCAGAGTTTAGGTTTGGACATACGTTTTCCGTCGGTCTCACTCACATGAATCGCGATTGCTAGGCCTTCAGTTTATTCATTTATTTATATATAAACACTTTATTGTACACTAGCTGTTCCCGCGCGCTTCGCTTCGCCTTAAAAAGTTTTCCCGTGGGAATTCCGGGATAAAAAGTAGCCTATGTTCTTTCCCAGGGTCTAGACCGTATGTATACCAAATTTCATTCAAATCCGTTCAGTAGTTTTGGCGTGAAAGAGTAACAGACAGACAGACACAGTTACTTTCGCATTTATAATATTAGTTAGGATTATAAAGTTACAATAATAAAAGGTGAAGAACATTAAAAGAAAACTAACAATGTACAAAGGCGGGCTTATTGCCAAAAAGCAATTTCAGTTATACATCCTTGATGTTTTTATCGAGAAAATATTCGTCTATAATTCCTCTGCTCTCAGAGGCTACATGACTATATCCACCGTCCACTGTTTGGTCGCAGCATAACACAGCCTAAGCAAACTTGGGCACGGCCTTGTTAACCGAACCTGTGTGTTCACACAATCGATTTGTGTCACTGTATGATGAGTTGAACTCGTAAAAATATGTACGGACCTACGACTATGGCTTATAAATATTAAAGCCAAAATATATATGTATTCAAAATTAAAGATTGCATTACTAAAGTGAAAGTGGCAGTGAAAACCTCAATTTTGCTCATCATATACACCAGGACACAACTTACAAAAAAACATTGTACATAAATATTATAAAAGTTGGTTTATTTTTCTGGTACTTGCTAGTCGCTAATTAAAAAATGTCACCAAAACGTCCAAAACCATTGTCACAAAAGCTGGTTATCCTACCTAGGCTGTATACAGAAAAAAAGCTGGAAACTTATAAGCACTTACTTTACCATGGATATTTTTCCTCCTCTTATCAGTGCTGATTCGGAAAAGTATGGAAAAGTAAGACCTTATAAGTTTACAGTTTTCTTTCTGTATACTGCCTTACTTATTTTGTTATAAGTTCCACCCATTTTCGCCCATACAACCATACCAACAAGCCGAGTTACAATACTGAATGATACATTGCTTCAAATTGCCACTGATACGTGTGTGGGTGCGCGAATAAAAACCACTGAACGCCACTAACCTTGATACTGATTTACCAATGACATAATCCAGAGCGGAGTGAATAAGACCCACATTATCAAATGTACAATGTACGAATACATGACCAACAAATATTACGTATATACTCTTAGGGCGCCTTCAAATTAGTCGCTAATTGTCGCGCGACTGCAGCGCCGCAGCTGCGCTGCAGTCGCGCGTTAATAATTTATATGGAATTTAGACAGCAGCGCGGCTGCAGCCGCGCGACACTTAGCGACTAATTTGAAGGCGCCCTTAGCCTTTCGAGTGGAGTGTAAAATCCATTCATAGCATTGAAGAGTAGCGGACTCGTAGGTCTTAAAGTAAATAAAGACGTAAATTATGATTTGAATCGTGCATTTTGGAAGAGGAGCTTTGGAAAAACCAAACAACAGCGATGACTACGGCTGTATTTCGTTGTATTAAATGTGCCGATTGCGTGATAATTCTCGATCGTTCGTGGATTTAGGGAATGACCACCTAGACCATAGAGCACGGGTGCTCCACAGGAGCGGATCGAGAAATGGCCGCCGTAACGTAACCGCCGACGTTAATAGTCTTTGTCAGACCCATACAAGATGTCAGATTTGACAAGCGAGCGACCCTGCTTAAGGATTGGTAATTGCTTAATGTTCAGTTGTGGTAACCCCACAGGTGGCGTACTGGGGACGCAAACGCTCCAGACCATAGAGCACGGGAGCGGATCGCGAAATGGTCGTAATATCCTCGGTCAAGCACTCGGTCAATTGCTAGCCGCTGCTATCGGTCGAGGATCGGCTAGCCGGTCTCGCCACTCTACTCGTAAGGTGTAACAAGGGCAATAGAGCACGGGTGCTGCACGGGAGCGGATCGCGAAATGGCCGCCGCCGCCCGGAAGGCAGGTTCCGCAGGACGCGTCCAATTGACGCCGCCGGAAGTGGCGGCGGCGCGGGAAGATGGCCGCGATACAGAGACCGTTACACGTTCGCTTTTCAAACTGATCCCTGGAGTTTTACCGATTCGATTATTGATCATTATTTTTAGTTGTCAAATAATTACATTACATGTGATAACCGTAAAAAACAAAACAAAAATCGGTTCCTGCCGTAGCTACGAGCTACGCTTCTACCGACAGATACACTCATCGTCAAACTTATAACATCCCTATTTTCCGTCGGGGGTAAAAATGCCCCTTCGGCCGCCGACGAAACCACGCTACGTATAGCCCATAAATGTAATTATGTATTTTTATGCGATTCATCACTAGCGACACGATCATACGACGCTCGAATATATGCCATTTGAATTACTTTAACGGCCGACTGGTGTAGTGGATAGTGACCCTGACTGCTGACTGCTGGGGCAGATACGTCTGATGATCAAGTTACCTCGTCACCAAGTGATAACTATTACTTTCATTGAGTAATAGTTGACATTTAGTGACGATGTAACTTGATCATCAGACCACAAACGAATCACGAATTACGAACAGATTGACCGCAATCAGTTTTGAGTTCACACCATGGCACACACCAACATGAATTAAACGGCGATACGGTTCGCCACCTATCACGTATAATATTACAGCAATCAGCGATGACATACGCTTTTGGAGTTACAAGTAGTATGCTCAGTAAGCCTTTAACTGGTGGAAATAAATTCTTTGGTTTTGGACCGGGTTCCCCTCATCTCGCCTAATCTTTATTGCACAAAACTCGTTTCGCATAACTCGTAAGGTCTAAACTTTTTTGGTCGAATCATCACTTTGCAAAATCTTAAGAGGCAGAAGACTCGTTATGTCTAAAACTCTTTTGGCACAATCTTGAAACACATAAGTCTCGTTTGCTCAAATTGTTCGTATAGGTATAATCTTGTTTCTCCTAATATTATCTTAATAAATAATATATTAAGTATGTTGTAAATGTACAAATTGTGGTATTTTTCTCCTACATTCCGAAAATCACGATATTGAATTATCAAAATATCGAAAGTTAATGACCACTATAATTATTACAAACACCATTAAACCTCATGTGATCGAAACCTAAAGATAGGTGCTACGACGGGCAAAGCGAGGAGGAGCGTGTAAGGTGCACATTTTCGTCAAAAGCAAAGCGGAGCGCAGCGGAGCGTTTCCTACATACAAGGAAACAATATAAGGCACCAGTTGCGCTAAGTCGCCCCATCCAAGTTAAAGCCCGAATATTATTACTTTATATAACCTATGTCATAGCATTATTAGACTATTCAAGATTTGGCCATACCATTATTAGGCTAAACAATATTATGCGAAATAACTTACTAAACGAGATTTATGCCATACGATTTTCGGCGAAATGAGACTTTGACCAAACGTTACTATGCAATACGAGATTAGGCAAATAAATCTTATGCCAAAAAAGGTAGAACCTTTTGGACCATATAGGTTAACGGTACACGGTTAAGCGTTAAGCATAAAGTTTAAAATACGTCTGCCATAATTTGACCACTACTGGTAAAATGGTTACCGCCAACCTCATTATAATATCACCTCATTCGGACTGAACCTCTATGCTGTCAACTGTCATAAACTTTCTATATTTAAAATTTCGTATTCGAATGCTAAATAAACTCATTCATGATTCTATTACCGAGGGGTGTGGACGTGTGTATGACCTCATGGCGCGAAATAATTTTATCTAAATCTGAAGATTTTAAAGATTTCTGTCATGTTCTTTTCAAATTTTGTTTGTAATTAATTATTGTGTAATATGAACTAACCGCGAGTTCATACTATTTATTTATATAAAATGTAACGTTATCGGAATTCTAATAACAATACTAAAGCATATTTATATATTTGGTTTGTTATTTACACATCTAACAATATTATAACAATTTTCCTCAAAGATCTAAAAATAACATCCCACACTGCGTTCAGTTAGCTAACCATAAATAAACTATCGAGAACCAATCTAAGAAAATGAAAGATAAATATATGATCAGCAATCTAATGGATTCCTGCTAGTTTTATAAGCTGACTGCTATGCCGAAGGTCCCGGGTTCGTTTCCGGGCCAGGGCAGATATTTGTTTAAAGACAGATCTTTGTACTTGGGTGTTGGGTGTTAATATCTGTGCAGATATATCAGCTATCCGATACCCATATTAAAGGCTCTGCCTAGCTTAGGGTCAGATGGCCGTGTGTAAGATGTCCCCACATATTATTTCAACTATGTAATTTCTTTACTTCCTGAACTCTTTTGTTATACGCCTGTAACTGGCATATCGTATTAGATGTAAGACCTTCTTTCAATGTATCTTTTAAAACTGTAATAATATGTATGCTATTGGTGTATCTACCTATAATAAATTAAAAAATTAAATTTCATCATCATCTCATCATCACGACCCATCACATCCCCACAGCTGTGGCATGGGTCTGCTTCCAATGAAGGAAGGGTTTTAGGTCTAGTCCACCGACAGGCCAAGTGCGGGTTGTTAGTGTCTTTTGTTATACAATCACGTTTATTTAGCTAGTGGCAACCCTACACCCCTGCAATCGTTGCACTGCGACATTGCGACCAAACGACAGTCGTATTTCCCTTTATTGATTGCGACTGCATGGCGCCTGCACCCTCACCCTGCTATATTATATCAACAACATCCGTATGCTAATAGCTATAAGAGCTACTGTAGCATCGACATTTCGAGGATTGATTGCCACCTTTACGCCTCTAGCAATAAGATTGCGAATCGCATTAAGTGAAACAGGTATGCACCCTTCAATCAAGCTTGTCTTTTATAGTTCCATGTTTTCCTGGTACTTTTGGGGCGTTTAAGTTGTTTTTTTTGTGCGTTTGAAGTTGGAAGGAGTTCGTTAGCGGATTTTTAGCACAAGTTTATGGTAATTTAAACAAATACGATCAGGGCCCGAAGTCGGTTAAATTTTATAGATCTCGAGCCATTATACCACCGGATCATTATAAATGAAATATTTATTGGACACTTACTCAATAAAAATGTACGAAGTTATTCTTGGCTCTGGTCACTCATGCACGACCTGTGAAGAAGAAACACGTGTTATACAAAGGCTGTAGAATAGTAGATTAGATTAGATGCCATAGGTCTGGCATAATAAAGGTAAGCGCCCACCTATCGGTATCTTACTTATCCGACCAAACGGATTACGATTCGTGGTTAGCGCTACAGTTTTGATTTTCGTAACCTTCAGAGAGCTGCGCTAAACATATAAGCACGGTTCTATCTCTTTATAGTAAGCGTGACAATTCATGTTCGTACGTTCGTCATTTAAAGATTGACCCCCCTGGTGCTGAAACCTAAAGATAATCTTGTTTCTATGCACATGGACAATAACAGAACCGTAGCCAAAAAATCTAACTTAACCCAAGAATGAATCACTTAAACAAATGAATCCCCAACGAACCTCACTTTCTAGACTCCTTCATATTCAACATTTAGTTCTAAACTTTACACGCCTACCACAAACTAGAAACAATAGACAATCACTTGACGTGCGCCGGCTAAGAGGCGGCGCTGATCAAATTAGCACCCTATGATGATACCAGCAGGAATTCCTTTTGCATTGTGCTTCGGCTGAGTCATCTGTTCATAGAGCTATGAAGTACATCAATGTTTCTGGTTTTATAGCTCGAAATAGCTCGAAAGTAGCGGCACAACACTCTATTCATGGTATTCCCCATACACACGTTTACGTGTACAAGAACTGTGGGGTTACCACCACCGAAAATTTGCCATTTGTCAAATCTGACGTAACATGTATGGATCTGAGATATGTTTGACGATATACGATTGTTAATTGATAATGTGTCGATGGTGATACGGTAGCTGGGCATTATACCAACAAAACTTTACTATTAACTTCAGCTTCTCAACTTATTTAATCAATCAAATGAACATAGATTTATTATTGAAAAGCTACAATTCGAGTCTATTTACTTAGCTATAGTATGTATGGTTTATTTAGGTATTATAACTCAAAACTCAAACTGAATTTTTTTTTATTCATCGTAAAAATATAAAATTTTCTGATGAACGTCAATTTTTACAAACTACTCTCCGTTCGGATAAGGGGGGCTCTTTCTAAAAGTAGGTATTATTATATATTATATAGTTAGTTATATTTTGTTAGTATTGGTACACCGCCCTCTAATTTGTCACTTTGTTTCCGCAATATACAGGATGTTGCAAAAAGGGTATACTAAACCGAAACCTACATGTGCAGCATGTTATATCTAAGCCCTGAATTTTCAAATTCTGATTTCAGTTTCGGGCTTACATATAACATGCTGCACATGTAGGTTTCGGCTTAGTACCTATACCAATTTTGCAACACCCTGTATAAGGTTGCCTGTAAGAGATCGCTCTCAGCGATAAGGCCGCCTATTATACATTAGTTCTAGTCTATAAGTATGTTTTTTGTACGTCTGATTTATGTGGTGTTCAATAAAGCTATATTCTATTCTATTATAACATTCATAGACTCATCTGGTCAGGCAAGCTGAATAGGATAATACTAACTAGATATACTGCTATTGAAGATTCAACAAAGAACTCTATTACTGGTACACAAAAGGTAGTTTTAGATTGATAGACGTTGGAATGAATCAAACTGACTGCAGAATACTGGGTTTCACAAGGTATTATAACAGTTATATTGGAATTATTTTTGGAGTTAGGATGTTATATGTAGTACCTATATTTAAGCTACAATATTGATAGCTTAGAAAGGCAACATCGCGCGCCTTGGTATTGCATATGGCGTTTTTTACTACTTTCCCAAGTTTTTTATGGGAGAAATTAGGTTTTTTAAAATATACTCCGGATCGGGAAGGAAAGAGATAGCGGGCGGATCCGCTATGTTTACCAGATGGATTACCGGATCCACCGGACCGGATTGTAAGCCTCTTGAGTCTTGTCTATCGCAAGTCTCTCATCTCTTGTCTAACGAGATTGAGTCCTGGCTCGCGCGCGCAGGGTGTTGCAAAAAGGGTATACTAAACCGAAACCGTGTGCAGCATGTTATATCTAAGCCAGAATCAGAAATCGGATTTTCAAAATTCGCAAAAAAAATAAAATATTCTCTATAGTAAAAAGTCACGTGATCAACTACGTTTCTATGGAAAATGAAAAAAAAAATCACGAATTTTGAAATTCTGATTTCAGTTTCGGGCCTGTAGAGTGACCTGCCAGGTCGCGTGTATCAGAGCGTGTCCACTCGGAACTGTCATCCGCACAATGGACCGATTGATCGCCGCCGGCCTTGCGCACGCGCAGGGGTCGCCACGCGTTTTGATCACATTGGGATTATATATTTTATTTTATTTTATATAGGCATAGCTGTTCCCGCGAGCTTCGCTTCGCCTTAAATGAGCATATATTCTTTCCCAGAGTCTATACCATATGTCGGCGGCGTACTCACATGCCCACATTGTGCGAGGGGGTTCGCCGCAAAGATCGGCTATATAAGTCATCTTAGGGCGCACGCGCGCCAACAGAACTAGGGGTCGAAGTGGTCGCCATGGCCGAAATCGGACGGACCAATCATCATCATCATCACCATATGTATACCAAATTTCATTCAAATCTGTTCAGTAGTTTTGGCGTGAAAGAGTAACAGACAGATAGACACAGTTACTTTCGCATTTATAATATTAGTTAGGATATCCATAATTGTGTCCCACTGGGCATTCAACTAATAGTTTAAAGTAATTGTAAATGTAAAAAAAGTGAAAGACTTTTGATGGGGTGGACGAGGCACAGATCGACTGAGCCCGTTATTTCTTATTCTATTATATATTATGCGACTCTATTATCTTATAGATTCAGTACTTGAATATTACTGATTCAATTTCTTGAATATTACTGATTTAATTAGACGACCGAATGGCGTAGTGGTTAGTGACCCTGACTACTGAGCCGAAGGTCCCGGGTTCGATTCCCGGCTGGGGCAGATATTTGTTTAAAGACAGATATATGTACTCGGGTCTTGGGTGTTGATATTTATATTTAGTATCTATCTATCTATGTATTTGTGTAGATATATCAGCTGTCCGACACCCATAACACAGGTTCTGCCTAGCTTGGGGTCGGATGGCCGTGTGTGAGATGTCCCCACATATTTATTTATTTCAATAAAATATAGAAACGCTCTCAGTCTAATATGTACGTGTCCATTCCGACACTTATGTTTAGATATACGTGGCTACAGCAATATTTAGTTATTGCCTTTGCAACAACGTATAGTCCAACAATAAAGTCCTGACAATAAAGAGTGCGATTTTGCTAAGACTTTTTAGTATTATCAGTTATTTACTTACATTTATATACATTTTAAAAATAAAATACCGTTTGGTTATGGCTTTTTCTTTAATAAATACAATAATACATGGATTAAATACGGTCTGTAACAATTAGTTACAATCCACTTCCGTTTTCAGGACTTTATAGTTTTACTGTATATCCCGATCAAAAGAGTAAAGTGTGGCCAGGTGGCCACCCTACTGCCCCGCTGCAGGCACTCCGGCGACCTTGCCAGCTATTTCGGACTATAAACGTACTTCAGTTAGTACCGCAACGCGTAAACACCATGAATTTAAACTACTCGTTTAACTGGAGTTTCGAATGGTTTAGCCTGCTCGTGTGGCGTATCATCTGCTCCTGATATAATAGGTTCTGCAAAATCCTTTCACCACTGTAACAAACTCTAGTCCAGCTCTTGAGTTTGTAAATGGTATGAAAAATTAAATTCTAATTAAAAAAATGTGTCACATCTGTTTTTATAATAAATAATTATCATTATCAAAAGCCTGGAAAATTTTGTAATAGCAACTCAGCACAAACCCTACCATCTTAGCACTTAATAGACATGAAAGTGACAAAAACTGATGATTGTTTTGCTTATTTCCTGATCAACAGGCGTGAAATAACATAACAGGTTACTGTGTAACTGAAGCAATATAATCCAATGACACAAATCTCATCAGCGTAGATGCAACCGTCTGGCAAAATCAACAGATCTTTGACAGAGTTGTGTGAACCGGGCTTGCACTCCCGATTCACAGATTTGAAGTAAACCCTTGCCTGTGTAGACGGCTCCTTAAACTTATCTGGCAAACATCTATCGAATCCAAGTTATGTCAGATCTTGTAGATAAGCAATGCTAGATAATGTGCGATGGTGATACGGTAGTGGCTATGCTATTATATTCCATTCTACGCTGTGGGGGTGTAAGTTACCTGCAGGCTCTCTCAAATGGAACCTTTGTACCCCCTAGGTCTTAACTTCCTAAGCTATAACATCTTGCATTCGTAATGCGAGTGTAAGCCTCCAGTTTCAGTGATCATCTCTGTTTAGGTTTACACATAATGTTTGTGTGTGTTTTGATTTGTGATAATCGTGATGTGATATTGTTTATGGGACTGCGATTGAAATTATGATGCTCGTGCCTCAGGGAGTTACTCGGAACTTGGCGGAAATATACTGATGCATTTCTGTTCCAAAAATTCTCGTTTCGATAAAGTATTTTAAGCGTAGACACAAAGATTTAGTTTCATTAAAAGGCTATATAGGAACAAAAATCAAAGTTGGCCTAAAAGATCTTTCAGACGCCCTGACAATCTCGAATTACGAAACGACAGAACATAATCAAACATGAAGAACACAGTCATATGACCTACAAAACGTGAAAGAGAAACACGCTGCATCACCATAACAAATGAATGACCATAGACAATGCAAACCGTATCCAATCTACCACGCCACGCCACCACCAACCATATAGAGCGGTTAAGTAACATGGGAAAGAGTTAGATGTTCTAGACGATTTAGATTTACAGTGCAGTAGAGTTGCTCTCCTTACTCTCCAAAAAGCTCCCAAAGACAAGGAACCAGTGCTAACACAACCTGTGGGGTTACCACCACCAAACATTAGCAATAAACCATCCTTAAGTAGCCTCGCCCGCTTGTCAAATCGATGTTACAGTGCTCCAAAATTGATAATGCGCATAGAAATCTTTGACAGATCGGTTGTTTTCGATTATGTGACACATGATATTGACTCCTATTTCTTTCGAACAAGGTGCAAAATGCAATTGTTTTTTTAAGGCTCTTACGATTTAATGATTCGGGTGTGAAGATCTGCATGTGCATTATTAATTTTGGAGAAGTGTACTTGTATGGATCTGACAGGTGTTTGACAGGTTGTGCGGTTGGTCGGTGGTGGTTCGGTAGCTGGTGATAACATCTCCGTCACTACGAGGTGTCTACACTGTAGTTCTACAGTTAATCTTGAAACAATAAGCTTTCCCGTTACGATACAATCTGACTGAAGGAGAAAGTGAAGAAAGACTGGGTAGAGATACGCAACATATTGAATTAGAATATGTTATTTATAGAAGAATAAACTTATTTATATGCAAGATTACGAAAGAAGGATGACGTCGAATTATTTGATGTTCCTCATTTCATATTCATTGAAAATCACAGATGTAATACATAATACCTACATACTTTATCACAATTCAGGGTGTTACAAAAGTGATACATACTACGACCGAATGGCGTAGTGGTTAGTGACCCTGACTACTGAGCCGATGGTCCCGGGTTCGATTCCCGGCTGGGGCAGATATTTGTTTAAATACAGATATTTGTTATCGGGTCTTGGATGTGCCCGTAAAATGGCAATAGCCCTATTACATTGGGACTAACATACACTCTGGCGAAAAGTGGGTGCAGCAATGCACCTCTGCCTACCCCGCAAGGGAGTACATTAGTACAAGGCGTGAGTGCGTGTTTTTTTTTTTTTGATACATACTATAGCCCCCAAATTCATAAGGGCTTTTTGTCACTTTAAAAGAGGTTTACAAATAACGTTGCGAATTACGACTTGTTGATTGACATAAACAGATAGACTGATTTTCAATTTCATTTCTAAACCTTCTCTAAACTTACAATACGGTCTATGATATAGATTAAGTCTTTCGGCTTCTTCAAAATATTGCTGAAGGATTCAGAAGTGGCATAGAAAGCGTAAAAGTGGAAAACTGCTTTTTTATGTTTTAACTTTTAGAAACCTTTTATGGATTCAAGTGTCGGAGTGGAATGTTTTATTCAAAGTTTTTTAATTTCGAAATAACAATTTGTACGACTTCAACAACAGCTCAAGATTCTCAAGAAGCAAAAAAGTCAAGGAAAAAAAACTTTACAGCTTGGTTGATCCGGACAAAAATCCTTTTCTATACTATAAAACCAAAATAATGAATCTTTAAATATCCCTCCCATATCGTCCAACATTCGTTGCACTAAATGACTTATCAATGAGTACATCGATAACTTATTTTGGTCCCGTTTCATGAAAATGTCAATCTTCCGTGTGGTAAGTATCTAGTGCACAAGATTAAGGGCCGTTTACAATCTTTTAGCGTATCCTTGACAAACGTCATACTTCTCATTTAAAAAAAAAATAATTTAAAACGTAATTCGGGTTATGTTGACATTTTCTTTAGACGTTGCTTGTTAAACGAAAGTTTATTGAAAATAATAAAAGATACTCGAGGAGCTTCTTTCGCCATTCTTGACAATCAAAAAATAATTGTAAAATTTTACGTTGAATAAATGATGACACAGAATCTATTCGCAATATTGTTTGAAACCTCAAATTGTTATCATAAAATGCGATTGTCAGTTCACCGAAACGGGGCCCAACTGCAACCGGCCGATAAGATAAGAATCAGTTCCAACTAGGGTTTCTGCTCGAGAATTCTCGAGCTCGAGAAGATTCGAGAAATTCGGCTTGGTTCGAGACGAGAAAAAAATCTGAAGACTCGAGAATTTCTCGAGCCTTGAGATAAAACTTAAGAATATTCAATTCGAATTTTCCTGCGCCGCTTAACAACACACACGCATACGCATGTTAAATCTTCATTTAAGCTAGTGCTGTACTGATAATACCAATGAATGATTAAAAGATAACGTAGTAATATAATAGTTACGTACTGTTTCTTAGTTCAGGTGGACCAAAAGAGGTCATCCGATGTTGTTTGGCTCTCATTTTTTTTCTAATTGAATATCTTTGATTCTGTTTTTTGATTATGTTTATTTGAACCTTTACAATTTTATTGGTAAAGTCGAGAAAATGATATCGGCGAAATGGGCGCCATTACAATTGATTGCCATACGGGCTCGTTTTATAGCATTTCCCCTCACTTCAGCGAAAACTTCGGGCGAGAGATTCTTGCACTCGTGTCGAATGTTGTCCTTAAGGGCTTCCAAAGACACGGGTATATTCACATTTATAAACACGGGACTTCAAAAAACCGCAGAAAAACTGTCTGAAACGGTTAAATCGGGCGATATTGCATGGAAAAATTACAGATAAAACGAAAAAAAAACACAATTATTCCGAGTTCTTGGGGAGTATATCACTCCACGGCTTTTGAACTTGTATTCTGCATTTGTATAGTCCACCAATATCAAAACTGATTTGAAATTGGCGGCCATTTGCAAATGAGAGCAACTTCCAATAGGGTGATTACTTTTGGCCCACCTTGTACTGAAATTAGTAGCTAGCTATACAGATTAGTAAAGTATTTTCTTTGTGATTAAGTTGACAAAGTAAAAAAGGAGATTTAGTGGTATTTTTTAAAATTAGGGCTTTTTTCTAAAGGTTTTCTTAGAAAGGCTCGAGACTCGAGAAGACTCGAGAATTTGGGCTCGAGAATTCTCGAAGCTCGAGAACGAAAACAGGTCGAGAAATCAGAAACCCTAGTTCCAACTTCTGATAAGCTTCGCCTTTTACCATTTCTTTATCTGGAAAAATAGTTTATTTTTAGTTCACATACTCCAAGTAGACCGTGTTCTTGACATTTTCGCGTTTACTTTTGTGGCATTTATTTTATTCACCGTTCGTACTTTAGTTTACTTTTGTACAATAGATGAATTTATGAATGTACCTATAATAATAATCCAACTAATGCATAATCTCGTATAATTATAATACATTATAATTGTATCCATTGATTTTTTGTAATGAGCTATTAATTGTCGTAGAATAATTTAAATTATATAAATTGCATGCCCTCAATTGCTACACCTGAAAAAGGTGTACTAAGTTGTAAGTGCCTCGTATTAAGAATATAACACCATGTACACACTTAGTATGCATTTCGTCTTTTTGCCACACCTTGTATTATATTATATACAGTTGATACGTAACTCGAGGAGCCCAATTCCATGAACCCTTTCGCTCCATTACCCATGACACAGGAATCCCAGTGAAAACTGGGTCGATAAGCTTCGGACTCCTTATCTCAATGGCACACATCTCGAGAGCTTCACAAGTACTTCGACGAAAGCAGATGTGAGTTGTGAGCTCCAAGTGCGCAAACATACACTATGACATCAACAACTGGGCATCGAGCACTGAGTGTATGATGTAATCATCAAGCCTTAAGTGGCAAATAAAACGTGTTTCCACTGTAAGAGGGTTAAGGTTCCCATTGAAAAATCCACTGTCGATTTCTTGGATATTCATCATCAACATCATCATCAGAAGCTATTAAGTCCCCACTGCTGAGGCACGGGTCGTCTTGCATGAATGAAGAGTAAAGGCCTAGTCCACCACGCTGACCTAGTGCTGGTTGGTGGACCCCAACACAAGCAAGCTTGTGCTGAGACAGTTCTCGGGTAAGTGGGCAACCCGACTGTCAGATGTTTTCAGGCTGCAGATGCCAGCATGGATCAAAAATGATAAATATGCACTCTTTGAATAGGACACCTATCTAGGGCTCTACGATGGTTCTTAAATATTAAACGTGTGGTGGCAACCCTAATCAATGCGACTGTTTACACGGTAGCTTTTCATTCCCGTGTACCTAGTACCCACCTATTTATTTATTTTATTTATTAATTCTTCATTGCACAATATACAAAAGTAATTATGTACAATTAGGTGGACTTAATGCTAAAAGCAGATCCTTCAGGGTTGTCTACTGACAGCTTTCTGCGGAATGAAGTTGTGTGAAAGTGAAGAATCTTTTTCGGCGTCGTCTGTCTGCTGTGACCTCATGTCGTAGGGGATCTATTTGCACCTTAAGTGGACACAAGGTGATGATCCAGAGTAGTTTTACTGGTGACGAATATCTTAATAGTGCTCAAGTGTTTCGGCCGTGGGTACTAGGCTACTGGATAGTGTGACTACCTACTCTAATTCAACAGGCATAGAATAGACATGACACCTTTGTTACTGGTTTTTAAACCCCGACGGAAAAAGAGGGCTGTTATAAGCTTAATGTGTCTTTGTATCTGTTTGTGGTGGCGTGGCTCCCAAGTCTCAAACGGCAGTTACTTTTGTTTATGGTTCCTAGGTAATGTTACTATGAGTGTTCTTACCTATGATTCATGGAAATCGGTTAAGCTGTTTAAAAGTTATGCGACTTTTAGTGTTGAATGTCGGGGGTTTTTAACGTTTATTTTTTATTTATTTATTTATTTTTATTTTATTTATTATTAAAGATACACCAACAGCATACATATTATTACAGTCTTTAAAAGATATGTTGTAAGGTCTTACATCTAATACGATATGCCAGTTACAGGCGTATACAACATTATTAAAATCAACAAACCTTAAAAGTAATAAAATTAAAATTTTATAACAAAATTAAAATATTGACAATAGAATTCAAATGTAAATATTATTAATATTAGGTAAATATTATTAATATTAGGTAAATATTATTAATATTAGGTTATTAATATTTAAAACTATTATGAAACTTTTGTATGGAAATAACAGAAGTAAATGTAAACCTTTTCACATTTTGAAAGTTGAGATCTATTTATTATCCGCTTTAAAGCCAAAATTACATCCACCTTTTACCATATATATAATGGTAAAACCGCGCAAATTGTATCTAACGAGCGATATCAACCTACATCATCCAGGGACTCTCTCACTCGCTCCTACATTCAAGCCTATAGGCTGTCTCGCTCTAACGTCTGGATTTCGGCGAACCGGTTCTTCGAATCCGGCGTGACTTGTCTTTGACTTGACGACAAAAAATACTGGCTGGTTACTCTGTGGTACACCCTCGAATTTCGTTGTTCCATTTTTGAATTTGGTAGGCATCAACCTCTTCTTTCTTTTTACGGGCAATATGTAATAGCTCGTTCTTTTTTAAATGTATTATTAGGGCAAAATTTTCAATGGTCAGATAAGTGTTATCTGAAGAATAAAATTCTTACTGTCACTGTCTAATACAAACCTTCAGATGCATCAGCAACAATTTTATTCCACATATAACACTTATCTGACTATTGAAAAATCAGCCCTTATTCAAATAAATGAACTTTTAAGGAAAAATTTCAAATTCAATTAAATTCTTGATCCTTTGGAGGTTCTTTATTTCTTTAACTGGTCGACTTTTCGCTCATGGAATGCCTCTTACGAAGCAAACGAGAAAATTAGTGCAAAAACTGCGTAAGTGGCCTCAAATACGGCTTTTATCCTTATAAGGTTAAACTGTACTTATTTACACTGAAGGAGTTTTTGTGTTTATTCAGGGTACTGCAAGAATGGTATAGCACTATGGTGAGCAATAAAGACATATTCTAACTATTAACATAAGCTCATTCAGTTATTACATTATATTAAGCCAGATATACCCAGAAAAACAAATAGATTTTACATGATAATTAAATACCTAATATTCGCTAACATTTAACCAGGAACAGCGATTCGCGGGAAAACAGTTAAAACCTACAAATTCACTAGCAGTTCCATCTAAATCCGTCTATGACCTCTTAAGAGTCGCACTTTAAGTACACTTTTAGCCAACAGTTAGATAAGTTCGTGTTGCATACCAGACAGTTGTGCAAAGATATCAAAAGTTCATGTTTATGGCGAGACTCCGTGTTGCTTCAACCGGCTTAGTCAGGTTTGAGGCTTCCCTGCAGCAAAAGCTATGCTATGTATAGCTTAATCGGAGGCGCTACGCTCCCTGCACGAGAGTCGAGGCGGCGTCGCGGCGGCGGCGATAAAGAGGCGCTCTTAATATTTTTTATGTGCGTCGACACTTACTGAAGGCGCGGGCGAGGTGCCGGCGAGGTTCATTTTATTTGGCATTTGTTAGATTTCAATGGAAAACAAGCTTTATTTCGCAGCTATAAGCATATGTCAATCAAACGTCATACTTCTTATGCTATATATTTTACAAAGTATAGCTTCCCCACTATGTCTGAGATCCGTGGAACACAGCCCTAACGAAACCGGTGTCCGGAGGCTGGGTTGTGAAAAATAAATAATGGTTATGTTATTGCGGTTTTTGTAACTGAGACGCGGTAGGACGGTTGCGGCGATCTAAGCACAAGACTACTCTACACTCACGAGCAATGAAAAAAATCCAGTGACAATAGCACCAAATTATGTACTTCTAAGCGGAAAAATGATGCTGACGTCGTCTGCATCATTGAAGTAAGGCCTGGGTCTCCTATTTTATGCTATATGCGGCGTCCGACTTTGACGTAAACGTTTTGATCAACGTTCTATGGCTTACCTACGGCGTCTAAGCGCCAACGTCGGCGTGTGAGGGAGACCGCATCAGTAGGTACATTTCTATAGTGAGCATCGTGACGCGGCCTACGGCGGTGACACTTGACGCGACCTACGGAGTAAATAGGAGACCCGGGCCTAAGTTGAACAGCGCATCAGAATATTGCCAACGGAGAATTACTTGGATTAGGAGTAATTTGGTGTTATGTCACTGCAACTTTTTCATTGCACGCGATTGTAGTAATACATTTACGGCCATCAAACTTATACCTCGCCGAACGTGTATTTAAGAAACATTTCCAGAGTGCGCTATAAGGAAACTTCATCCCAAGGCGAATGAATCATGGATTGAATAACCGGGATTTTCTTTCAGCCATAAATAGCAGTCGCCATTTTGGTAAAACAATGTTTAAACGGGCTTAGAATGTTTTATAAACAAATCCGAGTAAGTTTAATTTAAAATTCATTATTATACTAACACACCATTAAAAATACTGCACCATTTTTCTCATTTACATCACATACAATACATGTATGTACCAATGCTCAAGACTGTAATCCCCGAAGGGTTATTAGTCAGAGGTGACTCGCAAGCGAACCACCCGCATTTCGCCGCATTTTTGTACTCAGGTGATACCTCGCGAGCCGTATCGCTGATTTCTCATTTATATCTTGTAGCTTATGATTCGACTTAGGTAAGTACCTATACATATAGGACCTATAGGACATGTAAGTCCACAGCCACAGTGACTCCATGGCGCGAAAGGTCTTGAGCCCGTTCGATTAGTCCATAGACGTGGACACTTATCTCTTCAGCTGACTGTACACTTGGCCGGCGGCCAGAATGTATCACATTCAGGGGCTACTTCGTCCGCGCGTGCGTAATCGTGGTATTTATGTTTTTTTGTACTATTGCGGCGCGTTTATTTCACAGCTGAATTTTCCGCGAGCTACGTTCCGGGGGGAAAGAATTTCCCGTGGGAATTCTGGGATAGGAAATATCATAATACACAATATCATTGACCATAGTATGTGATTTTTTTTATTTATTTATTTATTTTATTTGACGACCGAATGGCGTAGTGGTTAGTGACCCTGACTACTGAGCCGATGGTCCCGGGTTCGATTCCCGGCTGGGGCAGATATTTGTTTAAACACAGATATTTGTTCTCGGGTCTTGGATGTGCCCGTAAAATGGCAATAGGCCCGCCCCCTATTACATTGGGACTAACATAACACTCTGGCGAAAAGTGGGTGCAGCAATGCACCTCTGCCTACCCCGCAAGGGAGTACATTAGTACAAGGCGTGAGTGCGTGTTTTTTTTTTTATTTTATTTTATTTATTTATTTTTAGAAAATTAACAGCGTTAAATATGCAGTTACAAGATAAATGTATAAATAGTAAGGCCAATAACAAATTTTCCTTAATTTAACATACAATACAGGTGCACAAAATATGAACTTAAATTAAGTAGTAACTTTAAAAACTTAAACAACTTAAAAAAACAGTTAGGTAATCATTTAACACTTATTTTATATTGGTTTACATCTCCTATACCATATCCTTACGTATACCTACCTACTATAAGAAAAACAGTCAAGGGTATGGGTGGATATAATATTCAGACTAATATATTATATGTACATGTATAGGTACTAAAAAAATACATATAAATACCAATATTCACAGTAAATACGAAATATACTATATATACAGTTACGTTATACTGACAAAATATATTATTAAGTGATCCTAGTTATATATTTTTTAGTTATATATTTTTTTTCATGTGATTTCAGTTTACTTCTTCTAGATTAGGCTGTAGTCATAATGGAGAAAGGATTTTTGGAGGGATAGTTTTTCGCTTCGCGCTTCGCGAGTCACCTCTGACTTCCCCTTCTGCGATTACAATCGTTACTCGGAAACTACACTCACGTGAAATAGAAAAGTCCGACTTACAAAATGCCGACTCTAAAATGGACTCAATAATACATTTAATTAAAATTTTCGTTTCTGGTTGGTCAAATGTATGTTACGTCATTTGATGTTGAGTAATTTGGTCATTTTCTCACTGGATCTTTCATTGCTCGTTAGGATCAATTCAGACGTACCACAACCACACCACAGCGACAACCACACCACAACCACGTGGTGTGGTCGGGCGTATATTTTGTATTGACAATGAATAATCCAATTCACACGTGCCACATTTTGCCGTTGTTATCGACCACCTGTGTAATACGACCACATCGCAACCACAACGCAACCACATCGCAACGGCAACGCCGCCACGCGGCGGCGGCACCGCGGCAACCTGTTTTCCGTATTAACTGCACACGACGACGTGGTTACCACATCGCAATGATCGCAATGAATGAATGATCGCGACAACGCAACCACATCGACATTTTGTCGCTGCCACAACACAACTGCAAAAAGCCGCTGTCACACAATTCACACGTAACCACAGCTTGACCACATTTTGTCGCTGCGACGTGGTGTGGTTGTGGTACGTGTGAATTGACGCTTAGTGTATTTGGCTAAAATCAGTCACTACGAGGACGCAATACACGTTCAGCCTTAGCTTTTATAGTGTACGGAGTTAATAGTGCATTGTTAATGTGTGTCTGTCCGTCTGTCTGTCATAAAGCCATTGTGTTGGAAAGACGCCAAGTTTGCCTAATACGACATGTGCGATGAGTTGCTAGGACGGGATTCGTTTTATTCTAATCAGGCTGGAGGTTTACTCTGTACTGACGAAAAATGAGAGCTGATCGAGACCGGTCTAGTACAGGTCTGATAGATTGCCGAAAACTATAAAAGTTTCAGTTTTCTCACATACACAGTGGCGCTTCTAGCGGAAACTATCATTAAACTTTTGACAGATAATGTATGCAGGTGACAGAAGAAAAGGAAAACTTTTTCGTTTAGGCCCGGGTCTCCTATTTACGCCGTAGGTCGTGTCCAGCGTCACGCCGTAGGCCGCGTCACGATGCTCACTATAGAAATGTACTGATGCGGTCTCCCTCACACGCCGAGGTTGGCGCGTAGATGTAGTGAGCATCGTGACGCGGCCTACGGCGGTGACACTTGACGCGACCTACGGAGTAAATAGGAGACCCGGGCCTTACATTAATTGTAAAACTCGTACTAGAGGCCCTGTCGCGCAATAGTCACGTTTAATACAACGAGATATGGTGGCGTGAGCCGCACAGTAGCACTCCGAAATTTAGTTTTTCGACATAGAGTACACCTCCATCTTTGCCCTGCCCTTCTGAAAACTGGCCTGTTTTCAAAATACCTAATGGGATAAAATACATGCAGTTCAGTTACAGCAGGTCACTTGGTGAGTTACAGCATGTCTTTTATCCCACAGGTAGCTATTATTCAGACATTGTGAAACAGACAGACTGATTATGGTATTACAACCATATTACATTGGAGTCCTACTCGCACCTGATTGGTTATTCGTTTGAATTTTATTGTACAGTTTAGGTTTACTCTGAACTAATCATAAAATTGAAAATAAGGGTTTTAAATTTCATTCAAAAATTATTAAATTGTATTCTTGTATAACTAAGTCAACCTACGTTTGCAAAAAATAAGATAAAATTTTATCACTAAGAAAAGTTATTACAATGCTGCACCTAGATTCTTGAGTATTTACTTATAAGGATATCTTTTTAATTTGTGTTATTTATCAGTAACCCTCATATCAGTACCACATTTATCTTGATGATAAGCAATGAGTGTCTTTGATTCTGCATCAACTTCTAGGAGTTTTTTTAAAGAAATTACAACTTTATGATAAATTCTGTTTGTGACATTTTATTCTATTCTGAGAGGGCATAAGTTCCGGTGTGACTCTCTTTAGTGGAACCTTTGTCACTTGTTATAAAACATAGATGGTTCTAGTTTAACCCCATAGATGGTTCCAAACCCCAGGTTTAGACTACTGATTTATACAAAAGCATTTCTAAACCAGTACTATCTATAGTATATTTTTTATAATAAGTAGGTTTTTGTTTATCTCAGCCAGCTTAGCTCTTGAGCAAACTGGAGCAGCAATCCACGAGCTGAGATAGGTCCTACATAAGGACCTGTTTTTGATACCAAGGCATAGTTACTTAATTCAGAGTGGCAATCTCCACGCACCTTAAGTATGGAATGCGACTTAAGGATTTTATCCAGTGAGAAACTTGACATACACCCTGATTTAAACAGTTGGTACACATCAGAATGAGCTTAAAGTGCAGTTATAAAAGAAATTATTCATATGAGCCAAAACCTAAACCACTTCTATAAAGTAGCAGAGATTCTATTGTTGTCTAGTAACTACTACTAGTAATGGTGGTTTTTTCCCACAGTTCATTGACCTTTCTTTTGTTTCAATGTCAATGGCTTTTAGTATTTAATCATGGCTATAATTTTGTAAATGTTGAGTTTAAGGTACGAAAAATATTTAGAACTGAAGAAAATGGTGAAAGAAGTCTGGCACAGATTTGATTCCTGGTTGTTATGTTTAACACCGCAGATCATTTTTTGCGACTAAATCAAAGAGTTAAATACAATTTAACACAACAAAACACATCTTAAATGTACGTATTGGCGAGTTCCATTGCATTCATTGCCATGGTCTAATAAATCTGCTTATGCATACAAATGTTTTATCCATTCATTAGAATATAACTCATTCATGATCTACTGTGCATTTAGGATCGCATTGTCAGAGGCTACACATAGTTTCGTTTATATCTCCATTGATAGTGAAGAAATAAACTTCAATTGAGCATCAAATCTTGATCTATAACCCATTAGGTGACCTTAGGTCAAATTCAAAATTCATTGAACATACAGATAACCCGACCGATATAAAAACGAGTGTTGAATAAACAGACACGCGTTCGCCGGTAGACGCCGTATTTTGGTCGGGTTGCCTAGTATACGCCCGGCAAATGACATCATCACTTTATTGAGAGAGATAACATGAAATTGACGAGTGTCACGCCCAAAAACACCTTCTACTATCTATAAATTGGATTTAAACAGCGTTTTTAATTAAACAAAGGTATATTTGAGTCAGTACTACAAGTTAAGACCCTCAACTGTTTAGTTACCAACTCAACTACGGAGTTTCGGTCGAATAAATGTAGGAATGTGTGATGTTGGCGAAATTTTTGTAAATACTGAATATTGGTGCATATCATAACGCTGTTTCTTGGCGGCTTATCCAGTGGCGGCTATAAAAAACCGACCCCATTATACATACCGATAAGACACACCCAAATCAAATGGATACGAGATACCGACTTCACGCCTGATCGGAACCAGTCTTGGGTAAAAAAGAAACACTGTCGTGAGAAAGAAAGCACATAATACGCTATACATACCGGCAATTGAATCCAAGAAGAATAATAATTCGTACGAATTTCACAGACACAACACTCAGCACCACACTTCTTGTTGGGAGCAATGTAACTTCACTAAGCACGAAATCGGCATGAAACCATAACTATATCACGCACAAATGGTTCCTCCTTATATTTAAACGCACTAGCACCACCACATAACGCGTATAGCGCGTTTTTTCATCGATTTTGTTCGAAAAAGCCGTCTGCACGGTACCGCAGTAGATAGATCGATGTCGGAAAAGTTTCGTTTTTTCGCCGCACGCAGCGTCGTTGTCGCTACAAGCTGCACGCGCACGTCGTTTGACAGCACAGATGGCGCTAGCATCGCACACCCTTAAAATGTTGCCTGAAATTACTAAATAATTTACCTTACAAGGGGGTCCCATGAAAGGGACAATATAGTAGAAAGAGAGGCAAATAAATTTATACTTTATTTATTATCACGTTTATCAGTTATTGTTTAATGATTTTTTTTAAATATTACGAACTCTTTAATTACATGCTTGATTGGGAATTTGTTGTTTGTTGCCTAAAGAGCAATATTGGCATATTAATTCAGCATGTAATGATAACCAACTCAATCGTTTGCAAGCACGATTTTACTGTATTTGTTTATGTAATAGGTACTTAAGTGCATAGAACAAATCACTGCACAAAACTTCAAGCATTCTGCTATAATACTTACGTAGTATCCTATGTCCCCTGGACGGGGCAGAGGGCGTCCACAGTGACTCTCCATCGCGACCTGTCTTGAGCTTCGCGTTTGATTTCACTCCAAGACTTCTCGATCTTTTTCGCTCATGCTATAATAGACATTCTATAATATGAGTCAACATACAGGAAGAGGTAAAATAAAATAGAATACTAATTTATTGGCTAAATAGAACACAAATAACAATTTATACATACAGTGGATATAACACGCCATATCGCGATAAAGCGATCTCTTCCGGGCAACCTTTGGGTGATTCAAAGAATAAATGAGGAAGCACAGGATATATTATTATCTACCTAGTTATGTAGATTTAGGTAGAATTTGGTGTGCGGCTACTAACTGCAAATATTAAAATAAAATAAAAAATAAAGCTCATTAACACGAATGAAAAAGTAGAAAAAAACTCCAATTTCCAAAAAGATAAGGTGTGAAAAGGCTTGATAGCCTTACGACCGGATCGGACATAAGGCTACCAAGATCGGACCAGACCGGTAGTAGAAGCAATGTTTATTGATATATTACAAAGGGTTATGAATATAGAAGATAACTTAATACCGCGATTTAGTTTGCGGGATAGTGACATCTATGTATAATACAAGAAAGCTATTTGATAACTGAACATACCGCCCACCAAGAACGTACCTTCATCATTACCACCCTCACCATGAGGTCAAGGGGGTACCACAAGATGCATGGACTTGATTACAAGCTGATATGGACCTACATGCATCCTGTGTGCTATAAGATGTGGCTGGTATATACAGTTATTTACATAAATTTTACAATATAATTTTGATAAGAGTTAATTTACAATATAATTTTGCTAAGATCTTCTGTCTTTGCTATTGCTGTGCAGTAAATATCTAAATTTATGATTTACTAAGCATCTTTTAAGGTAGTATTTCTCCTTACATTTAGGATTATTTATATATCCTGGCAACTTTACTCTTAATATTCCTTCCATTACACGCAGACTAATTTTATAGTAAAATGATCTTCTGAAAAAAAAACTGAAATGGAACGTTTGATGTCTGCGTTTTGTTCTTGCATAGGAATGTTATAATTACCACCTTTTTAGCATATTTTTACCGTACTCCCATGTTTTTTATTATTTTCAACAACAAAAAAACATGAAAATTTGTAAAAGATAAAAATAAACAAGTGATAACTAAAATTATGTCAAAATCACAAACGTTATTTTTTTGAAACTGAAACTAAACGTCACAACAATGCTACAACGAAACAAAACGCTTATAAAAATTTAACGATTTCCAAAATGGCGACCATGTAGGCTGTGTGTTTCTGTTGCTTATTTTCTAGTTTATTTAAAAATATAAATGCTGTTATCTGAATACTGAGGTAATTTGAGTTTCTTCATAACATTCTTTACTACATTTCTTGTAGGCAAGATTTAAAACTGTGTATTTTCATTGAATTTTAGGTTAAACCATGGGGCGCTCGCCAAGCCCTCCAAGACGGCGTGACGACAGGCGGCGGGAGCGCGACGACCGCGCAGACCGGCGCGACCGGCGGAGACCGCGCACGAGGTCCCGCTCCAGGAGTCTGGAGCGCCGGCGCCGCTCCCCCGAGCGCCGCCGCTCGCCATCACCCAGAAGACGCCGGTCGCCATCCCCCGGCCCATCCACCACCTTCGTCCCCAAACAAAAGAAGACTTTCGGCGAGCGGCCGATCGTCACGCCGGCAGATTTGGAGGGAAAGTCCCCGGAAGAGCAAGAAATGCTCAAAGTAATGGGCTTCTGCGGCTTCGACACTACCAAAGGTAAGAAAGTCGAGGATAACGTAGAGGGGGATGTCCACGTCGTTTTAAAGCGGAAGTACCGCCAGTACATGAACCGGAAGGGCGGGTTCAACCGGCCCCTGGACTACGTCGCGTAGTTAACCTCAGTATTGCCACGGAAATGTGCAGCTCTACATTTGTTGTGTTTGCGTTTCTACTGTACCACTTCTGGGCAGGTAAGATTGTAATGGAACAGTTACTTCTTTAGTACACAGGATAACCTCATAGTGTGTCTCATATTTATGGTGTTAGACCTAGCAGTTAATGCTGAATTAAGATGAATAGCCCAATACTGCTCATCTTACTTTTGACTACCCAATTCATTCACACTTTTTACAATCAACATAATGAAAAGCATGGGTGTATGTGACTGCTCCATTATAAACTTATTTAACTGAAAGAGCCCGGAATTTACCAGTAATTTTTGGTACCGAAATGTGATATTGAAACGTCTGTCAACCTACAAGTCTACATCTTCTAAAACCAACCAAATTGTTGAATAACACAAGAGTTTAGCATTGATTGACAGCCAATTTGTAGGTCCACAGAAGTTTACGAAAACAGTTGCGATTTTTACGTAGGAATAAGTGTTATAGTAATATTGTTTCTTTTACAATTTCCATCAAACATTTTCGGAATGCTGCATCACCTTTACAACCAACAAAATCATTGATTGCCAAGAACTACATGAATAATCCAAAATTTGTATGCAAATTTTGTAATTGAAAATTCTAAGCCATCATTTAGATACTTTAGATTTTGTTGTTAACTTTTCTGGCTGTTTTTTTTTTCTCAGCGGTAAAATAATCTCATTTTTGATGATATCCTTTTGGTTGAAAGAGTGAATGCAGCTTCCCACATGAACTGCTGCCACATTACATGAAATATTGTTACAATGCAGAAGTAATTTGACCTTAAATGAATTTTAATCCATTCAGTAATTAACATAAGTCCATTTCCAGGACCACTGTAAAATCCAAAAATCTAGTAATGTGGTAGCCGACATGCTCCAGTAGTAGTTAAGTCTAGTCTGTAAGCCGGATGCCCCGTGCCCGCGCGCTGCCCCGGCCCGCGCGGGAATCGAACCTGGCGCTTCGGCGCAACAAGATTCACCCCGAACTCGCTCCACGAACGACACATCAAAGTCTGCTTTTCCTCTGCAACAAACTGACCAGTTCGACCACCATTTTTATTGTTATGTTACTGTTTGCACTTGCTTTGGACTCTCACCTCCACTGATTCCACTGAGAGCTCCAATCAAGTACTTAAATGCAGAAATTTGACCTAAATTACTGTTTAATTCCATCAGTTACAAGCACAGGAAGATTTCAGACTGTCCTATAAGACTGACATTGGCCGTTCCTAAGTTTTAAGTTGACTCGTTTGGTGCCCCACACTTCTTAACTAGCCATAGTTAATACATAGATAGTTATTTACTATACACACTGCCCCCACTCTCCCCTCTCCTCCATAATCTACAATAGTTACAGGCTGTGTTGCCAGAAAGTGAGGTTTTTGCAGCTTTTGCAAGACATCTGTTTAGTTAAGTGGCAAATTTATACATTGCCATTTGAGCTAAATGGGTGTCTTTCTATGTTGAAGCTGGAAAAACAATGCTTTCTGCCAATGCAGCCTCCATAGACCATATACAATATACACAGGTTGTTTGAAATGTGATATTTTTTTAAATATTATTATAATATAACGCACAGGCACCAAGCGAGGGGCGCGGCTAGTGATTATACACGTTGTGCGGGGAACGAGTTTTGGGTGTCTGTCACAACATCTACAATTTTCTAATGAATCAAAAAATCTAAGAAATTGTAATTTTTGGATGTCGAAATTTCAGATACAATCTTAAATGGTGATTTGCCATTTTGTTATACTTTGCAGAGAAAAATAAGTATGTTACACATTTTCACTGAACTAAAGTAAGCACAATTCTGTCATATCATGCAATTTATCAGTCAATGCTTATGTTTAGTGCAAATGTGCCTATCTATCTCTTTTATTTGTCAAGTAAATTCTCTATAATTTGTATTATTAACAAATTATTAATTTATTATCAATCATGAACTTTAAAAATAAGTCTACTTAACTAGTTTTAAAAAGTTTTTTTCCAAAATCCGATGTGTGTTCACTAAAAAATACTGCACACTTTTTTTTCATTTTTCAATCTTTATGAAAAACTTAATTGATATTTAACACAAACAAGTCTTTATACAAAATAAACATTGATTCATTTCCGTGTACATACCACAATTTATTTATTAAAATACAACTTACTCTAAATCTTTATTTTAACCATTGAATGTTAAAATTACTTACTTGGTCACTGAAATATGTTTTCCTCATTCATACATTGAATACTAGCTAGTTCCTGCTATACTGTACTAGCATTTTATGTTTAATTATATTATGTCTATAGAAAGTGCAATCGAACAATTCCTATTTAGAAATGATTATGAAAAACCTATTGTGTAAAAATTCACTTTTTGGTAAATCTTGAAGCACTATTGCTTTATAGAATGTATTTCTATTATTCAAAATATGCAAACATGCTGTTTTTATTGATGAATGAGAGGGTTAATCTTTCAGGACCTAAGTAAAAAGGTAGACAAACCTTGTAGTAACTATTCCAACTATTTCCGATGACATGGCAGGCAAAATGTATGTGAAAAAATCATGCATCTCGCTCAATCTCGCTGTACTTGCATTTATTGGTTAAAATAAACAAAAACCTAATTGTACTCATTTGTAATGTAAATTTTTAATAAAAAATTTGTAAATTTATCTGTAAAAATACGATACCCTTGGCGGTTTAGGCTATAATTATTAGCTTATGGATACTTTATTTTTCGTTAATATTTGTAATTAACTAAATAGTTTAGTTTTTTGTATATTTGTTATGAATACTAAAAGATTGTGTCAAGGGTAAATTTTATTTTTGAATAAATAATCTTGTATTTGATAGTATTGGGTTTTACTTATGTACCTATAAGACTTCAAAAACCTCATAGTATAGGTAATAGGTATACATGATGCAAAAATGATTTCTAAATAGATAGAAGATTATTTTGCAACCCCTTGTATAATGTTTCCGAGTGACACTATCTACTGAGGAAGATCTCAAAATGAAAACACCGAATCCATTTCGCTTATGATTTAATATATTTTTGATTATTAACACCATTCATGACTATATTATCTAAATACATAACTTTTAATGTACAGTTATTAGGTAATATCGTACCTCAGAGGTAGCCAGTAATAAGTCGACTTTTTAGGAATAATCTCTTTTACTTTAGTGAGATCACGAGAATGTATGAATACTGACAAAAGTTTACTTATTATTGTAAGTACCTCACAGATATGTTATCTTTACATCATAATAAAGTTACTTACCAAATTGAAACATAATGTAGGTAAGCACTAACAATAACAAAAAGCTTACAGTATAGCTGAAATATATATTTTTTCTATAAAAATACATAGGTACTTACATAGTTTACATTGAGAACGTCTTCCTTTTTTAGGTGTCGTTAAAATAGTTTCGTAGAAGAAACCCTTATGGAATAAAATAATTAAAGCAAGCTTATAAATGTACAGTCAGAATCATAATTTTTGACTAGAATTATACCACTTCAACTTAAATGAGATCGTGCTATACAAGTACGTAATATAAAATACAGGTTGTTTTTTAAAAATGCTGAACAGAAATTATAGGTAAAGTAAACGAAAAGTTATATGTCATATTCTATTCAATCATATTCTAAAATCAGACAAATTTTGTAGGAACTATGAGAATACAACAAAATTATTAAGTAGGTATAAGTACATACTAATACATGGTGGTAACCTTATTGGTAGGAACATAATATTTAAGTACTTACTAACATTACAATTTATATTTTATACAACATACATAATAATTAATTATGTAAATCAACTCTTACAACGCAAGCTTAAGATGGTTTCACGTAGTCTGATTTTATTTTTGTTTTTCATAAAATACACCCAATTTATTTGAGATCCAATCCAATCTCCAGTCATCATCATCATCATCATCAGGGGAGCATGACTGGAGCCTCCTGAGTGACGTATCACCAGTTCCCAACATACTATTTAGCAGTAACTTTATGCCATCGGATTCGTGCCTCTTTCTGCTTCCATAGAAATAATAACATAATATAATATGTGTTATATGTGGGAAACTCACACACGGCCATCCGACCCCAAAATAGGCGGAACCTGTGATATGGGTGTCGGGCAGCTGATATATCTACACAAATACATAGATACATACATATTACCTACCTAAATAGATAAATGACACCAGAAACAGGGCAAACACAAATGCTCATCACACATAAATGTTTTGCTTGGGATTCGAACCCGCGGCCCCAAGCCATGGCTTAAAATCATTCAGTATATTTACTTATACGGTCTCAACCTTTCAACACAATAATATCCGCTTATTTAATACTAGCTGTTCCCGCGCGCTTCGCTTTGCCTTAAAAAGTTTTCCCGTGGGAATTCCGGGATAAAAAGTAGCCTATGTTCTTTCCCAGGGTCTAGACCGTATGTATACTAGTGATGTAGCGAATGTGTGTTTTTGGACATTCGCGAATGCGAATGCGAATGCGAATATCTGATATCGACATTCGCGAATGCGAATGCGAATGCGAATGCGAATATTCAGTTTGTGTTCAAATTTGGGGTTATTTGTATGGTTTGGTGGCAGTCTCGTACTGAACGAGGTAAGTTCCGTTCTAGGCGCATTCCGAATCAGACTAGAAATACTAGACGCATTTTTTTATGTTACACTTTATTTAGCTCCGTAACAGTTACCTACTACACATTGCGACTGTGTGCAGTTTCTGAGGACAATTTACACGAAACATTTAAACATATTTAAATGTATGGCTGCCTTGCTCTGACACTATACTGAATTACGATAACTGGACGCCGAAGAGGGTTTTTAAAAACTCAAATTGATTTTTGAGATATTTAATTAATTAATAAATGATTACATAGAAGTGATTAAAACTAATTAATAACTATGTGATCTCGATGATCAGAGGATTGACCTTCGGCTACCGCGATTGGAGCACAAAGACACCTTTAACACTAAAAACTGTCCCACGGAACTTTTGGAATTTACTTGTCAGCACTAAATGAATAATGAAGCAATCACAATACAGTTCCTTTGAATATGGGTATGACGAAATATGTGTAGAGAGGGCTTGCACTCGTAACACCTCCCCTCCTAGACGAGTGACTATTTGCTGACGTGTACAGCAAATGTCGCGGCTTTCCTTTCCTCCAGGGACGTCATGGACTCATTCGTAGAAGAGGGCAGCTTCGTCTCAGCATTCGACTGCAGCTTTGGATTCCATTTTATGTTTCTTCGACGGCGTTGAATCAGTATAATAATTGTCAGTACAGATGCACCGGATAGTATGATGATGTACACAGGTATAGTGGTGTGATACAGTGAACTCACATCAGCAGTATCGAGTTTCGCTGGCGATTCTGTCATAATTTGCTGTTGAATATTGTGCAATTTATTCAAGTCGATTGTTGTAAAGTTATAGCGAACTCGTGATTTTGATGACTCCGGCAATTTCTGGGAAGCGGTGATTTCAACGGCATATCCAAGAACTTTATTTTCGATGTTGTAAGCAGTGAATTCTGGGGATTTTATATAGCAATTATGTGGAATTGTAGCTAGGAAACTGCCTTCTAATAGTCGATGTTCTTCTTGACCGCATTCTAGTTGCACCTTAGTTGGTTTCGGGAATGACATGATATAGTGTTGACTATCTAGCTCCAGTAGAGCTTCCTTGTACAGAGAGATAGGCGTGGGGTGGCACGTTCCTTCTATCTCCTGTTGGTAGATGAGGTCATAGACGCAATCTCGATGTTCCTTGTTCTGGATCCGCGCTTTATGATTGCAGATGTACCACGTAGCGACTTTCTGGCATTCAGCCTCCATGTAGACAAATTCCTTGGAATTAGTTGCCATAAAAGGGAGTGTGGGTAGGATAATTTGGGAATATTTGTTAGGTACGGGACAGAGTCTATAGAGGTCATACGTGGGCAGTAAAACTAAAGGAAACTTTAATACTATAACTATTTTTTTTCTATGAAATAGTATCCTAAGCTAATTAAATCATAGTAATACCTAATATCTAAGCTTAAAATATTATCTGAAGTATATAACTGTTTTAATTTTTTCAACATTCCTTTAAGATCTTTGCTAGATAGTAAAGAATGATGAATGGATTTAGTGCGGCTAAATGCTAATATATTTTCTATTCTACTAATTTCGTCGGAAAGCTTTTGAATATTATAGCTTAATATCGTGAACAGTTGCGACAGCTGCATATATTTTATTGAAAGGTCCTTATCAGTACTAGTGACATTAACTATGTAACTGATAGCCTTTTCTAATGTTCGCTGATTACTACTTATGTTATCCAATACCTGACTTTGCTGTAAGGATAGTTCCTTATATAGACTAATGTGCTGAGACAAACTTTCAGACAGTAAATTTTCATTATTCTGCAGAATTTTGAGTGCATTTTCGAATCTCAGAGCGTCATTGTTATCTAGGTTTCCGGATATACTTTTTATAAAGGTGCCTAGCGGGTTAAATAAACCGCGTTTAACTCGAATGGGTTCAAAAGTGCTGATTTTAGTTGAAATTTCGTTTAGTCTATTAGTTAGGTGAAAGATAATGTATTTAAAAGATAGGAAGTGCTGATTTGGAATCCTGTTAGCTAAGTCAGTAAGTTGAAGTTTTATAAGATCTATTTGTTGGTCTATTTTTTCAAGGTCTATCTCTTCGAGGAATGTGTGGTAGTGGGAAATAATTTTAGTGGGGCCAAGTCTGAAGGGTAGTAGTCCAGGGCTGTCAGCTAAACTGTCAAGTCGGATGTTGGTTGCTTGTGGATGGTCGGCTTGTGCTTGGACCACCATTAGGGTCATTATCGGTCTGTAACAATTGAGTTTTATTAGGTTTTTTAATTCTAGCTTTAGCGATGCGTCCGCGCTTTTTTGATGTATAGATGTGTATAGGTAAGTTTGTTACAACTTTATCGTGAGTGTATCGCGGGGCGAGCTTTTGTCGCTGTGCGGCAGGGTTTCGAATATATATCTCCTGGTTGACGTTATAGTCTACAACAGGTTCACGGCTAATGTTACGCTGTGTCATTAAGGACTCGCGGTTTGACAGTGAAGACTCATGAATGACACCATATACTGTTTCCATTGCTCGACGGTGATCTTGTATGTACTGTTGGTATAATCTTAGGTTCAAATCTAAGTCAGTGGGGTCTCTAGGATCGTAATGTCCAGTTATTAATTCGAACGGTCTAGCTTTGGTCAAACTATGTGTTGAACTATTATACGCTATTAGTGCTATTGGGATGAGGTTCGACACGGGCTCGTTTCGGTATTGTAATCTTAGTAATCTCAGGTGTTCAAGCAGTGTACTGTGAAAACGTTCTATGGCGCCGTTTTCGTTTGGGGCGTGTGCGGCTGTGGTGTGGTGGTGTATCTTGTGCAATTTGAGGAATTCGCTTACGACTTGATTATTAAATTCAGTTCCGTTGTCTGTTGTGCAAGTAAGGGGAAAACCGTGATGACTACTGAATAAGATAAGAGCTTTTACTATGTTCGGGGCGGTACAATCTGGTAACCGGTACGCTTGGGCGTATTTTGAAAATGTATCGATTATGGTTAAGTATTTTTCGTGCTCAATAGTTAACACATCCATGTGGATTATTTGAAATGGCTTTGAGGGCGGGGGAACAATCTGAAATTCCTGACGCGGGGGTGCACGATCGTACTTTGCTCGTCCACATATTGAACATTCATTAATAAATTTTGTGACGCTCTCTTTTAACTTTGGCCAGAAATATCTTTGAGATAAAGAGAGGTGTGTTTCATTTATGCCACGGTGGTTGGTTTTTCCTGTGTGGTACTTAGATATGATGTCCTGTTGTACTAAGTAGTCGGTTATGTCTTGTAGTTCTCTTTTAACTAGGACGAGGTTAAGGGATGAACTCTGTATAGTTTTTTGTAAAATCGGGACGATAGTATACATTTTATCTAACGGTTCTACCAGGATTGCTGTCTTGAATTTGGGGTCAATGTGATTTTTTGCCACTGAAATTATGTCATTTTCGAATGAATTCTCGCTGACTTCTATTATGGTTTTTTGAAAATTATCGAATGGTTTTGTGGTTTTTGGTTTCGCTTTATTGATTTTATTGACAATTTTAATGTGAATTTGTCTTTTGAATTTATTCAGGGGGTCATCAGTAGAAGGTATTTCTAAAATGGGATCTTCTACACTAGTGTGAGCTGTAGTTACGGGTAAGTCATTCTGTAAGTCGTCATCGAAAATTGGGTTTTGACTGGGGGCGGTATCAGTTGAAGATTGACTCCGCAATGGTCTTTCATCTGGAGCGGACAAGGTAAGGGATGACCGTCTGGATGATGAACTAGAGCTTATGTTCACAACTACTGACTCTAATTCATTATTATTAATTTCGATCCGAGATAGTGCATCAGCGTTCGTATTATTTTTTCCTTTTTTATATATAATAGTATAGTCATAGGCTGATAAGCTGAGTCGCCATCTAGTAAGGCGTGGATTGGGCTCTTTAAGATTCATAAGCCACTGCAACGGCTTATGGTCGGTGATTATTTTAAATTTTCTGCCAAAAAGGTAGGGCCGAAAGTATTTAACGGCCCACACAATAGCGAGGAGTTCCTTTTCGATAGTGGAGTAGTTAAGCTCACTATCGTTAAGCGTTCTTGACGCATAAGCTATTGGTCGGTCAGACCCAATTGGTCCCTGCGACAAAATCGCACCTAGGGCCACGTTACTGGCGTCGGTGGTTAATAGAAACTCTTTACTAAAGTCTGGGTAGATAAGTACGGGATCATTAGTCAGTAAAGTTTTACAGTGTTCGAAACACTTTACGTAGTCGGGTGACAAATTAATTTTCGCGCCTTTTTTCAAACAAGCAGTTAGCGGTTTGGTTAGACGAGCGAAGTCGGGGATAAAACGCCTATAGTATCCTAATAGCCCGAGAAAACCTTTTATTTGTCTGGGGGTTCTGGGGATGGGATATTTAGTTATTGCCGAAATTTTCTCTGGGTTGGGTTTCACTCCCTCGGGTGTAATCACATGTCCTAAATATGGGGTCTCGCGTTTTAAAAATTCGGACTTGTCCATTTGAATTTTGAAGTTAGATTGTCTGAGTCTGTCAAATACTTTTCCGAGGTTAACTACGTGTTCTTGCAGTGAAGTACTGAAGACTAATATGTCATCCAAGTAAACTACACAAATCACATTCTGGAGGCCTCTGAGGATGTTGTCCATCACTCTTTGGAATGTGGAAGGGCTGTTCTTAAGACCCATGGGCATACGGAGGAATTCGTAGTGCCCATGGCCGTCGGCTACGCTGAATCCAGTCTTGTGGATGTCTGCTGGATCCATTTCAACTTGGTAAAATCCACTACAAAGATCTATGCTAGAAAAATAGTTACATCTTCCTAGCTTATCTAGGATGTCTGAGATATTAGGGATGGGGTACTTGTCATCCACGGTCTTTTCGTTGAGCTTCCTAAAGTCAACTACTAATCTGTGCTTTATTTTGCCAGATGCATCGGCTTTCTTGGGTACGATCCATATTGGTGCATTCCAAGCAGATGATGAGGGCCTAATTATGCCTTGGTTAAGCATTTTGTCTATCTGATTCTTAACTTCCTCCCTATGAATGTAAGGGTACCTATAGGTTTTGCTATGTACCGGGATTTCGTCTTTTGTGATAATTTTGTGTTTGATTTGGTTGGTAAAAGTCAAAGGCTCGTTTTCTAAATAAAAAATGTCAGAGTACTCATTACATAATGATAATAAGTTGGCTTTCTCCTCTGGGTTCAAATGGTCGGTGCGCAACCGCGATAGGACTTCTTGGAATCGCTCGGTCTTGCCATTGTTATAATAAGTGCATGGCATAGTCTGTTCGCTAAATATATGTGCGCGCATTGGTTCGCTTAGGGTGAAAATTTGGTCATTGTGGGTCGGGTTGGAAATTTCTATTAGAGCATGACTATTTTTGGCAGTAGACAAACAATCTATGATATTGCAACCACTAATCGTTTGTCCGTCAATAGAAACGTCACCTTCAGAAATGTTAATCGGCACATGTATTAGTTGGGTGGACTGTGCGGGTATGATAACTTCAAGTAAGTTAGTACTTTGTCCTGATTGATACATGTAAATGGGATTTTCTGTATATTCAGTCTTTAGTGATCGGGACTTAAGGTCAATTTTTGAATGCCACTGTTCCAGCAGGTCGCATCCAATCAATCCATCAAAGTACTCATGAAATCGATAGATATAGAGTTTGATTGGTTTTTCGTCTTTGATTTCCGAAAAACATGGGATGGTTATAGAATAATGATTATGGGTTGTCGCGTGAATGTTGGTCACTGTGAACGGATCATAATCGGGGGTAATGTCGGCAAAAAAACTTTGTACTGCTTCGGGGCTGATGAAAGATTTATTCGCGCCTGTATCGATCAATAATTTTAATGGTGGGTTATTGATTTGGATGTACGGTAAGTTACGCTTATTCTGTGAATAATTAAGTTCTATTCTGGGGCCGTATTCAACTGGTCCTTGCAAAAATTTTCGTCCTCGTTTTGGGTAAAATTTTCAGTCTGTGGTTCGGTAATAGTAACTACATTTTGGTCATAGTTATAGTCAGTATGTAAGTTTCTGGACAGTATTCATAGTAATTGTCTGTAGCATAGTCGAAGTCGCTGAAATAAGGGTCACATGTTTCATTAACATTAAGCTGCTGCTGCTGACGGTACTGCGGTGTAGGAGGCAGCGTACGGGCGGGTGGGTGAGCCACGCCACTCATAGGCCTAGGGTATTGCTGTTGAACGCTGTGAATGGGTTGGGGCATGTTAGGGCGGGGGGGAATCTTAAACCCTGTGCTCATGTTAGATCGGGGTAATGCTTTCATCATTTGCTGTGTCCTAGAAATACCCTGAAAAGGTGGTCTGAAATTCGACACTTGTGGTTGTTGTTGCTGGTTAAATTTTGGTGAAAAGTTAGAATTAATATTCTGCAATGGTACCATGATATTGGGCCTAAATTGTCCTTTAAACGGGTGATTAAATAATTGATTTGCACTGGGGAAATGGTCTTGCGAGTTGTACATAGATTGTTTCCTAGGATAGGTGCCATAATTATTTTTACTTTGCAAGTACATGACATTTAATTCTTCTTGGGCAAATTCTAATGCTTTTTCGAGTGAATCAGGACGCATGCAACGAATGCGAGAACCAAGTGGCTCGCTTAACCCACGAATATAGGTTTGTAGCGCTAGTTTTTTATATAGTTCGCGCTTGGCTTCAACAGTTGTTGAAACGGATTCATGCAGTTCTACATAGGTCATGATGGTACTTAGTAGATTTTGTACACGCTCATAGTATACTTGGGGGGTGTCATATTTTTGGGTTAACATAGATAAGTCGGTATACAATGCTGTTTCGTCTCTGTGATCCGAAAAACTATTAATGAGGGCATTTCTTATGCCATTCCAGTCCCTGGGAATGCCATTTGTTGCTAGCATTCCAGCAGCGGGTCCCGTGATTTTATTTAGGATACCATTCAAAAGGGCTGAGTTAGTAAGTTCATTTCCAGGGGCTGGGTTCATATAATTTAAGATCAGTTGATCGCAAATGTCTAAAAATCTGACCAGCACGTTAGTGTTACCATTAAATTCAGGAACTAACCTAAGAGCTCTCCAAATTTGGTCTGTGACGTCATGCATGTTGCTAGGACGTCCTTCTGATGCTACACTTGGAGTACTGGAGGGTGTTCTACTCTCCATCTCTGAGTCTTCTTCTAACTCTTCTAATTGATCTAATAGGTGTTTATGAAATCTAAAAGATTGTCGAAGGCTAGTTGTACTGGGTTTTAAACCCTTATTACTCCTTGGGTGAAAAATTTTTACTACTTTAATTTACTACTAGTTAAAAATAGGATCTTACTGGGTAGGGAATGGGAATAGCAACTAATAGGAATATTGTGCTACTCACATTAACAGATGATTCTGCATAGCGCCTGGGCTCATCGAGGTTCGGATGAAGACGCGGGTGGGTCCTCTGTCGGCGACACTTGTAGGTTCGTAGAGATAGTCAACGCGGCGGCGATGCTGCTATCAGTAGATCGAAGTTGGATTCACTGACTCGACTACCTCTCCGTCGACTGCGCCAATTACGATAACTGGACGCCGAAGAGGGTTTTTAAAAACTCAAATTGATTTTTGAGATATTTAATTAATTAATAAATGATTACATAGAAGTGATTAAAACTAATTAATAACTATGTGATCTCGATGATCAGAGGATTGACCTTCGGCTACCGCGATTGGAGCACAAAGACACCTTTAACACTAAAAACTGTCCCACGGAACTTTTGGAATTTACTTGTCAGCACTAAATGAATAATGAAGCAATCACAATACAGTTCCTTTGAATATGGGTATGACGAAATATGTGTAGAGAGGGCTTGCACTCGTAACAACTGTCAAAATACGCTTTTTGTTTGTTTATTTACACTCACGGGCAATGAAAAAGATACATTAAGAAAAACACCAAATTACTCCTAAGCGCAAAAAAATACTTAATGACGACTTCTGCAATTTTTAAGTTCATTTAACGACGCATCAGAATATTACCAACTAAAAACGTTAATATTTTATTCAAATTTTCTATTAAATGTTTAAGTTCTATTTGGTGTCTGCATTTTTAAATGAAACTGTTTCTTTGCACTTGAACATGTTTAGGTCTTATAAAACTACAAGGTGGACCAATAGAAGTCATCCGATGTTGACTGGCTCTCATTTTTTTTCTAAATGAAAAACTTGGATTCTGTTTTTCGATTATGTTTATATGAACCTTTACAATTTTATTGGTAAAATCTAGAAGATGATATTGGCCAAATGGGCGACGTCACAATGGACAACATTTCATTTTCTTTACCCTATATTTTTATTAGTTATTCGGAAAGTTTATAGAAAATTAGTGGACCCGTATTTTTTTATTTTGTATATACATAAATTTTTGCATGTTATTTTTAACTTTAAAGTTAATTATTTTAAAACTGGAAGTGACGTCACATATTAGGCTCAATTTTTATTTTTGTCTATTGCCTGAGTCTTAAAAAAAACATAAATGACACTGACAAGTGGCATTTAAACTTTGTTTACATGCCAACCAACAAATGGGTCATTTTCAAATGACCTTGATATTTCTAATGATGGAAAGTAGGTACTTATCATGTAAAAAAATAAGCAGAAGCATTTTTTCAGCTGTGTAGGCGGTGGCATGCTCTGGGACATATTATATAGAGGTCATCTCTTAATAATAAATAAAAAAAATAGTCAGAAAGTGTCAGAACTGAATTAATGAAAATGACCCAAATAAACAACAACGTCACGATAAAACGTCAACGTCAATCAAAAATGAAAGTGACAGTTACTTTGTTTTTAAATCTATAGGCTTTGATCATCAAATTGCATCGCACCTGATGCATGACGTCAACTGCACTTTTTTACTATTTTATGATTTTCTCGAAAATGATACATCCAAAAAATACAAAAACTTTTTTTTGTGGCCTTTAGAGCTAAATCTCGAAATGGTTTTCGATTTATAGCAGCTTTAGTTTTTTGAAATGTTGTCCATTGATTGCCTACGGGCTCCTTTTATATATGGCATTTCTCATCACTTCAACGAGAACTTCGAGCGAGAGATTCTCGAACCCGTTCACATAAACACGGGTCTTCAAGACGGGACGGTCAAGAAACCCCACAAAAACCGTCTCAAATGGCAAAACCGGGCGATTTTGCAGGGAAAAATGAGAGATATAGATAGATTCAGATAAAACGAAAAAAAGCGTCCTGAAAACTGAATAAGTATACACAATTATTCCGCGATCTTGGGAAGTATATCACTCCATGGCTTCTGAATTTTTATTCTGCATTTGTATAGTCCACCAATATCAAAACAAATTTGAAATTGGTTGCCATTTGTACAAATGGGGTGATTATTTTTGGCCCACCTTGTTTTAACTATTTCTAAAGTTTCATTACCCAAAAAAAAAATAAAGAAAATATAAAAATACCAAATGATAAAGTAAGACTAGTAATGTGATTAAGACGGTAACTAGTAATAAAAGGTTATAGACGAATGAATTTTGATATTGTTAACCTACCATTATTTTAAAATACTTTTTTCTAATAAGTACTGATATTCGCAAAACATTCGCACAAAATTTTGCGAATGCGAATATCCAAAAAAGTGCGAATATTCGCGAATGCGAATGCGAATGCGAATATTCGTTACATCACTAATGTATACCTACCAAGTTTCATTCAAATCCGTTCAGTAGTTTTGGCGTGAAAGAGTAACAGACAGACAGACAGACAGACACAGTTACTTTCGCATTTATAATATTAGTTAGGATAATCTTAATAATATGTACCTACTATCTATTAGCTTAAGGGTGACTTGCATAACAAAGTTAAATAAAATTAAATAGTTTGTCTCTTGCTCTGACAGTATAATGTCAGAGCAAGAGGTCATAGATTTAATTTTGATTAAATTTGTTGTGCAAGACGCCCTAAGTAGTGTATCTTTTAGAGCAGATTTTTCGATAGTCAGATAAATGTTATGTTATCTTAGGAATAAAACTGTTAAAATTCAGACTTGACAGTGTCCAGTCTCCATTCCACCTTTAGCGGACTATCGAAAAATCAGCCCTAAAAACATTTTAATCTATTAAAATGGTTTAATATATTGTCAATCGGTCTATGTCGTGATGGTGGCAGCTTAGGTATATTTAAAACAAGTAGAATCTGGCAAAGCTAACTTTGCAACAGGTACTATTTTTCTCTTAGAGGTTTTTTTTTTCTTTTTCTTTAGTAGCCCTAAATTAATGAACAAGAGTAAAATGTACAGTCAACAAAAGAGATAATGTGAGCCACTCCAGCGCACACCCACGTTAGTGTCAGAAATTATTAAGTTTGTAACACTTTTTTGTGTCGGCACATGTTGCTATAGCAAAGTTAGCTTTATCGGGACCTATCTACCTACTTATCTAGATATCCAGCGTAATTTATGCAAACATGTGCTTTATGTGATATAATTTGTATGATTTATAGGTACAGGTTCTTAATTCGTAGACAATAAGGGGTAAATTTCAACTGCAAGTGACCAGCCTCTGTTTACAATTTACTTACAAATAGGTATACTTACGTTATCCAACAAAATTAGCTTAATAACAACTATCAACATACGAATATATTTTTTCTGTAGGAATGTGAATGGGTGTGGAATGTGAGGCAGTTAACGCATATACGAAAAATGCATTAAAACTTACAGTCCAACTATAAAGTCGTGAAAATGGAAGTGGATTCTAACTAATTATTTAAGATCGTATTTAATCGATCTGTTATATTTATTAAAGGAAAAATCCTTTAAAAATCCATAACCAACCGGTATTTTATTTTTAAAATGTATATGTAAAAGTAAGTAAATAGCTGATGATTACAAAAAGACAAAAAGTCTTAGCAAAATCGCACTCTTTGATGTCAGGACTTTATAGTTTGACTGTAGGTACGGTGTTAGTTCTCTGAGTCTTTCTACTACAGGCTGGCAAATAAGAATAGGAAATATAAAATAACTTTTTATAATATAGTTAATATCATCTGATTTTACCTGTTCTTATGGATAATGTAGAAATAAGATACCGATTTAATATATTTGTGCTATAATAAAATATAGGTAACAAATTAAGCTAACACTAGTTCAAATAATTATTGAGTATCCATTTCCATTTGCCAGACTGTACAATGTAAGTACATATAAATTATATGCTATTTCTCACATCTAACAGGTTCCTACACTCTCACGCCGCATACCATGGAATGACTAGAAGCAGTAAAATATTCTAGAAGCCTGTAGAACGTTTAAAAATCCTGTAGAACATTCTAGAAGCCTGTTCAAGGTTCTAGAAGCGTGTAGATCATTTTTAGAAGTGTCTAGAACGTTCTACAAGCCTTCAGTTCGTTCTATAAGATACTGGAATGTCCTAAAAACCTGTAGAACGTTCTAGAAGCCTGCAGAACATTCAATAAGCTACTGGAATCAAGAAGTGTCTAGAATGTTCTAGAAAGGCTGAGCTTCGTCCAGCGTGTGGAGCCAGTTGAAGATCATCATGTTTCGCTCGTATTTCGACAGAGGGCGCCCGCGCTCTCTTTCTAGATCTGCCGCCGTCAACGCCAGGTTTGCCGCTTCTGGAAGACAAATTATTGTAGAAATAGTATTCTTATACATTTTATAATAAGAAAGTTGTGTTGATAACCTACTCTATTTATAACTCAAGAACGGCTGAACCGATTTGGCTGAAAATTGGTAGGGAAGTAGGTAATCAGTAGAAGCACCTAGTATATTTTTTTATCCCGGAATTGAACTTGTAACTTGAGAAATTGAAATTTTATTTTTGATGTCTTTTATGTGTTTTTATTAGGTAACTATTATTGTGTTTTTTTACTAGGTTATTTACTTAGACAAGTAAACCACAGTGGTCGACATATTTCTGGTTATATATTATTGTGTTTTTTGTTAATAAGCTGTAAGTTTTCAAGTATTTAAAATAAAGGGACCTTTTTTAGGCAAAATGGGCTCGTGGGTCGTGGGCAACATCTAGTTATACAAACTAACTACCTATAAAATATGTAAAAAAAAACTGTGTAGGATTGCTTGTTAATTGCCACATACTGAACTGAACTGAACTAAATAGTGGGGGCACGGGCACGTACCTGGGTGCACGGACCGGCAGTGCGGCTTGAGTGGGGGCACCAGCAGCGTGGTGGGGCCCGCGCCCGCCACCGCGCACACTGCCGCCGCCTGGCGGGGGAAATGGAAACTAAATTAACATTTAATTGCTTAGGTTTATTGTCATTCTGAACAACTTATGTTAAAAGAATTTTGGAAATTGTGTAAAAGAAATAAGTCCAATGTTGTAAAAAATCATGCGACCAATAAAGTTTCTACGTAGAAGCTAATTTTATTTTCGCTAATGTTCAGAATGACCCCCGGAGCCACCCTGTTTTTACGTAACCACTTTTGCTTTTAATTTTATAGGGTCCTGCTAGGTAAGCAAACTTTATTGGTCGCATGATTTTTTACAACATTGGACTTATTTCTTTTACACAATTTCCAAAATTCTTAACTTTTTCTATAAATACTTTTTTGATTAAGTATCTACCTACTATTTTATGTGAATGAAATGTCTTAAATACCTCTAGTTTATCGAGATTGAACTCCGACTGCGAGAGTCGCTCGAGCGCGCGGTACGTGGACAGCAGCCGCTTCTTGATGTAGCTCTGACGGATCTGAAATAATATACGAGGAACAAAAGGTTAGGTTGTTGTTGATATACCTAGTAGGTAGAAAGTTACAATAATTGAGGAACTTTGGTGTGAACAAAGCGTGCAATTTGGAACTTGGAAGTTAGAGTCACTGAATGATAACCTGATTCTATTTCAATTCTATCCACCGTATTGTAGGGTCACAGGAAAGCGTTCTCAAATCCAGCTTTGTTAAAACTAATAAAGTTAATAAACTGTATGATCATAAATACTTAGGTACAAACGTATAGTATGCAGGGAGGGAATAATGACTACAAAATAAAGCAATTTCCTTACAAACAAAAATAAACGCAACTTTTTTAAATAATAAAATTTTGACTATTTTGACCGAGCTTTTCTGGTAGTTTGACAATCTTGACAATCAACAAATAATTGTAAAATGTACGCTGATAATGTATGATAATAAATTATGAATTTGACTTTGGAAAAAATTGCGTAGAACGAATTAACCAACAAACAGACTCACCTTACTGCTAACCAACGCCACATGCCGTGGCGGCGGCGCCGGCGCTACAGGCAGGTCCCCGGCGGCCGCGCACGCCGAGCTGGAGCGCGACGCCGCCGCCAGCGCCCGCTGCAACGCGCCGCCCAGACCCACCTCCGAGCTGCAGCTGGAGGTAACAGACTAGTTATAAGCTGATCTGTGGTTATTGGAGGCCCGAATGTGGCTTCAGAAGCTATAGCAGCCAAAAAACAGTATATTGGTGACCCCGACGTGATACGATTCTGTAACAGAACGCATTTTGGTCCGCTTGAAGATGCTAGAAATATGAAGAACTATATACAACCTTTGCTCGACGCGGTATAAAACCAAAAAACCGGTAGCTATTCCTTTCTTGCAGCAAGGAAAATAATTAAAAATACAAGATGGCCGCCATTTTTAACCGACTTCAAAAAAGGAGGAGGTTCTCAATTCGTCGGGATCTTTGTGGCCGCCGCCGCCAGGGTAAGCTGCAGCGCGCCGCCCAGCTGGAGATAAGACACTAATATACTAGAGATCACTAGGATGGGGGCTGCCAACCTGCAGTAGCAAGCAAATGGTAGGTATATTGGTGAGCCCGAACTGATGTGACTAGAACAACACTTAGGCCACACTACTCCAATGTTTTGCTTAAATACAGGATTTATTATGCTGCACGCTTAACGGATTAACATGTAAGATTTGTTGTCAGTCAAATGCCCAGTGTAGAACCATACTCATAATATTTCGATACTTCACAGTCGATAATATTTCTCTCTAGAAAACTCCTTTCATAAACCTCAAGCAATTTGCTTTATTAACAGAACATGATATACCTTATAATGTTTCTTTGCAGCTCTATATTTTATGAAGATGATTATAGAGCTGTAAAGAAACATTATGAGATAAACTTGACTCACTTCCTCACTATTTCTGGTGCATCTCTCTCTGCAGCAATGTCTCCGGAGCTGAACGACCTGCGCAGGCCGAGTGCAGCGCCCAGCGCCGAGCACCCCGCTAGCAGGGAGCGGCAACTGTCCACTTGGTTGGGCAGCGTTGATGTGGAGAGACGTCTGAAAAGAACAAATATAATATAATACAAACTGTTTGCTTGCCTATCGCATTGGAGTAGCTGTAATGATAGGTTTTAAGTTATTAAATAAATAAATAATATTTACTCATAATGAACGAAAGTCATTCAAAAAATCTTGACAAACTCAACAACTACGAATTCAATTCAAGCAAACTAAATTATTTTTATTGCTGCTTCTGAGAAATAGGGTAAAATATTAGCTTACTTATTTGATAAACTTTTGCTGTCTGGGTTGGGGCTGGCTACCCTCAATGTGGGATCAGGACCCTGGCCCGCCTGCAAAATAATAAAAAACACAGATATTAATGAAGGGTCAGCTATCATTATGGCCACTTGGGCCCGGGAAGTTGTTACCAATAGAACAGTTACCAATCATTTATTTATAATTATGTTTTTAGCACCACTCAATCTCAAGAGAAGTCATCAATCTCAAGTTAAAGGACATTAGAATGTTTAGAGCTACTCTTACAAGAAAATTTAAGTTTAGGGAGCTTAATTTTTTTGTGAATCTAGTGTGGTCCTTCTTAATTTTTGTTGATAAACAGTTTAAACAGTGTACTATTTGTGCGACATTTGTTATCACTTAACACTGTAGTTATGCATAAAGGACCTTTAAAATCAGTTACCTTGCAGGCGAGCATCCTCAGGACTTTGGCATCGGAGGCGGCAGAGCTGACACTGAACAGAGACAGGTCCGTGGTCACGCTCTCGTGGGACGGAGACCGCGGCACCCCGCGCCACGTCTCCCCCGAGGTACACATGTCACCTGCTTTTAACCAATCACATTTTTAGAAACCAAGGGTTTTCAAACAGATGTTATGACATTTTGCATGGGTTGTTTTGGTGAAATTGGGGAGATATCGGTGGAATAACGTCTAAATGTAATGAAAGGAGATGAGTTAGTATCGTTAGTGATAGTTAAGATCAATAAAATACGATGAAAAGAAATTACGTCGGAAAAACTGAGGCGATGTGATGTAAACAAAACAATAATATTTACGCACCGGCCTTTAGAGTATCCACTGCGAATACTTGCGTCAGATCACAAAATTAAAATGCTTGGTAATGAATTTGCGATTGTAATAATCTACTTTGTTGACCTTTAAATGTGTTTAAAATAAATTGCGGAATTCTCAATTTTCCAGCCGGATATAGAAATTTCAGATGAAAAGAATTTTCATTGGTTCACAGACAGAATCATTCAACACAGATAAAAACGTCAAATTCTGCACATACTTTACAGGTTCCTTATTCTGAGATTGCTATCGTCTAGGCAAAGGCCAGAGGATGCCAACCTTTTTTTTATCAGGGGTGTCTTTTATATTATTTTTGTTGGGCAGATTCAGCTCACTATAAATCCGTATGAATAGGTATCCCTCCAGTTTTTTCTACTAAAACCTTCATATGACACCGTTGTGTGATGTCATATAAGGTTTTACTAGCGCCATCTATGAGCAAATCCCCCATTTTAGTAGCCTATGAATCCTATGATCATGAGAATGGAGGATTATGGAGGAGCGTGGAATATGGAAGTAATAGTTCGTAGGTACCTACTTAGTACTTATTGACTTTTACATGATTTAACTATAACAGTGGTATTTAACCTACTAAGGCACACTACATAGCTACATACACTCAGATACTATCGTACCTATCCATAAAACTTATAGCTGTATTAAAACTAGTTAATTGTTAATGAACCATTTTCAATTATTTAATTACTGTTTCTAAGCAATATGTGTGCATAGCTTTATAAATATGTATGTATGTATGTTACCTATGTGTTGTCATACACACGCTAGCCTGGTACTTACCTTGATTTGTTGATCTATAAAGACTATTAGGGTTGTCAATTAATCAAATATTAAGTGGAACCGTTACCTAAATAATTAAATAATAATGTTTAAAATTATGATTTAAGTAAATTAGTTCTTATATATTCTCAGTTCACGTCTGAGCCTCTAGTACGGGTTTTGCAATATTAACGAAAACTAAAAAATATTAGGTTTTCTTCTGTGATCTATCATGTATTTTAACTATCATGGGCGGTTTTCATACTGCCTATTATAGGGGTTCAATTAGAATAGAATAGAAAATGTTTATATTATCATACATATACACGGGCAAAGTAGAAAAAAAACAATATTTTAAAAAGAAAATCTAAGAAAACACTTGTCTTTACAATATTTTTTCATTGTTATGGTATGATAAAAGGGGTAGGCTCAGCATAAGCTATGCAAGTGACCAAAAGGGCACAGCACAGCGCTGGTTTTCAGCGGACCCCAATCTCATAAATCCACACATGTACGTTAAATACATTTATGATACTGTGTTAAAGAACAAACTATACAGGGTGGCCCAAAGAGTGACGTCCAAAGGAAAATGTTTGATTCCTTAGGTCAAGGGGTAGCCAAATCACCCCCATGTATGTTCAGCAATTTTTAGTAGTTTAGGAGTTATGATTTTTTTAACAAATTTTCTACGAAAATCGACCTCAGTGGATCAATTATGTTTTATTATTTTTTTGGATAACTTTTTTAAATTATTTTTTATTTTTGTGTCATCCTCTTAAGTTGTTCTTTTAACCATAAAAGTTTCAGCTTCCTAGCTGTAATGTAAGTTAGTTATTTTTATGTCGAAAGTTCAAATTATATCATCGAGCTAGACTGCTCTGAATTTTCAACTTGAAATTAAAAATTGAAATAGATATTTTCATGGTCCCTTATTAATTTTAAAAACTCCGCAAGGTTCCAAAAAACATAAAAATAAAAATAAACTATTGCTTAATGGGGTATTATTTGCAGAAAATAGCCTTCAAAGGTACTTGGGTGGAAATTACCTCAGAAGTCAATTGTTTCAGAAAGTTGAAAGATTCCTGTTATGTCATTACTAAGGACTAATTCAGTTAGAAAATGTATCAAATTAAAGGGAAAATAAAATTATTTACTATTACTTTTTATTTAAGTTACATTTTTGAATGTAAATTCTTAGTAAAATGTTTAAGTCTGAGTTGTAAGATTTATGAGATAATTGTATTATTAATAATAAATAAATAAACTCAAATAATTCTTTTACAAATTTACTCACAATAAATTTTCAAAATGGCGACCTCCCACAGCAATACACTACCTCCATCTACGCAAGAAATTTTCTTTAAGTCAAAAAAGTGACAAATGTAAAAAATATGACATCTGTCAAAAAGTTAAACATGTCAAAAAAGTAACTTTTCTCAAAAATGTGACATCTGTCAAAAAGTGACATCTGAATGAAACAGAGAAGCGTATAGGCGACTTAAAGAAAATTTCTTGCGTAGATGTAGGTAGTGTATTGCTGTGGGAGGTCGCCATTTTGAAAATTTATTGTGAGTAAATGTGTAAAATAATTATTTGAGTTTATTTACTTAGTATTAATAATACAATTATCTCATAAATCTTACAACTCAGACTTAAACATTTTACTAAGAATTTACATTCAAAAATGTGACTTAAATAAAAAAAAAAAGTAAATAATTTTATTTTCCCTTTAATTTGATACTTTTTCTAACTGAATTAGTCCTTAGTAATGACATAACAGGAATCTTTCAACTTTCTGAAACAATTTACTAATTAGGTAATTTCCACCCAAGTTCCTTTGAAGGCTGTTTTCTGCAAATAATACCCCATTAAGCAATAGTTTATTTTTATTTTTATTTTATTTTGGAACCTTGCGGAGTTTTTAAAATTAATAAGGGACCATGAGAATATCTTTTTCAATTTTTAATTTCAAGTAGAAAATTCAGAGCAGTCTAGCTCGATGATATAATTCGAACTTTCGATAAAAAAATAACTAACTTACATTACAGCTAGGAAGCTGAAACTTTTATGGTTAAAAGAACAACTTAAGAGGATGACACAAAAATAAAAAATGCTTTAAAAAAGTTATCCAAAAAATAATAAAACATAATTAATCCACTGAGGTCGATTTTCGTAGAAAATTAGGAAAAAAAATCATAACTCCTAAACTACTAAAAATTGCTGAACATACATGGGGGTGATTTGGCTACCCCTTGACCTAAGGAATCAAACATTTTCCTTTGGACGTCACTCTTTGGGCCACCCTGTATATTGACGACCGAATGGCGTAGTGGTAGTGACCCTGACTACTGAGCCCATGGTCCCGGGTTCGATTCCCGGCTGGGGCAGATATTTGTTTAAACACAGATATTTGTTCTCGGGTCTTGGATGTGCCCGTAAAATGGCAATAGGCCCGCCCCCTATTACATTGGGACTAACATAACACTCTGGCGAAAAGTGGGTGCAGCAATGCACCTCTGCCTACCCCGCAAGGAGTACATAAGTACAAGGCGTGAGTGCGTGTTTTTTTTTTTTATATACAAGCAAACTATATTAAAGAGAGAGAAAAAAAAATGACAGCTACCTACATTTTTTAGAAAATTACAAAATAGTTATCAGGGAGTACTCAAACCATTCGGACGTAGTCTAGTAAGGGGTTAAATGCAAGCAAAATAGCTTCTCCATACAATCTTTCTGCATAGGTAGTTATATGAATTAGTATGCCCATCTGAAAATTCATTAATATTAAAAAAAAAAACCTTAACGTAGAAATGTAGAAATTCTAAATAAAAAACTAGGTAGGTATTGATTGATAAACAATTGTACATCGGTAAGTAGTAGTAAGTACCTTGTATTAACGATAAGTAGGGTATGTGATCTACTTAAAAACACATATAAAAATATACTTAACAGTTATGATAAGCCCTTCTGAGAATCATTAGACTCGTCATACAATTAGAAATTCAATATTAAATAATTATTTTCCTTTTAAAAACCTCAATTCAATCTTGTACCTAATTAATGGGCAACCCTGACCCACACACACACACAAGCGCAGCTCATTTTAACACGTGCACATACACACACGCACACAGGGATAGAAGCGGATATATGAAACCGAATGCTTGTCAAACCAAATGGATACGGTAAGTTAGGGATGGGAAACAATCGATATAAAAATCCTCCTTTTTTCGGTTAAAAATAATTGTTTATACAGGGCGTTGCAAAAGAGGTTAGGTAGTTAGGTACTAGACAGAGAGAGCGTAACTAGGAAGCATTGTGAGTATCGTCTTCTCCTCGTCTTTTGAAAATTTGCGTTTTTTTTTAATTTTCCATAGAAATTTTGTTGGTCACGTGACTATTCAAATTCAAATTCAAATTTATTTATTTCATATAACATAACATAACAACAAAACAGAACATAAAATTAGAAATAAAATAAGTAAGTAGGTACGGTACACAAACAAAATACTTATATATGTGGTTATACAATTACAGTTTTGTTATGTCAAGTGCGTTCTTGTACAAATGACGACAATTAGTTTGATCCTCACACTAGGCGTACCCGTATCGTGAGGATCAGGTACACGAGGTAACAGTTTTGGTCGGAACACGCGCTTAAACTAAAGTTAATACTAAATTATATAATAATACATACATTTACAATTATATATGAAATGTGATGATTTATGTGTGTTAAGGAACTAGGTACTTATTAGAAACTGTGTTTGTAATTATAATACTTTAAATTATAGATTTTCTGACTAATACGTAAAATTAAGATTTTTCTATTGGAGCCGTAAGAACAATTCTTCAGTCTGACTGTAGGTAAGGTTTAGGAGCCAGTTACTTAGTTTCTTTTTAGCATCTCTTAAAGTACAGGATTTTATATCGCAGAGCTTACTAATTTTATTGTACAAAAATGCGGAAATAAAAGGATCAAAGCGTTGTGCGAAATAAGTTTTAACCAACGGTACCGCTATTTTGAAATTTCTGCTATTCATCATGTGATGGTACTTATCTGATCGAAGTACGGTCCCATGTGTGGATACTGTGCTTTTTAGGATAAAAAGTTTACGTATGCTAAGGACGCTCGCTTCTCTGTACAGATCAGTGGTTGGATACCTATGTGGCTTCCTGAACATTGTTTTGAGGACAGCTCTCTGCGCTCTTTCAACTTGAATCATAGTTGTGTTGGCTGCGTTACCCCAACACGAAATACAATATGTCAGCAAGGAATGGCATAATGCATAATACACCATTTTCATCACATCATTGGAAGCCGCATTACGAAGGTTACGGAAGATGTAAATGCATTTGCGAACTTGACCAGACAGTTTAGTTATGTGGTGTTTGAATGTGAGTTTACTGTCGATCATTACGCCTAAGTATCGAATGACATCACACCGGGCTATTGCAGAGCAGTCACATTCAGAGGCACTATTAGAACATGTGTGGATCTTGATGCTTGCCAATTCGGGACCTGGTGCAGATGCGTCGGAAATGTGAAAGAAAATGAATTTCGTTTTCTTAACATTTAGTGTTAATAGGTTCCTTTGAAGCCACGATGCCACTTCAACCATTCCCACTTCGGCTGCCAAGTGAACCTGTTCCCAGCTGTTTGCATGATAAAGCAAGACTGTATCATCAGCATAACAGATTATTTCAGCGTTACCCAGGGTAAGTTTGTGGATATCATTCATGTAGATTAAGAAGAGTGTTGGTCCTAAAATACTTCCCTGGGGAACACCAAAACGTACTGGTCTTTCACTGCTTTTATATTGACTGATTCTGAGACACTGCCTCCGTTCCATTAGGTAGCTTTTGAACCAGTTTAATCCTATGCCTCTGATACCCATAGCTTCGAGTTTTTTGAGAAGTAAAGTAGTGGAGACAGTGTCGAAAGCCTTAGCAAGATCTAAGAAAACTCCTAGACACTTACTGCTTTATTTACTATGGAACACCAAAATTTTGTTTTGCTAATTTCCATAAATCCAGTTTTTGATATAAGTAGTAAGCAGAAGTAAGTACTTTTTAAGCTAGCTAATCCTTTCATGCTGGTACCCCGGTTCTACCTTTTTTGGCATAAGATTTATTTGCCTAATCTCGTATTGCATAGTAACGTTTGGTCAAAGTCTCGTTACGCCGAAAATCGTATGGCATAAATCTCGTTTAGTAAAAAGTTATTTCGCATAACATTGTTTAGCCTAATAATGGTATTGCCAAATCTTGAATAGCCTAATAATACTATGGCATATGTTTATACAAAGTAATAATATTCGTTTGGCTTTAACTTTGACGGAGGGTCTCCCTACATAGCGCAAACTGGTGCCTTGTACTGTTTCCGCTGTTTTGGAAAACGCTCCGCTTTGATTTTGATGAACATGTGCACCTAACACGCTCCTCCTCGCTTTGCTCGTCGTCGCACTCTATTTTTAGCTTTCGATCTCATGGGGTTTGTAATAATTATATTGGTCTTTAACTTTCGATTTTTTGATCATACAATATCGTAATTTTCGGGATGTAGGAGAAAAATACCACAATTTGTACATTTACTACATACTTAATATATTATTTATTAAGATAACATTAGGAGAAACAAGATTATACATAGGTATAGACGAACATAAATTTGAGCAAACGAAACTTAGGTGTTTAAAGATTGTGCCTAAAGAGTTTTAGACGAAACGAGCCTTATGCCACATAAGTCTTGGCAATGTGATGGTTCGGCCAAAAAAGTTTAGACCATACGAGTTATGCGAAATGAGTTTTGGTCAATAAAGATTATGCGAGATGAGCGGAACCCTGGTACCCCACTTGGCTATTCGTATTTGCCAAAGTTTCCATGTACAGGGTGTTGCAAAAAGGGTACATACTAAGCCGAAACCTACATGTGCAGCATGGTATATCTAAGCCCGAAAATGAAATCAGAATTTCAAAATTCGCGATTTTTTTTCATTTTCCATATAAACTATGTTCCTCATGTGACTTTTTACTACGAAGAATGGTTTTTTACGCGAATTTTGAATACCCTTTTTGCATCTGTATAGTCAGTATATATTCGCCAAACTTATTAAAAAAGGAGGTGGTTCTCAATTCGTCTGTGTATTTTTTTATGTATGTTCACCGATTACTCCGCCATATATGGACCGATTTTGAAAATTCTTTTTTTATCGAGCAAAGTTCTATCGACAAACAGCCATCCCTATTGTGTGCAGGCAGAGCGGCGCGCGGGACATGGTCGTATTATTATTAGCGTCCTTAGCCCGCGTGCACACTGGCACAGTTATAGGAAATAATAATAATAATAGTAATTTGATCAAAAAAGGTTAACTGGAAGAGAAAGAGAATGTTACTAGCAATAAGTTCGCCTTTGCATATTTTTTATTTATGTGAAATAAAGAAATTTACAACAATTAGCTGAAGAAAAAAATAATAAATTAACTAGTTAACAGATATAGGTGCCTATTCCAGTTGAATTCGTTCATAATTTGTATTTTTTTACTTAAGTACCTACTTAGGTATTCTTGTAATCGTGTTGCCAATGGTTTAAAAAAAACACAAAAAAATACGCACTCACGCCTTGTACCCCCTTGTACTCCCTTGCGGGGTAGGCAGAGGTGCATTGCTGCACCCACTTTTCGCCAGAGTGTTATATTAGTCCCAATGTAATAGGGGGCGGGCCTATTGCCATTTTACGGGCACATCCAAGACCCGAGAACAAATATCTGTGTTTAAACAAATATCTTTCCCAGCCGGGAATCGAACCCGGGACCATCGGCTCAGTAGTCAGGGTCACTAACCACTACGCCATTCGGTCGTCTTTTGTGCTGACAAATTAAACATTAAATTACAAAGTAATAAAATACATATAATAAATACAATATACAACCCAACAAGCAAAATGGTCGAATAAGGGCCCATTTATAGCACTTAAAATCGAATAAGTATTGATTAATGGCTGAAATTTTACTAGATTGCGCCATAAAAGTGGTACAGCTATTAATAAGCATTTTTATCTAATTTGCGCTGTAACAATGTCGAATACACATCTACTCGACCTATATTCGACCTATATAGCCCGTTTATTCGACATTTCTATAAAAGCTGCTTTATTTTATTTAACGCACACATTAGTGCTGAAAGAGAGCTTTAAGAGTTATTAATTCGCTTATTGATTGTTCAGGTTGCTATTATAGAACTATTACTCATCATTGTATTATTTGGATCTAATTTGCTGAATAAAAGATTTTATTTTACTATACTGCATCATTGTAACTCTTATAGCTTCATTAATCGACATTTCGAATAAAAGCTTTCAAATAACTGTAATAGCTCACATACTATTTGAAATGCTCTTATGGCACATTAATTCGATAAATAATTCAGTAACAGCATTTTGGTTACGTTTATACAGTTTGTAGTATTTTAATGTGACAAGCAAATAAATAATTCCATTGCACATTCATTTTTTTATTACGTGATAAAATGGATTACAAGTCATGGAAATTAAAAAAGAAAATTAAAACAAAGATACGGAAAAATTCAAACTAAGGTTCAAACAAAGTATTTGTCTCAAAATTCGTCAAGTGCGATGGCCGAAACGTCAAGTGGTTCCGTTGTTCCACAGAAAACAACTGAAGAAATCGTGGGCCTGGTGTCTCGGTCCATAAAACATATCCTCCCTTCTCAATTGTCTGCACAATCTTGAAAACCATTCTGGAAAAAAAGCGTGATTAGTATCTTTTCTGCTTTATTCAAGTTGTATACTTGCTTGCTTTGCAATCAATCAATCACTTTTAAATGTTTGCTATATTCTATTCTGAAAATCAATGTAATAAATTTTTCATCGTGTGAAGAAAATGAAGTTTTTTTTTATAATTATATAGTTGCTAATTTATCATTAAGTATGAAATGAAGCAAATATGAACCAATCGTTAATTAATTACATTTAATAAAATACATCAAATGACATTCACCCCAACTCGGGTTAGTCAAGCTAAGGATTTTGCATTGAGGAACCCTAAATTTATTTAATGATGGCTGCTTGTTTTGCTATAAGTGCAACATTGTAACTATTATTGCATCAAAAATCGATTAATAGTGCTGTAATAGCGATATACGAACAAACATGGCTATTATTTTATTTTAATAATTTATTTAATTAATTTTGACCATATTTACTATTTTTTAAGAAAGATTTAACGTAGCCCTTAAACATATGTTAAAGAATTCCTATTACTTTATCGATAAAGTTAAATGCGCCTAAGATTTTTCGTATACGAATGTGTAAAATGCAACAATACGAGTAGAAATTGCACTAGTAATAACTCATTTAGTTATTAATGGAGACTTACTTACCTTTATGCTTTTGTAATCAGTCATTACGATAGATCAGTCACAATAATCCACAGATTTTCTTCCATATATTTTTCTGCAACAGTGTGACTAAAATTCAGCTAAATAGTGGGGAAAAAGTAATTTTGTTGCATTTATCCCACAAAAATGAAGAGTTGTAGCAACTCGACAGCTATTATTCTACTTATTAGTCGATTAATGAGCACCACATCGCTGTTACTGCACCCTTAGTGTAGAAGCTGCAACAAAATTGCTATGACAACCCTAAATTGGGTACAGTTTACTTTTACTCGACTTTTAACCTACTATATAAGCTTCTTGGTTACAGTCACTCGACTTTCATAGCACTGAATTGCTGTATAATTTGTGCCCTTTTCGCGTCGAGACAGCGCTGCCGTGACCATTATTCGACTAATTACGGGACTTTTACAGCACATATTAGCAAAACAGGAACGTGGCCGTTACCTTTATTGCACATATTTTTGCTACTTGGGAATTTTACCTTAGCCTGAGATTCAAATCAAATTATGGACAAATCCGACCATTCTATACCAGGCCTTACATTTTACCTATTGGTAGATACGCTTATACCTAGATATCACTTAGAACTTGTACAGATACTCAAGGACTCAACATTATCTGTTTCTATATCTAGTACACTTTTCAGAAAATTTAATTAATGTTATTACTTACTTATTAGGATTTTAATTAAGATTATAAATAGCTTATATTAGAATTTAAGGTAGGTATAGGACATAGGTACTTATGTACTTGCAACCTCGCAAATAAGCGAAGAAAACATATAGAAAATGAAATACTTAGGACTGATTTAGTAATAGACGGTCGAATGGCGTAGTGGTTAGTGGCCCTGACTGCCATGCCGAAGGTCCCGGGTTCGTTTCCCGGCTGGGGCAGATATTTGTTTAAACACAAATATTTGTACTCGGGTCTTGGGTGTTGATATTTATATTTAATATGTATCTATCTATGTATTTGTGTAGATATATCAGCTGTCCGATACCCATAACACAGGCTCTGCCTAGCTTGGGGTCGGATGGCCGTGTGTGAAGATGTCCCGACATATTATATTATTATATTATAATGTTACATAAGTAAGTTAACTAATATCTACCTGCTTTACTTATTGTCTACCTTGCTTGGTTAGGTAAAGCTAGTTAACTAACTAGCTAAGCTAGGTAAAGAAAGTTTCTTTAAAACATAGAATTTAAATAAAGGTTTTGACAGCCCTAAAATTAGAAGTTGTGCCTTCAGAACATCAATATTATATGTATATACCTACTTACTTAATTTTTTATATAAAATGGATCGATAATCTGTAGTTAGTTAGTTAGTTAAAAAAACAAATAGCTACTTAGGTACATACCTACAATAAAATTAATCAATTAAAATTTTGGCTAAAATACATAAAAAAATTAATAATAATTACCAATAAGTCCCTACCTGAGGAACCTACTTACAGAGGTACTTTTTAAACAAAAAATATCTACCTTACCGTCGTAGATAAAGATAAGATAAAAGATAAAATACTCTTTATTGCACACAAACAAAAACTGTTTCACAAACGTAGAATCCTTACTAATATTATAAATGCGAAAGTAACTGTGTCTGTCTGTCTGTCTGTCTGTTACTCTTTCACGCCAAAACTACTGAACGGATTGGAATGAAATTTGGTATAAATACGGTCTAGACCTTGGGAAAGAACATAGGCTACTTTTTATCCCGGAATTCCCACGGGAAAACTTTTTAAGGCGAAGCGAAGCGCGCGGGAACAGCTAGTAGAAAATAAATAGCATAATCGGCGGCCTTATTACTGAAAAGTTATCTCTTCCAGACAAACATACCACCACCGTAGTTAAGTATAGTTTTTGTAAATTAAATTGCTATACTTATTCCGATTTTAAACAATAACATTTCTATATTTCCACAACGCTACACAAATAGTAGGAAAACTAAATTTTCGGATGTAAAAGATTACCTTATTGTATATTTATTTTAACAATGAGTTATCACATTTTAACTCTGGATGTCGTAGCAATCTGTCGCTAATAGACATCGGCATCTTATAGACAGGGACATATTTTAATAATAATAATATCTACATATTTACTTAGGAATAATTTATTAGTGTGTAATATTTCTATTTACCCAATGTATGTAGGTATAGTATGGTACATTTAAGTACTTTTTCTAATAGAATTCGTCAATGTTAGCTTTGGTTCTAAGGAATGAAATTCCTACTGTATATTCTACGCAGACTATTAAATTTATTATTACTTATAAGATGTTTTAAATTAAGTAGTAGGTAGTTTTAATTAGTAAAATATATTTTATAAACTATCAATATTGAGTAAGTAATTGAGTTTTTAACGTTATTTATGTAGGTAGATAGGTGCTTAGTTGACTTTTATCACATTTATGATTTACTAGCTGTTCCCGCGAGCTTCGCTTCGCCTTAAAAAGTTTTCCCGTGGGAATTCCGGGATAAAAAGTAGCCTATGTTTTTTCCCAGGGTCTAGACCGTATGTATACCAAATTTCATTCAAATCCGTTCAGTAGTTTTTGCGTGAAAGAGTAACAGACAGACAGACAGACAGACAGACACAGTTACTTTCGCATTTATAATATTAGTTAGGATTTATTTGTCCCTATCTAGTGGTTACTTCGTACTATCACGGTTGGCAAGCACTCACACATAGGATATGTGTGTAAGCACGTAGGTAGGTACATGACAAGTCCCCTATTACGAAAAAATAGAATGGATATTATTTTTAATTGTTTGTTATTTTGTTCAGTTATTCATGAATACTATTATGGAATTGTGAATGTTATGATTGTCTTTGAAGAACTACTGTATTCCTTGTTTGTGGTGAATAAATTAATTCTATTCTATGATTTTGATACACTCAAGAGCAATGAATAAGATCCACACACAAAATGCCGACCAAATTGCCCCAATTTTTTAAACATTTACTTAATTTAAAAATGGTCACACAATATTTACTTTTTAAATTGGTAACATTCTGAAATGCTGCTTTTAAATGTACCTACGTACGAACTTCTTTCAGAGGGTGAAACGTATGTGCATAACAATAAGCTAGCCTTTTTCGTTTAGGAGTAATTTGGTAGGTTATGTTAGGTTGTACTATGCCACTGAAACTCTTTGGTTGCTGGCGAGTTTAAGGTGTCTTGCACAACAAAGTTAAACAAAATTAAATCTATGACCTCTTGCTCTGACATTATACTGTCAGAGCAAGAGACAAACTATTTAATTTTATTTAACTTTGTTGTGCAAGAGGCCCTTTTATTGTAGTATTTATCGTAAGCCCGTAAATTGTAGTAGGTACTACTCTCCCAAATAAAATACAGTTAGGGCCTGCTTCACAATTTCTGTATAACCGCTAGGTACCTACTCGTGGAATAACAGACATGCTGTCACTTTCAAAACTAAATTGAAACATGTGAGTAACAGGAATTTTTCTATTTCACATGTATTTAGCATTATCCATAAAAAAAAACATTTAAATTTTATTCAAAATACGCTTATCCACACATGTCTATCTCCAAAATTGAAGATATATTCCGGTTTCGTATGACTACCACGTCACGCACATTAGCGCAAACACACACACACACACACAACCGGAGAAGCCTTATTCTGGGTAACGTAACGATCCTGGCCGCTTGGTAACGACCACGAATATGGTCCGATTTTTGTGACGGACGACACGACAGGCATGTTACTGCTAACGTACGGTCAGGTGCAGAGAAACCTGACCCTTCTCTCATACTAACAATGCTTCTGAAAAAAGGTAAAAGCGGTAAACGGTTTAACAATAATCAAAATGCGGACAGCATTTGTATGTGACACACCTTGTTTGTTTATTAATCTAAGTACAATACAGTGGGGTGACCAACCCACCACTGGCCCTGTAGCACGGATCGCTAATAAGACGTGACAGTTGTGACAAAAAGTTCTCCGTCGAGCTCGCTCTTGAGGCTGCGCGATGTGAGTGAGCGCGATGCAAAACTCTTGCCACGTCTTAAGTAAATACGCCCCGTACTAGCCCTTCTGAACGATAGAAATTAACATCCATAAGCAGCGTCGCTCACCTGTCAAACATCTGTCAGATCTATACAAGTTACGTCTGATTTGTCAAAAGAGCGACGCTACTTAGCCCCACTTGCACAAACATATTAAATCTAGATTTAGTGTAAAATCTCGACTTAGTGTCAAATTTTATATGGACTGACGTTTCTTAACGACATTTGACACTAAATCTAGATTTAATATGATTCTGCAAGTGGCCCTTAGTGATTGTTAATTGCAAATGTTCGGTGGTGGTCACTTCACTGTACTGTAAGTACTTAGATGGTAAATATATGTACAAGGCCAGCCTCTTGGGAACCTTGCCAAACGACGGCGGTGACCTAGAAAGTATTTTTTATCTTTTAAGGTAGGTAGTTTTATAACATCTTAATATTTTTAGGTACCATTTTAGTTTATGTTTTTTTAGAAAATATGTAAGTATTTAAATAAACTAAAATATACAAACAAGAAGGTGTGTCACATACCAAAACAAAGCAAAAACTGTCCGCATTTTTTTTAACTTTCAAAACGTTTATGTATCGCTTTTAAGTTTAACTTAATGACAACAATTGTACCAATGAATAAAGTCACAAATCATCTTACCGAACCATAATTCAAAATAAGAGCCCAGTAAATGGTAGAACGTAAACAATGTAAAGTTTTTTTTTAAGAATTATTATACAACAAGCTGTTCCCGCGCGCTTCGCTTCGCCTTAAAAAGTTTTCCCATAGGAATTCCGGGATAAAAAGTAGCCTATGATCTTTTCCAGGGTCTAGACCGTATGTATACCAAATTTCATTCAAATCCGTTCAGTAGTTTTGGCGTGAAAGAGTAACAGACAGACAGACAGACAGACAGACAGACAGACACAGTTACTTTCGCATTTATAATATTAGTTAGGATTAGGATTAGGATTATAGTCGTAAAACTAAAGATTTAAAAATTGCGACTTTATTTATTTATTTATTTATTAACAAATACATTTTGGTTCATATAATTAACAATAATATATACAACACCACATAAGTCTTCAAAGGTTTGTGTGTGATATGATTTTAATCTACCATACAAGTTATTTTTAGGTAATGATTAACGTAGTCATACAGTATAAGTAGGTATAAGCCATATAAGCAAAGGTATTCTAGCACCTTAACATACGATCACAAAAAAAAATACAGCGAGCGAGACCGTGCCAGCCAGCAGATTACACTATTCATTTCTTCATAGCTCTTGATAGAATAGTACTTGAATCGAGCTGTCCCCCGCCTGCTATGCAAGAAGTTTGAGTCCTTTATATTATTATTATTATTATGTTGTTGTTTTTCCATCTCGGGACCATGGGGTCCCGGATATTTGGAAGGCGTGCTTGGGCCGAAGCCAACATGTAGAGGCCCTTTTGACAACATTAATCTACATGAAATGTGAGACTAACCGACGATTTTCCTTGTGAAAACTAGAAGTAAATCCAAGGAAAACCCCCGGTTAGTGCAGGACTATTGTAGGATATAGAGAAAACTAATACAGGGTTATGGAAGGGGGTGCTAAATGGACTGGGTAACTGGGATTATGGAAGGAATATGGCCCCTGCCTGACCTATTATGTTTCACACACGGATAAAAAGGCAGGGGGTGACTCGCAAAACAGTCGCTAGTACATAAAAGTGACGTAGCAACAAGGGGGCAACATGGCATGAGGTGCTGAGGGTGGAGAGGTATACCAAGGCTCTCAGAGCAATCGCGGATGCCGGTCAAGACCCCTACAAGCACATACTGGATATACTTCCTTCCTCCGAGCATATCTGCTCTAGCGGTACTCCACTCAAGCCAGCCAATGAAGGCAAGCAAGAGGTGGGAGATCCTGTTCCTTGTCAGTGTTCACTCTGGACAACCAATAAAGGCAAGCCAGAGATGAGGAACAGGGGTTCTCCCCGGCATCGGGTGGGTGGGGTCGCTAATGCCCAACAGCTCGCCACAATAGCTTATTATTATTATTATGAATTTCTTTATTACGCAAAGTAAATCGGTACAAAGGCGAACTTAATGCTAGTACCTAGCATTCTTTACCAGTTAAAGCTAGGTAGCCTAGCTAGGCTTGTTGAAAAAGTGGTAGTGCGATAGGCTTAGAGCATAGAAGATTGGCCATATTTATACACAAATTCTAAATCTCAGTAGAATCACAAAGTTGTTCAGAATAAGCCTGCAACCTTTTTACACACAAACGCACACATACAAAGGACGCCCTACATGTATAAGGACGTATAGATAACACATACGCACCTATTTACGGCTTGCAACGTTGGCATAGACACAATATTGACCTGCTGTATAGTGGCATGATACGGTTTTGGTACTGTATTATGTAGTTTTAATTTTATAATTGCACGAGAATTTTATTTCCTAATTCATATTTTTGATGTTCCTCTCTTTTTTATTTCCGTTTTTTACAGACTGATAGATTATACAGGGTGTTGCATAAATGGTATACCAAGCCGAAGCCTACGTGGGCAGCATGTTATATCTAAGCCCGGAAATAAAGTCATTATTAAAACTCGCGAATAGATAGAGTGATTCAGGAGAATATTTGTGCATATTATATCATACATTCAATTACAATTTTTAAGTAGTGTATTTTAGCATCAGCATTGGGCCTGTGCGGAGCCAGGTCGGTATTAAAATAAAAATAATAAAAATACAAGTATCAAAACTATTCGGTCGCACTACACGTCGTTTTCCGATTTGCACTAAAACTGGATAAGTCAACGATAACTTGAACATTTTGTTCCTTTTCTCTTCATACTAATATGTATGTGTATTACCTATTGCTTGTTATCACTTTTGATTGAGCTCTGTAACGGCTGAACCGATTTTCAAACATTGACAACGCCCCTATTAAAATTAGTCCGATTCCTACAAGAAAAGAAACTAGCGAAGCTCGCATAGTTGCAAAATGTTACGAAATAATAAATTATATCTAGTACTTAATCATATAAAAATTTAATGATAAATAAGATTGTAAATATAGAAATGTATTAAGTACCTAACCTACCTACCACCTTACCTTATGTGCTTAGAGAGTCATATCCTAATCCTAACTAATATTATAAATGCGAAAGTAACTGTGTCTGTCTGTGTGTCTGTCTGTCTGTTACTCTTTCACGCCAAAACTACTGAACGGATTCGAATGACATTTGGTATACATATGGTCTAGACCCTGGGAAAGAACATAGGCTACTTTTTATCCCGGAATTCCCACGGGAAAACTTTTTAAGGCGAAGCGAAGCGCGGGGGAACAGCTTGTTATGTATAAGACATTTTGTAGGTACTTACTTCGAGTAAGTAATAAGTATACAAGAGTATGTTGAAATTAAAATACCGATTGATATAACCACCGAACAACAGTACAAAAGTATTCTATTCAAAACTAGACAACAGTTGTAGTGTGCAACGATCCTTACTTTCAAAGATACAAAAATACAAGAATGAAGAGACGCGAATACAACAAAACAGCGGGGTTACTTTTTAAACCGACATACGAACGAACGAGCATTGTCACGCAATTTCCACGCTTAATGCAACGACATAGAGTCGTGGTTTGCGCTGCAGTTTTGTTTAACCTAAGCTTCGGAGCGCTGCGCGAACCACGACTTTATCTCGTTGTATTAAGCGTATTGTTCGTGCGTCGTATTAGAGAGTGACCCCCTGGTTAAAGTGAGATAGTCTGGTGAGTGCGAGCGAGAAGAAGAGTAAGACAAATGCCCGTGCTTGAGGGAGACAGCGATATAATTAAAAACTTTTGTCGCGCAAGCTTTCTGAGGGAACATTGGGTTGGGTTTAGGAAATGTGTAGAATAGATAAATACTGGTGTAACTACATATTATACTTATACATTGTTACTAACACATTGTATGGATTTAATAATCTGAAAATAAATTGATTTATTATTATATATATATGTATATATTATATATATATATATATATTTTTAATCCTAACTAATATTATAAATGCGAAAGTAACTGTGTCTGTCTGTCTGTCTGTCTGTTACTCTTTCACGCCAAAACTACTGAACGGATTTGGATAAAATTTGGTATATATATGGTTAAAAAACTTTTTAATGCGAAGCGAAGCGCGCGGGAACAGCTAGTAAAATATAAAAATGTTGTAATAGTGATTTAATAAGCCGAAAGGGGCTATCACTATAGTTACCATACCTATATGGCTAAGTATAGCCACGAAACGATACATTATTAGCATTAAAAAATCCTAAAACAGCGTCGCTCGCCTGTCAAACTTCTGTCAGATCTATAAAAGTTACGTCAGATTTGCCAAGCGTACGACGACGCTGCTTAATTGCTAATAATATATCGGTGATAGTACGGTAGCGAAACTTAAGTGCTTATTTTCAAAAAAATGGTCATAAATATCCTTCCACCCTAAGGTTGTCTTGAAAAAAAAACGCTTTAAGCGATAAGGTCGCCATTTTTGTACATATGTGTTATTATTTAAGTTATGTAAGTTTATTTTATCTGTGTACAGATAAAGAATATTCTATCTATCTATCTATCTAAAATATACATGACAATGGCATCTCCGTGGGTTCTCTGTTTTGTTTTTAGTCGTATATATTTCAATGAATTCCCAGTTATACCCTCTTTTTTATCCGACTTCGCTGAAGAAAGGAGCTATGCACTGGCGATGTATTGAACTGGATTTCTAAAATATGTTTATTATACATACGTTTAAAAACTTTAGTTTTCCACCAAACAAAGGTTGGTTGGAAGAAATTGCTTCTTGGCAATAAGCCCGCCTCTGTATATACTTACTACTTTTAAGGCCATTTTTGTAACTGTTTCTATTATTATACAATAAAGTGTTTATAAATAAATAAATACCTACAAAATTACCTATAGTTAAAAGTTGTTCTTTGTTTTGGTCAAAAACTAAAAAAACATATAAGTAATAAATTATTTTCACAAAATTTTCATATTTTTTTTAGCTTTGTAATAATATTAATTACTAGCTGTTCCCGCGCGCTTCGCTTCGCCTTAAAAAGTTTTCCCGTGGGAATTCCGGGATAAAAAGTAGCCTATGTTCTTTCCCAGGGTCTAGACCGTATGTATACCAAATTTGATGTAAATCCGTTCAGTAGTTTTGGCGTGAAAGAGTAACAGACAGACAGACAGACAGACAGACAGACAGACAGACACAGTTACTTTCGCATTTATAATATTAGTTAGGATAATTTGTGTGTGTAATAATTTATACTTACATAAATATTCATACGGATAATTCACTTTCACTTCAGAAACACAACGCGAGCAACGCCGCGCTAAATCAACTAGTTATAGTTAAGTATCTTTTACACAAACTAATATACATTACTTCTCAGGGTCTAGACCATATGTATACCAAATTTCATTTAAATCCGTTCAGTAGTTTTGGCGTGAAAGAGTAACAGACAGACAGACAGACACAGTTACTTTCGCATTTATAATATTATTATATTTTGGATAATACAATACACTTTTGGTGGTTATAATAATAACAATAAATAATGAATAATCTTGCATTCGTGTTGTTATCGGCTGTGTATTTTTGTTGATAACCTTGGCTTTTTATCTATTTCTAGTATATAATTGTAAGTAAGTAAGTAGATGACTGTCTAGTATTTAATCTCTATGTAGAATCCTAACTAATATTATAAATGCGAAAGTAACTGTGTCTGTCTGTCTGTATGTCTGTCTGTTACTCTTTCACGCCAAAACTACTGAACGGATTTGAATGAAATTTGGTATACATACGGTCTAGACCCTGGGAAAGAACATAGGCTACTTTTTATCCCGGAATTCCCACGGGAAAACTTTTTAAGGCGAAGCGAAGCGCGCGGGGACAGCTAGTTGTACATATTTCTGTAGTGTTACAAACAGGTGGCAATAATATAGGTAGGTACATATTATTGTTATATACAAACAAGCTGTTCCCGCGAGCTTCGCTTGGCTCTAAAAAGTTATCCCGTGAGAATTCCGGGATAAAAAGTACCCTATATTCTTTTTCAGGGTCTAGACCATCTGTATACCAAATTTCATTCAAATCCGTTCACTAGTTTTAGCGTGAAAGAGTAACAGACGGATACAGTTACTTTCGCATTTATAACATTATAGTTAGGATTAGGATTATACACATGTATTCCTGTAATAAACAATAAACACTTTATCAAAAACCCCTTTAGCATGAGGCATTAAAAAAGGATAAAAACGCAAAGGTTTAAAATTAAATAGTAATAATAATAATAATAATAACATCTAAGTTTTCCCCCCGTGTGTCGCCGCCCCTGCACATTCATTTGGTCGGAGCGAATGGCGCGCAGGTCAGTCGAGCCACACTGGGTGGGAATTTAACGTTAAATTAATAATATCACACACAAAACACACGCACTCACGCCTTGTACTAGTGTACTCCCTTGCGGGGTAGGCAGAGGTGCACTTTTCGCCAGAGTGTTATGTTAGTCCCAATGTAATAAGGGGCGGGCCTATTGCCATTTTACGGGCACATCCAAGACCCGAGAACAAATATCTGTGTTTAAACAAATATCTGCCCCAGCCGGGAATCGAACCCGGGACCATCGGCTCAGTAGTCAGGTCACTAACCACTACGCCATTCGGTCGTCTAATAATATCACATCTTTACTAAAACCCTCCCTGTAATTAAAGTGTAAATTTTTACCGGCAGTTTAATGACTTTAACAGCAAAATTAATACACTGAAAAAATAAGTTATACCTTGTAGGTCTAGGTACTTACACTTTACCTAGTAACTAGGTTCTATACTACGTTGGTAATAGGTTAATTATATTTGAGTGAAACGAATAAGTAGGTATTTAAGTAAAATCTACGTCACTGTTTAATATTAATAAATATGCAAAATCTAAACTTTTTAAAATTTACTAGCTTTTGTCTTTATTTATTTCTTTCAGTCAAAAAGTAAGTTATTATGAATCTTATTTATCCCACTTAGAAGTAATTAATGAAATAATGTAATAATTAAGTACAAAACTATAAATTTAATAAAATACGCCTTTCAAGTTAGAGCCCTTTGAGAAGGTCCTAGCTTTTCATTTTTGACTACAAAAAGAATTGTTTTTATAAAATAATAGCTGTTCCCGCGCGCTTCGCTTCGCCTTAAAAAGTTTTCCCGTGGGAATTCTGGGATAAAAAGTAGCCTATGTTCTTTCCCAGGGTCTAGATCGTATGTATACCAAATTTCATTCAAATCTGTTCAGTACTTTTGGCGTGAAAGAGTAACAGACAGACACAGTTACTTTCGCATTTATAATATTAGTTAGGATAGGATATCTCGCGTAGTGTGTGCGCGCCGCGTGTCGTATCCATTTGGTTGAAATTGCTGTTAAGGCGCGTTCATACTGCGCTACTTTGAGAATTATTTATAATGCCGTTTTAGCTTCACCAAAATATTTTAATTTTTTATATCTAACATTGTATTTTTTTTTTACTTATCAGGCTCTTTACAATGGCTCTTGATTAAACGGTTAATAATTTATGTACACTTTACTAAGTATGTATAAATTTATACTTACTTATTTTCGCAACACATTAAGTTATAAGTCTATGTCCTTTCAATTTGGTTGTCTGGAAGAGATTACTTTTAGTAATAAGGCCGCCGATTGTGCCATTTATTTTCTGTTCATGTTTGTAATACTGTTTCTTTTTGTGTGCAATAAAGAGTATTTTATCTTTATTTTATCTTATCTTAAAGTTCTGAGCGTAATTTATAATATACATTATTTTGCTTTAATTTAAACTCAAACTTATGTTGTAAGAAAAATCGTGACTGTCAAATATAATATTAAATATGATATACATTGTATCATCGTGCTATCAATCTTAATTCTGTATTATTGACTTACTGCTGTAATTACTTTACATGGGTGTTATATACTACGCATATACATATATTATGTAGGGTTGTTTACCTGCTTCAACCAACCTACAATAACATTACCCATCTATCAATAATGATGATTGAAATAAGTAAATATATAACGATTTATACATAGATTTACAGAGTGATATTCTATTCTATTCTATAATGTAATCAACGTAATTACTACTAAAGGTGATTTCGTATAATTATAAGGTCATATTTTTGTTGCTAAGCGTATACATAAAACACGTCGACTTAATACAGAATATGTATATGTATATATACATACATAAACATGTATGTATGAATAATATATACGTATTGAAGGTATATAAAGGCCCTAACATAATCTCCTACAACCTTGTAAGTAATCCAACTAATTATACAAATAATTAAATACATATTTTGTAAGTTTTTTTGTCAACACGAAACACAAGTATATATCATATATTATACACGTTAAGATTCCAGCATCACTGCCCAAACAAATACACATTTATATATTTATAAACTATAACGGTTTGTGCGCTTTATTCCGTTGGCCGTAAAGTCTATTTACGTTTGCACTTTAACTTTGGCTTATTTGAAAACCGAACACGTTCTTTGCATGTGTGCGTGGGCCCGAGTCACACGGGGGGGTTTTCACAATAAATAGTTTATTTATTTAAACACTTTAAGTATTTTATACTAAATACATTTACATAAATTTTTATAACGCTAAAAGATGGAGAGCATTAGACTAGACTCGTATACAAGGGCCGACTTATCGCCTCAACGCGATCTCTTCCAGTCAACTCTGACGTTTACGTTTTATGAATAAAACTAGTCATTTGTTAGTAGTATTATTATTACTTTTACTTAAATATGTCGAATGACTCCATTAAGTAAGAGTAAGTAAGTATAGTAAAACTTACATTAAATATACGAATAAATTAATGTCAACCATTGTTTTTTTTCCATCGATATATTTTTATTTGATATCTTGCAGAAGTATCATAATTTCATAATCAAAATAAGTATTTTATACATAAAAGCGATGTTAAACTGAAAGATTTCGTGGTGTTTAAAAATAAATTCACATCATCATAATAGGTAGGGGAGACCGGGGACAAAAGTAACAGCGGGTAGAAAGTAACAAAGACTCTGTGGACTTCCCCAATAGCCTTAACTTCCCAAGCGACAGCTGGTAGTCAGCATGCGATGCCCCCCGCGCATGATATCATTTTCCGTGCCCGTGCCGCGGTGCAAGGTTGTTTTAGTGAGCATTTCGTGATTTTACACACCAAAAGTAAGTTTTTGGGTGTTTATTCATTTAGTGTTTACGTAGAATTAAGACGCCAAGAACCATATGACTATTTGTTCATTGATTCATTATAAGATTATCTGTAGCATGTCATAAATTGTTTTCGAATAACACGTGCTGTTTTAAAGTTATGTCGCCTGATATTTCAAAAATGGGGATGGGTACAAAAGTAACAGCTCGCGGCAGGAAAAAAGTAACGAATTACTTACGTAAGTTTGACATGTGAAATTATATTTTTTTATTTTTTGTTGTTTTGATTAGATATTTGTGTCATAATATTGTATATTATGGCACAAATAAAACAACTTCTTATCAGTTAGTCAGTTTAAATGATGGATCTCATTTACAGTTTATATTAAGAAGTTTTTTTAGTTTTGTCAATAAGTCATAAGTTTTTTTTAGTTTCGATAGTTTTGTAAGAAGTTTTCTTAACTAAATAATTTGATTGTTTTTTTTATTCTTTCTTTTGAATCGTATTTATAACATTGGGCAGAATTTATGGGTTGTTACTTACGACCCATGCCTTGTTACTTTCGTCCTGACCATGGGGTCGAAAGTAACGATTTCCCTTTTTTTTTTGAGGCTTTAGAAATGCTAAAATTCGATATGTATTAAGTAAAGTAATAATGGATATTTGTAGACTATAAACGAAAGTTTTATATGACTATATTTATTTTATCGTAAATGTTATTAATAACGAGAAATCAGACAGAAACTACAAACTGTTACTTTTGTCCCCGGTCTCCCCTATTATTATTATTAGCTATACCTATCTTACGTGACTTTGTCGTGACTCACAATCAGAAACATATCTTCATACATATGCTTTATCATAATACCTACACTACATGTTTCTACTTAGGTACGGATAGCATTGTCGTTCATCAGAATCCTAACTAATATTATAAATGCGAAAGTAACTGTGTCTGTCTGTCTGTCTGTCTGTCTGTCTGTTACTCTTTCACGCCAAAACTACTGAACGGATTTGAATGAAATTTGGTACACATACGCTCTAGACCCTGGGAAAGAACATAGGCTACTTTTTATCCCGGAATTCCCACGGGAAAACTTTTTAAGGCGAAGCGAAGCTCGCGGGAACAGCTAGTATTTTATATTTATACGATGAATAAAAACATTTGACTTTGACTTTAACAATTTACCGACCAACGAAAAAAAAAAGTATTCTTAGTTATTCATACGTATTTAAATGATTATATTTTTGTGTTTTGTCTTAACTTGTGGATCTGAATATTTAATAAAAGTATGTTTTTTGGTTCAGAGTTTCAATAGGTATAGTTGTTTTATCAAAGATAATCAATCTTATTTATATAATGAATGAATGTAGATTGTAATAAGTGATTAAGTATAACAAATAATAAAATAGATACATTACTAATCTAACAAATGGTTTATTTAAGCAGATACATAATAATAGGTATTAAATAAACTAATAATAGAAAACTTATATTTAACTAAATGTATATATTAATTGTATATTTCTAATTAATAATTTCGGTAAACAACTTACATTTAGAAATCGCTCCGACTCAGCTTTTTTGCGGAAATCTTATTCTAAAGTAAAAATAAATTAACTAAAATGGCGAGCTAACTCCATGAGAGCGCAGTATATGCTAGAACTAAAGATGAAACAAAAATTACAATTTAAAAAATAAAATAAAAAGGTACTGTATATATAGTAATATAGTAATGTTTATCACAGACTGTAACAAAAAATTAGCGCCAAAAAAAATTTAATTTAAAAACTTAAACCGTTTAGTATGGCATTTTGAGGTTAACTAAGAAAATTGAAAGTAAGTACTTACCTATCAATAGACCAATAGTATTAGTTAAGTACGTAATTATTATAAAAAGAACATAATATTACCGACAATAAATCTTGTTGTTTTAAAAAACATACCTATAGGTACAGAACTCGTACTGTAAAACAATATTTAACATTTAACAAAACACATGTACTTTACTAATAAGGTGTAAGTGTCACAGATGTATAAAATTGAAAGTACAGTGCTCCAAAATTGATAATGCGCATAGAAATCTTTGACAGATCGGTTGTTTTCGATTATATGACACATGATATTGACTCCTATTTCTTTCGAATAAGGTGCAAAATGCAAGTGTTTTTTTAAGGCTCTCACAATTTAATGATTCGGGTGTGAAGATCTGCATGTGCAATTGTGCATTATTAATTTTGGACAAGTGTACCTACTGATGAGTGATGAGCATAATATATAATTGGTAGATATGTAGAGGTACCTAGACCTACCTATGTAATGTAAGACCTACTTTTCATTTACCTACTAGGGATTAACCAAGAAATCGATGAAAATTATGAATATAACCATTAAAACGCTTATAATGAATTACGCTCAATGTTACAAATAAAATTGCTTAATTTCGATAATTGCATTGTTTGAGTGCACTATTCTATTACGAAAAAGTATCTAAGTAGGTATTAGTATACTTACACAGCAGTATTACGTCACGGAAGCCAAAGAGTATTTAATAATCGTTCTTCGGATGTACTGTGCCAATCATTATATTTACCTACGTAAAAAATATTGTATACGTTGCTATAGTACGTTTTGAAGTACTCTGACTCGGTATTTCTTTTCACAGTCGGAGGGCGCCACTGTTGTCCTTTGTCTAGTTTTGCGGTTTTAGGTTGAGGGCAAAAATTTTGGAGTTGAATTCAAAATATAGATTTAACGTGGTTTAACTCAGACAATTTCAAGAGTAATTTAAATTAAGATAAGATATTTTTTAATCAAGTATTGTTTATTGATAAAATAAATGATAAGTAACTAAGTTATTTATAAGTTTTATGTTTCTTTTATCAGTTTAGGTTATTTCGATTGGAATAAAAAAAAACTATACTTATACTTAATCTTGTGGACACCATAATTAAATTAAAATATGGACATACTTAATAAATCATAATACGTAGTTATGAGTAAAGTGTCTTCTCACCTTACATTAAAACTGTCCAGGAAGAAATTTATTAATTACTAACATTTCCCAAAACACGTGTCCAAAAACATCAATAAGTACTATCAAATGTTTCATTATTTTCCCACGGCAAATTATCGAAGGGCAGCATACAGTACGCGTGTGAGCGGGTAAGAAATACAGAGCAGCGTTCACAGATACGGGACGACCGTAGTGCGAGATGGCCGCGTCCGTGCCGGCCTGCGCGCCTCCCATGCGCGTGTTTTGACTTATTTTTGACAAACGACAGCCATATTGTTTGATTATCGGATAATTACAAATTAATTTCTCGAATCGATTAAAATCCGTCGTCGAGTGAAAATTTGAAATCTTGAACGCGGCCGTAATAAAAACAAAAGCGTTTTTTTTTCTTAAATGCTCCGTTTGCATACGTGTGGTGACATTTTGTGATTATGAGTGTTAAGTTCTTGTGTAACTATTATTATTTGAGTTTCTTATCGTTGATTCAATATAAATTGATTAATTGTGTCGTTTCACGGCGTACGGCTGGATTCGTGGTTAACATTGTTGATAATTTGGAAGAAAATTATGGATGTTAATTTTTTGTTTTGATTTTCGGACGTCAATAAAAAAAAAACATAAGTCTGTGTGTGTGAGTGAGCGTACAGTTGTGGTAGTAGTTGTACCTATCTTTGTGTGAAGCGTCTTAATTTAGATCAGTGAAAAATAAACTGCTGAGTAGTTATACAGTCAGTGGGTTAAATTTAGTGCATTCTACGCTAAAGTTCATAATATAATTATGCAGAATGGTGAAGTTTTGGTGACACTGGTGACAAGAAATGCGACCGTCTTTTGGTTGTTGTGATGTTTTAGTGCTCGCTTGTAATTCGTGCTTCCTTTGTCTATTGGATTGCTAAAATTATGGATAAACCATCGATTAAGGTGAGTTTCATTTGTACTACTATGGTAACAATGTTTATTACATTTTTCATCCCATAGCCATCCTGAATTCTTAAATAAATAACATAATGACCAAATGGTACAAAAAAATTGTCAAGTAAGTGGAACCTAGGTTAAGTTGAAGAAACCTTACTTAAGTATACTTAATTAAGTTTCATTTGCAGTTGCAATTTAACCTTTACGACACACGAATTAAACATATTATTACATCGATCTTGAATACCAAGCGCAGTAAGTAGGTATAAAATCTTATGAACGTACCTATACGGTAGGTAGGTACCAACCCTACCATAATATTTATTCATTTCATATTTTATTGACGTCATCCTTTCTGATTCCCATTGTTTAAAAAATCTTCAATAGCAAAAGATTCTGTAACGATTACGTACCTATCCTACTGTATCTTACCTTCTCATATATATTTGAAGTACTATAGCAAGAGTCCTAATATGCTGAAGCATAAATGCCTGGGGAATAAAGTTATTTTTTCCTTGAAACCAACAAATGACAACAAATAAAATGTATCGATTTGACAGCTGTCAAAAGGTTCAGCTATATTTTGCAAAACTGTACAAGTTGTATCATACATACTTAGTTAATTAGTTATACCTTTTTTGATACCTACCTACCTAGGCAAATACTAGGCACACCTATAATATACTTTATTAGCGTTTTGCCGTCTCCTTCTTTCTAAAAATAGGTGCTTTGGCAATATTACAAACTAAAAAAAACATAAGTAAGTATGAGAAAGTACTTACATATTAATACTGAAATCAAATAGTACTACTACCTACCAGCCTACTTAAACTACATTTTACTTTTTTATAAAATAGTGTGGTTTATTTTTTAATAATGATAATACCATAAAGCGAGGTGACAACCCTAGCGTCAGTCGACGGGCGCAATATCAGCAACTGATAGTGATGGGGTAAAGTATGTACCGTATCTTCCTTATCGAAATCGATAGTCTTTTTTAGGGTAGGTAAAGGTATACATATTATTCAACGATATTATAGTACGAACTAGAGTGTCAGTGCAAAAGAAACGTCTCAACAAATAACACCCCACTTCGACCAATGAGCTCTTATTTTGAATAAGTTTGGTTAGAAGACTTGTAAATTTATTCATTAGTACAATGGTCGTCATTAACTGAACTTAAAACGGTTTGGCAGTAAATAAAATGCGACAGTTTGTAGCTTTCTTTTTGATTGTCTAGTTCGTAATATATCTAAGTTGCCGTGTAAAAATAGATTATCATAATTTAGATAGATAGGTAGATAGAATATTCTTTATTTGCACACACACATGAAATAAACTTACATAACTTAAATACTAAAACATACGTACAAAAATGCCGGCCTTATCGCTTAAAGCGATTTTTTCAAGACAACATTAGGGTGGAAGGATATTTATGATCAAAGAGGGGTCAAGTGTAATAAAGAAATTTAGTTTTCGAGTCGAGATCGATAATATAGGAGTCGTTTAACCACATCACTACATCACGCTGCGGTGTTGTCGGCCATTCGTCGGTATTATTATGTTTTTTTTTTTACATATTTCGTTTTAAAGTTACGTTTATGTTAGTGATAAATAATGGTGAATGCAACTAGCTGTTCTTTTTAATCGTGCACCAAAAACGAGTGGTTTTATAACTTTGGCCACTTGCACAAACATATTAAATCTGGATTTAGTGAAAATCTCGATTTAGTGTCAAATTTTATATGGACTGACGTTTCTTAAAACGAGATTTGACACTAAATCTAGATTTACCTAATAGTTTTCTGCAAGTGGCCCTTAGAAATGGTTGACCGATTTAAATGCCTTTTTTTCTCATGGTGATCGAAAGTTTTCGTACTAAACTAATCAGGAATTGGCGAAAATATATACTTAAGTCAGTTTTTTTTTATCTCAGATACTCAATAGAAAGATTCTGAACAGTTCATCAACAGTCGATTGTCCCGCTAATAGAACGATACGTCACTTAATCGCTATTTAATACATAGAATAGAATACATCTTTATTGGTCACCACGAATATTAAAACATACAAAGTAGAAAAGATACTTATAACCTAGAAACAATGAACAATATGCGGCCTTATCGCTATCGATCTCTTACAGGCAACCTCTCTCTCTCTCTCTCTTACATTACTTATATGTATATAACTATTTTTTTATTGTCTGTTCCGAATTCAAAAGTTAGATTTTCGGCAGTTTGATAGTTAACCGTATTCGTATAACATAAGACGACAAGCAAACATACACCGTATAGCTTCATATTAATATAGTTAAACTTGCCACATCACTGGTTCTATGAAATAAAGGTAGGTGATACAGTCCTACTAGTGATGTAGTGATGCTTAACTCGAATGTATCTTGATCGATGGTCGATGTTTTTAAGCATTTTTCAGGCAGTAGGTAACACAAATATTGCCTCCTTATTTTGAACTTAACTACTTAGAGTACTTAGATGCTATCGGGAGTCAGATGGTCTCCTACCTGAACCCACTACAGTCGTCGAAATATATAATAGTCCCGTTTGGACAGCTACACAAATTTGCTATTATTTACTCTTGATTTACTTGATGAAATACATAAAAAGACACATAATGTGGCTTATATTTTAACGACTGAAAGAAAAAAGAACTTTTGAAGCACCATAAGTTACTTATTGTTTAGATTTTGTATGATTTAGATTTGACACCAGCTGATCCCATACATTTTCGAGCTGTCCAAACGGGCCTATTATATTTCGACGACTTTAGCTATCTTACTTACCATACCGCACGTTAACTATCAACAAACCTTAGGCCCTGTTTCCAATGATATGATGATATGTGATATGATATGTGGGGACATCTCACACACGGCCATCCGACCCCAAGCTAGGCAGAACCTGTGTTATGGGTGTCGGACAGCTGATATATCTACACAAATACATAGATAGATAGATACTAAATATAAATATCAACACCCAAGACCCGAGTACAAATATCTGTCTTTAAACAAATATCTGCCCCAGCCAGGAATCGAACCCGGGACCTTCGGCTCAGTAGTCAGGGCCACTAACAACTACGCCATTCGGTCGTCAAATGTCTGGTTAGTGGCTACCTGTGAGATAAAATACTTGCTGTCACTCTCTGTTATTATTTTTTTGACAGTGACAGCATGTATTTTACCTCACATCACAGGTAGCCACTAACCAGACATTGTGAAACAGGGCCTTAAACTTATCTCTCAAAGCGATGCTGCTTATTGATGTTGATTACCGAATTATTACGGGGTACTTTTAGTCCTTATACAGGATGTATTTTTCCAACAACCTACATACATTATTATGCTCACGAATGTAAACCCCGAGTCACCCGCTTTTCCAACAGTCAACAACCTGTATATAAATATGTATATATATAAATATATAATATATGTATGTAAAAAACCCGGTTGATAGTGCCTCGTCTGTGAAGGTCACTACGTTAAAATCGACTTAGTATGTTATATTTACAGGGTGTCCGTAGAAGTATAGATAAAAAGAAATATATCTTTAGCTTTAAGTACACTTTTAATTGTCTTTAAAAAATTCGTTAAAAAAATATCTACCTCCCATACAAAAGTCACGTGGCTAAAAAAGTTTCCATCGGATTCCAAAGTCACAAGTATAGTTACTCAGAAAGATCCTTTGAGTCACCCTTGGACACCCTGTATAAAACGCACAAGTGGCTACATTTATTTCTGCGAATGCAGCGCCGTCTATCGGGCTTCTGGGGGTTACTTTGGCTTACGAAAAACGAAGTGTGCTGCGCTAAACAAGACTCTATATATGTATATCGTTGTATTAAATTTTGTATGTTGCATGATAGCCCATTGAAGATTCGTTAATTTAACACCGCGAGGTAATAATAGACGTGTTATAAGTGTAAGTGTCTGTGTTTAAGTTACTGTAGCTCTCAACCGGCTGAACTGATTTTCGATTAGTAGTTTACGGATCATAGATAATGTTACCCTGAGTGTGCATGGCCATATTTTATCAAAATCAGTTTAACCGTTCAAAAGTTATGCGACTTATAGTGTTGATTGTCGTGAAATTGTAACGTTTTGCTTAAGTTATAATTGAGACTGAGGTACCCAAAAAATACTGAAGCTAACCCCCTTATTCATAAAAAAGTTAATACTGGACGCTTTAGCTATTGAACTGTTCTGTCACTCTCTGACCGAGAACAATTTGTTCTTTGACACAGAGGGATAGAACAGTTCAATAGCTAAAGCGTCCAGTAACTTTTTTATGAATAAGGGGGTTGGCTTTATCTCGTTGTAATAAGCGAGCCCGCGTGGTGGACTAGGCCTGAACCCTTCCTTCATTGGAAGGAGACCCGTGCCCCAGCAGTGGGGACGTGACGGGTCGTGACCTGTAGAGCGATCCGGAAAAAACGCAGCACATTCTATTCGATAGTCTATTCGAAAGTGCTGTCAACCTGTCAACAACAAAATGGCGTGTATAGATTTGCGAAAGTTTGACAGCTATCATTCCATAGGTCATTGTCAGAATAATATTATGTACTCTGTGGTCATTCTTTTCGAAACTCATTCGAAAGGTAAAAAGTGTTCGAAAGTGCTGTCAAGTTGACAATAGTCGTACTCGCATTCGATTCTATTCGTTAGCTCGAATTTTCGTGATACGGGTACTGACAATTCTCATTCGTTCCTTCGTTCGTTGAGAGACTAACCCCCCAGTGTATGACGTTGTTCAAAGTTCACAGAATCTCAGGATTCACAGGTAGTAGGGAGGGAGGCGTCTCCCTAAACCAATAATGTGGAGCTGGAGTTACGTTTAGAAAATACGCATCTCGTAGGGTTGCCAACTTGTGACTAGCAAAATAATTATTACTTAAAGTAAAGTAAAAATGTTTATTTCCTTTAAAAATATACAAGAGATGGTGAATGTACTGACCCCCACACTAGGCAATGCCTGTCCCGTGGAGGATAGAGATAATAATTAACCCATTTAAATACAGCTTTACAAGAACATAAAACTTATACAGTGCAATCTTGGATACATTTGATATATGTTAGAAAATAAAATAAAAAAGTGTGTTTGTGTTTGTGTGTGTGTGTGTATGTGTGTGTGTGTGTGTGTGTGTGTTTGTGAGTTATGGTGTGTTTGTGTGTTTAGATTACTTTACAAGGAGTGCCAGAAAGTGTGTATGCGGTAAGTGCCAGGAGGTGTGCTGAAATGTGCGCTATTTTAACTGTTTTAATAGACTTACTTTAGCTTATTACTTACTTTTCCCGCGAGCTTCGCTTCGCCTTAAAAAGTATTCCCGTGGGAATTCCGCGATAAAAAGTAACCTATGTGCAGGGTGTCAGCTAACTCCATACCAAATTCCATACTCGCAAAGTTTCGCCTTTATAATATTAGTAGGATTAAATCGATACTTAGTGCTTGGCAGCCCTACAATAAAGTGGCCATTTTGTGTATGTGTGGAGACAAAGCATTATCTGCAGATGTGAGTGAAACAAAACATTATATAGTACTTATAAATGCATTCTGCGTTAACTGCTTCGTTTTTAAAGCAAAATAAGTGTAATTTATTGTATAAGAGTTTGGCAGAAAACACAAAACGTAGGTATACCTATTTAATGTATTTCTAGTGTCTTTAGTTTTTGTTGTTAAGCCCCAAAGTGTTTTTTGCCTTATTTGATAAAAATATACTGTACTACTACAAAAAACTTTAGACACTGTTTGACAAGTGTTTAAAATGAAATTTGATAGAATTTGTAGGCGTTTGACAGCGCTAAACAACTGTTAAATACTGTCTAAGTTTTTGTGGTAAGGCCCATAATATTTTTGCGCCACAGAATAATATGTAATTATAATTGGCACTTTAAAGATCGCCCTTTAATCTGTGGAAGCCGTAAAGGGCTAATGTATCAAGCGCTTTAGGCAAGAAAAAACACTATAGCTCTCTCGCTCTAACCTATAGGTCCGTCCTTGTCGCTTGGGTTGTTTCAATTTTATACTTATTGATTCTGAGGCCGTGCGATTGGACGTACCGTTGGCAAAACAAGATGTTAATTATGCAACATATAATTACATAATTATGTTAATGAAAAATGTGGTTGTCTGGAAGAGATTTAGTGATAAGGCCGCCGATTGTACTATTTATTTTCTTTTCTATTTTTGTGAAACTGTTTCAGTTTGTGTGCAATAAAGAGTATTTTATCTTTATGGCAAAATCTATTTAAAATATCCTTCCATACAAAGGATGTAAAAAATAAATAATGCTCAAACGAAATTCCACATTTTAGTCCGTACTTTCCCATACATACCAATCACATTAAAATAATATTACTATTTTTTGTTATTAGGTATAATTATTTTTTCTATATACACAAATCTTTCCTAAACCCCTTTTCCACAAAGAAATCGAAGCCTACAATTCATAAATACTTTTAATTTGTACCTATTTTATAAAAAGTAAGTTTTTTGCTAACGGTACCTTTTGTTAAAAAGGCCACATCCGGAGTTTAGCTTCGAACCGTACTTGCATTCATTCACTATAACCTGACACTGCATTTTAAAAGAGGAATGTTATAAGTTTGACGTTTGCGTTTGTGTGTCTATCTACGACTACTCAATTCATAATTTTATATATAGATGAGCGTTAACTGACGCTTAATAACAATAATAACTAATAAACAATGAAATCATGCTATCGTACCACCAGTATTGGTTATACTTATGCCAAATCTGTCATAACTTTCCTTTCATTGTTATAATTTGTATTATAAAATATTTATTTATTTAAGTACATAATTTTGTCTGAGCCACTAGTACGGGTTTTATACTTTACGAAAACGTTTTGATTAGGTTTTCTTTTGTGATCTGCATACATTACCTGTCAAAACTTTCATTATAGTTTCGTTTGTTTTACCCCCTTATCATAAAAAACGTAGAACAAAGATATCCCTGGTTTAGAACCGGTTATGGTCCAGAGATTTCACACTAATCAGTATTCGAAAGCCGGGTTTAAACCAGAACTATATTTAGTCTTCCTCTTCGTCGGGGTAACCAGGGTAGACATACAGTACGTCAAGTAGGTACAGATTTCATAGTTTGTCGAAAACTATAATAAGGGGGTATAATAAATGTAAACCATTAAAGTTTACATTTTCTTGCATACAAAGTAGCGCCTCTGGCGGAAACTATCATGCAACTTTTGACAAATAATGTATGCAGATGACAGTAGAGAACCTAACCTTTTTTCGTTTTCCAAATTTGCAAAACCCGTATTAGATGCCCGTATTGTTATGTTGGTGACACATAAATCCATATTCTAATATTCTATTCTATTCTTTGCTCCAGCTGGTGGGCGCTCCGTGCGGGCAGCACGGCCAGTACACGTTCTACAAGGCGCTCCGAGTGTGCGGCGCCGACGAACGCATCCTCGCCATCGGGGACTTCTTCTTCGTCAGGATCTGGCAGGACTCCGAGCTGGTCTCCATCGGTAAGGCATCCTGAAGACGCGATATCGCACGATACCCAACAGGCACGGGTCTCCTTCCTATGCAGGAAGGGTTTTCAGGCCCAGTCCACCACGCTGGCTTACTGCGGGTTGGTGGACCCCAACACAAGCAAGCTTGTGCTAAGAGAGTTGACGGCTGGGCTGAACTGTCAGATGTTTTGGCCCATCCAATGGCTTACCGTGCCATGTGTTGCTTAACGTCTGGAAATTCACGGAATTCAACCCGTTAAACTTCTTTTTTAGCGTGTCGGTGAGATTAGACACTAGGATTGGACTAAGTTTTGTCAGTCAGATTAGCTGGCCTATACCTACAACAGGCTTGAACTGACTTAAAAGACGCATATGCCAGTAATCTTGGCCATGCAACCTAGAAACCAAGAACGAACCTACCCAACAACTCTCTCAGCACAAGCTTGCTTGGATCTTAATGTTCAGGTTTCTTCCCTGTGGGTTGTTATGATGATGTACTAACCACGGACCCTCTCCACCAGGTGAGCTGCAGCTGCTGTGGACGGACCGCGTGTCGGACCAGACCCTGGTCAGCCTGCGCCTCTACTTCCTGCCGGAGAACACGCCCGACGGACGCAACGGACATGGGGAGGTGAGTCTTATACCTGATGATGATGATTATTCCTCTAACTCCACGGGAAGTAAACATATACCTACATATGCACACACGACTGTAATCCCTGAAGGCGTAGTCAGAGGTGGCTCACAAGCGAGCCACTTTTCGCCGCACATTTTGTACTCACGTGATAGGTTGCGAACCATATCGACGAGAAGTAAAATATATATTTATTCCATTAAAGAAAATATTACAAAAATACAGGTTATAAATAAAATAGTACAAAAAAGCGGCCTTATTGCTCAAAGCAATCTCTACCAGACAACCTTTGGATGGAAGAGACAATTTTAAAATAATTTATGGGAGTTAATGGCCAGAGATGAGAGTTTAGGGCCTCCAAAGTTCTTCTCCAGACGTTTCTATCCTTGGCTTCATCCCAGGAGGTTCCGACGGAATTGAGCCCGCTGAGGATGGATCTCCTCCAAGATATTGCCTGTCACCCTTTGAGCCGTACCAATTTTGGCGAAACGATGCTTTGGCCAAAAGTTGCTATTACGAGATTAAATAGTGAAATAAATATAGGCCAAAAAAGGTAGAACCATTGTCAATAGACGTTGCGATGTTATTTATAATTTTAGATCTAAAAAAACTTCGCGTGGGCGCGTGACCTAAAACACTTTCAGCCATTTTTCAATAAGCTAAATGAACTATTCTCTTCTAACAGCCTGTATATCAGTCGGCAGTCCTTCTGGGATAAAAATGTAGGTACCTACAAACTAACATTTGCTTGTAAGCAAAATAAGGCTGTAAAAATAGAATCGATAGGTAACAAGAATATGATTGATTTTCCTAGTGTTCAATGTAGGTCGCAAGATACAACTTGATACCTAGGTCCGTCCAATACAGCGATATGTAATACGAACTATAGATGGAGTGGATTATAGATGGAGTGTCATTGCAAAAGAAACGTCTCGACAAATAACACCCCACTTGAGCTCTTATTTTGAATTAGTTCGACGAGAAGTTTTGTGACTATTCAATGGTATAATGGTTGCCATTAGGTTGTTTGATTTTACTTAACGCATTTTCATAAGTACGTACACTTGTCCAAAATTAATAATGCATATGCAGATCTTCACACCCGAAGCATTAAATCGTAAGAGCCTTAAAAAAACACTTGCATTTTGCAAGAAATATGAGTCAATATAATGTGTCACATAATCGAAAACAACCGATCTGTCAAAGATTTCTATGCCCATTATCAATTTTGGAGCACTGGCAAGTTTTATTATAAGTCATTTATAGACAATAAAAATCATCCCTTTTCTAAACCAAACATACCTATTACACAAAAATAAACTCAACTAAACACTGAATTCGGTAAACAATAAATAAATAAATACAAAAACACGGCCGGGCCGTTAGCTCGGGAACCCGAAATCCCTGATTTCTGGGTCGATAGTTCCGTCTCGCTCGCACTCACGAGGCAGGGGGTCACTTCATATATCCAAGAACTAACGAACGAGCATTGTCACGCTATCCGCACGCTTAATACAACGAGATTTGGTTAACGCACCTTCGGAAAAACAAAACTGCAGAGCTAACCTGCCCCCGTATTTTGTAACTTTTTGAGAGTTAGCAACCGGTGACAATTAGTATCAACTTAGAGACTTATTAACCGAAAACACCAAAAATCTTAGTGAAAGAAATATGCAAGAAGCCTGCCAATATATCCTTACATTCAACATAAACGTTTGTGAAATCACAAATCAGATAAGTCCGTAAAAAGTTATTAATTAATAATGTTCTAAGTTGTCAGCCATTTTATACCAACCAACCCCACTCGGAGTTACATAATACGGGGGCTGGACTCTATATCGTTGTATTTAGCGTGCCGATTGCGTGACAATGTTCGTTTGATAGTTGGTCGGGAGTGACCCCACATCTGCCGTCTCGCTCTAAGCCGTGTTGGGTAACGTCAACTATTTCATGGATGAAATTACAATTCGGGACGCTGGCCCAAACTTTAAGAAGAAGCGATTTATAATTTATTATTACCGACTGTTGCAAATGTTGTATAGTTTATGGTTGTACTAGCTGTTCCCGCCCGCTTCGCTACGCCTTAAAAAGTTTTCCCGTGGGAATTCCGGGATAAAAAGTAGCCTATGTTCTTTCCCAGGGTCTAGACCGTATGTATACCAAATTTCATTCGAATCCGTTCAGTAGTTTTGGCGTGAAAGAGTAACAGACAGACAGACAGACAGACAGACACAGTTACTTTCTCATTTATAATATTAGTTAGGATTATTTTGACAGCATGTATATTTTTATTTTTTATTTTTATGTGACTTTTTAGTTAACTTTTAAGTAGGTGTTTAGGGGTGTAAATAACTGCATCAGGTCCACTCAAATGGAACGTTTGTGCATATTATTTAACGTCTAAACTGTCTTTCTAAGCTTGGACCATTTCCCACCACGCTGGTCCACTGCGGATTGGTGGGTTCCCAAATCTAGAAGTGCACGTTTCCTCACGATTTTTTCCTCCACCGTAAGCACTATGTATGCAATATGCGTAATAAGTACATAAATTACCACCACAATTTAATTAGGACCTCATTGTCACTTGTCATAGTCGGGATTTGAACCCGTATGTATGGGGCGTGAGAAGCAGCCACCACTTTCGTTAAGGAAGAGGCTTTTTTTATATTTTTTGAAAAATCACACCATCGCTACCTTAGTAGCACTTAGGCCAGTTTATACAAAATAGTTAATTGCAAATTTCAAATGACTACCGCGCTGCATGCATATATCCCAGTCGGAATTCGAACCCGCAGCCACTCAATAGGGAACCCTTTTACAGTGAGTTAATATCGCATCGATTATTTTATCTAGTTTTCCATAATTAATTGCATCCTTAATGTAAGGTGTATTAATTATTAAAGTACGAGACCAAATACCTAACTACCAACACCGTCAAAGTATTAGCGTCAATTCACACGTACCACAACCACACCACGTCGCAGCGACAAAATGTGGTCAAGCTGTGGTAACGTGTGAATTGTGTGACAGCGGCTTTTTGCAGTTGCGTTGTGGCAGCGACAAAATGTCGATGTGGTTGCGTTGTCGCTGTCATTGCGATGTGGTAACCACGTCGTCGTGTGCATTTAATAGGGAGAGGAGGTGGCCGCGGTGCCGCCGCCGCGTGGCGGCGTTGCCGTTGCGATGTGGTTGCGTTGTGGTTGCGATGTGGTTGCGATGTGGTCGTATTACACAGGTGGTCGATAACAACGACAAAATGTGGCACGTGTGAATTGGATTATTCATTGTCAATACAAAATATACGCCCGACCACACCGCGTGGTTGTGGTGTGGTTGTGGTTGTGGTACGTCTGAATTGACCCTAAGGATACTAGGTAATAATAAGAGTCATGGTGGCGTTGAGATTAACGATATACGACAAGATGGTGTGTGATACAAAAACAAAGCAAAGAACTGTCCGCATTCTGTTTAAAAACACAAAAAAACACGCACTCACGCCTTGTACTAATGTACTCCCTTGCGAGGTAGGCAGAGGTGCATTGCTGCACCCACTTTTCGCCAGAGTGTTATGTTAGTCCCAATGTAATAGGGGGCGGGCCTATTGCCATTTTACGGGCACATCCAAGACCCGAGAAAAAATATCTGTGTTCAAACAAATATCTGCCCCAGCCGGGAATCGAACCCGGGACCATCGGCTCAGTAGTCAGGGTCACTAACCACTACGCCATTCGGTCGGCATTCTGTTTACTGTCAAACTATTCATTTATATAAATAAGAGGACTCCACAAGGTACACTTCTACCTAATTTAATAACAAAATTGTTTTGAAAACTATTAAAAACGGCTTAGTATACCCTTTAAATAAGTAGTTAAAAGCATTTCTGAATAACTGTTCTTTCTTATAACCTTAATAACCTAAAAAGCGAAGCTAAAAAGTTAAAAACGCTTGACAATTTCTACAAAAGAACACACAAGTTTAAACTTCTTCTGATGAGAGATGGCTAAGAACATTATCTTTTACTAGCTGTTCCCGCGCGCTTCGCTTCGCCTTAAAAAGTTTTCCCGTGGGAATTCCGGGATAAAAAGTAGCCTATGTTCTTACCCAGGGTCTAGACCGTATGTATACCAAATTTCATTCAAATCCGTTCAGTAGGTTTGGCGTGAAAGAGTAACAGACAGACAGACAGACAGACAGACACAGTTACATTCGCATTTATAATATTAGTTAGGATATCGTAACGCAACCGAAAATCTATATATTTTAGAAAGTACAGTCTGACCAAAGAAACCTGACCCTCTCTCAGTGTGACAATGCTACATGAGTAGGTAGGGTCCGACTCCGCTGCACGGGTCCCTTATTGACGTAGATAAACGTAATTATATCGCGATTCGCCATAAATACAGCGCTGTGATTGGTGGAACGCACATTAAACGATTTTATCGCCGTCGATAACGGACCCATGCCGCGAGTCCAGGTTTCTTTTCCCTAGACTAGACTGTACACATACAAGTCAAACTTACAACAGCCCTCTTCTGTCCGGAGTTAAGAACGTAAATTAAATCCTTTAGAACTCCTCCATTTTCATTCGTTGAACATGGTTCTAACTGGACAGCGTTAGGCGAAAAGGACTCAACCCACTACTTGGACAAAATTATACTATGTCTGTACTAAAAATACTGTGTAAAAAAACGAGAAGGTATTCGCCCAGGGTTAATACATGTAAAAAGAACAATAAAATGAAAATACGATTTTAACATATTGCATGAAAGTAAAAGCCATATATTTACTTAGAACTAAAGGTTATTCTTTTAGCTCGATGACAAATTGACATTTACACTCGTCAATAAATTTAGAACCAGTTTTTTATCGGTAGTCAACTCTAACCACTAGTCAAGTCACTTGTCAAGCATAAGAACTACATAATATATGTATGTATTATAAATTTTGTTGCGATTTTCGACCAATGAGTTAAGTCAAAAACCGGCCCATATTAGCCGACATAAAAGAATAGACTAGATTTATATGTGGGATGAGTCCTTTATGCTGAACATCGTCCATCTGATAGTCGTTTAAAAATAGAATCGGTACCAACACTGCAATACCATACTTTCTATGGTATCCACGTCTAAACGAGTTTTGAACTTGTGGCTTTAATAATAGGAGCCGTTTTACTCTGGACAGGTCATAGGTGAATTCTATTGGTGGATGGTAGGGTGTTAGAGCTATGCGGTTTGGATGCGAATAAAAAATATTTTGGCTTTATCTATTTTAATTTCTTTAGCCAAAATAAAATTACGATTGGCGCGTATAAATAACTTTTAAATTCTAGGTAAGGTTGTGGTAAGGTTGCCTGTAAGAGATCGCTCTCAGTGATAAGGCCGCCTGTTCTAGTCTATAAGTATGTTTTTGTATGTCTGATTTATGTGGTGTTCAATAAAGCAATATTCTATTATAAGTTCTACAAATATTAATAATCATGACAAACGTTTTGTATTTTATCAATTTATCACTTTTGAAATTAAGATATGATTCAATTGATTTTTTATTTCAATTGGTGACGCTAGTTAGCCGTTGTGACGGCATTAGATCATGAAATTCGTCAACGTACAAGTGTGGTCGCGGCTTAAATCATTTTCGGCGCAGACTCGTCTGTTCTCACCTTAAACTGCCGATTATGATTGATGATGTGAATGATAAAAGTGTTATTAAAAATTTCTCGCCATAGATATTACATTTTTAACGTGACGGAATTGGATAATTTAACGATTTCGTTAACAATAGATAGGTAAATTTTAGTTTTGTAAGTCATATTATTACTATTAAGTAACATTAGTTATGTAACTTAATATTAAGTACTTACCTAGTATATATATATATATGGTAAAATGAGGTAGGTATATAATATAATATATACCTAGATACCTACTTATTCATCTAAGGGCTGATTTTTCAATGGTCAGATAAGTGTTATCTGAAAAATAAAATTGTTGCTGTCCTTGTCTAATACAAAAATTCAGAATATGTGACAGCAACAATTTTATTCCTCAGATAACACTTACTTATCTGACCATTGAAAAATCGGCCTTAAACTTACTATCAGGATAATCGAAAAAATATCAGATTTGTATTTTATTTGTACTTATTTATAAGATACTAGCTGTTCCCGCGCGCTTCGCTTCGCCTTAAAAAGTTTTCCCGTGGGAATTCCGGGATAAAAAGTAGCCTATGTTCTTTCTCAGGGTCTAGACCATATGTATACCGAATTTCATTCAAATCCGTTCAGTAGTTTTGGCGTGAAAGAGTAACAGACAGACAGACACAGTACATTTTAGGGTCACACTGACAAAGTTCCACCCTGTAGCTTAGTGACACTCTAGTTCGCCTTTTAACACTTATCATAGTGCTAACTGACTAGGTATACACCGTATACAATATACCTACATGTACCTACATTACCACATAGGTTACCGAGTATATCGCTCGGTAGGTATTTACAGTTCTTTAGCATCCTAACTTCCTGACTAATATTATAAATGCGAAAGTAACTGTGTCTGTCTGTCTGTCTGTCAGTCTGTTACTCTTTCACGCCAAAACTACTGAACGGATTTGAATGAAATTTGGTATACATACGGTCTAGACCCTGGGAAAGAACATAGGCTACTTTTTATCCCGGAATTCCCACGGGAAAACTTTTTAAGGCGAAGCGAAGCGCGCGGGAACAGCTAGTTTGGAATATAAGTAGGAACGTATAGGAGTATATACCAACCAGATGGTGTGTCACAAACAAAAACAGAACAAATTCTTCTTCTTCTTTACTGTCAAAACGTTTTTAGTCCAAAGTAATGACAACCATTGTACCAATGAATAAAATCACAAATCTTCTAACCGAATTCATTCAAAATAAGCGCTCAGTGGTATAATAAGTGGGGTGTTATTTGTTGAGAAGTTTCTTTTGCACTGACACTCCATCTACTGAAAGTACACCAATAACATAGGTAATTCATGAAATAACTAGATTAAAAATATAAAAAACACACTAAAAACACACACTCACGCCTTGTACTAATGTACTCCCTTGCGGGGTAGGCAGAGGTGCATTGCTGCACCCACTTTTCGCCAGAGTGTTATGTTAGTCCCAATGTAATAGGGGGCGGGCCTATTATATTGCCATTTTACGGGCACATCCAAGACCCGAGAACAAATATCTGCCCCAGCCGGGAATCGAACCCGGGACCATCGGCTCAGTAGTCAGAGTCAGTAACCACTACGCCATTCGGTCGTCATTAAAAATAAGGAAATTATAATAATAATAATAATAGGCAAGTATCAAGACTGTGTGTGCCAACTACACGGTACACTAGTGTGCGAAGCGAACATGTGACAGCTACAGAGAGAACAGAGACGTACTTGGAGTCTCCATTTCGTAAAAGAAATTATAATTATACCTCTTTTCGACTAAGATTATCGCTGTGACAGTGTCTAGTAACGTATACGACTTATGCAATAAGATAGACAAAATCATAAGAAATTCTATATGAGATGTCTTAAAAACCGTGAGGCTCAAAACGTCACAGGAATCATCTTAGAAGTGTAGAATATGAGTACTTGATGTTTAACATGATTTTGTTTTTAATAAACTTTCAAATAATCCTAAGTTGACACGAGCTGTACAATAATAAAAATTCTGAAAGAACAGAAAAAAATTGAAACAAAACATAAAATGCTTTTTTCGAAATTACTGGCACAGGCGGGGTTGTAATTTTTTGGCCTTCGGAAAAAGGTCTATAGGTTACGAGTTCGATGGGTTTGTGATTTTGTAATATTACTACGAGCAAAGTATGAGAATAACTGGTTTAACTTTCTTATCTCTATGCCATTAAAAAAGTTTGAATATTTTTATTGATATTTTTTGTATGTTTTCGTACCATCTATAGATAGCTAAAAACATTATTATGAGTATTATTACAGACCTTTTTCAAAATTCCCGTTAGTAACCAGTACTTGAATTCAGAAATCGAAAAATGTCACATTAATACTTCCTCTCTCACTTCAGACAACATATTATATAAATCACTATTTACAAAAATCTGCACCAACCGGGATTTGAACCTCTACCCCCGCTTCTGCTACCGTACCACCACCGACACATTAGCAATCACCAATCCATAAGCAGTGTCGCTAGCCTGTCAATAATCTGTTAGATCCATACAAGATACGTCAGATTTGACAAGCGAGCGATGGTTAATTACCAATGTTCGGTGGTAGTAACCCCACCAGGCGCGGATCCAGACCTCAAAATAGATGATGGGCAAGTCAAAAAAGGTGGCGAAAAGTAAATTCAAAAAAATAAACGACTTACCCCATCGTGTGGGGTATCGTCAAAAATGTATCTTTAAATACAACAAAAATTGCCCTGAAACCATGTGGATCAAACCCCCCAGTCTCGAGATTTATATTAATACAAAGTAAAGTTAAATTTAAAGCGTCCCCCCCCCTTAACTTTTGAAATACTATTACAATAATTCTGAAAAAAAATGTGTTGTATACCTCCAAGTAAGTACTTTCAATCTAAACTATAGCGGACTCTATATCATACCTAAGTACATAGTTATTTTTATACAACTCGACCAACGTATGACGTGCAGTTGCCCTAACTAAATGGTTATGTATGTTTTTTTGTGTCAAGCGGTCGGCCCATCTTATGGCTACGGAACCCTTTCATGTGCGTGTCCGACACGCTCTTGGCCAGATTTTTTTATTTACCGGACACTCCTTAATTTATTTATAAAAAAAAATTGTGAAAGGAAAACTCTTTGTCCTTTGATAAAATTATAATTTAGGCATAATTTAGGTATGTTAATAAATCAAAAGGGAAATGTGATACGTCTACTGAATTTTTTTCAGTAGAAAAAAATATAATTTGTTACAGGTAGAGATAACTAAAGCTAAACTGTATTGAAAAAAAAATATCGTGTCGTTATCTTAATTAGTTATGAAATATACTTAACGCCGTCGAAAATACGGTCCCTGAAGAATCGCCCAAAACATTATAAAATTTGATCAAAATCTTCCGGTTTTTTTTAATAAAAAACCAAATTGAGATCATAATATAATATACTAATAGTCTCCTTGTATATAATTAAAAAATAAATTTAGTTGTAAGCCGGACCTCAGACCCTTGGCATCATGGCCGAAAATTTTTGTGTTTCGAATTCTTAAAAAGCTTTTGAGGTGGAAAAAAATAATTTAGCATAACCCGAAATCTTCACCACTAATATAATTATAAAAAACAGCCATACGAAAGTGATAAAATAACGAAATTATTATAATTAAATCCCGTGGTGTGATATGGCAAGTCATTTAAGTGATATGGCATGCCCATCTTGCCCATATGGGTGGATCCGCGCCTGAACCCCACTGTTCCTTCGTATCGTAGGTAAGTGAAGAGTCGTTATCGCTGTTTACTCGGTACGTGAACTCTGCAGCCGATTAGATAACGGAATACCTCGGATTGTACGGACCGGCCAGCGGTGCCCAAACTTGCGTTTAAATAATACGGAAATAATAATAATAATATGTGGGGACATCTTACACACGGCTGTCCAAGCCCAAACTAAGCAGGGCCTCGAGTGCGAGTTTTTTCACCTATCGAGAAGTGAGTGCGATAAGTAGCTGCTGTACTAGCCCCGCGCCATACAAATCTGCGTTTTCGATGTCACTTCTCGATAGGTGAAAAAACTCGCACTCGCTATATAGTACATGGAATATGGGTATCGGACAGCTGAAATATTTACCCAGATACATATGTAGATAATTATTAAAAATATATTAACTATAAGACCCAAGACCCGAGTACAAATATTTGCCTTTAAATAAATAAATATCTGCCCCAGCCGGGATTCGAACCCGGGACCTTTGGCATATCAGTCATAGCCACATCCACCATTCGGTCGTCCTATGTCTTACATTTTTTGTAGTCACTGATGTAAAACTCTCATTTTCCTCAAAATAAATATAAGAATGTCGTCTCCAACCGTTTCACATTTCTCAATTATTCACCGCTCGCCGTCTAGTTGCTAGTAGGGCTGCGGGGTCACTCTATGTACCGACGAACGAACGAACGAGAACTGTCACGCAATCGGTACCCTTAAGAGGAGAGTATACCTTCGCGATTCTAGCGAAATAGGTATTTAGGAAAAGATTTATTATCGCTTGCGCTCTCATGCCCCGGGAGCGGGTGCGATAGAGATGCACTGCAGCTCGCGACTGACAATAGGTATTTTTCTTAATGAAAATCTGGTTTCGGGAGAAAACGTTTTACACTAACTAAATATTAACCAATCTCTTTGATTAGATGTCAATCGCTTCAGCATAACATATTCTAGGTTTATAGCTTTCGCTTTTTAAAAAAAAATACTTTGTTATTGTTCAACAAACGGTTTGATTCAACAAAGTTTTTGTCACAAAAATTACGTTATTTGAAGTGCCTTTAATTTTGAATCTATAGAAAATTTAGAAAAAAGGAAAAGCTACAAACCTAGTTATTCCTTGTGTCAATAACATACAAAAAAATCATGGAGATTGGATAATATTTAGAGGTAGTAAAACGTTTTCTCTTTTTGTATGGACGAACAAGTGCTATACTCTCCTCTTAATGCGACGAGACAGAGCCGAGGTTAGCGCTGCAGTTTTGCTCTTCTTAAGCTTCAGGCGCTGAGCTAAACCCGGCTCTATCTCGTTGTAATAAGAGTGTATTTAGAGTACGGATTCTCGTTCGTTCGTTTGTAGATTCAGGGAGTGACCCCCTGATATCGACTTATACTCGTATCGTAAACTGCCTATTTCTGTACCATACATTAAATACTACTTTATAGTATTTTTTTCTGTATCATCTTCTTTCTGATTGTATAAATGCGAGAGTTTTTGGGTTTAGTTTTTTCTGTGTATAATTCCTAAATTTGGAGGTAGTCTGGAAGAAATTACTCATAGTAATAAGGCCGTCAATTGTACCGTTTGTGTTTTGGATGACATCTTATCTATCTATCAATGTATGTAATAGTATGTATATTTATGTCCCCACATATTTACATATTTATTTAATGTGTGTACTGTGTAGGTTATTTACTGATATTTTCGCCTCAAACGCATGTCATTCGCCTGTCAAACATCTGTCACATCCATACAAGTTACGTCAGATTTGACAAGCGAACGGCGCTGCTTAAGAATTGTTTTAGTGCTAATGTTCGGTAAAATTACGACGACCAAATGGCGTAGTGGTTAGTGACCCTGACTACTGAGCCGATGGTCCCGGGTTCGATTCCCGGCTGGGGCAGATATTTGTTTAAACACAGATATTTGTTCTCAGGTCTTGGATGTGCCCGTAAAATGGCAATAGGCCCGCCCCCTATTACATTGGGACTAACATAACACTCTGGCGAAAAGTGGGTGCAGCAATGCACCTCTGCCTACCCCGCAAGGGAGTACATTAGTACAAGGCGTGAGTGTGTGTGTGTGTATTCGGTAAAATTTTAAATAGTAGTTTCACAGACAGTGGACGTTATCAAGTTGATAAAAATGTAGATTACACGTTTTCATATGTAATGTCTGTTTAAAGTAATACATACCTACATATTAAGTATTATTTAGCTACCTATACATATTCATGTATCATTAATAAATTCCATCTGGGTTGTGTTACGATATTTCTAATAGTCTAATGTACTTATCTAAATAACTTTTACCATTCAGGGTGGATTCGTCCAAACATCTCGTTACACGAGAATAACTATACCGGAATAAAATTTATACGCGAGTAAATATCTGGGATAAGTACATTTGCATTCTACCAAGTTATACCATGATTAATTGAATGAACGAGGAACGAAACTATACTGCAACTAAAATAAAAATAGCTGCGTTTTCAAAGCATGCAATAGAAATGACATGCCAACTTAGTTTGAATGGATTATAATAGTAGGAAATTGTTTATGTTTTAATATTTTATTCGCTGTTGTTATTCTGAGAATTTGCCTTTTAACGTACTTTTGTTTATGATTTGACAGATGTGTTTATATGTCATTATGACGGTTTTCTAATCAGCTGATGTGCTGCCGCCATTACAAAATTACTCTCGGATAAGCTCGTTACACGGTAAATTTTGGCGGTATAACATTTTATTCTTGGGATAAGCTACTTATCTTGGTTTCAGGTTTGGTAGAATGCAAAATCTGCTTACTCGCGAGTAACTGGTAGTTTACTCTCGAGTAAAAAGTTACTCGACGTTGGTCGAATCCGCCCTCAGTCCACCTTTTGTACACTTATATCTCATATTTGTGCAATAAAGTATTAAATAAATAAATACATAAATATAAGTACTTATATTTTTGTTACGAGTCGTAATGGTGTAAGGAATAAGTTCTCGGCTCTCATTCATAAGGCCGTGGGTTCGAATCCTGTCATATGCCGACGAATTCTATAGAAATAAGGAATGTACTCGTAAGTACAATAAAATTATACCACGTAGGTACTCTTACGGTGAAGGAAAACATCGTGAGGAAACCTGCTATATTATATTATTAGTTTTTGTTGGTCAATTCCATTGTAACATTATGAGATAGATATTTATATATTATTAAAATAAAATATTAAGTACTTATTATTTAACTAAACTATCTATATATTTTACAAATAAAAATGATAATAATATAAAATACTTATAACTGGCCTGGAAATATTCTACCCTTAATAAACAGGAGTTTATCAAAGGTAGAATATTTCTTTTAGTTCGCTGCCGTCGCCCGGGATGGTTCCGAGGAGGCTGGCAGCGTTCCCTCTCTGTATAGCCAGGCTGATGCGCTGGCTGAGGTAGCTGCCAGCCCTTAGTTTTTTATGTTGTGTTGTTTTATTTATTTATTTAGTCTATATTATGTACTGTTTAAGTAGCATACCTTGCACCTCTACTCCCATTAATTATGTTAAAATTGTCTCATCCATCCAAAGGTTGTCTGGTAGAGATTGCTTTAATAAGACCGCCTAGTTTTGAACTATTTTATCTATAAGTTGTGAAATTGTAATATTTTCTTTAATTGTGCAAAATAAAGAGTATTCTATTCTATTATATTATTGTGATTACTCTGTACGGGAGAATAGTCTATGATTTGACCTATAAAAGCTTAATTTGAATTTTAGAACTTGAAGTTCTCTCTCGTATTAGGTTCGCTGCGGAACCATTTTGTTTTACACGAGAGGGTCCCGTACTTAAAGTATTTACTTGAGGTTTAAGATACATTATTTTTCATAATAATGTTACAAATAAAATGGAAATGGTTTTTTTTTTCTAATTATTGTGAATTACTTTGTAATAGTTGTTGTATTTTACCGGTAGTCCTTACTACATGGTTTTTAAAACTGATCCAAGTCAATACTTTGATAATATTATTGTGCACATCTTTTGAAAATAAAATTGAGATATTTAATCCAATCCAAGGGATTCATCAGGCTTTTATAATTATACAAACCTTTTGTATTTTATTAAACAGTACACATGCCTACCTATAAAATAAAGGATATTATTTATTAATATGTTTACAGGTATTTTTAATTAAAATATATATTTGTATGTCTATTATTTGTATGTTTTGTGCTTTTATACACATACATAAATATATACAAGGTGTTGCAAAAAGGGTATATTAAGCCGAAACCTACATGTGCAGCATGTTATATCTAAGCCCGAAACTGAAATCAGAATTTTCCAAATTCGCGAAAAAAAAAAATTTTTTTCATAGAAACTTTGTTAGTCACGTGACTTTTACTATGGAAAAAAAATTTTTTTTTCGCGAATTTCCTGTATAATACACAATAATAAATATTACACCCTGTATAATAAATATTAAAAATATATTGTGTCATATCTACCCATGGCGCCGACAGTACAGCAAGGAGGTGATGTCATGCGTCGCGTCGCTCGGTAAAAACACATTGTTTCCAGTAGTTTCGACCACTTCGCCGTCCCGGCAAGGTTACACATCACTTATATATCGTATTATTAATTCATTTTTATTATTATTCAACTTAAAAAATAAGTGACCGACCGAATGGCGTAGTGGTTAGTGACCTGACTACTGAGCCGATGGTCCCGGGTTCGATTCCCGGCTGGGGCAGATATTTGTTTAAACACAGATATTTGTTCTCGGGTCTTGGTTGTGCCCGTAAAATGGCAATAGGCCCGCCCCCTATTACATTGGGACTAACATAACACTCTGGCGAAAAGTGGGTGCAGCAATGCACCTCTGCCTACCCCGCAAGGGAGTACATTAGTACAAGGCGTGAGTGCGTGTGTAAAAAATAAGTAACGCAGTTGCAAGGTTTTAATTTAGTTCTTAGATAAATTGAAATCAAGAGGACATGCACTATTATTGTTTACCTCTTATGGCAAGAATGAAAAAAAATACAGTGTACAAACTTGCTTGCGTTATAATGTTAACAATTTACAAACTAATACATAAACAATCAGGCGAACTTAATGATTTAAAAACATTTGCCACTAGTCGGTACATCTCTCTCTCTCTCTCTCTCTCAGCCTTCTGTAGTCCACTGTTGGACATAGGCCTCTCCTAACGATCGCCACCCCAAACGGTCACCCGCCATCTGCATCCAGCGGCTTCCCGCTACCTTCCGCAGATCATCAGACCAACGGGTTGGGGGGCGACCGACACGCCGTTTGCCGACACGGGGTCTCCACTCCAGAACCTTTCTACTCCAGCGGTCGTCGGCTCTGCGGGCTACGTGGCCAGCCCATTGCCACTTCAGCGTGCTAATCCTTTTGGCTATGTCGGTAACTTTAGTTCTCCTGCGGATTTCTTCATTACGAATCCTATCTCGCAGGGACACGCCTAACATAGCCCTTTCCATAGCACGCTGAGCAACTCTGAGCTTGTGGATAAGCCCTTTGGTGAAGCACCACGTCTCGGCTCCGTAAGTCATCACTGGCAACACGCACTGATTGAAAACTTTTGTTTTCAGACACTGAGGTATGTTTTCAGTGAAGATGTGTCGTAATTTCCCGAACGCTGCCCATCCGAGTTGGGTTCTACGAGCTACCTCTTTATCGAAGTTGGATTTACCTAATCGGATCACTTGTCCTAGGTAGGGATACTGATCGACAACTTCGATGGTGACACCTCCTACAGTTACGGGCGATGATGAAACATGTTCGTTCGACATGACCTTTGTCTTGTCCATGTTCATTTTCAGCCCAACTTGTTTAGAGGCATCATTGAGGTCTGTGAGCATTTCGCCTAACTCCTCCAGCGTTTCCGCCATAATAACTATGTCATCAGCAAATCGTAGATGAGAGATATATTCGCCATTGACGTTAATGCCCAGTCTTTTCCACTCTACAAGCTTAAAAACATCTTCCAGTGCACAGGTGAACAGTTTCGGAGAAATAACATCTCCCTGTCTCACGCCCCTTTGCAACTGGATCGGTTTTGTGCTATGTTCGTGTAATCGAACTGACATTGTGGCAGCATTGTACATACATCTCAACACCTCGATATAGCCAACCCGCACTAGGCCAGCGTGGTGGACTAGGCCCAAACCCTTCCTTCATTGGAAGGAGACCCGTGACCCAGCAGTGGGGACGTGATGGGAGCTGTCGTGTAATCGGCACGTTTAATACAACGGGATAGAGTCGTGGCTCGCGTGGCAGCGCTCCGATACTTAGTTTTTTGTGATATAAAGTGACCCCCTAGACTTTATATATGTATGTATGTATGTATACGTCTGTCTAGATCTAGTCTAGGCGCCGTTTGCTGTGCCTAATCTAAATCATTATGTTATGTACCGACTCGCTTCCATTGCATGTAACGTATCGACTTCAATGATTACCCTATGTTTGCAAGAAATAAACTGCGTTATTTTTATATAATTACTAGCTGTTCCCGCGAGCTTCGCTTCGCCTTTAAAAGTTTTCCCGTGGGAATTCCGGGATAAAAAGTAGCCTATGTTCTTTCCCAGGGTCTATGCCGTATGTGTACCAAATTTCATTCAAATCCCTTGAGTAGTTTTGGCGTGAAAGAGTAACAGACAGACAGACAGACACAGTTACTTTCGCATTTATAATATTAGTTAGGATACCGCGCTTGGTTTACCGCAGTCCCTGTCATGCTGACGGTACATCGACCCTCCCCCCTCCGCCCGCCACCCCCCCCACTCTGAATATTGGAATTACTTGACGAAACAAGTACTAGTCCTGTGCGCCGATTCTGGCAACAGTTAAAGATCTTATTATCCTGATGGTTGTATACTGTAAGAAAGAAAGAAGAAAGAAGAAAGAAAATACATTTATTTCAAACACACACGGAAACAACACAAAAAAAAATAATAAAAAAAAGCAAAGGAAAATGATCAAGGGTGTTGCTTCCCGGTGCAGAAACGGGTTCTAGCTCAGCTTGGTGCTATCATAAACCATAGCGCTGGTTTTCAGCTAGAACCCTGGGTGAAGTCACGGACTGACTTGACATAAAATATTAGGTTAGAAGATTTGTGACTTAACTTCTATTGCTCGTCTGGTCACTTTGAGTATATAATAATATAATGCATGTCATTAGGTTAAAGCTAAAACGGTTTGACAGTATACAAAATGCGGTAATTTTTTGCTTTGTTTTTATATGTGACACACTTTCTTTTGTTCGTATATTTTTCATCTAAGTTTTGCCTCACTTTAGCATGGTTTTGATGCTCAGAATAGGTATCTGTTTACATGCAAGGTTCTTGCTATGGCTTCGTCTGGCAGTTAAATGTTTTTGTTCCACACAACTCAGTGAAACTTTCAGTAAGTAGGCATTTAAACTTGAACTAGCCGCTGTACTCCCTTGCGGGGTAGGCGGTGGTACATTGATGCATACATTTATGTTAAATTAAATAAATACCTATTATCCAATAAGACCATTACTCTATTAGTGTGGTAAGGAGGTAGGTATTTTTGTAGGTAAAATTTATGATATTTTAATAATATTATAATATATACTAATTACAAATTGCATATGTGCCTGAACTAGGCCAGAGCCCTGTACATCAGGCCTCAGCGCTGCTCCAATAGGAGAAATTTTGAAATTGATTTTCTTGTCTTTGTGAAAATAAAGAGTATTTTAATGGTATTACACCTAACTAGTGATACATGCATTTTAAATATCAACGTAGTTTTCCAGGATATACAAAATTATTCTTCAGTTGTAATTAAAAAAAATACATACAAGAACAATTTAAAAAACCTTAGTTGAGTCTGTTTAAAAGTAATGTTACTTAATTACTTCTCTCCAATTAATATCAATAAATTATTTCCCAATACACAAATACTTGTACATTATAATTTATCAAGTTAAATGGTACAAGATATTTATACAAAAGTGAAAACCCGTTTGAAACAAGACTTTTATGTGGTTTAGTTTCGTCGTGGTACAGTAAGGGACTTTGTTTAAACAATAGTCTTGAAATAAATAACCATATTAGGTCCATCCACAAAATAATACGAAAAAGGAATGTGGGACCTTGTAATTAGTAGCTAGAAGCTATTATTAGATTTTCTCATTGCGTTAAAAACTGTACCTGCAAGTTCTCCAAATATTATAAAACAGAAATTAAATGAATTAAAAGCACTGCATTATCCCATTTGGTAGTTTAGGCACAAGATACTACCTAACAATCAGAGGATTTAAAGAAAAACCGATTCTGCAACAATTCTTCTTCTTCTTATCGTGTCGACTGCAACAATTAATTTTAAGTTATAATTAGGTAGGTACTAATTAATTCATATCTCCTTAAGTCCATCCATCCAAAGGTTGTCTGGAAAAAATCACTGTAAGCGATAAGACCGCCTTTTGTACCCTAGTTTGGTGTACAAATAAAGAGGTCTTACTCTATCTATCTACTAAGTTAAAGACCTCAGCTTCAGCTACCTTGCCAACACCGAACATTTGCTCGATCGGTTAATAAAAACCTACACTAAATCCCTTTTTACCCAAATGCAAGTCGCTCGAGACGAGTCCAGCCCGCGTGTATTAATTAGTGTTGCCACGAATAGTGATTTGGCCGAATACCGAATACCGAATATTCGGTCGGCGCTCTCAGCCGAATACCGAATATTCGGCCACCGAATATTCGGCAGGTGATCCAGTATAATTCAATAAGTTAAAGTTTTATTTAAAGAGTGTTCTTCTTAATCTTACGGCAGATCCGTATAACTAGTTGACCACCAGTTGTACCAACTCGATTCAGTAGCCAAACCTTATATATTTTGTTAAAAATACCTATGTCTCAGTAGCAGGTATTGTATATTTTATGAAGAAAAGCACAACTGTCGCAAGCGCGCTGTTGTATTCAGGTTTTCGCAATTAATTATTGTTTGATAGTTAAATGTTTCGATTAAATTGTTTTTTTTATTCCTTTTTGTAAGATTTTTACTACTTTTTTAAGTATTCGGTATTCGGCCGAATACTACTTACTATTCGGCCGAATACCGAATACTGAAAAAACTGGCCGAATAGGCCGAATACCGAATAGTTGCCGAATATTCGTGGCATCTCTAGTATTAATGTAATGATTGTCACTTCCCGCGTGACGGACAGACCGATAGACCGACGCGGGTCACGGAGCCACTTTTTATATACACTCGCGAGCAACCAAATCGACTCAAGCCTTCACGGCGCACATATACATTGATTTTCCTAAAACGATAAATGGTAAATATAAAAGTGATATGTCATTCGAAAGCTGAAGAATTAGGCTTTCAATTAAGATCAATACCATAAAAAAAAACTAAGCGCAGATTTAATGACGCATTTTAATTGCCCGTCAGTGTTAATTACCTCATTAGGAATCCACGCCTTGCGCTACCTGATCCCGCTATAAAACCTTTCCACATCCGGTGTACCTTATCAGTCGCTTGTTGCAAGTTGACCGGTACACATCTCGTTGCATTGTATTCCTTGTTTTCGCAAACCCATGGATACCACACCAGAAGAAGCTGCTCAAGTTGTTGCCTTGCTGCAACAAGGGTTAAGTCAGCGAGCAGTCGCTGCCCAGCTCCACTTGAGCCAGTCTGCTGTATCCCGAGTATACAGACGGTTCCAAGAGACTGGTGCCTTCAATCGAAGACCAAGAACGGGCCGCCACCGCTGCACTTCAGAGAGAGACGACCGCTTCATTGTCTCAACCTCGCTGCGCAATCGACACCTTACGGGCGTTGATGTGCAGCAAGAACTGAGACGTGTACGACAAGTGGCTGTCAGCGAGTGGACAGTGAGAAGACGCTTGAAGGAAGCCAACTTGACACCAAAAAGACCTGCATCAGGCCCCAAATTGACTGCAGGCCACCGACAAGCGCGTCTTCAGTTTGCTCGAGAGCATCTCGATTGGAGCATTGCGCAATGGCGGTCGGTCCTGTTTACTGATGAGTGCAGAGTGTGTCTGCATGGCAGTGACAGGAGAGGCCGGGTCTACCGGCGTCCGGGGGAACGATTTGCCCAATGTTGTTTCGCTGAAACAGTAGCATATGGCGGCGGTTCCTGCATGATGTGGGCTGGTATTTCTCTAGAGGGAAAAACCGCACTTGTTTTCGTGCCTGGAGGCGGCCGAGGAGGCGGGTTAACAGCTGATCGGTACATCACCGACATTCTACTCGGTCATGTTGTGCCCTATGCAGAATTTGTCGGTGAAGACTTCGTGCTAATGCACGACAATGCCCGCTGCCACACGGCACGAGTCAGTCGGCAGTTTCTGAGAGAGAAGGAATTGCGCACGATGGACTGGCCTGCGCTCAGTCCTGACCTGAATCCCATCGAACACTTATGGGACGAGCTCAAAAGAAGAGTTCGGGCCAGGAATCCAGTCCCTGCAAGCGTGGACGAGCTGAAGACAGCTTTATTAGAGGAGTGGGACGGCATTCCTCAGGAAACTGTCAAAAAGTTGATAAGGTCTATGAGAAACAGGCTGCAGGCTGTAATTAGGGCAAGAGGGGGCAATACAAAGTATTGATTTAAATAAATAAATTTTTATCTTAACATTTTTTGTTTAATTTGTATAATACGATACCCATACCCTTTTTTCCTAAATTCCCGTTTTTCCTACAATTGCGTTCAGACATCATTTATTTCAAAAATGATGAATGGATTTCAATAATAATGATATCAAATTAAAGCTGACATCTTAAGCTTTTAAATGACATATCATTTTTATTATTTCTATTCATAATTTTACTTGTATTAATGTATGTTTGCGCCGTCAAGGCTTGAGTCGATTTGGTTGCTCGCGAGTGTAGTTTTACTAGTTTTTAACCGACGACGAAAAAAGAAGGAGGTTCTCAATTCGTCTGTATGTATGTCCGCAGATATTTTCGCCAGTTATGGTCCGATTTTTATAGTTATTTTGGTATTTACTTTTAAAAAAAAATTTTGTGTCTTATGATGTCTTAGACTAGAAGAGCTATTCATATTATTAAAAAAACACACACACGCAACACAACATACATACACACAAGCCCTCTTTTTTGTCATCGTATTCGAGTCAAAAACACCAACGAAATGTTTGTAGCGAAAATTACCTTTATTAATTAAATATTCTACACAAAAATGGTCTTAATACTTTATGATTTTCCAAGATGGCGGAAGCCTTGGCCCCAATTCAAGGATTGTCAAGTCAATATTTAGTAGGGTTCCGCCGCACAAACACTCGGCTCACACTTCACTAACGTCATGGCACGTGGTTTAAATTTTTTATCTGAAAACAACGACTTAAATCCTAATGCTAACTAATATCATAAATGCGAAAGTAACTGTGTCTGTCTATCTGTCTGTTACTCTTTCAAGCCAAAACTACTGAACGAATTTGAATGAAATTTGATATGCATATGGTCTAGACCCTGAGAAAGAACATACTACTCACTACATACACTAACACAATTATCAAATATATTATATGGTACCTACATATTTACTACTTATAAGTACCGTGCTACTAGTATAGTATTAGGTTTCTAGTAAAGGATATTACAAAAAAAGGTTTAAGTGTACCATATAGGAAATAAATAATACTAGCTGTTTTCCCGTGGGAATACCGCGATAAAAATTAGTCTATGTTCTTTCTCAGGGTCTAGCTAGACTATTATGTATACCAAATTTCATTCCAATCTGTTCAATCGTTTTGGCGTGAAAGAGTAACAGACAGACAGACAGACACAGTTACTTTCGCATTTATAATATTAGTTAGGATTATACGGACATCCTCGGTAGAAGCAAACTAAAGTTTTTTCTTGTTATTTAAGTATCTCATAACTTAATTCATTTCCACTTACATAAGAAGAGCTATTATTTTTAAATCTACTGGACCGAATGACCTACTTAATGTTACTAACCAATAAAAAAGAAACAAGCTATTGGCCATTTTACAATAAATAAAGTAACATAACAGAAAAAAAACACTTAGTTGTGTTATTTATTTCATTCTCGAGTTAACACTCACAGCGTGGGACACCCTCTAGCTCGCTGAAACCGACCTTAGATCCCTCAAGAAGAACTCATATGACAATGGACAAATAATTGTAAAATTTTACGTCTAGTAAAAAAATATTCTATTCCATTCTATTCATAAAAACGGATATAAAAGACAAAACTAATTTTTCAACACCACTGTGCGGCATCAAACCTGAGCCCTCATCGCAGGAAGCCACCTCCTCACCACTGCGCCACCAGCGCCGCCACTATTGGATTAACTAAAACTCACAATTTAGATTCAAATTAAAAATTCCAAAAAAGTATCAAATCGTCACAGTCTCCTCCAAATACTAAAGTAACACACACAACTGTGTCTCCTAGTCTTATTTTCCAACCTAAAATCGACCGTATTTACAGCAGATATAAAGTACAAAATCTTCTTTCACCCTTAATCCTATCAATTATAAGCCAATTCCTACCGTACGCCCTGCGTTTTAAGTTTAAAATTCTTTGACAAAAATCGTTTTCGACGGTAAGCTGTATAAAATTATCGCGAAATTCAGATTTGGAATGTCGTAACACAGAAGAAATGACAGTGGAATATCGTTCTTATTGTGCAGGGTTTAGGGTTGAGATTGCCTCGTGGAGTGATAGTATTATTTGCACAAGTGTGAGGCACCATAAAATTAAGTGTGCGTGTGTGTGTATATTAAAGGTTGTTCGTTGAGGCTCAAGTGAATAAGATTGTAGCTCCGTATTGTTTCAAAAGCATTTAATATCTACATTTTATGTTTAATTCATTTAAAGTCTATCAACATTTTTATACAATGAGTGTGTATTAAGATAGGCAGTTTTATTATTTATAGGTGCTCATTTAGTTTAGGTTGTTAATTAGTTTTAGAGCTTAGTGTTATTTAAATAATATTTTGGTTTAAAAAAAATATTTATTTTTTGTAATTATGGTTGATAAAGTAGAAGTTCTAATTGAGTTGCTTAGTCATCTTAATTTTCGACCACATCGTTTCAGTAAGTTATTTCACAACGTCTCTCAAATTACGTACAGACAGAACTAGGTATGAAAAAAAACTCGATTTAACTATACTCTGTCCATTATATAATGTTTTTTTTGACATTCGAAATCCCATACATATTTGACGACTGCAAAGGAAAACCAACTTTACTTACCAGACATAAGGAAACGTCAAAAATGCAATAGTATAGTGGAAGCTCTACAATTCCATTTAATATGAACAACATAAAAGAGCTATGTCCGTTGGCGCTTGAGCGGCATAAATATCAATGTACAATCGCAGTAATTTCTTTCCTCGCTAGTGCTCCGCGCGCGGGTTCACTCGTTTTTTTATAAATAATACGTTTTTTTGTTTATACAGGGTGTTGCAAAAAGGGTATACTAAGCCGAAACCTACATGTGCAGCATGGACTTTTTACTATGGAGAATGTTTTTTTTCTCGCGAATTTTGAAATTCTGATTTCAGTTTCGGGCTTAGATATACCATGCTGCACATGTAGGTTTCGGCTTAGTATACTTACCCTTTTTGCAATACTCTGTATAACCAAAATCATTTTTCAAAATCGTTTTTATAAACAAAACATATTTATTTTCAACCCCCGACGTAACGGGGTGTGTTATAAGTTTCACGTTTCTATATTTTTAACCGGCTTCAAATTCAAAAAAAGGAGGTTATTTTGTGTTTGTTTTTTTTCCAATAAACCTGGTTTCTTTAGTTACTAAAGTTATCACACCTCTAATATATCTACACAATTCTAGTTTTCACTACCTTATGTACACTTAGTAAATACCAACAGGTACATAACTGTATTAATAGAATAGTCTATTATCGATTACTTGTGTGTTTGTGTTTAGAACGTTTCGTGTTAGATACAGGGTGTCCCTGGTTAAAATGGACATTCGAAAGATGAGATATACGCGACTTGACGACCGAATGGCGTAGTGGTTGGTGACCTGACTACTGAGCCGATGGTCCCGGGTTCGATTCCTGGCTGGGGCAGATATTTGTTTAAACACAGATATTTGTTCTCGAGTCTTGGATGTGCCCGTAAAATGGCAATAGGCCCGCCCCCTATTACATTGGGACTAACATAAACACTGGCGAAAAGTGGGTGCAGCAATGCACCTCTGCCTACCCCGCAAGGGAGTAGGTACATTTAGTACAAGGCGTGAGTGCGTGTGTGTATATACGCGACTGACGTCATTTTATTAGGGCCAGCAGAAAACCAGAGCTGTGTCCTTATTGTCTATTGACATATGCTGAGCTGGTGCCTTTTTGACACTTTTGACAGCGACCTGTTATGTTATTGTTGGTTTTGTGCTGTATTTTATTGTTGTTGTTGTCAGTGTGTCAGTTAAATGTTTTAACTTATATTTATACATATATCTTAATAACAAGAACTAAACAACCTAAATAAATAACTTCATTAATAATGAAAAACATTAAATCTTAAAAATAATAATACAAAACTACTTAAAAAGCTATTTTAATCGCAATATTCCTTAACTATATTTTTGTATGCGTTTGGCACAACGGCCAGTTAACCTCAATGATAAGGGTTTTGTGTGTGTGTGTGTGTGTGTGTGTGTGTGTGTGTAAGGCGATAAGAAAATAACGTAATACCTACTTACAGTTAAAATAAAAAATAAACATACAAATGCATTAATAATAATTTGAAAAAACATACACTCACGCCTTGTACTAATGTACTCCCTTGCGGGGTAGGCAGAGGTGCATTGCTGCACCCACTTTTCGCCAGAGTGTTATGTTAGTCCCAATGTAATAGGGGGCGGGCCTATTGCCATTTTACGGGCACATCCAAGACCCGAGAACAAATATCTGTGTTTAAACAAATATCTACCCCAGCCCCAGAAAAAACATACTTACACATGGTGTTACAAAAAGGATAATTAAGTAACTACTTATAGTATTTCAAAGCCAAATGCTTTTATTTACAATACAATACACTTTATTTGAACCAAGAACAAAAATTACAAAAAAAAACAAAACTTAAAAATAAAACAGTACAAAGAGGCGGCCTTATTGCTTATAGCAATCTCTACATCTCTATTGCATAATTATTATTTTTTCTGAGGAAGGTATTTTTTTACAAACTCACAAAGGTACTCTCCGTTTTAAAAAGGGCTTTAGGTGAAGAACGTTTCTTATTACTAGTGAGTGTACTTATAAAGTGCCTATATATTTTTTAAGATAACCATTAGTTGATGATGTTTAGGTAGTTTTTTTAAACATAACCACTTGAATTTGAAGTCAAGGTTACCTGCCAAGGTCAAAACAGTTGGAAATAGAGTATAATGTATTTTAAAACTGATATTTTATGTTAATACAAGTACGTATACTGTATAAATCCTAACTAATATTATAAATGCGAAAGTAACTGTGTCTGTCTGTCTGTCTGTCTGTTACCTTTTCACGCCAAAACTACTGAACGGATTTGAATGAAATTTGGTATACATATGGTCTAGACCCTTAGAAAGAACATAGGCTACTTTTTATCCCGGAATTCCCACGGGAAAACTTTTTAAGGCGAAGCGAAGCGCTGGGGAACAGCTAGTATCTATATAAAGCGGCGCTCTTGTGTAGGTTGAGGGTACGGCTGGCAAAAAAAGAGATTTGTTAAGTTAATGCACTACCTGTAAGAAGATTTCTAAGATACAATTTCAGATGACAGTTTTAATTTGGTTGAGGTCTTTGTTTTTAATATTGGTAGAGATTGCTATAAGCAATAAGGCGGCCTTTTTGTACCGTTCTTATTTTTAAGTTTTATTTTGTATTGTTTCTGTTTTTTGGTGCAAATAAAGAGGATTTTATTGTATTGTATTCATTAGTTTACAATTTAATTTATTTCTTTATTTTAGTTTATAAATGTGCCAACACCAAAAAGAGTTTTATTATTACGGCAATATTGGTAGGTAAAAGTACATAATGATAAAAATATATTTTTTGTAATATCATTTATTTATTTATAAACACTTTATTGTACATTATAAAGTTACAATTAATAAAAGGTGAAGAACATTAAAAGAAAACTAACAATGTTCAAAGGCGGGCTTATTGCCAAAAAGCAATTTCTTCCAGCCAACCCTTGTTAGGTTGGGAGAAGAGGACATTAACGCTTTCAATCAATTAATAGCACAATAAAATATGAACAGATAAATGAACAGATAAATATAAATTTTAATACCTACAGTATAATTATTATGCTGTCGCTACAGTAGTTGTGTACAAGACAGCGCAGTTCTGCGAACGGTGCGATCAATACGTTACAAATAAAACGAGAATGTCCATTTCAGCGTCAAATTAATACACACTCATTTAAACCATGGATTAAATATGTTACTATTAACTTAACTTAAACTAAATATTCAGGTGGTAAGTATAATAAAAGTAAATCGTATCTATATAGACACACTCTCTTCCATCCAAAGGTTGTCTGGTAGAGATTGCTGTAAGCAATAAAGCCGCCTTTTTGTACTGTTTTATTTTTTAAGTTTTTTTTTGTAATTTTTTGGTCTTGGTGCAAATAAAGTGTATTGTATTAAGTTCAATGAACCCTGTTGTTTTGGTCTTCCATACAAAGGTTGCCTGGAAGATATCGCTTTAAGCATTCAAAATGTATAGAGTTTAACACTAACAACTTAGTAAATGATATTTCGCTTTGATTTCGTGATAGGGATTTTATTCAATTCAAATTGATATTAACACTTGTCAATTTAGGTGGAATTTTACCAAACGCTAAACGTATAAATTTAGTAGCCTGTCAAACGTCTGTCAGTTAGTACAAAATGTATTTAAAATTTGATTTAAATACAATTTTAAATAGGTACGTTTAGCGTTAGGTAAAATTGACCCTAGTATCTGAGATAAAACAACAGACTTACAGAATCACTTGAAAACGCAATCACGAGCCTACGGAATCCTAAAATATATAATAATAATAATAAAAAACCGACCGTGTCACATGTCCCCCCCCCCCCCCCGTGTCTAGCGGCGGTGTGGTATGTCGCTGGCTAATCTTCTTTGTGATGGCAAGACAATGACGATGACGGTATGTGGAATAGTTCGTCTAGTTACAGAGTAATAACTAGTAAAGGTTTGTAGTTTGTAGAAAACTATAAAAGTTACGTTTTCTCACATACAAAGTGGCGTTTCTACCGTAAAAGTGTGGAGTTGCAATATTTGATTATGAGTCATCGATTTGATTTAGATTTAGATGAATATAGGTACTTAGTATTGATTTAATTTCAATTGAAAGAAAAATACTCATTTAAAAGTAACCTACACAGATTAATTTTACTCAAACACATAATAAACAATAATTTACAACAAAAACACAAATAGCAACATTTAATCCAGCCAGTAACATATCACCGCGCGCTCGGAACCCCTTCAAGAACGCGGGGCGCGGGGGGGGGGGGGGGGGGGACAGAGCGAGACAGAAGATAGTTGTTTAGACAATACAAGAGTAGAGTCGGGAAGTTTAAACTTTTTGCCGCACATTTTTTTAAAGTTTATAAAGGTTTTGCTGTATTATGTTCAGATTATGGATGGAGGTTATTTGGTTACGTTTTTTTTTTGGTGGTGAAGATAGGTACAATATGTTGGTAGTTTGTTTTTGTCATTATAGTTACTTAAAACGTTTGTCAATATACTATTTACAATTTTAATTTATGATCATATTTTGATGCTGTTACATGAAAGTGCGTTAAAACATAGATATCGTCGCAAATTTGAGTAACTGGTACTTCATACATCTATCTACCCATGAGTATTAGGATCAAACTATTTGCGCTAGGGTAGCACACCCTCCTGACACCTGGCGTGCTATGAGTAGGACATTGAAAAAAATATATAATATATAGTTTAAAAATACCTATATTAAAAGTTTTATGGAGTATCCCTGTTATTCCTTTAAAGTTTTATAAAGTAGCTATCCCTTAAACAATTTGTTCTTTGACAAAGTGACAAAACAGTTCAGTAGTATTTATTTTTTATTTTTTTTCAATTTAATAACCGTGTGTACATTTATACCTCTCGGGGTCAGGAGGATATCATATTACTTATCTCTTTACTAACCTTCTCACGTGAGAGTCAATTGTTTTTTCCGGGATCACTCCTGTAAGCATAATTTTCTTACAAATAAGTACAAAAAATAAATTAACATAGACAAATCTAATACATAATGCCATTTGTACCAGTTTATATTAAATTTAATGTTCCGAAAAACGTGACTGTTACGTATTTAAATAGAAACAAAACTACGGAATTAAATTCAAACGATATTAGCGACGACGACAAAAAAAACAACAAAAAAGTCCTTTAGAATTCGAAATCAGAATTTTAGAATAATTGTTAACCGTCTCTATCCATTTCTGTGTTCTGGAAAAAATATCGGACTGCGCATACTCGCCTCCATGCGAAGTGCGCAGGGCTGCCAACCTGCACATATTGTTGCATTATTATTATTCATTTAATTGTAAAGTAGAGTTAATTTAGTATGAAGTTAATAATAGTCTACTTTGCTATGAAATTAATAATAATGGTACCTCATGCACTATAGACAGATATTTAAATACATATTTGTATTCAACTAGCGGTGTCATTTGTTTTTTTCGTGTTTAATAATACAATGTGAATAAAAAAAAGTAATGTTGACATTAAGATTTAGGTGTAGCATTTTATGATTGAGATAATGTGTATATATTTATGTTGGTACAATCAAATTAAATTAAGTAGGTATATCCTTTTTGGATCTCGTTTCTTGTATTTAAATTTAAGTTTTGCGAGTCCAATAGGCCGCGCCGGCGCGGCAGTTGCCATCGACACAAAAAGAAGATGTTTTGCGAGTAATTTTTATTCCACCTCAGATATATTTGGTTATTTTAAATATACTTACCTCAGTGATATTGTTATGATAAGAGATATATAATATAATTTAATCAACACTTTCTAAAGTTATCTAATATTGTTAATATTTATTTAAAATTTATAACAAAAAACTACTTATATAAATAATATTTTAAAATACCGTGAGTGGCAACCCTAGTGTTGGAGTTTGCTTCGTTTGCTTGCTTTACTTAACACGCCTTACCGGAATAAGGACGCATCTGAAATGTGCTACCTATTTTACTATTCAAATTGCTTAGTGGACGTACTAGGACGATGCCACGCACAAATAGATAGGTATATTAGGTATACGTATACAGTATACGGACATATTATGTTTATAAATAAAAAAAACACACACTCACGCCTTGTACTAATGTACTCCCTTGCGGGGTAGGCAGAGGTGCATTGCTGCACCCTCTTTTCGCCAGAGTGGTATGTTAGTCCCAATGTAATAGGGGGCGGGCCTATTGCCATTTTACGGGCACATCCAAGACCCTAGAACAAATATATGTGTTTAAACAAATATCTGCCCCAGCCGGGAATCGAACCCGGGACTTTCGGCTCAGTAGTCAGGGTCACTAACCACTACGCCATTCGGTCGTCTATAAATTTAATGTTTATAAATTTAATATATTATTTATAGGTTTTACTTGAGTATGGTAGTGTATTTCTTAGATTTTTTTAACACGATCACGATACATACATGAGAACAATGCATTTACAATAGGCTTTAAATTTATGTTTTTGTTATTTCAACTTTTTGACTGACGTAAAGAGTCGAAACTCGTGTGTTTCAAAGTCAATTTTAATCTTGTTGTAAATTTACAATACGGTCTATGTATTTGAAGCTAAGTCACTTAGTTTAAATTAACATAAATGTTTTTATCATTAAAAAAAAAACTACTCTTCACTATATTCTAAACAAAATACATAAGTATTATTAATTTAAACCATTTCTTTTAAATTCCAAAATGATTAAAATAATACAAATACTCAGTTGCGTGGTTTCCCCCGGAGCGCGCTGTAACATTTCGTAAGCGTCGAGCGACGCCGGATCCCGTCCCGAACAGCGCGACCGAACGAGCTTGATACTTGCGAGTTATTGTTGTTTAATTATAATAAGTAAATATAATTTTAGAAATTAATATCGGTCATAGTAGGAACATGAAAAAAAATACAAGAAAAAGATGAAAGAAAGAAAATAGGTAGTGTTTAAAAAATTTATTTCAAATCGATAAAATATTACAGGTAGTACGTACGAAAAAGGGATATAATGTTTGTTTACAAAACACCCTTTAATTTTAATTCAATTAAACCCTTCACGGTTAAGATAAAAAATATAATAAATATATTAAATCCAAAGTATATCTTGTAGAGATTGCTATGAGCAATAATGCCGCCTTTTCGTACTTTTTAATATAATACTTAGTGCATTTGTAAAATTTAATCCAAATGATTCAATTTAGCAATAATAATTATACAGTGTATAATCATCATCATCATCATCGTCACAACCCTCCACGTCCCCACTGCTGGGGCACTTTAGACAGTGTGTAAATAAAACAACATATTTAATCGTTCTCAATGTTATCATCTACAATTTAATCGGACAATATGCCGAACTATATAAATCCCTAATATTATTAAAACAATGCAATGATTTTAAAACAATACTGGTCAAAAAACTAGCATTCCTTTTACATTACATATACATTTATTATGTACATTATTTATAAACATTGTTGCTGTAAAAATTTATTACCTACATACACAATTGGTATTAAAATAATTACTTAGTCTTGTATGGGTTTAAATGCATAAATAAACTTATACATACTCCAATACAATTATCATAAATAAAAACTCTTAAAGTGTGGCTTTGAAATGTCAACCAATCTTGATACTTTGACATTACTACACATTTTAAACTTTTTATTTCAAACACAGCTCTAAACTGGACTCTAAGTTGTTGTGATTAGGTGTATTTTGGCAAAGTCATAGGAAATTGTAATAAAATCAATAGCCAGATGTGACAATGGTTTTTTTTCTGTATTTTTCCATGAAATTAGGTAAATGCCGTTAAGGTTTAAGTATCTGTTCAGCTGTTTTTTTTAAATAAATAATTATGTTTAGTAACTTCTTTTAAACCGTAACAAAATTAACGTTAAAATCATACAGTTAATACAAAATAGTGAAAATAGCTATTTTATGTGATGTTGATGTAGGTGCTTTACACTCACTTACATAATATATGAAAAATCTTTAAATGTTTTTACCATAAATTGCAATTAAATAGAACACAGTCATGTACAGCCGGCAAAAGATATATATCCGCCACCCCAGCGCCAGCGCAAATAGTTTGATCCTGAAACTATCGAATCAAATAACATTTTATCGATGTTATAAAAACGATACACTAGCTGTTCCCGTGTCAAAAAGTTTTCCCGTGGGAATTCCGGGATAAAAAGTAGCCTATGTTCTTTTCCAGGGTCTAGACCGTCTGTATACCAAATTTCATTCAAATCCGTTCTGTAGTTTTGGCGTGAAAGAGTAACAGACAGACAGACAGACAGACAGACACTGTTACTTTCGCATTTATAATATTAGTTAGGATACAAACAAACTCTATAAGTTAAGTATTGTTTATGTCACGTATCAATGGATCATTAAATGTAAGTATGTACACTGGGGTGGCCTATGTAGCTCTCTTACTGACCGTGCTTACCTAATTAATAATTTAAATATAGGGCAAAAGTCTGCATTTATTGATCTGACAACAAAGAGTTGGGCGGTGAAACCCGAACAGTGCGCGAACCGAAATCAAATGTTTGTAGACTAATAAATAAAATAATTATAAATAAATATGTGGGGACATCTCACACACGGCCATCCGACCCCAAGCTAGGCAGAACCTGTGTTATGGGTGTCGGACAGCTGATATATCTACACAAATACATAGATAGATAGATACTAAATATAAATATCAACACCCAAGACCCGAGGACAAATATCTGTGTTTAAACAAATATCTGTCCCAGCCGGGAATCGAACCCGGGACCTTCGGCTCAGTAGTCAGGGTCACTAACGACTACGCCATTCGGTCGTCTTAATATTATTATTAAATTCTTTACTGCACAAAGTAAATTGGTAAAAAAGGCAAACTTAATGCTAGTAGCATTCTCTGCTAGTTAACCATTCGTGATGTTGAAAGAGTCGTCTAGCGTCGCCAAATAAAAGAGAATGCTTCAGTAGGGAGTAGAACCCGGGACCCCCAGTTCTAAAGTCAATGTATTAACCACTGCACCTTATCGTATATCGTAATCTTTCTTGTTCTTAGTGTATCGGTGACAAACACTAGAACTAGACTAGTGTTTGTGGCACATAATAGGTTTTTATTTCAACGGCGGCGCCATTGTTAATTCAAGGTAAATGATGGAATAACAAAGAAAAGTATGGAATTCCATCGCAATGAACGTATAAGAGTCGAGTTAAACTCACACATGTTATAATGTATTTGTATACGTTACCTACTTAAGTGTATTTTTAGCCACCGAGCGAAAAAGAGGGGTTTTATAAGTTTCGTAATTGGACATGTCTTAAAAACCAATAGTCTAATCAATATTTTTGGGTGCATGATGTTGAATTGATTTTTTTATTAAACTTACTGGAATGTGTAATATGCTATTTTTGAAATCGATCGAATCGATTGAAATCCGTCAAAAACGCATACAGAAGAATTAAGAACCTCATCCTTTTTCCGAAGTCGGTTAAATATGCGTACCTATCTCAAACTTGTTTTGACAATGATTTTCGGATTCAAAATGTATTAAATCTGACACTAATTACTTCGTACTTAAATACTTCGTTTTGACGTGGCGATAGGGCCCCTGTTAACCAAAACCATAGATTGAATATTGACACCGACCGTTAGTAGCTTTCAGTTACAAATAAGTAAATAAGGCTTTCACGAAAAGGGCAAAAAAACAAGGTTTTCTAATCTCCGAATTTTACCTATATTAATAAGTTGTGCTGCCGCCATAGGAACTACGACTTTGAGCCGCGGCACTACGGTTTAATTTCGCTCAAGGTGGAGCGAAAAATTTGCAGATACACCCTTTTGTATTTATTAAGCTCTCAAAACTTTGCGAACTTCTGTCGAGTGGGATCGAAACGGTTTGATACTTTGTGTGTTTCTCTTTGTTACCAAAATACGTCCTTTTTCCTTAATATTTTGTAAATTTTAGTTTTTGAATATCAGGACGGCGTGTTTCTACCGTCTCTTAGATATTTTTTTATGTTTGTATATTTTCTGAAGATTCGAAAATCACGAAAACGTTAATTCAGTGCGCTGCTGCGTTAACCGCGTATCTATCTCGTTGCATAAAAAATACCGATTGCATGACAGCTCTTGTTTATTCGTGTTTTGTTAAGCTAGAGAAGCCCTCTAAGTAAGGCCCTCTTGAATATAAAATCGTTTGCGCTCTAACTTACTGGTCAAGAGAGGGCTATTAAGGGCCGATGTTTACAAATAATTATACCCTTAAAAGGGTAAGGCACTAATATTATCGAATTTTTTCGTACATAGACTTGAGAAAGACATAATTATATAGGATAACATGTCATGTTCTTATTATACAAAGTCCATTTAATTTTACGTAACACATTGTGAATCATTAATTTAATAGTAATTAATAAAAAAAAACTTAAAGCGATATAATATGGCACTTGAATGTGGACTAATTGCGGCTGCATCATCGTATTAGGTTAGGCATAATTAATTAATTATACTAGAATTACTAGGTTTAATTTTTTTTCATTGTATTCATGGTACAGATTGTTAAAACAGTCAAAAATACAATAACTCCAATACCAAACATAGGTACCTATTACTATCTCGTAAAAAGATATAAAAATAGTAATAAAAAACGTAGTTTCTTGTTGCCCACATCAGTTGTGGTGATCCAGTGACATTATGTAAGAGAAAGTATCAAGACTGCGCGGCAACAGCGCGACCCTAGCCCATCTTTCACTCACTCTGCGCCAGGGACGGACTCGGGGAAAGGAGTTTATAATATTAAGAATGTTATTATTATTATTATTATTTAATTTAAATATTTTATTATTATACTGAGAGAGGCCTATGTGCAGCAATGGATGATAAGTGGCCGATGATGATGAATAAACTAGGTTTTTCCGCGAGCTTTCATATATATTTTCATATTAATTCATTTCAAAACAATATACATTGTGTAGAAAAATTCTTTGCTTCGCTTTAAAAGGTTTACCTGTGGAATTTCAGGACAAAAGTAAAACTTATCTCTAAATGTAACTTATGACAATTAGGTATTGATAATTATTGTTATTTTATGTACAGTAGCTAATATTTATAAACGGTACTAGCTGTTCCCGCGCGCTTCGCTTCGCCTTAAAAAGTTTTCCCGTGGGAATTCCGGGATAACAAGTAGCCTATGTTCATTCCCAGGGTCTAGACCTTATGTATACCAAATTTCATTCAAATCCGTTCAGTAGTTTTGGCGTGAAAGAGTAACAGACAGACAGAGAGATAGTAAGGATAATTATTGGTTAGTTCTAAATACAGTTCTAGATACCTACCTATTTGGAATTTCATATTTGCATAAGAATATGTTGTTTGTCGTTGGCGTAACGTAACCTATTAATTTATACTACTAATAATTATGAATTTTAAAGCTAGTTATTAATAATTGTATCTCGTCAATTATTTTGTTATTGTTTAGTGTCTTTATTACTGTCTCTATAATAAAAACATATTTGAATATGTTTTAAATATTCTATTGTTCCGTTGTATAAATACCTTAGTCATCCCTAAATGCCTGTGTACCTAACTTGTTTTACTATACAAACACACTTACATTTTATAATATAATGGTTTGTTTACTATACAAATAAATCCAATTAGGCGTATTAATGGTAATTTGGTTTCAAAAAAATTTGATCCTAAATTGAACATTACAGCTTACATTATACATTTTAACTTATATCTTAGGTATAAAAATGTAACAATATTAAATAATAATGTATCCTTGAGAAGGTGAGTGCGGCCCTGGCGCCCCCTCCCCGCTCCCCCATTTCATGTTATTGAGAATTTATGTCGGTTAGGGCGGCGACACACCGGGGGCGCCTGATTAAAAATAATTATAACTATTTCCCAAAATTTCGCCTATCTGTCTAGCTAGTCTAGACTAGGCTAATGATGTAATGGGAGGTCGTTAGGGAGCCCTTTAATATGTTGAATTTGTTGCTTGTTTGTTGGTTTTGTATTGGAATGCTTATGGTAATAAGATTAACAAGTATTTGGCTTAGTAGTTTTTCTTTCTTTAAGAATAAATACTTTGCCTATTGATTACTAACTTAGTTTGATTATTAACTAGTTACGTAGGTACTACTCATTGATTTTATTAACTGTAATGTTATTCTTTAATTTATTAGATAATATGTCTACAGTTTTCGTTATAATTATCTGTAGGATAATAATATAGGTACTGATTAAATAGGTAGGCTACGATACTCATAGATATTATATAGGTACTTATAAGATAATAAAATAACTATATACCTCTTGGAGCGTAACTAGTTATACTATATATCCTAATAAATATGATCTTACCTTTTACACTGTCTAATGGATATTAGAAGTAATTAGAACTGAGTATTGAGTAAATGGTGATATTTCAAAAGTGAAAACTATAAATGCATGAGTAAGTACCTACTTAAAATTTTATAAATGTTATAAATCAGTAATTTAAGTGATAAAATGGATACTTGGATACTAGAATGATCGTTTTTGCTGTATATTATTTATACAACTATTTTATTACAAACTTACTAATACAAATTAATATTTTTTTTTAAATTTAATTATTTGTTTCCAAAAACCCTTAAAGAATAACAATAGCGCACAGTCCCCAGTGTGCAGCCAGCCTTATCGTCCAGGGGCGTTGCACTGCCCCGAATAGATTCTGCTGCTATCAATGCCGCATGTGTGAGTGTACACACACACACACACACACACACACACACACGGCAGTTCGGTTGATACAGCCTGATGTCTAATGTATTTAGTCACGGTAATACTTAACAATAATTTTATTATCTGCGTTGTCTGGAAGAACCTTCTGTTAGTTATAGGCTTTTACCCAATTCTTACCTAAGAGCCAGTGTTATTTATTTGAACCATTTTGAAAATTAAAATTTTGTGCAATATAAATACGAGTAGGTAAAACTTAATTAGTCATTATTTATGTTATATTTGGAATTTTTTAATAACTTATAAATACTTTTAGTATTAAATAAATATTATACTTATCCCAAAAGCGGCGATATGGTTCGCACCCTATCACGTGAGTACAAATGTGCTGTGAAAAGTGGGTGGCTCGCTTTGTGAGCCACCTCTGACTACCCTTTCGGGGATCACAGTCGTGAGTGCATAATGTATATGTATGTAAATACTTAGTGAAAACTACTCTTAGTAATATTTTAAAGTAAATAAACTGATGTGTGTGCAATAAAGGATTAAATAAATAAAATAAACTGTAACTATTTGGAACTTGTTTTTACCCTAAACAGTTTGCATCTAGACCATAATTATTTTAAACTTCTTTATTATCTAGTTTGAGTTAGCTATACACTCCTTACGCATTAAAAATCTCAATAGTATCTGGAATTTCGTTGATTTTGAGTGATTTTACAACTTACGAATCGCTGCTGCATTAAACCCATTTATTGATTATCGATTTACCGGATTCGTGACGAATCCAGACGAATCATTCGTCGCACATAAAATAAAAAGCATAAAACCGCAATTTAATATGAACACGCTGTATAAGCGCACGTTGTTTCGACGAATAAACACCACACACACACACACACAGCCGTGACTCACGTACGACCCACGCACACACACGCGCTGTAAGGGCGCATGCACACTGCCGCCGGAATCGGTTTATGTTATTCGATTGCCATCCAGTTTAATAATAAAGCTTAAGCTGCGTTCATACTTACCTAAAAATTGCTTTTAATAAGTCACGTGATTGCAGTGTTAATTGATTTTGTAGTTAATATTCGTGTTAAGTAGGTACTTAAGAGGTTGTAACTTTCTACTGGTTTTATGTTGATTAGAATTAAGTAGCTTATGAGTATTTTCGTGATAATTTTGTATTACCTACTCAGCAAGAAATCTTTTATCCTAATCCTATCCAAATCCTAACTAATATTATAAATGCGAAAGTAACTGTGTCTGTCTGTTACTCTTTCACGGCAAAACTACTGAACGGATTTGAATTAAATTTGGTATACAGATGGTCTAGACTCTAGACCCTGAGAAAGAACATAGGCTACTTTTTATCTTTGAATCCCACGGGAAAACTTTTATGGAAAAGCGTAGCTCGCGGGAACAGCTAGTTTAATATAATTGAAGGTCTTTCAAAAGTGGTATAGTAAGGAAGGAGAGACTCAGAGAGTCGTTCCAAATCCTAATAATTATAATTTTCATAAATATTTTGTACGTAAGTAATGTTTATGCAATAAAATGTTAAATTTAATAATACAGTCACGAGCCATGGTTCGACCTACAAAATGGCGGCACCAAAACGCCCCATTTTTTTTTAATATCTAAAAAAATTCAAAAATATAATACAATAGTAACCTAAGTATATTTTTAGTATTCTGATGTGCTGATAAATGTACCTACTTCAATATTGCAGACGGCGTCATTAAGCTAGCCTTTTCAGTTTAGGATAAATTCGGTGCAGTTGTCACTGAAACCTTTTCATTGCTCGCGCCGCGTAGTCTCCAGTGTGAACACGGCCCAGTTTAAGGCGGATAATTTCGGTTCAGCTTGACCCATCCGCACATAATTCTCACCTAATGCCTCTTTGTTTCAGACTACCATTACTTGTTTAGTTATTACTTACCTAAAGTCTGTTTTTTAATCTCAGATACTTATTTGGCAGATTCAGAACGGTTCATCAACAGTCGAATGTCCCGCCAATAGAACGATACGAACGTCACTTAATCGTGGGACATCGACTGACGATGAACCGTTCTAGCCATGTAGCACGGGGCGCTATTGAGACGTGACAAAAGTGCTCCGTCGCGCTCGCTCTTGAGGTTATGCGATGTGAGTGAGCGCGATGCAAAACTCTTGTCACGTCTTAATAGCGCCCCGTGCTACAGGGCCTGAATCTGTCAATTTTAAGTCATTTTTTGAGATAAAAACAGACTTTAGTGTATTAATTAAAGTACAATTCTTTTAATATGTGCACGGCACCCAATCTCAATCTCTTAGTTCATACACCCAACGTTTGTCGTGGCAGAGATCTCTTTAAGTGATAAACCGCCTTTTGTACCCTAATTAAGTTACAAATTGGTAATTTTATTATTATTTTTGGAGTAACCTAAACAGTATTTTATTTATCTATCTTCAATTTCATTCCTATGATCAACAGTACGTAATGGACAACAATTATTAGCTCCCAATGAGCGTATTTCATGGGATATCATTCCATAATTTACTTATGCTATTTAATTTATTAATAATATTTAATTTATAATTTTTTTTTTCTTTTCTAGTTTTTTATCACCGATTCGACAAGTGTACAAGGGCCTTTACCCCCACTAACGCTAATTGTAAACATAATCTTGTATTTCCGACTCTGTGTCAAAGTTTATACAGTTTTCCTTCTTACGCACACATGCACACACAACACGCGTATGTGTGCGTCCGACCAATCAGAATCGAGTATATGACACGTTTATTTCGTATTAGGCTGTTGCACGTGGCTTTGTCTGTCTAAATTAGTAGGTTAGTTGGGTTAATTACTGTATTATATTATTATTATTTTATTACACTAGCTTTGCGCGCGATGTCTGCCTCTCCTTACAGGGTTTCTCGTTGTGGGTATTCCGGGATAAAAAGTAGGCTAGGTTAATAAATGATTTTTTTAAATTGAAATTGTTTTTGAGTTTATTGGTGGCAAACTTACATAACTAATGACATTATTGTCTGCATATTTAATATCTGACCGGTCGTGGCCAAGAATCGATCCTAGTACGTTCAGTACCAGTGAGTAAAGTCACAAATCTTCTAACTGAACCAATTCAAAATAAGACCTCAGTGATACCACTAATACAAGTGGGGTGTTATTTGTCGAGACGTGTCTTTGGCACTAATACTCCATCTTTTTCGTATTTGTTAATCAAAGTGCTGTTAAGCACAACTATCGAGTTATGATCGAATATTCTAGAGACAACGACACATAGTAACGCACTACGGGGTTTGTTATTTGAAAGCAATTTTAGTTTGCACCCCCCTTATTTAAGAGAGAGACAGGGCCGGACTCGGCAGTTCCAATGGAAAATATATTCGCAATGAAAAAGTTCCACCTGCCTTTGCCGTTCCATATGTCACTGAATTTTTTTATTGCTCGCAAGTGTATTTAAATGCATAAGTAAGAGTTATGACACAGAATAAACAAGTAATTTCCGTACTCAGAGACGTAATTAGATTGCGATCGTTAGACAAAATAAAAGGCTATCTAACAAAATAATAAAAAATAGCTGTTCCCGCGCGCTTCGCTTCGCCTTAAAAAGTTTTCCCGTGGGAATTCCGGGATAAAAAGTAGCCTATGTTCTTTCCCAGGGTCTAGCTAGACCGTATGTGTACCAAATTTCATTCAAATCCGTTCAGTAGTTTTGGCGTGAAAGAGTAACAGACAGACAGACAGACACAGTTACTTTCGCATTTATAATATTATATATATAGTAAGGATAAACAAATAAAATATGGGTTCAATAAACTATGGCGCAATTGAGTTACTTAAAACTTGACATTTAAGTTTTGAAAAAAGATGAAACATATCTTTGCAATCATTAGGTACTAACCAACCCAACCCTAAGTGACAGAGGGTTGCTATTATAATTAACAACTAAGGTTACGTAATATTAACATAGTGAAACGTACTCCCAAGTCCGTCCCTGCGCCACCCTCCGCCCACTATATAACATCGCAGGGCTGGCTTCACTACGCTGTGCCGTTTCACCACCATTCCATACAAGCTTGAATTAAAATTATACTTAATATTGTAAAGAAATCCTAACTAATATTATAAATGCGAAAGTAACTGTGTCTGTCTGTCTGTCTGTCTGTCTGTCTGTTACTCTTTCACGCCAAAACTACTGAACGGATTTGAATGAAATTTGGTATACATACGGTCTAGACCCTGGGAAAGAACATAGGCTGCTTTTTATCCCGGAATTCCCACGGGAAAACTTTTTAAGGCGAAGCGAAGCGCGTGGGAACAGCTAGTACTTTATAATATAAGCTACTGGCGTTGTCCTGACTGGCTTATCCTTTCACGAAAGTGAAACGCTCTCTAACGTCTCGTATTTATCACGTCACCAAAATGCTAAGAAGAATAATAGGTATAATATAATATACACTGACGAGCAATGAAGAAGTTCAAATGACACCTAAACGGAAAATACTAGTTTTTAGGATTTTTTTAAAATATTTTTAAATTTGGTGTAATTTGGCGTCGATATTTGAACTGAATTAATCGATTGAACTATATAGAGTGCGACAAACTTATCTGTTCCGGTGAGAGCGAACTAAATTGATCCATATCCCATTACATTATTTACTAATTAATTATATATTGATATAGATTAGAGGGGTTTATTGAAACCACGAGAGCGAATTACCACTACTGGCAAACTAAAAAATCTTATAGATTAAAGAAATATTATACATTTACGTGAGCTGTCACCGGAACAGATAAGTTTGTGGCACTGTAACCGATTGTGTCGCGATAGATTTCAATTTCATAATAGGTCGGCGAAGCCCCATATGCGTACACTATCAAAATCTTTATTACACCCGCATTTACAAAGATCAATAACAACATCTATTAATAATAACTCTGAGGGGTCCAATTTATACAATAAAGTAACCTATAGTTAAACTTTAAGTTCATCGGTCAAAGGTTCGAAGCTCAACAAACTGCTTCAACTATTAAAGTTATTATTCCCTTTCTAAACAAAGGTTTAACGTCTGATTTGGTTTGATGAGTTTATTTGATAAACATACGTACACTACCTACTGTGTTTAATTTAATTATAGGAAGACCATTGACGTTTGTAGTACTTTCGGTATAGTGGACTACCTATACAGGGTGTTGCAAAATTGGTATACTAAGCCGAAACCTACATGTGCAGCATGGTATATCTAAGCCCGAAACTGAAGTCAGAATTTGGAAATTCGCGAAAAAAAAAATATTTTCCATAGTAAAAAGTCACGTGACCAACAAAGTTTCTATGGAAAATGAAAATTTTTTTTCGCGAATTTTCAAATTCTGATTTCAGTTTCAGGCTTAGATATACCATGCTGCACATGTAGGTTTTGGCTTAGTATACCCTTTTTGCAACACCCTGTATACTGCAAGAGTACCACAAGGCGATCTTTCATTCCTAATTCTTTCTTAATTACCCAAAATTACTGGGGTAAATTATTAGGTATCTTTGCTGTTAGAAAGAGAATTACATTCATCCAACAGGTGCTATGCGTTTTCATGCCAATACTTGTTATTTAACAAATTTGTATCGGAGTACCGCAAGGAGACATCTTTAGCCCACCTCTTTTCCCAATATTCTTCGACAACATCCTTCTTCATCCAAACCCTAACCAGCTCCTTTCAATTCCAGGACGAAGTGCTAGCGATCAACGACAAGGTGGTCTTGAGAGCGGACGACCTGCTGAGCTGGTTGTGCGACGGGGGCGACTGGCGCTGGGGGCTGCGGGCCGTGTGGCGCGGGGCCTGCGCCCCCCCGGCCGAGGGGGACGCCACGGCGCCGCTGCACAAGACCAAGATGGACTTCAGCGATGTGGATAAGGAGAAGAGCGCTATACGTGAGTAGTATACTTAAACAGAGGGAAATATTGTTATGGATGATAATCCAGTCCAGATTTCTTAGGGACCTTCCAGTTAAATATGATAATACCTCCATTGTTTATCTGTTTGCTGCGAATTACAATTACAGTACAAATATAGCTTAATTCTTAAATAACCATGCATTACATTCAATCAACTTTTCATACTAGAATCCCTCAAAAACTTGAAAACCATATCGATATCAAATCAAATGGTATTTATTGCCATACAGAAATGGAGGCATAAACTAACTTATCTAATGACGTCCCATTATTCTATGCACTTGTATGGCAAAGTTTTAAAACTCTATATTTTCCCCAGCGGTGGACCCATCCCGCGCTGGCGTCGTAGTCTTCTCGTACGGTCGCTACTGCCGCTACCGCGCGTTACTCTCGCGCCTCGAGGGTCTCCAGGCGGACTGGCTGAGGCAGGCGCTGGTGGCGGCGCTCGGCGGCTACGCGGCGCCCACCAGCAACACCTGCATCCTGTACTGCAAGGTGAGCGCGTGCAGCCGTACGTTACTGTGTTTAATCGCGGCCTAGAGGCTGTATGGAGGAAATTGAGGAAAAGACAGGAGGTAGAAATCAAAATGAAGGATGGAAAGTGGAGTCCGCGAATGGTTTCTTTTCTGACTTTAGGTAGGTGTACATAAGTAGCCAGAGAGAGATGCAAAAGACACTAGTGAGCTAGTTGCGCCGTACGTTACTGTGTTTAGTCGCGGCTTTAAGGCTCTAAGAGCGCATTTAAGGAGAAGACAGAAGGTAGAAAGCAAAATGAAGGATGGAAATTGGAGTCTGCATCCTGTACTGCATGGTGAGCGCGTGGAGCCGTAGGATACTGTGTTTAGTCGAGCGAGATAGGTGGTTTTAAGGCTAAGATAGGAGGCCGAAACTAAAACATACGGTGGATATGGGAGTCCGCGAATGGTTTCTTGACCGTAGGTAGGTAAAAACAGAGAGAGATGCAGAAGACACTAGGCTAGATGGAGAAACGTTTATGATTTGCCGATGAAGTGGACGCACTTTTATGAATTTCTATAAAAGTAGGTACAAACAAATAATACTGTACGCTATGCGTATGTAGTGTACGATGCTGAAAGGTGTACGCTTACCTTGAGTCACAATCGTGTCCAAATAATATGGTTTCCAAAATCTTATCTAAACCTCTCTCATCTTCCAGGACACCTTCGAGTACCCCGAGCTAGAGGGTCACGAGCTGATCTGCAACCAGCTGGCTCCCCGACTGAAGGGCCGCCCGCGCCGCCGCCGCCGCCGCGCGCGCTCTCTCTCGCACTCCAGTGAGAGCGCCGACAGTGGGAGCGAGACGCAGAACCGGTACACGCATACACAGGTGAGATGTTTCTTCATCTATAGCCTTAGCTGATTGATTGTCATTGTGGAAACCATATAAAAATTCTAAACGGGTCAAGCTTCTTTGTAACTGATGTGCAATGGCATGATTTTTATAAAAATCTTAATGTAACCAGTGCTGCCGCCACCCTGCGTCCAGAATAATTATGACACTTTCGATAGGTGGTATGCGTTTCCGACGTTACCGACAGGGGCGCTTATCCATATCTCATACAAAACCGCCTTTCGAATAACCAATCGAGACGTGTCTATGTCCATTCGTATCGCACCACTATACTCCTGGAAGACTTAATTATGTGAACCCAACAACCTGTACTTGTTCCAGGCACACAATGAAATCTCTAACATTTTTTCCCCTCCTCAGCCATCGAACCAGCGCCGCCCATCCCTCCGCAACGGCAAGCAAGCCACCAGCACTGAAGAAGAAGAAGACATCTCTGCGCCAGCGGACGAGGAGGCCGACCGAGCCTTCCTGAGGCAACTCCGAGCGTTCTACAAGTCGCGCAACGAGTCGTTCAAGAAGGCCGCTAGTTTAAAGGATTGTGAGTATTAAGTAGTGTTTGGGTTTGCCGGTAGATGGCGCTAATTCGTGTTTTGTCAGTTTTTGTAAGTAGTCAACAGATGGCGTTATTTTAGATTTTTCTATTTCAACATTCAACGTCGATTGTTTGAAAGAACCAACGCTATGTAATAGCATATACCTTGTATGGTACATATGTATATAGTATATGTTAGTGCTAGTGGACGAGGAGGCTGACAGAGCCTTCCTGAGACAGCTGCGCGCGTTCTACAAGTCTCGCAACGAGTCGTTCAAGAAGGCCGTTAGCTTGAAGGACTGTGAGTATTGCGTAGTGTGTGGGGTTGCCGATAGATGGCGCTAATTCGTGTTATGCCAGTTTATTAAAAACTGACAACAGATGGCGTCTTTTAGTTTTTTTTCTATTTCAACTTAACACAAATGTTTGAAAGAACCGATGCTATGTATAGTCATACCTTGTAGGGTATATATAGGATATGTTAGTACCAGCGTACGAGGAGGCCGCCTCTGCTTGCCTCTGTGGTCTAGTGGTAGAAGCTTCGCTTCATGACCCTGAGGTCCCGGGTTCGATTCCCGGGTGGGACCATCAATTTGTGTTTCTAAATTGTGGTTCTAAGTTTGGTTAGGACATAGAAGGCTGATCACCTGTTGTCCGAAACAGTGAAACGATCCATGCTGTCGGATGGGCATGTAAAGCAGTCGGTCCTGCGCCTAGCTCTCTCCAGTCGTGTCGGTTAATCCGTCCCATTGGGTTATGAGAGTGATGGAACAGAGAGTGCTCCTGTGTACTGCGCACACACTTGGGCACTATAATCTACTCCTGCGTAGATGGCTGATCTCAATTGAGATTGGCCGCCGTAGTCGAAATTCGGCTAGGAGGACATTACGAGGAGGCCGATAGAGCCTTCCTGAGACAGCTACGCGCGTTCTACAAGTCTCGCAACGAGTCGTTCAAGAAGGCCGCTAGTTTGAAGGACTGTGAGTATTAAGTAGTGTATGGGGTTGCCGGTAGATGGCATTGATTTGTACTATACGCGCGCAGATATAGAAACAATAGGAAAAAGCTTATTATAAAATTGATGATTACTTGGAGGACGTTAATGCATGGCTGTGATAAGTAGTTAGCTCTGCTCATATTATTATAATAATAATTATTAAGCTTATATGTATTGTATACCAACTAGTTTTAAGTCTTTTTTTGAAAAGATGGCTCAGGAGTTTCTTGCCTCCGTTCTTCTCCTTAGACAGAAAGAGCCCCCCCTTATCCGAACGGAGAGTAATTTGTAAAAATTGACGTTCATCAGAAAATTTTATATTTGTACGATGAATAAAAAATTTTGACTTTGACTTTGACTTTAGGGAAATGGCGACAGCTGCATGCGGGAGTATGAGGGAGTTTAACTGGCTTATTAAATAGAGCGATACAGTATCTGTTGATTCATTATCTGTAGGTTTTGTATTGCAAGTTCGGCATAAGTACTTAGTTCTAGCTAGGCTATCAGAAGATGGTGTTGTTTCTCACGAATTTTACCACGTTTTATTCCAAAATACACGCAGAAGATTTTCTGAAAAAGCTACATAGTTATCAAAACTCAATCGTATATTGCATCCATATTTTTTATTTATTCTCCAATATTTCTACCTAGGTATTTAACCATTTGTTTTCTCCCGCAGTGTCCCTCCGCGCCCTCTACCTGTCAGTCCGGCGACGCGGCGGCTACGCGGCCGTGTGCCGGCGCCGCGGCTGGCGCTCCCTGCACGACGCCTTACAGCCTACTGCGCCCCACCCGCACCACTTGACCAAGACCTACGAGAGGTGAGTGTCCCCCCGTGCCAGGTTATCATGGGTGTCAGGACCAGGTACTATCTGCCAGGTCCGGATCTCGAGCCATCCACAAGCTTGTCAGTAGATCCGGACTTAGGTATAGATTCGTAGTGGCGTGACGTCAGCCGCAGTGAAGACATGTTCGTCTGCCAGAAGGGCTAGCACGGAGCGCATGTAAGACGTGACAAAAGTTTTTACATAAAAGTTTTACATCGCGCAGCCTTAAGAGCGAGCACGACGGAGAACTTTTCTCACGTCTTAAATGTGGTGTAGTGATTGGGGCTCCACGTGCAGCTACATAATGTATCTTCGCCCTGCCATCATCAGTATCTAATTCTACCCCATTTCCTTCCAGATTCCTACTATCCTACGAGACACACGAGCGTCGCAACGGCACTAAATACCTCAGCGTGAACGGAAAACCGAAGAAAGACTCCACCCCCATAGACACCATCGACGTGACCGAGTCCCCCCTCCGAGAAACCAAGACCAAACCCGACCCCCCACAGGACAAGCGACTGAGAACCCCATCGCCCAAACCAGAAGTGTCCTTCAACTCGGAGACCGGAGAGACAGAAGTCAAAGACTTGAGCAAACCAGCTGAGGAGCTGAACAAAGAATTCCTAGATTCACTGCCTAAAGATGAAAAGAAAGAAAAAGATGCACCGAAAATCAGTGTCAAACCGGTAGAGACGCTTCTAGAGAACAATCTGGCTGAGTATTTTAAAAGTAGCGAAGTGGTTAAGAGTTTGGCAGCGGATAACAGTGCGTTGATAGCTGAACTAGCTAATAAGTATAATTTGAAGGATTCGACCAAGATTTTGGAGGAGATTGCGAATAAGAAGCTGAGTGATGGAAGTAATCTGTTTTTAAATGAGTTGGCTATGAAACTTAATTTGGGTGAGTTTTTTGGATTTAGTTATTATTACCTATAGTATAAAAGTAAGTTTGTTGAAGTAATGATACTGAAACAATCTCATTTGCCATAGTTAAAATCTTTATCTATACTAGGTACTTTCTCATTATAGAAACTTATTGAGCCTAATTATTGCGGCCAACCAAGATACGGGAACTAAAATATCTGTATTGAAACAAATACCTGAACCTCGCAAATACTTTAGAGTCAGTGTTTAACAGCTGTTTCTTTTTGCAATATACTTGTAATTATGTTCTCCAACCCGTAATTGTCCACTAGACATAGGCCACTAGCAAAGCGCCATAACACTCAGTCCTCATTCCCCAGTAAATACCTATGTATTAACAACACCCCTGTTCCGCAGGTCACCCGGACTCGACGGGCGCCAGCGACCTGTCGCGCCGCGCCGCGCACGCCGCCAGCAACGGACACGCTGACACCGACAACTCTGAGGTTAATATACTTACTTTATTTACTGGAGTATGTATTGTAGGGGTGTTGTAAGGTTTATAGATATAGAATAGAATAGAATAGAAATCATTTATTTGACACACAGCAAAAAAAATAAAAAACAAAAATACATTAACTTTCAAAAACAGCTAAGTATATATAAAGAGAACTTAAGTAATAATTAAATTAAACAAAAAAATATTTAGGTATATTGTAAAAATAGAATAGAATGTACCAGTACAAAACAATGAACAATATGCTGCGTGTCAAAAAGGCACATCCACTCAGCTATTGCTGCGCCTTAGAGGAACTCGAAGGACACAGCACTGGTGTTTCAGTGGATGCCCAGCGTGACGCACGAAACAAATAGTACAAATAATATTTACAAAAAAAAAAACAGTTATTGCGCGAGCGACGCCGCAGCGTGATCACGTGTACTCCTCAAAACGGGATTTCGCACCGCCATATGTTTATGTTTTTTTTGTCTCCAATATGGACTTAGCCACGTTGCATCAGACATTAGTACAGCTGTGTCGTCACCACGTCGTCGCACTTCATATGTTTGAAACACGACACTCCGCTTGAATAATTATGTACACTTTTAATTCCTATGTATTTGCTGTTTTAGTATGCACTTGTTTATTAGTCTACCTACACATCGTACTAACATTGTAATGTATATTTCAGAAGCGCTCGGTGGCCCGCAACGCGCAGCGCAGCTCGCTCCGCTCCGTGCGCGTCAAGCCGGCGCGGGAGGCGCGCGCCTTCAACACTACCAGTGAGTATACCTACTAATTTATTTAGTTTTGGCTGTGCCCGAATGGGTCCATAAAGTTCCTAATTTAATGTATTGAACACCTGTAAAACTTATGGATGCAATAAATGATTGAGTATACCAGCAATTGCTCTGTTAGGACAGGTATTTCGTGGGCTTCCTCAACATCAGCTGGACCTTTTCGTCTTCATAAAGGAACGCTATAACGCTCTGCCCCCATCATCTTCACCAAAACCATTATATTAAATAAAAATAATCATAATTCAGGATTAGAGATATTAATCATTAAGATCGAGTTACTGGTGCAGTAAAAGTAGGGGCAGATTGCAATCTGCATTTACCTTTTCTGATTTTACCATCACCATTGAAACACAGTTTTAATAACTCCAAAGTTGTTGGCAATGTTTTACAACCCCCATATCATCATCACGACCCGTTACGTCCCCACTGCTGGGGCACGGGTCTCCTTCCAATGAAGGAAGGGTTTAGGCCTAGCCCACCACGCTGGCCAAGTGCGGGTTGGTGGACCCCCATCCCCATATACTTACATATTAATAATCCCTATTTATATTTAATGAATATTCTCTATCTTCCAGCGCCGTCGCTCCGGCCAGACTCAGCCTCCTCCTCCCCTCCCGTGTCCAGCTCCACCCCCCGCACCAACTTCGGCATCGCCTACCCCCCGCCCCCCGCGCACGGACACGTCTCCTCCACCAACAGCCACGAAGACGACGACGAAATAGTCGAGGTACCGTACAAGCCCAAAACACCAGAGATCATCGACCTAGACGAATACCCCGAAAGCCCTCAAAGCGTGAAAAAGAAAAAGCTAGATATTTTGAAGGAAAGAGGGTTAGAAGTTACGGCTATACCTAGCAATTGGACGCCGGCGGTTGTTCCTAACATGGTCCCGATGTTAAACCCGGCGATGCAACATCAGCTACTGACTAATCCAATGTTCCAAATGTACAGTATTATGCCTAGTTTCGCTAACGGCGCGCAACCGCCTCCGAAAGTCATACAAGGCATGAGTGTATTCGGCTCCAGTGGCACAGAAAAGACGGTTTACGGCAATCCGAAAGATCCGTTTATGCCTCCGCCGCATATTCTGCAGGGTACTCCTATTAAGCCTCCCAGGGCACCCCCTGTCAGCTCGTCGCCTCAACCCCCGGCTAAAGACATAATGGACTTATCTAAGCCTCAAGGACCATCCCCGCAGAAGCCCGCAGTAGAAATAGTTCGCGTCCCCAACATTCCGTCACCATCTAAAAACGTCCCTCAAAACCTTTCCGCTAAGAATTATACGCTGATTGATGGAAAAGCAGTCGTGGGGTCCAATTTAGAGATCACCCTGGTCAATCCGAAGAGCCAGACGCCAGGTAAGAATAGGCCTCCGCAGAAACGCTCGTCCAATGGCAAGTTTACTTCTGCTAAAACGCCAACGCCACCGAAAGAAGGGTACCCTAAAGCGTACGCCTCTCCTTCGCCTTCTGGCGTTCAGAAGGATCGCAAGCCCAACATTATTATACCAAATTACCAGATTAATTCTACCAGAGATGACCCGTCACCTACTGGGTCTACTGGTTCAAGGGACTCTCAGTCTAGTTTACTGCAGAATAATCTTCTAAACGCATATAAGGGGCAGAATAATCTAGCTCAACTCATGGAAATGCAGGCAAAAAGCGCCGTCCCAGCCTTAAGTCCCTTCATGGATCCCATGTACATGTCAGCGTTGTATTCAAGCCTGGCTGGACAGATGGACCAGAGACAGATGGCTCTGTATAGAGACTTCATGGCAAGCCAGGTGCGGGGGTTCCCCGGTCTGCTGAATATGGGCGCTATAGCCAACACGCCGACAACGAAGAATTAAGAGGAAACAATTAAAAAATCTAGTCGTAAGTTTTTGTGATATGACAACACTCGATGTTTAGACGTTTTAATTTGAATGTAGCAACACTGCCGGTTGATTTTTAAAAGGGTTAATTTTAATTTTAGAATTTTAATAAATGATTGAAAAAAAAAGAATTCGCGCTTCGCGCTGATCTCCGTAGGATTTTGTGTTTTAATTAATTATAGTTTTGTTTTTAAAATAATGAAGAGAAAAATGTGGGAACAATCTTTTTGATTTTAGTTTGCAACCGATTTAGAATTTTCGTCCTAGTTAGAATTTTTTGTAAATAGTAGCTTTTAAAATACAATTTTCCACTATAAAGTAGTTCAATTGATAGCTAGTAAGATATGTCTGTATGTTCGTTTGTTTGCCGATGTGTTGTTGGTAGGTACTAAGTATTATTTTCCAAATGATAAGTAATTTGTAAATAACTATAATGATTAATTAATGTTTCGTTTTACTGTAAGACACAGCGCGCACGTGGTTGTAAGATATTTGCCGTACAAATAAATGATTAAAAATATTGATGGTTTTTCTGTTAGTAAATTCCTTTAGTAGATTAAAAAACATGTTTTTACTGTTGCTTGCTGTGGGTATAGTCATTGTTTCGTAATATTTTTCACAACAAAGTCGCTTCTTGCGTCTGCCTGTATGTATGAATGCTTAGATTTTTAAACTAATACACAACGGATGTTGATGCAGTTTTTGTTTTTAAATAGGTAAATGAATTTTCAGATAGATTTAAAAGTAGTACATCATGCTTAGGAGTTGTATTGAATATAAAGACTGCTACTGAAGCGATGGACAGGTGGTCAGACGACATCGTCAATAACAATACTGCATAAAACATTCAAACGTGTTTATTGTAAAAATGAAATGCAAATCCACGACTCACACATCACACTCGTCACTACGCTAGGTCGGGCGCCCACAGCTTGAACGTGCGGTCGTACGAGCTGGTCGCTATGTACTTGTTGTCGAACGATATGTCTGCACTCATCACCTGGAATTGAAAGAAATATATTTAGAGCCAAAAAATATATAATTATAAGTACTTACAAAAACAAAAATCTATAGGTTATTGCAAAATTGGCTTGGTTAACCTTTTAGAGAGTGAGACCAAAAAATACAATAACCTAACCAACGTTCAAATCCCCAAAAAATCAATGCTAAAAGTTGAATAACTTTTGAACGTCTGAACCGATTATGTTTTTGATAAAAAAATACTAAAACACATTGAATATCATCCTAAAATTCGAAAATCGGTTCAGCCGTTTGGCAGCCACTACCTTATACAGACAGATACACAGAAACGTTATACTTAAAATACCCCTCTTTTTCCGTCGGGCGTTAAACACATGCTGTATTACCCCAATAAACTTAAAACACTGTTTGACAAAAGTGTTTAAAACGAAATTTGACAACGCTAAACATCTATTAAATACTGTAAGTTTTTGTGGTAAGGCCCATGAAGTCAATCAAAAACCTACCTTATTATCATGTCCGGAGAGCGTCCGGAGCGGGTGGTGGGCCGGGCTGGACCACAGCTTGGCGCTCTGGTCGTACGACGCCGTCAGCAGGAAGTGCCCGTGGCTGCGCTGGTAGCGGATGTCTGCGGATGGGGGTGAAGTGTGTAAGTATGGAAACAGTAAGTATAAGAAGTTTAGTCGCGTGGGACAATGTGCATTAAAGAAGCCTTGAATTTTGTATAAACTGTTCTTTATAATGTGCACCCTGGACATTGAGGGACTAACGCTATTCTGACTGGCTAATCATTTCACCATGGTAACACACCCCAGATCAGTCCCTATGGGCTTCCCTTGGCACTTCATGTCAATGATGACTATTCCTGTTTATGCTGCATCCATATCTAGAAACCGACTAATTTAGCGATGGTGCCGTATCGTTTTAGTTAGCTAAGCGTTCCTAATTTCAACGCTCACTTTGCTCCTTACTCAAATTGGTGTGCCTAGAATCTAGTGAACTGTTTATCTATTGGAAACGCAGCTTCACGTTTTTTTTTAAAACGTTTATTGATTAGAGTATAAGTATAACACATAAGATTACATAAATACTCCCAAACTGCAGTTTAGTGTAGCGGAAGACAAAGACTCGCATTTATATGGTAAGTTACACAACCAATAGGTATCTATTACTTATGTAAGTTTCACGTTTACACCCTACCTGTGACAGTGCTAGTGTGCGCCGGCAGCGTGTAGACGCAGCGGCGCGCGCGCAGGTCCCACACGCGCGCCGTGTGGTCGGCGGCGGCGGTGGCTACCAGGGAGCCCCCCGGCGCCCCCGCCGCCCCCAGAACTGCGCCCCCGTGCCCCGCGAGGAGCATCACGCAGCGCCCCGTGCGCAGGTCCCAGACTCGCCCGAACGCGTCCATGCTCCTGCGGATTGGTGTTAACAATTTTTGATTAATGAAAGAAAAACATGCTTTTATTCTATATAATGTACTTACAAACACTAAAGCGTAATAACAATGGACGATGCAAATAAAATAGATGGACCGTTGTATCGGTCTATTTAACAACGTTGGAATTAGAGTCGGGATATTAGCAAATACCAATTTCGGTGTAATTTAAACACCCTACCTAGTAAGTGTCTCTGGATGGTCAGTACAAATTTAATCGTATGCCCATCGGCTAGCGAATACCGATACACCAGGGAGTGTCTCTTAGCCCGTAGGATCTACAACTTTAGTTAGAAAAAAAGCAGTAGCATTATTTAGATGACATATTGATATATGGCAAGACCATCGACATTTATCCTGACAGCTATGCCGAAGGTTGACGACCGAATGGTTTAGTGGTTAGTGACCCTGACTGCTATGCCAAAGGTCCCGGGTTCGATTCCCGGCTGAGGCAGATATTTGTTTAAGGACAGATATTTGTACTCGGGTCTTGGGTATTGATATTTATAATAAGTATGTATTTGTGTAGATATATCAGCTGTCCGATACCCATAACACAGGATCTGCCTAGCTTGGAGTAGGATGGTCGTGTGTGAGATGTCCCCACTTATTATATATTATATTATATTTCGATATATGTTAGCGAATAGTAATTTACCCGGTGATAGCCAGAGATCCGTCCACTTGGAACGCGACGCAGTACACGGGCTTTGTGTGACCCTCTTGATGGAGAACTTCTTTACCTGTTACAAAAGTACATAAACTTTGGTTAGTATTTCTTATAACATTGTGCGAATTACGAATATTTTTGACTGTATTCGATAAGCGAGTGATGTCTGTGTGTGTGTGTGTGTGTGTGTGTGTGTGTGTGTGTGTGTGTGTGTGTGTGTGTGTGTGTGTGTGTGTGAGAGAGAGTGTGTGTGTGCTCACCAGACTCCAGGTCCCACAGGCGCCACGAGTGGTCGAACACGGTGGTGGCTAAGAAGCGGCCCGACGGGTGGAACTCGACGCGCGCCACGCGATGCGGGCTGTGGCCGGCGAGGGAGGCCATGGGCTGGTCACTGCAGAAATAAAAAGTGGACTTTATTAGTAATTACAACATACTGGACAGTCGATCAACTACATTGACCAAATGAAGGATGAACTAAAGTAAGCTTTAATTGCAAATAAACCGTACATATGTGAGTATGTTGGTTTGTATTTCACTGGAAAATAGCGAAGGTACTTTTGGTGAAATTCGGTATACAGGGAGCAGGCACCCTCGATTTATAGGCTTCCTTTTATCCAGGTATTATAACGAGAAAGCCTTTTCAGGCGAATCGAAGCTCGAGGGCATAGCTACTGGATTAAAAGTGGAAAAAATACCACTCACAGTATAATGTAGGGTAGGTTTCTGGGATAGACATTAACATACAAAATAACTAAGCCCAAATGTCAGAGTTGTCTTTCTAAAGAAATCATCAGCACCGCATAATCCTATAACCCCATAATCATCATAAACCTATACAGTTTTTTTACAGATTGTTTGTTAGTTTATAGTAAACATGAGACTAATATTTCCTTCTTTCATTTACTTATCTTTTTTTGCACCTTTCTACTTTTTTACTTGTACCTCCTGTAGGTTGGCTGGTAGAAAATGCTTTTAGCATTAAGTCCACCTTTTGTACACCTTTATCTCATATTTGTCCAATAAAGTATCAAATAAATAAATAAATAATATTAGATAGCTGTTACTGCGCGCTTCGCTTCGCCTTAAAAAGTTTTCCCGTGGGAATTCCGGGATAAAAAGTAGCCTATGTTCTTTCCCAGGGCCTAGAGCGTATGTATACCAAATTTCATTCAAATCCGTTCAGTAGTTTTGGCGTGAAAGAGTAACAGACAGACAGACAGACACAGTTACTTTCGCATTTATAATATTAGTTAGGATATCTGACCTGGCGAAGTTCCACAGATGCACGGAGCCGTCGTACGCGCAGGACGCCATGGCGCACTCGCGCGCGGAGCTGTCCATCTCCACCTCCATGGCGCCGCCATCTTGTGGGGCTGTGGCGCCATCTGCTGGGTCTTCTTTAAGCTGGAATTAGAAGAGAAAAATTATACAAATGTAACACGGCATCGACCACACAGATTACTAACTAGTTTTTTAGTAACACATACATCACTCAGTACAAAATTTCCAGTTTCTATCGTAAGTTCGGACGTTTGTTACGGAATAGGACTCTTCGATGCGGACGCACTGCCCGTGCAAGTAACTATGAAACCAGTCCAGCCAGAGTAAGTTCGCACGTTTGAGTATTAGTTTCCTTACTCATTGTAAGGCTGTATACATATAGAAAACTGGAAACTTATAAGGGCTTACTTTTCTATACTTAACTGAACCAGCGCTGACAAGCGCCGGGAAAATATCCATAGTAAGCGCTTAAAGCGAAAGTATCCTTCTTTATTTCTGTATTTACGGCTTCATGGCTTACGTATAACTACTGACCTAATTACTGAAGTGCTATGGCGCCTGCACTCCTGTTCTGCATTATGCATATAACTAACTATTTTAGTAATCTGTGTTACGCTTGATACATTATGACTAAGGGAACCCTCCTTTTGGTGCTGTGACCTATATAATTACTGACCTTATCACTAAAGTGTTGTGGCGCCCTCACGCCGGGGCGGAACACGGCGGCGCTCACGTTGCACGTGTGCGCGCGCAGCGTGTGCAGCTGCCGGCACTCGTGCACCGACCACACCTTCACTAGCCCTTCACTGTACCAGGCTTTGCTTATATACTACTAGCTGTTCTCGCGCGCTTCGCTTCGCCTTAAAAAGTTTTTCCCGTGGGAATTCCGGAATAAAAAGTAGCCTATGTTCTTTCCCAGGGTCTAGATGTATACCAAATTTCATTTAAATCCGTTCAGTAGTTTTGGCATGAAAGAGTAACAGACAGACAGACACAGTTACTTTCGCATTTATAATATTAGTTAGGATATATGAATATAACAAACAGAAGAGGTGACAACATGCCACCTTGTGGGACACCAGCTGTATTACTACACCATACAGAGTAGGATTCTTCGATGCGGATTCGCTGTCGTGCAAGTAACTATGAAACTAGTCCAGCACTAGTTCAAACGTTTGTAATGACTAATGGATGACGTATAACTAAACTAACCTTATCACTAAAGTGCTGTAGCGCCTGCACGCCGGGGCGGAACACGGCGGCGCTCACGTTGCACGTGTGCGCGCGCAGCGTGTGCAGCTGCCGGCACTCGGGCACCGACCACACCTTCACCAGGCCTTCACTATACCGTATATACTATATATGTATATAGCAAAGAGAAGAGGATCCAACATGCCACCTTGTGGGACACCGGCTGTAATACTACACCATACAAGCCTACAGCGTGCAAATAACTATGAAACCAGTCCAGAGTGAGTTCGCACTTTTCAGTAATGAGCATGTCCGTCTACAGAAAGAAAGCTGGAAACTGGCTGTATTTAAGGCTATCTGCGTTATGGATATATCTAACTAACTATTTCAGTAATCTTTGTTACACTAAACTTGATACAATCTTACTAATGTAACCCTCCTTTTGGTGCTGTGACCAATATAGCTACCTAGCTTTAGATTTCGACCTACCTTTTCATTAAAGTGCGCTGGCGCCTGCACGCCGGGCCGGAACACGGCGGCGCTCACGTTGCACGTGTGCGCGCGCAGCGTGTGCAGCTGCCGGCACTCGGGCACCGACCACACCTTCACTAGCCCTTCACTGTACCGTATATATTATATATATGTATATGGCAAAGAGAAGAGGAGACAACATGCCACCTTGTGGGACACCGGCTGTGGTGCTTCGCTATAGAGCGTTGTACTCTTCGATACGGATTATCTACCCATGCAAGTAACTATAAAACCAGTCCAGAGTGAGTTTGCACGTTTGAGTAAGGCTGTATACAGAAAATAGCTGGAACCTGGCTGAAATTAGGGCTTAATGGCTTACGTATAACTACTAACCTTATCACTAAAGTGCGCTGGCGCCTGCACGCCGGGGCGGAACACGGCGGCGCTCACGTTGCACGTGTGCGCGCGCAGCGTGTGCAGCTGCCGGCACTCGGGCACCGACCACACCTTGACGAGGCCTGACCTGAGGGGTGTTAGATACATGGTGTAAGAGAGCTCCCTAAAAAAACTAAAATAAAACCATGACAGAGATTTGTTCATAGACTTAAATTAAAGAGATGATGATGATGAAATATGAAACAGAAATCAGTGCAGCGATTACAAGATTTTCGAACCTCCGTTGACGCTGCGTATCGTTAACTGTCACTGCCAAATGTAAGGTGAAATTTGTTAGTTCCAAAAGTGACTACGTTGGCGCTATTTCTTTCTATATACATACAAAGATACATTATCAGGATTTATAATATAGTTAATTATTAATTATATATCTTTTTTTTTATTGATTTTATTGTATGAATGATGTAATGTAAATTGTATTAAAATACAAATTATTATTTAACATAATATATATTATAATTAAAATGTAAATGCATCTATGAAATTATGTCGCAATAGCTTACAGCTATATTTTAAGCTTAAATATTTATTCAGTGTTTGTCTTTTGTCTGACCTTTTCAGACAACTGGATAATGTAATTGTAAATGAATAGTTAATTAGTTAAATTATGGTACTAAAAATTTAATGTAGGTACTTATTTACAAACTTATTTTTTTTTTCAAAATATTTAATATAAATAATATATTGTGCTACACCCTAAGCGGTAAAATTACATTGAAACTAATTTACACTGTTTTGTACATACTATCGAACAAAAAAGTGTGGACCCCCTTAAGGATCATTTTCCTTTGCAGGCATCAGCCATCAATGACTCGCTCTTGACCAATGGGGTACAAGTTGACCATAAGTTACTGTATCTATTGCCACCATGTGTAAACACAAAACAACATAGCATTGTCGTAAAGGTGCGAAAGTCCGAAAGCAATAAATAATACAAAGGGAGAAATTTAAAATAATGGGGTTGGTTAAAAATACATGCAAAGGCAAATTTGGGATTGCAAAGGATTTGTTTTAAAAGTGGCAACTCACTTTTTTGTTCGATAGTACATCTAAGCAACCTACATGTAATTTATGACAATAAAGAAACTGAAAACTGAACTGAACTGAACTATATGTTTGTATAGTATCGAATTTACACGTTAGCCTATGATAGGCCCTCAGTGCCCAAACCCAAAAAGTTAACGGAACTTACCAGCTGGATGTGATGAGCATTTTGCTGTCGTCACTGAATCTGCAGAAACTTATAGGACGAGTGTCGCCGATCTGAAAGAATACCGGATCATAAGTAATCATGTCAGTATAACTCACTTAGGCATTTTGTAATCCGCCTAGCCATTTTGCAATCCGCCTAGCCATTGTACAAAACACCTCTCTATCACAAAACGGCTAGCTTCACAGCTTACCTGACTGCAGTAGATGCCCATGGCGGCGGCACGTCTCTGCGCCTCCTGTCTGGCGGCGGCGCCCGTGCAATACCGTAACCCACCACCACTAAGCACCTCATCATCACAACACCGCTAGCTGTCACAACTACGTCACCTGACTGCAGTAGATGCCCATGGCGGCGGCGCGCGCGCTGTAACGCATCTAATAATTTAGTAAACTAGATAGATCTTTTATAGCCCTCCTAGCCTTTTAACAAAACACCTCTGTATAACAACACTACTACTCTGGCTACAATAGCCATTGGACATGGCTGCGGTGCGCGCGCGCATTTAGTATTTAAACTAGAACATCTCTTTATTACAATACAGCTAGCTCACCTGACTGCAGTAGATGCCCATGGCTGCGGCGCGCCTCTGCGCCTCCTGCCGTGCCGCGGCGCGCGCGCTGCCCGGCTGCTGCAGCTCCTCGCGAGCCTTCTTGAGCCTGCAACGAGAGGTCATGTTAAAATAGGAATTAGTCGGACGGTAGTATGGCAATTTTTGGACCAATCACCTTTACCTTTACCCGTTTCTGAGAAAAAGGGTGGTGAGTGGTGACAGACAGACATACGGATGGACAACAAAGTGATCCTGTAAGGGGATATTTTTTTCCTCTTGAGGTATGGATGGAACCCTAAAAATGCCTTTAAACACTTGTCAACTAACTTTTATATGTATATATTTTTTTCAACTGGCGGCGCTAATTAGCTCTACTAACGCCCTATACCGTTGTTCGTGTTAAAGTGGAGAAAACACGTACGGTCAGGTGCAGAGAAACCTGACCCTCCCTCTCAGAGTAACAATGCTTCGAGGGGGGTCAGATACTGTACAATTATTTAAAAAATCACCCGATTCATTTATTAAATAATCGCTGCTTTATCATTCTTCAGCAAGACAACAGTGACGGTTCATTTCATGATAATAATAATAAATAATAAACATTTTTATTTTCAGACATTTAGGTCCATAGCGTATTAGTAACAATTTTTCTTAGTCTAGTGTTAGTATAGTAAATATAAATAAAATTAAATTAATTAAAACAAAAAACATTCTATGCAGAGCGGATGTGACGCTGCACCCAAAGACGCAGCATTGAGGAGTCCCACCGGTCTGCGAACACACGCAGGATGGTGTTGGTGGTGCCGCGGAGGCGAGACATCATCGAGGCGCACCGTTTCCTCATGATCGCGTGAAAATCATCCGTGTGCGCCTCAGCAAACATTTGTGACGCACTGCATCTCCACGGCAACCCCAACAAAATCCTGAATGCGTTATTATATTGGACGCGCAGGTCACTGTATGCCCGCTGCGTGTAGCTGGTCCAAAGGCTGCAGGTGTAAAATGACTGACAGTATGCTCTAAAGAGCGTAATTTTGACTGGTTTCGTACACCTTGCAAACCTTCGGGCCAGCATGTTACAGCGGACAGCCAGCGAATTGCGTTCTCTCTCAATATCCTCATTATCTTTTAAGTCATCGGTGACCCAGTGGCCCAAGTATTTAAATTTATTAACTCTAACCAGAGGAGTGCCACAGAGTGAGACTTTGGGAACAGTAGAGTAAGTCTTTGTTCCCGACTTAAAAACCAAGTACTCACTCTTCTTGGCATTATACTTGAGCCCATGGGCCTCCGCATATGACTCGCACACTGTCAGGAGCTTCCTGAGAGCACCGATCGATGGGCTCAGCAGCACCATGTCATCAGCATAGCTTATGTTGTTGACACAAACCCCGTCAATATGGCATCCGACTCTGGTGCTGCCGAGCTCAGCGATCAGCCTGTTCATGTACAGGTTGAAAAGGCGCGGCGAGCTCAGCCCCCCCTGCCGCACCCCGCACTCCAGCCTGTACACGCTCGAGTCCGCCCCCGCCCACCGAACGCTGTTGGTCTGGTTCCCATACCAGAACTTAAATATGGACCCTATTTCTGGCGGTAGTGTCGTGTCTTCACGTAACTTCCGCCATAGTACATTGTATGACACTAGGTCGAATGCCTTTGACAAGTCCAAAAAACAGGCCAACACAGGTTTTTTTCTAGCAGTTTAGTACTGGACAGCCTGCTTCAGACACAATATGGCACTTTCCGTCGATAGACCGGACCTGAACCCAAATTGGGCATCATGAAGCTCAAGGTGTTTGGCCAATTGTTTATCAAGCAGACTGTCCAGCACCTTAGCCACAACGGTAGCTAGCGATATCGGCCTGTAATTGGACACGTCAGAGACATTCCCAGTCTTATTCTTAATAATGGGTACCACGACAGTGTGCATTAAGTCCTGTGGTAAGTAACTATGTGAAATACACAGGTTAAACAACAACGCGAGAACTCTCGGCAAGTGTTGCCCTGCAAACTTCAGGTGTTCGATGCTAAGGCCATCATGCCCTGGCGATTTTCCCCTCACCATACCTCTAATGACGCAAGAAATTTCCTTGGCTGTCACCAGGGTAGGTATTCCCTCGGCGATGGGCTCAGCATCGACCACCGTCTGCTCCTCTGACAGTGACAGGGTTGATTTAACTCTAAAGTGCTGTTGGAACAAATCAGCCACATCCTTAGGCTCACTGAACCCGCCAACGCTCACCGGTAGTCCTGGCTGCACGTTATTTTTATTTGTCAACTTCCAAAATTGGCCAAATTGCTTTTCTGTGTGACTTTTAGCTATAATATCCATCTTAATTTGGTTTTCATTATTAATACAATACTTTATCTTTGCTTTAAAACACTTTCTCGATTCATACATTTTATCATATATATAACCACAGTTAGGTTTACCATGCAATAACCACAATTTATAAAATTGACGAGCCTCTTTGTGAGCGCTATGGACATATTTATTCCAACCCGTTATATATTTATTTTTCTGACCTTTAACAAATTTTTTGGGACCCACATATGAACACTGTGCACCCTCTTGCAAAGTAGAAATTAATTTGTTATAAATATCATCTATAATTAAACAATGATCAGTATTACTACACATTTTATATGCACATTCAGAGCATTCGGTGGGAAAGTTTATAAGGCTTAAATTGGAATGGCAAAATTCATAATATTCTGTTATTTGTTTTTTGTCTCTCTCACCCCATCGCACTTTATCACAACATGAATAGGATGTCGAATACAACTTAGGTTTAATAATATTAATATCACATTCAAAAATAATAGGATAGTGATCGGACAGGTAAACATCATATAGTACCGACGCGCTTACGAATAGGTTTCTAGCCGCGGTAGTCACCACACAGTGGTCCAACCACCGCCTGGAGCCGCTGGCCTGGCAGACAAACGTATGCGTATCACCCGGGAGGAGCTCACGGTCAACACAACACCACGACTGTTCGGCGCATGTATTCAGTAGCTCTGTTGAGAAGCGTTCACCGGGGTGTGCGTTAAAGTCACCCAAAATAACTACTGATTCTACACTTTCATTATCCACTATTGCAATAATTTCACTTAGACATTGGCTAAATTGTATTAAGCTGTCACTTTTATTATTATCAAATGGCATGTACACAGAAAAAATCAGAATAGAACGGCTATCATGCACAATTTTTAAAGCTACTAAGCGATCACTGTTACACGATGCATTTCATTAATTCATCTTCTTCCGCAATATTAATTCATCTTATACTATTAATGTCATTCACGGGCCCCTTCTTGGCCTTTTGCAGACAGTATCTTCCTATGGCAGTAGTAAGCGCCACTAAATTAATCGACTCGCATGACGTGACATCCTCACCGCTCTTTGGCCCTGCGCGCGGCCCGCAGCGCCGGCGGCCCCTCGTGGTACCACGTGCCCCCGCGGCCCCCCTCCCCCCCGCGCGGTACGAGTGTCACTGTGTGCCTCCCTGGGGACTGAACCCGGGACTAGCAAACCGAGTAACTAACATTCTTTCGGGTAATTCAGCGATACATTCATTCGTTTAATTCATCGATTCATTCTACTAATCCACCGATTCACTCTAGTATTCTCACCGCTCTTTTGCTCTGGGTAGCGAGTACCGCGCGATGGCCCGGCGCGCGGCCCGCAGCGCCGGCGGCCCCTCGTGGTACCACGTGCCCCCGCGGCCCCCTCCCCCCCGAGCGGCTGCGAGTGTCGCCGTGTGGCTGTCCGGGACTGAACCCGGGACTAGCGGACCGAGTTACTAACGTTCATTCGATTCATCGATTCATTCGAGTAATTTATCGATTCATTCGTTAGAATAATCATGGATTTATTAATTAATCGATTCATTCGAATAATTCATCGATTCTTTCATTCTAAAAATCATCGATTCATTTGAATTATTAATCGATTCATTCAAATAATTAATCGATTCATTCGAATAAACCACCGATTCATTCTACTAATTCATCGATTCATTCGAATAATCCACCGATCCATCGAATAATCTACCGAATCATTCGAATAATTCATCTTTTCATTCGAATAATCTACCGATTCATTCGAATAATATATCGATTCATTCGAATAATTCGCGCGGCTGCAGGTGTCGCTAGCGGCGCCCCGGGGACTGAACCCGGGACTAGCAGATCGAGGAACTAACTTTCATTCTGGTAATTCATCCATTCATTCGTTCGAATAATTCATCGATTCGAACAATAATCGATTCATTCGAATTAATAATCGATACATTTGAATTCATCAACAATTCATTTATATTAGTTATAGATTCTTTCGAATTAATAATCGATACATTTGAATAATTAATCGATTCAATTAAATAATTTATCGATTCATTCTACTAATTCATCGATTTATTCGCCTAATTCACTCACCGCTCCTTGGCACGCGGTAGAGAGTACCGCGCGATGGCCCGGCGCGCGGCCCGCAGCGCCGGCGGCCCCTCGTGGTACCACGTGCCCTCGCACCCCCCCCCCCCCCCGCGCGGCTGCGAGTGTGGCTAGCGGCGCCCCGGGGACTGAACCCGGAACTAGCAGACCGAGTTACTAAGATTTATTCGAATAATGAATTCGAATAATTAATCGATTCATTCGAATAATCCACCGATTCATACGAATTATCCACCGATCAATCGAATAATTCATCGATTCATTCGAATAATTCATCGATTCATTCGGTTACTTAATTTGTCGATTCATTCGAAAAATTCATCGATTCATTCGAATAATTGATCTTTTCATTCGAATAATTCATGTTTTCATTTAAATAATTCATCTTTTCATTCAAATAATTCATCTTTTCATTCGAATAATACATCGATTCATTCGCTCACCGCTCCTTGGCTCTGGGCAGCGAGTACCGCGCGATGGCTCTGCGCGCGGCCCGCAGCGCCGGCGGCCCCTCGTGGTACCACGTGCCCTCGCGGTCCCGCTCGCGCTCGATGCGAGCCTCCTCCTCTTCGAGCTTCTTGTGGATCGCGTCTTCACCAAGGCTGTAAGGAAAATATCATAGAATACTCTTTATTTTGCACAATTATGGAAAATATTACAAAATACAACTTATAAATAAAATAGTGCAAAATGGCGGCCTTATGGAAAAGACAATTTGAATATAATTTATGGAATTGAGGTGCATATTATTAGTGCATCTACATAATTATATTATACTGTAGTTATAACCTTATAGCAGACATTACATAGAGTCAGACTAAGTTTGCAATAACATAACATTTCGGATTCCCTTGGATCTCTGGGGTCTCTCCGGGAAGTTAAGTAACCCAGGTCTTTTACTGGCGTGAGCTTGGGTGACTTAATAGCTAGTCACCCCATAGGTATTTCATTCATAATGGCCCACCTTAGAGGCTAAATGCGGAAAATTAGCTCGCCATGATAGATAGATATCTCAAAAATGATTATTGCACAATAATAAATATGTGTTAGGTATCCCTTACAAAACTATAAGGAAGGTTGCCGCCAGTTTCACATTATACCATTAATAAACAGGCGTGAAATTTGTGATTTATTATTCCTCCTAAGAATTGCCACCAGCCAAATTGATTGTCCTCAATTATTGGGAAAATTAAAATTTTATGTTCCGAATCGTTCCCGTCGCTTCAATCCGATTTTTAGTAACATCACGGTGTCTACCAATTACCGACAGAATTCGTATCTATGGCGTGCTTGCAACAACTTTAACCACGTATCGATTAATTTGGACATTGATATATTTAATACAAGCATTAATAAGGCGAGAAATATTCTAAGTTGTACCTTTTTTGATGTCTAAGAGTTAATGTATTATATATTCCACAGTGTAATTGTTATTAAACATCTTTGTAGCTTTACATATACACAGTTTAGAACGTTTGATAAGGCGTAGATAATATGTTAATGTACCTACTTTAGTTTGCTACTTTGTATTAGCATAAATATTATTAAGTTATTTCTATCAGTGGAAACTTGTAAATGGCCTTTTACTGCTCATTCTATTGTTATACTTTCAAATTGTGCTGTAAGTTTTCCTAAAATAAAATAAATAAATAAATAAATAGGCGAACTTAATGCTAACAGCATTCTCTAATAATGATGATAATAATGAGTTAGACTTACTAGCTGAGCAGGTCACGAAGCCTGACACGTCTCTCCGCAGGGCCCTCTCCGAACAGGCACACGGGCTCTCCAAGCTGACGCAGACTCCTCCGCACCTGGACACATTGAGGAAAACACACAAATTAAATTGTTATCAAACAATTATTCTATTCAATTCTGGTAGGGGGTGAAGTTCCTGTACTGTGTATTAATAGTCTTTATTAGACTGCATTCTTTGAGATTCTGGAATACTTCTACCCAATCGAAGAAGCCTTTGAAAAAAATATGTTACCTCATCATCATCAGTGGACACATTCAGCTGCCGCGCCTTGCGTCTGCGCTCAAACTCCTCCAAGAGAGCCTTTTTATCCTTGGACATCTCATCCTCAAGGTCCATGTACTCTGCAATAGGAGCAAGACCAGTTTATTGTGATATTACTTCAAAAAGATAAATTATGTGCTAGACTTAGACTAGGTTATGTCACAGTGGTGAAACCGTTGCCCAGACAGATCAGTCTCAGTCACTGACTCCTCAGGGAATGCCAGACAAATAATAAGGAACATGAGATACTAACACTCAAGAAGTTCCACACATATACTATGATCTCTTCTGACCGTGTTCAGTCATTATTGTAACTGCGAACTTTCCTTGTGTGCTCTCTGTCAGATTTTTATAAAAGTACTAGCTGTTCCCGCGCGCTTCGCTTCGCCTTAAAAAGTTTTCCCGTGGGAATTCCGGGATAAAAAGTAGCCTATGTTCTTTCCCAGGGTCTAGACCATATGTATACCAAATTTCATTCAAATCCGTTCAGTAGTTTTGGAGTGAAAGCGTAACAGACAGACAGACAGACAGACACAGTTACTTTCGCATTTATAATATTAGTAAGGATAAGGATAGTAAGGAAGTAAGGATGTTTTAGAATCAAATTAATGTCAAGACTAAGTTGAGCTATGAATGCTCAGTACCCCTGGTGTGGACAGAGGCGCGTCGCTGCAGGTGTCCTTGGATGGTTTACTAATTTCTTTAAAACTTATGAACATATTTTTTTAGGTTATTACCTACTTTTGCTTTGGTTCCAGACATCTAACACATCTTTCACACAAATTTGCTACTACATTTAATCCATACAAGGGGAGTTTTCAACCTTATAACAATATGAGCGTTGTTTATTTACAACAACTAACCTGACGACACCTGAATATCCCCAAGGTCTTTCCCGCCGGTGTCCTCGACGCCGTCCCGGGCCGCGGCCGCCAGCGCCGCCAGCCGAGCCTTCTCTTGCTCCTCGAGAGACCCATAGTGCACCTGCTTCGTCTTCTTCACAAATACGACATCATCGTCATCAGACATTGGAGATGTTTGAGGTTATGTGCCGATTAACAAGCGATTAATAAAAATATAATTGTTTGTAGGTATCAAGGGGAATAGAAAGAAGGATGGAATTTTGCAGGTGTGAATTATGGTTTCACTGCACGATTATATTTCATTGAAATTAATAATTTTACGTTCGTAAACAAAAATACCAATATCCACAGCGTATACACACAGAGTAGAAGAATGCCAATTTGACAGTGACAGCAATTACGGCACTTCCACAGATTATAAGTAAACCTCAGAATAAGGATTATAAATGATGGGGCGACATCGGTTTAATATGCTGAGTGTTCTCAGTTTGTTTGTTTTACGCTCCTAACTAGAGTAACGAGTGAGTGGTTACAGACTGATTTTGTAAAGCTGCTTACAGACCCACCGACGTTTTCAAGTTTAGGTAAGTAAACAAGAATTTAAAAATCCTAACTTTTATTCTAAGAGAAAGGCCTTCGTTTGCAGCGATAAAAAACAAGACAAATCACTACAAACCAAATATACGCTGGGTATTTAATATGCGTTATAGTGTTACAATCATACTGGTTTGGGTACTTATCTATGATTTTATGACTTACGCTTTTATTGAAATTGGATAAATCTAATGGCAAAGGCTTTTTTAACATCTCATCATAATTTCCATCGATTTTGTCTTTACCCTCTTCATCATCAGAAGATAGTGTCTCATTGTCACTGGAGTCTTGTTCTGCTATTGTTTCATTATCTGCGGATCTACGTAACTTGCTTTTAAGCATTTCTTGAAACTCTGTATCACTGTTCGATTCGAAGTCATTATCAAGATCATCTTGCTTATCTTCAGCCATGTCTTTGGAATGTGATGTTTCTTTTTCAGCCTCTGGCGGGTTTGTAGATTTAGATCGAGTATTGAGTATTTCTGTAACTGTAACTTGCGGATATGCCTCATTTATTGACTCAAATGTCTCATTCTTATTAGATTTGATAAGTTTTAAGAAAATCCGTTTCATATGTGCCAATTTCACTTGTAAATCTAATTTAGTGTTAAATGTGGCATTTGGCATGTGTACATTTTTATTTGCAACTTCTTTCATTAGATTATTATTAGACAATGTTTTATTGAACTGCCTTGCAGTAGCTGTTACAGCATTGTAACCGTTACGTTTAAACCATTCTGCCTTAGGACTTTCCGTACCATTCCTTAGTTTTAACTTTAATTTACGAATATTTAAAACAGAAGATATACTTATCCTTGAATCCACTGTGCAGCCGAAAGAAGCAACTGTAGAACTTTGTGTCTGAGTTTGGAGCAAGTCTGTTAGATGGTTCAGTGCATATTTCGTTTCATTAAAGATTTCTATAGACTTCGTTAAATTCTCCACTGTTATCCTGGGGTGATATTTGTAAGTATCCTGTATTGAGGCAGTAAGGTTTTCCATACTTAGATTATTATCGGTGATGTTATTTGTAATATGAACATTGTCTTCTGAACCTGTTTTTATAAACTCGAATGCAATGTTAGCAGTAGGATGAAGAAATATAGCAAAAAACATAAATTTTATCATAGTAAACATGTTTATAAATGGTTTAATAATAATTTTACGTGCAAAACAAGTGTTTGAATACTTGGAACACAGAGTAGGTATATAGTTTAACATTCGAGATGATTAGTTCTCAAAATAATAACGTCCCATGACCTGCAACCATGCAACCTCAAGAAAATTGACTGCACCAAGGAACATCTAAAGCTGCGTACACACCGGCCCAACGAAGGCCAACGAACGGGATTCGTTGGCGTTGCGTTGGTGCAATCTGGACGGATTAGCGAATGCCAACGATCGCTCGTTGGCCTGTGCCGGCGATCCGAAGCGTGGCGGCAACATCAAAGAAATCGAGCTTTTAGGGACGGTCGTCGAAGGCCAACGAACGAACACTCAGTTGAAGCAAAAGAGCGTAGCGTGTAGATGTCCAATTTGATAATTACTTGGATATTTCCCGCCATTTAGATCATGCCTAAAAACCAAGAATGGAGTAACGGCGATATGTTTGTTATAATGATGTTGTCGTCGTCCATGATTAAATTGCGAATGAAAGAGAAAAGAACCGGAATCAAGTGCCAACGAACGTTCGTTCGAGCACTAATTGTATTTGGACGTATTAACGAACTCCAACGAACATGCGGAGGCCAACGCTAGCAAACGATAAATATCCTTCTTTGGCCGTTCGTTGGCCCGGTGTGTACGCAGCTTAAGGAGAAGGCCTACACTTTACCAGCCATGCTCCATACGGTACTACAACGTAGACCTGCTAGGGCTAAACTGAGGTAGGTACCTACCTATCTGAATTCTGAGTGCAGTTGAACAGTTCACGAGTGAAGACCATAAACAGGCAAGCGCCGATCACCCTCTAGCCCACTTGACTTTGACCAGTTAGCCGGTAGTGGCTGTATGAGTAAGGCCGAGAACAAAGTTGCAGCGTTTCTTTACAGAGAGGTATTTTCATCACGTCCCCACTGCTGGGGCACGGGTCTCCTTCCAATGAAGGAAGGGTTTAGGCCTAGAGAGCTATTTTACCAGTAATTAATTATTATTCGCGGATTATTATTTTAATTCAATAAAAACCACTGGTTACATGTTTAACTTTTATTTGGCTATTCATATTATTGAGTCCATATTACAACAATACAAAAGAAATGGCTTACATTATTGAGTATTGAAATAAAAATCTACCATTTAAATAATGAATTTATAAAGTTACATTTAGAATAATCATTTTACATAAGTAGTTAAATAAATACAGGGTGTAATGTACAAATTGCTTTTTGTCAGTTTCATGAAACGAAATATTAGTCACTTTAGGTAAAGAAATATTTATAAGTATTTGCTTGTATAAAAAAAAACATTTAGCTGCTGGCATATTACGATATTAAATTTTGTTACACTTAAATTAATCAGAGTAAGTACTTGATTCATTGTTAAATTTAATCATATTCTTTACTTTTCATATTTTACGTTAAGATACTATGAGTCAGTTTCACACATGGGAAACTGGACTTTTATTAGCTGTCACATGTAAGTTATACATATGTATGGCCATAGATAGAATTACTAAATCATGGTATGGAAATATGTAACACATATCAGCAACATAATACTTATTATACAGGGTGTTCCAAAAAGGGTATACTAAGCCGAAACCAGCATGTGCAGCATGTTATATCTAAGACCGAATCTGAAAACAGAATTTAAAAATTTGTATTTATGAGCCAATCAAAAATGAGCTTGAAGTCGCCGTTTTGTTTTGTCGTTGTGATGTAATGTTTATGTATCCAGGTTTTAGTACATAAGAGTAATGTCAATAGTACTTAGCTAATACACTCACGGGCAATGAAAAAGTTCCACCCACAAAATTCCGATACCAAACAATCCCATTTTTTTCAAGGGTGAAATTTAAAATTTTAACAAGATATTATTGTTTTCAGTTGGTAATATCCTGATGCTCTGATAAATGTACTTTAATGTTGCAGAAGAAGTTATTAAGCTAGCCTTTTCCGTTTAGGAGTAATTTGGTGTTTTTCTCAGTGGAACCTTTTCATTGCCCGTGAGTGTAATTTATATGCTCAGTTCACTTTGCACCGACCTTTTTACGTATTATTTAAATATGTTTTAATTACATAGATATAATAATAATATGTGAATGAAGTGAATACCCTCATCCTAACTAATATTATAAATGCGAAAGTAACTGTGTCTGTCTGTCTGTCTGTCTGTTACTCTTTCACGCCAAAACTACTGAACGGATTTGAATGAAATTTGGTATACATACGGTCCAGACCCTGGGAAAGAACATAGGCTACTTTTTATCCCGGAATTCCCACGGGAAAACTTTTTAAGGCGAAGCGAAGCGCGCGGGAACAGCTAGTTTAAATATGTTTTAATTACATAGATATAATAATAATAATATGTGAATTAAGTGAATACCCTCATATTATATTAATGTTTAATGCATTCAATCATAGTCAATTCTACGTATACATTTCTTTTGAAAACTGCCGTTTTTAAATGATCCCTAATTTTATTCATTAACCTTTAGATAAATATTTTTTAGAGCTAAATATAGTAGATTAAGCCCCTGTTTCACAATGTCTGGTTAGTGGCTACCTGTAAGATAAAATACATGCTGTCACTCTCAGTTATTATTTTTTTGACAGTGACAGCATGTATTTTATCTTACAGGTAGCCACTAACTAGACATTGTGGAACAGGGCCTAAAGGTGTTAATTAACCGTCGACGAAATTAGTTTGTAGCAGTCGGCGAGTCGCAACGACACTAGTGATATAAAAGGTGTTGCAAAAACGGTATACTAAGCCGGTCATTTTGAACAACTTTTGTTATGAGTGTTGAAAATTCACGAAAAAGAAATTATCCTTTACCATAGAAACTTTGTTGGTCACGTGACTTTTTACTATGGAGAATGAAATATTTTTTTTCGCGAATTACGGCGTAGTAACTATACCCTTTTTGCATCACCCTGTATACGCATGTGTCGTTCAGCGTCAAGTCGCTAACCGCCAAATGAATTCCTTAGAAATAAACAGATACCAGTAAGTAGTGTCGTCCCAACTTGTCAATGCAATGACGTTGGCAGCCGACTGGTACCTTAAAATTATAAGCCGAATTAAATAATACCGAATTGAATAAATAAAAGCTTTAAAAAATAATGAAAAATTAAAGATGTTTCTTTTATGCTAATGCGATTGCTTATAATTATAACAAACTACAGTCAAAAGCTAAATATTAAACAATATTCTACGTTATCTTATTGTTTTTTGATATAAACTTATTTACATTACCTAATATATATTATATTACACAATACATGACTACATTAATAAAAATAAAAGTATTTATGGCTTATGTAAAACTAATAATTGGCGATTTCTCCACGATTTTCTACATTACACAAAATTAATATGATTTATAATTATAACGTCAATAATTTCTAGAAAATATAATAAATTACCGATGAATTACGGATTTCACATCAAAATTCTTATAAGAAATGCCGAAGAACTTATAATTACGTAATATTTGTACACTCACATTTGTTTATTTACTGAATTAGAAAAAAAATATGTTATCAATTTGTATCATAAACATAATGGCACTAAACTATAAACCTCAATTCCAAATATAATAATAAATGCTGAATAGAAAAGGATAGAGCCTGTTATACAAAATCTGATAAACTTTTATCCCACAGATAACCTTAAGTGCCAATTTCTCCATTGTCGGTTAGAGCATAACCAGGGAGTAGTGGTTTATTTTTGACACATCGACATCTGTCATGAATTTTATATGGAGATGACGTTTAATCTATAAATAATTCCCTGTCGGTTAGATAACTGATTATGTAGAAATTGGCACTTAACCAGACAGACATGTGCATCAGGTGATTATAATAGAGTTTAATTGGCCATATTTCAAACTCGTAGATTTGACGAAAGTCACTAAGTTAAAAAAGAAGAATATTAAAATAATTTTATAGCTAGAAGCCTCACAACCTAATAAATAAATAGAAATGTCGATTGTATTGTCAATGCGGTTATGGAATCATTAGTTATGAATGCAATGTAATAGCTGTCTCTTTCCGTCGGGGGATAACAATATGTTATATGGTTCGCTCAATTTCATAAGTACACTTTTGTACCTTGTCAAACTAAAAACCGCCTTTTATTAATGTAAAAAAAAAACAGATCTTAGTTCGACAACGTATAAAAGTCACTTATGAAGCTGACCTTATCAACATACTAATTTCTTACCTAATATCTACACGGATTGGCAGAGGTACTTACAGTCAAACTATAAAGTCCTGACATCTATTCTATTCTATTCTCATAGGGGGTGAAGTTCCTGTACGTGGCTCTCTCGAGTGGAACCTTTGTACATAGTCCTGACATCAAAGAGTGCGATTTTGCTAAGACTTTTTATCATTATCAGTTATTTACTTACATTTTAAAAATAAAATACCGATTGATTATGGATTTTTAACGGATTTGTCCTTTAATAAATATAACAGATCGATTAAATACGATCTTAAACAATTCGTTAGGATCTACTTCCGTTTTCACGACTTTGTAGTTGGACTGTAGTTACATCCACTTCAAACCATGGATGTGATGCGGATAACTTTAATTTCACATCTTGCCTCGATATTTTATAAAATACAGTTTATTTCTTATACAAAAATGTCTACTTTGTGTGATATTGAATATAATGTAAAATGTACGTCCTAATTATACAAAAACCTGTATTACTCCCATTTTAATTTACGATTATAATGACGTATTTATCGCTCTACAAACAAGACGCTTCGCATTTTAGCAAAGACATTTAATTACCAACTAGATGTAGTGTTACGGTCTTATTCATAAAAAAACCTTAAAGTAGGTTTACTGAGCTCAATAGCTACGGAACACTTTAAGCCTATTTGAGGTTTCATAAAAATCTCTATTCATAATCGTTCCGTAAACCTTCAATAACTATAGTGATGCTAATAGATTTCACAGACCAAACATTTTGACATTTACCCTATTAAGTTGCCGGTCTGACGAAACCATAAACAAAAATAGCGAAAACTTTCATTCATTTATCAATCTCTATTATCTATGCTAGCCACGGCGCGGCACTTAAAAAAGTTAACGTTGGCTTAAAGGCGCAGTGGCCAAGCCAAAACCCACAAAAAAATAATTAAATTTTTACGTTACCATGGCAACTTATTTTCAGCAAATATTAACTCACAACAAATGTCAAATCGTCAATAAAGCAGAACAGCTGTTGACCGGCCGCCATGTTTTTGTACAAGAGGAGGTTTACGGAAGGTGTATAGTAGGGTCCAGCCAACTTTAGCATATCAAGGTTTTACGAATCAGTTGGAGAGTTCTTTAGCGCTATTGATCGTTTATGAATAAAGTTTTTTTTACATTTGCTTATAGCAGGCCTATAGGTCTCCCGTAACTTTTTATGAATAAGACCGTTAGTGTAGAAAAAACGTCTCGGCAAATAACACCCCACTTTCAATAAGTGTAGTAAAGTATGTATATGTAAGTATGTATTTTCAATTAGTTCGGTTCCATGATTTTTAATTTTTTCATTGGTACAATGGTTGACATTAGGTTGAGTGCCAATTTCTCCATAGCCGGTTAGAGCATAACCAGGTATTAGTGGTTGACTTTGGACACATTTGTCAAGAATTTTATATAGAGATGACGTATAATTGATCAACCTTTCCCTGGTTACGATTTGACCGACTATTGTGAAATTGGAGCTGAACTTAATACGTTAATCTCGGTTTAGTGTTTAACTTTGTTTTTAACCGACTTCAAAAAAAGGAGGAGGTTCTCAATTCGTCGGGATCTTTTTTTTTATTGTATGTGACACTCCATCTAGTTAGTATATTGTTAAATTTTAACATCTTTCTGCAATGCGGTAACTATACAGTAAGTATAACTACTATAATAATATGTTAGCTCATAATATATTGGTGTTTTGAGTTTCACTTGTTTAGCTTATTTTTGGGTCTGTTAATCAGAAGTATTTGCTTTTCTACGTGCCTGCTTCACAATGACTGTATAAGGTTATATGCGGGATTAAAAACATAAATATTATCCAGACATTGTGAAAATGGCACATAGATGTATGTAAGAGAAGAAGACATCTTATCACAATAGAAATTTCTAGAATACATCCCTGAAATCTACTGTTACGTATGTATCAATCATAGGCAATAATGTACACTATTAGAATATACTATTAGAAACGATTATGACACCTATTCCCTAAGCAATAGAGCTCGTAACATATTTACGCTTATTTGGCAGTAGAGCTTGAGACGTGTTGTGACGAGTCTTCATAATTTTGTCCTGAAATAGAGAGAAAAATAAATGAGTTTTTGGTGTAAAATTAGTTTTTACAGACTAACAGGAAATGTATGAGTAGGTACTAGGTCCGAATTTATATAAAATCTCTAAAATCTATAAAATATTGATTTAGATATTATTTCATTATACAATTCCTAGCATTTTTATATAAAACTAGCTGTTCCCGCGCGCTTCGCTTCGCCTTAAAGAGTTTTCCCGTGGGAATTCCGGGATAAAAAGTAGCCTATGTTCTTTCCCAGGGTCTAGACCGTATGTATACCAAATTTCACTCAAATCCGTTCAGTAGTTTTGGCGTGAAAGAGTAACAGACAGACAGACAGACAGACAGACAGACACAGTTACTTTCGCATTTATAATATTATTAGGATTAGGATTATTAGGATTAGGATATATCGTACATATTAGGAAATGGGTATAAAACAAACGCTGTAAATATATTAAGTCTAAATTTTAAGCTTAAAAAGCAGAAAGGAGAACGGCAGTGGGCGTACCGCCTTTTTTTTGGAGCGTTTCAGAACCATGTTTTCACCATTTATTAATACAGTGTAGATAAGGTATTTTCAGTAATTACAATATTTTTAGAAGTCGGGGGAAAATAAAAAAATATAAACGAAGAATATTTAAATCTAAGGATAATGGAACGTAAAAACAAACATATAGAGAACGGAACGTAACAACAGTGGTGCCAGACCTCGGAATATTACCAGCAAATCCGAGCAAAAAAGTAATCGAATAGAAATATCGATACATTCCTAAATACAAAAGATATTTTATTTATCAATAAATTACATGTTCTGGTACTATTTGTGCCAAAACTAGTACATTTGGTTTATAAAATATCATTATATTTAAGTCTTGAAGACTTTTATCCATAGTAAACCATTTTCTTTTTCTCTTTATTCGATTCACTGTAATCGATATTTTTTGAATATTTAAATCTAGTAACACTGAATCTTGCTTGTCAATCTTGTCATAGTAGTTGTTATTTCATTTTCCATTACCTAACCTAATTATTTAATATTTTGAATACCGCTGAAACTGCTGAAGATATAGAACAAATGTGACAAAGGGGAGAACCAGACCCGGTTCCTGTTCCACCTCCCCGGCAGGCTCCCGTCCCACTTCTTCATCAGGAACCTGCAGAAGCAGCAGAACAAGAACACGCAAAATCCTGACAATATTTTCTATGAACCATAGGATGATAAATACCTAAGTCAAATATGAGAAGAGCAACTGCGTTCTGCAGTTCGAATCCCGGCGCTGACATGTACCAATGTGTTCTTTGAATTTAATTAAAATGTATACCATCACACTTACACTGAAGGAAACCTGCATACCTATCTAGATTTAGCACATCTAGAGAGCCAGGTGCAGGTACTTACACCCCAACAGAGAATAGAATAGAGTAGGTAATAGGAACATAAAATTCCTAAAGTTGATTCCAGGCAAATTATGTTATGTAAATAAAACAATGATCTTTTAAACAGTATATTTTATTTCATTACATTACTCGCCAAATGCATACCCATATAGTAGAACCTTTACATATATCATTTCGAAATGGCATAGCAGTTGGATAAGTATAACATTATACCATGATGAAAGTAGTAGCCTGATCTAGTCGATAATATTAATAAAATCATTATATTTATTATGTACGTTGCACGTCCCGTATTTATTTAAACGTAAACTTGATATACTTACCTAACATATTATTATCAAATTATTATTCACGTTGTTCGTCTTGTGTTGTTGTGTTGTTCAAGTGTTGACATGGTGTTGACGTTTAGTTGTTGACATGACACATTTTTTTATCATTTCAATATTTCTGCTCTGGTTTGTCAATTTTTATCATTATACTGAGATCCAATCTAGACATTTATGACGTAAATCACAGAGTACTTGGCATAAACATTACTTCACTTGACGTTCCATTCTTCCTGTATGAATGTTTACGTTCCATTGCGACTACATTTTAAAGATTCTTTTTTTCCGTTTTTCTCTTTTCTCCCAGCTTCTAAAAATCTAGTAATTAATTGACTTGTGTACCTGTACAGTGTCTCTCTAATCATGGTACTTTCATTACGGAACCCGTCATTTCCATAGTGGTACAAAACGTCCTTAGAACCCTGCCTTTGTCCTTTAAGACGCATCGCATCGAGATCAGACCAAATAAATTGAGAAGGATTGAGGGAGTACTTAATAATGATGTTCTACACGAGGAACGCAGAGGAAGATGCACCGTTATAAGAACAGACCTGCACGGGGAAGGTAGAGGAACTTAGAGGAAGATGACAGAGACCGCGAGATGGACGGACGATATAGTCAAGTCCGCGGGGAAGCACTGGAAGCGGGCCGCCTCCGATCGGACAAGGAAATCATTGGGGGAGGCCTATGTTCAGCGACGTCCTATGGCTGAGATGATGATGAGGATGATGAGACCTACTCGAGGAACTTAGAGGAAGGTAGAGGACCATAGAGGAAGGTGGAGGACGCACCGTTATAGGAACAGCACGGGCCGGTCGGAGCCGCTGGAGTGCGAGCGCCGCGCGTCCTGAAGGACCTACTCGAGGAGCTTAGAGGAAGGTAGAGGACCATAGAGGAAGGTGGAGGACGCACCGTTATAGGAACAGCACGGGCCGGTCGGAGCCGCTGGAGTGCGAGCGCCGCGCGTCCTGAAGGACCTACTCGAGGAGCTTAGAGGAAGGTAGAGGACCATAGAGGAAGGTGGAGGACGCACCGTTATAGGAACAGCACGGGCCGGTCGGAGCCGCTGGAGTGCGAGCGCCGCGCGTCCTGAAGGACCTACTCGAGGAACTTAGAGGAAGGTAGAGGACCATAGAGGAAGGTGGAGGACGCACCGTTATAGGAACAGCACGGGCCGGTCGGAGCCGCTGGAGTGCGAGCGCCGCGCGTCCTGAAGGACCTACTCGAGGAACTTAGAGGAAGGTAGAGGACCATAGAGGAAGGTGGAGGACGCACCGTTATAGGAACAGCACGGGCCGGTCGGAGCCGCTGGAGTGCGAGCGCCGCGCGTCCTGAGCGGAGCGCACCGAGCCGCTCGAGTTGGACTTGGCCTCGCCTTGGGTGCCTGCGGGGTGGATTGGTGATGTTAGTTTATTTTATTACACGAAAAATTACAAAAATTCAGGTGAAGCAAAACTCATGTAAATTGGCACATCAGATTTCAGTCTTTCCTACAAACTATTATTAGCCTTTTACAATTTAATAAGGGTTCTGTTAGATGTCTTTCCCTGTGGAATGGGATATAACACTTGGAAGAAGGCATTTTTTTAGGTCCTCTGGAGTTGTGGTGTTTCCGAAAGCTGTTATCATTCATACTTTAACACTAAACACAACATGTAACAGAGAAAGTAACTCCGGGAACACGATCCCATCCATGCTCGGCCTGTTGTCACCGACCGAGACAACGTTAATCAAAAAGCGAAGTTGGTAGGCGAATTATGCAAATCACACAACCTACATGTTTGTGTGCTAAACTAAAAGTGTTTTTCATTTACAACACCCTGTATATTACATACCTATGGGGTGCTCCTTGGCGGTGAGGTGGTCGGAGCCGGCGCTGGAGCCGCCGCTGCCGGACAGCACGCTCTCCTCGCGGTTGTAGCTGCGGAATGGAGGGTAGTTTAGTATAGCATTATGCTGAGTGGGGACACTTTTGGGTATTGGGCATTTTTTAAATGTTTTTTTTTGAGACAAAATAACAACTTGGGAGAAAACGAGAGGCATTTGAATTGTATTGTTTTTTTTTACACATAACTGGAAACAGATTATGCCACACTGAAATGTAAGCAGCATTATGCGAGATAGCTTAAAGTTTTATTTCCTCCTCAGTTTATGCAATAGATATCTCAAAAAAATGTATAAGAGCGATGTATAGACTCAAACAGACTGACTCGTGTAAACCCTACTTCACTAAATTTCGATTATTAACTCTGCCATGTATGTACATTTTTGAAGTTGCAATGTTCATAAAATGTAATCCAGATCTTTTCAAAACAAAGGGATGTGTAACTAATAGGGCAGGCCGAAATAGAGATAAACTATACACAGAACCTTCACATACCACACTGCTACAAAAGAGTTTAATCTGCATGGGACCTAAGATTTACAATAAACTACCTAATCATTTAAGAAACCTTGACATACCTAAATTTAAGAATGCTCTAACATCAATGCTGCTTGACAAATGCTATTATTCAGTTCAGGACTATTTTAATGATTACTAATTTTATTTTGTATTTTATCACTATAACTAATTAATGAACTTATGTGAAAATTTATTCAATTGACTGCACAAATTACTAACTAACTTACTTGTAAATAGGTGTGTCTGTATTTGTATATAAATTTGTACGCCATTAATTTGAGCAAAGCATGGAGCACACTATATGCATTTAGTATAAGACCTTTATTGTAACCACCCATGTTTACAAATAAATATATTTGATTTGATTTGATTTGATTTGAAAAAATAAGCTAGTGATATAATTTTCGACTGATGGAAAGCCAGAAAATTAGGAGTTTAACTAAAAGTTATTTTTACAAAATAGTTTTCATTTTTTTAGCAATAATCATAATCAAGTAGGTTCATAGATACATACCCATAAATAGTGTGTTCACTCGTCGGGCACGAGGTGTACTTGAACGGTATCGGCTGGTAGCCGTACGAGCCCGCGTACGGCAGGTAGCCCGGCGCGCCGGCACTGCGGACAAACGAATTGTTAGATATGCGTGACATAATGCTGAGTTGGGGAACTTTTAGATGCCATCAAATTCAAAGATCGTAGGTATTGTAAAATTTACAATATTAATTCTTAATTTACGTCAGTCAAAAACTTCGGAAATTCGAATATTACAACTTACAACGTAAATACAACTATTTTAAAGTATCAAAAAGCTCTCTGCATTCGGGGGTTATAATTTGACAATTAATTATTGCATTTCTTCGTTTTCGGCTTTGAGACACCAAATGAAGATTTTTCTCATCTTCACCTTTCCCAACACCCTGTACAACGGCACGTACCTCCTCTGCGGCGGCGGCGGCAGGGCGGCGTCCCCGCTGATGCGCAGCGCCGCCAGCTCGGCCCCGAGGCACCCGCCCGCGTAGTAGCACTGCGCTCTATATACTACACGCGTGTGTGACGACCCAGTGGCGCAGTGGTTGAGCGTGACTGCTGTGCCATTGTTGACTAACCGCTGACGTCCCGGTGACCCATTGGTAAATCAGACACAATAGATTTTGAATTGTCTCCGATTTCTCGCGATGTGAGTGGTTAAAGACAGCCATTTGTAATCGGGTCTTGGGTGTTAAGTATTATGTATCTATCTAGTTTCTGTGTAGATAGTAGATACATATAATTATTTTAGTTGTCCGAAACCCAAATACCAAAAACCTAAACCGCATATTCAAATCACAAACCATTTCGATTGCTTTCTTTTGTTTTGTCTAGTTTTAAGACACCAAATGAACATTTTTCTCATCTTCATCTTTAGCAACACCCTGTACAACCGCACGTACCTCCTCTGCGGCGGCGGCGGCAGGGCGGCGTCCCCGCTGATGCGCAGCGCCGCCAGCTCGGCCCCGAGGCACCCGCCCACGTAGTAGCACTGCTCCGAGAATGTGATCTTGTTCACTGTGTGCCGGATTAGACCCGCCTGTAATGGGAAAGACATCGAGGTTAAATTATCATTCAACTTTCTATGCCGAACGACCCGGGTTAAATTTCCGGCCGGCGAAGATCGATTGGTTTCGTTTTTTACGGGATAAAAAGTAGCCTATGTTCTTTCCCAGGGTCTAGACCGTATGTATACCAAATTTCATTCAAATCCGTTCAGTAGTTTGGCGTGAAAGATTAACAGACAGACAGACACAGTTACTTTCGCATTTATGATATTAGTTAGGATACATAATTAATTGTCCTTCAACTTTCTATTGTAATTATTCTGACGCTACGACTGCTATGCCCAAGGTCCCGAGTCCGATTCACGGCCGCCGAAGATATTTGTTTGAATATAGATTACCTACTGGCTGTCCGTGAGCGTGAATTTTATTATATTCTGAGTGGGCACGAAGTTAATTTATGTGGCTTTTGAGTACATCATTCAACTATCTACCAGAAGCAACGACCCCGCGCCCAAACTGTTTTTGAAGCAGTTGCGAAAAGGTCGTTCATTCTCTAACTCATATTAGATCTGATCTATAGCCACACGGGACTGTTGATGGCTATTCATTCATTCAGTCGCTCATCTCATGCATTTAGTAACTTATTTCATTCATTTAGTAACTCATTTAATTCATTCACTCACTCATTTTGTTCATTCATTGTATTTCGCTCATTCAATTGCACAATAATCTTGTGTCAGTCCTTCGCTGTTTTCATTTTTTGTTGCTGGCGTTTCCATATTTTGATCCCATACCTATGGTTGCCGTAATTGGCGTAAGCTGGCGTACCTTGAGCATGTGGCTGGCGTACTTGCGCGCGTCGCGGCGGTCCTGCACGCCGGCCACGTGCTGCAGGATCCAGTCCACCACGTCCGCGTCGATGAACGCGTTCGGAATAGTTATATAGAGCCAGACGCTACTGATGATGGCTATTCATACATTCAAACACTCATTTCATACATTAAGTCACTTATTTCACTCATTTAGTAACTTGCTTCATTCATTCAGTAACTTAATGCGTTCATTCACTCACTCATTACGTTCATTCTTGGGTTTTCGTTCATTCAATTACATAATTACCTTTAATAACCGTGTTTTTCCTTCGCTGTCTATCCAAAAATAGATACTGTTTTTAACTGGCGTAGAGTGGCGTAAGTTGGCGTACCTTGAGCATGTGGCTGGCGTACTTGCGCGCGTCGCGGCGGTCCTGCACGCCGGCCACGTGCTGCAGGATCCAGTCCACCACGTCCGCGCCGATGAACGCGTTCGGGATCGTGATCTTGAGCCACATTCGGTCGCGGATCTCGAGACCTGTGGGAGAGTAAGATTTGATAAGTTACTTTGGTTCACTTTGCATGCATATACAAGTAAGATAGCACCCGCTTTTTATTGTGATATGTCGCAGGCCATATCCAACTGACATATTATGTATAAATTTATCCTGAGTTCTGACTTCCAAACTAGAATTATTATCCCAGAATGGTGGAGAGGTATTGAAGGAGAAATTTCGAGGAAGGTACTTAACTTCCTTCACACTAAGAAGAGATTGCTCTTTAGTTTTACGCCGAGCGGAGCGCTTGCCTTTCTATCATTTACTTACTTTACATCAGTCAATTTGTTGTTATTTTAGTTACTCACCCGTTGTTTTATTAATGAATGAAATCAATTATCAATTCATTCACTCATTTCGTTCATTTGATGCCTTATATCACTAATTTCGTTCATTCAACTTACTTCTATCACTCATTTCGTTCATTTGATGCCTTATATCACAAATTTCGTTCATTCAACTTACTTATTTCACTAATTTGCTTACTTATTTCAGTAATTTAGTTACTTATTTCATTCAGTATTTATTTTAGTAGTAAACCAGTGTATATTCCGCCGCGACTCACCGGAGCCGGGGCTCAGCATGGCGCGCACCACGACGGCCATGTCCATGTGCACGGACAGCGGCTCCAGCGGCGGCGGCGCGCCCGCGTCGCACCCGCGCTCCGACGGCACCGCGGAGAGGGAGGGGGGCGGCGGGGGGTACGCCGAGCGGAGAGCTTGCGTTTCTTTCATTTACTTACTTTATTTTATTCTTTTATTGCTATTTTTATTGACTCACCCATTGTTTTATTAATGAATGAAATCCATTATTGATACACTCTCATTTAGTTCATTCAACTATTGATTCTTTCACTCATTTCGTTCTTATTGATTATTTCACTCATTTCGTTCATTCAAACCCTTGTTCTACTCATTTCGTTCATTCGCTGATTTATTTCACTCATTTACTTACTTTTTTCACTAATTTCGTTCATTCACGGCCTCAATTCACAAATTTACTTACTTTTTTCATTCAGGGATTCTTAGTAAATCAGTAACTGAATGAAATAAATTATGAATCCCCCTACCCTTTTTGCAACACCCTGTATATATAGATACTCACCGGAGCCGGGGCTCAGCATGGCGCGCACCACGACGGCCATGTCCATGTGCACGGACAGCGGCTCCAGCGGCGGCGGCGCGCCCGCGTCGCACCCGCGCTCCGACGGCACCGCGGAGAGGGAGGGGGGCGGAGGGGGGTAGGCTTCGCGGAGCGCTTGCGTTTCTATCATTTACTTACTTACTTTATATCAATCATTTTGTTGCTATTTTTATTTACTCACCTGTTGTTTTATTAATGAATGAAATCAATTATTGATTCATTCGGTGTCTTTATTTCATTCATTTTGTCGGTATTTTTAATGAATGAATTCAATCATTGATTCTTTCACTCATTTCGTTCAATCAATCGCGTATTTCACTATTTTACTTGCTTTTTTCATTAATTTCGTTCATTCAATCGCTTTTTTACTCATTTCTTTACTTTTTTCATTTATTTCGTTCAGTCAATGGCTTATTTCTCTCATTTAGGTACTAACTTAATTAAATCAGCCTATGTTACTAAACTAGTGTATATTTCACTACAAGACTCACCGGAGCCGGGGCTCAGCATGGCGCGCACCACGACGGCCATGTCCATGTGCACGGACAGCGGCTCCAGCGGCGGCGGCGCGCCCGCGTCGCACCCGCGCTCCGACACAGCCGCGGAGAGGGAGGGGGGCGGCGGGGGGATACGCCGAGCGGAGAGCTTGCGTTTGTTTTATTTAGTCACTTTATATCGTTCATTTTGTTGTTATTATGAATGAACGAATTCAATTATGGTTTCTTTCACTCATTTCGTTCATTCAATTATTGTTTTTTTCACTAATTACGTTCATTTGATGGCTTATTTCACTCATTTCGTTCATTTGATGCCTAATATCACTAATTTCGTTCATTCAACTTACTTCTTTCACTCATATCGTTAATTTGATGCCTTAAATCACTAATTTCGTTCATTCAACTTACTTCTTTCACTAATTTGCTTACTTATGTCACTAATTTAGTTACTTATTTTAGTAGTAAACTAGTGTATATTCCCGCAAAACTCACCGGAGCCGGGGCTCAGCATGGCGCGCACCACGACGGCCATGTCCATGTGCACGGACAGCGGCTCCAGCGGCGGCGGCGCGCCCGCGTCGCACCCGCGCTCCGACGGCACCGCGGAGAGGGAGGGGGGCGGCGGGGGGTACGCTTCGCGGAGCGCTTGTGTGTGCGCTACCCATGCACCTTAGGGAGAAAGGGAGAAAGGCAGTGTTAGTTATATGGCGAATGCTTGATAAAGTCTGAGAAAGTTCTGGGTCAATAGGATCTATCGGGGAATAATAATTATTACATTCGTTTATATTAGCAAGCAGCAATACATGGTTCGGTAGGAATAAGTGGAAAACGGTCCATATTCTTCCAACATATTTATTTTGTAGTTTCATCATTATTGTCTTGGCGAGGTGGATCAAAAGTATAGATATAGAGACAAATACCTGGATCAATAGGCCTGACGGGCTCCGTGCGCGGTATAGTGAAGTAGCCCTTCGGGTTGGGATCCCAGCACTTGGCCACCACCAGCTCAACCACAGACTTTTGTATCACACTGGCAGATAGACAGGTCTCTACACTATTATATTCTTTGTGGGCGTGTAAGTTCCTACACTTCTCTCGGCTCTCTCGAATGGAACCTGTGTGCTGACCCCATGGTCTAAACTGCCTCCCTAAGCTTGGACTATATCTCACCACACGGTCCAATGCGGGTTGGTGGGCCATGTCAGCGCCGGGATTCGAACCTGCATCTTTTGCTTGAGAAGCGAGCGCTCACCTTACTGAGCTACCACTCCTCTTTTTTATATATAGGTAGCAGTACTAGCAGTGGATATAGTATACCTGGATCAATAGGCCGGACGGGCTCCGTGCGCGGTATAGTGAAGTAGCCCTTCGGGTTGGGGTCCCAGCACTTGGCCACCACCAGCTTGATGGGCCCCGGCTTCTGCACCACCTCGCGCAGCACCCTCACAGCCTCGTCGTTGGTCATGTCCTCGAAGTTCACATCGTTCACCTGGAAATTGAGAGAAAGAACTTGTTAGTAAGAATGAAAGAAATATGTTTTTGGACCATTGGATTTCTGATTTGAGAATATCAAGTTTTTTTTTTTTTTTTGTAGTCACTGTAACATGCAATCAGTCTTGAGTGACCATAAGCAGTTGTTTGGAGTGTTTTTATGGCGTTTTAGGCACTCCCTCCCATCGTTGGGTTGCCTTCTTATTCAATTGGTCCTAGACCGTCCCAAATGTGCTTTCTTTTCAACCTTCTTATTGGAATACAACTGGTGAGGTCAGTAGCCAGCTTGTTGGGGTGATCAGCAATCCTATCTCCGTAGGCTCTTGACAGGTCTTCCACTTCCGCTTTAACCATGGGCATTTGTAAGTACTCATGGACCTCATCAATTTTAGTGAACCATGGTGCGTGGGCTATGGTTTTTAGAACACTGTTTTGGAACCGCTGCATTATTGCGATGTTGGAGGTTTTTGCTGATCCCCACAGTTGTATTCCATAGGTCCAGACAGGTTTTAATACAGCCTTGTAGATGAGCAGTTTATTGTTTACGGATAGTTTTGACTGTAAACAATAAACTGCTGATCTACAAGCACTTGTTAGTAAGAATGAAAGAAATATGTTTTTGGACAATTGGATTTCTGATTTGAGAATATCAAGTTGAGTAGATCTTAAATATACATTACACTATTAGACACACAGAACAATCATGAAACTCAGCATAATACTATTGTGATAGGAATTATTTGACCAAAGCACTGAGGGGGCCACTCTATACAACGAAAAAGTAAGTTTTAGAGCGCTGCTGCGCAAATCACGACTCGTGAAAGAATTTTCCCCATTTTTAGGGTAAATTTCGAGATTTTCCCCAAAAACATGAAAAGTAGAAATAGCCACTTTTGATTTTAAAATTTGATGCAGTTTTGTCGGAAAGACCCGTACTAAATCTCATAGTATTTAATGTGCCAACTGCTGGACAGCTCTCATTCATTCGTTAATCATCAGTATAGAGTAACTCTGCAGCTTTTGTTAGCTTTAGCTATGTACCTCACAGGTAAATAAGGGTATGTTCCTGGGTTCGATTCTCATGCTAGGTAAATATTGGTTCTGAGTGTGCCCAAAATCACAATGTCTATGTATGTTATGTATATTATGAAAAAAAAATTATAGGTATATTATGTTTTCTTGACATCATATTTAACATCGTAAGATGTAAGAGTAAACTAAATACATAATAATATTGATCTTATGTTTAATTGTTACAAATTGGAGGCTATAAATAACTTAGCATTAAAAGGCAAACCTACTTTGTTTTATCTATGACTTCAGAGTTAATCTTTTGTCAAAGAATAATCTCAACATTCTATTGTATTAGATGTTTGTAAATATAACAATAGATTTGACTTTGCCTTTATTAAAAGACCACAGAGACAATAAATAAAGCAGGTACCAGTTACAAAAACCTTTTTCAATTGTTTTTTTTTCCTCCTTTTATCCAAATTTTACGAAAGAACATTTTTGTATGATTATTTTTCTAGTTTAGTATTTTTAGTATAAAAAGTCAATCAATACCTGGGCAATCTTGAAAACTACTGTAAATTACTTTTGATTAATTTTGATTGATTGCCTGAGAAATATTTCCAAAAGAATTTCAGTGAAAATGCAAAATCTGCAAATGTTAAAAATAAAAAATACTATAAAAACATAACATTTACTATTATAAGATTGATCTATTTTAAAGTACCTAGAATGACTTGCCCAGATTGGATCAATAAAACATAGATTAGGCACCATTACAAAATCCCACACCAATAGGCCACACAATTATACCCTCTTAACTTCATAGCCATAGGTGCTACTTCCCTGCAACCAGTTTTAATCTGGTAAGTAAGATATCAAGTCTCCATAATTCATTATTTTATTTGACACCACATCCTCTGACAGTTAAGATGGAGTGTTTTTTGTCCTGCTCTCCCATGTACCAGTGTGTGAGAGAAAGATAGTGTAATAGCACTATCTAGTTACATGTTTTACTATGGAAATAAATAAGCACCTTTGGTGTTATTATTCTTATACATAAAATACCTATAACATTGTTTATGACTAGCTGAACTATTTCAGAATGGCTTAAGAGATTCTTCAGATTCTGGCGATTTACAATGTGAATTTTTCTAAGTATGGATGTTTGTTACTGATATAAAAACTACTTTATGTATTTTATATGTATGCTGCAGTCATACATAGGCTATGTGGATTGCACCTCATAAGACTCACACTATGTTCATATAGCAGATCTTAGAATAGGTCAATTTCATATTCTATTTTATTTTAGTAAAGATTCATGTGAATATTTTTTATATTTTTATAGCATTCCAGTCTTACATTATAATGAGTATCATTACAGTATAATGAGTAACTGGTACATACGAAACAACAGGTGTGAACAAATTTATGCAATGTGTGTGAGACATAGTATGAAGTGAAACTTTATCTCCATATTACATAATTAAGTGATATCAACTTTGTCAACAGAAAAGAGAAATGCAGATTGTATTATCTTCCATAATTATTGAATGTTATTACCTACAATGAATTGAAATGTATGTTGTGTAGCTTGGAAACCCTATGGTTGGCAGGCTACATGTCTGAACTGATATAAAATAGGGAATAAGGGACATTCTAGTTAATTTAATTCTTTAGCATACAAAAAATAAAAGAAACATACCTGTAAAATCATGTCTCCAGGTTCTATTCTTCCATCCAGTGCCACAGCTCCACCTTTCATAATACTTCCTACGTAAATACCACCGTCGCCACCTTTATTTGACTGTCCTACTATTGAAATACCGAGAAAATTCACTGTGTCCATATTTAACGTCACTGTTATTATGTGCATTGACATAGTAGAGTCTGTTATTGAGGAATACGATGAGGTTCTAGACATAACTTGTGGCCTTTTTCTTCTCCGCTGTGGCCTCTTTCGATTACTGACTTGTAGATGTGATACACTGCTGCATTCTGTTAGTGCTCGGTCTACAGAGGCATTAGTGTGCCGTCCTGTGGTCGTCGTGATCTCTGACTGACTGTCGAAGAGGCTTGTAGAGTCTAGATCTGAGCTTAAAACTGAGGCTGTTTCGTATTCTAAGCCGTGGTTGCCATACTTTGAGTGTCCGTTTATCCTGAGGCCCCGGTACTTGTACTTGTCGCAGGAGGCCCTGTGGCCGGGCCGGGAGCTGATGGTGCTGTCGGTGTCGGTACAGTTGTCCCGGGTGAGCGGCGCCGAAGGGGCATGGTTGGGTCCCTTTCCCTTACCGACATTACTGTCTGTGCACTGCGATGCGCCGTCCGAAGGGTTCGACCCCTCCGCAGACACCAGCCAGGACACCACGCGACCATTAAAACACGGCAAATGAGCATTGTCATCAACAATTTCCTCTTTTACAACACCGAAATCATCGTCCATAGATTTGAAGAAAAACTTGTAGTTCGGTCTATTCAACTGGTTTTTAAAATCCACTAGTGTTACTTTTTCCGGTGATATTGGTATTTTCACTAAGTACGGAGTTTCCTCGTCGTCGATATAGTAAATAACTTTTGTTTCCTCCATTTTTAGGGCATTTATTATTGAAAAGTAACAACACCCTACGATCTATAAACTATAAATATCCGCCATCACAAAAATATGGCGATTGTGTCACAGATAAGAAATTATCATGGTATTTTTTTCTTTGCTTCACAGATAAACATTAGGTACTAATGTATATTCTATTTTTAATCAAACCAACCTTTATAAATGTTTACGGTAGTTATTATTCTGGGAATGACGGTATGAATAATGTACCTTTTTATGACCTCGGCATGCAGAGTGCGAATTTGCAGATTTTAGACCCGTTGCCGTGTTGGAGTAGCAGTAAGTTAAAACAAATGTCTATGACGATGGCGTCGCGTCGTGTATCTGTATCGTAGACATTCACGTTCTTGGCCCTCAGGCCTCGCATGTGATCGTAAACATATGACGGAGCTAGTTCTGAGTCTTGGTTTTGGAGTTGGCATTGGCTGATATTGATACTTTTAACCATAGAACAATGCGAACTCGTGTGTGCTAATGGCTTTTACATTAAAAACTACCATCCATATCTTAGAATAAGTAATGATAATACATGAGTTGTAAAGCTGCGTACACACCGGGCCAACGAACGCCCAACGAACGCCAACGGTTATCCCAACGATGGATATTAACATACATAATACAGGGCAGATTGCAGAAACGAAGGCCAACGAAAAACGTTCGTTGGCGTTCGTTGGCCCGGTGTGTACGCGGCTTTAGCAGTATGGCGATAGCAAACTCCAAAAACTTGAAAGATAATGTCAATTTCATGTCAAACTGACAGTTCAGTGGTCAAACGTGTGTCAAACTAAAGTTCACGTGTTGGTGTATTTTTATTTCAAAAATATTAATGTTTTTCATTATTTAAAATGTTACTAGAAAACAGTGATGTCGATATTTTTGTAGCTAGTAAAATAGGTTCATTTAAACGTAAGTTTTACTCACCACACAGATGTGGGTGTTGGGAGCGTGTTGGGAACCCTCCCACAGGGACCAGGCTTAGAAGGTCTCTTCTACATATAGTCTTAGTTATGTACATAGGTTTAGTTTGTATAATATATAGGTAGTTTAGTTTGTAATTGTAAATTATATAAATTATGTAAATAATTGTACGTTAATAAAATACCACACAGATAGAAATAACTTAAATAACACTCCTTTTTACATTCTAGTTTTTGCTTGCTAACATAACATGCGTTTAAAACTTTAAGCAACTCAAAATTTGGTATGTAAACTATATAAAGTCCTCCCCCAGAGTATATCCTAATTGCATCCCAAAATTCATTCAAATTGAGTTTGCGGATTAGGTGTAAAAACATACACAAACCAGAGTTGAATAAGAACTTTTGAAAGATCTGTAAATTTTTTAATACTATAAATTCTAATAACTTAGTATCTTCCTAAATACCACAAATAATTAAATATAAATAAATAAATATGTGAGGACATCTCACACACGGCCATCCGACCCCAAGCTAGGCAGAGCCTGCCTGTGTTATGGGTATCGGACAGCTGATATATCTACACAAATACATAGATAGATAGATATAAATATCAACACCCAAGACCCGAGTACAAATATTTGTCTTTAAACAAATATCTGCCCCAGCCGGGAATCAAACCCGGGACCTTCGGCTTAGCAGTCACGGTCACTATCCACTACAACAATCGATTGTCTATCAATTAATACATTGCCAAGTATTAAATACTTCTAAATTACTTATTTATTATTTTCAGATATAAAATACCACAGTGAAGCCTCTAAAAACACAAAGAAATGTATAGAAAACCTCGTGGATATAAAGAAACTTCAGAAAGATGACACAATCACGCGCATGGTGTGGGCCAATGAGGAACAAACAGAAATACTGATTGGCAGGAGAAATCAACAGGTATATAAAAATAGTGTTTTTAACAATTACTTATAAGCTGTTGTAGTCACAAACTGGTTACTAGTTTCATCACTTTTTGTAACCCACCTGTATACTTTTGATAAGTTGTTCTCATTATGTTGATACCCATGATGTTGAAGCGATATTGTTAAATAAAAACTCTTTTAGATGGATCCACCATAAATACAACTAAAACAGATCAATCATTAATGTGAGATCCTGGCACTCTCATCTTATCCACCCTTTCTAACATAACTCCCATCTTCAACGCAGGTCCAAACATACAACACAGAGCAAGCCAAGTTCACGCAAACAGTGACCGCAGACTACGCCAAGGGAGATGTAGTTGGGCTCGGCAAGTACAAGCGAAGGCTCATCACAGCTCTAGCGTCTGGTGTGGTGAAGATCTGGTCCAAGAAGGACGAGGTTGTGATCAATACTGGAGCGGAACTGGATGCGTTGAAGAGCTGTGAAGAGAATAGGAGTGTGTTTGCTACAGGTGTGTATCTACAGTCATATTTAAAGGGGAACAGTTTGATTATTTTTTGTAAGGAAAGATATGATTGTTTATATGTAGCTTTGTAGCCTATTCAATAATAGGTTAATAGGCTCCAAAACTACTATACAATTATAATGCTAGATATGCCGGAGTGCTATTAATTGCTATTGGCTACTGTTCTATCCAGCAATTCCCAGGGAAATTCATTTGCCCTACAGGAGTTTTCAAAGGTTGTCAATATTATTCTTCCTTCCATCTAAACCTCCTATGTAAAATCACATCTTCATCATCAGCAAACTATTGTCCACTGCTTGCAGGTCTTTCCCAAAGAGAACCATGTTATGGTTTATATATGTTCAGTGGTTGTATCTGTTCTGACTAGTCCTAACAATAAACCACACCAAACCAACTTTTTCTTGGTCTCTATGTCTTGGAATCCTACCTTATTCCATCCATCCATCCCCATTCATTGATAAAATAAAGATGGCCGAAACGATGGGATGGAAACTTGCACAAAACACCTAAACTTCCACTAATCCCCCAACCTTTAACCTCCAGGCGGCAAAGAAAACGACATAAAACTATGGCTCATCGGCGAGCATCGGCCAATATTCCAGGCCAAGAACTTGGCCAACGATTGGCTCCAGCTGCGGCAGCCGGTGTGGGTCACTGACCTCTGCTTCCTGCCGGGGGAGGGGGGGCGGCTGGTGGTGGGGTGCTCCAGATATGGATATGTCAGGTGGGTTTGTACAGGGTGTTTGAGGAAGGGTTTGTGTGGGAGCTGAATGGGGCTTAGGCTACTTGTAAATTAACCGCCTTACTCATAGAGAAGTTATAGGTTAATTTAGCTATTGAACTGTGTTGCCCCTCTCTGTTAAACAACAATTTGTTCAATAGCTATAACATCCTATAACTTTTCTATTCGAATTCGAATAAGAGGGTTAATGTTTTGAAACTGAATAATAAGAGTCATCCGCAACCTTGTTGTAAGTACCTATAACTGAGGTGTTAAAAATTTACATGCATAAGTGCTAGGCTTTGCTTTACATTGAAAAGGTTTCCCGTGTACTTCTCTAATTCCATATTAACTAGCTTCGCTGTGCATTGCAAATGTTTTCCGTTTATGTCACTCTCACATCTGCAGCTAACCAATATTCCGATTGATTATGATGATTGGTTTATTTCCATCTTATATTCCCTATTACCATGACTTCCAATTTCAGGTTATACGACACGCGCGCGCAGCGGCGGCCGGTCGTGAACGTGGAGTTCAAGGCGATGGCAGCCACCTGTGTCACTCCTAGCTTCGACGACAAGTAAGATAAGATCTATTTATCATGATTATTCTATAAAAGAAGTGAAGGATTTAGCATCATATTTCATGAACTTCAACACTTAAACTCTCTAACAAGGTGCAATACTACTTCTCTCTACTTTGCAATAGCTAGACCAACAGACCCCTTAGCATGAATTTTCATCGTGAACGTGACGTGAAATTACTCGATGAATTTTGTAGGGAAATTTTAGTTTTGCTACCGACCGCCAGGGGCGCGGTTCATATTTTCATACAAAATTACTCGATGAATTCTACTACACGTTCACGATGAAAATTCATGCTAAGGGGTCAGATAGCTTTTTCGTCACTTGAAAAAATAGTGTAATGTTTGCTACCCAAAGGATGAAACCCGATGGTATATTCCTCGAGGCGCGGATTGGCGCCCGGGATTTTCTACTTACTAACCGATAAACCGAAAAATCAATGAACATCTTATGTCTTATTTAATTCTGAATCATAGTATTATTATTGTGAATACACTTTTATTTTCAGACAAGTGCTAGTTGGCTTCGGCAGGGGGCAGTTGCATCAAGTGGACCTGCGCGGGAAGGGGCGACCTGATAAAGGTATGCTTCATTCTTAACCCCCATCCTAAAAGGGAGGTGTTATAATATAAGGAGTTGTTGCTATAAGATAAGTTAAGATATGTGTCTGTAGTATGAACCGATTTTGCTTTCTTTTCTTTATACTCATTATTTACCTTATGTTATGTAAAACTTGCTATGTTTCATGAACTGTTCAGCTGCTTGAAAATCATCAACCCTGGTAATTAAAATGTCCCCACATAATTATCATCTAATAATACATATTTTGTCACTACTACAGGCTACTAAAAAAAAATCTAGATAATTATAGTAAAGTTAATAGTAACAAACTTTAACAGTTAAAGGTTTTCGCATACATGTCTGTTTTTGTAACATCCTGTATATTTCAGGCTACAAAGGCAGTGCGGGCGCTATAACCTGCGTCGCCGCAGCCCCCGCCCCGCGCCGCATATTGTCTGTGGGCCTCGACCGACACTTGCGAGTCCATGATTATGACAGTAAAGCGCTACTGTATAAGGTGGGTTTTGCTATGGTTATATTCTATTTATTCTTTAGCCTTAGGTCCAATGAACATAAGTAACTACTTACTTCTCTAGCTCCGTGAGGTAACCTGCATATCTGAATTCAGCACATTTACATGCGTCATCCAACCTACAATATACATAAAAGCCGTACAAAGAATATATATTATTACGAAAAGCTAGTCCTTTTTACGATGCAATGTTTTCCTAGATGAGTTATGTTACACTCTATTGATTCCCCCGACCTTCGCTTCGCTTTAAAATTAATAACCGTGGGAATTCCGCCATAAAAAGTAGGATTTGTTAATTAACAATAAGGTATCTTTTGAAAGAGTGACGACATCGATACTTTCACTTTTATAACATTCACAGAGATGCATTTCTCGTACTTTTATTCGGTTTGTTTCCTTGTTAGGGAATACATTACTAATTACCTATAACCTCGTCCCCAGCAATACCTGACCTCCAAGCTCACCGGCCTGCTGGTCCAGACGGCCACGTCCACGCCGCTGCAGCACCACGACGACGAGGCGGTGAAGGAAGAGGAAGAGGTGAAGGAGGAGGACGACCTGGATGCGCTGTTTGAAGAGATGGATACTGTGCTGTGAGTGTGCTATATTTTTAAAACGTTTTTAGGGGTGCAAGTAAGATTGTAAAAAGCCGACCTTATGATTTCCGAAAACTCATCGTATTTGCGATATTTCTTATTAAAATAAAGGAATGTGTTTTCTGAAATACATTAGCTAACTTGATCCTGTAGTCCCGTTGTACCCGTAATTCTTGTCCCCGTTAAGCGGGGACAACGGTACTTTCAGAATATAAATAAAATCAGGCCCGTTGTCCCCGTTGGACGTGAGCTCCTCAACGGGGACAGCGGCACTTAATAAAAAAATAAAAAATCAGACCCGTTGTCCCCGTTCTCAAAATAAACTTAAAAAAACACAAATATTTTTTTTATTTCATGAATTTTATATAATATCTTCACATCAAATCGCTTTTTTAGCTTAGATCAATTCATAACTAACTTGGATGATAATTTGGCAAATTTGATGAACATGTAAATTTTAAAGGATGCGCTAACGGCACGACGAAATTTAATACTGGCGCGAAACAAAAGCACAGATAAAAAAAAACACACACTCACGCCTTGTACTAATGTACCCCCTTTCGGGGTAGGCAGAGGTGCATTGCTGCACCCACTTTTCGCCAGAGTGTTATGTTAGTCCCAATGTAATAGGGGGCGGGCCTATTGCCATTTTACGGGCACATCCAAGACCCGAGAACAAATATCTGTGTTTAAACAAATATCTGCCCCAGCTGGGAATCGAACCGGGGACCTTCGGCTCAGTAGTCAGGGTACTCACTGGTCATTAACCACTACGCCATTCGGTCATCTAAGATAAGTTTTATGTTGTCCTTTTCGTGCTAATAGAATTCGGAAGGGACAACGACACGTAAAATTTTGACGGCCCGTTGTCCCCGTTCACTATTGCCCGCAAAGGGGACAACGGAACGAAAATATAATGACGTCCCGTTGTCCCCGTAACGGGGACACAGTTACGGGGACAACGGGACTACAGGAACTTGATGTTTTAAGGTTCCTTCCAAGAGTCTATAAATTTTTTACTGTATTTATTTATCAATGTGTCGTGTCAGCTCCATTTGTGTTCGTGTATCTTTGAAAAGATTAGTTGAGGGGGTTTTGCTCTGTGAGATTAATCATATTGTGCAAATACTAATTATATTCAAAAATCTTCCAGCGAAAAGCCGAAAAAGAAGAAGGCAGAAGAAAAACCCGCCACCACCGAAGCTAAAAAACTAAAACCGTCGACAGAGGGCAGCACAGAAGTGGACCTAGAACAGGCAGAGGAAGTAGAGGACTCAGAGGACGCAGAGGACCCGGAGGAAGCCATCAAGAAGCTGCTGAAGAGCACGGAGAAGAAGAAGAAGAGATTGGAGAAGAAGAAGAAAGAGAAAAGGGCGAAGAGCGTGTTCTTTAATGCTTAGAATATACGGAGTTGAAAGTATTCTGTGTTTTTTTTGGACCACAAAAATCTTACTCGTACTAATAGTACAAACACAAAGTTTGTACCGGCTGAACGGTGAAGTAATGACCCTGACTGATATACCGAAGGTCCCGGGATCAGGTAGTGTAGGTTAAGAGGCGGTATGAATGAAGTTAGCTGGGCCAGCTAGTATAAAAGGGTATAAGAGCAATAAATAATAGAAATAGGTTTTAAAATCCAATTTTATTAAGTTAGTCACACATTTTAATACAACAATTACATAATCAATTCACTACCTACCTATTTACTAATAAAATTAAATAAGTTAATTTACACTTCAGAATTTCATGAAAGTTACTATACAGAATGTTGTAAAATGGGTAAAATAAACAACAAAAAAGGGGTGACTCAGCTGGCCAATCTAAACAACTTTTGATACTCCTCAAACTAAACAGTCACGTATGGATAGTATAAATTTATTCAGATTCAGTAGTAGCGTAGCTCCCAAACAGCTAAACCGTTTTTCGTTCTGTTTTTTTAAGGTCATAACATCAAAATCGGCTTAGCCATTCATAAGTTATATGACTTTTAGTGTTGAATGTCGGGGGTTTTAAATGTTGGTTAGGTTATGCTATTCTGACTGACTGATCCTGTCACCACGGTGACAAACACCATCTCTAGTTGTCATAAACACGCTAAGAAGACGTACTAGTAAGTTTATTCCCCGCCTGTAGTTCTAACAGGTCGTTCTGTATGGAAATGCTCAGTTCTTGTATTGGTACTGGTTCAGTTTTCCAGTAGACGTCTTGGTATTTGGTGGTGCTTCTGTTGCGACGCTTGTGGGCGTTTAGGTGCACCTGGGGATATAAAATATGTGTTTTTAAATTGTTTCGGCATGAGTAACAAATAGAGGTGATGTCCAATATATTACGGCGAAGGAAAACATCGTGAGGAAACCTGTACACAAACAAACTTCGCGACAACTTTGTCATTTTACTATGGAGAATGTTTTTATTTTAGGGAATTATGAGATTCTGATTTCATTTCCGGGCTTAGATATAAGATGCTGCACACGTATAATTCGGTTTCGGCTTAGTATACCTTTTTTTGCAACACCCTGTATAACAAAACGATAATTTTAGGCCCTATGGTGAAGAGCTAGTAAATGCATCAAGACTCAACATCGATCAACGCCATTATTGCACACTATATGACGTTATTGCCCTTCTGAGATGAGTCATAATGAGTGAACGATATTGGTCAACCAAGGTGAACTGTACTGTACCTTCTTAATGTGCGAGTTGACCATAGACCGCAGATGGAAGAGCGCAGGACAGAGTGGACACCGCCTCGTGGGTTCTGTGTGTGCACAAAGAGCGTGGCAGTTGCGCCGGTTGGCCGACACGAAGGCTCGAGGGCAGATCTGGAACACAGATACATAAGTGGGCTGGGCCGCGGAAGTGTGACAGTTGCCATCGACACGACAAGAAGAAGATACATAAGTATTAGCTAGATTTTCGCCTTAAAAAGTTTCCCGGGTTAAACAGTACATAATTATAAAACCATCCTTGTAATCACTGTAATCCATAGATGTAGTTTTAAGTTCTAAGCATTACATACATACAGACTGACGCAATAAGCAATAATGTAGTAATGTTACATCAAGTGATGTCCAGTGCAAACTTTTCTAGACAATAGTGATGCTCCAAACAGTCTTTTTGCTTATCGCGGTTTAGCGAAGCTATACCTACTGTAGATTTAGGTACGGTGGCCTGCGCCTAAAAGTATACAGGCGGTGTTTTTTAAATAGCGGTCCCTGATGATGAAGGGACCAGCTACATCCTAACTAATATTATAAATGCGAAAGTAACTGTCTGTCTGTCTGTTACTCTTTCACGCCAAAACTACTGAACGGATTTGAATGAAATTTGGTATACATATGGTCTAGACCCTGGGAAAGAACATAGGCTACTTTTTATCGCGGAATTCCCACGGGAAAACTTTTTAAGGCGAAGCGAAGCGCGCGGGGACAGCTCATGTGTTATAAATCCGGGGACGTGTTGTGTGTGATATGTGTGTGGTATGTGTAGCAGTGGTGTTTATGTGGATGTGCTTGAGCAGCATGTGAGCTTGAGATCGCTATTTTAAAAACTCCGCCTGTATACTTTTAGGCGCAGGCCACCGTACATAAAAGGTAATCAATGAATACACTCACGCCACAAGGGTACGGCCTCTCGTTGTTATGCAGTCGCTGGTGCCACAACAGCGCGCGCGCATCCACAAACGAACGATTGCACGTCTGAAAAACACACATTTACACATTATAATAGGGTTCTACACAACCACGCCATAAGTATTCAAATAGCTATAAAATAGAGTCTTAACTAATATTATAAATGCGAAAGTAACTGTGTCTGTCTGTCTGTCTGTCTGTTACTCTTTCACGCCAAAACTACTGAACAGATTTGAATGAAATTTGGTATACATATGGTCTAGACCCTGAGAAAGAACATAGGCTACTTTTTATCCCGGAATTCCCACGGGAGCTCGCGGGAACAGCTAGTCCTTTATAAATATCATGTATGGTAGGGTATCGAACCAGGAACCGTAGACACTAGATCATTATATCAAACAGAGGGCCAGCTGAAAACCATCGCTGTGGCCTTTATAGTCCACAGCTCCATACCACATTATTATTTATTTATTTATTTATATTTACATGCTGAGCTGGAGGCTTTTTGGTGTTCTGGACCATTTCTTTTATCTTGTACTGTTTGCTATATTATCTATAAGCTTTTTCAGTGTATGAAATAAATTATGTCCTTAGTATTTCTTTCTCTTCCAAAGATAACAGTACCAACCACAATTTTTTTTAAACTACGTTTATGTACCAACCTGACAAACGAAATCCGTGCCATGCGTCTTTTCGTGCGAGCTCAGCAGCTCCGCAGTCCTAAAGGTCTTGTCACACTGACTACACTTGTGCGATTTGGTTGCGAACTTGTGTAATGTCTCTATGTGGTTCTGAAGAGCCACCCGCGTCTTGCAAACCGTTTCACACTGGTCGCAGGGGTATCTGCAAGGAAAATAATGGAATTTAGCTGAATGTTACTTAGAAAACGGCCTTGTGTGGCGGTCAAGTTGGTCCCCGCCTGCGATACTTTCCATTAACATTGGGACTTGTTTTCATTTTTTTAGCGTGCCTCTTAGACACTCTGGACAACAACCCGTTGTGTTGTTGTTTTGTGCTTTGTCTGTATTTTTCTTTTTGTTTTTTTGTTGATGTCTATGTGCCAAAAACGTTTCTTTATCTTTATCTATAGCGAAAATACTCACTTATCATTCGCGCTATGTTCCTCATGCTTCCTGATGTGCGCCTCGAAGCTGCCCCCGCCCTTATAGCTGCGGCCGCAGTAGTAGCATGTGTATTTTTTCTCGTGGGCTTTGTCGTAGTGCTCTTGCTGGGTATCGCTGAGTAAGATCTGCCCGCAGACTTCGCAGATTTGCGCGCCATCTAGTGGTGGTGGATGGAAGTTGTTTAATAATGGAGAATGGGTGGCATGAATCTGTCAATTTCGATTTTTATTCCTCATTAATGGGCTTTATAAATGTAAAAGGTAACATCTTAAATGCATATTATTATTAATATCATCATCATCATCATCATCAGCCAATAATCATCCACTGCTGGACATAGGCCTCTCCCAAGGAGCGCCACAAGACTCGGTCCTCGGCCTTCCTCATCCAACCACTACCCGCCACCCGCCTAAGGTCGTCAGTCCAGCGGGCAGGAGGGCGTCCCACGCTGCGTTTGTCTGTTCGTGGTCTCCACTCGAGAACTCGTCTACCCCAACGGTTATCGGTTCTTCGGCAGATATGACCAGCCCACTGCCACTTCAGCTTGCATATTTTGACAGCTATGTCGGTAACCTTAGTCCTCTGACGGATAACCTCATTTCTGATACGATCCATCAGAGAAACCCCAAGCATAGCTCTCTCCATAGCACGCTGAGCGACTTTAAATCGGTGGACCAGTCCTACCGTTAGTGTCCACGTCTTATTAATATAACAAGTATTATCCTAACTATCCTAATCCTAATCCTAACTATCCTAACTAATATTATAAATGCGAAAGTAACTGTGTCTGTCTTTCTGTCTGTCTGTCTGTCTGTCTGCGTCTGTTACTCTTTCACGCCAAAACTACTGAACGGATTTGAATGAAATTTGGTATACATACGTTCTAGACCCTGGGAAAAAACATAGGCTACTTTTTATCCCGGAATTCTCACGGGAAAACTTTTTAAGGCGAAGCGAAGCGCGCGGGTACAGCTATTCTATATACATTGATATACATAATATATAATATGTTGCTCTGATTGTCAGAAGCGACGCGTATGCAAGCCACTATGGTGATAGGTTGTGAGCCGCATCGCCATCACAAACCCTAGTCCAGCTCTAGTGTTTCCCAAATGCTAAGAATATGGTGCTTACAGTGAGTTTCACATAGGAGCTTTAAGCGAATGTCGATTTTAAATGTATTGCCGCCTTGCTTAACAGTGTACGGACAGAAAGAGGCAGACATAGATAATGTCAACATTAGCTTCAAGTTCCTTTCTGAAACTCACCCTCAGTACTGCAGAAACATCCTTTAAGTTTTTTAAACGGCAATAAACCTTAGCCTGCTGATACCTGTTCTATTAAAATGGTTGCAAGTCCGGTGCCGCTGCAGATGTGCTATGATGGTGTCTCGCTTCTTGAAGCTGACTCCGCAGGTGTCACAGATGTAGACATTGGTATGCATCAGCAGGTGCGTCCGGTATCCCGATTGGTCTTCTGTGTTGAACTTGCATATCTGGAAGTATTTAAATGGTGTAATATATCATTAATGGTAGGATTAATAACAGGACATTGTTGCGTGAATAAACACTTATATACCATAGGTAACTCAACTAGTCCCTTATGTAGGACATGTAAGGAAGTAGATGAGACGGTTGAACATATTCTGTTAGCTTGTCCACCTACTACAGAAACAAGATTATCTATTCTTGGACCAACAGAGCGCCTACCTCAGCTATTACAACACCCAGGCCTGCTACTCCAGTTTACTCGGGAGCTAGGCTGGCTGAGCTGAAATCAAGGGGATATGTACAAAGGTTCCACTCGAGAGAGCCACATACAGGAACTTCACCCCCTATGAGAATAGAATAGAATAGAATGGTGTTATAAGATGACTAGATGGTACAGTGGTTAGTGAAAATAGTGACTCTTGACTGTTTGGGGTTCAGGGTTAGACTAGTTATGGCAGATATTTGCTAAAAACTATCTATCCAATGTTTCTCTGACGTGGAAAACCATCTGAACCTTCATTTATGAAATTTGCTATGTAGGAAGCTTACACCCTGGACTCTGGACTAACATCCTAACTTCCTAACTAATATTATAAATGCGAAAGTAACTGTGTCTGTCTGTCTGTCTGTTACTCTTTCACGACAAAACTACTGAACGGATTTGAATGAAATTTGGTATACATACGGTCTAGACCCTGGGAAAGAACATAGGCTACTTTTTATCCCGGAATTCCCACGGGAAAACTTTTAAGGCGAAGCGAAGCGCGCGGGGACAGCTATATTTTATATAGGCTACTGTTAATTCTGACATTCTATGAATATTATGAATAACAAAATACAATTTCCTAGAATTCCTATGGGAACAGTTTGGTGAAGCTAAAACTCACACTAGCTTTATAAAAATAATATAAGAAGCAATTTTTGTACCTATCTGTTAGTACTTACATAAGTTTTGTTATTTCTTTTCTGTTAGTGTATAAATAAAGAATATTCTATCTATCTAGTCCTTACCTTACAGATGTAGAGGTCAATATTGTGATCTGTCTTCATGTGGTCCCTTAGCTTTGTTGTGAACCGGTACCTGACGGGACACTGACTACACTTCTGATACAACATCGGAGACCTCTTCTTACGAACTTTCTTTACATTGATTGTACCACCATTTTGTTCAACGTACTCCTGAAATACTGATTTGTAGTTGTCTTCCTGTTCTTTCTTTATTTCTATGAGAGTGCCATCATCTGCCGTGTTGTAAAATTTAGGTTTGCCTTCCTCAAGTATGATGATTACATCTTTGTCATTTTCATCAACGTTATCTTGTTCATCAGCTGTGGCTTCAGTAATATCATTGTTTTCAGGAATGCTATTCATAAATGAGCTTTCAGACATATTTCCTTCTTCTTCAGATTCATGGGTCTCCTGCTTGGTTGCAACATGTTTGTCATTTTCTATGTATATCTCAAAATCTTTACTTTTATCTATTGACAAGCCCTCTAAATCATAGTCGAAACTGTTTAAGCCATCACTTATAGTGGGTAAAGTTATGCAAACAGGGCCAATGTCATCTAATTGAACACATTCTAAGGATTGCACATTATTTTCCAATTCGTTAACATAAAAATCGAGAATTTCCTCTGTTCTTCTGCAATTTAAGTAGAACTTGTATGCTGAAGAGGCACTGATGAAGCAGTCAGAGCACACACAGAAGTTGTCAGCCTCTAGAAGCTGAAATAAGATATGTTTATGAAGTAATAGAGTACAAATTATAAATATTATACTTCTTGGCCTGCGGGGCCTGTATAAACTAAAGTTTGAGGTTAGAATAAATAATTGGCTTACCTTAATGTTGCAAACCTGATCTAGCACACAGGCTATGCTGTATTCCTTGTTTGCTTTGCATATTTTGGTAAATACATTTTCACATTGATCATCCAGAGGAGATAAACAAATCCTACACAGTTTCTGTGATAGTGAGCCATTTACTAAGCCCTCAACGACATTTTTCAAATGCAAATTGACCATATTTGGACCTTGAGTTTCAGATTCAGACAGCATTTTCTCCATAATTAAATGTTTAAAAACACTTGGGAAAACATTGATAAATAATAACAAACTTCAAAACTTTTTTAGATGCGTTCACTTTACATTTATGTAAGCGAATGCGTTCCAAATTTTCAATAAAATAAAATGGCCGTCATGCCTCTGGATTTTCTTTGATTGATCATATTCTCAGAAGAAGGATTTATTTTATTGCTCCACCCCACAGATTAGTTTTTGAATCAAGAATTTATGTAGTTCTCAGAACAATCATAATGTTTTCCCATCGGCTTTCCTCATCCAGCTGCCTGGGCTGCAGATCATTTGGCTATTCATGGTCTCCAGAACTCATCACACCACCACCACACCACCCTTATACCCCATTTAGACTCGCGTACGAGTCGCGAGGCGAGCGATGAGGCGAGGGGCGAGGTGCGAGTGTGAACAGACGCTCGCGGCTCGCCTCGTCCCTCGCGAGTCATACCGATTTACACTCGCGCCTCGGGGCTCACCTCGTCACTCGTGCGAGGCTCGTGTTGATCGATGGTAAGTGTAAACACCCACTCGCGTCGCACGCGAGTGGGTGTTTACACTACACGGGTTCCGTTGGCCTAAGAACTATTTGTGGGGCCTGGGATGATAGCTGAAGACCCCCCGCCCAATCCACCATTTCAATTTGGCAAATGATACACCAAAAACCCTGTATTCAGTTTTCGAGTGCACCTTCCTAATCCAGCCACCAGTCTAAGATCGTTGGTTCAGCGATTCAGCGGGCAGCAGGGCTACATTCGGCTAATTAATGATCTCCCCTGAAGAATTTATACCCTCACAGACATCGTTTATAAGGCAGATGACTGGACTACTGCCTCTTCAGCGGGCAGACTTTAAACCAGTGTGGGTTACCCAACTTACCTTACTTCTCTCGGGAGTCATGCATTTTACAAAACACAAATATAAAAAAAACAGTTGTGTATTTCTATTACAATACAAAGGTACATGGGACATACTAATAATAAATATAAAATAACATTAAATAAAAACATTTCCTACATTTCACAAACACTATTATTTTCCGACTTCTCCTCGTTAAACTGTGATGAGATCCAAGTTAAGGCCCATTTTAGATTTGTTAGCATATACTTGAGAGCCTTGGTCCAGTGTTCTTCAGAATTAAATTGTATTTTGATGGAATATGCATGTGGAGGGGAAGCAGTGTCCTCTATTTTTCCTTTATCTATGCGGTAGGGCAGACAGAACCCAGTATTGCCCTTCTCAACTTGCTCTTTGAATTGCTGGAGGCAATCCAAGAAAGCCACCATTGCTGCATCAAATTTGGTATCCCACAGGAAACGGAATCCTCCTGACCCATAAAGCGGAAGAACTTTCCCGTCGTCAATGACTTCAACATATGAGTGATTGCCATAAGGAACTAGACGATACCTTTGGAATGAAAAGTTTATTTTGCGTGCCAAGGAGTATAGTAGTAAGACAGTTTGGCCCCACGCTGCATTTATTTCGGACCAGTCCACTGGGGCAGATGGTAGGCGGCCCAGACGGAAGTTGTTAATAATACCAAACTGGCCTGAGTCAGAAATATGGAATGTGGCTTTGAATATGTTGGTCTTCTGTAGCTTTTCGAGTTGGGTTTGGGTGTACGATAGCTGTGTTTCGTAAAACTTCATCTGATCTTCAGTTGTCATCAAGTCCTTTCTGTACTTTGTGTATTCTTTCCAGTAAGTATCCTGTTCCTTCTCTAGTCTCTCTTTTTCTTTCTCCTGTATCTCAATCTCATCATTCATAGCCTTTTCTTCTTTCTGCAATGCTGACAACTCCTGAAGAAGCCTAGTTTGTTCCTGCTTCCAATCATCTAACTCTTTTTCCAGGCCTTCCAAATTCAAATCCTCTTTATCATCCTCTAGCTTTTTTAAATAATCACTATAATCCTTCCACTCGGCTTCAGTCAGCCTTAACTGGTTATCCATCAACTCTAGCAGCGTATCAGTGCACTCATCGCAAAGAGGATGATCAACATCCGAGTTATTTGACAAACAATCAAATAATGTTGCTTTCACATGTATCTGATGTCCGAGCGAGGTGGTCTCCCATCCGTCTGAGATGACCATGAAGCCATTGGCTCCATTGCCTGACTCCGACATCCGGAATGGGGGGACATAGTGGTCGAGGCTGGATGACTGCAGTTCAAGGTCGATCTCGTTGTTGCGGTGGATCTGCAGAGTCAGGTCGGCGATGGTGTGCTCCCCGAGTTTGTCCAAAGACTCGTCCAGCTTCAACGGCTGCAGACAGCGCTGGCACGAGAAATTTACGTACGATTTCGTTTCTGACATAGTGGCCTTTGTGTGTTTTCCTGTTTTTGCACAATCTTGCACTCGTGCTTTGTCTGAATAAACCTACTGGTGAGAGGCAAATATTACGAGTAAAACAGTGGTAATCTCAAGATTTGTTTAGTTTTATTAAATAATTGAATAATACGATTTCATAGCAAAACAACTTCAACTTCAACTTTAGTTTATGGCAATCTGTCGGTTTTGCCAACAATTTGTGCCAGTGTCGTGTTCTGGCTTAGCATGTAGAGAAAGAAAATTAAAAAGTAGAGATGTCTTTAACATTCATATAGAGTCGTTATATAATCATTATAATAAATATAGGATTGATATTATATTGTGTTATTTTATACTTATATATGTCGCAGCGTTGGCAGACAAACGCCGCATCGATGTTGATTTGAGCGTGTAAACGCGTCGTAATCGAATCAGAAACGTCAAGGGATTTTCCTTGGGTAAGGTCGATACAGCCCAGGCAACATTTTAAAAAGTAAGAGGTCACGTGTCGTTTAAAAAGTGGAACCGGCCATGCGGCCATTCTGGATTCTGAGCTTGGACGAGTTGGACGTGACACGGGAAACAGTGTGCTGTATCGAACTTGCCGCGTTTCTAAAAGTAATCCGTCTGCATCATCGCGATCTTGCATTGTTACATTAAGTGTTGATTGTATTCTGAATAATCAAGATACGAACTACACGAAGAGCCTATTATTTCCGCCCGCACGATGAATCCACCGCCAGACGAGATGCCCGGCGGACCCCTCCCCGTCATCAGATGTGGGATCAGAAGACGCCACCCCACGTGCTTCACACCACGACACGAACTACGAGAAATGGCAGCAGCTTCTAGAACAACAGAATCGGAATTTCCTGACGCTTGTTCGAGCTATGAAAACGCCGTCGTCGTCGTCCGAGCTGAGGTTACCTGATTACGATCCCAGTAAATCCGATGTCGACGCACGTTCTTGGATGTCGACTGCGGACCTGTGCATCAACGACGAGAATCTGCTAGGCGCACGGCTTATGGTGGCCTTGAGCCGCGCTCTGAAAGGTCATGCATCCACGTGGCTGTCAACTGTATCTTTCCCCGGGATGACATGGAGTGACTTCAAGGAGCTTTTCATACAAAGGTACGAGTGCCCAGAGACTATAGCTTCATTCCTAATTAATTTGAGTGACAGTAAACCTAAAGAAAATGAGTGCCTTGCTACTTATGCTGCCTCGCTGATGACTGCAATCATGTCACGCTGGAAGAATATGAATACCGAACAGCTTGCTTTGGCTACAGTGTTGGCACATGTTTCCCGATTTGACCGAAGTGTCCAACGACTGGCTTTCACTACAGAAGTGACTACGCGCAACCAGCTTCAGCAAAAGCTCAAGGCTGTTTCGTTTCTAAAACGGAAAGTAGCTAATAGCGAGGACTACCTCGATAGCAAGAAAATTCGCAGCTTCAGTGCCTCTGTTTCCATAAAGTGCAACTACTGTGAGAAATTAGGGCACAAGTCCACGTTCTGCTTACAAAGAAGATGTGGTTGGTGGAGACCAGAAGAGCGTTCCCCTTCCCAACCAAGTGACAATTTCAAGAGGATACCGCCTCCATCTACAGCGAAGACTGCGGTCACTGGCTTCCACTGCCAGGGCCAGGGACACTTCGCATCCAGCTGTCCAAAGCGTCGCAGAGAGGACCAGGATGCTGCCAGTGGAGGAGCGAGTGGATCCGGTGCAGCCAAGGAGAAGAGGGTCGATCTATGCGTAGTGAGCGCGCCTGCTGGGATGTTGCATTAATCTGGTGAGCTGTTTTCGTTTAAACTATGACTGTAGCTTCAAAGTTTAGAGGCTAGATGTTTCATTACGTGGATGAGGTTAGTGTGACCGGTACTGTGGAATTATTTTCGAGGTTCGAGTCCTGGAACTGTTAATCTGTCGGGCTGCCAGACCTGTGGACTTTAAAAAAAAAGGTTATGACATTGAGGTTGATCAAATTCTGAGGTCCTGTTAAGCTAAGGTCATTAGGGTTATGAACATGCGTCCATGACCTCATTAGGTAAATGTTCGAAAGTTGATTCCCTATATTTTTATAACGATCTTTTTTATGCTAAGTAATGATGAAGCAATCGATTGAATTGTGTGTTTCTGTGGTGTGTCTTGCTCAATTGTTTAATGGCACTGGAATGACACCGGATAGAGGTGTGCATTCGTGATGAGTACTTAGGCAACTGGATGGAGGTTGCCGGACAAGTGAGCAAGGACCATTGGTAATCTGATACTGATCCGTGTTTTTGTTTAGTACAGAGTTAAAGATAGTGGATTAACTTTCGAGTATTGATTTGTTTTGTCTGATACCACTAGATGGAAGTGGTAGTAGACTGAAGCCGGATAGAGGTTGTCTTCAGTCACTATCAGACGCCAGAGATAGGTTGTCTTGGATGAGAGTATGATTAATGTAGTGGTGTATACATTCTTTGATTATTTTTAACGTTATTGCTGTTCCATCAATGGGTTTAAGCTGTTTTGAAATTTTCCTTTTTGAAACGGGTAAATAATTGAACTTTGATATCCAATTTTGAGATTTAATGACTTTTTGTCTGATACTGTTCAAGTTAAAGCTTCATAGTTCATCAGTGTGATGAATGCAGAGTTCATGAGCCCACTGCTTTCTTCCCTGACTAGGTCAGGACTGGCCGAGTAAAATTCAGTTACTGCGGTTGCTTTTCTTTCTTTCCAGATAACTCACACGAGGACGTGTGAGATGTCATGATGGCCGTGTCGCAGCGTTGGCAGACAAACGCCGCATCGATGTTGATTTGAGCGTGTAAACGCGTCGTAATCGAATCAGAAACGTCAAGGGATTTTCCTTGGGTAAGGTCGATACAGCCCAGGCAACATTTTAAAAAGTAAGAGGTCACGTGTCGTTTAAAAAGTGGAACCGGCCATGCGGCCATTCTGGATTCTGAGCTTGGACGAGTTGGACGTGACACGGGAAACAGTGTGCTGTATCGAACTTGCCGCGTTTCTAAAAGTAATCCGTCTGCATCATCGCGATCTTGCATTGTTACATTAAGTGTTGATTGTATTCTGAATAATCAAGATACGAACTACACGAAGAGCCTATTATTTCCGCCCGCACGATGAATCCACCGCCAGACGAGATGCCCGGCGGACCCCTCCCCGTCATATAGATAAATTATAACTTTATTTTATTGATATGAAGGAATTTGCTAAGCGCAAAAACTATATTAGGGTTGGGAAAATATGACAAGAGGTGTTGGAAGTTAACAGGAAGGGGGACCTTTAATTTGGTTAAATATGGGTACAGGCAATCCAGACCAAATAGCGGACAATTAAGGAAAATGTGGTTTAAGGTCCCGTCTTCTCGTCCACATTCGCATATAGAGGAGTCCCTAACTTTTATTTTATTTAGGAATACCGGGGTGCAGCAGTGACCTAGACGTATTCGGCATAAAATAGAAACTACGGCTTTTGGCAGTTTCTTATATTTAAAGAACCATGGTTTGGTTGGAATGTTTGGCTGGATAGAAGAAAAAAAGAGGCCCCTGAATCTGCACGATCCCTTCCAGTGTAGAGACCAAGCAGAGAAGGAATCCTTTGTAGGAAGGCTGAGTAAATCAAATGGTTGAATTGAGAAATATTATAGCAAAACAAAAGCCTCACATCATCAATATTTGTCAGCTGTCAATCTGACAACTGAACTGTCAAAATATGACAGTCCCTGTCAACTTCAATTTTATTTTGTGGCAATCTGTCGGTCGGCTTTGCCAACAATTTGTGCCAGTGTCGAGTTCTGGCTTAGCATGTAGAGAAAGGAATAGGAGATTTTCTTTTGACGTTTAAAAGTTCCAAAATCGACCAATAGATGGTATCCGGCCTGTCATTTTTTATGAGCTGCATTCTTCTGAGGGGTCGGAAAATGTCATAAATGGTACAAATCTGTCTTAAACTAGTTAACACTTAATAATTATACATAATATAACAGCTAGTTATTGCATATAGTTGAATTCACATCCATTGAGTTTTTTTATTGGCTGAAAGGACTGGAATGGAATCCATGCCGGCTTAAAAAAAAATGCAGTGCTGTTGAAGTTTTACTAGCGCCATCTATAATCGGTTTTTGTCTAAGGTTGAAAATCTCCCATTTAGAAAGTAAAGTTAAGATTCATATCAAATTCATATAGAGTCGTTGCTTTGACTTTATTTCGCTGTCAAATTGCCATTAGGGTAGGTACTCGAAAAAAAATAGTGGTGACAATCATAGCCAACTTTACAACAGGCAAGTGTCATCTGCTGTGCACTGAATTAACCACTAAGAAACAGTCGAGTGTCGTGATCCTATGTGGTAAAAAAATCTTTATATTAGTTTTCAGAAGTAAAAGGCCAGCTGGCGTATCATACCTAAACTTAGCTACATGGCAGTTTTGGTGGAAAATTAAGCAACAAAGTTATCACTTCGAAACAGTTTATTCTTCCAACATTATACAAATAAAATTACAGTATACTTTTTGTACAGACTACGAATAAAACTCTGGTAGGAGACCAAATCGCGACATCGCCATCTAGTTTTAGTAGTGCGAACTATTTCGACCGCAGTCAGACTCAGCCTGTGGTCTATATTGTCTATGGTTCGTCGAGGCCCGAGCCTAGGACCGCAGCGCTGTATGCCAAGTCCCAATAATGCTCAACATTATGCTTCTGGAAGTGTTCCCGGGCTTGCTTTTCCGTTGGTACTACCTGTGCAGGACAGAGAAAAAATATGCGTTATTTATCATCATAAAAAAAAAGATCCCGACGAATTGTGAACCTCCTCCTTTTTTTGAAGTCGGTTAAAAATACGTAAAATATATATAATACGAAAACCCACAGCTACCTATCACAGCGGGTTTTTGACTTATTAAACGCAAGCACCAATCGCGTCACATTCCTCACCTTACTAGATCATCTGCCGCTACACAGGTTTCTTACCGGCGTAGATAAACGCCACTATATCGCGATTCGCCATAAATACGGCGCCGGAATGTGGACGCGCACTAAACGAGTTTATCGACGTCCATAACGAACCTGTGTAGCCCTACCTGAAGGGCTAGCACGGGGCGCAATTAAGACGTGACAAAAATTATCCGTCGCGCTCGCTCTCGAGACTGCGCGATGTGAGTGATCGCGAACCAAACATTTTGTAACGTGTTAATTGCGCCCCGCGCCAGCCCTACCAGGTTCATTCTCTTTCCAACCCGATTGCCGGTTCCCCGACAGACGTGACGCACCTTGAACTTGATCTCCTGGAAGGCTCGCTGTTGCACCACCCCCTCCCACACCAGCCGGCACTCGTTGGGGACTTCGTTCCCGTCCGCGTCTTTCACTTTGTCTTCCTCCCACTTTATTCTGTGCAGCATTAATCTGTGAACGAATTTGGGCAGTTGTAGAACTCATCTGATCAATTGCTACCACCGCACTTGGCTATTCGTATTTGGTAAAACTGCAATGTGTGGTCAGTCCCTATATTCGCCAAAATTATTGGCGACTTTGCCAAATGTTTTGGTATTTGGCAAAGACACCAAACATCCAATAAAAAATACGAATAAGCAAGTGCCAGCATAACATGTGTATGGAATAGAAGACAACAGTTGTACTTGTACCATTGTACCAAACAAATTTTATTAGGGAAAGATTTTTTATAACGCCTGACACTGACGTGAAGTATCTTACGTTAGGGCTACCAGTTAGAGAAAAATAAAATATTTTTCTTGTTGTAAAGTTAGTGTGGTTGAACTCTAAATGTACTCACCGCTTGTATTTAGCGTGTTGTTTAGGCCCGCCCTCCACGGCCACCACGCAACAGCCGCGGTGCAGCAGCACACACCCCGTCATGTGAAGTTGGTTCGCGTTGCGCTCCACTTTGAATTTAGCCGATGCACACTCGAATAGGTCTTTTATCCTGTAATAGTTACGATAATTAATTACTATATTAATTTAAATACTATAATTAATTACTATATTAATTTAATTACTATAATTAATTACGATATTAATTGCTTTTAGCATTAAGTCCACCATGTGTACTTTTATTTGTAATATTTGTACAATAAAGAATTAAATAATAATAATATTTTATTAAAAGATGCGTTTTTCATCGCTTAGCTTCGCTTTTAAATGGTTTTTGGTGGCATTTCTAAGATTCAGAGATAATTTTCCTTAATAATGATGAAATAAACTTTGAAATCAATTCGAGGGAATCCAATCCTAACTAATATTATAAATGCGAAAGTAACTGTGTCTGTCTGTCTGTCTGTCTGTCTGTCTGTCTGTCTGTCTGTTACTCTTTCACGCCAAAACTACTGAACGGATTTGAATGGAATTTGGTATACATACGGTCTAGACCCTGGGAAAGAACATAGGCTACTTTTTATCCCGGAATTCCCACGGGAAAACTTTTAAGGCGAAGCGAAGCGCGCGGGAACAGCTAGTATAAAATAAAGGTTGCCTGGAAGAAATCGCTTTAAGCGATAAGGCCGCCATTTGTACATATGTGTTAGATTAAGTTTTTTGGTAATTTTTGTCCATGTTTTTGTGTACAAATAAAGAATATCTATCTATCAAATATATGGAAAGAGGGGGAGATAAAGGACAGGAAATGACACCGACAGTGAAATAAAAAAAGCTTTTGAAAAGTACCTGTAAACAGCCACGTGCACTCCCATAGTGGTGTCTTCTCGTATTTTTCTGTCAACCTGAAAAATAAATAAAATGATAGGTATATTATAAAATGTTGCTACTGCCAATCTGTTCTTATTTTATCATGGATTGTTTCCGTTTATACACTACTCATTTCTACACTTCCTGTATCATTTGCTCAATCATTAGTTTGTTTTCATCGATCGGAATCTACAGCATACTAAACTCTACATTCACTCTTTCACTTTTAATTCACTTAGGGCCGATTTTTCAATGCTCAGATAGACAACCAGATAGCGTTTATTCGACAGATAGCGAAATATTGAATTTTTCAACCGTCAGATAGAACTTATTCGTCCAATAACTCAGTTAACTGGAGAATAAATCTATCTGCTGCTTGAACCGCCAGATAGTGCTTATTCGATTGATAATTTGACATTTGAGGTTATTAAGTAAGTTCTTTTTTGTGTTTATACCAATTCTAAACTATACAAGCGCAGAGAATAATCGTCTTTTCAATGGATATTTTCGATGATATTGATGATTTGGCGATCGAAAAAGAGGTAGTAGGTAATGAACGAATGTATTAATCCTGTTGAAAGGAAAGTCAGAGTCGTCAAAACGAGGCCTGATCATTACAGCATGTGGGATGCAAAAGAATTTCATCGCCGAAAGGCGCCAGACTACAAACATTATGTTGATTTATTTTCAAGCATTAATTTTTAAAAAAAGAGGAATGTAGTAGCACTTCCTTCATAATAAAATATTAAGGTACATTATAGTTTTTCATTTTATGATAAGTAGGTAACCTATGCTACATATACCTAAGTATCTAAGAGATCCCTCCTGCTTGGCGGCATGATCTTCTATGTCCAGTAGTGGACGGCTATAGGCTGAGGAGAAAAGAGAGAAACCATCCAGTACTTGATAATAAAACATAGGTGTTATTTCTTTCAGTTTTTATTCATTAAATTTAAATTAAGGATACGTTGAATGCTAATGTTGGAGCAAATGCCTAACACCTTTTCTTCTACATCGTTAAATGAAGGAGCATTTGAGGGCCCAGCTCCAATTTTGTACATCTCCTGCCTTTGCAGGGAAGACTTCTTCTTACGACTTCTTCTTCATTGTTTTTTTGATGCCCTCGTACTTAAATTAAAGGATTTTCAATGAGCGGACTGGTTATACCACTGGAGTTAAAAGAAACTCAATTTTCTTCCATGCAGACTGCATGGAAGAAAATTATTATTTGTTGCTGCATCGGTCTTTTTATTTTCTATGACATGTTTGAATAAAATGTATCTACCACTCACTAACACAGTAACTTCATTAATATTAAAATTCGCCGAACGCTCTCTTTTTTGTGATTCCATTGCGATCCAAAAATAACAAATATAAATACCAAAATTGAAACAACCCAATAAACAACCAAACAAAACAGTCAGTGAGTGAGGCTTGTGGCTTGACAGTGACAGTTGACTCTGACAATCAAAATAGTAGTCTGTCCTGCTTTAGCACTAGGTGTCTACATATACTTGTTTCACCTTTCCAGAGTTCAAGTAGAAAAATCGGTAAGATAGTTACCTATGGAATAAATCACAATGAGCCGTTTTCCTTGACAGCTGTCAGTTGAGCTTTTGGGTAAGCCGATAGATGGCGTGAAAACGCAGTGTACCAACTGTCAAAAATTACATAGAGAGCAAAGAGTACTAAACTCAGAATAAGAACTCACTAGTTGTGATTAAATGTCGGGTGGTAGCGCGAGCCATCCTTCCGAGGCTCAGACTGCATGTGGCTTGGCTTTCCGTCCAGTTAGTTTGGCATTCCGTTTTCGTAACTCTATCTTCAGATTGGCAAGGGACCATGATCCATAGTCCTTAGGCATTATTACAGTATAGCAGTCACTATCACAAGAGTCACTATCTCACAAGAGTCACTATCTCAAAAGAGTCACTATCTCAAGTGCACTAACTCTACAGTATCAAGGGAGGAGGAGCAGATAGCTCAACTACAACTCAATTAATACAGGAGAAACACAAGGAAACTGAGAAAACTTGAAAAGAACGGCTGTACGCACAATCGCACTGACCGCTGAAGCAACAGTGACATCGACATCATAGAGAAAATAATACTACAATTCTACCTACCTACGTCACTTTCACATTTCGTTAGCCTCACAGAATAACATATTGTGATCTGAGTGTGTTCTGAGGGTTTGAAAGTTGGTACAACCCCAGACAACGCCATCTATTTCTCCAAAAAGGAACTTTTTTTTTTTTTTAACAAACGCCTCATTGAAAAATGGTTTAGCAACTACCAAGCCGATAAACAGCCAAATAAAATTATTCGCTAGATAGTTATTTGACCTTTTATCCTGGCATTGAAAAATCGGCCCTTAATATATTAAATGTTTAAACCCATGTATTATATCTATCAATATTGTAAATACAATACCTTTTCCTTCTTCTGCTCCGCTGTGAGTGCCCTGTGATTCCCTTCTTTATTCATTCATTGGTTACTATCTCATATCCCGCATTTCTTTACTCATTACTCATTCATCATGTCTACTTCATTATATATATTTGACTCACTCACTGATCCATTCAATCTTTCAATTTTACTTCACTCAATATATTTTCCAACCCCAAAACGCTTGGTTCCTTTACAGTTTACCGCTACCCTATATATTTTTAGCCGTTAACCTATAAAAAGCCTTATTTATAGTGTAAAAAGCATACCTTTTCCTTCTTCTGTTCGGCAGTAAGTGCCCTGGCCTGGTTGGCGTCGTGGTGCGTCTTCTGTCGCTTGGCGATCTGCTCCCGGACCTTCGCCTCGATCGCCGTGTGGTCCTGCACTTGCTTCATTCACTCATTCAAACTGTCATGCTCTTATTTATTCATTCAATGGTTGCGATCACGCATCCGGCTTTCCTACACTCTCTGAATTACTCGCGCTTTCATTTGTTTTCATTGTTGTCTAATTCATTCTACACTTACTTCATTCTCTCGTTCAATCTGTCATTCCCTTCTTTATTCATTCAGTGGTTGATATAACGCACCCAGCATTCCTACAATCTCTGAATTGCTAACGCTTTCATTTGTTTTCATTGTTGTCTAATTCATTCTACACTCTATTGCTAGACTCACTTACTGATTCAGTCACTCTTTCATGTTTACTTCACTCATTAGATGCCATTTTACTTAAAATGTATCTATCAAAAAGCTTGATTCCTCTCCTATACCTTGAATATTTTCATTTTCCTTGTATTGCTTAAATTTTTCAATATTTACTATTTTAAAACCCTTACCTTTTCCTTCTTCTGTTCGGCAGTAAGTGCCCTGGCCTGGTTGGCGTCGAGGTGCGTCTTCTGTCGCTTGGCGATCTGCTCCCGGACCTTCGCCTCGATCGCCGTGGGGTCCTGCACGGCCTCCGTGCCTAGCGCCCGCATGAGGTTCGATATCCTGATGATGAAGAGGATACATATTTACAAAGGTGTCTCCAGGCCGAGCCTGTAGGGTTATAAGAACGCTGACTATAACCTAATACGAACTGCTAGAACCGTGAAACAGTGTTCAGCGGGTGTTTTGACACAATATTTTACAGACGCATAATGTATTATACAGCGCTAAACATCTGTTTTACTTTAGTCTATTTATTTTTGATTCACTTACGACGTTGTCTGACCTTACTTCTTAGCTACTTCTCTAAGTTTTTTAGACTATATACCTGAGTTTAGGTTCCGGGGGTGCCTCCAGCCCCAGTCTGACCTTCTCCTGCTCCTCCTTCCACGCCTCGCGCCGGCTCTGGCGCCGCAGCTTCTTGCTTATTCACTACTTACATTCTTACAGACGACACCAAGGCTATATATATGTAAGGATTTCTATAGCCATTAGGCGAACTGTTATACCCAAGGACTGATGCTGTTTTACCACAATAGAGTTAAGACAGCGTTCAGCGGGTGTTTTGACACGGTTTAGCCTCTTTCCTCATTTTTGTCAAAACCATGTTAGTTTCATAGCAGCGTAACCTATAAGAAAGCGCTAAACATCTGTTTTACGTGCGTCTATTCCGATGCACGATTCATATCGAATCAACAACGTTGTCTCACCTAACATAGTGTCTCACCTTCTTCTAGGTGCCCTAGGCTTACCTGAGTTTAGGTTCCGGTGGAGCCTCCAGCCCCAGTCTGACCTTCTCCTGCTCTTCTTTCCACGCCTCGCGCCGACTCTGGCAGCTTCTTGCTTATTCATTACTTACATTCTTATAGACGACAGGAGGGTTTTAAGTACGCTGCTGACTATAGCCTATAATAAGAACTGCTATAACCGAGGAATCATGCTGTTGTACCACAATAGAGTTAAAACAGTGTTCAGCGGGTGTTTTGACACGGTATTTGACAGACGCATAATGTATTATACAGGGGAACACCCAAATATTCCGAAAAACTTTTTTCCGAATTTGAAAACACCGAATATGTAATTTACGAAATATTGCAATACCGATTTTTTTAAATGCCGAATTCAAAAAATCACGTAAATTATAATTTCGAATATTATAATCACGAAGATTTGTTATTACGATTGTCAAATACACGAACGTTAAAAAATACGATTACTTAAGCATACGAAAAATAAAATGCCGATTTATTATAATCACGAAAAATTGAAATCCCGATCGAAAATGTGATAATTCGTGATATTGACAAAAAAACCGTAAACGTCTTAAAAACCTTAGACCCAAAACCTAAAGATAGGTGCGACGACGAGCAAAGCGAGGAGGAGCGTGTTAGGTGCACATAGATATCGAAAAACAAAGCGGAGCGCAGCGAAGCGGAGCGGAGCGTTTCAAATATAGAGCAAAACAATTGCTCGGAATTTTATGGTGTTTTACCTTAAAAACCTTAGGACCTAAACCTAAAGATAGGTGCGACGACGAGCAAAGCGAGGAGGAGCGTGTTAGGTGCACATAGATATTGAAAAACAAAGCGGAGCGCAGCGAAGCGGAGCGGAGCGTTTTAAATATAGAGTAAAAATATTGTAAATAGAAAACTATTTGTAGTATTTGTTGTTAAGTAACACAACAAAGCAATAAAATTGCTCGGATTTTTACGGTGATTAACCTTAATAACCTTAGGACTTAGCGGAGCGTTTCACATAATATAGCTTAAAAAATATTGTTAAATTGTATACGGATTATGCTGTTAATAAACACACTATTCTTAATAACTATTTCTTGTTAACTAAGATACATTCGGGAATTTGTATTTTCGGAATATTAAAACTTCGGGATTCGTAATTTTAACAATTCGTTATAATAAAAGGTCGTACTTTTAAAACATCGAAATAATAATATTCGGAAAATTGACTTTCGTCATTTTAATAAATATGTTGTTTGAAATTTCGTTTATTAACTATTCGTGATTTTCGTTGTTCGGAAACTTGAAATTCGGGATTGTGAATTATACGGAACTATGAAATTCGTAATTTTAAAAATCTTTATTTTCATATTCGTAAAAAAGTAATTCGGATTTATGTAGTGTACCCATTATACAGGGCGAAACATCTGTTTTACGTTGGTCTATTTATTTTTGATTCACCAACGACGTTGTCTGACCTTACATCTTAGCTACTTCTAGGCTCTAAGCTTTCTAGACTATATACCTGAGTTTAGGCTCCGGTGGTGCCTCCAGCCCCAGTCTGACCTTCTCCTGCTCCTCCTTCCACGCCTCGCGCCGGCTCTGGCGCCGCAGCTTCTTGCGCTCCTTCTTCGTGAGGAATACCGGCATGTAGGTGGGCTTGAGGGGCTCGGCTGAGGGAGGAAATGGGGGTTATTTACTTATTTTATACTTTATTGCACAAATATGAAATATTAGTCTATAAAATGTATATGGACTTAATGCTAAAAGCATTTTCTACCAGCCAACCTACAGAAGGTACAGGAAAGCATTGAGGGCCTCGCCTGGGGGAGGATGTGAGGGTTATTTATTGGGTTATAACGATGGTTTTGCGTGTGGTGACCTAACGTCGCCATTTTGTATTGTAATGCATATTTTCTTCATACATCCCTAAAAACCGTAAAGAGTGATGTACCATTTGCATTGAAAGTCAATATTTTGGTAAATTAGCAAGTTTCTTCATCTTCCTTGCATTCGCCGCGGTGGTATAATTTATGTAATACTTGCTATGTATCTTTATGTCAGGATTTTGGCTTGACCCAAGGGGTCATTCGGAACAACTTTTGTTCTACGAGTTATGGAAATTCCTGGTGTAGGAACATGTTGGCTTGGGTATTTTAATATTTTCTATCAGTAAACTTTTAAACAGTAACAAGGTATAATACTCACTAGCTGGCCTCAACTGCTGCGGATGCTCCACCAGGTCAGTAATGGCTTCCTCATTCAAGTTGTCCAATATATCGTCATCACCAGTATTACACGCGTCCACCCGCTGGTCGTCGGAGCGGTCGTCCGACTGATCGGCGGATTTGTTGGCGTTGCGTTTCGCTTCCCGCTCTTCAGGTGTTAGCAGGATTACGCTGTCCCACCTGGATTTAAGAAGATATTTATAATTTGTTTGTGGTTAAAATATAGGGAGAATATTAAAACAGTGGGCCAATGACATCTTTCGAAGAACCGATGATTGTTGGTAGAAGAGTTTTTAGTGGACACGAAAAATCAAGCGTAGTATGAATAAATATGCCTATATTTTATGTGTTTCATTGTCTAAATCTCTGTATTACTTTTCTGTATTTGGCGTTATTAATATTAATATACATATTTTCTTTCGCATCGCTTATCTTTTTAGCTTCTTATTGCGTCCACTGAACGGATTGTCAGATTAGCGTCTGTCGCTAAACTCTGGGTGCTCCAGACATATACAAGGTGCATTTGATATTATCGGTAGGCTATTTTCGTGCACCCCAAACCTCATGATCATGAAACTCACCACTCAATATCCGGTATCTCCTCAGCATCAGGCGTGTCGGCCGCCAGCAGCGCGAGCTTGGTGGCCGACGAGATGCCCGTCTTGCGCGCGATCTGAGATATCTCTGACTGCAGCTTCTCCAGTTGCGCCTGGGGGAGAGATTATAAGGATTAATTGTGAAGATTTCATATTTGTTAAATGTTGACGTGGATACTGAAGGCTGGACTGCTCCGCTGATTTAAAGCTGAGCGTGCTATGGAAAGAGCTATGCTCTCTGGGGTTCTTTAAGGAACATATTTTAGTATCAGAAATGAGGATTATAGGTAGGTTTAGGTTTAAACGTTTATTCTCATAAGAACATAATATACATTTGTTCACTTAAAATGAGATGTTAATTAATTAACTTAAGTATCTATGTTAGTCCTTAAATAATAATATTTACATTTTTTGCGAATGCAAGTTGTTGAAGGTTATACAATAGTTGTAGTTATAGTTATATATTTTTGTATTATATTGTGTAGGTTACGTAGCTAAACAAATAATAAGTACTTAGCAGCTATATTACTATTTTATAACAGTGACATTTTTATAAATATAACCCTTTAGCAATTTTTTAAATATAAATGGCGATTTTACATTTTTGATGTCTTTAGGTAATTTGTTGTATAGCTGTGCTCCCTCATAAGCTATACTTTTCTTGCCATACAAAGTCCGGTGGGAGATTAACTTTAAATTATTTGCATTTCTTGTGTTGTATTTTTGTTGTTTTTTAGTGAAAGATAGTTGTGAATGTGTAGTTTTATTAAGTACTTTATGAATGAAAATGCATGTTTTAAAAGTGTATAGTTGATTAATGTGCATCAATTTAGTTTTTTCGTAGATAATTTGTGTTGCTTCTAAATAATCAAAATTGAACAAAGTTTTGACAAGTTTGTTTTGAGCAATTTGTATTTGTTTAAGATTCGTTCTGGCAGCTGCTCCCCAAATTTCTATCAGGTATTCTAAGTGAGGTTTAACCAAAGAATTGTAGATTGTGTACCGGACACTAGTTGGTAAACACCCCACAATTCCTCGTATAGCCCCTCTTACTGAAGACAGTTTCGTTTTTATTCGGTCTAGATGAGGTTTCCATGTTAGTTTAGGATCTAAAATTAGACCCAAATATTTTTCCTGGTTGGATTTAGTAATGGTTTCCCCGTTGATGGTTAATGGTTCATGATCTGGAATTTTCTTATTTTTGGCTGAGAATATCATATAATTCGTTTTGGAGGTATTCACAGTTAGAAGGTTGCACTGAAACCATATGGAAAGTTTATCTAAGTCTTCCTGAGCCTCTTTGATAATACTGTCAATAGAACTGCCGAAATAAAAAAGACATGTGTCATCAGCATATAGATAAGTTTGTCCTGTAAGCCCAATATCCTTTATGTTATTTATGTAAATAAGGAAAAGTAAAGGTCCCAAAATGGATCCTTGTGGCACTCCACACTTGATGAGTTGAGCATTACTTTCAAAGTTGTCGATCTTAACTATTTGATACCTATTAGTAAGATATGATTGGAACATCTCATAGGCTGTACCAGTGACACCAATACCTTTTAGTTTTTTTAGAAGAATGCTGTGACTTACTGTATCGAACGCTTTTTTCAGGTCGATAAATATACCCAGAACTATATTTTTACCATCGATGCTCAGTTTTATTTGTGTTGTCAAGTCGATAGTTGCAGATAGTGTATTTGATTTTGGGCGAAATCCATACTGTCGTTCAAATAGGAAATTAGTGGAATCTAAATATGATGCAAGTCTAGTATGAAGTATTCTTTCAAGTATTTTTGATGTCACTGGCAAAACTGAAACTGGGCGATAATCCCCTGGGTTTTCTTTGTTACCAGACTTAAAAATTGGTGTCACTTTCGCGATTTTCATACTATCTGGGAAGTTACCGTTACTAATACATAGGTTAAGGCAATGAGTTAGTTCGTCTTTCACAATGTTTTTAATGCACTTTATGGATTTTGTAGTTATTTTATCTATCCCAGCACTAGTATTTAAGTCTAAATTGTTAATAATTTTTTCAATCTCTTCTACCGTGATAGTTTTAAGTTCTGAGAGTATATCTTTTTCGTTCCCTATAGGTATAATTAGTTTTTGAGTGAGTCAATGAGTCCGCGGGTCACGAAATAAGCTGAAGAGTAACTAAATCGAGCGATTTGTCACTAAATCGAGTGTTTTGTCACGAAATCGAGTGTTTTGTCACTAAATCGATGGTTTTTGTCACTAAATCGAAAATTTCTGTCACGAAATCGTCAGTTTAAGTCACTAAATCGCCATTTTTAGTTACTAAATCTTCAGTTTAAGTCAGTAACCTTCATCCTAAGTCGCTCCGCCATCTGCCGGAACTTGCCCGGCTCGTGGAAGCGCTTGGTCCGCGCCGGGGGCTTGCACTGCACGCGCGCGTCCCCCCGCGCCCCTCGGACGCCCCTCGCCCGGAGACACTGCCCGTGGGACTACGCACGCGACCGGGTGTATCTTACTAGACCTAATGCGTCCGAGAGTCACTAGATAAGCTGAAGAGTCACTAAATCGAGAGTTTTTGTCACTGAATCGAGGGTTTTGTCACTAAATTTAAGGTTTTTGTGACTGAATCGAAGGGTTTTGTCACTAAATCGAGTGTTTTTGTCACTAAATCGAGAGTTTTGTCACTAAATTGAGTATTTTTGTCACTAAATCTAGTGTTTTTTTCACGAAATTTGTATTTTTGGTTACCCAATGGCCCAATTAACACACTAACCTTCATCCTAAGCCTCTCCGCCATCTGCCGGAACTTGCCCGGCACGGCTCGGACGCCCCTCGCCCGGAGACACTGCCCGTGGGACTACGTACGCGACCGGGTGTGTCTTACTAGGTCTACTACGTCCGAGAGTCACTAATTAAGCCGGTGAGTCACTAAATCGAGGGTTCTGTCACTAAATCGAGCGTTTTGACACTAAATCGAGAGTTTTTGTCACTAAATCGACGGTTTTTGTCACTAAATCGACTATATTTGTCACTAAACAACTCTGTTTGTCACTAAATCGAGGTTTTCTGTCACTGAATCCTCAGATTAAGTAACTAAATCGCCATTTTTAGTAACTAAATCCTCAATTTAAGTCACTAACCTTCATCCTCAACCGCTCCGCCATCTGCCAGAACTTGCCCGGCTCGTGGAAGCGCTTGGTCCCCGCCGGGGGCTTGCACTGCACGCGCGCGTCCCCCCCGCGCCCCTCGGACGCCCCTCGCCCGGAGACACTGCCAGTGGGACTACGTACGCGACCGGCTGTATCTTACTACGTCCGCAGGTAACTAAATATGCTGAAGAGTCACTAAATCGAGTTTTTTTGTCACTGAATCGAGGGTTTTGGTCATTAAATCGAGTGTTTTGTCACTAAATCGAAGGTTTTTGTCACTAAATCGATAATTTATGTCACTAAATCGAGTGTTTCTGTCACGAAATCCCCATTTTTAGTTACTCAAAGGCCCAATTATCACACTAACCTTCATCCTCAACCGCTCCGCCATCTGCCGGAACTTGCCCGGCTCGTGGAAGCGCAGCGCGCGCTTGGTCCGCGCCGGGGGCTTGCACTGCACGCGCGCGTCCACCCAGCGCCCCTCGGACGCCGCCTCGGATGTGGACGCGGATGAGAGTTGGGCCTTGAACTCCTCGCGGCGCTTTGCGCGGATGTTCGCCTATTGGGTGAAAGATAAAAGATAAAATATTCTTTATTGCACACAAACAGAAACAGTTTCACAAACATAGAAAATAAATAGTACAATCGGCGGCCTTATTACTAAAAGTAATCTCTTCCAGACAACCACATAGATAGGAAATAGACAATAGAGAGAACGTTTGGGAGCCAGAATACAATGTAATGTACTTACTTTCTTACAGTAAAATATTTTCATTTTCATGAAAGAAGTTAAGTTTGTAAATGTGAGGTTTGAGTTTATGTGGCGCCATCTGGTGGACGTGCACGGCAAATTGCATTGTGGTGTGGGTAGACTAGAGTTTGAAAGGATTTATCAGTCAGATTTTAACTACAGCTGCTGATAGCCTAAAGGTACGCCAGACTAACCTACACATACATAGTTTTACAAAAAAGGGTTAAGTAAGCTGAAAGGGCGTGACTCAAGGGATACATAGCTACCTATACAGAGTGTTCAAAAGGGTATAGTAATAGCCTCCTATTACTCCTTTTAAACAACTTTTATAAATTCACGAAAGATTTTCTGAATGGCCCTCTGAGTCACCTATTTTTGGCCTACTACCCCAACTTTCGCAACACCCAAAACAGGGTGCAACTTTATCAACAACCTATCTCATACCTTAAGCGTGGGCACGACATGCGTGAGCTGCACCTGCTTCCCGCTAGTGTCGATGGTGCGCCCCTCGCGGTCGAGGATCAGCGGCGCCGGCCCGGTCGCCCCGGCTGATTGGAGGGCGCCACCTGGTGAGGGGAGGTGGGAGTTTTAACTGCTCATAGGGCATGGGTACTAGAGTTGTTTTTAATGGTTAGGGAAGGGTAGGGGACGGGATGGGATGAAATGGAATCGACAGGGAGGGGATAGGAGTGTAGCAGAACGGTGTGGGTTAAGGAAAGACATAGGGAGTAGGGGATATTTTGGGGTATTTTTGTTTTATAATTGATTGAAGACCAGAGATAGAATAAGATAACATTTATGGCAGTTATAAATAAATTATAACCCCCTTATTCATAGAGAAGTTACAGAACGTTTTAACTAATAAACTGTTTTGTCCCTTTCCGACAAAGAACAATTTGTTCTTTGACAGAGAGGGGCAAAACAGTTTATTAGTTAAAACGTCTTGTAACTTTTCTATGAATAAGGGGGTAAAATTGCTGAGGAATGGGAATCATTACAAGAAAACTTGAATTTTTAAGATTTACTTAAGAAAGCTCCCGCTATTTATGATAAAAGAGAGAATAAGTAAATAGTTTACCGGCCAGTTTCCTCTGTATCCGGGCCTGCAGCTCCGCGATCTTCCTCTGTTTCTCCAGCTCCTCTCGACTGGCTGACGACGTCGCGTCTGTAACGTGATCATTTCATTATTAATAAGTGTTCTTATTCTAAGCGTGGCGGTGACAAACACTAGTGCAGAAGGCCTAGAATGGGGCGCAACACGCGCAAACCAAGACATGACAAAAGTTTTGCGTAGCGCTCCCTCACATCGCGTGGCTTTGATGGCGAGCGTAACAGAGAACTTTTGTCAGATCTTGACAAGCGCGTCTTGCCCTATGCTAGTCTAGCTGAACGAGGCTTTGTCATGGTGGTGAAGGGATGCCAAGAACATTAGTTGTTAGTTATTGACCTCCCAATGAGGACATGCCTTATGCAGTAAAGTGCAAAGGTTTTCCCATTGGAAATCTAATGACTGGTATTTGATATCATGTAAGTGTAACATGACGCTCACGAAAGCTACAAGGCGACTTTGTCAAAACCAGAAACTTTTACTCACCTCTTATCAAATCTGGGATAGGCATGCAAGTATAAAATTATAATTTGAGTCTTTGAGTTTCAGTATTTTTTTAATTCATATTTTTTTTAAGTACATCATCTTTTATAGCCGTGCAAAAAGCAACAAACTAAAATAACAGAGATCTAGCTTTTTACAAATTGCTGTATTATTTCAGCAAGTAGCAGCAGCAGCAGCTTTTTATATCCAGAAAGTAGTATAATATTAGGCATGAGCGTGTGTGTTTAAGTTTTTTTTTTTTTGTGTGATTAAGTTAAACTAGCAACTGTTTCAAATATCCAGAATTTGGACATCTACAGCTTGAATATTACTAAAACCTGAGTAGAGAATAGAAAACATAATATAGTTTTATGGTTTCCTTTTGACTGCATAGTTGTATTCCTAGACCATAACTGTATACATATTTTAAGCAAACCTAACATAAAAATAATTACTTATAATAAAGCTCAACATACATGCGTAGCAGCCATCACCAAAGCGGGACATCACATTGCGACCAACAGTTACCGAACATACCTGGCTTAGAGAAGAGACCTGGTTTGGTCAGACCTGGCACGGAGCCCTGAGCTTTGATCTGCGCGGTCGCTACAGCTAAGCTCACCGCCTCGGATTTGTCCTCACCTTTCATTGTCATTAAAGCTTTCTTACGTTCCTCGATTTCCTTTTGAGCATTTGCCATCATCAACTGTAAAGTTTAAAATTGGAAATTTTAATTAACATTATAATACATTTTTTTTATTTATTGAGTGAGTCAGGCAGGTGCAGCTCATTCAATAAAATCTTTGTGCATATCTAAAATGTTCCTAATCTTAAGCCAATTCCCACCTGCCAATATTGATCCACATTGTTTTGAATTTGTGAATGTGAATTCCATGAAAAATTTCAAGTAGCCATGCTTTTATTTAGCATGGCATGCAAGTATAAATAATCACAAGCTAAATATTACACACCTTAATTCTGTCTGCACTCAAGCCAGCAATTTTCGATCCAATACTCTCCCCTTCTGCCAATGCTGGGGGCACATCAACTCCGTTACTCGAAAACCCACTTTTCCTTTCCACTTTAGCCCCATTTTGCTCATCACTTTTAGACTCTTTGGGTTTTGAATCAGACTTCGAGTCTTTCTCATCATCATATTTTGTCTCATGCCTGTCTCGATCTGACCGAGACTTCTTAACATCTTTGTCTTTATCCCTAGAACTGCTCTCATGTTTGCGTTTCTGCGATGAAGATTTTGAGCTAGATACCAGCTCTTGTGCTAGAGCTATAATTTTGTCTGCTAGTTTGCTTGCCTTCTTTGAGTCTATGTGTGATGATATTTTGTCAATGATCTTTCTCCGTTCATATCTGGAAAGTTAAAAAAATCATAAGGTTTGTTGTTGATAATTATTATAATATTACTCTATCCACTTGTTATACTGCTTAGGTTAAACAAAATATTATCCAATACGCCATAGTGAATAAAAAAATCTGTAATATAGTGTATGTTTTGAATAAGGAAATGTTAGTGTAAGTAAACTTACCCATTGCTGAGACAAGAAGATACGGTGGATAACAATGAGCTGTCTGATTTGCCGATGGTGCGGTAAATGGCGCGGTCCAGAGACGACCGGAGATCGTCCACCTCCCGTCGGGACAGTTGCAAAGCCATTGTAAACCACTAACAAGAAAAGGTCGCTAATTTAGAGGTTATATTCGGAAATTGGGAAAAAAAATATTTTAGGCACAGCCAACTGTATTTAAAATATAAATTATGCACATTTCATCTAAATTTTAACGCAATCAATAAGATAAACTTCTGAATTTATCACTTTTCCGTTATTTTATACACGAAAGCCAAATTATTGCTATTGTTTGACTTTTTTAGTTTTTATATGTATCACAGACTACAAAAAATATGTACACAATAGAAATTTACTCTGTGTTTTTTTTTTATCGTGAATACTCGGAATCTCAGAATATTAACAGCCTCTCATCGCTCTTTGCATGGAATGGACGAAGGCGATGACGTGAAGGTGCTTGCTGGACCAATGCTGGAAATAGGTGTGCCGAGCAGGAAGCGCCACTTTGTCATTCTCCTGCTGCGCTGCGTACAGACCGGCCAAACGAACGCCAACGAACGGGTTTCGTTGACCTTCGTTGCTGCAATCTGCTCTGTATTATGTATGATAAATATCAATCGTTAGGCGTTCGTTAGCCGTTCGTTGGGCCGGTCTGTACGTAGCTTAAACCCCCTTGCCTAGACGCACAAGCACAACACCACCGAAACACTGGGCTTTACCACAAGCTACTTTCATTATTACTAGACCAGTGAATAGTCATGCAGTGAATAAATGGTGAATAATTAATCTGGGATACAATAACACTGTAAAAAATATTACTGTCATCAGTGTCAATCGGTCATTGACTCCAAAAAACAAGATTTCGCTTTTTTGCCACTTTTTTGAGTTTACATTCCTACAAATTATTTTCATGCTATGCTATAAATTAATAAAACATTATCCCTACTTTCAGTAACCACAAAAAATACTGTGATACTATTCAAGCCGTAGCAGGCATCGTAGCGTGTCGTACTTGTGTTTCCCACTGATTAAAACGAATTTCAAGATATCCTTGCTTATCAGCGTGAGCTAACACTGCCGTCCCCACTATCCGCAACACCATAAAATCAAATCGAGTGTCGTGACATCAGCACTCGCCGTCGACAGTTCAAACGCTACGCGGCACGAAAACTTTTATATCGTTCATAAATTAAGATTTAATTTTACAATCGTGTTTATCACCGGGAAGAGATTATCGGATTAACGACTCGTGATCGCCAGCGTGATTATTAGTTGTAGTACTCGTGTGTAACAGTGACACTAGCAACCATGGTGATCGAGAAGATATGCTGTTTAGGCGCCGGATACGTGGGAGGACCGACCTGCAGCGTCATAGCGCTGAAGTGTCCCGACATCAGGGTGACTGTCTGTGACATGAGCGTGGAGAGGATCAACCAGTGGAACTCGGAAAAACTGCCCATCTACGAACCAGGGCTTGATGAAGTCGTCCAGAAGTGCCGCGGCAAAAACCTCTTCTTCTCCACCGACATCGCTAAGGGCATACGAGAGGCCGACCTCATATTCATCTCAGTCAACACGCCAACGAAACTGTATGGTAACGGCAAAGGCAGGGCCGCAGACTTGAAGTACATTGAGGGAGCTGCACGCATGATAGCTGAACTGGCCACAAGCAATAAGATTGTGGTGGAAAAGAGCACTGTTCCTGTGAAAGCCGCTGAGATTATCATGAAAATCCTACGAGCTAACACTAAGCCTGGAGTCGAGTATCAGATTTTGTCAAACCCTGAGTTTCTGGCTGAAGGCAGTGCCATTGTGGATCTGTTGGAAGCTGACCGGGTGCTGATCGGTGGTGAAGACACTGCTGAAGGTCACGAGGCAGTGAAGAAGCTGTGTTGGGTGTATGAACACTGGATAGACACCAAGAACATTCTTACCACCAACACTTGGAGCTCAGAGCTCTCTAAGCTGGCAGCGAATGCATTTTTAGCCCAAAGGATCTCCAGTATAAACTCCCTCTCTGCGGTGTGTGAAGCCACAGGAGCAGACGTGTCTGAAGTGGCCCGAGCCGTAGGCAAAGACTCCCGTATTGGACCCAAATTCTTAGAAGCCTCAATTGGATTCGGTGGGAGCTGCTTCCAAAAGGACATCCTAAACCTGATTTACCTGTGTGAATGCTTGAACCTACCTGAAGTGGCTGCATACTGGCAACAAGTCATAGATCTAAATGATTACCAGAAGACCAGGTTCACACGTAAAGTCATAGAGTCTCTGTTCAATACAATAACAGACAAGAAAATAGCTATACTCGGGTTTTCATTTAAGAAAAATACTGGTGACACAAGAGAATCACCAGCTATCCATGTGGCCAAAACATTGTTGGAAGAAGGTGCCAAGCTACACATCTACGACCCTAAAGTGGAACACGACCAAATATTCTTCGAGCTAACTCATCCAAGTATCACCTCTGAACCGGAATTATTCCGCAAAAACATCCAGATCCACAACACAGCATACTCAGCCATAGCAGGAACACATGCAATAGTTCTATGTACAGAGTGGGACGAATTCAAAGAGTTGGACTATAAGAAAATATATGATGTTATGATGAAACCAGCCTACATCTTTGATGGCCGCAAGATCCTGGACCATGATTCTCTGGTGAACATGGGCTTCCATGTCCAGACAATTGGCAAGAGGCTGTCAAGGACCAACAGTTTAAGAGCACAAGGCAGTCAAGCACAACCCTAGAATAATAGGTGAGTTTACTTTTGTTACATTTTCCTGTTTGTGTCTGTACTCTGTAGTGATTGGCATTTCTAAGAAATGTGAGCTGATGATGTTAGTTAGTCACATTGATACCAGCTGTTGGAAATTATTTATTTACTTCAGAGCCATTTTATTCGTTCTAGGATCTTTGGTGTCGTACCTCAGAGGATGAAAATAATAAGTCAACTTTTTAAGAAAAACTGTTGATTTTACTATATTGAGATTGTGAATGAGCTCTATCACATAAGTGTAAAAAAAGCGACTCATCTACCTCTGAAGTATACCTACAACTATTATGGACTGTACCTATAAATGTTTATGTTTGCAAACAAATTGGTTAAACTATAAAAATAAATTCACGTGCAAGTTAGAGCTCATAAAAAAGCCATCATAGTAATTTAATAATACAAGTAAATAATATGATAAATATTTAAAACAAATTACAATACGGGTAGAAGCCTAACAATACGTGTGAAGCGAAGCGGGAATGTATCGCTTGATTATAAACGCTGATTATATACATATTGTTAGAAGGAATTATTCACAACATCTTTGTGGCCGCACTCTTATCTCGAGGAATAACACAGAATAGAAGAAAGTTGTCTATGGCATGTCTTGTCTATGGACGGAGCGTTCTCTGACGTTTACCGGCATCTTGTTCTCAAGCATAAATTGCGCATGGCTTCATGATTTTAATTAAGGCGAATCCTAAAAAATATAACATAGTAAGTAAATATTTTAACGCTTAAAAATATATATTGATTATTGCACTTTTATTGAATTATTAGTGATTAACATTAACAATATGCCCACACGTCGGTAGGTGGGTAGAGAGAGAGTGAGTATTGCCAGACGACAAAATAACATTATTAAAAACATAAACTTTGTGTTGGTCAACAACGTGATTAGTGTTCTACTTAGGACTTAGGTCAATGAATGCAATCCAATATAAGTTTATAGAACACTGAATCAAGTACATTTCATACAAACGATACTACTAACAAACTAGGAACTATGTGCAATAGGTGGCTTTAACAGCCAAACAGCAAAGACTGTTGGTCAATATCTTAAATCTTCTTATCGTGACGGTGATAAGGGCTGCACCAGGGTTTGACTGCTTGGTGAATGCATTAACCAGTTCTTAGCATCAGTTGCTGAATGCCCAGGATCCCAATCATATAGTAATCCTAACTAATATTATAAATGCGAAAGTAACTGTGTCTGTCTGTCTGTTACTCTTTCACGCCAAAACTACTGAACGGATTTGAATGAAATTTGGTATACATATGGTCTTGATTACTAAAACTAACTGTCACCCAAAGCAAATGTGCTCTAGGAAATAATTTCAGTTTCATGCAAAACATTGTGAATTTGTGGCTAAAATCTATTGTGAAGTGTGAATCAACATCAGTGGCACCTGTGAAAGTGTTATCTTTGAAAATCACAGTGAAATAACACCAAATCAGTGAAAATAATTTCACCTAACAACTCTTCATACTTCGAAAAAATAGTTGCATACCCTCAAATTGTTTTTTTTGCCTAAATTTAAATTTCAACAAATTTTAATGATGAATCCTTATATATTTCAATAATAAATCACCTAACAACGGCAATATGAATGCACAACAAGTGAATCAACCTGCTAAACCACCAATCCCAGTAGTTTCGACCACGGGAAAGGTTTCCAAAACATCAGCTGGGAATCAAATGTCCCAGTTATCATTATCAACCAAAATCAATCTTGATCCTCAAAACCAACCACCACTAAGTGAAGATGACTGGCAAACAGTGCCAGTGCTTAGCCAACAAAGTAGATACAAGAGAAAAAAACAAAACCAGTCACCATCTCCTGAAAAGGATGTGCCACTAACTAACCGCTACTCCTCATTGCATGTCGATGACACTAGCACAATTAAATCTGTCCCAAATTTGGTTGGTATGAAACCCAAACAACCCTCCAAACCTCCGCCGATATTCTTGTATGGTGTGGAAGACCTAAACCAGCTAACCATTAGCATCGAAGAAGTAGTAGGCCAGGACGACTATTCATATAAAGTTGTTTCAAAAAATCAGCTTATATTATCCTCTAAAACAGCAGACATTTACAAAAAGCTCATTGAGCACATTAGGGAGAAGGGGCTTATTGGGCACACATTCACCAGGAAAGAAGACCGCTCTGTCAAGTTCTTCATTAAAAACCTACATCACACTACTCCAAAGGATGTGATCATAAAAGCAATCGAAGATACTGGTAACAAGGTAAGAGGTGAAGTAGTTAACATTCGAAGGAGAGGTACTAAAGAACCATACAACATCTTCATTGTCAATGTTGAGCAAAATGAAAACAACAAACTGGTAAAGGAAATAAGATATATCTTCCACCAGCGAGTACTCATCGAAGACCCAAGGAAAAGTACCATTATTCCTCAGTGTACAAGGTGCCAAAAGTATGGTCATACAAAAAATAATTGTATGAGGCCATACAAATGTGTAAAATGTGCCGAGGATCATAAAACTACAGAATGCACAAAGAGTAACAACACCCCTGCCAAGTGCACCTTATGTGAAGGCGAACACCCGGCCAATTATAAGGGATGCAATGTGTATGTTGAAATGATGAATAGGAAAACCAAACGTAACACTTTGAAGCATACAGCGGACAAAGTAAAGGAAACTGTATCTAGAAGCAGCGTACCTGTCTCCATGGAACAAAACAAGAACACAACTACCATGTCCTACAGAGATGCTACGGTGTGTTTATCTGCTAAAGAAACAAATCCACTATCATCATCATCATCACCAGCTGTTGATTCTACCAGACCGCAGCCAAACATCCAAATACATCAAAACCATGATGACGGCAACAATATCTACTCAATACTAATGAATACAATGAATAAACAAGCTGAAAAAATAGAACTCCTTCTGAACAACATGGTCATTCTTATGAACCTTTTAACAACGCTTGTGCAGAAACTACCATGAATAACTTGAGAATTGGAACATACAATATAAACGGACTTACGTCAAGCAAAAATGAACTATCAGTAATACTCGAAATAAATAAAATTGACATAATGCTTATATCGGAAACCCACTTAAATGACCACAAGGAGTTTAATTTGGATGGCTATAATATTTATGTTAGTAATCACCCTAAAGGCACTTCACAAGGTGGCTCAGCAGTCCTAATAAGGAGCAGTATAAAACATCACCTTCATAGTACATTCCAAGAAGAGTATATACAAGCTACCACTGTTACAGTGGAAGGTAGAAGTGGAGCCATCAATGTCAGCGCTGTGTACTGCCCTCCCAAACACACTGTGAGTGAGGGAATGTGGGCTTGCTATTTCAAATCATTGGGCCCCAGATTTATCAGCGGCGGCGACTGGAACAGCAAGCACACCTTTTGGGGCTCAAGATTAATCACAACTCGAGGGCGTGAACTCAAAAGGTGCTTAGACTCCTGCAAGCTGACTTCCTTATCCACTGGTGAACCTACTTACTGGCCGACAGACCCAAATAAAATACCCGACCTGCTTGATTTCTTTATAAAAAAGGGTCTCTCAGATTTATACTGTGACGTGGAATCCTGTCTAGACACAATATCTGACCACTCACTTGTCATAGGTACGTTCAGTACAAATATAATTTATAGAGAGCCTCCATTGACACTCTACAACCATAAAACAGACTGGGACGCCTTTGCAGAGTATCTCAACGAAGGTGTAGATCTAAAAGTGAGACTGAAAACAGAAGAAGATATTGATGAAGCCACTTTTTATATAACAAATAAAATACAAGAAGCAGCCTGGCGTTCAACACCTGAAATCAAATTCTCAGCAAAACCAGTAAACATACCATTGGAAATAAGAAGAAAAATCGGTGAAAAACGAAAACTCAGAAGGCAGTGGCAACTGAGTCGATCTTCTCAAGACAAAATGAATCTAAATAGAGCAGCCAGAGAACTAAAGGAGATAATAGAAGAAAATCAAAATGCAACCTTTAAAGATAAGTTATCTCAACTCTCAGCCACAAAGAAAGACAACTACTCATTGTGGAAGATAACAAAAAACTTGAAAAGGCCACAGCAACCAATTCCTCCTATCAGAACACCGCAGGGTACTTGGGCTAAAACACCACAAGAGAAAGTTGATGTCTTTGCAGAGCACCTTAGTCAAGTTTTCACACCAAACAGTTCAAATATGATGGAATTTGAAAAAGAAATAGACCAAGTGATAAATAGTGACCAACAACTATCACCTCCAATAAAACTAGTAACACCCAACGAGCTACACCGAACAATAATGAAGCTAAGCAACAAAAAGGCACCGGGTTTTGACCTCATAACTGGGGAAATTCTGAAGCATCTTCCTAGAAAGCCAGTAGTTTTCCTGACAATGCTATTCAATGCTGTCTTTCGAATACAATATTATCCTAAACTATGGAAAGTGTCGCAGATATGTATGACCCCCAAAGATGGCAAGCCACCCACTGATCCTGGCTCGTACAGGCCTATAAGCCTGCTACCATTACTATCCAAAGTGTTTGAAAAGGTGTTCCTGCGAAGATTAAAACCTATACTCGATGAAGAAAAAGTTATCCCTGATCATCAGTTCGGATTTCGAGAAGAGCACTCCACTGTTGAACAAATACACCGCATTGTGGAAAAGATACGACTGTCCCTAGAAAAAAAAGAGTACTGCTCTGCAGCCTTCCTAGATATACAACAGGCCTTTGATAGGGTGTGGCACAAGGGTCTCCTATTTAAAATGAAAAACCTGGTACCTAATTCCTTCTTCATGGTGCTCAAATCTTACCTACATGGCAGGAAATTCCAAGTCAAAATAGGAGAAACTACTTCAAAACTATATGAGATCCAAGCATCTGTCCCACAGGGTTCAGTCCTCGGTCCAGTGCTATACTCCATCTACACAGCCGACTTGCCTTGCAAAGATGATGATGTTGTTATGGCAACTTACGCTGATGACACAGCCTGTCTCTCGAGCAATAAAGACCCCATCCTAGCCTCACAGAAACTGCAAGCACAACTGGACGATATTGATGTCTGGCTGCAAAAATGGAGGATCAAATCCAGTGCCACAAAATCGGTTCACGTCACATTCACCCTACGCAAAGGTGACTGCCCCCCTGTTAACTTGGGACGGGAACAACTACCGCATAAAAATTGTGTGAAGTACCTTGGTCTGAGACTAGATAGACGACTTACTTGGGCTGAACACATCAAAGCCAAAAAAACAGAAGCTAACCTACAATATCAGAAGCTGAATTGGCTGATAGGAAGACAGTCGCCTCTCTCACTCAACAACAAACTGCTGGTGTACAAGTGCACCATAAAGCCAATCTGGACTTACGGCATCCAACTCTGGGGATCTGCAAGCAACTCCAACCTGGAAATCCTACAACGCTTTCAGAATAAAGTACTCAGGGACATATCTGGTGCTACTTGGTATACCCGAAATGCTGAAATACACGAGTACCTGGGGATGCCCACAGTGAAAGAGGAAATATGCTCATACAGCTCCAAATATCAGGACAGGTTACAGGGACATACCAACAAATTAGCGAGAGATCTACTGATGAGTGACCCCGAGGATACTCGACGGTTGAAGCGATGGCACATCCTGTCCCTCAGTGACAGAATCTAAGTGGAGATAAGCTGGAATTAGAAACCAAGGAGATGATGTTCACTGGACCATCACCCAAAACAACGAGGGATAATGAACATACAATCTGATGAAGACAGAATGTCGATGGCAGATGAGAAAGAGAACAAAAAAAAAAAAAATATGGTCTTGACTCTGAGAAAGAACATAGGCAACTTTTTATCCCGGAATTCCCACGGGAAAACTTTTTAAGGCGAAGCGAAGCTCGCGGGAACAGCTATAGTAATATATTTATTGCAACTATGTAAGTTTTAAATTGGTCTTAATATTATGTACACATGGTCCTTAACATAGTGCCCTGTAGGGCATAGCAAGTTTAATTATTATAATATATATAGCTGGATTACCACTGACTGATTCATTGACATGATTGTTCTCCCAGAAGGAGCCATTTTTTGATATGAAAATGTTTTAGGGAAATGTACAGGGTGCTCAAGTGAGTAGAGAAAAAATCCGAAATTTTAAAAAAAGTTGTAAAAAAAAAAAATTTTTTTTGCTCCTCTTTTTTGGTGACCATACATTTTTTTATATTTCGAGGGTGTATTAAGAGTGTCTGACAGATTATAAAAAAAATATAAAAAAATAAAAAAACAAAATGGCGGCCGAGTTGCAGTGAAGCAAAGTTTAGGGCGTGTCAGACCCGACTTGAGGTGAATTGATCTCCCGGAAGGGGGGGAGGTGGGGGGATGGTGTTTTTTGTAAACGGTGGGGCACATGATGAAATTTATGGGAAAATTCCAAAAAATGATTTTTTTTTAATTGCGGGGGGAGGGGAGATTTTTTTATAAAAACGTGTTTTTTCGGGGATTTTCAAAGCATTTTTTTATTGTGTTGGGGGCATTTGACAAGTTTGACTTGTATAGAGCGGTTGTGTAGTTTGACGAGTAGAGTTGCCATGCGAAAGAATTTTCCCCATTTTTGGGGTAAATTTTGAGATTTTCCCCAAAAACATGAAAAGTAGAAATCGCCACTTTTGATTTTAAAATTTGATGCAGTTTTGTCGGAAAGACCCGTACTAATGACATTTGACCATTTATATTACTTTCGACTGGCAACCCTGGGCGATAGGCGAGATTATATTTTTTCCGATTTTTTTACGTCGACCCAACTTGAGGTGAATTGATCTCCCAGAAGGGAGGCAGGTGGGGTGATGATTTTTTTTGTACACGGTCTGATGTATGGTGCAGTTTATGGGAAAATTCCGAAAAATTGAAAAAACAAAATGGCGGACTGCTTTGGCAGCCATTTTGTAAAAGTGACTTTTTTTCCTGATTTTTGATTTGTTTTTTCACATGTTTAGAGTGGTTGGGGAGATTTGTCTTGTATCGCGCATTTGTGTAGTTTGTTGGGTAGACTATACCAGTTAAATAAAATTTCCCCATTTTTAGGGAAAATTTTGAGATTTTCCCCAAAAACATAAAAAGTAGAAATAACCGTTTTGGATTTAAAAAAATGATGCAGTTTAGTCAGAAAAGCTCATACTAATGACATTTGACTATTTTTATTACTTTCGGCTGGCAACCCTGAGAAATACGGGAGATTATATTTTTGAAAAAGTTCGACGTCGATTCAAGTTGAGGTGAATTGATCTCCCAGAAGGGGGGAAGGTGGGGTGATGTTTTTCTTTGTACATGGTTGTATATATGGTGAAATTAATAGGAAAATTCCCAAAACTGCAAAAATCAAAATGGCCGATGAAATGGCAGCCATTTTGTAAAAGAGAAATTTTACAAGTTTTAAGGCTATTTCACCTGTATTGAGTGGTCTGACAGTTTTGACTTGTAGAGCGCGTTTGTGTAGGTGGATGCATTTAGTTTGCTTATGAAATAAAAACTCCCCATTTTTAGGGAAAAAAACAAAATTTCCCTAAAAACATGAGAAATTATACATAAATATGCAATTTTATCGTTTTGTGATGGTCTGAGGAGATTCGAATGTATGGCGCGTTTGTGTAGTAAAATGCATAGATTTTTAATTAATAATAAAAAACTCACCACTTAAAGAAAAAAAAAAAAAATTTCTCTAAAAACATGGGAAAATTTACATAAATATGCAATTTTGTCGTTTTGTGATGGTCTGAGGAGATTCGAATGTATGGCGCGTTTGTGTAGTTAAATGCATAGATTTTTAATTAATAATAAAAACTCCCCACTTATAGGAAAAAAATACAAAATTTCCCTAAAAACATGGGAAAATTTACATAAATATGCAATTTTATCACTTTGAGATGGTCTGAGGGGTTTCGAATGTATAGCGTGTTTGTGTAGTTAAATGCATACAATTTTAATTTAAAATAAAAACTCCCTCTTATGGGGAAAAAAATCAAAATTTCCCTAAAAACGTATAAAAAATTACCAACATTAGCAATTTCACCCCGTTGAAGTGGTCATACAGATTTATGGTATATCGCGCATTTGTGTAGATAAATACAAACAATAATTATTTAAAATAAAAACTCCCCACTTGTAGGGAAAAAAATAAAATTTCCGTAAAACGTAGAAAAAATTACCAACATTAGCAATTTCACCCCTTTGAAGTGGTCAGACAGATTTGTGGTGTATGGCGCATTTGTGTAGAATGTAGATAAGATAATATAGATAGATAAATATTATTTAAAAAAAAACTCCCCAATTTTAGGGGAAAAAATATTTTCCCTAAAAACATACAAAATGTAAATAAATTTTACCACAGTTTAAGTGCCGAGCGCAGCGAGGCCATAGTCCTTCTACAAGTTATACCACAATAAAACCAGCCGAGCGCAGCGAGGCATCCGACAAGTAACTCTGCCATAAAGAAAAGAACTATGGGAAAAGTCCCGTTTGAGAAGTGGAAAGCCGAGCGAAGCGAGGCAAAACAACCTAAACCATCAATCCAAAACCTAGAGAGCCGAGCAGAGCGAGGCAAAACTACTGAAACCAACATCCGAAAACCCGAAGAGCCGAGCGAAGCGAGGCTAAAGCGCAATAAACAGCAAGTGCCTATGAAACTGCAAAGCCGAGCGAAGCGAGGCAAAACAACCGAAACTATCATTCCGAGACCTAGAGAGGAGCCGAGCGAAGCGAGGCTAAACAACTTTAATCACCAACTGCCTGTTTAACTGGAGAGCCGAGCGCAGCGAGGCAAAACAATCCAAGCCATCATACCACAAACCTTTAAGAGCCGAGCGCAGCGAGGCAATACAACTTAAGTACAACCTTACCGTTATTGAGGAGCCGAGCGAAGCGAGGCAAAACAATGCAAACCACCATACTGCAAACCCTGGAGCGTCGAGCAAAGCGAGACGACACTACTCAAACCCTCGTCAACACAACTATATATTATGCCCTGAGAGCCGATTGTGGCAAAGAAATACCTTGAATGAATAAAAAAGAAAGAAAAAGGTTTGAGCGCGTTTATAGTTCCAATTATGGATTAAGTTGAAGTTAAACATAGTTCTGTAAAAAATAGTCTTAAACAGCAAACCTACGTAAGAAATTAATGAATAAAAAAAAGCCTGTGTATTTCGTTGCTATGAAAAAGTTTTTCTTCAGGACAGAGTAAACTAATAATCGAGATGCTAGAAAAACGCGCGAATGGAGGTGACTCATATTTATGAGATATTAAAGAACCCAATATTTGTACACAAAACGATGTAGGCTCGATACTAGGTAAAGTTTACGAAACCAAAAAATGACCATATAGATCAGTTTCTCTACCGTATTTGTGTGAGAAAATCCGTAATTCAGAATGAAAATAGTCTTCATTCAATTCATGTGGAGAAGTGGATTTTTTTAAGTTAAGTCAAAAGTTAAGAAATGAAAAAGTTCCACTCACAAAATGCCGACACCATATGACCCCAATTTTTACAAAAAAAAATATTTAATATTGGAACAAAATACGAGTAGTAGCGTTTTTAGTTGGTAATATCCTGACCGTCTGTTAAATGTACGTCAATGTTGCAGAAGGCATTAAGCTACATTTTTTCCGTTTAGTTTTTCCCAATGGAAACTTTTCACTGCCCGTGAGTATATTATGGCAAAGTCAATACGCATCTGTTACCAAATTTCATACTGAAATTAGATTTCAAGGGACTAAACCCCATAAAATATTCGATACGTTACAGTCAAGTGAATAACCGTATCTCACCAAAATTCATACTGAAAACTGTATCCCACCTAAAACAAAATCTACAGTATGCCTGTTATAATGAAAATCATAGTGAAAACAGTTTTTAAGTCATAACAAAACGGAAGAAAGATTTGCTACGGTATATTCAAGTCAATACCCTGCTGAAACCGAAATTCATACCGAAAACTGTTTCCCACTTCAAACAAAATCGTCAGTAACCCTATAATTAAGAAAATCATAGTGAACACAGTTTTTTAGGCATAACAAAACGCAAGAAAGATTTGCTACGATATGTTCAAGTCAATACCCTGCTGAAACCGAACCAAAAGCATCAAAGCACCGCGCGGCTGCTTGCAGCCCGCGCCACAACGCGACCTCTAGTTCTTATATATAGGTAATAATATTCTAAGTAATACAAAGTAACAATTTTTTAGGTATTTGCTTACATAATAAATATAAAATCTATATTAAATTTTAACATAAAGTAGGTAATAATAGAATCAATAAACAATTTTTTCATAATAAAGATATAGGTATTTATAGTTAGTTATTTCAGTTTTCAAGTAGGTATTAATTTACTGAGTAATAGCATTTCTGTGTTAGTAGAGTTTTTACCTAATATGACTGGAGGAAGCTTCTCTCTTGCAGCCTGCAATACACATAGTTCAATCAATTGATTTTGTTTGATTGCACTCGGCCTATGTACACATGATATGGGTGCTAACTCATCGGACCTTGGCCCAATGACGTCTCGATTGGTGCCACTTACGCTTAGATTAACAATATACGAACCAGATGGAGTGTAAAAACCTCACTCTACCACTGAGCTCTTATTTTAAATTAATTCGGTTAGAAGATATTTGTGAATTTATTCATTGGTACAATGGTTGTCATTATAGGATGTAAATAAAATGTGAACAGTTTTTTTTGTCTGCTGTGTTTTTGTATGTGCCATACCATCTTATTCGTATATTGTTAATCGAAGCACTTACGCCAGCATACATGCACCTACCTACGTGACCAGAAATTAATTTAATAACTTGACCCTGGTTTCGGAAATGGCAGAGAGGTCACCGAAATCGTGAGGAAAAAACTATTTCCGGTATCCCAGCCAGGTAGTTTACCCGGGTATAGCCTGCTACCGGTATCTGACCCTCTCTGATCTAGGTAAATCATCATCACCATTAGCCAATAATGATCCACTGCTGGGCACAGGCCTCTGCCAAGGAGCGCCACACCACTCGATCCTCGGCCTTCCTCATCCAGCCACTACCGGCGACCCGCCTATGTCGTCGCTCCAGTGGGCAGGAGGGCGTCCCACGCTATGTTTGCCTGTTCGTGGTCTCCACTCGTGAATTCGTCTAGCCTGAGATATCTGCGTAACAGAAATTCTGGACCAATTTTTATAAATTTTGGTATTTTGCAGGAAACAAAACCCCGGATTAACAAATGCATAGGCGACTTTTTATCCCCCGGGAAAGTCTTTTAAGGTGAACCGATGCCCGCGGGCAACAGCTAGAACTCAAGTCAAAATCACTATGAAAGGTGTTAATAATGAATAGAATTTAGAAACGTTTAAAGCCATACCATAGTGAATTATGATGGCTTAGGTGTGCGGGATTGGATCTGGTTGTGAGGTCACCGCATGAGTGTTTTGTAATTATTTATTTTATAAAGTATTTGTACTTCCGGTGATGATTATTCTATAAATATGTAAAGTGGTTTCTTATTAATAGGAATGCGGATGTACAGTCATTTAAACTTTTGTACGTTGTTGTGTTTTTTTAGCAAAGACTTTTCTTCAAAATCGGTTCAATCGTGAATAAAGTATATTTTCTTTCTTTTTTCAGTCGTGCGTGACGCAATTTTAACACTCAGTTGTGTTATAAGTACCTACTAGGTAAAATGTTTCAATGTTTTATGGCTGATTTATTAAGATATACCTACATGACAAATAAGTAAATAGGTAGGTGTAAGTATAATTTTTTCTAACTATGGATTACAATTAGATAAACATAATAGGTAGATCTGCGCAATCACCATTGACTTTAGTTGTCGATTGTACGTTGTACCAATAGCTGTTAATGCTATTACGTATCGTATATCGTTTATCAGTAATTATCTGTCTCGTGTAGATACATGGTAGATAGGCAGGTACCGTATCGTCTAATGCACGTGAAGTGTAAGATATTACCACATAAAACCTAGTTGGTATCCAGTATACTCCAAACCCCTGACTAAGGACTGGCTGTCTGTGGATAAAAGACACGCTGTATCTGTAGGATAAAAGACACGCTGTCACTGTCTTTGACAGTATATATTTTATCACACAGGTAGCCAGTATCCAGACATTGTGAAACAGGACCTATGGCTGCCTGTCCACCAGAGCGGAGCGGTGTGCGAAGCCATAATAGTCAATTTAGGGGAGTTTTCGATTTTTACCTGTCAAAACTTTTGGGACGGGAGAAAACAACTTGAATTTAATACGAAAATATAAGTACCTATATACTTACCTAAGTATTTTAAAATTTAAAACAATGCGCCATTCCTGTGCGTGGCGGATTCTCATCATAGATATTATAATGTTTAATTCTTATCTCCGCCACCGGAAATTTCTACTTTGATAACGGTTTTGTTACATTCATAATTTAAACAAATTATAATTTTTTTACTGTAACTGAGCCATTAGTTACGAACGCGCGAACTGAGTTGTTCATAATTATTTTTCTCTTTTGCACTTATACCTATCTACTTTAAACGCTGTTCTATGACCAAGTTTCAGGTAGACTCACAATTTATTAATAACAAATGAGGACATCTCACACACGGCCAATCGACCCCGAACTAGACAGAGCCTGTAGGTAATAGGGGACCGGCGATATATATGTATCTAGTTACATATGAAATATACAAATTAACAAGAAATTAACACCCAAGAGCCGAGTCCAAATATCTGCCCCGGCCGGCGATCGAACCCAGGACCTTCGGCATAGCATTCAGGGTCACTAACTACTAAACCACCATTTGGTCGTCAATAAAATTGTATTGCTAGTTTTTTCTCCTGAGCATTTCGTTAAAAAGGTCTTTTCCATGGAAATCCTAGGATAAAAAGGGTCAATGCTTTTTCTTTACTTCATATTTTCACAGTTTATGTACCTAAACTAAATTATGTTTTTTTTTGTTACAGATAATGTTAAGTAAAACGCCGCAGGAGTCACAATCATGGAAACAAGAGTATTATACTTATTACTTACCTACCTTTAATGTATTGTTAGGTATACTTATTATAAGAGCAAAAAGGTTCAGATTTTTCGAAAAATAATTAAGGGCCGGTTTTTTTATCCATAGTTAACTCAACAAAAAAATTCGTGAAAATTCACCACTATTTAAAAAAACCAACATGCTGCCATGCTTGACTGATAACTTGACTAATGGTTAAAGTTGACTAGGGATAAAAAAACCGAACCTTGATATGCTGGGTAGATACATTCATCTACAAACGGGAATGTCACTGTTGAAATGCACCCTGTATCATGCAAGTGAATAACTTATACAGGATGTTGCAAAAAGGGTATACTTTCGCGAATTTTGAAATTATGATTTCAGATTCGGGCTGAGATATACCATGCTGCACATGCTGGTTTCGGCTTAGTCTACCCTTTTTGCAACACCCTGTATTATCTATCGCCATCTGGATAGTTATGAGCTTGTAGGGAAAGGGAAAGGGAAAAGGAAAGGAAAAGGGAAAATTAGGGAAAAGCTTAGTTTAAGTTTATTTAATAAGTAATACATACTTAGGTGCAATACTTGTAAAATTGAGATTTATCATGATTTTAAAATTTATGAGTGTTTTGGTTATGACAGTGAAATAAACTTTCTATAGGTTGCAAAAGTTGTATTGTATACTAAGCCTTAGTATACTTCTTTTGCAACATCATGTATTAAGTACATAGGTGCTTACGTAGGTACAATGTTATGGAATGGCACTTGATAAAAAATATTGATGGTAAAAACTTTATTTTTAAAAACGTAATCAAATCAATGTTTTTTTAAGTACAGAAATTATTAAGATTAGCTAATATTACGAGTACTTATAAGTGCATTTAGTTTAAAACTTTAGTTCCTACTTTATCCGATACTCTATGATCATTGATCACAATGAATTTTAATTTTATTTTAAATTTACTTACTTACATAAAAAGTATTTATTCGACTTTTTTGTCGACTGTACATCGATATTTATTTTTTGTGTTAATTTATTTGAATTGTACGAAAGTTTCATTTCTCCCAATCTCAAAGTAAGACATATTTTCCGAATTATTTATTAATACCTACTTAAGTAAGCATTAAAATCAGTTAATGTTAGGTATAATTACTTATTGCATTTCGTTAACATTCTTCATAATTAAATGGTTAGTTACTATTAAGTAATTTCATTTTGTATTATTATAATAAAATAGATATTAAATGTATTTTTACTATATTTAAGACCTTGTTTAATTATAATGATGTACATCTGATCTCTACCATTTAGACCTCTGTCCATGCACATGATTCCTATGGTGGTATACTAAGTCGATTATAGGTCTTCGCACATTATAACAACTCCACGCCAAAGCGGCAGCAACTCTACTCACACTCCTTTAGTTTTTCTAGATATTTTGTGTACGATGCGTAGGCCACTCGTTGTACACTACTTTTAATCATTTTTTGAAATTAAACCTTGAACATATGACACAGGGCTTAAATATCAATGTCTAGCATAGAGTCGAGTCGCCGGTGAGTTGTTATAATGTGCGAAGACCTTATAAAGTTGTTCAGAATAACCCACTGAGTCACCCCTTTCGAGTTAGTATACATACATCCACTTTGATTATATACAACCCTATAATACCTAACCTACTGGTCGGTTAACAGACATTATATGACTAGATGCGCCACAAATGCACTAATTTCTATGAGAACCGTCCATGCCGAAATTTGTGTAGGTATATTTTAATTTTTGACACTGATAAGGACAGCTGGACGGAACGATAAAATATATGCTGTCACTCTCAGTTCTTTTTTTGTGACAGCATGTACTTAGGTATTATATCTCACATGTAGCCACTAACCAGTCATAGTGAAACAGGGCCTAAGTGCCAATTTCACCATTCTCGGTAATCTAACCAACAGGGATTGATTTATAAATTAAACGTCATCTCCATATAAAATTCATGACAGATGTGTCAAAAGTTAACCATTACTCCCTGGTTATGCTCTAACAGAGAATGGTGAAAATGGCACTAAATGTATGAACCAAAAGTTGATTAGTTATACCATATACCTACCAACAGGCAAAGGAGTGACAAAAAACTATTGCTCAAAGACATACTGTAAGTAACAGTTATTTTTGGATACAACTAATTAATGTTGTTTCCGTTCTTGGAATGAGATGAATAAAAGATTCACTTATTCTTAGTAATTTGATAAAAAATATACAGGCTGTTGCAAAAATTTCACCACAGATAGGTACTTTAGTAACTAGGGGTCACTTGCAATAACATATTATGTAGTCTGAGCCTATCTGAAACCTAGTTAAACATTGTGAGATATGGCGTTTCGACTTTCTCCGTGTTCGGCATCATAAGGGTCACAGTGACAGTTAAATAAAGTCCATTTTTCTCTCCACCTTTAATTTGCAAGGTGCGGGTGCCTATATAAATAGAGTGAGTCGCCCGCGCGCCTCAGTTGGTTTTTGATTTTTGAAGTGAACACTTCGGCAAAATGGCTCAATGTAGCCACGGTTCTCGTCGGCTTCGCTCCGACGGGGAAAAATATAATATTGAATTTGCGGAGTCCTCGCTGCCGGGAGCTGTAGCGTGATGCGGACCAGGCGGCGCGGGGCCTGCCGGCTGCTGCGCACGCAGCCATTGCTGAGGATTTCGCAACGAAGGTTTGAGTTGATAAGCCGTGAGTAAAATGCTATTATTTACTGCTTTTAAAAGCTCAGCCACTGGTCATAATGCTCCGGCGCTTGGGGTTTTTATCCCACGCAGTAGGGTCCGATTCAATAGTCGTGGTGATGATTGATCACATATTCCGGTCCTACTAGTGGCGCTTGAGCTAGATACTTACATTAATGACCGCTTTAAGTAAAGCATATGTTAATTTTATACAGGAAAAAATAATAAAAATATATTTTTCTACCCTCAATTTCTAATATTTTTAGAAAACAGTTGATAAAAACTTTGCTATTACAATAATGCACTTGATTATAGCTTATGTAAGGCTTTACAAACAGGAGCTTTCCAGGACCGTCATAGGATTTTTTACAGGAAGCACGTGGCTCCGAGTTTCAGTATGTTGGGACATTGCGGCATGTGCGGTGAGTAATGTGATCCGCCGGTACCTACCCGCTGAGGGTAGGCAGGCCGATTCGGTGAAATTGAAGTTTCGTGTAACCTGCACCCGGCCCTGTGCTCCTGCGCTGGCCGCCGTCTCGTGGCACCTGCATCGCAGCATACACCCGGCCCTGTGCTCCTGCGCTGGCCGCCGTCTCGTGCCACCTGCATCGCAGCGTACACCCGGTCCTGGCCCTGGCCACCGGTTTGTGGTACCTGCATCGCTGCATAGACCCAGCCATGCACTCCTGCCCTGGCGGCTGTACACCCGGTCCTGGCCCTGGCCACCGTTTTGTGCCACCTGCATCGCAGCGTACACCCGGTCCTGGCCCTGGCCACCGGTTTGTGCTATCTGCATCGCTGCATAGACCCAGCCATGTACTCCTGCCCTGGCGGCTGTGTTGTCCCACCTGCATCGCTGCGCACACCTGGCACTCCTGTTCTGGTTGCCAGATCCAAACGCCCCCTGTCTGGGAAGAGATTTTATGCTCAGCGGAACCGCCTGCACTATTGCTAGCACGGTCATCATCATCATCAGCCATCATTATGAGTGACTTATTTAGAAGGTATCGAGTAACGTGCGCTATTCATCAGTGATTTTGGCATATGCAGACGAACGTTTACTGCCAAGGTTGGTCATGTTAGCCATACAAGGGCACAGCAACGAAGCCTGAGTAACCACCAGCAGTCTCCGTAGCCGCATCGGCATGGATGACGACAAATCGGGTAACGTGCACCGCTTCTAAAAGTGTTATAGCACTTCAATTTGATGCCTCCGCTGAGGTAGGGTATTCTATTAAAGCAGCTTTCTTCTGAACTGCCCAAAGTGACCTGTAGACTGCTCCTGCACGCGTAGCACAGTATGGCTGCGACAAGATATAAATGACAGCTAGTTGCAACAAATTGCGTGATATCAGTTGTCCTCACAAACGCTAACATGGCCAACACGAAATAATCACTAAAAGATGTGAGTTACAATTTTGACAGCGAGATTGGAAGATTTGTCTTATTTCCTAACATGGGTGTACCAATTTGGCCACACATGTCTCAGTTTGACATTTGTTTAGGTAGCATTTTATCACTCAAATTCGAAGGTGGTGATAACATGTGACACAAATTATTATTTGTTTAGTTTTTGTTAATTTCATCGTTGCTCTACAAGAAGAGATGCAGGAAAGGAAAATTACTATAATACTTATAGGGAGGATGATCCGGGACTCTAATAACCCGTTGAAAATGCTTTAAAAACAACATTTGTCAAAACACATCCTCTTTTTATTTGACTAAAATTATATATCATATTACTTATATGTAGCGGTGTTAGCTCAGACGGGTAAGCGCCCGCCCCTCACGGAAGAGATGTGGATTCAAATCCTGTCGCTGACATGTGCTAATAAGTTAGATAGATAGACATTAATTTGTTCCACTTAAACATTTGTACACTTAAATTAAGAGGCGAAATGTGTGTGTTGAAGCAGACCAAAAGGGAAGCAACTCAGCGCATATGTTTGCCCTTAGGAACAAACCACAGATTTTCAGTTGTCTCTCATACTTATACTTCAAGTTTGCCTATTCACGTCAAAGTATGTAGGTAATGAAGTAACTAATTGAATAGTTTGAATGATAAATATAGAGTTCACGAAATGTAAATAATATAAACTGTACATTGAATACATCTGGCACACCGGGCAGTCAGCGACTCATTCTAATCCTTCACCACAGTGACAAACCCTAGTCAGGATTTATTATTTATCAACAACAAATGAACAACACACTAACTGAGATGAAGTGGCTAATTGAATAGTTTGAATGCTAAATGTGGAGTTCATGAAGTGTAAATCATATAAACGGTACATTGAATACATCCGGCACACCGGGTAGTCAGCGACTAATCCTTTCACTACAGTGACAAACCCTAGTCAGGCTTTATTATTTATCAACTACACACTAACTATAAAAAAATAAGTGGGTATGCTAGCATGTACTTACAACTATCTTAAATGGTTATAAAAATATAAAATTTTCTTTAGGTAAAACATTTATTAAACTTTTAATTAATAAATTATAAAAAGTATACTATTTCGCACACCATAAAAGCATATTAGGTATTCTTAGTTATCAACTATCACAATAATCAGTCTGAACTTTGCAAATATCAGTCATCAAATGGGTCTCATAGTATGTATGCCAAGTTTTTCAACTTTTTCAGTTCGGTGCCGCTCCAGTTCATTGTTTCACCACAAGGTTGCTGATGTCATCTGACCATCATTCAGCACCACCATTCACCATTCATGTGGTTTCTGCCAACAAGAGCTCTCCAACCGTGTCTAGGCCATCAATTTCTGACCAGTTTTGACCATCTTCCGTCTTGCCTACAAGCCAATTTCAATGTTCTGTAACAAACAAAAATGTTTCATTAGATTTTAGTTATAGGTACTTATGCACGCGTAGCACAGTATGGCGGTGACAAGATATAAATGACAGCTAGTTGCAACAAATTGTGTGATACCAGTTGTCCTCACAAACGCTAACATGGCCAACACGAAATAATCACTACAAGATGTGAGTTACAATTTTGACAGCGAGATTGGAAGATTTGTCTTATTTCCTAACATGGGTGTACCAATTTATCCACACATGTCTCAGTTTGACATTTGTTTAGGTAGCATTATATCACTCAAGTTCGAAGGTGGTGATAACATGTGACACAAATTATTATTTGTTTAGTTTTTGTTAATTTCATCCTTGCTCTACAAGAAGAGATGCAGGAAAGGAAAATTACTATAATACTTATAGGGAGGATGATCTGGGACTCTAATAACCCATTGAAAATGCTTTAAAAACAACATTTGTCAAAACACAATCCTCTTTTTTAATTGACTAAAATTATATATCTTTTACTTATATGTAGCGGTGTTAGCTCAGACGGGTAAGCGCCCGCCCCTCACGGAAGAGATGTGGATTCAAATCCTGTCGCTGACATGTGCTAATAAGTTAGATAGACATTAATTTGTTCCACTTAAACATTTGTACAGTTAAATTAAGAGGCGAAATGTGTGTGTTGAAGCAGACCAAAAGGGAAGCAACTCAGCGCATATGTTTGCCCTTAGGAACAAACCACAGATTTTCAGTTGTCTCCCATACTTATACTTTAAGTTTGCCTATTCACGTCAAAGTATGTAGGTAATGAAGTGGCTAATTGAATAGTTTGAATGCTAAATATAGAGTTCACGAAATTTAAATCATATAAACTCTACATTGAATACATCCGGCACACCGGGCAGTCAGCGACTCATTCTAATCCTTCACCACAGCGACAAACCCTAGTCAGGCTTTATGATTTATCAACAACATCTGAACAACACACTAACTGAGATGAAGTGGCTAATTGAATAGTTTGAATGCTAAATGTGGAGTTCATGAAGTGTAAATCATATAAACTGTACATTGAATACATCCGGCACACCGGGTAGTCAGCGACTGATTCTAATCCACACACCGGGTAGTCAGCGACTAATCCTTTCACCACAGTGACAAACCCTAGTCAGGCTTTATTATTTATCAACTACACACTAACTATAAAAAAATAAGTGGGTATGCTAGCATGTACAACTAAATTAAACGGTTATAAAAATATAATATTTTCTTTAGGTAAGTAAAACATTTATTAAACTTTTAATTAATAAATTATAAAAAGTATACTATTTCACACACCATAAAAGCATATTAGGTATTCTTAGTTATCAACTATCACAATAATCAGTCTGAACTTGGCTTATATCAGTCATAAAATGGGTCTCATAGTATGTATGCCAAGTTCTTCAACTTTTTCAGTTCGGTGCCGCTCGGGTTCATTGTATCACCACAAGGTTGCTGATGTCATCTGACCATCTTCAGGTGATTTCTGCCAACAAGAGCTCTCCAACCGTGTCTAGGCCATCAATTTCTGACCGGTTTTGACCATCTTCCGTCTTGCCTACAAGCCAATTTCAATGTTCTGTAACAAACAAAAATGTTTCATTAGACTTTAGTTATACTTATGAACTAAGATTATGACTCCTATTGTCATCTTCATCATCATCATAACCCATCACGTACCCACTGCTGGGGTACAGGTTTCCTTCCAATGAAGGAAGGGTTTAGGCCTAGCCGACCAAGTAGTGCCATGTGAAAAAAGTTTTTTAAGTTGTTTTGTGTGCATATGCCCAATTATAATAACATGTCACGGGTACTGGCACTTACCTTAACTGTTTTTTTCCTTCCATTGATTATATAAATATTATTCAGACAGGCCGTGGGACATGCATCGAAGATGATATTCTGCTGCGCCCATCAGGATCCTGCCCGGGCATTTTTCTCAAGGCCTTCTAGCTCCTGGGTCCGGGTAGACAGTGGGTGGGTCATCAGTCAGGTGGCATGCTGTTTTTGTTCTTCGTCTCAGGGATCCGTTGCATCGACGGCTGCCGATAGCAGGAGCTCCCAAGGAATCTGAGCGTGCTTGGTCGGGAGCAAGCTTGGTTGTATATCATTTGATGAGACGATGTCCAAGAAACTCAATAAAGTAGTTTAATGAGCCAATATGAATCCATGGGGTAGCGCAAAGCAAAGTAATATTACCAAAACATTACAGTTCATTACACTCGAAACTCTCGAAAGCACCAAACAGTCAAAATTTTCTTCAAGTTTGACGTTTGGTGACATTTTAATTGTCAAAAAACCATAGACAATACAAACAACAACCACAAATGAGAGATTTTCGGAAAAAAATAACATTTGAAAAACCTATTTGCACAGAGCAGAAAAGTTACAGTGTCACTGGGACTAATGCCCAATCACCATCAATCACACAAATAAAATGAGTCCCATGTACACCCTATGCTAACATTTAAGACTGATATCAAAAAGTGACTCAATTTAATCAGTCACTTCACATGTTGTCTTATTATGGCCATACTAGCCGTGATGAACTAAGATTATGACTCCTATTGTCATCTTCATCATCATCATAACCCATCACGTCCCCACTGCTGGTACGGGTTTCCTTCCAATGAAGGAAGGGTTTAGGCCTAGCCGACCAAGTAGTGCCATGTGAAAAAAAAAATTTGAGTTGTTTTGTGTGCATATGCCCAATTATAATAAGATGTCACGGGTACTGGCACTTACCTACTGTTTTTTCCTTCCATTGATTATATAAATATTATTCAGTCAGGCCGTGGGACAAGCATCGAAGATGATATTCTGCTGCGCCCGTCATGATCCTGCCCGGGCTTTTTTCTCAAGGCCTTCTAGCTCCTGGGTCCGGGTAGACAGTGGGTGGGTCATCAGTCAGGTGGCATGCTGTTTTTGTTCTTCGTCTCAGGGATCCGATGCATCGACGGCTGCCGATAGCAGGAGCTCCCAAGGAATCTGAGCGTGCTTGGTCGGGAGCAAGCTTGGTCGTATATCATTTGATGAGACGATGTCCAAGAAACTCAATAAAGTAGTTTAATGAGCCAATATGAATCCATGGGGTAGCGCAAAGCAAAGTAATATTACCAAAATAATACACTCGAAACTCTCGAAAGCCCCAAACAGTCAAAATTTTCTTCAAGTTTGACGTTTGGTGACATTTTAATTGTCAAAAAACCATAGACAATACAAACAACAACCACAAATGAGAGATTTTCGGAAAAAAATAACATTTGAAAAACTTATTTGCACAGAGCAGAAAAGTTACAGTGTCACTGGGACTAATTCCGAATCACACAAATAAAACGAGTCCCATGTACCCCCTATGCTAACATTTAAGACTGATATCAAAAAGTGACTCAATTTAATCAGTCACTTCACATGTTGTCTTATTATGGCCATACTAGCCGTGCTGGGGATAGTTGTGCAATCAATTTTTTATTTCGATGTCTCTGCTGAAGAAACTGTCTAATGCAGCTTTTGTTCTAAACTGCCTAAAGATCATTGGACTGCTCATGGGAATGGTGACGCACGGTAAGTACAGGAGCGTTACTCTATATTGATGAGAAACGAACGAACGAGAGCTGTCGTGCAATCGGCACGTTTAATACATACAAACAGATAGAGCGGCTCGCGCCGCAGTACACTGAAAGTTCGTTTTTCGTCATATAAAGTGACCCCCCCCCAGACACTATCTTAAGTGTCATGACACATCGGCAGATTCCAGCTTTGAGTCTTTTCTTTTCTCGGCTGTGAGCAAAGTGAATCCCACCGGCGAGTGTTCAACCTAAAAGCACTGAGCTAATTCCTGATTTCGTGAAAGTCGCTGTTGCTATACAATACCGCTTCACAAGTTACCGAATTTATTATGATCCTACTGTCGGGTGATCATGATCGGAGTGTCATCGCGGTTTCTGAGTGGCACCATATTAGCTGTCTTCCTTATGTCCCAGTGGATTGTGAGTGTGTATCCGAGCTCTTTGTTGAAAAATGCGTGAACCTCCTACGCAGCAGCTGTCTACTAGTTGTGTATCGAATAAATCGAGTAACGGTGCTCTTGCACGAGACGACTACCTTTTGGTAAAATTATAACTTCCACTATTCTGGGTACAGGCATATACCTACTGTGTACTGTGTATCACATCACGTGTAGCCGCGGCCCTACTCAATGTATGGGGCTAGATAATAAACAATGGCAGTCGTCATTAAATTTCTATGAATTTCGAAGGTCATCATTTGGAGCACAATCCAAAGGGTGAAAGTACCTATTCATGCCTAAACGGATTCTCTAATGAAAATGTATTTTTAATTCGATTCTGGCGCAAACGTTTCATAACTATTTTTCAACACTGTATCTGCTGAAACTACTTAGACTGACTGGTTAAGATGCAGACGTGCCGTTTTCACAATTCCATTTTGAGTAATCCTCAACTGTTTTATGGATCTTTCAGTTAGTTACGTAACTAGTTACCAAGTAAAAAATTACTTGTGTCATGCTCGTACTCGCATCTCATTTAGGAGCTCTCTGGCCTCTAGCTGAAGGCTAGAACTGGTATATATATCTACTAAGCTAGTACAGAGTTATAACCGGGCAGCGGTGACGTGGTAGCTGCTTGATTTATTAGAGTTTGCGGAAAACTTTCTAAATAAGTAATAATTATTAGTCATAATATTAACTCTTCGCAGTTCTTTCAGAATGCAATACCAGGTCGCTGAAGTAGGTAACCTTCCTTAGCTGGACAACAACAACAAGCCTTTTTGTTTTAAAGAATGTCAGTTATTCGCCGTTCCACTGTCATATCGATGTCCAAGGACTTTTTCTTGGGTATAGCTAACTAACTACCTAAGTTTACCTATAGATAGCCGCAAGCTATCTGCTGTTGGCGAACGGTCAGTTCTGATTGATAAGTCAGGCTCGAGGTGGCTCGTCCAACTGTCCATGTTCCCGCCACCATGATTGTTGCTTCCACAGATTAGAGAGTCTATGTTGGCTGTCGTTGCATCAGGTCTGATCAGGTACAACTAACATCTTTACGTACCATCTTTATTTAATCGAGCTATTTTATTTTGTTTTATCTAGGTTGACTTAATGGTTTCAAAATCGAACCTACAACAATGTAAGTAGGTACTTACCTACCTACGTACCTTTGAAGTTGCAACAAGGCGAAGCCTTAAGGTTTTGGCCGAGACCTGCCCTTAGTGTTGACGAACATACCTAAAGGTGACCTTGTTAATGTTTTTCATATGAAGTACTGAACATTTTACTTATCCTGGTGGCATGACTGATCATTTAATTACCCAGTTAAGACATGTTAGCCGGGTTTCATTTATCAACTATTATAATTGTTATTGTTGTGTTAATCAATCTTTAATAATTGATGTCATCTACCAAGGAATGCTGCCAGAGCTCATAATATTCACACATGATGATACAGAATGATAGTAGCCCACAAAATCGGTGCAAAGGCTTATAAAATAACTTTCCTTCCTAGTAGGACTGCACAGGAACTCGTTAACCGCCGAGTTAGTGAGAATACAAAATTAGACTGTGTGTTACTTGTCAATCTAGAATATGAATATAGTGACCTGCATCATGTTTTGAAAAACTGAATACTTAGTTATCCGCCAGTGTCACAGCCTTCATCTAATCTTTTCCAGTAGCTGATGAGACTGAGATATTTAGTAAAATTATCTTCCCTTCAAGCACCACTCCTCGTTCCAAGGACTAGATGCCGCGCCAGGTTTTGCAGGCCGTGTCGTCGTACGGGGCTGACTGAGCAGGTCCTCGAGGCTCCAGGGTCAGCTGCTGCATTTCTGAGGTCAGTCCAGAATTACATACCCTAGTCAGCATGTGCTGACCTGAGCCCCAGCGGCCTGGATCGATATTCTACACTTTACAGCTTTTAAATATTGTTGCAAAGTATTTCACTGGTTCCATCCATTCGGCTAGTGTATGTTAAAAATATTGCCTTGACAATAACAAGATTTTGATCAATAATTACTTATAAGTATTGCTTTCGAAGAGGCACTGTGTGTATCCATATGTATAAATACCTACCTATATGTATAGGTACATACCTTCCATAACTTTCTGACAAGTCAGGAATAATAAGGAAGTACTTAAGTCTTATGTATACTTATACCTTTCTTTTTAGTATATCTATTACATAGAGCTCTATTACCTACCTTTTTTTTCGCCAGGTGGCGCTGTAGTCAACAACATAATAAATTTACCGATCGTAATTAACTTCGTAAAATAATTTATAAAAAAACAGATTTCAGCATCAAATACAGATCCAGTCAATTCAGTTAGTGCCAAATAGTGCCATCTAGTGTTTTCAGTGCATAAATCTGAGTATTAGTGCATATTTGTGTGATACATATTGGCATACAAAACGTAAACAAACTAAAGTTTTTACGTTACTCTGCATCTGCCAATACAATCTGCAAGATCTGACTGCTGATTCCCTGTGAGTAATAGATGTTAAGACTCAACAAATACAAAAATACAGAAAATATCCAAATATTTACACTACATACCAATTAATCGCAATATTGGGTAGAAGTAATAAACTTTAAAACGGCCATCTACACTTAGAAAACTACCATTGAGCGCCATCTATGATCGGATAGCCGTACTAACACAACAACTGTTGTTGTACTCAATAAGAAGAGTACCTGATACAAGGCTAAACCAATAGAGGGCCAAAAAGCCGATAATAAAAGTTTGCCAAGGCAGTATATTGCTTTTTCTTTCTTTTGCAAAACTAAAAACTAAATATGAACTGTTTTGAATGTAAAACACAAGTTAAACCCGAAGAAGTTCTGAAATGTAACGCATGTTCAAATACACACCATTACCATTGTATTGGACTACTAGAAGTAGACTTCAAGAAAATATTGCCCATGAATAAGGGAAAATGGAAATGTCCGTCATGTAAACAAAGGAAAACTCAAGACAAACTTAATAGCCCTATTGTCCTAAACAAAGTCAATGAACCCATGTCTTCAATCGTCAATCTAGATGGAAATAGTATCATAGTACTCATGAACAAAAACTTTGACACCGTAAAACTAATGATAGAAGACCTGCGCGCGGATATTAATAACAAATGGTCCAAAATATCTGAGACAGTCGCTACATGGGAGTCAAACTTCATACAAATGGAATCTACCGTGGCGGCCCTGGTAACGGCCAATGAAAAACTCTCCAGTGAGAATGACACACTTCGCAATGACGTACAATCTCTTAAAAGTCATGTGGAGGAGTTAGAGCAAAGGTCCCGCAACGCTAACATAGAAATACAAAATGTCCCTGAACGAAAGGGTGAGAATCTAATGCACGTTATAGAATCAATCGGTGCAGTTATTGGCCACCCTATACCCCCCACGCAAGTTAAGGACGTGCACAGGGTGGCCCACAATGCAAAATCTGATCGCCCTAAAAATATAATTGTGCAACTCGCTACAAGGCATGTTCGTAACGACGTCCTAGCAGCAGCAAGAGTGCGCAGAGGACTCACCGTAGCGCAATTACAAAAGGCAATGGGAGGTACACCTACGAGTGGACTAGCAGCTTCTGAAAGCCGAGCGCACGACCAGAATATCTATATAAAAGAACACCTAACGCTGAAAAACAAAATTTTGTACGCCGAGGCCCGTAAAGCTAAGAAGGAAAAAAACTATAAGTTCGTTTGGATTAAAAACGCTACCATCCTTATGCGTAAGACGGATGATTCACGAGTAGTAACGATCCGTAACTCGGAGGATTTGCTCAAACTCTGACTTTTTATTTCATGCAATTGGCTCGCATATACTATTATGTGTCCCTATACCACTACTCTGCTCATACTGTAATAGACCAAATAAAAATAGTTAGTAAATTCAAATATGAGTGCCATCCATTATACTTTCTTATGTCCTACAAACAAACAAAATATGTACCTGTACTAAGTAAATTTTCAATAGAATAAACAATTTAAATATTTATTACCAAAACTGTGGTGGTTTACGTAGCAAGTTGGCCGACTTAAGACTTTCAATATTGAATACGGACTTTGACATTATTATTATCACTGAAACATGGTTGCGATTAGGGATATATGACTCTGAGTTAGTAGACGATAGGTACAATATTTATCGTAGAGACCGTGATTTATCACTAACGACTAAACTAGACGGAGGTGGAATATTTGTCGCTATTAAGAAGTCTATATCAGCTACTAGAAGATTTGACTTGGAGGACTCAATTAATGAGGACATAATCATCACTCTACCGACACAGCAAGGCTCCACTCTTCTTTTATCGGTTAATTACATACCACCCAAATCAAGGACACATGTATACGAAAAAATACTAAATAAAATTCAAAATGTATACTCATCATACCCAGAATTTACATACTGTATGGTAGGCGATTTCAATATCCCAGACCTTGAGTGGATTCCTAATAATACAGATAGAGCTCTTCATCCATCTCAGCCAACTAACGAAATTCATAAATTACTTACTAATACTCTCACACTAATGAAACTCTATCAGTACAATAGTTGTTTGAATGGAAATGGGCGTATCCTTGATTTACTGCTATGCAACATTCCTTGTAAATGTGTTAGATCTGGAGTGGAGCTGTCCCGACCCGGGCCTCACCACCCTCCGATTGAGTTTAACATGGAGCGATCAGCACAGAAAACTATTCCGTCTAAATATGTGTCTAAGTATAATTTTTACAAAGCAGATTACCCGTCAATTCGTGAACAACTCCAAACTATCGATTGGGATAACACATTAAAAAACATGTCAGCTTCTCAATCCGTGGATAAGTTTTATGAAATTTTATATGAAATTCTAAATAATAATGTACCATTAAAAAGGAACACCCAGGCAAAATATCCGAAGTGGTTTTCCCCAGCACTTAAATCTTCATTGAAGCGAAAGCTTAAATTGTGGAAAAGATGGAAGACTTACCAATCATTATCAGACTACGCTGAGTACTCCCTCCTTCGTACTAGATGCAAGCTGCTTCTTGCGGACTGCTCTCGAGCGTATATTTTGGATACGGAACTAGCTATACCAAAAACCATCAAAAGCTTCTGGCAGTACGTAAAATCACTCAAGAAAAATAGCTCGGGGTATCCTAGTACTATGTCACTCGGAGACAGTTCATCCAGCAATCCAGAACAGATAGCTGAGATGTTTGGAACTTTCTTTTCATCCGTATTCGAACCTACAAATACTATGAACCAGCTTGATTTGGATAGTCTTCCATCTAACCCCCTGGCTGACAACATAACCACACTACACCTACATCTACATAAAGTCGAGATTGCATTAAAAAACTTAGATGTTAACAAGGGCGCAGGCCCAGACGGAATAAGTGCATTATTTTTAAAAAATGTTTTCTCTGAAGTGGCTTACCCCCTCTACCTAATTTTTTACAAATGCATAACAGAAGGCTCATTCCCACATAGATGGAAAATAGCACACGTTACCCCAATTCATAAATCCGGTCCCAAAGCTGAAATACCCAATTATAGACCCATATCTAATATTTCTACCATCCCCAAACTATGTGAATCTATGGTCCACGATGCTCTATACCCTCTGGTTCAATCGCATATCAACCAACAGCAGCATGGTTTTATGAAAAAGAAATCTGTAGGTACGAATCTATTACTTTATTCTACTTACCTATTTAAAGCATTAGACGACGGTCTTCAAGTAGACGCCATCTATACGGACTTCCGTAAAGCGTTCGATAAAGTTGACCATATGTTACTACTAGAAAAACTTTCTTACAACGGAATAAAAGGCAATCTGCTGAAATGGTTCGCGTCGTACATAGAGAATAGATTCCAAATTATAACCATAAATGGTTATTGCTCAGAGAAGAAATTGGTATCTTCTGGAGTAGTTCAAGGCTCTATATTAGGGCCTCTACAATATTTGCTCTTTATAAACGAAATAAACGAGTGTTTCCGTAACTCTAACATACTATCGTTTGCGGACGACTTAAAAATATTTAGAATTGTTAAAGATGAAAATGACTGTACTCTTATCCAGGAGGACTTAAATAGGTTTAACGAGTTCTGTACACAACATAAGCTACAACTGGCGTACGAAAAATGCCAACAAATCTCTTTCACTAGAAAACGCATTAAAACAAACTACACCTACAATATCGGAGGGGTGAATGTAAATAAAGTCAGTATCGTGCGAGACCTCGGGGTTATGTTCGACGAGAAACTCACATTTAACGAACATATAGAACATATTTGTAAGAAAGCTTATCAAATGCTTGGGTTCGTGCTGAGAATTTCAAAACCTTTCAAACAAGTTTCCACATACATAACACTATACCAGTCATTAGTACGATCCCAATTTGACTTTGCATCAGTTGTGTGGAACCCACACTATGCAGTTCATTCAAATAAACTTGAAAGTATTCAAAAAAGGTTTGTCAAGGCTCTACATTTCAGGCTGACACACTCCCGAGGGCACTACGCTGATCTCCTAGCTCTCTACAAACTGCAGCGACTTAGTGATAGACGGACTTTACTGGACGCAATGACTCTCTACAATGTATGTAACAACCTCTACGACTGTCCCGCCTTACTGGAACACATACACTACAGAGCACCCTCGCGACCATCGCGATCCAAGGCCTTGTTCTCCCTGGACGCCGCGCGGACCAACAGCGGTAGTCGAGCACCTCTGAGACGGATGTGTGAGACGTATAATAAAGTACTCCACCCAGTTGACTTATTCACTATGAGTAAATTGAAATTCAAAAATCAAATAAGGTGTATACTGGATGATACTCAAAATGCGAAGCCTAGTAAATAATATAGTAGGTACTTACTAAAAATACTGTAGATATAGATTTTCAAAATTATGTATAATAATGTAGAATTTTCAATTTAATTTAATTAGACAATAATTTTATAATGTATAATAATTAGGATGCATGATTTATTTTCCCTTTTAATAAATTGCATGCTTAATTTTAGTCATAAATATTTTTATATCTACTAAATTAATTCTAAAATGTCACCAAATAAAGTATTATAATATTATATCCCTGAGAAAAATGTTCAAGGAAGTAGATTTAAGCATTTATTTTATATCCGTCTGCATATTACTCTCTGTGATCTATTTCTGTTATTTTTCCTAAATAAATAAATAAATAAATAAATAAATAAATAGAAATCTATGCATTATAAATTTATAGATTCAAATATTTACCTACTGATATACTCATCAGTAGCTTATGGGTCACAGTTGGTTTTCTCTCCACCATGCGATAATAAACACATCTCACAATGTTTAACTAGGTTTCAGATAGGCTCAGACTACATAATAGACGCATTTTTCCTGAAATAAAAATGACATATTATGTATCTAGCCTATCTGAAACCTAGTCATTTCTGCATGGTGATATTACAACTGAGGCGCGCGGGCGACTCACTCTATTTATATAGGCACCCGCACCTTGCAAATTAAAGGTGGAGAGAAAAATGGACTTTATTTAACTGTCACTGTGACCCTTATGATGCCGAACACGGAGAAAGTCGAAACGCCATATCTCACAATGTTTAACTAGGTTTCAGATAGGCTAGATACATAATATGTCATTTTTATTTCAGGAAAAATGCGTCTATTAAATCTACATTTAGTGTTAAATCTCGATTTAGTGTCAAATTTTATACGGACTGACGTTTCTTAAATCGAGATTTGACACTAAATCTAGATTTAATATGTTTTTGCAAGTGGCCCTAGGTAATAAATATGGGAAGTTTATTTTTTGCTACATGTTGTGTTTAGAGCGGTGGTGGCGTAATAGATAAGGCCTCGTCCTCTCAATCGACAGGCCGTGGGCTCAAATCCTGGCCTGTACCAATGAATTCTTTATATTGTGTTTTCAATTAAGGAGTTAAAGTACAATAATACCACGTGCTCTTACGGTGATGGAAAACATCGTGAGGAAACCTGCACATCTAGATTCTAGATGTGTATCCTAAGTGCATTGTACTTATCCCAAAAACGGCGATATGGTTCGCAACCTATCACGTGAGTACAAATGTGCTGCGAAAAGTGGGTGGCTCGCTTGTGAGCCACCTCTGACTACCCCTTCGGGGATTACAGTCGTGAGTGCATATGTATATATGTATGTGTTTTTAATTTAAGGATCTAATCTTTAGAATTTAATGTCCCCGACTTATCTTTCCACCATGTAACTATAAGTAAGCGGCGTAGACATTCATTTAGATTTAAGATAACTTGGCTATGAACGAATACTTAAGTATAACTATTAAATACGATAAAATATTAACAATACCCAACTATGACGTCTCAGGGCTAATCCTAAGACAGGTAGATAGTGCGGATCAATATAAATGATTGCCACTATCAGAGGATTTAGTTTTGCGGCGTCTAATGCAGGTTTTCCTGTTTGTGGAAATTTCCGTTTCCAATGAGGTTATCCGTCAGAGGACTTAGGTTACCGCCATACCTGTCAAAATATGCAAGCTGAAGTGGCAGTGGGCTGGTCATATCTGCCGAGGAACCGATAACCGTTGGGGTAGACGAGTTCTCGAGTGGAGACCACGAACAGGCAAACGCAGCGTGGAACGCCCTCCTGCCCGCTGGACAGACGACCTTAGGCGGGTATCCGGTAGTGGTTGGATGAGGAAGGCCGAGAACCGAGTGTTGTAGCGCTCCTTAGGAAAGGCCTATCTTCAGCAGTGGATGATTGTTGGCTGATGACGATACTGCACTGAAGGTATTTTAGGTCCTCTTGGAGGTAAAAGTATGAATCGCACGAAGCCATTAAAGTCGTCTATAGCGACATTGACGCGCTCTTACCTATCATTCGTTCATGAGTGAGCTTAAACACATGCGTAGTCCGCCATTTTATTTATCTTAAATCTATCGTTCATGAATGAAACAACAACACTTTCACTCAACTTTCTATATTATTAATCTTTATTTTTTCTACAAATTCGTCGACATTTATCTCCCCGTGTATGCGCCTCACGTGTCTTGCACAGTGCCAGCGACTGCTAAAGGAAGCGTCACAGCGGCGGCAGCGGTGGCGGCTGCTGCGGGGCCGGTGCCGCGTGCGGTGGATGCGCATCAGCGTGTAGGACTTGAACATGGCGGGGCAAAGGTCGCACTGGGGGGAGAAAAGAGATACTTAGGTAAACTGCAGGATGATTAGTGTTTCTCTGATCGTATACCTAATAAGAAATGGCGTAGGTAATTAGTAAGAGAACGGCAATGCTCTTAATATCTGCAAGCTGAAGTGACAGTGGGCCGGCCATGTAAGCACGCGGAGGAACCTATGACAGTTGGGATAATATTTAAACGAGTGGAGACCACGAACTGTAAAGAGTAGCGTGAGACGCCCTTCGGTGGCTGGATGAGGAAGGCCGAGGACTGAGTGTTATTGCGTTGCGCTGCTTGGGAGAGCCCTCTATGTCCAGCAGTATACCTACGGTTACTGTGTGAATTCGTGTGATGATGGTGGAGGCGCGTGTCTAATTTATAATGAATCAATCTTATCCAGCTCCTAATTCTCAGTAACAACGTTTAGAAATATATCCTACTAATATTATAAATGCGAAAGTTGGTGAGTAGGTATGTTTGTGTGTAGGTATGTTTGTTACTTATTCACGGCCGAACCGATTTAACTTAAATTGGAAAAGAGTTAGCTGACACCCTGGATTAACACATAGCCTACTTTTTATACCACGGGAAAACTTTTTTTAAGGCTAAGCGAAGCTCGCGGGACCAGCTAACTACTAAAAAATAAACCCTGCTGATTGCGATACTGAAACATAAAAGCAGATACATAGTAATTATGTATCTGCCACTAAGCCCTCATGCATGGTTGTGTAAAACCTCATCAGTTACCGGCACAGTCTTCTCCGGCAGGTGCGTGGCGCGGTGCTGCCGGTAGCTGCTGCCGCGCGCGAAGGCGGCGCTGCACACTTCACACACGTACGGCTTCTCGCCCGTGTGCAGGCGGATGTGCGCCTGGGGGCAGAGTAGAGTGTTAAAAACGGTAATTGTGGTTAGAAATAAATCTCCAACATTGGTAGCTATTCTGAAGGCAGAAATTATAATTTTAACGCTGCTAAAGTATGAAAGTTGCCAGTGGAAAATGAGATTTACAAAAACACTCATAGAGTCATATTTTAAACAAAGAATTTATAATAATAATAATAATATGTGGGGACATCTCACACACGGCCATCCGACCCCAAGCTAGGCAGAACCTGTGTTATGGGTGTCGGACAGCTGATATTTCTACACAAATACATAGATAGATAGATACTAAATATAAATTTATTTATTTATTTATTTATTTATTTACACACACACATTGTAACATAACAGGAACACAAAACCCAAATCGTTACAATAAATAAATAAATATCAACACCCAAGACCCGAGTACAAATATCTGTCTTTTAACAAATATCTGCCCCAGCCGGGAATCGAACCCGGGACCTTCGGCTCAGTAGTCAGGGTCACTAACCACTACGCCATTCGGTCGTCTAAGCATTATAGTTACGACAGCGAAAAACAATCTTAGCATTTCGTAACTACCTAAGTATCTTTTGAATTATTTATCAAGATAACAACAGTTTAATTTGTCATCCAAGATGCAAGGAACAAATATTAGTGTTTGTCGAGATTTTTACAAGATTACCTAAGTCGAGCGCCAGTGAAAATATCAATAGGTAGGTATAATAGGTAGCTACAGGCAAGACTTACGTTAACTTTTGGGTTTTTCTGAAGGTTTGCATCAGAATTCAGCGGTTTAACGTGGTTTGGTTGGTAGCTAGTGGTGGTTTGTAAGGAGGTTCTCCCACTACCCGTAGCACGCGGAATTGTATGAAGTGGGACTGTACGACTGAAGATACACTAGCAGTGTGTGAACTGCCTAAGAGTGTTTGTCTACCGCCGCCGTCACAGTCACGTCACCGAGAACGAGATGAAGGCGCGGAACATGTGTCCACCGCACATCTCGGTGACGTGACGGTGACGGCGGCGGTGGACAGACGCACTAAGTTCACGTTGACGTCGCGGGAGCGGTCATCGAGACCACACTTGAGTTTCGATGTGAACACTTTCATATCAAATCATATGTTTAATATTTCTTGGCCGCGCCCGCGAGTTCAATGTCATCAAGCATCAAGAGGGTATACACTAAATAGGTAAGTACCTTGAGTGCGTCAGCGCTGACGCCGGTCCACTCGCAGTGCGGGCACTTATCTGTCTTCTCATAGCCGTGCCGAGACTTGCAGTGGAACAGCAGCCGGCGCGCGGTCAGGAACTGCTTGCCACAGTGCTTGAAGACAAATATGTAAATAAGACATGTAAATTATTATAATTAGTACATTATATCGCTCTTACGGTGAAGGAAAACATCGTGAGGAAACCTGCACATGTAGATTCTAGATGTGTACGAATACGGACATGTATACAGGGAAAAGTGGGTGACTCCCTTGCGACTCACTTCTGACGACCCCTTCGGGGATTACAGTTGTGAGCATGATGTATGTTTGTATTGTATGTACCTAATTGCAATAAAAAAATATGGTTTTGGACATAGGTCTCAAAGAAGAAAATACTTCCCAAGATGTATCATCAAGGATACATATCTTATAATTCGTTCGTAAATGCAACATGATACCATTTTCATATTCTTTCATGATCTGATGTGTAACTGACTGGCCATTATTACTCAAACACAAACCTGGCAAATAAGTTTAGTCCCTGTGTGGATTTTGAGGTGACTCTCATAAGAATGTTTACTTGTATATTTCTTATGGCAGTATTCACACTCATAGCTATTTAATTGTTCCTTCTTGGTTACTTCAATTCTCTTCACTTGTGGTTTAATTTGTTTCTCCTTTTTACATAATGTTGTTTCCTTTTTAATCTTTGGTGTAAACTTTAAGTTTTCAAATTCTATGTGTGTTCTTTTTAGGAGTAGGTCCTCAACAGTGGTTTCAAATTCTTTGTAACTGTTATTTATGTCACTATTCATAACCATTTTATCTGGAGGCTCAGTTGGAACATTTAACTGTGGGCTATTGCTGTGACTTGAACCAACAACTGGACACAAATAGTCAGTTTTAGATGGATGACTGTGACCATAGCCAGATTGTTTTAAAGCCCCTTGGGTCCTTTGTGCTGATGATAATGGGCTTCCACATCCACCGTCTCTGCTATCATCATCACATGACGAGTCTGAGATGTCTATACCAATAACATTGTCTCTGTAACATGTAGATGTGCATTCTGGTTCGTTCTTGATTTGCCTAGATTTTGTGTCAATGAGATCTAGTAAGGTTTTGTTTGCAGCGTCACAGATTTTCTGGAAGGTTGTTATTTTGTTGACGGTGGCTACGCATGATGAGCACATCTCTTGCGGTAAACCATCATTCATGTTTATCTGAAATATAGAAAATAATAAGTTAATGCACTTTTGTATAAAAATACTTAGGCTCTATGAGGAATAAATAAAAATCTTGATTTTAGTGTGTTAAAGTTCTAACAAATTTATAGTAAACAATAACAGTGGAACTATTCCATGGTATGGAACTATATTCAGAGCTAGGAATGTAAAATATTAAGAATTCACCTTTATTCCTGTGGCTTTAGTCAAAATGTTAGTATATTTTTCCTGTTTATCATAATTTCTGAAGATTGGATTTAAAGGGGAGGTGGCTAGGCATGTCCTACAGCAATCCCAAGTTTTCATGACCTTCAAATCCACTGGCACACACTTCAAAATCAATTAGTTTCAGTGAAAAATATGATAGAAGAGAAATTCTTGCAAAATGTAAACAAAAACATTAAAATAGTGATGTGTATTATTTGGTTTAAGTATGTGAGCTGAAACTGAAACGATCGATTTAAATATGATGTAACGAATGAAATAAATTGAATTAATCTAAGCTAACCAATTTAAGTCAATGATTATTTCCTATTCTAAAATCAATATCTACTCTTCATTTTCGCTCTACAAAATTAAGTAATTAAACGGATTTATTTTGTAATCAACATTTTCCCATCACTAAGGAAGTTTTTTTTTTCAGGAACAGTTGACAACCGCCGCTGACGTTTTGTTTGTTTTGTAAACAAAAAAATAATTTCATTACATTTTAATTAATATAGCAACCTTTTGGTGCATATTATTATTATTCAAGAGAAATATATAACGGAGGCTCATCCTTATCTTTGACCCGTAATGGCCGATACCGCGAATACGTGGAACTGTTGTCGAACATGCCTCAGTGATAAATGTTTAAATGCTATATTTTATATACCCGGGGCAGAAACTGTTTACACTGAGACTATTCTCACCATCACTGGTGTAAAGGTAATTTAATTCAGTTCACTTAACATATAAATAAACGTATTCATTAATAGTCTACACTAGTATAACCTATAATGTAACTTAAGGAAAATCATTGTTACTCTTAACTATTTTCTCTTGCAATTTCTTGTATACAATGCTAAGTCTACTAGTTAATAAACTATTTTCATTCTTTCATATAGTTTATATATAGTTAATAATTGAATTTTTTACCCTTAACGCAAAAAGAGGCTTCATATAGGTTTTTATAATTTCGCCTTTATCTTTCAAATATTTACAGGTTGAACTGAATGACAATCTTCCTCAGACAATGTGCACGGACTGCATAGATTTCACCAACAGTGTCATAAAATTTAGGACGAAATGTAAAGATGCACAAGAAACCCTTAGACAATGCCATAATCAGCAAATGCATATCAAAACTGAAGCAACAAATGTAAATACAGAAATAGAACAAGTTGCTACAATCAACATAACACTAGACACTAATTCTAATAGTAATTTAGCACAATTTGTGATCAACAGCCATTTTATTCACGATAATATCAAAAAGTCTGAAGATGATGATGTTGATGATGATGATGATAATATGCAAGAAATACCAGAGTTTCAGTCAGAGGTGGACTTGCAAAATGATGACCAAAAAAAACATGATGTGGGATCTAAGAAATCAGTGAAAACCACTCGTTCCAGCAAAACTATTAGAACTAAAAAGAAAGTCAAACAGAAAATTGCTATAGAAAATGATGAGAATAACCAAGTACCGAATAAGTTATGCAGAAGAAGAAAAGTGGTGCAAAATGAAAGCATAGAATGTGAATTTTGTCATAAAATTCTCACATCTAAATTGTCTCTGAGGAATCATTATAAAATACACACGGGTTTTGATGTCATTTGTGAGGTATGTTGGTATTTATTTATAACTGTTGTAGATTTATCTATTTATTTGTTCTTTATAAACAGAAACATCTATGATTACAACAAGATTACAAGATAGAGTGACAAAGCATTCACTCTTTTAATATTTTATTTTATTTTCAGACAATATACAAAATTGATATTAAAATCAAGGCATAGATTATTGATATTTTTGCTCAGCCTATCAGCCCACTTCTGGACGTTTGCTTCTCCTAAAGCAGGCGTCTTGAGTGATAATGCTATTGCTTAAACTTTATCAACCATACCATAACTTTATTTCTATTTAACATAATTCATCTTTACACATTTCACACTCCAACCCCCGTTTATCTTTCTTTCGGTTTATAATTCATTTCGTCACACTTCACACTACAGCACTGCGGCAAGAAGTTCATATCTCAGCGCCTGCTGCTCATGCACTGTCGCGCGCGGCACGGCTACGAGAAGACGGACAAGTGCTCGTATTGTGACTACCGCGCTTCTAATGCGGAGCAAGTCAAGGTAAGTTTTAGGAAGATTGGCTGGAAGAGATGGCTTTTTTGGAAATAAGTCCGCATTCGTATTGAGTTGCTATTAGTTCTTATTTGTAATGCTTTGTGTGTGTACTGTGTAGGCACAATAAAGTGTTTATAAATTAATAACTACAGCTGGCGATTACAAAATTTACTTATGGATGTTTTAGGCATACATATTGTTAATCGGATTATGCAGAATTATTATAAGTACATGATATATTATTATGGTACTGCTGATTTGGAGTGTATTTATTTATTTCATTACGATTTCAAATAGAAACAAAGTCACATATTTATCTACTTGGTTTGTCACTGTGGTGAAGGATTAGCCATTCAGATGAGCGTAAATATAGCTTATTGGTCAGCTTATTTAACAGTATAACCCCGTGTTTTATTTCTTTCGTCACCAAACACCAGTGCAATGTTTGCAACTACACATTTGCCATCCCACCCTCACCCTCAGATCCACGAGCGCCTGCACACGGGCGAGAAGCCGTTCTGCTGCTCGCACTGCGGCGCCGCCTTCCACCGCCGCAGCAGCTACCTGCAGCACGTGGCCATACACCTGCCCGAGAAGAGTGTTCAGGTATAGTACGGTTCACTAGAGTTGGCATTGCAGGTACAGTGTGGGTTACGGGAGTTGACCGCACTGTCGCAGCAGCTACTTGCAGTATGAAGATATACACTTGCCTGAGAAGAGTGTGCAGATATAGTAAGAGTCACTACAGTTGACGTTTTAGGTACAGTGCGGGTTACGAAGGTTGACCGCACTGCCGCGGCAGCTACCTGCAGCATGTGGCCGTACACCTGCCTGAGAAGAGTGTGCAGGTACAGTGCGGGTTACTAGAGTTGATGTTAGTACAATGCGGGTTACGAGAGTTGATGTTGGTACAATGCGGGTTATGAGAGTTGAGTTGAGTGGCGCAGCAGCTACCTGCAGCACGTGGCCATACACCTTCCCGAGAAGAGTGTGCAGGTATAGTGAGAATCACTAGAGTTGACCTACGACAGTTGACTAAGAAGCGCGATTGTGCAGCTAGTGAGATGCACAGTTCGGATCGCCAGAGGTCACTAGTGTTGATAGCTAGCTGGTGTACTACTCAACGAACGCTATTTGATAATTTTTCGATTCAATGGCATCTAGTTACTTCAAAACTCGTTAATACCACTTGTTGCCTGTATAAATTGTTAAAATAATATTATCCCGTCTCTTTTCCAGTGCGACCAGTGCCACGCGCGCTTCAAGTCCGTAACCCTGATGCGAATCCATAAAAATCGTCACCGCCAACCACAATACTCATACAAGTGTTACATCTGCAACAATAGTTTTGCGAGAAAGCGCAACGTCGTCAGACACTTGCAGAGAATCCACGCGGTGACGTCAGCGACGCACGAGATCGAGCGAGTGCCGCTAGATGGCAGCAGCTGGCAGTTCCAGCAGCGGCCGCCAGATGGCGTTGGTTCTGTTTGAAGCAAGGAGGTTTTGGACCATGAAGACTTTAATTCTACGTTGATTGTATTGATTATTTTGAGTATTTTTTAACGTTTTAGAGCGTGTATACAAACTGTCGTATTAAAGGATTATATTCTACAGCTAAACTATACCTATACAAATAGAAGTCACCGTCGGCATAAAATAGATCTACTTTTATATAGAAAGTTAGTTTTAAGTATAGTTACAGCTCCGTTTACACATGGTGCACGGTTTACAGATGTGTGATGTGAACACGTGCTTGGTATTGTTATGATAATATAATACATTTCATATTAAACGAGATAATATATAAATGACAATTCTCTATATCTATTTTTATTTCGGATCTAAATCCCGGTTCATATGAGCATATTTTCTATTTCTCAAATGCACCCAACAAGGAGCGCCACTCAATCCATTCCTTGACTCAGCCTCAACCAGCAACCTCCATAATATTGTATATTCAAACGTGATTCAAACTAACGTGACCCCATTATCGGTTCTTAGGCAGGCCAATCCAAGTGAGCTGGCTATGGAAACAGGGCCCTGAGTGTGAGTTTTTTGACCTATCGAGAAGTGAAATCGAAACGAAAATGTGTATGGCGCGGGAGACACGCCACCTAGCGGTAAGTAGCTGTACTAGCTCCGCGCCATACAAATCTGCGTTTTCGATTTCACTTCTCGATAAGTCAAAAAACTCACACTCAGGGCCCAGAATAAATATAAAACGCACAGATAAAATGTCATTTGATTTCTCTTTGACTTATACTTCAGCCGTGCTTCAGCCTCCTAACCTAAATTTTTGTAGGTATTTTTATCACCAAAATGCTACAGCATCTCTTAAAATCCTTAAGCGTGATATTTATTATAATAAATGAAGTAAAAACTCAAAGAAATGATGCAGACTCCAATGAGCCAAAGTTGGGGCCAAGGTTGGCCCAACCTAACGTACTGGGAGTAATTTTGAATAAGTATCGAAAAACGGAGACAAGTACTGAAGCCTATTATGAGCTGATTAGGGATGACGACAAAGCTGTAAGTGATACATGAAATCATACTATCAGAAAATATGCTCCAACGAAAATGGCAGCTGTTTGATAAAGTGTGAGAAGGATTTGTAAGCCTACGATAAGAGCGAAATAGCATGAGTACTTACATCCCCCATTTATATATTGTTTCTTTATCCACGCGCGTTATACATCATGTATACGAGACGTCGTTTTATACTATCAGCCCAATGGATATAGCTATCGGTAGGTATATGGACGAATGTATTTGACGGCGGACTGGTGTATTATTTTTATTATTTAGTGTAGTGGTTAGTGGCCCTGACTGCTGAGCCGAAGGTCCCGGGTTCGATTCCCGGCTGGGGCAGATATTTGTTTAACGACAGATATTTGTACTCGGGTCTTGATATTTATAATTAATATGTATTTGTGTAGATATATTAGCTGTCTGATACCCATAACACAGGCTCTGCCTAGCTTAGGGTCCGATGGCCGTGTGTGAGATGTCCCCACATATTATTATTATTATATTTATTTGCGCACATTTCACATTCCAGCCTATAAGAGAAAAGCGGAAAACGACCACAACAACGACAGAGAAGGTCTACCAAGCCTACATCGACATGACCACGGAGAGAACGGGCAAGGTGCGGCGCGCCATGCTGAGCCACCTGAATGGCACTGTCATTATTCCGATACCGTACACGGATGTTATTGTAGAGATGCAAACTCTTTTCTTCTTGGCTGCCAGTATTGTGTTCGCTATGCGGTGCTGTTGCAATAGGGCGCAATGTTAGTGGAGTGGAGTTTTGTAAGTGATCAGCGTAAAGACTTGTGAATGTAACCTATACTGATGTGAATTTCGGAATTATATCGTGCATTAAGTACATCATATTTGATGCGCATGTCTAATCTGATAAGAGAAACATATTTTTTTGTTTTTAGAAGATGTGGATAATGATATCGGATCCAAATGAATAAAAAATAAAAGTTACTTTGTAAACTTGTATATTTTACGACATACAATAATACTTTCATTTCATTACACTATTCGTTTTAATACTTACAACATCGAAGTCTTAAAATTGTATTAATTAGTTCGATAAAAAACACCTTTTTATACAATTGAATACTACCAAGTCAACTATAACATAACATAACCCACATTTGTAATTAATAAAACTCATTTCATTAATATAAAATTAATCTACTAGATTAGAAATTACTTATTATGATTACTATTGACTAACATCAAAATCGCCTTTAATTATTAAACTTAACCCGTCTTTATCTTTCAAATGCTTTTTACTGTGCAGCATCAGCTTACTCCGCGTCATAAATCTTTTCTTACAAACAGCGCACTCATGCTCTCTAACCCCATTATGCACTTTCAAATGCATCACCAAATTGTTCTTTTGCGTGAAACTTTTCTGGCATATTTCACACTTGTACGGCTTGTCGCCGGTGTGAATGCGTGCGTGGCGGTCTAGTTCGACCTTTCTGTAGAAACTTTTCTCGCACTCTTTACACTTGAATGGTTTTACGCCGGTGTGGACAAGGCAGTGGTTGGTGAGATGGGCCAGTTGTGTGAATGTCTTGCCACATGAAGTGCACATGTAGGGGCGCTCTCCGGTGTGACATCTCATGTGGTTCCGTAGCTCGGCAGCCGTCTTCACCATCTTGGGGCATTGGTCACAGGAGAGAGGAGGTTTTGGCGCCCGTGGTTTGCGTTTTCTGTAATTAAATTATGATATGAGTGAAATTTCTGAATGTTTCTTATAGATCAAAGATGAGAAGAGTTTTTTACCTGCAGATAGATGTATTACTATGGATGTGTCGTAAAGTAACATTTTTCTGAATGTCAAACAAATACTGTTGACTGCTGCAACCTCATGTGGTCTACCACCAATTTGTATATTTTTATGTTTGGCTGGCATGCATTTTAACTACAGTAACTAGTAACTATATTAGATCAATAAGGCCTGATTTCACTGACTAAATTGTCTATTTACTTGAGACTCTCGGTAGTAAGAAACTATGATATTATGATTTTAGAACTTACTGTTTAGGTTTTGAAACAGCAGCATCTTCAGACGAATCACTTTCTATTTTAATGACTAAGTCTCCATCAAGGTTATTGTCGGTCATGCTTCTTCCTGTAAAAGATGTTAACAATTAATTAGGGACAGAGACATGGTAATTACAGTTTTCTATGCAAATCTGGTCAGAAAAATTACAACCATGACATCATAATATTGTTTAACAATGGATATACTGGCTGGTAGAAAATGCTTTTAGCATTAAGTCCACCTTTTGTACACTTATATCTCATATTTGTGCAATAAAGTATTAAATAAATAAATAAATATACAGCTATAATTTGCATTATGAGGTTCTCTGTCAAAAATAGGACATTTGTTAACTTTTTCCCAGTTTTCTTAAAAACAAACTTATTAGGATGAGGTTACAAAGTTGTTTACAAACAACTTCGTTCAAGTAAATAAAGTAAGTTTATTAACTAAGGAATAGAAAGGCATACACAGAACTTGACAACTGCCCCAAAATAATCGATAGCTCCGACGACATATTTTTTATTCTCAAACCTGTAAAATTTCACACAAAAAAGTGTTCACAAAGTTTCATAAATTAAGAAGGTTTAACGGACTCACCGGTAATTATTTTTATACAGATTTCTAGCCGTGGTTTATCACTTCATTTGGGCACTTAGTTCTGCTAGGAATTCATCTGCATTTCACCGAATTTCGTATATTTAGGGAAGTAAAAACAATGTAAAAAATTGAGTCTCATTTTTTGCAAAAAACGCGCATGTCACAGAGTAAGCTATTATCTACTGTCATGTCAACTGTCAATCGGTCGAATCAGCTAAGTTTACTGTTCTGTGAATGACCCTGTTGCATAGGAAGATTGAGTTTTCTTGATGGCATAATGATGGATAGTTATGGCTCATGCTTAGGGATCATAGGATTGTTAGTCGGGCTCGGCCTATACCATCCCAGGCTGGCCTTTATTCCATTGAATGGCAGCAACAGCAGGATAGCTGCTATTCCTACTACTTATATTGAGATTTATTTCTTCACTAGCTGTTCCCGCGCGCTTCGCTTCGCCTTAAAAAGATTTCCCGTGGGAATTCCGGGATAAAAAGTAGCCTATGTTCTTTCTTAGGGTCTAGACCGTATGTATACCAAATTTCATTCAAATCCGTTCAGTAGTTTTGGCGTGAAAGAGTAACAGACAGACAGACAGACACAGTTACTTTCGCATTTATAATATTAGTTAGGATTAGGATTAGGATACGGTAGACGCGATAAGGTTTTCTATTTCGAGGTAGATAGAAATCTCACCTTGTTTAAGTAACAATCCTAACCCTTAACTATATGGCCTACCCCTACCCTATTAAATCTGCCGCGGCCGCGGCCGGGAATCGAACCTTCAACCATACTATTTTATAGGTAAACTAAGCATTCACCGCGGTTAGATAGTCATCTACATCTAATAAGAAATGTGGAAAGTATGGCACATGATAATGCAGATAAAGGAAAGCCATTAAATTACAATATTACTTATAGTTTATTAAATGAATATAGTTAAGTACAGATTTATTATGATTATAGAAGGATTACAGTTACTATGGTTATAATTATTGTATAGTTAGCATGTAGTAGAGTCTATGATGGTACCTAGGCACTTACCTGTTATATGGTATTTCTACTATGTAGGTTTAAGTAAGTATAATGTTTGTAATGTTAGGTAACTAGGTAAATAGCTTCTAAAGTATACAGGTTAAAAATATATTAAAGCCATAAATAAAAATCAAGTTTGTTTTCTCGGCAAGTACAATTTTATCATGCCTCTCCGCTTACAAATTCACCCAATATGGCGTCATATTACCCCTCCTCAGACTAAATCTTGTATTCAGGCCTCTCTTTAAAACTCTTTGCTTCAGGCAAACTTGGAGCACTGGTTCCGGTAAGACGGCGGCGGCAGGCGCAGCGACGCCACGCTACTCTTGGTGGTGGACAGCTCCTTCCTCAGTCGCACAATGTCGAGCTCAGCCTGCCTCTTACGCTGTAAATACACTGCGAATTATACATCATCATGCTTACGGTGTTCAGATGAGATGAGGTCTTAACGAGTTGGCTGGAGACTATTAAGATTTCGCAGGCGTGCGTAAAGAAGCCTATAGATCTATGCTTCCAGTCCATTGGACCGATTCGATTTAGAGGGGTAGCTGGTATACCTAGTGGCTGGATGGGGAAAACCAACGACAGAACGTTAAGGCGCTCAGGAGAGGCCTATGTGTAGTGGTGGATAGTTACTACGAGCCAATGATGATGATGATGAGATGTCTACACTCAGATTAAACAGCTTAATTGTATGAATACCGAGGACTGTGAGTGTCATGAAAACGATTACAGTCTGATGATAAGACAGAATATATAACCCACAGGTAGAATATATACCTCAACCCCAACATGGTCAACCCCAGTTAAGTATAGGTACTAATAAAGTGTGTTTCCCATTAGTTACCTTGAGCTCGTTGGTGAGCCTGGTCTCCACCTGTCCCACCCGCTGCCGCAGCTCGGCGATGTCGCGCATCAGCCTGGCCGCTGCCAGCTTGTTGTCTGCCTGGAATTAGGAGATAATTAACTACATGCCAAGTTGCAGACAGGAACTTTAAGCTAATGTCAACATTAAATCTACGTCTGTCCGTATAGTTATAGATAGACAGGTGTTGTAAAGCAAGGCAGGCAAGGCAAATATTTTAGGTCAAAATTAGCTTAAAGTTCCTTTCTTCAACTAAGCGATAACCTAGATAGGTAGGTACTTAGTGGGATTTGCGACATTGCGGTATCTGTAGGCCGCTGGTACGTACCTAACTGGTTGTTTTCTTTCTATCCTAACATTTTTACGCTTTTACCGTAGCGCTACCAGCAGGTATGAGGTATTGAGATACTGTGATCTAGCATGGTGATTCCTTCATAGAGGCGAAGGTAGGTAGGGGTAGACTATACGATGGTGTGGGCGGTAATTACCGACTAAAAGTAAAGTAGATAGGCATGAATCTTACTTCCAGTTTCAATTACTCTAGAGTTATTGAAAGTGGCAGTTAGTCAAGGGCTGGAATATGACGGAATCTCTCAGCTACAAAGCAGTCTACTCACGACCCGCGAAGGTGCGTTCTTGGCAACACTCCGGCACACGGCGGCCGGCAGGTTGGCCAGCGAGCACGGCGCGAACAGCGCGTCGTTGTTGCCCGTGCCCTTAGCCACTCCTTGGATTGCCTGTGTGGGGAAACAGGGTAACACTGAGTAGATAGATAATTAAAAGTAGGGTAAATAGGTACCTCTCAAACAATAAGTTTGTACTTAGCAAAAACTGCAATCATGTCGGTCTAGCCGTTTCTGATAAGGCAGGCAGACTCATTTAATATCTATATAGTTAAATATAATCTTTGAATGGCACTTTAGTCAGCTATTCACACCGATACCGAAGAACTCGGTGTCAGAGTGGAGATGGATACCTAGCGCCACTTGCAGAAACATATTAAATCTAGATTTAGTGTCAAATCTCGATTTAAGAAACGTCAGTCCATATAAAATTTGACACTAAATCGCGATTTAATATATAATATTTTCAATATGTTGGTGCAAGTGGCCCTTATTTCCTTAAATAAAATCCAGGACTTCCGTAAGTACTTATTACTTCCATGTATTTATAAATTACATATTTTCCTCATCTCCATCACCCACCTGAGCCACAACTGTCCTGGCGTGCTGTACGTGATGAGACTCCTCCTTCTCAAGATGGCGGCCGAGGTGCTCGAGCTCGTGCACCAGCGAGGACCTCTCGCGCTCCAGCTTCAGGTTGGATTGCTTTAGCATCTGTGTGTGGGGGGAGGCTGTTATTAGAAAGGGTGTCAAACGTGAAAAATACTAACTATGTGAAAGTACATCGATTGGCATCGTGGTCAAAGGATTAGCAAGTCGGATTGCAGAGTAGCTGACCATTAACTATTAACTAAATATGTAAGTATACTGAGCAGAGGGAATTTACAAATTTACAAGAGGAGATTGATTTTAGAAGAGAATTTTATTTCAATTTAATAAAAACACTTAAGTAAATACTACTTAAACTTCACGCTCTCTTTGCAGACAACGACTAACGCTGACCTCAATGATATATCCTGTCTCCACGGCAACAAACCCTAATCCAGCAGCTCAAGCATCTATCACCGACACTTTAAGAAGAAGTTCCGACCTTCAACTTATCCTTCTTGTCGCTCTGGCACTCCTCGACGCGGCGCTTCAGCTTCCTCCGCAGCTCTTCTAGAAGAGAGGAGAGGGTCGCCTTGTTCTGCTCCAGGTCCGCCCGCTGCTGCACTATCTGGTTGATAGCCGTCAGCAGCTTGATGCCTGGGAATTAGGGTATCTTGTGTAAATAAAACTCCATATTAGTGTTTAGTGTACTTAGATATAGTTTTTTAACTAGTTAGAAACCAGAATCTGGAAGCAGGAACGGGAAAGCTGAAATGGCAGTGAGCCGCCTTTTTATGCCGAAACACTGATGAACGATTTTAAACGAGTTCTCGAGTGCTACACGCATTATTAGGTAGTTGGTAATGTCTGGACGAAAAAAGGTGTGGATAGGTACTTATATTTTTGTGGCGGTCCTTGAGACTGGGAGATGCCATGTGCGGGCATGTAACTAGATTAAATTACGAGCATTGTAAGAAGACGAAATTACCATGTGGAATAGCGTTGATGTGGAGTGCAAGTTTTATCATCATCATCGGAAAAAAAGGTGCTAGCTTGGTTCCTCTATTCTCAGTAGTGTTGCCCAAATGCAAGAACAAGACGAGACTTAGCCAGTCTTGGTCTTGGTCTTGCGCCAATACACCTGGTCTTGGTCTTGGTCTTGGTCTTGCGCCAATACACCTGGTCTTGGTCTTGGTCTTGGTCTTGCGCTCCCAGTCTTGGTCTTGGTCTTGGTCTTGCAGCAAGAGTCTTGCAAGTCTTGCAATTACCTATTAGTCTATTACTATTTATTAAAGTTTAATTTTTGATTTTAATAGATATTTTTTTATTCGCTATGTTTATGGTATTAGTCGTAATGCGCATAGGTCCAGTTTTTCATTTTCTTTGATACAGTTTTTTGCATCTCATAGAATTCCTAAACGTACTTACCTATACACCGAACTGTTACACCTAACTACTCAGTGAAATAGCGCTCTGCAAGACGCAAGAGTCTTGCAGGCTATGTCTTGTTCTTGCTCAAGTCTTGCACGGTCAGTCTTGGTCTTGGTCTTGCTAAAAATACGCGGTCTTGTTCTTGGTCTTGGTCTTGCAAAAACGCAAGAACAAGACCAAGACTGCAAGACCAAGACTGAATTTGGGCAACACTAATTCTCAGTAGTGGTAATTATTCACGTTGCTCATTAATATTGTAGCGCAGCTGCGCCGGCTGGTACTCCTGCGAGTCGGGGCTGCCGGCGCCGGAGTCCCCGCCAGGACACGAGCTGGTGGACGCCGGCAGGCTGCTCTGCTGAGACTCTTGGTACTCCTGCAGGTGGAGCGGTTATCAGATGTTGTGGATGAGGTGTAGGAGGGTTTTACTGCAAGGCTGGCTGACGAGGAACAGTTGAGGGTTCTCCATTTTAACGCCCTTATTTAGACAATAGGGACACTGAAACTAATAACACAGTCATCATTCGTTTAAGTGAGGGTATCACAGTTACAAGAACTCGGTTTTTTCCGTTGGCCAGTAAATGAGCAGTTTTCTGCTGCGGTCTTACGGCAATTATAACTAGATGATGTGTGAGCTCCTAACAAGGAAGCGCCAGTCTCACAATGATGTTGCCCAGAAAGTAGCCAGAATCAAAGCCACACTCACCCTCTTCTCCCTCCGTGGTGCAGGGTACAGGGGCTCTAGCGAGTGGACGTCGTCGTTGGTGAACCGCACGCTGTGCAGCTGCGGCCGCGGCAGCCGGTGGCTCCCGGGGGTGAGGGTTTTCATCGCCATGGTTGGAGCTGGGGGCTGAGGGTAGTGAGTGGTTTTGTGTAGAGAGGAAATGAGGAGTTTCACGTAGTAGATAGATAAGTAGATAGAATATTTGGTTTTTTATACACACACATGAAAAATAACTTAAGAGCCGGTTAACTTAATAAAAAAAAATGCCGGTCTTATCGCTTAAAGCTATTGTTTTAAGACAACCTTCGGGAGGAAGGATATTTATGATCAGAGAGGGTATGATAATATTAATAGGTACATACCTACTTAAGTAATTTAATTACCTACTGCAACCTAGGATAAGTATGTAAGTACCTAGTAGGTAAGTAGATTCCTAATTAAGTGAATCGGCTAAAGTAAGTACTTACCTAGTAAATTCGTTGTTAATCTAGTAACATAGTAGAAGTAACAAAAACGTACCTATAGCTAGATATATAGTTTAGTGCTTACCTTTCAGCGGTCCGTTTCAGCGAGTTTCCCCCGAGCACTGTGCCAATTTTGCAGAAAATTTATGTCATGAAAAGACACATACCTAGACATGATTTTCTAGTACAGGATGATTTTATTTAGATCAGTCACGGTAAGTGACTAATATTTTGTTCTTTATTTTTTTATTTGTTTAGACTTTTGAAAACTAGTAGGTACTTAGGTACTTAAACCTTATGGCTATATTTTACAATACGTTTAGATTCTGTTCCAACATCATTGCATGTTTAGATTTGGCATGCGTGCAGGTTTTACCAAGAGAAGAAGGGCCTAAAATAAAAGCTACCTAGACGTACCTAATAAAATGTGAACACCCTGTACATGGAACAGCAGGCAGTACCAAGTACGGGGGCGGCGTGTATCGTAAAAAATGGATCATAGCCGAGCTTTCCAATGATCTGTTTATAAGTCGGCGTCATGCCATGAGGAGATAGTAACAAGGCAAGCTTTCCGTTTGCCATTCGCCTCTGGATCCCAAGAAATGGTGAACCCTACAAAAAGTAAACTCGACTGAAGAATATGTAGGAGCGTATCAATGGAAAAACATTTCCTTAGATTAAACTCTTGACCACAAAAGAGGTGTCATAAGTTTGTGTCTGCCTTTGTAGCTATATTTGCATAGACTTTTGTATTTATGTTTTATAGGTAAGTTGCTGCCAAAATGGATGGACGGATCTCACTTAATTTCAGTGTTTTTTATCCGACGTAAACACATTCGTCTTATTATCGTTTAACGTGTCTGTCTGTGATAGCTCCTACACTGCTGAAATAATTTTCTTATTGTTCGTTTTTTTTAAAATAATATACTTATTAATTACCCATACATTATTTAAACGTTGTCTCCGCCATAAAACCGTCCCTATATTTGACTGGTTTTCGAAATGGTCTGTAATTTATTGCATTAAAACACGCCAGTCGTCTGCACGCGATGTCGACTCGACTTGACGAATATGAAATATACCTACGCCTAATATTGTAGGTACCACAGGGGTATAATCGTGACAGTTCTGACATTGCGAAAAAGAGACGCTTAGCTACATTAAGCGTAAGAAAGAAACGTTAAGCTGTTAATGTTTTTTGTCCTTTTTGCTGTGGCGCCTGTTTACGTCAGTTCTCTGTGCCAAACAATGAAACAAATGAAAAATCTGTGCCAAACAAAGGCTGACAGTTACAACAAAATTTTCTAAATGCTATTTATTTTTGATTTTATAGTGATTTGTGGGTGTTTATTAAGTTTATTAGACTATTATCATCACTTAACGAGTGTGTGACATGGGTGGGTGGATTTTGTTCGGTTGTATTGAGCATATTGAACGAAAACACGATGGAATGATGGATGAGATATATTTTCACATGTAAGTAGATACTATCAAGTTTAACAAGCTTACATTCATCATAGTACTATCTATTGGCTCGATTTTAATATAAAACGATACTAATTTTAATACTGTAAGGTCTTTTAGTATCAGTTTTAAGTAAAAATTACGAGGTACCATATCATAACAAATCACATGGTGTTGCAAGTTATTGAAAATTTATTTTACCTACAAATATTATAGTATGCAAAGAAAATACTAGAAATTGTAAGGGACTCGGGTTGGGTTTACAAATGGGGCGCACGAATTCGGTTTTTGTGAAGATTGTATTTTGTAGAAGTCATTCTCCTGTTTCAAATGAGGTGCCTCTCATTGTGAGGAAACGTTCGTTTCGTTTTTTTCTTCTATGTGTGATTTCTTCTGTATAATATAAAGTTTATTGTATTGATACGAAATACGTGTTTCCTTTAAAAAAAACCCCATCACATATTTGGCCCACGATTATAATGCTCATGCTCATCCATTTATCTCTGCTTCATAGGTTTCCGACAGAAAAAAAAATATCAAGAAAATGGATAGACATTACCGGTCGCACAAATTGGGAACCAAAGAAACATACAAAAATTGTGTTCGGCACATTTTGAAGAGGATTGTTTCGATTGGACGAAGACAATGAATCATACAATCCACTCAGTTTGTGTATATTAAATAATTATATTGAAATTAAATAAGTATGAGTAAAGTTTTTTTTCTTATATCGTCGGTTGACAGGAAAAACTCACTAAGGCTGATTTTTCAATATTCAGATAAATGTTATCTGGGTAATAAAAACATTGAGAAACATTGAGACGCAACAGCATCAAAATTATTTCCCAGCAAAACTTTTATCTGGCTATTGAAAAATTAGCCTTTAGTGTCTTTTTCCTATCAACCGACGATATACTCAAGTTTTGTTTTTGTTATTATGATAAGTTAAATTTCCCCATATTTAGGTTTAATTTTTTTGTCGGCAACATCTATGGTTTGAGTGAGAAAGAGAATAGTGCACACGGCGATTGCCAGTCTAGAGGTAGTAGGTCTATGGTAGGTACCTATAGCAGGAATAGCCTAATCGATGTTTGCTAAACGAAAATATGCCTTATTGTTGGGTACATAGATGTCATTGAGTAAAACCTACCACTATCCGATTTTCCAACAGAGTTGTTGTTTTTGGCCTATCTCTTAATTTATGAATAAGAAAAGTAAAAACGTTTGTTTTTTATTATACTTTACAGTTAGTGATTAGGTTTTGTCAAACTTACAATGAAATTACAGGTTATCCGTCAGAGGACTAAGGTTACCGACATAGCTGTCAAATTATGCAAACTGAAGTGGCAGTGGGCTGGTCATATCTGCCGAAGAACCGATAACCGTTGGGGCAGACGAGTTCTCGAGTGGAGACCACGAACAGGCAAACGCAGCGTGGGACGCCCTCCTGCCCGCTGGACTGACGACCTTAGGCGGGTGGCGGGTAGTGGTTGGATGAGGAAGGCCGAGGACCGAGTGTTGTGGCGCTCCTTGGGAGAGGCCTATGTCCAGCAGTGGATGATTATTGGCTGATGATGATGATGATGAAACTTACAAGAAGAGTTCCAAAACGCATGATATAAAGAATTTGGATTTTTTTTAATTTTGTGGGGCTAAATATGTTCAGAATTCGAAGCAGAAAAACTCTGAACATTTCTATTTCATGTTTGCAACCTTTTGTACAGCTGTCTAACTGTGAATCTGAGATGAATTTAACTTGTTTGTATAATCTGCAGATATAGTTTTTCATGTTTGCAACCTTTTGTACAGCATCGCCGTGTTTAGACACTTTTAGAAATGCGTGAGACGATAGTATCGTAGCGATTTCCTCGTCGTGGAGATGTCGCAGGCAACTGGTTTAATCTGCTGTTTGATTGAACCACTAGCCCGTTCATTGGATGGCGCTGTTCAGTTGTATGACTATGCCGAACGTTGATTGTACAAGCGTCACAAAACGTCCAACTAGTTAGCTGACTTAAAATCAGTCAGGTGGTGAATAAAACAAATATGGCGTCTAACAGCTAACAGCTGACACAAAAAGCACCTATATTGTTAGTTTTTTGCAAATAAATTAGCTTTAAAGTGCGTTGTTTGTGTTAAAATAGTGTGACAACATGGATTTACCTATTATTACGCCGCGGGCGGATAGTTTCAAAGAAAAAAAATGGCGAAACTGGATAAGTATGAACAACAATATGAAGGAACGTTTATTGTTATTGTTTAGTTAATTTGTGAGATAAGAGCTTTGTAACATAGTCTTTTTGTTGACTCTTGTCTGGTGATGTTCACCCTAACCAGACATTACAAAGTTGCTATACTATATCCCATTCAACGACTTCGCTGAATGACGTTTAGTCAAGACGTCGAACGTTACAATCAACGACTTGACGAGTTGTCCTTTAGTCATACAACTGAATAGCGCCATCCAATGAACGGGCTAGTGGTTCAATCAAACAGGAGATTAAACCAGTTGCCTGCGACAGAGACACCCCCTTAACTGTGAACCTGAGATGAATTTAACTTGTGTGTATAATCTGCAGTTATAGTTTTTCAGTTAGAGGTAACGGAAAAACTATATCTGCAGATACAAAACTGGTACTTAGACAGAAGAGAGGTCTTCAGTTCTGTCTACCTGTTCCTTTCCTAGTTTGGTTGGAATTTTAGGAGAGGAATTTGATTAGTGATATGCATTGACTTATACTATATTACTAGCGTAAGGACAGGCCCAGCCGCTCTAGAAAATGACACCGTCGCGTTGTCCATAAAATCTCATAAATCTGTCATAATTTGTATGAATTAGGGCCAGCGCGCGGGTGCTATTTTCTTTAGACAAAACGTTCTGACGGGCCTATCCTTCCTTTTGAAATCATTGGTGATATGCTGTATGCCTATGCTAAGTCAAATCTGAATAGGTTTAGACAAATAAAACCACATAAACATTTGCATTATTCAAAAATGTATTTTATCCATACATAAATTAACATAATAAACTAACAATTCATATCTGACACATACACAACGTATGACATCCAAATAAATACATCGGCAAAATGCACAATCAATTTTAGTTATTATGACAAACGTTGGAAGGCTCACAATCTAACTACAAATTTACCGATGTAGTTCCATCAATATATACAGATTTTAAAAACTACGTTATTAATAAAATTAATAGTAATAGTTTAGTTCTTAATCAGTAAAAAAAAACCTTCATCAAAGAATGATACATTGTGATTCGAGTGCAGAAAGTCAATCATTACTATCCACTGCGTATCTTGCAAACACTACGCTTACTCGACTGTAATGATCGACTTTCTGCCCTCCTGTCAACGATTCGGAGGGCAGTAATTTTAATTAAAGTAAAGCTTCAATTTTGTAAATGAACACGTATTTCGGCTGTCAACTATGAAGTCGAATTTCGAACAAAGAATTTTACGTTGCTAAATTCAAATTGATGCTCTCAAAACTGCTACTATAGAGCTTCCACTATGTTATTGCATTTTTGACGTTTCCTTATGTCTGGAAGGTAAGTAAAGTTGGTTTTCCTTTGCAGTCATCAAATATGCATGGGATTTCGAATGTCAAAAAAAAAATTATATAAAGGACAGAGTGTAATGTATTATTCATTAATAGTATTATGGGGCAGTCAGTAGGCATCTTAATGTAAATTATGAAATTATTAGGTATATTGTCCCTAAAATAGTCACAGACCAGGAATTAACTTATTTTAAATTAAAGTGGCGTTAAAGTTAAAGTAAAGGCGCAAAGAAAATAGCTGATTCGTTTTTTAATTGAATTTGAAAAACGTTTTCTTTCAAGTGTTTTATGACAATCGGTACAGTCGTTCGAAAGGATATATTCAACGTTATTATCGATAGTAATTAACTTCGGTAAGTTTAGATTATTCTATCAGTTAGGTACCTACTAAATAGTAATTACATACATAATTTTAAATCAGTCAAACTTCACAGTAATTTTAGAACCAAACATTATTATAGTTTACGTCCAAACGAATTTTATTAGATAAATTTTATGAATTTATTATTACATTGGAATAAAGGTAGATTTTATTTATTTCAGATGTTTTATTTGATGAAACGCGCTGTGAACTGATACGCCGCCAACTCAATCCCCTGCGTACCTACAGTTTGTTTACTGGGGACGCAGCTTGAAGTTAGATTGCAATTGGAGGAGGAAAAGAGTAAAGATACTAAATTATTGTAGATTGTTAATAGCTTGAGCATCTTCTTGTTTACAACATTTTATAGGACTATCATTTTGCAACGCTGTTTTTAGCCAAAAATATTGATTAATCGATGATTAAATACAACAAGCCTTTCGAAAACGGGTTATTGACGCAAATCTGTAGTTTTGCCAAACTAAAAATAAAATTTTGCTTTTCCGAAGTTGTGGCGAAACGAAATTCTACATTCAATTCCAAAATGTCAGTAAATTCGAAGAAAATACTATAAAGATCACAGTTAAATGTTATATTGTAGTCGCTTATGGTACGCCTAGCATGCACGCTATAAACATATCTGCTATACTTAAGCCATTACGAACATACGAACTGAGTCTTAAAACATTTTATAAAACCTATTCTATTCTCTGAGGGGATGTTAGTGCCAGCACTCTGGCTCACTCGAATGGAACCATGGTGCATATCTCCAAGGTCTAAACTGTCTTCCTAATATAATATGTACCAATGACTGAGAAATGGTGTAAGCTTATTACACTATTTCTCAGTCATTGGTACATATTATTACCGCTAAGATATGATATCTTTTATGAGAAGCGGGCGCTTAACCACCGTCTCCTTTCTCAGACCTCTCACTCACTCACTGGCTTTCCTATTCGACACAGTTCGCAAGTTTATAACGGCTCAACCATAGCACCTATATCTCGTTGAGATCGGGTGAGATATTTATGGTGATAGACATGTGACAGCTTATCGCGCGCGCCATGCTATACCCTCTGTTCATACGTCGCCTTCGCTAGGTTGCTCTGCGCACACTATCTGGTAGGTTATCAGGTATTCTGGGTAGGCCTGGAACAAGAGATGTCAATGTTAGCTAGTCTTTTTAATATGGCAGCAACGGAAAAAGGACACTAGAACTAGATTAGGATTAGCCACAGATTTAGCCTATACAGAACGTTCACTTATATTGTTGTGTGTAATCAGGATGGTGGGAGAGGAAGATCCAACTACCTGACTGCAACTTGGAAGTGGTGGCCAACAAGGATGGCTACCAGTCGACCCGTTACACCAGAAGGAAGTAGTTGCGATATTCTACATCGCAAGGTGGGAGGATGTTGGCGCTCCATCAATGCTCGCGCAATTCTTTGGTGCATTTCGGAACATTATTACCTTTTTTATAGTCATATTTAAGTTGCATGGCTCAATTCACACGTTTGTTATGTTTTATCTCAAGTAGGAGCTAAGCATACTTTATTTGTAATAGCTTTAGACAAAAGTCAAACCAAGATATTTTTAACTTTTATTTATTTATATAAATTCTTTGACATATAAATTTATTTCAATATAGTTTCACAATTTGAATTTACATAATGAATTATCAAATAATAAAATTAAAGCTTACTAAAAACTAGCGACTATTACAAAAATGCAGTCTAATAATACAATCTAAATAACTTATTCTAAACTTAAGAATAACCTAAAACTATAGGTACTTAAATATAAGAACAAAAACTAAACTACTCGCTCCGGAACGCCTCCGACGCAAAGGTCCCCAAGGCGCTGGCAGCGTTGCCTCGCTGTACAGCCAGAGAGATCCTCTGCATCAGAAACGCTCCAGAGCGGATGTCCAGCCCGCAATCCCTCATGCGACGGCCTAGGCTTTTGATAAATATCATGCCGTCATGACCCCAGACTCCCGTGGTCTCTAGAGCCAGGGGCACAAAGATGTAACTGTCCATGAGACCGCTGTATTTGGCTGTCTTGTATTTCGCTGTAATTTAATTCTTTTGTTTTTTTATATAAATAAATATACATATAAATACTATTGGTCGTCAAAAGAATCCTGTCCGTGTGCGTATTGGGATGAGGTATAAGTACCTGTTCCCCCCTATACACGACGTACTCGGGGAAGCACAGGCCGCCCTGCGAGGGCCGCCCCGCCACCGAGTGGTGTCCCGGCGGAGCGTGCGCCATCTTCATAGCGGCATGGAGGGTCTACATGTCATCCGATACGATCCTCATAGCGCTCAGTAACTGCTACCGCTACACAGGTTCGTTATCGACGTAGATAAACGGCACTACATCGCGATTGACCATAAATACGGCGCTGTGATTGGTAGAGCGCACATTAAACTAGTTTATCGACGTATCTAGCGAACCCGTGTAGCCCTGTCTGGAACGCGCATATCCCTCTAATATCCGGTGGAACGGTCGCTAAGCACAGCGAAATACGGGCATTGACCTTTATATTTGTCTCTGTCGCACTCGCACTGTAATAGTGCCCTCGCGATCGCACAATAACCTTGATGGCCGGCGGGCAGAGATTGTGATTGGCTGTAGATGCAAAGGTCAACGTTCGATTTTCTCTGTGCTTGCCGACCGGCGGACTCTTACCATTGTGTTTAGAGTGATGAATTCCGTACATTGTAGTATAATTATAGTATGCGTACCTGTTCGCCCCTATACACGACGTACTCGGGGAAGCACAGGCCGCCCTGCGAGGGCCGCCCCGCCACCGAGTGGTGTCCCGGCGGCGCGTGCGCCATCTTCATAGCGGCATGGAGGGTCTACATGTCATCCGATACGATCCTCATAGCGCTCAGTAACTGCTACCGCTACACAGGTTCGTTATCGACGTAGATAAACGGCACTACATCGCGATTGACCATAAATACGGCGCTGTGATTGGTAGAGCGCATGTAATCCCTCTAATATCCGGTGGAACGGTCGCTAAGCACAGCGAAAAACGGGCGTTGACCTTTATATTTGTCTCTGTCGCACGCGCACAGTAATAGTGACTTCACGCCCGCACAGTAATCTTGATGGCCGGGGGCAGAGACTGTCATTGGTTGTACATATATGCAAAGGTCAACGTTCGATTTTCTCTGTGCTTGCTGACCCGCCGATTCTTACCTAATATCTTTGTCAGTGTGCCCATTGTCTTTAGAGCGATGAATGCCGTACATAGTAGTATATTAGTATAAGTACCTGTTCGCCCCTATACACGACGTACTCGGGGAAGCACAGGCCGCCCTGCGAGGGCCGCCCCGCCACCGAGTGGTGTCCCGGCGGAGCGCGCGCCATCTTCATAGCGGCATGGAGGATCTACGAGTACATGTCAACCGATACGATCCTCATAGCGCTCAGTAAGTCGTCGGCGCGCATAATAAACGCCGTCTGCTATGGGCCTAACTGCTAACGCTACACGGGTTCGTTATCGACGTATATAATTGTCACTATATATCGGCATTTGCCATAAAAACGACGCTGTTATCGGTAGAGCGCGCATTAAACTAGTTTATCGTTCAAGGTCAACGTTCGATTTTCTCTGTGCTTGCCGACCGGCGGACTCTTATCTAATATCTTTGTCAGTGTGCCCATTGTGTTTAGAGTGATGAATTCCGTACATTGTAGTATAATAGTAGTGTACCTGTTCGCCCCTATACACGACGTACTCGGGGAAGCACAGGCCGCCCTGCGAGGGCCGCCCCGCCACCGAGTGGTGTCCCGGCGGAGCGTGCGCCATCTTCATAGCGCTGAGGAGCTGGAACGCCCGGCCTAGCGTCACGCGGCATAGGAGCATTTGTCTGGAGAGAGAGAGAGAGAAATAGAATTAAAATTAATGCGCGGTCAGTCCACCCTATGGTGGATTCTAGGAAGCGTGTGTTCGATAATTTATAAGGGTAGTCTAAATTCTCCGATAAACGTTTACGGAACCACATACCGATTCTCAACAACCTGGCTCTCGAGCCGACTGTTAAAGGCATAGTGTGTCTCTATCCAGCATAAGACGATTGTTGGCTACTGATATATCATCATGGGCCTTGTACGTCTATGGCAGACGATTTAATTAGTGTCTGGAACACTGGATTTTTCGTGACTATATAAGCCGATACGGGAGCGGCAAGGCCGCTTATATATATATACACCAATCACATAAAATAAAATACGTTACTTAACACATACCTATGACACAAATAGCAGCTCCTATCCTTATGCGCGGGGCACCCCGAGCCGCCGCCGAAGCCGTACACATACTGGTTGGACTTGGACGAGTGCTCCGCGAAGTATATGCAGTATTGTGTCCTTTGGAACTTAAGAGAGGCCTATGTCCATGTCCCGTAGTAATCGATTCTATTGGCTGATTACGATCATGAACTTTTAAGCGAAGTTCAAGAGAAAAAGTGCTTCAATCACTTTCCTATTATTATTTCGCAAGTTCATCGTCTATGGTATGACCCTCTTTGAGAGAACCCTATATCACTAGTGGACAATAATAAATATAACTTAGCCCCTTCTCACACCACGCGCCTCTCAAGCCGACCCAAGCCATGGTGGCATATGTTTGACGAGTCAACAACGCGTTGATGACCCGTTTTAGGCGATCATGGGTTGCGTCGTTGCGTCGCAGTCGCGTCGCTTGAGAGTCGCGTCGTGTGAGAAAAGGCTCATATAAATTATCTCACAACATACCTATGACACAAATAGCAGCTTCTATCCTTATGCGCAGGACACCCCGAGCCTCCGCCGAAGCCGTACACATACTGGTTGGACTTGGACGAGTGCTCCGCGAAGTATATGCCCGCGCCGAACATGCCTCCTGAGGACAAAATGGGTGGTTATAGTTTTGTGGATTTTGAAAATTGCAATATTGTTGTTGTTTCTAATGGGGAAGAAAGACAGGCCAGTGGTGTCTAAATGGATGCTACATTCAATGCACCGCATCCATATCCTTATTTTACTATATCGCATACTTTGATGCTTCACCTTGGTTGCGGCATCCAATGTGGCGCATCCAAATCTTAATAAAACTGTACCTTACTTGGATGTTTGTTACACCTTGGATGCGGCATCCATTGTAGCGCTATATCCATAAACCTAAATATGACTGTCTCACTTGGATGCTACACCTTGGATGCGGCATGCAATACACCGCGTCCATGAAACCTCAAAACTGGATGCGACACCTTGGACGCGGCATCCAATGGTCCGTATCAATAAGCATCCCATTTTCAGCGTCCTTGAGCTTACACTCGAATTTCACCACTGGATACGGCACCTTAGACGCGGCATCCAACCGCCCGCATCCACCTACCTATATACGCGTGTCGCTCGTCTCGCCCTTCTGCCCGATGGCGTTGATGAAGGGCGAGCCGTGGAACAGCATGCGCTCGTGGGGGCCGCGCGCCTCCTCGCTCCCCTCCTTGCGCCGGCGCTGGCGGCGAGCAGACCACACCGAGACACAGGCCAGTGGGGTTTAGTAGGATGCTACGTTCAATGCGCCGCATCCATATCCTCATTTTACTATATCGCATACTTCGATGCTTCACCTTGGATGCGGCATTCTAAGTAGCGCATTCAAACCTTAAAATTAAAGTATCTAACTTGGATGCTACACATTGGATGCGGCATCCATTGTAGCGCTATATCCATAAACCTAAATATGACTGTCTCACTTGGATGCTACACCTTGGATGCGGCATCCAATACACCGTATCCATAAAACCTCGCCCTGAGCATCCCAAAGCGCTCACTCAAATTTCACCATTGGATGCTACACCTTGGATGCGGCATCCAATGTGTCGCATCCAACGTGAAATCCACTGACCTATATAAGCGTGTCTCTCGTCGAAGCCCTTCTGCACGATGGCGTTGATGAAGGGCGAGCCATGGAACAGCATGCGCTCGTGGGGGCCGCGCGCCTCCTCGCTCACCTCCTTGCGTCGGTGTTGATAGCGTTCCCAGACACGGCCGTTTACTATCTTTTGTATCTGGAAAAAGATGATTTAGGTATTTTCAGGCGGTTGTAGGTATTTACTGACAATGGAAATAATAAAAATAGCGGCGAATTCTGGTCAGAAATTTAAGGTGATTTTTTACTGTACGGATTTCAACGCACTCGGGATTGCGTCGTGAAACGCATTAATAAATCCAGAGTGCGTGATGAGATCCGTACAACATATAAAACGCTTTAGTTGGATCCAATTTTATGTGTTTTTACACAAAAAGAAGCAAAACTTTAACCATTTCCTTTTTCATCACAACCATTTTACTCTCTCAAACACAAACCACCAAAACTAGACATCAATATACTCACTCTAACAACATTATAATGCGTGAAGTTCCCCCCAGCCGATTCCCGGTGCGCTTTCACAGAAGATTGCATCTCTCGCTCTATGATCGCGTATTCGCTCTCGCATTCACCCGCGGGTACATCGATGAGCGTTGTGCCGCCGTAGTTCTCTGTGTGAAAGAGGGTTTAGAATTAGTTCTTGTTTGTTAATTTCTATGGACAGAAAAAAGGTGAGTTGTGATTTTGGGCAGAATGTAATGTATGTTGTATGTAGGTTCTTATAATCTATCATAACTTCCAAACTATCACTCCAAATTCGACAAACAAAGCATCATTAGACGCGTCTTGTTATCCCACTTCTGACTGGCCACACAGAGTACACTCACAGGCATGGCTGTAGACGCAGCTGAAAGCTGTAATCAGGAACCGGTGTCGGTCTGTGTGTATGTAAATTCCTATATTCCCTCATAACTTCTAAACTATACCTCCGAATTCGACCAAAAAGGTATCATTAGACGCGTCCTTCTCCCCCGCTTCTGACTGGCTACTCAGTGTACACTTACGGGCATGGCTGTAGGCACAGCAGGTCATACCGTTGGAAATGTAATAAAATTCCTATATTCTCTCATAACTTCCAAACCATGACTCCGATTACGACGAACCAAAAATCTCCAGACACCTCTATTTTCCGCGCTTCTGATTGGCCACACAATGTACACTCACGGGCATGGCTGTAGGCGCAGCTACTAGCCGCCTTCAGCAACCGGTATCGGTACGTGTGTATGTAAATTCTCATAACTACCAAACTACAGCCGTCTACAGCTCCGAATTGGACAAACCGAGTATCATTAGAAGCGTCTTCTTCCCAAGAACACAATGGTGTAGTGTACACTCACGGGCATGGATGCAGGCGCAGCTGCTAGCCGCCTTTATCAACGAGTATCCGGTCTGTGCGTATGTAAATTCATATATTCCCTCATAACTTCTAAACTACTGCTCCGATTTCAACAAGACAAAACGAAAAGCAAAAAGTAAAGTAGGTTATGATTTTACCCGGTATGTATGTGAGTATGTAAATTCTTATTTTCCCTCATAACTTCTAAACCACCACACCGAATCGGACAAACCGAGCATCATTAGACGCGTCTTTTTCCCTAGAACACAATGGTGTAGTGTACACTCACGGGCATGGCTGTAGGCGCAGCTGAAAGCAATCTTCAGCAACCGGGTGTCCGGTATGTGTGTACGTAAATTCCTATATTCCCTCATATCTTCCAAACTACTGCTCCGATTTCAACCAACCAAACATCGGCAGACTCCTCTTTCCTTTCCGCTTGTGATAGACCACACATAGTACACTCACGGGCATGGCTGTAGGCGCAGCTGCTGGCGGCGCGCAGCAGGCGGTGCCGGTGTCCGTACGCCGCCACGCCGACGGCCCTCAAGTCCTCGTGACTCATCTCCGACAGGATGTCGACAGTGATCTGCTCGCGTTCTAGAGCCGGCGCCAGCTGTTCTAGGCCGATGCTGGAAGGGAGAAATTGACGGGTTAGTTTGGACATAGCAAGATTTTAAGGGAAGAAATGAAAGCGGATTTCTGGATGAGGTATTTTAAATACTCATAAGGTTAATAATCTGTATATCGGCAGCGTAGTCGCAGCGTTATTTGTACGACTGTCACTAAACGGTGACGGCTATCTTCTGTGTGTGGGTGTGGAGTCTGAGGAGCCCTGACCATCTGAAAACTAGCGCTATGCATAGCATCAAGCTGAGCTAGAACCGGTTCAGCACTAGGAAGCAACACTTACGCTCATTTTTAATTACTTTTTCAACACCTTGCTTCTTTTCTTTACTTTTACGTTTATGAAGATTCTATGTGTGCTTGAAAAATAAATATTTCTTTTTCTTTCTTTCTTCCCCTCATCTAGCCAGCAGCGTGTGCAGCGACTCGGACGTCGACAAACTATTTATTTTCGTTACTTGCGTTTGTGTAGTTTCTGTGTGCGTTTAAAATTGATATTTCTTCTTTCTCTCTCTCTCTCTCTCTCTCTCACCTGGCCAGCAGCGTGTGCAGCGACTCGGACGTCGACAGACTCTTTATTTATTTTCGTTACTTAAATAAATGATTTTTCTCTCTTTATTTCTCTCTCTCTCTCTCTCTCCCTCTCTCTCTCTCTCTCTCTCGCTCACCTGGCCAGCAGCGTGTGCAGCGACTCGGAGGCGGAGAGCGCGGACGCGGGGCGCCCCGCCGCGTCCTCCAGCGCGCCGCGGGATCCTTCCGCCCAGTAGTTGCTCGGGACCACCTGTGGATGTGAAGTGTGTCAGTATGAATTTGGATGGATGGGTGTTTGTTGCTCTTTCATGGGGAAATATGTTTGTAAACTTTGTTAAGAATTTAGCACATGACGATCTGTAATTTTCTGTCATTTGTTTCATTAAATGAACCACTACAGGCGTTCAATTTGGTGTATGAAAGAATGTGCTCACTTTCTAGAGTTTCTAGTGAGTGTAAAATACTAAGAATTAAAGTAGAGGCACGATTACGTCATAACAATAACCACACTCACAGGCAAAGTCAGCGCGACCGTCTCCCCGCTAGGCATCAGCACGGGCTGCTGCGGCGGCGGCAGCGGCGGCGGCGCCACCGTCACCGTTTGATACATGATAATTGCCGCTACGTTAACGCCTCAGCATTGTACGTAAGATGTATCTAAACCGTGGCGTACATAAGCAAACCCCTGTGGGCCTTACCAACAATACTAAAGACACATGCTAAACGCTGTCAGTTAGCTGTCAAACGCCTTATGAATTTGTCAAATTCAGATTTAAAAAACCTATTAAACATGGTTTTATTTTGTTGTAGTAACAAAGTGCATATTGAGCTTTAACCTTTTCTTAGTTTATGATGATGTTTTCATAACAATACCAATACTCACAGGCAAGGTCAGCGCGACAGTCTCCCCGCTAGGCATCAGCACGGGCTGCTGCGGCGGCGGCAGCGGCGGCGGCGCCACCGTCGGCGGGGCCGCCCCGGCTGATGACGTCATGGCGTCACCATTTGATTCATGATAGTTGCCACTAAGATCGGCCCGCTGCATTGTACGTACGAAGTATCTGAACATGTAGCGCTGCTATGCAAAACCCTATGGGCCTTACCATCAAAACTAAAGAAACATGCTAAACGCTGTCAGTTGGCTGTCAAACGCCTTGTAAATGTGTCAAATTCTAATTTAAACACCCATTAAACAGGGTTTTTTTAAAATAGTAATACAGTGTATTTTGAGCCGTAACCGTTTCTTACTTACTTACTTATAGTCTTCTTACTCCCCTGTGGAGCTTAGGGCTACAGATATTCTTCGCCACGCTTTCTTGATTTAGGACAATTACCTTATAACCATAATAATACTCACAGGCAAGGTCAACGCGACAGTCTCCCCGCTAGGCATCAGCACGGGCTGCTGCAGCGGCGGCGGCGCCACCGTCGGCGGGGCCGCCCCGGCTGATGACGTCATGACGTCGCCATTTGATTCATGATAGTTGCCACTACGAACGGCCCGCAGCAATGTACGTACGAAGTATCTAAACATGTAGCGCTGCTATGCAAAACCCTGTGTGCCTTACCATCAAAACTAAAGACACATGCTAAACGCTGTCAGTTAGCTGTCAAACGCTTCATAAACGTGTCAAATTTTTATTTAAACATCTATTAAACGGGGTTTTCTTTTTTTGATAGTAATACAGTGTATTTTGAACCGTAACTTTTTCTTAGTTAACCATGATGACGTCATTCTTGTTTTACGACCATTACCATAATAATACTCACAGGCAAAGTCAACGCGACAGTCTCCCCGCTAGGCATCAGCACAGGCTGCTGCGGCGGCGGCAGCGGCGGCGGCGCCACCGTCGGCGGGGCCGCCCCGGCTGATGACGTCATGGCGTCCTGTAGATACATAGATAGAACATTCTAGAGATTCTGTGATGAACGAAGGGTACAGGTGCAGCGAATCTACACAAACATATAAAAAAAACAAATGTCACTTATGGGAATTTTGTCTTACATTTTTGATAGTGACAGTTGACGATAACGTTATTTTTCCATATGTTTGTGTAGATTCGAAAATAGTATCGAATCATACTTCACTTCGTGATCATGCTTCAGCTGTGGGTACAGCAACTCCTTCAAGTATGCTGGGGTACATGGATTGAACAGTACCTAAAGAAGTGAAAGAATGTGGGTATTCCGGCGAAGGAGAATTGGTAGCCACTTGAGTTTGGTACGGTATTTGGAGGTGTTGTCATATTTTCTTAGTCTGAAAAACCAGTGTGTTGCCGCATGCAATACGCAGCATTAACTGAGGCTGTCCTTTTACCACTTTTGTATTTATAGAGCTTCCACTATGTTATTGTATTTTAGACGTTTCCTTATGTCTGGTAAGTAAAGTTGGTTTTCCTTTGCAGTCATCAAATATATATGGGATTTCGAATGTCAAAAAACTAATAATATAATGGACAGAGTATAGTAAGCTTAGCTGTTATATCTGTATTTTCTGCATATGTCTATAAACTATTTTTCTTTCATTCTTTCTTTCTTTCTTACCTGGAGTAGAGAGCGCACGTCCTCAGCCGTGGCGAGGTCGAGCGCCGTCTGGCCCTCCTGGTTCTTGAGATACGGGTCCGCGCCGTGCGCTAACTGTAAGAGTGGATTTTGGTTAGGAGATTGGTTGTCAATATGTGTAAAAGGTTATTTTCGGAGGTAGGTGGATATTTTCGAGTCAGATGTATTAGGTTGGTTGTTAACCTTTCCTATGCCGAGCAGCCGCGCACATATGTAACTGCCGTCTGCCGGCACTTTTTGACAGTAGAGAGCGCCCGCGCGGGAATCACATTTATATGAATACTAGCTGTTCCCGCGCGCTTCGCTTCGCCTTAAAAAGTTTTCCCGTGGGAATTCCGGGATAAAAAGTAGCCTATGTTCTTTCCCAGGATCTAGACCATATGTATACCAAATTTCGTTCAAATCCGTTCAGTAGTTTTGGCGTGAAATAGTAACAGACAGACAGACAGACAGACAGACAGACACAGTTACTTTCGCATTTATAATATTATATATATAGTAAGGATTTGAGTATTATTGTTTGGTACTCAATAATGTATCGATTGTAATTTACTGTCAGATATAGCTAATGAACGTGTTACAATGAATGTTATTGCTTATAATTGTTTTATTTGATTTCTATAGGTATTTATTACAGTTTTTTTACTTGAAACTGCACCCATCACAGAAAAATACCTCTATTTCAATATAATTTTAGTTTCAATCCAGGTTTTTTTATACTTATTACTTGAAGAGATTATATAACTATCAACTGATATCAATAAAATATAAACTGTAGAGGAAATAGTTTCATAATTTATATTTTGAAAACTGACTATAATTTGCTTTATTTCAAAAGACTCCATTTTCTGTACATGTGCATGTGTGCGTGACAAGAGCTTGCTCCAGTGCGCCGTGAGACAGATCTGTCCCAAATCAAGGGTGTTCCCTTTTGATGAAATAAAACAAGAATGATAATATTTTTATAATGTTTCGTATTTTTGCATACTAAATTATAAAAAAATTAAATGTAAGTTACTTACTGAATCATATTTACTTATTTGTTAACCTACTTTCAACAAATATGATACTATAAATATATACATATATAAATAAATATATTTATTTATACAAATAGGACAGGTTATCACCCTCTCAGACTCATCTACACATCGATATCATTCTAAAGAGCCTAAACTTCACGTTCACTAGAGCGATGATCCTAAAAAATAAAACACTCTGTATAACAGCCCTACGCACTTCGTGTACATACACGAGCGGCGGCCATTTTTTTTGCGTATGTGTGTGTGTGAATTTTGGATGCATCTTGATAAATATTGATTTTCTCTAATATTTTGGCTATTTATTGAATACACCGATATAAATATTTATATCAATAAAATTATCTTTAAAAATAAAATAAATTATTTATTGATGTTTTTACATAACAGTCTAGAAAACAGTTTACAAAGTTCCGAACCCTTCAGGCAATAATCCGGTACAATTTTAGATCGATAAAAACTCGATTATTTGTATTTTTTATACTATTTATCACTATACCGTCAAAATTAAATAAATAACAAGAAAACATAGTTTTTACTTACGTTTTGACGTTTTTTCCATACGAAATCACTATTTTATTACCAACAGTCGCGAGTACAAGGATTGTTCAAGGTACCTAAATTTGAATTTCGCGCTACAAGTAAACAAGTGAAGTTTTTGACTCAATTAATGTTGTCGATGGTTGTTTCATTAATATAGAATAAATTACAGGTTAATTCATACTCTATTTCATGGTAATTAATAACTAAAATCACAAAATCGCGATGAAGTGCTCTTGGGACAGATCTGTCACTAGGCAGACAAGGGGGGTTGGGACAGATCTGGCACACGGCATTCTAGAGGTTAATGTATTGGCAAAAAATAAGAATCGATGGAAGCACTGTTTACATTTATCAAAGTGTCTTACTCACAACAAATTGCTCTTTTCACAGTCATACATAGACCACCCACACATGATTCTTAGAAACGACACTGAATATTATCCTCTTATATCGGAACCATAATAAAGCAAATTTTGGTCTTCGAAAAAAAAAATCATATATTACACTCAACTAAGAATCTAAACCCACAAACATTTTAAAACATTCATACTTTAATCACTATTACACTCACCCAAAAAACCAAACTTACAAACATTACACTCAACTCCTATACCCGCAAACCCACACCCGCACGTGTCACACTCACCATTGCGCGCACAGCCGCGTGCTCGCCTCGTGCTCGCCTCGTGCAGCGGGTGAACCCCCACCTGTCGTGCGCATTGGGCGGCGTGCCGGCGCGCAGCAGCAGCGCCGCTAGTGAGTAGACTAGACTGCCTTGTCGCGTTCATAACATTCATTATGGCAGTAATTACATTCAACCATAACGCACTCAAAAGCCATCCAGATACAATAGAATTGAATTCATTAATTTGACACCGAACACACTACTTCCTACTAATTTTATAAAGGCGAAAGTTTGTGAGTATGTTTGTTACTTAACAATTGTTCACGTCAAAACGGATGAACCGATTTTAATGAAATTTTGTATGGAGTTAGCTGACACCCTGGATTAACACATAATAATATACTACTTTTTATCGCGGAATAGCCACGGGATTTTTTTAAATCGCAGCGAAGCTCCCGGGAACAGCTAGTTAAGAATATACATTCAACAGAAACAGGTAGGTTGGTAGGTAAAAACACCAAAACCACCCCCAAATCCACACCCGCACGTGTCACTCACCATTGCGCGCGGCGCCGCGTGCTCGCCTCGTGCTCGCCTCGTGCAGCGGGTGAACCCCCACCTGTCATGCGCATTGGGCGGCGTGCCGGCGCGCAGCAGCAGCGCCGCTAGTGAGTAGACTAGACTGCCTTGTCGCGTTCATAACATTCATAATCGCACTCATTACACTCAACCCACAACGCACACAAAAATCCAGGTAAAATTAAATACATTATTTATTTGCCACCAAAAAAAAGCACAAAATGATAGACAAACATCCTACTTCCTACTAATTCATTAATTTGACACCGCACACACTACTTCCTACTAATTTTATAAAGGCGAAAGTTTGTGAGTATGTTTGTTACGTCAAAACGTCACGTCAAAACGCCTGAACCGATTTTAATGAAATTTGGTATGCAGTTAGCTGACACCCTGGATTATCACATAAGTTGCTTTTTATCGCGGAATTCCCACGGGAAAACTTTTTAAATCGAAGCGAAGCTCGCGGGACTACTTAACAATATACATTCAACAGAGTGGGGTAGGTTGGTAGCAAAATCACTCCTAAATCCACATCCGCACATTTCACACTCACCAGCAGCGCGCACAGCTGCGTCCTCGCCTTGTGCGCCGCCTCGTGCAGGGGGGTGAACCCCCACCTGTCGTGCGCATTGGGGGGCGTCCCCGCCCTCAGTAGTAGCGCCGCTAGTTCCGCATGGCCGTAGGAAGCTGCGTTGTGGAGCGGGACTAGACCCCCCTTGTCTCGGAGGGAGACAGCCGCGCCCGCTTCTAGGAGTAGGGCCGCCACTTCGAGGTTGTTGTAGCCGGCTGGAAGAGGTGTTATAGATGTAGTTACTTATATTTATGTTATGTTATAGTTATGTCTGTACTTATATTTTAAAGAGGAAAGATTTTTTTGTTGTATTAATTAGAATCCGAGTACTTGTACGTTATTCGTTATCGAATTCGATAAACTCGTTTCATGTGCGTTCCAACAACCACAGCGCTGTATTTATGGCGAATCACGATAAAGTGACGTTAATGTACGTTGATAACGAACGCATGTAGCGTCAGCGTAAATTCGAACGGGAAATGGTTCAAAAGCTATAAAATACACAAAAGGGCAGTCCAACTATGGAAACATCTCCAAAAAAGCGATACCGGTTAGGTGTAACTGCGTTTGGTAGTGATATAATAAGTTTTTTGTATAGTAATTACCTGCGAGGTGTAGCGGCGTCGAGTTCCTGCCGTGTGTGTCCCGGCAGTTCACATTCTGTGGCGTTATTAATTTCCTGCAATAGACAAAAAGTAATTAGTTGAATATCTTGTTTTTCAGTATGAAATCGTTGCTGAACAATCGCTTATATATCTCTTATAATTGAGCTTTTCTTGGAATCTTACCTATCGCAATAAGGGTAAATTTTCTAAGATAACTTACAAACCTATAAATATGATAACTTTTTGCCACATATAGCTTAATATCTCACCTAGCTCTAGCGACAACACCTCTCTTATCTCATCACCGCGTCGCCTCGAAGCGCGTCGGCGGTGTCGGCGTTAAAACGCGACCCGTAAAAAAAATATCGGGGCTACTTTTCAACCGCTTATATCTCAGCAAAAAATTATCCGATTTACTTCGTTTTTTTTACCACTTGTACCGCGTTGGCGATGTCGGCGTCGCCGGGCCGCACCAGCTGCTCTTTTCAACCGCTTATATCTGAGCCAAAAATCATCCGATTTCCTTCATTCTTTTTGCTACTTGTAGCTTAAGATCACATCTATCTTACCTAGCTCTAGCAACATCCCCTCGTTTAGCAGCATCCAGCAGTGCTGCGTCGCCTCGCAACGCGTCGGCGGTGTCGGCGTCGCCGGGCCGCGCGAGCTGCTCTTTTCAACTGCTTATATCTTTGCAACTATTCGTCCGATTTCTTTCATTCTTTTTTCCATATGTAGGTTATTTTCTCACCTAGCTCTAGCAACATCTCCTCTCTTCGCCGCGTCAAGCAACGCGGCGTCACCACGCAACGCATCGGCGGTGTCGGCGTCGCCGGGCCGCGCGAGCTGCAGCGCGGTGAGCCCGTCGCGGTTGCGGCGGGTAGGGTCCGCGCCGTGCTGTTTGGTGAGATGGATTTGTTAAAATTTGTCAGAATTTGAAGGGTTCGGCATAGTATTGGGCAAATTTTCTGTACATATAGTAAAAAAGGAATAAATTGTACTGGAAAATGGTGTTCATAGATGCAATCATAAGTTATTAAATTAGTTAAGTTATATTTACGAATTCTACGACCCATACACATAAGCTTCCATATAGCAACACGTACCTACCTTTAGCAAAAGCTTCACAATATCACTCCTTCTCTCACATAGCGAAGTGTATCGCCACAGTTCATTTAAAACTAGTAGGTAAATTATCACAATGTAGCAACCCGTATCACCACCTACCTTTAGCAGCAGCTTGACGACATCGCTCTTGCCCTTAGCCGCGGCCTCGTGCAGGGGGTGTAACACTACCTACCTTCAACAAAAACTTCACGACATCGCTCTTGCCCTTAGCCGCGGCCTCGTGCAAGGGGGTGTATCACCACCAGTCACCACCATCATCTACCATCATATAGCGACCCCTACCACCACCCACCTTCAACAACAACTTCACGACATCGCTCTTGCCCTTAGCGGCGGCCTCGTGCAGGGGGGTGTATCACTACTAGTCCCGCTTATATCCATCATCTAGACAGATAGAACTACCGCCATATAGCAACCCTATCGCCACCCACCTTCAACAACAGCTTCACGACATCGCTCTTGCCCTTAGCCGTGGCCTCGTGCAGGGGGTGTATCACTACCAGTCCCGCTTATATCTACTCTACCATCCGCTTATATCTATTCTATCATATAGAGACCCGTATCGCCACCAACCTTCAACAGCAGCTTGACGACATCGCTCTTGCCCTTAGCGGCGGCCTCGTGCAGGGGGGTGTATCGCCACCAGTCCCGCTTACATCCATCATCTACCGTCATACAGAGACCCCTACCACCACCAACCTTTAACAATAACTTGACGACATCGCTCTTGCCCTAAGCGGCGGCCTCGTGCAGGGGGTGTATCACTACTAGTCCCGCTTACATCCATCATCGAGACAGATAGAACTACCGCCATATAGCAACCCTATCGCCACCCACCTTCAGCAGCAGCATGACGACATGGCTTTAGTCCTTTACAACACCCTCAGATAGCGGGGTGTATCACTACATCATTCACCATCATCTAGCATCAAGCCCGTACCCATACCACCACCCACCTTGACAACATCGCTCTTGCTCTTGGCTTCGGCCTCGTGCAGGGGGTGTAGCGCCACCAGTCCCGCTTATATCCATCATCTACCGTCATATCGCCACATTTAACAACAACTTCACCACATCGCTCTTGCTCTTAGCCGTGGCCTCGTGCAGGGGGGTGTACCACCACCAGTCATTTCTTAACACACCATTAAGTAACATCATAATATAGCGACCCTATCGCCACCCACCTTGAGCAGCAGCTTGACAACATCGCTCTTGCCCTTAGCGGCGGCCTCGTGCAGGGGGGTGTATCACTACCAGTCACCACCATCATCTACCGTAACATAGGGACCCGTATCACCACTCACCTTGAGCAGCAGTTTCACCACATCGCTCTTGCCCTTAGCGGCGGCCTCGTGCAGGGGGGTGTATCGCCACAGGTCGTGCGCGTCCACGGCGGCGCCGCTCTGCAGCAGCAGCGCGCTGAGCTGCACGTGGCCGTAGGAACACGCGTTGTGGAGGGGGACTAGGCCGCTGTGGGGGGGAGATAGTATTGTTATTAACTAGCTGTTTCCGTGAGCTTTTCGCGATAGAAAGTAGCCTATGAGTTACTCCAAGGTGTTAGTTAAATACATATATGTATAATTTGATTTAAATGTACATATATGTAATGTATAATTTGATTTAAATAAGTTCAGCCGTTTTGACGTGGAGTGACAAACATACACACTCACAAACTTTCGCGTTTATAATATTAGTAGGAAGTAGATTATAAAAAGGATATGGAGAAATTAAAGGACGAAAATAATGACAGGACATATCATGACGCTGTATTAAGACCATAGACAACCTTAGATACTAACCACAGACTAAATATAACACCTGAACCCTACTTTTAAAACTTCACTTTATTAATAGGGCAACATAATAAGTAAAACAAACTAATAACATATTTTTTCGATAACAATAATAATGGAATATATGACGTTTATATTAACATAATTATCAATTATTGTAAGTATCTCTCAACTAATCAAATTTAAAAGTAAATGTTTGTAAAACTAACCCTTTATCTTTTGCATGGACGTCTGCACCGCGTTGTATCAGTAATTGAGCAAGCGCCAGTCTGTTGTATCTGAAAAAAGGTGAAATTAAAATAAATAAGTAGGTTATTTTGGATAAGGATCATCAGCCGCGGCCGATTGTCCAGTAGCGGGCCTCCACCAAGCCACTTCTAGGCGCTTCTACACTATGTGAAATATAGCATGACTCCTACGCTGCCAAATCCGTACCTTTTATCTTTTATTGCTTGGTCTTGCTAGAGCAAACAAATTTTATTCACCATATATACATATCTGTCAATTAAAAGTCACAGGACACACGCTATATTTCGCTATATCAGCGTCGCCGCTTCTAGACGCTTCTATCAGGTGCGCTTGCTTAATATAACCTACTCTATTCTTCTATTCTATAGACACTCATTCAGAAACGGCTTTACTACTCGCGAAATATACAGCGAATAGAGCGCTTTTCATGGTCCTTCGAGCCGGATATGTATGTCATTGTGTGTCTTCTATTTTTACCCGACTACGGCGAAGGAAAAGAAGGGTTATGATTTTGACCGGTACGGTATGTATTATTTATTAATTAACTCACCCAGCAGCGAAGTGCAGCGGAGTGGAATGTCGTCCATCCACATCGCGACAGTTGACGAGCCGCGGCCGCGACAAATCCATATATTTTATCTATAATTTGTTGGTTTTCTAGTGAAAACGAAGTTTGTTCACCATATATACGCATCTGTCAATTAAACTTCATAAGAAACATGCTATATTTCACTGTATCAGCGATCCGTTCATAAGGCTACCCTTTTCATGGTCCTCCGAGCCGGATGTGCATGTCATTGTATGTCTTATTCATTGATTAACTCACCCAGCAGCAAAATGCAGCGGAGTAGAATGTCGTCCATCCACATCGCGACAGTTGACGAGCCGCGGCCGCGCGTCTAGTAGGGCTCGCGCCGCCTCCACGTCGCCGCTTCTAGACGCTTTTAGCAGGTCTACTGTATTCTTCTATTCTAGGTAGGTGTCTAACCTACTCATTCAGAAACGGCGGTACGACTCGCGAAATATACAGATGGTCCTTCGGGCAGGATATGTATGTAATTCTATGTCTTCTATTTCAATAACTCACCCAGCAGCAAAATGCAGTGGTGTAGAATGTCGTCCATCCACATCGCGACAGTTGACCAGCCTCGGCCGCGCGTCCAGTATTGCTCGCGCCGCCTCCACGTCGCCGCTGCGGGAGGCTTCTAGAAGGCGGAGGGCGGCTGCGTTGGCGCACGCTTCTGGGGGGAGAAGGAAGAGGGTGAATAGGGGCTATGGCGATGCGACAGATAATAAACTAAATAAAATGAAGATCTATAGGATATTTTATTACTGTAAGGTAACTTATTATTTTAAAACATAACAATCTTTCAAAGAGAGAAAATTTTGTGGCTATACACTTGTCAAACTAGCTACATAACAAATTAACAATGTTTTAATAGGCAGTTTGTGACTTTGAAAAGGTACAAAAGTGTAAAGATACTTATGCAGCTGACTGTACGTCACTTCTACTCACTATAAAACACTTCAAACCAGGACTATTTTTAGTCTGTGTTTTAGAATAACAGACGAGTTTCGACTCTTTACGTCCGTGAAATAAGCTGAAATTCGTTTATCACAACATAAATTTGTGTCTTCAGAATCGACATCAATAGAGACACATACGGTCGCTGGGCGGCGCGGGCGCGGGCGCGGCGAGCAGCGCGCGGCACGCCGAGTCTCTTCGAGTCATCGTTGAGGTCGCCGGCGCCTCCGCCAGTGTCGAACACGCGTTCACTTTCGCACCTGGGAAATAGGATAGGTTGAGGTTATCATCTAAATAATTATTATAAATAAAAAATGTTAAAAGCTACATAGATGGAAATGGTAAGGACATTTTTGTTTCAACCAGTGGCGGCTGCACCTTAAGTGCGCCCGTGCAACGCACTACCATTTAAAAACCTTCTAAATATGTACCTTTCTTCTTCCTTTACTACTAGGTGCTGATTAGCTCATGCAATCAAACGTTAGGCTTCATTCTTAGAGTTTGCAAGGAGTTTAAAAATCCTTACACATATATTACACTTTTCAATTGTCTTGTTAGATCGAAATTAGAGTATGCCAGTATAATCTGGAACCCGTTTTATATGGTCCACATTAACCTCTTGGAACGCATTCAGAGAAAATTCTTAAGAATATTATCCTTCCGTTTTGGTCTTAAATACAAGGTACGTTCATATGAAAGTAGACTACTTCATTTTGGATTAGATTCGTTAAAGAATAGACGCTGCTCTACAGATATTTTGACTCTACATAAAATAATCCACGGAAGTCTTCATACGTCACTTTTGTCTGAAATTTACATAAACTTTGTCACAAAAGCACCAAGAGCAGGTAGAGTCTACAAGACATTTCATATTAAGACACGTAGAACAAACAGAGATTCGAACTCTCCAATTGCTCGCATTTGTAGGCAGTATAACGAATTAACCATTCGTGAACCAAATTTGGACATATTTGTTAGTAATAAAACTACATTGCGATCACTTATTTATTCTTCCTTTCACTAGTTTATATTATATTTTATATCCAAAATTATATGAACCTGAGCTTTATATGGAAACTGTTGGTTAGTAATAAATTTAACTTAACTACTTATGTAAAACTAAAACCAGTAATTTAAACTTTAATTTAAGTATAACTATTTCAACCTTAAATTCTTAACTTTTGTACTTATATAATACTATGTAAGCAACGAACAAGACATGTTGTCAGTATCTATTGTGGGATGTTAATTAGTTAAGTATGTAAGTTAGCCATGTTTAATCATTTGTGACATGTATTGTTAACAACCTGTTTGATACTGCTTTAAAATAAAATAAAAATAAATAAATAAAAAGGTAAAACTAAAAAACTTCACAAAAAGTACCAATATAACAACCATAACCCTAAACAGAAATTACATAGATCTGATTATCGTTACGAGTTAAATTAAATCGGGCTGGCCTATTTTGATTTCTACTGCGAAAGAATTAGATCTTATTTTTGCTTAAACAAAAAAGGCCTCGTGCGCTCGGATTGTCGCACGGGGCGAGCTCCTACATGTAGTATGAAACAGGATGGAAATCGCCCGGCGCGTGAGACGGAAGATGCTCAGTACAAACTGTATGCAGTTCTAGGATAAATTCGTGCGCCGCACGCGACCGGAAATTGCCGAAATAATACGAATGACACCACGGGATGCGCGGGCGACGGCCTTGACCGGTGGCGGTGACCTACGAACGATGCACTTGTCATGTCACAGTTTTACCTTTCGTGCGCGAATACGTAATTAATGAATTTGTTACTCTAATTACTTATTAACTAAGAAAGTAGTAAAGATTTCGTGAGTGTGTATGTGTGTGTGAGTGAAAATTAGTGCAAAATACAATATTGACTTTATAAAAAGCAATAAGACATAATATACTGGTCATTAAATCTGCTGGGCCGCCTCGGCATTTTCTCATCTTAAAACTGGAGTGCAAAATAAAAAATAAAACTTATGCCAGAATTTTCAAAAGTGAAATCCTAACTAATATTATAAATGCGAAAGTAACTGTGTCTGTCTGTCTGTCTGTCTGTCTGTCTGTTACTCTTTCACGCCAAAACTACTGAACAGATTTGAATGAAATTTGGTATACATACGTTATAGAACTTGGGAAAGAACATAGGCTACTTTTTATCCCGGAATTCCCACGGGAAAACTTTTTAAGGCGAAGCGAAGCGCGCGGGAACAGCTAGTGTACAATAAAAAGAAATGGTTATGTGGATATGAGCGACTAAAATGCGTTATTTTGCTTTCGGCATGGAACATTTCGCGTCGAAAAATTAACGCAGAATTGATTTAAAATGTAAATAAGGTAAAATATCCTACTTATATATTTTTTTACTTCTGATGTTATTGTACTAATCTATTTTTCTTCCAAAATTCTCTCCATATTTTTCTCCCATAAAGTGCACCACCGGGTACCTAAGGTACCAGCCGCCACTGGTTTCAACGCGATAGCCGTATCGCCATTTTGGAAAAGGTTTTTCACCCCATTTCACTATAAACTAATTTCTATATAATATAACTTGATTTCGTTGGGAAAGCTACTTGGGTGGCCATGTATTAAGAAAAATGGCGGCCATATTCATTTCTGCTTACTCTTTCTTGGGGAATCATGTTTTAGTTTGACCGAATACTTCTGTTTACAATCTGTATTATACTGTAGAATATTTAAAACCATTATGTTTAATTTTAGGTATGGTAAGTCATGACACAACCACTGACCATGCCGCAACAGCAGATCCATAGCGTCCAAATGTGAGTGTTCCGTGGCCACATGCAATGGAGTCTGTCCTTCTTTGTTCTTCTCGTTCACTCGGGCACCCTTCCTTATCAGCATCTCTAGTACCTGGGGAAAACAGATTGTAAATAAAGGAGGGAAAAAACAAAAGGAATATATATATAAATGACAGAACCTAAAAATATTTTTTATAATAAGCACAGATAATAAGTACCTACCGTGTCCTTTATTGTCTTGTTTAGATTTTTGTCAAAGCAAAAATTTCCAAATCGGAAAGATTCTGAAAGGTAAGGTATATGAAAGTCGATCGATGACAGTTGCAAACTACTATAGCGATGGCAGATACAGAGATTACCCTAGAATGCGTCTTCTAGTCACGAAACTTAGTCCGGATTACCACCAAATAAACAGGCATCCGGATTAGCAAGGCCGTTTTATGTGTTTCCCGTCGCCTGGACAATCCGGCAAAACAGATGTTTTTTTCCTCAGGGACGTTTTTCTGTATTATATTTATAATAATAGTAATTACAAGTTTGCGCTTGGCGTGGGGCGAGGCGGCGGCGGCGTGCAGCGGCGTGTCCCCGGTGCTGGTGATGATGATGATGATGACTCACTAGTTTGCGCTTGGCGTGGGGCGAGGCGGCGGCGGCGTGTCCCCGGTGCTGGTGATGATGATGATGATGACTCACTAGTTTCCTCTTGGCGTGGGGCGAGGCGGCGGCGGCGTGTAGCGGCGTGTCCCCGGTGCCGACGTGTTGGAAGTTGATGAGCGACTGCACGTCGGGCGGGGGCTGCACACCGGCGCTTGAGGAGCCCTGAAGCAAATGTGAAACAAGTGATTGTAAATATGACGAAAATTTCGAACAACATTTGACGCAATTCGGGATTTAGGTGCACTACACAAGAGCCGCCTGTATATATTACAAATCTAGGAGATAACACATTTGAAAAGTGGTTAAGTAAGCCGAAAGTGGACTATGGGGATGGTTCTAAACAACTTTTATTCTTTCTTTTTGAAAATTCGACTACCTAAAGTAAAAAAGTCAGGTGATCAACAAAGTGTCTTTGAAGAAGTATTTTTTAGGAAGCCGTAAAGCACAATCTAATATCGGTAACTTCCTAAATAAACAGTATATTTTATAAATATTACCTGTTGATTGCTGGACGATGACAAGTATTTCTTTACTCTCGCCGGCTCGGCCAGTCTGCACGCTTCTAGAAGGCAGTATCCTCGGTATTCAACTGAAATTATAAAACAATATCCATATGATTGATATAGGAAACGTTTGTAAAGCTAAATAAAAGCAGACCTAAATTAGTGCCCTGTGGCACACCTTGTGTAATCTTCGTAAAATATCGATATAAATGAAGTTTAAGTGTCTGTACACATTTAAATTACAATTTAATAATAACATAAATAAGTTTACATATCTATTAACCCTGCAAAGAATAATAATTGTAAAATCTGTTGTACACAATATACTCACAAGCTAATCGTTCCTGTAGTTCTCTGGTTGGCGCTACGTCTAAGGCGGATTTCCCGTGGCAGTTCAGCAACGTCGGGTCGGCGCCTTCACTCAGAAGCAACGAACACACCTGCAAACAGATATCACTCTTAGGAATATCTTTATTTTATAGCAATTTGTAGAGACCTCTTCGGAATTCAATTGTTTTCAGTTCTAGTAATATGGATTTTTTTTGTTAAGCAGTGTGGTGTCCGAGTTCGGTCGTGTTGACGTCGTAGTGAAAGTGGCAGCAAGCGTGGGACGCCCTCGGTACAGTACTTCTTGACTAGCCTAGCTGCCGCCTTCATGGATCAATGCACAGGGAAATTAAACCTAACCCCTCTCAAAGTGTCAATGCTACCTGAACTGAATGGGGTCAGGTATCTATTGGTATACCCGTTGACGTAGGAGCTAGCGTGGTACGTGCTCGGTTCTGCTTCCCTACCAGCACCGACTCATTACCAATCCATAAGCTGCCTCAAACTCATCGCTCGCCTGTCAAACATCTGTCAGATCCATACAGGCTACGTCAGATTCGACTGGCAAGCGATGCTGCTGCCCTCAGTAGAGTAAAGTCATGTATCATGTAGTTTACCTCCTGGCGCGCCTTGCTGGCGGCCTCGTGCAGCGGGGTGAAGGCCCACAGGTCCGTGGCGTTCACGTCCGCGCCGCGCCGCACCAGTTGCTCTGTCACTTCGTAATGGCCGTAGGAACACGCGTTGTGGAGCGGGACTAGGCCGCTGGAAGGGAGAGAAAGATGACCATAAGTCACTGCTTTACAGTAAGGGTGAGGCCAGACGAGCGTAATTTTGTGAGTTGTGAGTCGCATATTCCGGCAGAAATATATATGTGCGCGGGGATGAGGGGAGCGAGTAACTTCCCGCCCCCTCGACCCGCGCATCAGAATACACGACTCACAACTCGCAAAATTACGCTCGTCTGGTCCCTCCCTAAGACACGCAGTCTAAGGTAAACGGTTCGCCTGCTCCAAGGTAACGCTGCAAATTGCGTAAAGTGAGCGCAAAAACCAGCAAAATTTACAAATTATGCCAATAAAAATCATATAACATGGGCATAGTAAACAAATTTATTCAACGGGACATTCACTCAGACAAAACTTATGAGATTATTAAAGCAAGTGTAATTAATGAATGATATGTTTTTCAAAGTGTCCATACCCTTTATCTTTAGCGTGAACATCTGCGCCTCGCTGCAACAGCAGTCGCACCGCCCGCGCTCGGTTGTAGCTGCGAATTAAAACAGACACAGTTACATATTATTAATTAAGTATACTAAAAATAATAACGAATCAAATCCAACAGTCTAATGGTCGTAATGCAGAGTGTACAAGTCCCTGAGTTTATTTACTGTTTGTGATGTAATTATTATATCTTTATAGCAAAAAACAGCATGAGAAGAAAAATACGATTGTGTATTTTATGGAAAATGGATTCAGAATTTTTATACTTGTGTAATTTGCTAATTTTAATTTCTGTGGGGAATCAAAGTTGCACAACGGTCGCTAAATCTTAAATGTTGATAGTTTAAAATAAACTGATAATACTAATATCTAACACAGATCAAAATTGCAAGACGGTTGCTTCGTTATATGGTTTAAAATAAACTGACAATGCTGAAAATTTTTCTCACCCAGCAGCCAAATGCAGCGGCGTCGACCGTCTCCCGTCACTGGCGTGCACGTTAACGTTGAGACGCGTCAGCAGCGCGGCGAGGCGGTCCTTGTATAGCTTTCGACAATCTATCGAACCTTTACTAGACGTACAGGTACAAGTACCTACTTGCAACACTACAGACAATAGAATAGAATATTATCTCACCCAGCAGCCAAATGCAGCGGCGTCGACCGTCTCCCATCACTGGCGTGCACATTAACGTTGAGGGGCGTCAGGAGAGCGGCCAGGCGGTCCTTGTATAGCTTTCGACAATCTATCGAACCTTTACTACACGTACAGGTACAAGTACTTTGCACCACCACAGACTATAGAACAAAATAGAATATTAACTCACCCAGCAGCCAAATGCAGCGGCGTCGACCGTCGTCCATCACTGGCGTGCACATTAACGTTGAGAGGCGTCAGCAGCGCGGCCAGGCGGTCGTCCGCGCCGGCCCGCGCCGCCTCCAGCACGTCGCCCGCGCAGTACTCGCCTGAGGACGGCGGAGGGGGGAGGCGTGTTGAGGATAGTGAGCATTATAAAGCATGGAGTGTAGAGGCAATTGAGGTTATAAAGGCACAGAGGTACTAATATATAAACACTTCTTCTTCTAGTGCCTCTCCACTACTGGAGATTGGCGGTCAGCTCTGCATGCTGATATGAACTCACAAACACGTTAAACTAATACGTAATACACAGTAACTAAACACCCCTGTTTTTTGCGTCGGGGGTTAAAAAATTAGGTTGTACAAAAGCAAGAGTAGAAAGGAGAAAGAATAGGGCGAGACAGTATGAGTGTGGCCGCCATTTTTATATGGTTTCTTTATTTACGTGGGTTATTGGTTATTCTTTATTTATGTTACTAAATAAAGTTATACAAGATGAGTAAGCCTGTGTGTGGCCTATACCCAACAGTGGGCGATAGAAGGCTGATGACGATGAAGCTTGTGTGTAAAAGTAGTTTAAAATTACCCCACGAATCACCCCCGTTTGTCTTGTCGCTTTTTAAATATTTTGTATTTTCTGCCTAGTTTGGGATCATTTAAATTGCAAGTTACCAGTGAGCACGGGCCTGGTGGCTGCATCAGCGAGGTCGAGTGGCGTCTTGCCCTCGCTGTTCCGGATGTTGGGATCCGCACCATGCTGGAGAAGGGCTGTGGAAGAAAGATTGCTTTAATTCAGGTATAAAGGATAACAAGTATATGTCGCAGGCATCTGGTTTAATCTCCTTTTTGATTGAACCACTAGCCCGTTCATTGGATGGCGCTATTCAGTTGTATGACTAAAGAACAACTCGTCAAGTCGTTGATTGTAACGTTCGACGTCTTGACTGAACGTCATTCAGCGAAGTCGTTGAATGGGATATATGTAGTATAGCAACTTTGTAATTTTCGGTTATGGTGAACATGACCATACAAGAGTCAACAAAAAGACTATGTTACAAAGCTCTTATCTCATAAATTAACTAAACAATAACAATAATCGTACCTTCATATTGTTGTTCATAATTATCCAGTTACGCCACAATTTTTTCTTTGAAACTATCCGTCCGCAGGGCGTAATAATAGGTAAATCCATGTTGTCACACTATTTTAACACAAAAACGCACTTTAAAGCTAATTTATTTGCAAAAAACTAACAATATAGGTGCTTTTTGTGTCAGCTGTTATCTGTTAGACGCCATATTTGTTTTATTCACCACCTGACTGATTTTAAGTCAGCTAACTAGTTGGACGTTTTGTGGCGCTTGAGGCTACAATCAACCTTCGGCCTAGTCATACCATTGAGTAGCGCCATCCAATGAACGGGCTAGTGATTCAACCAAAAAGGAGATTCAACCAGATGCCTTCGACATATACATGAAGATGGAAATGTAATGCGTAACTTGACTTTCTGGTGTTAAGCTCAACTCATGGTAAGATCGGTAGTGAATTTGTGGAACAATTTAAATTCATGTAAATTACACCAAATTCGAATCAAAGGATACAAAAAATCCTTAGGATGAGCGACAAGACAAATGAAAGATACAATAGTATAGCAATTCGTCGCTATTTGTCTATTGGTATTGCTGCTTTGAGATACTTCCACCGCTTTTCCTCTAACTGCTAGAGAAAGACAATCACCAAAACAAACGTCGAGCTTCCCCTTAGCCGCGGCCTCGTGCAGCGGCGTGTAGCCCCAGTGGTCGCGCGCGGCGGGCGGCGCCCCCGCGGCCACGGCGGCCAGCAGCGCGAGCACCACGACCGAAGTACCAGTACAGTTGTAGATGTACCTCTGTGCAGTGATCTTACGACTAGGTAGACGCCATTGGTGCACGCTATCCCGCTCTGTCGCTATTGGTCTATTGCTGCATTAACGAACTCCTACGCTATTCGTGCGCGGTATGCCGCTCTGACACTATTGGTCTATTACGTCAAGGCCGCGCTCCCTCTGCGCTTTTAGCGACGCTATTGGTCGCTCAGACGTACGCTATTTTACTGTAGCTGCAGCTGCGGTGCGTAGCTACTTATTGTCGTAGATAAACGTCACTATATCGCGATTCACCATAAATACGGCGCTGTCATTTATTGAATTAATGGAGTTTATCGGCGTTGATAAGAAACCTGTATAGCGGCCGCAGACAATCTAGATACAAAGACACTCACCAATACAAACATCGAGCTTCCCCTTAGCCGCGGCCTCGTGCAGCGGCGTGTAGCCCCAGTGGTCGCGCGCGGCGGGCGGCGCCCCCGCTGCCAGCAACGCTCGCACCACGTCAGCGTGGCCGAAGGAGCAGGCGTTGTGTAGGGGTTGGAGGCCTCCGTCGTCGCGGGCTTGAAGTGCAGCTCCGGCTGCCGTCAGGATCTCTACCACTTCGCGACGGCCGTAACCTGGTGGTAGAGTGGATGATGTGGTTATCAGAAAAAAGTATTGGCTACTATACACTACAATAATATTTATTTGCACATCTATTTCGCTATTCGCAATCTAACTTAAATAACAGTGATGCACAAATGGCGGTCTGTCTGTCTTGTGAAGGTGACACACAACTCTATGCTCTGATTTATCTACCTGGTAATTGCAAGTTTATTACTGTTCAGTTATCAACTAGTATTTACCTATTTACATAGATGTCACTAACCCGCAAACTACATCGCGGTATTAAGTTATCTTATATGTCAATGACCCTCTGTAATAACCCAATAAACATTGCTTCTACTACCAGCGATCCAATCATAAGGCTACCAAGCCTTTTCATTTACCGCCCACCAAGAACGTACGTTCTTCATTACCACCCTCCCCATGAGGTGAAGGGGGTAACTCCACAAGATGCATGGACTTGATAACAAGCCGATAAAGACCTACATGCATCCTGTGTGCTTTAAGATGTGGCTGGTATATACAGTTATTTACATAAATTTTTACAATATAATTTTGATAAGTACTAATTTACAATATAATTTTGATAAGTGCTAATTTACAATACAATTTTGATGGGATCTTCCGTCTTCGCTGTTGCTGTTGTCGCTGGCACCGCTGAAGTGGCAGGCGATAGGCACGACGACGCTCCGCTCGTGAGTGTCGCCGCTGGCATCCTGTCACCGGGTGCACTGGACTGTCTCTGGCACCGCTGAAGTGGCAGGCGATAGTCACGATGACGCTCCGCTCGTGAGTGTCACCGCTGGCATCCTGTCACCGGGTGCACTGGACCGATGCAGCGCGCCTTGATGTGATGTCCTGGTGCCGCTAAGTGATAGGCGCGGTGGCGCAGCTCGCGGCGCCACTGCTAGCACCCATCACTGGGCACACTGGAGCTCGACTGCTGATGCAGCCATCCCTACCGGAACGATCCTCGGATCGCCCGGTTGACGCCTTCAGAGACGATGCGTCTCTGATTTCTAGCGCCTGATCAAAAAGTGGCTACTACTAGGGTGGTGTGGTCAGTGACCACATGCACCTGGATCCGGCTCGAAGGACCATGAAAAGGCTTGGTAGCCTTATGTTAGGATCGCTGGTAGTAGAAGCGACGTTTATTTGTATAAGAAGAAAGGTTATTAATATGTAAGAACTCTTAATACCGAGATACAGATTCTGGCATAGTGACATCTATGTAAATACATAAAAACTACTTGATAACTGAACAATTACAATGAATGACATCCATTTGTTTTGTGGTGGAAAATTATCCAAGCTTAGGAATTAAGTTTAGGGCTCAGGTGGATATGCACAAACGTTCCATTAAGTGGGCTAGGGGCAGAAACTAATACTACCCACAGATTATAGAAAAGATAAACACAGAATCATAGCATACATTATTATTATTAAATTCTTTATTGTACAAAGTAAATTGGTACAAAGGCGAACTTAATCCTAGCATCAATTTCTACCAGTTAACCTTTGGTGATGTTGAAAAAGTGATTAACTTCCGTGCCCCCTTTGTCCCCGCACACTCTTCTCTGCTGGAATATGCAACTCCTACTCAGAAAATTACGCTTGTGTGGCCTCACCCATAACTATTGATAAAGGTGATTATTATTCACAATATAAGTATTCTTGGTCTGAATGATTATTCTGAAGCTACAAGTAATGAGTAAATTGTGATCCCAGCTCTCTCAGACAACAACCCCACTTGGCTAACGTGGATGCTCTTCTTTTATATCAATGGGAGCTTGGATGAACAAAAAAATCATTTAATTACAACAACCCCATAACTTTTTCTTATGTAGCTGCCACTGATACTATTTTCCTTTATTTATCCACTAGGGGAGCAAGTTAAATGTATGCGGTTGAAAAGAGCTGTATGAAATCTGTCTCTGAAAGTGAGGTAGTGCTTTCCTCCTCCCTCCAATCATGGTACTGCTGTATATTTAAACTGCTGTTTTAACAATAATGTGGATGAAGTGTGCAGATCTCCAAGCTGTTGCCCAAGATCGAGCCAGATAGAGAAATCTTCTCAAAGCCCTTTGTTGATGAGGAAAGATGTGTATAGTTAAAGGTTTATGTGGATCAAAACTACATTTACAAAAGAGTCGCATTAACTGATTTTCATTTTCTAATGTCCTAACTGGCATGTTGTACAATAAAGAATTTACAAAAGAAACTCATCAAATTATTCATGCAAACATGGACCAAAATCTAATTTGCTGCGAATAAACAAGCACAAATTAGGCACTCAAGCGCAGAGCAACCAGCCACCGGAACAAACTTATGCAATATCCAAAATCGAAGCAATAAAATATGTACGAAAACACGGCCTTTCACCACAATTTTCTCCTATTGTAAAATACTTGTTTACATGAATATGTGGTCAAATACCTGCAGCGAAGTGTAGAGGTGTGGATTTCCGTCCAGCTGTGTCTCTCGCGTTCACATTTTGTGGTGTAATTAACTTCTTTACACGGGCAGTATCCCCAGTCTTGCATGCTTCGAACAACTCTCTCAATGGATCTGACGGCGCTGGCAAAGTGTCCAAAGTTGAACCGAGTATCGAACGACGACTCGACATTGTTTGAGGCGTTTCACATCTAAATTATTCGAAAAACTGTTTTCACAACACCATTTTTGATAAATTTGCGAATTTACAAACACAAAATGTACAGCTGCTGCCACTGCCAGCTTTGCTATATTTTTTAATTAGTGTTGCCAACTGAGATTTTCTACTTTTACTCTGTGGTATTGGCCTGCCATACACGCCTCTTTTCGCGATTATGGCCAGTGGCCAGTAGATAAGGGCGGCCGTAGAGGTTCGACTATTTATACTGTTCCAACTTGTAGAAGTATAAGCCATATAAGTACATTATCTTGATTAACATGGATAGAAAATCTAAACTAAAATAATGTGAGCTCCAGCATTCACCATTTTCAGTGACAGTATTTCGAGTCCAAGTCGCACATAAATTCAGGGTACACGAGGGGTACACCCGCCTAGTCCGCGTTGTTCTATTCATAAATCTAAAATATAAGCAACAATCACTCCTTTGGCTGTAAATAAAGTTTTCCATATGGTGACTCTGTCTTGTCTGTGGTCGTTATTAGTTGACGAAATCAAAATGGCTTCTTTCACGGGATAGCGCATATCCGCCGCATAGTTCGTGGTTTTATTATTTGTCGTGGGTGTGACTATTTATTTGTGTAAAAGACTTTTTGTGAACTATTACATTGTGCCAAAGTGTTATAACATTCAAAGTGGATCTGACGGACATAATTTGTGCATTTACAACAAGTTTTCTCTAAGGTATGTCTCCTTTCACCTATCGAATATTTTAGATTGCTAATTAACGAATTATCAGAATCGTATCTAATTAGCGTTTAGTGCTGAATGCGAAGTCCCAGTCTGGCTGTAGTATAGAGTTCTTGATGCACCGGAAACTGCGTTCTTTAGTTCAGTAGGTGAATCGTAGGAACTGGTTTTTTTTCTATCTCGAGGACGCAGGCTAAGCTAGGCCGGGTCAAATCTTCACTTTTCAAGTCTGCTCCTCATTCTGGTAGCTTCGTATGCATCAATGAGTGAGCCTTGTCTGTCCGGAAGGCTGTAGGGATAGGGATCTCAAACTTATGTACACTCTCTCTCTAATTGAATTAGCCAGCAAGTACTCAAGTTGAATCAATTTCTCCCATGGAAGGAGACTAATACTGTGTTTGTGCGTGTTTTCACCGCTGAATTACTAGTGATTATAGTAAATGTGGACTGTACTTATCAGGTAGGTCTTTATTTTGACCTCTACTTCATCAATCCATGTACAAAAGTGTAGGAAAGTCGAATATTGTTATAAATATCCTCTCCTTATATTGTACAACAAGTTGTTAAATGGATGAGGCCACTTTTTGGGTAATTGGTGCTAATTAATGTGTAACACGGTAGTGTCTTGACATTCCATTGGTGCAAGCTAAGCTTGATTGACAAACATTAACTCTAGTCATACTATTTTCGCACACAACATCTTTTTGTAATTAATTCATGTTTACAGTGATGAGTTTTGGGAAAATGGGTACCTGCACATATATTTTATACAAAAAAACTCAGAAACTACTAAACTGGTTTAAACTACTACTAAATTGGTTTAAAAAAATCTGTAAACTTGCCTGGAAATGCTTGTGTTTTGTGAAAAAAACAAGTTAGTCCTATATTGTAATGCGACAAGTTTCGACTCAAGATGCTGCTAAGGAAGCAGCAACTTAAAATTCTATAAAAGCAGCAGTGCTTGCCTGTAAAACATCAACTGTTACCCAAACAGCCTACTATACCTTGGCCGAAATATGCAATATGTTTTAGAATTATAAAATGCTTATAAATATGCAATTTTTATTCTCAGAGCAAAGTGATATACTTCTATGATTCTATTATTTATATGATGATATCAGACTGGGACATTTCAATTGAATCATGATAAGCATTAGATTAGATTCACGTTGCTGACAGAATAATCAGACATTGTTGAAATGGGGTAATCTGAAACAAATATCTTGTGAATTTAGATAAATTGCATAAAAGTTAAACAAATACAATAAGGTACATATTATTATGTGTGTCTTATTATAAAACTCCACAACTATTTATAAATGTTTTTAAAATTCTTCTTCTTCTTCTTCAATTCCGCTACTCCTCCGAGGAGTCTGGGGCTGACACCAGGTGCTTCCATACTTCCCTGTCGTGGGCCAGCAAGTTGAGCTCTGGCCACAACTTCCCTTTCTCTTGGGCCTCGCTGAATATGGTTTTTACAATTCATACATACAAATACACATAAATGCTCATGACTTGCTGACATGCTCAAATGTTATCCCCAAAGAGGTACTCAGAGGGGGTGAGCAATCTCCCGCTTTTCTCTGTACATTTTTACTCACATGATAGGTCACAAGCCATATCACCAATTCTGAATGAGTACAGGGTCATTCTAAAATCTAGACATGCAGGTTTCCTCAGGATGTTTTTCTTCCTACAGGGAACATAATAATTGAATTTAATTTCAGGTAAGTAAGTACCAAATTCATCCATGACTTGTCTATTAAAAAAACCATCACAGGTACACAATGGGCATTGTAAAACATCTGATTACTCTTTCATTATGATATTCATTATCCTATAAAAGGAGTATAATTATCGGTATTTTTTTCCAACATCAAGGTCATATTGTAAAATGAATTATGTGATGTAATTTATGTACTTATTTAGTTACATTTTATCAACCACCCATTGGGTTGTTTACCCATTGCAAAGTTAGCTAAAGGTAGGAGATATTTTTTCATTAATCTGGTCTTCTAACTAAGGCATGTACAGTAAAACTATAAAGTCCTGTAAACGGAAGTGGATTTAGGATCCACTACACTGTTTGTTACAGACCGTTTTTAATTAATGTATTATATTTATTAAAGGACAAATAGGTGAAAAAGCCATTTGAAAACGGTATTCTATTTTTAAATGTAAGTAAATAACTGATAATGATAAAAACTCTTTACAAAATCGCACTCTTTAATGTCAGGACTTTATAGTTGGACTGTATGTACCTAGTAGATACCCCCTTTTTCTGTGGACGCAGTAATCTGAACGAAATGTACCTAAAATATTAATTGTGAGAAAGACAACCAACTAATGTGGATGTTTGGCGTAAAAGACGAGAGGTACAATGACTTGGGGGTTCACTCTATATGACGAATAACGAAGTTTCGGAGCGTTACTGCGCGAGCGACGACTCTATCTCGTTGTATCAAACGTGCCTATTGCACGACAGCTCTCGTTCATGTGTTATTGTCAGTATAGATAGAGTAACCCAACTGTACTTATGCCCTAGCTTTCAACCCTTTACAAGTTTACAAGAAAACTGTATAAAACTTAAGAATGTATGAAATTCCACTCCAAACGTGGCCGATAGATAGATACCTACAAATCCTAATGACGCAACGACAGATAAATGATAATACTTCGCGCGATAAGGCACACTCTTTACAATAAAGTTTGCGCCAAAACTAACATTATTGTGTAGTTTTATGGTACTTTTAATCTTCAAGAAAAGGAAAATAGAATTAGTGAGGTATTTTACTTAGCACAGGGATAGATAAAGTGACACCTATTTATAAATAGGTACCTAGTATTATGAATTTAAAAAATTATAATAGGTATATTTAAGTTTTTTCGTTGTCAATAGCTAATAACTTTCCACAGCGAAAATTCCTATTAAGGAACATCATAATTACAAGTAATAAGTGATAAGTTTATCATATTCTGAAAATGCTTTCTCGGTGCTCTCTCGGTGCACGAATTGACATATCACCTACAGTCCTACATTATCAGCATAGCACAGTGAGTGACTACGGTGACAAACCCTAGTTTAGTGGGGTTACCACCACCGAACATTAGCAATTAACAATCCTTAAGCAGCGTCGCTCGCTTGTCAAATCTGGCTCTTGTATGGATCTGTCCGATGTTTGGCAGGCGACACTGCTTATCAAACATCTGTCAGATCCATACAAGTCACGTCAGATTTGACTAGCGAGCGTCGCCGATTGAGGATTGTTAACTTAGGGCTGATTTTTCAATAGTCCGATAAGTGTTATCTGAGGAATAAAATTATAGCTGTCACATCTGAATGTTTGTATTAGACAATGACAGCAACAATTTTATTCTTCAGATAACACTTATCTGACCATTGAAAAATCAGCCCTTAGTTTTGTTGTTATTTTTTAGCTTTATTTATTCTTGTTTAGTTTAGTTAGTTTCCATTTATTTCCAACACAAGTCTACCGTAGCCCTCGATCAGAAAACGCCATACTGCACATAAGAGAACGAAAAAAGCCATGTTAACAAGACCGTTATTCCCAAAACTGCTCTAACTTGTTAGGTCGGCGCGTGCCCGATAGACGACGAAATGTGGTAAAAAATACTCACATACATACATATAGGTATACTTACGAATTTAAATTGGAAAGCGTGTCACCTAATAGTATGCCGATACGTATCGCATGTCCACCGATGTAATGGCGATAAGAAAAGTGCTACACTATTTGGCTTTTTCATTTTGCTATTACGTTACGTATAGCTCGATGTAAGTGGCTTTGGTGCTGTGTAATTTCACTTTCGGTCATTGCCGCCCGCTCGTGTCTAGGATTTAAAGGTTTATTGGACGACCGCAGAGTTATTTTGGCGTCGAAGTGTCGATATTTGTTACAGATGTATGTATACATATGTACTTGTTCGAGTGTTTTGGTTTTTACGGAAATATAGCCACAATAGGCCTCGGACTAAATCCCGCTTCATTCTCTCTACGAGAGGTTTTGTCTCAGGTCTCGGCAAAACTATTCACTATTTAAACTGGTGAGCTCTGCCGCATAAGGCCTCTACACTCTCGTTTTCGCTGCTTCTCGTATAGCTTTGTTGACAGTCTAGAGCGCTCTTAACATAGCACCGGTGACAACACAAGTGGGTGCAGCAATACACATCCCGCTTACCCCCTTTGGGACAAGGCGTGTTAGTATTCATTGAATAACATCATAATATACACGACTTATACTCTAGCTTGACGAAAAGCGAACGAACGAGAGCAGTCAAACACTCGGTAGAGCCTCATTTAGCGCAGCAGCGACTGAAAGTGCGTTTTTCGCTAGCCAAAGTGACCCCCACAGGTTAAGTGGGCTTGGCACTTGAGCTAGTGACAGTACATGCGTCTGCGCAGGTTGCAACGCATGGCCGTACACTTAGAGCTTCGCGGCGCGCGCGCATGCCATTCTAGATTCCGTCGACAACCTGGATTTTAAAAATCGAATAGAAAACGAACCGCTTTTGTAATCGAAAAAGAAAAATGACTATTCGAAAACCAATTCTTGGATCTATCGTAAGCTTAATTTAAGTCGACATAAATCTGCTAATCTTTTGGATTAATCTAGTTGAAACCCGACGTTTATTTGGATTCGCCGAATCCGTATAGTGAGAATTATACCTACGGATAACTTAAAAACATCGGAATTGGAAATCTATCCTAACTTTAATATTATAAAAGCGAAAGTAACTGTGCCTGTCTGTCTGTTACTCTTCCACGCCAAAACTACTGAACGGATTTAAATTAAATTTGGTATACATATGGTCTAGACCCTGAGAAAGAACATAGGCTACTTTTTATCCCGCAATTCCCACAGGAAAACTTTTTAAGGCGAAGCGAAGCTTGCTGGAACAGCTATTATTCATAAAATACTCATTCCAAAACGGCGTTACGGCTCTCTACCGATGTATAGTGAGTACAAATACAGCAAATAAGCGCGTCTAGACACCTCGGACTACCCCTTATGTTGTATGTATGTGTATGAAATAATAGGATTGCTATAAGTAAGTAACCATTATTGCCTGGATTGAAATGACTATATTTTGTAAAGTAGTTTCAGTAGATTACGTTTAATTTTCATAGAAAAAACCTATTCATGTCCATTGTATTTGCAAATTGCAAACATGTCTTGGCTACCTTTTAGTTCTCTGTAGACTGTTTCCACATACTATATGTGCGTTTTATAAGCACCGTTATCATAATCATCGATAGAGAATCTGTTTTGCATATTTAGGCACTTAATATTAGCTGAATACAACACACCTGTTTCTAGGCAGCCCACTTAGAGAAGCTTATCGTAATTTGACACAGACACACAGCCAACGTATAACAACTTTTTCTAGGATGGGCGGTCTTTTGTGTGACTGTCGGTTACTAGGTTATTTAGTTAACCTTTTCAGTTTTTACAATAAATCTTTTCAATAAGGTTTAATAAATAAGTCGACTAGCCTGCTGGCTAAGCAGGCTAGTCGACTTATTTATAAGAAAACTTACTTACCTAGAGTACTTACTTATCAACTTATGATGATGAATCTGGGGGCACGCTTGCCCCCGCCAATAGACCCAATCAGTTCACGCTATTTTCGATCCCCCTATAACTGCATTGCGGAATAAACTAGTCTGTTATTAGTGAATTCGGAGTAGGCCCCCATTGAACGTGGCTTCGTCGTCTAGGTATGTCTAAAGTAAATACCATATTAACTTATTAGATCCTATTACACGTAAGCCAACGACCTTGTGGGTACTCTATCGCATATCGGTAAGGACTTCTCGATTCGCATTTCAAACTATTGATTCGAAAAATCTAACACATTTCTGCCACTGTGCAGTACAGCGTCTGGTACTGGCTGGAAGAGGATGGGCGAGGACAGAGTGTTGTGGCTCTCCATGGGATAAATCTACGTCCAGTTGCGGACGATTACGGGTTGATGATAACAATACAATACAATACACTTTATTTGCACCAAGAACAAAAATCACAAAAAACAAAACTTAAAAATAAAACAGTACAAAGAGGCGGCCTTATTGCTTATAGCAATCTCTACCAGACAACCTTTGGATGGAAGAGAGTGAGTCTATATATGATTGTGATGATGTCTCTACAACCACAATTACTTATCATAGACCGACTTTGCGTCGCAAACAGCTGACGGTACTAACCCACAGTCGCTCTAAACTCGCGCGAAAGTGAACGTTTTTTAATCTTATAAAAATGGCACTCGAAAACAACCGACCAGTGATATCACTCGGCGTGACTAATTAAGATGCACTCTGGCGTACGTCATCGCTTATTTACTTGGGGTATGACGTCAGCTCTCTTAATACAAAAGTGTTGTGAAGATTTCTTTGGATGACTGCCCCACTTAATGATATCGTCTTCGTAGTATGACGGTGACAAAGAGAAGGGCTGGAATAGTTTGTCACAGTGGAGGGAGGATAGTCTTTGGTCAGATCAGCTACCGACCGTATTACCATGGGCACACATTAGTAATTAACTATCCATAAGTAGCGTCGCTAACCTGTCGAACATCTATATTTGCTAATGTTTGCTGGTGGTATCCCCATAGTTGTCAGTCGCAGAGAGCGGGGAGGCTCCCCTTGCTCATAACATAGTAACATGGGACGCCCTTCAGCCCACTGGAGTTGCGATTTTACTCAGTTGTTTATCTAGAAGACAGTTGAGGCGCTTATTGGAATAATCTATGCACAGCCGTGGAAGATGTTTGAGTTAAAGATTAAATGGTCAAAATTTTGTCAAGTATTTATCGTGTGTACCGGAAATAGATTTATTTAATGTAGTGCGAATTTTTGCGCTTACTCCTTAACTGACAAAATCATAAAAGCCACAAATGTTGTAATCTTGAATTATAATAAGTTATTTATAAATGAATTAGGCATACTGATAGCTATGTGACCGGAAGGAGCGTGTTCTGATAGTATGTCGCAGATACTGTGAATCATCTGGACAGGAAAGCTGCTGTAGTGGTTGTTGATAATTACGTACTATAGTAGAAGGGGAATTGGTAGTCGACCCACCTTATTCAAAACCCCTTGACGCTTGCCTGTTTGTTCTTGGGATGTGGTGGTAAAAGACTCTATTTTTTTATGAAGGCAAGTTGCAAATGTTGAATCAATATCGCCTTTAGGAAATAGACATTGAGCCTTGCCTTGTGTGAGCGATAATTTCTTTTTGAGTAGGTATGTATATTGAACTACTTTGTTGAATTACTAGTTTTTGTCAGAGATCTCTGGGATCACGAGTTTAGTCACAACGAGTAGCATCCTCAATGTTTTCGGTCCGTGCGTACTCTTATAATTGTAAACCCCGTTTGTGTGAGCTCCCATTTTAATGTTGTTCATCCTTCCTGCCTGTCAGCACTGTTGGATCGGGGCAAAAACGGTGTTGAAACCTCGCCTTAATCCACCAGTGGGGTAACGCTGAATAATGTTTGCTTAATTGAGCCTTTTCGAAAGTCTGTAAACGTTCAGTCGTTGAGCAGCAATTAGGATCCTTGAACGGAACCGCTAATTTTAATAATAAATGTTAGAATATAAAATAGTATAAAGGTAAGCGTCCACCTATCGGTATAGTACGTATCGCACTCATAGAACAACGCAGACTCTGATGTCGCACCAAACGGATTGACATAAATGTATCGAGAAACGGCGCGGCGGCGTCGACAATGCCGATGAAGTGGACGGACTTGTGTGAATTTCTATACTGAATACGATGCGTCCATTGTGTACGATGCCGAAAGGGGCCGTCCATTAATCACGTGAGGCTCAAAGGGGGGGGGAGGGGGTACGAAAAACCTCACGAAACATCACGAGGGGGGAGGGGGGGTCTGGTTAGACATCACGTGTATTAATTTTTTGTCAAAAAGCGCTAGGTATTTCTGAACCGAAATTTTGAACGGCGCAAAAATTTGAACGATTTGTAGTATTACCTTGATTGACTCGCCCGCCGTTGCGTTTCAAATCAAAACGCAATTTTCGTTATATTTTTTCTAGTCAAAAATACCTAGCCTTTTCATAGACTTCCAAAAAATACACGTGATCCAAGGGAGGGGAGGGGGGGCTGGTCCCAAACCTCACCAAATATCACATGGGGGGAGGGGGGGGTCAAAAAATGGGAAAAACGACCTCACGTGATTAATGGACGGCCCCAAAGGTAAACGCTTATAAGGTAAACAGCTGCATCTGTGCAAAAATAAAAGCTAGACCAATGGCCGTGGGTCACGGTTAGTCACATCCTCGGTGTGACGTCATTATTTAACCGGCACTCATTCGAGGAAATAAAATACCTACTCGTAGCATCGTAGCCTGTTTATCGTTTTAATTTTAGAGGTCCGTAGTTCTACTTTGAATATCTGCAGTAGCTTGAAAACATCTGACAGTCGGGTGACCAGTGGCCACTGACCCGACCACTCTCTCAGCACAAGCTTGCTTGTGTTGGGGTCCAACAACCCGCACTGGGCCCGCGTGGTGGACTAGGCCCAAACTAGTACATTGCTGGACGGGAGTCCTCCAAAACTAGAGTATTTTTCCCACAATCCACGCTTGGCAGGCGGATTTGAAGATAGATTTTCATGTCCCACGTCCCACAGTAGAATGCTGTACAAATTATGATTATGTGTCGTATTGTATAACAAAAATAAACCAGAGTTCAAATACTATAAAACGCAAGAATTTGGTAATATTTAATCCAATACGCGTTAGCAAATCTTCTTTCCTCTACGTAATTTATTTTATTGTCACCTTGACTCTTTTGTCACGGCAATAAAGCGCAGTTTTCCTCACCCGAACGATGTGTTTAAACTGGTAAATATTATGTTATCTATACGTCGAGGACGTTTTAAGAAGGTCGCTTGTCAACATGGCTGAATAGTTGCGTATGACAATAGATATATTAATTTTTTTAAGCACAAGCAGATTTTTGCTCTCGGGTCTTCCTGAGATACATACATCGGGATTAAGTTAAAAATGGTTTGTCTGCCACCACATTCACAAACCCTTCTAAACCCTTATAAGTAGCTGCAGAAATGCACCTCCGCCTACCTGTAGTAAAAGACGTGAATGTTTACAGTCGACCTCCTCCGCCAATAAATATCCTTTTAGCTTTCTAAGCCGGCTGTTAACAAATTCGAGGGATAACTGACCTAAACGTGTGCCTTTTCGTCATTCTTACTACTTACTACTACTTCGTAGTTTTAATTTTTCTACGGCCGCTCCAATTACCTATGTACCTAAAACTAATGATATCGGTCCGGTCTTGAGATGGACTGATTGGTGAAGCGAAACACCCTGGACATCTGATACGTGGCGCCGGCACCGTTATCCCACATGCGTCTCAACTGTGAAGGAAGACTAGCGTGGGATGATAGTCTAGAATCTAGATTAGTAAAACTAACTTAATGCGTGCTCGAACATCCGAGCCAGCATTGGTCAGTAATTTTTCACTAAAGTGGAGTTAAAAAGCTTTATGGCACAATGGCTCTTACTGCCAACTTTGCATCGCCTTCCCTTCCCGTAGAAGTCAGGGTTACATCATCAAAATTACATGCTAATTTAGAATAGTTCGGCTGTAACATGAAAAATAATGTCATTTGTTTTGTTTGCAGATCAGCCGCACGGCACAGCAGCAATGAGCAGTGACGGTTGAGGCGCCCCCGCGCCGGACACGGCCCCCACACACCCGCAACATGTCGTTCCTACACAATCTGAAGAAGGTAAACACACATACCAAAACAAACATAACTTATCCTAATCTCCTAAATCATTTCACTGACATCGTAGCTAGGAAGTTAGCTACCAAATTGTCTTCCTCGTCTTAAACTTGCATACATAAGCCAGCCAGAAATCAGACCTCAATCAAAGAGGGCAAAATGTTTCTGTACTCCGGTTCCGCTATTAACGTCCTGTTGCATAGAGGGCATTCCATTCCACTAGAGATTTGTATACCCCATAATTCACTGATTTTTCTGTACAATATGACTAAGCCACGCCACTGTCGCATCATCAGATAAATTGAAGAATCACAATATCTAAACATGTTGGCGTCTGTTGCAATATTGAACATTGATTCCGAGGGCCGCTACCAATAACGTAAATAATAATTTAATATTTACTATACTCCCCAGGTGCTCCACCTAGGCAGCGGCAATGACGCGAAAAAGAAGAAGGTGTTCAACAACATCCGGGACAACTGCGACCCGGCCGAGTTCTGGGACATGATCGGCGAGCTCGGCGATGGAGCCTTCGGGAAGGTGAGTAGGGGAGAGTGGTTGTAGCGGCAAGACCGCGTCATGTGTGAGGAGAAATTGCTTTTGGCGTTAAGTCATCGCGCAAAGCGCGGTCCAGAAGAGTTGGTGAAGGCTAGAAGGCTAATAATGGAGTTAAGGAGTATGTTTAGGTCTTTCACTGGAATGTCTGCAATAAAAACAAAAGTCTCATCATCATCAGCTAATAACCAATGGACCATTGCTGGACAAATGCGCTCTCCCAAAGATTGCCACGTCTTTGACTTTTCTCGTCTACTACTACTACTATGGGTTATCTGCCTTACGGGCGGACTTTCATGAAGCTGTTTTGAAGTACAAATTGTAGTAGATATGTTATGAAAAACAGAAGAAAACAGCTTCGAGACGGGCGGATACCCGCTCATTGCAGCCGAGGCCCTCATCAAACATGCTTCAAGCGACCAAAAAACCTCATAACCCCCCTCTCCATCCTTCCAGGTGTACAAAGCGCAGCACAAACAGACCGGCCAGCTGGCAGCGGCGAAGATGTGCGTCCTGGACAACGAGGACGACCTGGCCGACTTCACCGTGGAGATCGACATCCTGTCGGAGTGCCGCCACGAGAACGTGGTGGAACTGCACGAGGCCTACTTCATCAGCAACAAGCTATGGGTGAGTGCTATATCTACAGAATACCTCAGGTTTTTGGGTGAGTCAACCGAGGGAGACACTAGGATACCATGGAGTTAAACAGCTCAATACAGTCATGGTAGTCAACTCTAGAAGTGAGGTGTCTGTAGTACAATAAGGTGTAGTAGTATAAGGCAGAGAAATCTGGCCCCTCTCAGAAGCATTGTTACTATGAGAGGGGGGTCAGGTTTCTCTGCACATGACCGTACCAGGATACCATGGGTGATGTATGTAGAGAGTTAGGAATGAAGTCATATGCTGTTATATTTGGGTAAGAATGACAGACAGTGACAACAACAACAAGTGCAACCTCCTGTGGTTATCGGAGACCATAGGTACTGTAGAGTGTAAACGGTAAGATACTAGGATAGCATAGTTACCATAGAGTCTTAGCAACGCGTGTTATCGTAGCTAACTCTGAAAGTATGATGTTGGCAGCGTATACATAGAACCCGTTCGGTAGGTATATTAAATACGATGGGATAGCAATGATGGCATAGCTATCAGCCGGCAAGCGCACCAACAAACCCATATGTAACTGTATTTAATCCCAACCGTACAACCCGACTAAAACCTCCCCTTCTTACCCCCAGATGCTGCTAGAATACTGCGACGGTGGCGCCCTCGACTCCGTCATGTCGGAGCTGGAGAAGGGTCTGACGGAGGCCCAAGTAGCCTTCGTGTGTCGCGAGATGTGCCGCGGGCTGCAGTTCCTGCACTCGGTGCGCGTCATACACCGCGACCTGAAGGCGGGGAACGTGCTGGCCACCATGACCGGCGGCGTCAAGCTGGGTAAGGGCTTGCACACATAACAGCGTTTTCGCATCGCATCGCATAAACGTCTCGCAGGTGTTCCATAGGAGCGAGCGAGACGATTGATGTACGAGCCCTAAGATACATAAATGATAGTGTGGACGCTAAAACGCTTCTAATATTAGATGCATCCTCTTATATAAAAGGATGCATATGCATCTAATATTAGACGCGTGTAAGGAAAAGGTATAGTTTATGGTGCCAGAGTAAGTAACCCTCTGGCAGAAATTGGAAGGCTCTTGGATGACGGACAAACAAAGGTGCGGGCACAATATTATAGTCTGTTTTTTTAATCTCAGATACTAAATTGACAGATTCTGAACGGTTCATCAACAGAATTTGTCAATTTAGTATCTGAGACTAAAAACAGACTTAAGATGGAAATTTCTTCGTGGATTAGTTTGGATCGTGTCGCGTGAAGATCAGACGTCTGATTAATATGGCGTATTTACCGCTTGGGACTTTTGGCGCTGGAAGTCTCGTCTTAAATCCCCGCGCTTACATTATTGACATTATATGTTTTTCTCAATTCGCAGCGGACTTCGGCGTCTCGGCCAAGAACAAGTCGACCCTGCAGAAGCACGACACGTTCATCGGCACGCCGTACTGGATGGCGCCCGAGGTGGTGCTGTGCGAGACCTTCCGCGACCACCCCTACGACTTCAAGGTACGGCTCTAGCTACAGGGTGCTGGGAAAATTGTGTACATACCATTTGTTCCGGAGATAACGTTTTCGATGTCAGAAAAGGGCGCAATTTGTGGCTATACATACGAATTTAAGGTGAGTCTATCTACAGGGTGTTCCAAAAATAGGTATAGAAAGCCGAAAGGAGGTTACTACAGTGGGCAGTTTCGCGAATTTCCAAAAATCGTAGAACAAACCCTCTTTCGGCTTATAGTAAGCCATCTTTTAGAACACCCTGTATAGTTTTGAGGCGATGTCGTTGATACGCGCATTAGAAGTAGAAGTCAAGCTATAGGATACCATCAGATGGCATGGAAGCGAAAAAGCAAGTTACAAGACCTACATCTCGGTATGTTCACGGCTAGTTGGTATAAGAAGGTCCATCATCATCAAGAACAAGTGGACCCTCCAGAAGCGCGACACGTTCATCGGCACGCCGTACTGGATGGCGCCCGAGGTGGTGCTGTGCGAGACCTTCCGCGACCACCCCTACGACTTCAAGGTAATCTACATCATCATCTTTGGCCACAGCATTTGTTAGAGATGATAGTGACACTTGTGAACTATGGGTTGCCGCATCGTCGTTGATGGCTGTATACTTGTTTAGCCCTATAGCGGCACGGCATTTCTTAACGCATCGGTTGCGATGCGATAATTTACATAGATAGAGCACTAAACAGCTGATGCGCTGGGCGAAGAACAGAGAGAAGTATGCTGAGATGTCTGCCAACCCCAGTAGCGATCGCTTTTGCGGTGAATGAAATTAGCGTGAGGAAATCTGAACATCTATATTTAGCATATCTGGAGAGAATAGATATTGCTCATGACGTAAGTCTTGTAACAGATTGAGTCCTTGAAAACGAGCGCGACATCAACAAAATATACACAGTTTATCGTATGACCTCTTTTCTTAGTAAGGTTACATTATCTGTAAAATATATGCTACACTGAACATTAAATAACCATAATCTTCTCTCCCACAGGTGGATATCTGGTCACTGGGCATAACGCTGATAGAGTTCGCCCAGATGGAGCCTCCGAACCACGAGATGACGCCGATGCGGGTGCTGCTCAAGATACAGAAGTCTGACCCGCCCACCCTCGACCAGCCATCGCTTTGGAGCAAGGCTTTCAATGACTTCATCGCTAAAGCTTTGGTTAAGGTAAGGGAAATACTGTGTCTGTAGCTAATTGTAATAGGTTGGGCTTAGAAGCCATGATTAATAGCAAAGATTTATGGAAATTAAATAGTTAAAATCGTAACATAGACAAATAATATGACTGGGGTGCCCCAGGGCAGGATCCTTGGTCCACAGTTGTTTATAATAATAGTATTAGAGTTGCTATGACAGTATACAGTAGTTATTGTTTTTTATCTCAATATCTTGCACATATACAGCCATTGGTATTTCCAAACAGGATCCCGAGAAGCGGCCGACGGCGGAAGAGTTGTTAAAGCACGAGTTTGTCAGCGGGCCTCTGGATTCAAAGCCGCTGAGAGACTTGTTATTAGAGTACAGAGCTGAGGTGGTCGAGGAAGAACTGTTGGATGATGATTCAGAGGTATGTTTTTTTGGGGTTTTATTGATTTTTAAGGAAATGATATTATTTATCTTTGGTCTCTGAAGTTATGATGGAGAAAATAATGTACTACAGGCAATGGTCACAAATTGTAATATGTATATTTATATTATTATCATGTTTATAAAGAAAAATATTTAGAAATCAGAGTTATTATAAGTAATACCTACTTTAGTTACAAATAAAAAAGTTTAGAATTATTAAACAATACTCAATATATTATAAATAACTAACACAGTTTTTGCTTCTCCGCACGCTTACTAACAACGCGGTATATGTTTACCTCTCTTTGACGAATACTAAATACATACTAAATCAGACTAAGTCAAGGAAAGGCAAGCAGAAACCCAACAAGGAACAGTATCAGAGAATTGGTTAGTATAGTTGTGTTTTTTACTACTAATAATACAATATTAGTTATGGTGCCACATGTGTAGATAAAGTAACAGTTTAAAAATGGCGCACAGACTGGTGCTCTCTCGCACTGTCGTATGTTATTCCTAGGGCAGTCAATGCTCCTCCTACTTTCACTTATAGAAAGATCGCCATTTTTACATTGTTGCTTTATCTCGAGTTTAGGTAGCAAGTACGATATAAAATTTTATCACACTTCTTCGGGCAAGCCCGGTTCCTGAAGTAATCATCATCGTCAATCCTCATCATAAGGCTTTGCCAAGGAGTGGCAAGACACTCAGTCCTCGGCCTTTCTAATTATATCTATGCAGCAGGCTGGTGGGTTTCCCACGCCACGCTACGTTTGCCTATTTGTGGCCTCCACTCGAGAACTCGTCTTTAGCTGCGTACAGACCGGCCAAACGAACGCCAACGAACGGGTCTCCGGCAGCTTTTTCCAATTATTTAATATTAATATGTGATGAACTGTGTGCGTTAATGTTTGGTATCTCATCTACATTGCTTCCGAATCGGACTCGCAGCCCCAAGAGCTTCCGCCTGCATTGAAGGTACTAACATTGGATATTATAGTTTTATATCTATGTACTTACATAGTTTATTTACTATACTTTTAACCCCAAATTTATAGAGCTTTATGACACTTTACAATAGGTTTAAAATTTACGATGTGATATACGAATTTCATCTTTTTGATTGACGTAAAGAGTCGAAATTCGTTTGTTTCAATGTAAATTTTAAGCCTGTTGTAAATTTAAAATAAGTTCTATGAAGTTGAGGGTAAGACAGAGGGTATTATTTATTCTGAGGGACAGATGAATATACCAGGACGACCTACAATGGACAACATTTCAAAAAACTAAAGCTGCTATAAATCGAAAACCATTTCGAGATTTAGCTCTAAAGGCCACAAAAAAAAAGTTTTTGTATTTTTTGGATGTATCATTTTCGAGAAAATCATAAAATAGTAAAAAAGTGCTGATGACGTCATGCATCAGGTGCGATGCATTTTGATGATCAAAGCCTATAGATTTAAAAACAAAGTAACTGTCACTTTCATTTTTGATTGAATTTGACGTTTTATCGTGACGTTGTTGTTTATTTGGGTCATTTTCATTACAATACAATACAATCCTCTTTATTTGCACCAAAAAAAACAGAATCAATACAAAATAAAACTTAAAAATAACAACAGTACAAAAAGGCGGCCTTATTGCTTATAGCAATCTCTACCAGACAACCTTTGGATGGAAGAGAGTTATATAAATTAAAAAATAGGATTAGAGGTAGTTGTGGTGCAAGAGTATAATACACTACATAAACACTACATATACTAAATAAACAAATAAAGCAACAAAATAAATACAATATATATATATACCCATATAATACTATATACATATACCTACACAGAATGATACATGATATACAGCAATAATATATTCAACTAAGGCAGAGACTTTAGGTAGTGCCTTTTGACCCCTTCTTTGAAGGAAGCCACAGAAGGTGCACGTCTTATTTCCTCAGGAAGAGCATTCCAGAGCAGTACGGCCGTCACTGTGAAGGAATCGCCGTAAAAGTCAGTTTTGTCATTAATTCTGTTCTGACACTTTCTGACTATTGTTTTATTTATTATTAAGAGATGACCTCTATATAATATGTCCCAGAGCATGCCACCGCCTACACAGCTGAAAAAATGCTTCTGCTTATTTTTTACATGATAAGTACCTACTTTCCATCATCAGGAATATCAATGTCATTTGAAAATGACCCATTTGTTGGTTGGCATGTAAACAAAGTTTAAATGTCACTTGTCATTGTCATTTATGTTTTTTTTCGAGACTCAGGAAATAGACAAAAATAAAAATTGAGCCTTATATGTGACGTCACTTCCGGTTTTAAAATAATTAACTTTAAAGTTAAAAATAACACGCAAAAATTAATGTATATACAAAATAAAAAAATACGGGTCCACTAATTTTCTATAAACTTTCCGAATAGCTAATAAAAATATAGGGTAAAGAAAATGAAATGTTGTCCATTCATCAAAATTCGTTTATGAGATGCATGAGATTTATCAGAGATCTTATTCATATATTATCCATAAGACATTTTATATTTACTTACATATTTATACTCTTGCATTAGGTATATTATATGAATGTGATATTATGGTTCATAAATATATTATTTTAGTGGTGTTTCCTGTGTAAAGCTTTTTCATATTGATGATTTGATGAAAGCGTGCTTATATGACTATTTACTACCAGGTGACACTAACATATTAATATAACAATTATAGTATTTTAATTTTATTTATTTATAGCATTTTAGTTCATAGTAATATAATAGTTATAGTTGATATTTATTTGTTTGGTTTATTTTTAGACGTAGCTTTGGTAGTTCATGTAACAATCATAGTGGAGCAACGCTATTTACTAGTAATTTAGAGTAACTAGTGTATTTCATAACAATTCGACACCTACAGAACTCCATTCTTCATTAATTCCCAAATTAAGGACACTGCAAATTAGGCTCCACTGAAAAAAGCACTTTATGACGTAGACTAGGTACTAAAGTATATATTGTTGTGTACAGGAACATCGCAGCTCCCAGATGCATATGGAGATGGAAGATGACTCCACGTCGGTGCGGTCGGCCGACACGCCCGATGTCAAAAGTGAGTGGGGTTATACGTTTGTACTGTGTGTCTGTGTAGGCGGAGCGTAGACGGGTGGTTAGAGTGGATATTTAGCTGTTTGAGGATTATTTCGTAAAAAATGGTGAATTTGAAGGCGCCAATTTGTAATTAAGCTCTTGTCTAAAGTTTTTTTACTGCTGTTTGGTTTGAATTCCGCCCCTTTTGTAAGAAGCGGAATGTTTTTAGCTACAACCGCTTCATATTGTTAAGGATGCTGTTTTGAATGTTTTCTTTATGAGACAAAATGTAGCTGTTATCTCAATGGCTAAAAAGTATCATAACATATCTGACAAATATAAATACAACGTCCTGTTTATGTTATTCGAAATTGATGTAAGACCATTTTATTATAGAGTAACTTCTCAGTTGTAACAATTTTGTTCACGTGTGTGGTAACGTGTGTGGTAAAAACTTTAATAATTAATTAAATTGTAGTGTAAAAAGTGTGATTATAAAAATGCACGCTTACTTCTGTGCTCATAGACATTACGGGAAGTTGGTAAACATATATTCTGTTAACTTCAAACGAGACGATGTGTTGAGATTAGGTTTGTATTAATTGAATTAAGTACTATTTATCATTTATATCTTCACCAAAATGTAAAAACTTTAGATCCTAACTAATATTATAAATGCGAAAGTAACTGTGTCTGTCTGTCTGTCTGTCTGTCTGTTACTCTTTTACGCCAAAACTACTGAACGGATTTGAATGAAATTTGGTATACATACGGTCTAGACCCTGGGAAAGAACATAGGATACTTTTTATCCCGGAATTCCCACGGGAAAACTTTTTAAGGCGAAGCGAAGCGCGCGGGGACAGCTAGTAACCTATAAGTTGTAAACCTACGAAAGCTACCAATTCTCGATTGCCACCAAATAAACGCAATGCGTAGAAATCTCTCTAGCTGGTTGGACCGAATACTTTATCTTGTTAACGTGTCGGTAACAAACACAAGAGATGAACTGGGGTTTGCCAGTTGCCATTGTGGTGAAAGCATTCTTATCATGACAGGTGAAGATGTTTAGTAGTGCTCGGTTATCTAATCTAACGCTCCTACATATTTTTATGGTATTTACCACTAAACAATGGCAACGTGTGTAACATGTGGCGTTTGTTTGCAGTGTCGGAAGGGGAGCCGGCGGGCGCGGCCAAGCGACCGCACGACGACGAGACCGCCGCCGCTGACAGGAAAGTGCCCGTGAGTACATGCCCATTATATGTATTATATCGTGTATGTTGTTAGACCCTACGAGTATTGATTTACCTAGAAGTTATATAAATCAGCTTGGTCCATTTTCCACCACGCTGGTCTACTGCTGGTTGGTGGGTTTACTTAGATGTGCTAAATCTACATATAAATTCGAAAGAACACATGTCAGAATCTCGGCGGATTCAAACCTGCATCTCTGGCGTGAGAAGTGGACGCTTACCGGACTGAGTTACCACTGCTCTTTCAAAATTTCTAGTTAATTTTGTTCGCGAATCAAGGCGGATTTGATTAAACCTTTGTGAATGTGATCTGTTGGTTCAAACTTCGTTCATAAGCTTTTCCACCACGCTGGAACCTGTCTGAACCAAAATTATATCTATCCGCCAGTCTCTAGTGCAGAATTTTGCACATACATAATTTAAATGGTAAAGAAAGAAAATAAGTTCTGGAGTTTCCTCAAAACCTTTTCTATTGTGCTACACCGTCAAACTACATGTAAATATGTATCGACATGTAATATATATCTAGTTTTGCCTTTCTCTATGGCTATTTTTGTCATTTTTGGTGGGTGAGGCGCTACTTGCTGAAATACAGGTTTTTACCTAGTTCGGCAGTGGAGGCTAAGCAATAACTTTTATGAGACATCTACTTTAACCTTAGTATAGTTTAGTTATTAGTAACTGTGTAATGTGTTTTACTTAATAAAGATATTATTATAAATTAAAAAATTACCCCCAGGCGCCGAAGAAAGAGAAGGGCCCGGCGCCGCCGCCGCCCGCCTCGCCCCCTGCGTCCCCCGCGCGGCCCGCGCCGCGCAAGCAGCCCGCGCCGCCGCCGCCGCAGCCCATCGCTGTGCAGGTATGATCTAGTGGTCTTTGAGAAGTGATAGCTTGAAATTGTTTCACATTAAAAGTCCCCGGACAAGACTCTTACTATACGGCATAACTTACAATCCCTTTTTATACGGGACTTCATACCATAGGGAACGAGGTATAGAAACTTAATAGTTTGATATATTGCAGGTAGTAAAACGATGTTCATATTATGATGTATTATGAAAAACATATTAGGAACTGTGGAAACCGCACCATGAAATCTTTTAGGTTTTCATGTGCAACAAGTGATAAAACTAAATAGTTTCCTTAGTCGAAAATTAACCTAAATTTAACATTGCAGCAGAATCGGGAACCAGAAAAGCAAGAAGAGAAGACCGAACCGCCACCAGCCAAGAAGGAGACGGAACAGAACGGCGTGGCACAGCCTAAAGCAGACCGAATACCCACCCCCGAGCCGCAGAAGCAGCCAGAGCCTTCTAGAAGGAGCTCCGAAGAACGAACGGAGAAACTCATTCCAAAACCAGAGATAGAAATAGAAGATACGCGATTAGAAGTCAATAATGTCGTAGAAGTTGACAGCAAGAGGGAGAAGAGGAAAGAAGAAAGGATAGAAAACTTGGAAGATAGGAGAGAAGATTGGATAGATAGACAACTGGAGAAGCGGAGAGAGGAAAGAAGAGAAGAGAAGAGAGAGGAAAGGAGAGAAGATAAAAGAGAAGAAAGGAGAGAGGAGAAAAGAGAAGAAAGGAGGGAGGAAAGAAGAGAGAAGAGGATAGAGAAGAGTCAGTCCAGGGAAAAGATTGAAGTGAGGGCCGTTATGGTAAGTCAAGTACCAATGAGTTCTTTTCTGAATTTAAGTACAATGTATACCATCGCTCTTACGGTGAAGTAAAACATCGTGAGGAAACCTACATATCTAGATTTAGCACATCTAGATGTGTTTACCCACCACATCTAGATGTGCTCGCAGTGGACCAGCGTGGTGGGAAAATGGTCCAAGCTTAGGCAGGCAGTTTAGACCTTGGGGATATGATAGACATAATTTCATGATAACAAGTCGATAAATAATAAGAATATCATTTCGCCAGCGAGCCATAATCCGATAGTCAGTCATGTTTTCGCACAAACCCCAACTTGTTTTTAATAAGTCTCGCCAATGTCTCGACATTATGTATTTACAGCCTAGTCAACCGGAGCCGTCGCCGCCTTCACCACAAAAGCCCCCCGCGCCGCCTCCCCCCGTCACCCCTCTCACCCCCGTCACGCCCGTCACCGCGACGCTGGTCACGCCCGTCACGCCAGCGTCGGTGACGGCGGTGACACCAGTGGCGAGTGTGGCCGCCGCGCCGCTAGTGGTGGAGGTTAGGGAGAGCACGTCTTCTGTTATTGAGGTGAGGATCAATAATAGAGTTTAAAATATTTATTGCATACACTAAGTGTGTACAAATGTTAAATAAATACAAAGCACTTTTACTTAGTGACCTTTTTCAGGTCTAGAAATTGAGGGCATGTACATTATTTAAATTTTAATCTGTGTGTTTAATTGTCTATGTCTTTGTTACTTATAGTATGTAACGTATATTAGTATTTAATTCGTTATAAATTGCATCTATTGTGTAGTTTTAGATGGACACGTAATACGGCCCTGTAGCACGGGTTGCTATTAAGACGTGACAAAAGTTCTCCGTCGCGCTCGCTCTTGGGGCTACGGGATGAGAGTGAGCACGATACAAAACTCCGTCACGTCATAAATGCGCCCCGTACTAGCACAATGCCAGCACGCTATGGGGACGCGTATTAACGCGTGAAATACCTACCTACAATGCGGGATAATGGCAACCATCACGCATAACGCATAACCTATGTTTTTTTTAAAGTATTTAACAACAGTATTATATTTGAAAGCAAACCGTAATCCTCATGTTTTGTTGCAGGTCGGTCAAGAAGTGGAGCCGAACTCGCTAGCAGCGCAACCTGTCGGACATGTGACGCTTACTACAACACATCCACCAGTTCTCGTGAACGCCCAACCGGTAAATACATTTATTTATTCATTTATTCAGTTTAATTCGAAATGCGACGTTTGCATATATAGTCGTCTTCTTCCCACACACGAGGGTGTTTTGTTAGAGACCGTGCCATTGCGTAACGATGATCATCATACTCATCATCAGCCTGTAATATGTCGGCTTTAGGGTCATTCTGTCCTAAGGCTTCCTCATTCCACGCTAAGGTAGGTCCAGTGGTCAGTAGGCGTGTTCCACGTTAGCTGTGCCAGTTGTCTGGTTTGCCTCGCCTAGCCACTTATTAACTGTGCTTACAACTAATATGACTATCTAATCCTTTCACCACGGTTACAAATGCTAGTCCAACTCTAGTTTTTGTCATCGACACGTTAAGAAGACCGCAATCTAAAACATAACAGTTGATATTAATTATTATTCTCTTCACAGCTACCCCCGAGCGCCGTGACGATATCCACCGGCTCGCTCCGCGACGAGGTGGTGGTGGTGGCGCCGGCGTCGTCCTCGGACGAGGACTGCCTCGCGCCCTCCTCGCTCGACTCGCTCGACACCGCCTCCTACACCGGTAACTATACAGGGTGTCCCACCTAGCGCAGTAACAATATCCACCGCGACGAGGTGGTGGTGGTGGCGCCGGCGTCGTCCTCGGACGAGGACTGCCTCGCGCCCTCCTCGCTCGACTCGCTCGACACCGCCTCCTACACCGGTAACTATACAGGGTGTTGCAAAATAAATTTCAAAAGTATTAGAACCAAAGCTGATCGGTCCGGAAAGAACCTCCTGTCGGTTTACTATACCATACACGCTGTATAATAGAATCTATATGACTTTATGGCGACATCTATCCGTGACACGCGTTAGTTTCCAAATCAAGCTATAGATCGTGCGTAGGGATATCAAAGACTACCTACAGGTAACAGTGAAGAGAAAATACGCAAGTCCAACATCGTGCTATAACACATTACAGCTAGCCGCAATAAGTACAAATTGCCGTCATTTAACCATCAGACAGTTACACTACCCTCCAAGGACAGTCATATTTAACGAGGATTTGCTTAAGCGGCCTGCAAAGAAACCTCTTAGTGATATTGTCTGTAAGATGGCGTCTATGTCAAAGTCTAATTTCTAAACACACGTATTGTTTTATTACAGAGCGCACCCGCGGCAAGCGTCTCGACAGCAGCGAAGTGTTGATCCTGAGCTCGTGCGCCACCGGCGACTCGGGCGTGTTCGACGACAGCGCCGGCGTCAACCTGGTGAGTCTATGACCGAGTGGTGTAGTGGTTAGTGACCGTGGCTGCTATGCAAGGGTCTCGACAACAGCGAAGTGTTGATCCTGAGCTCGTGCGCCACCGGCGACTCGGGCGTGTTCGACGACAGCGCCGGCGTCAACTTGGTGAGTCTACCGACTAGTGGTGTAGTGGTTAGTGACCCTCGCTGCTGTGTAGAAGGTGCCGGGTTCGATGCCCGATTTGGATTTTTTCTGTAAACTATCAAACCTGTACTAGGCTAGACTATAAAACAACCTCATCCAAGGTCTACAAGCTTATGAGATGTAGTGACGATCTTTCGATGTGTCCTATGTGTACAGTAGAACTATTGTTCTTCTTTTAGCAAGTAGTAGCAAAATAGCGAATAGTATAACTGCAATTTGGGCTTGTGACCGTGGTGAAAGGATTTTATATAAATCTATTGTTGCACAACTTCAGACGCTAATCTGACTGGTTAATCCTTTCACCACGGTGTCAAACCCTAATCTCGCTCTAGTTTTTGTCATCGACATTATTAGGGGAGCTTGCAGAAGTCGACTTCTACTATTTTGATTGTGAATGTTAGCCCCACTTTATACTTACCCCTCTTTATAACCATATTTATTTTCGTCTCCAGGACACATCTCACGTCTCCGTAGTAACAGTCGGTTGCGGCACGGAGCAAGTGCGCGTGCGTGACTCGGCCGCGACTCACATCTGCGTGGGCGACTCGCACAGCGATGGCAGGTCAGTACAGTTACGAGTAAAATGGAGGTGATGATGAAGGCAGAAAGGGTCATACATAATCATCTTTGGCAGCTGATAATGGTTTCCCCCAGTGGAAATCACATAGTCATAGTCTGGAATGCTCTTTGAATGAATCCTACTAATATTATAAATGGGAGAGATTGTGAGAATGTTTGTTACTCTTTCACGTAAAAATTACTGAACCGATTTAGAGGCAATTTCGCACACAGGTAGGTGATACCCTGGATTAACATATCGGCTACTCTTTGTCCCGGAATCTTCACGGAGCCCAAAATTTCTTTTAACTTAAATCTAATAGTACACTGTTAAATTGTTAAATGTTATTCCACAGACGGTCAGCATCAGACAGTGTGTCAGTAGAGTCGTGTCGCTCGGGCCGCGCCCCCTCCCCCAGCGCGCCCTCGCCCGGCGCGCCCTCCACGCCCACCGACTCCAGACACGCCCTCAATGGAGGCGCTAGGTGAGTGTCGTAGCGTCATATACAGACAGTTAGTGTCAGACAGTGTGTCAGAAGAGTCGTGTCGCTCGGGCCGCGCCCCCTCCCCCAGCGCGCCCTCGCCCGGCGCGCCCTCCACGCCCACCGACTCCAGACACGCCCTCAATGGAGGCGCTAGGTGAGTGTCGCGTCATATACATACAGGTAGTGTCAGACAGTGTGTCAGTAGAATCGTGTCGCTCGGCGCGCCCTCCACGCCCACCGACTCCAGACACGCCCTCAATGGAGGCACTAGGTGAGTGTCGCATCATGTGTTATACCGTCATATACAGACTGTTAGTGTCAGACAGTGTGTCAGTAGAGGCGCCCTCGCCCGGCGCGCCCTCCACGCCCACCGACTCCAGACACGCCCTCAATGGAGGCGCTAGGTGAGTGTCGCGTCATATACATACAGGTAGTGTCAGACAGTGTGTCAGTAGAATCGTGTCGCTCGGCACGCCCTCCACGCCCACCGACTCCAGACACGCCCTCAATGGAGGCACTAGGTGAGTGTCGCATCATGTGTTATACCGTCATATACAGACTGTTAGTGTCAGACAGTGTGTCAGTAGAGGCGCCCTCGCCCGGCGCGCCCTCCACGCCCACCGACTCCAGACACGCCCTCAATGAAGGCGCTAGGTGAGTGCCGCGTCATGTACATACAGTTAGTGTCAGACAGTGTGTCAGTAGAGTCGTGTCGCTCCGGACGCGCCCCCTCCCCCAGCGCGCCCTCGCCCGGCGCGCCCTCCACGCCCACCGACTCCAGACACGCCCTCAATGGAGGCGCTAGGTGAGTGCCGTGTCATGTACATACAGTTAGTGTCAGACAGTGTGTCAGTAGAGTCGTGTCGCTCCGGACGCGCCCCCTCCCCCAGCGCGCCCTCGCCCGGCGCGCCCTCCACGCCCACCGACTCCAGACACGCCCTCAATGGAGGCGCTAGGTGAGTGTCGTAGCGTCATATACAGACAGTTAGTGTCAGTAGAGTCGTGTCGCTCCGGACGCGCCCCCTCGCCCGGCGCGCCCTCCACGCCCACCGACTCCAGACACGCCCTCAATGGAGGCGCTAGGTAAATTGCAGACAATAACTGTCTGCTTTCGCACGTGTAGCAAGCTAAAAAGTTTGCAAAAACCAGCCCAATGCACAAAGTATGTCTAGAAATCCTAGGTCCCTACACTTGTAATCCAATAACTAATATACAAAACTCTATTAAAAAGGGGTCTTTGATTGAAAAAAACGGAGGCAAGCATCAATTAAATTATTTCTGAATCTGACCCAGGAACTTTTCATAGTTATATTAATTTTAACAAGTCATAACTCAACAACTCTCTCACCCGTAGAATAAACACCGACGGACAGCCGCTAGAGAACGGCGACGGGCAGGTGGTGCTCAGAAGAAAGACTCAAGAAGGCCGGCTGAGGTCCAAGGAGGACATCCACTTAGCGAACCTCAAGAAGAAGACGAGGAAACGCACCAGGAAGTTTGAGATCGATGGCGTCGTTATTACTACTACCACGTCTAAGGTTAGTACGGAGATAATGCTGTTATACGCATTTTTATTTAACATTCATATAACAACAATGTTGGGGCTTAGGGCTGCGTTCATAGGCTCTCCAGTTGGTGGTTGTGGAAATGATGTAGGCGACAACTTTCTTGCGTGTAGACTTTGATTTTATTAATTATTTACAATGTTTTAAATGTACAGTGACAGTTAGGTGAGAGGCGGATTCGAATGTGTGAGTGTTAGTTGCGCGTGTGAGGTTCTACAGGCTTCTTCAATGACGTAGGCAGGCGGACATCGTGTTGGCGTCTTCTTATTGGTCCCCGTGAATATGTCGTGATGAAGGCTGGCTCTGATTGGCTGTTCATGACGTGATATTCCGAGAGTGGCGCCATCTAGTGCTCAGTGCGTGTATTAGCTGCTCTGCTTATCAGCTAGCGTACTAGTGTGCCGTAACAAACAATATCATATATTCATACAAAACACAAATATGTGATTCCTACTTTCAAGAATGTATAACATATTGTAACAAAAGTAAAGTAGTGCTGAAATCTAAAAATAAAATATGAGCCTCCCTGAGTGTCGTGTCAACTGTCAAAATTTGTCACCGACACGCTAAAACAGAAGTCGACTTCTGAAATATTATTGTTAGTGCTAGATTTTTAAGCGTAGCCCAATCGTTACAACGAACCCTAAATCCTAACCATCACACTTCACACACACACATTTCAAAATCCTAATCATCACATTTGACACGCAGGTGATATGGGACGACGACGAAAACGGCCGCATGTGGGACGACCACGCGCTGCGCAAGCAGGAGCTGCGGGAGATCAAGATGCTGCAGAAGCTGGAGCAGAAGCAGTTCCAGGACCTCAACGCCAAGGAGCAGCAGCTAAGGGAGCAGCAGGATAAGAGGTGAGGGAGAGATATAGAGGGTGTTAAGGGTCCAACCGAGCTAACTTTTATTATTATTATTATTATTTATTTATTATCAGACAAGAAGTCCATAGTAGTTAGTAATACAATGTTCTTACATCTAGTGTTAGTAGGCATATATATACAACAAGAATATATTAATTGGTGTGTAACCGCATCCATCTCTGAGTCAATGGAGAGTCCCATCGATCAGCAAAGACACTGAGGATGCTGTTGGTACTGCAGCGGATGCGAGCCATCAGAGATGCACATCTGTTCCTAATGATGGCGGCAAAACAATTTATACTTGCTTCCATAAACATCCCCGAAGCACTACATCGCCACGGCAGCCCCAACAGAACCCTCAGTGCATTATTATACTGGACACGCAGGTCGCTGTATGTCCGCTGGGTAAAGTCCACCCATAGGCTGCAGGTGTAGAATGATTGACAGTAAGCTTTAAACAGCGTTACTTTAACTGGCTTCGTACACCGTGCAAACCTACGGGCTAACATGTTGCAGCGGACAGCCAGCGACCTACGCTCCCGTTCAATGTCACAGTTATCTTTGAGGTCATCCGTCACCCAGTGGCCCAAATATTTAAACTGGGTAACTCTGCGCAAGGATGATCCGCAGAGCGAGACACACGGAATACTGTCATATTCCATGCCTCCCGCCCTGAAGACCATGAACTCGCTCTTTGTAACGTTATATTTGAGCCCCTGAGCCGCCGCATATGACTCGCAGATACTGATCAGTCTATTCAGAGCTTCAATCGATGGGCTCAGCAGCACCATATCATCAGAATAACTGATGTTATTGATGCAGACTCCGTCAACATGACATCCGATATTGGCGCTGCTGAGCTCAACGATTAGCTTATTTATATAAAAGTTGAAGAGGCGGGGCGAGCTCAGCCCCCCCTGTCTCACCCCGCACTCCAGCCGGTACACATCGGATTGCGAGCTAACCCATTTCACAGTATTACGCTGACTACTATACCAATACCTAAGTATCGACAGTGTCTCAGGTGGTAAAGTAGTTTCTTTCTCTAATTTATTCCACAGAATATTATAATTTACAAGGTCAAATGCCTTCGACAGATCCAAAAAACAGGCAAAAATTGGCGTCCTTCTCTTAGTATAGTACTGTACAGTCTGCTTGAGGCACAGTATAGCACTCTCCGTTGACAGCCCAGGCCTGAAGCCGAACTGGGCGTCGTGCAGCTCGAGGTGTTTTGCTAGTTGTTTATCAAGCAGACTGTCCAGGACCTTAGCTATGACGGTGGCCAAGGAAATTGGCCTGTAGTTGGAAATGTCGGAGGCATCGCCTGTCTTGTTTTTAATAATCGGAACTACCACCGTATACATAAGGCCATCCGGCAAATAACAGTGACTAATACACAAATTAAAAAACAAAGCCAGTACTCGTGGTAGGTGAACCCCCGCATACTTTAGGTGCTCGATACTGAGGCCATCATGCCCGGGGGATTTACCCCTTTCCATCTTATTTATAATAGTCGCAATATCACGAGCCGTGTAGATATTAGAGACATCCCAGTCAGTGTTGGCCTCAGCATCGCCCACCGGCACAGTAAGCGGTGATTCGACCTTGAAATGAAGCCGAAATGCGTTAGCAATATCAGTCGGTTCATGCACGCCCGCCACGCTCACGGGGGGGCTCGACCTCGGATTTAATTTATTTGTAGCTTTCCAGAATGTACTGAATTTCTTTTCAGTGTGATGCTTGGCCAAGATATCCATTTTTATCTGCTGCTGATTGTCCTGACAATATTTAAGCCTCTTTTTAAATATTTTTCTTGTCTCACACATTTTATTATAAATATAGCCACTACAAGGTTTACCATACGACAACCATGTTTGGTAACACAGTCGAGCCTCTCTGTGAGCGTCACGTACATACTTATTCCAGCCCGTAATGTACTTGCGACGATTTTTACGTCTATTTTTACATAAATAAGTGCGCTCAGCACCTTCCTTTAAAATATTCACTATACGAGTATACATAGTATCTAATTCCAAGAAATGGTCGTGATTATTACACTTTTTATGTGCGCAGTCGCGAAAAACGTCACAAAAATCTATCAACCTTAATTTAGAATGACAGAAGCTGGAATATTCATTAATTTGATCACTACTTCTTTCACCCCATTTTACTGAATTACAAGTGAAAGTTTTGTCTATTACTTTAGGTATAATTAAATTAATATTGCATTCTATTAACAATGGGATGTGATCCGACAAATAAATACCATACAAAACAGAAGCTTTAATAACAGTAGGCCGAGCCGCGCTACTCACCACACAGTGGTCTAGCCAACGCAGAGCTCCGTTGGCGGTACTCTCAAAAGTGTATGTGTCCTTCGGAAGAAGCTCCATGTCCACACACGACCAGGACTGGGTCCCGCACACCGATAACAACTCTTTAGCGAAGCGCTCACCCGGATGCGCGTTGAAGTCACCCAGTACGAACACTGATTCAACATTACTGTTATCACTTATCGCAATGATTTCACTTATGCACTCAGTAAACTCAATTATGTTATTAATCGCATCCGTAGGCATATACACCGAGAACACCAACATAGAACGCTGTGCGTGTTCTATTCTAATGGCAACGAGCCGGTCACTATTACACTGCAGCACTGATACCGTCGGGAACGCCGATTTCCTCCATAGAAGCGCTACTCCACCATACGGCCTCCCCCGGAGGATCCCAGCAGATGTGTCGACGGCGGACTTGCCCACGTATGCAAAGTCATCATCTATGCTACCGAGAAAGGGCACATCATGTGGTAAGAGCCATGTCTCTTGAAGTGCAATAACGTCAGCAATAGTGCAGAGTCTTCGAATGCAATCAACGGAACGAATAACATTTTTACAATTAAAACTAGACAAGCGTATATTTTTTAAGTTACTGTCCATGTTTAATTTTGTTTGGGGTCTTCATTTACAAAACTACTCCCAGTAGCCTCTTTTTCCCTTCTGAAATGGACAAAACGCCTGAATGTTATTCCCTCGGGCCACAGTTTGTCGTCCAGAAAAGTACTTATTTTATGTTTAGGTACAAATAATTTAAACGCATTATATGGCCTTTCAGTCTTCATATTGATTTTTTCTAGATGCACAGCTATATTCGCTTTTTCTCCTATGTACTCGCATATATCCTTTTCAGTTGTCTCTTTGTTTACATTAGAAATAAACAATGGAATTTTTATCTCAGCGGCCTTAAATGATGTGTTAGAAATGGCTTTCCCGGTCATTCCTTCGAAACGATTTGATTTTGGTTTCGTTCTTTGGACCAAAACCCATTTTTCATCCGGCTTACTTTCCTTCCATTCGCCTTTGTTTACTATTTCCGCCATAGTCAGCTGTTTATGCCCGTTATCACAACCCTCGAACTCATCATTGTTGCCTAGCAAGGTCGAGTTAACGGGTGCGAGCGAGACCGGTTTAACAGCCTCGCCTCCAGTGTGAGTGTGAACGAGAGGGCGATATGTGGGCACTAGCGGTGGTGGTGGCGAGTCGCTAGTACTGTCGTCACAGGGATGAGTCACCTCCGGCCGCAGCGGCGGCGGCGGTTGCGGCTCATCGTCGTCACTCAGTTGCTGTGATATATGCGGCAGGCCAAACGGACCACTATCTAACAAGTACCCTCCTCTTTTCTTGTTCACATTTGAATTAGTTAGATGGCTCGATTTATCTGTATTAATTTTAGCTCTTACGTTTTCAAGTTGTTCGTTAGTGGCATAATTGCATTTGATATTAGCAATTTCTTGGCGTAAAATTAATATGTCCTTCAATAATTTCGTGACATCGACGTGATCAAAACAAACGGGCGGCAACTTGCAGAGGTCATAAGCCACAAACAATGGTATTTGCTCAGAAGGTATCGTTTTGAAAACTGTTATCATATCTTCAACGTCTTTTTGTTTCTTGTTTTTTCTTCGGGAGACCAACTTCTTCGTGGTTTTAGTGGATACATATAACAACTTTTTCGCCTCATCTATTTCTTCTTCTGAAAATGCAGTCTCACATATTCTTATTAAACTTTCATTATCGACTACATGATGCCGATCACGTATAAAAGCAAGAACTTCCGATATTACTATATTACAATTAGTACACTTAAGCGTATTCGCGGACATTCTCGATTAACAAATTCGGCGACCGCTCATGTGTGCGTGCGCGCGAGACACTTTGTGATAGAATCAAATATTTGAAATGGTAAATGTTTTGCTGTCTCTTGGACAAAGGACGTATTCTATGACTGTTCTCCTTTAACCTCTAGAATGCCGTGTGCCAGATCTGTCCCAACCCCCCTTGTCTGCCTAGTGACAGATCTGTCCCAAGAGCACTTCATCGCGATTTTTGTGATTTTAGTTATTAATTAGCACGAAATAGAGTATGAAATCACCTGTAATTTATTCTATATGAATGAAACAACCATCGACATCATTCATTGAGTCAAAAACTTAACTTGTTTACTTGTAGCGCGAAATTCAAATTTTGGTATCTTGAACAGTATTTGTACTCGCGACTGTTGGTAATAAAATAGTGATTTCGTATGGAAAAAACGTAAAAATGTAAGTAAATACTATGTTTTCTTGTTATTTATTCAATTTTGAAGGTATAGTGATAAATCAATAAAATAAAAAATTACAAAAAATTTTGTTTTTATCGATCTAAAATTGTACCGGATTATTGCCTGACGGGTGCGTAACTTTCTAAACTGTTTTCTAGTCTTTTATGTAAAAACATCAATAAATGATTTATTTCATTTATAAAGATAATTTTATTGATAATACATATTTATATCGGTTTATTCAATAAATAGCCAAAATATTTGAGAAAATCTATATTTATCAAGGTGCATCCAAAATTCACACACACACATACGCAAACAAAATGGCCGCCGCTCGTGTGTGTACACGAAGTGCGTTGGGTTGTTATACAGCGTGTTTTATTTTTTAGGATCTTCGCTCTAGTGAACGTGAAGTTTAGGCTCTTTAGAATGATATCGATGTGTAGATGAGTCTGAGAGGGTCATCACCTGTCCTATTTATATAAATAAATATATGTATTTATATATGTATATATTTATAGTATCATATTTGTGGAAAGTAGGTAAACAAATAACTAAATATGATTCAGTAAGTAACGTTACGTTTAAGTTTATATAATTTAGTATGCTAAAATACTAAACATTGTAAAAACATTATCATTATTGTTTTATTTCATCAAAAGTGAGCACCCTTGATTTGGGACAGCTCTGGCACACGGCGCACTGGAGCAAGCTCTTGTCACGCACACATGCACATGTACAGAAAATGGAGTCTTTTGAAATGAAGCAAATTATAATCAGTTTTCAATTTATAAATTATGAATATATTTCCTCTAGAGTTTATATTTTATTGATATCAGTTGATAGCTATATAATCTCTTCAAGTAATAAATATAAAAAAACCTGGATTGAAACTAAAATTATATTGAAATAGAGGTATTTTTCTGTGATGGGTGCAATTTCAAGTAAAAATCTGAAATCAATGATCTATAGAAATCAAATAAAACAATTATTACCAATAAAATTCATTTTAACACGTTCATTAGCTATCTGACAATAAATTACAATCGATACATTATTGAGTACCAAACAATAATACCCAAATATTCATATAAATGTAATTCCCGCGCGGGCGCTATCTACTGTCAAAAAGCGCCGGCAGACGGCAGTTACATGTGTGCGCGGCCGTTCGGCATAGGAAAGGTTAATAGTTTTTTTGTGTAATAAAGATAGATAAGTCGAGTACCGTTAAAAGTCACTAAGCTCTCATCATCAGCCAATCATCGTTCAACGAGTGCGGTAGCAATACTTTACTCCTTGAATCAAACAATGTGATTATAAACAATGTGATTATAGTCGTTTGCAATAGAATCCAACAATCATGTAAACAAACCAAATTGTCACGATTACTCCGTAATCTCATACATTTGACGATCAATTATGAACATAGTCTGATTTCAACGAACGCACCATTGTTTTCACATTATCTTCAACACGATTTAACTTGTATTTATTAGTTAAATTTGTTAAAACATTTGCAACGTAAAAATTTCGAAGTATTTGACAAGCTGTCATCTTAATTTTTTACTCATCGAACTCTATAAGTCATTGAAAAGTTAGTGTTGTTCGTAATCTGAAGTTATCTTTTAATTTTAATTTAATAAATTATTTTAATTTTATATTATTTGAATACAATTAAAAATAATTTTCAAGAGCTTAATATAATTAACCAAAACGAAAAAAGGAAGAGGAAGAAATGAAAAAGCTCGACGGCATTTTAGACACGGCAAGCGATGACACAGTGGTTCCATTTATAATTAAGGTCACCGGCGACACTTCTGATAGTGATGATGAAGAAGACGAAGATTTAAATTTGTTTTAATAAATAATTTTTTGTATAATCAGTTTTATTTTATAGTCTATGGCTTATATATTTAATCTAATTAGAACACTATGACATCACTATGGGCATAAACAATACGCTGTCAATGTCAGCCCGCCATATTTGTTTACATGATTGTTGGATTCTATTGCAAACGATTATAGATAATCACATTTCTTTTGATGGTACCCTATTTTAAACATTCAGTAGTGTAAATAAGTTTACGTCATGATTCCAGCAGGATCCAAGATTCAATTACTATATTACGAACCTCAACTACATGTCATGATCGGAATTCAAACGCAAATCTAGCGCATAATAATATCGATGGTTGATATCCATCATTTTGATCATAAACGTTAAAACCAATTTAAAAATAACATAAGACATGACTCGACTTATAAATGCGTTTTAAGTGTGCTTTTTAAACTAAGTTTAATATCAAAAATTTCACTTACAGATTCGAAGCGGAACTCTCCTCGCTCACCCGCGCACACGAAGCCGACCTGGACACGCTAGCCCGCGCCCAGCGAGCGGCCGCCGAGCGAGCCGAGCAACAGCTCGAGGCGGAACTACGAGCCGCCGGCAAGCGCCTGCGCACCGAGCACGAGCGCGACCTGCGCCACTTCCGCGACACGCTCAAGCAGGAGCTCAAGCTGTTGAAGCAGGTGTGTCTATGAGTCATGACGTGCTTAAGAGGTGTAGACCCGTTATTAAGGAGGCAATCCAACGTAATCCGATCGCGCGGCAAGGCATCCGGGGCACACTTAAACATGAGCTTAAGGTGTGGCTACATCGTCAGCCTACGGCCTGGACATATGATCATATGACTGTCACAATGAATGTTCGGTTGATCGTGGTTCTCGTTTCTTTCACCTTGTATGTTATTACTTTATTTGCCTTTACCCATACTAGTTGCTATCTTATTTATATCAAACGTCACATCCCATACTAAAAGTACCTTTTCACCCCACAGGAAGTGGAGCTAGTATCACGCGAGCGCCGCAAAGAGGCCTACCGTGCGCGGCGCGCGCGCCTCGACGCCGAGCACGCGGAGCGCGAGCGAGCATTCGTGGCCGCGCTCGCCGAGCAGCAGCAGCACGTGCTGCGCCGCGTGCACGACGCAAGACGGGCCAGGCGGGCGCTGCATGATACACAATACTTGCAACAACGACACCAGGTGAGGATTCTAGGGTTTACTCTCATTTTTATTGACTAAATAGCGTTATTTTTGCGAAAATGAGACTAAAATACAAAAATGCGAATTCAAAATGGCGGATATGAACTTTCAAAAATAGAAATTCAAGATGGCTGACCTTCAAATTGATAGATTAATGCAGAAAACTCTTAGAAGCTGAGCAAATTCAGAGCATTTACATTGGTAGATAGCTAATAGAGCGAGTCGCTGTGTCGTCATTTGTTCGTGTGTGCGCTGGCGGAGCAGCAGAGCACGACGCGCGTTGCACGACACGCAGTATCTAGTTATCTACAGCAGAGGCATCAGGTGAAAGAATCATGGAAATCGGTTCATTAGTTTCGGAGATAGGGGTATTTTTACGTCCGAGGTTTAAAAATGGGAATTCAAAATGGCGGATGTGAACTGTCAAAAATGGAAATTGAAGATGGCGGACACGATAAAATTCCTTGAATTGTTAGTATAAAGCAGAAAGCTGTTAGAAGCGGAGTCAATTCGGAGTATTTACAACGGTTGTATAAACGAGCAAGTCGCTCAGTCTCTTCGTCTATAGTTTTTGCACAAATGAAATTTAGCAGTTAAAATTTAATCAAAATCCAGAAATTACTTATATATGCACTTTGAAACATGTAAATTCAAAATGGCGGAGATAATAAAATTGATTTCAATTTGAATAGAGCAGTAGTAAGAGCACTATACTATAAGAGCTCTTTTTTACCGAATGGGGAGTAGTTTTTAGCTGCGTTTTTTATGCCTTTGTCATGAATGTACTCATTTTACGAATAAAAATGTTTGTTTATTTTATGAATGTGAAACCCAGACTGCTTACATACTAAGTCGGTTAACAGAACAAGTTCTATGTTTCACTGGAAAATATGCAAATATTATAAGACCTTACGTTCGACATACCTTACTAACCTGTCTATCTCTCTCTCCGCCAGATAATGCGCACGCGCGAGTCAGCTCTCTGGGAGCTGGAGGAGAAGCAGATCCACGAGCGCCACCAGCTGGCCAAGAGGCAGCTGAAGGACGAGTTCCTGCTGCGGAGGCACCAGATGCTGGTGCGCCACGACAAGGAGCTGGACCAGATCAAGAGGTAGGTAATAGTACGTAGAGAGTCCGCTAGATGTCGCTACGAGAGCTAGTGCCATATAGAGCTAGGGACATACTTACGCACGTGTCGTGCGTGGTCGCTAGTGCGTTATTCGTTGAAATAGTTATTACGCAGACCACTAGATGTCACTGTCTTTTGTGTTCCATGGAATAATTTTATCTCATAATTCCCACGGAAAAACCTTACAACTAACTATCGTTAATAATAACCAACAATTCTATCTACAGGAAAAACGCGCGCAAAGAAGAAGAGCTAGCGAAATGCCAAGCGCTAGAGAAGCGTTCCCTACCGAAGCGGATCCGAGCGGAGATGAAGGCCAGAGAGATGATGTTCAGAGAGAGCCTGCGCATCAGCACCGCGCCCGCCGCCAGCGAGGACGAGAGAGAGAGACTCAAGAAGGTAAGAGAGAGAGAGAGAGAGGGAGAAGAGTGTAAGAGCGATGCTAGAAGGAGTAGAATGTAAGAGATACCTCAGTGATGATGGTAAGTAAGAATCAATTTATCAGCCTGATAGCGGTGGTCGATAAAGAGAGAGGAGAGGAGGTTTTCCTTTCTTACAGAGAAAAGTTATAAAGGTACCTTTGTCCAAACTACTTCAAATATAATAATATCGTATTTGAGATTTTGGCCATTGTCGGGTTTCAAAGGGTCTTAATATGTGTCCCAGAAATTGCTAAATCGTCTGAATTTTAGTTCAAATGATATTATAGCTTGCAAAAATACAGTCCGGCGCAATGGACAACATTTCATTTTCTTTACCCTATATTTTTATTAGTTATTCGGAAAGTTTATAAAAAATTTGTGGACCCGTATTTTTTTATTTTGTATATACATAAATTTTTTCATGTTATTTTTAACTTTAAAGTTAATTATTTTAAAACCGGAAGTGACGTCACATATTAGGCTCAATTTTTATTTTTGTCTATTGCCTGAGTCGAAAAAAAACATAAATGACACTGACAAGTGACATTTAAACTTTGTTTACATGCCAACCAACAAATGGGTCATTTTCAAATGACCTTGATATTTCTAATGATGGAAAGTAGGTATTTATCATGTAAAAAAATAAGCAGAAGCATTTTTTCAGCTGTGTAGGCGGTGGCATGCTCTGGGACATATTATATAGAGGTCATCTCTTAATAATAAATAAAAAAAATAGTCAGAAAGTGTCAGAACAGAATTAATGAAAATGACCCAAATAAACAACAACGTCACGATAAAACGTCAACGTCAATCAAAAATGAAAGTGACAGTTACTTTGTTTTTAAATCTATAGGCTTTGATCATCAAAATGCATCGCACCTGATGCATGACGTCATCAGCACTTTTTTACTATTTTATGATTTTCTCGAAAATGATACATCCAAAAAATACAAAAACATTTTTTTTGTGGCCTTTAGAGCTAAATCTCGAAATGGTTTTCGATTTATAGCAGCTTTAGTTTTTTGAAATGTTGTCCATTACGACTCATAAAAATCTGATGCTGTTTTTATTAATTTAAATATCTAACCATTATCTTTCTTCCACAGTTCCAAGAGAACGAGAAGCGCCGCTACCAGGCGGAGCAGCAGCGGCTCGCCACTAAACACGCCAAGGCGAGGGAGGAGCTCAAGGCAGCCGGCGAGGTCAGTACATAATATACTATGTACACATAGTTATATAGAGTGACATAATCCGGGTAGAAAAGACACAGACTTTTTAAATTACAAAGGTCTCAAAGAAAGTCGTCTGTAAAAAATTGTAGTAATCCGTAGTTCCTGCATAGCGTTGTATATGTGTTAGCTTCTTAGGTCATAATTATATGGATTAATGGTACAGTTAACCAGAAACCGCAAAATAGGAGTGCGACCGGAAGATAATAATGAAAATATTCACTTCATTTATGTACGATCATTTAGAGAACCCCCGAGCAAACATTTACATAGCCTGCTGAGTATTTCAGTCATAAAGGATAACATTTCACACATAGGGCCTCTTTTTAAGATATCCTCCATGTTTATAGTAATTTGTTGTGTCTGATAAGTAAAAGTTTCTATCAATGTGTTCCCCATTCAACAGGCGTTACTCCGCGAACTGGAACAATACCAGAACGAGAAGCGCAAAGCCCTCATGAACCACGAGAGCAACAAGATGAAGGCGGTGGAGGAGCGCTACTCGGCGGAGCTGCGCGACTGGCGCGCCACGCTCGGCCAGAGGAAGCAGGTCAGTGACGTCATCATCACAATACATCACGACCTTGGCCTTGGCCTTGGCCGACACACCGTCGCATTGGAGGTCAATTAGTCCAACCAAAATTTTGTTTTGAGGCTTAGCCCCAATTTTTCCATAGTCGGTTATCTAACCGACCAGGGATTGGTTCATCAATTGTAACGTCATCTCCATATTAAATTCTTGGCAGATGTGTCAAAAGTCAACCAATAATCCCTGGTTATGCTCTAACCCACTATGGCGAAATTAAGGCTTAGAATGATTGTCCATTGTAGACCATGTAATCGATTCTGAATCGTTTGGTATACCTAACTCATTTTCACATAATTTGTGGGTGAGACTATTTGACCTCCAAGGTGACAGTTAACTGTTAACTGCTGTTAACTGCTAGACGTAGCCCTCTCCCAAAGCATGCCGCTGGATGCGATCTATATCGCGCGGGATAGGGGGCAGTGTTGCATGGACCAGGACAATTGGATTGTACAAAAGGTCATATAGAGGACGAATTGAAAAAGGTCATATAGAGGACGAAATTAAAAGGGAGTTATTGATAAATAAAATTGACATTATTGGCTTCAGAAGCAAAATTCATCAATTTGACACGAGTTCTTGATAAAACTGAAATAATTTAGTTAAGTTTTAGTCACTCTCTATTTGACCTTCTGTACTAATACTAAAAAGTCGATATTTATATGTAAATATGTATATTCTTCTGACCTTTTCAATGAATTTACAATGTTGTACAGAATGTTGCATGGCCCCCATAATGCTTTTAATACTTACCCTACGGTGAAGGAGTAAACTTTTATTTTTATAGGAACATTTTAGGTCATTCCAAAAAGCAACCCTGTAGGTATTGTAACCCGGCCTAGATTAGCTAACTGTTTGTGTCGTCCCCCACAAAGAGAACTAATCCCAACCAGCCCCGTTGTCCCACAACAGAGCCTGCTTAACACCTTCGAGAAACATCTAGACGATCACGAGAACAAGTACGGCACCAAAATCGAAGACAGAAGCGTCTACCTCGACGTACCATTCCCCAAGAACGTTCTACACCACGTCCTGACGTCATACCAGCAGCGGACCTCCTTCATGGGCTCTCTGTCTCGCTCTCGCACCAGCCTCAACCTCATCACGACTAAAACCCCCACCATGGACAGACGAGGCAGCGTCAGTCCGCTGAGAGAGACGAAATCCGCGACTAATACGACTAAACGCACGAAACTCGCCAAAGCGCAGAAGTTTGGCAGCACTTCGAACTTGAAACTGGTTTCGGAGAAGATATCTGGGTTCTCCGTCTTCAATGGACCGAATGAGTACAGCCGAGATGCTCCGATTATGGCGTATGGAGACGAGGCGTCAGCGAACGGGTCGGTCAAAATGAGAGAAAACGTCAAACGCGGGCCGAAACTCAACAGGCAGACTATGTCTGAGCAACTCTTGATGCGTACGGAAACCGACGAGGCGATGAAGCGATCGCTCTCACAGCACAGCCTAAGAGAGGACAGGGCCTTAGAGGCGGTGGTCATTGACCTCCCGTCGATGGACTATAACACTGGGCGTAGCACAAGTCCTTGCGGTACGCTGGACTCTCGCGACGGCAGCGAAGACGAGGGTACAACTAAATACTTCAGTCGCTGGGGTCCTATCAGGGGTTCGAACTCCTATTCTGACTCCCCTGATGTTCCTATCAGTCAGCTGTCAACTGTTAACCTTAGGGCGTCTATAACTTCTAAAAACCGTGATGATTCGGCCGTTTGATTTGTTACTTTGATATAAAATTTGCGGACTCAAGTAGCGTAAGTGTTGATATTTGAAAATGTTGCGATTTTTTAATTGATATTTTTAATGTGTTTTTTAAGAGTCAAAGGTAGGTCGCTCATGATTATGATAATTACGTGCTAATAATAAGGATAGTTGATTCGCTTACGCGATTATATGTTGAATATTTACATCGCTAATGACTATTGAGGTTTCTATACACTTTAACATATAGTTCCTAATTAATTAGGTCAATGTCACGTTGTATTTAAACAATGATGCTATGCCACCGATAGTAGTTAGGTATTTAAATACCTATAACAGTAAAACATAAGCTATGGACAAGTGTAACGTTTTTCCTTGCGTTTCGTTGTCTTTAGGAACCTGCTTATAAATAACAAAGGGGAAGTGCCGTAAACAATAAAAAAACAACTTATTTAGTAGGCGTGATATATTAGGGTCTTAGCATAAGGAATTTGAAATTAAAGACCTATAATGCCTAAAACCCTAAAACATTCAATACTTAGGTTACCTACACCATTAACTTTTATCGTGGTACGCCTACAGTTAAATGTTCTTATTTGGCCATAGCTTATAGTAAATAGGGGTGCTGTATACATGTATTACATAATACCTACATGCGTTATTATTAATATTTGATTTGATTATACTAACGTAGTATATTGAGATATATAAAACATTTAAACTTTGTATGAAATCGGATAACAAAACTATAATTATATATCATGTTATTTCGTCTAATTTGCTGCGATCAAGTTTATCGTATCAAAAAATACTCAAGATTGTTTACTAGCCTGTGGGTCAAATAATTATAAATTTATTTCTGACAGTATCTAAAATGATAATTATGTGTATCAGCTACAATCCTTCTTATTGTTGATTTGTATTTTTTATCGAAGCTTAGAAGCCTTCAACAAAATAGACGTAACTACTCACCCGCCCTCGCCATACTAAATATACTTAAATAAATTAGAAACAGCCTCTTATGTAGGCATTTAATATTAGTCACAAAATTGCCATTGATAAATTATACTTAACTAATAACTTAATACTTCCAAGATTTGCCAGAAAACTAATATTTGCTTCCTATTACTAACATAGGCCTATTTAAGTCGTATGAGTTTATAAATTTTAATTAAATTTGTTGATAGCTATTAAGATATATGTATCTAGCTAGCTTTAGTTAAGTTTATTCATTGTTAGCGATTCTGAAGGCCCCAAAATGTTTTATATATCAAAATGTGTGACACCGATTTGGTGCCTTTAGATTCGTTTACATTATATAAAGCATACTTCCTAAAATAAGACTAGGGAGAATAAAAGTCTATGGCTTCGTTACGCCGCCATTTTTTTTCTTAGAGAATTTTGAGATAAAGTGTAGCCTCCATGTAAAAAATCATAATATTATTATAATCATTAGAAAACCGGATAACACTGACAGTATTATAATTAGCATTATTAACATTTGCATTCTTTACCCTTTAACCTTTTGGATCGTTTAAATAAAATGCATTAATTGACGTATAAGGTATCGTACGTATCGCACCAAACGGATTGTCATAAATGTATGCAAAAACGACGGAGTCGACAATGCCGATGAAGTGGACGCACTTGTGTGAATTTCTATACAAAGAATACTGAATCCGATGCATCCGTTGCGTACGGTGTGCCTTTAACAGACATTTAACTTCCGTCCGGTGCAAACTGGGCAGTCAGATAATGGTAGCTATTTTGAAAGGCAGAAATTTTAATTATCACGCTGTCAAACTATACATTTTGCTAGCAAAAATTACATTTACGGGAACACTATGGCCCAGATAAATAGTCGTTGCTTAGCACTTGCTCAAACTAATGCTTAGCCAAGTACGACTTCACCTGAACTAAGTCGAGTTGCAATGAGTCTCTAAAATAGACACTACTTACCGTTTGCTCGGCTAAGTCACTGTCTTAGAACCTGTTATGTCAAATCTGCGTCAAATATACAGGGTGTTGCAAAAAGGGTATATCAAGCCGAAACCAGCATGTGCAGCATGTTATATCTAAGCCCGGGAAAGAAGTCAGAATCTCAAAATACGTTACCGTTTTTGAGTAATTAACGTCCAAAGTTTTACTCGAAAACTGGGTACCAACAACCCTATCGTGACACAGTGACCTACATATCAACGAGTGTCAACGACCTTATAAAATCACGTACCTATGGAAACCGATCCGTTCATTTTTAAATATTTTATTCTTTAAGCCCGCGCTACACTCGCGCCGCGAAAGCGTAAAATGCGAGTTCACGCCGGTATTTATTTTTACTTGTCTCTAATTTTACGTAAATAATAGACAGTGAAAAAAAAGACTTAGTAAAACTATTTTTTCTGTTTATTTAATTGGGTTATGAAATCCGACGAAATAAAAATGCCGGAAACGGGAACGGGTCTTCGACTTCGTACGACTGGCAACATCGTAGTTTATTTTCTCTATTGGCAACAAGGCAACAATATGGCAACGGGTGGAAAAATTGCTTTCTGCTTTTTTTATGTTTACTAAATAATATTACTAGTAACTAATTTGGAGGTTCATAGGAATAATTATAATCGAGATTCAGTGCGGATTTAAACTTTATCATAATTAAACAGAAACACTTGGAACTTACACAAGTCTGACCGATTTAACCTTTTTCTCGTGGTTCAAGTGTTTTGTTGTTTTTCGTGTTAAGTATTACTTCAAAACAGTTAGTATTGTGAAAGTGGAATGTGATTAATGTGATTATTTGAGGCTGCGGTGGTTCATCAAATGTCTGTGAAGAGTTGAAGATGTAGTGTTGTGTTTGTTGCGGAAAATGATTGTTGTGAAAATGGATTGAACTTTGGAATTAACTAGGTATGTTTTTCTTTGATTGTATCCCAAGAATGTTCTTGTTGCAATGTTTCAAAACTAGGGAGGTATAAAGTACAAATTCCAAACATACTCTTGTGTTTCTAATCAGTAATATTTCTAATTTGCGGCCTCCGATTTATCATATGCTTTTGGGGTTATGTTTTTGTTTACAATAAACACGTCAGCTTTTGACGTAATGATATTAGAACGTAGGGTTGCCAAAAACGATACAGACTAAAATATGGATTAAATTTTGTATGGGACGATAAAAATGTCGTGCGCCCGATTCCAACATCGAAAACGTTATCTCTGGGATAAGTTGTGTGGACCCTTTTCGGCTTAATATACCAATTTTGCAACACCCTGTATATTTATTTATCTGTGGTCATGGTTTCATTCCGTAGTTTTTTAGCAAATTTGGTATAAATGTGGTCTGTGGATAGCCTGAGAGCATAGAATAATAATTTCCTGAGAGTGTGGCAGATGTGACAACTTGGGTATGCTAAGCAAGGGCCAAGTCATGACAAATGTGAACTCGAACTCGGCTAAGTCAGAGTGCGAAATTACTGGCATAGTCTGTGCTCAAGTAGTGTCTATTTTAGTGAATTCGTGTTCTTAGCATGTGCTTAAGCTAAGACTCCGTCTTAGTTTCGTCTATTTATCTTGGCCTATGAGTAGATTCGAATTTTAATTAAAGAAATTAAGGTTTTGACAGGTCTAAAATTAGAATTTGTGCCTTCAGAATCAACATCATTATAAACTAGTCTGACTGGCTAATCCTCCCACCACGTTGACAAACGCTAGTATAGTGTTTGTCACCAACACGCTTGGAAAGATACTATTGGTATATAATATTTCAGTAAACTATTGACAGCTGTCACAGTTATCAAGCTGTTGGAAAAAGTCTGCCATATAATGTGCATTTTAGTTAAACTATTCTTTGACAACTTGAAAAAATAGGGCACAGTTTTAGAGCAAAATATTATGCGTAGTTAGTAAATCAATTGAATAATGTGCCTAATTTTTTGGTAATAAATAATAATAATAATAATGAAACCTAGATTTTATTTGTACCAATTTATTAAATGCAGTAAGGTATGCTGTTATTTTAATCGTTATGTTATAATTTTCTATAAATATTAAACATTCTATTCCGTTTTACTAACTTATGTACAACTTTAGGAATATTAAAAAATATTTGAATTTAACTTGCAATGAGTGCAAAATATCAAGTAAAAAGCACTTACGTTAAATTTCACTGTTTTTTTAATAAGCAAAATAATTTATTATGATATTTTTTAATCTAATTGTATTTTGTTTCAATACACTACATGTGCATTTTGTAAACAAATGTAATAAATATTAATGTAACTTATAAAATGAGCTTGTTTATTTTTCCCATCCAAGCGGTCGCTACACGGTTTCTTATTGACGTCGATAAACTCGTTTAATGCGCGTTCCACCAATAACATCGCCGTATTTATGTCGAATAGCGATAAAGTGACGTTTATCAACGTCGATAAAGAACCCGTGTAACGGAAGCAGGCTCCATGAGTAGGCTATAAATTTGTATATTTTCAAAATACTTACAAGCTTTCTCTGTGCCATACTTATTGTATCTGAAATAAATCTTCCTGTGATACGAGTGCGGATGGTCTCGTATCCCTTATTTTGCTGCAAACAATACCTAACTAATTCGATTTTAACGACCCACTTTCCGCACTCGGATCACCACCAAAGTAATTTCTTTAGGTGTGCCACAAACTTATCTGTTACGGTGAGAGCTCACGTAAATGTCTAATATGTCATAATTCTATAAGGTTTTAAGTTTGCCCGTAGTGGTAATTTGCCCTTGCAGTTTTAATAAACCCATTTAATCTACCTCAATATATTATTCATTAGTAAGTAATGAGATATGGATCAATTTAGTTCGCTCTCACCGGAACAGATAAGTTTGTCGCACTATAGGTAGGTATCCTCTGCTTTTATTTCCTATTAATGACGCATGGTTCACAGAGTCTAACATTGAAGATTTGAATGCCAAGGAATGGACTACGCATGGTATGTGCTTTTACAGTTTAAAATAATTTCCTAGGACTGGCACGAGAAATTAAATATAAGATTGTAAAAAAAATATTCCAAAACTTAGTCACAGTTATTATAAAACGTGGACTAGACATAGTCCTAGTTTACCAACGTTAAACTATTGATATGTATGAAATCGCTTGTCTAAAAGCGGATCTAGACCAGAACTATCTTTTGTCAACGTTTTATAGCTACTGTTTTATCGCTGAAAAGTAATAAAATTTTTGATGATGTTATTAATTTTTCTTATTTCTTTACTACAATTTGGTTTTAATTTCTTGAGTCAGTCTTTCTCAACGCACTAATATCTTTATTCGGTGTGACGCTATATTTTTTCTAAATTCTGCACGGTCTTCGCATTTTGGTTCTGTAAATTGGCTTTCTATCCTTGATTATAATTAAATTACAACTATACAAATACATGTACAGTCGGAAAAAACTGGTACGCTGGCACACATATCTGTTTTACTGACTGTATAGTATAAGCAGAGAAATCTGACCGCTCGCAGAAGCATTGTTACTCTGAGAGGGGGGGTCAGGTTTCTCTGCACATGACCGTACATGTCCGTAACACATTTAAGTAAGTTTTATTTATGTTTCAATTGTGCTGCCACAAAACTCTAAAATTAGTGTACAAAGCACCCTGGGAAAAATTGCAATTACAAATAGCAGGCATTTTTTTTTTGTAACCCAGTTTTTATGATAACAGTACGCTAATCTTTTTTTAATTTGCACAGGCAATGGAGGACGAGTTTAACGCACAGTTAGAGGAGCAAGAGCGGCAGACGGCGAGCGTGCCCATGCCTCCGCCGCCTGAACACGAGGTTCCCCAGCACAGCTCGGCTCTACACTCGTCCAGGACCAGCCTAGCCTCCAGCCATTACGAGTGACGCGGCGCCACAGAGCAGAAAAGTGTAACTGTCAAATTCAAAAGCGCGGCAAGATGCGGATAAGTCGATCTGTCAAATTTAAAAGCGCGGCAAAGTTCGGAAAAAGTAAAAGATGATTTAGTTTGTCTTGTCTCTGGACGAAGGGAAAGAGCGCGCAAAGATTTAAAAAATAGATGCAAGTTGCAGTTTATAAACAGCCAGGTATGCGCTGTGAAAAAGTTTGCAATGATTTTTAAGTCAATCAATGAAAATTATGGTGGTTTTATTGGAGCTATTAGAATGTTGTATTTTATGGACCGACTTATAATATTATTGAGGTATTGAAATTGGAACTAACGTTGTAGAATTAAATAAACCTAGTGCCAAAATTTTATAAAGAAATTGATAGGTGAATAAATTCAATTGTCTAGTTGTAGGAGTATTGAATCTCTTATGTACCTATGTGAAGAGTATTTGAATTGATTAAGAACTGGTTTTAACGTATTATGTTGAAGTATTGTGGGCAGAAATGGCTGGAGTAGTTATGTACCGACTTATTTTGGTGCCTAAAATATAAAAGGAATAAGGAATAAAAAATACGGCCTATTAAGTAATCGTATTCCTAGAGGTTGAAGACGTTTAAGATTATTAAGACATTATATTTAAATGAGTTTACATTTTTAGATAATCTTGACGCCCGTTGTGCCTTTAAAATTCTTTTAAATAAAAGTATTACTGCCTGAGAAATTTTATACTTTATAAAATATAGGAAGAGTCCTGTGGCCTATGATTGACGGTACTGATGCCTGGTGAATAAAGCATTTTTTTCTTGAAAACCAACAAATGATAAATAAAATGTCATGGTTTTGACAGCTGTCATAGGGCTCATGCTAAATTTTACAAAGTTTAAACAGTGGTCTATTTTATTGAAATAAGTGTGAACTTGAAAGAATGATATTCGATAATGGTACTTATGAAGCGGTTTGAATCGAAATATCTGTTGAGGTAGATACATTTCGAAAGTAATTCTAAATGGTGTCTTTTTATCATATATTTAATGTGTTAGGTAGTAGATTAGAATGGTAAATTGTATATTTGTACAGTAAATACTAAACCGATTTTTATGGAGATGTGGAAATAGTCAGCATTAGATAGAGTTTTGACTGACGTGTATTATAGTTAATATAATTTAGTAGTAAGATAAAAACATTTAGTTTTTTGTCTATGTACAGTATTTTGTTTTTTGTAATACGTAATTACTACTTATTAATTTATGCAAAAGACCGAATATTTTATTTCAATCTTTTTTAATGTTAAGTTATTATATTTTTTTACTAATATTAAGCTGTTCCATTTTATCGTGTTCATGCCATTCTTTTAAATTTTAGACTTAACTTTCATTCTCTTTGAAATCGAAGCGAATATACAAATACATACTAATATACAAAATTTGGAAGGGGTTTTGAGTCAAAACTTTTAACCCGATATTAACCTGTAGCGTTGTTCACTATAAATTACGACCTAGACGAAAGCAAAAGCGAACGCTACGACAGACGATGGAACTACTCGCTGAATACCAATAACTGTCACCTATGGTTCTCATCCGACGCCATTTTTTGCTCTCATCTTCGTTTTCGTCTAGTGCGGAAGCTTTTACTGAATTGCTTTATTTATGGTTAACAAAAAACGAAAGTGGTTTAGATTTTCATCTGTTATTTGCGTAATTCTTCTTTGAAAAGTTTCGTGGTTTTCGCCACTAGAGGTGCCACTTTGTATGCGAAAAGTTTTGAAGTTTATGCAAACCCACAACCCGGCCCTCTGGCCTAAGTAATCCTTATGGAGAATTCTGCTATATTCATAACGAAAATAATTATAACTACTTAACTAGGTTTCTCTGCCATAGCACTTTGTATCTTGTACAAAAAACCAAAGAATCCAACAATAATAATTCTCATTTTCTTGTTTATCTGTCTCTCATAACTGGTTCTTTATTTTATAGTATATTTTTGTATTGTAACTAAATGCCCCATGACTTTTTATTATTATGGACAAAACTTGTAGGAGCTTAGGTACTAGGTTTGAGCACATCGAGACTTATTTTAAATGGCATAGAAGAACACTAGATGCTTGGCCTAATATTTGTTATACCTAGCATGACTTTTTACCTATGGATGAAAGCTCCTACAAGCAAGGTTCTATGCTGCGTCCCCAGTAGGCAAACAGTTCGCCGTTTGCTGTATATTGCGTAGAAAGAGCTCAAAACTAGCAAACTGTGAACACTCGGCGTACTAAACCGACACACTAAAGTCTGTTTTTTAATCTCTGATACTAAATTGGCAGATTTAAACTCACTCGGCGGCAAACAGTTTGTCTACTTCAGACGCTACCTTAAGTTTAAATCAGAGCAATGTATCAAACATATGTTTTATTATTACTTTTCGTAATTTGTAAATAATTCATTATATTGCATTTGAGTATATAACTAACACATGTCGAGATTACCACAGTATTTGTAAACAAAACCAAGTAGCCATAGCCTTTATGAATTTAAAACCATATATTATTTTGATATTATGTTTTTTTTGGGTTGTACGAAGTAAATTATTGTTACAACAATTTCTCAAGATATAAAGATATTACTTTGTATACATTTTATGTTTTATTATCGTTCGTTTGGTACCTTCCCATTCCTACACAATTTTATCACTTGAATCCTAAAACAAGAAGTAGGTATAAAGGATTCTTCTTAGCGTGTCGCTGGAACTAGAGCTAGACTGTACAGAATATTTCAAAATAATAATAATAATTTCTAAGGTCCGAAGCAATCCGACAGAGAACTAAAGTCACCGAAATAGCTCACCGAGTTAGTAAGCTGAAGTGGCAGTGGGCTGGTCACGTCTGTCGACGAACCGATGACCGATGGGGTAAATATAAAATTTATGAATTATGAAATCTGAAAATGATGATGATGTTACTAAGGTGAACAACTTTTGTTCTACTAATTTTCGAAATTCGTAATTTACTCACTCTATTTTCGAATTGGATATTTTTTTTGTCTACAGTGGCGAAAATATTACGAAATTTTTGGTCAAGCGGTTCACCGGATTTGTATGCGATCTTGAAGAGTAACGGGAGTAACGTTTAAAACTAAAAAAACAGATATTTTCAGTTAATAAATGTATATTTCATGTTACTTATCTTCTAAGATTGCAGATGACTACTATCAACACATAGTTAAATAAAATTTAACATTTAAAAAGTGCTTCTGTTATTGACTAGATATAAAATATCATTGACTAGATATGTACTTACTAGATAATAAGGCTTACTTAATAAGTTTTGACAAAACTATTGTCTACTTCCATGGTATATTATTTCAATAATCGAATTTAAATTTGATACCCTACATTTTACATCAATTAAAAAGTTAAGTGTAGGTAACTTAGTAAAGTTAGTAGCTACAGGACTAGAACATCGATAAAAAACCATATTTCTTAATAAATAACAGCTACGAGTATATAAACCTACATAATTGTCGCCCTATGTCTATATTGTGCCATGACGCGCCCCCACAAACGTATATGTATACCCTTATAATTACTTCATAAATGCAACATGCGGAGAAGTGTATACTATAGTATGCTACAACAAATCATTACCTCCATTTTAAATTGCCGAATCTCGTGATATCAGACAAAATATAAATGAAGAATTATTCATCACTATTGGCATTGGCATATCGACTATAACCGTCGTCGCGCATAAAGAAACAATATTAAAATGGCGGCCCAAACACAAGTGGGAGTAAGAAGGCAAGCAAATCATTAGAGTGAAATAGCATGACTCCATCTGCTATTTTCATATTATTTCTCTCTATATCGAGTGTCGACATACTAAACACATGGATTAAACTCATTGTTCATATTAATATGCGAACACGTGACTTTCTGTCCATCCGGCACCGCGATCCTAAACAGCTTCCCTTGAGGCATACACACGCACACTTTAAACTGCCCAGTCGCTTGACTGTACCACTTAGAATCATTACTAGCCGGCAACGCTATAGGCAGATCTTTGACACTGACGAAAACGCCTTCTTTTCCGCTGAGGACGACAGATCCGTTGATGGATTTGAGGTAGATGTCTTGGTCAGCGCTCCAGTAGAGTTCCTTGGACTCCATGTGCGTGCCCTCAGCCCCTCGCAGGAAGGCCGTGGACTCGGAGCGCAGGGAGAGGGCCTCGTCGACTGGGGAGCGGATGCATTTTGTTGATAACATCTGAGGGAGGAAGTGAGGTTGGTTTGTATTAGTATTACAAAAAAAAGAGTAAAAGTAAAAGTCGTATCATCTGTTTCTTTGTTCGGCGTAGGGGCGTAGCTTCTACAGGTTGTTGCAAAAATGGTACAGTGGTGTGGTAGAGCTCAATAAAAAAATTACTTATTTATATGTTAGTGGGTTATGGATGATAATGGTCCACAGAGGTCGTATGAGGGGTCCCATAAGGACGATAATATAATGGCGTCTCGTCGTAACGTCTGTTTTCCACTCGTAGGTGTTTAATTTGAGAGAGCACAAGCGACGTGGTATCTTGTTTTTTGAGTGGCAGCCCTTAGGCACGCATTACGGGATTTATCGCGCTCCTATAACTGTCATAAAACTGTGCGCCGAAAAAAACTGTGCGCTAGCCATTTTTTGCGTCCATTGTTATCTTCCTTAGGTTTCTGATACTTCAGGACGGTTCTATTATGTATGTAACTAACCCTCATATTATTATGTAGTAGTCCTCAAACATTACCTTAGCATGCAGATTGTTGACGCCGTCAGGTATGTTCATCTCTTGCGCCGCGGTGCTGAACACGGGGTCCCCCGCGGCACCCACCTTCACGGAGCTCACGCCGCGGACAAACACACCGGACTTGTTGACAGACAACTTCGTGTCCGCTCGGGAAAATCTAGGGGTTAATGATTGTTGTTAGTGGTGAAAGTTTAGAATTCTATTTGTCATTTATTACACTCTAGTTTTTTGGGTGACCTTTCTTCACCTAAAAAGTTGGAAATGGAAATTTGGAATTCATAATAGCTTGAATCTATGCCTAGCATGGTCTAAAAATTATTATACCGTGTATGCTAAGTATCCATGTAAGCTTACTGCATAAAATTACAGTTTGTTCACTTTACATTATCAATGTGATCTGATGAGTGATGAGATATAAGATATAACTTCTTACACACACCACACCTCAGCTTATATTTTATTTTGTAGGCATATGGCTGATTTTACTAAAAGAAGGAATGCTCCATACCTTTAAGTCCTATGAAGACTACCTTTTCTTTGATATATATTTTTTAATGATTTTTTTATTTTAATTGGACACACCACAAACATGAATGGTCAGGTGTAAAACTAGTACTGTTCACTAAACTATGTGTAACTAAAAATCAGAGTTATAATAGAAAATTATGAAAAATCATTAATAATTATAATTATCAATTACCTAGTCTGTAGATTCAGCAGCACGGAGCCATTCTCACTCTCGATGCTCATTGGGACGTCCCGGAAGCTCTCAAGCAGCCCGTCTCGCTTGTAAACATGCTCCAGGTCCGCGTCGCCAAACAGCTTGATGGCATTCTGCTCCGGAAGGAACTCCATACTTTCCATGCCTGGGAAATTTATTAGATTTTGGATTAATATTAAATTGTTACTGCACTCTATAGCTTTTGGAAGTTTGAAAGCAAGTAGGTATTTCAGGATATATTTGCCTGTGATTGCAAGTTACACTCTTTTAAAACAACTGCTCATAGCCCCAAAAAGCAGTTCTTATTACATTTACAAGGCCAGTATAGATATTAAAAAAATGGAATGGTCTGGAGGCAAGTATTATTTATCTAAGCATCAGTTCAAAACTACCATAATTACCTTGTCCAAGTCTGAGAACCGCCAATATAATGAATGTGAGAACCAAGTTCCCAATAGCAAGGATGAAGAGGAGACACACGAGCGTCCAAAACGCGAAGGTCTTCCGCCCGGAGTGCACGCTCTTGCTCACATCGTTGCCGTTCTTATCCGAATAGTTCTTCATAACACTGGTACGGTTCAGAAAGCCCTGACTTTGGGTGGGTGTTTTCGTGATGAGAGCTTTTTCGGCGCGACTCCTCTCGAGTACGCCGTCCGACATGGCTTCGGAGAGGGGAGACACTCCCCTTAAGTTCGATAACATTGTGAAACGGTTAACGGGCTAGAAATGGCTGAAATGTAGGCAAAACTATAAATATTTTTGAAGCAGAAATAGAAATGTTTGATTTTTTTGACAACTTTGACACTTTGAAATATTGAGCGAAAACCCTTGTTTCCGATTGGAGAATATTGTAGCCAATCACAGAGAAGCCCGTTCTATTACAAACCCGAATCCTGCACAAGCACAACACTTCTTAGAAACTCCATCGAGGAGATAACCATAGCAATCTAATATTTTTATAAACGTGTGCTTGGAAAGCTAGAGCCGAATTTAGTTTAGAACTTATTTTAAGTAGTAAAGTCTATCTGTCTATGGTTCACGTATTCTGTGAATATAAAAAACAAACAATTTTATTACGGATATTCTGTGTAAATTTTTTGACAAGTTGCTTTGTAATCATGGCGTCTGAGCGTTACAGTTTTTCGCTAACAACTTTTAGGTAATAATTCATGATTTAACTAGTAATTTAAACTTTTATCAGTGTCCCATAACTACCCCTCAACTGTCCAGCTTATCGGACCAACAGCAGTTCACCTGCCTGTTAATTTAACAAAGTAAAATGGTGTTTCAACTAACTCTTCTAATAACTTTTAAAAACATTCTCTTTCAGTCCTTCTGGGAAATTAGTGCAAATTGAATATGCTTTAGCAGCAGTAGCGGCAGGCGGGACTTCCGTCGGCATCAAAGGTGAGTGTGAAAAACTTTTTGAGGTTATCGGCAAATAATGTTTTTTGCATACTCATTCTTGACAAATATTCTTTCAGCATCCAATGGGGTCGTTATTGCAACTGAGAATAAGCACAAGAGCATCCTCTATGACGAGCACAGCGTCAACAAAGTGGAGATGATCACTGCCCATATCGGTAAGTGAATATTTAATTTAGTCAATTTGTATGTCAGCTATGTATTGTAAAGCTATGATTCCAAGACCTTTTAACCCTCCGGCCTGCTAGATTTAACATCTCATCGCCGTTAGTCACTAGTTCAGCCATAGGCTGGATGTGGAAGCTCCATTCCCTTTTGTTTATTTAATTACATCAATTGTATCCAACAACGTAAGTACATTTGAATCTACTCATGCTTTTCACACCTACTGTTCAAAGTAGATAATCTTCAGAAATTAAGTGTTCACTGCTAGACATTAGCCTCTAAGCACAATGCACAGTAAATCAAAAGTAACCTTATTCTTGTGACTTGTCTCACAGGCATGGTGTACTCTGGCATGGGTCCCGACTACCGTCTGCTGGTCACATCGGCGAGGAAGATGGCCCAGCAGTACTATCTGATGTACCACGAGCCGATCCCCACGGCGCAGCTCGTGCAGCGAGTGGCTACTGTCATGCAGGAGTACACGCAGTCTGGGTGAGTAGTTATTTCTGTTTTATTGCAGCGAGCTACATAGTTTTCCTTCAGTATAATAGCACAAACTAATTATGCTCACGTTGAATCCTAAATATGAATGCAAATAAATATTTTGAATTTGAATAATTTCAACTGCACCATAGTGCAGTCCAAGTTAGGACACAGTACACAAAATCTCTTTCCAATAACTTTTGTAGTCCAATGAGACATTAACATAACTGGAGGGTTGTTCAGGTATAGAAACAACTGATTAATGATGTCCATACAAGTTTAATACATTAGGGTTTGACTGCTATCAACTGTTAATCTTCCTCACTAACCTCTACCAAGAGGCCATCCACAAATTTATGTCAGGCTGCATTCCCAATAGGAAAACTGTCAGCTGCTGTCTTGCCCCACTCTTTGAAATTTACGGCTTTGCGCTGTGCTGCATTACATTCTTCGGACAATGCAAATTGTAAAAAAAACCTTGAAGCTGTATGTTTTCGAACTAAGCTAACTTACTCCAATTTTATTTTGACTGCCCTTTACTCCCTACAGAGGCGTGCGTCCGTTCGGCGTGTCCCTCCTGATCTGCGGGTGGGACGACGGGCGCCCGTACCTGTTCCAGTGCGACCCCTCCGGCGCCTACTTCGCGTGGAAGGCCACCGCCATGGGCAAGAACTTCAACAACGGGAAGACTTTCCTTGAGAAACGGTATGTGTTTATTTAGGATTTATATGGAAAGCCAATGTCATGCCTTGGAGGGCTGATAGGCCAGCTTCGGAGTGACCTGAATAATATGCAATATTTTTAACCGACTTCAAAAAAAGGAGGAGGTTCTCAATTCGTCGGGATCTTTTTTTTTTTTTTTTATATTTTTTTTATGTATGTTCACCGATTACTCCGCCGTTTATGAACCGATTTTGAAAATTCTTTTTTTGTTGTATTGAGTTGAGCTTCCAGGTGGTCCCATTTTTTTTTCAGAATTTTATCTCACCCCCAAGGGTGGGTAAAGGGGTAAAAACAGGGTATGAATTTAAATTTTGGGCACATATTAACCGATTCTAATGAAATTAAGAACATAAATAACGTAAATATAGTTCTTATAACAAAAAAATATGATGGTGACCTTGAGCTGATCTGATGATGGAAACGGAAGGCAGTCAGGGGAACTCCTCAACGGTATATAGCAACTACTTCGTGTTTAGGCTTGAATGATTCGTATTGATTAGTAGGACATTTTGGTATCATTTGCACCTTACTTTTGATTGAAAATTATTACAAATAAACTAAAAACTATTAAATAAAATAATAATTAAAAAAATTAAAAAACCGACTTCAAAAAACCACTAAAATGTAAGAAATAATTTAAGGTTTACACAAATTCTACTCGTATGAGACAGTACAAATATACCTAAGCAGGAACTGTTCTTTTTTGAAGTTGGTGCCATATTTCTTCAGATTACTTTGTCACCGCACCAACATCAAAAAAGAACAGTACCCGTATCATGAAAAACCGCAGCATATTCTATTCGATAGTCTATTCGAAAGTGCTGTCAACCTGTCAACAACAAAATGGCGGTGTATTGCGGTGTACAGATTTGCGAAAGTTTGACAGCTATCATTCCATAGGTCATTGTCAGAATAATATTATGTACTCTGTGGTCATTCTTTTCGAAACTCATTCGAAAGGTAAAAAGTGTTCGAAAGTGCTGTCAAGTTGACAATAGTCGCACTCGCATTCGATTCTATTCGTTAGCTCGAATTTTCATGATACGGGTACAGTTCCTGCTTAGGTATATTTGTACTGTCTCATACTAGTAGAATTTGTGTAAACCTTAAATTATTTCTTACATTTTAGTGGTTTTTTTTGCAATATGTAGTTGCAGATAAAAATCGACTTTTTACTCGGCAGAGTTTGCCTATAAGCCCTCCAAGGCATGACGTTTATTTTCGGAAAAAAACTGTATATATGTATACAGATATAACACAAAGATTATTAAATATTGTTTCCCACTGCCATTGCTATGGTGGCTCTAATTAATGCAAGAATAATAATAAGTTCACCTCGCTTGGTTTTTCGGCTGCCTATGTCCCTACCCAACAGTTGGTTGGCAATGTTCAAATCCAATCTCTCTTTGTTCTTCACAAAGTTCAAAATCTGTGTCCAAAAGTTTACAACTTATGCTACTCTACACTGAATGTTCATTTTTCTTTCTTATCCCGAAGTTGCCATGTTTGTTCGATACCCAAGACAACTTCTTGCCACAAACTGACCTATTTTCATTTTTCAGGTACACTGAAGACCTAGAGCTAGACGACGCGGTCCACACGGCCATTTTGACCCTGAAAGAAGGCTTCGAAGGTCAGATGACAGCAGACAACATCGAGGTGGGGATATGCGACGCCAGTGGCTTTAGGCGGCTAGAACCTGCGCATGTTAAGGACTACTTGGCCAACATCCCCTAATAATGTTTAGTTTTTGTTATGTCATAAAATGTATTTCGGTTTTTGTAATAAAAATTACTTGTCTGTATTATTAGCGTTTTTTTTTTCTAATTGTTAAGGAAGATCCAAAAACGACTGAGGCGATTTCATCAGTAAGGATTTATTTATTGATAAAAAAAGGTAAGGGATCCTCACTAAAACTTTACTTATGTAAAAAATGCCTCTTGTTTTGTCGCATGCAGCGAGGAAACTCTAGACTAGATGATAGAACAAAAGTTAAAGAACATAATAATAATGTTTAAAAATACAAGGAAAGGTAAAGGGAGTATAGGAATGGGATGGGGAGTTATAGGGGTGGGGGTGATATATTAAAGGTGAAGTGGAGACGACGGAAGCGTAGGGCATGCGAGGGGAGAGTTGATGGTAGAAGGGTTGAAATGAAATTCATTGTTTTAAATTCAACAATGTATTTCAGTCACGCAAGCACAAAGCTCAACGAATCAGCGCCAACAACCAACGTTGGCAACATCTCTTCTTCCGAGGATTTCTCCGGCGCCCCTGGCTCTCGAATGTGAGTCTTGATGTGTTTAGTGAGAGTGCATTTTTGCGTGAACCGCCTGCCGCAGGCGTCACAGCCGTACGGTTTGTCGCCAGTGTGCGTGCGTTTGTGCACTTCTAACGCGTTTTTTCTCGGGTAACTGTGGAGAAGAAAATAAAAACGTAAGTATTCATTCTTATAATACTATAGCTTTTGCCCGCGAGCACGCCTTCGCCCTATAAAGTTTTCTTGTGGTAGTTCCGGGATTATAAAACCGGCCAAGTGCGTGTTGGACCCGCTCAGAAAGGGTTCTGTACCATGATCTATCTATAGATTGTATTTAATGTATTTGCCCGCAGCTGCAATTTTGCAGTTTGTATTGTTCTTGTAAGTTTGTAAAGTCTAGATTACGCCGTCCGTCCGCAGAAATCCTACATCGCGGTAAGGTTTGGTTGCACCAGCCCGCATATCAAAGCCGCGCTTCCTCTAGATATTAGACGACTAATACACTATAGCAGTGATGATCCGGCCGAAGGACCGACAACTATAGACAGGTGGCTGGTTGAGGAAGGCCGAGGTCAGACAGAATGTTGTGGCGCTATTTGGGTGAGGCCTATGTCCAGATTGTCCAGCAGTAGAGTTCAGTAGACGACTACGGGCTTGTGATGATAGCTAGCTATACCTCTTGCCACAAATATCACAATAATACTCGCACTCCCCGGAGTGGGACGCCCCGTGCGCGCGCAGCTCGTGCTTGTGGAAGAAGGTGGTTGTTTTACTAATGTGACCGCTAGATGGCGTTATCAGCAGCACTCCTACATCGCGGTATGGTTTGGTTGCACCAGCCCACATATAAAGCCGCGTTTCCTGAAGTTTCCTCTAGATATTAGACGACTTATACACTATAGCAGTGATGATCCGGCCCGAAGGACCGACGACTTTAGACAGGTGGCTGGTTGAGGAAGGCCGAGGACAGATAGAGTGTTATGGCAATCCTTGGGTGAGGCCTACGTTCAACTGTAGATGAATACGGGCTAATGATGATAGCTATACCTCTTCCCGCAAATATCGCAGTGATAATCACACTCCCCGGAGTGGGACGCCCCGTGCGCCCTCAACTCGTGCTTGTGGAAGAAGGCGGCGGGGCAGCGCGCGCACGCGTGCCGCCGCTCCTTGCGGTGCGTGTTGCGCACGTGCGAGCTCAGGTTGCCTGGGAGAGAATTTTAACTTATAATAAATTGCTATGAGGAATAACAACCTAATAACAGTTTAGTTTGATAATTTAGTTCCATTTCCATGTATTTTATTTGTCACTAGCTTTTGCACTAGATGGCGTTGCTGGTAGTTGTAGATAGTTCTGTTCTCTGTTGCTAGATGTCGAGCTGTGGCTTAGTAAGTTTATTTTACACTAGGTGTCGCTGTTCGTCTGATTCGCCAGTCATTCTTGGTTGGCAAACATAGACTGTTCTATTTATCTGGCTAATCTATTGCAGGCTGTTGGGAGTATCGAAAATGTTTTTTATATTTTAACTGGGAGAAAGGTAATGTATCATTTCAAAGATTTATAAGCTGTTGTCCGAACTTAAAAAGTGTTCTCGTGTTTCAGCTTCCTACATACCAAATACAAGCTTTCACGTTTATAATATTAGTATAATTTATCACAACTCACCGCTAACAAGGAAGCTCTGCGGACACAGCTGGCACTGGTACTTGGTGCTAGTTCCGTGCGCGGCCGCGAGGTGGCACTACTCACCGCTAACAAGGAAGCTCTGCGGACACAGCTGGCACTGGTACTTGGTGCTAGTTCCGTGCGCGGCCGCGAGGTGGCACTACTCACCGCTAACAAGGAAGCTCTGCGGACACAGCTGGCACTGGTACTTGGTGCTAGTTCCGTGCGCGGCCGCGAGGTGGCACTACTCACCGCTAACAAGGAAGCTCTGCGGACACAGCTGGCACTGGTACTTGGTGCTAGTTCCGTGCGCGGCCGCGAGGTGGCACTACTCACCGCTAACAAGGAAGCTCTGCGGACACAGCTGGCACTGGTACTTGGTGCTAGTTCCGTGCGCGGCCGCGAGGTGGCACTACTCACCGCTAACAAGGAAGCTCTGCGGACACAGCTGGCACTGGTACTTGGTGCTAGTTCCGTGCGCGGCCGCGAGGTGGCACTACTCACCGCTAACAAGGAAGCTCTGCGGACACAGCTGGCACTGGTACTTGGTGCTAGTTCCGTGCGCGGCCGCGAGGTGGCACTACTCACCGCTAACAAGGAAGCTCTGCGGACACAGCTGGCACTGGTACTTGGTGCTAGTTCCGTGCGCGGCCGCCAGGTGGCGCGCGCGGCGCGTGAACGTGCGGAAGCGCTCGCCGCAGCGCGGGCACTTGTACAGGCCCACGGACGCGTGCTTGCGTTGTCTGTGGACGGTAGTTAGAATAGAAAAGAATATTAATTTAATTGATGAAACAAAATATACAAAAATATCAATTTTATACAGTGGAATTACACAATATTGTAATGTATTTAGGCTTGTAATCCAGGCTAACTTTGGTTGGAGGAATGACTTGATGATAATTAGCTACAGTTCGAACCTCAAAACCAGTGTTTTTCAACCTTTTTCATGACGCGACCCCCCTGGTATAAAAAAATATTTCGCGACCCCCTTGACCCTTTCGGTTTTTTATCATGTATGTATGTGTATGTTACAGTATTCCCAAATTCATTCCATACGACGTTTTGATGCTCTTCATGATAGGATTCAAAGTAGTACATACTTATCGGATTTAAAAACACATTATTTTAGAATTACACACTTAGAATACGTGTGGCCATGTACATAGGTATAGGTACGTACAACTAATGCCATTGCGACCAGGAATTTCTTTTTCGAAATTAGCTTTTTCTATCTGACTTTTTTGAGCATTTCAATATCTTGAATAAAAGTTTTCAACGGTGAAATGAAAGTTAAAAGACAAACTACCTGGCTTTACAAAAAAATAAATACTTGTGGTCGTCGTCTTTGAACCAGGCAGGAAGGCCTACCCACGCTACGTTTGCCTATTCGTGGTCTCCACTCGAGAACTCGTCTACCCCAACGGTTATCGGTTATATATGACCAGCCCACTGCCACTTCAGCTTGCATATTTTGACAGCTATGCCAGTAATCTTAATCCTCTGACTGACGGAAAACCTCATTTCCGATACGATTTATCAGAGAAACCCCAAGCATAGCTCTCTCCATAGCACGCTGAGCGACTTTAAATCGGTGGACTAGTCCTACCGTCAGTGCCCACGTCTCTGCACCATATGTCATCACTGGCAGGACGCACTGGTTGAAATCTTTAGTCTTCAGGCTCTGAGGGATGTCCAAGGAGAATATGTGCTGAGAAGTTTTCCGAATACAGCCCAACCCAGTTGGATGCGCCTTGCAGCCTCCTTGTCGAAGTAGCTTCTGCCTAGCCGAATTTGCCTTTTGTCTCCCCGAGGTAGACATATCTTGCACAAATTCGATTGTTGCCTCACCAACGATCATCGGCTCCAGTTCGATGTGAGCATTGTAACTATATGACTTTCGTCTTGTTCAAATTTATACCCCGAAGCCTACACGTTGAGAAGCAGCATTTAGGCCACTTCCATCATCCAGCTGAGTTCCTGCAGAGATTCTGCCATAATAACGATGTCGTCCGCGAAGCAGAGAGGTGTATCATGTACTCGCCATTTATACATATGCCAAGTCCGGCGGCATCGTACAGACTCCTCAACTCCTCGATATAGCGCCATTCGATTTGAAATCTCTGCAACGCTACCAAAATTTCCCATGTCTCGATGGTGTTGAAGGCGTTTTCATAGTCCACAAAGGCTAGACACAGAGGCTGATTATAGTCTTCGGTATTCTGTGTAATCTGCCTTACTGTGTGGATGTGGTCTATTGTACTAAAACAGATCCATGAGATAATTTAATTAATTAAAAACAAGCTCAGCCTTCGCATTTAAGATTTATTTTTATTTTTAAAGTATGAGTACTAATTGTCTTTATTGTTTTTGTACTAAAATTCCCAGTTTTTTCGCCCTTTGGCGACCCCCCTACGGAAGCTTCGCGACCCCCCAGGGGGTCGCGACCCACAGGTTGAAAAACACTGCTCAAAACCAATGTTTCTGTGTATTTTTATAAGAATTTTATTTTGTACCGGAATGTTATGTAATCGTCTTATTTTTTTTACCCAACACTAGGTAAATAGATAGAGTAATAAATGAGGTATGTACTTTTAAGCGTTAAAATATTTACTTACTATGTTATATTTTCTAGGATTCGCTTAAATTAAAATCATGAAGCCATGCGCAATTTATGCTTGAGAACAAGATGCCGGTAAACGTCAGAGAACGCTCAGTCCATAGACAAGACATGTCATAGACAACTTTCTTCTATTCTGTGTTATTCCTCGAGATAAGAGTGCGGCCACAAAGCTGTTGTGAATAATTCCTTCTAAAAGTACCTACGGAATGCACTAATTTCATTGGTACGCCACTCAGACGTTATCCGTCTATTGGCGGCGTTGGAGCTCACTTATTCGTTCATGAGTGCAGAGTACAAGGCAAAGAAACCCGACCTCTCTCTCTGTTCTGGTCACCTTTCGTGAACCGCACTGTACCTGTGTGAGTTGCAGGTGTTGTAGTTGGTGAAGATGGCGCCACAGTCGGCGCACTCGAAGGGGCCCTTGTCGTGCGACGGCGCGTGACGCTTGAGCCGTTTTTCAGTGAGGAAACCTGAAATACAAGCTGTCATTTTGTAAGAAATTTACTGTATTTATGAACACAAAAGGTGTAAAGCATGTTAAATGGGAGTTTAATATGGTATGTGGCAGATGAAGAAGCTATTTTACATGTCATGTGTGATAGTACATAGGACCGTTATTGGTGTTCCCCTGCATGCAGAGATATTGTGGGATGCATAGGGCTCATAATACATCCATCCATCACACATCACACTCGCTCTAGATGCTTTATGAGCAAGTGTGTCGTTAAACTTTGTTTTGTCATGCCCACTTGTTGGATTTATACCAGTGATTAACCTCAACCTACTGATCAATATCTGGATGAAAGCTCAGAATTAATGTAATCATAGCTTGAGTGGTATATGTATAGCAGGTTACTTAACTTACTTGATATATCAAATTGTACTATTAGAAAAAAATTTAACCTCACCTTTACCGCATGTTTCACAAATATGATTGGGGAAATGTCTGTTCATGTGTGTGTGGAAGACTCGGACATTCGGCAGCACTTCCGAGCAAACTCTGCACTTCAAATCCTCTGTAACCTTGTATGAAGGTTCAATTTTCTTTATCAAGGTCTCTGATTTCTTTCTCTTTCTCGCAACTGTGATTTTCTTTTCATTTCTTAGTACAATTTCTTGTACTGGATCATTCTCATTTGATAATATTTTGTTTGTATCTTGTGTTTCTTTCTTTATGTTTACATCTAATTGGTTTTCATCATCAAAGTTGACTTTATCTTCAAGTACTTCTTCACTGGTTTTCTCTTCAGCAATTATATCAAACTTGCATTCATCACCATCATCGTCTGACTCAAAATTTCCAGTTATTTTCTTGATCAACGTGCCATGCTTGCTATTGCACATTTTTATTACTGAAAGAAGAATAGATTTCCTAATCAAATAAGCAGTAACATATAGAATTAAATGTACAATGATAGTCTTCCCAAGCTTGTACAATGACTACCTTTTTGCACTACAATATACTTCAAGTATATTAAGTGTGATTATATTTGGTCTATTAATAAAAGTATTTTTTGAGTCTACTAACATAAATAATATGACTTGAAGTAGTAAGTGTACTATCTTGTGTAGTGAACAGGTAATTTGAAGTACCAATCCAGACTTGGTAATAAATTGTGATACTTACGGCCATTACCCTCTAAAATCTTCAATGTGTCGAACACCAAGTGTTTGAAATCCACAGCCTCCTGTAGCTTGCAGGTGCACTCCCGGCAGATGTAGGTGTCATCCCCACACTCATCTTGTAATGGCTGAAAAAATATATAAACTAAATAACAGTGTTCTTTTTTTTAGTGTATCAGTCACAAACATTATAGCTGCACTAGTTTATCACAGAAAAAGATTAGCCAGTGAGATCAGTTGTCAGTTACTGACTTCCCAGAGTGCGATGGCCAATCAGGAAGACTCCTTTCATGAACTACTCCACTATTAGTAAGGTTATTTTAGGTTATGTTTACAGACACCATATCATAAAATTTGGGTAAAGATTGATTATAAATTAAGAGGAAAAGCAGGACTAGTACATGCACGTAGCCTTACCTTAGCACCGCATAAGTCTTCTACCATTTCGGCATAGTTTCTATTGTTTTGAACACTGAACAAGCTATGCAAGTCGTTCGTGGACAAGCAGCACAAACAAAAGTAACTGGTTACAGACATTTTGTAATATTGCTATCACTATGCTATAATTTTTTTATCTATACATTTATTTTAAAGAATTACCTATAACTAAGCGTTTTACAATTATTTACAAAATAAACTGTTTAAAATTCAACAACAATCGCCTTTTCTGTCTGACATATACTTAAATGTCAATGTCAAATCAAACTGTCAATTCTATCAGCTGTTTTCTTTTCTGTCTGTGTGTCCGTTGTTCAGAATAATAGTTAAATCAAGGCATTTTCCATTTTGCGAACATCGTAAGTACCTACCTACCTATTCCAATCTTAATGAACATAAAGTAAAAGGATTTCAATGCCTTTAGCAATAAAACAGCTAATCTCACTATAAAACAAGACAATTTATTCACTCAAACTTCCACAAAACCTCTTTACCCGTCCACAACCCCCCACACCCTCTCCACGATCCAGTCCATGTACTGGTTGACATCAGTGTAGACCCCGGGGGAGCCCTGGCCGCACTGCGAGCCCCAGGACACGATGCCGCGGACGGCGTACGTGCAGGGAAGGTCCTCGTCGTCGATGTAGGCGAGTAGGGGTCCGCCGCTGTCGCCCTGGAGAGGGGAAATAATAATATTAATCAGTAACTTTCGTGAAATAAGGAGTCATCATTATTTTTACGATCACGATCCATCACCTCCCCACTGCTGGGGCACGGATCTCGTTCCAATGATGGAAGGGTTTCAGGCCTAGTCCACCGTGCAGGCCTCAAGCGGGTTGGTGGACCCCAGCAAGCTGGTACTGAGAGAGTTGTCTAAGTGTATGTGTTGTGTAAGTGAGTTGTGTAAGGTAAGTGTCTGGCAGATGTTTTCAAGCTGCCCGAAGGCCTCTGACTAGGTTTAAGGTTAGGTTGTGTCATCAACATACATGACAGGAGTCGTTGGCCTCCCCCCGCTCCCCGCTGGCACAGATCATGGCCTTGGAGTCCCAGCCGCGGTCCAGCGTCATCAGTAACTTTCACGCAATAAGGAGGGTTCACAAATAACAATGATAATTAACATACATGGCAGGAGTCGTTCGCCTCGCCCCGCTCCCGCTTGGGGTCCCAGCCGCGGTCCAGCTTCATCAGTAACTCCCACGCAATAAATAAGGATGAACCATAACATTACATAAAAGGAGTCATTCGCCTCTTCCCGCTCCCCGCCGGCGCAGATCATGGCCTTGGGGTCCCAGCCGCTGTCCAGCTTCATCAGTAAACCTATAAGGAGTGTCAACAACATACATGGCAAAAGTCATTTGCCTCCCCCCGCTCTCCGCCGGCACAGATCATGCCCTTGGGGTCCCATGCAGCCGCTTCACCGAATAAAGGAGTGTCAACAACATACATGGCAAGAGTCGTTGGCCTCGCCCCGCTCTCCTCCAGCACAGATCATGGCCTTGGGGTCCCAGCCGCGCGTGAGGCCCTGCGGGTCGATGCGGCGCGAGCACTCGTTGGCCGGGAACTCTTTCACGATCGTCTGGAAGGTTAAGTTGGGTTAGAGAGTTTTCGGGATTGTAGCCAATAAGGCACTATGGTGGTTGAGCAGTGCTGCTATACCTACTTACCAACAGAGCCAAAAATATCAGTAAGTATTATCAGTCATAAGACTCGTAATTTATCACTTAAAGTACCTTTCGTTTGCTGTATGGGGTGAAAGATTAGAGCCTCCCTAAGTTACGTATCAACATGTCCCATCTCTAGCGTACCCTGGGATCAGTCACCTTTTATAACTAATCTAACTACCAAATCATTTCGCCACGGCAACAAAGTCATCAGCTAGTCCAGTTCTAGTATTCGTCACCAACCCGATAAATAGAAGAGAGTTAGGGAGCCAGACCTTCTGTTGAATGGGTGAAACACTAAATATTAGGTGAATTTAAAGATCACGATACCTTCATGAGGTAGTCGGCGGTGGGCCCCGCGTTGCCGGTCTCTCCCCAGCCGGCCAGGATCCTCTCGTCATCAGTGATGGTCATCTGCGGCAGCGCCAGGCACGCCGGCCGGATGAAGTCGGAGAATATTACCCTGGAGGGAAACATAAAACACAGATGAATTGCAGAAACAGTTGTATTGGTGGTGGTATTTGGCTGGTGACAGAGGACACTGTCGATCAAGTCAATAGAGTGAAAAAGACAAGGTGCGATGATGTGCCATGGCGGCAGAAAACCTACAGTGAGTAAAATGTAAGAGGATCAGTTGACACCCGTTCGCAGAATCAAGCGCCTTGCAATCAACCTTTACCTATTGTTATACAGTCTGCTGATGATAATAACCTTCAGACGAATTTTCACTATAGAAACTCCTAGACTAACTTTGTAGGTTCCAGATTTTCTGCGCTGGCGCGCTTTTAGATACTGCTGGTCTCCTCAGAAGCGCGGGTGGAATGTGTCAAAATTGCGCAAAAGCTATTGGTGTGCTTATGTCGATCGGCCGTTATTCGTATATTGCGGCGTCAATCGTTGTTCATCAGCCAATAATCATCCACTGCTGGACATAGACCTCTCCCATCCCAATGAGCGCCACAATACTTGGTTCTTCCTCATTCTGCAGGAGGGTGTCCCACGCTGCGCTTGCCCCTTAGTGGTCTCCACTCGAGAACTTGTCTACCCCAACGGTCATCGGTTCTTCGACAGATATGACCATTGACCAGCCCACTGCCACTTTAGCTTGCATATTTTGACATTTGCATAATATAATATGTCGGTAACCTTAGTCGTCTGAAATTCGTTCTTATTGGCCAAGATTTTTCTAGAAAAAAAACATAACGAGTATCTTACGAGGTATCCAGTTCCATGAGAGCTATGTCGTAGTACTTCTCCTTAGGCGTGTACAGCTTGTGCTTGTAGTATCTGACCACGTTGTGCAGGTCCCCCTCGCTGGCCATGGACTTGGCCAGCGCGCCGAGCAGGGCGAAGCGGACTAGACCACTGGGGAAGAGGACCAGAGGTTCAGAGATATATTCTGGTGATTATGAAGATACCTACTTACTTTGCTTTTCAAGCGAGCTTTGCGTTAAAAAGTTTTCCCGTGATAACTAGGTAGTTAATCCCGGGTTTAAAGTAGCCTTTGTGTTAATTCAGGGTGCCAGTTTATGTAAAATATCAGCCCACTTGCTTCACAGTGACCACGATGATAGGTAGTCTAGACGGGAGCCAGCATACTCGCTACTATACGCTTAGCTATAAGTAAAATTTGTAAATCTAGTAGTTTTTCAACTATAAGAGGCATTCAGAATGTAAGTATATCTCGACACGACATCAGATTCAGTTGAAAACTCCAAGGCTACTTACTAATCCCGATGCGAGACGACGTGCGCGGCGGTCAGTATGAACTTGTCGCTGATGAGGGTTCCTCCCGCCACCCACTTGATGGAACCCTCGAAGTCCACGGTGTTGCGGCAGCCGAGAAGCACCTAGAAGTTTAATTATCCATGACCAAGGCAAAATTAAATAAGGAAAAGCTGCAGTGGCAGTGGGCCGGTCATATCTGCCAAAGAACCAATGTGAGGATATCACGAACAGGCATAGTTACTTAGCGTGGGACGCGGGTTCCGCTCATCTCGCATAATCTTTATTGACCAAAACTCATTTCGCATAACTCGTATGGTCTAAACTTTTTGGCCCAACCATCACTTTGCGAAGACTTATGTGGCATAAGGCTCGTTTCGTCTAAAACTCTTTAGGCACAATCTTTAAACACCTAAGTTTCGTTTGCTCAAATTTATGTTCGTCTATACCTATGTATAATCTGGCATTGTGACAGGCAAGCGGGACGGTCGGGTCCGCCGGGCGCTCCCGGGCCCCAACACGTGTTGGCCGCTGGCCCTTGCGCATAAAAATCCTTTGTTTCGCGTTGCCTTTTGTTTATCAGTAACCGTTGTACGAAAGCTTGAGTCTTTATAAGTATCTATATTAAGTGATCTCTTATTTATTGAAAAAGTTTTGCAATGTGTATACTATAGTGTCAAATTACCTAATCTCTTGCCTTGTATCAATATAGTCATTTCATTAAAGTGCGCGGTTCTAGTGTGTGGAGTGTATAAATTATAGTGTGACGCAGCCCCTTTATAGGCGTGATATAAGTTCGCCATCCGCCACCGTCATACCCTAAAGCATTATCCGGGAGAATCTGGTGAGAGAATTCCAATCCCGATTTAGAGACCAGCTGACGTTGCTTCAGAAATACCAACTATCCGCAACACCGTAGTTTTACCAGCTAGACCTTCAGGGCACCTGACAGAAGGCAATCAGCATACTTTATCATCCTTCCGAATACATTTGAAATTAAAAGCCTTTTAACTCAATATGTCCTGAACGAAAGTAGTGGTTACTTGAACTAAGCAAAACGTGGTGATTATTGCAATTTTTTGAACAGGGAAAGAAAAAAAGAATCTCATATTGCTTTAATTTTAACTTGTACTTATCCAAATAGCACAGTATCCAGCAGAATATCACCAAATGCATTTATCTATAGTCAACAACAAAAAACTCAAATTCTTTTATTGCATGAACAGTGTTCCTAAGATCTGTTACATTTTGAAAAGGATTAATAACGAAACCAGTGCGTGTCCAAAAAATCTAGCACGACACTTACACCATCCAGCAAAATACCAACGAATAAAAACTTTAGTTAGTAAATTAAAACATCGCCAATTTATTCATTGCATGAACAAACTTAACATAATATATATTTTAATTAACAATGCGTGGAAACTAACGTAAGTATCCTATTATACAAACATGTGCAGGGTTTAGGACCACTGACTAATATTTTTTCCACAGGAAACGCAATTCTTAGAAATAAGCTCTCTTTCAGACCAGTACCCGTATCATGAAAATTCGAGCTAACGAATAGAATCGAATGCGAGTGCGACTACTGTCAACTTGACAGCACTTTCGAACACTTTTTACCTTTCGAATGAGTTTCGAAAAGAATGACCACAGAGTACATAATATTATTCTGACAATGACCTATGGAATGATAGCTGTCAAACTTTCGCAAATCTATACACCGCCATTTTTTTGTTGACAGGTTGACAGCACTTTCGAATAGACTATCGAATAGAATATGCTGCGGTTTTTCGTAATACGGGTACAGAATATTTAAAAAAAAAAAAAAAAAAAAACCCCGGCAATAGACCCATTGCGCCAAAAGAAACGGAACATCTGCAAGCCATAAAATAGACCCAAACTGAAACAATGGGGAAAAAGTAGACAAAGCCAAAGTTTGTTAAACTAAATTCCCACATTGCAACAAAGATACTTTTTAAGCAGAATATAACAAAAATGTTAATAGACAGAAACTGTACCCCTAAAACAATAGCTCACCGAATATTTTAATGGAATTCTACCAAGTATTTTTGACCGCTTGGTATATGATGATATGTAGCTGTCTACATCAACGAACCATTCAAGGGAAACTGAAAAACGAACACAAGATAAAATATAATAAAATCATTATAGCAACTATAGTTCATATGCAACCGTTGCCTACACGAGCATCCACCGCTAGAACTGAATAATAAATGGAAGATAACAATCAATTTATTTTCAATCAATTATCGCCACCAATCGAAGACGCACACAAACACAGAATAAGTATCATCAATCCTGTAAACCACTACCCAGCTCAGAAGTCACAGACGTAAGCCACAGGAACGCTACAGAAATCTACAGCTACAGCATAACTGCAGTATCAGACACAGGACCACTTAAGCCATCTACAGTCACTCACTCCAGCATCAGCACAGGACTACTCCAGCCATCTACAGTCACTCTACTACAGCATCAGTACAGGACCACTCCAGCTATCTACAGTCACATACTACAGCATCAGCACAGGAATACTTCAGCGTCAGCACAGGACCACTCCAGCATCAGCACAGAACCACTCCAGCCATCTACAGTCACTCCACTACAGCATCAGCACAGGACCACTCCAGCATCAGCACAGGACCACTCAGGATCAGCACAGGACCACTGCAGCATCAGCACAGGACCACTCCAGCCATCTACAGTCACTCCACTACAGCATCAGCACAGGACCACTCCAGCATCAGCACAGGACCACTCAGGATCAGCACAGGACCACTGCAGCATCAGCACAGGACCACTCCAGCCATCTACTGGCACCCACTACAGCATCGGCACAGGACCACTTCAGCATCAGGACAGGACCACTTCAGCATCAGGACAGGACCACTGCAGCATCAGCACAGGACCACTCCAGCCAACTACAGGCACACACTACAGCATCAGCACAAGACCACTTCTGCGTCAGCACAGGACCACACCAGCAACAGCACAGGACCACTGCAGCATCAGCACAGGACCACCCCGGCCATCTACAGGGACACACTACAGCATCAGCACTGGACCACTTCAGCATCAGCACAGGATCACTCCAGCCATCTACTGGCACACACTACAGCATCAGCACAGGACCACTCCAGCATCAGCACAGGACCACTCCAGCCATCTACAGACACACACTACAGCATCAGCACAGGACCGCTTCAGCGTCAGCACAGGACCACTTCAGCAACAGCACAGGACACACTACAGCATCAGCACAGGACCAGTTCAGCATCAGCACAGGACCACTCCAGCCATCTACTGGCACACACTACAGCATCGGCACAGGACCAGTCCAGGCATCTACTGGCACACACTACAGCATCAGCACAGGACCACTTCAGCATCAGGACAGGACCACTGCAGCATCAGCACAGGACCACTCCAGCCAACTACAGGCACACACTACAGCATCAGCACAAGACCACTTCTGCGTCAGCACAGGACCACTTCTGCGTCAGCACAGGACCACACCAGCAACAGCACAGGACCACTGCAGCATCAGCACAGGACCACCCCAGCCATCTACAGGGACACACTACAGCATTAGCACTGGACCACTTCAGCATCAGCACAGGATCACTCCAGCCATCTACTGGCACACACTACATCATCACTTGTGTCGCTATTGCCTTGTGAATACTGTGGCTACCTTTTTCTGCTTACCTGCTATGTAATGATAATGAATCTTATCGCACTTGTTTGCTTATTGAGCTTAGATCTAATAAAAATGGCAACTTACATTTATTTCTTAATGATATTTGTCTGTGTTTTGTGTTTATGCACAGCGTATTATGGTGTTTATTTTATTGCATTGTATGTATTCATAACTTATGGTTATATTCTGAGCATGATTGTAATAGTTACGGATACACATCTATTTCGGAGCCAGTGCCGATTGTATGGTAAAAGTATTATTGTGAGTTTTTATTCCTACGAATATTTCGATGTGACTGTGGTTTCAAACTGGGTTTGCTATCTTATTTTACACACATACAAAATACATAATGCACCTTATACGGTGAATTAAATGAATAGTGACTTATCCGAGCAATTGTTACTTTTATACGATGGTTAACTTAAATATTTATCATCAGAATGTTCGGGGTTTGCGAACCAAAACCGAGGTTTTTATTCACAACGTATTGCTCAATGATTATGACGTCATTACTATAAGTGAGTCATGGCTTCTTAGCAGTATCGCAGATTCAGAATTATTCGATAGTAGATATATTGTGTATCGACGGGACCGTGATTACTTAGCCACTAAGCAATCGTTGGGTGGCGGAGTGGCTATAGCAGTAAAGCGCAGTCTTCGATCAACATGCAACTATACATGGCAGTCCTCGGCCGAGGATATTTGGGTGACCATTAATTATAAAGATTCTTTGAGTAAACGGGTTTTAAAACTAAATATCTGTACTTTATACCTTTGTAGCATGAATTTCGGTAACAGTTTCTCCCAGCAATTATCAAATTTCTCAAATCAGCTAACCAATTTATGTTCTTCTCATAGTGACGACATATTTCTTGTACTGGGTGATTTTAACATGAGTGACATAACTTGGTCAACAGCATCAAATGACTTTCTAGTACCATCTGGACTATCAGGTGACCATGTGTTTAATTTTGTTGATTCACTCAATCTGTGTAATTTACACCAGTACAATAAAATTTATAACAACTATGGTCGCCTGCTGGACTTAGTATTATCGAATATAACTGTCTCAGTCGGTGAATGTGTGGACCCCCTGGTGCCTGAAGATCCTCATCACAAAGCCTTGTTTATCGACCTTTCGTTATCCACCACTACTCCCCTCTCCACAAACCCGCATGTTTCCTATTCGTACTCTCGTGCTAATTATGCCAACGTCAGGAAAAGTATTAGTCAAATAAATTGGCATGATAAATTTAAATCCCATGATCTAGATGGAGCGGTTGATATATTCTACACTTTGATATACTCAATAAGAGATAAATTTGTACCTACCCGTCGGGTTGGCAACGATTCACACCCACCCTGGTTTAATTCGGCACTAGTCAAAATATTAAAAGAAAAACATAAATATTTCAAAAAATTTAAAACTTATGGAAATATAGCTGACGAACTCTCATTTAAAACCCTAAGAGAAAGAGCTAAAAAAATAGAAAATGAATGCTATTTAAAATATAAGGTAATGCGTCCTTATTCCGAGGTAAATCACAACATTTGAAAGTAAGTAAGAAAAATTAGCATTTGTAACCATCAATATTGATGTGAAATATTGTCTTCTGTAAGAATATACGTTAAATTTTATATTTCTTAACACAGATTCATTGATAACACATTTATTATACTTAAAAAAATATAATTTATTACACATGTCGATTTACCCTAATACCGAGGTAGGATTATGGTTTCTTCCATATACCGAGGTAGCCTGTTCCATATTCCGAGTTAGTCCTGTCAGTGGCTCCATGAGTGTGGCCATGAACGTAAGGAAATTACAATCGAAAATATCGATATACTTTTTTAACCTTAAAGTACTCCAAATAAATTTAATTATTCTAAATAGTAGTTGAAAATAATGAAAAGAATTAAATACTCTCCATTTATATTGGTTTTCGTGATAATTTCTATTATTTATGTAACATTTTCATAATTCATTATTGCAACTGGTAACATTGGCTAGAAAAAAATATTCATAATGCTTCTATGATGTTCTATGGACTTTTCTAAGCGATTAAAAAAAAAATAGAGTAGAGATGGGGTAAATTGATGAAATAGTGACAGTAATCGAATATAATCGATTATTGAACTCGAATGATTTAAACATTTTTTACTATAGTTTTAATCTATTCTATTCTATATAGTAAGGTCTAAATTTTTTCCACGATATTTTATGTTCTTACTTAAATGTTTAATAGTTGATGATACGTAATAAAAGTAGATGTGTAAGGACTGAGGAAAAGTATCGAATACTTACAAAAGCACAAATACCTTATCAGTACTAATTTCCGACGAGTACTTAATGTATTACCATAAACGAATATGATTATAATAAAAGATTCTACCCAGGAATCGATCCAGCATCGATTATTTTTTCATTCAAGCATAGGTCGGAAGCAAGGAACATTGCACTAGGTACATCTCTATGGCGCATGCGCGCTGGACTGGAGGCGCGCCGGCGCCATGTTCAATTTTCCGCCGAAAAGTTTGCCGTATTCTTTGAAAGTATTTTTGTTAAGTCTTTACATTAGAAAACAAACATCTTTTATTAAATTATTATGTTTGTATTTGCAATATGCAATTGGAAAATCGATAAGGTAAGCTTGTGTGCGAATTATTTTAGGAAATTACGTAAAATGGAAATATTTTTATGTTTTTATCAGTAATTTGGCATCAGTTTATTTACTAACCTAGGTTTTTGTTCTAGCGTTTTCGTTTCTAAACTCACTAAGTTTTGTGAAAATGGGTACCTACTTATAAGGACTTAATTCTGGCAACTATCCATACAATTTACCTACTTACTTTATTTTTCAGTGACAACAAGAAGAAAATGAAAAAATCAACCAGACCCCTAAACCAAACATGAAATGCAGTATATAGGACATTCATTTATCTGGGAATTCTGGGATAACAATATTACAACGGCCATCAGACCACGAAGTAGAAGGATAATGGAAATAAAATACAGAAATGAAATTAGGCAATTATGTATATAAGTGTTATAAAAACTCAACCGTCGTGTGTGTTATTTTATTCACCCAAATAAAGTTTTGCGTCTACAAATTTGTTTCTTTCTTCTTTTAAAAAGAGTAATAAGTAGTATCTAGTAGTAGTTTCGTAAAGTCAGGCATATCTATCCCTTTAAAATTTAGGAAGAAAGTCGCTAATTCATCTTGATTTTATGGTTTGATGACGGCATCGGATGACACTGCGAAGGTGTGATGTAGTCATATTCCGATTTCCGAGGTACCTACCTATGTAAAATGTCATACTCCATATTAGGGGTTCAGCAAGTATTTTAATAATCCATATTTCGAGTTATCAAATTATCGATTTAGAAACAACATAGATATGTTACTCAACTCAAATCATACATAAAATATTGGTAAATTTTCTAATAAATTTAATCAAAGTAGTATTACTTGGACAAAGGATTCTGATAATCTTGAGTTGCAGCCCCTTAATGTATGTGGTGCAAATCAGCGCAATTTTATTGATACTATATATTCTTGTCTTTTAGCACAATATAATTATATTCCAAATGCCAACAACCGTATACTTGATTTGATGCTCTCCGACCTGCCGTTAGATGTTATGAGATGTGATGACCCTTTAACTAAGGAAGACTCACACCACCCATCAATATTAATTTATGCCTCTTACTGTGTAACAAAGTCGGCGAAAGTAAAACCTAGAACCAAATTCTTCTATAACAGTGCTGACTGGGATTCTATTGGATCTGAATTAAATAAAATCGATTGGTATGCTGAGATTACTTCTAGATCCCTAGAAGAAGCAGTAATTTTCTTCTATAATACTATTTACAAACTGAGGTCATCATTCGTTCCCTCAAAGTCGATCTCCCCGTCAAAATTTCCGCCCTGGTATTCTAAAGCCTTAATAAAGCTTTTAAAAGAAAAAACTAAGTTCTTCAGAAAATTTCGCGTTTACAATAATTTATCTGATCTATATACGTACACTCTGTTAAAGAATCGCGCAATTGAGTTGGAAGGTCAGTGCTATAGTGCCTTTGTATCAAAAGCAGAGGAGTCAATTACTATTAATCCCAAAGCATTCTGGTCCTATGTGAAATCCAAAAATAAAGGGTCTTCTTTTCCATCCATTATGTCATATAATGGGGTTACGGTAGATTCCACTGAAAAAATATGTGACCTATTCTCCGAATACTTTCACTCCACCTTTATTTCTCCTACTGTTAGCACCTCACTTGAATTAGATCATGAAGTCATAACACACGACTCCTTGCAAAACCTACATTGTATCGAAGTTTCTGATGAGAAACTTCTGAAACTCTTAAAGAATCTTGACATATCTATTTCGGCTGGGCCTGATGATATCCCTCCTTCTTTTATTACCAACTGTGCAAAAAGCCTAGTACTACCCTTATCTTTGCTTTTCAGACGGTCTCTCACTGAAGGATTAGTACCTACATTGTGGAAAACAGCATTTATTACCCCTATTCACAAGAAAGGGAATAAGTCCAAAGTTGAGCATTACAGGCCTATCTCCAAATTATGTGTAATTGCAAAAGTGTTTGAAAAAATTGTGTATGACCAGTTATATTCTTCACTGCAATCATCGTTTTCTTCTTACCAACATGGTTTCTTAAGGGGTAGATCTACGGTCTCTAATTTGCTGTTGTTCAATGATTTTTTAACAAGTAACATGGATGGGGGTGGTCAAGTTGATTGTATTTACACAGATTACAGTAAGGCCTTCGACAGAATTGACCACTCAATACTTCTTAATAAGTTGTTGAAGATGGGAATTCACGGTGACTTATTTCGATGGTTAACCTCCTATGTCAACCGACGTTCTCAGGCGGTAGTCATTAATGGTTTTAAGTCTCCTTTCACTCAAATTCCCTCTGGAGTTCCCCAAGGGTCTCTTCTTGGTCCTCTCCTGTTTGTAATCTTCATCAACGATATAAGTAGTTGCTTTCATCACTCACAAATATTCCTTTTTGCTGATGATATGAAGATTGCAAAGAGAGTGTACGATCAAGACGATCAAATCGACCTTCAATCTGACCTGCGTAGATTAGATAGCTACTGTGTTGCAAACAAATTAGATCTTAATGTTTCCAAGTGCTTTCTAATCTCATTTACACGCAAACCCCAACCTCTTCAATTCCACTACTTACTAAAGGAAAATAAAATAACTAGGGTTAATCAGATCAGAGACCTTGGGGTTGTTCACGACGAGAAGCTCCTATTCGATCAGCATATCGAACAACTTATTAAAAAAGCTAACAAAGCAATGGGATTCCTAATAAGAGTATCAAAGAATTTCACGCAGATCAAAACAATAAAAATAATTTATTGTGCCTATGTACGAAGCATACTCGAATATGCCTCACAAGTATGGAATCCTAGATACAAAGAATATGTAGCCAGGATAGAACAAATTCAAAGAAGATTTTTACGCTATCTATCTTACAGGACCGGCATAACAGATGCCAGCTATGATGAACGTTGCAACCGTCATCACCTGCTGCCTCTTTCTAACCGTCGTCAAATAGCAGATATAATATATTTCGTAAAAATTCTTCGAGGTATAGTGGATTGTCCTGCGTTGCTGAGTCTGATAACACTATATGCTCCAACTAAGTTTTTGCGTAATCCGTCTTTGTTCTATGTACCCCTTGTTGCAAGTAATTATAGGCAAAATTCCTTTTTCTGGCGTGTACCACAGGTAGTTAATGATATGTTGTGTGATTACAACGAAATAGACATTTTCACCAACAGTTTACCTTCAATATGCAACCGGTTGGCTCGTGGCTATTTTGTTTCTCAAACCCGTGTATTAGTTTAAGTTTTAGTTTAAAGTCTCTCAATTATAACCATTTTTAAAATAAGTATTCTAAAGTATTCTATAACTAATTTGTTAAATACCCGTTACGTACGTTAAATACGTTAATAATGTTTTACCTAAAGGTGGAAACTTGTTAGACCTATGTTATCTTTAGTTTATTTTTAGATTATTAGTTAGTTAAGTTTTCCTAAAAAAATAAAATAAATAAATAAAAATAAAATAAAATAAAAATATGTATCACTTACGTTAATAGCGATAAAATAACACTGTTTTTTATCATTTCAAATATACATACTAAGTTAAGGTTTTCTAGGTAACCATGATTTTTGCGTCAACAATTATCGTGTCATATTAAGATTCCTAGAGGATATTTTGTACCGCCGAATTAGGTTATAAGCTTGTCACGTTCATCATTATTATTATGTAATCTAGCATATACTTCAAATGTTATTATTTGTAAAGTTATAAGCTAAAAATCATGACATATTATTTTTCCTTATACCGAGGGTACCTCGGAGTTTGGAACAACGTATAAAAATCAGGCCATTATACCGAGGTATTTTGTTTTTGAGTTTAAAGGGGTTAAATTAGTTTAAAAAGAGTTAAAATTTAAATTTAATGTAAGTATAAGAATATAATAAACTAAATATAAACTATTTACAAAGTTGAACGTTGTATAAATATTAAAAAACACAATTATTAAATATGGCTGGCCTTACGTAAGCCGGGTCGCGTTTGTATGAAAAACATGGCGGCGTCGCCCTCACGGCACATTACATGAGTTTTTAGTCATTTTAGGCAATTTTAATCATATTTACTACATCAAGAAGTTTCAGTTAAAGATAATGAACGATGAAATGTAATTTTAGAGTATCCAAGCCTATTAAAATGAGTAATAATCATGAAAATAAATATAACTCGAAATAAGGACGCCATTTTGAATACCGCGAAATATGGACTCACTACCTTATAATGTCTATTGAATCCGCCATAGCCCATAGTCCTAAAGCATTCTGGTCCTATATTAAGTTGAAACAAGGAACCAGCTCTGTTCCCTCTAGCGTTTCCTATGCAGGTGTATCTAGTGACAATGGTCCTGGTATATCGGAGCTATTCTCTTCCTATTTCCACTCCACTTTTATCCAAAATAATTCCTCAATTTTTAAACCATGTAATGATGATAATATTATAGCTTCTGCATGTGACATCTCATCCATTGAAGTAAGAATTAGTGAAGTAGAACGGTTGCTTAAGTCCTTAGATTTATCAAAATCTGCAGGACCTGACGAACTACCAGCTTTATTTATTTCAAACTGTGCCTCTGAATTATCTTTACCGATATCTATCCTCTTCAATAGATCACTGAACGAAGGTACTGTTCCGCTACGCTGGAAACTAGCATTTATTTCACCCATTCACAAAAAGGGACCTAAGGATCAGGCAGATAACTACAGACCAATCTCTAAATTGTGCCTTATCGCGAAGGTGCTGGAACGAATTGTCTTCAACCAACTTTACAATAGACTTAAGTCAGCTTTCAGCCCTGCTCAGCATGGTTTTCTTAAAGGGCGATCCACTGTGTCCAATTTAATAATATTAAATGATTTTGTTACTGATGAGATGGACAATAATAATCAGGTCGCTACAATCTTCACTGATTATAGTAAGGCCTTCGATCGTATAGACCACAATTTGCTTCTAAAAAAGCTTAAACTTATTGGAGTAAGTGGAGATTTACTGAAATGGTTTGGCTCGTATCTGAATAATCGAAACCAAGCTGTAGTGCTCAACGGGTTTACCTCCTCTTGGAGAAGCGTTCCATCAGGCGTCCCTCAAGGATCCCTTTTAGGGCCTCTACTTTTTATCATTTTCATCAACGACATTGACATCTGCTTTAAAAATTCGAATTATTTGTTATTCGCTGATGATATGAAAATATTTAGAAAGGTCAACAACTCCTTAGATGAAATGCTTCTCCAGGATGATCTTCAGAGACTCGGCCATTACTGCTCAGCTAACGGCCTTGACCTTAATGTTGACAAGTGCTATTTTATAGTGTTTAGTCGGAAACGCAAGAAATACATATGCACTTTCAAAATTGATGACCAGGTTCTTCAACAAGTATATAGCACTAAAGATCTAGGTGTCACTCATGACTCAAAACTTCTGTTTGACTCGCATATTGACAACATTGTAGGTAAAGCATGTAGGGCTATGGGTTTTATTATGCGCGTCTCAAAGCCATTTAAGTCAATGAAAACCTTAAAAATCCTTTACTGTTCCTATGTCCGTAGTCATCTAGAATATGCGAGTCAAATTTGGAATCCGAGGTATGGGGTTTATATAGATAGATTGGAGAGAATACAGAAAAAGTTTACCCGTTTTCTAGGCTTCAAGTTTAAATTGCCTAAAACGAGCTATCTCGAAAGATGCATAAAGTGTCACCTTATACCCCTCGAAACTCGCAGAGAAATTGCTGATGTCTTGTTCTTGGCCAAAATATTGAAGGGATTTATTGATTGCCCGGCATTGCTGTCTAAGATAGGTCTAAGAGTCCCCTCGCGTCAAACTCGTTTGAAACCATTATTACATGTACCCAACTCTAGCAGTAATTACAGACAAAATTCCTACCTTATTAGAGCCTGTAGATCTTTCAACAAACGATTCACGGGGTCCGAGGCGGATGTGTTCTGCAGCAGCTTGCCCATCTTGCGTCAGCATCTCATAGATGTATGCTCAGGTGCACAAGGCGGTACACTTGTCCAAAGTTAATAATGCACATGCAGATCTTCACACCCGAATCATTAAATCGTAAGAGCCTTAAAAAAAACACTTGATTTTGCACCTTGTTCGAAAGAAATAGGAGTCAATATCATGTGTCACATAATCGAAAACAACCGATCTGTCAAAGATTTCTATGCGCATTATCAATTTTGGAGCACTGTACGTAGCGTAAGTTCTTCTTTGATATATATTTCTTTTTTTGTGTGTGTGTGTTTTTTTATTTTGTTTTATTTCATGTGGTTCATGATTCTCAATTGTTCAGGATTAAGTATGTGATTCTCGTTATTTTTACTGTAGTAGGTTTGCACGTAGCCAATGTGTAATTGTAAATTTATAATAATGTAACTAATAGACCTTTATGTTTCCGTTGTGGCTGTAGGTAGGCATATATCCTATAAGTATACTTAACCTTATCTTCTTGTTAAATCCTACCTTCAGTCACCATATATTTTTCTTATTATATGCGGGGACCTATTAATGGCATCAAGAAATTATTAAGTTCTGTTGTATTGTTTTTAGTAAATGCTGTTGGTTCTCCATGAAAATGTTAAAATAAAATAAATAAAAATAAAAATAAATCAGCACAGGACCACTCCAGCATCAGCACAGGACCACTCCAGCCATCTACAGACACACACTACAGCATCAGCACAGGACCACTTCAGCGTCAGCACAGGACCACTTCAGCAACAGCACAGGACACACTACAGCATCAGCACAGGACCACTCCAGCCATCTACTGGCACACACTACAGCATCAACACAGGACCAGTTCAGCATCAGCACAGGACCACTTCAGCATCAGCACAGGACCATTCCATGGACTGGAACAGGATATCAGACCCGAGCAGCAGCAGCACGAAGAAGAATGTATCACATGCACCCAGACATGCCAAGAAGGCTAACAAATTACGCTCTCCACAAACCTTATTCCTACCCGTACCCTACCTCCTATATTGGCTTATTAGGGTGCATACTCGGTCGATTATACTCACTTTCCTTACCTATCCCTGAGCGTGTGTTCCCCCTCCTCTTAAAAACTATGTGCTGCCTGGTTGGCCTGGCGTAATCCAGGATGCAGGGTAACTCCTGGCTGGGTTTTGTGCAATACATACATACATACATACGTCTATACCTATGTATAATCTTGTTTCTCCTAATGTTATTTTAATAAATAATATATTAAGTACTAGCTGTTCCCGCGAGCTTCGCTTCGCCTTAATAAGTTTTCCCGTGGGAATTCCGGGATAAAAAGTAGCCTATGTTCTTTCACAGGGTCTAGACCATATGTATACCAAATTTCATTCAAATCCGTTCAGTAGTTTTGGCGTGAAAAAGTAACAGACAGACAGACAGACAGACAGACAGACACAGTTACTTTCGCATTTATAATATTAGTTAGGATGTAGTAAATGTACAAATTGTGGTATTTTTCTCCTACATCCCGAAAATCACGATATTGTATGTTCAAAAAATCGAAAGTTAACGACCAATATAATTATTACAAACCCCATGAGATCGAAACCTAAAAATAGGTGCGACGACGAGCAAAGCGAGGAGGAGCGTGTTAGGTGCACATGTTCATCAAAACCAAAGCGGAGCGCAGCGAAGCGGAGCGGAGCGTTTACCAAACAACGGAAACAATACAAGGCACCAGTTTGCGCTATGTAGGGAGACGCTCCGTCAAAGTTAAAGCCAAACGAATATTATTACTTTGTATAAACCTATGCCATAGCATTATTAGGCTATTCAAGATTTGGCCATACCATTATTATGCTAAACAATGTTATGCGAAATAACTTTTTACTAAACGAGATTTATGCCATACGATTTTCGGCGTAACGAGACTTTGACCAAAAGTTACTATGCAATACGAGATTAGGCAAATAAATCTTATGCCAAAAAAGGTAGAACCGTGGGACGCTTTTTAGTCTGCCGAACAGATGACCTTAAACAGGGCTAGTAGCACGGGCGCATTTAAGACGTGACATAAGTTTTGCATCACGCTTAAGTAGGTACTCCCATCGCGCAGCCTCAAGAGCAAGCCCGACGGAGAACTTTTGTCACGTCTTAAATGGCGACCCGTACTAGCTGATAGAAGTTAGACAATGAAGGCCGAGAACAAAGTGTTTTATATTGCCACTTCATAGGAGATGCCATGCTTTTGGTCCGGCCAGCAGGCTCTCCTTCAGTACATTTATATACTTATTCGTTTCTGGTTTCCTACATCTAAACATCAACAATAAAATATTGACCATATGCGGGAACTCCTTCTCCAGCGCCTCCACGCCGCCGGCCACCTTGTTGGTGAACGCGGACATGACGCAGGTGTCGCGGCGCCGCCACTGCCCGCCGCTCTCTGATACTTCGCACACGTTGATGTAGCGCTGTACTACACGCACTCGACTACCTAGCCGCGGAGTTGGGAGGGCTGCCGATAGATGGCAGTAAAGCGAATTATGCATGCAACTACTTTTACGATCTAAACTAGCCACGAAGTACCGACGACAGCCGACAGATGGCAGTAAAGCGAATTACGCATTTAACTACTTACTCGCGCGGTAGGCGCCTAGCTTATCCACGAAGTAACGACGACTGCCGACAGACGGCAGTCAAACGGGTAACCCGTTGGAACTACTGAGGCCTACATCGCGGTATCAGAAGATCATACAATCTACTGATGTCTGCCTTTCTGGTATCGTCCCAAACAAATTTGATGGAGAACCAGTCTATACCAATGGATTCTGGTTTAATTGGCAGGTAAAGGTAAGACGTCGCTCCCAATGGTTTTATCTTCAACATGGAACATCCAGACATCCCACCTACCATATGAGGGAATTCCTTCTCCAGCGCCTCCACGCCGCCGGCCACCTTGTTGGTGAACGCGGACATGACGCAGGTGTCGCGGCGCCGCCACTGCCCGCCGCTCTCTGAGACCTCGCACACGTTGATGTAGCGCTGGTACTCCACGCATTCTGGAAGGATCATAATATACGGGGCTGTAAGTAGCAGTAAATTTTATAGAAACGATAGCTGTTTCCGTGAGCTTCTCTTCGCTTTAAAAAGTTTTCCCGTGGGAATGCCGCGATAAAAATTAGCTTATTTGTTGATCCTAGGGTGTCAGCTAACTCCATACAAAATTTCATTACAATCGGTTCAGCCGTTTTGACGTGAAGAAGTAACAAACATACATACATACTCACAAACTTTCGCCTGTATAATATTAGTAGGATACTTCTGTCTTAATATTCTTCTTGAAAGGATTAGCCAGCCAGAATATCCTCATTGGGTAAACCGGTCTTAAATACAGTATCAAGTCGTAAAGTAGTCGTCTGAATACCGGTCCCAGCTCTTTGGGTTTCAGTAACAGAAGAATGGAATAAAAGCGATGGATTACATAGCCAATAGTGTTTGTAAGTTAGCAGCAGCCGACTGGATATCAGATGATGATAAGACTGTGAAATGCTTAAAGGGAGGACTTTAAGAAACCCCTTACTTTTCCAGGCGATATGCTGCACATTCTTCTTGGGCCTCGGCAGCGCGGGGCAGGAGCGTGGCTCGGGCTTCGGCTCGTTGTTCTTCTTCTCCTCACAGCAGGTGACGGGTAAGCTGCCGTCGTAGCGGCACGCCTGAGGAATGCATGGTCATCATTAGAAAAGCTGCTATTATTGGTACAGTGGGGGTGTATGAACGGAGCCTCTACGAGTGACGTACCTCTATCGATTTGGTAATGCAATCCCACCAGATATCGGTCCTTCGAGCCTGATCGAGTCACGTATCAGCTGAACCTATATTTATTGTGTACCCTCGGCTACAGACCCTCTTTATCCGTCTGTCTAATGCCTTCTCCACGATCGCAACCTTTAGACCAGCTCTACCGTTCCGCGTTTAAGGCTGCGTCTCCAATAGGAAAACTGTTCTTCCCAGACTGAGTTAGTGGCGTATATCATGTTTGCGCAGACTCTAAACAGTTTTAATCGTTACGGGGCCTAGTATCTAATCCTAAGAAGAAAAACGTAGCCTAAGAAGAATCCACAGACCATGTTAGCGGAGCGCAGCACCCCATCCAGCGTGTCTCCGAAGGCGTTACGGAACTGCCCCGTCTTGTGCAGATTCAGCTCCAGCGGGCAGCACACAATGTCCTCGCCGTTCTTGTGCCAGGCGCAGTGCTGGGGGAGATACAGAGGGTTAGTTAATGATCTATGGTTGGGAGAGGAAACTAGGGAATGAACTGCTGCTGGTTAAACAGTAGGGTAACGTAACGTACCTAGGGACATTTTCGACTACCCCAACTTTGAATGAAGCTATCGCAGCGTACAACTAAGATATTAATGTGAAATTTTGTTTAATCGGTAGGATATATAATCTATTATCACTAGTATTTGTGCTAAAGCTTTAGTGTGGCCAGATTTTATTAAATTAAGATAAAAGTAAAAAGGCTTGTTTTGACCCAAGGTACGTTACACGTTTGTACCTTGGGACACTGTTTCCTATAGCTTTGTACTATGGAAAATGCAAACTTCTAAATAACGCCTTATATCTCTGTTCTTATTGATTTACTGCATCTCTCTTCTGTCTAGTTTCACTCTGGCACTAATAAGAACAGAGATATAAGGCGTTATTTAGATGTTTGCATTTTCCATAGTACAAAGCCATAGGAAACAGTGTCCCAAGGTACAAATTTAATCGTGTCCCAAGGTACAAAAAAGCAATATTTAACCAATATTTAAATATCTTTATTTTTAATTAATAGGAATCTTTCAGATAATTGCCATGTCATAAAATTAAATAACTGAAAAGTTATACGTGACATCCATGTCTTTATTTTGAGCATGCCTCAATGAGATAAAGCAACACAAAAAACTATACAAAAGCTACTTTTGACTCCAAAAAACTTCATATTGTCTTCAACACACACTCGATGCTGGTATGATCACGAGACTCACTAGTTTTGCCAAGCGAGTAAAATACTATACCTAGGGTAGAATTTTAATGTGTTTATTTAGCCGGTTTTTTAAATACAATCAATGTCCCGAGGTACAAGCGTCCCAAGGTACGTTACGTTACCCTACAACCTTTACCAAAAAGCAATTTTACACTCGCATTTGTTCAAGTCGTTGCTTTTCTAGTGTGATTCTTTGTCAACTTATGGTAGACCTACAGATTCATCGCAATCAATTTTAATCATTCGGAAAGGAGCCATCCCGAATCCCGAGTGACGTATCACTTGTGCTAATATGCGTCCAGCGCATAAATGGGTGTACTAGTGTGACTGGTTTATTCTTTAATATTATGGGAGGTAGGGATAGGTATGTACCCTGATAAGCTATACGCTTTTCCTTAGCATATTTTTATACTTTGCTATGCCTCTACAATGTTCTACTCACGGCGGGGCGCTTCTTGTCGAGTCGCACGAGCTGGTCCGCGTAGGGGCAGTCGGTGAGGTTGCGGCACACGCCCGCCACGCCCTCCGCCGCGCACGAGTCGCCTGCAACCAGGGGTGGTCATCATCAGTTCTGGTACGGTAGCTGGTACTACCTAACTAGTTATAAGTACGACTTGTAGTATATGTAGGTACATACCACCACTAGGCCAGCGTGGTAAACCCTTTCTACATTTGGAGGAGACCCGTGCCCCAGCAGTAGGGACGTGATAGGATGAGATAGTGCACTAAAGTGGGTAACTTAGATTAAGCGACAGGTAGGTAGCGGTTGTGGAGATATTGGTAAATTTCAATTACTTATAAATTTTAAATCAATTATTATTTCGAAAACTTTTATAAGTAACTACTCTCTTTTCCAAATACCCTTGAAATAGACTCTTGAAAAGCAAGTAGGCAGTTCGCATGTAGTTATGTACCAACTTTTATCCTTCTTGAATGTATCATTCATCATTATTAGCGCGCGGAGACATTTTGTGATCTCGTCTACAAAATGTTTATTATTGTTAAATTAATCATAATCATAACCTTACCTTCTTTCATAAGTCCAGAACTAAAGCTAAATAATACACTGCTAATTAAAACTAAACACGGCACATATTTCCACATTTCTTGGTTTTCTTTCTACCAAAAAGGTAGACAAATATTTTGAATTATAATTATAACTTTATATTATCATTTCTTATAGATATTATAGTTATACTGGACACGTCTGAATGTTGACCCGAGGTCTTTATCACTAATAATAATAAATACGTTAATACAACACCAGAAAACAAAACATTATAAACACTAACTTATTAATGCATCTGATTTAATGAAAAATACACCTTATATCCATATGAACACGCTTTAGGCAGTTGAACACTTTCGGTTATAACATGACCAGCGTAAATTGGTCTATGAAACGAGTAATTCCACAAGCCAGTGATATATTTGGCGGATCTTTGCATACTGGTTCTTCTTTGAGGATAAAATGTATGAATCTTGTAACTGGTTTGATAAGTCGAGTAATGTATAGAAGAAGGTGTATAAAATATACTTATAGAGGGTAAACTTGTTTCTGGGATTTTTTGATAGAAAATAAGCTTAATTTGTATCTACCTACTTATTACTGTGTCTTGTCTACTAATTCGACTATCTGGCTAATCCTTACCAGGGTGACAACGGTGACAACTACCTCTAGTGCAACGGTCAGCAACAGGCGGACCGCGGTCCGTTTGCGGACCGCGAAAGGTTGAACCTCGGACCGCCAAATATTGTAATGTAGGCAATAGGCATGTCAAGTATAAATAAAGAAATGCTTTGAATATTATTGTAATATTTTGAACCAATCTAACTTAGTAGGTACCTACCTAATCTAATTAATCTGTTTTACAACATCAATATCGATGAAAAACATTTCGCGTCGAGTCGCCGCGTGTGCTCTGTTCATAGGTACTTATAGCTTCCGACGACCATAATAATTATAATAAGGAGAACTCTGAAGAAGACATTGCAGTGTTTACAAAATTTTTGGCCGATCTTAGCAACGAATTCGCCACAAGGTTCCAAGACTTTGCAGAGATGGGCAAGCTATCTCTGTTTCTGAAGGCGCCCTTTGAAGTTGATGCTGCCGCCGAATGGACAGATGTGGCTGCCAGGCAAAAGTCCTTGCTGCCAAGTTATTTAATCTGCCAAAGGCGTTACTTTAAATTGAAAATAAATAATTGATCTGCAAGAAGATGTGTCTTTGCAAATATATAGAAAGGTGTCAATTGAAGAATTTTTGGTCAATCATGTCCCAGAAAAATATCAAAATTTTAAAAAACTTGCTATCAATTTGGCGACTATTTTTTGGTTCGATATACATTTGCGAAACTTCATTTTCATAATTTTCAGTTAAAAAAAAAACAGATATTGTTTGAGATTAACAGACGCTCACTTAAAATACACTCTTCGAATTAGCTGTTCTTCACGAGAACCAAACTATAAAAACCTGGCTCAAGACCGCCGATGCAATTTTTCTCACAAAGTTTTTTTTTTCTGGACCTTTTAAAATTTTTCGACCAATATCCGGACTCTACCTAAAACTACTTGCCGACCCCTGCTCTAGTGGTTCGTGGCTCTATAGTATAGTGTTTGTCACAGTCACGCCAGAAAGATCATAAAAGTACCTACTTATAGGTACCACCGAAAACAAAGAAAGATCTTATTAAAATTTGTAAAGACACCGGGTTTAGCACTGGATATAGGTACGACATTATAATATTTTGTCTGTGGTGGTGTAACAAGTACCTGCACCTGGACTTGGAGAAAGAATCATCCTTCTTAAATAATTTCGATTAGGTAACTACTTTAAAATATTTTGGAGCAAATCCCCCAATCCTCATTGAAAACTGCCTTATATACATAAGATACATGCACAATGTACATACTTACTAATGCATGTGATAATAATATACATATATTACTTATGTAAGTATACTTATTATAGAACCATGTCTCATGCAAACATACTCAAAGACTGTAACATTCAATAGCTTTCATGCGAGTATCCAGTTACTGAATGCAGAATGTTAGTTTTCTTGATGGAAAAACTAAAGAAGAAAACATTGTTTAACTTTGAAAAAATACGTTATTAAGTTAATGTTCAAAGGAAATGGATAGTAATAATATGTAACAAAAGATATAAAATAACTTCAAGCTTAGAAATAATGCAAGTTGCTAAAAACGACTTCAGCGCTGATCTTCAGCGAAACTGCATGAGCCTTAGTTTTTTTAGGCTACGAACTTTCATAAATTATGTTTTTTTTTTAAATTATGTACTTATCTTTAATAATGTAAATTGAAAATCTTAGCCGTAAAAACTCAATGGCTCATTATTTAGACAAACAAGTACTGAAAACCAATTTAAGTATAAAGTGTTATGAAAATTTGAATACCGAATTACTTTTGTAGGACTGCAAAGGGTGTTCAAAAGCGACAAATTATCGTTATTATTTTATTTATTATAAGTATTATATATTATGTACGCGAACATCATCTTACGTAATTTACGTAATTATAAATCCAACCACGACCACTTCATACCTCGACAACATAATTTTAATATTTTTACAAAACTTTTAATTTGCTCCTTTCAACTTTTATAAAGTGTAAAAAATTCAATCAAACTCTTTGATCAGTACAGTAGGACATGGGTCACTTACAAAGAGAACATCTCCGTAGGTAAGTACCTATACTCAGTCCTCGGCCTTCCTCAAGTCCTACTACCGATCATTTGTGTAGGTATAATGGAGTACATGGGGGTCCGTGTATTGGATTGTTTATTGGGCTGTGTGTATTCTTTTACCGCTAAATGACAATGGGCGTTTTGGCACCTATGTCCAATAAAGATGAGACATACATCGTTGGATAGCTCTTTTCAAGTGAGCAAAAAAATATTATGACGACAAATCCGTATCAGTTGTCCATTTTGAAATATATTTGTCGGAAGGAAGTATTTTTCTATGGCATTGCACTCTCTCTCCTGATGACAGTTAGGGCGTAATACACGTAAACACGTATTATTAAAATGGGAGAAATTATTTTCAACTGGTTTTATTTACTGAGATAGTAAACAAATGTAATATTATAATGAATGATGATCATTTTGTTATAAAAATTAAAAATGAATGTGAAAAAAATGCAAAAACATTAAAATTACTGAAATAAACTATAAACACTTTCAAGGTACGATTATTCTAATTGGACAGTAAATCAGGACTAGCGCTTCCGTTATTCATATTCTGCAAAAAAGTACCTTTTCAACGACGTATCACTCATTTCTATTGGTGATGGTCCCAGCTTCCATATATTGGTGCCCATCATCATTTATAAATATCTTTTATGTTCCTTTGGCCCACAGTACATTAGCAAAGCAATATTTCTTCCACGTCCTCCACACCCACTGCAAAGAAGATAGTAAATAAACATTTTATATAAAAAGGGGTTGAAACCGATACCCCATCATTCTGCCCCAGATTGTGACAGAAAACGGCCGCCATCTTGAGAGAGCTGTCAATTTTGCCGCCATAATTCCTATGTTTCAGTTTTGCTTTTAATTTCATTAGGCAAAGATGTTGAAATTCGCGGCTATAGTTTCCTTGATGCTTATAGGTAAGTTTGTTAAATATACTTTTACCTATACAAAATACGACCGAATGGCGTAGTGGTTAGTGACCTGACTACTGAGCCGATGGTCCCGGGTTCGATTCCCGGCTGGGGCAGATATTTGTTTAAACACAGATATTTGTTCTCAGGTCTTGGATGTGCCCGTAAAATGGCAATAGGCCCGCCCCCTATTACATTGGGACTAAAACAACACTCTGGCGAAAAGTGGGTGCAGCAATGCACCTCTGCCTACCCCGCAAGGGAGTACATTAGTACAAGGCGTGAGTGCGTGTTTTTTTTTTTTTTTTTTTTTTCTATACAAAATATACTTAGGTAGCTTAGGTACCTAGACAATATCCATAGGTATATTTACAAAATAGTAGTAACATATAGTCACCTGTCACCATTTACAGGTGACTAAGTACATGTTATTACTAAATTTGCATCTTGTGTACAGTTACCATAAGAGATACGTGTATTTATTTATACCCAAAGCCAATTAAGTAATGAATTGATCGTATGGTTATAGCTGTGGCTTTTTGGATCAAACTGTTGGCTTGTGTCTATTTGGTTGACTGTACCTACATAATTATCGACTCATAATTTTATAAATCTTTATTAGGTTCTTCGTGATTAGTGATTTGATTAACTTACTACGTATGATAGATATTAATGATAATATGCATAGTATTAGGGTATAGTTGTGTTGATAATTTTTCCGATATTATCATCAATACGACATCTAACTCTAATTTATATTTTTCAAAAGTGGTTTGGCCCCAAGCTGACTCTAGAAGGCATAAAAAGGATGCTACCCCGTCTAATGATTTTGACCCAGGTCTGAAAGTGTAGTGTGTTTCACGTTTTCAATGTTATTTTCAATAAAGTAGAACGCTTTTAGAATATAGCACGAACGAATGATGAGAAGCATGAAGGGATCGGATCAATCGAATGCATGAAATTGAGCATGTTCTTTTAATGATTTAAATTACTTAAGTACTTCTTATGTTTTTTTTTATGAAGGACTTTTGTATTGATATAAATTATGCATGAATTTAAGTAGGCACTTAGTTAACCCTTTAGTACGCATGATGGTAGTTTTTCTGTGGCCATAACCATTTTTACACGGTAAAATTATAAAGAACATAACTAACTTGTTCAGAATGACGGACCTTTTTAAATTACTAATCCGTACGTAACTCTGACTCTGCCTAGCTTGGGGTCGGATAGCCGTGTGGGAGATGTCCCCACATATTAAGGACCTATTTCACAATGTCTGGATAATGGCTACCTGTCGTATAATGGTCACCGTACATATAACCGTAACGTAAAGGGATCGACAAATTTTCAGGCGTTCGCGAGCTCGCGTTCTACAGGTTGACAGAAGAAAATGAGGCGATCCTTTTACGTTACGCTTATAATTATGTGCGGTGACCTTAAAAAACATGCGGGCACTGTCTAAAACATAATTACAAAGAATGTCAGCATTTCGTTTATCCAACAGGTAGCCATTACCCAGCCATTGTGAAACAACCCCTTAGGCCTTATATTAATTAATCATTAAACCCCCAGGCAGCACAATCTGGGCGGCAGGGCTGTCGTGTGAGTCGTGCGGGCGCGAGTGCGCGGCGGCGTGCGGCACCCGCCACTTCCGCGCCTGCTGCTTCAACTACCTGCGGAGGAAGAGGGTGTCTCCAGGAGTGGGGGCTAATAAGGTTATTACTACGTAGTACGGGCCGGTTGTCGACGTCGATAAACACCATTAGAGCGCGTTCGCTACCAGTCACAGAGCCATATTTATGGTGAATCGCGATAACAATGAATATAATGACGTTTATTTACCTACGTAGATAACGAACCCGTGTAGCAGCAGCTTACATCATGTCTCGTATGCTCTTACACCTCGCTCGCTACAGCGAACCATCGTTATTATATTAGCAACCAACAATCCTTAGGGACCGTCTCCATAGGCGAGAGAATCGCATACAAGTTGACTTTTCGCCGCATTAAACCTTGCCTTATAATATCGCCGTGAGACACCTTCTATGAGTGAGAGAGTGGGCCCTGGGCCTGTCGTGTGAGTCGTGCGGGCGCGAGTGCGCGGCGGCGTGCGGCACCCGCCACTTCCGCGCCTGCTGCTTCAACTACCTGCGCAGGAAGAGGGTGTCTCCAGGAGTGGCCAGTAATAAGGTTATTATACTCACATCGTGGTCTACGTGCCTTTACACCTGCTACCGAACCATCGCCGTAGATTATAGGTCGTTTCAGCTAGGAAGATTCCTGTGACAGATCACAATTTTGTAAATTACGCACAAACACTATTGCGAGTTCCGTGTCAATTTCATTGAATACGTACGACCCATACTATAAGTTGATAGACAAAATTTATAGAATTTCGTCTCCATAACGGCACGGAATCATTTGCAACTATCTATCTATTAACTGAAACGAGGTATAGCAACGGGGTTAGACTGCATTTGGAAATCTCCGTCAAGTATTCTCATCGGCATCATCAGAATCTGAAAATTATGTATCTGAGATTAAAAAAACAAACGGCAAACGGCGTGTCGGTCGCCCCCCAACCCGTTGGTCTGATGATCTGCGGAAGGTAGCGGGAAGCCGCTGGATGCAGATGGTGGGTGACCGTTTGGGGTGGCGATCGTTAGGAGAGGCCTATGTCCAACAGTGGACTACAGAAGGCTGAGAGAGAGAGAGAGAGAGAGAGAGAGAGATTAAAAAACATACTTTAGGTCCAAAACCGGCTACAACAAAAGCTTTTGCACATCAATGGTGATTTTTGGTTATGATAAAGTTATTTATGTTAATTCAGGTGGGCTACCAATGTACTTACCTAAATAATTTATTTTTTAAATTTCGTATGTTTTCAGCACTGGCCATCGAGAATGGATGAAGACAAAATGGACGACCGACCAAGATTGAAAAAAATACCAATTTTCGCCATAGAAGATGTACCAGAACCGTGGATGAGCAACGAAATAGACTCCTACGCATTAGAAGATAGCTTTGAAAATCGTCTGCCCTTACCCTATGACATGTAGACTATTGTAGACTAATAGTTTAGAATACTAAGGCCCTGTTTCACAATGTCTGGTTAGTGGCTACCTGTGAGATAAAATACATGCTGTCACTGACTAAAAAATAATAACAGAGAGTTACAGCATGACTAACCAGACATTGTGAAACAAGGCTTAAATCATATTTTTCTTATCGTTAAATAAGTATGTATCCTGAACGCGTTTGATAAAAACCGAAATAAATTGAGATTTTATGAAGCTGTAATACCAATGTACCTAATTCATTGTAAATTTATATCCATACTTATTTACACAAGTAAATAAATACGTAACAGAAGCTACAAAAAAAAGAAAAATAAAAGCTACTTACATAAATTCATAGCAAAATGTTTCTTTGCTAAAGAAAAGAGTTCAACGGGCGACCTGAACTTTCAAGTACCTACTTTTGTAACAATAATATTAACTTTTTAGATTATCTACATAAAGATTAGGATTAGGTACGATCTTTTTATCATTTTTTTTTAAACAGATGGTTGGAGATCTGTTTAAAAAAAACTCAGTTCTACCTATCTTACAAACATTAGAAGATTCTTTATGTAATTTTTCTGGATTGTTATTAATTTTATCTAACTTGTTATGTCCTTTAATGGCTGGATTTAGATATAACAAAATACTTATGTATCTTAAGAAAAAGAAAACACTTTTGAATCAAAAACGAATTCTTTTATTTCGTCTTTTGGGCGTCTAACATGAAATATTAGTAAGATTCTTAGATTATAAGTATGGACAAATATAGCTCTATTTTATTTTTGTATCTACACAAGTTTTCAATATTAAATTAAAAATACGTACATATTACACGTAGGGTAACGTAACGTACCTAGGGACATTTTCGACTACCCCAACTTTGAATGAAGCTATCGCAGCGTACAACTAAGATATTAATGTGAAATTTTCTTTATTCGGTAGGATATATAATCTATTATCACTAGTATTTGTGCTTAAACTTTAGTGTGGCCAGATTTTATTAAATTAAAATAAAAGTAAAAATACTTGTTTTGACCCAAGGTACGTTACACGTTTGTACCTTGGGACACTGTTTCCTATAGCTTTGTACTATGGAAAATGCAAACTTCTAAATAACGCCTTATATCTCTGTTCTTATTTATTTACTGCATCTCTATTCTGTCTAGTTTCACTCTGGCACTAATAAGAACAGAGATATAAGGCGTTATTTAGATGTTTGCATTTTCCATAGTACAAAGCCATAGGAAACAGTGTCCCAAGGTACAAATTTAATCGTGTCCCAAGGTACAAAAAAACAATATTTAACCAAAATTTAAATATCTTTATTTTTAATGAATAGGAATCTTTCAGATAATTGCCATGTCATAAAATTAAATAACTGAAAAGTTATACGTGACATCCATGTCTTTATTTTCAGCATGCCTTAATGAGATAAAGCAACACAAAAAACTATACAAAAGCTACTTTTGACTCCAAAAAACTTCATACTGTCTTCACCACACACTAGATGCTGGTATGATCACGAGACTCACTAGTTTTGCCAAGCGAGTAAAATACTATGCCTAGGGTAGAATTTTAATGTTTTTATTTAGCCGGTTTTTAAAATACAATCAATGTCCCGAGGTACAAGCGTCCCAAGGTACGTTACGTTACCCTACCTAGTTAGCTACGTACATACCTGATATCATTGTACTTAAAATTTAGGCATATTTCCACCCCATACGTTCCCAAATAGATTTTTATTTCTGCTTGCCAATTTGGAAAAATTCTGAGTCTGGCTTCAGGTAGGTGAAGTACCTATAGCTCATATTCTAGATCGTTTAGGTGACCTAACTAGCTAGATTAGGTTCTTCAGAATATTTTAACTCAACGACACGTTTATAATTATATTAAATCAAAAATACAATATTCTTCATACAATTATTTAAATATCATAGTCAATGTCACCTCCTAGTATTAATACTGGCAAAATAGAATTTTAAAATGAAATGCACAATGAGTTCAATAATCTCTGATTTTCAAAAGAAGCTATTTTTAATTTCACACCTTGTAGGTTACATATTTTATGATATTAAGTAGGTGTAGGTACCTAGTTATTTTGTTTTAAGTACTCGAAACAATAGATTAATTTATCGTTTTAGCTTATAAAAGTTACTACTCGAAAAGATGACTAACGTCAATTTTAAATTCAAACATTGTGCAACTCATTTTTAACTTAACTAACGTATTAAATTAGTCTCCAGCTCACTCTTTTCTTACTTACTGAGTATTTAAAATCATTTTCAATGAGTTTTCATTATAAATTACCTTAAATCTAACAATAAAATTAGGATCTACGAAATATTTTAGAAAGATGGAGAGAAAATTGTCGCGCCTAAACTATTTTTTTTTTTGCGAACACGCTACGAGTCTGGATTCATGGTTTCATACAGCCAACGATGCCATTTCGGTTTTTATTTTTTATTCTACTGATTGTTATATGCCAGTTCTTTTTGTTTTCGTCTGGCGATCTCGGCGCTGGCTTCTTGGATCGCTTCCCAGAGCTTCGCTTCTGACAGAATTTGGCGGGAAAGTTCGTCTATGGTGCTGTCCGAATCCAAGATGGAGCCGAGAGTGTCTTCGTCAATGTACTGAAAAATAAAATAACACAAAATTAGAGAATCTATAATTTGAAGAAAAGCGTCGTTAGTTTGTCGGAAAATAGATAACTAATGCAGTATTGTTAGTGACTCGACGACCAAAATGGTGCAATGGGACTCTGACTGATTTGACGAAGGTCCCGGGTTATCATCTCACACGGTCAATAACAATACAAAGTTACTCATTTGTTAAATAAATAGACTGACTATATAATGACTAACCTGCCGCTGTTTTTGTTCTTGTAGCGGCATTCCAGGGGCACCTTGAGATCGTTTTCGGCCGCAACCTGAAATTAATAAAATATAATTAAGGCTTTATTTTAATAAGTATTTCTCATATTCTGAGTACATCTGCCTAAAGACGACGGACATTTAGTCCAACTATTAGTATCGTACGACGTACATATAGCACGAAACGGATTTTCATAAATGTATGAAGATACGGCATCGTCAATGCCGATGAAGTGGATGCACAACTTCTGTGAATTTTTATACAAAGAATACTGAATGCGATGCGTCCGTTGCGTACGATGCCGAAAGCTTGACGCTTACCTTAAGTCTTGACTAGACTAGCGACAAATCACAATAAAAACACTCTGTATAAAGGGAAGGGGTGCAAGGGATAATCACCTGTAAAAGCATTGCAGAAAGGTCTCTTCCTCGGTGTCATGATAACGTCTTCACTTAGCCTCTGCTCGTAGTTTCTGGGTATCTGGTGAAATGAGAATAGAATAGAATAAAATATAAATAAAATAAATCAGTAGGTAACACGTCAAACTTTTCGTTGCCTCTGTGGGTTTTTTTTTAAGTCTGTTATTTAGGGCCACTTGCACAAAGATGTTAAATCTAGATTTAGTGTCAAATGTCGATTTATGAAACGTCAATCCATACAATTTTTTGGCTTAAATCGAGATTTAACACTAAATCTAGATTTAATATGTTTGTGCAAGTCGCCCTTAATCTCAGAAACTAAATTGACAGATTCTGAACAGTTCATCAACAGTCGATGGTCCAGCGATTAAGTGAGGTATATTGGCGGGACAATCGACTGTTGATGAACCGTTCAGAATCTGTCAATTTAGTTTCTGGGATTAAAACCAGACTTTAGGTGCTACTCTGATTGTCACAGAATATGAAAGCATTATTCCAAATCAAATTACCGAAGCTGAAAGACAGCATTCCACGAACAGCACCGCGACAAGCAACAGAATAGGTCCGCGGGACGCCGGCATCATGGCGGGAACACGTTGACAGCTGTCACTTTGCAACAAGATGGCGGATCTGAAAATCAAGAAAATAAAAAGATATTGTGAAAAAACCAAATGCCGTGTTCAATTTATGAAGTTGCCATAATCATATATGAAAAGCGATTGTGAGATTGTTGCTGTAGGGTGAGGCCCAGTTAAAGTAAGCGACCTTTCGGCATCGTAGGCAATGGATGCATCGCATTCAGTTTTCTTTGTATAGAAATTCACACAAGTTTCTGCGTCCACTTCGCATTTTCAAAGTCCTTTCTCCATGAATTTATGACAATCCGTTTGGTGCGATACGTACGATACCGATAGGACGCTTACCTTTACGCTCCGCAATGGATCTTTAACAAACGTCATCTTTGCTTCTTTTATAACACCACCGCCGAAAAAAAAGTATTGTTTAGTGATCCTGGTTGCTATGCCGATGGTACCGGGTTCAGTCTGGTATTGAGAAGTCTGCCTTAAATAGTCTTTTACATTACTTTTAACCGGTACTAGTTATTATTCTGTGCTTTCAATAACTGTATATTTCAGCGTTGTTCGGTCCCTAAGTGTGGTAGTTAGTGGGAATGAAAACTGCGAGACGCCACCCACAGCGCGCGGTGGGGGGTGCTATATCAGAGGGGAAATCCCTCTTGAATGCACTTCTGAACGCAATATCCCGCCATATTGATTTAAAAGAATAGGTATAAACCTGACAAATTAAGGAGGTTTTAGGCACGACATTTTGAGTTACGCGTAACCTAATAAATCAATAATCATAGGCATTGCCGATCGCCTAGGGCCTAGATGATTTTGTAAGTACTTCATTGATGAGTCTTAGATAAATGATAATGAACATGGACAAGACGTTTGGTCCACCAACCCGCACTAGGCCAGCGTGGTGGAGTAGGCCTAAAACCCTTCCTTCATTGGAAGGAGACTCGTGCCCCAGCAGTGGGGACGGAATGGGTCGTGCATGATGAATAAGTTTCTAAGTATTTTATACAACTGTGTTCACGTGTAGATAAACAATTTTAATAATTGATTAGTAGGTAGATCAAATCATGGATGACATTATTAATATAGTTTACTTATCGATTTTCTGCAGAGTTATCTAATAATTAGTTAGGCCTACCTCATCCAGCCGGAGTGCGTCCCACGAAATAACGTCATGCCTGCTCTCAATCAAATTACCAATTTAATGAAATGTCCAAGAACTTACTGTTAAACTTTCTTTAGAAACTAAATTACTGTTGTCTGTACTTACTTCATTAGCACTTAGCAACATGGCTATTTAATTACTAGAAGTTAAAGGTTAATTGCTTCTAAAACTTACTCTAACCTCTGAATAAAAAGCCTCGCCGAGTAAAAAATCATTCTTTATACTGTGCACCCTGGTGCCCCTACACGGGCTCGTAATCGACGTAGATAAACGTCACTATACCGCGCTTCACCATAAAAACGGCGCTGTGATTGATGGAACGCGCATTAAACGAGTTTATCGACGTCGATAACGAACCCGTGTACCTACTTCTTACCGACGGTGACTAACCCTTTTTAGTCCAGCTGTAGAATAGAATAGCTAGGTAAATCGTGTATTTGTAAAACATATATTCTGTGTAAAAAGTATCGGGACTGGGTCAATAAAACAAAAAATGTTTCACTGTTTTCAATCGATGTAAGGAAAAATCGCCGCGAGTACTAAACACAACTTTGGAAACAGCGTTTAAAAAAATGTTGTGATGATTGGATAATTCGTTGACGTATGTGTATCGTTTCTGAAGGACCATACTTTGAAGGTGATAAAATAAATTTGGATGAATAATAAACATTTTTTGTTTTATTGATCCAGTCTCGATACTTTTTACACAGAGTAGTACTAATACCTAGGTTCGTCACCTTTATAGATTGTTGATTGCAAATTTATGTGATGCGGCAGATGTAGACATAAATATTATTCCCCTAACGAATAAGTACCTATTTTTCTTTCTTTCTATAAACTTTCAGCACTTAACGAATGCACAAACAGAAAAATGCATAAAACATTACGTTTACCCAAGTATACATACACCTACATACATTCTTATTTAGCCGCGTTATTCGCTTATTTTTGCACACATAGCGAATCACATTTTCATTTTCTGAATTAAATAAACTCATTTTTCCATTTCCACATGACATGAGAATAATATTAAAAGAGCCGGCAGAACGCAATCTTAGTATAATAACAGGTAGATATTAAAAACATACAATCTTTGTCGAATTATCTGAAAGTAGCCAAGCTGTGTGTTTCAAAGGTGAAAAAACATACGTTTATAAATGAGGTTCATACCTACACGGATGTTGCAAAAATGGGTTAAAAAAGTTTAATTAAATGGTTGACTCAGAATCATTTAAGAATCAATACAACTTAAACGTTCCACGACTTTAGAAAATTTGCGAAAATTATTTTTCCACAAAAACTTTTTTCATGTTTTTTCAAATATTTTTTACGAATTTTGTTCATCAATAAGACAAGAAAGTAAGTACCTTTATATTTTAAATATGAATTATTTTTGTGCAAGATATTTGTATGCATTTTTTAATGATATTTGATAGAACTTAAATTAAAAAAGGGGTATGCGCTGGATGTCGTCCATAAATTATTTCGATTATAAGATAACATTATCTGACCAATCAGAAGTAAGCAGTATTATTGAAAGAGTCAATCAACGCTACGGTCCCCGGGGCACGTAGGTAGGTACAGGCCTAACTCCCTAACTAGTTTCAGCTAATTACTAATTACAAACTAACAGTTCTTATATAAATATAAGGTATAGGGAAAAGAGAAAAGTTGTGGTCAACGAAAAAGTTTACCAAGACTGACTAGGTAGGTATATAACTCTGTGTTGGTGGTATAGGCAAGATTGTTAATAAGAATTCAATTTGAACATGTAGGTAGGTACCTAAAGTGTACTGTCTTGAGGTACCGACATTCGTGATCGACTAGTTGTAGGAGGAAAATTAAATAGAACGTTGTAAAGTCTGTTTTTTAATCCCAGATACTAAATTGTCAAATTCTGAACGGTTCATCAACAGTCGATTGTCCCGCGATTAAGTGACGTATCGTTTTGAAATAAATTGAAATCGTTTATTTTTTTGACGTAGAATCTTAGAATTACTTGTCAAAAGTCATAATCTACCACCATTTCACAAAGGCCCGGCCCTTTTATTGGCGGGACAATCGACTGTTGATGAACCGTTCAGAATCTGTCAATTTGCTATCTGAGACTAATAAACAGACTTTTCAGGTAATAGTGCAAAGTACAACGCACAAGCCCTACGAAAAATCGTTACGAAATTTTCGAAAATAATAGAGTTGCTTGGATTCAGCTAAGATCAGCCTACTTAGTAAGAATAACCTAACTAACGTAAAAAAACTGTACATTTGCACTCACGTAATAGGTCACCGTATAGTACAATATATATCCAGAAATCTAGATGCGCAGATTTACTCACGATTTTCTCTTTCACCGTATTAAGAGCACTTAGTATAATAATTATAACATTGTGCTTAAATTCCTTATTTTTAAAGAACTCATCTGTACATGGCAGGATTTGAACCCACTACCTCACGAATGAGAGCCGAGATCTTCTAAATCCGTAACAAATCCACGGCTTTAAGTTTATGCTTCCGGGCAGATTTGATCAAGTGAGAAACCAGGTTGTTATAGTCATAATTTACCGTATTCTCTTCTATTCTCTGTGGGGGTGTGAGTACCTGCACCTGGCTCTCTCGAGTGGAACCTTTGTGCATGTCCCCAAGGTCTAAAACTGTAAACTGCCTTCCTCTGCTTGGACCATTTCCCACCACGCTGATCCACTGCGGGTTGGTGGGTTCACATATCTAGATGTGCTAAATCTAGATATGCAGGTTTCCTCACGATGTTTTCCTTCACCGTAAGAGCGATGGTATACATTGTACTTAAGTTAAAAGAACTCATTGGTACATGTCAGCGCCGGAATTCGAACCCGCATCTATGGCGTGAGAAGCGGGCGCTTACCCGACTGAGCTACCATCGCTCTTACCGTATTCATTTTGGTAATTTCCCACATTGTGAGCCACGGAAGTAAACATGGAATGTATTTTTGTTATTCAATTTGCCGCCGCACCTTCTCGCATTCGATTCCCAAAATGGCCGTACTGTATGCTTATTGTTATTAGCTTTATTACGTGTTTACTGGACACACTGTATAGGGATAGAATAAGTAGTGTATGGACTTTTTGTAAGTACACTCACGACACGAGCAATGAAAAAGTTCCACTCACAAAAGGCCCACACCAAAACCCATTTTTTAAAACATTTTACCTACTAGTTTAATCCTAACTAATATTATAAATACGAAAGTAACTGTGTCTGTCTGTCTGTCTCTCTGTTTAAACTCTTTCACGCTAAAACAATTGAACGGATTTGAATGAAATTTGGTATACATATGGTCTAGACTCTGAGAAAGAACATAGGCTACTTTTTATGGCGAGGCGAAGCTCGTGGTAAGGTGGTAACAGCTAGTATTTGAATAAAATTTATTTATTTAATTTTTTTGAACACAAAGAAAATACAGTCTAATAAAAAAAAAGTTAAATTGCAAAATGGGGTTGGTTACAGGGTGTAACGTGTAGTGCTAATGGATGTAGGTAATTACAGATCTCCTGGGTCCAGTTTTCAGATTTTTCCTCAATCTTCAGATTGAGGAAAATAGGTGTTTTGCTACATTAAACATTAGAAATTTGGAATTTCATTGTACCTATAGTGCGACAAACTTATATATCTGTTCCGGTGAGAACGAATTAAATTGGTCCATATCTTGTTACTCACTAATAAATTATATTATTATATTGATATGGATTAGATGGATTTATTGAAACCGCAAGGGTAAATTACCATGATGGGAGAACTTAACATGCTAGAGAATGAAGAAATATTAGAAATTTACGTGAACTCTCACCGGAACAGATAAGATTGTACTGTCTATTAAGGACGAGAATGATCCCTCTGATGACTAACAAGTGGAAGACGAAGAAGTAACACTTATCTAATAAAAAAAAGTGTTGGGTGTAATGATATATATATGTCGCAGGCAACTGGTTTAATCTCCTGTTTGATTGAACCACTAGCCCGTTCATTGGATGGCGCTATTCAGTTGTATGACTAAAGGACAACTCGTCAAGTCGTTGATTGTAACGTTCGACGTCTTGACTGAACGTCATTCAGCGAAGTCGTTGAATGGGATATAGTATAGCAACTTTATAATGTGTGGTTAGGGTGAACATCACCTGACAAGAGTCAACAAAAAGACTATGTTACAAAGCTCTTATCTCACAAATTAACTAAACAATAACAATAAACGTACCTTCATATTGTTGTTCATAATTATCCAGTTTCGCCACTTTTTTTCTTTGAAACTATCCGCCCGCGGCGTAATAATAGGTTAATTCATGTTGTCACACTATTTTAACACAAATAAAGCACTTTAAAGCTAATTTATTTGCAAAAAACTAACAATATAGGTGCTTTTTGTGTCAGCTGTTAGCTGTTAGACGCCATATTTGTTTTATTCACCACCTGACTGATTTTAAGTCAGCTAACTAGTTGGACGTTTTGTGACGCTTGTACAATCAACGTTCGGCCTAGTCATACAACTGAACAGCGCCATCCAATGAACGGGCTAGTGGTTCAATCAAACAGAAGATTAAACCAGTTGCCTGCGACATATACACTCACAGGCAATGAAAAAGTTCCAGGCAGAAAATCACCAAGCTACTCCTAAGCGGAACAAGCTAGCTTAATCCTCCTCCAATACAAAGCACAAACGCACCAGAATATTACCAACTAAAACGGAAACATTTTGTTCAAAGTACCTATTAACATTACATGCTCGTAGAACTGCACGAAGCATCCCTGAAGGTTGGACTAAGGATGAACATGTCCAAGACTAAGATCATGACCAATCTCCCTGCAAACGTGCAGCCTAACATAATTGTAGGTAACTGCCACATCGAGGCAGTGGATGAGTACGTGTATCTTGGACATAGTTTATCCTTTGGACAAAGTTCTCAGGTAAAGGAGATCGCTAGACGAATTCAGCTGGGATGGGCTGCCTTCAGTAAACTTGAAGACGTCCTTAAGTCCCAAATCCCTCAATGCCTGAAGACTAAGGTGTTCAATCAGTGTGTTCTGCCTATCCTCACTTACGGAGCCGAAACATGGACGCTCACTAAAGCCAACATGCACAAAATAAAAGTCGCACAAAAGGCTATGTAGCGCGCCATGCTCGGCATCTCTCTTGTGGATCGTGTGCCCAATGTCGAAATTCGACGTAAAACTCGTGTGGATGACGTGGGTAGCCGAATCACAAGATTAAAGTGGAGATGGACAGGACACTTGGTGAGGAGGGACGACGGCAGGTGGACTGGGGCAGTCACAGAGTGGTGGCCAAGAACTGGCAAACGAGGAATAGGCAGACCGCCGGCCCGATGGTCTGATGACTTTGTTAAGGTGGCCGGTAGACACTGGACTAGACTCGCACAGGACCGGAAGAGATGGCGTGATAGGGAAGAGGATTATACCCAGCAGTGGGCAGATACGGATGATAATGAAGATGATGATGATGATGACCTATTAACAAAATTTTGATGTTTGAAAAAAAATCTTAAACCATTTAGTGTCGGAATTTTGTAAGTGGAAATGTTTCTTTGCTCGTGAGCTATTAAGTTTCTTTTATTTTTTTTCATTAAGATTTGTTGTGTTTTTGGTTAACGGCCAAAAAGTTACAGAATACAGGGGCAGTTTAGTACGTTTCCTTCCTTCATTTCCCCTTTACCCCCCTAATTGGTAAGAGAAAATTATGAAAGTTGCTTAGTTTAACTGACCCTCTAGTACGGGTTTTGCTATGAAAACGAAAAAAGTTTACGTTTTCTCCTGTCATCTGCATACATTATCTGTCAAAAGTTACATGATAGTTTCCATTAGAGCCGCCACTTAGTATGCGAGAAAACGTAAACTTTTATAGTTTCGACAAACCATCAAATCTGAACTAGACCTACTGATAAAATAACAAATTCCCCAAGCCGAAATGGAAAGCTGTTTTCATTTTCAAAACTGCCGTTTTCAATATGCCTGTTCCAGTTCATTTCTGTTTGCACAGCTATTCTGGAATGTTCGTAGCTCTATTATGATGAGATGAATTTAAGTAGGAAAGAACCCAAAACGGAAAAAAACTTTCGATTTTAGATAAGTAATTAGGCATATTTTTTCTTTTTAATCCATACTAGTTCATTGTTCAAACCATTTTCTGTACTGAGGATTATTAATTTTGACTACTACTCACGCACGACATATCACGTGAGAACAAAGGTTATTTTGTAATGTGCAGCAAAAAGCGGGTGGCTCACTTACGAGTCACCACCCCTTCGGGAATTGCAGTCCTGCCTGAGAGTACCTACCTACCTATGATACATAAAATTTTATTTATCTGAAAATATAATACGTAAACATTTATTCATTTAGCTGACGGATATATGCTGGTGCTCACCAGATATGAAAGTTTCACGAAATTTTGTTTCAAACTTATTAATATTTCGTGTCCTCATTTAATTATTCCGTTCCTAATATACAGGGTGAAATCTTATTGAGTTGGAGCTGTTAGTCAAACTGATTAATATTTAAGTATCAGGTACAGGTATCTAGCTTATACGACATCAGTGTCACCTGATTTTACTACATTCACGAGCAATGAAAAAGTTCCACTGACACGGCACCAAATTACTCCTAAACGGAAAAGGCTAGCTAAACGAAGTCGTCTGTAAAATTTAGTTAAATTTAAAAGCGAATTAATTAGAACATAGCAACTAAAAACGTAAATATTACTTAGGTAAGTACATCAAATTCTATATGAAATGTTTTAAAAACTTGAGGCTTGAGGCTTTTAAAATTTATCGTCGGCGTTTTGTAAATGGACGTTTGGATAGTAGGTAGAACCTATTTTTCAAGAGTTACCGAAAGCTGATGAACAAAAGTTGTTTAGAAAAAGGTGTGTCACCGAAAGAATTGGCTAGTCAGATAATTAGCGTCAGTCGCTGAATATGATTTCGATGAAACTGGTAAAAAGTTATTAGGTAGGTACCTACATTCACGGGAAATTAAAAAGATCCATTGAGAACCAAATTACCTCTAACAAAAAAAATATAATTTAACGCCTTCTACAACATTTAAATGTACATTATGTAAAGTACATGGCTTTAACGGCGCATCAGAATATTTTCCACTAAAATCTTTAATATTTCCTATTACCTAAATGTTTAAAAAAATTAGGGCCATATTTGGTGTCGTCTGCATTTTGAAAGGGGAACTGTTTCTTTGCACGTGAGTGTAGCAACTAACTGTTTCTATCACGTTTTTCAATCCACAACACAGTATCTTATGTGTTCTTTTTTAAACGTGAATTTCATGGAATACTTTCATATTTTTTTCACGGGTTTCAAAATTTCAGAGAACAAAAGTTGTTCAGAATGACGAGTTGGTTTATGTCCCTTTCCCTTTCGACATACTACTTTTGTAACTACCGCTATAGTTTAGAAGAAAAACTATATTAAATAGTGCAATATCTTATCATTCTTATTGAAACGTACTTTTCAATGAAAAAAGTTTTTAATTATATTTTTGTCATCATCATCATCATCACGTCCCCACTACTATGGCACGGGTCTCCTTCCAAGGAAGGAAGGGCCTAGGCGGCGGCTCACATACATTTTTTTTTATTTTTAAATAATATTTAATATAAAAAAATCTGTGTAATTTTTTATAATAAAGATTATTATTTCAGGCCAACAAATAACCTTATTCGTTAATTTCAGCAAATCCAAGCAATTACACCTTTAAAATTGACCTGCCTTGACTAGACCATTGACAACATCGCACCCCAATGACTAAGACTATATTGAGGACTCACCGTATCCTCAGACGGGAGACCAGGTGACTGCTGCTGCTGTGGAGGAGCTCGGAACAATGCAGTCGCTGATGAAGAACACACAGGCTTTATAGGAAGAGACGAGCGGCGAGCGACAGGGAGAGATGTGGAGTCGCTTACTGCCTATGCAAGGTTTTTTCAGATATTGAAATTGATGGATTGATTTGATTTATTTAAGTCTGCAAACTTTGAGTAAACTTAGCAACGCTATTTAAATTGGTAGATAACGTGTTTGGAGGATTGGATTCTAAAATAATGCCGTGATTTTGTTAAAAAAACTATGATGTGCCTCGTATGAATAACTTAACACGTTCACGGACAATCCGTCGAGGGCCGTAATTAAGTATCCTTGTAATATGACTACGCGCCTGTGGCCGTCCAACTTCTATTGATTGAAACGGACGAACCGTCAACAGCCGTATCATTTCCGTATTCTTAACAGGAGATGCATGATTTAGTGTCGTATTGTGCTAATTCATTTGTTTCTAGGTGTCATAACAAAGAACTTGTCGGGGTTTCTTTTGCACACACATAAGTGAACTACATAAGTGAACATAAGTGAACTTTATAGTGACATACCGCCTGTCGCCGTAACCGTTACAAATAAAAATAACCTTCCAGAAGTTAGTGTCACGGCGCGCGCTTCACGGATATGTTGTGCAGAACGGGTGGTAGTCTGATAATTTTTGTGGCAAATTACGAGGTAAATTAATAATAAATCGATAAATATTATACTGTTTTGCATATAGGATACCTACCTATTCGATTCAAATACTATAATTACTTAAATGGAACATAGAAAAGCGAAGATATAACTGTAATGAGGAACTAGAAAATTTTAGGTTTTGACGATGAACCCCTTTGTTTAATCTTACTATATCAGCTTTATTTATTGTAAATAGCATGCTAAAAGTGGAACTTTGTATCTGAAAAACGTTTAAACCTATTTGAAAATGATTCGGTCCTTGAAAAAAACTGGCGGCTGCCGCCTGTAGCCGTAGATGTCACTATACGCATTGTTGGATATGCATGATGTGGCGGACCGCTTGTAGACGATACCGTCTATGGCCGTAACTGTCACATTACGTAAATAAAATATGTTGAGATACGGCAATACGTTTCAAGGCGGAACGATAAAATGTATGGGATTTTTAGGTGTCATATCAAAATATTTTCCAACCATCAATTGTCCGTGAACGTGTTAAAAGTAATTAAGTACAACTTAGTGACCTAGGTACTGTTTTTTTTTTTAATCTTCTTATTGTGTCCGTCACAATCACAAAAATACATTGAACATTGATTTTATTCCTTTAAGTAAATATTTAATGTTATTGGCATGGTCAAAAATCTCCTACAATTTCATACCATGGCCCTCTCCACAGATGTCTCTGTCCCGCCCGCCCAGCGGGGCACATTCCGCCCACAAACCGTCCGCCCGCCCAACGCTACGCGCTAATATAACGCGTCACACGTTAAACGTTAGACACGTTAAAACAATGTTAACGTTGAGCACGTTATAATTATAAATTGGGATTATAATTTTATGAATCGTTGGTGATCAAATGTTTTTAATTCATCCATTATTAAAAAAATACATAAATTCTATTAATAATTGAAAAAATACACTGAAGAGCAATGAAAAAAATCAATTACCAAAATATTTACACCAAATGACCCCTATTCTATTCTATTATATCCTGAGAGGGGACGAAGTTCCTGTACGTGGCTCTCTCGAGTGGAACCTTTGTGCATATCTCCTTAATTTAAGCTCAGCCAGCCTAGCTCCCGAGTAAACTAAACTAAAGCAAGCATGGGTGTTGCAATAGCTAAGATTTACAGTTTTATCAAAATATTAACGTTTTAAGTTGGCAGTATTTTGATGTGCTGTTAAATGTAGGTACCTAATTCAATAATGCAGATTTAGCAGTGACATGCCACTGGAACTCTTTCATTGCTCGTGAGTGCAGTAGTATTTCATATTATGAATCTCATGCCTAAACAGTACTGCGAGCACCGGATTCGATACTATTTTCGAATCTACACGAAGGGTCACTTTTACCAAACGCTACACGTATTTAAATCAAATTTTAAATACATTTTGTACCAACTGACAGACGTATGACAGGCTACTAAATACGTTTAGCGTTTGGTGAAATTCCGCCTAACATATGGAAAAAACAAATGTCACTTTTGGAACTAGCTTTGCCTTACATTTTGACAGTGACAGTTGACGATACGCAACGTTAACGGGGGATCGAAATTTATGCTCGCGACTCAGGTAACAGAGGCGCGAGTATAGGATTCGATACTATTTTCGAATCTACACGAAGGGTCGCTTTTACCAAATGCGAAACGTATTTAAATCAAATTTTAAATACATTTTGTACCAACTGACAGACGTATGACAGGCTACTAAATACGTTTAGCGTTTGGTGAAATTCCACCTAACATGGAAAAAACAAATGCCACTTTTGGAACTAACAAATTTGCCTTACATTATGACAGTGACATTTGACGATACGCAACGTAAACGGAGGTTTCGAATCCTGTGCTCGGGCAACAGGTAACTACAGTCCAACTATAAAGTCGTGAAAACGCAAGTAGATCCTAACTAATTGTTAAAGATCGTATTTAATCGATCTGTTATATTTATTAGAGGACAAATCCGTTAAAAATTCATAATTAATCGGTATTTTATTTTTAAATTTTAGGTCTTAGCAAAATCGCACTCTTTGATGTCAGGACTTTAGTTCCACTGTACTTATTCCATGATATTACGGAGTGTGTGACAGACAGACAGACACTGACATACAAACATCTGAAGGAATCCTCTTTACATCCCGCGCTATAGTGGGTCCAGATAGGCTTTTAATTTCCCAGAAATAAGGTTAACATAATGTACAAACTACCTGTGAATGTGTGTAAATGTGAACTAAAAACGGAAATGTTGTGTTAAAATTTTACATTTAATGTTTAAACACCTAATTAGGGCTATTTGGTGTCGGCATTTTGTGAATGTAAATTTTTAATTGCTTGCGAGTGTAGCTTTTCCAAACTCAAAAAAAAAACAAAATATATTTATGTGACCCATAGGTTAAGGCAAAAGTCCTCTTAATTTTATTGCTACCATGGCCTAAATTGACGTTCATCAGAAAAAAAATATATTTGTACGATGAATAAAAAAAAATTACTTTGACTTTGACTTTGACTTTGACTTTGACTTTGACTTTGACTTTACCCTTGGTCGTACAAAGATATATAATTATATTCCCGTGAGCTTTTCTACGAATTCCGGGATATAAACTTAGCATCTATGTGTTAATTCAGGGTGTTAGCGTAGTATAGTTAGGTAAAGCCCTGTGAAATTTAAATGAAACACTCACTTTTAAAGGACTTGTTAGACATTATTTTTTAACCGACTAAAAAATTGCGAGGTTTTTTGTGTATATTGTGATTGGTTCAACAAAGTTTTATTCAGCTCCTGTAAGCACCTTAAATAGTTGCCTACGCATATTATATATATATATATATATATATATATGCACTCACGACTGTAATCGCCGAAGCTCACAAGCGAGCCACCCACTTTTCGCAGCACATTTGTACTCAAGTGATAGGTTGCGAACCATATCGCCGTTTTGGGATAAGTACAATGCAATTATTCTAGAATCTAGATGTGCAGGTCTCCTCACTATGTTTTCCATCACCGCAAGAGCACGTGGTATTATTGTACTTAAATTCCTTAACTGAAAACACCAATGAAATAATTCATTGATACAGGCCAGGATTTGAACCCACGGCCTCTCGATTGAGCCACCACGCTCTATATTTATTATCTAACAACAATAATTTAATCCTGATATCTTCGGAAAGTCGTCAAAAATATCCACGAAATCCAATGAAGCCTCTTAAAGATGCGAAAGTAGAAATATTGGAGGCTGATGATTTTAGCCCGTATCCTGTTACGTTCTATGGGTTCTTGCCGGTTTTTTATGTAAATACTTTACTTCGTTTAGGAAAATACCTAAGAATAGAAAAATAAATTTATAGGAAGGTAGGTAGATACTTTTAGTTTGAGTGAACTTTGCATATCCATTTCATATATGAAGTTAAAGTTGGTGTGCACCAGGGATCGGTCCTTAGCCCTCTTCTATTTAATATAGTAATGGATAACTTAACCAGAGATATCCATGCGCCCCTTCCATGGTGCCTATTATACGCTGACCTACGTTTAAAAACCGTTTGGTACCTACCAACAACGTCGGCAATACTCACGAGCAATGAAAAAGTTCCAGTGATAAGTAATAGCAGCAAATTACCCAATGGAAAAGGCTAACTTTTTAACACCGACTGCAATATTGAAAAACGTAAATACTGTGTTAAAATGCATTATGAAAATATTTGTAAGATAGATTACTGATAAAGTTCGGTTCCTATACTCTATGTTATTGATAAGTTTGGTACTTACATTATGAATATGTTTGTAAGTTAGGTCACTGATAAAGTTCGTTTTCTATAGTCCTAAGTTAATGATAAATGTATTAAAATTAAATATTTTAAGAAATTGAGGCCATTTGGTGTCGCCATTTTGTGGGTGGAACTTTTTCATCGCTCGTTCATGATCGAGTGTCTTTCTATTGATGTATCATAGAGAGACATGTCAATAGAATAGAATACTCTACAAACATCAAAATATCACAACTTATATATAAAAAAGTACAAAAAAGGCGGTCTTATTGCTTATAACAATCTCTACCAGACAACCTTTGGATGGAAGAGACATGTCAAAGTGTGAAAATTCCATAGAAATATTTTATTTTGTAAGTTTTCATTTATTTTTTATTACTACCTTCATAATTGAACGGGATTCGAACCCACCATTCTTTCTAGAGAAGCGGGCATGCTACCCGATTGAGTCCAACCGCTCAAATCAGTAAACATTCTAATCAAAAATCCAGGTAAACAAACAACGTCCCAATCTAAAAGGAGAAAAATAGACGTAGGTAATCCCTTATCCCACTAATCGTGGTTTTTAAACTGTAGTTAAAAAGTTTAAACGTCAATTAAACTGTAAAGTCCGTTTCTAGAGACAAACAAAACTATTTGATAGTTATAGGTAGCAAAAGAGTTATGTATGCCACTAGCTATGCAATGAAGTTTGATCTTAAGGCTCATTTGTGGATGGCAGAGGAATCAAATAATATTTTATCGATACTTAAATACAATTAATTTGTATACTTAGGTTAAATATTTTCATTATCAAGGATCATAAGAGTAAGTGAGCTGGGGTGGCATAAGTACATAAATATCTCTTTTGCTTACTGTACTTACTTGTAGGTATTGAACGACTTCTTTAGATTTAGCTAAAGATAGCAATCATCGTCTTTCTTCTTCTTAGCTTTCCGGTGACAAACACTAAAGCTAAATCAGTTCATCGCTGTGGTGAGTTAAGCGAATGACTGCCCGGAGTGCGCGCAATTCCCAAAAAAATACATAGGTAAACTTATAACATCACTAGCTGTTCCCGCGCGCTTCGCTTCGCCTTAAAAAGTTTTCCCGTGGGAATTCCGGGATAAAAAGTAGCCTATGTTCTTTCCCAGGGTCTAGTCCGTATGTATACCAAATTTCATTCAAATCCGTTCAGTAGTTTTGGCGTGAAAGAGTAACAGACAGACAGACAGACAGACAGACAGACACAGTTACTTTCGCATTTATAATATTATTATTATATTATTATATTATTATTATAGTAAGGATGGAATTTAAATCAGTGTTCGTCTCTAGGGCAGGAGAATGGGATCAAGATGCTAAAAACAACAATAAATACAAAAAAAATCCGACGAGAATCGATTGGGTCCATAACTAAACAATGATAAAATGGCATCCTTTACTCAAAATCCGGATGGCAGTTTTGCTTATTTTCTGCGTAACTGAACTAGAATTACATTGAAAAATAAAATATGCTGGCCATCAATCTACCTACTTAGAGGAGAGGGCAATAACATCAATATATTTAAAAAAATCGTATGCAGTGTGTTGTTTTTCGGACCCGACAATTCTTCGAGTAATTTTATCGAGAAAAAACCCCATTTAAAATTAACCCCCTTATTCATAGAAAAGTTACAAAAGGTTTTAACTAATATACTGTTTTGTCCCTCTCTGTCAAAGAACAAATTGTTCATTGTCGGAGAGGGACCAAACAGTTTATTAGTTAAAACGTTCTGTAACTTTTCTATGAATAAGGGGGTAAATGTTTAAAATAATTGGCCCTTTTCCTGTCGGATGTTTGTAAGTGGATCTCTTCTTGCTATTAAATACAAACACTTTTATTTATAGTTTTACTGATTCCGAAATCCAACGCAGTCTGTGGATGAAATACTTTTTAATTGAAGAATAAAGTTTTCTCAATTTTCTTGGCCTTTTTTAAAATACGGCTAAGTGGGATTCTAGCTGACAGTATCAAGGGTTCCGTCCTTTATCAAATGCGTAAGACATACAAACCCCTGAAGGAGTCAACAGTATGAATATATTTTATACTCACTCGGATAGCCGATATTATTATATCTACACACATTAATAGATAATATTTATATATGTATGTGTGTAGATATAACACCCAAGACCTGGTACAAATGTCTGTCTTTTACAAATATTTCAAAGTCTGTCAAATGTTTTTATTCATCGTATAAATATAAAATTTTCTGATGAACGTCAATACGATTTGCCCCGGCCGGGAATCGAACGGGATCTTGGTCATAGCAGTCAGGGTTACTAACCACTACACCATTCGGTCGTCTGATGATGATTTATTTAGAAGTGCATATATGTCATTATATGTCCTGTAATTCACTCAAATGTTATCAAATGTGTTAATCTAACTATCTTTTATGTGGTCCTTAAATTAATATATTTTTTAAAAAATGATGATGGTTTATCTAGTTTATCTAGCGCCCCGGCCGTCGGCGTCGCTATCGTTGAACATCTGAACTAACTACGGAACCCTAAAAAAATCTCCGACAGAATCTATCGAAGTTTTTCAAATACGTCATATCAACGATAAACCGCTGAATTCAATTTTCTACTGGAATCATTTTAATCTGAAGAAAAGGATTATTAAACTTGCTTCTTTGATGTAGAATATATTATGCAGTAGCTCTATAGGTTTGGGATTCGATTCCCGGGCAGTTTTCAAAACGGTAAAAACCTCTATCTACACATGAAAAATCTGTCGAAGACGACCGAATGGCGTAGTGGTTAGTAGGTAACCCTGACTACTGAGCCGAAGGTCCCGGGTTCGATTCCCGGCCGGGGCAGATATTTGTTTAAACACAGATATTTGTTCTCGGGTCTTGGATGTGCCCGTAAAATGGCAATAGGCCCGCCCCCTATTACATTGGGACTAACATAACACTGGCGAAAAGTGAGTGCAGCAATGCGCCTGTGCCTACCCCGCATTAGTACAAGGTGTGAGTGTTTATATTAAAAAAAACTGTCCTGGACGGTATCGAACCCGGACTTTATGCAGTGCTAACCGCTGCACCATTCTTATAAGCTTAACGTAATAATTGATATTTGATGGTATAAGGGTATCGTTTAGCCACCATTACTACACCATTATAGGAGCTGCGAACATTCTTCTGAGTAAGCAACTGTGTAGGTTAAAGTCGACTTTGTCATTACTTTTTATATGGTTTTACCTACTTTACTGTTAATATACAAACCTACTTATACAGAACTAGCTGTTCCCGCGCGCTTCGCTTCGCCTTAAAAAGTTTTCCCGTGGGAATTCCGGGATAAAAAGTAGCCTATGTTCTTTCCCAGGGTTCTGACTATCCAAATTTCATTCAAATCCGTTAAGTAGTTTTTGCGTGAAAGAGTAACAGGCAGACAGACAGACAGACACAGTTACTTTCGCTTTTATAATATTATATAGTTAGGATATACAGGCTTAACTTCCTGTAGGGTCAATATAGGTCTAGGTACCTATCCTTAGATTAAAAATATATTGACATGATGATGGAGTGTCAGTGCCACAAAAACGTCTAGACAAATAACACCCCACTTCTCTACCACTGAACACTTATTTTGAATTCGTGACTTTATTCATTGGTAAGTACATCTCACAACCATTTGTTATGACTAACTTTAACTATTTTTTTGCATTTTTTTACTTGACCTTGCACAAACAAAATGTGGACAGCTTTGATGTCAATGAATAAATAAATAAGTGGGGACATCTCACACACGGCCATTCGACCCCAAGCTAGGCAGAACCTGTGTTATGGGTGTCGGACAACTGATGTATCTACACAAATAGATAGATAGAGAAAGAAAAAGAAAACGTTGATGGTGTAGAGAAATCTTTCCGTTCAAAGATGGTTAAGATAACTAGGGGTGTTCCCCAAGGGTCTATTTTGGGTCCGATTTTATTTATTTTATTCACAGATGACCTTATCAATTTTATCATAAATCTTATTCCAGACATTAAATTAGTAATATATGCGGACGACACTAATGCAATTTTATCATCAAACACTTTGAATGATCTTCAAGTACAAGTAAATACAGCATTATCTGCCTTCAATTCTTGGTTTACTTGTAACAATTTAAAACTAAACACAAGTAAGACAAATGTCATGCTATTCAAATCTACAGTACGGAACAATGAAACGTTGGACGTTTCAGTTGATGGAAACAAGGTAGTGACTGTAAGTGAAGTAAAATTCCTAGGTATACATATTGATAGTCTACTAAATTGGAAGCTTGAGCTTAACTCTATAGAATGTACCATCAGCTCTGCCTGTTTTGCTCTTAGAAGTCTGCGTGACGATATAACTATTAAACAATTGAGAACTGTATATTTCGCACTGGTTGAATCTAGACTTCGTTATAGCATAAAGTTATGGGGTAATAGTTACGACTATAATTCGCAAAGGGCTTTTGTTTGCCAGAAGAGAGCTATTCGTACTATAGTAAGAATTCCTCAATGGGAATCATGCAGAGAACATTTTGTCGCTCTCGACATACCTACTCACCGTTCCATGTCTTTATATATTCGTCTTGCTTACCGACTTAGCCAAAAATCTTCATAAATTTGAAGATGTGAACAATAAACTTGCCCGAAATGCATCGAGAAGAAAGGAAATAAAAAATGTTCATCCTGTCCCAATTTTGGAAATAGCAAAGCACACATCGAGGTATCAGTCCATTGTGCTGTACAACAAACTGCCGGTAGAGCTAAAGTTAATAGATAACAAAACTAATTTTAAAAACAAACTTAAGTCATTTTTGTTGAAGAAATGTTACTATTTCATTGATGAATACTTATCTAGATCTTAAGTTACAAATTACAAATTAATCTTATTGTATCTAAAGGACATAATATAATTGATTTTATTGTATTTGACAAATTTTATTGTAATACATTTATTATTGTTAATTAATTATTTCGAAATCTGTTTATGCCTGTTAATTAATTCTCAATGTGTTTATGCCTGTTAATTAATTCTCAATGTGTTTATGCCTGTTAATTATTTTAGCTATAAGAATTTTTCTACACAATGTATATTGTTTTGAAATGAATAAATATGAAAAATATGAATATGATAGATACTAAATATAAATATCAACACCCAAGACCCGAGTACAAATATCTGTCTTTAAACAAATATCTGCCCCAGCCGGGAATCGAACCCGGGATCTTCGGCATAGCAGTCAGGGCCACTAACCACTACGCCAGAGGCAGATATTTGTTTAAAGACAGATATTTGTACTCGGGTCTTGGGTGTTGATATTTATATTTAGTATCTATCTATCTATGTATTTGTGTAGATATATCAGCTGTCCGACACCCATAACACAGGTTCTGCCTAGCTTGGGGTCGGATGGCCGTGTGTGAGATGTCCCCACATATTTATTTATTTATTTATTATTGTTAATCTAAGAGTTTAGGTAAGTATAAACCTTTTGGATTGTAGTATTTTGTTTAGAATTTGGGGTACCTATTCTATTCTATTCTATTCTCTGTGGGGGTGTAAGTACCTGCACCTGGCTCTCTCGAGTGGAACCTTTGTGCATATCCCCAAGGTCTAAACTGCCTTCCTAAGCTTGGACCATTTCCCACCACGCTGGTCCACTGCGGGTTGGTGGGTTCACATATCTAGATGTGCTAGATCTAGATATGCAGGTTTCCTCACGATGTTTTCCTTCACCGTAAGAGCGATGGTATACATTGTACTTAAGTTAAAAGAACTCATTGGTACATGTCAGCGCCGGGATTCGAACCCGCATCTCTTGATTGAGAAGCGGGCGTTCACCCGACTGAGCTACCACCGCTCCCGACCGAATATGGGGTACCATTCAACGATAAAATCACTGATAAAATTGCATACGAGGAAGGCTTACAAATAAGATTGCGTGTAACTAAATGACATATTAACCTTTTCGAATAAAATTAAACTGAATCTGAATACCATATCAAATTAATGTTTCAGCTAATTATTGTTCGTAATATGGCTTCATCTAAATGAAACGAACAATATCACTAATTAAGTAATGTGATATTTTATTGCAATGTATTTTCCATAATATTTTTAATTAGCTGTTCCTGCGAGCTTCGCTTCACCCTAAAAAGTTTTCCCTTGGGAATTCCGGGATAAAAGTAGCCTATGTTCTAAGTAGTATATATTTATACCAAATTTCATTCAAATCCGTTCAGTAGTTTTGGCGTGAAAGAGTAACAGACAGACAGACAGACACAGTTACTTTCGCATTTATTATAATTTTATATAGTTAGGATTAGGATAGTTAGGATAAGTACCTACCTGTAATATTTTTTTCAGTAAAGGAGCTCGATTTCTTAGTTATTGAAAGTTACTCAGTAGTATGACGAGTAAGTACATTCAGTTGCTAGGAATGTCACTTGATAAAAATCATTCTGTTTAGGTCATCATCATTCAACCAAAACGATCCATACCTAGTGGCTATACCACGATGAGATCTTACATCAAGAAATAAACAAAAACATACAATACCTAATTACTGGAATCTCAGATGATAACTTTATCAGTAGTGATAGGTAATTATTCTGAGTTTGCATGAATAAAAAGGTCACATTACTTTTAAAATAACCTCCGTGTTTCCTTATGCCGGCCGTGACTGCCAGTCTCAGTCGCACAACCAATCAGATAACGCGTTTTTAGTTTTGTTTTTATTTAGTTTTAAATAGTTCTATTTTCAAAATGTTACTTCGAATTCGCTAGAATTGAGTGATGTGACGACCGTCTTTAAAATCCTTCTTGCTATAATTACTTATTCAAAATGAGGTTGTTAAACAATAGTTTTGTGAAAATGTTTAAAGTTGTAGTGATTGTTTTGTTTTTCTCGGCTAATGTGTGTGTTGAAGGGGCTGGCATGTATGAAGGTACCTATTGATTAATTTTATTTACTTACATCACCTAGTTACTTATGTACCTATGACCCGGAGTGTGACAAAATTTACTATAATTATTTATAGGTACTTAAATTGCACATTTTACTAAAGTAGATGTGGCTACAATCAGGTACACTTACTTAATGCTAAGAGTATTCTCTACCAGCCAACCTGCAGGAGGCCTTAATCTAAGCCTTATAGGCTTAAGCTGAAGAGGTTTACCTGTCCACTTTGCAAGTAACTACTTACCTAGATATTTCTAGTTAGTAGTAGTAGAGAGCAGAGGAAAGTTAAAGTAACAGTGATACAACTCTCCCCGTGGATAATGATATTTATATAGGTACTTAAGTAAGTATAAGATCCTGTTTTAAAATGAGTTTTTAATGCTTTTTTTAAAACCGGTATGTTTATCAACAGGCTACTAAAATGTCTAGATTTAAGAGTTAACTACCTGAGGTATAAGTCAATGTCTGTAAACATTTGATATTTAATACCCCTGGGTAGGTAGGTATAGTTACCAGGTCTCAAATAGTCTCAATACTTACATCATTCTGTATTGTCATACCAATAGGATGCAATCAGGATCAAACCCCGGAGACAAACCACAGACGCTATACCAATGATTTCAAAAGGAAGGATAGGCCCTTCAGAACATTTTACTCAAACCTTCTTCATACAAGCAAAATAACTGTTATCTGTCATAATTTGTTTGAACTATGTCAGTGCCTAGCAACTATCTTGACGACGTAACCTTGTACGTGCGTTAATAATTTACCATCCCGGACATTGTTTTATTATTTGCAGGCGCCATATCAATAATTTAAGACAAATCCAACTACTAAAATTAAAACTGTTTTGGGCTGTAGACCTGTAGAGCGTCCCGTACAAATGGACTATAAATCACGCTCCAAAACGTAAGTGTGTGCAACAAGAAAATGTTCTCGGAGGATAGTCAACAAAAAATGACGTCCGCACAAGGTTACAGCGCGCGGCCATTGTAGACTTTGGTAGTAAAATAATTATCACTTTATAATGTGTTTATTATTTAATTTAATGGTAATTACCGATGATACGATATTCGATGTTTCTTTTTGACCTTCGTATAATGGTTTTTTGCAGCCTTTCACAACAAAACTACATATTTATCACAAGATTCACAAGACCATCTCTCGGCCACAGACAACTGTCGACTGAGGAGCGTTGGCCCTAAAATTACGATTTTAGGGCCAACCCGCGGGTGCCATTTTTTTGAGTGGGAGGCCCTCTGTCCTTACGCTAGTAATATATATGTCAATGCGCTATACACATACACAGGCTATATAGTGTGTCGTGATTAGGTAAGCGTCCACTGATCGGATTGTCATTAATCTATGGAAAAACGGCGTGCCGATAAGTACTTAGGGCCACTTGCACCAACATATTAAATCTAAATTTAAATGTTTGTGCAAGTGGGAGTACTTACTTAATCGGCGGACCCACTTGTATGAATTTCTATTCAAAGAATACTGAATGCGATGCGTCCGTTGCTTATGATGCCGAAACGTGGACGCTTAAATTACCAATCAGTGTAGTTTTGATGAAATTTCACCTCCTACCCCTCGAGCTGGCCCTAAAACCTCGCGCGCGGCGCGGGTGACTTTGGGCAAGACGTTCTGACGGGCGCATCCTTCCTTTTTGGCCCGGGTCTCCTATTTACTCCGTAGGTCGCGTCAAGTGTCACCGCCGTAGGCCGCGTCACAATGCTCACTATAGAAATGTACTGATGCGGTCTCCCTCACACGCCGACGTTGGCGCGTAGACATAATGAGCATTGTGACGCGGCCTACGGAGTGACACTGGACGCGACCTACGGCGCGTATTAGGAGACCCAGGCCTTTCATTGCCTCAGGCCCGGGTCTCCTATTTACGCCGTGTCCGTGACCGTGCGGTCGGCGTGTGAGGGAGACCGCATCAGTACATTTCTATATCGAGCATCGACGCGGCCTACGGCGTGACGCTGGACGCGCCCCTCGGCGTAAATAGGAGACCCAAGCCTCAATCTGTATTTCCAGGTGACAGCTGCATCAAAGACGGCGCAGCAGGCACCTGCACGCTGCTATCCAAGTGCCAATCCGCCATCGCAGACCTGCACAACCGGATACGACCTCAGGTGATACAAGCTAGGCTTATTTTTACATGCCCTACTAGTTAGGTAGTAAAGCCCTAGTGAGGGGCCTTTCCACCAGATAATAAAGAATATTATGTATAGATGCTATGCTGGCGATGGTGCGAAAGAACACTAGACCGGACCAATGAATATTTGTGATTAGTGGATATCCAACGCACCCATATACCTAGGTATAGCATATCGCTGGCGGAAAAGCAGATAATTAAATAAATCGTCCGGCGTAACCTGCGCAGTCAGCGACTGACAAACTGATGTGACTAGCTAATCCTCTCACCACGATGACAAATCCTGTCGCCGATCTTAGGTCTTTAATTTATGTATTTTTTTTATTAAACCGTCTCATCTATTGTCTTTCAGAAGTGCTCGTTTTCCCCGAGAGAGCCCATAGTATGTTGCCTGGGAGCCACTAAACCTGTACTCACCACTGAAAGGTACTTACCTATAACTATTATATTCTCTGCGGGGTTATAAGTATGTGCACCTGGTTCTCTAGAATGGAACCTTTGTGCATATCCCCAAGGTCTAAACTGCCTTCCTAAGCTTGGACCATTTCCCACCACGCTGATCCACTGCGCGTTGGTCGGTTCACATAGGTATCTTGATGTGCTAAATCTAGATTTTATGCAAGTTTCCTCACATTTTTTTTGTTGTTTAATCACTACCTATACCGTTCGATATACGGTACGACATATTTTTAAGTAAACTCATACCTCACTCATACAATAAAACTAACCGCTTTCCATTATACTTACATCTCCTGTATCCACAATTCCACAGACCAACCACAACAACCGAGTACATCCCCAAGCTCCCCGACTACGTGGAAGTGAGCGGGGTGCGCGGGGGGTGCGCGCCGCTCTCCGCCGCCCTCACCGCACAGAGGACGGGGAAGAAGGCTTGGGACAGTAAGTGGACCAGTTTCAGCCATGGCGGTAACATAAGGGCCTATTGAAACCGCAGAGCTATCCGCTGCCGCAGGGATGTCATAATATGGAAATGGTAATACAGACCGCTAATTTAACCTACCGGATAACTCTGCGGTCTGAATAGACCTTAGTGAGCGTATATTCCAAAGAACTGATTAGCAGTGGGATAAAAAAGTTGTCGAATGGAGACCACGATATGGCAAACATAGCGTAGGACGCCTTCCGGACCGCTGGACCGACGACCCTAGACAAGTAGCCGGTGGTGGCTGGATGATGGTGGCTACATTAGGAGTCAGTGTTGTGGCGCTCCTTGGAAGAGGCAGTGGATGAATAGAAAAAATATGTTATTTTTTCTACCGAGTTACAATAGTGCATCTGAATCCTTTTGGCGACTTAGGTCTATCAGGAAAAATTACTAGGTATAAAAATGTCGAAATTAAATAAAGTCCAATATAATTATTACCTTAGTAGACGGAAAAAGTAAATTGCGCTAAGGGTGCGCCGTAATCATCTTGTCTTATCATTATCAGCTCCCGATTTGATTCTTCTTCATTCCATTCTCCCTCTCCAGAATGCCTAGAATACCAAGAGAAGTTCGTGTACCCCTGCGGCCGCAGCGCCAGCCTGGCGGAGTCGACCACCAGGCTCAACCAGTGCCGGCACAAGACTGACGGGCTCATCGTCGGAGGCATCGATGCGGAGAGATGGGAGTTTCCGCATATGGTATGGAGTCTTCATCTTCTTACAAACCTGGCTAGGTATATATGCTGCTATCAGCGCCCCAGCATACGTCTAACCAAGGTCTAACCTTATAATCCTTGTAAAGGGTACATTGACTTTGTGGTCTAACCTTGTGAAGGGTACATAAGTAGACTTTGTGTATCACGCCACGCCGTCGTTTGGCGCTATCCTCTGGCGTCATAGCTTCACGTATTACATAGGTTCTCTGTAATGGGACGTTTTTATCATCATCATCATCAAAATGGTTTCTTAGAAACTGGTAAAACATTGACAAGATAGGTATACATATTTGGTATTTAACGCGTTGCGCTTAGTATGTCGTCCAGGATTTTCCACCTGGGTATCCTTACGACGTCCGACGTCACCCTACATCACCTTCGAACACCATCACCACCATCATTATTTTTACCCTACTCTTCTTTCCTCATCTCGTTGCCCACCGCATCCATAACTCACTAAGCCCGTCTCCGCAGGCTCTGCTGGGCTTCGGGCCGGACCCCGCCAACTGGGTGTGCGCCGGGACCATCATCAGCGAACGGTTCATCGTGACCGCCGGACACTGCACCTACAGCAGGGACTTGTGAGTTTACTTTCTACATTGATATATCTTATCAAATCTAGTTCAATATTATACAAACTATGATTTGTCGCAATCATGATTAGCTCTTAAAAATACTTTCTTTCACGGAATTCCCACAGAAATCCTACAGGCGACGAAGCTCTCGTAGAGAAGCTAGAGTCCGACAACGCTAACTTTCGGCTAACTTTGAAACAGAAACAAAGTGCCTAACGTAAAAAAAAGTTTATTAGAGTTAGAGACGTATTTATTGCTCAAATACCGTTGGACCAAATGCCGTCACCGGGACGCGGGCGTCAACGACAATGACATTATTTTCGGCCGTGTATCAGGCTCTTGAGGCTCAAGCCGGGTCCAGACATGTAAAAGAAAATAATCCACCCTCACACTCCCTCCCCCCACACCTTTACAAAAATTATATCTATTCTCTTTCGCCTCCCTAGTTCAAGCAACGTAACGTTCGTCCGTATCGGCATGCTGCGCAAGTCGGAGACCCTCGACCTCGCGCGGGTGTACCGGGTCAGCCGGATACTGAAGCACCCCGAGTATAATCCTCCGAAGAAGTACAACGATCTCGCCTTGCTGGAGACTGAGAAACCGTGAGTTGGACTTACAAAAAAAACCTGGATCCCCCTCCCAGAAGTAGAATCCTGGATTCTCATACAACTATAGCTTTTAATGACCACTACACTGCTGGTGATTGATATCCGATGATGACTTCTAGTTGCCTCATGTTTTTTCCTCCACAAAACACATTCACATTCACAGTCTGTAATAATCCACCGCAGGACATAAAATATGTAGAATGTCATCCACAGTCGATTGACCCATAAACTCTTAGCCTTCAAAATGTTTCGCCCAACGAACGAAACTGTGTTTATCTAACCTCCACCCCCTCAGAATGGCTCTAGACCAGTACACAGTCCCCGCATGCCTGGACGTAGCCGGCGCAGGCGTGGTGCTGGTCGTGGCGTGGCGTGGTCGTATGCGCCTTGCGCCCCGTGATAAGTATGCTGGCGTTAGTAAAAGCTACAGTAGTATACAAGAGTCCCCAGTAGGAGGCGAGCGCGCGGTCCAACACCACGCCTGCGCCGGCTACGATAAACACAGTTTCGTAAATAAAATAAAAAATTTATACCAAAACACTTTCCACTCATGCAAAAGAATTACAGTAAATTATATAGAATCACTCAATTATGACGAAATTGAAGGTCTGCTAAATGTAGAAAATTAAAAATTATTAGGAAATAATATATATACTTAAGTATTTATTTACCCTTATATATATATACTCATTTATATCATACCATATTTATATGCACTAAGTATTGTATTATTATATTTAAATATGTAGCTACAAAACTAAAATATAAAATATGTCTAACAAGTAGGAAACTCAAGCGATGAACGAAAGACACTGGCTCCTACGATACAGGTCTCCTAGTGTAGGTTGCCAGGGCCATTTCATGCAGTCGAAGCCTTGTGTACTGTAAATTGTGAGTTAACTCGGTATTATTTAAGATTTACTACTTCTACTTTATTTAGATCATAAACATGTTGTAATAGGCTAAGTTTTTGTCAATAAATATATTCTATTCTATTCTATTCTACGACAAGACATGGCAAAATATTTCCGTTGCGGTCGCTTTGGAGGCCGTGCGATGCAAGACTTTAGTCACGGTTTGCCGTATGCGTCCTATGCTGCAAAATTACTTCAACCAGGTTTTTTCCCCCTTTCCCCCTACAGAATGGCTCTAGACCAGTACACAGTCCCAGCACGCCTGGACGTAGCCGGTGCAGGCGTGGTGCTGGAGCGCGCGCTCGCCTCCTATTAGGGACTCTTGTATACCTACTACAAAACAAACTAACTTTTACTAACGCTAGCCTTAGTGCCAATTTCTCCATTGTCGGTTATCTAACCGACAGGGATTGATTTATAAATTAAATGCCATGATACTTACTTACTTACTTACTCCGCTGGCTCAGCGATCCGAAGTGGATCTTGGCCTCCGACATTAAAGTGCGCCATCTTCTCTCTTCTGTGCCAATTCTGACCAGTCGGACCTGGAAGTGTTTCAGGTCTTTGGCGACTTCGTCCTTCCAGCGGTATCTCGGCCGCCCCACCGGGCGACGCCCAGAAGGTTGACCAAGATATGCTTTTCTTACGGCTCGATCCTCTCCCATCCTCTCCACATGTCATGATAGATGTGGCAAAAGTTAACCACTACTCCCTGGTTATGCTCTAACCGAGAATGAAGAAATTGGCACTTAGGTACCTATCAGATGAACACGACAACACGTGACAAAAGTAGCGCGATGCAAGACAGTGCACGTATTATTTAGGCTGCAAAAATACGTCAACCAGTAATTCGTCTTCTTCAAGCCCCTTTTCCCCCTACAGAATGGCTCTAGACCAGTACACAGTCCCCGCGTGCCTGGACGTAGCCGGTGCAGGCGTGGTGCTGGAGCGCGCTCGCCTCCTTCTGAGGACTCTTCTATACTTACTACAAACTGTAGCTTTTACTAACGCCAGCATACTTATCACGGGGCGCAAGGCGCATACGACAAGACATGGCAAAATATTTCCGTTACGCTCGCGTTGCGGTCGCTTTTGAGGCCGCGCGATGCAAGACTTTAGTCACGGTTTGCCGTATGCGTCCTATGCTGCAAAATTACTTCAACCAGGTTTTTTCCCCCTTTCCCCCTACAGAATGGCGCTAGACCAGTACACAGTCCCAGCATGCCTGGACGTAGCCGGTGCAGGCGTGGTGCTGGAGCGCGCGCTCGCATCGGGGTGGGGGCTGACGGAGCATAATGGGGCTGAGTCGGATCTGTTGCAGAAGGTATGGTGATAATATACCTACATACTCAAGAATCTAACGAACAGTGAAAAAGTTCCACCTGCCATTATACCGTTTCATTTTAAGTAAAGACACCCGAGTCCGCGTTGTTCTATGCTTATAAGTGTTTAAACAGCGCAAGATAGAGTGCCGTACTGAAAATGGAAAACAGCACATGGAAGTTGAGTAGGAGGCACATAGTTAGGCCGACAATTTTCATGGGAGATACCTACTTATAAAAGGCCGTGAGGATTACTTCTTCTTTAGGACCTCTTTCCAAATCCATCAAAGTTATTTTAATCTTTTTACTTTACCTTTCACCATATCACCAATCCAGCATTACCAGACTAAAACCTCCATTCACACACATCATCTACGAACATAAATTACAGGTGATCCTAACGAAGTTCACCGACGAGGAATGCGAGCGCTTCTACCGGCCCGGCCCCAACACCGACCGCCACTTCAAGCTGGGCTACCAGCCCGCCACGCAGCTGTGTTACGGGGATAAGGAGACGGCTAAGGATACTTGCCAGGTATACAGGGTGTTGGAAAAAGCCGAAAGGGGGTGACTCAGGAGGTCATTCTGAACAACTTTTGTTGTACGATTTTTGGAAATTCGCAAAAAAACAAAAACTTTCTCCACAGTAAAAAAGTCACGTGACCAACAAGTTTCTATGGAAAACGAAATTTTTTTTTCGTTAATTTTCAAAACTCGTAGAACAAAAGTTGTTCAGCATGACCCCCTGAGTCACCCCCTTTCGGCTTAGCATACCCTTTTTGCAACAGCCTGTATATTCTTATTTTCTTTAGCGTGTCAGAGATCACTTTAGCTAGAGAAGGGTCTGTCACAGTCACCGTGGTGAAACGATTGGTCAGTCAGATTAGCATCAGTGGCGGATTGCGTACTGCCTAGGGTAGTGCATCCTACTAGTTCCTCATAACTACCAAATATGATAGTTGATTGTAAATGAGTCTTCATTAATTTAGTTCTAGTTATATAGCATTATGATATGGGAAATGGTGGGAGTGGCATGCACCCTCCAGGGTTTAAGGAAAAGGTGATACCAAGAGGCTTCTTTGGTATCTGATAGCATTGACTCAAAGCAGACGTTGGGAATTCGTTCACTTCATAAAATCAACAATAGGTAGGTACTGAAAATAATGAATGAAGATGAAGAATCATATTTCTCGAGTTTTTTTCCAGAGTGGTGACTAATAATTTACTAGCGTTAGTTATGGTCAGTGAGTTTAGTTTTCCTCAAACAGGGAAAGCCGGATTACATTTACTGAAACCATAGCGTGACCAAAATCATTAATTTAGGTACCTACGTAATGACTAAGACCTAGTGTTCCACAATAATAATAATTGTATTTTAAGTTCCATCCGTAGATAACTGAGTGTACTGCATAACTTAGGCCTCATCCAAGACTGTAACTGGGTTATTTTCATAATCTCCACGGTTGGCAGGCATGTTGGAGATATTATAGCACAACACCATAGTAAGTATGTCGTTGAATTATATTATCATTCAACCACTATACTATACCTACAAATTGATAGCTAAATTAAAAATGTTCGCCATGCTAGCTAATTCAAATGTTCAGATTTAATTGCCATCAGAAACGGCAGTTTTTGGCCATGATTTACAGAGCTAAAGTTCCCATAAATTCATTTTTCACATCATTCACTCATAACTTTCCAGGGCGACAGCGGCGGCCCACTCCAGGTCAAGAACAGACGCATCAACTGCATGTACACGCTGGTCGGAGTCACTTCATTCGGCAAGGGCTGCGGGGTCATCGGAGCGCCAGCCATCTATACCAGGATCTCACACTATGTCGACTGGATCGAGAGGATCGTTTGGCCTTAAACCAGACTAGTAATTCAGTCGAGGGTAGTTACTAATGAGTAAGCGTGCCTTAAGCCGTAATTTAGTCATCTCTCCACTAGACTGATGAATTGCCAGCTAGAGCGAACAAAATAATGGTTGAAGAAACCATAGTTCATCATGCTATGCTATGTTCCAGAACCAATAAAAATGTAGCAAATATTCTACGTAATATATTATCGCTTATTAAATTCACTGTGATTCCAATAATTAAATCAATTGGTGATAGAGGAGAATCTAAATTATTTATAAGTATTTAAAATGGATGTACTGAAAACGTGAACGTCCGCTTGCTAAAGGATACTCAATATAGAACTACATTGTAATTTTATTAAATATTTTATTTTATTTATAATAATTTTCAATCTCCTTTACATTAAATAGCGACTACAGATCATCATGATTTGTTAAAATATAATTGTTATCTAGTTAAAATATATCAAACTTTCTGTACTTTCGTGTACAATAGGAGAAAAATGAAGCATTTTAAAATACTTATTGTATTTTATTCGAACTAATACATCAACCACACCCTAGTTACTTAGGGGTAGGAAAATGTTAATCTTGTAATTGTAACTTCTTTACAGATATCTCCCTTCTTTGATCATTAAATAAGTCTATAGACAGTGTACTTTTAACATTACAATCTAACGTTATTTGTTCAATTTCAAATATATTCTTTAAATTATTCTTAACTAATGCACTAACCTAGTTTACACATTAAAATTACCCTTTAGAAAAGGTCAATGAAATATTTAAGATTTACTATAAGCATACGATTTAGTCTAAAGTGGGAAGTCACAATTTTAATAATTTAACTTTATACTTCTATAAACAATAAAGACTACATCTACAGGAAGATAATGCAGAAAAAGGCGAGGAAATATAGTTAGTAAAACTAAGCTTCATAAGTAAGTACCTATACTTATGTACTTTGTCAAACTAGGAAACCGCCAGACATTGACGGCCTTACCACAAAAACTTAGACAGTATCTAACAGATGTTTACCGCTGTCAAACGCCTACAAAATCTGTCAAATTTCGTTTTAAACACTAGTTAAACAGTGTTTAAAGTTTTTGTGGTAGCACAGTGAAGGTTTGTGAGTTGACAAGGAATAAAAGTTTATAGCTACTAATGAATCTGACCAATTGACCGTACAAACACCTAAAACGTATGTGCATAAATAAACAAAGTGAAAATGGCGGATAAACGCATGCTGTCTCGCCTGTCCTATTCTATTCTCTATTCTAGGTCTGTCAAAATCGTATGAGAACTGCTAGTTATCAGGTAGAAATTTACTGAAAATTTTATGTAGGCCACTGATCATCTATTTATAAGTGGGTATTACTATATTGGTGTTCATTATAATGGCAGTAGCTACAAAGAATGAATAGGCAAGAGGCCTATTCAATCTTTAATTATTGAATAGCAAGGCACGAACATGTTCTATTTTATTATGTTACTAACTGTATTACCACAAAAGGAGTTTAAACTAGGCAAGTTTAACGGGAGTTTGACACAGTATGTTACAAGAAGCATAAAGCATATTTCTAGTGTTAGTTGTGAGACGGTAAATAAGTGTATTAACTGGGCCATAAATTCTCACGAATACCCCTTTCCATTTTATTTTTTTATAAATGACATGTATGAGATTATCATCAGCTATGCGCCATTATTTATAGGAAGAAAGATTTATACAGAGCTACTAAAACACTCACAACTACAAAACTAATCTAACTTATGACAAAACAATTAATAAATAGTTGCGTTCTACAACAAAATCTTACGGATATGGCTCACCAACATAGAACAACGCGGACTCGGGTGTACCCTCGGGAAGCGTCATAGCGATCTTTCTTGATACAAAAAAGTCTGCCAATTTTTGCGGGGGGAAATTTTACCGTTTACCTTGATTCTGTCTCATGGGACATGTCATTATGAGTTTTACTTCCTAGCAATAAGGGTTATGTGAAGAGACACTTAATTATGAACAAAGCGTCGTCATTCTTTCTTACAATGGATGTACCAATTATCGATAAGTGTTATCGATGAATTCGAGAACATGGGTTAGAAATACTAATTTCAAATTAATTAGGTATAGTTAAATTTAATTAGGAATGATTAATAAACGAAGTCACCCGCTTTTCGCTGTACATTTATACTCACGTGATAGGACGCGAGCCGTATCGCCGTTTTGAATGAGTACAATGCACTGAAGTTGTCGAGTAAGTGGGCAACCCGACGGTCAGATGCTTTCAAGCCGCCCCTTCGGGTGGCCTCTGACTAGGCTTAACGACTGCTGCCGAAGCAGCAACCGGGACCCACGGCTTAACGTCCCGTCCGAAGCACGGAAGCGTCCAGAAAAAAACCATTTGAAATCGGTAACTCATGCTGTACCTACCAATGGCTGACCGTGTCAGTTGTTGCTTAACCTCAGTGATCAGTTACGATTACTGAAGCTAATTCGACTACGGACGCTTCCCAACTATGACCTTTTTTGTCGATGAATACTATCTACATACCGGTACATCACTATTGCATTTTTTTGACATTGGTTGCTAGGAAACAGCTAATAACAATAAATCATGACGAAATCTGTGATCAAATCCGGAATCTGGATATTCTATGAATTGAAGCTGTAATTTTAGTATGTAAACAAATCATTTTCTATGAAACGAACGCTTTGCCAACTAGATTGAGTCTAGTGAAAATTGAGACTGCAACTAGTTTTTATAAATCGGTGGGCCTTTCTGGCCTACCACCCCGCCAGAGGGGAACGTCTGCCTATTTCGTCTCCAGACCATTCATACTCAATGCTCACCAACAATTTAAACACTTTATTTCTTACCTAATTAGAGAAAAAATACAAAGCTTTGTGTTAGTTTTTCCAGTTGAGCCAAATCTATTAACTTATAAGAATACATGGAAAACGGAAATATCCTTTTTGCACTGTCGCAAACATTTCCATGTTTCCCGATAAGAAAAGATTTTGAATTTACACAATGACTGTACGTTAAATAAAACAACAATACCTAGGTATTATAGTAAAAATCCTGCACACAAAAATGAACTGCACCTAAATTATATTTAAAACTAAACACTAACACTTTGTCCATAATAAGCACAGAGGTCTCACATCTCTTGCGAACGTGACTACAGGTTGGTTTACCTGAAAAAGAAAAACACACCATTAAAATATATCAAGCCTGCTTTTTTATTACAGATAGAACTATGTTCCATCGGATAAATCCATGCTGACTCCCATAATTCTGTTAGGAGTTAGTACGGTGGCCTGCGCCTAAAAGTATACAGGCGGAGTTTTTAAAATAGCGATCCCTGATGATGAAGGGACCAGCTACATCTGTTATAAATCCGGGGACGTGTTGTGTGTGATTTGTGTGGCAGTGGTGTTTATGTGGATGTGCTTGAGCAGCATGTGAGCTTGAGATCGTTATTTTAAAAACTCCGCCTGTATACTTTTAGGCGCAGGCCACCGTAATTTATTCAGCAGACACATTTACTTCTAAATAAGACCACCAAAGTGTGGATCTGTTGAACGCCTGGTTGATAGAGGAAAAAGAGGCGATCCCTTTACGTTACGCTTATACATATGTGCCGAGAACCTTACACCACACAGTGTGGAGACCTCGAAGTGATAGCAGAAAACATGACGCGTGTAGCACCCGTAGATGTAGTTCTCACTCTCTCACTCAAATTCAAATGGTTTAATCGACGTAAAATTTTACAATTATTTGTCGATAGTCATCTACCACCATTTCACAAAGGCCCCGTCATTGAGAAGGAAAGAAATGGCGAAAGAAACTCCTCGAGCATCTTTTCAACTTTTTCCTTATAATCTATTACAATTTTTACTTATATCTAGTACCTACAATTTTACTTAAGTACCTACCTATATCCATTTCATTTTTTCAATAGCCTTAGCTGAGGTGGACAAGACCACGCGTTTTTGTCGTTTAAATAATCATTTATACTATAGTAAGCTTTACTACATAATGTAGCTTTAAGATAATTCTTAAATTTTTGCTCAGTAAGGTTTATTGCTTCATTTGATAATCCTAACTAATATTATAAATGCGAAAGTAACTGTGTCTGTCTGTCTGTCTGTCTGTTACTCTTTCACGCCAAAACTACTGAACGGATTTGGATGAAATTTGGTATACATATGGTCTAGACCCTGAGAAAGAACATAGGCTACTTTTTATCCCAGAATTCCCACGGGAAAACTTTTTAAGGCGAAGCGAAGCTCGCGGGAACAGCTAGTTTATTATAAAAACGTATACAGTTCCCCATGAATGATGTGTTTGTTTTCGAAAGTCTGAGTGTGGGGAAAAGCAACTTATTTTTGTTTCTGGTCTCAATACCGTGAGTGGCTCCTACTTTACTAAATGATTTTAAGTTTTTACGAACATACATAATATTTTCATAGATATATTGGCATGGAACAGTTAGTATACCTATTTCCTTAAACGTATCTCTTAATGAAATTCTAGACCCTAATACATATTATATGGCTCGAATTGCTCGTTTTTGCAGAACAAAGATTTGATTAATGTCAGCCGCTCGTCCCCACAATAGAATTCCGTAAGACATAACACTATGAAAATAACTAAAATACACAAGCCTGGCTGTATCTACATCTGTTAACTGTCTAATGGTTCTAACCGCATAAGCTGCAGAACTCAATCTACCGGCTATACCCACTTTTTGGTAGGTTTGTTAAAGGGTTTGTTAGTATACAGGGTTTTGCAAAAAGCTGACCCTTACATATGCAGCATGTTATTATATATAAGCCCGAAAATTCGGATTTCGGAATTCGCGAAAATAAAGTCATTCTCCATAGTAAAAACTCACGTGACTAACATAGTTTAATTTTCAATTTTTTAGTTTAAATTTCAAAAGATTTAATTTTTCAATTTCTCTTTCACCCAGTCGTAGGTTGGCTGGAAGAAATTGCTTTTTGGCAATAAGCCCGCCTTTGTATACGTCCTATATGTTTTAAATTTGTAATCTGTTTTGTATATTGTTTGTTTGTGTACAATAAAGCGTTTATAAATAAATAATAGTTTCTATGAAAAATTATAATTTATTTTTGTAACACCCTGTATATAGTTACCTATTGTCAGCACACAGCAGTGTGGCGCCACGTTCAGACGCGAGACGCCCCCGCCAGGTCCACGCAGAGCACGGCGGCGGGGGCGGCGTGCCCTCAGCTGCGCCGCATGCGCCCCCCGCGCCGGCGCCTCTCGCGGCGTACCTGCGGAAATAGATGGGGGAAATGTTTAAATAGTGATACTTTGTCCTCCTGAAGATAATTAAATGTGGAGTGCATGCATGAAAAGGCCCGCCCCAAGACACTTCCAGCGCACCTTGGGTAGTCAGCGACTGACGCTATTGTGACTGATGACGGATTTGTCAGACGTTGACGGCGACAAATCCTAAACGTAGACTGCACTATTGAATATCATTGCTGAAAGGCTAGTCAGATTCGGTTTCAGTTTCTGACTGCTAAGGGTGCGAAGGGTCAATACATACATAGGCTATCTAAGTCACTAAGGCTCCTTCCTCTATTATGACAAGTTTCATATAACTATACGAAACCGACGGATTGACGGCACCGTAGCTAAGGCGGTAGTGAAGCTAGTAAGGCGGTAGTAATCCCGCCCAGGGCAAACATTTGTGTGATTAGCATTTGTGTTTGCCTTGTGTCTGGTTGTCGTTAATATATTCAATATGTATCTATGTATTTGTGTAGATATATCAGCTGTCCGACACCCATATCACAGGTTATGCCTAGCGTCGGATGGCCGATGTGTGAGATGTCCCCACATATTTATTTATTTATACATACCGGAGCCTGCTCGCCCTCGGCCCAGCGCTCGTAGGCGCGCTCGCGCTTCAGCCACTCCTGGTACTTGTACCACCACTCCTCCCACTTCACGTAGTCGCCCAGCGTCAGACCTGACGAGGAAAATACAATAGAATATACTAGGTATTTGGAAATTACAGATGGAGTAGGGGCTTACTTTTGCTAGATGAAACACGAAGTTTCTGCTACTTTAAGTATAACCCCATTTCATTGCAAGCTATCGTTAATTTGTTTTTAATAAAAGGATCACGCACATTCCTAAGGTCCGCTGTATGGCCGGCAACAGAATTCTTTCACAAGCAATCGAACAACTTCTGTGAGATCGATTGTACTATGTTTGTATAAATCTATAGCAATCACACCTCCCATTCGAGCTTATTAAACACTAGAGTGTTATTGCCACAATCCCCACACTGCACTATAATAATATATTTTTTACAGACGAATATCGAAACTTTTTTACTGAGTTGCTATTGGTCCAAAGAATTCTTTCCTTCTCAATGACGGGGCCTTTGTGAAATGGTGGTAGATGACTATCGACAAATAATTGTAAAATTTTACGTCGATTAAACCATTTGAATTTGAATGAATCATCTCACTCTGTCAATATCTATATATATGGAATTAGCCGGGTTGGAGGTGCATATCCACTCTATCTACTCACCGCGCAAGTACCCTCGCTTCTTGTAGTAGTCGTAACGCACGGTGACGTCATCCCAGGACGGCAGTCCGGACGGGGCCACGGCCAGTAGTTCTTCAGGGTAACTGCCCACCGGTGCTTCCTCCATCTCACTGGAATTGTAGAAAGGAAGTCATTAATTGATGGGTACGCATTATCCTACAAGTGTGTTAGGTGTACATATAGCTTCAGACAGCAACTGACAGGACAATAAATGGTGTTACGCTATTTTTAACAGCATGCGGATTTGATCACGCACGCGTGATTGCCTCGCACCCGTTCATACAAGTTAGTATTCATTGTAACTCGTGGAATATGAACGCGAGATGCGAGGAAATGCAATCCCGCGTGCATGGTGAAATCCGCATGCTATTAAATACAGCCTAACATAAAAGTAATTCTCACGGTTGCACCTCAGCAGGCTCCATGTCTAAGGTGGTGGTTAGTCTGTCTTCTAGTGATGCGATATTGCGATGAGCCCTTTCCATACTGTGTCTTTGACCTATATTACATGACAACAAGACTCACGGCTGCGGCTCGGCCGGCTCGATGCTGACGCTGAGCCCGCCGGGCCCGGCCTGGCGCCGCGTGATGCGCATGTTCTCGAGCCGGGCGGAGCGCGCCGCCGACCACTGCGCCATCTTGCCGAAGCGCTCCGAGAGGGTTAGTCTGTAACAAGGGGGAACAAAAGTTAGTGATGGAAACAGACAGATGACAAGATTGATAGTTATGAAAGTATTTCTAGACTTTTTCGAATGGAGCAATATGGCTATTTCTTGCAAATATTAATAGACGATGTAATTTTCTTGGTGTCTGTTATTTATCAAAGAGAATCCACAGAATATTGCCTTTGGATGGACCAGTACCCACTGCACGGGTCCGTTATTAACGTAGATAAACGCCACTATAACGCGAGTCGCTATAAATACGGCAGTATCAGATAGATCGTACGCGCACTAAACGAGTTTAACGTCGTAGATAAACGTAGATATTATTAAAACACCGCGTCGATAACGGACCGTCACTATATCGAGAAACGTCATAAATACGGCGCTTTCATCAGTAGAACGTGCACTAAATGAGTTTATCGGCTGTTTTTGGTTTTCAACATTACCAACCTGTTGGGATGCTGCTCACTCTCCGCCTCACTATCATCATCAGAATCACTCCTGTTCAGCGCGGCCTGTATCGCGGCGGGCGACACGCCCCGCGCCTTAGGGCGGGGCGGCGGCGGCTCTGGGCGGCGCTCGCCCTCGCGTTTGATGCGCTGGGGCGGGATGGGCGCGGCGCCGGGCGGCGGCCGGTTGACTGCGAGTTGGGAGCGCTGCCATTCTAGAACCTGTGGAAAGAAATTTTGGGGTTAGGGGGAGTTTGTGTAAGTAGGGCTTGTTTATCCAGATAAGGTAGAAGTTACAAGCTTCGTCAAAAATAATAAACAAAATACTGTTCGTTTTTGTAAAAGTACCACCCCAAGACACACCCGACTTAAGGGTACCCATGACACTGTCAGCGTTATAACGATTAGCCAGGGCGCCTAGCCTAGAGTGGGTTGACGGACCCCAACACAAGCAAGCTTGTTCTGAGAGAGTTGCCGGGTAAGTGGGGAAGTAGAGACAGCCCCCATGCTATGGCTACATCTATAATCATCATACCTTCTCCTCTCTTGTGCGCTTGGCGTGGTCTCTAGCTCGTAGAAGCTCCCGCGTGGGCTGCACCACGGCGGAGGCGCGCGGCTCCGGGCGCGGCGGCGGCGCTGTGCCGGAGGAGCGGGGGCTGTAGGAGACAGGTTCATAGATTATTAACTGTTATCTGTGGTGACACTAACTGTTGGTTAGATACAGTTAGTTAGTTAACACATATGGCGTACAAAAATGACAGTCTTATAGCGGTTTTTTAAGACAACCTTAGGTAGACGAATATTTTGGTCAAAGTGTATTAAAAAACCATTCTATAGGAATAAATTTTTTAAGGGAGACAGTTACTGTCTGTATCTCGGCGGCTTTATTACTAAAAGTAATCTCTTCCAGCCAACTACAATACAAGACAACTTGATACTGTGATGAATATGTTTGCAATCAGAGCCATTGTCATATCACGGGTGCACCCCGGCAGTCTTCAGCCGACAGCTGCGGAGAAAACCTCTGCAGCATCAGACCTCGGATAGCCCTGATAGTGCACCTCTTAGAATGGTTTGTGATCATCATTTGCAAACGTTTTATAATATAAAATTTAAGTGCCAGGTTCTATGGCTGAAGAGGACAGATATTTTGTTCAGACAATATAGATAGAATTCATGCGTTAACCTCTAGAATGCCGTGTGCCAGATCTGTCCCAACCCCCCTTGTCTGCCTAGTGACAGATCTGTCCCAAGAGCACTTCATCGCGATTTTTGTGATTTTAGTTATTAATTACCATGAAACAGAGTATGATATCACCTGTAATTTATTCTATATGAATGAAACAACCATCGACAACATTCATTGAGTCAAAAACTTCACTTGTTTACTAGTAGCGCGAAATTCAAATTTTGGTACCTTGAACAGTCCTTGTACTCGCGACTGTTGGTAATAAAATAGTGATTTCGTATGGAAAAAACGTCAAAAGGTAAGTAAATACTATGTTTTCTTGTTATTTATTCAATTTTGAAGGTATAGTGATAAATCAATAGTATAAAAAATACAAAACATCGAGTTTTTATCGATCTAAAATTGTACCGGATTATTGCCTGAAGGGTGCGTAACTTTGTAAACTGTTTTCTAGACTGTTATGTAAAAACATCAATAAATAATTTATTTCATTTATAAAGATAATTTTATTGATAATACATATTTATATCGGTTTATTCAATAAATAGCCAAAATATTAGAGAAAATCAATTTTTATCGAGGTGCATCCAAAATTCACACACACACATACGCAAACAAAATGGCCGCCGCTCGTGTATGTACACGAAGTGCGTTGGGTTGTTATACAGCGTGTTTTATTTTTTAGAATCATCGCTCTAGTGAACGTGAAGTTTAGGCTCTTTAGAATGATATTGATGTGTAGATGAGTCTGAGAGGGTGATCACCTGTCCTATTTATATAAATAAATATATGTATTTATATATGTATATATTTATAGTATCATATTTGTTGAAAGTAGGTTAACAAATAAGTAAATATGATTCAGTAAGTAACTTACGTTTATGTTTTTATAATTTAGTATGCTAAAATACGAAACATTATAAAAATATTATCATTCTTGTTTTATTTCATCAAAAGTGAACACCCTTGATTTGGGACAGATCTGGCACACGGCGCACTGGAGCAAGCTCTTGTCATCAATTATGAATCTATTTCCTCTAGAGTTTATACTTTATTGATATCAGTTGATAGCTATATAATCTCTTCAAGTAATAAGTATAAAAAAACCTGGTTTGAAACTAAAATTATATTGAAATAGAGGTATTTTTCTGTGATGGGTGCAGTTTCAAGTAAAAATCTGTAATCAATGACCTATAGAAATCAAATAAAACTATTATAACCAATAAAATTCATTGTAACACGTTCTTTAGTTATCTGACAATAAATTACAATCAATACATTATTGAGTACCAAACAATAATACCCAAATATTCATATAAATGTGATTCCCGCACGGGCGCTCTCAACTGTCAAAAAGCGCCGGCAGACGGCGGTTACATGTGTGCGCGGCTGTTCGGCATAGGAAAGGTTAATGGATCTTCTTCCAATAAACGATGGGTTTTAGGCCTAGCCCACCAGACTGGCTTGGCTGTCGGGCACACTTCCTGCCCTATGTCCCTTATTAGGATCCCAGGACCTGATGATGACCACGCTGACCTAGTGCGGGTTGGTGGACTTGCAGGTATTTATAAAGACTCACACAGGCTTGGGCGGCGGCGCGGTCTTGGGCGGCGGCGGCTTCGCGGGCGGCTTCGCGGGCGGCTTCTTGTTCTTGGCGGAGCACACCGAGCACGACTCGTCCGAGCAGCTGCCCGTTGATGAGCCCGATGGGGACGACTGGAATGAAGGTAGGGGGGGTGTTAGATTAGTATTGTAGATGGTGAAAAGTATTGGTCTTTCTTGATTACATGGCAGTTTTGTTGTTATTATTTGTACAAGTTGTATAGTTTTAAGTAGGTCTAGGACACCATTTTGTTTTTGTAAGTTTTGTTAAGTTTTTGTTTTCTTGCATACAAAGTGGCGCCTCTAGCAGAAACTTTTGACAGAAAAATTACGGCTATGAAACTTAATTTTTGTTTATGATAGACCAGTCCATGCATAGGCGTCTACATCCACATGTTGAGACCTGTATAGAGGCCAACGTATGGATCCGGCATAAGCCCTTTATTGATAACATTATCCATGCAACATACCTTCCTAGGCTCAGGCGGCGAGGGCGGGCGGCGCGCGGGGCGGCGCGGCGGTGACTCGCGGCGCTTCGGCGGCGGCGTGCGCGGGCGCGCGGGCGACCGGCGGCGCGGGGGAGGGGAGCTGCGGCTGTAATGGTATTTAATGTTTTAGGTATATAGTTGAGTAAATAGAGAAGAGTTATGGGTGGAATAATGAATTGGATACTGATGAGTGAGTAAATAGAAGTGTCAATGGATCGAAAATGGCGTGAAATGTTAGGAGAAAAGTATGGTACATGGAGCTTGTTTTGTTTATAAATGGGTGGTCATTCTAGATTCATTTCATTATTGGTATAAATGAGCAGTACTTATTACATTTTTCTACTCAATGAGCTGCTATCAAAGATACAAAGACCTCAGTCAATATTCTGATAGAAACTGCTTCATCTTTATAGTTGGACCATTTGTGACAACATAAGAGCTTTTTAGTTACTTTATATGCCCATAAAAACACACTAAATTTGCAATCAGAGCCATCAGAGTTATATCATGTGTGCACAAGAGCAGACTTCAGCCGTCAGCTGCAAAGAAAACCTCTACAGCATCAGGCTTCGGTTGGCAGCATCTGTGCACCTCATAGAATGGTTTGTGATCATCATTTGCAAATGTTTAATTTGGTTAATTAGATATGTGTCTATTGCTTGACCAAGGGCACCGATACTCTATGGTCGTTGGTCGACTGGGCTATATTATTTGATGTTCGTGGTTCACAAAGATTATCGATTTTTATCACAATGGATTTCAGGATATACCTATCTAAATTTTTCTATATGTATTGAAATTTTATTAATACCGAAACAAGGTGATCTTGAGCTCATAATATCCCTATGATAGAGATGACATTGTAAAGATCTCAAAATCATCCTCTACGCTCTACACACAATAAACAACAGATAATGTACTAACCGCACAGGGCTCCTTCTAGGGCTGCGTCTAGGGCTCCTGCGAGCTGAGCGAGACCTAGACTTTCTAGGAGACCGGCGGCCCAGCCCCACCGGCGACCTGGACCGACGGAACGGCACCGGCGACCGCGAGCGGCGACCCAGCCCTATCGGTGACCTGGAAAGAGGAGACATAATGTTGAGGCTAGTATAGCGGCGTAAAGGGTGGAAGTAAACGATGGTTCAGAAACAAATAAAAGCTATTATGCCATGATGTTGGTGTATTTGGTTTCTTTCATGGTTGTTATATGATAATTATGATGCATGGAATGTTTCAAGATTTTTCTAGATAAGTAGGAAAGACATAGATGACTCTAATCCAATCAGAGCCCATTATTTTGATAAGCCCCGAAAACGCTGTCACGCCATTGGTTGATTCTACCGCGACACTAACGTCATCTGTTGGCTCTTTCTCTAACTACCAAGTAGTTAATTATGGTGCTTTGAAATAAGGATTGGAAGTCCAGACTGACCTCGATTTCCTGCCAGCGGGGGACCGCGACCGCGGCGAGGGGGGCGACTTGGACCCATCAAGGTACATCTGTTTATACCCCGAGTGGCGCCATCTGGACAGGAAGTTTTCATTTGGTTGTACTTGACTTTGTAATGCAGACAAGTTTTAGAGTACAGAACTTCTCTTATCAATATTATGCTAAGCTTTTATAAATTTGCACCAAGCCATCGAGTGACTCTGATATACTACCAGATAGATTAAACTACCAAAAGATAGGAAGATACCGAAAGATAGGCCTAGCACCTGTGTGAATGAAACTTAATGGCCAACGTAATGAAAAATTATAGGTATGTGAAGAAAATGGAATAAGTATGGTTTAGGTTTAGGTTTAGGTTCATATCTATGGTATAAAGGGTTAAACAAATTATATGAAAATGTGTTTGTTACATTCTCGATTAAATGAGACAAGATTTGAACATTTAGCAGAGTTATGTATAAGTGTGAGGTCCCATTGCTGGATGCGCTGTGTTGACGCCACGCTACGTAAGGCACCAATGGGGCCTCACCCTTAAGGATTAAACACATTATGTAGGGCAGCAGTGACAAAGTCACTCTAATGTACATGAACTATTGTATACTGACCAGGTCTTATTATCTAATAAAATACAAACAAGTGACTTTAGCACAGTAGCCTGGTGCACAATGTGTGGTACAGTTGGGTCCAAACAACTTGATAGTCCCTGTAGGATGTGATTACACTTTGCGCTTTGTCACACTAACCAATTGTCAATCTTTATAAGAATGAATAGGCGGTTTGTTAGCTTGACAAGGTACAAAAGTGCAATCCCTAACTTCAGCACTACCAAGTTGATGGAAAGTATAATCTCAACGGCACCAACCTGTTGGGATCCTTCTCCTCGACCTCCAGCAGCTTGCGGTCCCAGCTGCCCGGAGATGCCTGCCGAGCGCGCTTCATCACATTGTCGATCTCCTTGCGACGGCCGACAGGGTTTGAGGGATCTGCGAAGGAGATATGGTTTGTAAGGGAGCTGCTGATGAATGAAGCAATGAAAAACTTCCACCTCTTACAAAAAGTTGACACCAAATGAACCCCAATTTCTTAGAACATTTAATTTAGAATTTGATCAAAATATTTATGTTATTAGTAGGTAATATTCTTAAGTGCTTAATGTTAATCACTATGTATTGCAGATCATTAAGCTAGTCTTTTCCATTCAGGAGTAATTTGGTGGTATTGTCACTGGAACTATTTCATTCCTCATGAGTGTACTAATGAGTTCTTTGGAAATGATGTATACAATCTATACCGTTGCACCAACATAAGGAAGGCATGGTGGAAATGTGAGGAAACTTGGTACACCCACAAAAAGTATGATAGGGACCAATGTTCAGGTGAGAAAAGGAAGTGGTTTATCACATTGGCTATTTGCTCCCAAGTTTAATTTAGACTAAACACTACAGTTATATTGCTCATGACAACAGAACATGGATAGATAGATACATTATACATAGAATTATTCTTTATTTATACACCAAAAAGAATTATAAAATTTGCAAGTTGTTGCTTAATTAGGACACAAAAGACAGTGTTAACTATCACTTAAAGCAATCTCTGCCAGACAACCTAAGTATGCATGAATAAGAGATTAAATATCCCCTGCAGTGTACAAGCTAAAAGGAATGTAGTTAGTAGAAGGTGGTTTAAAAGATTGAAATTAACCTCTGGAAAAGCCAGTGCTAAATAAAGACTCACCAGTTAACCGGGAATGCTGAGGGTTCCGGTCCATGTGGAGGCGGTTCTTGGACGCAGCCTCCGCGGCCCGGGACACCGAGCCATTGCGTCGTGACGACGACATCCTATGTGTGGGGTAACATGTTAATATTACATTGACTGGCAAATTTATAGGCTTTTACAATAACTGTAAATCTATTGTTCAGTAGTAGTAATTATTTGATGTAATTTTGTAAATATTTACAAACATGACAATATTTTTGTACCCTAATGATGAAATGATAAGTTTCCTTCATAAGAAGATGAATTTACAAAGATATGAGTGAGTGGAATAGGGAATTGTTAGTTCTCTTAGGATAATCATGAGACAGAAAGTGAAGCTTAGCAAACAATGATACATGTAAGCCGAAATATTTTGATGATTGAGGTTACCTTCATATGTTTAGTTTTCATTTATTTATGCAAATGCTGTGTTTATGAGCTGATGGGAACCATACAGAAATGATTTGTATGAATGTAAGCTTTACAACTATGTTAATTTGATAATGATCTTCACCTAGCACTAAAAATAACTAACATGGGGTGTGATGGTCACATCAAGCAGTCAAGCATGAACTTTTCTCCTGACTATTTTTATTGCTTTCACAAAATGGCGTCGAGCGACAAACATGAAGAAACCAGGATGCATTGATCCCTCATCTCACCAGGAGCGGCGTCTCCGGCGAAAATTAGGTCAAGTCTTACCTCTAGGGCTTCGCACGAGGCTCGGAAGCGAGCTGAGCTAGGAGCGAGGGCTCCTGACGCGCGCGACGGACAAGGACGGGCCCGGGGGCCGCGGGCTGCGGTGCCACGCGCCGGGGCAGCTTCGCGACCGGTAACACGGCTGTAAGACAACCGACATACTTAGACCAGCGGCAGGGCGGCGCTCGGGCAGAATAACGGTACCGCGCGACTCGATCGCGAGAATGACCAGCGCGAGATCAACTCTCAGCGGGGACGCGACGAGGCCTCACGGGACGGGCCAGACACGGCTGTGATGACGAAGCAGCTCCACGGCTTCCATAATCCTTTGTCCGATGGCTCCATGAACGAAGTGCATTCCAAGCAGCTGAACATCAAACATAACAACTAATTTTCACCTTATATGTATATCACAAGACAAAGTTACGAACCAGTAGTATTATTACACCAAAACTTTTCACTGAAATTGTATAGAATCCTCGGTGAAATCCTAAATTCCGCGACACACCTTTCTCGATGAGATGGCGGCCATTTTGTTTTCTTATTATCTTTTTTTGTTACTTTTTCTTTGCAAAAATTCACAGAACCACTTTACTTTCATCCACGCCTGTTAATCTGTAATATTTAGGTACCTCAGAATAATAACCACATCGGATATTTTTGCTTCGCAAATCTGACAAATTTAGTAATAATTGTTCATAGGGACGATTTCGTTAAACATTGTACAGACAGGGGCAGAGAAATCTGACCAGGATTACTATTAAATAAGTAACCCAAAGCCATTATTTGTCAGTGAGTATAAATGATGGCTGTCAGAGTGGAAAACTACCCTTCGAGCCTTATGTCCCTGATTAGTGATTCCAGGAATCTGATGATGATGATATTGCGGTAGTGCTCGTGTCATGGTCAGTGGGCCAGGGGTGCTAGAGTAGCCCGTCTGCTCATCTGTTGAAGTGTTTCTTCTATTTCTGGGGCTTATTATAATGAGCCGTTTTCCTTGACAGCTGTTAGTTGAGTTTTGGTCCAACCGATAGATGTCGTGACAACATAGTGGAATATCAACAACAACAACAAAATTTAATACCACCGTATAGTGCCACAAACTTATCTGTTCCGGTGAGAGCGAACTAAATGGATCCATATCTCATTACTTACTAATTAATTGTATATTGATATAGATTAGATGGGTTTATTATAACCGCAAGGGCAAATTACCACCTCGGGCAAACTTAAAATCTTATAGAATGAAGAAATATTAGACATTTAATTGAACTGTCACCGGAACAGATAAGTTTGTGGCACTGTACATTTTAACTAGCTCTACTGTTTCCTATTTCAACACATGATATTTCCTCTGTGGAAATAAGATGTGAGCTGACACAAAATCTTTGTTCTGAGGGTTTGACAGTTTAGTACAGCTCAGACAACGCCATCTGTTTCTCCAATAATGTAAACTTTTTTTTTAACATACGCATATTACTATTAAATAATAACGCAAAGCCATTATTTCACATCACATCACGACCCATCAAGTCCCCACTGCTGGGGCACGGGTCTCCTTCCAACGAAGGAAGGGTTTCAGGACTAGTCCATAATAATATTATTAAAATTTGTCGGTGAGTAGGTATTTATATTGGCTGTCAGAGTGGAAATCTACTCTTCGAGCCCTTATAATATGTCCCTGATTAGCGATTCCAGGAATCTGAAAATGATGATGATGATTATAATGCGGCAGTGCTCGTGTCATGGTCATTGAGCCAGTGGCGCTTGAGTCGCGTCTGCTCATCCTGGTGAACTGTTTCTGAGTAAGTAGGTAAATAACATAAATTTTAGTACTTACTTACTTAACCATTATACCTACCTAGGTATCTCTAACCATCATAAACTCTGTCGTCTTGTGTGTTAAGCTGCTTACAGACCGGCCCAACGAACGCCCAACGATCGCCCAACGATGGATATTTATCATTCATAATACAGGGCAGATTGCAGCAACGAAGGTCAACGAAACCCGTTCGTTGGCGTTCGTTTGGCCGGTCTGGACGCAGCTTAACGCATGTGATGTGAAGTTGTAAAAACCTATTGATTATTATCGAAATGACACTTAACCCGAGCGTGTTCAATGGCTGACTACGTGCACGGATCAAATCAGACAAATTAAGACTACTTAATAAGTTGTTATGACCTTTGACGGGGACAACCCGAAATAACATATTATCTATAGGTGTACCTACTTACCGGTAGTATAGATAACTAGATTATCTTTTTATTTTTTACAGTAAGTAAGTAGGTACGTCTTTACCTCGCTACTCGAATACTTACCAAATGTGATTTTAGGGATGATTTCTTGTTTCCGGTCAAGGGCTACGCTTCCGGTAGAAAAGTGTCTTGTATTAGTCTATGGTCATCTTCACTAGTAGTGCTAGCTAGTAGGTATAATACCTTAACTCTAATCCTAATCCTAACTTTAATATTATAAATGCGAAAGTACCTAACTGTGTCTGTCTGTCTGTTACTCTTTCACGCCAAAACTACTGAACGGATTTAGATGAAATTTGGTATACATGCGGTCTAGACCCTGGGAAAGAACAAAGGCTACTTTTTATTCCGGAATTCCCACGGGAAAACTTTTTAAGGCGAAGCGAAGCGCGCGGGTACAGCTAGTATTCTATAAAGATTGGGTTGGATTGCATGGCCGTGTGTGAGATATCCCCAAATATTATTACTATAGCCTCCTGACACCTGGCGTGCTATGAGTAGGACATTGAAAAAAAATATAATATATAGTTTAAAAATACCTATATTAAAAGTTTTATGGAGTATCCCTGTTATTCCTTTAAAGTTTTATAAAGTACCTATCCCTAAAACAATTTGTTCTTTGACAAAGCGACAAAACAGTTCAGTAGTTAGTATTTTTTTTTAATTTTTTAAAAATTTATTAACAATGTATATGTCGCAGGCATCTGGTTTAATCTCCTGTTTGATTGAACCGCTAGCCCGTTCATTGGGTGACGCTACTAAGTTGAATGACTAAAGAACAACTCGTCAAGTGGTTGACTGTAACGTCCAACGTCTTGACTGAACGTTATTCAGCGAAGTCGTTAAATGGGATATAGTATAGCAACTTTGTAATGTCTGGTTAGGATGAACACGACCAGACAAGAGTCAACAAAAAGACTATGTTACAAAGCTCTCATCTCACAAATTAACCAAACGTACCTTGATATTGTTGTTCATAATTATCCAGTTTCAGCACATTTTTTTCTTTGAAACTATCCGCCGGCGGTGTAATAATAGGTAAATCCATGTTGTCACACTATTTTAACATAAATAATGCACTTTAAAGCTAATTTATTTGCAAAAAATAACAATACAAGTGCTTTTTGTGTCAGCTGTTCGCTGTTAGACGCCATATTTGTTTTATTCACTACCTGACTGATTTTAAGTCCGCTAACTAGTTGGACGTTTTGTGACGCTTGTACAATCAACGTTCGGCCTAGTCATACAACTGAATAGCGTCATCCAATGAACGGGCTAGCGGTTCAATCAAACAGGAGATTAAACCAGATGCCTGCGACATATACATTTATACCTCTCGGGGTCAGGAGGATAGGTAATATAGACTTACTGACTTAGTCACTATTAGATTGTACTCATAATAACAAACAAACAAACACTAACACACGCCCCGACACGCCCTAAAATTCCCTACACTTCAGTCCACCATTATGGTAACGTTGCCAATTTCATTATGGCGTCACTAAACAAATAAATAAAATACCTACCATTGACGCAGGTCAAACATAGTCAATATTTTTTTTTGTAACTGGGTGATTGCTAGGTGATTGAGATGTTGTGGTGTAGCTGTCTTTATGTATCGAATGATTAATTTTATTAATGATCATAGAAATACCGAAACAGATAAGCCAATTCCCAAATAGTCCCAAATCTAGGTACTTACAGGCTAGAGTTCTTACAAAAAGTAAATCGGCCACTTAAAATTAAGCACCTTAAAATTTTCAAATGAGCTTATTTAACTTATTTTACATAAGCAACTATACCTAAGTAAATGATATGTTCCTATATTTTTAAAGGGCTAATAACCTGCTTCAATGGTTTAATTAAGTATTATACAAAAAAAAAAACAAAAAATATAAGTCCCTACAGGCTGTAAAAAAAACACCTTATTTGATTACTTAACGTTACTTATCTACTGATTTTAAATTTAGGGACCATCTCAATAAAGATACCTAAGTAAAAAACCTCTATGTTATTATGTACCTAGTTAGGTGTAAGTACTTTTATACATTAGGTACATGATTTATAGGTACTTAACTAGTAAAAAAAATATTTTATACATATTTTATAGGTAATGATACTAATGATCCAGCCAGACACTACAGACATCTTAAGATAAAAAATGATTAGCATTCCAATTATACCAATAATAGTTACAATCTCATTTAAATTTAAATTTGGAACAAGCACACCGAAGCGCATGCGCTTCACGAGGCGGCGGCGTGGCGTGATCTTGAAATTTAAATTTAGAATTCGTTCCGAGTAGGTAGTCTACAATGTAAGGAGGAAACAGCATTTCCAAAGGAGGTCACAAATATCGTGTGGACCCTCATACAGGCTGTTGCAATAGTGATAATCTCATCATCATCAGCTCGTTATCATTATCTGCGCTGTTGCGTGTCTTGAAACTATACAAGGCCAGAACGCAGAGGCTGGGACTGCTCGCGTATATTTTCAAATTAAAATAGTGCCATGATTTACTTGAAAGTATACAAGGCCATTACGCACTAATCGCGTATATTTTCAAGTAAGTTGGGCCAAAATTATGACTTGAAAATATACTGCAGCAGTTACCACTGCGTACTAATCGTGTATATTTTCAAGTGCCAAGCGGCAATGCGAGCACTTGAAACTATACATGATTAGTTACCAGGTAGCCCTTTTGAATTGTTGCTCTCTCTTTCTTTCATGCGAAATAGTAATTAGTCTATTGCTTTCTAAACATTGCATCATCATTCCGCACTTGGCATTGTTTTCGTAACGTGTTTTTTGTTTACATCGTACAGTTAAAAAGTAAATTGATTTAAATTAAACTGTAGAACTGTTGTAAATACTAAAAGGGAAGAGGGTGTAGAACAATTCATAAAAGACAATTACGGTGAATTCAAAACTTGATAATTATAGGTTTGTAATACCTACTACAATCACGAGCAATAAATAAGTCCAAGTAGCAAAAAGTCAACACCAAATTACTAAAAATAAACAAATTAATTTTTTAAAACATTTAATTTAGAATTTGATCAAAATGAACGTTTTTAGTTGGTTATAATAATATTTTGATGCGCTCTTAAATGTACTTTAATATTGCCGACGGCTTCATTAAGCTAGTCTTTTCCGTTCAGCAGCTATCGTCACTGGAACTTTTTCATTGCTCGTGATTGTAGTAGGTATTACTATTAATTCATATAAATAATAAGATATAAATATTCTTACTTGCAAGTATGATTGCTATAAATATCAATTTATCAATCAAATTAGAGCTTGTTCATCTTTATTTATCAACATTCTATAAGTATGACAGGCAGAACAAGTAAATTATAGTCATGTACATTTACTGAAATAGTTAAGTAAATCAGAATCAGCATGTAGGTACAAATTATATGCGACAAGTACGCGAATCAATCAATGTGCGTAATAGCAATGTATATTTTCAAGAACGATTCAGTAATTCCCAACTTGAAAGTATACGCGATTAGTACGCACAAATCGTGTATATTTTCAAGTCAAATAATATTTTTTTTCACTTGAAACTATACAGTGCTAGTACACTATGGGTGCGTTCTGGCCTTGTATAGTTTCAAAACACGCTGCGCTGTTCAAGGGCCACTTGATGCATTTTCTTCCGGATTACAATACTTTAGTTACCACTTTAGCAACACCCTGTAGGCTAGAGGAATGCCAACCAAATAGAAAAAAAAATAATTAAAAATTATTTATTTCTGAATATGTTTACAGTATTCTTAAAGTAGGCACTAGAGCGTAAGTACATGTTATTTGTGTGGAAAGGCAGAATGTTTGAAGCGCCATGACATAAAATGTTCACCAGAGCGATTTAAAGTTTGAAATTTTCGAAAAAAAATCATATTTCTGTAATTATTCTAGCTATGGCTTTGAAAATTAAAATACGTAAAATTGAAATATTTTTCTATGTAATTCTGTATATAAAATGAATGTACATATTTTATTTACTGTAATAAGGGACATAAGACATAGGCATCTGAAATCTCAGTCAGGTAAAATTGGCTTAAACGACATTAACATTTTAATAAAATACAAGTAAAAACAATTTAAAGACCAAGGAGATTTAACCATCACACCAGAATAATGTTTTATAATAATTTATGTTACTTTAAACATTCCATAAGAATGAATTAACCGCCAAACTAAGGCAATTTATATCTAAGATGAATGACTTAAAGAATAAATGAACTTATAATTGGACCTCAGAACTCAAGAACGGTTGAACCGATTTTAGTCTAGAAATATTTGTGGAAGTCCAGGGAAGGTATAAAAGGTAAGAAGGGTCAGCTAGATTGAAAACAAAAATTTCATAATATCTGGGGGCACGGCAGTGCCATCCTTTTCTCGAAGCATTATTTTATTATAAACTTTATTAAAATATTGTTCACCGCGAAATCTTTTTGAGATTGAGATCCAAGTCATCAGGTTTACTTATTCATCAATTAATAATCATAATCCAACCGACATTTCTTCGTCCGTCTCTATGCCACCACCGCCTTTGTCCACCTTCCGTCCTGCCTTCGAGCCAAGTGTTCTGCCGACTCCCATTTCAGTTCAGTGACCTGCATACCGACGTCGAAGACTTTTGTCTTTTGGCGAATTACCACGCTGGGAATACGGTCTGTAAGCAAAATGCTTAACATGGATCGCTCCATAGCTCTCTGTGCAACTCTGATTCGGTGCACAGTTTCCTTGGTCAGCGTCCATGTATCGGCACCTATGTTAGTGTGGGCAAGACACATTAGCAATTATCAATTCATAAGCAGCGTCACTCGCTTTAAACTATCTGTCAGATTCATACAAGATACGCTAGATTTGATAAGCAAGCGACGATGCTTTAGGATTGTTAATGGCTAATGTTTAGTGGAGGTAACCCCAAAGGACTATCACAATGTGAGTTAGGTCTCACCCGACAGCCGGACCGAGAACCAAATCGACCGACGATTAGTCCAAAATGGAGACACTTCTGGATGTTAGGAATAAGAGGGTTGCTGATATCAAAAAATCTGCTTGAAGATAGTGGGAGTTTAGGAGCAGGCCACAAGATCTGCTAAAGGTGTCGTGTCATGTAAATAAGCTGCAGGACCCACAAGTTAGAAGATAACTTAGTATCCAGATCGACAACAAATACCATCTACTAAGTCTGGACGAGGTCTCATTCAAAGATCAAAGGTCTGGCATCAGAGACGTGTTGTTAAAAATTTGCGAAGAAATAATAAGGCACAAGGAACACTTAAAGAATGAATGGTATCTCTAAAAAAATCGGCAGGTCGCTAAGGCTAGTCAGAGGCCTTCGGGCGGCTTAAAAACGTCTGACAGTTGGGTTGGCCACTTACCCGACAACTCTCTCAGCACAAGATTGCTTGTGTTGGAGTCCACCAACCCGCACTTGGCCAGCGTGGTGGACTAGGCCTAAACCCTTCCGTCATTGGAAGGAGACCCATGCCCCAGCAGTGGGGACGTAATGGGTCGTGATGATGTTTAATGATGAGATTTATGACTATCATGCATCTTGACAGAAATTTAAATATCCAACCCCCAAAAAAGACGAATTGATACGGACCATACGATCGCTGAAGAGTGGCAAAGTAACAGGGAACGATGGATTTCCTACGGAGGCATAAAAAGAGATGCCAGATATTGCACTCTTCAGCGATGGAGGATGATGAAGTGAAGTTAGAGTAAAAGTTAATTTAATTCATGTCCAACTTTTTCCTATAAGGTTTGCTTTTCGTTAAAATATTTTATTCTGAAAATTTTCACTTAAAACGTGGTCTTCTATTTCGTATAATTACCTAAAAATTATCAAAATCGGTTAAGTTGATCCAGAGTTTTGCGCTTGGGAACACATTTTCGGTTAGATTTTTATATAGATAAGAAATGCTATTTCTGACTAGATTTCGATATAGGTAAATTATTTAAGAATAAGTTTATTTTTGATATATAATTTTTATTTGGTATAAAAAGTAATGTCATGTTAATACATTAAAAATAATTTACATGAAGAACCATATTGTCATAGATAAAATATTTTATAAAAAAAAATATATTTGGTTTGATCATTTTAGAGAAACGTATAAATTCCCTACTTGCATAGAAACAGCAATTAAGGAGAAAGGATCTAAGTGCATATTTTTATTATTATTCAATAAATTATTTAGAACCGTAATATAATAGATATTATTAGTCGTTTGCCAGTATAAAACTATAAATATTTTTTATTATATCACCAGATAACTACATTAAATTAATAACGTAATTAATAGCGTAATTACGCTGCGCACGCGGCGCCAACTGTCGCATAGACGCACGTCCTCTCCGAATAAACGTCTCGGCGGGGTACTGAAGCGACACCTTTCCAACCGGTCCTATTTATATATTGGCGTTTTCACGCAATATCCTTCTGGATATAATAATAATATAACAGCTTAAACACCATAAACCGCTTCATTGCGATTCTTTTGTATTGTTTTATATCACTTATATCAATTATCTACAAATCGCAAAAAACCGCTTAAGTGCCAATTGTACCATTAAACAGATTTAGGTAAAGTTGTATTAACCGCCAAACGCCGCGAGTAAGACTGACCGGTAAAATGGTTTAAGTGCCAGTGAGGCTTAAATTACAATTACGTAAAATATATTAAGTGCTTTTATGTTATTTTTGACAAGAAGGCATTTAGTTTTATATCCATTATGTTTTATTTCGCAATCAGGTAGGTCGCTTAAGTAACTAATGATACAAATTCACATTCATTCAAAATGAATTAAGTCACAGCGTTTTACTGTTTTAGTAAGGGTAAAATGTTTTATATAACTTTATTATTGATCATGTATGTTTGAACATACAAATGACTAAAAAAGTGGCTCTTAATACAAGAAAAAAGTATTAAGATTGCCAAAATCACCGATGTCTTAAGCGCCAAAAAAGTGCTCAGATCGAAACGAGACCCGCACCATTCGAAAGAGAAAAATCAGGCGATTCCAACGGTGTATATAACTCATATTCGCCAAAAGTGGCGGATAAAACATTCTGCCTTTCCACCGTCGATATGGGGTCAGTGGTATCCTAAATAGGTTTTTTTTAAAACCTGTAGTAAGGACTACCGGTAAAGTAGGTACAAAAAAACTATTACATTTCCACATGGAAGTAGAAAAAAAGTCTATCTTTTTTTCTACTTCCATGCATTTCCATTCAAATACCTAGAGAAGGCGCATTAGGATTTAAGTTGGTAATTGTCATAAGATAACGGATATTGTCACACAGGTATACCACACCATACACAAGAAGGTCTAGCACGGGGCTCTAGAAGCCACACCATGTGAGGGAGCTTGACGGAAATCTTTTATCACGTGCTTGTCTGGTGCCCAGTGCTAGGCCTTCAGTATGTAGGTCAAATAGTCCGCTATAAGACATGCCCCTCCACGATTGGAGGGTTGTTGCCATGATCTACGATCTTGGCTGGCAGGTTGGAGATCAAAATGTTGGAGCGCGCAATTATCGACGTCAATAACGGACCCGTGCAGCGTGGCCAGACGTCATAAGACTATAAAAGATATTTAGTAAGAACGTCATTCTATTTTTGGAAATTATCTCGTTATTCTCAATGGTATATAGTTGACGTCGAGTAGGAACGTGGTAGGAACAGATTCGTCATTCACTGGTAAGTATGCGTCTTATTTTATTCAACACTAGCTGTTCCTGCGAGCTTCGCTTTGGCTTAAAAAGTTTTCCCGCGGGAATTTTGGGATAAAAAGTAGCCTATGTTCTTTCTCAGGGTCTAGCTAGACCATCTGAATACCAAATTTCATTCAAATCCGTTCAGTAGTTTTGGCGTGAAAGAGTAACAGACAGACACAGTTACTTTCGCATTTATAATATTAGTTATGACTGTGATTCTTAAAAGAATCTAAGTGTACATTAAGCACTACGCTACTACACTAACGAATAAAAAAGTTCTCTTCCAAACCTCAATATGATCCATTTTTATTGAACATAATTTTTACTTAGTTACGATTTTACTTGGCAATATTCTGATGCGCTTTTAAATGTACCTACTTACCTACTTAGGCCTGATTTTTCAATAGGCAGATAAAAATTATCTGAGGAATAATTCTGATACTGTCGCGTCTGAATATCTGGGGGCACGGCAGTGCCCCAGCCAAGTCTCGAGCAAAACGGGCACGACCTTATCATCTTTTCTCTAAGCTATTCGCGGCAGTTTCGCACCCCTTATATCTTCGATGTGGACAAAGCTAGGAGTTTAGGTTTTCGGTGAATAATAGTAGGCATTATGACAAGCTTAATTCCGAAATTACATGCCAATTGAATTAATAGTTTAGGAGTTACGGTCGATCAAAGTTACACCATTTTATCACTCACTCACTGACTAACAGATCATTAAAAAGTTTAAGGTACTTCTAGCAGACTTAGAAACTTAAAATTTTGCATCAAGATAGGTCCTTAGCCACATATAAAGGAAAAATAATAAAAACATAAAAAATTCTAAACTATAGAAAACAATTTTATATTTGCGGTTTGGCAAGAACATTGTGTATGGATTTCGACTGCACTGTTAACTTTGGATGAATACATAAAAATAGAATATAATAGTATAAGTAATAAATGTAATACATACCTATATTATATTGCCAAGTCACTGTTATTATAATATAAAGAAAACTATTGATAAAATTACTAAATTTTTATTTATAAATACAAAATAATTTGAATAGGACTTGGCTTCTATGAGATCTCATAACTTTTTACGGTGGAAAGACTGCATCGAGAGACTTGGCATGTTTTTACATTTAATGTTTTTGGTTAATTGGTTCTACAGTTTAGTCTACAGTGACAGCAACAATTTTATTCGACAGGTAACAATTATCTGACTATTGAAAAATCAGCCCATAGGGCCAGGCCACAACGCTGCGTTGCGACGTCGCATCGCAAAAATCTGCGTCTATTTTGGAAGTTTTCCCGTACAAATGCTTGATTTACTGTCGCAGATTTTTGCGATGCGACGTTGCAACGCAGTGTTGTGGCCTGGCCCTAGGTACTTACATCCTAACTAATATTATAAATGCGAAAGTAACTGTGTCTGTCTGTCTGTCTGTCTGTCTGTCTGTCTGTTACTCTTTCACGCCAAAACTACTGAACGGATTTGAATGAAATTTGGTATACATACGGTCTAGACCCTGGGAAAGAACATAGGCTACTTTTTATCCCGGAATTCCCACGGGAAAACTTTTTAAGGCGAAGCGAAGCGCGCGGGAACAGCTAGTACTTCTATATTTCAGGCGGCTGCGGCGTCAAGCTAGGCTTTTCCGTTTAGGAATAATTTTGTGCTTTTGTCACTAGAACTTTTTCATTGATCGCGAGTTTAAGTACTTACCTACCTATTTCCTCCTTCTGATAGATGTAAAGACTCTGCCCTACATGTGTCACAGGCAGAGGAAGATAAGCAAGAAATTATTGATACAAATATACAAGTATTACTACGCCATTCGGTCGTAAGTTTACGACCGAATGGCGTAGTGGTTAGTGACCCTGACTACTGAGCCGATGGTCCCGGGTTCGATTCCCGGCTGGGGCAGATATTTGTTTAAACACAGATATTTGTTCTCGGGTCTTGGATGTGCCCGTAAAATGGCAATAGGCCCGCCCCCTATTACATTGGGACTAACATAACACTCTGGCGAAAATTGGGTGCAGCAATGCACCTCTGCCTACCCCGCAAGGGAGTACATTAGTACAAGGCGTGAGTGCGTGTTTTTTTTTGTTTTTTTTTAATATACTTACTAAGTATATTTTTTTCCCGATAGCTTTGCTTCGCCTTTCCCTGTACTGGAATTCTAACACCCCTCTTTAGACAGAAGTCTTCAACCAGTGCGTCCTGCCAGTGATGACGTAAAGTGCAGAGACGTGGACACTGACGGTAGGACTGGTCCACCGATTTAAAGTCGCTCAGCGTGCTATGGAGAGAGCTATGCTTGGGGTTTTTCTGATGGATCGTATCAGAAATGAGGTTATCCGTCAGAGGACTAAGGTTATACTGACATAGCTGTCAAAATATGCAAGCTGAAGGGGCAGTGGGCTGGTCATATCTGCCGAAGAACCGATAACTGTTGGGGTAGACGAGTTCTCGAGTGGAGACCACCTTAGGTGGGTAGCCGGTAGTGGTTGGATGAGGAAGGCCGAGGACCGAGTGTTGTGGCGCTCCTGGGAGAGGCCGATTTCCAGCTGGGATGATTATTGGCTGATGATGATGACGATGGACGGGACGTCAGCGGAGGATATTGCAACTAAAGTCTTAAGTGTATCATTATTTTTTATTTACTTTAACGTAAGTATGTTATATTATTTATTCTATCAGATACTACATTGACAAGTGCATGATCAAGTACCAGATTTTAATAGATTTTCAGTAGGTAAACTTTACCACACCTTACAATGGTTTAGGTAGGTCGGTAACTTAATAATAATAATTTTATCAAGCAAAAACAGATAATGCAGTCATTATGTACTTACTTTCTCACTTAAAATACTTTTTGATAACTTTCTCTGACCTCTTTAGATAAAAGTATTGTTTTTGCAGTTTTTATTCTTCTTATGCACTTGGACACACATATTTTGGGTCCAGCCAGACTCGTCCCATTCCACACTCGACCCGGCCAAACTCGACCCGAATTTCTAAAATACGATAAGGTCTAGGTATACTTTTGTTGAAATGTATGAAATGTACTGTCAGCCACAAGAGTTTTTTTACTGAAATTATAGTTAGGTGTTTTATGTGCTGATTAATTCAAACAAAAGTAATAATTTGTACTTTTAATCATTTATTTATCATTTTCTATAAACATTATTGGTAGGTAACACATGTTTTGAATTATAAACGTAATAAGTAATAATAAATATTAACAAAATAAGTAACTATTAATAATTATGTGTGCTAAAATCACAGTTACACAAAATATCTTTACAATGAAATATGTATAAAATCCTTTTTAAAAAATCCGTTTGCTGTTTATAAAATTATAATTACTTCGCAGTAGCCCTTGCTTATCAAATGTATAAATTACAATACAAGTAAGTGCGCGAAAGAGATGGATGCAGGCCATCCAAATCTTGACCATTGTTATCGATAACCCGTTTATTTCAGGCTAAAACAATGAGAAGGGTAAACTACCTCTCTCTGTTACTGAGGTCAAACTTAGGCTAGTTTAGTCAACATATTTCTTAAATTTAAGTGATAATCACTTTATATGCAATAAATTAAGAAATCCATAAACATTTTCTGTCGACTGTACTTTGCGATAAGAAAAAAAATACAAACAAAAATGAACCTTATCGAAATTATGAAATTCGGGTCGAGTTTGGCCGGGTCGAGTGTGGAATGGGACGAGTCTGGCTGGACCCCATATTTTTACAGAAGGTATACCTACCAACGACATTTTAAAACGAACTAGATGGAGTGTCAGTGTAAAAGAAACGTCTCGACAAATAACACCCCACCTCTACCACTGAGCTCTTATTTTAAACTAGCTGTTCCCGCGCGCTTCGCTTCGCCTTAAAAAGTTTTCCCGTGGGAATTCCGGGATAAAAAGTAGCCTATGTTCTTTCCCAGGGTCTAGACCGTATTTATACCAAATTTCATTCAAATCCGTTCAGTAGTTTTGGCGTGAAAGAGTAACAGACAGACAGACAGACAGACAGACAGACACAGTTACTTTCACATTTATAATATTAGTTAGGATTAGTTAGGATTATTCGGTTAGAAGATTTTTGACTTTACCTATTCATTGGTACCTATGTAGGTATGTACGGTCAGGTGCAAAGAAACCTGATCCCCCTCATACTAACAATGCTTCTGAGGGGGGTCAGGTTTATCTGCCCCTTACTGTACAATGGTTGTCATTAGGTTGAACTTAAAACGGTTTGACTGTAGAAAAAATACCATACGGGTCTAGCTAAATAAAACCTGCTTTGTTTTCCACTGAGAAACACACCAAATTACTTACTCCTAAACTGAAAAAGCTAACTTTATAAACAGCCTTCTGCATCATTGAATTACATTTAACAGACCATCAGGATATTAACAACTAAAAACAATTACGTTTTGCTCAAATTTTAAATTAATGGTTGTAAAAATTGGAGTCGTTTGGCTTTTTGTGAGTGGAACTATTGCATTGCCCGTGAGTGTACATATGACATACCATATTGTTTGTAAGTAGGTACCTATATTTGTAAATCTAAGGTCACCAAATGTTATCATTAACATACGGGCCCTTGGAAACCTAATATTAAAACGATACTAAGGTCATGGCTAATAATAACAACTATTATACTTAGGTACTTCATGTAGATCGGTTTCGATCTTGTCCTATATCATTATTATTATCAACAAAACCGTCTAGACTAGATAAAATTTCATATAAAAATGATATTATGCACTATAATATAAGTGAGTAGCCATACATAAATTAAGTATTATGTAGGTAGTACTTAGGTACTTATACTTCCTTAGTTACTCACGTCAAAATTACCACTGAAATGTTATCGATATCGAGATTGTATCATAAAATCAATATTGTTTGGGAACACATTCTAAACCTAAGTTTACCTAAGCCACATTTTAGGGCTTGTCACCGTGCCTAGACTAGATTGGGTCAGCCTAGGGCTACTTTCTCTATGAGGAATTATTACTTAGGCCACCCATAATGGCTCAAACGGGAAATTCTAGGTTTGTCGCGCGGTTAGTTCGATTTATCGATGAATATCGGCGATTAAGTGCCAATTTCTCCATAGTCGGTTATCTAACCGACCAGGGATTGGTTATCAAATCATCTCATCTCCATCTCCATATAAAATTCTTGACAGATGTGTCAATAGTCAACCACTAATACCTGGTTATGCTCTAACCGACTATGGAGAAATTGGCACTTAGAATCAGATAAATCTGGGTGGTGAGTAAATAGATATAGTGCATCTCTAATCTATTCTATGTGGGGGTAGAAGTGCCTGCATCAGCTGCATCTGGCCCCCATAGTAAAAAGTCACGTAACCAACAAAATTTATATGGAAAATGTTTATTTTGTTTCCGCGAATTTTGACATTCTGATTTAATTTTCGGGCTTAGATATAATCTTCGACCATACAATCATACATGCTGCATACGTAGGTTTCGGCTTAGTACCTATACCCTTCTTGCAATAAACTGTATATGGCAATCACAACTGAAAAAGGTTTGTACCTTAAAAAAATTCACCCCTATCATGTAGAAGTGTCACTCTGAGAAGGGTCAGGTTTCTTTTCCCTAACCTGTACTTTTTCCTATATTTTTGCAGCTCAGTGTATGTTTTTGTCCATTGCACCGTTTATCAGTAGCCCTTTCTCGTAACTTCTGAGACAAACACCAACCTTAGCGCAAAGAAAATTAACCTAAATTACAAAAGCAACAAGGAATCTTTTTAAAAGTACCCGCAGGGTTGTTTACGACATTTAACAGTATAATTTAGTGTTTCCCAGTGCAAGTATTATATTGTTATCAAAGCACGTGACTTGTTTATAGTTATTTGTACCTTCGATCAGGATGTTTCTATAAGATTAACATCTAAAGTTGGATGATGAATTTCCAAATTTCGTTGAGTACCTACTTAAAAGTTTTTTAGGATGACCGCCTGAGTCACGTTACTTTACGGCTTATCATACCACTTTTTACAATACCCGGTGTGATATACAGGGCCCCTGTATAAGTACATATAGATGGTCAAAAGTACGCAGCTGATAGTAGGGTTATCTGCGTCTGCGCAACAACACTAAGGGCCTGTTTCACAAAGTCTAGATAATGGCTACCTGTCGGATAAATAATATACCTCCATGCTATCACTGTCTTAAACATAATTACAGACAGTGAAAGCATTTCTTTTTATCCCACAGGTGGCCATTATCCAGAAATTATGAAACAGGCCCTAGGTGTAAAAAATATGTCCGTTCCTGACGTCGCAACGCAACGCGCCAATGGGGCCTCACCCTAACCAGCAATCGAAGAAACCGCACACACACGTGTTGGTAGCTTCTGCTGGCTTCTTGTGTTTCATTTCTTCCCGTCCCAAGGCTGGTGTGACCGCAATAATACGTATTTCAGTATGTAATTATAGAAATCCATCGAATGGCGAATGGCGTAGTGGTTAGTGACCCTGACTACTGAGCCGAAGGTCCCGGGTTCGATACCCGGCTGGGACAGATATTTGCTTAAACACAGATATTTGTTCTCGGGTCTTGGATGTGCCCGTAAAATGGCAATAGGCCCGCCCCTATTACATTGGGACTATTACACTGGCGAAAAGTGGGTGCAGCAATGCACCTCTGCCTACCCCGCAAGGTACTCCCTTATTATTAGTACAAGGTGTGAGTGTTTGTTTGTTGTTTAATTATAGAAATATCTATTTACATAAATGCGTTTATTGGTTCAAATAATGATTAAATGTGGAATGCTATATCACAGCAGTGTACTGCTATAGGCTGATGATGATGATGATGACATAGGCAATCATTGCCGGGTAGGGCAATGACCTACCTAATACACTAATATAATAATAACTATTATATAGTACTAGCTGTTCCCGCGCGCTTCGCTTCACATTAAAGGTTTTCCCGTGGGAATTCCGGGATAAAAAGTAGCCTATATTCTTTCCTAGGGTCTAGACCAAATTTCATTCAAATCCGTTCAGTAGTTTTGGCGTGAAAGAGGAACAGACAGACAGACACAGTTACTTTCGCAATTATAACATTAGTTGGGATTAGTTAGGATAACTGAAGATAATAATAATGTTGGCCAATTTCCAATAAAAAAAGCGAAACAATTCAAAATAATTTAATCAAAGGTGACATTAACTATAAACCGGGCATTACATTAAAATAAATTAGGTATACATAAGCATAATAATATAATAGTATTCATCAGGTCATGTACCCCGAAATCGTACGATTCTTTCTTATATCTATAAAAGAGATAAATACCTTATGTATATTTAATTAATTTGAACAGCAGTGGGCTGGTAGGTGGAATGATACTAATAACCTACCTACTCGCATGTATCGTCGATAGTCGAGCTATCTTCAGTGATTGTAAGATTGTAACTGATCATTGAAGTTCAGCAACACATGGCACGGTCCCATTGGATGGGTCACCGATTTGAAGTGGTTGTTTTCTGGACACATCCGTGCTTCGGACCGTACGTTAAGCCGCGGGTCCCGGTTGCTGCTTCGGTAGCAGTCAGAGGCCTTCGGGCAGCTTGAAAACATCTGACAGTCGGGTTGCCCACTTACCCGACAACTCTCTCAGCACTAGCTTGCTTGTGTTGCGCGGTTCACCAACCTGCACTGGCCAGTGGCTTGGACGTGATAGGTTGTGATGATGATGATGATAAATAGCATATACCTACTTAAGTACCTACCTGTGTAAGTATGTAGCTATGAATCTGTCAACACCACATGACTTCTTATCTAAAATAGGGTACTTACAGGTTTATCACCTTACGCGTAGGTCCAATCCTCTTACCATGGCGACAAACAGGTGACAAAGCCTAGTCTAGATCTATTCTAGTCTCTAGTGTTTTTGACCGACACGCTAAAAAGAAGAGATTTGACATAGATTTTCGGTCAGGCAAAGTAATTCAGCAGTCATCCCTACATAGTTAATTATGATATTATATTAATTAAAGTATTAAATTTTATTGAGGAAAGCTAAGAAATTTATTGAGAAAACAAGAAATGTTATCGTCATCTAAATTTATAATAATGATAATGATTTATTTATACACACAAGATAGTAAATAAGTCATCGGGTTAGTGGTTGTGTAGCTTAGAGATAATTACGATGGAAATACTGACAGATACGCTTACACGTGGTCTAGACCTAAACTCATGTACCTACCTAAGTAGCCTACCTAATAAACTAATAATGGTAGCGATTGAGAAGGCGGCACTTCTAGGATAAACGAGCTAAGTACCTAAGTGCTTATTTTAGAATGCTTCCTTCAGAATCGCACTCAATCTTTGATGATTTAAATTCTTGTAGGAAATCCCTCATTGCTGGGGTGTATCCTAGTAGGAGGGACCTACCAAATTAAAATTAAGTACCTAAGTACTTTTTTTCTAAACCTGACCCCTCTCAGAAGTATTGTTTTTACTATGACGGTAACTGTGCACAGTTTGAGTTCATCACCATGTTTTCCTTCAACACGTTCAAGTAGGTATAATATCATCGTAGTAGGTATTTGAACCCGACCTCTCGAATGAAAGAATAGATCTTACCCATTACAACAGAATAATAACTACTTACCCCATTACTTACAGTACCACCACCGCTCTTTTAAATTAAATCTACGTAGGTAGGTTAGGTACTTACATAATAAAAATGGCACATTAAATTATGTGCTAATATAATTGTAAGGTCCTCCTAGCCGAATTTCGACCACGGCGGCCAATCTCATTTGAGATCAGCCATCTACGCAGGAGTAGATTATAGTGCCCAAGTGTGTGCGCAGTACACAGGAGCACTCTCTGTTCCATCACTCTCATAACCCAATGGGACGGATTGACCGACACGACTGGAGAGAGCTAGGCGCAGGACCGACTGCTTTACATGCCCATCCGACAGCATGGATCGTTTCACTGTTTCGGACATCAGGTGATCAGCCTTCTGTGTCCTAACCAAACTTAGAACCACAATTTAGAAACACAAATTGATGGTCCCACCCGGGAATCGAACCCGGGACCTCTGGGTCATGAAGCGAAGCTTCTACCACTAGACCACAGATGCAGATGCAATATAATTGTACCTATTACTAAAAACAAGAAGTCAAATGTTATCTAGATGCCTGGGAATGTTTTTCACGTGGCGCACGATCCAAATTTCATGACTAGTGCCATGAAATGATAACAATGGATGGACTGATATTGTTCCAAAACTACCTAAGTACCTACTTATATGCTAAGATGAAAGTTAGATATAAATTAATTAAGTACTTAGGTACTTATTTATTTGAGACGAGTACATAGAACTTCAGTTTACTTGTCTAAGGTTTTGACTTACTAGCTTAGACAAGTAAATTACTAGTTATCATCATCATCACAACCCATCTCATTCCCACTCCCCACTACTAATGGGGCTCTCGGGTCTCCTTCCAATGAAGGAAGGGTTTTAGGCCTAGTCCACTACGCTGGCCTAGTGCAGGTAGGTGGACCTAACACAAGCAAGCTAGTGCTAAGAGAGTTCTCGGGTAGGTGGGCAACCCGACTGTCAGATATTTTCAAGCTGCCCGAAGGCCTCTGTAGTTTAGGCTTCACGACTGCTGGTGAAACAGCAAGCCGTGGGTGCCGCCTGCACCCAATGACTGACCGTGCCATAATGTGTTGCTTAACTTCAATGATCAGTCACATCGAAGATCACTGAAGCTAGCTCGACTATGGAAAGACTGAAGAGTATGAAAAAGAACATGGTGACAGTGGTGAGAATGGTACAAATATAAACATGTTTGACCTTGACTTGAAATATAACAATACAGCTGTCATTAGATAACGTCGGGTCGTTGAACTCAATCTTATCTTGACATTTAAGAGGGAAAGGCAAACCCATAGGAGGAAAAAACTAGCTATTTGACACAACATCAAATTTTGATAAAATGTACCTACTTCGATATTGCAGAAGGCGTCATAAAGCTAGCCTTTTCCATGTATAGTGCCACAAACTTATCTGTTCCGGTGAGAGCAAACTAAATTGGTCCATATAATCTATGTCATGTCAATATGAAATTCATTAGTACAGTAAGTAATGAGGTATGGACCAATTTAGTTCGCTCTCACCGGAACAGATAAGTTTGTGGCACTATAGACATAATGTGTTCCCGTTTAAGTAATAAGTTACTCTATGAATGTGGTCCTACGCCACTGGAACTTTTTCATTGCTCGCGACTGTAAAAAAGGAAAGTAAAAATTCTTTATTGGGCAAGCGGCGAGACGCAAGCCTCAATGACAAAATAACAGTAGGCAGCGACACGTTTAATGTATGCGCCGATTACATATTGGCAGATTAAGCCGGCGTGTGGAGTGTCATGCGCGCGCGCAGGTCCCAGTCATGGCGGCTGCGTGGTTGGTAGGGTGAACATGCGGCTTCGGCTTGTGGAGACTTTGGGACACAAGATTTTTGAATAAATTCAAATTCAAATTTAATTCATTTATTCACACTAAATCACAAGTCACAACATACACGACGTAATTAAGATATTTTCATAATACGAACTAGATGGAGTGTCAGTGCAAAAGAGACGTCTCGACAAATTATAGTCCACGTAACTTAACCTTCAGTAAGTGTAATAAAATCATAGATCGTTACTCGTATTTCTATGAGTGTTTCTACAATAAAACATAGCCCATAGTCTTACAAATAGAATTAATAACTTTCATAGGTAGCTAATAAGATGAATGATAAGAATTGATAACAATATGATAACTTTCACTGTTAGATAACGCTGTGTATCTATGCTATTTACAGCAGTAAGTAGCCATATAATTATGTAGAAGGTTGTGTGTAGATGGTACAGAGTAGAAACGGAAAAATACAGGTTTATTTATACCAGCAACCTTGATTTTAGTCCGCTATAACAGTACGGTCAGGTGCAGATAAACCTGACCCTCCTCCCATAGTAACAATGCTTCTGAGGGGGGTCAGGTTTATCTGCACCTTACTGTACAATCGTAAAAGTTAACAGAACAAGGACATCAATTAAACCGAACACGAGAGATGAAACGAGTAAATTAAGAGTTGCAGGAAATAAACAAGATCCGCGCGTGCCCGTGACCCAAAAACTAAAAATTCAAAGTCAATAAACTCTTTATAGACTTCAGGAGCATTCCGCGATCATTGTCACCCTCGCTTTATTTATTGATAGCGCGTGGCCGGCGCCTGCGCACGTATTTAAAGCAGACGCCCGACTGATTCTGTTTAGTTCGTGTTCAAGCGTCCAACATTATACACGTATCTTTCGCTCGGTCGCGATGTGTGCTGCGATCGATATGCTGTCTTCGGAGCAACATTTCTACGGCTGCAGTCCGCCGGCCGGCTTTCTGATGGACTACGCGCCTCCTGTCAGGCGTCTATCCACCAGGCAGTACTCAGCTCCCTGCCTATCAGTGCTCAAGCCGATACACCTGACGCTCAAGACTGCCACCCGGTCCTGCCTGCGTCTACAGACAGAAAAGACAAACAAGAAAGTCGTGTTCGCCGACGACAGGGGACTAGCGCTGGAACAAGTGAAGTTTATGACAGAACCGTCCCACGTACCACCGTATTGGGCGCTCAAACTGGTCGCGAGTCCTCCTGTCGAGAGAAAACCGCCGCCTCAACCCACAACGGATCTATGGGAACCGGCTTTCGTGCAACCGGCGTCCAACTACGTGGAATTCCGCCGGAGGATCACCCAGGAGTGTGTTGCGTTGGAGAATGTGATAGTGAAACAGAAGGAAGGAGCGGTGGACGGTACAGTGAAAGTGAAAAACTTGGACTTTGCAAAGGAGATCTTCGTCAGGACGTCGGCTGACGGATGGCAGACGAACGAGGACACGACGTGTGCGTTTGTGGAGTCCGGGCCTGTCGGCAGCAACGGACAGAGCTTGTATGACACGTTCAGCTTTCGGCTGCAACTGCCCATCCACTCCAGAAGGCTAGATTTCTGCGTCTGTTTCCGATGCAAAGGCGAAGAGTATTGGGACAGCAACGGCGGTAACAACTACACGATAGAAAAGCAATCAGTTCGGAACTCGTCAACGAATTCCTGTGCCAGAATAAAGTATGGGAACTCCTGGAGTTCTCGGTCGATAAACGCAGCTGGTACGACGCCATATTGGTGAAAGGCTGGATGCTGATTGGTGGAATATCCTGCAGTTGAATCGGTGATATCCGAAAACCAACTTGTCCCGTCGTGGCTGTGCGCGTGCATCAGACGTCCTTTTAAGGAATACCTAAGTATATGATTTTATGTAAGTGCCATAGATGTAATGTAGTCAGTGAGTAAAGTTATAAATGATTCGTTATGTTTATGTAAGTGTCAGTATGCTTACATTGATTGTAAATGTGAAACAATGGAATGAAAAGTCTTTGTCCGAGAAAAACAGCGAGAATTGGTTCACATAACTGTAAGTTATTTGTTAGTATTTATTGTACTGCAAATACATAAGACAGAGAAAATTACAAAACTATTTTTTTATAATTTTAAGTTGAGTAGTAGGTAGTTTCGTAAACAAATATTTGACCAGGTAGGTAGGTGTCATGCTGGCCATGCAATCCTCTAGGAGGTGAGACGATTCTGTATATTTTGTATAGCTATGGAGTTCATAACTGTTTATTTAAGTATAAAATATAGTTTTTTATTTTATATACTACATACGTTGAATTGTTACAGAATAGACATAAGGCATACAAACTACTATAATGCCTACTACTATAATTAATTACTTAATAAAATTGTATACTAACTTTCGTATGTATATATGAAGATAGGTAACAAATTAAAAGCCATGTAAATTTTGTCTCGAACATTGAATTTATATAGGTATTTTTTAAGTAAGTAATTTATATTTTATGTTGGTAAGTATTAATTTTAACACAAACAAGTGCCATTATTTATTTATCATATATGATTTTAGTCTGATTGAATTGTATGAATTTATTAAATTGATAAATTATGATATAAGTATGTATAGTAACCGGCAGATAAACCTGACCACTAGTTTGATAGCGCTATTGAGGAGGGGTCTTCTGTGGACTGTATAATAGCACGAACTGCTAAAAAATACAGAAACTTTGCTTATTATGTTTAGTCAAAAAGAACTGATTATTCTGTAATTTAGATAGATTTAGTAGTTTTTTTTGTTAATTTTAATTTAATTTTTTATGTTTATTATGCAAATAATTTGAATACTGACTGTTTCCATCTGTTTTGCAAGAATCAAAATATTATTGAATAAAATTTTATACTATTTAAAAAGCTGTTACTGAATGTAATTTTGTTTTATTTGAGTTCCGAAAACAATGTTTTTTTACAGAGGTTGTTATTTACGACTCGGTGGATGGTGCAGTGGTGGACACTGACACTTGTGAGGGTCCCGGGTTCAATTCCCGGGCGAGTCAGGTTTGTATTGGATGTGGCACATTTAAATGGTCACAAAAAAAACTTTTAATGTAAAAACTAACTAAGTACCTACCTAGATAGGTGTAGGTATACTATTAATCGATAATGGTAAGTTTACAAGTCCTTAGCTCTTTTATATATGTATCTAAATAAGTATATACAATAAGTAGCTGTCAAAATATGCAAGCTGAAGTGGCAGTGGGCTGGTCATATCTGCCGAAGAACCGATAACCGTTGGGGTAGACGAGTTCTTGAGTGGAGACTACGAACAGGCAAGGCCGAGGACCAAGTGTTGTGGCGCTCCTTGCGAAAGACCTATGTCCAGCAGTGGATGATTATTGGCTGATGATGATGTTGATAACCTATTAAAGAAGTAGGCTATAATAATAATAATAATAATAATATTTAATTAATTTTTCAACCAACATGGATCAAAGTGTTAGTAATACATGTACAAAAAACAATCACACGACTTAGACATCTATTGTTAGTATAAAAAATATACTTAACTAGAACCATTTTATAAATAAGTATATTATTTAATTAGTTAAACATCGTTAAACTGACACACAGTTTTAATATAAGGTCCAATTGCAGAAGCACATAAAAAACACAGAACAAAACAAATATTCTGTGGATATACCTACCTACCTATGCTGCACTATGTGGTCTCGTGTCTCAGGGGGTGTCACACACTTAATCGGCAAACGAATCAAAAGACTATCGTTGTATTGCGTTCCATTCCAATGGGAGATTTTCAACCACAGACAACAACCATTATAGACCAAAACCGATTATTATAGATGGCGCTAGTAAAACTTCATACTCAACAGCACTGCATTTTTTTTAGCTGGCATGGACGCCAGTACTTTCAGCCAATACAAAAACCCAATGGTTGTGAATTCAACCATATGCAATAACTAGCTGTTATATTATGCATAGTATTAAGTGTTAACTAGTTTAAAACAATCTATCATAATCAATAATCTATAAAAATCTTTCCATCTATCTATCTAAAAAACGACAGGCCGGATGCCATCTATTGGTCGATTTTGGAACTTTTAAACTGTCAGTCAACGAAAATAGACGACCGAATGGCGTAGTGGTTAGTGACCCTGACTACTGAGCCGATGGTCCCGGGTTCGATTCCCGGCTGGGGCAGATATTTGTTTAAATACAGATATTTGTTCTCGGGTCTTGGATGTGCCCGTAAAATGGCAATAGGCCCGCCCCCTATTACATTGGGACTAACATACACTCTGGCGAAAAGTGGGTGCAGCAATGCACCTCTGCCTACCCCGCAAGGGAGTACATTAGTACAAGGCGTGAGTGCGTGTGTGTGTGTGTGTGTGTAGTTTAAAACAATCTATCACAATCAATAATCTATAACAATCTATCCATCTATCTATCTAAAAAACGACAGGCCGGATGCCATGTATTGGTCGATTTTGGAACTTTTAAACTGTCAACGAAAATCTCTCATTCACGTTCGTTCGTTCGTCGATTTAGGCCTGGGTCTCCTATTTACGCCGTAGATCGCGTCCAGCGTCACGCCGTAGGCCGCGTCACGATGCTCACTATAGAAATGTACTGATGCGGTCTCCCTCACACGCCGACGTTGGCGCGTAGACGTAGTGAGCATCGTGACGCGGCCTACGGCGTGACGCTGGACGCGATCTACGACGAGAAATAGGAGACCCCGGCCTAACAACACAGATTGTTTGTATGAGTGTGTATGACTCTTAAATTGATAACCTAACGAACTTTCTGTCGTTAAACTTTCGTTAGGGGTCAGTTGTTTTCAATGGATCTCAACAATAAGTACACTGGCCTGAAAAATTAATCAAATTAGTAGGTATTTTTTTATGGTAATAGGCACAATCCTGCAAAAAAATCTGTCACTCACTCATGCTTTGACGGACGATTAGACGTTTGTAATCGTTATACCGCGTTTACATTCAGCCGAAGTGAGCAGGGAAGTGGGCAGGGAAGTGGGCAGGGAAATGGGCAGGGCAGTGTGTAAACGCGATACTTCTCATGCCGCTGACATTGCCACTCGCGCTGCCCTGCACTCCCCTAAATGGCGGTTTTTTGTGCGGAAGTCAAAGGACCGGCAGCGCGAGCGGCAGTGCGTGTTTACATTCAGCTCCGACGCTCAGTACTCGCCGAGCGCCTGGAGGAGAAAGGCATGATAAACAACTCATACTTACTAGTAGAATTAGTAGGTATATACATTAAAAAATAGTTAAGTAGGTTGGTTGATAATTAATTAGTTAGTAGTACTTATAAAGTTATATTTCGATGGATAGATATCATCCACCATCGTCTACGACGAAAATTATTTTTTGTATTCGATATCTTTTTAAACATCGAACATAACTTATGTATAGCATAAAGAGACAGCGCGGCCGCTGTAATTATTTCGACGTCTGCCATTGCCGACACTTGAAAGTGAAGTGAGTGGTAGGGCAGTATGTAAACACACACTCCTCTCAATCCTGCCACAGGAGTATTTAGGGAATTATTGCCGGCAGCGCGAGGGGCAGCGGCAGGGGCTGAATGTAAATGGGGTATTACATTCAGCCTTAAAGTTAAATGGTGCAACCCACTCTAATACACTCGGTAACATTAGCTATCACCCTAAAAACAAAAAGAAAATCGCTTCAGTAGCTACGATACCATCATACAGACAGAGACACATGCACGTTTATTTATTTATTTACACAACATACAATAGTACCTACCTAATTATGTACAATCAGATGGACTTAATGTTAAAAGCATTTTCTACCAGTCAACCTGCAACAGGGTGCAGGAGGTACAGGGAGCAAATTCTACGTTAAACTTTACTTATAACACCCCTTCTTTGTCAAGGTTTAAAAAAGAGAAATTTCACTTTTTACACAACTGCCCGGAGATTTTTTTATATTAGTTTATCTACTATTAAATAAAACATTTGCTCAGCTCTTGTGAAGTAGGTGAGTAGTTTTTTTTTAATGTAAGTATTTACTTAGCACTTGGCGACAATCGTGCAATTGCGTGCTCGAAGAAGTACACACACACACACACACTCACGCCTTGTACTAATGTACTCCCTTGCGGGGTAGGCAGAGGTGCATTGCTGCACCCACTTTTCGCCAGAGTGTTATGTTAGTCCCAATGTAATAGGGGGCGGGCCTATTGCCATTTAACGGGCACATCCAAGACCCGAGAACAAATATCTGTGTTTAAACAAATATCTGCCCCAGCCGGGAATCGAACCCGGGACCTTCGGCTCAGTAGTCAGGGTCACTAACCACTACGCCATTCGGTCGTAGGTAAGCAACTAAGCACGTAAGTTACTATATAAAGGGTGTTTAAAAACCAAACATCGCTTGATGGACTGGTGGTCTGTGCCTCGAGTGCGAGTTTTTTCACCTATCGAGAAGTGAAATCGAGCATCGAGCGGAGCTCGGAGCTAGTACAACTACTTACCGCTAGGTGACGTATCTCCCACGCCATACAAATTTGCGTTTCGATTTCATTTCTCGATAGGTGAAAAAACTCGCACTAAAGGCACTGGACCAAATATACTTCATAGCTTTAGAGGGTAGCCGATGTCATCATTGGAAGAGAATGATGACGGAGGGAAATGTCATCTAGCCTCTTTAGAGAGAGAAGAGTCACTCACGGGCAATGAAAGACTTCCATTGAGAAAATCACCAAATTAGTTAATTCTAAACAGAAAATGCTAGCTTAATGACGTCTACTGCAACATTTAAGTACATTTAACAGAGCCTTAGGATTACCAACTAAAACAATTATATTTTGTTCCAATTTTATATTAAATCTTTGAAAAAATTGGGGTCGTTTGGTGTCGCCATTTTGTGAGTGGAATTTTTCATTGCCCGTGAGTGTATCTAACAGCAGACGAATATTTAAAAACTCGTTGTAGTTTGAGACTCAATGGTTGTTAGTTTAGCTCATAAATAGAAATAGCTAACGTGAGTATTTTATACTTACATAATAGTGTAAAAGATAGGACATTTTGCTAAAAGGAGCCATTCGTTTTGTTTAAAACCTACTATTGACCCGCAATTCAACCCGCAATTTAGTAAAAAAAGCAATTGTAATTTTACTGTAGGTACGTACTTAATTAATTTTAGCACAAGCTTGCTTGTGTTGGGGTCCACCAACCCGCACTAGGCTAGCGTGGTGGACTAGGCCCAAACCCTTCCTGCATTGGAAGGAGACCCGTGCCCCAGCAGTGGGGACGTGATGGGTCGTGATGTGATGATATTTATGCGTACCTAGGTAGTTTTATTCATCGAAAAAGTCAATCATGAAAAAAAAATCGTCTAAGGAGTTAGGAACGTAATAGGTTTTAAATTTACTTTTTTTTGACCACATTGACCGAGTTCAATAAAAAAATGCAATATAAAAAACAAATGAAACTTCTTAATATGCAGACAATAAAATATTTTTTATTCAACACATTTTGTAAAATATAACTTTAACTATATAAGTAGGTACATATACATAATAATGTCGGTACGAGTACATACAGCATATAAAATAAACATTCAATTTAACAACTAAACACGAATAGTACCTACTAAAATATGATGTAAGTAGATATAAGGTAATTTTTTAAAATATTTGCTATATTTTTAACGGATTACTCATAAATAATTTATTTAGGTCTAAAATTTAATAAACTTAAAAACAAAATACGAAACAACAGTGTTTAATATTAATATATTTCTCTACAATATAAATTATATCGCCTTAATTCTTATGTTGAAAGTGAAAATATACAATATAGGTTATTATAATAAATACAGGGTGTTTGGTGCATCGTAAGTAGTTCTGTATACTTTTGGGATATGTAGGTTGTGGTTCAAAATATTTATTTCGATTCTGGATTTAAGCAATGTCAAACTGTTAAATTAATATTCAACTGAAAAATATTAATATACGGTTATATTCAATAAGATGATTGATGATTATTAATTTAAAATTGCCGTGTCGAGAAAACCACTATTATTGATAGGATATGTAGGTTTTTTATTGTACTGTGACGTATATCTGGCGTAAAATGTAATTAATAGGTACAGTAAGGGGCAGAGAAACCTGACCCCCCTCAGAAGAATTTTTACTATGAGAGGGGGGTCAGGTTTCTCTGCACCTGACCGTACTTACAAAAAATACATATTTTATTCCGTAGGTACGGTGGCCTGCGCCTAAAAGTATACAGGCAGAGTTTTTAAAATAGCAATCTCAAGCTCACATGCTGCTCAAGCACATCCACATAAACACCACTGCTACACACATCACACACAACACGTCCCCGGATTTATAACGGATGTAGCTGGTCCCTTCATCATCAGGGATCGCTATTTTAAAAACTCCGCCTGTATACTTTTGGGCGCAGGCCACCGTACATTAGAATCAATTCTGTGTTTAAATTTTTTATATTCTGTTCATTCCAAAAAAAATTACGAATTTTTGAATGTAGGTCAGGTACCTACCTATAGACTTTTCCGAAACACAAATTATTTCTTATTTATTTAAAATCTATACTTTGTTAAATATAGCATCACATTTGATTTACAGATCCATCTGCCTGGCAAATAAAGTTAACTTTCCGTTGAAAACAAATAACCAATAAAAGGTATGGGTTTCACAGCTGTCATACCTAATTATAAAATACTACCTGTTCCCCCGAGCTTCGCTTCGCCTTAAAAAGTATTCCCGTGGGAATTCGGGGATAAAAAGTAGCCTATGTTCTTTCTCAGGGTCTAAACTAAACCATATGTATACCAAATAATGTAGTTTTGGCGTGAAAGAGTAACATACAGACAGAAAGACAGACAGACAGACACAGTTACTTTCGCATTTATAATGTTAGTTAGGATTAGGATAGGGCTCATGCTATATTTTAGAAAGTATATTATACAGTTAGTACCCGCGCCCACCGCTAGATGGCATGAATAAAAAATCTCACTGTTTACATTGGGCTTGGATACTTTTATCTGTCCTTTACTGTACAAAATTATTAGTAGGTAAATTAGGTAGGCGACTAATAAGTTATAGAAAAAGGGCTACAAATTTAACATTACCATACGATGCTATAAATTTAATTTAAACATTAAATATTTATCTATAATGATATTATTTAATACATAGTATAAAATTCTCTAATATTTACTTAGTTAGGTAGTTTTTTGCATGACAATATAAATCCAACTTTTGATAAATAGATGCATTTCTATATTTTCACGCACATAAAATATTATCATTAGAATTTTAAGAGTCATTTTTCTAATTTACCTTCAATTAACATTTTCCTATTATAATTAATTACTTACTTAATATTATTATTATAATAAAATCTCACTATTTGGTTTCTTTTTTAGAATAACCATGTTTATTGACGATTCTAAAGATACGATTCTCAAGAAGATAATCTACTTACTTAATATGTAGACAAGTAAATTATTTCAGTAAAAGATACTTAAGTAAAAAAATATTGAAGTCGTCATCTTCATCACTCATGCAATACAAAAAAAATAATTATTATACTTATCGACAAAAAAAAATAAGAACTTCTTACAGAAAAATGTAGTAAGTAATTTTTTCACGTTCGTCGCCCCTTGTAAATAATTAGATGTACGATTTATAAGAATACTATAGGATGGGACATTAATGCACATAACCATCTACTGAAAACACGATGCGTGACCGTGTAAGAAAACCGTAATAACATTTTCTATGATTAATTGATACAGTTAGATGTAAAAAAAATCTGTACCTCCGTTTGTATAGAAAACATTGCAATCTCATCTCGAGAACGTTTCTTGTGATAACAATACTATACAGTCACGGACTGGGGTCAGGTTTATTTGCCTCTGTCTGTACAAATGATAGATACAGCATTCAAAAACATGACTGTATAAAAGTCGTCATGGAATGAAAAAGTCATCCTTATTGAATTACCTAATACCAATAACAGAGGTGCAAATACCTATACTCGTATAATAGGTCTATGTATTGTTCATACTAGCAAGCTTTGTCATAAAATCTGCGACAGTTCCATTGACTTATAGTATATTACTAGCGTAAGGACAGGCCCAACCGCTCTAGAAAATGACACCATCGCGTTGGTCCTAAAATCTCATAAATCTGTCATCATTTGTATGAATTATGGCCAACGCGCGGGTGTCATTTTCTTTAGACAAAACGTTCTGACGGGCGTATCCTTACTTTTGAAATCATTGGACAGTTCATATTCATACAGAGACGCTGTCTTCATCAACCATATTTCTTCCATTATCGTTATCGTCTAACAAATCTTCTACGTCGTCCAGACTAGCCTGACCGGCTTTAGAATCCATATTTCTCGATTCAAACGTGTCAGAATCAAGAAACACCTGGGCATGATGTGCCTTGTTCCTATCCGCATTGTCTTCTAAACTCTCATCTATAATTTCTAGACGTGATTTGGAGAAAATCTTGTGTAAAGACTCCATTTTTTCTAACGCTCGTTCGGTTTTCCCTGAACTAGATGAGAGTGTTGTATCGTCAGTCATGCAAGCCGAGTCGATTCTTCTTGATATGTCCGAAATAGATTCCGATATTTCTGTGGTGGACGTCGATTTATCGATCCTCTCAACTTTGGGCTTCATCATCATGCTCGGAGGCAGATCGGGTATGTTTCGAAGATCTATCAGGCTTATGGACGACCTTTTCAAATTGCACTCCCTCCCTTGGCTGTATTCTGACTCTGAAGATGTTTCTGAACTGTCCTCATCGAACGAGTACGTTTGAATTTTATTTTCAATGTCTCTTATGACATCTACTGCTAGATGTCTCGCGTAAATGACCCTGTCGTCTTTAGATAACCTTCTTTCTATATCTCTTGAAGATGGCTCATCTTCTTCAAGAATATCTGATAATTCGAAGCTGTACGGTAAATATTGCGCATATAAAGGAGCTGGTTTGGTGTAAGCTGCAAAGTTCTCAACATCTTCTTGATCCGTCATAGTATCGTCTTCAGGCACTGGTATCTGTTTCAATTCGCAAACTGTTTGTGTCGCATCCATTAATATACTTTCCAAATCGTCTTTCACATGGCTCAGGTCTACGAAAGTTTCGGATATTCGCCGCGATTCCACGAACTTATCCGATTTCATATCATCGAATCTATCTATTACTGTGTCTATGGTTCTAGCTAAAGACGAATCTGATTTAGTTTTGCTCATATCACTACAGGTCTCTAATCTACTAATAGTTATATCTGATTTGGATTTTTCCGACAAAGAAGGTGTCACGGACATAGATTTGGTGGTTTCGTGATATTTGTCTGTGCTATTGTAATTTTCCATGTATTTGAGTAACATTTCGACCAGTGTCTCATTGGTATCTTCTCCTGGTGTCTCATCAATATACGACAGACCTTTCACGTCCATGTTAGAATCAGATAAGCTGATACAGTTTTTATCTTTTTGAAAGTTTATTTCGACTATAGGTTTAGCTTCTTTACGGTCTTCGGGCCCGAATAAGAACTCCATAAGTGTGATTTTCTTTTCATCTTTGCTCGCATCTCCTTCAGCGTCTATGCATCCTGTTGTGGCTAAAAACTCTATAAGCGTTTCCATCTTTTCCTCTAGTTCTTTATTGACTCTAGGCACGTAGTTATGAACTTCTTCTGTGGGACTCGCTTCACTTTTGAAGCAACTGCCGCCACTTCCCTTCCTGTGGTCTTCATTCTTTTGACTTTTCACAATGGTAAAAAAAAAATCTATTAAATTGGCAATTCTCTTGTCGTTTCTGTCTTCCTCTTCATCTGAACAGGTCAAGTCTGATTCTTCTTTCACTAGCGGGCACCTTTTGGGAGACTCCTCGAACTTTTTGGAGAACACTGTCTCCTGAATTACCTGGAAAATTGGAATATTTGTGAGATAAATAAGGTTGTAAGATCATTATACATATCTAGTTATCTTTATCCAACTAGTAATCGGAGCAAAATGTGTCATATATAGTTATATAGGTATTTTTGAAACAAATGACGGGCCAATCACAGTGGACAAGTAAAGCAGCCACCGGGAATCCAGAACTCAGTCCGACGGCAAGATCTCCTTCAGAGATTAATATTTACTTATGCGTGTACAAATCCTGTGTGTGCTATATTCTTGAACAGGATTGTTGGCTTGAACGTGCCTTTGAGCTTGTAGCTACACATCAGGCGTTTTAAAGCTCGCTCGGCTTCGATAGACTGAAGAGGTATACCCCAAAGCGCGCTTCTAAACGCCTTATGTGTACAAGCTCTAAAATGACGTTGTAATATATACGAATCGAAACTCGTGTGTTTCAAATTTAATTTTAACCTTGCTACAAATACGATCTATGAATTTGAGGGCAAGTGTATAAGAACGGTGATAGCTCAGTTGGGTAAGCAGCCGCTTCTCACGCCAGAGATGTGGGTTCGAATCCCGGCGCTGACATGTACCAATGAGTTCTTTGAATTTAAGTACAATGTATACCATCGCTCTTATGGTGAAGGAAAACATCGTGAGGAAACCTGCATATCTAGATTTAGCACATCCTATGATCCTAGATATGTGAACCCACCAACCCGCAGTGGGCCAGCGTGGTGGGAAATGGTTCAAGCTTAGCAGTTTAGACCTTAGGCATATGCACAAACGTTCCACTCAAGAGCCAGGTGCAGGTACTTACAAACCCACAGAGAATAGAATAGAATAGAATAGACCCCTGCACCAGCAGTGGGGACGTGATGGGTCGTGAAAATGATGATGAACTTGATGGCAAGTGTATTAAAGCAACAATACCTGCAGCAAATGGCTGGCCAGCCTCACAGGCGACCTGGCTGGCTGCGGCTGCGGCTGCGGCTGCTGACGAGGAGCCTCAGGACGGAAGATCTCCCACAGCGACCCGTAGGAGGTCGAGAGAGAGGCGCGGTGCGCGCTCAGACGAGTGCCCAGACGCTGGAAGACCTGGCGAAAAAGGATTAAAGGATTTAAGGTCACATCACACCTAGAAGGAACGTAGATGGATCGTCACCGTATCGATTACGACCCAGCGATTACGTTACAATTCCCATTAGTGTGCGTTGCACGCTGATATTTTTTATTTTAACCACTAGGTAACTTGTCTAAGGCGTTACGGTAGGGTGTTTCATACAAAGAAGAGATGGGAGCTGGAGTTGATACGGTCACGATACCTTTCCGAGTTGATATGTGTGCTGTGGTCTTTAGGCATGGTCGAAGTCAGTACGCTATCATGAAAAAAAGTACCCGTAAATTAATTTGAAGTCTGTAATGAATCTGCCTTAATTTTGTGATTTGTAGCCATCAGCCCATAATCTTCCACTGCTGGACGTAGGCCTCCTCTAAGGAACGCCACAATTAACACTTTTTCTTCTGGTTTCCTCATCCAGCCACCACCAGCTATAGTTACCAGTCTAACGTCATTGGCCATCTTCCACCCTTCGAGTGCACCTGCTGCCGCTACACGGGTTCGCTATCGTCGTAGATAAACGTCACTTTATCGCGATTCGGCATGATTGGTAGAACACGAGTGACACTAGTTTATCAACGTCGACAACGAACCCGTGTAGCAGCCGCTGAGAGGAAACATGACTATACAGGATGCCCCTTCCTCCGATTGCACCTGACAACATGACTATACAGGGTGCCCACCTGCCACACTCAGGAGCGCCAGGCGCGCAGCTTGCGTAGTGACACTCGCTTGAAGCGGGCCACCTGCGCCGCCAGCGCCTCCGCCGACAGCGAGCCGCCCGCCTCGCCCTCTGAGTGCACCTGGGGAGGGGGGGGGGATACATTATACAGGGTGCTTCTACATACAGTCAGCTGCATAAGTTGCTATACACTTCTATACCTTGTCAAACTGACGAACCGTCAATGTTTCAATGAATTGATAGGCGCGGTTTCAGATTGACAAAGTACAAAAATGTTTAGCTACTTATGCAGCTGACTGTACATATATATGGACACGATTGTAATCCCCGAAGGGGTAGTCAAGGAGTCTCGCAAGTGAGTTACCCACTTTTCGCTGTACATTTGTACATTTTGTACTCACTTGATAGGTCGCGAACCGTATCGCCGTTTTTGAATGAGTAAGTACCTACAATGAACTTAGGGTTATCTAGTTTCTACATGATGAAAGGATTGGCCAGTCAGCTGTGTGCTAAACAAGGGTAGAGTAAACCGAAATGGGGTGACTCAAGAATCAGGGAGTTATGAATAAATTTTGTTCAATAACAATGTAAATGGGAATAAACTACTCCGTAGAAACTTTATAGTCCACGTGTAAATTTTACGAGCTGAGTCACTCTCGTTTTGCAATAAAATCCTGCTACCGTACCAACACTGACACACTAGCAATTAATAGCAGTGTCGCTTGCCGGTCAAACATTTGTCAGATCCATACAAATTATGCCAGATTTGACAAGCAAGCGACACTGCTTAGCTGCTAGCTGTTCGGTGGTGGTAACCCCACTATACACGGTACTCACTTCTCTGGACCCTGATCTTCTGTTCATGAAGGACCTCATGTCCTTGTCGGAGTGGCCTTTGGACCTGCCGATGCCTTTTCCCAGCGGCGTTGTTGATACTCGTCTGAAAATATAATTAATGGGTGGAATTGTATTTCCAAAAAAATATGTATAGGCCACTCTATCCGTGATCCATAAGTTATGGGCATTATGGCCCTATTGTCTTCTATTCTATTCTCTGCAGTGGTGAACATTTGCCCTATAGAGCTAAAAGTATACTTTTTGTCAGACAGACCTAGTGCTGCCCTCTTCTGATGGATAGATAAAACAAAAAATGCTACTATTTGGTGCTGCCACCTACTGAGGGTAATGGCCCTATTACTAACAAATATGATAGACTATAAATACTCTGCATTTTTATGGCACAGTCACTAAAGCAATTAGTTTGACTATTCGCCACTAGATGGCGAGGGCAGAATATGGTGCTGCCATCTAGTGAACGATACCTCACCTGCAATGCGTAGGGTCGCTGTAGGCGGCCTGCACCGGATGTTTCGTCACCACTTCCGGTATGCAGCTGTATGTGCCCGGGAACGGAGAGCCTGAAACGAAATAAAATTTTGTGTTTAGTTTTTTTGGTCATTATAATCATTAATATCGTTCAATCATTCATCATAACTTGACAAAATAGCCCCTTCAAAAAGAACCTGTCTGGCCGACGAGTGCAGTGAAACCTAATGCAAAATTGTATGGCGGAGTTGTTGCAGCTACTTCCCGCTAGATGGCGTCCCTCCCGCGCCATACAAAATCTCGTTCACTTTTCAAACGGTGTAAAAAAGTAAAAACTCGCACTCCCCATACAGTATGGCACGTGTGAGAGGTATTGTGTAGTACCTACTTATGTTGTTACTATAAGGTTCTGTACCAGTGATGACAGGCCTGGTGATGCTGAGCCCGCGCTGTGTCCGGACGATGGCGGCGCGGTGCCGCGGCAGCGGGGCGGAGCACCCCCCCTCTTGCACCACCAAGCTATACTAGTCTACGTCATTGCGGAGATGATACTTTTGATCCATAGTCAAAGATATGACGTGTCAAAAGCGTCCTCCCAGAAGCAGAAAAGAGGCATGAAGAGCGAGACCACTAGCGCAATGCCAAGACGCAAAAAGATGGCAAAAACGTCAGCTTCTCACCTTCTCTCACTCGGAATGATGAGGAAAGAAGAGCGAGACCACTAGCGTGATGCCAGCTAGCTCTCGTCGCGATGACTTGCAGTTTTGGGAGAACGCCATTGGTGCAGCATTGAAGCACTCTGACGGCTCCTGTATCCCTTCTAGATAATCCTAAGTATATTTAGTAAAATATAGCATGAACCATATGTCTTTTGATTGACAGATCCGTATGCCTGGGTAATGAAGTTGGTGTTCAGCTGTCATAGGTATACTGTATACTGTACCAGTAATAACAGGTCTGGTGATGCTGAGCCCGCGCTGTATCCGGGCGATGGCGGCGCGGTGCCGCGGCAGCGGGGCGGAGCACCCCCCCTCTTGCAGCACCAAGCTATACTAGTCTACGTCATTGCTAGAGATGACAGTTTTGATCCATAGTCAAAGGTACGACGTGTCAAAAGCGTCACCCTCCCAGAAGCAGAAAAGAGGAATGAAGAGCGAGACAACTAGTGTGATGCCAGCTAGCTCTCATAGTTTTGGGACACCACTACGCCATTAGTGCAGCATTGACGCATTCTGACGGCATTCCCGCATCCCTTCTATACTTTGTAAAATATAGGAAGAACCCTATGCCGTTATATTGACAGATCCTTTTATGCCTGGGTAATCAAGTTTGCTTTCCCTTGAAAATTTATTTGACAGCTATCATAGGTATACTGTACCAGTGATGACAGGCCTGGTGATGCTGAGCCCGCGCTGTATCCGGGCGATGGCGGCGCGGTGCCGCGGCAGCGGGGCGGAGCACCCCCCCTCTTGCAGCACCAAGCTATACTAGTCTACGTCATTACGGAGATGAAACTTGTCTATGATCTATGGTCAAAGTGACGTCACAAAAGCGTCATCCAAATTCGCAGAATAGAGCAATGAAGAGTGAGACCACTAGCCTGATGCCAGCTAGCTCTCATAGCGATGACTCACAGTTTTGGGAAAACGCCATTGGTGCAGCATTGACGCCTTCTGACGGCTCCTGAATCCCTTCTTGTTAATCCTATAGGTACCTACTTTGTAAAATACAGCATGAGCCCGTATGACGTTTAACTGACAGATCCGTATAATAAAGTTTGGTTTCTATAAAATGTATGGATTTGACAGCTGTCATAGGTATACAGTACCAGTGATGACAGGCCTGGTGATGCTGAGCCCGCGCTGTATCCGGGCGATGGCGGCGCGGTGCCGCGGCAGCGGGGCGGAGCACCCCCCCTCTTGCAGCACCAAGCTATACTAGTCTACGTCATTGCTAGAGATGACACTGTGATACATAGTCAAATATAAGACGGTGTGTCAAAAGCATCACCCACCCAGAAGCAGAAATGAAGAATGAAGAGCGAGCGTGATTCCACTTAGATCTCATCGCGAGTTTTGGGACAACGCCATTGCTTCAGCATTCTGACGGTTCCAGCGTCCCGTCTAGTTAATCCTATAAGTACTTTGTAAAATATAGCAAGAGCCCTATGACATTTCATTGACAGATCCGTATGCCTGCGGGTAATATATGCCGGCGGTGGTTGGTTTTCCCTTAAATGTCATATAAAATTTGACAGCTGTCATAGGTATACAGTACCAGTGATGACAGGCCTGGTGATGCTGAGCCCGCGCTGTATCCGGGCGATGGCGGCGCGGTGCCGCGGCAGCGGGGCGGAGCACCCCCCCTCTTGCAGCACGAAGCGGCCCAGGGTCTTCCAGTTGGCCTGGAGATGGTAGGTGAGGGTTAGGTTGGATGACTGGTAGAATAGCTGATGGTAATGGCTTGCAAAAGTGGTTGGTACAGTAAGCTGAAAAGGGGTGACTCAGGGGTCATTTTGAATAGCCACTTTTGACACTCTTTTTCGGTTTACATACCCTTTTCCTGATAAAATATTTGATTGGATTAAACATCCTGCATAAAGAATGGGAAGGAAGTTTGCACATTTAGAACACATCTATGGCAACAATCTAACCACGGTGGACCCGCATGACCCATGACTAACGTGACCATTTATTTTTTTTGTCAAAGCGGGACACCTGCGGAATTTAATATCCCTCAAAGATACAGTAAGATTTCTATATATTTTTAGGTAGCTAACACGGGACAGCTTCAATGAAAGACCGAATCAACAACGTAACTGATTTATTGTAGGTAAACAGAGAATTGACATCTACCTACAATATACATATCTCACACCTCCACCGTAAATATATGGGAACTATGTTATAGCTATATTAAGTTCAGGATATAAAAATAATCAAACAGTTTAGTAGTCCGCAATCAAACAGTTTACAATTTAATACCTATCAAGATAAACATACTGACTAGGCATACAACGGAAGTTATATTACTAACCTTAGATAAGTACCAATGTATAAATAAGATTATATGTATAGGCATAGTATAGTTTTATGTTAAAGATAACAGATTAATTACAACTTAGGGTTTACATAAATGTATCTGACAACATCATCTAAAAGTAATAATAAAACGCTGGCAACAACGTCTATTTTCCATATTTGCCAGTAAACATACAAGTTCTTTTTGGACGCATAATAGTTTGACCTAAAGATTGATCGGTAGTGGGGAATTGCTGTACCGTTTCGTTATTATCGGCTGACCCAATTGCATCAACAAACTCCTCTTCAATACTGGTCATAGGAGACAGAGGTCGCCCCGGCTGAGAATCTTTTTCGTTGGAAGACTTATCCAATAACAGTTGGTCGATGTGCCGCGTGCACTCACCTCCTTCACCGAGGCGCACTCGGTACGTGCGCGGAGAGGGCCTGGCGATGACCTCGCCGTGCGCCCAGCGCGAGGCGCGCGGCCGGTAGTCCCGCGCCAGCACGCGCGCGCCCACCTCCAGATGGCGCTCCAGGCCGCCGCCGCGCTCCACGGCGCGCTCCTGCGCCACGCACACCACCTCCGCCGTCGTGGGCCGCAGCGCGTCCAGCCTACTACGCAACCTTCTTCCTAATAAGGACACGGCTGGAGGTACGCCAGTGGTAGCCTGCTCGCAGTTTCTATATTGAAATAAAAATTTGCTTACCGCTGCGTCGACATCCTCTCCTTCAAGCGTGGCCTTTTTCATCGCTCTCTTAACTGACTTTACTGCGTTTTCCGCAGCTCCATTGCCAGCCGGTCTGTAGGGGCTGGTGACGGTATGTTTGATAAAGTTTAACCTTAAATATTGTTCGAAATCCTGTGACGTAAACGGAGGACCGCCGTCACTTACCAGCTGCGTCGGCAGCCCGAACCGAGCGAACAGCTCGCGCAGTTTGTTCACCACTGACTGTGCGTTGGTCCCCTCCATCTTTTGTACCTCGATCCACTTACTATGAGCGTCCACTGTGACCAGATAATACTTACCACCAAATTGAGCAAAATCAATGTGGAGTCGCTGCCAAGGTCGGGTGGGGAACACCCAGGGCTGCAGGGGGACATGTGCAGGTGCATCGCGCTGCTGCAAACACGCGCCGCAATTTCTGCACAGCTGTTCAATATCAGAGTCAATACTAGGCCAGAAAACATAATTTCGGGCCAAATTTTTCATTTTCACAATGCCAAGGTGACCTTCATGTAATTCTCTCAAGACTTGTTTTTTTAACTCCTCCGGTATAACCACTCGATGATTATAAATTATACAACCACGGTCTACTGTTAACAAATCCCTTCTATTAAAATACGATCTAAAATCGTCGGATTCAACATTACAGAGCCAGCCGTTAATTACGTAACTCACAACCTTTTTAAGAATCTTATCTCTCTCCGTAGCTAACGCAACTTCATTTGCACTGATTGGGAAGGATTCTTCTACAAAGTTAATGTAGGTGACAGAGTTCGAATTTAATTGCATAATATTTTCGATCTCGACAGTCTCGCGCGGCGTCGGCAGCGGCAGTCGCGACAATGCATCGGCATTACTGTTACTAGCTGACTTCACATACTCGATATCGAAATCATATGCTGCTAGCCGTACTGCATACCTTTGTAATCGACTTGCAACTGTTTGTGGAAGTCCTAACTTTGGCCCAAAAATAAAAGTGAGCGGCTTATGGTCAGTTTTGATAGTGAAGTGTCGGCCAAATAGATACTGGTGGTTTTTAATTACTCCAGTAAATATTGCCAACGCTTCCTTATCGAGCTGACTGTACCCGCGCTCAGCCGAATTAAGTGTGCGAGATGAAAAACAGATAGGTCGCTCGTCGCCGCCCGGGTAGCGGTGCGCCAGCACGCTGCCGATGCCGTACGAGCTGCTGTCTACAGACAACACGAGGGGAAGCTCGGGAGAGTAGTGCACCAGCAACGACTCACTAGTCAATGCACATTTTGCGTCAGTAAACGCCTTTTGACATGCCTCCGTCCATTTCCAAGGGGTATTCTTCTTTAGTAAGTTATGTAATGGACATAACAATGTACTGAGGCCAGCGATAAATTTGGCATAGTAGTTAATAAGTCCGAGAAATGATCTTAACTGTGATACGTCAGTTGGTGCTGGTGCATTAACAATGGCCTTAACCTTCTCAGGATCCGGATGCAATCCGTGTTTATCAATAATAAAACCGACATACGAGATGGAATCCCGCATAAATTGACATTTCTCTAATTTTATTCTAAGCCCGACCTCACTTAATCTGCGTAACAATGCCTTGAGATTAGCGACATGCTCGGCCGTGTCGCGCCCGGTGACCGCCACATCGTCCATGAACACCGCGACCCCGCGCAACCCTCTCAACGTCTCCTCCATAAACTTTTGGAATTTCTCCGGCACACATGTTAATCCGTATGGTGTACGTCGATAGACAAACGTACCTACGTGCGTGGTTATAGCCGTGCAAGCTTGGGAGCTTTCCTCCAAAAATTTTTGTTGGTAGGCGTTTGTGAGATCGATCTTAGAATATTTCTCACCACCGCTCAAAGCAGCAAATAACTCCTCTATTCGTGGCAAAGGGTAAGGATCGCGCATTAATTTCTTATTAATAGTAACCTTATAGTCACCACAAATCCTAATTTCGCCATTTTTCTTAATTACCGGCACAATGGGTGTGCCATAATCAGAATGGTCAACTTTGTAAATTGTACCGTTTGCCACCAATCTATTAAGTTCACGTTCCACTGGCTGCCTTAATGCCAGTGGTAGCGTGCGAGCCTTTACAAACACTGGAATGTCATCTTTTAATCGCAATGTCATTTTTTTAGTACAAGTGCCTAATCCCGGCGAGAACACAGATGGGAATTCCTTAGATAATTCTTCGACAATTGTTGACTCAGAAGTGGTCTCATTAATGTGTAGCAACAAATTTTTAATTTCGACACATTCAACATTCAAACTTGTCAGCCAAGATCTACCAAGCAAAGGTGGACCCCCATTTTTTATAACGTATAGTTTTAAATTTTCAGCTGTGTTCTCCCCTAGCCTGACCTTGACAACAATATATCCACATGGTTTGATTAGTGTTCCAGTGTATGAACGTAAACTAAGCTGTATATGATGTAATGCTAAGTTCGAAAAGTACTTCATATAACAATCATAATTAATTGTTGATAACTTACTGCCAGTGTCCAATTCAAAAGTTATATTGTGCTCATTAATAATCAAAGGCACCTGGTACGGTTCATCGTTCTTGCCGTTCACAGTTAGATTATAAAAATCGTTCGACTCGTCATCACTATCGACGTAATAATGCGCCCTTTGTTGCGCAAAACGATCACTATTATTGCCCGCCTGTCGGCCACTATTTTTGCACATCACTTTAACGTGACCTTTTTGGCCACACGCGTCACATGAATAATTCTTGAACCGGCACATCTCCGGACGATGTTCCCGGCCACAACGCCAACACGGGCGCGAGGGCCCCACAGCCATGCGCCTGCCCCGGGCCGAGCCGGCCCCGGGGGCGCCGCCGCCCGAGCCTCCGCCGCCGCGGCTGCTGCCTCCGCGCTCCGCCACGCGGTGCAGCGGCTCGCCGGCCGCCGCCGCCGCGCCACCCGCGCCTCCAGCCTGACCCGCCGCCGCCGCTGTGCAGCCCGAGCCGCTCGCCACCGCATGCCGCTCCGCTGCCTCCAAAGCGAAGGCTAGCTCGATAGCTCTTTTGTAAGATAGTTCCGTGACTGCGAACAGCTGTGATCGCATGACGTCACTGGCTAGCCCCGACACGAACTGATCTCGCAAATTTTCTTCGAGCGTGTCCTTGAAATTGCAGGTGCTGGCTAGATGTTTCAAGGCCTGCAGATAATCGCTCAACGATTCGCCGTTACGTTGTCGTCGGTGTCGGAACATGTGCCGCTCGGCTATATCCGACCGCTGTGGTTCAAGATGGCTGCCCACAATATCAATTAATTCCTTAAATGATTTCTCCTCAGGTGTCTTAGGAGCACATAAGTCGCACATTAACTCATATGTTGCAGTTCCCACAACCGTCACTAAAGTTGCCACTTTTAGCTCAGTTTTAATTTCGTTAAGCGTAATAAATTGTTCGACACGCCTTACGTACGCCGACCACTTTTTACTTGTTAGGTCAAAAGGTTCTATTTTACCGATAGGCATGGTTGAAAAACACAAATTTATTACGTTAACACTTAATAGATGTACACGCACTAACTTTAAAACCGTTTTCTTCGTCGCCAGTAAGATTTCTATATATTTTTAGGTAGCTAACACGGGACAGCTTCAATGAAAGACCGAATCAACAACGTAACTGATTTATTGTAGGTAAACAGAGAATTGACATCTACCTACAATATACATATCTCACAGATACATTATATTATCTTTCTTTCTTATCTTCTTATCTTTTCGCTCAGTTTGCTCAGTGCATCGATTGAAAGTTCAATCCCTACGATGAAAGAGTGAAATGTGAAAGAGATGCATTTTTTTATATTTATCTAATAATCTTGTAAAGTTGGTTTATTTAGGATACCCGACGAGTACACTACATAAATCCGAATTACTTTTTTACGAATATGAAATAACGCTTTTTTAAATTATGAATTTCATAGTTCTAGGAAATTTTAAGTTTCCGAATAACGAAAATTACGAAAAGTTGATAAAAACTAAATTTCAAACAACAGATTTATTAAAATGACCAAAGTATTTTTTTCGTATGTTATAATTTCGATGTTTTAAATGTTAGATTTTTTATTAGATTGAAATGTTTAAATAACGAATCTCAAACTTTTAACATTCCGAAAACACAAATCCCCGAACGTAACTTAGTTAACAATTTAACTTTTTTTTTGCTTCGCTCCGCTTTGTTTTTCGACATCTATGTGCACCTAAACGCTCCTCCTCGCTTTGCTCGTCGTCGCACCTATCTTTAGGTTTAGGTCCTAAGGTTTTTAAGGTTAAACAACGTAAAAATCCGAGCAATTGTTTTGCTTTGTTGTGTAACTTAACAACAAATACTACAAATAGTTTTCTATTTAACAATATTTTTACTCTGTATTTGAAACGCTCCGCTTTGTTTTTCGATATCTATGTGCACCTAACACGCTCCTTCTCGCTTTGATCGTCGTCGCACCTATCTTTATGTTTTGGTTCTAAAGTTTTTGAAAATTTCATTTTATTTTTAACGAAATCACGAATTATCATTATTTTTGGTCCGGATTTGATATTTTCGTGATTTTTTATAAATCTGTATTTTATTTTTCGTATACTAACGTAATCGTATTTTTTAACGTTCGTGTATTTAACAATCGTAATAACAAACTTTCGTGATTATTATATGCATTCGATTTTTAAAAATTAATATTTAAGAAATCGTTATTGCAATATTTTGTAAATTAGGACATATTTGGAGTTTCAAATTCGAAAAAAAGTTTTTCGGAATTTTTGGGTGTTCTCATACCAGACGCTACAAAATTCTTAAACATCATACTTTGTTTTTTTTAATAATTTGAGTAGTTTAATTTAAAGTTCTTTATCAATAGTGCATCTTATCTTATTTTCACATTCATAAAAAATAATACTTACTTTTTTGGAAAACATGTACTCCCACGCATTAGGTACTTTTTTGTTAGGAATCGGTAGGAGAGCGAGATAACTTTATATACACGATAGAGCAAAAGCGAGTCAATGATCGTCACTGAAAGAAGTTACTCGCGGAGTCACGGTGGAACTCGGACACATATTACTCCCTATAGTCTATGTGAGTAAGTGATAGTTAGATAAATAGTTGTCTCAAGTTATTAAAATCATGAAAGGAAATATGGGATGAAGTTACAAAATTTAGGTAATTTAAATTATCGTTTGGTCTGTTTAAGAAAGCGGGACATTTTTGCCCTCGCGGGGGACAGCGGGACGCACAGCTTGAAAGCGGGACTGTCCCGCCCAAAGCGGGACGTATGGTCACGTTACCCATGACCCAATTTTATCACGAGGAATCTGGTTTTAAATTATGATAGCTCTTATTTTGAAAAAGACATTGCTTAGTCCAATGCTGAAGGGTTAGCACGGGGCGCAATTGTGGCGAGGCTGCGCGATGTGAGTGAGCCGAGCCCGATGCAAAACTTTTGTAACGTCTTAATTGCGCCCCGTGCTAGTCCTTCTGGGCGATCTATTTGTCGTATGCACATGAATGTAGGTTCAAACCTCATACCTGAGCGGTATAAACCACTTCATCATCAGCCAGGGCCCTCTGTTGTGGTCCGGAGCCCGCGCGGCCACCCCACTCCAGCTCTTCCACAAGCACGAACCTGGAAAAATTACATTAAAATGGTTATAAGATTTAACGTAAGGCCGATCGGCAAGCGCAGAGAAAGCCAAGCGTTGACCTTTGCATCTACAACCAATTACAATATCTGCCACTGGCCATCAAGCAAGATTACTGTGCGAGCGTGAGGGCATTATAACTATGCGCGTACGACAGAGACAAATAAAAAATTACAATGCCCGTTTTTCGCTGCGCTTAGCGACCGTGCTTTAGTTAGGTATAACTTCCAATACATGCATTGATACATAAGTCATTGAAACACACTGTTACAGTATATTTAATAAGGTACCTTTTAGGATCATCATGACATCTCGCTTTAGTCAAGGCTTGGTAGACGACGAACGACGCCGTGGCACTTAGAGGAACCTGAATTAAGAAAACGTCATAATTAGTAACTAATAGTCTTTTTCCTACCGAATCCATGGCAAACTAACTCTATCTTAATATAGCTATTTAAACGATATTATTATATTTCCGGAAATGTAAGTTAGTTAGCATTGTAATGCAAAACTTGCCAAAAGCCACAGTCTAAAACTAGTCACGCAACGAGTACGTTCTACGTGAGTGATTTTCACGATGCAGTCACAGCGCCTGTATAGCCTACCTTCAGTATAGCATACGGTATCTGCGGCGACACATTATGCACACAGACGAGGAACGAGTCGGCTGGCGGGCGCTCCTCCTCCTTGGTCTGTGAGCTGGAGGTGGCGGTGGTGGCGGTGTCCTCGTCTGAAGGTGACTCCGCTCGGAGACGCTCGGTGCTTGATGATCTGTGGGTGTATGGAAAGGATTAGAATCTGAATATGTACCTATATTCCGTGGAATAGTTGAATATAAAGGGTTCCCTGACAGAACCCTTATCGTTCGTTCATGAGCGAAGATGGCCGCCATTTTTGTCCACTCTTACACAAACTTTTGGGCTCTTCTTCTTAGCCTGTTGTTGACGAACACTAGAGCTAGGTTTTACCACTGTGGCAAAAGGATGGGACCTTCAAATTAATCATATTTGTAAGGAACAGTGGTAACACGTCATACTAAACAGTTGGCTGATCGTAATTTATGGGTCTTTGTGGATTCGATCAAGGCGACTTAATACCTGATGCTGGTGAGCCAGGCGCGGCTGCTGGGGTCGTCGCCGACTCGCTTCAGCAGCAGGCGACTGCCTCCACCCTGTATATGTACCCTGGTGAGGAGCGAGCACCCTGTATATACCTGATGCTGGTGAGCCAGGCGCGGCTGCTGGGGTCGTCGCCGACTCGCTTCAGCAGCAGGCGACTGCCTCCACCCTGTATATGTACCCTGGTGAGGAGCGAGCACCCTGTATATACCTGATGCTGGTGAGCCAGGCGCGGCTGCTGGGGTCGTCGCCGACTCGCTTCAGCAGCAGGCGACTGCCGGAGCGCGCCGTCGACACGCGCAGGACCCGCTCGTGAGGCGCTAACACCCTGTAGAGAGATGGAAATGGATTAGGTCTTTATGGTTATTCATAGGGTAAAGAAAACTAAATTCACCCACATGGCATGTCACATCTTCCGAAGACCCGATAACCGATGATGTAAACGTGTGGAGGACGCCCTCCGGCTAGATGGTGTGACGTCTTGCAAAAATAGGCTGGTAATGATTGGATGCGGAAAGCTATAGATTGCATCCAGTGGCGTGCTTTGGGAGAAGCCTACGACCAGCAGTGGCCGGCTATACCTGATGATGATGATAGTCATATGAAATGTAAATTGACAAACAGCAGCAGCTATTGGTACCTAGATGTAATGTTCTGCTTTTCCCTGGCTTTTCCAGACGTGAGCTAAATCTATTTTACAAAGCACAATTTGCATATTTGAGCAGCAGAGTGCCTCGAGTGGGTGCTTTCACCGTGAGTGACCCTTATAATTTATTTTGCGGTAGATTTATGATGAAGTCGGTTACCTGTGAGTTGGAGCTCTTGATGAATTCTCTTCGACTAGGACATAGGATCCTCGCGAAGATCTGCAAACGCCGGCTTTCGTTAAGCATTGGGCTATGGCCTGAAAACCATATAAAAAGATGCTGAATTCACCATGACTTATGTATTTTATTTCATTCGAAATTCGAGAATTTTATCGCATTTGATAGAATTGTTCCAGCATTTTGTGGCAGTGTATTTGAAATTGCAATATGTTATGAAAAGTGAAATTACTAGTTATTTTAACTTACGATATTACCTAGATACCTAAATACTGATTATTCCAGCATATACATATACTTCTACATACCTCATTAGCAGTAGTATCCTGTGTGACCTTCAGTATGGAGTACGGTTCATGCCTCGACACGGCATACACTACTAGGAAGTGTATCTTGCGCCGCTGGGTGCTGTCTCCGAGGTCCAGGTCCCCTCGACAGGATTCCCCGGCCAGCTCTTCCGTGCAGCGAGAGAATATAAGAAGTGATGCCATGTTGAGAGGCTGGTTTGTTGGTGATCTGGAAGGAGGGGTTATTATGTTTATTGTCAGCCAAAACTCTTTATTCTATGGCTTCCTCATCAAACCACTACTTACTGACTACCAGTCTAAGGTCATTAGTAAAGAGGGCTGGATGACTCCTAAGCTATGCTTCCTTGTTCTTTGTTTACCTAAGCACCAGAACTTGTACATTTTAATTACTGATTCCCTAGTCGCTGGCTTGCCATTGAGATATTATCCACTTACGACTGATATTCTTTCAGCTTCCACTGAGATTATAAGGTACAGATGGAAAAGTTAATTAGGTAAAGAGTCCAGCGTTTAACTTAATTTCCGAGGATGTTATGAAGAAGGCCGTGGATAGTATTGTGGCGCTGCTTGGATGAGATCTATGTCTAGCAGTGGACGACTACAGGCTGATGACGATACTGATTTAGTGACTCTCTAACCTCAGCCTCACGTGCCGGTACCCCGGCCTCAGACACTGCAGCGGGATCACTCGCTGCGACAGCATGTAGCTCGTGTCCGCGTCGTACACCTCCAACTTCACCAACGCTTGTTATGATGTCTACTCACTCACCAGAACTTGTATATCAGTCTTGCCCTTCAGTTATTTCATTGCTGCTATCCTTTCTGAGCCTTACTGAGGGTATACCATATCAGAAAGGCTAGCACGAGGCGCAATTAGGACGTTATAAAGGTTCTCCGTCATGCTCTTGAAGCTGCGCGATGCAAGACTTTTGTCACGTCTTAATTGCGCCGGATGGAAAGAGTTATAGTCCATCGCTACACCTAGAGTAGATATAGCGATAGCTCTAATCATCAGATAATGACTTCTTACCGCAGCCTGACATGGCGGTACCCCGGCCTCAGGCACTGCAGCGGGATCACTCGCTGCGACAGCATGTAGCTCGTGTCCGCGTCGTACACCTCGAACTTGACAAACGCCAGCTCGGGGAAGTTTATCTGTGGATGGAGATGGTTCATTTATGTTAAGTTTGTGTGGAATTCTTCCATGTCAGGGCTAGCACGTGACGCAATTAAGACAATGACAAAGTTTTCCGTCGCGTTCGCTCTTGAGGCTGCGCGATGTAAGTGAGCGTGATGCAAAACTTTTTTCCGTGCTTGTTTGCTTGCTGCCTGGTGGCTGGATCGCCAGGGTAAGAGATTGAAAGGTCTAGAACTCAAATCCCAAGTGACAATAATTTTGTGATACCATTTCTTACTTTTCCAAATCTGTCTGTGTAATATACCTAGTTACATAGATACAAGTACTTTTTGTATTGATACTGACCTTAAAAGTGAATGTTTCATTCCAAGTAGGGTTCAATGCGTTTCGCCTGGCCACTCTGGTCCTCTGTTTAGCGCAGTCAGCTGGCACCCCAAGCACCTAGAATACAGAACATAAATATTTAATAATAACAAAGATAATTATGTAATACCTGGCTACGAAGACCATTACACTGATGATAACCACCACCGTTTTGTCACGACTCACGACCAACCCAGTAGGTAAATCATTTTATCATAATCACCAGTCAACAAGAGATCACTGCACTTCCCAAAGCATCACCTTCACACACTGTGCTAGCCCTTCCTCAACCAACCTCTATCAGCCACTTGTCTACAAATAAGCCTTGCATTCGGGCAACACGTTATTTCGTGGTCACAAATTAAGACGTCATCTAGATAGCCCAAACCCCAAAGCTAGTCTCTAACACAATAAAACTCTACCTCAACTTCCACCCAAGCGTTGTAGAACGAGTAGACGTGCTCGGCCACGTACTGTCCGGATATCACGGAGAGAGTCAGTCGTGAGGCGTGGATGCCGTCGAACTCCTTGTCCATTGGGTTGAACCTGTAGGTTGAAGAAAGCATTTATAACTACTTAATTGATTTCTAAATAAAAAATAAAAAAAACACGCACTCACGCCTTGTACTAATGTACTCCCTTGCGGGGTAGGCAGAGGTGCATTGCTGCACCCACTTTTCGCCAGAGTGTTATGTCCCAATGTAATAGGGGGCGGGCCTATTGCCATTTTACGGGCACATCCAAGACCCGAGAACAAATATCTGTGTTTAAACAAATATCTGCCCCAGCCGGGAATCGAACCCGGGACCATCGGCTCAGTAGTCAGGGTCACTAACCACTACGCCATTCGGTCGTTTCTAAATTACTAAATTTAAAATGGGGATCTATATATCTATAGCATTGAACAATGCCTACTCGGGATGACCTATGGTACCGCCTTCGATATTACTCTATTATGAAGTAAACAACTTAAAAAAATTGTGCCCATAGGTATTGCAGATTATACCTCTACTATACTTATACTTTATACGAGTATCAAATAAGTATCTAGATGATGATGGAGGCATTGAGCTACTTGAAATATTATGGGATATGGCTTTCGTGAGAGTAGACCTTGTCGAGGGTTTTGCTAGCCATGATTTCCAAACACGTAAGTGATCTGATTCACTCATTTTTCACCAACCATTTTACCATCGATTGTCTAGAATTGCGTCCACTGACCGTCTGTAAGCGATATGCGTGCAGTCCCACATAACCGGCGGTTTCCTCACAAAGCCGACGCAGCCGTTGCTCTCAAACATGGCCGCGTTGACCGCCATAGCCGCGTCCTCAGTCTGGTAGTTGAGAGCCACCAGCTGCACGCCACACGACCAGAACACCACTGGGTCGAAGTTGGACGAGTCTATTCTTAACCTGTGGGGTGATAACTGGTATTATAGCATCTAGAAGTCTCCTGGTTCACTGGATGAGTAAGGTGAGGAGTGAGCCACCAATAGCATTTTACGAGCGGAGATCGACCTGTTCGGCAGACTCTGTTGACCCAACTGAAGACCGACACTGGCAACACCGTTTCATCAGTGCCCGAAATTCTGGGAGAAATTGAGAGATTCTACGGACAGTTATACACCACAACACAAAACCCTATTACCAGCGGTGCTCACGACAGCCGAGCGCCACTCACCCGACACTATACCGAAGATATTCCGGACGTCAGTCTAGACGAGATTAGTATAGCTCTCAAACAGCTAAAAAACAACAAAGCTCCGGGAGATGATGGAATAACGACAGAACTTCTGAAAGCCGGCGGTAGACCGATTTTAATAGCACTTCGGAGGCTGTTTAATTCCGTCATACTCGAAGGCACAAGCCCGGAGGCATGGAGCAGAAGTGTAGTGACTTTGTTCTTCAAGAAAGGCAACAAAGCCCTATTGAAGAATTATAGACCCATTGCACTTCTGAGCCATGTGTACAAGCTGTTTTCGAGAGTTATTACGAATCGTCTCGAGCAAAGACTCGACGACTTCCAGCCACCCGAACAAGCCGGGTTCCGAAAAGGCTATAGTACCATAGATCATATACACACGCTTCGGCAGGTTATACAGAAGACCGAGGAGTATAATCTACCTTTATGTCTAGCGTTTGTGGACTATGAGAAAGCCTTTGATTCTATTGAGCTCTGGGCGATGCTTCAATCCCTTCAGCGGTGCCATATAGACTATCGCTATATCGAGGTGTTGAGATGTATGTACAATGCTGCCACAATGTCAGTTCGATTACACGAACATAGCACAAAACCGATCCAGTTGCAAAGGGGCGTGAGACAGGGAGATGTTATTTCTCCGAAACTGTTCACCTGTGCACTGGAAGATGTTTTTAAGCTTGTAGAGTGGAAAAGACTGGGCATTAACGTCAATGGCGAATATATCTCTCATCTACGATTTGCTGATGACATAGTTATTATGGCGGAAACGCTGGAGGAGTTAGGCGAAATGCTCACAGACCTCAATGATGCCTCTAAACAAGTTGGGCTGAAAATGAACATGGACAAGACAAAGGTCATGTCGAACGAACATGTTTCATCATCGCCCGTAACTGTAGGAGGTGTCACCATCGAAGTTGTCGATCAGTATCCCTACCTAGGACAAGTGATCCGATTAGGTAAATCCAACTTCGATAAAGAGGTAGCTCGTAGAATCCAACTCGGATGGGCAGCGTTCGGGAAATTACGACACATCTTCACTGAAAACATACCTCAGTGTCTGAAAACAAAAGTTTTCAATCAGTGCGTGTTGCCAGTGATGACTTACGGAGCCGAGACGTGGTGCTTCACCAAAGGGCTTATCCACAAGCTCAGAGTTGCTCAGCGTGCTATGGAAAGGGCTATGTTAGGCGTGTCCCTGCGAGATAGGATTCGTAATGAAGAAATCCGCAGGAGAACTAAAATTACCGACATAGCCAAAAGGATTAGCACGCTGAAGTGGCAATGGGCTGGCCACGTAGCCCGCAGAGCCGACGACCGCTGGAGTAGAAAGGTTCTGGAGTGGAGACCCCGTGTCGGCAAACGGCGTGTCGGTCGCCCCCCAACCCGTTGGTCTGATGATCTGCGGAAGGTAGCGGGAAGCCGCTGGATGCAGATGGCGGGTAACCGTTTGGGGTGGCGATCGTTAGGAGAGGCCTATGTCCAACAGTGGACTACAGAAGGCTGAGAGAGAGAGAGCGGAGATCTTGAATCTAATGGTGGGATTTATAGCTACGCCACCCCGCTCCATTCCAAAGGATAGGCAACCAAAACACTTAACCTCAGGCTCAATAAGTAATTACTACCTATAAACTAGTAGTTACATATTCTCTGGGTCTAGTGAAAATTCCAACAGATTCTGTTTGTTAGCATATTTCCGAAACCTCTGTAAAATTATCTTCAATACAGCTCTTACAATCCCTACTGCCTACTGCAAACGTAATCTCAAATCCACTTACCCAGCAGGATACGTCCTAACTAACTGCGTCTCAGTATGGGCAACCACAGCCAATGGGTGTTTCCGACAGATCTTCTTCGCACAGGCTTCGTTCAAGGATGAACATCGATAGCAGGGGTGGTGGATAGCCGGGGCTGTGAGGCAGCGGCCGAGGGTGCTGGCTGTGTGGGTTGGAGCCAGTTGCTGGAAGAAGAAATGAGTGTTTAGTTTGGTTGTGGCTTATACTTTCTCGTAGAATGAAAATAGAAGACTGGAGTGTTTTGCAGAGTTGAGGTCCATCAACCAGCACTTGGCCAGCATTGTGGACTAGGCCTAAAGCCTTTCCTTCATTGGAAGGAGATTCATGCCCCAGCAGTGGGGGCGTGATATATATGTTATCATTAATAATAATATTATGATACATACGGTGCCAGCACTATCGCTGCTCTCAGAGGACTCGAAGCTGCTGCAGGGCGCGGTGTCCTTGTGGCTGCTGCCCTGCTTCACCGAGCTGCGCGGAGACAACGGACTCAGGCCTCGGAACTTGATTGCCTGTTGGAGGTAAAGAGAGGAGTTAGCTATAGCAACTGATTGTTTGTTGGAGAGAAATAGAGGGCAAGGTTAGCAATGTTCTGAGCATATTGCCAGTGCCATTGAAGTGGCAACCCTGAGCCCGATCGTACATTACGCATTTATTAAAGTTCTCAACAATTAATTATTAAAACTAGTGAATCTACGCCTGGAAGACTGTGAAAGCAATTGTTCAACACTGAAGTAACCTTCAAGATTGTTTGGCAGCTTATCTTAGCCTGAAACCCGCGGTGAGAAAGCCATATTTTCACTTTAAAATTATCCACTTCACAAGATTTCATATTGGACAAACGACTCAACGCCTATTTTTCAAAATATTTCTAAAATTGGGCCAATAACAACACAATAACCGGCGCACGCGCAGACAATCACAACAAACACAGATAGGGTTCGAACGATACTTTCGATACCGAGTAAGTATCGATACTTTCGTTCGCGATACCCGATACTGAGTACTCGATACTTTTGGGCCGATACTTTTTCGGTATCGATACCCTCGTCTCGATACACAAATCGCTGGTATCGAGTACTTTGTCGTCACATTATGATATGATATGATAGGCCTTCATAAAAGATCTTAAAACAAAATCAATCCGTTAAAACCGCAGAGTCTTGCATTTTTTTTGTGTTTATTTGCTATTATCACCAAAACCTTTTTTTTTAAATGCAATGGAAAAGTAGATTTTTATGCTGGTGAAGGTACAAAAATTAACTATTTCGCAAGTACTCGATACTGAGTAGTATCGATACTTTTGGACCGATACTTTTTCGGTATCGATACCCTCGTCTCGATACCACATGAGTACTCGGTATCGATACCGGACGCCGATACTTCGAACCCTAAACACAGATTGACAGCTTGTTCCAGTGTTGCAAGCTCAGAATATATTTTTGACATAACGTTCCATTTCACAAAAAATGGATTTCTTTTCCAATATCACCCTCAGAAGAAGAGCTCATAGTCAAACGGACAATGATGAAACAAAAAATTCATCTTGCTTTTTGGAAGATACTAGCAACAGTCTACCTAATATATCTTCAGAAGAAAATGATTGTTTGGCGGAGCTAAAACAGAGTCTAAAATGAGTTAGAGGATACGAAACTGCAATTGGAAATAGCTCACGAAGAGATAAAAAACCTATCAATGGAAAACTCATCGTTAAAACAGTCACTCGAAGAAATGGCAAAGAAAATAAACCTCTATAAAAAAATATCCTTCGAAACCACCCCGAAGAAAGGGAAAAAAAATCCTCAAATTCAACAAAACCAAATGTCTCCACCCAAAACCACTACAACACCACAACCAACGCAGAAAGCGAGTAAAATTTGCGAAAATAGGAGCAGGGATGACCCATCAACTTCAATCCGAAAGAAGACGAAACTTTGTTTCTTGAGCAGCAGCACACCAAGTGATAGCCTAAAAATTTTAGAAGATCAGTTCAGTTCGACCTCCTTCACTTACTGCAACTATAGGAACACTAACGCAAACCTAGAATTATTATTAGCAAACATTGACCATAAATTAAAAGACTTCACACTATCTGACTATTGTATTATATTAATTGGCGAATCGGATTTCTTGCGTACCAACAACTATATTGAACTTGTGACTATGATAAGAGAGAAAATACGTAAATTGGATCACACAAACTTTATTATATGCTTACCGACCTATATCTGTGGAGCTGGCCTGTATAACTGCCGGGTCGAAGTGTTTAACAACCTCATGGGCCTTGACGTGCTTACTCATAAATATGCACTAGTTTTTGACTCAAACTCTGACCTCACTTACTCCATGTTCTCACAACGTACTGGTAGAATAAACTTTAATGGAATATCAAATATAATCCTAAATATTAAGTCCATAATAATGGACCTTCAGAACTCCAGCGATGTACAACCTGCTGTAAGCAGGAAAAAAGTACAAGAAAACAACCCAGAAAGACCCTCGAACTCGCACTTTTTTCGCTTATAAACATATATATGTACTACATCAGAATATTGCTTCACTAATTAAAAAATCAGATTTATTAACTGTACATCTGCAAGAACTTTCCGACTCCAACAAAAAAGTTGATTTAATTTGTATAACCGAGCACTTTATGATTGAAGAAACGGAAGAATTTTTGAATATCCCAAACTTTAAACTCGCAACTAGTTATTCCCGTAAGAAAAAAAGAGGGGGTAGCTGTATATTAGTTAGGAAAGGTCATGACTATAAAGTCCTTACTGAAGTTAACTGTAGTTCTGTTCAAGGCATATTTGAGTGTTGTGCAATTGAACTGTTACAACACAAAATCATTATCATATGCTTGTACAGAACACCCACAAAAAATATAGCGAAATTGACTGAATTTTACGAAAAACTACAAATTTTACTGTTAAAACTGACTAGGTCCAATAAAAAAATCATAATGTGCGGCGATTTTAACATAGACATATTAAATAATGATAATCAATCTAAATATTTTGAAAATTTACTATTAAGATTTAATTTGAAACTAGAAATAAGAGAACCAACAAGACTCATCAGTAAAACATGCCTCGATAATTTTGCTCACAATGCCAATGGCTGTAATAGTGAAGTACTTAACTTTGGTCTATCTGATCATACTGCTCAACTTCTTAAATTTCCTGTCAAAAAGTCATTCACATTAAAATCCTGGTTCATTCAACGTCGTGACTACAGTGATGAAAATCTAATAAAATTCAAATCTTACGTTGAAAGCATTTCATTTTCTGAGGTCTATGACTGCGACGATCCAAACGCTGCCTACACTAGCTTTATAGAGCTATTCACTCTTCTATATAAACTGTGTTTCCCTTTGAAAAAAATAAAAGTTTCCCTCAGGAAAACACCTAAGTGGATAAGTAAGGGTATAAAAAAATGCAGTAAAAGGAAAAGAGAATTGCTTAGGATATATCAATATAATAAAACAACTGAGAATAAAAATAAACTTAGAATATATTCAAATAGATTTAAAAAAGTAATACAGTTGACACAGCGAGCCCAAAACGGCTATCTCATTGAAACTGCTGATTCTAAGTCCAAAGCTATGTGGCAAATAATAAAAAATTCAAAATTTAATAACATAAAAGAGCCTATCTCAAAAATTTACATTAATTCTCATATAATCACTGACCCAACTGACATTGCTAATGCTTTTAATAACTATTTTATTGACGAACCTAAATTACCCTCTATTGACATTCAACCTAACCTACTAGACAATGTAAATCATACTTTTTTCATGCCACCATCCATCCCCACTGACATTTTAAAGATAATAAAAGAGCTAAAGAACACTAATAGTGTAGGTCATGATGAAGTTACGACTAAGGTCATAAAAACCGTAGCTGAATCAATATCATTCCCACTAAGCTACATAATGAACCTATGTATGACAATGGGTGTATTTCCAAAGAGACTCAAAACCACTGTCATTATCCCCATTCACAAAAAGAATAACAAAGAATGTATTCAATATTATCGTCCTATTGCCCTGTTATCCATTTTCTCAAAAATTCTCGAAAAATATATTAATAATTCTATTTACCAGTATCTTGTCAAATTTAATATCCTTGTAAATGAACAATACGGATTCCGGAGAAACACAACAATAAACATGGCCATATTTAATTTTCTTCATCAAACACTGATTAACATTGACAACAGAAAACCCTGCTGTGCAATGTTTATGGACATGACTAAGGCGTTTGACTTAGTCGACCATAAATTCTTACTTAGGAAACTACATTCTTATGGAATTCGTGGCAACATACATAAGCTTATTGAATCCTATTTAAGCGAAAGATTCCAATTGGTAGAAATAACCAAAATAAGTTTGGACACTAAATGTGAAACTACCTATAGGTCTCTACAGAGGATAAACAGTCGTGGTGTACCCCAAGGTAGTGTCTTAGGGCCCCTATTGTTCATTTTATATATTAGGGTGAATTTCCCGCGGCCAAAAATTGCGTGGCATCAATGAAATCGGTACTAAAAAACCAAGTTATAATTTTCTAATATTTTTTTCCGGTTAAGTGAAATAGTTATCTAGGTGTAGCACTAAATATTTTAATAATAGGATTAATGGATATTTAAAAAATATATATTATACCTCCAAATCTTTCATTGCCGTGTCTGTCCCCACGTAACCACGTTTTGTATTATTCTTCATAGATGAAAAAATATTGAGTATTGATAGTTAAACTTAGTTTCATTTGATACATTAATAGTTAAAGTATTGTCACGGAATACATTTATTGAAATATATAAAGAATATAACGAACGGTAAGTGAAAATTCATGTGTCCTAGAACTTCTGTTCATCGCCGTGTCCTAAACATGATCAAGGATATTGTTTTACCTATGAACTAAGGTGCCCCCCTCAGTGCGTTAATCATTTCTTACAAGTGTCACCTAACTGCTCGACGTGGAAGGAGGTACATTGGTGCCCACGTTTTTGCGCTATAGTGAAAATCAGTAAAATTTTTGGGGACTGGACATTTTTTCTTTCATTGCCGTGGATAGATATAACTTCTATAAAATTAAGTTTGTCTTCTAGAGTAAGCATTCAAAAGAAAGCTTTTTGAAAATATTTACCTTATAAAGTGTTTATTTTTTCGAATAGTTAATACTTTTTTAGTTATTAATATTTAATGCCTTGGTTTTCATCGCCATGCTTTCATTTCCGTGGCTTCCGTGGCCAATATTTGCTATGGCAATGAAAAAAAAGCCACGGCAATGAAAAAAAATTCATTGCCATGTCTTGTAAAATAATTTGTATTCATTGCCGTGGTTAGGTTATTCATTTCCGTGGCCAGGTTATTCATTTCCGTGACTTATGTTTTCATCGCCGTGGTATGTATGATTAAGTAAAGTAACATATCTTTACCATCTTTTACCTGTAATACAGGTAATACCGATCACTGACATTACCTACAGGACTAGTCAAATTTTTTTTTTTTTTTTTTTTTTTTTTTGTCTCGACGTCGTTTCCGTGAGTCACGTAAAGGGTCCCTGCTGAAAATCAGCGCTGCACGTACATTTATGTACGTGTAGCATATGCTGAGCTCGGGGCCTTTTTGGCGCTGCGCTGATGCACCACCAACACAGACTGGCTAGGTATTCTTTATTAGTTTCTTTTGTATTTTTGTATGTTTCTTTTCTATTTTTTATTTTTTTGTGTACTATCTGTGTTTGTGTTATTAGCGTATATGTAAATTGTTTTTCTGTGTATGTGGTGTATTTGTGTAGTACTAAATAAATATATTTTCTTTCTTTCTTTCTTTCTAATTACCTCTTTTTGCAGTGCGTTAAAACGGGTGCGTATCGCGATGTATAAAAACGAAATATATAATATTACATTAATAATAACAATCACAACATAATTATAATGAACGTTATGTATAAATAAGATCGGTACTAGACTATTCGGCTAGGTAGAAGCAACTTCGACAAGGAGGCTGAAAGGCGCATCCAACAGTCTTCAACCATTGCGCCCTGCCAGTTATGACATATGGTGCAGAGACGTGGACACTGATGGTGGGACTGGTCCACTGATTTAAAGTCACGCGTGCTATGGAGAGAGCTATGCTTGGGGTTTCTCTAATGGATGGTATCAGAAAAGAATTTATACGTCAGAGGACTAAGGTTACAAACATAGCTCTCAAAATATGCAAGCTTAGGCTGGTAGCCGGTAGTGGCTGGATTCAGAAGACCGAGGAGCGAGTGTTGTGGCGCTCCTTGGGAGAGGCCTATGTCCAGAATTGGATGATTATAGGCTGATGATGATATGTACATGTACATTTCATATTATTATACCAATTAAAATATACTATGATTTAGCATAAAGTTCATAAAATATTCTATCATATCACATAATCTGTGTTAAATTACACAACACCATGAAAACCTCTAGCACCACAATCTAAAGATAGGTGCGATGACGAGAAAAGTGAGGAGGAGCGGTTAAGTGCACATGTTCATCAAAGGTGAAGCGGGGCTACATGGCCTACCTACATGTTTAGGTTTTGGCGCAAGGAGTTTTGACTGCGTTATTATTATTGGCGCTATGTAGGGAGACGCTTAGCTGACCAACATGTGCACCTAACCGCACCTATCTTTATATTTTGGTGCTAGGTGTTTTGCCGGTGTTGTGTAATTCAGCACAGACTATGTCATATTATAGTATATTTTATGAATTTTACATAAAATGAACAACAATATTTTACGAATTGGATATTATACCTTATGAAAATATAGATGTTATAGGTAAGGTTTATTATATGTTGTGAACGTTAATAGTGTGAAATGAAACATTTTATTTTATACGTCGCAATACGGACCCCACAATGCTATTTAGAGAATTTCATACTATAATCTTATTTTTTATACATACTGTCGTTATTTCTTTCGTTCCAATATCTATCGAAATATTTCTGCCATACATACCTATCTAAGTTTGCGTTTCCCTCACAGTCTTTTTAAAAAAATGCAGTGGATTGATTCTTTCATTTCCATTGTATACAGTTCTTTCATTGCCGTGGAAGTTTGTTTCATTGCCGTGGGCCTTTGTTTCATTGCCGTGGACGCTTGTTTCATTGCCGTGAACGCATGTTTCATCGCCGTGGCACGAAATTATTAATCATCCGTATCTCGTTCAGTTTTTAACTTATTTGCTACCCATTTAGTAAGAACACTAACATTAATAAAAACTTTAATAAAAGCGTTTTTCTAATATAAAAAACCTTAAGATAAAAAAGTCCACGGAAATGAAGATTTTTTGGGACTTGTTGAAATCCACCCATTAATGACCTACCCCTTCACACAAAATTTCCAATGGTGCTATTCGCAGATGATAGTACACTTCTCATAGAATGCAATGATCCTCAATCTTATGAAATTGAAGTAAATGACTCACTTGGCACAGTTATAAACTGGCTTACAGGTAACAATCTTTTAATAAACCTGGAGAAAACTAAGCTTATGCATTTTTACCAGAGAAAACTACCAGATCACATAAATGTAAGCCATGACGGAAAGGTGGTTGAAACCACTAATGTCACTCGCTTTCTTGGACTATTGATTGACAGCAATCTGTCCTGGAAATTCCATGTAGACCATGTATGTAAGAGAATGAGTAAAGCTGCGTACGCCCTTCACAAACTTTCACGTACTACAAATCTAAAAACACTCCTAACTGCTTATCATGGTAATGCAGCTTCAATACTACGTTATGGAGTTATATTCTGGGGCAACTCCACAGATAAAGATAAGGTATTCAAAGCTCAAAAACAGTGCATTCGAGCAATGTTTAATTTAAGAAGCACTGATTCATGTCGACCATACTTTATCAAAAACAGTCTTTTAACATTTCCTTGCTTGTACATTTATGAGATACTACTATTTGTAAAAACAAATCCAAATTTATTTAAAACAATGACCGATGTCACTTTAAGACTAGGTCGCAACAGAGACAGGCTGTTCACTGAGCGCTACAACACTACGCTCTTAACTAAGAGTATTGTGTGTATGGGCCCTAAGCTGTACAACAAACTGCCTTACAATATAAGATGTCTTGACATTATTAAATTTAAAAATGAACTGAATTGTATTCTCCAAAAAAAATGTTATTATACAATTAATGACTACCTAAATGACATTTTATAATTTATTATTTATAACTAAATGAATGACTATTATTGTATGACTATTTAATTATTATATTGCTATTATTGTGTTATCTCAGTTTGAACTTAATTTATATAAATTTGCATGAATTCTATAGTGTAGGTAATCCAAAAAGTTGTACGTACTGTATAGTGCAAAGCATGGAGAACTAATATTTTTGTAACACCATTTTATTTACCCATGTTTACAATAAATGAATTTTTATCTTTTATCTTTTTATCTTATATTGTACAATAGCCATCAGCGGCTGTACATGGATTCTTTATCGACGTCGATAAACTCGGTTAATGTGCGTTTCAGCAATCACAGCGCCGTATTTATGGCAAAACGTCCATAAAGACCCGTGTAGTAGCTATCTGAGCGCATGAGTGCCAGAACGACTATAGCGTCCGGCAAAATCTTAAGAGATTCGATGGCTGCCATGACCGAAATCGATAGCCTAACCCTGTAACCTTGTGTCATGCACCGCAAATTGACACCTTGTCTACTTATCGCATCCAATGCCGTGCATTCGGAGAGCCTTATAGCCTTGCAACTTGCAACACCTACTGAGTAGAGTGGCGAGACAGTATCCTCGGCCAATCCTCGACCAATGAAATACTCGACCGAGGATACCGTCGTCTCGGCCACAATACTCAGTAGGTGTAATCAGGGCATAACGCCCAGCAGTGGACTGCTATAGGCTCAAGGACTTTACACACCTGTACATAAGTGACCATGTCACTCAGCTCCCTCGCGATCTGGTTGCTCCTCTTCCTCGCAGCTGACTGTTTCATGCTGCTGAAGGTTATATCGCTGTCTCCGTCACCCCTGCGAAAACTCTGGTAGAGTGACAGAGACGTGCGCCCGCACTTCTCTTCCATCGAGTTTAGGATCTTGTGGAGCTCTTTTTCTGTAACAGGTAAAATAAAATAGAATATAACCATCACAAATCTTTTCCAAGCCTTCAATTCGTTTAATAAAACCATAGAATAACGAGTTACCACTGTACCTACTCGTTATTTGATCCATTATTGGCTACCTGTATATTGACCTTCGTTACGTAAATTATGCAAGTGCAACCATAATTTTCTGACTGAACAGGGTCAAAGGGGTTATAATGGCTGTATTTCTTACAGCACCTAGATAAGACCATTCCAATATATCTTGCACGGGCTGCAAGACGCGCCAAACAAGATGTGACAAAAGTTTACCGTCGGTGTCGTGCCCGCTCTCAAGGTCAAGATGTGTGAGAGCTTGACGCAAGATTTTTGTCACGTCTTTTTAATGGTGTCTTGCTCCCCGTGCTACGTATTAAGCCAGAATAAACAGACTTTTAAAACAAAAAAAAGCAAGTCGTTACCCATCTCTGCGTCATACCATCAAGCTCATCATCATCCTCTTCATAGTCCTCATCGGAGAAGTACTCAGTCAGCGAGCTGCCCGCTGATTGGTTGGACATGAGCGAGCTACTCCTGTTGCTCTGTTCCGGTAGCGATGAGCTCGTGGTGCGCAGGCCGTTTGATCTGTGGGTTGAAGGATATTTTAATGTTTTAAAGGTGGGTGGAAATATTGGTATGAAAAGTACGGTATTTCACCCTCAGGTTGTGTTGTGGAAAATTCTGGAAGGATTTGATACTTTGGGTTTCCTGGAACGTGATCCAATGCGTTATCTGTATGCACGTGCTCTCGATGACGTTCATACACACCAAACATTGGTTACCTAATGGTCACATCATACATAAACGGATCGCCTTTCACCTTACGTTCGCGCTGGTCCCGAGGCGAGGCGAAAGGGGATCCGTTTATGTAACGTTTAAATGTGCTGTGTGTGACCTTTAATAAGAAACCCGAGGCATGCCTGGCGGACGCGTGCGTCCTAATGAGAAAACTGATGAAAATCTGAACTAAAACTGGCTTTTAGAATCCCTGGAGTTACCTGAAGGCGGTGGCCAGCGCCCCGCTGTGCGCCTGCGCTGAGCTGGCGCCGGTCATGCCGACCGTCGGGCTGGACTGCAGCGGCAGCAGCTTTTTGTTCTTGATCAGCACCTGGCGAGGAGTTGGATTGTTGTTGACATCCGACAATATAGGATCCATGGAAGTAATAATTACTTCCATGTATCATTAGGATCATTTATCATCAAGATCATACATTAGATCATATTACATAGCTGTCAAACTGTCAAAATATGCAAGCTGAAGTGGCAGTGGGCTGGTCATATCTGCCGAAGAACCGGTAACCGTTGGGGTAGCGGAGTTCTCGAGTGGAGACCACGAAAAGGCAAACGCAGCGTGCATGCCGCTGGACCGACGGCCTTGGCGGGTAGCCGGTAGTGGCTGGATGAGGAAGGCCGAGGACCGAGTGTTGTGGCGCTCCTTGGGAGAGGCCTATGTCCAGCAGTGGATGATTATTGGCTGATGATTATGATGATGATGAGTGCAGTGCCTTGTAAATGGCTACACAGTTTTTCATGAAGCGGGTCGTATCTTGGCTTGGGACCTATGGACGGGGTTATCTTATTTAAATTAACTATGCTTTTAAGTAGGTACCTTATACTTGAGCTGCTCGGGGCTGGGCAGGCGCGGCTCGTCCGTGTAGTCGGCCTCGAACAGGAACGACGTCACCAGCTTGTCTCCGAACACTGCCTGGATGAATACAAGGCCGGTAGAGTATCATCAATATACATAATAACACAATATACAGGGTGTTACAAAAAGGGTATATTACTAAGGGAAAGAGGGTGTAAAACTAACACAAAAATAAGTTTTAACAAAAATAATTATTAAAAAAGCGCATATTAAGTGTTGCTTCCCGGTGCTGAAAAGGGTTCTAGCTCAGCTTGATGCTAAGGTACGCCATAGCAGCTGGAACCCTGGGTAAAGCCACAGGTAGGTACAGGGAAATTCAAAAAGATTAAGCCGTAAGAAATTTAGGTACCCTTGTTGGGGTCATCCTAAATAACTTTTGCTCTACGAGTTTTGGAAATTCGCGAAAATAAAATTTTGCATAAGTAATTTTTTGGACTGTTTCAGGATGATTGTGTCGATGAAATAAGTCTGTCAATCTTTTGTAACATTTAAAAGTTATCTAAGCACTTATCATACTTGCGTCGGCTGCATACCTAGCACGAGACGCAAGACGCACAGACAAGTCAAGACGAAGCAAAAATTTCAAGACATCGCAAAAAAATTGTCACGTCTTATCGTACGCGTCTTGCGTCTGATACTAGGCCTGCTGGGTCCGGCTGCTGACCTCAAACGTGCTGGCCATGACCTGCTGCTGCGGCAGGCTGCAGTGGTTCTCGATGCTTAGGATCAGCGGGTAGGGGGACGCTACGAAGGCACTCCTGAAAATAATGGAGAAGATGTTGGTAGTTAGGTAGGTTGTTATGGGGTGGAGTGTTGTTGTTAAATGAACTTTCCGAAGGGGAACACCCAAATATTCCGAAAAACTTTTTTCCGAATTTGATAACCCCGAATATGTAATTTACGAAATATTGCAATACCGATTTTTTTAAATACCGAATTATAATAATCACGAAAATTATAATTTCGAATATTATAATCACGAATATTGTTATTACGATTGTTAAATATACGAATGTTAAAAAATACGATTATTTTAATATACGAAAAATAAAATACCGATTTATTATAATCACGAAAAAGTCAAATACCCGATCGGAAATATGATAATTCGTGATTTTGAAAAAAAAAAACATCATCGTCTTTAAAACTTTAGAACCAAAAGATAGGTGCGACGACGAGCAAAGCGAGGAGGAGCGTGTTAGGTGCACATAGATATCGAAAAACAAAGCGGAGCGCAGCGAAGCGGAGCGGAGCGTTTCACATAATATAGCTTAAAAAATATTGTTTTTATATGGATTATGCTGTTAATTAACCCACTATTCATAATATATATGTGGGATGTGAGAATGGAACGTTACGACTGAGTAGAAAGGAACGTAAGGTGAGTGAGTGAAAGGACCGGAAGAGCGAGACAGAATGAAGGAGACGAAAAAAAGATGGAAGACTGATTAGGCGCGTTGCTATTTAATAATATTTTAAAAAGAGTTTAAAATAAAGCTTCGGTACTTAAACTGTATCCAAAAGTGTTTGTTCTTGACCACCAATCCCACAAATTTTGGGGGCTCGTCCGGGATTTGGTCAAAAACAGAAAAACGACGGACGACGCAACGACGAAGCACGTGCCCTAACCAACAAGACGAAGACGAAAATTTTTCATTTTGTGTTTTTACGACGACAAAACCAAAATGACCGGCAGAGAAAGGACGACCACGACGACGACCACCACGGATCCGACGGCTACGTACCTCGACGGGATGTTGAGTCTGAATAAATTCGACGGCGAAGACGACACCTACTCGTCAACAAAATGGGCCGAGGACATCGAAGACAACTCTGAAATATTTAGTTGGACGCCGCAACAAAAACTTATTATAGCCAGAAGATCACTATCAGGTACCGCAGCACTGTGGCTGAAGACAGAGAAAGTTTTCAAGACGTTTGAGGAACTGAAGACGGCCCTCCAAAAGGAATTCCCCGACAGCATTAACACCAAAGAAATGCACGAGTTAATGTCAGCTCGTAAGAAGCAGCCCAGTGAGACCTATCACCAGTACATGCTCGTCATGAAAGAAATGGGTAAGAGAGCAAAGTTCCCTGATTATGTATCAATACAATACATAATAGAAGGCATCAAGGACGCGGAGGTGAATAAAACAATCTTGTACGGCTCTACGACGTATCCCGTCCTGAAAGAAAAACTTAAACTATACGAGCAGATGAAGGAAAAGGCGGCAACGGCGGCAGCATCTTCAAGAGAGACGACGACGAGCGAGCGGTCAAGGAGGCAGCCTGCAGCAGTCCAGCCATCCCAGAGAAGTCCTGCTATAAGATGCTTCAACTGTGGAGAAATGAACCATGCATCGCGAGAGTGTCCATATAAGAATCGTGGCATGAAGTGCTTCAAGTGCAATGAGTTCGGCCATATTTCGTCGGCGTGCGGTCATTCAACATGGCATCAAACTCAACCGAACTTCCGGCGGCGGGAATCACAATTTCCAGCGCAAGTTGGTCAAGTTGGCAGCACTGGAGGCGAGAGACCCGAGCGACATCTGGCGGCGTCACAGGACATACGGAAACGCGCCATGTTTACGAAGGAAGCGGACATGACATTGACAGATTTGACAGATGAAGACCAAAGACTACAATTTCAAGACGTAAACAAACAAGCATGGAAGTCGAACGACAACAAACCGACGAAAAAGTTGAAAATAAACGATGAATGGTTCGAAGTATTAATCGACACGGGTGCAGAAGTAAATCTCATGACGGAAGACGCATACAAGAAGATAGGAAGCCCTGAATTAACCTGCGAAAAGTTATTGTTGTGTGGACTTGGACTTGTAAACATTCAAAGTCGTGGAAAAGTTTTAATCAATGTTTCTATGGATGGACAGTATTATAGTGTTACTTTTCATGTTATGCCGAATGAAAGTATGCCGTATGATGTGATACTTGGGCAAGAGTTTTTGAAAGATGTGACTTTGGTGATGAATGAGGGAAGTGTGTTTTTCTGTTCGAAAGGAGAAGAATGGTTGGGTAAAATAATGTGTGTTTCTCCTGTTATAGATACAATTGGCTGCCATGAGTATGAACAAGAGTTGTTGGACATAGTGGACCAGTATAACCCTAAACAAATCAAGGATGTGCCACTACAACTTAAAATTGTTTTGAAGGATGACATTCCAGTGTCTCAACGACCAAGGAGATTGTCATTGGCCGAGCAGAAACTAGTGGAACAACAGGTAACAGAATGGTTACAAGACGGTATCATTCAGGTGAGTTTTTCAGACTATTCCAGTCCAGTAGTGTTGGTAAAGAGGAAAGACAGACGTTTAAGACTATGTGTTGACTACAGGCTGATTAACAGGAAGATTGTTAGAGACGAGTATCCGCTACCGATCATAGAAGACTTGATAGACAAGCTGCAGCCGGCAAGAGTATACAGTGTGATTGACTTAAAGGATGGATTTTTTCATTTAAAGGTCGAGCCATCATCGGTAAAGTACACAGCCTTTGTAACTCATCAAGGACAGTATGAATTCTTGCGTGCTCCCTTTGGATTGTCAATATGCCCAAAGTATTTCATGCGATTTGTGTCAATCATCTTCATGAAACTGATAGCCGAGAATAAAGTTGTGATATTCATTGACGACTTGTTAATTCCAGCTGCTGATGAGAAAGAGGGTATCGAAAGACTTAAAGAAGTACTAGCTGTAGCCGAGGAGTATGGACTCCAAATCAACTGGAAGAAGGCAAAGCTGTTATGCCGTGAAGTGGAGTATCTCGGTCATGTGATTGGAAATGGAGAAGTGCGGCCTTCACCTGACAAGACTGATGCTGTTATGAAGTATCCAGAACCTCGAACCGTAAAGCAGTTGCATAGCTTTGTGGGACTGACGTCGTATTTCCGCAAGTACATAGAGAACTATGCTCAGATTGCCATGCCGCTAACAGAGTTGTTAAAGAAGGACAAAGAATTTGAATTTGGTGAAGAGCAGAGAGTGGCATTCAACGTGCTGAAGGGAAAACTGAGTAGCCAACCAGTTCTAAAGATATTTAACCCAACATTACCAATAGAACTGCACACAGACGCTTCCTGTATTGCATACTCAGCAATTCTTCTGCAAAGATATGACGATGGACTTCACCCAGTTCACTATATGAGCAAAAAGACGAATGACGCAGAGAAGAAATACTCAAGCTACGAGTTGGAGGCTCTAGCCATAGTAGAAGGAGTAAAGAAGTTCAGGCACTACTTATATGGATCACACTTTAAGATTGTTACAGATTGTCAGGCGTTCGAACTAACCTTAAAGAAGAAGGATTTGACAACCAGAGTGGCAAGATGGGTCTTGCTATTGGATGAATATGATTATGGGATTGAGCACCGACCAGGCAGCAAGATGAGGCACACAGATGCATTGAGCCGCATAGCATGTGTGACAAATGTCAGCGAACAGATAAGACAAGCACAGCAACAAGACGACGGACTGAATGCAATCATGAACATTCTGAAAGAAAAACCATACGAGGACTACATGTTAGATAATGGTATGCTGTATAAAGGAGAAGATAAATGTTTAGTAATACCCAGAAGTATGGAGCATGACATCATTAAGAAAATACATGAGCGAGGACATTTTGGGAAGAGGAAAATGCTAGAGTTGCTAAATAAAGACTATTACATGAAGAATGTTAACAAGAAGATTGAGGATTTCATTGTGGGTTGTATTCCCTGCCTTTTAGCAACAAAGAAGGAAGGTAAACAGGAAGGATTTCTGAACAGCATTGAAAAAGGCGGTCTACCATTGGACACTCTGCACTGTGACCATATTGGACCATTCCTGGAGACTAAGAAGAAGTATAACTACATATTAACTGTCATAGACGGTTTCACCAAGTTTGTATGGCTATTTCCAACCAAAGGAACAACAAGTGCTGAGACGATTGATAAGCTACTCATTCTGCAGCAGACATTTGGAAATCCACGTCGTTATATTACAGACAGAGGATCCTGCTTCACCAGTCATGACTTCAAAGAATACTGTGAAAGAGAAGAGATACAGCATGTGTTGATAACCACTGGAGTTCCACGGGCGAATGGACAAGTTGAGAGAGTTCACAGAACTCTGATAGCTGTTCTTACAAAGATGTCTATCGCAGAGCCAGGACTATGGTATAAGCATGTAAGCCGTGTACAGATGGCTCTGAACAGCACATTCCAAAGAAGTATCAATACCAGCCCATATGAATTGCTTGTTGGCACAAAGATGAGATGCAAAGAAGATATAGAAATATACGACTTAATATTGCAAGAAGAAAGAGAAAATTTTAACCAAGAAAGAGAAGACCTCCGGCAGCAAGCGAAACAGCAAATATTAAAGGTTCAACAAGAAAACCAACAACAGTATAATAAGAAAAGGAAAGAAAGTAATAAATATAAGGAGGGTGACATTGTGGCCATAAAGAGGACACAATTTGGTACCAGTATGAAGCTCAAGCCGAAGTATCTAGGACCATATCGAGTAACAAAAGTGAAACGAAACGACCGTTACAATGTGGAAAAGATAGATTTATCAAAAGAGGGTCCAATAAATACTAGTAGTAGTAGTGACTACATGAAACCATGGCCTACTAATGACTCGGAGGAAGGTCTAGGTGAGTAAGGTTGTTTTACAGAGATGAATGAAAGAAGTAAAGATTTAAGTATGCAAGTAAAGTATAAGTTGAGTTGATGTATGATAGGATAGTATTATTAGAATAAGAATAGGATGTGTAACTTTAAGGTTTACAAGTTCAAGGTATGTTCAAGTAACTGTTTTGTTGTAACTTTTATGTTCAAGTGTGACTTATATTACACGAAGTTAATTTTGTTTTATTTTACTAAGAGTAAAATATGGTTTAACATGTTATGTTTAAAGGTATCATTGTTTTTGTTATTGTAAAAGACTGTTTTCTATTACTGTATAAGACTGTGTTCTATAAATTTATAAGACTGTTTTCTGTAACGGTATATGACTGTTAAGGTATGAAAGGCTGAGGGCAGCCTTTGCTTCAGGATGGCCGAGTGTGGGATGTGAGAATGGAACGTTACGACTGAGTAGAAAGGAACGTAAGGTGAGTGAGTGAAAGGACCGGAAGAGCGAGACAGAATGAAGGAGACGAAAAAAAGATGGAAGACTGATTAGGCGCGTTGCTATTTAATAATATTTTAAAAAGAGTTTAAAATAAAGCTTCGGTACTTAAACTGTATCCAAAAGTGTTTGTTCTTGACCACCAATCCCACATATAACCATTTCTTATTAACTAAGAAACATTTGGGAATTTATATTTTCGGAATATTAAAACTTCGGGATTCGTAATTTTAACAATTCGATAAAATAAAAAATCGTACTTTTGAAACATCGAAATAATAATATTCGGAAAATTTACTTTCGTCATTTTAATAAATATGTTGTTTGAAATTTCGTTTATAAACTATTCGTGATTTTCATTATTCGGAAACTTAAAATTCGGGATTGTGAATTATTCGGAAGTATGAAATTCGAAATTTTAAAAATCGTTATTTTCATATTCGTAAAAAAGTAATTCGGAATTATGTAGTGTACCCCTTTCCGAAGACATACTTTAGTTTTTATAGTGCCGATGCCCAGCACTAAATAGTTACTTACAGTTCTACTAAATAGTTCTGTTAACATAAACTTTAAAAACGCGTAAAATATAAAAGTTGTCCCATACTGATGATCAACATCAACCTGCAGGGCTAGCACATGGCGCATTTAATGCTTACATGAGGCTCCGAGTTGTGAGTGAGATGTGAGTGAGTGCGATGCAAAACTTTTGTCACGTCTTAAATGCGCCCCGTGCTACTAGCCTAAAAAGCTACCTCGCAATAGTCTCGACGACCCTCCGGAAGGGTATCTTGGTGGTGAAGGTGTGTCCGTGGTAGATGACGGGGCTCCCGTCGTCCCCGTCCCAGCAGTCCAGCTCCGCGCGCCAGCAGCACTAGCACGGGGCGCGAGACGAGCCATACAACGCGTGATCCGTGCTAGGTATGCTGATATACCTACTTAAAGTCTTTTTTTTAAGGGTGTTACAAAAAGCCTCTTATTATACAGGATGTTGCAAAAAGCCTATTATACAGGGTGTTGCAAAAAGCCTATTATACAGGTTGTTGCAAAAAGCCTATTATACAGGATGTTATTCTTATTATACAGGGTGTTGCAAGAAGCCTATTATACAGGGTATTGCAAAAAGTCAATTTGAGATTAAAAAACAGACTTTAGGTACCTCATCTAGCTCCTATGTCTATGTACCTAGGTAAGTGGGTACCTGGCAATGGTCTCGACGACCCTGCGGAAGGGTATCTTGGTGGTGAAGGTGTGTCCGTGGTACAGTATTGTGCAAATTAATGTGAACACGAGTGAAAATTTGAAAAAAATACATTTATTAGTTCTAAAATAAAAAAGAAAGAAGAAAAGTTGATGCTAACGGTCAATAAGTTTTTCAACAAAATTCGGCTCCATGCCACGTGTTCAGGATTAAGCCTAAATATTTCAAGGACAATAAGATATCATGCCTTTGGATGGCCAGAGAACTCACCGGCACTTAATCCCAATGAAAATAAGTGGGCCATCGTGATGGTTACACTTCGTAAAACGGATTGCACAAGAAAAACTAAAATGATTGAGGCTGTAATCCATACAAGTTTTTTAGACCACTAAATATCAGAAAACTGTTAAAACCTTGTCGATTCTATGCCAAAACGTTTTGAAGAAGTTATAAAAGTCAAGGAAGACACATTTTCTATTAAAACAATTTAAATTGTATTAATATATGTCTGGTTTTTTTATTCTAGAACTAATAAATGTATTTTTTTCAAATTTTTACTTGTGTTCACATTAATTTGCACAATACTGTAGATGACGGGGCTCCCGTCGTCCCCGTCCCAGCAGTCCAGCTCCGCGCGCCAGCAGCACTAGCACGGGGCGCGAGACAAGCCATGCAACGTGTGATCCGTGCTAGGTATGCTGGTGTGCTGACAGCTAAGTATACTTACTAAAAGTCTGTTTTTTAAGGGTGTTTCAAAAAGGCTCTTATACAGGGTGTTGCAAACGCCTATTATACAGGGTGTTGAAAACGCCTATTATACAGGATGTTTTTCTCATTATACAGGGTGTTGCAAAAAGCCTTTTATACAGGATGTTGCAAAAAAGCTATTATACAGGATGTTGCAAAAAAGCTATTATATTATACAGGATGTTGCAAAAAAGCTATTATACAGGATGTTGCAAAAAAGCTATTATACAGGATGTTGCAAAAAAAATATATATACAGGGTGTTGCAAAAAGCCTTTTATACAGGGTGTTGCAAAAAGCCTATTATAAAGGGTGTTGCAAAAAGCCTATTATACAGGATGTTGCAAAAAGCCTATTTCAGATTGAAAAACAGACTTTAGGTACCTCATCTAGCTCCTATGTCTATATACCTAGGTAAGTGGGTACCTGGCAATGGTCTCGACGACCCTCCGGAAGGGTATCTTGGTGGTGAAGGTGTGTCCGTGGTAGATGACGGGGCTCCCGTCGTCCCCGTCCCAGCAGTCCAGCTCCGCGCGCCAGCAGCACTAGCACGGGGCGCGAGACACGCCATACCACGTGTGATCCGTGCTAGGTATGCTGGCGTGCTGACAGATAAGTATACCTACGTACGTAAAGTCTGTTTTTTAAGGGTGTTGCAAAAAGCCCACTATACAGGATGTTGTAAAAAAGCCATTATACAGGGTGTGATTATACAGGGTGTTTTGGTGTTGCAAAAAGCCTATTATACAGGATGTTATTCTTATTATACAGGATATTGCAAAAAACCTATTATACAGGGTGTGATTATACAGGATGTTGCAAAAAGCATATTATACAGGATGTTATTCTTATTATACAGGGTGTTGCAAAAAGCCTATTATACAGGGTGTTGCCAAAAAAGCTATTATACAGGGTGTGATTATACAGAATGTTGCAAAAAGCCTATTATACAGGATGTTATTCTTTTTATACAGGATGTTGCAAAAAGCCTAATATACAGAATGTTGCAAAAAGCCCATTTGTGATTAAAAAACAGACTTTAGGTACCTCATCTAGCTCCTACATCTATATACCTAGGTAAGTGGGTACCTGGCAATGGTCTCGACGACCCTGCGGAAGGGTATCTTGGTGGTGAAGGTGTGTCCGTGGTAGATGACGGGGCTCCCGTCGTCCCCGTCCCAGCAGTCCAGCTCCACGCAGCGGCATCCTGTCAGCAGCACCTGGGGAGCAACCGGAGAGTGAGGACTAAGGACGACATGCACGAAAGTGTCAAATTTAGATTTAAGCTGAGGCAAAACCTGCGCAACCAAAGCCACTGCGAAGCGGGAGCGTCTACCGCGTGACGGACGCTACCCATATCCATCTATGGCGCTTTGCATACCTACGCGAACTACTACCAGTCTTGTAAGTCCTACTAAGTCCGTCGCGCGGTAGACGCTCCCGCTTCGCAGTCGCTTTGGTCGCGCAGGTTTGGCCTTTCAGGGTAATTTTTAAAAAAAAATTGTTTTAAATAATTTGATACGAATAGAATGGGATTTCCCGCGTTTCCCATGTTGCCATAGACAATAAAAAACAACCTCAATGTTTTGTTGTTTCGTTGTTTCCTTGTAACAAGGTTCATAACAATAGAAATTGCATGTTTCTACCTTTTTTGGCATAAGATTTATTTGCCTAATATCGTATTGCATAGTAACGTTTGGTCAAAGTCTCGTTACGCCGAAAATCGTATGGCATAAATCTCGTTTAGTAAAAAGTTATTTCGCATAACATTGTTTAGCCTAATAATGGTATGGCCAAATCTTGAATAGCCTAATAATGCTATGGCATAGGTTATTGGGTTTATACGAAGTAATAATATTCGTTTGGCTTTAACTTTGACGGAGCGTCTCCCTACATAGCGCAAACTGGTGCCTTGTATTGTTTCCGCTGTTTGGAAAACGCTCCGCTCCGCTTCGCTGCGCTCCGCTTTGGTTTTGATGAACATGTGCACCTAACACGCTCCTCCTCACTTTGCTCGTCGTCGCACCTATTTTTAGGTTTCGATCTCAAGGGTTTTGTAATAATTATATTGGTCGTTAACTTTCGATTTTTTGATCATACAATATCGTGATTTTCGGGATGTAGGAGAAAAATACCACAATTTGTACATTTACTACATACTTAATATATTATTTATTAAGATAAAATTAGGAGAAACAAGATTATACATAGGTATAGATGAACATAAATTTGAGCAAACGAAACTTAGGTGTTTAAAGATTGTGCCTAAAGAGTTTTAGACGAAACGAGCCTTATGCCACATAAGTCTTGGCAAAGTGATGGTTCGGCCAAAAAAGTTTAGACCATACGAGTTATGCGAAATGAGTTTTGGTCAATGAGGCGTTTGTTAAAAAAAAAAAGTTCCTTTTTGGAGAAATAGATGGCGTTGTCTGGGGTTGTACCAACTTTCAAACCCTCAGAACACACTCAGATCACAATATATTATTCTGTGAGGCTAACGAAATGTGAAAGTGACGTAGGTAGGTAGAATTGTAGTATTATTTTCTCTATGATGTCGATGTCACTGTTGCTTCAGCGTTCAGTGCGATTGTGCGTACAGCCGTTCTTTTCAAGTTTTCTCAGTTTCCTTGTGTTTCTCCTGTATTAATTGAGTTGTAGTTGAGCTATCTGCTCCTCCTCCCTTGATACTGTAGAGTTAGTGCACTTGAGATAGTGACTCTTTTGAGATAGTGACTCTTGTGAGATAGTGACTCTTGTGATAGTGACTGCTATACTGTAATAATGCCTAAGGACTATGGATCATGGTCCCTTGCCAATCTGAAGATAGAGTTACGAAAACGGAATGCCAAACTAACTGGACGGAAAGCCAAGCCACATGCAGTCTGAGCCTCGGAAGGATGGCTCGCGCTACCACCCGACATTTAATCACAACTAGTGAGTTCTTATTCTGAGTTTAGTACTCTTTGCTCTCTATGTAATTTTTGACAGTTGGTACACTGCGTTTTCACGCCATCTATCGGCTTACCCAAAAGCTCAACTGACAGCTGTCAAGGAAAACGGCTCATAAAGATTATGCGAGATGAGCGGAACCCTGCATGTACCTATAACGGCTATAACGCTGAAGACTGAAGTGCCCACTACCTGGGACAGATGGCGGCAGTGTCTTTTAGTGAAACACCGATGCTGAGATGCTTGTATTGTAGTTCCCTCTAATTTTCATAGATGGCGCGTATTTCCTTTTTATTCTCTTACTCCCGTGGGATGATTATATGATTATAGAATTGATGATTATAGAATTTGGGGCAGAAAGATAATTACATTTTGGAAGGTAATAAATGTCCAAATCCAATACACCAAATACCCATTATGGCTATTAACGTAACGGCACCAGTAATGGACATGGAACCAGTAATGGACACTTACAAACTTATTTTGTTTAAAATAAGAGTATGCATAGTTTTACGAAAATTACAACACCTTAGTTTCAAAGCCTACATCCCTCCTTGTTATATAGACAAGTTACTTATGTCATCCATTTAGATTCAAAATTGTGAGGCAAAAAAAAGTTCATTTGATGGGGGTTCACAAATGAAACCGAGATTTGTTAAGGAATTCGTTAAGGACTTAAGTGTAGATTTTGGTCGGTGATTTCGTTTTATTTTAGGTACATCAAATTGCTGTGATTTTATGGAAACTATACTGAATTACGCACATATTTATAAAAGAATAGGAGAGCTTACGTTTATAGAAATGATTTCAGAGGGGGGTGTTCATTACTGGTTTGCAAATTTTCAGTAAATCCAGTTATGGACAGGTGTCGAAAATAATGTTTTAAGGTAATGTTGAATTTTCTTATTTCATTGTCTTTAGAATTTCATAATTATATTGGTAGTTTTTGTAAAACATGAATAAAATGAAGGATACCAGTATTGTACAGGTGTCCATAATTGGGTGTCCATCACTGGATTTTTCATATTGCCTTAGAAAAACGTATATACGCCCAAGCAAATGGGAGATGCTATTATGGATGTACATGATGGCCACTGCAGCCATGCGTTATGGAGACACAAACATAGTGTAGGGGGAACACCTACATCTATTTCTAGTGTTCCAGAACAAGTATTGATCCAAGATGCATATGAAAATCCAAGTCTTCACGCGACTGTTGCTGTTGTAGAAAAACACGCTCACAGAAGCAGAATGTACCTAATTGAAATAAAACTAGTAATATGATAGTAGTAGTTAGCACATCTAAATATGTGAACCCACCAATCCGCAGTGGACCACCATAGTGGGAATGGACTATTTCCTTTAGCTTAGGAAGGCAGTTTACACCTAGGGGTACATGCACAAAGGTTTCATTCGAGAGAACCAGGTGCAGGTACTTACAGCCCCACAGAGAATAGAAATAGACAGTGATCGTGTGACGAATAGAACAGTTAAGCTTGGTAAGAATATCATGAGAATTTGAAAAGAAGGGATTTTAAAAGGAGAAGGAATTAAGAGCAAAATTTTAGTAGAAAAAAGGATAGTGAGATAAAAGTTTGTGAAAAGAAAAGACTTAAATTAAAAGCATTTTCTGGCTGGTGTAAATGCAAAACCTGGATAACCCATCTGATATGATATGACAAGAGGATTTTAGGAACGCAAGAAGTTGAGACGAGAGTGTTGTTGAGAGATGGTGGCATTGGCCTAGATGTGGGTGCCCGTACTTATACGGTCAACGGTGCATTTACATGTCTGCGATACATGTGGCAGTCAAAACACCTCTCCATTACAGTGAAAGATATGTATCACCAACGATACTAATGTCGGTACTGTTATACGCTTGCGACACCTGGTAGATCACAAAGATACATAGGTACACAGAAGCTGCAGGTCTTCATTAAACGCTGTCTCCTGTGGAAGATTTTCTGGCCCGAGATGATCTCCAACATAGATCTGAGGAAAAGCTGCCATGAAGATCCTTTTGGTTCACAAACAAAACGCCGCAAATGAAGTTGGAATAGCCATACCCTGCGTAGAGACTAAAAGAAAATCCCGAGACAGGCTCTCGAATGGAATCAGCAGGGTAAGCGTAAGCAAGGCCGCTAAATATATTATAATAGACCTGGCGGCGCTCGATCGGACGGAGATGTGGGAAGTTTGAATCACGTGGTCCGATGCAAAGCTGGCTGATGTCAACAGTATGCGATAGAAAACTGTTGTGTTTGCCCTCTGCCCCACTGGGGGAAGATAATGATACAAAGACAATGAATAAAATGCAGGAGGACAGGATTTATAATGTTATGAATTGGAAATTTTAGTGTTTCCGTAAAAACTTTTTAAAAAAAAGTTAAATTAGCCGTCTTTGATAGCTCCCACAGTGTAACTGGCGACCAAGCCTGTTTGTGTAAACGATTATGATTACTAATCATAGTTGTAATTATTATAATATATAAAGCTGGATAATAATATAAGCATAAAATCATATTTTATACTTTTATCCAATAAAAAATCACTGTCCAACATTGGGTGTCCATAACTGGAGTTTGGGTGTCCATTACTGTGGTTTTAGGACATATTTTACAAATATACAATTTCCTGAAATACTAATCGTTCAAATCGAGCTAGTGTACATTCATCTTAAACAGCAAGATATTCCTACGATTCATACCAACTTTCAATATTCTAACTCAAAAACTGAGCGATTAACTTCCAAATCATTTGTAAAAAATCCTTAAGGTGTCCATTACTGGTGCCGTTACGTTATTATTCTGAGGTTTTTAAATCCGATGTTAGAGTTGTACTAATAACGGATTACAAAAAAATAATATTTAAAGTCATATCAGATTTAATTAGAATAGGAAATGCACATTTAAAATTTATACTTTTATATTATTTTGTTTAATTATAGAATGGTACGGTACTCGATATATGAAAACGAGCGCAGTGGATCAAAATAGATGTTACCAACGAAGGGCGGGCGGTTAGTCACCATCGCTATGCGCATGTCCAAACGAGTATTGATTTTAGGAGTTTTCGATTAGTTTCACTCGGTTCAACTTTCTGAATTTACTTGTTTCGATTTATTATACGTCATAAAATAACGTTACCGTTACATTAAGAAATAAGTCGCATCTCTAGTCATATGCCATAGACAATAAAGAAAAAACTGAAACGTCAATGTTGAACGTCATTTGTTTTCAAACATAACCTCGCTGTTTTGTTGTTTCCCGGTTTGAATTCTCGATTAAGTAATATAATAACCATTTAAATAGCGAAAATGAAGGAAAACAATGCAGAAGTTGACCCCAGAAATGTTGTTAAGAACCGGGAACTGCTTTACCGCATGATGATCAGGTAAATATTGTGAAATAAATACGACACAAAGTGTTATTTTATTTACAAGTAATTTACTTTTGATTTACCGTTTTAGTTCTTGTACTTAATTCCTTACATTATTACAGTCACATTATTCAAATAGAGGTATCGTTGTTTTCAAGAAAAGTTTAAGTTTTGGCAAAATATTCAAACATAACTTTGCATCACGTATAAGTTTCTAGCGTAAATTTTTGCTTTTACAGTCAACTGTTCTACGATGGATTCCAGCCAATCGCAGCTACTTTAGCAGCAGCCGTGCATGCTGATCCTCCATGTCCACCGAGCGACAGGTATTAATCATAATTTATTTAACCCAAAACATCCCACAAACTTTGAAACAATAAAAAAAATATGTTTTGTGTCTGGCGTAAACATGGATCAGCGGGATGTGATGTGAGTGGTTGATTAAGTACACCAATCATCAAAAGTTAAACAAGCAGTAAGTAATGGTAGAATACAGTTGTAATAGGTGTTGAAAACATTGGTTTTCTATTTCATATTCTTTATTTGTTAAATAGGTGCCTATATATCATGCCAGATATCTGACACTATCCAGCCAGCTATCAAATTACTGCTATTAGGCTGGCTAATGCTGCCTGTCCGTGGCCACCAGAGTTGAGAGTTTATTATGAAGTTAGTAATGTTTAAGCCAATATGCAATTGGTCCTGTTATACCAGATATCTGCTCTGGTGAACAGGCAGCCCAAGTATCTAACCCAATAAAAAATGCTCTTCCAAAAACAACCACAATATTCATAATTTCTTATTTCACCAACCAGGCTACTCAACCTGATGATGGTGGGCCTGCAGCACGAGCCAGACCGCAAGGAGCGGCTCACTGTCTCCAATGGCACTGAGCATTTGCTCGGCTCGACTGGTTTCGGTGAGTGGTTTTTGTAATAAATTTTCACTTAGAAAATAATATACAGGCCCCAACATTACTTGTCCTATGTGTTCTACTTGTCCACACATTAGACAAACAGCGGCTGCATTGGGACCTGTACTGCGGACAAAGTGTGGAACCGAAAACTTGACCACACTCTATAAAGTAACCACCACAGTCCCTTAGATGGTGACTGAAATCACCTTATAAAGGTCAGCTGTATTGTATTATTGTAATTATTGTCTGTATTTTTAGTTGTATTGTATTTTTGTTTGCTGCTCTCAGCATATCAAATAATTTTTTCTGTGTCTACAGATCTCGAGTACGAGATGGACGCGTCCTCTCTAGCGCCCGAGCCCGCTACGTACGAGACGGCGTACGTGACGTCACACAAGATGGCGTGCCGCGCCGGCGCGTTCAGCAGCTGCGGGCAGCTCGTCGCCACTGGATCTGTCGATGCCAGTATTAAGGTGGGACGCCCTCTGAACGCTAGTATTGGGACCGTAGCCAGGCAGGCGGTAGGGATTGGATGAGAAATGCTGACTGAGTATGGTGGCTGTTATTGTTGGAATTGTAAACGAAAAGTCATAGTCAAGAAAAAAGGAAAATAGCACGTACTCTATGTGTTGGCTGTCATCACTTACTTCATGTGTATCACTGTGTATCGATTTATATGAGACTATTAAATCGAGGCTAATCTTGATCAACTAGTGGCTTTTAATAAAAACCCAATAGGTTATGGGCCCAGGACAGCTTGGCGCGTGTCATACAATAAATATTTTTGGAAAATACTACTACAAAAATAAAATAATATCTAATTAAAAGGCCGGTTGTCAAACAGTTTTACAAATACAAACAGCAATAATGGCGAGTTCTATTACGACACCAATTGGTCTCCCTGTAGACAAACTAAAAGGGATGGAAGACTACAACCAGTGGAAATTTATGCTGAAAATGCTCCTCATGCACGAGGATCTTCACGACTGTATCGAAGGTGAGGACAGTTGTAAGGATGAGAGGAAGAAGCAAAAGGCGATGGCAAAAATATGTCTGTCAGTAGGTCCGTCTGCGTTGCAACATGTACGCAATGCAAAGACGCCTTATGAGGCCTGGAGCAACCTCCAGCGTGCATATGAGGACAAGGGGCTGTGTAGAAGACTCGGGCTGTTGAGGTCGCTGTTTGGTGTGAAGTTACAGGACAGAGATGGTATGCAGAGCTACCTAACATATATTACGGAGCTCGGGCAACAGTTGTCGGATATAGGATCAGCAATAGAGGATGAGTTCCTGGCAATAATAATGCTGAGCGGGCTATCTACAGACTTCGACCCACTAATTATGGCGCTGGAGAACTCCAATACGAAGCTGACAAGCGAGACAGTCAGGAGTAAACTTCTCCAGGAGCAGCATCGGCGTGATGGCAAGGAAAATGAAATGAATGCACTGGCGGTAAAGAGACCTTGGCTAGTGAGGTGCTTTCGTTGTAAGAAGCCTGGTCACGTGAAGAAAGACTGCCCTAATGATGAGGTCATGGAGCCTAAGGCGGGAGGAAGACGAAGTAGTGTAAAAGAAAACTCGCTACTGACGGCCTTGTCGGTGAAAGTTCAGAACGACGTATGGTACATTGACTCAGGGGCGACTCATCACATGTGCAATAACAAGCATATCATGCAAGAGCTGCAATGCACCAAGAAGCTGGAAGTAAATGTTGCCAACGGAGAGAAGTTACTGACTGAGGGTATCGGCAAAGTAAAAGTATTATTGAAGACTGGTTTTAAGACTATAAGTGAAGTCTACTATATTCCTAAACTATCAGCAAATCTACTTTCAGTTAGTGAGTTAAATAGGAAAGGGTTTCGTGTAGTTTTTGATAATAATTTATGTAAAATAGTTGATGAAGGTGAAGTTATTGCCACTGGTACTGGTTTCAATGGTGTTTATGAGCTTGATGTAGTTAAGTCAGGGATCGCCATGAACTCAGCATGTGTGGAGTCGGTGACTGCACAGTCTAGCGAGGTTTCAGAGATGCCTGCACTAGTTTCTGAGCAGGGCATTGAGCAGGAGTCGGTGACTGGAGAGTCTAGCGAGGTTCCGGAGGTGTCTGCGCTGGTGTCTGCGCAGGGCATTGATCACGAGTTGTGGCATAAGCGACTTGGACACCTGAATGCCAGGAGTATGAAACTGATGAAAAATGGGCTAGTCACAGGTATGGATTATCCAAATACTACTTTTAATCCATGTGTAGCTTGTATAGAAGGTAAACAGACCAGACTGCCATTTCCTAAGAAAAGTTATAGTAGGTCGTCTGTCAAACTAGGGTTGGTACATACAGACGTATGTGGACCTATGCAGGTACCATCATTTAGTGGGAAAAGGTACTTTGTTACCTTCATTGATGATTTCTCGAGGAAAACATTCATCTACTTCATGGATAGAAAGAGCGAGGTCTTTGAGAAATTTAAACTATTCAAAGTGCTTGTAGAGAATGAAACAGGTAGTAAAATCAAAACCTTGAGAAGTGACAATGGGGGCGAGTACATGTCTAATCAATTTCAGGAGTATCTGAAGAGCAGTGGGATAAAACATCAAACTACCGTCCCACATTGTAGTCAGCAGAATGGTGTGGCGGAGCGGGCTAATCGCACCATAATGGATAAAGCCCGCTGCATGCTCCAGGAGGCTGGGTTGGAGAAACAGTACTGGGCGGAGGCGGCGAACACGGCTGCCGTACTCAAGAACTATACACCAACCAGAGCGGTCATGGGAACAACACCTGAAGAAAAATGGACATCCAAAAAGGTGAATGTAGCACACTTACGTGTATTTGGTTGTGTAGCATATGCCATTGATGAGAAAGCCAGGAAATTGGACCCTAGATGCAAAAGGTATATTTTTGTAGGGTACTGTGAGGATAGTAAAGGGTATAGACTTGTAGATCCTGCTTTTCCAAAGAAATGTATTAAAGCCCGGCACGTCACATTCATGGAAAGTATGTTTTTGGATAAAGTAGTGTCCAATGATGATAAAAGTAAGGAGCATGATGAATTGTTAATTTTAGGTTCATCTGATAACTTAGATAGTACTACACAACCTGATCCAGCACAGTCGTCGACGGAAGCTTCTGAGACATCATTATGTCAGCCAGACGTGGTCGAGATGGATCAGTTGTTACCTGATGACACAGTGAATCCTCGGAGACAAACCATGTTTAGTCTGGATTCATCAGTAGAATCTGTAAATTCGGATAACCACTCTTCGGACCCTACATATATTCCAGGATGTTCAAGCATGGATTCGGAGGACTCGCTTGATTTTGAAGATGCTGATACGGATGGGTATGCTGGGTTTACAGCGGTTACAGAAGACGAAGATATACCGAAGACAATAGAAGAGGCTCTGGGTGGCTGCGAGTCTAAATATTGGAAGGAAGCTATACAAGATGAGTATAACTCTTTCATAGTTAATGAATGCTGGACACTGGTTGATCTGCCTTCGGGGCAAAAACCAGTAAAATGTAAATGGATATTTAGCAAAAAGAGAGACCTAATTGGAAAATTGTTAAAGTATAAAGCTCGTCTGGTGGCGAAGGGTTATACACAAAGATACGGAATTGACTACAATGAAACATTTGCACCTGTGGTTCGCTACTCAACAGTTAGAATACTGTTAGCATTAGCTGCTCAATATGATTTAGTTATAGAGCACCTAGATGTAAAAACTGCATTTTTGCACGGGTTACTAACCGAAACTGTATATATGGAGCAACCTGAAGGTTTCATCCAAGGTGGAGGTCAAGATGAAAAGGTCAGGAAAGTATATAAGCTGAACAAAGCAATTTATGGCTTAAAACAGGCGGCGAAAGCATGGTATGAACGCATTAATGATGTTTTCATCAATAAATTGCAATTTAGTAGACTATCTTCTGAGCAATCGGTGTATATTCATAATACTGATGATGAAGTAATAATCGTAGCGCTGTATGTGGATGACATCATGATCTTTAGCTCCGAAAATTCTGAGAAAAAGAAAGTTATTAAGGAAGGGCTGATGAAAGAGTTCGTGATGCATGATTTGGGACCGGCTCATCAGGTTCTAGGTATGAAAATTGCTAGATTACCTGATGGAAGCTATACTTTGGATCAGTCCAGCTACATAAAGAAAGTTTTAGATAAACTGCATATGGCAGAATGCAAAGCAGCTAAGACTCCTATGGAAGTTGGAATTCAACTTAAAAAGGAAGAGAATTCGGCATGTAAATATGATTATAGGAGCCTTATTGGGTGTTTAATGTACCTGTCAGTATGTTCCAGGCCGGATATTACTCATAGCATCAGCTATCTAAGCCAGTTCAATAACTGTTTTGGTGAAACTCACTGGAAAGCAGCGAAAAGGGTTCTGAGATATTTAAAAGGAACAATACATTACAGTCTACTATTTCAAAAGGGTGACGATTTGAAAATTACTGGTTTTACAGATGCTGATTGGGGAGGAGATCAGATGGATCGTCGGTCATATACTGGGTATGTTTTTAGTCTTGGTAGTTCAGTTATTTCGTGGGAAAGCCGAAAGCAACGGACTGTAGCGCTCTCTAGTACTGAAGCTGAGTACATGGCGGTCTCTGACTCCTGCAAGGAGGCTCTGTTCTTGCAAACATTTCTTAAAGAATGTACTGGTATTGTGTGCAAAATAGATTTGTTTAACGATAATCAATCAGCACAGAAAATCTGTAAGAATGTTGTAACACACTCGCGTACCAAACATATAGATATAAGGCACCATTATGTTAAAGAGTTGATAAGTAAGAAGGTCATTGATTTAAGTTACCTTCCTACTGAGGAAATGTTGGCGGACGTGTTAACGAAGCCATTAACTTCAGAGAAGCATTATAAGTTTGTGTCTAAACTACTTAAAACTGATTAACTTGTTTTCATATATGTTTTTTTTTGTGATATTGTTTATTTGTACTCCGTTAGTCAGTGTTAAAGTTATGTTTTAGTTTTATATACCTATATAAGTTATGATATTTTGTTTGAGGCCTAGAATTGTGCTAATTTTCTTTTGCCTATTTATATGATTTTTGTTTAAGGCCTAGTGTTGGAATTGTAAACGAAAAGTCATAGTCAAGAAAAAAGGAAAATAGCACGTACTCTATGTGTTGGCTGTCATCACTTACTTCATGTGTATCACTGTGTATCGATTTATATGAGACTATTAAATCGAGGCTAATCTTGATCAACTAGTGGCTTTTAATAAAAACCCAATAGTTATTCTATATAAGGAAGTAGCTTATGCAGTTGTGAAGTGGACAATAATTATTCCTGATAATGAGGAATTTGCTATGTCACATATCCGCTATTCAATATTTCCCTATTTTTACGTCAGCAGACTTTGTAATTAGTTCAATACTCTCATCACAAGGAAAAGTTGGCTGGAAGTAATGGCTTTTTGGCAATAAGTAGGTATTTCTTTGTATAGAAATCTTTCTATGTTAGGATCTTGTTGTAAAGACTTTGTATGTTTTGTGTACAAAGACGTGTAAACAATTAAATGAATCTTTCACACATAATCATAACTTTGCTTTTTCTTCAGATCCTGGATGTGGAGCGTATGCTGGCCAAGTCGGCGCCGGAGGAGGTGGACCCTGGGCGGGAGCAGCAGGGACATCCTGTGATTAGAACCCTGTGAGTGCAATTCATAATCAGCCAAGAATCAAGACTCTGTCATTGGCTTTCCAGAGAGCTGAAGTGTGTCCCATACTCTGCTTTTGCCTAATCTTCTTCACTGGATAACTCGTCCACCCAACTGTCAAATGGATTTTACGGTTGATAGTACGACCAGCCCACAGGTAATGTTTGCAGTTTTTATGAGCTGATGATACAGTCCTTCAGTGAAACCCTAAGCGTATCTGTTTTGATAGCCAGCTATTGGTGGACCAATCCTCAGTATCCATGTTTTTCCACCATACGTCAGTTGGGCAGAACACACGTGATGAACTCATAAGTATCCATATTGAACCCAGATAAATACCTCCAACAGTTTAGCCAAGATAAAGTTAATACACTGGCGAGGAATGAAAAAGTTGCGCCTGCCATTGCCGTTCCATATGTAACTGTAACTGTTTCATTACTCGTATTATAACAATATCATAATCAACCGTCTCCCTCTCCAGCTACGACCACACCGACGAGATCACCGCCCTGGACTTCCACCCGCGTGAGCAGATCCTGGCTTCAGCCTCCCGCGACTGCAGCATCAAGCTCTTCGACATCACCAAGGCGTCCGCCAAGAAGGCCTTCAAGTCCATCACTGTGAGTGCCTTCTGTATTTTAAACCTCTATATTATCTGTGGAGGTTAAGTACCTGCACCTGGCACTCTCGGATGGAACTAGCTTCCTCGGATAGAACCTTTGTGCATGTCCCCAAGGTCTCAGCTTGGACCATTTCCCACCATGCTGGTCCAGCTGGATGTGCTAAATATAGGTACGCCAGGTTTCCTCATTATGTTTTCCTTCACCGTAAGAGCGATGGTATACATTGTACTTAAATTCAAAGAACTCATTGGTTCATTTCGATTTGAACCCACAGGTCTGCACTCAGGGGGTCATTCTGAACAACTATTGTTCTGTACACCAGTTTTGTCCGTCCGTCTGTTGTTGTTGACCAGTTTTTGTAGTTTTGATCCTTAATTTTGGAGTTTTTGTGATCCAGTTCCCAGTTCCTATCATTTTTGAGAAGCTCCTTATTCTTATCTACATAACAGCAATAACCTTTCCACTCCCAGGACTCAGAACCGGTTCTCTGCGTGGCGTTCCACCCGCTAGGGGACCACATCATAGCGACGACCACGCACCCGGTGATCCGGCTGTATGACGTCACCACCAGCCAGTGCTTCGTGTGCCCCATCCCCGACCACCACCACAAGAAGCAGGTGCACTCTATCAAGTAAGTCGAAGCTTTTTTTTATCTCCTCCATGCTAAGAATTGCTATAAGCAAAAGGACGCCGCCTCTTCGTACTTTTTATAATTTTAAACCGACGTCAAACAATGTAGGTCCCAAAACAATGCCCTGTGGCACGCTATACAGAACATCGGTAGGAAGACTAACGCATTGTCCTATTTTAATTTTAACAAGGGTATTATATAGGTTCGTTCTGAATGAATTACAATAGCCTCGGTGCTAGCTAGGAGATCACATCATAGCGACGACTACGCACCCGGTGATCCGGCTGTATGACGTCACCACCAGCCAGTGCTTCGTGTGCCCCATCCCCGACCATCACCACAAGAAGCAGGTGCACTCCATCAAGTTAGTAAAGGCTTTTTTACGTCTTTTTATCTCCTACATGCAAAGGATTGCTACAAGCAATAGGACGACGTATTTTATTTTTAACTGACGTCGAACAATGTAGGCCCCAAGACACCGCCCTGCGGTACGCCATACAAAACATCGGCAGAAAGAGATTCCTCGGATACCGATTCGATCATTTGTGCCTTCAGAATCGACATCATTAGGTATTTTAGTGATGTTACTAAAGTGAAGACTGCAATAGCTACTAGGAACAAGGGTCCACATGTAGGTTCGTTCATTCTGAATGAATGAATGACAATAGCCTCGGGGCCGTGCCCACCGCTAGGAGACCACATCATAGCGACCACCACGCACCCGGTGATTCGGCTGTATGACGTCACCACCAGCCAGTGCTTCGTGTGCCCCATCCCCGACCACCACCACAAGAAGCAGGTGCACTCCATCAAGTTAGTCCAGGTTTTTTAACTCTTTTTTATCTCCTCCATCCAAAGGTTGTTTGGTGGACATCGCTATAAGCAATAGACTAGACTTCGAACAATGTAGGTCCCAAAATACTGCCCTGCGGTACGCCATACAGAACATCGGCAGAAAGAGATACCTCTGATGCCGATTCGATAATTTGTGCCTTCAGAATCGACATCATTAAGTATTTTAGTGATGGTACTAAAGTGAGAGTGCTATGCCTGACATAACTACTTGGAACAAGAGTATATGTAGGTAGGTTCATTCTGAATGAATGACAATAACCTCGGAGCCTGGTCTCCCGCTAGGGGACCACATCATAGCGACGACCACGCACCCGGTGATCCGGCTGTATGACGTCACCACCAGCCAGTGCTTCGTGTGCCCCATCCCCGACCACCACCACAAGAAGCAGGTGCACTCCATCAAGTTAGTCGAGGTTTTTTACCCCTTTTTATCTCCTCCATGCAAAGGAGTGCTATAAGCAATAGGACGGCTTTTTTATTTTTAACCGACTTCGAACAATGTAGGTACGAAAACACTGCCTTGCGGCACGCCATTCAGAAAATCGGCAGAATGACTAACGCTTTGTCCTATTTTAACCTGTCTCTTTCTATCTGTGAGATAGTCCTAAAGAAGTTCGAGAGGTATACCTATAATGTGGCAAGTTACTTGGCGACCCTCCTTGCGGGGTGAAAGAAGTGGCGGGGGCGAGGTAGCACGACATGCTACACACGTAAAAAAGTGTGCCCGGATTAATCTCGCGATAGCTTGTAACTATTTCTGACGTAAGTAAAATTTTATTCAATGAGTGTTCCCGTAAATGTCATATTTAGCTTAAAATTTATAGTTTAAAGGCATTAAAATTGGGATGTTTACCTTCAGAATATCTACCAATTTGAATTTATTTATGTAAAAGTGTTTTATTTTATAAATCAATTTCCATGTCACTTTCATGTTCACTCTCTGTTTGAACTTGTTCATCGTCGTCGTCATCCTCATCTTCGTCATCGTTTCCATTAACTTCAATTATAAATCTAAGACAAAAACCAAAAAACATTATACCTACTTTGAAGTATAATGTACTAGAGTACGCCAGTCATATTAGTTCAGTGTACACCTATAATATTTTATGTTTAATTTACATTAAATTATAAATAAACAATAACATACCTGTCCAATACATCGTCAAATACTCTATCAGATTTATAATATTCGTCTTAATTTTTTATGACATGGTCGTCACAATTTCTCCACTTTTCAGGCGAATAATTAGAGAAAAGCAACTCTAAGGGTGTCTTGCACAACAAAGTTAATCAAAATTAAATCTATGACCTCTTGCTCTGACATTATACTGTCAGAGCAAGAGACAAACTATTTAATTTTATTTAACTTTGTTGTGCAAGACGCCCTAAGTCTTCTATCTCTTTATCTAAGTTAGAGTCAATCGACGTTCTTGCGAGCTCGCCTTTCACGTACCGCCACACAAGTTCAATAGGATTTAATTCCAGGTGGTATGGGGGTAGGCGAAGCACGATATGACAATTTTCTTTCAAAATTTCATCAATTTTGTAATTTTTGTCTGTGTTTTGCTCATTAATTACTTTCATTAAATCACATAAATTTTGGTTGCTTTCCTAGTTACAAGAACTGACAACTGACGCACTGTCATATGGACCCTTCGTCTTTGTTGTTTACTTTTTCGTATCTGACTGCGCAGTACCAACCTTTAGCCGCGTAGCATGACTGATCCGGTACGCTGTTCAGTGTTCTACAAGAAGCCCCTATATGGAGACATTATACGATTTGTTGTTTTTAACGTTATTTTGTTGACGAATTATAGATACCTAATAATAATATAATGATAATATTAAAAAGGCCTCAACACTCATCCTAAGACTAATGGTCTCAGGATCAATGATCTCATGTGGGTCGCACTCAAATTATGACAGACTATATAAGACATGTGGCCGCCTCGGCTGCGCGGCCGAGACTGCCGTAACAATGACATGCAGTGCACGCGTTGCCCTTCACCGCTACCCCTCCCGCTACCCGCTGTCGTCTTGGGTACCTCGTCCCCTCCGCGTCTTTCACCCCGCAAGGAGGGTCGCCAAGCAACTTGCCAATCTATAGGATGCCGATCCGATGGCTTCTTGAATCAACATAATTACCTAGGTATTTTAGTGATGTTACAAAAGTGAGAGAGCTGAGACTGCTGTAGGTTCATTCTGAATGAATGAAAATGGCCTCGAAGACCAATGGGACACGATATTTTATTAAATAATTGGTATTCACTTTGCATTTTAGAGTTTTGCAAAATGCAACGAATCCCACAAGCCAAAGTGACCAGCCCACCCCAAAAGCCAAAAACCACCAATTAATTACTACCCCTTGTTTTTTTCTCATCAGGTTCTCCCCCAACGGCAAGTACTTTGCCAGCGGCAGCGCCGACGGCTGCGTCAAGCTGTGGGACACCGTGTCCAACCGCTGCTTCAACACGCTGGTCAACGCGCACGACGGGGCCGCGGTCTGCGCCGTCACCTTCACTGGGAACAGCAAGGTATGGCATCACCATCACTATCAGCCCCTCTAGTACGGGTTTTGCTATTTATAAAAACGAAAAAAATACGTTTTCTCCTGTCATATGCATACATTATCTGTCAAAAGTTTCATGATAGTTTTCATAGAGGCGCCACTTAGTATGCGAGAAAACGTAAACTTTTATAGTTTTCGAAAAACTGTCAAACCTGTACTAGACCCCAGTAGTGGCCGTGGCCGAAATTTGTGCCACAAAACTCTGTCGGTATTTTTTCATCCAACCAACAAATGGATGTGGTCGTCTGTCAATAACAGTATTAGATAGATAGATAGAATACACTTTATTTGTACACCAACAATGAATAATAAGTTTAAAAAAATTGCAACTCATTTACGGTACAAAAGGCGGTCTTATCACTAAAAGTGATCTCTCTCTACCTTTATTTCTGTGCGGAAGATAATATGATAAGAGGGGACCATAACTCAATGAAAAATATGTCCGTATTAATATATTAAAATTTAGTTATATTTTACCAATAATAAATTTAATGTTAATAAATGTTATGTAATATTACAGTATCTACTAACTGCCGGTATGGACTCTTCGATCAAGCTGTGGGAGATTGCGAGCAGCAGATGTCTCATCCAGTACACTGGGGCCGGCACTACAGGTAAATTATATTCTATTCTATTCTGTAGATTACATTTGGCCGCTGCCATAACTTTGTTTAACTGTTCAAAGAGTCAGCTCAGTATTGTAATCATCTCATCAATGGATGAATGTTATAATACAAAAATAATTATTTTGAATATGTGGGTCATTTTCGAATTGGGAGTAGTATTTAAGAAATCATCTACGAATGACAATTTTCGTAGCAAATCTATGTTTATTTTTATTATGAATCTTCAAATCAAAACTTCGATGGATAAAATTTTACAAATGTTTACATGGAAACAGGTAAACAAGAGCACCACGCGCAAGCTGTCTTCAACCACACAGAAGACTACGTGATGTTCCCTGATGAAGCCACCACCTCCCTGTGCACTTGGAACGCGAGGAACGCGGCCCGCTGCCAGCTCATGTCGCTCGGACACAACGGGCCAGTCAGGTGAGACATAGACAGACACACAGATACACAGGACAGCTCTCTCTGTGCGCGTGGGAGACTTAGTCTGCCTTTAGAATAAGGCGTAGTGCAGGAATGATTTGTAATTGGATTGCAGGTTTGAAAGTTTACTAGACTGTATGGGAGCGATGCTATTGCTGTATTATGTAACCTGTCAAAAGCATTCGACTCCGTTGACCACCAAACTTTGATTTCAAAACTTAGTTCCTATGGGATTAGAGCAAAGGCAAAGGATTTGATAGCATCAAATATGGATAAAAGCCACAAAAAGATTTTATTAACAACACAAAATCACGGGAAACCCTCGTAAAAATAGGTGTTCCTCAAGGAACAAGTTTAGGTCCCGTATTGTTTCTTATTTATGTTAATGTCGTTCTTGGTGATAAAAATGCCTTTTTGTCGTTACAGACACATGGTGCATTCGAGCACCGCCCCAGCCTTCCTGACTTGCAGTGACGATTACAGAGCCAGATTCTGGTTCAGACGAAACACCCACTAGATCTATCATGACGTATGTATTTCTACCTACTATATTTACTGACTTTAAAGTTATTATTTCCTTAATAAATACTGTATGCGTATGCGAATAGGCGCGAATTGAATGAAATATGCTGTGTTGTAAGCTTGTAAGTTAAGGTATTACGTAAGGTAGGTTAAGATTTATTAAGAATAAATGTGTCGAAAAATATTAAAGTATTTAAGTTTTTTTAATTCTCTTATGTTAATATGCCCAGTTTTGAAATGACGTTCCAAAATTATTAGACCGATGTCGGAAAAGCGATACCACGATCGCAGTGAGTTACATATAGCAAGAATAACATAACAAAATTTTATTTAGCAACTCCAATCGATGGTCGTAGCCTGAAAAATTTGTGGGATCTTTGCGTAAAGCCCCTACCATTAGATCAAGGCTGCGTTCCTAATAGGCAAACTGCTCACTCGTTACTAGACGCGAGTAAACTAGCAAACTGTGAACACTCGGCATACTAAACCGATACGCCACTAACTCAGTCGGCTGGCAACTGTTTACCTACTAAGAAAGCAGCCCAAGAAATAAAATACTACTACATACCTGACTATACAGCTCGACCGAAGACTCGCCCTTCAGCTGATGTCCCGTCAGGTAGGTATTATGGCTGCTCGCGATGTAATACTGGCTGAGGGGGCCGCCCGCATCGCTGGTCGTACTGGTCGTTTGTGATGATAGCTCCTCGTCTTCTAGGATGGGGTTGGTTTTCCTTTGGAGAGGAATGGTGGTGGTTATTGACGTGGTTTTAGTATTGTTAATTGGCGCAGGATTCATGGCATGTAGACCTTCTTTAGAATAGAATAGAATATATCTTTATTGGTCACCACAAATATTAAAACTCCTTTATTTAAACTGCAAAGAGGAGAGCTGCCTAGTTTCATCATAATCTGTTAGATTATTAACACCCCTGTTACATTGTAATCTCATCATTTATACGTCATCTCCATATTAAATTCTTGACAGATGTATCAAAAGTCAACATCTAATCCCTTGTTATAATCTAACACGGTATGGTGAAACTGGGACTAGGGCACCAATGTTGTTTATTATTTGGGAGCTTTAACTGTCATTACATATTGTGTTAAATAGACATGTTTTTTTTTAAACAAAATTACTTACCGACTATGGTTAGTAGCTCTCCGCTGCTCCGGCACGAAAGCATAGTTGTCTTTGTCTGTCAGGAAGCGCACGAAGCCCTCAAAGGACAAGCACCCCTCCGCCCGCAACGCCGGGTCGGGCTCGTGCCTCTAAAGGGAAACAAATAAATAATTATACTTAAATATACTGAAATTTCGTCCACAACTAAGTTAAAAAGGTCGAAAACGCCTGTGTGCGAATCACGAATATTGTCGACTCTAGTTGATTGGTAATTTTATAGCAATTTGTGGAACATCATGATCAGCGCCCTGTCGGTAACGTTAGAAACTAAGGCTGCGTTGCACCATTTAACTTTAACAATTACAAACGTCAAATCTTCTGTCAAAGCATCGGTTAAGCGAAAAATTGGTTGCACCATTCAACTATGGTTAAAATGACGTCATAACTTTAACGATAACCATAACCACCCCATGTTGGCCGGTTACTGCTTTTGTTAAAGTCAGGTAGCTGTCAAACGCGTTGTATAACCTCAAAGTAACAGTATTACGTACAAATATTAATATTAAATAATTCTTATCATGTCGCTTCTACGTGAAATAGCGCTTGAAACAAGTTCCTCAGAAATTGAGATTGAGGTGGAGTAAGTACGGAACTTACGAAATATGAAGAGAAAGGTGTACTTTCAGAGAACTGATAGATTCGCAGGTTCCAGGTCTCAAAAATGTGGCTCGTGTGTTGGCTTTAAAACTAGAACCTTTCTTACTGCCTCCAACGACGAAGTAAGTGCACCTATTATTATGTTGTAGGTGTAATGATCATCTTCACCACCAAATAAGCGTCCACTTCTAGCCATGGGCTCTTCCAAGGAGCGAAACAACACTGTGCCCTCGGCCTTCCTTATCCAGCCACTACCGGCTACCTGCCGGTTGCCGGTCCAGCGCAGCAATCTAATATCAAAGTAACACGTAGGTAACTCTTTAATTGAATAACCTTGTTTTCAGAAATTTTGCAATCACTCAAATACAGAAATATATCAATGAAAATAAGGACAGAACTAAGAAGAGTGCAGCCCATTATTGTGGCTACGGCATAGCTGCATAATATATTATGTAAACAAAATAGAGACCCTGTGCTGTACCACCAGCTAGGTTTTTTATGATGATTCATAATCTGATGAAGAGGAATCTGTCTGTGCAGTTAACAGGAATGATGAGCATAATCGAAGGATCTCAATAAATAATTATTTTAATAGATTACATCGTTAGTTTTTATTTCAACTTGTTAAGAATTAATTAATAAGATAATTAATAATAAAGGCTTCTATTCTATTCTATTCTCTGGGGGTGTAAGTACCTGCACCTGGCTCTCTCGAATGGAACCTTTGTGCCCAAGCCTATATCCCCAAGGTCTAAACTGCCTTCCAAAGCTTGGACCATTTCTCCACCACGCTGGTACACTGCGGGTTGGTGGGTTCACATATCTAGATGTGCTAAATCTAGATATGCAGGTTTCCTCACGATGTTTTCCTCACCGTAAATGCGATGGTATACATTGTACTTATGTTAAAAGAACTCATTGGTACATGTCAGCGCCAGGATCGAACCCGCATCGCTGGCGTGAGAAGCGGGCGCTTACCCGACTGAGCTACCACCGCTCTTAATAAAGGCTTATTAGAGTCTACTTTGTCGCGGGTTTTATTGATGATAATCTTTTGGTCAATATTTGGAGGAACAACAGACTTAGTTCCTATGACATGTTGACTTTGAGTGCTTTGACAGAGAATGACGGCTACAATGTACTCTGTGACGGCTTCAGTCCGACAGCTAGATTTGGTATTGCCTTACATAAAAACGTTTCCCACAATAACTTTGGGGATAATTATGTCTCAAACGAATAGCAACCCTAATAACATTAACAATGACCGACGATTTGATGGTGCAACACGTTGCAGTAAAATGTTAACTGTAACGACTCTGTCATTGCTAAGTTTAACCTTAACTATTACGATAACCGGGATGTTGATGCAACCCACCCTAATAGAACGCATACTTACAAACGCCAGTGAACCACCTATCGAGTAACTTGAGTCGACAAGGAAAGTATTAAGTAAGTATCTGAAGTAGAAAATGTACAAATTGAAAACTGTAGCAAAAAACTTTATCGATTTTTTTTTCACTTGAATGCTTTTTTTATCAACTTCGGTTTAGGTTTTCGTAGAGTCTATTTTAGTACATTTCCATATCTGCAAAGTTGTTTACCTGTATGATGTCTTTTAGTTGTTGTTCAGTCTTTGGCTCGTTTTGTCTTGTTTCACAGAATTTGCCTAACGTCGGCAATGATAATACTCGCCCACCCACATCTGGACAGGCACCTGCAAACAACATTTTTGTTAGAAGTTTTGTAAAACACGCTAAAAACGGCCGTTTCTTGTGGAAACGATATTAGCTTCTACATTCTAGACACGGGTTATTAAGAGGTTCAAAATTTTAATAAGCATGAAAAGGGCGTGACACGTGGCAGTATTGGGAAACACCCTTTCAAACGGAAGTTAGTTTTTTTTTCCAATTGGCGGCGGCTTTCACATTAATGTGGTATTGGAATAATTCCTTACCAGGTAAAGCTGCGGCAGCTAGTAAGTCGAAAGCCTTTTTCCTTGCCGCCTTATCACTCGGTGGCTCCAAATCTAATGATCCGTTTCTTGTTAGTAGGCCTGTAAAAAATATATCATATATTTTATAATGTACGGATATATCGTCCATAGATAGATAGATAATTCTTTATTGCACACAAACACAGAAATTACACGAGGAAATACACAACATAGTTGGTACAATTGGCGGCCTTATTACTAAGAGTAATTTCTTCCAGACTACCTCGGAGGAGAGAAATTATACATAAGAAAAAGGGGAGAGTGCAAAAAAATTACAAACATAACTTATACTTGAAAATAATATTATAACACCTAATCTATACCTAGTAATAGGTAATATAAAATACATAAAACATACTTATATACTTGAATATATATATACATACTATTAAATATATAATAAATAAATATTATTCTGGCAAGGATAATAATTTATTATAATGTTTATTCAGCAGAGTTTTGAATGATGCAAGCGATGGTGCAAGTCTAATATCTGTGGGTAAATCATTCCACAACAATACGGCCTGGACAGTAAAAGATTTGCTGTAGAATTTCGTTTTATGTTCAGGAATATTCAGCCTGAGATTCTGCGATGAACGAAGGGTACAGCTGTGGGTAGAGCAACGCATCCCAAAACGCTCCTTCAGGTATGCTGGGGTACATGGATTGAACAGTACAGAGTAAAGAAGTGAAAGAATGTGGGTATTCCGGCGAAGGCGAATTGGGAGCCACTTGAGTTTAGTACGGTATTCGGAGATGTGGTCATATTTTCGTACGCCAAATATGAACCGTATACAAAAGTTTTGAAGACGCTCAAGTTTGTTTAGTTGCTCCTCGGTGAGATCAGGATAGCTGGCATCGGCGTAGTCAAGAACGGGGAGGAGAAGTGATTGTGCTAACGCGATCTTGGTGGAAGTAGGTAGAAAATTACGCAACCTTTTGAGTGAACCTGCTGACGCAAAAATCTTCCGGCTAACGGCCTCCATCTGAGGGCCCCAAGTAAAAAACTTATCCATTAATATGCCAAGGTTTTTAACTGTATCACTGAATGGAATATGGACACCATCGAATAATACAGGGGGAATATGCTGTAAATTATTGTTGGAGATCAATCGTGGACTGCCTATGAGAATAACTTGGGTTTTGTTAGGGTTCACTTTGAGCCCATGGTTTTTACTCCAGGTTGATATTGCATTCAGATCTATGTTGATTGATGCAACAGCCTCAGGAAGCTCTGAAGGAGAAGCATGCTTATAGATTTGGAGATCGTCTGCGTAAAGGTGATAGGAAGCAGAAATATTTTCAGAAATGGAGTTTATAAAAACTGCGAAGAGTAGAGGAGATAACACGCCGCCTTGTGGAACACCGGCCGAGATATCACACCACTGAGAATGTGACTCCTCAATGCGTATACGCTGCCGGCGTCCATGCAGATAACTGCGAAACCAGCCAATTACCGTTGGAGATATGTTAAGCGATCGAAGTATTCCAAGTAGGATGTCGAAATCAACAGTATTAAAGGCATTACTGAAATCTAATAAAGAAAGGATAGTAATTTGGCCTTTATCCATACTCTGGCGGATATCGTCGGTGATTTTTATAAGCGCTGTTACAGTGCTATGGCCAGGACGGAAGCCAGACTGGAAAGGATTCATCAGGTTGTTATGGGTAAGGAAATTGGAAAGTTGGTAATGGACAAGGCGTTCAAGGACTTTGGATAGGAACGGTAGAATGGATATGGGACGGTATTCAGAAAATGAGGAGGGATTGGATTTTTTCGGGAGGGGAACCACTTCAGCCTCTTTCCAGGACGATGGGAATATGCCAGTAGATACGGAGGAATTTAATATATGAGTGATAATAGGAAGGATTATATCTAGAATAGGTATTATCATGTTTCGACTTATACTGTCGGTGCCGATTGCATTGGAAGCGATAGAAAGAATGATCTTTTTAACATCACAATCGGTAAATTGGCTTAGAGAAAAGGGAGGAAAATCAGGAGTAGGCAGAGCCGAGAGGCGACTAAGTGTACTAGTTTTTACAGCACTGTCAATGGCTGATGACGAAGAGAAGTGAGAGTTCAATGAATCAATGTCTAAATCTTTAGGTATGGAATCATTACGTGACTTGCCGACTCCCAATGACCGTAGGAACTTCCAAACTTTAGCTGGATCTCCATTTTCAACTGATTGATGAATATGGCGGCGTTGAGCATCCCTACACACCTTGTTGCAGCGATTTCGTAAAGTAATGTATTTCTCCTTATTAGCTTCAGTAGAACGACCTTTGTACTTGGATTTGGCAGCATTCTTGACACGGATCAAAGTTTTTATCTCCTCAGTGAGCCAAGGCGCCGGAAGATGTTTCACTTTAATCAGTCGCAACGGCGCATGCACGTCATACAGCTTGGTGAGAAGGGAATTGAACAAGGTGACCTGTTCATCAACACAAGTTGCATTAAGAACAGGAGCCCAATCCGTATTTCCTGCATCACGCCGCAAGTCTTCTACGTTCATTCCACCAAAACTACGCAGCAGAAGAGTTCTTGGCTTAGCCTTAGGGGGGCGAATTTTGTAAGATAAATATATGAGATCATGATAGGAGAAACCTGTCGCCGCACACTGCCCGTGTTTAGCAACATGTTGGCCCGAAGAAACAAGAATTAGGTCCAGAAGGGACGGAACACAGTCAGGGAAATGATGTGTTGCATTAAGGGGAAGGATTTCCATATTACAAGACCTAACTAATGACTTAAAAGAAGACGACCTGCTGTCATTTTTAAGGAGACATGTGTTAAAATCACCCATAACAATAACGTGATTGTAATTAGGAATGAAGTTGACAAGAAGGTTTTCAAAGGAACTAAAGAAATTCACACGTCCATATACCTCGGCATCATAATTTTATACCTACGCTGTAGCAAGATCAAAAACCCAGTACTCATTTCGCAGAATAAACTTAAACCCATTAAAATGTTTGGCAAAACCAAGATAATTTTTTGAGTAGCCAATATAAAAGAGTACAAACCTGTCCTAAACACCGCTTTACTCCTAAACAGTTCAGGAGAACTTCTGCTCTTCTCATAGCCGAGTAGAGGAGACTTGTTCCGGGGTACTGCTAATTGCTCGAAAACGTCTCGGAGCTCAGACCGCATCACTAAACTGTGGACAAACGGTTGCTAAGATGTACACCGTATTACCACAAAAACGTTTAAGCAACGGTTTGCGGGTATTTAGAGGTTATAAAGCATTTGGCAGGTGTAAATATTTGTTGAATTAGTTTTGATGGTAAGGCCCACATTGTTTTGTAAAGAACCTATCCCATGTCGGGAAATCAGACACAACTAAATTCTTTTGTACGAATGGATTGCGGGAACGTGGTTTATATTAATGTTTTTAATTATTAAGTACCTATTAATGTAAAATATAACTCAAATTAAGAAATTTCTCCAAACAACTTACCTAAAGCTTCTAAATAAGGCAACGAAGTCCATAAAATCTAATTGTGTATCGTATCCCACGGATCCCGTCCGTAGGTGCTTTAAATTCTCCCAAAACCGTTCACTTGTTTCTAATCTTCTTAAACTGTAACAAAATTATACTGCATCAAAATAAAGCATGTTATTAATAATAAGTTAGTATTTGGATGATACATTATCAGTGGGTACGTGGGTAGTACACACGGCAACGTTAAATGGTTGGCAGGGCACACTAACGTAGGTAGTGTATGTGTGTGTCGGCGACGTCGACGTAATTATTAGTTCTGGGCAACCCACACACGGATATTGTAAGCATGTAGTTGTGCCAGTGACAATGATTCATTGTTTTTATGATATGAAGCAAAATTTTGCATGGCATCGTAATAGATTGAATGGCTCAGTTGGTATGATACAAGACTTATAATAATCGGTATGGTGGTTCAAATCCCACTGAACTTACACTATTCCTTTTTTGTTTTTTTTTATAGATTTAATTTATTTTTTAAGATTGTTAGTAATAGTATTGTAGTAGGTATATACGAATAAAAGCAACACAGAAAGTAAATGAAACAAGTCATTAAGTGTTAAAAATACCAAATTTATTTTTGCCGTAACATAAACATTAAGGATGTTACGTTTTTGTTGTTTTTCGTTTTAAAACATAGTTGTAGTTTATATTGAAAAGGAAAATTTTCAATTTGCAGTTTTAATTCATAATAAACATCAGACAAGGATGGACTGGCTGTTTTACTAAAGTAAATAGGCAAGTCATTAGTTAAATGAATCAACATGTTAATTAGGCAGAAATAAGATAACTTATTCCAACCTCAGTAACAATAACATCATTAACACATTGGCTTACCCATAATTGTAAATAATAATAAGTATTTAACAAAATAACTAAAATCTTATACAAATGGAAAAATAAAAATTACTGAGCTAACCCCAATAACTATAATTTTCACCACTTTTTCGCCATAATATCTTACGTTCATCCTTGTCTGACTTAAAGGACTTTTCATCACTAAATATCACCACATTGTTGCACCAATCAAAGTTTAAAATAGTCAGTCGCAAAACGCACTCTGTTTCGACGATGCTGATCGGTTCGAGCAATTTTCTTCGTCGGCCTCCGACACCGCAACCCAGCAGCACGCAAGTGAACCCGTACGGTTGGTTTGTAGGGATAGATTATGTGTTGTGGCCGTAGAACGGGTGCTGCAGAACGGATCAGCGCTATGTGCAGCTACGATTTCTCGATGGTTTGGTGATGCATCCGTATAGACGACTACTGTCTACATGTCCCGAATCTGCGTATCGGTGAACCCATAATTGAACAGTTCTTCTCTGCAAACAAAAAAAACAAATACTTAGCTTATACAAATACAAATATTCTAACAGTCAAATAAAATATTTTGCAATTCTATGTTACTTACCGTTAAACGTCTTGCGATTTCACTAATAGTAACGTTTTGTTCATATAAATACGATTATCTCCGCCTTTTTGAACATGGTTTAGTGACTTTCCATAGTGACTGCGAATAGTAATTAATTAAATTGACAAATCACAAAGTGAATCACTTTGCAGACGCAGAGGTGAATTGTCACTAAAACTAAAAACAAATTTCGTTTATTCATATTGTATGAGGGTAGAATGGTTTTAATTCTCAAATGAAGAACGAATCATATATTTTTGGCGAAGAGAAATAGTCGACAGCTATGCAGCTTGTAGTCATTTGTCAGTTTCAAATATATTAATTTTATACTCAACAGTGTTTAAATTAACGCAAAATTTGAATTAAGTTAAATAAAAATAAACATCCGTGGACTCGAACTCACGACCTATGTTTCATTAGTCTAACATTCTACCAATGAGCTACGAAGTGTATAGACACAGGCCGTGAAATTTGGCTTCACATCAATTTTATAACTATTTCACTAACACTACCGGTTGATATGTTTATGTCACAGCTGGTATACGGGCGTTTGCCTACGCGCAAACTCGTTTGTGCTTTTGTGTGTGTGTGTGGTTTGTTACTGGTGTATTTACCGATTTCTGCTTTATTGCACACATAGACCACGTTAGTGTGCACACATACACTACGTTTGTGTGCCCTGCCAACCATTCGGAGTTGCCGTGTGTACATACAGGCGTATGCTTCAAGTACTTATTTAGTAACTATTAGTTTCACACCTGAAAACGTAAAGTTAAGTAGATCTTAAGTATGGAACGCTGTGACGCTGTGTTTGGCTATTGTCGTTGAGTAAGACTTTTAGTTCATGCTTAGGTAGATTTACTCTAGGGGCAAACTGGGCTTGAGTGCTGAAATATAAATATTGCAAAGAGTATATAATAAGCCTAAAGAGGTTACTCTGGGGGTCATTCGCAACTATAATTTTTGTTTCTTACGTGACTTGTAAATCAATAGGAACTTGTTTTTTTTTCAGGGATTTCTAAAAAGTTACACTTTCGGCTTACTATTCCTACCACTTTTGCAACATGTTGTATATTTCAGGCCTCTTATCTTTACACGATATGTGGTAAAATGTAAAGGGTGACATGCACGAAAGTGTTAAATCTAAATTTAGTCTCTAATCTCGATTTAAGAAACGTCAGTCCATATAAATTTATGGCATAAATCGAGATTTAACTCTAAATGTAGATTTAATATGTTGGTGCAAGTGGCCGTAAATGAAACTAACCTACTCCTATTAGGCGACCCCCCCATGATGCTGGTGGCGGCCGCCGTGAGGCTGCTGTGTCGCGGCGCGCACGACGCGTGCTGGTGGTGGTGGTGGCTCATCGTTGATGTGTATGAACTGTAATAAAATTTATATGTATTGCGGAACTTGCCATTTAAGATAAGCGTCCGCCTATCGGTATCGTACGTATCGGACCTAATGGATTTTCATAAATATATGGGGAGAAACGGCGTGGGCAATGCCGATAAAGTGGACTTGTATGAATTTCAACGCACGGACACTGAGAGAGGACGAGTTGATGGTAGAACTCGAGGTAGAGCTTAGCAAAATAAAATGGGACATCTTAGGGCTATCAGAAGTCCGTAGAGAGGGCGAGGACACGATGACCCTGGAGTCCGGCCATATGCTCTACCATCGCGAGGGCGACCAACTGTCCCAAGGTGGCGTAGGATTCCTTGTCAACAAGACCCTTGTCAACAACGTAGTGGAGATCAGCAGTGTGTCGAATCGGGTAGCGTACCTAGTACTAAAACTAACCGAGAGGTATTCCTTGAAGGTCGTACAGGTATATGCACCAACCTCGGCATACTCTGACACAGAAGTCGAAGCAGTATACGAAGATATCTCTAGAGCTATCAAGTGTACTGCTAAGACCCAATACACCGTTGTGATGGGGGACTTCAACGCCAAAGTGGGAGTACAAGAATGCGACGAATCGAGGGTAGGACCTCATGGCTTTGGTAGCAGAAACCAGAGAGGGCAAATGCTTGTTGACTTCCTCGAAAGGGAGGGGCTGTACTTGATGAATTCTTTCTTTGAGAAACAGCCCCAGAGGAAGTGGACATGGGCAAGCCCCGATGGTAGGACGAAAAACGAAATCGACTTCATTATGACTGACAAGCGGCACATATTCAGAGATGTCTCAGTGATCAATAGGTTTAAAACTGGGAGTGATCACCGACTTCTCCGAGGTACTCTGAATATTAACTTCAAGCTGGAGAGGAGACGTCTGGTGAAGTCGACCCTTCGTCCCACACTGCACCAAATTAGAGCTGGCAACACCAGCTTCCAGAGAGAACTACAGAGCCGATTCGAATCGCTGGAAACCACTACGGATATTGACGCGGATACAATCCAAATAGTGAAGGCTCTTCGTGAGGTGGGCCACAGACATTTTAGCATGAGAAGCAAAAGCAAGGAGTCTTAACTTTCAAGCGAGACACTCGAGCTTATGAGGCAGAGACGCGAATTTTCGTCGGCAGGTGACACTTCGTCAGAACTACGGGTACTCAACAAGCGTATAAAGAAGCTGATACGAAGAGATCTCCGTCGCTCCAACACACGCGCCATAGAAGCAGCAATTGAGCAAAATCGGGGGTCAAAAGTCTTCGTTCAGCAACTTGGGAGAAGCCACTTGACGAAGTTGAAGTCTGCAGATGGTAATATCGTTGCCTCTAAGCCGGAGGTTCTTGCCGAAATCGAAGGTTTTTACGGACAACTTTATGCTTCACACGCGCAGAAGTCTGTGGCTCAGCTCACCGATTCCAGAGCGCCACTAATACGCTGACGACATCCCTGACGTCGACATAGGCGAGATTAGGATAGCCCTTGAGCAGCTTAAAAACAACAAGGCTCCGGGTGAAGACGGAATTACTACAGAGCTTCTGAAAGCTGGAGGTATTGCAATCCTCGAACAGCTCCAGAGGCTCTTCAATTCGGTTCTTCACAATGGCATTACACCGGAGGCATGGTCTAAGAGCGTCGTGGTATTGTTCTTTAAGAAGGGTGACAACCCTTCTGAAGAACTATAGACCGATCTCGCTTTTAAGCCATGTATACAAGCTGTTCTCAAGGGTTATCACGAACCGTCTTGCCCAAAAATTAGACGAGTTCCAGCCCCCAGAGCAGGCTGGGTTTCGAAAAGGCTTTAGTACAATATACCACATCCACACAGTAAGGCAGATTATACAGAAGACCGAAGAGTATAATCAGCCTCTGTGTCTAGCCTTTGTTGACTATAAAAAAAGCCTTCGACTCCATCGAGACCTGGGCAGTTTTGGAATCCTTGCAGAGATGCCAAATCGATGGGCGCTATATCGAGGTGTTGAGATGTCTGTACAATGCCGCTACTATGACTGTCCAAGTACAGGACCACAAGACAAGACCTATCCAACTGCAACGTGGAGTGAGACAGGGGGATGTGATATCTCCGAAACTGTTCACCAATGCATTGGAAGATGTCTTTAAGACGTTGGACTGGAAAGGACATGGCATATGTATAAATGGCGAGTACATGTCACACCTCCGCTTCGCGGACGACATCGTTATTATGGCAGAATCTCTGCAGGAACTCAGCTGGACGCTAAGTGGCCTAAATGCTGCTTCCCGACGTGTTGGCCTCGGTATAAACTTCGATTGTTGCCTCACCAACGGCAACCGGCTCCGGTTTGATGTGAGCATTGTACAAGACGAAAGTCATGTACAATGCTCACATCAAACCGGAGCCGGTTGCCGTTGGTGAGGCAACAATCGAAGTTGTGCAAGAATATGTCTACCTCGGGCAGACTATTTGGCTAGGCAGAAGCAACTTCGACAAGGAGGCTGCAAGGCGCATCCAACTGGGTTGGGCTGCATTCGGGAAACTTCGTCACATATTCTCCTCGGCCATTCCTCAGAGCCTGAAGACAAAAGTCTTCAACCAGTGCGTCCTGCCAGTGATGACGTATGGTGCAGAGACGTGGACACTGACGGTAGGACTGGTCCACCGCTTTAAAGTCGCTCAGCGTGCTATGGAGAGAGCTATGCTTGGGGTTTCTCTGATGGATCGTATCAGAAATGAGGTTATCCGTCAGAGGACTAAGGTTACCGACATAGCTGTCAAAATATGCAAGCTAAAGTGGCAGTGGGCTGGTCATATCTGCCGAAGAACCGATAACCGTTGGGGTAGACGAGTTCTCGAGTGGAGACCACGAACAGGCAAACGCAGCGTGGGACGCCCTCCTGCCCGCTGGACTGACGACCTTAGGCGGGTGGCGGGTAGTGGTTGGATGAGGAAGGCCGAGGACCGAGTGTTGTGGCGCTCCTTGGGAGAGGCCTATGTCCAGCAGTGGATGATTATTGGCTGATGATGATGAATTTCTATTCAAAGAATACTGAATACGTTGTGTCCGTTGTGTTCGATGCCTAAAAGTCGGTGCTTACTTCAGTGCGCTATGCGTCTTTGTTCGCGCTTTTTTTTTTATAATCTCATTTATTTTATAAGCCATACTTTGTTCGCGCTTGTTGTAATAAATTCAATGATGTTTTAGCTATCCCGCCATTTAATTTCTATTGTATTATGTATTACGGTTGATTCAGCTTTAAAAAACTACATTATTTATCTATGTCGGAAAATTTAAGAATGTATTCATAACACCGACATTCATAATTCCGACACCCATAACACAGGTTCTACCTAGCTTGGGGTTGGATGGCCGTGTGTGAGATGTCCCCACATATTATTTATTTATTTATTTATTTATATTCGTAACGCAAACCAAAATAATAATTACTTACGAGTCTGCATTATTAAGATAACTGAAATTCGTACCTATGTCTTGGTGAGCCCTGAACCACTTCATCCTCACTCCTCGTCCCGGAAGTGTGCGATGAGCCGTAGCTCCTCGGTGAGCTGGTTTTTAGCTCTGATGTTGACTTATTCTTCTGGAACAAAGGTCGAATTGTAGTATCAATTCGTTTATAACCTTATTAGTTAGGTCATTATACAGTTGGATTAAGTTAACTTAGATTAGATGTTACCTATTTGATTTTGCCATTTTCGATCAGTGTTTCAACCATAGCATGTATTCTTTTATGTGTTTAATTTGTAACTAGTTTTAAGTCATTCGTTCACTTTTTTTAAAGAAACTTAGCATGCTGTCAACACACCATTAGGGTGCATTACTAGTTTTAAGCTTGAACTTATATATTTTTATTGCATGTTGTGTAATGTACCTGTTGTGTGATGCCAATAAATAAATAAATAAATAAGCTATAAGTAAGTAATAGAAGAATATAATGATTAAATAAATTAAGTCTGAAACTACTTATCCACCCATGATATTTTAGCCATTAGAGTGTTTCAGGCAACAAACCACTTGTCCACGAACCTAGAAAGTGGAATAAATTACCTTAAACTTAATTCCAGCATTTCTTATGGAGTCACAATGTGAGTCTCCGAAGGCACCTTTTACTGGAGTAGAATGGGATGAGCTGCCGCAAGTCGATTCTCGTCCGCCGAATACCTGATAAATATAGATTATTGTGACAATCTGATTGATGTAATATTTTATGAAACTTAAAAAAGTACCTAAATTTTGATTATTTAACCCTTGGAAAGCTGAAGCGCGATTCCACGTGGGACAAAATACTAGGTATATCAATTGTGTTTGATTTATAGGCATGCAAGAGGTTACACAGCATAAGAAAAGAGCATAGCTTTAATAGCTTACCCTTATTGCGTCAGAGACTAATGGTTCACAGCAGCACCCATCTTCGTAATACAAAGCAGTATACTTATTTTTCAGCCACGCCAAACTTCTGTCCGCTAGCTTGGATTGACTTATAAGTGATTTAATTACAGAATGTAAACCTACTGCCCATACCCTGAAATGTAAAAAAAACAGTTGAGTACATGGTTGAAAGCATTATGTCGTCAATATAAAAAAATTGCCGTCCCGGGTAGGTTTTCGTAAAACATTATTATAATTATAATTATGCAATTTATTTGCCGATATACTTTATATGAGACAATATTTTTAGTATATACTGCGAGTAGTTGATAAAATATGCTAAAGTAGGAATCATTGATATCTGAAAGTATCCCTTGACCATATCAGAATACAACTCACCTATACAAATAAGTGGGAAACATAAAATGTACAGTTCGATTATCACTCAACGTATTTCCGTATACTAAAGATATGATGTTCGCGCCATCTGGTCCCTGGGCATCCAGCCCGTGTTTCTTAGCGCAAGCTAAAAGCTCCTGAATTTCTCTGGAATCCAAGAGTTTTCCACCTAACCGCATATCTTTCACACATTGCAGATCGATGAATCTGTAAATGAAACAATTGTATTTAGTATTTTTCCTGTAGCCGTAATACAGGCAAAATTTAAGAAAACATGATCAAAATATGTCTTTGGATAGCATCTGCACAAATATTGATAATATCGATTCTGGCAGTAATTCGAATTTTAGAGATGTCAAAACCATAATTTCTTTGTTTAAAATTAGACTATGATTGTTTCCGTAAGTGTCATTTTTTGCTAGAAAAAAATATAGTTTGACAGCGTTAAAATTAATGTTTCTGCCTTCAGAATAGCTACCATTATCTTATTATTACTAATTATGATGTCTTCCTTACCCTTCTTCCCCAACAATTCCAGCTTCGTTTTCATGCGCCAGATTTGCCGTGTACTTCAAAGGTATCACCTCCTCCGGATTGTATGAAAGACTAATTTCTGGTTGCTGTATACCATCTGAAGGTGTGTCACCTGTTGTTAATTACAGAAAGTTGATAGCATCAGAAATGTAATCATCTCATATGAAATTGTAAGCATTAAGTAACTAGGTGTAATCTGCATATGATCAGCTGTAGTATGAATTGCTTCACTCAATTTCGTCGAGGGCGAGTCTAATGCTATCTTGCAGGTATGTGTGTATATTATCCTTTATTGTAACTAAGTACCTATATATTTTGTATGGAATTAGTAGTAAGTTGCCTGTCAAACATCTGTCAGATCCATACAAGTTACATCAGATTTTCAAGGCGAGTGACGCTGCTTATGGATTGTTAATTGCTAATGTGTCGTTGGTGGTAACACCACTAGAGCAGTAACATACCATGATGTGTATGATGAGGATGAGCAGGCCGACACCACGCGAGCAGGGCACATGCCCGCTCCAGCCGCAACTGCGCCGCCGCGCCGCCCCACTCGGCCTCACACACCACGCACGCGCTGCCGTGGTGGAGGATCTGGAAGACGTACAACAGGTTCTAGTATCAAATAATTTTAGAAGTTAGGAGCCAGGAATTCAAACGAAACCCACTGGCATTCACCTTGCAGGTTCTAGTTTCAAATACTGTGAGAAGTTGGGTCTTGGTTTGGTGGGTATGGTGAAAAAGTTTGAAACGAAAGAAGACCTTCAATATCTTCTATAATCCACTCAATATGCAAGGTTATCGGGATAGTTAGATACAAGAAAATCTAACAATGCCAAAAGTCCCTTAAATAATAGACCGCAAAAGTGCTGCAAAAGGAAATGGGATGTAAAAGAGCAGTAAAAATTACCTGAAGAATATGCCGGTCTATTCTATCAGACCCCTGCGCCGCCAGCGGGAACATGGTGACGCCATGGTCATGCGGCAGCGGCTGCACGGGGCAGTAGCCTCCGCCCTCCAGCTCGTATAGAGCCTCGTTCTCGAAGTCACAGCCCGTGGTCTTGGTGGAGGACTGAGCGAAGACCGGCTCGTCGCACGCTAGCAATGCTGTTCTGGAATTATGAGAGGTTGGTGAATTCCTCCTTAATTTCCCAGCCACACAAGCTAATGTCAATTATATCTAAGTATGTCTCTTGTCTCTTTCTGTCCATATACTGTCAAAACAAGGCAGCCATATATTTAGGGCTTATATCTCTGATTAGGGTCAACATTAGCTTAAAGTTTGTTTCTTCAACTCAGTGTTTATGTAGCTGATCTTGCTAGTTTATTGCTTTTAGATAAGAAAGAGAGTTTACTACTTTACTGTTTGCAAATAATCCATTATTTGAACAAACTATAAACGAACGGAACCTATAACTTGGCTATGATGATGTAAGTACTGGGAGTAGGTACATATAAGTAAAACCTTCTTATAAAACATATTAAAATTATAATCCGTTATCCACAAAGGTACCAATAAAGAATCCGGATACACCAAACAAAACCAGCGTTCACCTGAGATAGTCCCCAAACACAGGCATGTGGTTGCGTGCCAGCGCGTAGTGATGCTGATGGAAGCTGGCGATGTGGTCCATGACTGCCTGGGTCCGGTACACCTTCTCCAGGTTGATGAGACCCTCAGGCCCGACGCGCCGCCAGCCGGGGGTCTGCTCGCCTTCCTCGTCGAATGATGCTATGTACTGGCGAGAGAGACAGAGAATTTGAAAGAGTGTATCCGAAATGAGGCTAGTATACCTAATTCGTTGGGAGAGGCATATGTCCAGCAGTGGGTGATTATTGGCTGATGATGATAATGATGATACCTTATTCGTAAAACAGCAATGGTTGCTGACGTAGCTTTTACGATCTGCTAGCTAACGAGACAGTGAACCTGTCATAAATACAGAATTGTCCCGTACGAAACAATCGTATTAAGGGTAGACGAGTTCTCTAATGAAGATGGGATTTTAATGGTGTTCATGAATCACCAAAAGTCTTCCAACTTCTGCTCAACCGACGATCTTATAAGACAGGAAGGTGAAAGCAAATGAATGATAACATAGTGTTATGGCACTTATAGAGCCTAGAGGCCTTTTACCAGCAGTAGATGATTGTTTACTTCCATATAACATGCTGACACTAGTGACAAGACCTACCACTTGCCGGCTCGGCTGCTCCGCTCTGGCGTCGCGCTTGCACGAGTCCCTCAACGGACTGGTGCTCTGGTCCACCCGGTGACTGCTCTCTCGTCTCTGGTCCTTCTTGGTCGACCCTCGGTCTTCTCTCGTGGAGTCCCGCTTGAAGTCTCGTCGGGTTGGCGTGGCTGGGTGGCCAGTTGAGGTCAGCGGTGGCGTAGCAGCCAGGATTTCTCTGGAAAGAGATGATTTGGACTGTGTTTTGAGGCTGTTAAATGAACGAATGACGAAATTTTACTGTACTGGAGTGTAAAGTATGGCAAAATACGAAAGAAAGAGAGCTGAGTGCAATCCGCACGTTTAATACGAGGTAGAGTCGTGGCTCGTGGCACAGCAGCGCTCCGAAACTTAGATTTTCTTCATAAATAGAGTCAAACCCGCTGATATTTCGTTGTTGTAGTAGTATGTAAACATAAATGAAAGGGTTCTACAATCTAGCCCCCTTATTCATAAAAAAGTTACTGGACGGATTAGCTATTGAACTGTTTTGTCACTATCTGTCAAAGAACAAATTGTTCTCTGTCAGAGAGGGACAGAACAGTTCAATAGTTAATTCGTTCAGTAACTTTTTTATGAATAAGGGGGTAGGTATATAAAGATCAAAATAGGGATAGGTATAGATAGATAGAATATTCTTTATTTGTACACAAGAACAGATTTTATAAAGCTTATATACAAACACATAGGTACAAAAAAGGCGGTCTTATCACTAAAAGCGATTGTTTCAAGACAACCTATTCTATTCTATTCTCTGTGGGGGTAACAGTACCTGCAACTGGCTCTCTCGAATGGAACCTTTGTGCATATCCCCAAGGTCTAAACTGTCTTCCTAAGCTTGGACCATTTTCCCACCACGCTGGTCCACTGCGGGTCGGTGGGTTCACATATCTAGATGTGCTAAATCTACCCGACTGAGCTACCACCTCTCACGACAACCTTTGGGTGGAAGAATATTTATATTCAGATAGGGTAAAGTGTACTAAAGAATTTACGAAAAATATTATATTAGATAGATATTATAATTTTTCATTAGAATAGAACACGACCTATTCATAGTAAGGTAGGTAATAATTAGAGATCCCTCGACAAATTGTTCAATTACAACGCAGCATTTCATGGTTAATCGCCCCATAATTGGAAAATTCGAGTATCGAAACATGAGTCCTATGTGAACACTGATATTGATGGGCTCAATTAATTCACAGGCAGTTGCCGTGTGATAAATTATTAATTTATATTTTGCACTTTAAATTACACAACGGTGTATAAATTATACAAAAAAACACTCACACTTTGTACTAATGAACTCCCTTGCGGGGTAGGCAGAGGTGCATTGCTGCACCCACTTTTCGCCAGTGTTATGTTAGTCCCCATGTAATAGGGGGCTGGCCTATTGCCATTTTACGGGCACATCCAAGACCCGAGAACAAATATCTATGTTTAAACAAATATCTGCCCCAGCCGGGAATCGAACCCGGGACCTTCGGCTCAGTAGTCAGGGAGAGTCAGAGATGACTTGGTGATAATAATAATACGTGGGGACATCTCACCCACGACCCCTAACTAGGCAGAACCAGAAGTACCTATTGTACAATGTACAGCTGATATATTATTATTTACATAGATAGATACATATTATAGATGGAAATATTATTAATAATACTAACCTTTAACACCTATCTGTCTTTAAACAAATAATTGCCCCGGCTATGAATCGAACCCGGCACCTTCGGCATAGCAGTCAAGTCACTAACCACTACACCAGTCGTCAAAAACTATACTTTCACTAGATGCCTAGGTAAAGTTCCTAGGAAAGCCAATCTCATTAGAAGGTACCCATTTAATTAACTTTATGATTGCTGAACGAATGTACCGTAGCTTTCAAAATTAAATTTAGCAAAACTTTTAAGTTTGTTCACGTACTCAAATAACTGTATTACTTAATAACAAACATTGTGGACAGTTAATGATGATTGCTATGTGTAAAGAGCGATTAAATAATTAATTTCATATTTAAAAAAACCTTTAATATTTTTTTACTTCACTAACTACATACCTACCTACCAGACCCGTTTTTTGTTATCGAAAATATAAATTTTATCACTCTTCTTAATTTCTTCGCATTCTCAGTGCATAAGTTATAAAAAATACTCTGTTAAACTAATGTTTCTGAACCGTGTCTTCAGCTCCATATAAATATTTTCCAAACGAATTCATAAAAAACATGCTCAATTAGCTAAATTGCATTGTCCATACAAACTCCCTGCAGTGCCGTTACATTATAAACTAGTGATAGACTGACGGACACACCTATATTAATTGGAAACGTGGAAACGTGCCCTCATAAAAACGTAGGGTACAAAATAATAAATTTTAATGAACAATATTTAATAAACTAATTGCATGGGAATTGAACCCGCTAAATATACAAAAAAGACGTATTTTTGTCAGACAGTGCTAACTCTTCTTACGAGTACCACTCTGTCAGATCCATTCCGATTTTTTAGTTTAAAAAGTTGTCAGACTTTATGTATACAAATAAGTAACTCGCAAGGAATGAAAATGTTTCAGCACCAAATTACTTCTAAACAGAAGAGGCTAGCTTTATAACGCCGCCGTCTGAAACATTGAAGCACATTTAGCAACGTAGGTATAACTTTTTTAATTGTTAACTAAAAAGTGAATAGGTATTGTCCTCAAATTCTAATGTTTGGTGTCAAATATTTTTTGTAAATGGAACTTCTTTATGGCACGTGAGTGTATTTTAAAGTCGTAGCCTACCTACATGTCCTATTTGTAGCTCAGTCAGCCGTCTCGTGTGAACTGGAGCAGAGCCTCGGTGATCCAGCAGCTGAGATAGGCTCTCACGGAATACTAGGAATATCTAACGAGATACCAACCAGATGGTATGTCACAATGTCATATAAAACAAAGGAAAATAACTGTCCGCACGTCCGCACATTGTTTACTGTCAAATCATTTTAAGTTTAAACTAATGACAACCATTGTACCCTACCAATGAACAAAGCCACAAATCTTCTAAAAGAGCTAATTGAAAATAAAAGCTCAGTGGTAGAAGTGGGGTGTTATTTACTGTCGAGACGTTTATTTTGCACTGGCACTTCATCTAGTTCGTATATTGTAAATCTAAGAGGAACATAGAACAATCTTGTTTTCATAGTGACTGGACAAATAACAGACGTGCCTTATGCATTCCGCGTTTTGCTCTCTATTTTTAACGCCCGATAAAAAGAGAGGTGTTATGAGTTTAAAGTGTTTGTGTGTACGTATGTGTCAGTGGTAGCGTATCGTAGCTCCCAAACGACTGAACCGATTTTCTATTATTTTATTGTGGGTCTCACGTTCTGTTTTGTGTTTTACAAACAAGTCGCGTAACTTTTGAATGGCTAAGCCCATTTAGATACATATTTATGTCTAAGAACATTCGGGGTAACATTATAAATCACCAAAAATACAAAACGGAACCTGTGACCCAAAAAAAAACATTGCCACAGATAGATACACAGACATGATAAAAAGAAGCACTTATAAAATTCATCCCTGCAGACACAAACACTTAAATACCACATTCCATTAGCCGTCTCCGCGCGTCGCAACCATTCCAAGACCCATTTCACTCGACCCTAAATGGTTTCAATATTTGAGGAACCCTAAAAGTCATCCGACTGAAAGCCAACTGAAAATTCCTGAATGTGGAAGATAAATAATAATTTGAGGTGCAAATAAACGTCTTATAGGTAGACAGGTGCGTATTGCCAGTATTGGGTACAGTGCCACAAACTTATACACTGCCGGGCAATGAAAAAGTTCCACTCACAAAATACCGACAACAAACGACCCTAATTTTTTCAAAGATTCAATTTAATTTTTTAACAAAATATTACCGAATTTAGTTGGTAATATCCTGATGCTCTGTTAAATGTAGTTCAATATTACAGAAGACGACATTAAGCTAGCCTTTTCCGTTTAGAAGTAATTTGGTGATTTTCTCAGTGGAACCTTTTCATTGCCCGTGAGTGTATGTTCCGGTGAGAACTTACGTAAATGTCTAAAATTTCTTAATTCTTTAAGATGTTAAGTTTTCCCGTAATGGTAATTTACCCTTGCGGTTTTAATAAACCCATCTAATCTATATCAATCCTTACTTCCTTACTAATATTATAAATGCGAAAGTAACTGTGTCTGTCTATCTGTCTGTCTGTCTGTCTGTCTGTCTGTCTGTCTGTCTGTTACTCTTTCACGCCAAAACGACTGAACGGATTTAAATGAAATTTGGTATACATACGGTCTAGACCCTGGGAAAGAACATAGGCTACTTTTTATCCCGGAATTCCCACGGGAAAACTTTTTAAGGCGAAGCGAAGCGCGCGGGAAAAGCTAGTATACTATAATTCATTAGTTAATAATGAGATATGGACCCATTTAGTTAACTGTCACCGGAACAGATAAGTTTGTCGCACTGTACGGTGTACAGACGCAATAAACACAAAACCTACATAATTATCTTGCGAGCAATAAAAAAGATCCACTCACAAATGCGTTTTTTTTCTTAATTAACATTTAATTTTAATTTTTAACACAATATTTACCTACTTCAATATTGCAGACGGCGTCATTAAGCTAGCCTTTTCCGTTTAGGAGTAGTTTGATGCTTTTCTCGCTGGAACTTTTTCATTGCTCGTGAGTGTAGTCTTAATATCATAAATCCAGATCTGAAACCCTTCCCACTTTTCATAAAATTATTACCCGCAAATTAAATTACGATATAACTTTCTATTAAATTATGGTTCCTTCACTAAAATTAAATTAATATTAAGACAGTAACTTAAACCGGCTAATCATAAAACTTTTATAATTAGCCGTAATTAAATCACACTTTTGTCGCTTTCAGAAATTAACAGAAGTTTTTGAGAATGACGTGAGAGTCCCTAAAGCTGGGTCTACACTTGTATCCAACGATATACAGGGTGTTGCAAAAAGGGTATACTAAACCGAAACCTACATGTGCAGCATGTATTTTAATAAAAACTAGATGGAGTGTCGGTGTAAAAGAAACGTCTCGACAAATAACACCCCACTTCTACCGTTTTGAATTAGTTCGGTTAATCTTCTAATTCGTGACTTTATTCATTAGCAAAATGCGGACATTTTTTTATATGTGACACGCCATATTGTTTGTATATCGTTAGTCTAAGCTTTTATCAATTCACTGTATCAAATCTCCGTTGCGTAGAGTGTAACAACAGTAGCTTTGTAACGAGAAAAAAATACGTTTTTTTCCCTTTAATTGGGTGCTACCAATTAAAGGAAAAAAAAACGTAATCGTAAATTAATAAAGGAACCTAGGTAGGTACATTTTTTTTTTATAAATTGGTTTGTAGTTTAGTCTAGGTTTGATAGTTTGTCGTAAACTATGAAAGTTTACGTTTCATCGCATACAAATTGGTCCTGATCATGAATCTTTTGAAGCATGTATGCAGATCATAGAAGAAAACGTACTAAGGGCCACTTGCAGAAACATATTAAATCTAGATTTAGTGTCAAATCTCGATTTAAGAAACGTCAGTCCATATAAAATTTGACACAAAATCGAGATTTAACACAAAATCTAGATTTAATATGTTGGTGCAAGTGGCCCTAACTCTTTTTTGTTTCCGTAAATTGAAAAACCCGTACGTTGGCTTTATAAATGTTACAACATGTGGAGCCGGCATAAAATGAGAGTACTTTTGATCCAAAGTGCGGGAATTTGTAAACGGAGCTGTAATAATTAAACTTGTACAAAGGTTTATTCTCAAAGCCAACTAAGTTAATTGTAACATGTACCGGCAACTTTCACTGTAAGTATAGTCCGATCACTATTTGATTCACTTGGCCAAAATCTTAGTTAAACAAGATGGTGTGTCACATCCAAAAACAAAGTAAAAAACTCTCCGTATATTGTTCACTGTTGACAACCATTGTAAAAATGGATAAAGTTGAAATTTTTAGACGACCGAATGGCGTAGTGGTTAATGACCCTGACTACTGAGCCGAACGTCCCGGGTTCGATTCCCGGCTGGGGCAGATATTTGTTTAAACACAGATATTTGTTCTCGGGTCTTGGATGTGCCCGTAAAATGGCAATAGGCCCGCCCCCTATTACATTGGGACTAACATAACACTCTGGCGAAAAGTGGGTGCAGCAATGCACCTCTGCCTACCCCGCAAGGGAGTACATTAGTACAAGGCGTGAGTGTGTGCGTGTGTGTGTGTGTGTGTTGAAATTTTTCCAACCGAACTCATAAAAAATAGGAGCCCTGGGGTGTTAATAAATTTGTCGAAACGTTTTTTTTGGACATATACTCCATCTAGTTCGTATTGATGATGTGATGATGAAGTGATATAGGTTTGGCGCATGCCTGTCTTGAGGCACGTCTGTCTATCTGTCAACAGATGTTGCAAAAACAGTAGAGTAAACCGGAAAGAGGTCTACAGGTTTTGGAAAAACCGTAAAAAAGGCCGTGTAAAAATATTTTCAAAAGCGCACGCTAAAAGTTGTTCAGAATGATCCCGAGAGTCTTACCATACCTTTTTTGAAACACCTGTATAACACGGGCTGATTATTATAGTGATCGAGTTGTAGGTTTTCCCGCGGTGTGGGCTAACCAGGTACCCACCTACTATCTGTTTTGTTTGAGTGATGAGGGTAGTTCTCATCATTTTAAGGGACTTGACAAAGTGAACGAAATCAGCGTCAAATGGCACAATTCTAAATGAGTACAGTGCCACAAACTTATCTGTTCCAGTGACAGCTCACGTAAATGTATAATATTTCTTCATTTGATAAGATTTTAAGTTTGCCAGTTTTGGTAATTCGCTCTTGTGGTTTTAATAAACTAGATGCGTTTATTATATATCAATATTATAATTCATTAGTAAATAATGAGATATGAATCAATTTAGTTCGCTCTCACCGGAACAGATAAGTTTGTCGCACTGTAGGTACTTTATTATCATTTGTCATTAAATTTACCGGTAACCATAATTACACTGAAGTGGAGTTTTGACGTGTTTACTTGAATTATGTCTCGATTGTCTCGTGTCTACACTTCAGCTATCGTACCATCATCACACATAAGCAACGAAAGTCTTGAGCAAAATTGCTTATGTAATGATGCAATTCGCCATTCTCATTGACTTATAAATCTAAAAAACTTTTTCAAAAGTGGTAGAACAAAAGTTGTTTAGAATAATGAGTTGTGTCATCTTTCGGATGTGCGCTTTTACGTGAGACACACTGTAACCATATTTTTTACCGTTTTTTACAAGTACTTTAGGTTTAATTAAAAAAAATACTAGTCAAACTACAGCCATATAAAATTTAATAACTGGAAAAAACAGGACGCAAAAAAATTGCACCATCCTAGAGTTAAAAGCTTAAAAAAGCCTACCGTAACTTAATGAAACACTACTCCTACAAAGCCTTTGAATAAATAGTGCAAAATGTCAGATCATCCAACAAAGTTACTGAAGGATTTTTAATTTCATCACAAATTAAATTCCGGCTCTCTTTTTACTGGGACGTTCCGTATACAGGGTGTTGCAAAAAGGGTATACTAAGCCGAAACCTACATGTGCAGCATGTTATATCTAAGCCCGAAACTGAAATCAGAATTTAAAAATTCGCGAAAAAAAAATGTAATTTTCCATAGAAACTTTGTTGGTCACGTGACTTTTTACTATGGAAAAAAAATTTTTTTTTCGCGAATTTCCAAATTCTGATTTCAGTTTCGGGCTTAGATATAACATGCTGCACATGTAGGATTCGGCTTAGTATACCAATTTTGCAACACCCTGTATAGGGAGGAATTTTATAAGTTACCGTGCTGGAGGCATAGATATGTACCCGACATACTCAAAATTTCCTGATAAATTATCGGTGTCGTACGTATTGCACCAAACGTATTTTGACAAATGATTAGAGAAACGGCGTCGGCAATGCCGATGAAGTGGACGCACTTCTGTGAACTTCTATACAAATAATACTGAATGTGATGCGTCCGTTGCGTACGATGCCGTAACCAACAATGTTAAAAACCTTTGACATTCAGCACAAAAAATCGCTACTTAAGGAGCTACGCTACCACAGACAGATACCCCACGTTACTCGATATGAGGATTTCAAAGTCAAGACACATAACGTGTATCCATTCACTGTGGAAGCGAAATTGTCTATATTCAGCGGCTGGATCAGCCAGGTTTGCTGCTCAGGTTTAGTTCAGTTTTTATTCGGGGCATAGTCAAACGTCCTCTTCGTTCGAATGTACGATCGATCGATGTACGAACCTCAGCTCCCTTAGAAAAGCTCCGAAGAACGGTATCAGCCGGCACTCCGGCATGGCCAGGGCGCGGCCCAGGGCTCGCTCGTACTCCGCAGACAGCAGAGCAGCTGACAAGAAGTCGAGGGTTGGCAGCGGCTCGTCGGATATGCTGAACCAGAAGGCTTTCAGCTTGCTGGACCTGAGGAAAGAGGGGGGTGGTTAATATAATAATAATAATATGTGCATGGGGACATCCTCACACACGGCTATCTGACCCCAAGCTAGGCAGGGCCGGTATTAAGGGTATCGGACAGCTGATATATCTACACAAATACATAGATAGATACCTAAATATTAATTATGAATATCAGATGGATTTTAGATGCGTTTGAGACCAAAATACACTCGCCAGCAATGAAATAGTACCAAATTACTCCTAAACGGAAAAGCTGGTTTAATGACGCTCTGTGTAATATTGAAGTACATTAGAGACAGCGTATCAGAATCATCATCATCATCAGCCAATAATCATCCACTGCTGGACATAGGCCTCTCCCAAGGAGCGCCACAACACTCGGTCCTCGGCCTTCCTCATCCAACCACTACCCGCCACCCGCCTAAGGTCGTCAGTCCAGCGGGCAGGAGGGCGTCCCACGCTGCGTTTGCCTGTTCGTGGTCTCCACTCGAGAACTCGTCTACCCCAACGGTTATCGGTTCTTCGGCAGATATGACCAGCCCACTGCCACTTCAGCTTGCATATTTTGACAGCTATGTCGGTAACCTTAGTCCTCTGACGGATAACCTCAGAATATAGTATCAGAATATGACCAACTAAAACCGTAAATATTGTGTTGAAATTTTAAATGAAGTTTAAGGTACTCGTATTTATAAAAAAATTGGGTCATTAATTTTTTTAGTGTTGGCAATTTGTATACAATGTGTTGTTTTTCGAACCCGACAAACTTTAAGGGTGTATTCTACGAGTGATTTCATCGAGAAAACACCCCCATATGTGGGATCAAATCTCAATATTCTAGAAATGGCAGCCATTTTAAAGTTTTTTAGATACTTAGTTTTCTTAGAAAATCATATCTCGATATTTAAACGCCTTACGGACATGAAAAAAGTGATTTTATCCGCAAACAGTCATCTCTATCTAATAAAAATATGAACAACTGCTAAAAATTTACATAAAATAAGTTATAAGCACCTAAACTAGTTTTTTTGACAAAAAAAATCAGCAAAAATAGACATTTCCTTGAATAACTTTGAAAATAGCCTCTATATGATGGTATTTTTATGTGTTTATTTAAAAGTATTTGATATAAGCTAAACAATGATACCAAAACCGTATCTGTACGTCGAGGCAGTCAATCATTATTGAAGTTCAAAACACACCTAACACACCTGGGTGTTTTCTCGATGAAATCACTCACACTCACATCATAACACCCACCCACCCATACCCGACTGCCGAAGGAGGAGGGTAATGTTTTCGATTGTATGTATGTATGTATGTATGTTTGTCTGTTTCTTTGTTCCCTCCTGCATATGCATTCTTAATTTATCACAGTTTGACAAATTAGGTATAAATCATTGAACTAATATTACTAGCCTACATTATACGAGTACTTGAATGGTATAAATAGATTTTAATAATTATCATTACACTTGTCCAAAATTAATAATGCACATGCAGATCTTCACATCCGAATCATTAAATCGTAAGATCCTTAAAAAAAACACTGGCATTTTGCACCTTGTTCGAAAGAAATAGGAGTCAATATCATATGTCACATAATCGAAAACAACCGATCTGTCAAAGATTTCTATGCGCATTATCAATTTTGGAGCACTGTACGTATTTTGGCATTAAACGTCAGCATTTTGCCATTAAATTAAAAAAAAATACAAGTACTTACCCTAAATGTTTATTAAATTAATAAATGTTTACTATTCGGTATAGGCAGGAAGATCAACGCACTTATAATAACTTTACCTAATGTCCTACATAATTTAGTAAAGCCGTGAATAGCTCGGTAATTACTCCAAAAACTTAACACCTCAAAGCTCAGAGAAACCAACCTCAAAGTCCGAAACCTTTTCGCTGTATAAAAATGTAAATTTTAAATGGCGTACGCATTTCTCACTAGATAACTTCCCGCCAACTTTCTTTTATTTATATTCTGAAGAATAAACAGTCTTCCTTAATTTAAATGTTAATTAGTTGAAAGAAGAAACAGACTGACACATCCATTTGAATAATTAAACATTACACTGTGAGGTGTTCTTGTAGAAATAAAAAAGTATGGAGAGGAAAATAAATAGGTAAGTAATTGACGTACGATACAGTCGTACGGTTAGTTTACGTTTGCTTACTAACTTTAGAAACTTGACAAACTTTACTACAGTCGTCGAAATATAATAGGCCCGTTTGGACAGCTACACAAATTTGCTATTTACTCTTGATTTACTTGACGAAATTCATAAAAAGACACATAATCTGGCTTATTATTTAACGGCCGAAAGAAAAACACCAGCGCGGTGACCTTGGCTGTGGCCAAGGGCGCTGCAGTAGCTGAGTGGGCGCCTTTTTGGCGGACAGCAAATTTATACGTAACATCAGTGTATTATGGTGTATAATTAAGTATGATTGCTGTCATTTTCAAATAAAGTTTTATCTTTCTTTCTTTATCTTTCAAAAAAGAACTTTTAAAGCAACAAAAGTTAACTACTTATTGTTAAGATTTTTTATGATTTATGTTTGACATCAGCTGTCATCTCATACATTTTGGAGCTGTCCAAACGGGCCACTTATATTTCGACGACTGTAACAATGTCAATGTTTGGGTGAATATTATTAAGTATAAGGCGATTTGTGAGTTTGACAAGATGCAAAAGTACGTAACTATTACTACTCAGCGATTAGATGATTTTCAAACCTCCGTTTACGTTGCGTATCGTCAAACTGTCTTTGTCAAAATGCAAGGCCAATTTTTGGTTCCAATAGTGACTACAGTGCGACAAACTTATCTGTTCCGGTGAGAGCGAACTAAATTGATCCATATCTCATTATTTACTAATGAATTATATATGGATATAGATTAGATGGGTTTATTGAAACCACAAGAGTGAATGACCAGTACTGGCGAAATTAAAATCTTATAGAATGAAGAAATATTACACATTTACAGTGAGTTCTCACCGGGACAGATAAGTTTGAGGCACTGTATGTTGGCGCTGTTCTTTTTCCATTATGATTGTGTAGTATCGAAAATAGTATTGAATTGTCACGTTAGCCTGTGATAGGCACTCTGAATTTACTCTTAGGAATCAATTTGAAATTTCATAGAATAAAAGTTATTTAGATGAGTGCAAAACTAAGAAAAAATCTTTTCGTCTTAAATCAGACGACCGAATGGCGCAGTGGTTAGTGACTACTGAGCCGATGGTCCCGGGTTCGATTCCCGGCTGGGGCAGATATTTGTTTAAACACAGATATTTGTTCTCGGGTCGTGGATGTGCCCGTAAAATGACAATAGGCTCGCTCCCTATTACATTGGGACTAACATAACACTCTGGCGAAAAGTGGGTGCAGCAATGCACCTCTGCCTACCCCGCAAGGGAGTACATTAGTACAAGGCGTGAGTGCGTGTATTTTTTTTTTCTAAAATCAGCTTTAATTTCCTTTTATATCTTTATACAGGGTGTTGCAAAAAGGGTATACTAAGCTGAAACCTATATGTGTAGCATGGTATATCTGTCGCAGGCATCTGGTTTAATCTGCTTTTTGATTGAACCACTAGCCCGTTCATTGAATGGCGCTATTCAGTTGTATGACTAAATGTCAAGTCGTTGATTGTAAGGTTCGACGTCTTGACTGTACGTCATTCAGCGAAGTCGTTGAATGGGATATAGTATAGCAACTTTGTAATGTCTGCTTAGGGTGAACATCACCAGACAAGAGTCAACAAAAAGACTATGTTACAAAGCTCTTATCCCACAAATTAACTAAACAATAACAATAAACGTACCTTCATATTGTTGTTCATAATTATCCAGTTTTGCCACAATTTTTTCTTTGTAACTATCCGCCCGCGGCGTAATAATAGGTAAATCCATGTTTTCACACTATTTTAACACACATAACGCACTTTCAAGCTAATTTATTTGTAAAAAACTAACAATATAGGTGCTTTTTGTATCAGCTGTTAGCTGTTAGACGCCATATTTGTTTTATTCACCACCTGACTGATTTTAAGTCAGCTAACTAGTTGGACGTTTTGTGACGCTTGTACAATCAACGTTCGGCCTAGTCATACAACTGAATAGCGCCATCCAATGAACGGGCTAGCGGTTCAATCAAAAAGGAGATTAAACCAGATGCCTGCGACATATCTAAGCCCGAAACTGAAATCAGAATTTCAAAATTCGCGGAAAAAAAGTCATTCTCTATAGTAATAAGTCACGTGACCAACATAGTTTCTATGGAAAATGATTTAAATTTTCGCGAATTTTGAAATTCTGATTTGAGTTTCGGGCTTACATATACCATGCTGCACTTATAGGTTTCGGCTTAGTACTTATACCCTTTTTGCAACACCCTGTATATCCAACGTGGGCGGCAAAATTAATTGACTAATTCCCGGTTAAACTCCAATAAAATACCTAACGTAAAGCTAACCATCAATAAAGCGACCGCAAGACCCTTGGCTTAACCTGGGCCATCGATTAGAACGAACTGAATTTAAGGGTTATTTAAGGTCCCGGGTTCGATTCCCGGCTGGGGCAGATATTTGTTTAAACACAGATATTTGTTCTCGGGTCTTGGATGTGCCCGTAAAATGGCAATAGGCCCGCCCCCTATTACATTGGGACTAACATAACACTCTGGCGAAAAGTGGGTGCAGCAATGCACCTCTGCCTACCCCGCAAGGGAGTACATTAGTACAAGGCGTGAGTGCGTGTGTGTGTGTGTGTGAATTTAAGCCGCCGAAATTCATTGGATAACTCAAATGGAGTCAACGTACAAAATAAAATAAATTTAGTAGAAGTTACAACGCGGCTTCCACTCCAGGTAAACGTGTTTTGGAGTGGAGGCCGCGACTAGGCAAACGTAGTGTGGGACGCCCTCCGGCTAGATGGGGTGACGGCTTGCGAAAGGTGGTTATGTTGTGAATGTTAAATTCTATTTTGTATATAATTTTTGTAAGTACTTATATATTTTTGTACTACCTAGCAATAATCGCGTGTTGGCAGTAGCTGTTAAGCATTATTGTTATTATAATAAATAAATAAATAAATGATTGGATGCGGAAAGCTTAAGATCGCATCCAGTGGCTTTGGGAGAGGCCTACGTCCAGCAGTGGACTGCTATAGGCTGATGATGATGGAGTTACAACGGGTTGAGTGAGACTAGTTTATTTTACGGTACTATTAAGAGTGACACCCCATTGGCACCATCCTAACTATATATAATATATATAATATAATAATATAATATAATATAATATAATAATATTATAAATGTGAAAGTAACTGTGTCTGTCTGTCTGTCTGTTACTCTTTCACGCCAAAACTACTGAACGGATTTGAATGAAATTTGGTATACATACGGTCTAAGCCCTGGGAAAGAACATAGGCTACTTTTTATCCCGGAATTCCCACGGGAAAACTTTTTAAGGCGAAGCGAAGCGCGCGGGAACAGCTATTAAGTAATAATAATAATATTATGTGGGGACATAATCATACAAGCCATCCGACCCCAAGCTAGGCATTCGTAGGCGTGTATTATGGATATCGGACAGCTGGTCTAATTATCTTCACAAATACTAGATAGATGCACAGAAATACATTTCCATTTTAACTAAGACCCGAGGAAAAATTTCTATCTTTAAACAAATATTCGTCCTAGCCGGGAATCGAACCCGGGGCCTTTGGCATAGCAGTCAGGGTCACTAACCACTATACCATTCGGGTGTCATGTATGTTACTACACTCACGTGCAAAGAAACAGTTCCACTAACAAAATGCAGAGTATGCAGACACCAAATGGCCCCAATTTTTTTCAACATTTAATGGAAAATTTGAAACACGCACTCACGCCTTGTACTAATGTACTCTAACCTTGCGGGGTAGGCAGAGGTGCATTGCTGCACCCACTTTTCGCCAGAGTGTTATGTTAGTCCCAATGTAATAGGGGGCGGGCCTATTGCCATTTTACGGGCACATCCAAGACCCGAGAACAAATATCTGTGTTTAAACAAATATCTGTCCCAGCCGGGAATCGAACCCGGGACCATCGGCTCAATAGTCAGGGTCACTAACCACTACGCCATTCGGTCGGAAAATTTGAACAAAATATTTACGTTGAGTTGGTCATATTCTGATGCACCGTTCCATATTACAGAAGGCCATATAAAGTTAGTTTTTAATTTTTTTTTAAATTAGTTTTTAAAGTTTGTTCCACATTAAGTAAATTTTTTCGTTAAGGAGTAATTTGGTGATTTTCTCAATAGAACTTTTTCATTGCCCGTGAGTGTCTTTGTATCGTTATTGGTCGAGTAGGAATCTGTTTATTAATGAGTTTGTTTAATGTTAATGTAGTATTAATGAAGATATTAACAAGATTAATTAAGCTAGTTTGCTCGGACGGCTTTGATTATATCGAAATGTGTAGCATACTGTATGTAGGTACATATTCTATGTATAGAAACATCCTGTATGTACAAATTGTAGTATAGGACATTCATTAGATGAGCTCAATTTAACTAAGGACATTATTATAGTAATGAACAATATTATAGTGCCAGTAGGCCCAGTAGGTATGTTGCTGATAATAATAATATCTTACCCTTTCTAAGGGGTGTTATCAATGAAATTTTATATTCCTTTATAGGTGATTTGATAGGCAATGTCCATAGCAATGAGTAATCAAAATTGGCTGAGCCGTCAAGTGCTCTTAAATTATTTTTAATGTAACTTCTAGGTATATGTGTGTCATAATAAAATTATGAACATGAACTAAAAACGCATGCTAAAGACAATTTGTTTTAAAGCAGCGCTGCTTCTTATAGTTCTTATAGATACACAGCATCCACTGTGCAAACTTATAGCTCTCTTCTTTCGCTCGAATGCCAATAAAATATAGTGTAAAAATAAATAATAATTGTTGGCAATACAGCTTTCATTCCAGCACACTGGCAACACTGGAAAAAAAGAAAAACGCATTCTGCCGGCATTTTCCAATTAAGGGTGCCTTTTGTTCAACGATATTCCTGAATAGTGTACCTGTGGGGTGGGGTTTTATCAGTGCCCGGAAGGTCAGAATATTATTTACATTCTATCCTAACTTACTAACTTTATAATATTATAAATGCGAAAGTAACTGTGTCTGTCTGTCTTTCTGTTACTCTTTCACGCCAAAACTACTGAACGGATTTGGATGATACATATGGTCTAGACCCTGAGAAAGAATATAGGCTACTTTTTATCCCGGAATTCCCACGGGAAAACTTTTTAAGGCGAAACGAAGCGCGCGGGAATAGCTAGTTTCATAATAATTTTAGACACAAAATCATGCTGACAAAGTCAGAAATTAATATTTATCGACGAAAATGAGAGCTGTCTGTGTATGTGTGTGTGTGTATCTGTCAATGATAGCGTATCTTCCAAATGAATGAACCGATTTTTATTTTACAGGGTGATTGGTAATGTTACCCCGAGTTTTCTAAGCCCAGTTCTGCGACTCTAAAGCCTCGTATTCACTAGGCGACAAATTGTCGCAGAACCTGTCTAGGCACATGTCGTCTACGTGTCGCCGCGACGTCGCGCTCTGTTCTGCGACGTCGCACGCGACTATACAGCGACATCTATGTGTCGCAGAACAGGTTCCGTGTTTTGGCTCGCGAGACAGAACTTCCTGCGACATCTGTCTAGCGACCGCTGTTGCAGAGTGTGGACGCGTGCGCGACTTCTAGCACGCAGCACTAACTGCCACGACTTCCTCGGGCGACATGTCGGCGGAGACTGCTGGTGTGGACAAGCAACATGTATCACGACATGTTACCAAAATGTTCTGAGAACACGCACCGTAGATGTTCTGTAACAGTCTCAGAACTTGTGCCCTAGTGAATTCGAGGCTTTAGTGGCAATTTCTCCACAGTCATAACCAGGGAGTAGTGGTTGACTTTTGACACATCTGTCATGAATTTTATATGGAGATGACGTTTAATTTATAAATCAATCCCTGTCAGTTAAATAACCGACCATGGAGGAATTGGCTCTTAGTGTTAAACGTCGGGGGTTTTTAACGTTGGTTAGGTTATTTAATGTAGGTACAGGGATAAATATTCGACTATAGCACTGATAACATTTTACCCTGTCGAGAAGTGTGTACAGTATATATGTATACCTACTTTCATTGCATGGAAGAGATACGAGGAAAAGTATTTCAAGCAAAAGATTTTGTGCATTTTGTACAGGTTGTTACAAAAAGGACGACCGAATGGCGTAGTGGTTAGTGACCCTGACTACTGAGCCGAAGGTCCCGGGTTCGATTCCCGCTGGGGCAGATATTTGTTTAAACCACGTTTAATAATAATAATAATAATAATAATAATAATATCCATTTATTTCAGGCATCAATGGCCCATAGTATAAAATACACAAATACATTTTAAAATAAATCAAACAATATTAATATATACTCTACATAGAAACTTATAAAAACTAAAATTAACTAAACTCTAGCACTATTATCAGGGGGTTTAATAGTCTGTTTGGCCTCCCTGTATCGGCGGAACACTATCCCCGCAGGCCAGAAGTTTTTATCCAGCAGAACCTTCTGCTGGGCCGCGGGAATCCGAATACGGAACGACTTGAAGTCCGTCTGCTTGGCGGACTGCAGCCTCTCGATCGCCAGCACCTGGACTGGCTGTTCGGTGCGGCCGACACTTCTCTCCTTAATATAGCGCACGATGTTATCATGCGCCATATTCGCGTGTATGCGGGAGACGTAGATGTCGACCGTGGGCATGGCGGCCTTCAGCGAGCAGGCGGCCGGGGCGGTGCCGCGCTTGTTGCGGTTGCGGCGACGGGGGCTCCTCTTCTCCACAGAAGCTTCTCCTTCTTCGTTTAAACACAGATATTAATGTTCTCGGGTCTTGGATGTGCCCGTAAAATGGCAATTGGCGCGCCCCCTATTACATTGGCACCAACATAACACTGGCGAAAAGTGGGTGAGCCAATGCACCTCTGCCTACCCCGCAAACTACATTAGTACAAGGTGTGAGTGTTTGTTAATGAAAAAAATTGTTACAAAAAGGTTTAAATAGTACTTTTAAGCCGAAATGGGGGGTTTTCAGAACAACTATTGTTCTATATTCGGAAGGCCTATGTCCAGCAGTGGATGAGTATGGGACCCATACTCATCCACTGCTGGACATAGGGACTATGGGTTGATGATGGTGATGATGTTAAACTCATAACTTTGCTAAGCCACATCTACTCTTAGGGTGCTTACATAGAGAATCGGGTTCCTAGCGCTTATGACATTAAAAAAACCGGGAAATGCTCCGTGAGTGAGCGCTTTCGCATAATCTGGTTACCGGTACAGGTAGATACAGGGAACCCGTCTCTCTAAGGTCGATTGACATGAAAAGGACATGCTAAGCTATCTTTCAAGATTGACAATAATATAATCACATAGTCAGCCAGCGTACTTAAATCCTAAACAAAATTTTATCGATAAGTACAGTCAGCTGCATTAGTAGCTATACACTTTCGTACCTTGTCGAAATACCTACTAAACAAAACGTCAATGTTTGAATGAATGAATAGGCAGTTCGTGAGTTTGACAAGGATCAAAAGTGTATAGTTACATACAAAATATCCCTATAAGTATTTGTCATGTCATATCACAAATTTTAATATCAGTGGATGTAAGTTGTGAACACATTTAATTTGTATAACTTCCTAGATTATTACTTTATTGTACTGAATATTGTGTATTTTACGGATGTGTACTGTTTGTGTTCCTAATAAATAAAAACTAAAAACTAAAACTAAGTGGATCATAAAACTTAAGTTTTTTTGTTATGGTGGTCAATGTATCTCTTTTGCAGAGTGGACGTCTTATCTAAATCGACCTTTAGTCAAATCGGTCGCCCTCAATTCGCATTACCTTTAGATGGGGTAAATTTAAAATGGCGTTCACATTTCACAATCTGTATCACTGATCTATTTACAGGACCTGAAAGCCGTCTACGTGATGTGAATGCTGTAAATACAGTACTATAACAGCTTCAGACTCTTCAGAGTAAGGATATGGGTTGTACGAAAAGTGTCTTCATTCATAACTTTTTGTTAAAAAATTGCAACGCCCTGTGGTATCGATAATTTTAATTCAATTCAATTTCAATTCAATTCAAAAATATTTTATTCATGTGAAGCTTACGACTAAGGTACATGCTTATGAGCCCCAAGCTAGAATGTAGCTTATGTGGGCAAACGCTCATATCAAGTTTCAATGTTATAGGTAATTTTAACAGTTAAATTATGTTATGTAGGTTTTAACTAAGATGTAGTTTAACACAGGTAAGTATGACAGCGTCATTGAGCTAGTCTTTTCCATTTAGGAGTAATTTGTATCTATATCACTGGAACTTTTTATTGCTTGCGAGTTTATAGATATTTATTAGAACTAGCTGTTCCCGCGCGCTTCGCTTCGCCTTAAAAAGTTTTCCCGTGGGAATTCCGGGATAAAAAGTAGCCTATGTTCTTTCCCAGGGTCTAGACCGTATGTATACCAAATTTCATTCAAATCCGTTCAGTAGTTTTGGCGTGAAAGAGTAACAGACAGACAGACAGACAGACAGACACAGTTACTTTCGCATTTATAATATTAGTTAGGATTAAGATGACATTGTAACTAACGGTTTTGTTAAGTATATTTATCGAGGAATCACGCAAATAAAATCTTTGTTAGTCATGTGACTTTACTATGAATAATGTTAGATAATGTAGATATTAGATAAATATGTTATACCGTATATGCTGCACAGTACAGTTTCAGCTTAGTATACTCTTTTTGCAACACCCTGTAGAGTAACCGTCCGGTAAAAACAGCTGTTTTCGCAAAGCGACTCGGTATCTGCTCGTTACAAGACATTTCAATTGCTTTTCCAGTCCGCGTTATTTTCAGTGTTTATGCTGAATTTGCAAAGCCACTTGTGACTGAACGACTCTTAGTGATGTCGGAGTTTTATCGATAATTTATTAAATACTATACTTATACATGTTTTTTCTCTTATTATTATTCGAGCCGTGGTGACGTATTGGATAAGATCTCGACTCTCAAACGAGAGGCCAAGTATTCAAATCCTGGCATGTACCAATGTGTTATTTGCGTAAGATGTTAAGTGGAAACAAGTTTTGAAATAGTTTGACAATTCGCTCTGAGTTCGTGTTTACACGGTTGACGCGAAATTACACGTAATGTAACATTACACGTTACACTCGTCTGGATCCGGCTTAATACGAAGATAATTGTCATTTATTTATACTTTTATTGCACAAGGCAATAGGCCCGCCCCCTATTACATTGGGACTAACATAACACTCTGGCGAAAAGTGGGTGCAGCAATTCACCTCTGCCTACCCCGCAAGGGAGTACATTAGTACAAGGCGTGAGTGCGTGTTTTTTTTTTGTTTTTTTACATTGACACGAAAAGAAGAAGAATATCTATCGTATCGTTCGCTTTTGTAAGAGCACACCACTAGTTACTGCGTCACATCAAAAGTGTTTGAAGCTTACAGTTCTTACAAACTGGAATGGCGAAGCAAGCTGTTCGCAAAATGTAAAGACGCCATCTTTGTAAAACCACGGCTATAGCCAACGATATTTTACTACTAACTTGATGGAGTGCAAAAGAAACGTCTTTGGCAAAGATAACCCTACTTCTACCACTGACCTCTTATTTTAGAATAGAATAGAATAGAATACTCTTTATTTTGCACCATTAAAGACAATATTACAATTCACAACTTATATATAAAATAGCACAAAAAAGGCGGCCTTATTGCTTAAAGCAATCTCTACCAGACAACCTTTGGATGGAAGAGACAATTTTAACATAATTAATGGGAGTAGAGGTGCAAGGTATACTAATTAAACAGTACATACTATAGACTATATTAATAAATAAAACAACACAATATAAAAAAAAAATATATATATATATATATATATATCTATACCTATAATAAACTTACATCCTAACTAATATTATAAATGCGAAAGTAACTGTGTCTGTCTGTCTGTCTGTCTGTCTGTCTGTCTATTACTCTTTCACGCCAAAACTACTGAACAGATTTGAATGAAATTTGGTATACATACGGTATAAACCCTGGGAAAGAACATAGGCTACTTTTTATCCCGGAATTCCCACGGGAAAACTTTTCAAGGCGAAGCGAAGCGCGCGGGAACAGCTAGTATTATATATTACATAAACTCGTTTACATAAATATTTTAATAAGGGCCGATTTTTCAATGCCAGGATAAAAGGTCAAATAACTATCTAGCGAATAATTTTATTTGGCTGTTTATCGGCTTGGTAGTTGCTAAACCATTTTTCAATTGTGATTTATTTCATAGGTAACTATCTTACCGATTTTTCTACTTGAACTCTGGAAAGGTGAAACAAGTATATGTAGACACCATGTAGACACCTAGTGCTAAAGCAGGACAGACTACTATTTTGATTGTCAGAGTCAACTGTCACTGTCAAGCCACAAGCCTCACTGACTGTTTTGTTTGGTTGTTTATTTTGGGTTGTTTCAATTTTGGTATTTATATTTGTTATTTTTTGATCGCAATGGAATCACAAAAAAGAGAGCGTTCGGCGAATTTTAATATTAATGAAGTTACTGTGTTAGTGAGTGGTAGATAAATTTTATTCAAACATGTCATAGAAAATAAAAAGACCGATGCAGCAACAAATAATAATTTTCTTCCATGCAGTCTGCATGGAAGAAAATTGAGTTTCTTTTAACTCCAGTGGTATAACCAGTCCGCTCATTGAAAATCCTTTAATTTAAGTACGAGGGCATCAAAAAAACAATGAAGAAGAAGTCGTAAGAAGAAGTCTTCCCTGCAAAGGCAGGAGATGTACAAAACTGGAGCTGGGCCCTCAAATGCTCCTTCATTTAACGATGTAGAAGAAAAGGTGTTAGGCATTTGCTCCAACATTAGCATTCAACGTATCCTTAATTTAAATTTAATGAATAAAAACTGAAAGAAATAACACCTATGTTTTATTATCAAGTACTGGATGGTTTCTCTCTTTTCTCCTCAGCCTATAGCCGTCCACTACTGGACATAGAAGATCATGCCGCCAAGCAGGAGGGATCTCTTAGATACTTAGGTATATGTAGCATAGGTTACCTACTTATCATAAAATGAAAAACTATAATGTACCTTAATATTTTATTATGAAGGAAGTGCTACTACATTCCTCTTTTTTTTAAATTAATGCTTGAAAATAAATCAACATAATGTTTGTAGTCTGGCGCCTTTCGGCGATGAAATTCTTTTGCATCCCACATGCTGTAATGATCAGGCCTCGTTTTGACGACTCTGACTTTCCTTTCAACAGGATTAATACATTCGTTCATTACCTACTACCTCTTTTTCGATCGCCAAATCATCAATATCATCGAAAATATCCATTGAAAAGACGATTATTCTCTGCGCTTGTATAGTTAAGAATTGGTATAAACACAAAAAAGAACTTACTTAATAACCTCAAATGTCAAATTATCAATCGAATAAGCACTATCTGGCGGCTCAAGCAGCAGATAGATTTATTCTCCAGTTAACTGAGTTATTGGACGAATAAGTTCTATCTGACGGTTGAAAAATTCAATATTTCGCTATCTGTCGAATAAACGCTATCTGGTTGTCTATCTGAGCATTGAAAAATCGGCCCTAAGTTCGTTTAAAAGATGTGTGACTTTATTCATTGGTTGTCATTAGGTTCAACTTAAAACGGTTTGACATCAGTTTTTTTTACATCAACATACAACAATTTATTTTTTATTTAACTCTTTATTGTACAAATATTACAAATAAAAGTACAATAGGTGGACTTAATGCTAAAAGCATTGAAATATCAGTAAAAGTTCTTTCGTCATTGGTAAAGTTGATTCACGAATTATAAAACAAGCTGTCACATCTGTTAAATGAAAACCGAATCTTTGTGAATTCACCGGAGCTGATTTCCCGCGGGATCTATTCAAATTGTAATGGAAATGCGACCGACGCGTTCTCTCTTTGTTAATGTGTTTATGTACTAATAGGTAGGACAAAGGCGGTCACAGAATGGTGGCCTAGAGACGGACGAAGAGCGGCTGGCAGACCACCTGCTAGATGGTCCGATGACATCTGCAAGGTTGCGGGGAAGCAGTGGACCAGAGCGGCACAGGACCGGAAGAATTGGCGTACAAATAAGGAGGCCTATACCCAACAGTGGGCGATAGAAGGCTGATGATGATGATGATGACTAATAGGTACCCCCCTCCTCTACTTAAAGGTGGTAATTGACGGCGGCATGAGGTGCAAGCTTAGATTAACGATACGCACACTAGATATAGTATTACATACATGTATCAGGGCCTTTAGTGCGAGTTTTTTCACCTATCGAGAAGTGAAATCGAAAAGCAAATTTGTATGGTGCGGGAGACACGCCACCTAGCGGTAAGTAGCTGTACTAGCTCCGCGCTATACAAATCTTCGTTTTCGATTTCACTTCTCGATAGGTGAAAAAACTTGCACTCGAGGCCTGTCCAATTCCCACATTAAAGGCTCCGCCGAGCTTGGGGTCGGATGGCCGTGTGTGAGAAGTCTCCACACTCTCCACATAATTAGCATCATCATCATCATCATGACGTCAGGACGCGTCGCCTGCTGCAGCGTCATGTCATCCGCCGCCAATTGTCACCTTTATCCTCCGAGAATCTTATTTTGTGGTCCAATTTACACAGTACAAGTTCATGTTTGCAATAAGCAGTGTTTAGTCATGAAGAGGGCATATTGTAAGTTTTTCTAAACAATCTAGCAGTAAAAATCGATGCAAAATTTGTATAGCTCGGAAATGCAGAGATTCGCGAAAAATACCTTTCCATATTTACTACATACATCTATGTCACGTGACCAACAAAATTTATATGGAGGATCAATATTTTTTTTCCAGCAAAAGTTGTTGACATTGACCTTCTGTACGTCACCCCCTTTTGGCTTACACTCTTTTGTAACACCCTCTTTAACTTTTATACTAATCCCTTTATTCATATAAAAGTCTGTCACTCTCTGACAGAGAACAATTTGTTCTTTGACAGAGAGTAACAAAACAGTTCAATAGCTATTAAAGCTCACAGTAAGTTTTTTTTTATGAATAAGGGGGTTCGTTTTTGACAAATGTTCAATCTTCAAATACTGTATTAAACAGCGCATCAGAATATTATCAACTAAAAAGGTAAGTAATTTAGTATTTTTTTTTAATTCGAAATCAAATGTTTTTAAAAATTGGTGTCGACATTTTGTAAATGGAACCTTTTCATTGCTCTTGAGTATATTTTGTCTTATACAGACTCATGACCTCATTTCGCATTAATACAATACACTTCATCAGAACAAGTATTATAGCCAGTGCTTGAACAGGGAACGAAACTCATTAAAAAGATAAATCAAACTCTGTAGTGATGGGAATACGCTTGGCCGACGATTTTTGACCCCTGATGGAAAAAGGGGGGATATATGTTAATGTATTTGTGTGTGTGTATATATGTCTGTGGTTGCGTAGCTCCCAAACGGCTGAACTGATATTCGTTTTGTTATTTTAGGGCCATAGGGTTTAGGGTATTCCGATTGTTCTTAGCCATATTTTATCAAAATCCGCTAAACCGTTCAAAAATTATTATGCGACTTTTAGTGTTAATGTTTTGGGGTTTTTAACGTTCCTTTTTAACACCCTGTAGAACAATCGCATATCGAAAATGGAAAAAACAAGTAATGTTTCATGTTTTTATTTCCCATCCCTAGGTGTATGTGTGTTTCCTTCGAAGGTCGATTTTCCAGAAGCGAAGTTACAAATGGCGGCTACGGGGCGTGAATGTGGATCACCTTTTTAACGCACGCACAGTGACGTGGAAACGCTGCGTTGATTTATTAATACTAGCTGTTCCCGCGAGCTTCGCTTCGCCTTAAAAAGTTTTCCCGCGGGAATTCCGAGATAACAAGTAGCCTATGTTCTTTCTCAGGGTCTAGACCATCAGTAAACCAAATTTCATTCAAATCCGTTCAGTGGTTTTGGCGTGAAAGAGTAATAGACAGACAGACAGACAGATAGACAGACAGACACAGTTACAGTTATAATATTAGTTAGGATTTTTACGCAACATGCAGTATAGGTATGTAATAATGGATACCACCTTTATGATTTCATTTTAAAAAAGCAAACAATAAACGTGACGTGAAAGGGTCTCCGATAGATTTGACACAGGCAAATATAGCTAATCTTACAAATGCATGTCTAGAAGACATAGACTGAGAGATTGCACTGGACCGTCAGAAATGGCGATCTCTTGTATCGGAGGCCAAGACTCACTGGGTCGTTGAGCCAGTGAGTCTTGAGTCGGAGAAAGTGAGTAAAAATGTCGCGTTTTATAAACCCAGTGCGTTTTTACAAAGAAACTCGTTTCAGCAGTCTTACAAATAAATTCAGACCAATTGGACGAGTTGAGATGTAATCGATTTGTTGCCGTTTTCAGCGGCATAATGTTGTTAGTCTACTTTAATTATATTTATACTTAAAGTTTAGATTAACAATATCCGAACAAGATGTTGTCACATACAACTCGCTGGTTCTGGCAGAATTACCAGCGCCGTATAATTTTTTGTAAAGCACATGCTGAGTCAGAGCCATTTTACTGACATAATACACACCACAATTATTGTGATTCTTCATGTCACTGTGCCTATTGATGTTGTTTTGTATTTGTGTTGTATATATTTTAGTAAATAAACGATGTACTGTGTCTATTATGTCTACATACAAAAACAAAGCAAAAAAACTGTCCGAATTTTGTGTTACTGTCAAATCGTGTTATGTTCATCCAAGTGACAACCATTGTATCAATGAATAAAGTCACAAATCTTCAAGAAGTAGGGGTGTTATTTTTCGAGGCGTTTTTTTGTACTGACCTAGCCCTGTAGCACGGGGCGCTAATAAGACGTGACAAAAAAGTTCTCCGTCGCGCTCGCTCTTGAAGCTGCGAGATGTGAGTGAGGGCGATGCATGACTCACGTCTTAATCGTCTTAAATGCACCCCGTACTAGCTCTTCTGGTTCGCTATCTGCTAATTATGTGCTCACCTATAAAATTATAGTTTTTAATTCTTATATCTTATAATTCCACCCTCTACCGAACAGCAATTATGTACCTACATACATAATTTTAAATAAATTTTATAAATTTTCTCGTAACAAGTAGGTTAAGTATGTATGAACCTATTTTCATACAGCTTAGGTCATGTAAGACATGTAAGACGACCGAATGGCGTAGTGGTTAGTGACCCTGACTACTGAGCCGAAGGTCCCGGGTTCGATTCCCGGCTGGGGCAGATATTTGTTTAAACACAGATATTTGTTCTCGAGTCTTGGATGTGCCCGTAAAATGGCAATAGGCCCGCTCCTATTACATTGGGACAAACATTACACTGGCGAAAAGTGGGTGCAGCAATGCACCTCTGCCTACCCCGCAAGGGGGTACATTAGTACAAGGTGTGAGTGTTTGTATGTTTTTTTTAGGTCATGTAAATCTACCTATATCTGACAAAATAAAGCAACTTAACTGACTATGAAATATGAATGTGTGTCACAAACACATTTTCTAATGCATACAAAAACGTAAATGTCATATTTAATGAAGACATATTATACGAGCAGTGACGTCAGAGCTAACATCCATTTATTTTAATCACTAGAAGGGGGATTCTTGACTACTGGATGGTTCAATGGTTAATACAGCTTCTTCTTCTTCCTAGCCTTTTCCTTATTTAGGGTCGGATTTGTGCGTCATGTCACGCCATTTTACCCTATCCTCTGTCATATCCTCATTCACTCCGCACTTTCTCATATTTTCTTTCACACAATCAAGTCACGTCTTTCTTGATCTTCCAATGGTTAATACAGCTGAAATAGGTATACATTCAGTGTAAAAAGTATCGGGATTAGATCAAGAAAACAGTCAACATGACTTTGACTAACAATCGATAGAAGTCAATAAGTTAAATCGCCGCGAGTACTAAACATAACCCTGAAAACAACGTTAGAAAAATGTTGTGATGATTGGAATTGCATTGGCGTATGTGTATCGTTTCTGAGGAGCATACTTTGAAAGGGATAAAATAAATTTGGATGAATAACAATCATTTTCTATTTTATTGATCTAATCCCGATACTTTTTACACAGAGTAGTAGGTATATAGTCTCGAAACACGTCTAGGAAGAGGCACGCCGAGGAAAGATTGGTGATCCTTAGTAGGTATACATGGTGTATCTACCGGTCATACTGAGCAACTTTCATATTTTATATTGCGTTGGTATTTAACTTTACCATAAAACTGTAAATAATTTGAGAATTGGCTTGTAGTGACCAGGAATATTAGCGTTTTTTCCATCTTCTTCGTTTTCTCTTCACGCCCCTGATGATGAACAGTCTGGACCTGATGATGAAGAGCATCCAGCAAGTAGTTTCCGCCGGCCTACAGACTACACACACGCTGAAGGCCGAAAGAAACCCCTGCCGACTACTCTCATCTTCTTCTGTTTCCGTTCTCTTCTGTTCTTCGTTTCTTAGCTTCTTTATCTTCTTAGAGGCTTTCTTTAGGTACTTACCTAATACTATTAACCGATACATAAGTACATACAATTAAAAATAAATATGAACGCAATTTTTAGATTAAGGTAAATTTAAGGTTTTATCGGGTAAAATGCAAACTTGACAAACCGACGGTATAAAATTGTACGTATGTATTTTTTTCGAATCGAATTTGAATTCTATAGTATATTTTATTATTATGTTTTTTTATTTATTAAAATTGTCGTTTAGTTCTATACGTTTATGTAAAGTGACTTTTGCCCTAACACAGATCCGACAATTAGATTGAGAATAAACCAGGGCCCGGCCCGGTAACCCTTTAGAGGGTTTTTGATAGGGTTTTTTGATAGGGTTTAATTAATCAAACCATTTTCACTAATACCCGAACCAATTTGGTTACCAAACCCTTTCAAGACTTTGGTTACCCCAAGAAAGTGTTTTTGTAGATGACATATAGAGGGTTTACTTAAGTCGTTCATTTGGGTTCAAATAAACCCTATCGGTTCGAACTCTCGGTTCGAACTCTCAGCTCGAGCTCTCGGCTCGGCTCTGTCTTCGCGGGGCACTCGGGTAGACTCGGATATTATACTGTGACGTGCCATCGTATATTTTTGTTTTGATTTGACAATTGAGTAGGTATTTCAGAGTTTACATTATTTGTGTTTTTGCATGTTGAGTAGGGTGGAACTTTATTAGTGGTCAATCCAGTCAGTCCGTAGACCGATACATGATTTAGGTAACTACCTATTTATTTTCAGTTGTGGTTCAGTCCTATGTGTTGCGTAGCACCAATATTCGAGTTTATATTTTTTATTTCAATAAAATAATAATATGGGTGATCGTATTGAGTGCTGCTGTGCTGATGTAAGAAACATTGCTTACTAATTAATTTACAAGATAATGCGGAGTTTCTGATTTTCCTCTTCATGTCTAGTAGGTATTAGGCTGCAATTATACTCGGCGAGGTTTATAGTTATAGGTTAATGGGAAATACCTTCTCTAATATTTTTAATAAATTATATTTGAGTCCTTTAAAATAACTTTATTTTAATGTATTCGTTTTTTGTGTAAACATAAAAGCTTGGATAGAATGTAGGTACCAAGTGATATAATTAACATTATTCACTGATAAAATTCACTCTGAATATGCATACCTAGGTAACGTCAATGTATCCAACATAGCCCACAGTATAAAAGGGTGTAACTCAAAATTTAACAAAAAATGTTACGTCATTATCTTCAGAATATTGGAGAATTTGCAGATCACTGCTCTTACGGTGACGGAAATAATCGTCTAATTGTATTGTAATGCGGTGGATCAAGGTTTAGCCGGATTGTCATTTCTTTACGTTCTTTAATACGGCGGCCCACGTTTAGCCGAAACCTACATGTGCAGCATGTTATTAATTAAACCTTAAAATAAAGTCAGAATTTCAAAATTCGCGAAAAAATATATAATTTTCCATAGAAACGTTGTTAGTCACGTGACTTTACTATAAAGAATGCTTTGTTTTTCAAATTTCGAAATTCTGTTTTTATTTTCGGGCTTAGATAGAACATGCTGCACTATATAGGTTTCGGCTTAGTATACTCTTTTTGCAACACCCTGTATAAGGGTTGGATCCGATGTTATCAGCTTGATGACATTGAATAACACAACTTAACGAATAAAGATACACTTAAATACCAGTTTTATACTTAGGTAAAAGTTTATTTTAGCTCTACTGAAAAGATTCAAAAATGGACATTGCCCCTCATGGTTCTGATGTTGAGATTTGTAGAATGACAACTCATTTGATGACAAGTTTTACAAAAAAGTACTTGTATTCTTAGAAGGAAGGACTATTTTGCAATAGCAAAGAATAGCGGTTCAAAACCCTTTGTGATAGGGTTTAAAAAACACTTCGTGATAGGGTTTTAAAAACACTTCGTAAAGGGTTTTAAAACCTCTTTGTAAAGGGTTACCAAATGAACTGGGTTACCAAATTAACTGGGTTATGCAATGAACGAATTAACCTGATCATAGGGTTTGAAGTGGTAACCATTTGGTTTGGGTAAGTGGTTTTACGATAAAGCCAATTGAATGAATAACCCATTGAAAGGGTTTTTCACGGGAAAGGGTTGTCCGGGCCCTGGAATAAACATAATATCATCAGTACCAACATAAAAGAAGCATATACCTCATTTGTTATAAACGTTATTCGCAAAGCCTGATTATGGGATAATAAGCTACTCACTTCAACCCAGCCCCAATCTTAAGACATCAGCATAATTCACGATATCATCACTACCAACCAACATACTCGTAATTAAGAAACCACTACGATTTGGTACGATTTTAATAAAGGTGCGTGGGTTATTCCGAAAGGTTTTTGGGTGAGTAGGATACATGTTCGTCATTTTGATTCATGTAAGGATGCTTTGTATACTTGAATATACTACCTAAAACTTATTTAAGTTTTATCTAAGTTTCGTATTAATAAGCTACTCACTTCAACCCAGCCACAATCTCCATGGCTCCGTTGAAGTTCCCGATGTTCCAGCAGGTGAGAGCCATGCGCAGCGCACAGGCCAGAGTGCCCTTCCTCTCCTCCAGGGTGCACTGAGACAGCAGCAGGTCTGTTACCCACGCCGACACCTGGGGGAAGAGGGGTGGTTAGTAAGTATAGTGTAGAGAAGAGGATTTTATATTATATTATTATGGGTACATGAAAGGTCCGGCTCAGTACCAGCAGTCAGTTATTATTTGACCTACGAATCCTTTTTTATAAATTGGTTAGTGCTATGCCTCATAGGCACTATTTTTCAACTTACATTGCGTAAGAAAGCGCTCCAAATTCACTCTTTAATACATATTTAGCTTTTTTTACTACTTAACACATAGTTCATCTTAGCATTTTGGTTACGAACACATCGTAATATTATATAAATTATAAATTGTGGTGGTTTGTCCTAGGTATATTATAAGGGAATGTTGCTCTTGACGCAATAGATTTAAATGGAAATTTTAAAATGTATATCAACGGGAAACCCTTTGAAGCGACGCTAGTGGGAAATAACAGTTAAATAAATACAAAAAACCTTTGGCAAAAGCTAAAACATGTAAAGCTGGGGTCAACACAGAACTGTGGGAATTCAAAGTCAATAATTCAGTTATTTCGTGATAAAACATGATGCGTATACGTTACTACGTTGCTGAAATATAACGTTATTTTAATACGGACTAGATGGAGTGTCAGTGCAAAAGAAACGACTTGACAAATAACACCCCACTTCTACCACTTAGCTTAAGTTCAGTTCATTGACAAAGGAATAAAGAGAGGACATGGCATATCCACGAAAAAAATGCGCCTACCTAAACTTTGGTGCCAATTAAAATGGCGGCTTTTTTCTTGAAAAATGTAAACAACCAAATTGTTTGACAGCTGAAGTACCTTGTGTTTGGATGTCAATCAACATGGCGACCGGTCGCAATGTTGTAATTTTAGGCAAAGACAAAACTACTGTTGTCCTTTTTTACGTAGGATAACACCAATAAGTTAAAAAGAGACGACGATATATTTTTAAGTACCGATTTTTATGCCAAGTCCACTTTATTCTTTTGTTAAAGGCTTAAGTTCAGTTAGAAGATTTCATTGATACAATGGTTGTCATTGGGTAGAACTTAAAATGATTTGACAGTAAACAATTAACGTATTTACAAATTCGTAAATAAGTTAGGTACAGTGCCACAAACTTATCTGTTCCGGAGAGCGAACTAAATTGATCCATATCTCATTATTTACTAATGAATTATATATTGATACAGAATAGATGGGTTTATTGAAACCACAAGAGCGAATTACCACTACTGGCAAACTTAAAATCTTATAGAATGAAGAAATATTACACATTTACGTGAGCTGTCACCGGAACAGATAAGTTTGTGGCACTGTAGGTATTTTGTTCTTTTAGTTTTTTGTTATGAAAACAAAAATCTTTCCCTTTTTGTACTGACTGGGCATAAATAAGTGTAGATAAGAAAAGGTTCATTTCATTCCGTCAGTCTTGATAAGGGACGAGAAAGGTTCCGAATCACAATTTTGTCATAATAAATAAGGATTTCGGTAACCAAGTATAATCTTTGTGGCGAATTATTCTCTACAAATACATGAAAACAAAATATGCTTGAATTCCTAAGTTTTACAGGTACTCATCTACTCGTATTCATTATATTCGTAAACTTAACCTAAACTACCTAGTAATAAGTAAGAAAATAACAAAATAAAAAGCCAAATACCTTACATAACATTATTAAATAAGCTATAAATGACAGTGGCAATGATTCTCAGTGGAATTTTTTTATTGCCCGAGAGTGTAATTGTGTAAAAAGATCCGAAAGGAGGGTATATTTTTCTCCTATACCTACCAGACCCTGACCCCCTTCTCCTCAGCCCAAAGGTTGAAATAGCACACTCGAGTGGCAAATTTAATCACGATAGGTGATTACATTTCCGTGCTCGCCACTGTACTCAGTGTACTCAGTGTACTCGGCGTCTCGAGCCTGTCGGTAAATGCTCGCAGGTGACGTCATTATCGGGAAACTGGCTAGTGATGGGACACGCTCGTGGGGGTTATGTCGATATAAATAATATATATAAACACTCACACCTTGTACTAATGTACTCCCTTGCGGGGTAGGCAGAGGTGCATTGCTGCACTCACTTTTCGCCAGTGTTATATTAGTCCTAATGTAATATGGAGTGGGCCTATTGCCATTACGGGCACATCCAAGACCCGAGAACAAATATCTGTGTTTAAACAAATATCCGTCCCAGCCGGGAATCAAACCCGGGACCTTCGGCTCAGCTAGTCAGGTTCACTAACCACTACGCCATTGGTTCGTCGTTAGATCATAAAATATTAAAAGAGTTTTTTTAGTAGCCTAATGGCCAGCTGAAAACCAGCGCTGTGGCCTCCCTGGGCACAGCTTACGCTGAGCTGGTGCCTTTTTGACGCTCTGGTCAGCAACCGTGTTTGTTTGTATTATTTTCTGCTTTTTTTTTTCATATAAATTTTTTGTAGTATTCTTTTTCTTTTTGTTTCTGTTTTTTTATTGTTCAGTGTGTCAAATAAATGTTTCTTTCTTTCTTTCTTTCTTTCTTTCTTAATAATTTGTGTCCCACTTATTGATGACAAAAAAGGTTAATGGAATTTTATTGTAAGCACCATTTGAAAACTTAAATAACTCTGTGATTGGCTTTTCTTTAGTTGTGCAATGAGTTATTGGTATTAAAATAAATAATTATACTAAAACATTGAAATTCTTGGTTATGATCATCTATTGTAGAATAGAATAGAAAAGAAAACATCCATTATTGCTGTTTGAATAAAATAGAGTCTAGCTCTTATCTATTACTGCATCACGGCTCTTACAAATACATAATTCTAGTTTAGTAAGTTAATTTTGGCCCTAAATTTAATATTTGAATTTCAGTCTCAGCAGCCAATTACATTCACCCATCTGCACAAGCAGTTATAATAGTTACATAAGTTAGTAAAGCAATAAAGACAACAATATATCTTACTGTATAACTATGGCAAAATGTGAGAACAAGTTTTTATATGTAGCAACAAAAACTTTGTCTAAACTTTTGTGGCTAACCGGAGCCAACTGATAAACAAACTTTAGTCCTTTGCCTAACAACTTTTCCGTCAGACCCAGAAATTTCTTACGAACCAATCTATCCTTATAACAAACTCTACAGCAACTATTTTTTCTCATTGACTTTACATTCGTGTACCTCAGTACACGAATGCAGAGATCAGCGGATAATACAGAATTAATCAAGAAATCTTAGTCAAATTTTGAACTCGTGCAAGAATGGCCAAACGTTTCGTCTACATAAATGTATAAACTCAATCAAATAAAGGAACAGCATGTAATATTTGTGTTTGGTGTTAAGTTTTAAAAGAGGATGCACAATGTAAAGTTGTACACGTAGCAACCTAGACAAACAATTATTAAATCGATATTGTTTTTTAAATGTTTACCCCAACACTAGTACATCGGCAGAATCGGATGAGCCCCATCAAAAGAGTCGACTTTCAATATAATTATCTATTCGATCAAGATTCAAGCGCGTCTTATTTCTCGATTTACTGAATATTGTTACGGTAGATTATTATTTGTGACGTATTTACCTATGTTTCCTTATCTACCTTTAAAATAGTGTCTTATTTATTATTAGGCTAAAGTTATTATATACTAGCTGTACCCGCGAGCTTCGCTTCGCCTTAAAAAGTTTTCCTGTGGGAATTCCGGGATAAAAAGTAGCCTATGTTCTTTTTCAGGGTCTAGACCATATGTATACCAAATATCATTCAAATTCGTTCAGTAGTTTTGGCGTGAAAGAGTAACAGACAGACATACACGGTTACTTTCGTATTTATAATATTACTAGCTGTTCCCGCGCGCTTCGCTTCGCCTTAAAAAGTTTTCCTGTGGGAATTCTGGGATAAAAAGTAGCCTATGTTCTTCCTAAGGATTAGACCATAATGTATACCAAATTTCATTCAAATTCGTTCAGTAGTTTTGGCGTGAAATAGTAACAGACAGACATTTATTTATTTTTATTTATTTATTTATTTACTAATATTGTACAACATAACAGAAGACTAATTCGTTATACAAATTAAACTAACACTAATAAAATAAGAACATGAAACATAAATCATAAACTCTCAAAAAGTAAGCAAAACATAAAACATAACTAAGTACTTATCCATTTCTAATTGTAACAAATAATGCCTAATGTGACTGTGGTGACAAATGCAACATACACAGTTACTTTCGTATTTATAATATTATTAAGGATAAGGATTGTAAACCCATATTAATCAAATAAATTATCTAACATCCTCTACCTATACAGGTTGATATTTTATCTGTGATATTCCAGCGGGTAGTGGTATCTTATCTATACGTCATACCATGCATCTTAAATTCTGAAACCCTGAAATTGCCTTTTTAGAAAGAAAGATCGCTATTTTAGACCTACAAAACCTCAACATTTTCTTTTTACGGTTTTTGGTTGATTTACCTCGTGTAATAAGGTCACGAATTAACCCTCCAGACGTGACGAGAAAATGTCGATTACATACTTTATTGGATACCCTACATACTGGGTACATAATATACGTATAATGTATGGGTAAACATACGTATATGGTCCATAAAAACCTCACTAACCCAGTTTAAATAAACCGCTTCTATTTCTGTCAGAGCCAGGTGATCATTTTAATAATGCAAGGTGATAAAAAATTGCGTGGGCTCTAAGCGCCTTATATACCTACCTACGCAAATATATGGAGCATTTGTTAAGCATTATGTACCTGTGTACGGGGTCACAGAAAACGTTTATTGAAATCCACGGGCAGGTAGGAGTGTCGAATATAGAGAGTGTTGCAAAAAGGGTATACTGGGCTGAAAACTACGTGTGCAGCATGTTATTTAAATAAATAAATATGTGGGGACATCTCACACACGGCCATCCGACCCCAAGCTAGGTAGAACCTGTGTTATGGGTGTCGGACAGCTGATATATATACACAAATACATAGATAGATACATATTGAATATATAAACTACAACCAGACACAAGGCAAACATAAATGCTCATCACACAAATGTTTGCCCTGGGCGGGATTCGAACCCGCGCCCCTCAGCTTCGGAAGCAGCTTCACTACCGCCTTAGCTACGGTGCCGTCGATGTATATCTAAACCACATAGGTTTCGGCTTAGTATACCCGTTTAGCAACATCCTAACTAATATTATAAATGCGAAAGTAACTGTGTCTGTCTGTCTGTCTGTCTGTTACTCTTTCACACCAAAACTACTGAACGGATTTGAATGAAATTTGGTATACATATGGTCTAGACCCTGAGAAAGAATATAGGCTACTTTTTATCCCGGAATTCCCACGGGAAAACTTTTTAAGGCGAAGCGAAGCTCGCGGGAACAGCTAGTCCTTTATAACTTAGTACTTATTGTATATCAGGAAACGTTTGATCGGTGATCAGGGTGAAATTGATCATATGCCATGATTTTCTTGAAGCTCATTAAAAGTATTCCACTCGTGTAGGTATACAGGGTGTTGCAAAATTGGTATACTAAGCCGAAACCTACATGTGCAGCATGGTATATCTAAGCCCGAAACTATTCTGAAAGCCGCTTGGGAGTTACGCCACCACAGACATATACATAAACACACAAACACGTTCAAATTATTACACCACTCTTTTTGCGACGGGAGTTAAAAAAAATATGTAAATTGATTCTTAAAAAAGCTCAGCCATAGTACCTATACAAATGTCGGTGGCTTTATCGATAAATAAAATCTCTACCTGACAACCATTGTGTCTAGACATGATGGAAAGGTAAAATGTAAATATTGACATAATCTACTGCAACGAAAAATATTAATTTCCGCTTATATCTGTCGCAGGCATCTGGTTGAATCTCCTTTTTGGTTGAATCACTAGCGCGTTCATTGGATGGCGCTATTCAATTGTATGACTAGGCCGAACTAAGCGTCACAAAACGTCCAACTAGTTAGCGAACTTGAAATCAGCCAGGTGGTGAATAAAACAAATATGGCGTCTAACAGCTAACAGCTGGCACAAAAAGCACCTGTATTGTAATTTTTTGCAAATTAATTACCTTTAAAGTGCGTTATTTCTGTTAAATAGATTTCTCTATTATTACGCTGCCGGCGGCTAGTTTCAAAGAAAAAAATATGGCGTAACTGGATAATTATGAACAACAATATCAAGGTACGTTTATTTTTACAGTTTAGTTAATTTGTGAGATAAGAGCTTTGTAACATAGTCTTTTTGTTGACTCTTGTCTGTCATGTTCACCCTCACCAGACATTACAAAGTTGCTATCCCATTCAACGACTTCGCTGAAAGACGTTCAGTCAAGACGTTGAACGTTACACTCAACGACTTGACGAGTTGTCCTTTAGTCATATAATTGAATAGCGCCATCCAATGAATGCGCTAGTGATTCAACCAAAAAAGGAGATTCAATCAGATGCCTGCGACATATCGACGACAGGAATGATAATATTCGCTTGACGAGATAATGATATCGAATCTGAAGGCACAGAATTTATTTGAGCAGTCGAAAATGAGATTTATGGATAACCTTATAGAGTAGAATTTAAAATAAGGAATTTAAGATTTTAGCAGCACTTAAATTGGAATATATGCGTTTAGCTTAGGGTGTTTTAAAAGCGTTATCCGAAAGGGGATGATTAAACTCGTTATTCTGAACAATTTTTAACTAAAACTTAGAAGAAAAATTTGTGAAGAAAAAATATTAAGAATTTGATCAAAATATTTACTTTTCTAGTTCTAATAGAATAAAAAAGTATACTTCTATAAAGTATTCTAAGCTCTGTTACTTCAATACAATTAAATATAAAATCAATCAAATATACTTCAATATAAAAATGGACTCGCGAGTGTAATAAGACAAGTTTAGCAGCGCACAGCCATCACAAAGTACAAACTCATAAAGGATCGTGCCCAATAACAAAGCGAAAGAGCTTAAAAGTAAATTTAATATGAAGTTAATTAATAAAGAATTAAGATGTAAATCGCAATGAGGAATTAATGAATCCAGTTTCTAACATTAATTATTTCACAGGCGGAATTTGATAAGTGGACTTCTTACCCGAGCGATGGCAAGTCATAACATTTCACATATCATTACAATTGCTCGTATCCTGCCTCTTTAAGGCCCGGGTCTCCTATTTACGCCGTAGTTCACGTCCAGCGTCACGCCGTAGGCCGCGTCACGATGCTCACTATAGAAATGTACTGATGCGGTCTCCCTCACACGCTGACGTTTGCGCGTAGATGTAATCGTGACGCGGCCTACGGCGTGACGCTGGACGCGATCTACGGCGCGTAATAAGAGACCCGGGCCTAAGATAAGCGTCGGCATCGTACGCGACTGACGCATCGCATTCAGTAATCTTTGTATTGGTTCGATACGACGATACCAATAAGAAGATACCTTTAAGAAGTTCTTACAGCGATAGCGCCACGCCGCGCAATAATACGAATTAATTATGCTTCCATCTGAATCGCTTTAAATACCATACTAACATTGCTATGCTTTAAGCAATTGGTCCACTTTTTACTTTTTTAACCAAGGTAGAATTAGTATAGTAGGTACTTAAACTAAACATACAGGTAAAGACTGAAAGTACTACGAATGAATGCTACGCGCCCGCCGTAGCAGCTTTGCTACGAGTCGTAGCAACTTTGCTACGTCGTCCGTCGTAGCCATTCGTAGGCCTGGTAGCAACCGACCTTACGCTCTAAAATAACAATCAACTAACCTCATTATACCTTCAAATAAGCGCCCTGACGCTGCTCCGTACCTACAAGAGGCTTGTGACCGGAAAATATGAAACATACCTATACCTAGTAAGATAAAACGATCTACAGCCAGAACTCGTCCACAACTTAAAAAACATAAGACATATAAAACAAACGACAAACCTCATTGAACCTCCGTATGAGCGCTCTCACACTGCTGCGCAGCTGCTGCGTGTGCGTGGGCGGCGCGCGGTGGATCACCAGCGTCACTTGCTGCCTGAACCACTCCTAGTGTCTTAAGGTAGCTATACATGTTGACAGCTATACTTACATCTCTACCACTCCTAGTGTCTTAAGCTACATTCTTAATATACTTGTCTGCTTGCATTGGTCGTGTATTAGGCAACACGAGTCTGTCTGTCGAGACACATTTATAGTGAGTCGCAGTCACAGGGGTATTTCTACTCCTCGGCTGTCCCATTTTAAAACACAGTAACAGCCATGAGACAAAATGTTCAGGAGAGCCAAAAAACGTTTTTGTACCTTCATTTCAATGCCCTGGTAAAACTATGATAGATATCTGAACAAATGTAAGCTTAAAAGAAGCGGCAGAACCTAGGCTTTATATACAATACTATTTCATTTAAATATGACTAAAATTGTTGCTGTAATGCACAAAAGAAAACACTTACTAGGTTTTATATGGTTTTCTCACCCTAAAACCGCCCTCACTGACCATTTCATAACCTAGTAAGGGCCATTATTGTGTCATTTAAGACAAGTTAAGTATATTGAAATTGCAATAATTGCGTAATAATTTAATTTTTTATATGTTTGGGATCCTTCACATATTATAAATCCAATTTTGCAGCACTTTTACACGACGGCACTATAAGTAATAGCTGAAATACGGGCATATTTTTATGTTTGTTTTTTGTTTTATGTAAATAAATTAAATAGCCATATTCAGAAGGCTCTAACATGAAAATTATTTATGGCTGCCTTCAATTAGACAATATTTCCTAAATTTCTATTGTTTAATTTCTTGCGGGTTAGGTAATTGATAACTTCACTTTAATTTGTATGACACGTTTATTTTCACTTTTGCAGTAGGAATACCAACTTAGTGTGAGTTTGTCTGATGAGTTGCCAACTTTGATTGGGATGGACTTATTCAATTGTTGATTCTCTTGCTCAATATACTTCAATAATATTTCACTATTACTGCACCATTTTTGCAATTGAAAGCCACCTGACTTCATCAACTTGGTCATTTCATCGTAAATCTCAATAGCCTCCGCGTCTGTGTCACAACCAGTCATTAAATCGTCCATATAGTAGTCTTCTAGCGTGATTTTTGCTGCCTTTGGACAATTTGGCATCTCATCTTTGGCTAATTGTTGCATAGCCTTGACTGCTAAATAGGGTGCGGATGCCGTCCCAAATGTTAATGTCAATAGCCGGTTATGTTGAATTGGTTGGTTGGGCGACGGCCTCCACAAGATTCTCTGAAAGTCTGTATCATCTGGATGCACTCGAACTTGACGGTACATCTTTACCAAATCAGCCACTAGGCATATCTGATGAGACCGCCACCTCATAAGGATGTGACGAAGATCCTGTTGTAGCTTAGGCCCGACCAGGAGATTATCATTTAAAGACACATTGTTGACACCCTTACAGGATGCGTCAAACACGACACGAACCTTTGTAGTCTCCTTGTCTTCCCTAACCACCGCATGATGAGGTAGATATACCGCTTTTTCATTATTCTTTTCTTCACTGTCGGTAATTAAAGACATGTGATTAAGCTGAGCGTACTCTTCAATAACACCTTCATAGTCTTTCTTTAAACCTGGATTCTTCATCAGTTTTTTCTCTAGTAACGCGAATCTCTTCCTTGCTATGTTTTTTGACTGTCCGTATTGACACTCAGGATCCTCTGTATTGAATGGCAGTCTCACAACATAGCGACCTTCTTGATCTCTCTGGAAAGTTGTATTAAATATCTCCTCACATTTCTGTTCTTCTTTCGTCAGTCGTTTTGTTATACCATCTGGTTCGTTCTCCAGTTCCCAAAACTTCTTCAGAAGAACGTCTTCTTTAACTTGCACATGCATGCTGATCACTGGCTTTGCTGAAGCTTGATTAGTTTGAACTCTACCTGAAATGATCCAACCGAACAAAGAATTTTGTGCGATAGGTCCATTGTTGATCTTTATCAAACCCTCTACAATGATCTCACCGTATACTTCAGCTCCCAGTAGAATATCAATTCGACTGGGTGATTGTATGTCCGAATCAGCTAGTGGTAAGTTTCTCAGTTCTAGCCAATCAGAAACATTGACAGGTGATGCCTGCTGGAATGATGTCAATGATGACATCACAAACGCATTGACACGAATGGATAGAGCTGGGCTGTGGCGTGATTGTAGTATGAGTGAAACCATAGTTTTAATTTTAGTTTCACCATCACCCAAGCCAGCTACAGAAGCATTCACCGGAACTCTTTTCAGCCTAAGTAACTGAGCTGTTGACTCTGTAACAAAGGATGCTTGGGACCCTTGATCGAGAAGGGCCCTGATTACATGGGATTGAGCATAGCAATTGTTTGATTTAGCCTTGACCATAGCCGTAGCCAATAAAACACTGTTTTCAGTGTGCTCATCTTTAACAAAATTTGCTACTACTCTCGTCTCTGCAGTTGAAGCTACACTATTTACTGCTTGTTTTACATCTCTTTCGAAAGATGTGGACTCTGACTGCGTTGATTTCGGAATATCTCTCTCATAGTGAAGCATCGTGTGGTGACGTCTACCGCAACGTCGACAGCACGTAGCTTGATGACACTGCCTTACCGCATGTGTCGGTGACAAACAGTTGAAGCACAATCTCTTTGATTCTACTACACTAACTCGCTCTTGAGGAGATTGCTTTCCAAACTGTTTACACTGATAAAGCCAGTGTTGACCTAAACATAACCCGCAACTAATACTATTGTTATTGTCTTTTTTCTCTTCTGGTACACTTGAGGTGGTGGCATGAAACGACTTTTGTGTTAATGAGGAGCTAGATTGTTTGGCATTGTAGCATGATGGTTTCACATTATAAATATTAGATGAGTCTACCATTTCTAAAGCTCTAAATCTACATTCAAGGAAATCTACAAGTTGTGCCCAAGTTGGCAACTCATCAGACAAACTCACACTAAGTTGGTATTCCCACTGCTTTCGCGACTCTTGGTCTAATTTAGACAGAACAATATAAATAACGATAGAGTCCCAAGATGACGTAGAAACACCAATATTGTCCAATGACTTCAGGCACGACGTAGTAGTGTCCAGCAGCAGTTTGATTGCAGTTGACGATGCTGAATTTATAGCCTTTTGATTAAAAAGTCGCTTAAATATCTCATTTACATTGTATCTCTTGTTGTCGTAGCGACGTTTCAACTGCTTCCACGCTTCATCATAGTTTGCGTCTGTTGTTGGTAGGTTCCGAAGTAGATTCTCTGGCTCACCCGTTAAACTACTTTTTAAATAGTGAAGTTTCTGGACATTGCTTAAAAGAGTGTTCTCATGGATAAGTTTCAGAAACAAGTCGTGAAATGCTTGCCATTCGTCATAACCTCCTTTAAATGTCGGCAATTGTATGCGAGGTAACTTGACATCACAGCTAACTCCCGCTGTACCTCTTGGTTGACTCTGAGCAGGCGCACTGACATTTTGATTTGGCATAAGCTGTTTCAGATGTTCCTTCATTAATGTCTTATATGAAATGTACAGTAAGTCTTCGACCTGTTCATAAAAGTCCGATTCAAAATATTCAGACTCTTTCTTTTCATCTCTACTCATACCAGTCACAATCTCTAAATGATCTCCCTTAAATTCTGTCCATAACGCTTCTAAATTTTCCAGTCGTGCTTCTATATATGTAGGTTTTAATCTCTCTTTACTAGTCTTTTTGTAGTTTCTCTCAGCCTTAATTAGTGTCTCATATCTATTTTCTTGTCGTAATAAAATCGCCTCCATATTTAATTGATTGAAACCTAAAACCCTTTTTATTCTAAGTTCAGCTTTTGAAGAATTTTCATAACACTTTTTTGAACGCAAATTTTCTAAGTCCAAGTTTTACGAAAATATTCAAACACTTTTTTCTCACGCCAATTCGACTAAGTCCCAAATTTGGCAAAATTATTCTAAGTCTTTTTCACTAATAGATTTCAACAGTAATTCTTCTAAGTTCTTTTTTGACTCAAATTTTTCTAACACTTTTTACTAGTATATTTCAAGAGTACTCACAGACCTCACAGTCACACGATATTTTGTCCATCACTCACTGTACACGCACTTTATTCCCGGGTTTCGGCACCAATGTCAATAGCCGGTTATGTAGAATTGGTTAGACAGCGCCATCTCGGGAATAAATTAGAAACTAAAAACTTATACAATTACACATTCCGCCCACCAAGGCGTCAGCCTTAATAAGCTCTTTGCTGACAGAACTTTAACACAATAAAAGAAAACAAGAGAAAATAACACCGCCCACCGTGACAATACTCTAAATGAATAGGAACTATACCTTTAAAAAAACATAGAATAACTACTTAATACCTATGCGACGACAATTTATTGCAACCAGTAACCTATAACATAAGCTACAGCTGCTCAAAAGAACACAAACTTTAAGTTATACACAAGTTATACAAAAAAAGAACACAGTATCAATTTTTTGGTAAAATACACAATTTATTACAGGGGCGTTTCAGTACATTATTTTTACAACTTATTGAAACTACTCTTGTAATACCATCCTTACCACTATGCCTCGCAATCACTCTTCCTAGCAACCACTTAGCTGGTGGTAAATTATCCTCTCTGATTATCACCACATCATCTATTTCGGGTTCTATTTGACGGTGCGTCCACTTATAACGTTGGTTAAGTGTAACTAAATATTCTTTGGACCACCGTCTCCAAAAGTCAGTTACCATTTTTTGGACTAGTCGCCACCTCTGTAGCCCTGTTACATGAATTTCTGAATAATCTTGGTCAGGAATAGCTATAAGTGGCTCTCCTACCAAAAAATGACCTGGGGTTAATGGAAGAGGTTCATCAGGGTTCTCACTTAACTTTGTAAGCGGGCGCGAGTTCAGACAAGCCTCTATTTGTGTTAACACCGTGGAAAGCTCTTCGAAAGTAAGTGTAGAATCACCTATTACTTTCTTCAAGTGAGTTTTGGTAGAGCGCACTCCAGCCTCCCACAAGCCACCGAAATTGGGTGCACTGGGTGGTATAAAATGCCACTTAGTCTGTTCCAATGCAAGCAACTGCACAAATTCGGATGGAAGCTCTGATTTTGCACGATTACACATCTCTTTAAGCTCTATATTAGCCCCAACAAAATTTGTGCCATTGTCACTGTACAGATCTTGACAATGACCTCTCCTTGATATAAATCTGCGATATGCAGATATGAATCCCTGTGTCGAGAGGCTCGACACTGTTTCCAAATGTATGGCTCTTGTAGCCATACAAATAAACAGGCATATATAGCCTTTGTATGATTTTGACCCTCGACCAGGTGAAAAGCGTATGTTGATGGGACCGGCAAAGTCAACTCCGGCTGATTTGAACGGTCTGCTAGGTTTCAATCTTACTTCTGGAAGACGTCCCATCAATTGGTTGTTTTGTTTGCTATATCTCAAACAAGTTACGCACTCTCTGTAAACCTTCTTTACTTGATCACGCGCGCGAATGATCCAAAACTTAGATCGCAAGATATTGAGCATGACCTGTGGACCGCCATGTAGCGTTTTTTTATGAGCATCCAAAACTATAAGCTTAGTAAGATGACATTTACCAGGCAAAATTATGGGATGCCTTTTGTCATACTCTACATGAGCGTAATGAATGCGTCCATCTACCCTTAGAATACCATCTTTATCAAAAAATGGATTAAGAGTATGCAGTTGACTCTTCTTCTGCACAGTTTTTGCTGTTTTTAACTGTCGGATCTCTTCACTGAAATAAAAGTCTTGCGTCTGTTTGATACACATGATATAGGTTGCTTCAATTTCATCTACTGACACCACATTCGAAAATTTCACGTGTTTAATCTGTAAGATCCTTCGGCAATACGACATTATGCGCAACATTTTTTGTAAATCTGAAAATTTTGTCCAGACACAACGAAATTCTTCTTCCTTGTCCGTGTGTGTGAATAAGACTTTAACGCTTCGTACCTCTTCATTTGTTGAATAGTGCTCGGTTGAAATGTTAATGGTTTCTTCACGAAGCCAGTTCGGTCCGTTCCACCACAGTGAATGTTCTGTCAATTCGCTTGGCTCTAGCCCCCTTGAAGAACAATCTGCTGGATTGCAAAGTGTCGAAACATGACTCCATTGTTCGACGTCTAGAATGGTCAATATTTCTGACACTCTGTTACTAACGAAAGTGTTCCAGCGATAAGGCAGTCCTCTCAGCCACGCCAAGACAACTGTTGAATCAGTCCAAGCTCGTATATTTTCCTTTGGAATTTTCATAACTTGGCTCACCTCAAATGCTAACTTTGTAGCAAGTAATGCGGCACATAATTCCAAACGAGGAATTGAAACTTCTTTCTCAATAGGAGCGACCTTAGTTTTTGCTGTGATTAAACTCACGCTAATATTTTTGCTCGCATCGACTGCCCGAAGATATACCACAGCTGCATACGCAGTTTGAGAAGCGTCCGCAAACGTATGCAACTCAACTCGACTCTCTTTGGTTGTATTAATCCATCTCGGAATATTAATGCCTACTATTTTGACGAGTTCATTTCTGAATCGAAGCCATTCATTCAAAAGTTCGGGTGTCAGATCAGTGTCCCATTGCAGTTGAGATTTCCACAACTTTTGAATAAAGACTTTGGCTACTATCACCACTGGTGCGATCCAACCCATCGGATCATACAGCCTAGCTATATCCGAAAGAACTGATCTTTTGGTGAATGGTCCGTTAACTCTTGGCAATGACATTGTATACTCGAAGCTGTCAGTTTGCTTGTTCCAATTAACTCCTAACACTTTAACCACTTTCTATCTAAAAATCAGTTTTATAACTTGTTTTTTTTTTTGTTTATGCAAAATAGGGCTAGTAGAAAGGTTCTAACGAGAAAGGTCTCTATAGCTTTTATAAAGAAGACAAAATTTACTTATGTTCTACTTTTAATTCAACTCTCTAGGTTTCATTGGTGCAAAGATACAGGTTCTGAAATGTCTGATATTTTGTTCGAAAAAAGTGTTAGTAATAATGTATGCCATTTGTGACTTACTAAAATTCATTTCATTTTCATTTCCAAATTTGTCTTTGTCTAGATTTAGGTGTGTACGCACTCATATAACAATAGTTCCAAGTCACAATTGTTTTTAATGGAAAGGACCGTCGCCTATAACACAGGTTATCCTAGTATAGGTGACGGAAGCGGCCATTATATTCTAAAATGTATTTACAAAAATTACTAGTGTTAAAATTAATCTTAAGACAATATTATGTACCTTTTTCTTTGAAATAAAGATTTTATTATTATTATTATTATGTTTTGAAATGGTTTTCGTGGCATTTTGGTTTTTAGAAATTTTATTTTCGTTTCTAAGCGGTTTTTTGATATTCTGACAATGCAGTTTTGTGCGGAATCGCCTAAAATAATGTATAAATCAAAGACCCGTTTTTTTTTAAAGTTGGCGGTTACTGTGTTTTGAAATGGGACAGCCGTCCTACATAGAAGAAACGCCAACGCTATGCTACGCGTTCATCGTAGCATTTTACTACGCGTCCATCGTAGCATTTTGCTACGCGTCCATCGTAGCATTTTGCTACGCGTCCATCGTAGCATTTTGCTACGAGTCCATCGTAGCATTTCTAGTGACTCGTAGACTTTGTATATTAAAAAAACCAAAGACAAACCTCGTTAAACCTCCTAATAAGTGCCCGGACACTGCTGCGCAGCTGCTGCGTGTGCGTGGGCGGCGCGCGGCGGATCATCTGCCGCTCGCCCAGCGCGCCCAGCACGCCCTCCCCGCCCAAATCCAGGGTCACTTGACGGAGGTAGTCGATGGGGGGCACCTGAGGACAAGGGGTAGAAATTTGTAACCATGTGAATGTTTACTTCAATATTTTCTTAATTTCATTCCAAAACGCCGATACGGCTCGCGGCCTATCACGTGAGTATAAATGTACATCGAAATGCGGTTACTTCTTCGGGGATTACAGTCGTGAGCATATTATGTATGTACTTATACATAATATAATTATGTACACCTTCCTTATTTTATTCTTTAAGTCATTCCTCTAACCAAAGGTTACGTGGAAGAGATAAGTGATTTAGCGATAGGATATTGGGTAATTTTGTTTTGAGTAAAATTTTTATTTGTGTTCTGTGAAATCTTCGATCATAAAGTGTGGAATCAACAAACTAGTATTTTTTAGAAGAATAATTTTATTGGATAGAGTATAAATTATCGTAAGTACATAAATATGTTATAAATTGAATAGGGTTTTAATTATACATTGTAATATATATATTTTTTGTAACATCTAATCTAGGAACTCTCGGTGTCGAAGCAAAGCATCTAACGCTGGGCCACAGAGGCAGGAACACTATAATACAGGGTGTAAAACTCAGTTCTTTAAACCTAGAAGCACATTTTTTATTGTCTAAATAAAATGTGCAAATATAGCAAAAGCGATACCGAGCAAAAACTGCCCACGAAAGATCTTTAGCTATTGATGTCAAATATAACAAAAAACTACAGAAATCATGTCCCATTTCATTTCAGTACGACGGCACCGTCATTTGTTTTGTGAGTGATGAAGGTTCCTTTACGAGGAGGGAAAAAGTGGAAAGAACCTCATCTGAGGGCTAGATCCGCTAACCACGAAAGATATCAAATATATTTACTTACTAAAAAACTGTCATAAGTTTTGCTGGCATAATAATTTACACACCACAATTATTCGACTAATCTTATGATACCTTATTCTTTTGTACTATGACTGTGTATTGATGCAGCTATATGTATTCCTGATGTGTATTTTGTGAGCAAATAAATGATGTGTCTATGTCAACGACTTTCCATTGAATTATAATTGAACTATAATTTGACGACCGAATGGCGTAGTGGTTAATAGTGGCCCTGACTGCTATGCCGAAGGTCCCGGGTTCGATTCCCGGCTGGGGCAGATATTTGTTTAAAGACAGATATTTGTACTCGGGTCTTGGGTGTTGATATTTATATTTAATATTTATCTATCTATGTATTTGTGTAGATTTGTCAGTTGTCCGATACCCATAACACAGGCTCTGCCTAGCTTGGGGTCGGATGGCCGTGTGTTAGATGTCCCCACATATATTATTATATTATAATTACACTCACGGGCAATGAAAAAGTTCCAGCGAGAAAAGCACCAATTACTCCTAAACGGAAAAAGTCACTTATTGATGCATTCTGCAATATTTAAGCACATTTAACGGCGCATCAGAATATTACCAATAAAAACATACATGTGTTTAAAATAAATGGTACCTTTTTGTTTCTTTGCCCGTGAGTGTATACAGAGTGTTGCAAAAAGAGTATACTAAGCCGAAACCTACATGTGCAGCATGGTATATCTAAGCCCGAAAATGAAATCAGAATTTCAAAATTGGCGACATCCTGTATAGCAGACCTGACCCCCTGATTACCAGATATGGCTTCAAACCTGTCAAACCAGTGACATAACTGACTGGGAGTCTTTCGAAATATTAGCAATATTTCCTACATAGGTACCTATTTGATAAAATAGGAGAATACCTTCATCATTTACATTATCATCATCAGCCTTTCTATAATAGCCCACTATCGGGTATATTGCCACAACTACCTCTAATCCTATTTTTTAAATGTGTATAACTCTCTTCCATCCAAAGGTTATCTGGTAGAGATTGGTATAAGCAATAAGGCCGCCTTTTTGTACTGTTCTTATTTTTAAGTTTTATTTTGTATTATTTCTGTTTTTTTTGTGCACATTAAAAGGATTGTATTGTATATTGCTGTCTTCAAATCAGGGGGGTCACATATCTTCATGGCTGTAGCTATCTTACTTTAATAATTGATCACAATAAGCCAATACAAATCGGTCACAGTAAGCGACTTCGACAAACAGAATGTCAAATACAAAATTAATAGTTAAGATTGAGGTCGACAGGCTCTGAGTACTTGAGTGGTCGTGTGGTTTTGACATTTTGTCCTTTGCAGTGTTTAGTGATTGGCTATCTTTGTGTTTGTATACACAGAGTGTTAAAAATGGGTATTGTAAGAAATCCGGAGATCACTCTTAACTTTTTTTTTCTAAAGTTTAGGGAATTCATGAAAAACACCTAATCTTCTGCTAAGTTTTTATTGCACTGTGGCGACATCTATAATGAATACGCGCAAGCATAGAAGTCAAGATATAGATCCTGCAAAGAGATGTCAAGGACGACCAACAGATGGCATGGAAGAGGGAAAGCAAAAATACCAAATCCTACATCGCGGTGTCTAAGAATTACAGCTACTCAGTATATATACAGAATCCCGACATGTAACCGTCGGGCAGTTGCCCACCAAGCTAAACCGCCCAGCTTGGTCGGAGGATCCTCCCTTTTCAATGGAGGAGTGGCAACACCTTCGCTCCTCCATAGCACTATTTTTTCGCGAATTTCCAAAAATGTATAACAAAGTTTCTTTAGAATGACCCCTGAGTCACCCCCTTCCTATTTACTATACCAATACCACTTCTATACAATTCAGTTTTCCATACAACTTTCTCAATATAATACCACTTTTGCAATAACTCTTTAAGCAACCAGCAAAGGATTACTGGTACAATACGTTAGTAGCTGTTGACACAAGCTTCGAAGCGCATAAATTGTTTGCCCAGCAAACTTTCACAATACACTTCTGTTTCGCCTTAGAGAAATTCAACAGACAGATGCTTAACAATTCAGCACATTTTGTTGCTTGTACGCTCGGGATGAAGAATTTAACTGGTTTAGCGTTTATGTGATCGTGATGAGAAATAAACAAAAACATACCTACTTAGTACTTTTTTACATATGATTGTGTTGTGTATGTCGCAGGCATCTGGTTGAATCTCCTTTTTGATTGAATCACTAGCTCGTTCATTGAATGGCGCAAAAAGGAGATTTAACCAGATGCCAGCAACATGTATTATACAAAGTCCAGAGTAAGTACAGGGGGGTAATTGGTTATAAGAAAAAACGAGTCACTCAAAATTTTAATTCGTTCATTAGTCGATTTAGAAAGTGTCCCCTCATAGCCTATTATTATAGCACCGCCATGCCATTGTTCTTTGTATTGTGCCAATAATATTTACACATAAGTTTGTCTATAAATTGTAATTGCCTTGTTAAGAGATATTATTATTAAGATATAAATATATGTATACCTATAGATATATTATTAGTAAGTATAATAGCAGAATTTTAAACGTGTATAAAAGTGGACTGTTTTTGAGTAAATTTTTAGACGGGACCATATTTTCTGTCTTTTTTCCGTATTGTCAGGGTTAGTGACAACGTTTGGGAAAAGCTCAAAACAGCCAGTGTGGTTGACAAAGTCGAAATATTTCACAAAACACAAAAGAAAAGTGAATGACAAAAATGTTTCGCAAAAACATCGCAAAGGTTTTGGGAATTTCGTAACAAGAGGCTTAAAATATGGAAGGTTGATTACAAAGTAACGTGGGTTGATTTATGTGCTGGCTGTTACTGAAATAAGGGTACGAAACGATAGGGCGCATAGTCGGTTATATCATGGAGCGTATTTTTCAATAGGTACTCAGATAAATATTATAGATAAAAAAATTAAAATGTTTTTAGTGGCACAAAATGTATTTTAAACGCGCAGACGTTATTAAATTTATGAAGCTACAAGAGAAAGCTACATCCTGACGTTCTTACCACAAAATCTAGACACAAAAAAAACTAAGGTTTAGCGCTATCGAAACCTTATTCTATTTATTATAACCAGATAACTCCAGTTAACTCATAGTTTCAAAGTAGATCTATTTCACTCTACTACGGCGGTGGCATAGCAAGTTACTACGAATAGCTTACGAAAACATTATTTTATCGTAGTAGCTTATTTTTTTTATAATACAATGTTAAAAAAAATAGTACTTAGCCAAAATAGGGTGACTTTATTATCACGAACTTGCTTTGGTTACAGCCTGTATTTATGCAATACTAGCTGTTCCCGCGAGCTTCGCTTCGCCTTAAAAAGTTTTCCCGTGGGAATTCCGGGATAAAAAGTAGCCTATGTTCTTTCTCAGGGTCTAGACCATATGTATACTAAATTTCATTCAAATCCGTTCAGTAGTTTTGGCGTGAAAGAGTAACAGACAGACAGACAGACAGACAGACAGACACAGTTACTTTCGCATTTATAATATTCAAGTTAGGATTGTATTTATGTTTCAGGCCAAATGCAATTTAAACAAAACAAGACGAAAGCTTATTATCGTATGCAGCAATAATTATCCCAATTTATGCTGTAGCGCCGTCGCGAATATCACATAATTTGCATTTTAATGATTGACGTTTTACACTGAAAATTGTATGCTTCGCTAACATTGACAAAAGAATAAAAGAGGACATGCCATATCAACGAAAAAAATGCGCTTACCTAAACTTTAGTGTCAATTAAAATGGCGGCTTTTTTCTTGAAAAATGTAAACAAACAAATTGTTTGACAGCTGAAGTACCTTGTGTTTGGATGTCAATCTTGGTCAATCAACATGGCGACCGATCGCAATGTTGTAATTTTAGGCAAAGACAAAACTACTGTTGTCCTTTTTTACGTACGATAACACCAATAAGTTAAAAAGAGACGACGATATATTTTTAAGTACCGATTTTTATGCCAAGTCCTCTTTATTCTTTTGTCAATGTTCGCTAAGCGTTGGCCTGAAATAATCCTGTAACATACGAATATAGCCTTGTCCTCACAAAATTCGCAAAATGATAGAGTAGAATAGAATAGAATACTACTTTATTGACTAAAAATAACACAAATAACAATGATCTTGCGAGTTTCTAGTAAACTTTCAGAGCTTAGATTCTCATGTCACAAACACTGTTTGTGACCATTATAACCGTAAAACTAGACTCATTCCAACGAAGGTCTCAGGAAAGATTTTTTAAAACGCGAAGCTTACGCCATTTTATAGCAAACTAGCTGTTCCCACGCGCTTTGCTTCGCCTTAAAAAGTTTTCCCTTGGGAATTCCGGGATAAAAAGTAGCCTATGTTCTTTCCCAGGGTCTAGACCGTATGTAAACCAAATTTCGTTCAAATCCGTTCAGTAGTTTTGGCGTGAAAGAGTAACAGACAGACAGACAGACAGACAGACACAGTTACTTTCGCATTTATAATATTAGTTAGGATAATTTCATAGTGTCCAGTTCTTTATATCGTTTTAATCAAGATTAATAAAAAGGCGTATTGTATTAAAAGCGGTGACTTCCGAACATCAGCTACTGAATGCATAAATTCTGTAAGTACCTAAGTAATTATACACTATTTTAACGAAATTTCAAAAACGTCATGTATATGTTTGAGGCGTGGAAGTGATAAGTACCTACTTATTATGTAAGTACTTCCATGGTTTGAGGTCTAAATGGAAAATGATAGTTTGCGACGGTCTTTTAACTACCAGTTTAAATAACTCTATAGGATAATAACTGTCAGCTATCCATAGATAGAGTATTGAAACTTGAGGAGAATAGACCAACTGTAGGTAGACCAGAATTACCCAAGTTGAGTTTGCAAGTTCTTCAGAAAAGTGCACCCAGTAACATTAAATAAATAAATAAATATGTGGGGACATCTCACACACGGCCATCCGACCCCAAGCTAGGCAGAACCTGTGTTATGGGTGTCGGACAGCTGATATATCTACACAAATACATAGATACTAAATATAAATATCAACACCCAAGACCCGAGTACAAATATTTGCCTTTAAACAAATATCTGCCCCAGCCGGGAATCGAACCCGGGACCTTCGGCTCAGTAGTCAGGGTCACTAACCACTACACCATTCGGTCGTCCACATTAAGATATATTATGTTAAGACTGCTTTTTAACTTCTAAGAAATTCTGTAATATGTTAAAACCCAGGTGGCCTATAACCATATAGCACCATAACTGTTATCCCCCAGTAATAGGAAACCTGCTGCAACCCTAATAAATAAGACTCACCCTGTATTTGTAGTATGACAATGAGTTTTGGTTTATTAGGATTTTTAACCGACTTTGAAAAAAAGAGGAGGTTCTCATTTGTCTGAATCTTTTTTTTGTATGGTCACTGCTATCGCCATGAATATGCACCAATTTTAACCATTCATTTTTTTACTGAAACCTAGGGAGAAGTACTTATGAAACTATTTTCTTTTTACAAATATTATAGTTTTTGTGAGCGTTTGTGGATTAATTTAGGTGTTTGCGCTGGGGTAGCCAATTTAGTATTTTTTCCGACTGTAAATTTTTTGTTAGTTAGAATATGTAACTTATGTTAGTATTTATGTATTTATAGTATACTGTATGGTTTATTTAGTTATATTATAAGTAGTTAGGTAGTAGGTACACCGCCCTCATATATTTTTTTAAAATTTCTTTATGTTTAAGGTTTCCTGTAAGAGATCGCTCTTAGCGATAAGGCCGTCTATTGTTAATTGTTCCTAGTTTATATGTCTCTTTGTATGTTTTAATTTGTGGTGTTCATAAATATATATTCTATTATAAATTTTTTGTTCTGTTTAAGACACAACAAAATTTAATTGAATGCAATGGCTGAAGACACAAGACATTTAGAAGATGCTCGCAGCAGAACTTAATTTAAAACGACAACGTTGTCTATCTATGAGTGGATTTTTCCTAGAATCTACAACTCACAAAGCAGCTGACTGGGCCATTCTAAACACAATTATACGCACTGGAGTCAAAGAATAGCGCGGTCTTTAGTCTGGGCTATTCCTAACTTATTATGTTTTGAAAGTTGTATGACTGATGTTCTAAAAATCTAACTTGAAAGGTGTACGTACATAACCAAACCAACTTTAAAAACCCCCGACATTCAACATTAAAAGTCGCATAACTTTTGAATGGCTAAGCCAATTTTGGTAAAATATGGCTAATAACACTTGGGATAACATTACCAATCACCCTAAAAAAACAAAATAGAAATTGGTTCAGCTGTTTCGAAGCTATACGCTGCCACATACAGATACCCGCACACAGATACATAGATATGTTAACTAAACTTGGTGCGGTATCTAGATATTCTAAAATACAGGCTGTTGCAAAAAGGGTATACTAAGCCGAAACCAGCATGTGCAGCATATTATATCTAAGACCGTAACTGAGAATAACCCCCTTATTCATAGATAAGTAACAGAACGTTTTAACTAAAAAACTGTTTTGTCCCTCTCCGACAAAGAACAATTTGTTATTTGACAGAGAAGGACAAAACAGTATATTAGTTAAAACTTATTGTAACTTTTCTATGAATAAGGGGGTTAGACTGCGAATTTTGAAATTCTTGTTCGCGACAATCGCTAGATCGAGAAGATCATTCGTGAAGGTTCTGGAACATTCCATCACTTTCCTGAAGTTTCGATAATGTTCTAGAAGGATAAGTATGTATTCAATAGGTCTACAATAGTCTGGAAGCTTCTAGAACAATAGCTAGGGAATGTTCCACAACGTCCGCGAACATTCTAGATGCTAAGTTAGGTACTTGTAGTTAATAGATAAGTATAGATTGTTTATACATACTTAGTAATAATAATAATAAATAGTGTGACCTCGAGTATCTCTGGAACTTTCGGGAAGATCGCTCGCCGGCCTATATAAAGCGAGGTGTCCGGCGCACATTAAGTTCAGTTTAATAGTAAGACTCAAACAGTAAACATCAAGCTCGAATAGTGAACATCTTCAGAGATCCTCGAAGTGAATAGTAATACTGGTGTTTTCTTTTGAATTCGTACCATCCGGCATTCGTAATAGTTGTGAGTCGTGTCGAAGGGGCTCACATTTATGGTCCTTTGGAGCCGGATAGTTATAGTCGAACCGGCATTCGTATTAGTTCGTGAAGTGACCTTACATTTATGGTCATTCGTGCATCCGGATTGGATGAAAAGAAGATGCCTGTAACGAGGTCTCAGAAGTCGTACGCAGTGAAGAGGACTACGGACGAGAAATCTGCCGTCTCCACGACGAGGTCTGCAGATGCAACGGAGTACGCATCGGCATTGGGTGCAACCACAGGAGGCACATCAGGTCCACAACCGCCGTCAGAGCCGACGACGGAGACGCTGTCCCCTCCATTGTTGCCACCCTGCCCTATAGTCGTCGCCGGTGTCACAACTACCGTTGCCCCCGCCGCCGCAGTCAGCGCTGCAATAGATAGTGTCGAGTCAACATCGACAAATCAGGGAAGATCACATCTTACATGTTCATCGCGTTCCTCTGCTTCGCGTGCACGGCGAAGAGAATTGGCCCAGGCTCGCTTGGAACTTCTCGAGCGACGAAAAGAGGCGGCCATAGCTAAAACGGAGGCAGCTATGCTTGATGTTGAATTGGCTGCAGCCAAGGTCGCCGCGCTAGAGGAGGACTCGGAAGAGGAGCAAATAGAAGGAAGTTTCTACGAGTCTAGATCGTCGAAGAACGGAACTTCACATCCACCAAGTTTATCGCGTCACATTGATTCTCGAACATGGCGCAGAGAATTACAAGCCCGCTTGGAACTTCTTGAGCAACAAAAGAAGATGGCTAAAGCTAAAGCTCTGGTGGCCATAGCTGCAGCTAAAGCTAAAGCTGAGGAAGAAGAATTAAAAGCTGAATTGGCTGAAGCTAAGGTCGCTGCATTAGAAGAAGAGATAAAACAAGCACGGGTTCGGAGAAGTACACTCTCACGCGCATCGTGCCAAGTCCCGCCTGAACCTGCGGGAAATGTTGTCGCCAGCGGAGTTACGACTGAACCTGCGGAAGTAGTCGTCGCCGGTGAAAACCGGCGGGAGCCACAGCGGAACAAACCGCTGCAGGGAAATAGAGTGGCTCCTGTAAATAGTGTAACATCGACAAGTGAGCCAGTCAGTGCTGAAAGTGAGGGGCCTACACTGCCGCCCCCAGCTGAAGTCGTCGGAGCACTCATACCATCCATAGACACGATCGAAGATCGTAGTCTAGAGAATCGTAGGATGAGTGTGAGTGCCATAAAAACGGTTCGTCTCTCCAAAAGAATAGATAATCCGACAGATAGTAGGACAGATCGGCATGCGCTGCCGTTTCTGGAGGACAAACCAAAGGGTTTACCGGCGGGAGAGATCGAACTGCTATGGAAAGATAGTGGATACAGCAAGTGTGACTCGGCAATAAGAAGACTGGATCTCCTAGAGAAGAGATTATCAGACAATTTCTGGACACGATGGATGAAGAAATATCTACGAGACTCTCAGCGACGTGATGGAGTCATGAATCCTGCGGCACTCTACAATGGGGATGATCGAGGAGCTGCCCATCGACGAAGATGTCGCGAACGCGGATAGTTCAGCTACAAGAGCTGCGGCGGGAGTAATGTTCGCGACAATCGCTAGATCGAGAAGATCATTCGTGAAGGTTCTGGAACATTCCATCACTTTCCTGAAGTTTCGATAATGTTCTAGAAGGATAAGTATGTATTCAATAGGTCTACAATAGTCTGGAAGCTTCTAGAACAATAGCTAGGGAATGTTCCACAACGTCCGCGAACATTCTAGATGCTAAGTTAGGTACTTGTAGTTAATAGATAAGTATAGATTGTTTATACATACTTAGTAATAATAATAATAAATAGTGTGACCTCGAGTATCTCTGGAACTTTCGGGAAGATCGCTCGCCGGCCTATATAAAGCGAGGTGTCCGGCGCACATTAAGTTCAGTTTAATAGTAAGACTCAAACAGTAAACATCAAGCTCGAATAGTGAACATCTTCAGAGATCCTCGAAGTGAATAGTGAATAGTAATACTGGTGTTTTCTTTTGAATTCGTACCATCCGGCATTCGTAATAATTCTTATTTCAGATTCGGGCTTAGATATAAAATGCTGCACATGCTAGTTTCGGATTAGTATATACCCTTTTTGCAAGACCCTGTATAACGTCTTATTTTCTTCAGAGAAACAGCTGGCTTCTTTGATAAAATTGCCCCCATAAAGCGAAGTGGACCTTTGACTGCAGTTGGCTAAAAGGGCACGTATTGGGACCATTATCCGCGCCATATAGGACGCACGTATCGCTAAAAGACTGTGTAAGGCGGTGTTAGGGTCACTATGTAGTACGTAGCTATGTACAAAACGGACCTTCCCGAGTGACGTATCAACATCAACTATACCTACCTTGTATACCTCTAAAGTCTAGCCTTTTATCTCAGACACTACATTCAGTTCTATTCTATTCTATTCTATTCTCTGTGGGGGTAACAGTACCTGCACCTGGCTCTCTCGAGTGGAACCTTTGTGCATATCCCCAAGGTCTAAACTGCCTTCCTAAGCTTGGACCATTTCCCACCACGCTGGTCCACTGCGGGTTGGTGGGTTCACATATCTAGATGTGCTAAATCTAGATATGCAGGTTTCCTCACGATGTTTTCCTTCACCGTAAGAGCGATGGTATACATTGTACTTAAATTCAGAAAAGAACTCATTGGTACATGTCAGCGCTGGGATTCGAACCCGCATCTCTGGCGTGAGAAGCGGGCGCTTACCCGACTGAGCTACCACCATACATACATTCAGTTATGATTGGATATTTGAATTTTATGCTCATTTGGTCAATGGGTTTAGAATTTGGTTATTTTTTATAAACGTTTAAGTATTTCATACGTTAAATCGTAATAACATCTAATGATAACGTTATTAACTACAGGTAATGTTATCACGCGCTCAACTAAACCACTTCCCAACTGCTTTTGTATTGGAGTTCTGCAGTGTGACAGAACTGTATTCCCCAGTTTAGTAAACGAAGTTTCGATTGACTAGTTAGTTGATACCTCGGGGAAGCCCGGTCGTGGCATAACACCGAAGTTAGTTACTAGTTTACTACGTATTTTGGGTTTGTTATAACTATTTATATCTAGTTTAAAATTTTGAAGCGTCCGTAGTCGACCAAACTTTAGTGATCGTATGAATAAAACCCTTTGGATGGGTGACCGATTTCAAGTGTTTGTTTTCTGGACGCTTCTGGACAACTCTTTCAGCACAAGCTTGCTTGTGTTGGAGTCCACCAACCTACAATGGGCCAGCGTGGTGGACTACACCTACAACCCTTCCTTCAATGGAAGGAGACCCGTGCCCCAGCAGTCTTGCAGGACTTGATGTGTCAGCTCACATTAACTAATACACTCAAGGCAATGAAAAGGTTCCACTGAGAAAAAACATCAAATTACTCCTAAACGGAAAAGGCTAGCTTAATGACGTCTTCTGCAACATTGAAGTAGATTAAACAGAGCATCAGGATATTACCAACAATAAACTGTGATATCAGACGATCGAATGGCGTAGTGGATAGAGACCCTGACTACTGAGCCGAAGGTCCCGGGTTCGATTCCCGGCTTTGGCAGATATTTGTTTAAACACAAATATTTTGTTCTCGGGTCTTTGATGTGCCCGTAAAATGGCAATAGGCCCGCCCCCTATTACATTGGGACTAACATAACAACACTGGCGAAAAGTGGGTGCAGCAATGCAACTCTGCCTACCCCGCAAGGGAGTACGTACATTAGTACAAGGCGTGAGTGTTGTAACTGTGATATTTTGTACACATTTGAATTTAAATGTTTGCAAAATTGAGGTCGTTTGGAGTCAGCATTTTGTGAGTGGAACTTTTTCATTGCCCGTGAATGTATTATAAATAAAATAATAAATAAATAAATAGTCATTTATTTCAGGCTAGACACCCATATTACACATTATATAAACACAAACGTACTTACACAAATAAATTAAATTGTAGTATTATATAATAGCTGCAAGTGCATTTATGTAGATTTTATTTTTTGAAGTTTTCTTTTAGTTACTTAACTCCGTTATTATAAAGATCTGTGGTTGTAACAGAAATAACCCCAGCACAGACGTTGGTGCATAACGTAAAATTAAATTTGATGCTGCGTTGTAGAGGGTTTTATTATTCCCTAGGCGGGTTTTTGTGGTTTTGAGCAGAAAAAGGGATTTCTTGCTTTGCTTCTACTTATTACAGTCTAGGGACCGCAAAGTAAGTACCTAAAATATTATACCTTTCAAACATTTATATTTAGCTGAAGTTAAATCTATAATACTTATTTATTTATTTAAACACTTTATTGTATACACAAATTACATAGTTTAAAGTAAAAGTAGAAAAAACAATACAAGTATATATATATACAAAGGCGGACTTATTGCCTAAACGCGATTTCTTCCAGTCAACCTTAATGGTGTGGAAATAAAAGTAAGCCTAATACTACTTAATTATTATTATTTTTAGATTCGAGGTTATGTAACAGATGGTACAATTATAATTGCAATTATAATGAAGGAAAGAAGGAAGGAAAACATTGAGAGGAAACCTAATTCTAGGATGTGTACCCTAAGTGCATTGTACTCATTCAAAAATGGCAATACTGCTCGCTCGCGACCTACCACTTGAGTACAAAATGTACAGCGAAAAGCATGTGGCTTGCTTGCGCTAAAGCACAGAAGAGCCCAGAAAGCATCCACTTCAAATCGGTCACCCATCCAATGAGTGACCGTGCCATGTGTTGCTCAACTTCAATGATCAGTTACGATCACTGAAGCTTGACTACAGATGCTACGAAATTTTAAATGAGTTAAATGTCAAAAATTTGGTTTCGGCATTTTGTGTAGGAACTTGTTCATAACTCGCGAGTGTAGTGAGACCAAGTGACGCCCATAAGCCTTTTCTGCTGGATATTGCGTACAAAATGATAAAGCTTCGGTATGCCAATAAAAGCGTTGTATTAAAATTTTATGAAACCACGTAGATCACTCGGTTATATCTTAGAATAATAGAAAAGTCTAGAAGGAGCATTTACGCATAATCTTAATAACCTACCAACGTTTACGATTCAACACTAAAAGTAGCACAACTCTTGAACGGCTAGGCCTATTTTGATCAAATATGGCTAAGACTAGGGGTAATACTACCTATGAATTCTATGACCCAACCATTAGAAAATCAGTTCAGCCGTTTGGGAGCCAAGCTACCACAGACATATACACTGACACGTTAAACTTATAACACCCTTATTTAAAAAGGGAAACGGCGACGAGCGGTGGTAGCTCAGTCGGGTAAGCGCCCGCTTCTCACGCCAGAGATGCGGGTTCGAATCCCGGCGCTGACATGTACCAATGAGTTCTTTTCTGAATTTAAGTACAATGTATACCATCGCTCTTACGGTGAAGGAAAACATCGTGAGGAAACCTGCATATCTAGATTTAGCACATCTAGATATGTGAACCCACCAACCCGCAGTGGACCAGCGTGGTGGGAAATGGTCCAATCTTAGGAAGGCAATTTAGACCTTGGGGATATGCACAAAGGTTCCATTCGAGAGAACCAGGTGCAGGTACTAACACCCCCACAGAGAATAGAATAGAATAGAATAGAAAAGGGAAACGGCTCTTCTGTGCAGATCATTTATTGTGTAAGTTTTATGCGTCTATCTTTTTTATGGGAGGTCAGACGTGTCCCATAAACTACGCACTCCACGAGCCAAGTACTTCCCTCTAGTACTTCCCTTTTTGATAAATAAAATACTTTTCTAATTAAACATTAGTTACAAACATTATACGCTCACGGTCACAACTGTAATTCCCTAAAGGCCGATTTACACACTGTTTGCTTAGTGCGAATGTTAAGTAGACGTACATTGCTGGGGTTGTTGTATAGTATTTGCAAAACTTTTGAAACTGCCATACATACTCAGCAATGTAGGTACGTTAAACACTCGCACTAAAAACTGACCCGCAAGCGAGCCACTTCCCCTTTTTGATATATTATTTACGATTTATGTATTTCATTTAATGGATAGCGGGCCGTACCGCTGTTTTTCACCCGACTGCCGAAGGAGGAGGGTAATGTTTTTCGATTGTATGTTTGTATATAATATGTATGTATGTCGTATGTATGTTTGTCTGTTTCTTTGTGGCCTCCTGTAGCCTAAGGCCCAAGCCTGTAGGCTTGATAGATTTTGATGTATGAGGTATCGTTATTTAATAAGTAAGTACAATGCATTAGATGTGTTGGTTTCCTCACGATGTTTTCCTTTACTGTAAGAGTACTTGGTACTTAACCTCCTGTTATTTCTAAAGAAATCATTGGTACATGGTAGGATTCGAAACTTATAGGTATATATTACTTATAGGTATATATTTATTATACATGTATTATATACAAGTAAGTATATTCTAGTATTTATAGGTATTTTAACAAATTATCTTTTTCCTCTCAGTCTATCGCACTAGCTATCAACCTTGGGTGTTGTGGAGAACGCTCCACAACACCCAAGGTTAACTGGAAGAGAATGCTTTTAGCATTAAGTTCGCCTATGTACAAATTGATTTCTGTGCAATAAAGAATTTAATAATAATAATAAGTTTCTATGTAAAATGTTTTAATCCGGTAAAAATGGTCTCACCTGATAGAACAGCTGATACTCGACGTCTGTCAGCCTCAGCGCCGCTTCTTCAGGGAAGTGGAGGATACTCTTCAGGATTATCAGCTCCTCGAAGCTGCTCTGGTCTGGTATGGATGTGCCTGAAGGAAAAACGAACTCATTAACCGACTTCGAAAAAAGGAGGAGGTTCTCAATTCGTCTGTAGAGGAACGGTTTTACCGCACTCTAATTTGTTACTTAGCTCTCGTAATACACTCACGGGCAATGAAAAGGTTCAACTGAGAAAATTACCAAATTAATCATAAACGGAAAAGGCAACTATAAAAACGGTAATAATATATTTTGTTTAATTTTTTAATTAAATGCTTGCTAAACTTGCCGTCTTTTGGTGTCGGCATTAAGTGAGTGGAACTTTTTCATTGCCCGCGAGTGTATAATGTTTTTAAGATATTCTGCTATTATCACAGAAACTTTTTCATTGCTCAAATGCTCATGAGTGTATGTACGGGTTTTATGTAGTAACACTTTTATCCCTAAATTCCCACGAACTCGGAGTAAATGTAATTAAGCGGAACCCTTCACGGGCTAGGCTCGAATGCTTGGAATGAGCAATATTTACTTCAGCTGAAATTATTTGTACAGGGTGAAATAGTATGTTATCCTAACTAATATTATAAATGCGAAAGTAACTGTGTCTGTCTGTCTGTCTGTCTGTCTGTCTGTTACTCTTTCACGCCAAAACTATTGATCGGATTTGAATGAAATTTGGTATACATACGGTCTAGACCCTGGGAAAGAACATAGGCTACTTTTTATCCCGGAATTCCCACGGGAAAACTTTTTAAGGCGAAGCGAAGCGCGCGGGCACAGCTAGTTCAGAATAAACTCCTGAGTCACCTTTCAGATTTTTCAACATTCTATATGTACTTACGTAATCTCTATCTATGTAATTAGTCTCTTATATCATGTAAATCTGTGATAATGATTCCTGGATTTATGTTATTACTAGCTGTTCCCGCGAGCTTCGCTTCGCCTTTAAAAGTTTTCCCGTGGGAATTCCGGGATAAAAAGTAGCCTTTGTTTTTTATCAAGGTCTAGACCATATCTGTACCAAATTTCATTCAAACGCATTCGTCCGTAGTTTTGGCCTGAAAGAGTAACAGACAGACAGACACAGTTAATTTCGCATTTTTAATATTAGTTAGGATATCAAACTTCAGTGTTTTAAATATAATTATTAACCATTAATCGGACATAATAGTTAGGGACCTGTAGACTGTACTGACTGACTTTCGCAACACCCTGTATATTAGTTATGCGCTAGAATTTATCGTGTAATTTTCAAAAGCTCAAGAGCTTCCAGGAAAACTTTTGAACTTTTCAAACTACTTTAATATGTTTAATAAATCTACAATTTCATAGGATATTTCAAAGTCAAAGTCAAAATACTTTTATTCATCGTATAATATAAAAAATTGCCCGTAAAATGGCAATAGGCCCGCCCCCTATGAAATTGGGACTAACATAAACACTGGCGAGAAGTGGGTGCAGCAATGCAGCTCTGCCTACCCCGCAAGGGAGTACATTAGTACAAGGTGTGAGTGTTTGTTTTTTTGTTTTATAAAATTACAGTTTTTATAAAATTACAAACTTTACTCCAAACATGGGGTCTTATAAGTTCGGCTAAAGGTATTAGTTTATGGTCTAATAGCTCCGTTACAATGGATCAATACCTACATAATATTTATTTTCCATATTTCGGAACCCCTTTTTAACAACCTGTATATTCTATTCTATTCTCTGTGGGGGTGTAAGTACCTGCACCTGGCTCTCTCGAGTGGAACCGTTGTGCATATCCCCAAGGTCTAAACTGCCATCCTATATAAGCTTGGACCATTTCCCACCACGCTGGTCCACTGCGGGTTGGTTCACATATCTAGATGTGCTAAATCTAGATATGCAGGTTTCCTCACGATGTTTTCCTTCACCGTAAGAGCGATGGTATACATTGTACTTAAGTTAAAAGAACTCATTGGTACATGTCAGCGCCGGGATTCAAACCCGCATCTCTTGCGTGAGAAGCGGGCGCTTACCCGACTGAGCTACCACCGCCCAACAACCTGTATATTATTCTCATTGTGTAATAGGTATTGGGTGAAATTAAATTAAATTGACTACCCACTGTGCTAAATTTCGCATGCGGTCACACGCAGCTGTATTCAATTAATATTGTATTGTTGTATCACCCTGTATCACGAATAGACAGAATCTTGATAGCATTATGTAAAACATTTATGACCACACTAATATAGTACCTACCTAATAAAATAGATACTTAATCAATTAGGTATTATTGTAATAATAATTAGGTAAGTACTTCTAATAGCTCAAAGCTCACCGAGTTAGTAAGCTTAAGTGGCAGTGGGCTGGTCACATCTGCCGAGGCCGCGACTAGGCAAACGTAGTGTGGGACGCCCTCCGGCTAGATGGGGTGACGACTTGCGAAAGGTGGCTGTTATGAATGGATGCGGAAAGCTAAAGATCGCATCCAGTGGCGCGCTTTGGGAGAGGCCTACGTCCAGCAGTGGACTGCTATAGGCTGATGATGATGATGATGATGAAGTACTTCTATGGTTTGAGGGCAAGTTTTATTAATTAATTAATACTTTTATTGCAAAATTTACATTTAAAGCGTAATCAGGTGGATTTAATGCTAAAAGCATTTTCTACCAGTCAACCTGCAGAAGGTATGGGAACATATGGATCGCTAGTGTGCAACATTCAGCCATTTTTAATATTCATTTTTTATAAATAATAAAAAATGCTTAGCAAGGGCCAGCTGAAAACCAGCGCTGTGGCCTCACTGTCCATAGCATATGCTGAGCTGGTGCCGTTTTGACACTCTGGACAGCATCCTTTATTTGTTTGTTCTGTATTAAGTATTCTCGTTATTTTGTTATTGTTTCTTTTCTGTCTTATTATTCTGTCCCAGTGTGTCAAATAAATGTATCTTTCTTTCTTTCTTTCTTAGTTATTTTGTTTTCTAAAATATTGTTTCCAACTTTCTACAAATAAACCGTATGGTGAAAGCGGTACTAATAATAGGCATAAACTAATTCTTTATTTAAATTGCTTCCAATTATCTTGGATAAGTACTCCACATGATATTATCGATTTTAGAAGCTTTTGTTTACTAGCGACGAACCGAATGGCGACCTAATGCCGTAGTGGTTAGTGACCCTGACTACTGAGCCAAAGGTCCCGGGTTCGATTCGCGGCTGGGGCAGATATTTGTTTAAACACAGATATTTGTTTCGGGCACTTGGATGTGCCCGTAAAATGGCAATAGGCCCGCCCCCTATTACATTGGGACTAACATAACACTGGCGAAAAGTGGGTGCAGCAATGCACCTCTGCCTACCCCGCAAGGGAGTACATTAGTACAAGGTGTGAGTGTTTGTTGTTTGTTTACTAGAGTAACGGAAATTTCCTTTCAGCATTTAGATTTTAACTGGACTTGGGTCATAAAACGTCTAAGAAGATCACAGACATATATGACACTAGATGCCACAAATTCACTCATTTCTATGAAAAAAAAACCGTGCGTGCCGAAATTTGTATAGGATTTATTACTATTGACACTGATAATGACTTCTTGGACGGAACTAAAATGCGACAAACTTATTTGTTCCGGTGAGAGCGAACTAAATTGATCCATATCTCATTATTTACTAATGAATTATACATTGATATCGATTATATGGGCTTATTGAAACCACAAGAGCGAATTACCACTACTGGCCAACTTAAAATCTTATAGAATGAAGAAATATTACACATTTACGTGAACTGTCACCGGAACAGATAAGTTTGTGGCACTGTAAATGTACCAGCCAATAGTTCAACCTTTTGACACGCGCAGATAAACCTGACCCCTCACAGAAGCTTTGTTACTATGAGAGGGGAGTCAGGTTACTCTGCCCCTGAACGTACGTACACTTGGGGCATATAATTATATAGTTAATATATTATTATGATTGTGACGAAGACGTTATCAGTTTTTTATTGTATAAAAAGAGTTTCTTATTTTAAAATTTATGTTTTTATTTTAGATGTTTAATTTTTATATTTTCAATTTTCTCAGCTTACATTTTTGATTTTAAGTATGGTGTCAATAAAGACTTTTTAATATATTTTTTTAATAAACTGTAGTTCTCCACCATTCAAGGGTTGACTGGAAGAAAAAATATCTTTTTTGGAAATAAACCCGCCTTGGTGTACTTACTTACTTTTTCTATGTTGATTTTTTTCTGTGTTTATTTTTGTATACAATAAAGAGTGTATTCATAAAATTTATGAGTAAGTAAATAAGTAATTAAATACATACCCTCATCTTCTTTTTCAACTCCATGGCCGAAGGAGGCGCTACTCGGACCGGGTTTGGACCCCTCTCGCATCTCACTAACACTGTCACACTTAAAATTCACATAAAAGCTAACACTACTGAACACAAACACTGAAAACTTCACTAAACTGGCTTCAACGCCATCTGTTGGTGCGGCGGCGCACTACAAAAAACTAGCAAACTGTGTGCAGTTCCATCTGTCGCGCGTTTGTGGAACGGTTTCATGATTGTGGCGCCATCTCTTGCTCGGTGACGGAACTACTAGCTGATGATCTACGCGTGGCATCGATTTTTTGTTGCATTTTCTTTTGTTATTGTCACTACTGTCACTTTATGTACCTGAAACCAAACAAAAGGAAACAATTAATCATGGAAGTAATAATACAACAGGAATGCGCACTGCACCAAAATGATGCAAACAAAAATAGACCTAACGTATTCACCTTAAGACTTATATTTGAAGTGAAAGAGCCTTTCCTCTCTTTCTAACAATTGCCAGGATTCAGTTGCGTAAACTTTAGTAGATTTTGTACGAACAGAGCTATGCAAAAAATATATTAAATTAACTCATAGACTACTGTATATCATATCATTTTCAAAAACAAATTTATAATAAATCATTATAAACATGTAATTTTAATGAAATATTTGGTATTTGTATGAATAATAATTTCATAAAAAATATTGGTAGTTTTTCTAAATACTTTACGACAAGACCGAAGTTGTCAAGATGACGGATGACGTTTATACTGTTGTGAGAGACGTTATGGTTAGGGTGACCATTCATTCGTACTTTTGAATCACTTTCCATTAATTAGGACCTGTTTCATTCAACTTTTTGTTTTATTTTATACCTAAGTATCATTAGGTATTATTGTGACTGTTATCTTATAAGGCTGGTAAAGAGTTATGAGCTGTTGATTTTTTTGGTGATAGATATGAGTATTATAAGATAATTTATCAAGCTTAAAACCGGCGGAAGCACTTAGGTTGAGATATTTTTTTTTAAATCTTATGATTTTCATCAACTAGACTTTACTAGACTATGTAAACGGAACATCCATAGAGTAAACACGTTTTAGGTACATAGTTGCGTTTAATGTTAACCTATTTTGACAATCTATACAAATTTTACCTTCACCCCATTTGTTTACTCAATTGTCATATCACCAAAATACTTTCGTACCTACATTGCAATCGAATTATTCGAATAATAGGTGACTTTGAGACCATCGACACCTATTCGCGACATGATAGATTAGAAGTCATGTCTCATGAATTACCTAAAATTATGGTCACCAAAAATAGAAAGAGATGGAGGGCTCCGTGCTGACTATCTCTGTCGGCTCGTTTTTTTGGTGCAGTGCGCATTCCGGTTGTATTATTACTTCCATGCAATTAATACTTACATCAATTATTCATTTGATTGATTCTATTTTTAAATCATTACTTATCATGTAAAATTCTGAGTGCTACAGACAGATCTAGGAATAGTCAGCAAAAGAAATTACCCTAATCCTAACTAATATTATAAATGCGAAAGTAACTGTGTCTGTCTGTTACTCTTTCACGCCAAATTACTGAAGGGATTTGAATCAAATTTGGTACAGATAAATGGTCTAGACCTTGAGAAAAAACATAGGCTACTTTTTATCCCTTATTAAACTTTTTATGGCGAAGCGAAGCTCGCGGGAACAGCTAGTACTGTATATACCCCACAGCGCAAAAATGCTTTGATAGGAGCTTGTGTATACTATGATTCGTCCATATTCCATACCAATACAACAACACAAAAGATCGCATAAATTTACGTTACGACTGTTGTATTGAAATGGAATTGTGCACAAGCCACGATAAATGTGTTAATTTCTAGCCGCGGTCGGCCAAGCGATAGCAACAATTTACATCGAATGTAAACCGCAGAAAACCAATATATACCCACCTACCTACACTCAAGAGCAACGAAAAAGTTCTGCTTAGAAAATGTCGACACCAAAGTGACCCCAGTTTTTTAAAACATTTGATTTAAAATTTGAACCTTAAGTAATTACGTTTTTAGATGGTTATATTCTGAAGTTAAATTTTAATATACTTACCTAAATATTGCAGACGGCGTCATTAAGCTAGTCTTTTCCGTTTAGGAGTAATGTGGTGCTATTCTATTCTCTATGGGGGTGTAAGTACCTGCACCTGGCTCTCTCGAGTGGAACCTTTGTGCATATCCCCAAGGTCTAAACTGCCTTCCTAAGCTTGGACCATTTCCCACCACGCTGGTCCACTGCGGGTTGGTGGGTTCACATATCTAGATGTGCTAAATCTTGATATGCAGGTTTCCTCACGATGTTTTCGTTCACCGTAAGAGCGATGGTATACCTACATTGTACTTAAATTCAAAGAACTCATTGGTCAGCGCCGTGATTCGAACCCGCATCTCTGGCGTGAGAAGCGGGCGCTTACCCGACTGAGCTACCTCCGCTCCATGCTATTGTTACGAGTACTGGAACTTTTTCATTGCTCTTCGTGAGTGTATCACGTGCGTGCGGCGTGCGTGTCACGCTGTAATATCGAATTCATTTCAGCACAACTGACTTTTTGATGCTTTTAAATTATGTATACATGTACCTACTGTGTTCATGTACAATGTATGTTTGTATGTATAAAGTTTCACTATTGATGGATGACATCAGAGGGTTGAATTTTCATTACAGCGGCAACTGATGTAATATTTAATAACTTTTTCCTCGCCAACTGTATTTTAATAAACGGTGGCCGTTTTTAGCGTTTTTTAAATGAACTTCTAGACTGTACACCAGGTATTATTTAGGTGGTGGGTTCTAAAAATTGCAATAAAGTACCATAACGAATACATTTACTTAGCAGTTTTGGAAAAAAACGCTTTAAACACAGATTATGTTTTATTTTCAGCGCACTTGGCTTTAGTTTCGGTCATTGGATGCAAAACACATAAGCCCACATTTTTTCTAGCATAGTCAAGAGAACACAATCTTTGCCACGACTGCCATTTCAGTGCTTTGCTGAAAGAAATAGTAAAGAAAAGGAAAATTGAAGATTAAAGCGAGCGACAGACGAGAATAATTCATTTCATTCTTGTTTTGTTCCCTGGACAAATAAACGTAGGAAGGTAATTGATAGATATTCTCGGAGGGAAAAGCGTCAATTACAATAAGAGTCGAACAACGGTAACTTTGCAAAACCACCGACACCCAAAAAGTTTAGGGCATAATTATTTTTTTGTAATTTGAGACATTAATTGTAGACCTAGGCGGAGATGGCGGGACGACCAGACAGATTTTTGCCGGATTGGCGTCAGGTGGTCGACAATAGAGACGTGTGGAGTAAACATGGGGAGGCCTTTGCCCAGCAGTGGGACACAAACATGGCTACTTAACAATAAAATGAGACACCGAACTCGGGACTCTCACTTTTTGTATGAACATTTAGCGCAAACAGTTAAAGAGGAAATTGTCCCTCATTGCAAAGCTGGCGTCAGGGATAACATAAATTGTGTTAACCAGCACAATATTACAAATGTTAGTACCCCGCTTTTTTATGTAGCCAATTCAGTGTCCCACTGCTGGGCAAAGGCCTCCCCATGTTTACTCCACACGTCTCTACTGTCGACCACCAGCATTGCGATTCTGTAAAATCAGACTTCACTTCGCATCCCACTTCACTTTACGTTCGAACAGTTATGTCATCTCATACATTATTATTTGTCAAAATCTCGAAATTCGATGTGTCTACGGAAATTACAGAATGCCAATTTGAAAACTCACTCCGGATTCAGAATCGAGTTTTGACAATTAGCTTTATAGAATCGCAATGCTGGGCGCCTGGGTCCGTCGCTAAATGAGAAATATTAATTTATATCTTATTACCAAAAGCGTTTCCCGCCACTGGTGACGTATATGTCTATGAGACCGGGTGGTTCGAAAAAGTCGAATAACTTTCTCACTAGCCATCGATTTTTGTTGTGATTTCGGGTAGCTGCCTCATTTCCCATCCCCCACCGTCAGTCCACCCCGCGACGGTGACTCGTGCGCAGGTTTTGGAGTTTTGGTGCCAACCCGGTGCGTGAGACCGGGGTCACCGAAGTCAAATTTATAGATGTTTTTTTAATTTTTCATTGTTTTTTTTTATTTTTCTCTACTGTATTTTTGTTTCGTGATTGTATATTTCATGATTGAACTATTTTTAATAGATATTTGTAGGTATATATATAATCATAAGTACTTAATAGATTTCAACAAGTTTTTACAGTAATATCAGCTAGTTTCAGCATGTCCTTGAAAATGACGACGGAGACAGCTTGACCTTCAAGAAATGGACAATTTTATGGATGTGGATGGCGAATAAAACAGAAAAACGAAATAAATTTGCCACAAAATGTAAGAAATATTTGTATCACGACCATGTAGTGCCGTTTTGCAGAGACTGTTTGGCTGTGGAGGAACAATGATTTTCAGTGTATTTTTTAAATATTTTTTTGGTAGAAGCATATAAATTTTTGTTTTTTCTTATGAAGTTCGTAGTGCAATAAAACTATAAAACGCGGATTTAGTTATAAAAGTTACATAATTGTTGTATTTTTAAAATTTTTAAGATGATAGGTGAAAATTTATGTAAATATTAAGTGTTCTAAGTAGGTACCATCGTGAAATGACTAATAAACGAGCCGTGATTTATAATAATGCTTTGTATTATTGTCAAACAAATACCTACTTATCTTTAAAATTAAACTAATTTTAAGTAGTTATGTGTAGTTAATTATGTAAAAAAAAATAGTTTGAAAATCCCGGTGCGTGAGACGGGCGTCACCAACGATGTAAGTCAAATTGACGTCACCGGGACGTCTGGCGGGTTAATTCCAAAAAGTAGCAATAGCAAATCTTTGTCTATTTATTTTAGAACTTTTGCGACGGCGGCGGAGGCGCTTTAATCTTATTTTTTTCTAACTTCCAATTTATAGGTTTTGCCATAAAATATTACCTTTTCAGTAAACATGAAGGTTGTTGCCGCTTTGACCTTTAAGATGTGCCCGTCCCGAGTGGCTGCGGGTGAAGGGACCAATAAATCAAGTAGGAGGTCCGCTTGGGACTAACCCCGAAGTCTTGATCAATTACCTATAATTACGTTTGATATTGATTTGTATTCAACGATATTTTAATATACGAACTAGATGGAGTACAAAAGAAACGTCTGTCGAAAAAAATAAATGACGGTCGCATGGTGTAGTGGTTAGTGACCCTGACTGCTATGCCGAAGGTCCCGGGTTCGATTCGGCTGGGGCAGGTATTTGTTTAAAGACAGATATTTGTACTCGGGTCTTGGATGACATTTATATTTAATATATATCTATCTATGTATTTGTGTAAATATATCAGCTGTCCGATACCCATATTCCAGGCTCTGCCTAGTTTGGGGTCGGATGGCCGTGTGTGAGATGTCCCCATTTATATATAAATATTAAAAGAAACGTCCCGACAAACAACACCCTACTTCAACCACTGAGCTCTCGTTTAAATTAGTTCGGTTATAAGATTTTTGTAATTTTATTCATAGGTATTTTTATAGACGACCGAATGGCGTAGTGGTTAGTGACCCTGACTACTGAGCCGATGGTCCCGGGTTCGATTCCCGGCCGGGGCAGATATTTGTTTAAACACAGATATTTGTTCTCGGGTCTTGGATGTGCCCGTAAAATGGCAATAGGCCCGCCCCCTATTACATTGGGACTAACATAACAACACTGGCGAAAAGTGGGTGCAGCAATGCACCTCTGCCTACCCCGCAAGGGAGTACATTAGTACAAGGCGTGAGTGCGTGTTTTTTTTTTTTTTTTTTTTTTGTATTTATAGGTACAAATGGTTGTCATTAGGTTGCACCTAAAACTGTTTGACAGTAAACAAAATGCGGACAGTTTTTAGCTTTTTTTTTGTATTTGTGACACACTATTTTGTTAGTATTTTAATCTAAGATTATATTAACATCCTAACTAATATTATAAATGCGAAAGTAACTGTGTCTGTCTGTTACTCTTTCACGCCAAAACTACAGAACGGATTTGAATTAAATTTGGTATAAATATGGTCTAGACCCTAGAAAGAACATTGGCTACTTTTTATCCCGTAATTCCCACGGGAAAACTTTTTAAGGCGAAGCGAAGCGCGCGGGAACAGCTAGTTATAAATAAATTTAGAAAACTTTATTACTGTGATGGTGAAAAACTCAAGAGCAGTTTGTCACCATAGACAAAAGATAAATATTATGATGCTGAAACGCTTGCATAAAAATTAAGTAGAACATAAACAACCAAAATGTTATAACTACCTACAAATAGGGTAAACCACCCAATTATTGACAATTTAATTTTAAGCTCGGGTGGTCTACAAAACTGTAACAGATAGTAAATTTGGTATTTAATAGTCCTAAATTCAGGAAAGTTGACACTATAGTGGTATTTTTGTAAAATAGGTGGACACTTGGACAGCTAGCTAATTATTCAAGCTAGCTGTGCTCATTAAAAGGCTGTGTTTTGCGCAATAAAATATATTATTTTGTATAATGGCCTCTCCACGAAATATCCTCTTAAAGTTAGTCGTTATATAATTTCAAAACTTTTGTCATTTCATTTCCATTCACATTATACGGATAATAAAGTAGGTGCAATAAAATATTATAAACTAGCTGTTCCCGCGAGCTTCGCTTCGCCTTAAAAAGTTTTCCCGTGGGAATTCCGGGATAAAAAGTAGCATATCTTCTTTCTCAGAGTCTAGAACATATGTATACCAAATTTCATTCAAATCCGTTCATTAGTTTTGGCGTGAAAGAGTAACAGACAAACAGCGCTTCGCTTCGCTTTAAAAAGTTTTCCCGTGGGAATTCCGGGATAAAAAGTAGCCTATGTTCTTTTCCAGGGCCTAGACCGTATGTATACCAAATTTCATTCAAATCCGTTCAGTAGTTTTGGCGTGAAAGAGTAACAGACAGACAGACAGACAGACAGACAGACACAGTTACTTTCGCATTTATAATATTAGTTAGGATTACCTTGCAATGTAGGAAATACTACTACTGTAAGTGAAAGGATATTTAAAGTTGGAAATAAGATTATATATATATATACACTATGTTTTTTCCTTTTGTATCCTTTCTTTTTTATAATAATTAGATACTACATATACATAATATATTAAAAAATATTTAATAGTCAGTAAATTTTTATTATAAGAGGTCCTTTGTTATATGTGTCCTATTATATTGTGACACCTTATAGTGACTTGTATTTTTTATATTTTCTGTGACTAGGTTCTTGGAGATAGATACTAATTTTTTTAATTACACTTTTTTCATATTCAACAATATCTGTATGCTTTTATAAAAAAAAATCTAACATTTCTCAATAAGAAGTTTTAAGTTTTATTCCAAATATCCTTTTTGTAATTTGCCATTGATGTAATTCGGCGATGAGCCTACAATGTATTTCATATAAACTGAAAACAGAAATTCAAAATTCACCAAAAAAAATATTCATTTTTCATAGAAACTTAGTTGGTCACGTGACTTTTTTATTATGGAGTTTGAACATATTTTTCGCGACTTTTGAAATTATGATTTTAGATTCGGGCTTAGATATACCATGCTGCACATGTAGGTTTCGGCTTAGTATACCCTTTTTGCAACACCCTGGAGAATCACCTAACGTTACGAATGAACAAAGGAAAAACTCTCTATTCACGGGTTGGTCGATAAGATTTTAATTTGCGAGTTCGCGCTGAACGCGGCCTTGTGATTGGCGGAACGGGAGATAAGACATAAGACTTATTAATTCTCGTTTATGTAGCTGTCAGACAGGAAAAGCATAAAATTATCTATAATATTATAAAAAAACTCATATTGTGCTTTCCAAAATTTAAAATATAAATAATAATTGAATTGAATTTTACCGACGAAAAAAGAGGCAGGTTTTTTTCGGTGATCCTTTCTTGTTTGTGACTTAAGATCCCTGTTCTTATAACAAAGATCAAACCAAATATACTCTCGACTTCAAGTAAATACGCATCAATTGTAACAACAACCTACATGGGCACACCATTAAATCAATAATAACATAAATTCAACCTTAAAAGTGAGTAAAGTAATGATTTATTAAAGAGCGGACGACCGGATGGCGTAGTGGTTAGTGACCCTGACTACTGAGCCGAAGGTCCCGGGTTCGATTCCCGGCTGGGGCAGATATTTGTTCTCGGGTCTTGGATGTGCCCGTAAAATGGCAATAGGCCCGCCCCTATTGTTACATTGGGACTAATATAACACTGGCGAAAAGTGGGTGCAGCAATGCACCTCTGCCTACCCCGCAAGGGACATCAGTACAAGGTGTGAGTGTTTATATTTATTTATTTTAAACACACGCACTCACGCCTTGTACTAATGTACTCCCTTGCGGGGTAGGCAGAGGTGCATTGCTGCACCCACTATTTTATATTTTACATATATTTATTAAAGAGCAGTTTACCTTAGAAGATTCAGCTAAAGTTACTATAAACGTAATATAACCTGGGCTAAAGGTTTTTATACAAGAAAACCGGCCAAGTGCGAGTCGGGCTCGCGCACAAAGGGTTCCGTAGCAGCAAATATAATATTACAGTTAAATCAACCTATCTCAAAAACTATAAGAGATACTTTGATCAAACCAAAAATCGTTGAAAGAGTTAATTAGCATGCATCACCTCTATTTTTTTTAGAATTTTATACCCCGTAGTTATAAAAATAGAGGGGGGGGGGACATACTTTTTACGACTTTGAGAGCTGATATCTCAAAAACCGTTCACTTTAAGAAAAATGTTTTTTAGAAAACTTTATATCATTTTAAAAGACCTTTCCATTGATACCCCACACGGGTATGTACATCGAAAAAAAAAATTTCATCCCTCAGTTACATGTATGGGGGGCCCCACCCCCAATTCTTTTTTTTACTATTTAGTGTCATATTTTTGTAGCGGTTCATACAACACATATTCCCATCAAATTTCATCACTGTAGTACTTATAGTTTCCGAGTAAATCGGCTGTGACAGACGGACAGACGGACAGACGGACAGACGGACATGACGAAACTATAAGGGTTCCGTTTTTGCCATTTTGGCTACGGAACCCTAAAAATGTTAGCCTGCATGAAAATAGATGTAGTTTTTCTATCGTTAGTCTGAATTACCTACTTACCTTGTGTTTTCATTTTAAGCAGCGTTATACGATATTGCAAAAGTGGTACGGGAAGCCGATGGGGGGTGATTCCAGGGTTTTATCCTAATCATTCTTTTACTACGACTTAAATATCGGTAACTTTAAAAAGCTTAGATAAAACAAAGAGATATAAAACAAAACTACAGCGCTAATCACGACTATATCTCCTTGTATTATGCGTGCCAATTGGGTGTCAATTCTCGTGCTTTCGTTTACAATTTCGAAGGAACAGCTACCGTACCACCACCGAAACATTCGCAATTAACAATCCATAGGCTCCGTCTTTCACCTGTCAAACGTCTATCTGAGTCGCGAGCATAAGTTTCGAACCTCCGTTAACGTTGCGTATCGTCAACTGTCACTGTCAAAATGTAAGGCAAAGTTAGTTCCAAAAGTGACATTTGTTTTTTTCCATATGTTAGGTGGAATTTCACCAAACGCTAAACGTATTTAGTAGCCTGTCATACTTTTTGTCAGTTAGTACAAAATGTATTTAAAATTTGATTTAAATACGTTTAGCGTTTGGTAAAAGTGACCCTTCGTGTAGATTCGAAAATAGTATCGAATCCTATGCTCGCTGCACTGGTCCTTAAAGTTACGTCAGATTTGACAAGCACGCGACGCTGCTGAAGGATTGTTAATTGCTAATGTCCGGTGGTGGTAAACCCACAGGTGTTACGTCACTCGAGAAGGCTCCTGGCTCAGTAGCACGGGGCGCTATTAAGACGTGACAAGAGTTCTCCGTCGCGCTCGCTCTTGAGGCTGCGCGATGTGAGTGAGCGCGATGCAAAACTCTTGTCACGTCTTAAATGCGCCCCGTACTAGCCCTTCTGTGGAGGCTCTACTCTCCCAACTAATAGGGAATAACTTTGGCGATTAGTTCCTAGTTCCTACATACATCATGTGTAATGTATCATTCGTTCATTTTGTTGGTAACAGATGCTTTTGACGTGGTAAGTTACAGCAATTAATTAATAATATTTTCACGACTGAATGCCGACTACTACGGCCAATCAATTCTTACAGGGGGAATTTTATCAGTGAAAGTTAAGAGCGGTGGTAGCTCAGTCGGGTAAGCGCCCGCTTCTCACGCCAGAGATGCGGGTTCGAATCCCGGCGCTGACATGTACCAATGAGTTCTCTTAACTTAAGTACAATGTATACCATCGCTCTTACGGTGAAGGAAAACATCCTGAAGAAACTTGCATATATCTAGATTTAGCACATCTAGGTATGTGAACCCACCAACCCGCAGTGGACCAGCGTGGTGGGAAATGGTCCAAGCTTAGGAAGGCAGTTTAGACCTTGGGGGTATGCACAAAGGTTCCACTCGAGAGAGCCAGGTGCAGGAACTTACACCCCACAGATAATAGAATAGAATAGATCTCCAAGGCATCCTCGCGCTGGCCCTAAAATCTCATATACCTGTCGTAATTTGAATACAATACAATACAATACAATACAATACAATACTCTTTATTTGCACCAAAATAGAACAACATACAAAAAAAAACTTAAAAATAAAAACAGTACAAAAAGGCGGCCTTATTACTTATAGCAATCTCTACCAGACAACCTTTGGATGGAAGAGAGTTATAAAAAAAATAGAAATAGAATTAGAGGTAGCTGAGGTGCAAGTGTATAATACACTACTTTAAATTGGGGTCAGCGCGCAACTGACATTTTCTTAGGGCAAAATGTTTTTGAAATCATTGCCATAAAGTTACTGACGTTAGTTATTATTACTCATACGAGAGTGACCCAGCGGTCTGGAAGATGTCATAAGCCTCTTTTTCCTGCAATCACGACGAAAACATGGCACTAACCACTAAGCGATTTAATAAAAAGTTTACACGCTACAATGACCCTTAGTGGATATTGGACAAGTTTGGCGATGGCTGCGTTTGTCCTTGACTAATACCGATCGTGCTTATACAGGGTGTCCCACTTTTTTAGTACTTGCACGCGCGGGTACGAGTCGCCGACATGATTCTTGAAACAAAGTCGCCGACACCAAGCCGCCGGGCTGTGTCGGCGGGTCGGCGGGTTTGGTGTGTAGAGTCCTTAAGGATTGTTAATTACTAATGTCCGGTGGTGGTAAACCCACAGGTGTTACGTCACTCGAGAAGGCTCCTGTGGAGGCTCTACTCTCCCAACTAATAGGGAATAACTTTGGCGATTAGTTCCTAGTTCCTACATACATCATGTGTAATGTATCATTCCTTCATTTTGTCGGTAACAGATGCTTTTGACGTGGTTACAGTCATCCTAATCCTAACTAATATTATAAATCCGAAAGTAACTGTGTCTGTCTGTCTGTCTGTCTGTCTGTCTGTCTGTCTGTTACTCTTTCACGCCAAAACTACTGAACGGATTTGAATGAAATTTGGTATACATACGGTCTAGACCCTGGGAAAGAACATAGGCTACTTTTTATCCCGGAATTCCCACGGGAAAACTTTTTAAGGCGAAGCGAAGCGCGCGGGAACAGCTAGTAATTAATATTTTCACGGCAGAATGCCGACTACTACGGTCGATCTATTCTTACAGGGGGAATTTATCAGTGATCTTGACCCCATGGATAAACACTTATATACCATAGGTAACTCAACTAGTCCTTTATGTAGGACATGTAAGGAAGTAGATGAGACGGTCGAACACATTCTGTTAGCTTGTCCACCTACTACAGAAACAAGATTATCTATTCTTGGACCAACAGAGCGCCTATCTCAGCTATTGCAACACCCAGGCTTGCTGCTCCAGTTTACTCGGGAGCTAGGCTGGCTGAGCCTTAAATCAAGGGGATATGTATGTACAAAGGTTCCACTCGGGAGAGCCCCGTACAATAACTTCGCCCCCTCTCAGAATAGAACAGAATAGAATAGAACAGGATGTACGCAGTCAACTTGAAACTGGCTATAAAAAGTATTTCACCGTTTCGTGGGTTGTATCTACACAGTGATTATTCAAATATTATAGGGTTTGTTGCATTAAAGTGAAACCTCCAAACAATAGTTTATTTTATTTATCCACGCATAAGATATATCTGAAGAATAAAACTGTTGCTGTCACATCTATAGTGCCACAAACTTATCTGTTCCGGTGAGAGCTCACGTAAATGTCTAATATTTCTCCATTCTATAAGATTTTAAGATTGCTCATAGTATTAAATCGCCCTTGCGGTATTAATAAACCCATCTTATCATTAACAATATAAAATTCATTAGTAAGTAATGAGATATGGATCAATTTAGTTCGCTCTCACCGGAACAGATAAGTTTGTCGCACTATAAATGTTTATATTAGTTAGAAAGTGACAGCAACAATTTATTCTTCATAACACTCATCTGACTCACTCCATTGAAAAATCAACCCTTATTTATTTAAAAGAAATTTTTCGTAAATGTATCCGTAACTCATTTTGTAGAACGGACGATCGACGTTATTAGCTGTCAGTTTCAACCCTGAAAGTCAAGTTACGCTGAATTTTAAGGGTCAACGACGAACAATACGAACTAGATGGAGTATCAGTGCAAAAGAAACATCTCGACAAATAACACCTCACTTCTACCACTGTACAAATGACAATGGGCGTTTTGGGACCTATGTCCAATAAAGTTGAGTCATACATCGTTGGATAGCTCTTTTCAAGTGAGCAAAAAAGTATTATGACGACAAATCCGTATAAGTTGTCCATTTTGAAATATATTCGTCGGAAGGAAGTATTTTTCTATGGCATTGCACTCTCTCTCCTGATGACAGTTAGGGCGTAATACACGTAAACACGTATTATTGAAATTGGAGAAATTACTTTCAACTGGTTTTATTTACTGAGATAATAAACAAATATAATATTATATGAAATATGATCATTTTGTTATAAAAATTAAAAATGAATGTGAAAAACTAACAAAAACATTAAATATAAAAACTTTCAAGGTACGATTATTCTAATTGGACAGTAAATCAAGACTAGCGCTTCCGTTATTCATATTCTGCAAAAAAATACCTTTTCAACGACGTATCACTCATTTCTATTGGTGCTGGTCCCAGCTTCCATATATTGGTGCCCATCATCATTTATCGTAAATGACAATGGGCGTTTTGGGACCTATGTCCAATAAAGTTGAGTCATACATCGTTGGATAGCTCTTTTCAAGTGAGAAAAAAAATGTTATGACGACAAATGCGTATAAGTTGTCCATTTTGAAATATATTCGTCGGAAGGAAGTATTTTTCTATGGAATTGCACTCTCTCGCCTGATGACAGTTAGGGCGTAATACACGTAAACACGTATTATTGAAATTGGAGAAATTACTTTCAACTGGTTTTATTTACTGAGATAATAAACAAATATAATATTATATGAAATATGATCATTTTGTTATAAAAAATAAAAATTAATGTGAATCAATAACAAAAACATTAAAATTACAGAAATAAAATATAAAAACTTTCAAGGTACGATTATTCTAATTGGACAGTAAATCAGGACTAGCGCTTCCGTTATTCATATTCTGCAAAAATACCTTTTCAACGACGTATCACTCATTTCTATTGGTGCTGGTCCCAGCTTCCATATATTGGTGCCCATCATCATTTGAGACTATTCTTTCGTACAATGGTTGTAATTGTTATAAGGTTGAACTTAAAACGGTTTCACAATAAACAAAATGAGGACAGTTTTTTTTGCTTGTTTTTTGTAAAGTAAAGTAAGCAAAGTAAAGTAAAATATGCTTTATTCCCATAAAATAATGACCTTACATAACTTATTCTACATTATAACTAAATATGACTAAAACTTAAAACAAGTAGGCTTCAAAGAAATTAAAATTTTCTTTTGGCTAATGGTGACATGCTCAGCATAAGTCGACGGAAAACTGGTTTTCGAACGACGCTGTTTTTCAGCATGCACCAGTGTGTTTATTTAATTAACAATATCCTTTCAGTCTAACAGAGGTGCCTTGTAAAGTAAACACTGTCGTATCTGAAACACTGTCGGATATTGTATTAGATGTTAGTAAGCAAGGTGATTAATAAAACTAGTAAAAGCTGAGCACTCGTGTTTCCTTCGCGTACTGTACTCTTAACACTTCTTCTTCTTATCGTGTCGACGACAAACCAACAAAGTCGCTAAATAATACATGCCCAGAACTGGGCCACTGATACTGCACCGCTGGTAGCGGTCATGAGCTCTTCCCGCGTACAGGTGTAGGGACACGCGGGGCATGAAGTGAGGTGCACCATAGTTTGTGGCGCTTCACACAAGCAGTTCAGGTTTTGTGCATCCGTGAATCCGACACGACAAACCGAGTCCAGCTCTTAACACTCACCATCTAGTTCGTATATTGCCAATCTAAGTCTGTGATTGATCATTCAAAAATGTAATAAATACGATACGATGGAAACTTTCAAAGCAAATTCACTAATAGGGATGCCGAATATGCAAAAAAAAATATCGATATTTCGATCTTCTTCTTCTTTCGTGTCAGTGAAATGCGATTTTTTATATTTGTCCAGACCAAAAAGAAGCAACTTTGATAGCATTCTGGTTGGCCTGGAGTAAGTCTTCCCGTGTGCAGGTGGAAGGGCACAGGGGATATATCGATATTTTCTTTTATGTCGTTACTGAAATCGATAAGTACATCGAAAAAAATATATATAAAAATTTATCGTTACATCGATATTATTGCGCCATCCCTATTCACTAAACGTAGGTACAGGAATAAAGCTCCCCGCAATGGGAAAACCAATATTTTATGATAATTGGAGTTAAAATTTTCCGATCGCCTCGAAGCTTTTATGAAAATTAATTTAGTGTATTTTAAAAGTTTCGCTCGTCTCCGTTGAGATGAGATGAGAAAATGTGGAATCCTAACTAATATTATAAATGCGAAAGTAACTGTGTCTGTCTGTCTGTCTGTTGCTCTTTCACGCCAAAACTACTGAACGGATTTGAATGAAATTTGGTATACATACGGTCTAGACCCTGGGAAAGAACATAGGCTACTTTTTATCCCGGAATTCCCACGGGAAAACTTTTTAAGGCGAAGCGAAGCGCGCGAGAACAGCTATTTAAAATAATAGACAAAATTTTCATTGGATAATAGAAAATAATTATTTGTTTAGACATCGTTTTTTTATCTTATGTTTATTCCAGAAGGGTCCGACCTATACCCTTCGACCCTAATACACATTATTGAGTTTTTTTTTTATAAAATACAGCCTTAGCATAAAATATAACATAGGTACTTAATCACAGGGCCACTAAACACTACACCATTCAGCCGTCATATAATATACACACACACACACACACGCACTCACGCCTTGTACTAATGTACTCCCTTGCGGGGTAGGCAGAGGTGCATTGCTGCACCCACTTTTCGCCAGAGTGTTATGTTAGTCCCAATGTAATAGGGGGCGGGCCTATTGCCATTTTACGGGCACATCCAAGACCCGAGAACAAATATCTGTGTTTAAACAAATATCTGCCCCAGCCGGGAATCGAACCCGGGACCATCGGCTCAATAGTCAGGTCACTAACCACTACGCCATTCGGTCGTCAGTCGTATAATTATATAATATATTATAATCCTAATTCTAACTATTCTAACTAATATTATAAATGCGAAAGTAACTGTGTCTGTCTGTCTGTCTGTCTGGCTGTCTGTCTGTCTGTCTGTTACTCTTTTACGCCAAAACTACTGAACGGATTTGAATGAAATTTGGTATACATACGGTCTAGAGTCTAGACCCTGGGAAAGAACATAGGGTACTTTTTATCCCGGAATTCCCACGGGAAAACTTTTTAAGGCGAAGCGAAGCGCGCGGGAACAGCTAGTATATTATAATTATAAATAAGTTTATTAGTAAATAGCGCAGCTTTCAATGTTTTTTTTCTTTAACGAATAATTTTAGGTTCTGTAAAGATACAAAACGCATAACCCGTTTTATGCCATGACGAGTTAAATATAATGAAAAAAGAATGCAAAAAGAGAAATGAGTAAGAAACATTTTTGCGAACCAAAGTGTTTCCTGAACAACTTTAGGGTTCAGTTCGATAAATCAATACATTTTACCAAAGATACACTTTTTTCAATCATTTAATTTAAAATTTGTACAAAATCTTAACGTATTTTGTTGATGATAACCACATGGAGTATCAGTGAAAAACTACCACTGAGCTCTTGTATTTAATAAATAAATAATAAATAAATATGTGAAGACATCTCACACACGGCCATCCGACCCCAAGCAAGGCAGAACCTGTGTTATGGGTACTGGACAGCTGATACACATCCTACATATTTAGATACATACTAAATATATGTGAACCTACCAACCCGCACAGTGCACCAGCGTAAAAGCCAAGCTTAGGAAGGTAGCTTATACCTTGGGGATATGCACAAAGGTTCCACTCGAGAGAGCCAGGTGTAGGTACTTACACGCCCACAGAGAATAGAATAGAATAGAATAGAATAGAAGAAAATACCTACTGAACGCAAGTGTAATACCATATCTTCTTAGACCTACGGATCCAAATAGATTGCAACTGCAGAAATTTCACTTAGTTCATTTCAGAATCTCTGTAAAATTGCAGGCCAGTTCGATAGTTGGCTACATGTAGGTACCTACTTCTTGTTTTTTTTTTTAGTTTCCGTGAGGCGGTATTTTTTTCCAGCCAGGAATTTCCTCTTTGATGCAGTGTGCCTGTAGGTATTTCAGCCCAGTTTTAGTTTGTCTGGCAGATTATTTTCGATTTAGGTACTCCATAATAAAGGGAATAATTTGTAATTAAAATTATAATGATTTTAGGAATTTCACAGCTTCTGGCAGCTTGAAAACATCTGACAGTCGGGTTGCCCACTTACCCGACAACTCAGTGCATTTTACTCATTCAAAAACGGCGATACGGCTCGTAACCTATCACGTGAGTACAAATGTACAGCGAAAAGCGGGTGACTCGCTTGCGGGTCACCTCTGACTACCCCTTCGAGGATTACAGTCGTGAGCATATACATGTATGTAGGTAAGTATGTATGTATTAGATAGATAGAGTACTCTTTATTTGTACACCAAGAAATGATTAACAATTTTACATAGACACTTAACTAGGGTACAAAAGGCGGTCTTATCGCTTATAGCGATCTCTTCCAGACAACCTTTGGATGGATGGACTAGAGATATAAAAGGGGTACAGTGTACTTACTCAAGGAATATAGTATAATTTAAGTTATTATTATCTAACTACACACTAAATATAAGCAAAAAATAAATAAAAAAATACACACAAGTACATACGCCAACTACATGTATTATACAATTATATACAATATAATACATATAATGTATTTATGTATGTATGTATTTCACATGTTACGTCAAACTGTCATAAAGGGAAGCGTCCACCTTTCGGCATCATACGTAACGGTCGCATCGCATTAAGTATTCTTTGTATACAGGGTGTTGCAAAAAGGGGTCTTAGTATACCCTTTTTGCAACACCCTGTATAAGCACGATCGGTATTAGTCAAGGGCAAACGCGGCCATCGCCAAACTTGTCCAATATCCACTAAGGGTCATTGTAGCGTGCACACTTTTTATTAAATCGCTTAGTGGTTAGTGCCACGTTTTCGTCGTGAGTACAGGAAAAAGAGGCTTATGACACCTACCAATGGAACCTTTGTGCATATCCCCAAGGTCTAAACTGCCTTCCTAAGCTTGGACCATTTCCCACCACGCCGGTCCACTGCGGGTTGGTGGGATCACATCACATATCTAGATGTGCTAAATCTAGATATGCAGGTTTCCTCACGATGTTTACCTTTACCGTAAGAGCGATGGTATACATTGTAGTTAAATTCAAAGAACTCATTGGTACATGTCAGCGCCGGGATTCGAACCCGCATCTCTTGCGTGAGAAGCGGGCGCTTACCCGACTGAGCTACCACCGTTTTTTTTTTTTTTTTATTTTGATTTTTGACAACGATATACAGGATGTTGCAAAAAGGGTAGGTATACTAAGCCGAAACCTACATGTGCAGCATGGTATATCTAAGCCTGAAAGCCTTTTTTTTTCGCGAATTTTCAAATTCTGATTTTAGTTTCAGGTTAGATATTCCATGCTGCACATGTAGGTTTCGGCTTAGTATACCAATTTTGCAACACCCTGTAGATTCGTGGTCAGCGCTGCACATAATAAAAACACGTAAAATGCTATTGCGCCTAGGACTGACCTTTTATGACTTGTATTCATTATCGATGTAACGTGGATGACAAAAATATATGCATAAGTACCGATAATAATAATTTTGACAAACTTCAAGCTCGATACTGCAGGCTATAATGACAATTATTGACTTGAATTAAGAGGAGAGTATACCTTCACGTTTCTAGCGAAATAGGTATTTAGGAAAATATTTGTTATCACTTGCGCTCTCATACCCCGGGCACGGGTGCGATAGAGATGCACTGCAACTCGCGACTGACAATAGGTACTTTTTTAAATAAAATTCTGGTTTCGGGAGAAAACGTTTTACACTAACTAAATATTAACCAATCTCTTAGTTTTTGGTGTCAATCGCTTCAGCATAATATATTTTAGGTTTATATCTTTCGCTTTCTTTAAAAAAAAATATTGTTATTGTTTAACAAACGGCTTCACTCAACACACAAAAATTACGTTATTTAAGGTGCCTATAAGTTTGAATCTATAAAAAAATTCGAAAAAAGAAAAAGCTATAAACCTAGTTATTTGTTGTGTCAATAACATACAGAAAAATCATGGAGATTGGATAATATTTAGGGGTAGTAAAACGTTTTCTCTTTTTGTATGGACGGGCAAGTGCTATGCTCTACTCTTAACAGCCGCTGGATAGCGTGAATAGGCTACTTGATCCTTTTTTAAAGAAGGTCTCATATGATTGATAATTTTATTGCTCTATTAGTCTATTAGATCAAAAAAATACTTTCATATTTTTTGGGACTTAAAAACTCCCAAAACTTAATTTTAAAGTTTTACTTTTCGTAAACAGGCGAAAACGTTCTCAGCCATATGTGTTTTAAAATTTTCCATTTTGTGGAATGATGTGACGTCAGAAGGGAGCAAATCATTCATTTATCACTGTTGAAGATACCACTACCTACACTTAAAACTCTTGACACAGCACGAGGCAGCTGACGTCACAACATGGCCGATAGCGTTTTCAGGGTTCATAATAATAATAATTTTTAAATTGAAATTAACAACAACCATCCTGGAGTTTCATTAGCCGAAATCAATATAAATATTTTGGTTTCGTAAATTCAATACTGCAATAAATACTAATTTATTGTCCTAAATTTGATATGAGTCAAGTAGCCTATTGCATATATATCACTTCTAAGCTTCAGACCCAGCATTTTGCGGGGCTTATAATAGAGATATTTATACTGAGCTGTCAGAGCAAATTACATCCGCCCCGGACTCACCAGACTTGTGAAAGAAGGTATTGAAACGAAATGAGGTCAAGAGTGTTCAGTAAAATATGACCATAATAATATTTATAAAGGTTGTATAAATGTTTAAACACAGATATTTGTTCTCGGGTCTTGGATGTGCCCGTAAAATAATGGCAATAGGCAGGCCTACATTGGGACTAATATAACACTGGCGAAAAGTGGGTGCAGCAATGCACCTCTGCCTACCCCGCAAGGGAGTACATTAGTACAAGGTGTGAGTGTTTGTTTTTTTATTTTTTTTTTCATTTCTAAGTATGGTAGATCAGTTTCAAACTATCGTCGATAAAGGCAAGTCAGACATATCAGCTTCAAATACATAGTCATGGTTAGCAAAACAAATTGCCCCGTTACGACCAAAAACCGGTACTTTCCTCCGGAACAAAGTTTAATTTTAACGACAAATCAGGGGTTGGAAACTTTTGGGTCCAAATGGGAGTTGTCGCCTGCCCGCGCATAAATTAAATTACATTACTATTTGTTTATTTATATTTGCATGTTGAGCGGTGATTGCTCAGTCGGGCAAGCGCCCGCTTCTCACGCCAGAGATGTGGGATCTATTCCCGACCCTGACATCGACGTGTACCAATGAATTCTTTGGAATATCTGTAACTTGTATAACATCACTCTTATTGTAAATGAAAACATCGTGAGTAAGCCTACACGGGTACACTACATAATTCCGAATTACTTTTTTACGAATATGAAAATAACTATTTTTAAAATTATTTTCATCGTTCCAAATAATTCACAATCCCGAATTTCAAGTTACCGAGTAACTAAAATGACGAATAGTTGATGAACGAAACTTTAAACATCAGATTAATTATTAAAATAGCGAAAATCAATTTTCCGAATTTTATAATTTCGAGGTTTCAAATGTGCGATTTTTTATTAAGATATAGAATTGTTAAAATTAAGAATCCCGAAGTTTTAATATTCCGAAAATACAAATCACCGAATGTAGCTTAGTTAACAAGAAATATTTATATATTTAACAATATATGTATTTTTATTAAGCTACATATCATTTGAAACGCTCCTCTCCGCTTCGCGGCGCACCGCTTTGTTTATCAATATCTATACAGTGCACCTAACACGCTCCTCCTCGCTTTGCTCGTCGTCGCACCTATCTTTAGGTTTAGGTAGAAAGGTTTTTAAGGTTAAACACCGTAAAAATCCGAGTAATTGTTTTGCTTTGTTGTGTAACATAACAAAAAATAGATTAATATTTAACAATATTTTTACTGTATATTTGAAACGTCTATTTATCAATATAATATATATTTAAGCTATATCATGTGAAACGCTCCGCTCCGCTTCGCTGCCCTCCGCTTTGTTTTTCGATATATAATGTAACACAATATTAATTTAGAATAGTTCGCGATAGGTACACTTGTATGGGATAAATATATACATGTATGTAAAGGGTATACTAAGCCGAAACCAACATGTGCAGCATGTTATGTATATGTACCTATATTCGACTGTAGCAATTAACAATGTCGTAAGTGAAAAACCGCTACTTTTCAGTAGAGCCGTTTTAAGTTTTAAATATGACTAAAATAGTTCTAAAATTTACATTACTCTATCTATCTTAACCAAATTCGGCATGGTGACTTAGTTTTAAATGTGCTACAAGGTAGTAAGATAAAAAGTTAGTATTTTTGATAGGAAAGGTGAAAAAAGGCACATGTGACATTATTAACCGTCAAATCCCAGATTAACTTTGTCGGAAGAGTTAGATCCAACAATGTTAACTGGACTTGGTATTATAAATTTTGTTGGTAGTGGGAGATTCAACAATGTTCACTGAACTTAGTACTCAAAATTTTGTCGGAAGTGGGAAATCCTGCTATTTTAAGTGGACTTTATATTCTTTACGATGTCGGATTTATGATTTCCTGAATAAATTTTTCCATGAAAATTGTAGTTTTCCATTATTTTGTTTCTATTTTCTAAGATAAATTTTAGTTATCAATTATAATAATGCAACGATAATCTGCTTATAGTTCTAGACACAAAACTGAATGTCGCAGTTTCTTAAGGCATGCTAAGAACGGGAAATTCGGGAAACTTCGTCACATATTCTCCTCGGCCATTCCTCAGAGCCTGAAGACAAAAGTCTTCAGCCAGTGAGTCCTGCCAGTGAGGACGTATGTTGCAGAGACCTGGACACTGACGGTAGGACTGGTCCACCGATTTCAAATCGCTCAGCGTGCTATGGAGAGAGCTATGCTTGAGGTTTCTTTGATAGATCGTATCAGAAATTAGGTTATCCGTCAGAGGACTACGGTTACCGACATAGCTGTCAAAATATGCAAGCTGAAGTGGCAGTGGGCTGGTCATATCTGCCGAAGAATCGATAACAGTTGGGGTAGACGAGTTCTCGAGTGGAGACCACGAACAGACAGACGCAGGGTGGGACGCCCTCCTGCCCGCTGGACCGTAGGCGGGTAGCCGGTTGGAGGAGGAAGTCCGAGAACCGAGTGTTGTGGCGCTCATTGGGAGAGGCTGCAACTGAGATTTATCAACTCCTCAATGAGTGCTGGTGTTGCGGTACAGTGCCAGGTAACTGGAACGGAGCGGTCATAGTTCCTTTGCATAAAGACAAAGGCTCTCTCCAGGTCCGCAACATTTACCGTGGCTTCAGCCTCTTAAGTATCGTTGATTCTGTATGCAAAAATATTGATTGAAAGGGTATATAGGGAGACAGAGAATAAAAAATCTTGGATGTGTTGGCATGGTATTTGAAGAAAGGGAATGGGATTTGTGGATTACGATCTTATCACTACGTATAATGTCACAGATAGGTCCTGGCTTAACAGAGTTCTGTGCCTTCTTAGATTTAGGAAATGCTTTTATAGTAAGGAGGAATGATTTGTGGGACACAATGTCCGTTTATGGACAGCCAATTGAAGCGACCACTGGGATCCCTTTAGGGACTTTGGCTTGCGTTAGGATAAATAGAGCCTTCACTGACTGGTTTAGCATCCACAGGGGTGGTTAATACAAGCCCTGCTTAATGTGTGCTTCGCCTTGGCTGTTTCATTTATTTAAAGAAAGTTATGTTAGGGATATAAAAGATGATAAAGAGGATTGCGAATCGAAAAGTTACTTCTTAAGTGCATGCTGTACGCTGACAATTAAGTCTTACTATCATCGTCAGTAGAACAGCTGCAAAAATAAGTAACTTTCCGGTATGATGTTTAAAAATGAAGGGAATGAAAGGCGAAAGTAATGATGTTTGAAAGAGATGAAACGGTGACTGAGTGTAAGATCACGATAGAGAATTCAAGATTACAGCAAGAGAATGAGTTTGTATTGTTTGGGTATCCTGTTAACGAGAGATGTAAGGGGGTTATTGAAAGTGAAAGTGGGAAATCAGATAAATTTATTGGAGCCTAGAACTCTGTAATGAGGAGTCAGAAAGTGTTTCAAAAAGCTCGTTTGGATGTTCATCAGAGTGTTGTTCCCTACGCTGATGTCATTTATTATTGTTATCACTAAAGATCTAGCATACTCGTATCCTTGCAGCTGTACAATAAGAGGCCGAGAAACCTGCAGGTTACAGTGCACGTGACTGCACTAGTTCATCTTCAAATCCAATAGGAATTTTACTGACGGTTGTTATCCAAAAAACAACAAATAAATAATAAAATATCGGTACCTATAAACATACAGAATGTAAAAGCAATGCTCCTGAAATCATGAACCACGTGCTCCTTCAGTCCAACTAAAATATATAAATACCTACGCAAATTCTCATTTTTTTCAGTTTACCATACAGAATTACCTACCCTGGAATATTACGAGTATGTATGGGATTTCTAAAGATGTGAGTGTTAAATTAAAGTAAACTATTTTTGCAGATACCAGAGCTTTTAACTGTTTTTGAAAAATCTGCCCTTAATAAATTTACAGTAAGAGGCCTTCCTTACTAGGCCATGGTCACATCAGCAACTACGTATCCAAGCAGTAGGTATATTGAAATGTATGGTATTAGCGACGATGCCACACCGTCGCCAAGTGAGTCAGGTACCATAAATTTCAATACTTACAGCTTGGACACGTTGCTGGTAACGCGGTCAATGAGGTTCTAGTGAGGCTGGGCTCTAACTTTTATAGAGAGCCGGTCGAGATTTTACAACGTTAACAGAAAATAATGGTACATTGTACCACATCCAACTCAATAGTTTAACATTATGTACAAATAACAAAGTCGGTTCTTCCATATCCGACAGTCACAAGGGAAAGAAGAACAAATAATAAAGTCGGTAATACCATATACAACAGTAGTACTTGAAACGCAAGCAAGTAACAATGTGGGATGTGGTACATCCGACTCAAAATTAAAATAATGCGCAGTTAATACTGTTGGATGTGCCGTTTGCTACAATGTTACCTGTTCAGTACTGTTTATAAAACTTCCATACGAAAATTTAATAAAATATTAATTGTTAAAAAAAAATACATTGTATTGGGCAAGCATGTTAATGTGAGATGCTACAAAAATATATATTTGTTTAATTGTATCCGTTTTAATGGAACATGTTTGTACACAAATCTTCAAATTCTGTCATACATTGTCTTGAGATCTTTACCCGTTCCTTGATACACTAAGTCTACCATTATTTAGAGCAAGACATTATAGTTTAATTATTTTTATAAATTAATTGATCTTAAAGACCACATAATAAAATTGTATAACGCAACTTGGGCTCCTCCCGCTAACATTGCGGGAAGTGGTAGATACGACCGGCCGCCCCGCTCGCCCGCCCCGGGAACAGTGTCGCAACATACTTACCGACAGTGTTAAGCGGTCGCCATGAACAGATCCGACTTTTTTCCACAAGAAAAATCGGGAAATATTCATAATTAAGAGCTGAAACTTTCCTAACACCTTCCTTATTGATATTATGACCTTCTAGTGCAATAAACTGAAAAATGGCCAAAAGTCAGTTACGACATTGTTAATTGCTACAGTCGAATTATCTAAAACTGAAATCAGAATTTCAAAATTCCCAAAATTTTCGGGCAGTTTCGGACTTAGATATAACATGCACGATAATCAGATTTACATGCTGGTTTCAACTTAGTGTACCCTTTTTGCAACACCCTGTATAGGGTACACCCGAATAAGAGTTGTTCTATGGATAAATACATGTCATACAAGTTTAGAAGCAACTGAAAAGAAAGATCGCAGTTTCATTGAAGTAGTTATTTATTTGGCGAATTAAATTTCGTTTCTGTTTATTTACTTTGTGAAAAAGACGGAGCCTTCACAGCTGAGGTAAAAGCCTTGGCATTGATAAATTATGCTACATTTTCCTCCTATTTATATAGATTTACGGGACGCGCTCTGAACGTAAATAAAGCTTCGTCTGAAATCTCAAAACATTGACTGGAGATATTATCATGATGAGACAATAATCATCCACTGCTGAACATAGACCTCTCCCAAGGAGCGCCACAATCACTCGGTCCTCGGCCTTCCTCATTCAACCACTACCGGCTACCAGCCTAAGGTCGTCAGTCCAGCTGGCAGAATGGCGTCCCACGCTGTGTTTGCATGTTCGTGGTCTCCACTCGAGAAAGGGTCTACCACAACGGTTATCGGTTCCTTACCAGCCCACTGCCACTTTTGGTGTAATGTCTCTGGAACTTTTTAAACGCTTGCGAGTGTATAAAGTGTAACCTTATACAAAATTACATACATGTACACCTACCACATAATAGGACAGTTTTTACATCAGTAAGTATACTAATCGCTTCCCACTTCTATTGTCTTACAGTCTTACAGACAGTTCGGGGCATTATCAGAAATCAATACCCAAGTTTATTTGTGACCGAATTTTCATTTGGGTCAGATATTTTAAGACTTTTAGCTACCGTCTGACCTTTTAGACTGGAGTCTCAGGAATGCAGGGTTATTACCATAATCTCCACACTAGGCGGGTTGGAGATAGGCTTATCTTCATAATTATGACATCCTAACTAATATTATAAATGTGAAAGTAACTGTGTCTGTCTGTCTGTCTGTTACTCTTTCACGCCAAAACTACTGAACGGATTTGAATGAAATTTGGTATACATATGGTCTAGACCCTGAGAAAGAACATAGGCTACTTTTTATCCCGGGATTCCCACGGGAAAACTTTTTAAGGCGAAGCGAAGCTCGCGGGAACAGCTAGTAGTAAATAATATGTGCTACCCAACCAACAACTCTCTCAGCCCAAGCTTGCTTGTGTTGGGGTCCACCAATCTACACTGGGCCTGGGTATGACCCTAAACCTTTCCTTCATTGGGAGGAGACCGTGCCACAGCAGTGGGGACGTGATGATGATGATGATGATGATGATGAAATATATATGTGCTGGACATAAGCCTCTCCCAAGGAGCGCCAAATGACAGACATTAACACAATGAAAATCACAAATCGTCAAACCAAAATAATTAAAATAAGAGCTCAGTGGTAGAAGCGGGGTGTTATTTGTCGAGAAGTTTCGTTCGCACTGACACTCCATCTAGTTCCGTATTAAATTATCCATGCACAGACCGTCTATAGAGCTTCCACTATGTTATTGTATTTTAGACGTTTCCTTATGTCTGGTAAGTAAAGTTGGTTTTCCTTTGCAGTCATCAAATATGTATGGGATTTCGATTGTCAAAAAACCAATAATATTATGGACAGAGTATAGTAACGGGTTTTGCAATTTATGAAAACGAACAAAGTTTAGGTTTTATTTTGTCATTCTGACAAAAGTTTAATCATAGTTTCCGCTAGAGGCGCCACTTATTTGTATGCAAGAAAACGTAAACTTTTATAGTTTTCGATAAACTATCAAGCCAGTACTAGACGGGTAGAATGGCTGTTGTAGTTTCGTATCCATAAAATATGGCGTGCGTGTCTAACATGTTTATAGGCGAACAAGTTATAAAAATCGATAAATTCTACGCTCACTAATTAAGTTGTAGAAGTTATTTATATCCCTCGGTTATTGTACAAATGTACATTAAGTAGTAGATATACAGGGTATTGCAAAAAGGGTATACTAAGCCGAAACCTACATGTGCAGCATGGTATATCTAAGCCCGAAACTGAAATCAGAATTAAAAAATTCGCGAAAAAAAAAAAATCGTTTTCCATAGAAACTTTGTTGGTCACGTGACTTTTTACCATGGAAAATGATATATTTTTTTCGCGAATTTCCAAATTCTGATTTCAGTTTCGGGCTTAGATATACCATGCTGCACATGTAGGTTTCGGCTTAGTATACCAATTTTGCAACACCCTGTATATGGATACACGTATATAGCATAGTAGGTATACGCTTCAACCACCTATTTATACCTAAATCCTAATTTCACCAAAGCAATTAAAGTCACCGTTCGATAAAAGAACAAAGCTTCCCTGAAAATAGCTCTTATTTTTTCAGTGACACTTTAAAAACACACCTCGACAAGGGTCCTGCCTGGACAGCTACCATAGACAAAAAATAATGTGTTTAAAAAAAAGACCTGTCCAGGATTATACCTACTTTTGTTTTTGATGACTGAAAAAATTGGGAAAAAAATTACGTTGTTTCTAAAAGGTGATTGGAACAGAATTTCATAAGCTGTTTTAATTTTAGATTATAGGATAACATTTCAGCACATAATATCTCGCGAGCAATGAAAAAGTTCCACTGAAAAAATTCCGACACAAAATGGTGTAAGTTATTTAATACATCTGTAATTTTTACCCGACTGCCGAAGGAGGAGGGTAATGTTTTTATAACACAATGTTTACGTTTTTGGGTGGCAACTTTCTGACCGCGTTAGTAAGCTAGCCTTAAGGATAATTTGGTGGGGTCACTGGAACTTTTTCATTGCTAGCGAGTGTACTATACTATACTCTGTCCATTATGTTATTGGTTTTTTGACATTCGAAATCCCATACATATTTGATGACTGCAAAGGAAACCCAACTTTACTTACCACACATAAGGAAACTTCAAAAATGCAATAACATAGTGGAGGCTCTATAGAATACTGTAGTCCATAAAATGTTATGAGACTTTACACTTTAAGAGAAAGGTACCAATAGGTATAAATATGACCCACAGTTTTCGGATGTGTTTTTTCAAAGCAATATAAAGAAATCCGACCCATTTCCTCACTGTATATAGGTACCTTTCACTCAATGGTGAGTAATTCAATCTTCAAAGACGAACTCACAAATTCAATACCTTTTATTCAACGTAAAAATATCCCATTTTTGTGACAGGATTCAATTGATTTCACCACTTCTGCGCAAATAAATATTATTTTCCACTGAAATGCCTTTTTGTATTTTAACCTAAATCTTGAGTCAGAATCGCTTTTTTTATTATCCTGTTTAGGGACCGGATATTGAGATACTCCTTTGATAAATCAACTTGCAATTACAAACCTTATTTATAATCACTCAAAAAACGTGACCGCATCAACGTCATCGTCACTCGTCACATCGTCACTTTAAATAGGTATCGAGTTGTAAAAATAAAGATAAAAAAACTCTTTATTAAACACAAACAGAAACAGCACAATCGGCGGCCTTGTTACTAAAACTAGGCCTAAACCCTTCCTTCATTGGAAGGAGACCCGTGCCCCAGCAGTGGGGACGTAATGGGTCGTGATGATTACTAAAAGTAATCTCTTCCAGACATCCACATTGATAGGAAATAGAAAGAATGAAAATGGGTATCGTGTGAAAACGAGAGATATTTATAAACTACCTACATTAATATAAAGTAAACGATATGTAAATACCTACATATAATCCTAATCCTAACTATCCTAACTAATATTATAAATGCGAAAGTAACTGTGTCTGTCTGTCTGTCTGTCTGTCTGTCTGTTACTCTTTCACGCCAAAACTACGGACGGATTTGAATTAAATTTGGTACACATATGGTCTAGACCCTGGGAAAGAACATAGGCTACTTTTTATCCCGGAATTCCCACGGGAAAACTTTTTAAGGCGAAGCGAAGCGCGCGGGAACAGCTATAATACATAAAACCTACATAGTAAGCCATAGGTTGACTTGTTCATCCGTAGAATATTTTCGGGTCTTTTTACTATGGGAATTTCGAAAGTTGTAGAACAGTCGTTGGTTCGGTGTTAGCTTCTCACCCCAGAGATGCGGGTTCGATTCCCGGCCCTGACATGTACCAATGAATTCTTTGGTATTTATAGCGAGTTTTGACCTTTGGGATATGCACAAAGGTTCCATTCGAGAGAGCCAGGCGCAGGTACTTACGCCCCCACAGAGAATGGAATAGAATAGACCCCCTAACCCCCTGGCCACAGCCAATTGCGGCGCGGCGTGCGGCGCGGCGAGCGGCGCGGCTAGCGGTGAGCGCCGAAAACAAACGCTAGACAACGTACGAAGTATGCCACAGCTAGCCGCGGCGCGAAATGCGGCGCGGCTAGCGGCGCGGGTTGACTGGCGCGGCGGGCGGCGCGGTGTGCGAGCGAAACAAATGTACTAGAGAGTATCGAGGCGGCCACAGCTCAAAGCGGCGCGCGCGGCGGCATCAAGTGGACGGACTAGCCAACGCGCGACCAAAACAAGTAATATGCTGTGGCATACCACCGCAATCCGCACCGCCCGCCGCCCCTCACGCCGCACCTCATCCCGCACCGCTGAAAGCTGTGGCCACGGCCTGTCACCCTGTATTAAAACCCCGAAAGCCATTTAATGAATCGAAGACCCACCTTATTAGTTACTATCTTTACAATATGTTCAGTCGGGCAAAAGTTTTTGGGTTTGTAGGTATTTAATTAATTTACAGTTTGTAGACTTACTGATAGGAATGTAAAAGTTTATTTATTTATACGTATTTAGTTTCATTATTGAACTCTGACGTCGATTGATTTTAGTTTTTAGGGTCGTCTACGGAAAATAAGGGGGTTATAAGTTGGTTGTATATTTTTTCAGAAATATAAATGCTTCTTCAAAAGATTTTTGTCAGTCTTGAGCCAAATTTCATACCAATTGGCTCAGCCATTAACATTTAACAATTTATGTACTTACTTAATTATATCCAAACGGTGTGGTTCTATGTTGTTTAAAACGACCACTTGAGTCACCACTTAAATCCACGTATCATCACGACCCATCACATCCCCACTGCTGGGGCACGGGTCTCCTTCCAATGAAGGAAGGGTTTAGGCCTAGTCCACCACGCTGGCCTAGTGCGGGTTGGTGGACCCCGACACAAGCAAGCTTGTGCTGAGAGAATTGTCGGGTGAGTGCGCAACCAGATGTTGTCATAATTATGTCCACCAACCCGCACTAGGCCAGAGTGGTGGACTAGGCCTAAACCCTTCTTTCATTAGAAGGAGACCCGTGCCCCAGCAGTGGGGACGTGATGGGACGTGATGAGGTGGTTTGCAAACGTGATTTACACTCGGGAGCAATGATTAAGTTCCACCAAATTAAGACACCAAATGGTGTCGCGATTTCATTAAACTATTTATATGAGTAAACGCGAATATCTGAACTGTTAATAACCGTGATTAGTACAAACATACTAATCACGGTGACGAACTGAATATGGGATATATCATAAACATATTAGTTACTTAATATCACGCACACGTGATGACCGATCAGTCTAATAACCTGATCGTCTGAATGTCAAGGATAATCCTGATGTTCTTAGGGGTTTCACCCCAGTGGCCTCCAACCTCCCCTATAGCCACCCCGTGCCTCGCTAGCAGGGTTGTTCCCTGGGACTGATCACATGGGATTGTTTCCCTAGCTTCTTACACTGATCACATGGGATTGATTCCCTAGCTTCTTACACTGATCACATGGGATTGATTCCCTAGCTTCTTACACTGATCACATGGGATTGTTTCCCCTGGCGCACTGAATATCTAATCTATCTATTATCACACGGTACGGGTACGGTATGTACCTCGTACCTCCTTTAAACCTTACATTATTAGCTCCTTAGTTTCCTTACTCATTATAAACACAATTGGTACATCAAGAAATCAAGTGTAGGTATAACTTATCAATCATAAACGAGATATAAAAGGTAAGTAGAAAGGTCACTTAGCTGCACACTTGCAGTAACTGGCTGTTGTCTGAACCGGGCCATCACGCCCGCCTCGGCTCCCCGAGCCTGGGCGCCTCGGCTCCGCTCCGCGGGGTCCTCTGGCACCCACGACACTGATAACTCCCTCACTCTCCGTCTGCTCACCGCGGCTGCTCACAAAAAGTGAAAGGCGCTCCCGCGCTGCTCGCTTACGTGGATATTATCGTCTACCCTCAACTCGCCGATATTAATATTAAGGCTCGTCTACACTCAGAATAATTAATCTTGATTAATCTGTGAGTTTAAATCGGTACAATTCCCGATAATTCGGGACACTCCCGCCGAGCGAAAAGTTTCTATAAATGAGACGCTTTTACCTATTCTAATATAGGTCATAAGTATAGGTATAGATCAGCCATCGCAACAAATTAGACCCTTCTAAAATTTTTCGTGTTTTGATTTTAAGCCTATATTAATGCCTGTTTCATTAATAAGCATACATCGGTAGCAATCTGTGGTTTTGGCTCCTTTACTACAAGTTCCTCAATTGCACTTCTCTTTTCGTACCATATAACATTCCAGTAATTCAAGCAATTTTCTATTGCAAGTTCTATTTAATACTTCTACTATGTGGCTTCTTTTACAAATAATTCATCCTATTTTACTATTATCTTCTATTCTTACTACACCTCTTCTTGCATTTACATTTATTACTTATAGGTATCTGTCACATAACACACACGACTGTACTGTAATTTTCTGCTTTTAGCTATTTGTCCTGTTGACTTCGGCATGTAGACACTTGAACACTATATCTTAATACTCAATCAACGATAATCTTAAATCAAATAAGAATTAGCAAACAAACTATTGTGACAGTTTACTCGGGAGCTGTGGCTGGCCTAGCCGAAACCAAGGGGAAATGCATAAAGGCCCCCTCTCTGAACAGAATAGAATAGAATACATCTATTTCAACACACAATAATGTATTCGGTGTTGACACGTCTCCCATATAGTTAAATTAACGCTTCACACTAAACATGAATCATGTCATATTCTTATCATTTATCTACATATATTATATTGTATTTATTGTTTGCTAGTTTGCTTCTAAGGATATAAATATTAGTATCCCAAATGAATGTTCAATCTACAACAACTATATTAATCTCTTCATCTATAACCATACTCTTACTTAATTTTATTATTCTATATGTATTTATGTTTTGGTATAAGTGGAGTGTTAGCTACTACAAGGTATTATCTTGAACTACGTTCGAAGACCCTCCCCGGCACAGAAAAACTTTTAATTTGAATATCTAAGCCTTAGCTTTTATTATAACAAGCATTAGAGTAAATTTCTGTGTATTTTAATATTTTACATTCTGTACCATCATTATTTTTATGCTTTCATATTGCCTTTGACAGTTAAAATGTTGAGCCAACACATACATGGTTCAAGGGCAAATATAGGAAGTTAACAGTAGTTTAAAGTTAAAAATTGTGATTTGGTATTCGACTTATTACGTCGTTGCCCTATGGCAAGTTTGTTATCTATACGACTATTCGTATAAAACAGTGCTAGTTATTGGTAATGATAATAAATGCTAGCAAAACAACAAATCCATTTTGTTACTGAAATACCTAGTGAAAGCAGGTATACTTATGTCTGTCTGTCTGCAATAAAACATTAGCTTAGTAGTCATCAGACTCTTATTGTATGCGTGAACTTTAGGAGTGCTATTCTGTCTTTCATCCCTTCATATTAGAATACCATTAAAGAATCTGTCTCTTTATCATTAACAGATAATGATATAAGTTTTGAAACATTCATTGCAACAAGTATTTGTAATATGACTAAGTTGCTGGGAATATTATGTGATAGTAAACCCACAGTAGGCCTAAACCCTTCCTCCATTGGAAGGAGACCCGTGCCCCAGCAGTGGGGACGTAATGGGTCGTGATGATGATGAAACCCACATAAAAGTCGAGAGAAGTCCTGATCATGAATAAGATACTTTAGTATATCTAAACTGAGGCTAACTCTCTCTTGGTCTGACACTGGACTTGGTTATTATACAGAGTTTGATGACACGGTTAGTGATACACCGATACTGATGCTGATACTGGTACTGATACTGATACTGATATGCAATTCTATGTTCTGTCTATAGTTCTGTTCAACGTTCTATGAAAGTTCAGATGTATGGGTAGGTTCATTACTTATAAATTAGCTCAACCTTTCCAATTACAACGGGCACTGACTTTGCCACTGACTCTGTCTGTGACTCTGACTGTGACTCTGACTGACTGTGACTCTGACTGTGACTGACTGTGACTCTTACTGTGACTCTGACTCTGACTTTGACTTTGACTTTGACTCTGACTCTGACTCTGACTCTGACTCTGACTCTGACTCTGACTCTGACTCTGACTCTGACTCTGACTCTGACTCTGACTCTGACTCTGACTCTGACTCTGACTCTGACTCTGACTCTGACTCAATGAACAAGTATAGTAGTACCCATTCACTATAAAATGCACACAGGTTACCATTTGCATATCTGTCTATCTGCATTATGGCATACAACACCGCAATACCGGTATCGAACCGGTTAATACCGGCATGGAAGTAACACCGGAAGCCGACCCTTTTAGGCTATAAATAAAGCGATTAAGATATAGTTAGCCTTGTGTTCCTATATACCATGAAAGCCCACTTGTTTCCAACCGTTTAATGCAGTTTTCGGACGTCGGAAATCTACTGTTGTCCATGCGTAAACGAAAATCAATGTTAAAAATATACATATATTTTAAAATAGGTATAAACTCTTAATACTCAATTGTTGTAAGTAAAACTAAATTTTATTGCCTTTTCTTGTTTAATTTGGTCCTACACGACCTTTAAACACAATATATGCCATTTATTACAATGAAGTCTAATATCGGCACCAATACCGGAATCCCGGTATTGAGTTGTAAATTTAAAAATTTATCCGGAATTGTATGCCCCAATCTGTATACCTTGCACTAAGGTCTTCTTATCTTATCTTATTATTGCATAATATATCAGTTACATCCCCATTGGGTCTCAAATATTCATTTCATTTATTCACACTAAAACACAGCCAACATCATGTGCAACACATGTACCTACATGTGTTGCACATATTCTATCTATCCTTCTTCAAGCCTAATACTTAGTACGTAAGCACCAGTTTGCACATCCGTTCTCTAGTTAGGTAAGTACTCAATATTTAACTTGAAAATTGTTAATCTTTAATTTTAATTGAGACTTAGGTACCCACTAGGTACCCTTTTGCTTCAACACTCACACTACTTAAACTTCTGACATATACAATGTTCTTCTGATATAACATCTGTATGTTAAGGAAACATAAAGAGGATTACCGTCTATCTGTCTATTGAATTCTTCTTCCATTGGTGACGTACGTACGTACCCATGTATATCTACATATAATTCTCTTCTTACGTAGGTACTTTACTTTATGAGTACCAATACCACATGCTAGTTAAGGTCATGTGCATTATATGTATACAATTATACATTGTACACCACACATAATTGGACTCTAAAAATATGATATAATGATTCAAATCTAAAAATATTGCAGATCTCAATAAAAGAGATGTGTTTATATACTACTTGGTTATCCATACTATTTACCTATGGCAAACTTGTTTTTACTAATATAACTATTTTGGATTCAAAATAACGTGAATCTGAATTTTATCTTTGATGACTAACTTAAGTCTGTGGTGGTCTATGTTCTATATCTAACGTTCCTCTATATCAGTACTGTTATAACCATGGATTTAAGACCACGTTTCGTAAAGTAAAACTCTAAATTAATAATCGATCTACTGTACCAACATGATATGTATCACTAAGATTTTGACAGTTACTTTGTAGGTATTCCACATTGTCAATGAGTAGTCTAGATTGACTTCTTAACTAGATCTGAATTCTTATGTCTTAATAGCAATGCCTTTTCTGCAACTGGGCTATTTTACGTGCTATAACTAGAATGTTATAACATTAATCATAGCAGAACTTTCATAAAAAATGCCAATTTTACGACAGATTTCAATATTATGGTGGTAAAAATATGGTGAATACCACATACCACAATGCTCATTGACTGACTTAACTTGGTCTCTCTGAATAGGCAACTTACTGTTGGACAACTTACTGTTACTGATAAGTCATAACATGCAACCATGCAAGTGTTGTCGCGCCACTTTATTTACTTGTGCTATAATTCTAACAGCTAGAACGAAACTAATCAACTTCATCTCACATACAACTGTTTCAACTTTGATGAAACTGAAACTACTTATTTTCCTCTCGGACTCATTGACTAAAACTTCTGAGATCACTCGTGATCCTTTAAATTCTATGATTACTATAAACATTCTAAAGGTATATCTTATTTACGTTGGCACGTAATTGTGTGTCCCAACTTGGTACTTATCATGCAAAGAAAAGGAATAGTCTTAGTTAACCCAGTATACATATATCTAATTTCAACTGAGTATATCAATTTTACAGTTTGTTTTCCTTTACCTTAAGAAAATTTAGGTTGAAGGTACAGTACTTAAGCAACTATACATACTTATGTTACGACTGGTCTGCTTAAGAAGAAAATCGCAAGAATTTATCTGAAATTTTACATTGCTAAGATGTATGTAAGTATAAGTAAGTATACTCAGTAAGAGTACAATGACAATTCAAACATCCTTAACAGTATTGGGCACAATGTGAATCATATTCATTTTTAAGAGGAGATTCATTCTCCGATATTGGCCACCCTGCTTGGGTATTAATAACCAAAAACGTTCTTTGATTTATAAGCTAAGTACTTTAAATTCTGATCCTTTTCTGAGTCGCTCCTTGGTTAAGGCCATTCACTTGTAACTAAAGTTTAACGCTTACTGAAATCTAAACATTTTAAAGTTCACATTGAACTAAAGTAAGACATACATTTAACTTCTAAATAACTTGAAGCTTTATTATATTATAAAGCAGAATTAATTAAAATAACTTCAGAGAACAATAATATATATACATGGGTATAATTTTCATTAACTAACAACTTCACTATTCATATTCGGTACAATTTTTTGAATTTAATTACTTGACTCCATGTCAAGAGATTAATCTTGACCGTCTAAGAAGTTCAGTGGAAATCCCGTATGTGCACGTGCAACGCGGACTGCGCCGTGGCGGCCGAACTCAGATACTTAGTACAAGTTCTACCAACTTTCACGATATCTAATTCTAATATCCTCGAATTATCAATCCGAAGAGAACTACAAAATGTTTGGTAATAGGCAAACTGTTCCTTTCGAACATCTGGTATAGGTATATTCTTTAGCTCATAGCTTTTCAACTGGTTATTCTAAATTTCAAGGAGTAGCTACCCACAAGCAAGAGCATCACCTGAGTTTCGTACTACTTATCATCAAATCAAAAAATATTTTCTGGGAAATCCTTCATTAAACTGAACCATATTCAATAGGCAATAAAAAACAAATTTCTTTGCAAATTATTTAGACTGCAACAATGTAACATAACAAAGAAACGGGCGGTGGCGCCAGCGCGGGCGCCTGTTGTCTACTCGCCTCGTACTGTGACTTGAACCTTTACAAGTTTCATTTCATTATAAAATTGTAGAATTTGTGCTTCATTTATCAAGGATAGCATTAACTATGTAACATCTTTGCAGTCCAATAACTTGTGAGCAACCACTTGATTATCCCGATGGCGTCTAATTCAATCACTAAATATCTGAATCTGCACCATAATAAGTGCCAGGAATAAATTACTCACACACGCTATGATATATTACTCAAAAATTCACTAAATAGGTATATCTATAATACTCAGGGAAAAATATATGCTGAGTGAACAGATTGTAGTCTACAATACTCATTATCTAAAAGTCACATTTCGGTGAACGGACTGTACTATCACATTATTTCAGTATGATAACTAATAAATTCAAATCTGACTTCGCTCATTTGCTCAATTGCTAACTGCAAATTGACATACTGCAAAATTCCAATCATAATCCTCTCAGATATCGTATGCCATCCACTACTGGAAGGATCTTGTCAATATAATGTCACGCTACTCTAAAAGCGACTCTAATGCATGTATCATTTAAACTCTCATAGGTTTACTTCAATTTATAGGTACTTGTAATTTCATCAAATACTCAATAAGCGATGCTCAAATAAGTCAAATACTATTGACTACTAATATAACAGCTACACCAAACTAACTTAGTTGTATCTTAATCTTTATGTGTATATTTTCAATAAAACCTTTTACGAGTCTCAAGAATAGTCCCCAATTTCTATCAAACAACTTAACTATTCACTGGTGAGTGTTTATAATTGAATTTCAAAACATATTTACTTGTCTTTTGCAAAACCTTTATCAGGGTAAATTTAAATTTGCTCGCAAGTCAAACAAAGCTGTAACACTGGACTCAGATCCCAGCATCTCCACCATGTCGCGTTTTCATTAAACTATTTATATGAGTAAACGCGAATATCTGAACTGTTAATAACCGTGATTAGTACAAACATACTAATCACGGTGACGAACTGAATATGGGATATATCATAAACATATTAGTTACTTAATATCACGCACACGTGATGACCGATCAGTCTAATAACCTGATCGTCTGAATGTCAAGGATAATCCTGATGTTCTTAGGGGTTTCACCCCAGTGGCCTCCAACCTCCCCTATAGCCACCCCGTGCCTCGCTAGCAGGGTTGTTCCCTGGGACTGATCACATGGGATTGTTTCCCTAGCTTCTTACACTGATCACATGGGATTGATTCCCTAGCTTCTTACACTGATCACATGGGATTGATTCCCTAGCTTCTTACACTGATCACATGGGATTGTTTCCCCTGGCGCACTGAATATCTAATCTATCTATTATCACACGGTACGGGTACGGTATGTACCTCGTACCTCCTTTAAACCTTACATTATTAGCTCCTTAGTTTCCTTACTCATTATAAACACAATTGGTACATCAAGAAATCAAGTGTAGGTATAACTTATCAATCATAAACGAGATATAAAAGGTAAGTAGAAAGGTCACTTAGCTGCACACTTGCAGTAACTGGCTGTTGTCTGAACCGGGCCATCACGCCCGCCTCGGCTCCCCGAGCCTGGGCGCCTCGGCTCCGCTCCGCGGGGTCCTCTGGCACCCACGACACTGATAACTCCCTCACTCTCCGTCTGCTCACCGCGGCTGCTCACAAAAAGTGAAAGGCGCTCCCGCGCTGCTCGCTTACGTGGATATTATCGTCTACCCTCAACTCGCCGATATTAATATTAAGGCTCGTCTACACTCAGAATAATTAATCTTGATTAATCTGTGAGTTTAAATCGGTACAATTCCCGATAATTCGGGACAAATGGCCCCAACTTTTAAAAAGATTAATTTAATACAAATTTGATCACAATATTTTAAAGTCTGTTTTTTAATCTCAGATAAACTAAATTGACAGATTCTTAACAGTTCCCCAACAGTCGATTGTCGCGAGAGTCGTGAGTGTACATTCCATAGTAAGCCGAAAGAGCATTAAGTAAGTTAGTTATGTACTAGCTGTTCCCGCGCGCTTCGCTTCGCCTTAAATAGTTTTCCCGTGGGAATTCCGGGATAAAAAGTAGCTTATGTTCTTTCCCAGGGTCTAGACCGTATGTATACGAAATTTCATTCAAATTCGTTCAGTAGTTTTGGCGTGAAAGAGTAACAGACAGACAGACAGACAGACAGACACAGTTACTTTCGCTTTTATAATATTAGTTAGGATACATGTACAAAAGGTGGGCTTAATGCTAAGAGCATTTTCTACCAGCCAACCTACAGAACCTACCAAACTTAAGATATCAGTAAAATAAATTTCCACTCTGTTTGATAAATCTGATTTAAATGAGTCAAAACTCAATATAAGTGTTACAAAACTAAAGCAAAATTAATCCTAACTAATATTATAAATGCGAAAGTAACTGTGTCTGTCTGTCTGTCAGTTACTCTTTCACGCCAAAACTACGGAAAAACGGATTTGAATGAAATTTGGTACACACATGGTCTAGACCCCGGGAAAGAACATAGGCTTCTTTTGATCCCGAAATTCCCACGGGATAACTTTTTAAAGCGTAGCTCGCGGGAATAGCTGCTATAAGTAATATAATTTATTCAGCGGTGGATCAATGCCTTTGTGGTGTTCAGAGCGATGCGGTAATCGGATTTTGAACTTAGTAGGATAGGAGGAGGAAGGAAGTTCTATTGATTTGAACCTAATTTTAGATGAAACCGAAAATACACTCACGAGCAATATAATTATATTTATTCAATATAAAATAATATTTAACTAATGAAGCCTAACCTAATTGTAAATAACATTATGAAAACTGAACTATATATAAAATAAAATTTTACAAATTCAAATTGCCCAGTATCGTTCTGGCTCGAAAGTGCCCAAGAAGCCAGCCGTATAACCGCGCTGTATCGCCAACGAAATGCGCTGAATCAGGAACGACCCAGAGCGAGCAATGAATAAGTTCCAGTGACATTACTCGTAGCACCATTATAGGTATATATTTATTATACATGTATTATATACAAGTAAGTGTATTCTAGTGTTTGTAGGTATTTTTACAAAATTATCTTTCCTCTCAGTCTTTCGCACTACCTATAACTTTCTCCACAACACCCAAGGTTAGCTGGAAGAGAATGCTGTTAGCATTAAGTTCGCCTATGTACATAATTTTATTATTGTGCAATAAAGTATTTTAATAATAATAATTAGCACCAAATTACTCCTTAATGAGAAAGACTATAGCTGAATGACGCTGTCTGCAATATAGAAGAACATTTAGCATCAGAGTATTACCAACTAAAACGTACCTAAATATACAGGGTGTTAAGAGCGGTGGTAGCTCAGTCGGGTAAGCGCCCGCTTCTCAATCAAGAGATGCGGGTTCGAATCCCGGCGCTGACATGTACCAATGAGTTCTTTTAACTTAATTACAATGTATACCATCGCTCTTACGGTGAAGGAAAACATCGTGAGGAAACCTGCATATCTAGATTTAGCACATCTAGATATGTGAACCCACCAACCCGCAGTGGACCACCGTGGTGGGAAATGTTCCAAGCTTAGGAAGGCAGTTTAGACCTTGGGGATATGCACAAAGGTTCCACTCGAGAGAGCAAGGTGCAGGTACTTACACCCCCACAGAGAATAGAATAGAATAGAATGGGTGTTGCAAAAAGGGTATACTAAGCCGAAACCAGCATGTGCAGCATGTTATATCTAAGCCCGAATCTGAAATCAGAATTTAAAAATTCGCGAAAAAAATATTCATTCATGCTGCACCCTTTTTGTTACTTTAAATACAACGCAAAAACCTAAAATTTGTAGGTAACAACAACAACAAACACAGGTGTTTGTTTTTTCCCTGAATTAGTATGACTTTCCATAGAGCACACGTTAGGTACTTAACGCCGTATTTTTGTGACCAAAATGTGTGCATAATGTATGCTTAGGGAGTGTCAATCACTCAGCATCAGGGAAATTAGGTCGAGGAGAGAAACCTTCTGCAGATACCTATATACAGGATGTTACAAAAGCAGTAAGTATACTAAGTCAAAAGGGGGTGTCTCAGGGCGTCATTCGAAACAACTTTTGTAGAAAAAATACTTATCTGTTATTAATGTTTTTATTCTATGGAAAAAATATACAACTTCATTTTATATTTATTTGCGAATTTCTGTAATTCGTTGAACTTCTTTCGTAACACCCTGTATAAAGCTGATTCACAGTATAATACCAACACAGTAAGCCATTGTGGCTACTCAGTGCTCAGTAAACATAAATGATGGATGTTCTACCGAATGCCGGCTCATGGCTTTGTATTGTACTATCATCAATCAGCCTATTGGTTTACTAAACAGCGTTGTAGTACACACTCTATTCAAATAACGGCCCTTAGATTAACAATATACGAACAAGACGGCCGAATGGCGTAGTGGTTAGTGACCCTGACTACTGAGCCGATGGTCCCGGGTTCGATTCCCGGCTGGGGCAGATATTTGTTTAAACACAGATATTTGTTCTCGGGTCTTGGATGTGCCCGTAAAATAGCAATAGGCCCGCCCCCTATTACATTGGGACTAACATAACACTCTGGCGAAAAGTGGGTGCAGCAATGCACCTCTGCCTACCCCGCAAGGGAGTACATTAGTACAAGGCGTGAGTGCGTGTGTGTGTGTGTGTGTGTGTGTGTGTGTGTGTGAACAAGACGGTGTCACATGTAAAAAAAAGCAAAATACTTGAAGCATTTTATTTACTGTCCAACCGTTTTAGGTTCAACCTAATGACAATCGTAGTACCAATGAACAAACTCACAAATTTTCTAACCGAACTACAGTAGTTCAAAATAAGAGCTCAGTGGTAGATATGGGTTGTTAATAAATAAATATGTGGGGACATCTCACACACGGCCATCCGACCCCAAGCTAGGCAGAACCTGTGATATGGGTGTCGGACAGCTGATATATTTATACAAATACATAGATAGATAGATACTAAATATATATATCAACAACCAAGACCCGAGAACAAATATCTGAGTTTAAACAAATATCTGCCCCAGCCGGGAATCTAACCCGGGACCTTCGGCTCAGTACTCAGGGTCACTAACCACTACGCCATTCGGTCGTCATATCTTAACCATACTGTTTTTTTAATCTTGGGTAGTACAGGTGTAATAAAGTGCTCTAGCAAACCAAAAAGGGGTGAAATTCTTCAGCACTTCAGATTTTATTTTTATAGAAATGTGTCAAATTTAACTCACCTGTCAATCAGTGTGAATTATCATTGCTTCGTATTTAGCGACCATTTTTTGGAATAAAAAATACAATAATTAGGTATTGTAAAAAAGAAAAATGCTTAAATCTATGGTGACATTATGACCCGCAAGACCATCCATTGATTCAATATATGTAATTATATTCTGATGTGTAGCCCATGACTACAGTATATCCTGGTGTAAACTTTATTATTATAAAGCATTGGAGAACGAAGATATAGGTGCTGAAAGATCAAGTATTTGTAGTTAATGTGCGAGATGTTTCCCTCGAACTAATTATTATCTTTAAAGGTGGTTTCATTTTTTTTTAATATTTTTCTTTACACCTTTATCACTGAATAAAAATAGTTTTGGTTAGAACCTGCAAAGCGGGTCAGATTTGGCCATTCTCTTGTAAAGGTTCTATGAAAAGTGGCGAAATAAGGGCTCGAATAAACATCCATGCGAATACTCAACGTAAATCGCCACCCAATTCTATTATATTCTATTCTATTCTCTGTGGGGGTGTAAGTACCCGCACCTGGCTCTCTCGAATGGAACCGTTGTGCATATCCCCAAGGTCTAAACTGCCTTCCTAAGCTTGGACCATTTCCCCACCACGCTGGTCCACTGCGGGTTGGTGGGTTCACCAGATATAATCGCCACCCTAAGACTTGTTCACTGCGTACGCAACGTAAATAAATAGCACGAAATTAATCGACTTACGATTCGTCTTAGCTTTTAAGGTCTATAATGCGATCAATTTATTCCGACTCAAATCCAGTTATCGGCAAAAGATATCCTCCCGCTGAACGCTCGACCTACTTATACAGGGTGTTGCCAAAATGGTAAGCTGAAAAAAGATGTCTCAGGCTGAAAAAAAACTTTATTGGACTTTTTATTATGGAGAAACAATTTTTTGGTCACGTGGCATTTATATGGAATAGCAATTTATTTTATGCGAATTTCCAAAAGTCTATAAGACGAAATTTTTCTACTTACAAACTTACATTCTAAATTTATTACCTAATTTATTACAGAAAATTTTGTAATAGAGAATCAAAACTCAAAAGAGCCTTTTTCATTTGATTCATATTTGCACACACCATCACCCTGTATAAAGATGTCTTGATCAAATTCGGATGTCGGAGAAATTTTGTTTGATATAAATGCGCAAGGGTTGCCAAGGTTGCCTGGAAGAGATGTATAATGTTTCGTTAAAAGAGATTATTATTAAGTATTTTTTGCAATTCTTAAATCCTGACAAAAAAGAGGAGAGCAGGAGCATAAGTGTGTATCTGTATCTGGTTGTGTATTCAATTATGTATGTAAAAAAAAAAAAAACACGCACTCACGCCTTGTACTAGTGTACTCCCTTGCGGGGTAGGCAGAGGTGCATTGCTGCACCCACTTTTCGCCAGAGTGTTATGTTAGGTCCAATGTAATAGGGGGCGGGCCTATTGCCATTTTACGGGCACATCCAAGACCTGAGAACAAATATCTGTGTTTAAACAAATATCTGCCCCAGCCGGGAATCGATCCCGGGACCATCGGCTCAGTAGTCAGGGTCACTAACCACTACGCCATTCGGTCGTCGTTATGTATGTCAATTTTCAATTTTCTGCTTTTTGGGTCAAAGATAATGTTACCCTTCGTATTATTAACCATATTTGTCCAAATCGGCTCAGCCGTTTTGGAGCTACGCTATCACACACAGATACAGAGACACAATAAATGTATAATACCCCTCTTTTTAGTTAGTGGTTAATGAAGAAAAACAGTAAGTACCTTTCATCTTTTACCCGTTTCAGATGTAGCGTTGTGGGACTTTATTCACATGCAGTCCTACATTTTATGATGTTTTACTATCACCTGTCGTTGGCAGGGGACCCAAAACTAATATTTACTGTTATTTTATGATTCGCTTACTCAGGTCACAGCTTGGGTCGCATAGAAAAAATACCAAAACGAAATAAGAGGTGATATAAGATTATAAAATATGCCCTCCTGCAACTCATACTGTATGGGAAAATACAGGGCAAAAGAAGACCTGGCCGTAGAAGAACCCACTGGCTACAGAACCTCGCCGAATGGTTCAATATGTCCACCATAGAGCTATTCCGAGCTGCGACTTCCCGGGCCCAAGTGGCCATAATGATAGCCGACCTATGATAGTAGACGGCACCTGAAGAAGAAGAAGAAGAAGAAGATAAGATTGGCCAAACTAGATCTACATTCTAGGTCCTGAAAATTGGGTTTAGCATGAAGAGGGCTTGAAACGTTACAGTTTTGGAAAAAACCTTTTCTAATGTCTAATTATATAGTTAGAGATTGCTTTAAGGAATAAGACCGCCTTTTTTGTACTATGTTATTTATAAGTTTTGATTTTGTAATGTTTTCTTTAATGATGCTAAATAAAGAGTATTCTATTCTATTCTATATATTTTTTCAATTTGCGCTTAATTTTCCTTAAATTTTTCCTTTAAGCTAGCCTTCACCGTTTAGTAGTAATTTGGTTCTATGTATAAAGGTGTTGCAATCCGAAGCGAAGCCGAAACCTACATGTAGTAGGCTTAGTATACCCTTTTTGCAACACCCTGTATATGTCACTGGAACTTTTTCATTGCTCGCGAATGTATTCACCACGGTCATGCTTTACCACTAAATCCTAACTAATATTATAAATGCGAAAGTAACTGTGTCTGTCTGTCTGTCTGTTACTCTTTCACGCCAAAACTACTGAACGGATTTGAATGAAATTTGGTATACATACGGTCTAGACCCTGGGAAAGAACATAGGCTACTTTTTATCCCGGAATTCCCACGGGAAAACTTTTTAAGGCGAAGCGAAGCGCGCGGGAACAGCTAGTGTTAAATAAAACACTAAAGCTGGAGGGTGCAGCTACACTTAACGTCCATTCTGTTGAGCATTTTAAATTAAAATGCTAAGTAATTAGTTTGCAATGGACTTTTGAGTAGATTTATAGTTTCCCGACTACACGGTATTTGATGAATTGCTTTTAAAATACTATCTTTTATTTATTCGAGTAACAAGACTCACAGAGATGGTAAGTTGACATAACTATAGTTAGTAACACACTCTTTAGAGTTAGGCCCTGTTTCACAATGTCTGGATAATGGCTACATGTCGGTTAAAATACAAGCTGGTGACAGCTCTGTCATTATTTTTTAGACAGTGACAGCATGTCTTTTAACCGATAGGTAGCCATTATCCAGACATTGTGAAACAGGCCCTTAGTGTAACTATAATTATATATTATGTCAGTAGTTATTATGTCAACCGTTATAGTTTGAAACCGAATGCTAAAACATTCGGGGTCAAACACCACAAATTTATAGTAGTTCCAGATACAAAATTTAGACACCAAATGACCCATTTTTTTTAAACATTATTATTTGATCTATACAGGGTGTTGCAAAAAGGGTATACTAAGCCGAATCCAGCATGTGCAGCATGGTATATATATAAGCCTGAAACTGAAATCGGAATTTTAAAATTCGCGAAAAAAATATTTATTTTCCATAGAAACTTGTTGGTCACATGACTTTTTACTATGGAGAATAATTTTTTTTTTCGCGAATTTTTAAATTCTGATTTCAGATTCGGGATTAAAATAGTTTGGTTGCAAGATTTGTGACTTTATTGATAGGTACGATTGTTGTCATTAGGTTGAACTTAAAACGGTTTTACAGTGTCACACCATCTTGTCCGTAAATTTTTAATCTTAGGTGACAATTTTAATTTGTGAATAATTTGTTCAGTTAAATTTATTGGCGATTACACGGATTAATAATGCGAAAACGAAATGGCTACAATCATTCAGGACAATTAATGCGTTTATATTCAACGATAAAATTTATAGCTACAGCCATTACTTCAATTTGTAGATGTCGCAGGCATCTGGTTGAATCTCCTTTTTGGTTAAATGACTAGCGCGTTCATTGGATGGCGCTATTCAATTATTATGACTTAGGCCTGGGTCTCCTATTTACGCCGTAGTTCGCGTCTAGCGTCACACCGTAGGCCGCGTCACGATGCTCACTATAGAAATGTACTGATGCGGTCTCCCTCACACGCCGACGTTGGCGCGTAAACGTAGTGAGCATCGTGACGCGCCGTAGGCCGTTGACACTTGACGCGACCTACGGAGTAAATAGGAGACCCGCGGGCCTAAAGGATAACTCGTCAAGTCGTTGAATGTAACGTTCGACGCCTTGACTGAACGTCATTCAGCGAAGTTGTCGAATAGGATATAGTATAGCAATTTTGTAATGTCTGGTTAGGGTCAACATGACCAGACAAGAGTCAACAAAAAGATAAAGGTTTTAACGTACCTTGATATTGTTGTTCATAATTATCCAGTTTCATACAATGGCCTAGTCATACAATTGAATAGCGCCATCCAATGAACGTGCTAGTGATTCAACCAAAAAGGAGATTCAATCAGCGACATAGACACATCCTAACTAATATTATAAATGCGAAAGTAACTGTGTCTGTCTGTCTGTCTGTTACTCTTTCACGCAAAAACTACTGAACGGATTTGAATGAAACTTGGTACACATAGGATCTAGACCCTGGGAATGAACATAGGCTACTTTTTATCCCGGAATTCCCACGGGAAAACTGTTAAAGGCGAAGCGAAGCGCGCGGGAACAGCTAGTACATTAATAAGCTCACGATTGTAATCCCCGAACGGGTAGTATGAGGTGACCCGCAAGCGAGTCACTCGCTTTTCGCATTTAGACGAGGTTGCGAGCCGTATCGCCGTTAAGGAATGAAGGTATAAATCAAGAATCTAATTCTGCAGGTTTCCTCACGATGTTTTCCTTCACCGTAAAAATACGTAGGTATTAAGTAAGTACAATTTTATTGTATTGTAAGTAAATTCATTATTTCTAAAGAATTCATTACATGGCAGGATTTGAACCCACGGCCTCACGTATGAGAGCCGAGACCTTATCCGTTAAGCCAATACTCCTCCATTTTTATAAACATTTGCAAATGTCCCGTTCCTACAAGCAGGCCGGAAGTGGCGCCGCCATGTTGATATTTCACCGGAAGTGAGAATTACTGCCTCCACACAGTGATAAATCACCATTTTCCGGTCTACCCTCTTACTAACCTCATCCAATATGTGGAAATGTTCACTCTATTTTTTTTCAATAACCTAAGTAATTATTATTCCACCCTGTAGATGTAAAAAAAAAAACAAAACACACAAAAAAACACGCACTCACGCCTTGTACTACTGTACTCCCTTGCAGGGTAGGCAGAGGTGCATTGCTGCACCCACTTTTCGCCAGAGTGTTATGTTAGTCCCAATGTAATAGGGGGCGGGCCTATTGCCATTTTACGGGCACATCCAAGACCTGAGAACAAATATCTGTGTTTTAAACAAATATCTGCCCCAGCCGGGAATCGAACCCGGGACCATCGGCTCAGTAGTCAGGGTCACTAACCACTACGCCATTCGGTCGCCTGTAGATGTAGAGCCTGGTAATACTATGCAATAAAACACATTGGATTAAAACATAAGGAAATTACATAATATTTTCCTTGTAAATATATTTACTATCAAATATGAAATTTCCTGGTGTTTAAATCCAATGGGAGGTTTTCAGACAGCTTATTAAAAAACAACAATAATTGACGTCGATACATTTTAGAAAGAAGAATATGAAAATTTGTATCTATTTTATCTGTATATAATATGTAATAAGTTTATCATAGGTGGGTGGATTTCAACAAGTCCTAAAAAATCTTCATTTCCGTGGACTTTTTTATCTTTAGGTTTTTTATATTGAAAAAGCGCTTTTATAAAAGTTTTTGTTAATGTTAGTGTTCTTACTTAATGGCTAGCAGATAAGTTCAAAACTTAACGAGATACAGATGATCAAAAATTTCGTGCCACGGCGATGACACATGCGTTCACGGCAATGAAATAAGCGTCCACGGCAATGAAAAAAACATCCACGGCAATGAAAAGAACGTCCACGGCAATGACAGAACTGTGCTATCAATTAAAAAAAATAAATCACTGCAATAAAAAAAAAAAGTGAGGGAAACGCAAACTTAGACAGATTGTGTATGGTAGAAATATTTGGATAGATATTGGAACAAAAGAAAGAACGACAGTATTTATAAAATAATAAAGAATGTAGTATTGAATTCTTTAAGTAGTATCGCGACTCGTACTGGGTTCGTATTGCGACTTATAAAAACGAAATGTTTAATTTCACATTAAGTAATATCGTTCACAACATATAATTTTTAACCTTACCTATAATATCTATATTTTCCTAAAGTATAATATTATAGGTACATGTTGCCAGTGATGACCTACGATGCCGAGACGTGGTCTTTAGGCCTCTTAAATAGGCTCAGCGAGCTATGGAAAGGGCTATGCTCGGCGTATCTCTACGTGATCGAATCAGAAATGAACAGATCCGTAGAAGAACCAAAGTAACCGACATGGCCTATCGAGTCAGTAAGCTGAAATGGCAGTGGGCCGGACACATTGCTCGAAGGACTGATGGTCGGTGGAGCAGAAGAGTCCTCAAGTGGAGACCACGTACCGGCAAGCGCAGCGTTGGGCGGCCCCCCGCGAGATGGACGGACGATATAGTCAAGTCCGCGAGGAAGCACTGGATGCGAGCCGCCTCCGATCGCAACAAGGTGGAAATCATTGGGGGAGGCCTATGTTCAGCAGTGGACGTCCTATGACTGAGATGATGATGATGATGATGATAATATTATACAGTATACGAACTGTTAATTTTATGTAAAGTCCAGAAAATATATTATGATATGACATGATCTATGCTGAATATTATGATCTGTACAAATCACCGAACAAACCACCAAAAGCACCAAAATAGATAGGTGCAGTTAGGTGCACATGATCGTCAACAGCGAAGTGGGGCGCAGCATGTGCACTTAACCGCTCCTCCTCGCTTTCCTCGTCATCGCACCTATCTTAAGGTTTTGGTGCTAGGGGTTTTGATGGTGTTGTGTAATTTTACACACATTACGTGATATGATAAAGTATTTTATGAGCTCTATGCTAAATGAAAGTATATTTTAATTGATATAATAATATGAAATGTATTTTATCATCATCAGACTATAACCATCCACTGCTGGACATAGGCCTCTCCCAAGGAGCGCCACAACACTCGGTCATCGGCCTTCCTAATCCAGCCACTACCGGCTACCTGCCTGAGCTTGCACATTTTGACAGCTATGTCGGTAACCTTAGTCCTGTGACGGATAACCTATTTTCTGATACGATCCATTAGAGAAACCCCAAGCGTAGCTCTCTCCATCGCACGCTGAGTGACTTTGAATCGGTGGACCAGTCCCACTGTCAGTGTCTACGTCTCTGCACCATACGTCATTACTGGCAGGGTGCACTGGTTGAAGACTTTTATCTTCAGGCTCTGAGAAATGGCCGAGGAGCATATATGTGACGATGATTCCCGAAGCAGCCCAACCCAGTTAGATGCGCTTTTCAGCCTCCATGTAGAAATTACTTCTGCTATACCCAAGGTCTAAACTGCCTTTTTAATCTTGGACCATTTCCGACCACGCTGGTCCACTGTGGGTCGGTGGGTTCACATATCTAGATGTGATATGCAGATTTCCTCACGATGTTTTCCTTCACCGTAAGAGCGATGCTATACATTGTACTTAAATTCAAAAAACTCATTGGTACATGGTCAGCGCCGGGATTTGCACCAGCATTTCTGGCATTAGAAGCGGACGCTTGAGCTAAAACAGATCTTATTTATACATAACGTTAATTATAATACTTATTTTGTGATTATTATTAATGATAAATTATACATTTAGTTTTTATACATCGCGATACGCGCCCGTTTTATCGAACTGCAAAAAGAGGTAATTTGACAAGTCCTGTAGGTAATTTCAGTGATCGGTATTACCTGTATTACAAAATATGGTAAATATATTTTTATTTGCCTAATCATACATACCATGGCGATGAAAACATGTCACGGAAATGAATAACCTGGCCACGGAAATGAATAACCAGGCCACGGCAATGAATACACATTATTTTACAAGACATGGCGATGAAATTTTTTTCATTTCCGTGACTTTTTTTTCATTGCCATAGCAAATTTTGGCCACGAAAACCACGGAAATGAAAGCATGGTGATGAAAATCAAGCCATTAAATATAAATAACAAAAAAAGTATTAACTATTCGACGAAACAAACACTTTATAAGATCAATATTTTCAAAATGCTTTCTTTTGAATGCTTACTCAAGAAGACAAACTTAATTTTATAGAAGTTATATCTATCCACGGCGATGAAAGAAAAAATGACCAGTGACCAAAAACAAATATAAACTTTCACTATAGCGCGAAAACGTGGGCACCTGTGTATCTCTTTCCCCGTCGAGTAGTTAGGCAACACTTGTAAAAAACGATTAGCGCACCGAGGGGGGGACCCAAGTTCATAGATAAAACAATATCCTTGATCATGTTTAGGTCACGGCGATGAAATAAAGTTCTGGGACACATGAATTTTCACTTACCGTTCATCATATTCTTTATTTATTTGAATAAATGTATTTCGTAACAATACTTTAACTATTAATATATCAAATGAAACTAAGTTTAAATCTAAACACTCAATATTTTTTCATCAATGAAGAATAATACAAAACGAAATGACCTGGGGACAAACACGGCAATGAAAGATTAGGAGGTTTAATATTTTTTTGTAAATTATCCATTCATCCTATTGATAAAATATCTAGTGCCTCATATAGATTACTATTCCAAATAACCGGAAAAAAATATTAGAAAATTATAACTTTGTTTTTTAGTACCGATTTCATTGATGCCACGCAAATTTTGGCCGCGGGAAATTCACCCAGGTATAGTTTTTATATTGTGTTGTTTTATTCATTTATATAGTCTATAGTATGATCTGTTTAAGTAGTATACCTTGCACCTCTACTCCTATTAATTATGTTAAAATTGACTCTTCGATCCAAAGGTTGTCTGGTAGAAGCAATCTGAAGACCGCCTTTTTTGTACTATTTTATATATAAGTTGTGAAATTGTAATGTTTTCTTTAGACAGCTAGGAGACTTTATAAAATTGTTAATATATATCTAGACCTAAGAAATAATTTACCTAATAAGTACTATTGTTTAAAATATTATGTTAATTTAGTGTGTAAAATTTAAATTTGAGTTACGATGAGGCTGACATATTCTCATATGAGAATAAAGCCTCTATAAATAAACGAGAATAAAAAAAAAAAAGTCATTTTGCACTAGTATTATTATTCCTTTTTTCTGTTCAATCACCCTGTATACTCCATTAACAGGGGGTTTATAACAAAGCTCCGACCGTGTGAACTAAGCGCTTGAGGAAATCCAATATTAATAGAAGATATTATGTTATATACGATAGGTGTTATAGAGGAAAAAATATGTATCCTTTTATGTACTTAGACAACACTTACTTTGCAACACTTAGCTCCAATTTCGCCATAGTCGGTTAGATCGTAACCAGGGATTGGTTCATCAATTAAACGTCATCTCCATATAAAATTATTGACAGATGTGTCTACCACTAATACCTGGTTATGCTCTAACCGACTATGGAGAAATTGGCACTTCGATTAACAGTATATGATCTAGATCAGTTCAAAAGAAACTTCTCGACAATAACACCCCACTTATACCACTGAGCTCTTATCCTAATCCTAACTAATCCTAATCCTAATCCTAACTAATATTATAAATGCGAAAGTAACTGTGTCTGTCTGTCTGTCTGTCTGTCTGTCTGTCTGTCTGTCTGTCTGTCTGTTACTCTTTCACGCCAAAACTACTGAACGGATTTGAATGAAATTTGGTATACATACAGTCTAGACCCTGAGAAAGAACATAGGCTACTTTTTATCCCGGAATTCCCACGGGAAAACTTTTTAAGGCGAAGCGAAGCTCGCGGGAACATTTTGAATAAGTTCAGTAAGATTTGTGACTTTATTCATATTTATTTGTACAATGGTTGCCATTAGGTTGAACTCAACACGGTGTGTCAGTAAACAAAATGCGGATAGTTTTTGCTCTGTTTTTGTATGTGACACTCCATCTTATTCGGGTATCGTTAATACTTATAAGGATTGCCGCCGATGGTCCCGGGTTCGATTCCCGGCTGGGGCAGATATTTGTTTAAACACAGATATTTGTTCTCGGGTCTTGGATGTGCCCGTAAAATGGCAATAGGCCCGCCCCCTATTACATTGGGACTAACATAACACTCTGGCCAAAAGTGGGTGCAGCAATGCACCTCTGCCTACCCCGCAAGGGAGTACATTAGTACAAGGCGTGAGTGCGTGTGTTTTATAAGGATTGCAGGATTTGAGCCCACCGCCACTCGATTTCTATATTAAAAGTAATTATAGTAAGTAAAATATTAACCTAATTCGTTATCTGGACATAATCCAACTTTGTAGAGCATATTAATTTCAGTTCGGATGGAGCATGATACAATAATAACCTAAAATAGCCTAAAGTCACGCCAACTACAAACAGAATAACGAAATGAAATGGATTTAACTTTGTTCCAATATTCTGTTTGTCTACTTATCATTAGATTTCAATAATAATAATAATAATATGTGGGGGCATCTCACACACGGCCATCCGACCCCAAGCTAGGCAGAACCTGTGTTATGGGTATCGGACAGCTGATATATCTACACAAATACATAGATAGATACATACTAAATATAAATATCAACACCCAAGACCCGAGAACAAATATCTGTGTTTAAACAAATATCTGCCCCAGCCGGGAATCGAACCCGGGACCTTCGGCTCAGTAGTCAGGGTCACTAACCACTACGCCATTCGGTCGTCGTAATAATGGTAATAAATAATGTAAGTGAACTTATAAAATGTATATATAGGGTATTATAATATACAGTACTTGACCTTAGACAGATTAACTATTTTAACGTTCAAATACTAAGTGCCAATTTCTCCATAGTCGGTTAGAGCATAACCAGGTATTAGTGGTTGACTTTTGACATATCTGTCAAGAATTGTATATGGTGATGACGTATAATTGATAACCAATCCCTGGTTGGTTAGATAACCGACTATGGAGAAATTGGTACTAAGATTATCAATATTAAAGTATATTCTTATTTTGAATTAGTTCAGCTAGAAGATTTGTGACTTTCATCATTGGTACAAATTGTACAAAGGTCATGTCATGGCCGTGTATGAGAAGTCCTCAAAATACATATATTTGGGGACTTCTCATACACAGCCATCCGACCCGAATAAAAAAATATCTCATTCTTCGTTTCAGGCGTAGGTAGGTACTTGTAGTACACATTGACAAAAGAATAAAGAGAGGACACGCCATATCAACGAAAAAAATGCGCTTACCTAAACTTTGGTGTCAATTAAAATGGCGGCTTTTTTCTTGAAAAATGTAAACAAACAAATTGTTTGACAGCTGAAGTACCTTGTGTTTGGATTTCAATCTTGGTCAATCAACATGGCGACCGATCGCAATGTTGTAATTTTAGGCAAAGACAAAACTACTGTTGTCCTTTTTTACGTACGATAACACCAATAAGTTAAAAAGAGATGACGATATATTTTTAAGTACCGGTTTTTATGCCAAGTCCTCTTTATTCTTTTGTCAATGGTAGTACATTATTACGTCAACGATGGCTCAACGCTGAAGCTTTCAGGATATTCTGTGACCTGTCTTACTTTGTCACTTCGAATTTTTGTCGCACTTCTGAACTTGGTTCACAAAGTAAAATTGATTTAAAAAACCATTTCTTTTTTCCTTACGTGAGTAGGTAGCTACTTTTTCTTTTCTATGTTTGTGAAACTGTTTCTGTTTGTGTGCAATAAAGAGTATTTTATCTTATCTTTTCTTAGAGTGTTTTTACGCTGTTAGAGCAGTGATAATTAAACTGAAAATGCTAGTTAAACATGGAAGCCTAAATAAATACTTAATATTGAATACTAATACTAATTATTGGTTTTTTGACATTCGAAATTCCATACATATTTGATGACTGCAAATTAAAACCAACTTTACTTACCAGACATAAGGAAACGTCTAAAATACAGTAACGTAGTGAAAGCTCTATAAGTACCGAACTTTTTCATTGCTCGCGAGCTGATGTAGCGTACTTTTGCAATAATTATTATTAAAACCGAAGTATGAAAGTATAATTACCGACGACCGAATGGCGCAGTGGTTAGTGACCCTGACTACTGAGCTGAAGGTCCCGGGTTCGATTCCCGGCTGGGGCAGATATTTGTTTAAACACATATATTTGCACTCGGGTCTTGGGTGTTGATATTTATATTTAGTATCTATCTATCTATGTATTTGTGTAGATATATCAGCTGTCCGACACCCATAACACAGGTCCTGCCTAGCTTGGGGTCGAATGGCCGTGTGTGAGATGTCCCCACATATTTATTATTATTATTATTATTTATTATAATTTATACACCAATCTATTTTTATGGCTTTGTAGGTACTAAATGCTACCTCTATTGTAATTATACATTGCGAGTCTTTCATAGGTGCATATCCGGAAGTATAACCTATGAAATGTATGGTCATATGTTATAATGACCTTGGGATATAACGAAAAAAAATGATGCTTCCCCATACAAAAATTGGTTGTTTACGTGACACTGTGTATGAGAAGTAGATTTTTTTTTTTCGAGAATATTTCAATGTCATTAGAACAAAAGTTGTTCAGTATGAAGAGTTCTGTAACATACTTCCGGATATGCACCTACGAAAGAATCATCCTGTATTGTAATATTAAAAAATACTATATAACTTACCACTCATATATGCACCATTGTCCATTAGATTCAGGATATAAGAACACTTCACACTGTTACCTGGAAAAGATACCAAAGTTTAATACCAAGATAATATTAATAACTTTGCTTGCTCTGAATTTATGGCTATTGGACGTAATTAATTATTATTATTATAAAATTCTTTATTGCACAAAGTAAATTGGTACAAAGGCGAACTTAATGCTAGCAGCATTTTCTACCAGTTAACCTTCGGTGATGTCGAAAAAGTGATTGGTAGTGCTTAAGGCTTTGACGATAGAAGATGGTCTATATTGAGTACTAATACTGTAATTTATACATACAGGTGATGAGATAAATGGCCGACCGAATGGCGTAGTGGTTAGTGACCCTGACTACTGAGCCGATGGTCCCGGGTTCGATTCCCGGCTGGGGCAGATATTTGTTTAAACACAGATATTTGTTCTCGGGTCTTGGATGTGCCCGTAAAACGGCAATAGGCCCGCCCTCTATTGCATTGGGACTAACATAACACTCTGGCGAAAAGTGGGTGCAGCAATGCACCTCTGCCTACCCCGCAAGGGAGTACATTAGTACAAGGCGTGAGTGCGTGTTTTATTTTTTTTGTGTGATTAGATAAAAAAGTTTCTCTTACAAAAAAATACTCAATTTTTTTAAACATTTTATTTACAATTTGACCTAAATATTTACTTTTTTAGTCGATAATAATGTTCTGTTACGCTGTTAAATGTACTTCAATATTGCAGACGGCGTCATTAGGCTACTCTTTTCCGTTTATAAGTAACTAGCTTCGCCTTCAAAAGTTTTCCCGTGGGAATTCTGGGATAAAAAGTAGCCTATGTTCTTTCACATGGTCTAGAAAATATGTATACCAAATTTCATTCAAATCCGTTCTGTAGTTTTGGCGTAGTAACAGACAGACAGACACAGTTACTTTCGCATTTATAATATTAGTTCGGATTTGGTGCTATCGTCACTGGAACTTTTTCATTGCTTGTGAGATTATTTTCCTTTAGTAATCTATTCTATTCTATTTTATTCTCTGTGGGGGTGTATGTACCTGCACCTGGCTCTCTCGAGTGGAACCTTTGTGCATATCCCCAAGGTCTAAACTGCCTTCCTAAGCTTGGACCATTTCCCACCACGCTGGTCCACTGCGGGTTGATGGGTTTACATATCTAGATGTGCTAGATCTAGATATGCAGGTTTCCTCACGACGTTTTCCTTCACCGTAAGAGCAATAGTATACATTGTACTTAAATTCAAAGAACACATTGGTACCTACATGTCAGCGCCGGGATTCAAACCCGCATCTCTGACGTGAGAAGCAAGCGCTTACCCGACTGAGCTACCACCGCTCTAGTAATCAGGACCTCATCTTAACTAACAACACTTGAGTGCAACCAAAAGCGATGAATTTTAAACGCCAGTTAAGAAAACCTTTAAGAAACTTCACTTTCCTAATTTAAGTTGTATTATTCAGGAGAGCACTCATCGAAGTTCGTGCCACTGAGTCAAGGACCTTGTCAAAGTTATGCAGTTACGAAGCTTCGGGGTCATTCTATACAACGAAGAACTAAGCTTCGGAGCGCTACTGCGCGAGCCACGACTCTATCGACGGTCGAATGGCGTAGTGGTTAGTGGCCCTGACTGCTATGCCGAAGGTCCCGGGTTCGATTCCCGGCTGGGGCAGATATTTGTTTAAAGACAAATATTTGTACTCGAGTCTTGGGTGTTGATATTTATATTTAATATCTATCTATCTATGTATTTGTGTAGATATATCAGCTGTCCGATACCCATAACTCAGGCTCTGCCTAGCTTGGGGTCGGATCGGATGGCCGTGTGTGAGATGTCCCAAAAAAAAAAAAAAATCTACCTAGTTGTATTAAAAGTGCCGATCGCACGTTGGCCTTCATTCGTTTTTTTCGTCAGTATACAGTAACCCTCCTAGCAGCTCTTAAGGGGAAGGAGCGAAGATGACATAACAAGATAAGGTTGAAGCAAAAATAATTTTGCCAACGGGAAAAGTTATGATTCTGTCACGATTTTTGAGAAAAAATACTGTAACTGTTTTGCACCTTTTTGTATTTCAAAGATGTTATTACGAGAGACTAACTAAGTCATACCTACTTTTTTGAGTTACAATACAACAGACACTTCTACTATAATTATGTTTTGCACTTCATGAAAGTGGGCAACCCGACTGTCAGATGTTTTCAAGCTGCCCGAAGGCCTCTGACTAGGCTTAACGACTGCTGCTGAAGCAGCAACCGTGACCCACGGCTTAACGTGCCGTCCGAAGCATACTTTACTTAAAAAAAAAAACACGCACTCACGCCTTGTACTAATGTACTCCCTTGCGGGGTAGGCAGAGGTGCATTGCTGCACCCACTTTTCGCCAGAGTGTTATGTTAGTCCCAATGTAATAGGGGGCGGGCCTATTGCCATTTTACGGGCACATCCAAGACCCGAGAACAAATATCTGTGTTTAAACAAATATCTGCCCCAGCCGGGAATCGAACCCGGGACCATCGGCTCAGTAGTCAGGGTCACTAACCACTACGCCATTCGGTCGTCGCCATACTTTACTTCTCCTTAACTAACTCAACTCTCAAGACACGTATAATGAAATGTCCCTAGCCATTGTTCCTGTGTTTATAATATTCTATGAGCAGTGCTAAGTGTAAGCCATAACGCAGCTTCCCAAATAATAAGTCTTATTGCACTATACATAGTATTGCACAATATTATTGTAAGTTCTATGGTCCGCCTAACACTGCTGCCGAAACAGCGACCGGGAAGCATGGAAGCGTCCAGAAAACCACCATTTGAAATCGGTCACCAATCCAACCGTGCCGTGTGTTGCTTAACTTCTATGATCAGTTACGATTACTGAAGCTAGCTCAACTGTGGACGCCTCCTTACACACTGATAATATCCCACCTTTTACAGATTATAACGACGGTCGAATGGCGAAGTGGTTAGTCGCCCTGACTGCTATGCCGAACGACCCGGGTTCGATTCCTGGCTGGGGCAGATATTTGTTTAAAGACAGATATTTGTACTTGGGTCTTGGGTGTTGGTATTTATATTTAATATGTATCTATCTATGTATTTGTGTAGGTATATCAGCTGTCCGATACCCATAACACAGGCTCTGCCTAGCTTGGGGTCGGATGGCCGTGTGTGAGATGTCCCAAAATATTATATTATTATTATATTGTAACAGTTACAAGTCTATGTTTCTAAGCCTTTACAAAACTCTGAAAAATTATACGCGATCCCTCCGAGTGGGGTAAATCCGTAAATCCTTTTTGTAAGAAAACCTATTTTGGGACGTACAATAAAAAAGAGATCGCATTTTTGCTATCCTCCAATCTAAAGCTGATTATAGCCAACTTATTTTATACCCTACTCGAACGTTATTAAAAGCTGTGATCAAAAACGTTTTTTTTTCGTAGCAAGATTGTTGTGTGCTGTTATGTTCGAGTAATAACCTTTAGCGAGGTTAAAAACCTTGGGAGGTCACTTTAGCTAACTAAAAACGTATCCATATAAGTACCTATAACATATATCCTAATCCTAACTAATATTATAAATGTGAAAGTAACTGTGTCTGTCTGTCTGTCTGTTACTCTTTCACGCCAAAACTACTGAACGGATTTGAATGAAATTTGGTAAACATACGGTCTAGACCCTGGGAAAGAACATAGGCTACTTTTTATCCCGGAATTCCCACGGGAAAACTTTATAAAGCGAAGCGAAGCGCGCGGGACCTGCTAGTATTTTCATAATTCATATAGTTACCGTATCGTAAGTTTAGAAATGGTTAACAACATGACTTTGAAACATTCGAATTTTAATCTTTATGTCAGTGAAAAAGTCCAATTTAGATCACAATGTACGGTCAGCTGCATAAGCCGCTATACACTTTTGTTCCTTGTCAAAGTAGCTACATTACAAACTGACAGTGATGTCGATTCTGAAGGCAGAAATTCTAAATTTAGAGCTGTCAAAACCTTAATTTCATTGTTTAAAATTCGACTCTATGATTGTTTTCATAAATGTCATTTTATGCTAGCAATTTTTTTAGTTTGACAGCGTTAAAATTAGAATTTCTGCCTTCAGAATCGACATCAGTGTTTTAATAGCAGTTTGTGAGTTTGAAAAGGTAAAAAAGTGTACTGCTACTTATGCAGCTGACTGTACCTAATTCGTCATTGAGTACCTACACCCGAGTCCGCGTTGTTCTATCGTAGACCTCTTTTAAAGTGTCAAAAAGCTCTATAAATTTAGGGGTAAGATTCCTAAGAGAAACCTCCGTTTACGTTGCCTATCGTCAACTGTCACTGTCAAAATGTAAGGCAAATTCCAAAGTTACATTTGTTTTTTTCATATTAGGTGGAATTTCACCAAACGCTAAACGTATTTAGTAGCCTGTCATACGTCTGTCAGTTAGTACAAAATGTATTTAAAATTTGATTTAAATACTATTTTACATACCCAAACGTATGTAAAATAGTATTTAAATCAAATTTTAATCGTTTGGTAAAAGTGACCCTTAGTTTAGTTTCGAAAAAAGTATCGAATCCTGTGATGGCACCTCTGATTTTTTTCATACTTAGCATCGTGCCCCTTTTGGCTTACTATACAATTTTAGCGTCATCCTGTGGAAATATAAAATAATATACAAATGCAAAAGAGACACAGATATTGCTACGGTGGCTTTGCAATAATTTAGAGCATTTCCAATTATATGCACAAAGCTATTGGTCGAACAATTATTTGCCTACTGCAGAGCAATCAGTCGGTTAGCCGCGATCTGGTCACAGCAGGGCCATTCTCAAACACTAGCATTTAAGCCAGCGTTATTATAAAACGTATACTAAGATAGGTAGTTCTGGTTAAGAACCGGTTATAGTCCAGAGATTTCATACAATTCGTGCTCTTACGGTGATGGAAAACATCGTGAGGAAACCTGCACAGCTACGGCCTTACCACAAAAACTTAGACAGTATCTAACAGATGTTTACCGCTGTCAAACGCCTACAAAATCTGTCAAATTTCGTTTTAAACACTAGTTAAACAGTGTTTAAAATTTTGTTGTGGTAGCACAGCTAGACTCTAGATGAGTATTCTAAGTGCATTCTACTTATCCCAAAACGGCTATATGGTTCGCAGCCTATCACGTGAGTACAAATGTGCTGCGAAAAGTGGGTGGCTCGCTTTGTGAGCCATCTCTGACTACCCCTTCGGGGATTACAGTCGTGAGTGCATATGTATATGTATGTATTTCATACAAAACAGCAGTCGGAAACGGGGCTTAAGCCCACCCAGAGTCAATTACTACATGCCTTTTGCAACATCCTGATAAGGACAAGTCCTCACTACCATTTATCTCTCGATCTAGGTTTAGGTCCCAGATTGTTTGAAGTCTGAGTGCACTTCAAAAATTAGATTCAGATAGGACTAGACCACTGTCCTATCAAGACCTATGGCCTCAGATGTCTAGGTAAATAGACATCTGAGGGCCAGTATGCCACAGAGCAGAATAAATTTAATATCCTTATCTTTAATAGATGCGGAGTCCGACGAAATTAATATTAAATTAGTTATAAGTTTTGTGTTAAATTTTATTTAGATTCTTGTGAATAAGATATTCAAAACTTGTAATACAACAACGCGTTCAGGATGCTGATGAGGCTGCCGAGGTGGTGCAGTGCATCGGGTATGTTCGCGGAGGTCCGTACGCCTGACTTTTACGCGGTCATGAGGTTGCGCGCCGCGTCATTGTTGCACCGCGTCCGCGGCAGCACTAACACCGTCCTGAACACGGCTGTGGATAGGTGGGACAACTGTTTCCTTAACCACTGGGTGCAGTTGTCACTCCTACCAAATAAAAAATAGATGTGTGTATAGAGTAATTTTTTGTGTGTTATGTAGTTATAACTAACATTAGGTTAAGATAAATGTAATACTAACACTTTTTTGGATCGTTGGTCCGTAATAAACGATTATATATAATAGTTGAGCAAAAAAAAATCCTAAATAGGTAGGTATCGCGTTTTCGGTCAAAGTTTCAAAATAAATGTTCAATCGAATTCTATTTGTTATTATTCTTGTTCTTGTTTACGCATTTATCTTTTACAATGGAATGTTCTGTAGGAATCTCTTTGAAAAGGGGCTCGAAACTTTGTTTGCTGTTGGTACCATACAATTCGAAATTTTCCGTTTGAGCAATAGGTACTGGCAAGTACAGTCAGCAAAAGAACTACATTGGCCACCCCAGCGCAAACATATTTGAAAGAAAGAAAGAAAGAAAATATACTTTATTGCCACCGACGAAATTTTACACTTTAAAGATGTACTTAAACCTTACCTTACAACTTAATCTAAGGGCCCCTTGCACGAACAAATTAAATCTAGATTTAGTGTAAAATCTCGATTTAGTGTCAAATTTTATATGGACTGACATTTCTTAAATCGAGATTTGACACTAAATCTAGATTTAATATGTTTCTGCAAGTGGCCCTAAACCTTTTAATAGAGTAACACCATATTTTGCATTTTATGATCCACTGACGGCTGATATGACATGTGTCATGAAAAAAAATACTTACCCCCGAATGCATAGAGCTTTTTGTCCCTTTAGAAAAGGTTTACAAAATATGTGTATGTTGTGTTATGTCCGATTGTCCACCAACCCACACTAGGCCAGCGTGGTGGACTAGGCCTAAAACTCTTCCTTCATTGGAAGGAGACCCGTCCCCCAGCATCCCAGCAAGGGGACGTAATGGGTAGTGATGATGATAATGATGTTGTTATTTAAGAATTTCGACTTTTTGACGGACACAAACAATTGCAATTCGTGCGTTTCAAAGTCATTTAGTAAACATCCTCTAAACTTAAAACAGGATCTAATCATTAGGAGGTTAGCTTATAGAATGGGAGATTTTCAACCATAGACAACAACCATAGACTAAAACCTATTATAGATGGCGCTAGTAAAACTTCATAGGTACTCAATAGCACTGCATTTTTTTTAAGCCGGCATTGTTTCCAGTCTTTTCAGCCAATACAAAAACCCAATGGATGTGAATTTAACCATATGCAATAACTAGCTGTTATATTATGCATAATATTAAGTGTTAACTAGTTTAAGATAGCTTTGTACCATTTTTGACATCTTCGGTCCCCTCAGAAGAATGCAGCTCATAAAAAATTACAGGCCGGATGCCATCTATTGGTCGATTTTGGAACTTTTAAACTTCAAAAGAAAATCTCCCATTCGTTTGGTATGTAGGTATCGATATCATATTTTTTGAATCATCTATCTTCCACCCATGAGTCTCTGGATCAAACTGTTTGAGGCAAACATACTTCTTTCGCTGACTGTACTTAGTTCATTTGTTGGCGGAGTGTTGTGAGTTTGACTTCTGTAACTTGTGTATTTTTAACCTAATGATGAAAATTAAGGGGTTCTTGTTCTTACTTCGTTGGTGTGTTATTTTGTATGTTTTGAACAAATTAAAAAAATATATTTATATAGGTAATTCACTCAACTCATAATGTTTGCTTTTGTTGTTGTGTATCAACTCGCACTAGGCCCGCGTGGTGGTGGACTAGACCTAAAAACCGTGCCCCAGCTGTGGAGTTGGTGATGGATTGGGAGTTGGGATGATGTGTGATAATATTTAGATAGAGAAAATAAAGAGCCAACAAATGGTTGCACTTCATGGACATAATATTTTAAGTTCAAAAATTATCACACGAATGACCTAAATTGCTTTCTTCTAGCAACATTCAAATCTTACCTACGCTTCTGTATTTATACTTTCCTACTGTCTTTGAACAATAATTGATAACTTCGAAACAATAACAATATCAGCCGTCGGAAGGCAAGGTGGCTGCTTCATTCAGAATACTTTACAGTGCGACAAACTTATCTGTTCCGGTGAGAGCGAACTAAATTGATCCATATCTCATTATTTACTGATAAATAATATATTGATATAGATTAGATGGGTTTATTGAACCCACAAGAGCGAATTACCACTAATGGCAAACTTAAAATCTTATAGAATGAAGAAATACGTAGGTGGTCTGAAAAGTTTCCGACCTAACATAGATACAAGATTTTTTTTTCTTAAAATTTATTTTTATTCTTCTACATAGCCTGTCAAACAGTAATTAGGCGGCGCCAAAACACGGATTTATTGCGCCTAAACTGCGCCAACAGAGCATTGGAAATGTTCATTCGAACACGTCGTTGGTCTGACGTTAGCAAACGCGGCAGCCAACGCGCGGACAGCCTTCTCATGCCTAAATCTTGATTTAATATGTGATAAACACGTTTTCTGGACATTTTCACGTATTACACATTTACGTGAGCTGTCACCGGAACAGATAAGTTTGTGGCACTGCACGGTCTTTCCACATCATGTCTCCGTTTTAAGGTAAGCCTCCTTTCACGTACAAGTGCGTCCACTTCAAAGACAAAGTCAAATGTTTTTATTCATCGTATACCTGTGCTCAGTGTGACAGGTTGTTCAAGACGAAGTTCGGACTTGCCAGCCACATAAGAGCACATAACAGAGTGTAGCAAGAGTCGCTGTTGTCGGATACGACGAAGAGGACATCATCATCATCAAATATAAAATTTTCTGATGAACGTTAATTTTTACAAACTATACTCACAGTTCGGATAAGGGGCTCTTTCTGTCTAAGGCTTAGAAAGGAGGCAAGAAACTCCTGAGCCATCTTTTCAAAAAAAGACTTAAACTAGTTGGTATACGTATAGTCCAATACTTATAAGCTTAATAATATACATGAGCAGAGCTAACTAATTATCACAACCATGCATTAACGTCTTCTAAGTAATCATAAATTTTATAATAAGTTTTTTTTACATAAAATTGATGATTACTTAGAATAGAGGACGCATGGTTGTGATAAGTAGTTAGGTTTATCGGCATTGCCGACGCCGTTTCTCGATTCATAAAAATTATATGGCAATCCGTTTGATGCAATAAGTACGATGCCGATAGATGGAATACCTTTACCAATCACCCTGTATAAGCGTAGTCAAACATGACGTCAACTTTAATCTAATCTTAATTATCTTGAAGCTCAATAAAATTGGATCAATATTAGGTACACACATTAACCGATAAACACATAAGCGATGCGAAAGATAATGATTGGATGGGGAAAGCTATAGATCGCATCCAGTGGCGTGCTTTGGGACAGGACCTACGTCCGGAAGTGGGCTGCTAACATATAGGTAGGTAGTCTGAAGAAGAAGGACAGATAACCGGATAGACTTATCCTAACTTCCTAACTAATATTATAAATGCGAAAGTAACTGTGTCTGTCTGTCTGTCTGTCTGTCTGTTACTCTTTCACGCCAAAACTACTGAACGGATTTGAATGAAATTTGGAATACATATGGTATAGACCCTGGGAAAGAACATAGGCTACTTTTTTATCCCGGAAATCCCATGGAAAAACTTTTTAAGGCGAAGCGAAGCTCGCGGGAACAGCTAGTTCAAAATAAGAGCTTAGTGGAAGAAGTAGGGTGTTATTTTGTCGTGACTTTAGTTTGCACATGACACTTCATCTAGTTTAGTCCCAATTTCTCCATAGTCGGTTAGAGCATAACCAGGTATCAGTGGTTGACTTTTGACATATCTGTCAAGAATTTTATAAACCAATCCCGGTCGGTTAGATGACCGACAATAAAAAAATTGGCACTTAGTCTAAAAAAAAATAAACAATCAATCAATCACTTAGTCTAAAATGTAGAGTGACTCTTCTGGACCCAACACGAAGGCACAACTAAATGGGACATCTTGTACCTAGTGGTATACCTATGTACCTTCATTGATTGAACACTGAGTTTGCTGTCGCTACCTCCATTGAAAGGATATTGCCTTCTCGCACTCCTGCTTTGTATGCTGACCGTACAACAGAACTGTGTAGTCCTCACGTGCAAACAAAATTAAAGCTCTAACAGAGTATAGTGCGACAAGCTTATCTGTTCCGGTGAGAGCGAACTAAATTGATCCATATCTCATTATTTACTAATGAATTATATATTGATATAGATAAGATGGGTTTATTGAAACCACAAGAGCGAATAACCACAACTGGAAAACTTAAAATCTTATAGAATGAAGAAAAATAACACATTTACGTGAGATGTCACCGGAACTGATAAGTTTGTGGCACTGTATATGGTTTGACGCAATGACTCGAGCTCCAATCTTAGATAGTAACGTTAGCAAAAATAAAATTGTTTCTTTTGGTCAAGACCAAAAACAATTAGTAGTTATTTTTTTAAGTGTGAAATGTTCTCTTTCTTCTTAAAATCATGGAATCTTAAAATATCCATCGTTTCGCGTTCGTTGGGCCGATCTGTACGCAGCTTTACATGACAAAAAATATCGCATGCCGCAACTAAAAATACTGGCTATTTGAGAGACAAAAAATATACGATATTTTTTACGGTTTAAAAGTTACATCAAAGTTTCAGCATTTTTCATCTATCTGGATATCCTGTTTCAGCACTGTGTGGTGAAAAATATATAAAAAGTTCAATCTGAATAATTTTATTCTATCGGTCATGGGGTGCACGAAAAGAGCTTTCTGTTAACATTATCTGGTAGAGATTGCTTTAAGCAATAAGACCGCCTTTTTTGTACTATTTTATATAATGTTTTCTTTAATCGTGCAAAATAAAGAGTATTCTATTATTTTATATTATCTTGGCTTATTATTTTATATTGTTTCCAAAAAAAATATTATTGTCAGTGGGTCATATAAATGTTTCTGTATCTTTATAACAGTGTGGCGCCCCTTGGAAGAGGCCTATGTCCAGTGGACGATTAAGGGCTGATATTAATGTCTGCAGGGCGATCACGAAAAACAGAGCAGTAGAGCGATCCGGAAAAAACGCAGCACATTCTATTCGATAGTCTATTCGAAAGTGCTGTCAACCTGTCAACAACAATGCGACAAAATGGCGGTGTATAGATTTGCGAAAGTTTGACAGCTATCATTCCATAGGTCATTGTCAGAATAATATTATGTACTCTGTGGTCATTCTTTTCGAAACTCATTCGAAAGGTAAAAAGTGTTCGAAAGTGCTGTCAAGTTGACAATAGTCGCACTCGCATTCGATTCTATTCGTTAGCTCGAATTTTCGTGATACGGGTACTGCTGACGTATAGAATCGAATGCGAGTGCGACAACTGTCAATTTTATAGATAAAAAGTGTTCGAAAGTGCTGTCAAGTTGCCACTAGTCGCACTCGCATTCGATTCTATATTGTTCGTGATCGCCCTGCTGTTTTTTAATGTCAGTTACTAAATTGTCAGAATCTGAACGGTTCATAACGCAGTTGATTGTCCCGCCAATAGAACGATACGTCACTTACTGCCAGTTTATATAATATCTCTATCTATAAGCTATCTATCCATAACTGGTAGTTACTTTCATACGATTTTGACATAATCAAAAGTAACAATCTGTCAGAATCGTATGAAAGTAACTACCAGTTATAGATAGATAGAGTTATAGAACCTGGCAGTAAATCGAGGGACAATCGACTAATGAACGGTTCCGAATCTGTCAATTTAGTATCTGAGATTAAAAAACAGACTTTAGCAGTGGACGATTATGAGCTGATGATAGAGTACAGTAGAATGAAATAGCGATGCTATATTCAAATTTCTCTCAAACGAAACGGTTACCACTGACCAAGTAGATTCCTAGTTGCTAGACCTCAAAGTTGAATGTATGCTGTTCAGAAATGCAAGGCCATTACAGCCTATTCTTATTGTAGGGTTGCCACTTTAAATTTTAATTTTAATTTTCTTTATTTGGAAACAAACAGCTTTATAATATTTCACTTATAAACTAACATTAAGTTCATACACAAGCCAATAAAGTTTCACAAATAATTTAAACGTAAAAACAAAACATCACTAACTTATAGTAGGTACATATTATAACAACATGATTTTACTTATAATCTAAAATTACATATAGTATGTAAGTTCAACTTTGCACATTTTATACGTAATCAGTTTTTAAGGTAGGTACTCATTATTTTTTTCTTATAACACAATGGTTTTTCATGAAATAGATCAGCTTGCTTATGCAACTTATTATAATTCTCAAAGACAAGACAAGCTTATAAAAAATTCTTATAGACAAGCTTATAAAAAAAAAAACACACACACGCACTCACGCCTTGTACTAATGTACTCCCATGCGGGGTAGGCAGAGGTGCATTGCTGCACCCACTTTTCGCCAGAGTGTTATGTTAGTCCCAATGTAATAGGGGGCGGGCCTATTGCCAAATAGAAAAATCTAAATAATCTGTGAAATGTTTTAAAACCATACTGTGAAAGTCATTCTCCATAGTAAAAAGTCACGTGACTAACATAGTTTCAATGAAAAATTAATTTTTTTTTCGCGAATTTTAAAATTCTGATTTCATTTTCGGGCTTATATATACCATGCTGCACATGTAGGTTTCGGCTTAATATACCCTTTTAGCAACACCCTGTATAGTCGTGGGTGTAATTTCAGTACCTATGTATTTGTCATACATAGGTACATCATAGCTCTTTGCGACGTAATGTTCGTCTTATTTACAGAAACCCCGCACATTTTGTCATCATGTAACATCAATATTTAACTTGGTTCAAAATGTTTCTTCGAGAATTTCTCAATTTGACGAACCGAGTTTCGACGAACGAATACCAATGAGACTGAAATGTCGGCCAGAGATTTCTCCTGCTTTTATATAGAGTGAGTTTTTATCAGTGCTCGAGCCTGGTGGATTTACCTTCTGCTAAAAGGTCGTAAGTGAATGAAAAGCAAGTAGCTAATGAGGTTTAATATTTTCAACAGCCTATATATAGATCAAGTCACAATTTTGTAGAAAAATAAAATCTTTGGACATTTTGCTTAAACACATACACCAGGTTATGATACACTCAACAACTTATATAAAACCACCTTTTTTCGCTTTTTCATGAACATTTCGATTAAAAAAATCATGTGATCTGCGAAGTATGAAATTGGACCTTTGTCTGAAAATCTAAAATGAAATGCAATTTTTTTTTTTTTTTCAATTTATTTTTACTTATAAAATGTCACTTGTAGGTATATTTTGAATGGATATTTAAATTATTTAATCCTTATTACGAAATAATTCATTGGTACATGGCAGGATTCGAACCCACGGCCTCACCATGAGATCCAAGTATCGACAGTAACATTTGAATTTGTTTTTCGTTGTGATTGTAGGAAAAATATTCTGTTCACGTTAAAATTTACAAAAATCACAAACTTTCTAAATTAAATCAGATATTTTTCAATTAAGTCATCATTTCTCCCTGAAGGGTGCTTTGAAGGTTCTCAATTCAATAACCTTATCACAAGACACATAAGCGTTCATTTACGACTCTTTTACAGCTCTTACACAGCTAATAAAAGATACGACCATCGCCTAACGTCATTAAGTTTATGCATTCCATTTCTGTCTAGAATCAAGCTGTCATCTTTTTAACCGATTTCCTAATACACTCACGTGCAATGAAAAGGTTCAAATGTGAAAAAATACCAAATTAGGTACTCTTAAATTAAAAAGGAGAATTTTCATCGAATGGCGCATTGGTTAGTAACTGCGGCGCCGTGGTCCCGGGTTCTATCCTTGAAAATCTTACCAAAAGGCATCCTCGTCATCGTAAACTTTGGTTCTACGAATTATGAATTTAAATTTAAATTTAAAATAAAAAAAAACGACATACGTTACTATAGATAGGTAAGATTATTACAAAAAAGTCAACAAAGTTTACTTTCTATCTATCTATGTGTCCTTATGCGATGCAATGGCTTGCAAATACCTATTTATAATGATTTCGTAACTTCCTCATTCCATTCAAGATCGAAGGTGAAATACCTAGATCAGCAATGAGCTTATCCTAGGCCCAAGCTATTCTCGACTGAATAACAATACCAAATAAAAGAGATGTGATTTCAAGATGCCTTCAAATTAAATTCAATTTCATTTGTTCAAAGTCAACTTCATCATATCCGTATTGACAATACGTTGCAAAAAATATAAGATAAAGGTGCTTCGGATGGCACATCAAGCAGTGGATCCCGGTGGCTGCTTCGGCAGCAGTCGTAAAGCTTAGTAAGAGGCCTTTGGGCAGCTTGAAAACATCTGACAGTCGGGTTGCCCACTTACCTACCCGACAACTCTCTCAGCACAAGCTTGTGTTGAGGTCCACCAAGCCACACTAGAGGCCTACTCCCTCCCTGCATTGGAAGGAGACCCGTGCCCAAGCGAGGACGAGATGTTCTGTGATGATGATGAACGTTTGTCGGCCAAGGCCTAGGCTAGTCACATCCTCCTCTAGTCTGTAGCCTCCTGCGGATCGCAAAGCCTACACGTGCTGACTCAGTTCACAGACTAAACCAACAAACGTCACTGACCCCGTTCTGTGATCGCCGATGTGTGTCTAAATTGGTATTCTTAGATTAACGATACACGAACTAGATGAAGACATGCAAAAACAAAGTTAAAAACTGTCCGAATTTTGTTTACTCTCGAAACGTTTTAAGTCCAACGTAATGGCAAACATTGTAGCAATGCATAAAGTCACAAAGGTTCTAACCAAAATAAATAAATAATAAATATGTGGGGACATCTCACACACGGCCATCCGACCCCAAGCTAGGCAGAACCTGTGTTATGGGTGTCGGGCAGCTGATATATCTATGTACATAGATAAACGACAACCAGACACAAGGCAAACACAAGTGCTCATCACACGAATATTTACCCTGGGCGGGATTCGAACCCGCGCCCCCAAGCTTCGGAAGCAGCTTCACTACCGCCTAAGCTACGGTGCCGTCTTAATATCCTAACTAATACTGTCCTGTACTGTACTGTACTGTACTGTACTGTCTGTCTGTCTGTCTGTTACTCTTTCACGCCAAAACTACTGAACGGATTTGAATGAAATTTGGTATACATATGGTTTAGACCCTGGGAAAGAACATAGGCTTCTTTTTATCCCGGAATTCCCACGGGAAAACTTTTTAAGGCGAAGCGAAGCGCGCGGGAACAGCTTGTAATTAATAAACTTGAACTATGTTACTGTTAAAAATTTCTACGAAACAGAAAATACTTAAACAAAATATTTCAAAGATACAAGGATATTTCATGATAACGCCGCCCACAAAGGGAATGCCCAAAGCCAGACGTTTGTGTGAACTATATTATTATCTACAGGGTGTTCCAAACTTAGTTTTGTAATCCGAAACGGGTCGAAGATAACGCCATTTTGTAGAACTTTTGTTTTACAACTATTCGAACTATAGACACAAGTTATTTCTCGTATTAGAGAGTGTTACTAAAGTGTTAAGTTGTTAATGATTTTTGAAAATCATTGATACACAATCCTAACTAATATTATAAATGCGAAAGTAACTGTGTCTGTCTGTCTGTCTGTTAATCTTTCACACCAAAACTACTGAACGGATTTGAATGAAATTTGGTAAAGGTACATATTATGGTCCCTGAGAAAGAACATAGGCTACTTTTTGTCCCGGAATTCTCATGGGATAACTTTTTAAGACGAAGCGAAGCTCGCGGGAACAGCTAGTATATTATAAGTCAATGGAAATTGCATTGTATGTGACTTATATTATGTTGTGATATGATGGTCACCTTATAAGGGCCGGCTGAAAACCAGCGTGGCCTAATTGTCTACAGTACATGCTGAGCTGGTACCTTTTCGACGCTCTGGACAGCAACCTGTCTGATATTTTTTTGTGGTTGTTGTTGTTGTCAGTTTATTAGATAAACGTATAGTTATTTTTATTGAGGAGCGGTGGTAGCTCAGTCGGGTAAGCGCCCGCTTCTCACGCAAGAGATGCGGGTTCGAATCCCGGCGCTGACATGTACCAATGAGTTCTTTTAACTTAAGTACAATGTATACCATCGCTCTTACGGTGAAGGAAAACATCGTGAGGAAACCTGCATATCTAGATTTAGTACATCTAGATATGTGATGTGAACCCACCAACCCGCAGTGGACCAGCGTGGTGGGAAATGGTCCAAGCTTAGGAAGGCAGTTTAGACCTTGGGGATATGCACAAAGGTTCCACTCGAGAGAGCCAGGTGCAGGTACTAACACCCCCACTGAGAATAGAATAGAATAGGTATCTCCATGGCATGCTGTACCTTGAATATTCTCAAGTGTGCATGTCAGGAAGGCGTATAGACGGGATCACATTTTCTTGTTTTCTCTGAAAACGACTTCGAAGCACGGAACCTATTTTATTATTTACTTAAATATGTTTTTTATTAAAAAAAACACTCAGTAATGCTATACTGATTGCTTGGCTAGCAGACTACATAGACTATACATAATTATAATATACACTGGATGGAATAACTTAACCAACGTTAAAAACCCCCGACTTTCAACACCAAAAGTCTCATAATGTTTGAACGGTTAAACCAATTTTCATTAAACAAGGCTAAGATCACGCGGGTTAACATTAGCTATGACCTTAAGTGCCAATTTCTCCAAATTCGGTTAGAGCATAACCAGTGGACCTGTGGTTGACTTTTGACACATCTATCATGAATTTTATATGGAGATGACGTTTAATTTATAAATCAATCCTTGTCGGTTAGATAACCGACTATGGAGAAACTGGCACTGAAGAAAGCGAAGCTACGCTACCACAGACAGATACACACACAGAGAGAGTAAGTAAACGATGTTTGGTCATGTTATCCAGTAAAAGGAACTAGCTTAATGATCCGTATCATTTTGTATACAAACACCCTGTAGAAGTTCTGAAAAGGATAAAGGTACGGTGGCCTGCGCCTAAAAGTATACAGGCGAAGTTTTTAAAATAGCGATCCCTGATGATGAAGGGACCAGCTACATCTGTTATAAATCCGGGGACGTGTTGTGTGTGATGTGTGTAGAAGTGATGTTTATGTGGATGTGCTTGAGCAGCATGTGAGCTTGAGATCACTATTTTAAAAACTCCGCCTGTATACTTTTAGGCGCAGGCCACCGTACATATTATTATGATAAGCAGAACCCATTTTTATTCCATGGTCAGTTATAATAATTTTAGTGAGTCTTCCATAGAATTGTAATCTATTCCGTATTATTTATTTATTTATCGTATGGCTTTCTTCACTGGTTACATAAAATCCCGTATGATAATCAGGTATTCATGTTACCATCGACGACCGAACGGCGTAATGGTTAGTGACCCTGACTACTGAGCCGATGGTCCCGGGTTCGATTCCCGGCTGGGCAGATATTTGTTTGAACACAGATATTTGTTCTCGGGTCTTGGATGTGCCCGTAAAATGGCAATAGGCCCGCCCCCTATTACATTGGGACTAACATAACACTCTGGCGAAAAGTGGGTGCAGCAATGCACCTCTGCCTACCCCGCAAGGGAGTACATTAGTACAAGGCGTGAGTGCGTGTTTTTTTTTTTTTTTTATTCCTTTTACCATTATTTTGTGGTAACAAGAAAAACCAACTTCCAAAATGGAAAACCAAAATCATCTCCCAAATAAAAAAGATTCGTGCGCATATCCAATTAAGGCCAATTTAACAAGTATCTGTTATCCGATTTCTTAGAAACATTCATTATTAATTAACTGAGGGCTTTCACAAAATAATAATCATAATACAATACAATACAATCCTCTTTATTTGCACCAAAAAAACAGAATCAATACAAAATAAAACTTAAAAATAACAACAGTACAAAAAGGCGGCCTTATTGCTTATAGCAATCTAGCTATCTCTACCAGACAACCTTTGGATGGAAGAGAGTTATATAAATTAAAAATAGGATTAGAGGTAGTTGTGGTGCAAGAGAATAATACACTACTTAAACACTACATATACTAAATAAACAAATAAAGCAACAAAATAAATACAATATATATATACCCATATAATACTAAAGGTAAAATATTGTTATTTTAACCCCCAAACACCACTACCCCAGTGGTATGGAGATATTATTATGGTTTACCATCTACCTACAAGATGTTGCAAAAATGGTATACTAAGCCGAAACCTACATGTGCAGCATGTTATAATTATCTAAGCCCGAAAATGAAATCAGAATTTCAAAATTCGCGGAAAAAAATATTTATTCTCCATAGTAAAAAGTCAAGTGACCAACTTTTATTTTCGGGCTTAGATAGGTATAACATGCTGCTCATGTAGGTTTCGGCTTAGTGTACCATTTTTGCAACACCCTGTATAGGTTAGTTAAAAACTACATGGCCAAGAAAGTTTTTCTTCGTCCATTTTCTTCTGTTATAAATTTTAGGCTTTTAAATTTACCCCGAGTGTACTTAGCACATTTTCATGAAAATCGGTTCATCAGTGAAAAGTTATGCTACTTTGAGTGTTGAAAATCGGAGGTTTAATAAAGTCGGTTAGGTTATGTTACATTTCGTTGCCTAAACTGTATGCTTAAACATAATTATATCGTGTTTCTTTTCAAACTCCAGCCCACATGAGGGCACGTAAGTGTTAAGGCCACGTCTTAAGCCCTAGGCTAAGACTCCGGCCGTGACCTAAATAGGAACTAAGTTATCTTCAGTCTAGGAGACCTCCAGCCGCTGGTCCACTCAATCAATACTTACTTAATTACAACTTTAATTGAGTTATTAAGTTGAAATTAGGTTTAAGTATCATGTGCGTTTTAATAATAACATTAATTTATCCTAACTATCCTAATCCTATTCCTAACTATTCCTAACTAATATTATAAATGTGTAAGTAACTGTGTCTGTCTGTCTGTCTGTCTGTCTGTTACTCTTTCACGCCAATACTACTGAACGGATTAGAATGAAATTTGGTATACATACGGTCTAGACCCTGGGAAAGAACATAGGCTACTTTTTATCCCGGAATTCCCACGGGAAAACTTTTCAAGGCGAAGCGAAGCGCGCGGGAACAGCTAGTATAATAATAATCATGTGGAACATCAACGATACTTTAATGCTACTAGACGGAGTGTCAGCATAAGAAATGTCTCTAAAAATAACACCCCACTTTACCCATTTTGAATTAGTTCGCATAGAAGATTTGTGACTTTATTCATGGGTTAGGATTGATTTAAAACAATTTGGCAGTAAAAAAAACGGCTTTGTTTTTGTATGTGACACAACATATTCTAATAGAACTAAAAAAAACAGGTAAAAGAACATTATCTTTCCTCCATCTTGCAATAGTACCTACCTATATTATATAAATCTATATAACTTTGATTACTACACTTTGTACACCTTCCTTATTTATTCTTTAAGTCGCTTTTAGCGATAAGGCCGCCTATTGCGTTATATTGTAAATTGTTATTTGTGTAAATTGTTTTTAAGTCAATAAAGTAGTATTCTATTCTGTTCTAACTAATAATTCAAAATAAGAGCTCAGTGGTAGAAGTAGGGAGTAAATAAATTGTCGAGACATTTCTTTTTCACTGTCCTTATTATTATTAAATACTTTATTGTGCAATACTAAATATATGAACATAGGCGAACTTAATGCTAACAGCATTCTCTTCCAGCGAACTTTGGGTGTTGTGGAGAAAGTGATAGGTAGTGCGATATCCTTCATCTTTTTCGTATATTGTTAACTAGCTGTTCCCGCGCGCTTCGCTTCGCCTTAAAAGGTTTTCCCGTGGGAATTCCGGGATAAAAAGTAGCCTATGTTCTATCCCAGGGTCTAGACCGTATGTATACCAAATTTCATTCAAATCCGTTCAGTAGTTTTGGCGTGAAAGAGTAACAGACAGACAGACAGACACAGTTACTTTCGCATTTATAATATTAGTTAGGATAGGATTAGGATCTAAGGAGTCTCAATAAACTTAGCGATCATACCTTATAATGACGGTGGGCTTATAACTTCATTAACCTACCTCTCCAGAACATATTACTTTTCCAATACAGATATAAGCCTACCCATTTACTTATGCAACAGGTTTTGTTATTCATAATATTAGTTGGATATTACCCCTCTTTTGGTACCACTCAGGTCAAAAAGGTAGTAGCAGTCTAAACCTTATGACGTAGGGAATAAGGGCAGTACAACCTGAAAAGTAAAGCCTTCAGTATACAGAGAATGAGGTCACGAACTGAGGGTTGCTTTCGTCTAGGTTAAACAACGTTTTGCCATTAGGTATGTCACCAATTATGACTAAAATGTGTCCCAGTTGTGACATCCCTAAATGCAATGTAAAACGGCATATGAAATGGTTTAATTTACTCTAACCTGTGTTTTTGAGCTTAGACAGACAGGTTTTAAATGAAGAAATTTCGAAATAACACACACACACACACACACACACACACACACACACACTCACGCCTTGTACTACTGTACTCCCTTGCGGGGTAGGCAGAGGTGCATTGCTGCACCCACTTTTCGCCAGTGTTATGTTTAGTCCCAATGTAATAGGGGGCGAGCCTATTGCCATTTTACGGGCACATCCAAGACCCGAGAACAAATATCTGTGTTTATACAAATATCTGCCCCAGCCGGGAATCGAACCCGGGACCTTCGGCTCAGTAGTCAGGGTCACTAACCACTACGCCATTCGGCCATCTTCGAATTAAATGAATTTATTATTATTATAGGCTTTTATTCTGACAGGATTTTGGAAGGTGCTACCCTAAATTTTCTGTTTTAGCTTTGTCTGATGACAATACCATTTCAGGAGGAGTTGCTCGAGGAGTTTCTTTCGCCATTTCTTTCCTCCTTAATGACGGGTGCCTTTGTGAAATGGTGGTAGATTATGACGTTTGACAAGTAATTCTAAGATTCTACGTCAAAAAAATAAACGATTTCATTTCATTTCTCAGGATAGTACCTACACACGCGAGCAATGATAAAGTTCCATTGATATTGCAACAAATACTACTAAATTTAAAATATAATTAATATGTGGTCACATCTCACGGAAAAAAATATGAAAAAGGCTACTTTGATGACTCCGTCTGCAATACTTAAGCAAGTACCTACATTTAACAGCACATCAGAATATAAAAAACTAAATTGGTAAATTTAATATTGTACTCAAATTTGTAATCCACACAACGTCAAACTTACAACAGCCTCATTTTTTCACACAGATAAAAAAACGCCGGCCTGAAACGCGAATCCACGCTTTAATCCATCCCTGACTTGTAATCAAATCAAAGCCAGGCTTGTGATCAAAACAAAATATACAAAAAACAAGGTAAACATACCTATACAGTCAAGTTTCGAATTGCAAACAAAATCACGGATAAAAATGTAAGTAATAGGCGAAAATTGTTAGCAATTTGTGTAAAAAAATACAAGAATCCTTATTAATTTAACCGTCGATGCTGAAAGCAGGCGTGTTAGCGATTTGACACAGGTGTGTTCACTTTTTACAAACGTCAACCATTAAAATTTAATAATAGTAATACAAGGGTGTAAGGGGTTTCATCAACATCTTTAGAAACCCAAGTCATCCTCACCTGCACGTGGTGCACCCTGCTGTTCAACCGACGAGGCTCTGACGCAATCCCCATCAACACGCACTGGACCAGCGCGGTGGGTGTAAGGTCCAAACCCCCTTTAAAACATGAATTCACAACCCGAACCACGGTCCCTAGTGCCCGGCGGCTCTGGAGGCCGTGCCACCTCTGGAGCGGGGGGTGCGAAGAATCCCCGGGCGAATACGATCCTCCGTCAAACGACCTCGGCTTACATTAAATCGAATACCAAATTAAACATTTTAACGTACAACGTTCGTACACTCATGAAGGACGAACGGCTAACAGAACTTGATAACGCTGTCAGGGACATCAATTGGGATGTCATAGGTCTGTCAGAAGTAAGAAGAATGGGAGAGGAAACGTTGGAACGAGATGACAGTATCCTCTATCATTACGGTACTACTGCAGGACTTTACGGCGTGGGTTTTCTGGTCGCAAAGAAATGGAAGCATAATATCATAGAGTTTATAGGCTGTTCAGAGAGACTTGCGATTTTAAAATTACAAATAACAAGCAAGCACATACTTACTATCATTCAGGTTTATGCCCCAACATCATCGCACACTGACGAAGATACTGAAATGTTCTATGATAGCTTAGACAAAGCTTATGACGAACATAGAGGTACATGGACGTTGGTCATTGGTGATTTTAATGCAAAAATTGGCAGCAGACAGCCAATGGACAATGACCAAATACTTGGTCCTTATGGTCTAGGAAACCGAAATGATCGCGGGACGCGTCTGTTGCAATTCGCTTTTGGGCAAAGCTTGAATGTGAGCAATAGTTTTTACTACAAAAAACCACAACGTCGCTGGACCTGGATCTCACCAGACGGCCTCACCAAAAATGAAATAGATTTCGTACTGTCATCAGACAAAAGTGTAGTCAAAGACATAACTGTTTTAAATCAATTTAAATATAGTTCCGACCACAGACCAGTCCGCGCCAAAATTTCATTGAACGTTAAAGCCACTCGTAAAAAGCTATATGCCAAACAAAACACAATAAGTAAAGACGATTTGATTATGAATGCTGAAATTTTTAACTTAGAGTTGAGTAACAGTTTTAAAGAATTGAGTAACGACACTGATAATGTAGAACAGGAATACGATAACATTCAAACAGCCATCAACACTGCTAAAAATAAAATTCAACAAAAATCACACCGACGACACAGTAACAAATTATCCCCTGATACATTGTTATTATTAGAAGAAAGAGAATCCCACCCAAAATGCTCACGTGAATACAATAACCTAGATAGACAGGTGAAGCGTGCTATAAGGAGGGACATTAGAGCATTTAACACGGAGGTTATCAAACTAGCATTAGAGAACAATAAATCACTTAGAGCAGCAAAAAATGGCATAAGCAAAGGCAAATCGTGGATAACAAAATTGACAGATGAAAATGGCAATGAACAAGGAGGAAGGGATAAAGTCATTAAAATTTGTACTTCATTTTATAAAGCCCTTTACTCAGATCCCGCCAAAAATAATAATACAAATTTAGATTCAGGTAAAACATACTGCCGCCCCGACTCTATCCCATTTATAACAGGTTTTGAGGTTCATCGCGCCATTATGAGCCTCAAATGTGACAAAAGCCCAGGAGATGACGGAATCACCTCAGATCTGTTAAGAGTGGGGAAGTCGGTCTTAATACCCCATATAGCAAATCTGTGCAATATTATATTGACGACTGGAAAAGTTCCGAAAAAGCTATGCCACTCTAATATAGTACTACTTCACAAGAAGGGAGATAAATCCGATATTGGTAACTACAGACCTATCAGCCTGATATCCCACATTTACAAAATTTTTATAAAAATAATAGAAAGTCGCATTTCCCACATACTGGACGCAAATCAACCGCCTGAACAAGCTGGATTCCGACCCAACTTTTCCACCACAGATCATCTCCACACCCTTAACCAGATAGTTGAAAAGTGTTCCGAATACCACACACCTTTATATTTAGCCTTTGTAGATTACAGTAAAGCTTTCGACAGTCTATCTCATTCTTCAATTTTCGAAGCTCTAGAAAATCAAAAAATTCCCAACACATATATAGACCTCATCAAAATCATTTATCAAAATAGCACGGCAAAAATAAAATTACAGTCACCTGGACCACTTTTTGACATAGAAAAAGGCGTGAAACAGGGAGATCCGCTATCTCCAAAGCTATTTACCTGCACGCTCGAAGAGGTATTCAGAAAGCTCGCGGTTTCATGGGAAAACAAAGGTATCGACATCGGTGGCAGAAGATTAACCAATCTTCGCTTCGCCGATGATATCGTGCTGTTTTCCCCGTCGGCATCAACACTCGAACGCATGCTGCAAGATCTCAGCACGGCAAGCCTTCAAGTCGGATTGTCGATGAATCGGTCCAAAACGAAGATCATGTCTAACAGCGTGAAACATAGGGTCACGGTAGACGGTCAGGATATACAATATGTCAACGAGTACATTTACTTAGGCCAGCTAGTCTCATTCGAAAACAGGCAAGATAAGGAGATCGATAGACGCATCGATAACGCCTGGAAGAGCTACTGGTCTATGAAGCAGCTGATGAAGGGCAACCTTCCACTGTCACTCAAGCGCAAACTCGTTGACATGTGTATCTTGCCCGTCCTAACCTACGGCGCACAGACATGGTCACTGACCGAACATCAAAAGACCAGACTGAAGGTCTGCCAAAGAGCGATGGAGCGTAGTATTCTAGGTGTAAAATTGACAGACCGTGTCAGGAACACCGCACTACGCTCCCAAACCCGCATAATCGATGTTGGTGTCGAGACCGCGAAGCTCAAATGGAACTGGGCCGGCCACGTCTGCCGAATGCACCCGGACCGGTGGGCCAAGATAGCGACCGAGTGGGTGCCGGGCGACGGGCGCCGGCGGAGAGGCAGGCCGAGAAGGAGGTGGCGGGACGACCTCGTCAAATATTTGCCGGATTGGGAGGTAGCCGCATTGGATCGGGAGAAGTGGAAAATTAAAGGGGAGGTCTTTGCCCAGCAGTGGGAAAACACATAGACTACTAAAAAAAAAAAAAAAAATAGTAATACCTAATCTGTGGGGACATACATTATTATTTACAAGACCCAACACTAAGACCTAACACACAAGACTCGACACAACCCAACAAATATCTGCCCCGGCCGAGAATCGAACTCGGGACCCTCAGCATAGCAGTCAGGGTCACAAACCACTACACCATTCGGTCGTCAATAGAGCGGTGGTAGCTCAGTCGGGTGAGCGCCCGCTTCTCAATCAAGAGATGCGGGTTCGAATCCCGGCGCTGACATGTACCAATGAGTTCTTTTCTGAATTTAAGTACAATGTATACCATCGCTCTTACGGTGAAGGAAAACATCGTGAGGAAACCTGCATATCTAGATTTAGCACATCAATCTAGATATGTGAACCCACCAACCCGCATTGGACCAGCGTGGTGGGAAATGGTCCAAGCTTAGGAAGGCAGTTTAGACCTTGGGGATATGCACAAAGGTTCCATTCGAGAGAGCCAGGTGCAGGTACTTACACCCCCACAGAGAATAGAATAGAATAGAATAGGCATTTGCATTGAATTGTGGCGTTCCTTAGGGAAGGCCCATCTCCAGCGGACGCGTGATAGTCCGAAGTTAAATCAGATACCCAATTCACATCCCACACCGGCACACCTCAAACTTTTAATGAAAGTTGTACATTTTGCGGGAAAAACCCTCAGATTAACAATATACGAGCAAGATGATGGGGTAAATGTGTTCTGGAGTGGCGGCTGCAATTAGGCAAACGTAGTGTGGGACGCCCTCCGCCTAGATGGGGTGATGACTTACGAAAGGTGGCTGGATATGATTGGATGCGGAAAGCTAAATATCGCATTCAGTGGCGTGCTTTGGGAGAGGCCTACGTCCAGCAGTGGACTGCTATAGGCTAATGATGAGCAAGATTCAAGAAGACGAAAACGAAACTGTCCCCATTTTGGTTTCTTCCAAATTGTTTTAGGTTCAACCTAATGACAACCATTGTACCAATGAATAAGCTCACAAATCTAACCGAACTAATTCAAAACAAAACCTTAGTGGTAAAAGTGAGGTGTTATTCTTCGAGGCGTGTCCTGTTCACTGACACTCCATCATATTCGTACATTGTTAATCTAAGGAAAAATCGCTTGAAAAACGAGCGTAAAAAAGTTTTTGAATGTGTTCCGCGGAGCAGCGGCTTGCTCGAAATTGAGTTTTATATTTTATGTCATGTTTATTGCCTTCATTAGCTGTACGGATACGCTTGTGGAGAGATAAATACGGAGGGCAACAATACAGGGTGTTCAAAAGTGTAAACCGGAAGAGTGCGATTCAGTTCTCTACAGGTTTTAAAAATTCGCACAAAATAGGGCAAAACACCCAGTAACTGACCACCTCAAGGGAGTTGTTCCAGTAATTTATCTGTAGCGGGCTCAATTCTTATCGCTTATTAAATCCGATTTTTGTTTTAGAAACTAGAATAACAGAGCTACATTCCTGAGAAAATAGCAAACATGCAGAAGTTACTAATTTTTTTATATATTTTTGCAAACAAAAAGTAGTGATTTTCCCAGTAACTGACCACTAAAATCTAGTAACTGACCACACTCGATGCCAGTAACTGACCACCAATTTAAAATGGTTTAAAAATGGAATTATGATTAAATCTTATTATTTTTTATTTATGTGATTAGGTACATATTTCTTTATGCAATGTTAAAACGCACATTGACCCCCTCTTTCTGCGTACCTACTACAAAACTTACAACATCCTGTATACTGGCTGGTTTACCCGATTACGTTGGGATAAACATAATGATGGCTTCTGATTTTGAGTACTTACGTATCTCTTTTAAATAATTAATCAAGGATAAATATTCTTATCAATCTTGTTAGAAGGAAGAGTTTCCCTAAGTATGGACACGCGTAACACTCGGGAGCATTGACTTTTATATTACTAGCGTAAGGACAGGCCCAACCGCTCTAGAAAATGAGACCCTCTTGTTGGCCCTAAAATCTCATAAATCCGTCGTAATTGTATGAATTAGGGCCAGCGCGCGGTTGCCATTTTCTTTTAAGAAAACGTTCTGACGGGCGTATCCTTCCTTTTGAAATCATTGCTCGGGAGCAAATTTTAAACAGTACCTATACCAGTCACAAAAAGCACTGTTAATTAAAATTTAAAAGTGTTTACTTCCAAATGTGCATTGTTATGGCGATGTCATGTCAACACCATCGCCCCTATCGAAAGTAATAACAATATACCTTAATAAAAATGCCGCTTTCGAGAAAACGGTAACAATACACGGAAGAAATAGGTAAATAAATACAACGTAATGACATAGGTATATACAGATTATACAGGGCGTTGCAATAGGCTTAGATTTAGAGGCGTATTCTGGATTCTGAACAACTTTAAAATTATTTTTCTTTAAGTTTTAGATACCCGAGGTATTTATTTTATTTTATTTATTTTAAAATATACAATAGCCAACAGGCGTACACTAAACAAATATTACGAAAAAAAATACAACTAAGATTCAGTGTAAACCCAATTACAGGCTATCACAACATGCATGACAATACCTAACCTAATAACTTAATATATTACATTTATTTCTTAAAATAATTACAAATAAGTAAGTACTTATAAAATTTCATCATTCATTATTATCAATTCATATGAAATTGAAGATATGTGTAGGTACATAGGTACTCTATCTATCTGTATCAGATCTGTAGGTACCTACGTACTTAGTTTTTTTTCGAAGTTTATTATAAGCTGTTCTAAATCCAAGTTCTAAAATCATCAATATTGGAGTTAAGCCGCTATATTACTAGAGGAGCGTACGTTTTACGTTTGAGTCCTTCACTGATAAAAATCCACTCTGTATAAGAAGCCGGTAAGGACGAGGAAAACAACCTGTAACCTAATATCCTGCGAACAATATTTCCCCTTGTAAGTGCTTTGACCTAATTATACAGGGTGATTTTATGTGCCTGGCTTGTCATTACTTTAACAAACGATTGATAGCAAACGCACTGTCCTATCTTTGTTTAACCAAGTTGAAAATAAAAGGGTGCTTTAAGTTAACTTTCGTGCCCTTTAAAGTCTGTTTTTTTTTATCTCAATATACTTAATTGACAGATCCTAAACGGTTCATCAATAGTCGATTGTCCCGCGATTAAGTGACGTATGGTTCTATTGGCGGGACAATCGACTGTTGATGAACCGTTCAGAATCTGTCAATTTAGTATCTGAGATTAAAAACAGACTTTAGTCGATTATATTCTATGACCAGACTGTACAGGTTAAGGAATTACCTCCTAATTCGATGAGTTTCTATGTTTTTAACCACCGACTAAAAAGAGGGGTGTTATAAGTTTGTCTGTGTATCTGTGGTGGTGTAGCTGTATTTTTGGGCCATAGCTAACGTCATAACGAACAGCCATATTTTATTAAAATCGGCTTAGCCGTTCAAAAGTTATGCGTGTTGAATGACGGGGGTTTTTAACGTTGGTTAGGTTATAATAAAACTTCTCACATTATCCTAACTAATATTTTAAATGCGAAAGTAACTGTGTCTGTCTGTCTGTTACTCTTTCACGCCAAAACTACTGAGCGGATTCGAATGAAATTTGGTATACATATTATGGTCTAGACCCTGAGAAAGAACATAGGCTACTTTTTATCCCGGAATTCCCACGGGAAAACTTTTTAAGGCGAAGCTCGCGGGAACAGCTTATGATTATATAAAAAAGGGATCTTTGTTTAGAATCTCAAAGCTTTTTGGGAGCAAAAGTTTTCAATTTAAGTTAAGTAAATATAATATCTCATTATTCGTATTACAAACTCTCATAAAAGTTCCCATCAATGAAAGCAGAAAACAGTCTTAAAAAGTTTATTCCTAAATCGTTTTGATGAAAATTTCAAGTCAAGTAACTGAAAGCTTTCTAATAATAAATAAGTTAAGACGTTATCATTAAAACCAAAAGCTTTATTATAGATTTTTTAATCGAAAAAGAATGTTCATGATAATGTTTTAAATTGATTTTCTTTTCTTCCTCTCAGTCGGTGAAAAATACTAAACTAGACTTTAAGTACCTATACCTACCACAAAATTCATAAAGCTATATTTATATTCTGTAACTTTAAAAAAGGTTTACAAAAGACATTGTAATAACTTAATTTCAACTTTTTGACTGACAAAAAGAGTCGAAATTCGTATATTTCAAAGTCATTTGGTAACATCGTATTTAAACTTAAAATACGGACTATGAAATCGGGTTCTACCCCCAAACAGGAATATTGTAACCTACGTATAGTTATGTAAGTACCTGGCTATTTCATATACAGGGTGTTGCAAAATTGGTATACTAAGCCGAAACCTACATGTGCAGTATGTTATATCTAAGCCCGAAACTGAAATCAGAATTTGGAAATTCGCGAAAAAAAAATAATTTTTTTTCATAGTAAAAGTCACTTGACCAACAAAGTTTCTATGGAAAATGAATTTTTTTTTTCGCGAATTTTCAAATTCTGATTTCAGTTTCGGGCTTAGATATAACATGCTGCACATGTAGGTTTCGGCTTAGTATATCCTTTTTGCAACACCCTGTATATTATAAAATATAATCGCTTAATTGTTTCATTTATAAACTACACTTACGGGCAATGAAAAAGTTCCACTCTCAAAAAACCGACACCAAACGACCCCAATTTTTTAAACCATTTAATAAAAAAATTGATCAAAATACTACCGTTTTTAGTTGGTTATATCTTGATGCTCTGTTAAATGTACTTCAATATTGCAGAAGGTATCATTAAGCTAGCCTTTTCCGTTTAGGAGTGAAATGGTATTTTCTCAGTGGAACCTTTTCATTGCCCGTGAGTGTATTTAGATACACACACACACACACACACGCACACACGCCTTGTACTAATGTACTCCCTTGCGGGGTAGGCAGAGGTGCATTGCTGCACCCACTTTTCGCCAGAGTGTTATATTAGTCCCAATGTAATAGGGGGCGGGCCTATTGCCATTTTACGGGCACATCCAAGACCTGAGAACAAATATCTGTGTTTAAACAAATATCTGCCCCAGCCGGGTATCGAACCCGGGACCATCGGCTCAGTAGTCAGGGTCACTAACCACTACGCCATTCGGTCGTCATTGTATTTAGATATTGTAGTGAAGATGGTACTGCCAGAGAATACATAGATCTCAATTACGGAAAAATAAAAATCAAAAGTTTCAACCGCCCGAAGTAATCAGCAACAAAAGTCACAAGTTAAATTAAAAAACACGCTCAAAATCAAATAATACGTTGTAGTCAATTAAGGCTCATGCATATTTTATTCCACATATTCTCTTTTACCCCACCGGAGCCGTCAGCATCCCGCAAAGCCTATTAAATCCAAAAACATCACATTCCAGCCCTCCTCCACAATACATTTAACCTTCAAACAACAAAAAAACAAAACTTACCTAAAAAAAATCCCGAGATTTTGCCACCACAAAATTTTGAACACCACGCACAAGTAAAAGATGTAACTGAGATTTTTTGTAAAATATTATGGCGCGAAAACTACTATGTACACGGGTTGTTTTTTTTTCAAGATGGCGGCGGCGTCCGGCGGTTGCCGCGCTTCGGCATCGACTGAAAGCCTGAATACGCTGCCCGTTATATGAAAGCTTAAAGATATGTCGCTACTGCTCTCTACGGGCAACTACAAAAGCGCTGTAACTAATTTTTTCACGTTTTATTCAGCCGGAGCAATGAGTTACGTTATTTTTTATTCAAAACGCGACGGTTTTTGCAGTTGCCTCCGTTGCGACTAGTAGAAATTGAAAGAAAGAAAGAAAGAATCATTTTTAAATTGGATTTTTCCGTTCCACTGGTTTTTCTTTTGGTTTAATCCGTGTGCAGTTAATCAGTTTTATTCATATTCACTACTTTAATGTACGTAATAGATATTTCGTAGCGAATTTAAATAAATAGCATTCTCTATCACTTATTAAGTAAATATAAATGATTATTATTATTAAATTTGTGCCATAGGACGAGGGCGAGATATTGAAAATCATTGTAACAGCATATAATATTAAGTGAAATTGTACATTCATAAATTTTCTCTCCTATTTTGTGTCAACTTTCGTGGTGAAGAGGTGTCCTTAAAAGATATAAAATAATAAATATGCATAATGGAAGAGCTAGTAACGAACACTATTGCACATGCGGTAGTGAACCTGCTTCCAAAGCTTAGTGCTAGAGATTTGAATCTCACCGAAGGCAAATTCCTGTAATGAGAGCCCTGCGAACTGGATGATTTAAATCTAAAAACATTTAATATTAATTATTATGACCGCTTATTCCCTGTTGGGTGAACCAGAAACCGACCCATGCCGTAATATTAAAAATCTACCAAACTGTTTATGTTAAGTAAACATACTTAATTTCTAATACTTATTTCTAATACTTATATTATCTAACAGGATACACCGGGATTAATCCTTACTATATAATATTATAAATGCGAAAGTAACTGTGTCTGTCTGTCTGTCTGTCTGTCTGTCTGTCTGTCTGTCTGTTACTCTTTCACGACAAAACTACTGAACGGATTTGAATGAAATTTGGTATACATATGGTATAGACCCTGGGAAAGAACATAGGCTACTTTTTATCCCGGAATTCCCACGGGAAAACTTTTTAAGGCGAAGCGTAGCTCGCGGGGACAGCTAGTAATATTATAATATTATAACTTCGATAATTATTTAATATCCAAGAATAACAATAACAACAAATGACACATCACTTCAAAATCAAATATTATTTTCACGTACCCGATTTCCCTGATTCCTATTAGCGTAACGGCCATATTTTTTCCGGGAAAAAAAGAAACCTTTTTCACTTACAACCTTATTCGCCGGCGGCAAGCCCATTAGGTGCCCACATGCTACAGTAGTTTAGTTACCTAAGCGTACGGATGTGTAATAGCTGTGTGTGTTTATAAAATAGCTAGAAACTAAACCACGCGAATGTGTGAATTACACGACAGTGTATTATACACTCACGAGCAATGACAAAGTTTCGCTCACAAATTCCGACACTAAATGACCTTAATAATAATAATAATATATCTTTATTTCAGGTGTAAAAAGCCCATATCATATCCTAATTACATTTACATTTATAAAATTAAAATTAAAAGATACAAAAGTAAATATCATTAAAGTGTAAAGTTAAAAGACAATATTATAAAACTTAAGTTTATAAAACATTTGATTTAAAATTTAAACACAAAATTAACGTTTTTGGTTGGTAATATTCTGTTGCGCTGTTAAATGTGTTCCAATATTGTAGACAGTAAATCCTAACTAATATTATAAATGCGAAAGTAACTGTGTCTGTCTGTCTGTTACTCTTTCACGCCAAAACTACTGAACGGATTTGAATGAAATTTGGTATACATACGGTCTAGACCCTGAGAAAGAACATTGGCTACTTTTTATCCCCGAATGACCACGGGAAAACTTTTTAAGGCGAAGCGAAGCGCGCGGGAACAGCTAGTTTAGGTATATTTCCGTGATAAGTCAAACTGTTTAGGTAATGGTGATTATAAACAATTGCCAATATTTAGTATGATTGTAAGATCGGTGGTAGCTCAGTCGGGTAAGCGCCCGCTTCCCACGCCAGAGATGCGGGTTCGAATCCCGTCGCTGACATGTACCAATGAGTTCTTTACTACCCCTTTGGGATTACAGTCGTGAGCATACTGTATGTATGTAGATTGTTCCATAAACTTTGCATTGGCATAAATTTTCATATATTGACACATAATATGACAATTATGTACTTACTTACGTACGTAAAAAAACCTAAAGTACCCGCGTAAAAGGTGAACCGCAAGAACATTTTATAAAAATGTCTTAAAAAATAATCTCCTCAGGTCGGGAATCAAACCCATGCCACTGCAGTCAGAGTCACTAACCACTGCGTCATCAAATGAGAGCTTAGTGGTAGAAGTCGGGTTTATTTTGTACTGGCACTCCATTCTATTCTATTCTATTCTGAGAGAGGGTGAAGTAGGTCCTGTACGTGGCTCTCTCAAGTGGAACCTTTGTACATATCCCCTTGATTTCAGCTCAGCAAGCCTAGCTCCCGAGTAAACTGGAGTGGCAAGCCTGGGTGTTGCAATAGCTGAGATAGGCGCTCTGTTGGTCCAAGAAAAGATAATCTTGTTTCTGTAGTAGGTGGACAAGCTAACAGAATTTGTTCAACCGTCTCATCTACTTCCTTACATGTCCTACATAAGGGACTAGTTGAGTTACCTATGGTATATAAGTGTTTATTCACGCAACAATGTCCTGTTATTAATCCTACCATTAATGATATATTGCCTCTGTGGTCTAGTGGTTAAAGCTTCGCTTCATGGCCCAGAGGTCCCGGGTTCGATTCCCGGGTGGGACCATCAATTAGTGTTTCTAAATTGTGGTTCTAAGTTTGGTTAGGACATAGAAGGCTGATCACCTGTTGTCCGAAACAGTGAAACGATCCATGCTGTCGGATGGGCATGTAAAGCAGTCGGTCCTGCGCCTAGCTCTCTCCAGTCGTGTCGGTCAATCCGTCCCATTGGGCTATGAGAGTGATGGAACAGAGAGTGCTCCTGTGTACTGCGCACACACTTGGGCACTATAATCTACTCCTGCGTAGATGGCTGATCTCAAATGAGATTGGCCGCCGTAGTCGAAATTCGGCTAGGAGGACATTATTATTAATGATATATTACTACGGGACAGATTGAGTAAATAGCGTGTAAATTTAAAGTTGTGTGATGGAATGAACGCTTTAGTTTGTCTACAGTCTACCCGGTTTTGCCACTCGTGATTGTGTTCGGATCGTGTTTTATCTGTAAAGGGCGCTCCACATTCACGCGAGAATCTCCGGAGATTCTCTGCGAGAACTGTAATGAGAACTTCTTTGGGAACACACTCTCACAAAGTTCTTAAATAGTTCTCAATACAGTTCTCGCGTTCGATGACGATGGACGGATGGTTTTTTAGTTTAATTTGTAGTCTTTTAAAGTTGTATTACATAGCACGGGTTCCGCTTGGAAATATTCCAAAAATTTCAACTCAAGTTCGTTTGTCCAAGTTACGCTCATATAGTGACGCCACAAGGTACACAATTAAGTACTTCCGTTCAAGTAGGCGGCGCGCGCGCTACTGAGAAACATGCGAGTGTGGAGTCAATACACGTTCTCGCCTGTTCTCACGTTCTCGCGCTCCTTTGTCTCGCACCAAAATACCGACAAAAAGTGGAGAAAAGCTGGAGAACAACGCGAGAACTTGAGAAATCGCTTCTACATTCACGTTTCTCGCATGTTTCTCGCGTTCTCGCGAGATTCTCTTGAGAATGTGGAGCGCCCTTTAGACATTGCCTTATTGCCTTTGGTGACAGAGTAAAAAATGGTTGTGAACTGACACTCCATCTTGTTCGTACATTGTTAATCTGTGGACCAATCCTATCTTAGCACGAATATCTGTACACAAAATGACAACAATGCCAACAGACGCACAGCAACTCTGTCTTCTAAACTTACGTAATAGTCAACTATAAATCAAATTATTCAGCGCAAAGTTATAATCCCAGTATCCAGGACTGCCAGGGGTCACTTTAGATTACGAAAAACTAAGTTTCTAAGTAAGTTAAGTGGACCGCTGCTACGCGAGCCACGACTCTATCTCGTTGTCTGAAGTGCCTATTTCACGACAGTAGAGCGATCCGGAAAAAACGCAGCACATTCTATTCGATAGTCTATTCGAAAGTGCTGTCAACCTGTCAACAACAAAATGGCGGTGTATAGATTTGCGAAAGTTTGACAGCTATCATTCCATAGGTCATTGTCAGAATAATATTATGTACTCTGTGATCATTCTTTTCGAAACTCATTCGAAAGGTAAAAAGTGTTCGAAAGTGCTGTCAAGTTGACAATAGTCATTTGTCAACGTCGCACTCGCATTCGATTCTATTCGTTAGCTCGAATTTTCGTGATACGGGTACTGAAAAGTGCCCATTTCACGACAGCTCTCGTTCGTTCGTTTTTATGGTATAGAATGGTATACAAGGTGTTGCAAAAAGGGTATAGGTACTAAGCCGAAAGGGGGTGACTCAGGGGGCTATTCTGAACAACTTAGTATACTTACCCTTTTTGCAATACCCTGTATAGCATAGACTAGTATAGAGTAACCCTTCAGGTCTTAGGATGAAAATCGGCAGATAACGACATGAGGTACTGGAAAGGGCTGGGCGCAGGACCGATTGCTTTACATGCCCATCCGACAGCATGGATGATTTCACTGTTTCGGACATCAGGTGATCAGCCTTATTTGTCCTAACCAAACTTTAAAGCACAATATAGAAACTCAAATTAAAGGTCCCACTTGGGGATCTAACCCGGGACATCTGGATTGTTAAAAACAGCTTCTACCATAGATACAGTTTCCATAGAAATACAAAGAACCCAGTTAAGTCGTTGCGACACGCGTCTGCTTCAACATGTCGTATGCCGCCAAATATTACCCTAACCCTGACAAAGTTGGTTTGAACTTCGCCAGATCAAAACAGTGTGTGTATGCAAACCATTAAACTTCGTAGCATTTACTAACTTGGTCCAGCTTGGAGTATCACTTGGGTGTCATACTGGATTAGATACATAATGTAATAATTATCATTTATTTCAGGCCAATACATAAAATACACTCGCGACAAATAAAGTTCTAAATAAAGTCTATTTTTTTTATTTTATTTATTTTTTTAAAAATAATATAACAACATTATTTACGATTTTAGTTGTTAATACTCTGATGCGCTGTTAAATGTACTTCAATATTGCAGACGGTGTCATTAAGGCCCGGGTCTCCTATTTGCGCCGTAGGTCGAGTCCAGCGTCACGCCGTAGGCCGCGTCACGATGCTCACTATAGAAATGTACTGATGCGGTCTCCCTCACACGCCGACGTTGGCGCGTAGACGTAGTGAGCATCGTGACGCGGCCTACGGCGTGACGCTGGACGCGACCTACGGCGTAAATAGGAGACCTGGGCCTAAGCTAGCCTTTTTCGTTTAGGCGTAATTTGGTGCTTTTCTCACTGGAACTTATAAATTGCTCGTGAGTGTATTCCTATATTTATGACGGCTGACTAACCACGACACGGTTAGTGACCCTGACTGCTATGCCGAAGGTCCCGGGTTTGATTCCCGGCTGGGGCAGATATTTGTTTAAAGACAGATATTTGTACTCGGGTCTTGGGTGTTGATATTTATATTTAATATGTTTCTATCTATGTATGTATTTGTGTAGATATATCAGCTGTCCGATACCCATAACACAGGTTCTGCCTAGCTTGGGGTCGGATGGCCGTGTGTGAGATGTCCTTACATATTTATTTTATTTATTTATTTCTATTATTTACTAGTGGTAAAATTCTCGGTAGGTTATACCCAACCGTAAGGACATGTAACTGAAACTGGGTCGTGTTTAAAGAATAGAATTTTCCCGATGCAGATAAATAATGCATCGCTGCAGCTTTGAAACACGAGACCCGGGTTCGATTCCTGGAGCGTGAAACCTGCTTTGAACGAGATTACGTAACACATGGTACCTCTCGTTGAAAAATTTATGAAATCCTAACTAATATTATAAATGACAAAGTAACTGTGTCTGTCTGTTACTTTTTCACACCAAAACTACTAAACGGATTTGAATGAAATTTGGTATAAATATGGTCTAGACTCTGAGAAAGAACATAGGCTACTTTTTATCCCGGAATTCCCACGGAAAAACTTTTTAAGGCGAAGCGAAGCTCGCGGGAACAGCTAGTTATTTATAAAGAACTTTACGGGTGAACAACTTTTATTTTAATTCATGAAACGTAACTACTCCCTAGGGCACTTATTAAGTGAAAATCACGTGACCTACAAAGATTGTTTTTAGTGTAGGTACCCCACTTTGACAACACCCATTATAATAAATTATCAAATGAAACACTAAACCTTACTGAGACTAAATTTAAGAATTTTGTAAAAACGACATTATGTAGTAAAGCTTATTATAGTATAAATGATTATCTAAACGACAAAAACGCGTGGTCTTGTCCACCTCAGCTAAGGCATTTGTAAAAATGAAATGGATATGCTTGAGTAAAATGGTATATTTAACTAGATATAAGTAAAATTGTATTAGTTTTAAGCAAAATGTTGAAAAGATGCTCGAGGAGTTTCTTTCGCCATTTCTTTCCTCCTTAATGACGGGGCCTTTGTGAAATAGTGGTAGATTATGACTTTTGACAAGTAATTCTAATATTCTACGTCAAAAAAATAAACGATTTCATTTCATTTCCCTGTATTTCCACGTAAAACTGCTGCTAAACCATCCTTTTTCAAGGGTTACAAACTGTACTTACTACTACTTACCTAAACATAACGAGACAGCAGTTATAAGACTACCTATACATGTATCTAGGTAATCTAGAATCTAGATTCAAATGCAGGATAGTAGTATGAAATTGGGCATCCTGGCTCACGGTCTTTCAAACATAATTGAAGTTTTAGTTTTCAGTTATATGTGAATAGATCAACTATAAGCGCGCATGAGAGGCGCTCTTCGAGCGCCTCTTGCGCGCGCCATGAGTCGATCTATTCACATATAACTGAAAACTAAAACTTCAATTATGTTTGAAAGACCGCGATCCAGGATGCCCAATTTCATACTTTTATTATAAATCATATTAATTTAAAAACGTAAATTATTATTATTAAACTTTAACATTAATTGAACCTAGGCTAGGCTAGGATTTTAATTGCTATCTAATTCAATCAATACCTACATACTTGATATTACTTCTTATCTGTAAAGAGTTGATCTATTCAATTTAAGGTGTGAAATTAAAGATTAAGTAAATTTCTTAAAAAACTTTATTTTCTTTTAACCATTTGTTTAAACACGTTACATTTTTTAAAGCACATGTATCAGTGTGATACATACAACTTATAACATCGATTGAATCATTATATTTATCATACAAACTTAGTAAACTAGGACAATTTTTATCTTCTAGATTATAAACATTATTATTCTTTGTTATTTCTATAAGCCACTTCACATTTTCCATTCCTTTAGTGTAAATAATCTTATTTGATAATAGCTGTACAATATAATTTTTATGACATGAATATGGTATGAAACCTTCTTTCCAATAAATTCCTCTATTTCTCTCGATCCAACTTACTTGTCTTCTTTCTGTTTTACTTAGATCATAGTATGCAAATGGTGGTTTTATCAGAAAAACTTGTACTTGTTTTTCATGTATCATAGCTATTTCTTTAAGAATGAATTGATTATCGTCTGTTTTAAAACCTTGTACGTCTACAATAACATTCATGATAATTTTCTAACTATTTTACTCAAGGGTTTATATTCAATCAAACGGTCGTTGATAATTAAACAGTATGCTGTTGTGTTTTCTGGTAAGTATTCAGAACATTCGATTTCTATTCGTACATCTACAGGACCAGTTTTCAAATTATCGTTTTGTCTTGAACAATCAATTATAAACAACGGAGCACTATCTTTAAAATTTATTAGATTAAGCAGTGGATCTGCTGGAATGTTATAATATGACTGACGGAATTTAGTGTACATATCGTATAATATACTGTATTTATCCTCATTAAACTTTAAATGCATAGATTCATATGGATAATAATGTGAATTTAGAAATAGTGTAACATTCGTAACATTGCAATGATCAAATTTTGAACAGTCTTTTGTTCTGTTATTCTTTTTATCAGTTTGTAAACCCAAAATCACATACCGAGGTTTTTCTATTTGTGAAGCAGTCTTAACTGACCAGGAATGTTTAACTGTTTTAGGTAATATAGGATATTCATATAAATCCCAATTTCTGAATGCAATTTGTATTGGTTTATCTTTTTCAAGAAGTTTAAGTAGCGATAGTTTCTCATAATCTGATACTTTAATATGAGGTACACGCCACTGTACTTTTTGTATGTTTATTTTAACATAAGCTACATCATCTGATAAACTGACACTGTTTAATACACTATTGCCCCTGTTTAAAATGAGTTCATGCTTGCAGTTCATTACGATTTTTTTATAATCTTCCGCAAATCCTAATACTTTGTTGAGAGGTATAACAGCGCTAAAACTCTGACTGCTCGTAGTTCCGTTTAAATTCCAACCCCATATAGCTGCAACTTTGCTCTCCCCCTCATTCATTGATATATATGACTTCATTGTAGTTGTTATGCCAGCATTTTTGATTCGGTCTATTTCGATACCATTCATTTCATATCTGATATCTTGAAACAGAAATAGAACTGGGTTGTTAGTGAGCGTGATGGCTTTTTGTATAGGTTTGTCATCTTTGCCCCTAAGTTTTATATCTCCTTCTATATAAATGGCACTAGCTGATGGTAATATGTATATGTCTTGCTGATGAATTGGAATTCTTATTTCATCATTTTCACTAAAATTATTATTATATGGATTATAAGTATGCATTTCAAAACTTTCAATTGAATTATCATACTGAGGGAAATCGCTTATTCCCAGAATACTCATATTTTAAATCCTAAGGCCTGAAGAAACTTTTTGTTATTTTTTGTAATTTTTTTATTAATTTTAACACGTGTGCTCACTTTAACACTGCGGGGTATATTGATACGTTTAGTATTCGTATGTTGAACTTTATAAAATACTATCATGTTGTCCTACGTAGATGAAGACGCAATTGAATAGTTTCTCCTCTGAAATTAATGTAATTTCCGTGTTCGTCTAGTATCTTTACGCTCAATGATGATATATTATTTTTGTGAACAGGCAGATATATAATATTTTTCGGTATTTCTATATACCTATGCCCGGGTGAAACGTCTGGCACAAATTCGTGTATAACATGTGACGGTGATCCGTTAATATACGATCCTTGAACTAGATCACATTCGATCCTTATCACGGACACAGGGAGAATGTTTACCGGATTCATAGATTCATACCATTTATTTGGTTCTAACTTTGTATTCTGAAAACCAAGCAAGTGTCCAATACTATTGTTTGCTGTAAAGTTCACTCTTTCAGAACAATATAAGTAACATTTCAGTGTATTATTACTCGGCTTAATTTTGATTTCACAATCTATGATGTTTGTTTCAAGATATTCCGCTATATCATAAAGATCATAAGTTCCCTCTGGTATTATTAATTGCTTATTTTCTTCACCATAAGTAAATATATTATTGCGAGATGTAACATTCGGTATAGAGTTTAAAGCGGAAAAGTATAATAATCCACATTCGCAATTTTCCCAAAGAGCTAAAGGAGGTTGGAATTGTGATTCTAAGTGTGACTTATTTCCAGTGATGGTCAATGTAATAGACATTATGTTACACCGATGTTCAAAGTGCACTAATACACTAGAAAATGGTACTGCCTATTTATTCCTTTTAGACCAAAAGCTTCTAAGAAACTGAAGACATAGATGTCCACAATTAAAAGGGTGGTTTTTCTGAATATTTTCATGATTATATTTTATATCACAATTACCTACATAGGAAATGAATTCTTTTGGTGGCCTTAGATTACCATAACTATCAAAATATGTTATACTTTTATTATATTTTACATAGGCTACCCAATGAGAACCTGGGTTTTTTGAGCTATCTAGATTAATAATACCACATTCTTTTAAAAATGGGTACTTCGGAAGCTCATCTCGCATGAAAACACCGCGGAAGAATGGGATATCCTGAGCATTTTTTATAATATCAATATTAGTCAGGGATCGATTAGGTAGCCGATTACTTAGTTTTTTTTATTCGAAATGAATATGCCGAAGCCTTTATTATATGGCTTTACTTCTAAACCTCTACCGATGCACAAACCTTCCATCTTTTCGTTATGTCGCTTTAATTCAGCAAATTGTTTTTTAGCTGCTTTAAACTCATTAATAACTTTAGTGATTGCTGCTGCCCCACCAGCTAAGCTTCCCACAGCAGAAAGTCCAGCAAATATAGGTATGAGCGGAAGAATACCACCAGTCTTTGGGATAGGAATCATGCGAGGAAGTTTTACAGATGAATCTTTCATGGACTCCTTAGCTGCTGCTATTGCTAGTTCGATAGCCATTTTCTTACACTTAGGCTTCAGTTTTTGTAAATGTTTTCTTGTATGAGAAACAATCTTTTTAAAATGTTTCTTCAAGCCAACTCCAGTTTTCATGCTTTCTTTTTTGATTAGTTTACTTCCTTTCAGACCACAGCCGTTACTGACTTTAGCTAACATAGCTTTATTCACTAAATTAGCTGCAATCTTCTCCCCCAGGCTTGCATTTGATGACTGAGCTCGTTTTCTTGCCATTTTCATTAATTTCATATCGGCTTTGTGACGATGAATCAGTGAACTGGACTTGTTATAAGCTACGTCGTGTTGTTTACAGTATTCGTCTAGTAAATTTATACCTCTATCTCCTCGAATAATCCTTTTAGTGAGTTTGGTTCCAGGACCACAATAATTATATCCGGGTAAGTGTAGTTCAAAAGGTAAATGATTTATAAGACAATTCAGCAGACTGCTGTCTACCATAACTTGTATTATACTAATTTATTTGGTGAATATACTTATATTAATATACTATATTTGACTTATTAACCCAGCTATTTTCATTCGAGGGTAAACCCAACCATTTTACAAATATCTGTTTTCCTTTCGTTTTTAAAACCTTTTCTATTAAGTATATATTAGGGTGTTTTGTTTTCGATAATTCTTGCTCATAAAATGATCCTAAAATAGCTTGATTTCTGGCATCTTCTATCAAATATGTTGGTGGAGACGTTTTTTGGACCTTGACAATCCTGAAGATTTCTGCAGACCAATTAGGCGTATAACCTTTATCAAATATTCCTTTATACTTGCTTATTCGTACAAAATCACCAACTTTAAACTTGTTCTTCTTCAGCTTTTGCTTTGGCTCACAAGCTTTAACATATCTTTCAAGCAACATCCTAGTGTTATTTTTATTTACTTCTATAGGTTTTAGTCCAATGGTTCTATGAAAGGTGTTGTTGTATTCGTGAATTATATCATTTAATGTAGAATCACTCCATTTGTAATTGCCTTTTAAACTAAACAATTTATACATTTTCGATTTTAAAGTTCTTATTACTCTTTCTGCAATAGAAGCTTTTTTCACGGAGTATGTCGAATAATGTCTTATATTGTGTTTAACAAAAATATTGTTTAATTCATTATTATAAAACTCTGTACCAAGATCAGTTTGTAAATTCTTAGGAACACGTCCTTTGCTAAATAAAGTAATGAAAGCCTTACATATGTAATTTTTTGTTTTCTGTTTTAAGGGATATGCCCATACATATTTCGAAAAAGTATCAATTACTACTAAAATATATTTATAGCCATGATTTTCTTTAGAAAATTTTTGCATATCAATTAGATCAGCTTGCCACAAATCATCTATATCTCTCATAATAACTCTTCGTCTACGAAAATTAACTCTCACATTCTTATGTATTTCGTTTACTACATCGGCTTTGCTCATTTTTTTGGTTTATTTATATGTTTTTCAAAATTATTTAATCTAATTATAGATTCGTTCAACTTTTTATCCAATAACTGAATGGTATTGTGGCTATTTTCTAAAGATTTATATAACAATTCTTTATCCGTACTATATTTTTCATCTATATTTTTATAAATAACTTCTATTGATTTATCAACATACTCTTTGTTCGCGCTGTCTGTACCACAGACTGGTAATTTTATGTTTTTTATGATTTTGTTTTGAGCATCCAAATTATTATCACTTAAACGTTTCAGGGCACATGAAGCTGGTATTAAATTATTTATTATTCTTTTACTTTTATGTATATGATGACCAAATTTATCAACGTTCATTTTAACCGTTTCTATACTCAATACTAAAGCTTATTTTACTATGCTGCGAGTTTTATTCTTTAATAATACCAGCTTCTTTTAATTCTTCAATGATGGACAAGATTTCATTGTCATGGTTGGTGTTACCAGCATCTTTTGAAGCAATTAATAATTGAAGTCTTTCTATCAACTCATTAGGATCATCCCAGTACACTAAATCAGTATTAGATCTATATGACTTAAACTTTGTCAAGTTTCCCCCTAGCTTCTCCATAGCACCTGGGTTTTTAAATAACGGTTTTATGATTTCACGATACTTTGCACTTTTGTCACCTTTGATTTGACTATCAGGATGGTAATCTCTTCTATGCGCATTTGTAACACAGAGCATATTTTTATATTGAATTTTATCATTTTCTGAAACCAAGCCTAAATCAGGTTTCTTAGATAACAACAATTCTTTTAATCCTGGCGTTAATTCATAACATTTGCTATTAATAGTGATAAAAAATTTGCGTCCATCATTGCAAGTATCACTTTTAGATAAAATCACTTTAGAGTTACCCATAAATAGATTTTTATCTTGACTTCTTACTCCGCATGGAATATTAATATCATCATATACATCATATAGATCATCTTTTAATAATGAATTAAATAAAGTATTACGATCTTCTTCATATGATGCAGAGGTTTCGAACGAATCATTTGCATCAGCATCCTTTTCCTCAATAAATGTATTTTCCAAGCTTAAATCTTGAAATTGTTCACTTGATGAAGTTGTGTTATGCAATAAATTAACTTTTCCTGTATTTTTATTACGATATATCTTTTTATTAGAATCGTAGCTATTTTCAACCAGCGCTTTTATTGGAACAGTTATAGGTTTCAGTAACCTCGACATAGTTAAATCAGTTTGATTTTCTTCGTTTTTCATGTTTTTTATTTTAGTTTGAATCGAGTTTACTGATTGAATCAATTGTTGTTTAATGTCTTGTTCCATTTTGATTACGACTTACTACACATCCATCAATTACATTAAATGAAGAGACACTAATGTTATAAAATTAATTTTGATTTTATATAAGTAATAAATAAAATAATAGTTAAGTATTTATTATAAAGTTATCAAATTTCTCTCTGTACCGCCCATTGTTGAGTGAACTGTCTTTGTCGATAACTAAAAAACTATGTGGTGCTTTCCATACTGAAGAACAAATATTTTTAAAACACAGCCAGGTCATATCATTATTGACATGTTCAGTATAAATGTGTTTCAAATTTATATCATCTTGCTTAAAAATTATTAATAAATTTACGTTGTCTCTAATTAACTGTTTCGGTACTTTTGAGTATGTTTGAGATAAGTAAAATGAATCAACCTTATTATGTCTTCCCATAGCAAAATAGTTCCTAATATTTGATTGCTTTTCACATACAACATCATCGAAAATCATTATAGAGTCAGGATGAGCTTTATTCGGATGGATAATTTCCTCATTTTCTTTAAATATGAATAATTTAACTTCAGGTATTCTTTTAAAAACATTTTTCAGGAACATGTACTTTGGTTGAAAAGCAGTCTTAGAAAACAAATAGACATTACGAAACTTTAAACCATTTTTGTGTAATAATAAACTGATCATCACGTTTGTTTTACCACAATTAGACGGACCACAAATTATACATCTTATAGTAGAAGGTAATAGTTTACTATGCCTGCTATGGAGTGGTTTCGGATCAGTACTGTAATCAATAATGTCTAAGCTTGATGCTTGCTTTATAACCTTCATAACGATAGTGAGCAAGTTTTTAATATCATAGCCGTTTAAATAGAAATCACATCTTATATATGTGTTAGAATATATATTTTTGGCTAGAAGTAAAAGTAAAAAAGAGAGAACAGCAGCTATCGCTCATAAATAAAATGGTATTTTACTGTATCCACTCTCATTTAGGTACCTTTATTGTAAATACTAATTACTCATGTTATCCATAAAGCAGCGAGTAGGTTACATACCTAGAATGAAATGAAATAAAAAAATAAGTTAATTGTTGGAAACATTTTTATTGAATATTAAATAATATGTTAAATAATATAATTTTACAATTTATCTTTAACTATAGGTTAATACAGTTTACACATTTATATATACCTAAGTTTAAATTAATTATTTAAAACTTATAAATTAAATTTATAATCATTCTTAAAATATGACTTAATATTATCTTATTTCTTATGATTGCATATTATTATCCTCATGGAGTTTATTTTTAAAGTATACTTATTAAAATTAATCTAGATTATGGATTTAAAATGACCCCATGGTAATGTAGTTATATGGTCAGGTAAAATTCGCCTTTTATCATCGCTATTATTTAATACTAATTTATTAATTCTCTGAGAATAAAGCACGTGCTTCATTGATTTTATGATATTCATTTTACATTTTACTTTCGCATTATTAATTAATGCAGTTTCATAGTCAACGGGTCTGAGCTTTTTTGTTATATGTTTAGATACACCTTTAGCTTTTTTAATCTCTTTTTTCACACTTTCGATACAATATAACTTAGCACGCAAACCAATAAATTGTTTTATTATATCACCTCCCATTTCATCCTTAAAAAGACCAGGTATTTTTACGTTCAATAAAGGAATGTTGTAAATATTACTAGTTTCAAAATTACTTGTATCATAGAAATTAATATTTTTCCTAAGGTCATTATAAAAATCATCAGTTCTGATAAAATAAAGTAAGCTATCTGTATCTGTATAGCAAAGCTGTGCTTTATCGTTATATTTATGTTTAATCACATTGTAATGAAACTGATATAGATGCTGCTTTGCATATTCAAGCACTGAAAATCCGATGTAAATTGGTCGATCCAGCAATATTTTTTCTTTCGCTAATTGGATGGCTACAAAGTTTTCTGAAAATATGGAGATACTTTTAAAATTTGGTTTACAAATCAGGTTTTCAGCTCCTACTAGCCTGTTCGTTTTATTACATGTATCCCTCCAAGATGTCACTAATCTAATATCCACCTGTTTCCTCCTATTTTCAATAGTCTTACCAAAAATAGCGTTATTTAATAGTTTAAAAAAATCTTTCTCGAATTCTGAATTAGATTCCTGACGTAATTGTGTATTAAGGTCTATATACTTTTTTAAGAAATTATCTTGTCGAAACTGAATAACCCGGTGAATTTTATTTAATATTAAACCATTCATTAGACACTGTTTTAAATGTATATAATGGATTACATATTTAAATTTATCATATAAATTTGCGATGAGTTTTGCAGTCTTTCCACCAGGAGGAACATGTTTTTCCGCTGCAAAAGGCAAATCACTGTGAGATTCATGTAAATAACAGGGATAAGTCATATCAACTTCCAATATATAACCAAAATCGGCATTATCTGATACACTCATGATATTCAGTTCTTTAATTTCACTTTGTGATAAAAATCTGAATTCAGACATGGGTAATTTTCGCATCATTGCATGACCGTACAAATTGTTACAATCTAAATGAATTAGATAAGTAGAAGGTTTTGAACTGTCATATTCTGCCATATATTTATTGTTTGCTTCAGCATGCCTTAACGAGCACTGAGCTAGCCCACCGCGTATACCCTTTTCGATCAATTCATACATTTCCAAGTCATGAATCAAATCCAAAGAAACGCCTGTATATAAAAGCATAGCATCCCAGCTTAACCCCGGAGATGTTATATAATACGCAGGGTCAAGTCCGTAATACTGAAGGCTACTATGCCTGAACTTTTCAAAAACATCGCACAATAATAAAACATCACATTTCAGATACATGTCTGTGTATTCTCCTAGATTTTTAATATGAAAAGTATTCCAAATATTTTGAGCACGGTTATACTCTTCATCAGTTATGTGGGACTCGGTTAAAGTATTATAAAACTTACTTTTCTGAGGTAAGCACTTTTCATCAAATTTTATCCATGAATCGATGTAATCATACGGGTAAATACCTTTTTGTCTAAGAAGTTTTAATTGCTTTTTTGATTTAAACTCATGTGATAGGTGTTTTAAATCCTCATTTGTAAGATTTCTACTTAAATTATCTAAACTGCAACTTAAAAACTGAAATGAATCTAAAAATTTAATTTGAATAGAAGATGATGGATTTTTTACATCTTTTAAGTACTTGGTTATTGTTAAATATTTTTCTTTCGTTTTCGGTATAATCTTTAGATCACCGGGATATTTGGCTAATTCAGCTATAAACAAGTGGCAATCATAATTTGAAAGATTATGAAAAAATACTGGAATGAATGGACAAACACGGTATAATAAATTACATTGAGAATGTGCAGCTCCTCTGAATTTACCAGTAATGTGATCATGATCAGCGACTTTATCAAGTATCAGAGACTGTTTACAAATATGACAGCGACTAGCTGAATTAAATAGTTCTTTTTCCTTCTCTGTTAAGGGGGTCATTGGTTTTTTATCATTAATTATATTTGAAATATATTTCACGTCTCTTATTAAGTAGTCAATAAATACTTTAACACAGTCTTCACCTCTGTATGAAACATATTTATTTAAACTTGAGTCATGGGAACAACAAACATAGTATCCAAAACATGACGGTTGATGTTGTTTAAACTGACTTGTATTTTTAGAGGTTTTAGCACTATGATTTAATAATAAACTTTCAAAATCAGCATATATGACAAAATTTATTTTCTGTTGCCTCTCATAGTTTTTGAACGTAATTTTTGTGTTCTCGCTAGGTAAAACAGTTAGAACTTTTGAGCAAACATGTGAATCATATTTTTCTTTTGTAACAAAGAACTGCAGACAGTTTTCACAAAAGTGCGGTTTACCGTGATGTCTACTTATCTGTCTCCGTGTTAATTTTACTAAGTCTTTTATTAAACAGTAGTGTCCCTTAGAACCTTCCTGAAAATATAGTAGATTTACATGATTTATCTTTCTTTGATTTGTTAAGTATAACGGTCCTGTAATCTGATTTTTATTATCTAAACCGTATATAGTCACACTTAAATTAGCGTTATTTTTTTCAAATAATTTAATATCATTCGGTGATGGAGGGAAATTCATACCTTTCACATTTAAAACTGATGAGTAACACGGATACGAACTAGTTCGATTCGCATTTTTATTACAGGGGAACAATGCAGCTACAATTGACCAGGCAAAGCAATGATCATCATTATTTTTTATATTTAAACAGCTCTTAGTGCTTCTAATTGCTTGTGGCAATTCTAAATAACTACTACCACCTCTAAGGGGAGAGTATCTATTGATGTTAACTTCTAAATGGCTTACAGAAATAAATGACCAACCAGATTCACAGTGCTGAAATTCAGTCATTTTTTGGGAAAATATTTCTCTACTCTTTGAATAAAGATCTTTTAAGTCAGCATTTTGAAAAACAGCAACGAATTTTGTGTTGAAAGATTTTAATTGTTTTTCTTCAGAAGTGGGTAACATAAAATAAGCAAATAATTCAAAATTTATTTTGAGCGCCCTATGCTTGATTAAGGACAAGTTGATTAATTCTGTTATAGTACTTTCATTTGAACTAATAAACTGTTCAAGACCATCACATGACAGTTCTGTCGGATTTATTCGGTAAGAAGTTATTCTTTCTCTGAAAGCAGTGGCAATTATGTTGACATTATTGAATTGACTCGACAATAAGCAATTTTTTTTGTGTAAGTTTGTTCTGAAGTGACATTTTAAACTACTTTTCTTAAGATGAATGTTACATTTGGAACATAAATATAAACCATTATCAATCTTAATAATGTTTTCGGTCATATTGGGGATAAGGTGAGTGCCTGAAAGAAAAACATAAAGATACTGTTAATTGTATTTTATTTTTATTTGTAATAAGAGTAAGTTATAAGGATTATATTTATTTAAACGAGTAAGTAAATAGTTAATATTTGGTTAAATAAGATGTAGAACTGTATAATTATTAAGTAAATTGAAAAATAATACATTTTAATTATTATGAATAAAATGATAATATATTTTAATTATTCTGATTATATGAGCTAACATAAGTCACAGGAGAATCCTTAAAATCTTTCTTAATCTCCTGTAAAAACTTAATTAAATACTTCCAAGCATCTGAATCGTCATTCGATTTTGCTTTTACAGTCACAATTGAATGACGCCACCTATTCATCGGACTTACATTTTCAATTTCGCTACACATATAAAGTTTCAAGTCAATAAAATGGGTACCCTGCAAATCGGGATGGGTTTGTTTAGATATACCATTAGCCACACGCCGACTAAAATATGAGATTAAGTCACTTTTTTTACCATTGTTCAATAAGTCCTCATCTATATCCGAATCTACGCCCATAATGTCCTTAGCTGTGGTTTTCAATGAAGTACTCGGTCGAGATTCAAGTTGCGTTGCAGCCTTCACTTGGTTTTCTTTCTTCAACTTAGTAGTTCCATCCCGTTTCTTTGAAGTTTTTTCTGTATTTTCTTTCTTAGACCTGTAATTCAAAAATAATTTGGTATTAAAAATATATTCTTCTAATGATTACCTTTCTCGGAATACTCTATAATACGAACGTAAACAATTTAAAATATATTTACTTTTACTAAAAATTCTGTATATTACAGAAAATAGATCATTTAAAATTATTTTTTATATAAAACATTAAATTATCTATAATAATAAACAACTTTAATACAGTATGTTTTGTAATATCATACTTTTAAAATGAACTTGTTTTAATAATTCTCTTTATAACTTTTTATATCACTGAAAGTGGACAATTAAAAAACATGATAAACAAAACAAATAAACTAAGAACTAACGTATTCGAAAAATATTTTCGATTGAAAAAAGTTATTTTAAAACGAATAGTATAAAAAGTAGTATTTTCTAATAATAAACTATTTCTTTGGACATAGTAAAAATTCACTACCATTAATATAAAACTGCTTGATTATTTAGTACCAATTTTCATTTAAAATACCCATAATTAAATTTATGTCACTATTTAAATAAGTTGAGCATTCAATTACTCACCGTTTTTTAGCGGGGGCAGCAGGCTTTCTTTCTTTCTCCGTTTTCCTTTTCTTAGATTTCTTAGCAGATGATGAGGATGGTGGGTCGGCCACTCGCACCGGCGACGCCTCCCGGCTGCTGGCGCTGCTCTCGCTGCTGCTGCTGCTGCTGCTGCTCGAGGAGCTCTCTTCAGGGCTCAGAATGATGTCAGCTCGACTTGCGCTTGCCCTAAAATAAAGAATGAGTAACGTTAGTTTTCATACGCTTATTGTATAACTGGTTCGATAATTCAAGTAATTAAAAGAACCTTAATAATGAATACTTACATTTTCAATAAGTACTGGAGTGATAAAACACAAGTTTTCTTTTGATTGACTGATCTGATAAACCAGGTAGCCGGTGACGAAAAAAATGAATCACTCCCGCCATTTCACCCCTATAAGTAAACTTTGCATTGTACATGTGTTTAGCTTCTGTTGAACGAGAGTACGACGTCACAATTGCCCGTAAAAAGAGATGCATGGACTGTTGTAGTGTGCAGTACCACACGTGTTTTTGAGTCAGCATTTTATCCTAATTAGTCGGCACTCGATACTTTGACAATACTAGTAACTAACCCAGGGTTTACTTGCTATTTATTTTCGAATTTTGGAAAGTAAAAGAATAAGAACGAACAGATTTTAGAGCTTTATTTTATACAGAGTGTTAAAAAAGGATAGTACTTAAGAAGAAAAGGGGTGACTAACCCGTACTACGACTACTTTATTTATCGTAGAACAAGTGGTTCAGAATGATTACCCACAGTCATCCGCTCTGGGGGTTACTATACCACTTTTACAACACCCTGTATGTTGGATATTCTAAAAGCAAAAATAATATTTATACTCATAATTTTGTTCGTAAAGAGAGGACGGACGTGTCAACACATCATCATGTCTGTAAGTATTTTTTTTGTTTCGTTGGATCTATATTGTAATTTTTTTATGTTTATTAGTAAGTTACCTACTTATAAATGGATAAATGGATAACATGTATTATTTTTTCATGTTTCAGGATTCGGGTTCGATGTTCAATTTCATTGCACCAGATCATATCCTTGCAAAACAAGGTGGTGAAAACTCCAACCTAAGAAGGAGGAAATTAGAAAGTATTATTTATTCACACATCAAAATGCCTATGGAAGGACATAAAGTAATCAAGCTAGAAATATATGATGCTGAAAGATTAAAAGGTGAAGGTATATGCAAGTGCAATGCTGATATTTGTTGCCAGCATATTGTGAAAAACCTTTTCAAGGATGAAATTTACAAAAGTGCTCAAGATTTGATTTCTAAAATTACTGACAATTTAGCAGCTGAAAATAGAACCGGATATTTCTAAAACTATATTTTTATGGGCAAATAATTGTAAAGTGTTGTGTTTAAACAATGGTTTAGAAAATAAAGTTTTCTGTGCAACTGATTTAATTATTTAATTTTACACCTATTATGTATTTATTCACATCATAGCAATGACACTCATTCCAACGCAATAAAAATGAATATATCGAATATATCAACTATCGTTATGCATGAGCAATAATTTAATAGTTGTAGGTATTGATTGAATTAAGTACTAATTGGAGTTCTAGTGTATCCGTTAATCAGTTATTGTTAACATTTAGTATAGTGTCCGTATATAAGTAGGTATTAATATGAATTTAAATTAGTCCTTTGAATAGATCAACTCTTTACAGATAAGAAGTAATATCGAGTATGTAGGTATTGATTGAATAAGGTAGCAATTAAAATTCTAGCCTAGCCTAGGTTCAATTAATGTTAAAGTTTATAATTTACGTTTTTAAATTAATATGATTTATAATAAAAGTATGAAATTGGGCATCCTGGATCGCGGTCTTTCAAACATAATTGAAGTTTTAGTTTTCAGTTATATGTGAATAGATCGACTCATGGCGCGCGCAAGAGGCGCTCGGAGAGCGCCTCTCATGCGCGCTTATAGTTGATCTATTCACATATAACTGAAAACTAAAACTTCAATTATGTTTGAAAGACCGTGAGCCAGGATGCCCAATTTCATACTACTCAGGATACTAACTACGTAATACGGAACCGGCAGAGGCAATGTACAGTGGAATACAGAAATCTATAATTTTCTTTTGCCATTCAAATTGAGTCCGTAACGAGTAGGAATTAAGATCTACATGTAAGTCAGAGTGTTATGGATGATGAGATCTCTACAGTACCTGCCTCTTGCAGGCTAGATGTAAGGCTGGCTTCACACTGACAAACCCTGTTGATCCGCAAGACCTAGATTTGACGGTCTAGGGCCTACAGCGCTGTAACGTTGGCCACTACTTATAGCAAATGCTGAGATTGTTCCATTTTGGCATTTTTTCATTCTACACTTTTTAATTTTATTTGAATTTTCTTTCTTTCTTCCTTTCTTTCTCCTTTTTAGAGCGGTTTCAGTCTAGCGTGTTAATACGCGCGTATAAGCTTGTATTTGAAAGCGCGTATACATACTAGGCAAACGTAGTGTGGGACGCCCTCCGAATAGATGGGGTGACGACTTGCGAAAGTTGGCTGGTTATGATTGGATGCGGAAAGCTAAAGATCGCATCCAGTGGCGTGCTTTGGGAGAGGCCTACGACCTGCAGTGGATTGCTATAGGCTGATGATGATATAGACTCAACTCGTAGCGTTAACGTGCTTCTATAAGCTCTTTGGGTCTACCTACAACTCGACGAACTTCGAACAAGAATTATCACGCAATCGCACACTTAATTTGTATTTGTATTTGTATTTACGATAATAATATAGAGAGTGTTGCAAAAAGAGTTTCGTGAATTTTTAAAACTCGTAGAACAAAAGTTGTTCAGGATGACCCCCTGAGTCACCCCCTTTCGGCTTGGCATACCCTTTTTGCAACACCCTGTATAGCTGTTTTAACAGCTGTCGCAGCTAGCTCTTAAATGGCGGTGGGTAAAAAAATAAATAAAAGAAAATTAAGTTTAATTTAGCGTATAACTTTATTAAATTTCGTGGGTTGCCCTACACTCGGGTTCAATCTCTCCGTACGGCTATTACGGTCAGGTACTCCCCTTAGCCGCCCAGGAATAACGGGACGTCTTCTCGAGGCGGTAAATAAGCGTCGTGGGTAACGAACGGCTCCGTAGTTAATTCCCGGTGGTGGACAGGCGGATCTCAGTGCCGTCGTAAGTAGGTACTCAACCAGTACGTCGGACCCTGGAATAAACCCCTTGCATTATTACCAGCCTTCGGCATAGGACGGTTCACCGACACTGGTTAGGCAAAAGAAGAAGAAACCCAACAAGCTTGAAAGTGGCGGTGAAAGTTATCAGTAGCGGAGTTATGCAAAAATAAATTAATAATACAAGTTAATAACTATACCTACTATCTGGGAGTTCTGCACAATTACTATATTTCTAAACTAACTACAACATGATCATTATGTACTAGGATTGCTTAACTAACTAACTATACTAAGGGTCATAACCATTAACCAGAACCTTTAGTGCTTAAAAATAATGCGACAAAGTATTATGGTATGATGAGGATGATGCAATCGTGAGTGACTAGCAATATTTGGCACTCGCCATCTTAATCTTCTTCAAGCGGCAAGCGATAGAAATTAGTTAAAAACTTATCACTATTAAAGCTAGTTACTCGTTTGCTCACTTATTAAATATGATAAGGCGAAATATGTACAAGCACTATTTAGAACTACAATAGCACAATAATAACTAACTCTAAAAATAAGTAGGTATCTGTTCGCAACTTACCCAAGAAGTGTGGGGAACTGCATGTACAACACTTAGTTTATTTAATTACACAAGTACGTAATTGCCTTTAATTAATTATGTAATTGTAATGTTTACGACTCGGCCGTTAGTGACGGTGAGCTGGCGAACGAGATAGAAGCGCGCACGCACAAACTCAGCGAGGGTCTCGAGACGTTTAACAATCGCAGCGGCGAATAGCAGTGGCCAAGCCTCGCTGCGAGTCGAACCGGTCGCTGGACAAGTTTTTTAGGGATCCGCGAAGCAAAGCGCAAACGAACCATTTTCGCTCGCGCATGGATTTAGGTAATTAAGTTTAATAATGAAGTAGGTAACGTTGTAAAATAAATAACGTTACATTACCCCGCTCGCTGCATAAGGATTTTTTTTCTCAAAAAAAAATCCGCACTAAATCTACTTTTAATAAAACCTAATAAAATCAACTAACCAATTTAAGATCTTTGATGTGCCATTTGCCAAGATCTTTACCGTTCATGTCTTCTAATTGGTAAACTAAAGGAGATAACTTGCTTGTAACGCGACATTTTGTAAATTTTGGAGCCAACTTTTTACTGAAGTAGCTGTCTTTGTCACTTTGAAAATAAGTGCGTTTCCAAACAATATCATTTACGTCAAATTCAGCTGGCTTACGTCTCAAGTTATAACGAGAAGTGTTCTTCTGGTGCGCTCGCCAAAGGTTAGCCTGTACATTATTAAATATTCCTGACAAGTGACCTACGTTTTCGCTATAGATGTCCCGAGGTAGAAATATAATCTCATTGCCTAAGTCTGCGTCTACATAGTGAGAACCACAAGTGACAAGTTCTCGACCATGGACCAAGAAAGAAGGGGTGTAACCTGTAACCTCACTAACAGAATTATTTAGGGCAAACTGGATCTTGGGCAAATTCACATCCCAGGATCTATGATCGTTCTCGATAAAAACGGAGATGCATGTAACGATCGTCTTATTATAGCGTTCCACAGTGTTGACTTGTGGAGTGTACTTGGGCGTGAAGAAGACGTTAGGTATCTTATATTTCTTGAAAAAAACTTCAAGCTCCTTACTAATAAACTGCGAGCCATTATCCAAAAAAATTGTTTGGGGAACACCGTGTACCAAGAAAACACTGTCCTCTAAATTTTTTATGACACCAACAGCTGTCGCTCTTCTCATGGGGAACATCATGCAATATTTTGAAAAACAACATACCACTACCAGTAAATACGCGTTCTGCTTCCTACTAGAAGGTAACGGGCCTACAAAATCGATCGAAATCATTTGAAAAGGACGCGAGCACTGCTTGGGCCGTCCCATCTCGCCTAGAGTGGTGTGGTTGGGTAGTTTATGAGAAAGGCACACGGAACAAGATGAAACAAACTTAACCACGTCAGCATGCATACCTGGCCAATAATAGCGTAAGCTTAGGCGGTGGTAAGTCTTAAATATGCCCAGATGACCAGCTGTCGGCTCTGTGTGATTCTCGGAGACAACTTGCTCGCGTAATTCACTGGGAACAACCTCCTTCCAAGCAAACTCTGACATAAGGGGGCTTTTGTTGATGTTTTTTGTCAACCGATAGAGACAATGGTTCTGAATTTGAAAATTTTGTAGCGAAGAAGGCGTATTTAAACAAGAGCTATACATCTTCTTGTACCAAGAATCGCTAGTATTGCTGAAAGAATCCGCTGTAGAGATGGCGGATACAGGGATGGCTCGTGAGAGTGCATCTGGAATAACGTTATCAACCCCTTTACGATGCTTGATAACGAAATTGAAAGAAGAGAGACGTACACACCATCTAGCGAGCCTACCTGTGGGATTATTTAACGAGAGAAACCACTTTAACGAAGAATGGTCCGTGTAAACGGTAAAAGTTTGCCCATTTTCTAAGTAGCAACGCCAGTGTTCGAGTGCGGTGAGAACAGCAAGCGTCTCCCTCTCGGTAATGCTGTAGTTTTTCTCCGCACCTGTCAGTGACTTGCTCATATAAGCTACAGGACGTTCCACACCATCAATGGTTTGCGTTAGCATGCCACCAACACCGTAATTACTTGCGTCGGTGTGGACCTCGAATGGAAGGCTGTAATCAGGACAGACAAGAACAGGCGCTGAAACAAGACACTCCTTGAGTTTTCTAAAAGCCACATCTGCTTCGTCAGTCCAAACAAACGGTGGAGCCTTTTTATTGCTCGAAGTTAGTTTATTTAATGGGCCAGCGATGGTACTGAAGTTTGGAACGAATCGGCGGTACCATGTAGCGGTCCCAAGAAATCGTTTTAAGTCCTTCCTACAGGTGGGAGTCGGGTAGTTAAGGATGGCCTCGACTTTCTCTGGGTCTGTACGTAGTCCATTCATGTCCACTACATAACCCAAATACTTAAGCTGACTACGGAAAAATTGACATTTGTCGATGTTAATAGTCAGATTTGCCTGTTTTAGTTTCTCCAGGATACTGTTAAGTAGAGAGACGTGATCCTCAAATGTACTACTTACTGTCACTATATCGTCAAGATACGCAAATACCTTCAAATCGAACTCCGGACCAAACATCATATCTACCAACCTTTGCTGAGTCGCGGGCGCGTTCGTGAGACCAAAAGCTGTGGTCTTAAAACGCAAAGTGCCACGACCAGGAACGTAAAAGGCGGTCTTATTGCGGTCCTGCTCTTCTAACGGAATTTGCCAGAAAGCTTTCGAGAGATCTATACTTGACAAGAATTTAGCATCTCTGAGATTATCCAAGATCTCAGATATGTATGGAAGGCTGTAAGCGTCTTTTTTAGTGACCGAATTTAGTTTCCGACTATCCAGACAAAATCTGGGCTGTCCATTGCTCTTGTAAACTATGAGGACTGGAGAAGACCATTCACTCTCGCATGGTTCCACAACGTCAAGACTCAGCATCTCATCTACTTCCTGAGTCACGATGCGTTGCTTTTCAGGAGACATGCGATAGTATCGCTGACGAATAGGAGGAGAATCTCCAGTATCGATACGATGAGTGATTAGAGAGGTTCTTCCCAGACCCTTTGTTTCCATAGAGATGTCACGAAACTGTTCAACCAGACTGTCGACAATAACACGTTGACCCTCTTCTAAATTGTCGTAAGATGTGATGTGTTTTTCGGGAATGGATGGTGAGATTGATCCTAGGGAATCAGCAGATTGAGTTATGTCAATAGAGCCAAGATACTTGGGACATAACTCAAACTTCCGCCAGAAATCAACACCTAAAATTAATGAAGTATCAATGCCTGGAATCACATAGGCTTTGATTATGTGGAAATTTTCCTCAAATCTGATTGGCAGTTCTATGTAACCGACACTTTTCATTGTTTGACCACCAGCAGCAACGACACTAATGGATTCATCGGTAATAACGCTCGATTCCAACTTTAATTCTTTGTGAGAATTATTTCCTAATATTGTTACTGCTGCGCCCGAATCTAACAAGCCACAGACCTCCATGTCATTAATTTTAATCCTTACGTATGGTCTACCATCACCGTGTGGTTTGTGTCTCAGAATTGTAGAAACGGTATAAAAGGAAAAGAAATTTTTGACAAAAGTTAGCCATTTTGACCAGTCTTCCTTATTGAAATGGTCAATTTTTCCACAATTCTGAGGTACTAGTTTTTTGACTGATGACTAGGTGCTGAACCTTGGCAATCAGGGCAATCATAATGGCGGAAATCGGGACGGCCACAACGGAAACATACTATTTTCCGCTCAGCCTTACACTGCCGTAAGCTATGCGTGTCTTCACGACACCGAGGGCAAAATTTCTGCTTTTCGACTGCGTGCACTGGTTTTGAAGTAACAGGTGCAGGTCTGTTTTGGTTGAACGACCTATAATTTGGTTGGAACTGCTGGTATTGCCTACTACCAGGATAAACCTGTCTACTATCTGAAGAGTGTGCATAGGCAAAACTCGGTGCTAAGGTAGAAGGACCTATTTTTGGTGGTTCACTGAAACGTGACATTCTAGCTTGCACATCCTCATAATTTTTGGCCAAAATACGCAGTTCTTCAATATTTTCGATTTTCGAAACAGAAGTAAGCACACTAGCATAGGTTGGACGAATATTATGCAGAATGATCTCTAATTTGTCTGCATCAGACAGCGGCTTATTCAGTTGCGAAAACATACCCGACATTATAGCAAGGTAAATGGTAATATTCTCCCGTTCACCCTGTGTTCGCGCTCTAATTTCCTCCAGGAAACGGTAGTCGTAATCCGACTGACTAAAGTCTTCCTTTAGACGATCGCACACTTCATCCCACGTAGAGACGGAATCTTGTAGGCTACGGAACCAATGTAAAGCATCACCGGTGAAAATTTCCGTAGCAAACCTTAACATTTTGTCGGAACTGATATTTCGAGCGGTTATAAATTCTTTAACTCTTTGAATAAAGGCGCGGGCACAAGTTTTCCCGTCATACTTTAGTGAAGTTAAGTCACCTGACAGATTTTTATCACAAGAAACTATGACCTGTGGAACAGTGACGTCGTTATTTGTTGAAACTAGCTCGATATTACCAGTTGCCGTTACAGGAGTTTCCGATGTAATCTCTCCTAAACTTGGTACAGCGAGCGAAGCCTGTAATGTTTTTAATTTAATAGTAGCCTGACTGAGCCTAACTGAGTCCTCACGACTAGAAGAAGCGTCAATCCTTGTAATTCTGAAATAAATTTGCAATGCCAGGTTCCTTGACCTCTCCAGCTTGTTTTTTTCATAGTTAGCTGACAGTTGATTAACGCTTTCTTCTAGCCTTGCGAGGGATGCCTCCAGACCATCTAAATCATCGCCAGTTTCTAAATGCGAAAGTAAAATATCACAAGAAGGAAACTTAGGTCCGAGTTTGGATATTTGCTTGCGTAGAAGAGCTACCGTTAGCCCAGGCGTTTCACCGCGAACTTCTACCTCATATTCCAGCTCTGGTTTAAGCAAGGAAAGAAATTTAATTTCCGACATTGTATTTTTTTTTTATATACCTAGTCTTTTTTTTTTTTTTTTTTTAATATTTATTACTAAGTTTTAAAAACATTTCTTAAATAATAATTGCGAACAGATACCAGACAAAATTGACATTGTACCAGAACCAGTACAAAAAAATCTACCTCTAATAAAAATCAACAAAGTACTCCGCCCTGTTACAAGAAAAAGAAAAGCCTACGCAGATATGTTTTTTTTTAAGCTTCTAGAAGAAAAAGGATAGAAAAGAAGAAAAACAAAAGAAAAAAAAATGCAAAGAAATATCAACTGGTGTGGATTGCAAAAAAATACTACGGAACCCAAGTTACAAAATAAAATTTTAACATAAATTATTACAAGATCAAGATTTACTTATTTTTTTTTTTTGCAATACACACATTTACAATACAATTATTAAGCACACAAAAAAAATAAAAAAAAACAATTCTTTACAAGGCACACGCACACCATGCAAACTACGTAATAAACCTATAAAGAGAGACCGAACCCTTAGAACACGTTATGGCGCCAATGTCGCAGCTAGCTCTTAAATGGCGGTGGGTAAAAAAATAAATAAAAGAAAATTAAGTTTAATTTAGCGTATAACTTTATTAAATTTCGTGGGTTGCCCTACACTCGGGTTCAATCTCTCCGTACGGCTATTACGGTCAGGTACTCCCCTTAGCCGCCCAGGAATAACGGGACGTCTTCTCGAGGCGGTAAATAAGCGTCGTGGGTAACGAACGGCTCCGTAGTTAATTCCCGGTGGTGGACAGGCGGATCTCAGTGCCGTCGTAAGTAGGTACTCAACCAGTACGTCGGACCCTGGAATAAACCCCTTGCATTATTACCAGCCTTCGGCATAGGACGGTTCACCGACACTGGTTAGGCAAAAGAAGAAGAAACCCAACAAGCTTGAAAGTGGCGGTGAAAGTTATCAGTAGCGGAGTTATGCAAAAATAAATTAATAATACAAGTTAATAACTATACCTACTATCTGGGAGTTCTGCACAATTACTATATTTCTAAACTAACTACAACATGATCATTATGTACTAGGATTGCTTAACTAACTAACTATACTAAGGGTCATAACCATTAACCAGAACCTTTAGTGCTTAAAAATAATGCGACAAAGTATTATGGTATGATGAGGATGATGCAATCGTGAGTGACTAGCAATATTTGGCACTCGCCATCTTAATCTTCTTCAAGCGGCAAGCGATAGAAATTAGTTAAAAACTTATCACTATTAAAGCTAGTTACTCGTTTGCTCACTTATTAAATATGATAAGGCGAAATATGTACAAGCACTATTTAGAACTACAATAGCACAATAATAACTAACTCTAAAAATAAGTAGGTATCTGTTCGCAACTTACCCAAGAAGTGTGGGGAACTGCATGTACAACACTTAGTTTATTTAATTACACAAGTACGTAATTGCCTTTAATTAATTATGTAATTGTAATGTTTACGACTCGGCCGTTAGTGACGGTGAGCTGGCGAACGAGATAGAAGCGCGCACGCACAAACTCAGCGAGGGTCTCGAGACGTTTAACAATCGCAGCGGCGAATAGCAGTGGCCAAGCCTCGCTGCGAGTCGAACCGGTCGCTGGACAAGTTTTTTAGGGATCCGCGAAGCAAAGCGCAAACGAACCATTTTCGCTCGCGCATGGATTTAGGTAATTAAGTTTAATAATGAAGTAGGTAACGTTGTAAAATAAATAACGTTACACAGCATGTGGGATTTATCACGCATGCGGGATTGGCCCGCGTGCGGTCATACGTATGACAGAATAAGAATTACAAATATGCACGCGAGACGCGGGAATAGAATAGAATACTCTTTATTTTGAACCATTAACGAAAAAAATACAAATTTCACAACTTATATATAAAATAGTACAAAAAAAAACGGTCTTATTGCTTAAAGGAATTTCTACCAGACAACCTTTAAAAAATAAAATAACTGTTCGCCCGCTGTCACTGTCATAGCCCTCTTTTTTGTCGGTGGATAAAACTGGAAGCAGTTAATAAGAATGATGTAGACGTTTGCGCTCTTAAGGCCGTGTCCGCACCGCGAACATTTTTCCGCGCGAAATTAATTCGCAACTCTAACACATCGAATACTATAGGAGTATCCACAGTAGCGGAAAAAAAATCGCAAAAAAATCAACAGGCGAACTTCGATCGCGGAATATAATTCGCGCGAATTAATTCCGCGCTGAAAAATATTCGCGGTGTGGACACGGCCTTACCTTTACAACAGCTGTAGGTCCCAAGATATTCACATTGGGAGAGGCAAGTCTGCTATTTTTAAACTATAAGTAGGTACCATGTGAAGTGTCAGAAAAGTAAAAATAAAAATTTAAACCACTTAAATGATTAAACTTACAGAAATCATCACAGCTGGGGGTGAGAAAGAAGCAAGGAGCAGCCTGTCGATTGACGTATCAAATCTACTTTATACAGGGTGTTGCAAAAAGGGTATACTAAGCCGAAACCTACATGTGCAGCATGTTATATCTAAGCCCGAAACTGAAATCAGAATTTGAAAATTCGCGAAAAAAAAAAAACATTTTCCATATAAACTTTGTTGGTCACGGTGACTTTTACTATGGAAAAAAAATATGTTTTTTCGCGAATTTCCAAATTCTGATTTCAGTTTCGGGCTTAGATATATCATGCTACACATGTAGGTTTCGGCTTAGTATACCAATTTTGCAACACCCTGTATAGTACGTTCGCTAGTGTTTATTACCTACACGCTAAGAAAGTTATAGCTGAAAAAATACACGTAGTGGTACATAATTATGCTCACCCCTGTCTCCCAGAGGAGTAGGCAGAGACTATGGACCTCCACGTGCCACGATCCTGACATACTTCTGTCGCTTCCTGTAGTAGATTCATAGGTCTTCCCATATACCCTCGTCGACCTCGGAAACTCCTAATGTGGCTTTTCTTGAGTATGTCGCCTATACTTGGTCGGCATACCTTCGCCTAGGACGTCCCCTACCGACACAACCATTCATCCCCGCACAATAAATTTATTTCGTAAGTCTTCGATCATTCATCCTTTCAATGTGACCAAACCATCTCAACATTCCCTTTTCAATTTCGGTCACTACATCATCTTATAAAGGGTGTTGCAAAAAAGGTATACTAAGCCGAAACCTACATGTGCAGCATGGTATTAACTTAATAACTATGTTGTTCACGTGACTTTTTACTATGGAGGATGACTTTTATTTTCGCGAATTTTGAAATTCCGATTTCATTTTTGGGCTTAGACACACCATGCTGCATGTATAGGTTTCGGCTTAGTATACCCTTTTTGCAACACAATGTAGCGATGCGAGGGTGTTGACGCGTCCCCGTGCAAAGGGAGGATCCTCCGACCAGGCCGGGTGGTGTGGCCTGGCGGGCAGCTGCCCAACGGTTAGCGTTGGGGATTTGTATTTATTGCAGTGTAGCTGACTGAGAAACTTCGATACCGCGATGAATGATTTCATATAGATTTCTTCTTAGAGTTCCGCCACACTATTTTATTCCCATCTCTCTTATTACACCAATACATAAATACATACAAGCTATGTTGTTGGTATGTATAAATATATATATATATATATACACACCTTGTACTCATGTACTCCCTTGCGGTCTAGGCAGAGGTGCATTGCTGCACCCACTTTTCGCCAGTGTTTATGTTAGCCCCAATGTATAATATATTGGTATTAAATTATTGGCTTCACTAAACAAAAATGTTTCTTAAGCTTATGAAATGCTGGCACGAATTGTCCCCTATTGGTCTCAAAAAGTGTCAACTAGCCTGCCGGACCGGCCCAGTCAACCCCTTTTTTCAGTAATGTACAACTCGCCCGTGAGCCAGATTACGACTAGACTATAATATTTATTAAAAAATACAATTATATTGACGACCGAATGGCGTAGTGGTTAGTGACCCTTACTACTGAGCCGATGGTCCCGGGTTCGATTCCCGGCTGGGACAGATATTTGTTTAAACACAGATATTTGTTCTCAGGTCTTGGATGTGCCCGTAAAATGGCAATAGACCCGCCCCCTATTACATTGGGACTAACATAACACTCTGGCGAAAAGTGGGTGCAGCAATGCACCTCTGCCTACCCCGCAAGGGAGTACATTAGTACAATAGGCGTTGTACAATTATATTGCTTTATGGGTTAGCAGAATGGCACCCAGGATGTGCTGAACAGGTGTGCTCTCTAATTAATCCGGCACAGAAGCCACCACATATTGACGTCTACGTACATTAAAATAGAATGCATAATTGCCTATTACTGCTAGAATTTATTTATTATAAGAATAGAATATAATATTTATGAAAGAAATTATTGCAAAAATACTACCTACCATGCTACTTCCATACCAAATTTCATTAAAATCGGTTCAGCGCGACGAGAAGAAGTAACAAACATACACACACATACCTACAAACTTTCGCCTTCATAATATTAGAAGGATTATCATTTCTATGTCTCTCTACCCTGCTCCGACGCAACAGGTATATAACACGATCAAAGGTCCACGCAACTTCAAAAGCTCCTACCCAATGAGCAAGCTCTAACGTCCTTTAAGGCCTATATCCACGTAATGCGGTGTGAAACCTGTCCCTTTGCAGATTAGGGTGCGCACGGTGCGTGATCAGTCGCGCGTTATTGAGCACCCTGTAGATATAATAATAAAAATAATATCGATGTGAAGCGTTGTTGCGCAATCAAACCCCTGGACCGACTTTTCACAGGTAAGCAGAGGCTGTCTGGAAGAAATCGCTTTTAGAGATAAGACCGCCTTTTGTTTCTTTAGTTTTTAGGTCTTGAATGGCCTTATTGCCATTCCTAAATCATTTTAGTACCTATCTATAACAATGGTAATGTGTTAGAATAATAATTATAATTATAATCTATATGTCGCAGGCATCTGGTTTAATCTCCTGTTTGATTGAACCGCTACCCCGTTCATTGGATGACGCTACTCAGTTGAATGACTAAAGAACAACTCGTCAAGTGGTTGACTGTAACGTCCAACGTCTTGATTGAACGTTATTCAGCGAAGTCTTTAAATGGGATATAGTATAGCAACTTTGTAATGTCTTGTTAGGATGAACATGACCAGATAAGAGTCAACAAAAAGACTATGTTACAAATCTCACAAATTAACTAAACAATAACAATAAACGTACCTTGATATTGTTGTTCATAATTGGACGTAGTTACGCAGAAAGGCCTCAATCCACAACTTCGTCAAAATTGAGTTATATACTAGAATATGCTATTTAATGTGGGGTCTACCTGTCAAGAAAACAAACACAGTAAAAAACCAACTACAACATACTTTTTTGATGTGGGGGACCAACCCACATTGTATGAAACACACATTTTTTAGTTTCACATAAAGGACTCAAACTGTTTGAGTCCTTTTACAGAAACGCATTTCCTTTGAAACCATGAAAAATTTAGTTTTTCATAAAAGACTCAAACGCTCTGAGTCGTTTTAGAGAAATACGTATTCATTAAAAAAAGACAATTTGTATTTAGCAGAAAGGACTCAACCCGTCTGAGTCGTTTTAGAGAAATACTTATTGATTGAAAGAAGTCAATTTGTATTTAGCAGAAAGGACTCAAACTGTCTGAGTTGTTTCATAGAATATAAGTCTTTAATAAAACAGTTCAAATTTTATTTGGCGGAAAGGATTCAAACTGTTTTTGTTCCGTCTCTTGGCCACTATTCTGTCACCGCATTTTTCCACCTTCCGCCCCCCCACGAGCCAAGTGTCCTGCCACTCCCATTTCAGTTCGTAGACCCGCATACCGACGTTAAACACTTTCCTCTTTTGACGGATCACCACGTTGGAAATACGTCTAAGCGAAATACTTACCATTGCTCGCTCTATAGCTCTTTGTGGAACTCTGATTCGGTGCACAGTTTCGTTGGTCATCATCCATGTATCGGCACCGTATGTTAGTGTGGGCAAGTCACATTAGCAATTAACAATCCATAAGCAGCGTCGCTCGACTCTCAAACATCTATCAGATTCATATAAGTTACGCCCGATTTGATAAGCGAGCGACGATGCCTAAGGATTGTTAATGGCTAATTTTCGGTGGTGGTAACTCCAAAGGAATGTCACAAGGTGACTTGGTTCTCACACGACTGTCGGACCGGGAACCAAATCGACCACATTTTGATTATTCGTTAATGAAGACATTCACTTCTAGATGTTAGAAATAAGAAGGGTTGCTAAAGTCAACAGTGATCACCACTTAGTCGTTGGAAAATTCTGCTTGACGATAGCAGGAGCTCAGAAGCAGGCCACAAGATCTGCCAAAGATGTCGCTGTAAATAAGCTGCAGGACCCAGAAGTCAGAAGATAACTTAGTATCCAGATCCACAACAAATACCATCAACCTACTAAGTTTGGGCGACGCGCCTCATTCAAAGATAACTGCACTGGCATTAAAGACATGTATTTAAAAAGTTGCGAAGAAATAATAAGGCACAAGATACACTTAAAGGAAGAGTGGATATCTAAAGGAACATGGCATAATGATCAACTCTCCAAGGAAGACTTAACATCGAACTAGATTACCATTCTAAAGAAGCACGAGTTGCGTACGAGTATTTGCTTTGTGAACAAAATATCAAACGTAATTTAAAAAAAGGACCAACGCTGTTAGTCTGATTCTATATCTTGGAGAAAACAAACAGCGGCTGCCATGAAGGATCTATAGAAAGAATCAAATAATTTTTGCAACGAACCCCAGGATATCTCCTTGTTACTATGGAAGACCGACTTGTAAGATGGTATGACCACATTGCCGAAGTTTTTAAAGATCTAAACCAGTCTGCATCTGAGGAGTTGGATGCAGATTCAGTAAACCAGGAGCATCTTGTATATCCAGATCTTGATGTATGTCAAGAAGCATAATCGTAATCATTATGATTATAATAAAATCGATAGCAGTCGTTAAGCCTAGTCAGAGACCTTCGGGCGGCTTGAAAACATCTGACAGTCGGGTTGCCCAATTACCCGTCAACTCTGTCAGCACAAGCTTGCTTGTGTTGGGGTCCACTAACCCACACTGGGACAGAGTAGTGGACTAGGCCTGACCCCTTCCTTCATTGGAAGGAGACCCATGCCCCGGCAGTGGAGATGTGACGGATTGTGATGATGGTTAATGAGCGATCGTATGGTCCGTATCACTTCGACTTTACTTTGGGGTTGGATATTAAAATTTATGTCAAGAATAGATAATAGAAATATATATATGTCAAGAATAGATAATAGAAAGTTATAAATAATTATTCTGCATCTTGACATAAATTTTAATATCCAACCCCAAAGTAAAGTCGAAGTGATACGGACCATACGATCGCTGAAATCCCACTTTTCAGCGATCGTATGGTAAGCGCAGGGAACGACGGATATCCTACGGAGGCATAAAAAGGAGGATAGTTGCAATATACCGAGGATGATGAAGTGAAGTTAGAGTAAAAGAGAATTTTATTTATGTCCAACTTTATCCTTTGAGGTTTGCTTATGTTCATATTGCTTTATCCTGAAAATTATGGGATAAATACGGATCGTAGACACTTACTAAAAAAGTGGGCTTCCATTACGTAAAAAAAAATATCAAAATCGGTTAAGTAGATCCAGAGTTTTGCTCTTGGGAACACATTTCCGGTTAGAATTTTATCCATGCCCAACTTTTTTCTATGAGGTTTGCTTTCCGTCAAAATGCTTTATCCTAAAAATTATGGGATACAAACGGGTCGTAGATACTCACTAAAAACGTAGGCTTCTATTTTGTAAAAAAATATCAAAATCGGTTAAGTTGATCCAGAGTTTTGCGCTTGGGAATACAGTTCCGGATTAGATTTTATATAGATGTGAAATGTTGTTTCCGATTACATATCAATATAAATTATTTAATAATAGGTTAACTTTTGATATATAATTTTTATTTTGTGTAAAAAAGTAATGTCTTGTGTCTACAATATAAATATTTTACTTTAAAAACCATATTGTTATTAAAAAAAATATTTTATAAAAATAAATATTTGGTTGGATCCTTTCTGCGAAACGTTGAATTTCCCTGCTTGCATAGAAAAAGCAATTTAGGAGAAAGGATCCAAGTGCATATTTTCATTAATAACTCAATATATATTCGTTATAGCTACACCATGATTTGCAATAGTAAAATAACAATAAATATGCATAATTTAAGATAATTTCCACATATAAGATGCTTTTCATTGCTGAAGAATACCGATTAGAACTTTAAACGTCTATATCTCAGAACTAGGTTTGTGTGGGTTGAGTCCTTTCTGCGTAACTACGTCCAATTATCCAATTTCAGCACATTTTTTTCTTTGAAACTATCCGCGGCGGCGGTGAAATAATAGGTAAATCCATGTTGTCACACTATTTTAACATAAATAACGCACTTTAAAGCTAATTTATTTGCAAAAAACAACAATACAAGGGCTTTTTGTGTCAGCTGTTCGCTGTTAGACGCCATATTTGTTTTATTCACCACCTGACTGATTTTAAGTCCGCTAACTAGTTGGACGTTTTGTGACGCTTGTACAATCAACGTTCGGCCTAGTCATACAACTGAATAGCGTCATCCAATGAACGGGCTAGCGGTTCAATCAAACAGAAGATTAAACCAGATGACTGCGACATATATATCTAGCCGATAGTGGCCGGATGAGGAAGGCCGTGGAAAGAGTGTTACATGGCAGCGCCGGGATTTGAACCCGCATCTTTGGCGTAAAAAGCGGGCGCTTACCCGACTGAGCTACCACCGCACCACACTCACTACTACTACTACTTAGGGCATGCAATACCGGAACAATTTTCAATACCGGTATTTAGTTCCGGTATTACAACTCAATACCGGGATCCCGGTATTAATACCGGTATTAGACTTCCTTGTAATAAATGGCATATACTGTGTTTAAAGGTTGTATACGTCAAAATAAAACAAGAAAATGCAATCATATTCGGTATTTTGTTGTAGATTTTTACGAGAATTAAGTTTTAGAGTTTAAATTTTAGAATAAATTATTTTTTTACATCCGGTTTCGATTTACGCATGGTTAACAGTAGATTTCTAGCAGCCAAAAACTACATTAAACGGTTGGGAACAAGTGCGCTTTCACAGTATATAGGAACACAAGTCTAACTAAATCTTAATCGCTTTATTTATAGCCTAAAAAAGTCCGATTCCGGTATTACTTCAATACCGGTATCAACTTTCAATACCGGTATTGAAAAAAGCGGGAATTTTGTCCGGGATCCCGGTATTATGGATACCGGTATTGCGGTATTGCATGCCCTTCTACTACTATACTGTATTTTCAACACCCTGTATAATTGTATATTGGAGATTAAAAAGTAAGTTGATATAATTATCTAAATAATCGATACAGACCGTATCAAACAGCGTTTGTTACATTTTATTCGCATCAAAAGCTGAAATAAATGTCAGAAATGAGCCCTTTGTAACGCCTACGCAATACTTTTTCGAAAGAAACTTCTAAGAAGTGAAAGTTACATAACTGAATGGGACCCTGAAAATGTTTTCGTTATAAATCCAAGATTGTTTACCGAGGCGCCTTTCTGTGGGTTATAAATAATGGTGGCTCAAATTTTTATGCGGATTTTTCACTTTCCAACATAAAATCCTAATCCTAACTAATATTATAAATGCGAAAGTAACTGTGTCTGTCTGTCTGTCTGTCTGTTACTCTTTCACGCCAAAACTACTGAACGGATTTGAATGAAATTTTGTATACATACGGTCTAGACCCTGGGAAAGAACATAGGCTACTTTTTATCCCGGAATTCCCACGGGAAAACTTTTTAAGGCGAAGCGAAGCGCGCGGGAACAGCTAGTATATAATAATTATACGTAACACTCGCGAGCAATGAAAAAGTTTTAGTGACATAGCACCAAGAGCTAATGACACCTTCTGCAATATTCAAGTACATTGGTTAACAAAGCATAATATTATAATTAAAAAAAACACACGCACTCACGCCTTGTACTAATGTACTCCCTTGCGGGGTAGGCAGAGGTGCATTGCTGCACCCACTTTTCGCCAGAGTGTTATGTTAGTCCCAATGTAATAGGGGGCGGGCCTATTGCCATTTTACGGGCACATCCAAGACCCGAGAACAAATATCTGTGTTTAAACAAATATCTGCCCCAGCCGGGAATCGAACCCGGGACCATCGGCTCAGTAGTCAGGCTCACTAACCACTACACCATTCGGCCGTCTTATATAATATTGTAATATTGCAAACTTAAAACGTAAATATTATTTTGTTGCAATTTTAAATAAATATTTCTAAACATTTGGGGTCGTTCGGTATCAATTTATTTGTGGGTGGAACTTTTTCTTTTCTGGCGAGTGTATTAGGTAGCTAATATTGAATAGAAAACTCCCATAAAAGGTTTAAGATTTACACCCGTATCTCATTAGCCTAGTGGGAAGACGAATTTTAACGAACTCTCTGCGAAAGTGTGTTGACCCACAAACCATAGAGCTGAGGGTTGGTATGCCTCGTTTACACGCGCGAGCGCACTTGAATGGGACAGCGCCGGGGACAGCTCCAAGGACAGAGGATCCGCACTGGCTGAGAGTCTATTCAAACTTAACAATAGAGTCATAATTAAATCTACGAATGATACTTACGATTGTTGTTATATGTTATGTCAGAGTGGTGGAGGTTCGCCTCTTGGTGAAATGTAGTTTTTTATTATAACTTCGGTCGATTCTTCATGCATATTTTGGTAGATTTTTACCACTTTCAATCAATTCACGTTATAAAATATTACTTAGTTAATAAAATATTTGCACAAAAGTGAAAAGGTAAAATTTAACTCAACGTAATAGTGGAAAATCAGGGTTTGGCTGTTTCGGAGCTATACTACCACAGACAGATGTACAAATACAGAGACACATTAAATTATAAGATTATAACAACCTTCCTTTTACGGCGGGGTAAAAAGACATTTGATTATCATCATTTAATTTTGTAGGGACTTATTACACAATTAGAATTTTTTTTCACTTATTAAGTACTATGTTTATTTTTCATTTGTGGCAAGTGACCGTACAAGTTGAATCCTACTTGGCTACTTGCACAGACGAAGCAAATGCAGTCCCGCTTCTGTGATTTTCACATATACTAGGGGGAAATTTATAAGTGACCTTCCAAGTGGAAATTCAAGCGAAACTGAAAGTTCTTTCCATGAATCTGGGGTTAATCTAGATGTAATAAGGGTTGGTTATTTTGTTGTATACCTTTTATTCAGGGTACAGCTTAGAATACTAAACAGGGTCCTTAAAGTTCTAAATTAATGTATTTACACCAGAGTAAAACTTATGGATGCAATAAATGATTGAGTATTAAGTAGGTGCAACTGATTGTGTCATTGTAGTAAGCCGGTGAAATATAATACCTTAATGTCTTCGTATGTCCCTTTTAATAATAAAATAATTATAATATCTACTTACCTATTTTCATCATAAGCATTTAGGTAACCTATAACCAGCTAACCTGAATTAAATACCCAACGTAACGTTAGCACAACAAAGTACCTTTATGAGCATGATTACTTAAGCATCAGTGTCCCCTACATATTTTAAATGGAGCGAAAAAATTTGCGACACTCCGTTTATCAAAGACTTGTTTACTCGTCGGTAGCTCGGCTTCGAATGACCGCTTCTCCCGCCTCATGACTTCGAATAAAGAACTCGGCAACCGCGAGTAATCATTGGTCAGAGGTGGACCATAGACTAATAGGCTTATGTCGTCGATCAGGCATAGACAACGCTGGCAACAGCCTGACTTTGATCATGCCCGTGGAATTTTTCACTCGAATGAGTTTTTAATCTTACAAAGGATGATAAGCTAGCTGAGGGGAAACTTCATATTGTATATTTTTGAACTGGGTTAAAGTAAAGCCTTGTTTTTTTGCACAAGTTGCCCTGAATACTGGTGTGATGCTGTTATAAATTTATAGGCTGGACGTTGAAATATTAAGAATGAAAATTGAGTTTTAAAATCCCTGAACTATCATTGTAGTGTTACTAATACGTATATAGCTGTAAAAATATAATATACTATAATCCAAAAGTACCTATTATGCCTTATTTCTAATAAATGAAGCAACTACCTATCCATTATATCTCCTTTACGAGAAAAATCTGCCCAAAAACAATAAACCCATATCATTTTAATTCCATAATAATTTATTACTGAAACAGCATTATAATAAAATTACGACTTATTTCTAACATAGTTTATAGTAGTGTTGTGACGTGCACGACCCACATACTGTAGACATGTAAGAATGTGGGGCTAAAATCACTGTTTCGCCTGCCCTGTGGAACACCTGCACTCCGCTCACCCGAGAATGCACCTTCGTCACTTCCCCTAAGATCGTTATTCTGTAAAATAGAGATGGTGATGTTAAGTATTACTTTGTCACTTTGAGGTATTCTGTTTTAGTTGTTTAAGTTCTTTTTAGGCGATCACACAAAACATCCCAGGGCATTCGTTTAGTAAATTTATATATTAATGGGTCAAATAGGACTGCTGAAGGTAACAATCATAATAATGTATTAATTATACAAAGGTATCCAATTTTTATGAACTCCCGACAATTAGATATAATTTTATCTTCTATTTTGGTCAAGAGTAATGTGTTTTAGAACACCTGATGATCCACATTTTATTAAAATCGGCTGAGCCGTTCAGCTCGTTATGCTACTTTTAGTGTTGAAATTAATGTCGGGGGTTTTTAACGTTGGTTAGGTTTACGTTATAGTGACAACCACTATAGATAATCTTTCTGCTAACTAAAGGTTTGAAAAAAACTGTCTCTCACTTGAAATCCGCCTGCATCTGCCCCTCAGGGAAGGAGCACCCGTGCTCACACCCCACCACATCACCGTTGATGATGATGAGGGGCTTGTCCTTGAACTGAGACACCAGGACGGAGTGTCCGCCCGTGTACAGCTTCACACCACCTTCCTTGGTGCGTAGGACTGCGAAGCTGGGAGGGAAATAAGTCATTTAAATAAAATACTTAGGTATATAAGCTTTCGCGTTATATAGGCAATTCACTGGAATTTGTATGCGTTTTATTAGTTTCTAATAATATATCATCATCATCATCAGCCTTCTATCGCCCACTGTTGGGTATAGGCCTCCTTATTTGTACGCCAATTCTTCCGGTCCTGCACGGCTAGTATGGCCATAATAAGACAACATGTGAAGTGACTGATTAAATTGAGTCACTTTTTGATATCAGTCTTAAATGTTAGCATAGGGTGTACATGGGACTCATTTTATTGGTGTGATTGGATATAAGCCACAGTGACACTGAAACTTTTCTGCTCTGTGGAAATATGTATTTCATTCGTTTTTTTTTTTTGAAAATCCCTCATTTGTGGCTCTTGTTTGTATTGTCTATGGTTTTTTGACAATTTAAATGTCACCAAACGTCAAATTTGAAGAAAATTTTCGCTGTTTGGTGCGTTCGAGTGAAATATTTTGGTAATATTACCATTGCATTTTTGCATTGCGCTACCCCATGGACTCATATTGGCTCATTAACTACTTTCTTGAGTTTCTTGGACATCGTCACATGAAATAATATACGACCGAGCTTGCTCCCGACCAAGCACGATCAGATTCCTTGGGAGTTCTTCGGCAGACGATTTCTATGCACCAGCTCCATGAGACGAAGAACAAAACAGCATGCCACCTGACTGATGACCCACCCACCGTTTACCCGGCCCCAGGAGCTAGAAGGCCTTGAGACAAAAGCTCGGGCAGGATTCTGACGGGCGCAACAGAATATCATCTACGATGCTTGTCCCACGGCCTGACTGAATAATATTTATATATTCAATGGAAGGAAAAAACAGTAGGTAAGTGCCAGTACCAGTCACATGTTATTATACTCGTAATTGGGCACATGCACACAAAACAACTCAAAAAACTCTTGGTCAACTAGGCCATTCATTGGAAGGAAACCCGTACCCCAGCAGTGAGGACGTGATGGGCTATGATGATGAAGATGACAATAGGAGTCATAATCTTAGTTCATAAGTATAACTAAAATCTAATGAAACATTTTTGTTTGTTACAGAACATTGAAATTGGCTCGTAGGCAAGACGGAAGATGGTCAAAACCGGTCAGAAAATGATGGCCTAGACACGGTTGGAGAGCTCTTGTTGGCAGAAACCACCTGAAGATGGTCAGATGACATCAGCAACCTTGTGGTGATACAATGAACCGGAGCGGCACCTAACTGAAAAAGTTGAAAAACTTGGCATACATACTATGAAACCTATTTGATGACTGATATAAGCCAAGTTCAGACTGATTATTGTGATAGTTGATAACTAAAAATACCTAATATGCTTTGATGGTGTGTGAAATAGTATACTTTTTATAATTTATTAATTAAAAGTTTAATAAATGTTTTACTTACCTAAAGAAAATATTATATTTTTATAACCATTTAATTTAGTTGTACATGCTAGCATATCCACTTATTTTTTTATAGTTAGTGTGTTGTTGATAAATAATAAAGCCTGACTAGGGTTTGTCGCTGTGGAGAAAGGATTAGCATCAGTCGCTGACTGCCCGGTGTGCCGGACTTATTAAATGTACAGTTTATATTATGATTTACATTTCTTGAACTCCACATTTAACATTCAAACTATTCAATTAGCCACTTCATTTTAGTTAGTGTGTTGTTGATAAATAATAAATCCTGACTAGGGTTTGTCGCTGTGGTGAAAGGACAACCAGTCATCATAACATCAGTCGCTGACTGCCCGGTGTGCCGGACCTATTCAATGTATATTATGATTTACATTTCGTGAACTCCACATTTAGCATTCAAACTATTCAATTAGCCACTTCATTACCTACATACTTTGGCGTGAATAGGCAAACTTAAAGTATATGGGAGACAACTGAAAATCAGTGGTTTGTTCCTAAGGGCAAACATGTGCACTGAGTTGCTTCCAAACAAACTAATGTCTATCTATGTAACTTCTTAGCACATGTGAGCGACAGGTTTTGAATCCACATTTCTTCCGTGAGGGGCGGGCGCTTACCCGTCTGAGCTAACACCGCTACATATAAGTAATATACTTAATGTATAATTTTAGTCAAATAAAAAAGAGGATGTGTGTTTTGACAAATGTTGTTTTTAAAGCATTTTCAACGGGTTATTAGAGTCCCGGATCATCCTCCCTATAAGTATTATAGTAATTTTCCTTTCCTGCATCTCTTCTTGTAGAGCAAGGATGAAATTAACAAAAACTAAACAAATAATTATTTGTGTCACATGTTATCACCACCTTCGAACTTGAGTGATATAATGCTACCTAAACAAATGTCAAACTGAGACATGTGTGGATAAATTGGTACACCCATGTTAGGAAATAAGACAAATCTTCCAATCTCGCTGTCAAAATTGTAACTCACATCTTGTAGTGATTATTTCGTGTTGGCCATGTTAGCGTTTGTGAGGACAACTGGTATCACACAATTTGTTGCAACTAGCTGTCATTTATATCTTGTCACCGCCATACTGTGCTACGCGTGCTGTGCCGCTCTGATCCACTGCTTCCCTGCAACCTTGCAGATGTCATCGGACCATCTAGCAGGTGGTCTGCCAACCGCTCTTCGTCCGTCTCTAGGCAATATATATAATAATATATAATAATAGATACTAGATGTCATACAAATTTCTATCGAATTACGCTATCAACTTGAGTCAACAGTACTCGTGACCGCTATGCATGTCAGTGGCCGCCAAAATTTGCTCTGGGCTCTTGGACTAGAGCCTAATGTCAGGGCCTAGGGTTGCCACTCATGCAGGTGCCGACTCACCGAGGGTTATCAGAGCAGTCAGCCAGGGCGAGGCTCTCCGCACACTGCAGTGGAGGCAGGCGCTCAACTACCCCGGAAAGAGTCAGGACTGTCGACTCGTACACTCGGCATTCACCTGGAAATATACCAAAATGTAAACAAGGATAGTTACGCTGTTGGTTTCTCAATAAATAAATAAATAAATAAAAAAGGATATTATAATACTAACTAAATGGAGTGTCAGTGCAAAGAAAAATAAAAAAAATCGTAAACCTTCCATTCATTTGTTTTTCAAGTCATTCCTTCTTCGAAAGGTTGCTTGGAACAGATCGGTTTCAACGAAGAGGCCGCCTATTGAGTAATATCTTTTGTATAATTTGTTATTTGTGTTCTGCTAAATCAATAATATAGTAGGTATTCTATTCTAATACCTCAGTAATACCACTGAGCTTTTATTTTGAATTAGTTTTGTTACACAATTTGTGACTGGTAAACATTGGTTAAATGGTTGTCATAAGGTTGAACTTAAAAAGGGTTGACGGGTAAACAAAATGCAGTTATTTTTGCTTTATTTTTGTATGTGACATCTTCCTTGTATATCGCTATTTAAAGTATGGATTGAGACGTTTCTTTTGCACTGACACTCCATCTAGTTCAACATCGTATTTCAACATCGTCGTTATAATACCTTAATTTACTCTCTACCTATATTCTACTCATAAGTAGCTGCAATCTCATAAACTCACATTTCCCCACGTATTCAGGCGAGCTACTGAGGCGGCACAATTAATTCGATCAGCAGTGATGGGCTTATTTCGTTTCGATGGCTCACTCTTATTATAAAACCGGGAGCGGGTGCTTTGCATTATGAAAACGAGCTTTTACTCCTCCTCCTCTTTAACTCCTTGAATACGAAAGAGGAGTAAAAGTTGTTGAGAAAGTGTAGTATCTGTCTGTAAACGTGTTCTAAAACAGATTCGAAACCTGATCTTTCAAATACCTTTATTGATAGATAAAGATAAAGATACATAATTTATTCGACACAACATAGATAGCAACAACAACAAAAAGAAAACAACAAATTTAAAGAAAAGAAATACCTACATATACAATACAACAAATACAAAAAATAGAACATGAGAAAAAACCAAAATACAGACAAAATACAAAACAATAACAGGTAGGTTTTGGAAGTTTTGTTTACTGCTACGAAATGCTAGCCTACGCCGCTACGACGCTACGAGACGCCGTAGCATTTGCTACGAAGTTTCGTAGCCATTTTATTAACCGACCAAGTTAAGGAGTCCTCATTATATTTAAATATTTTTTATGATAATAATAAAAATTAAAAAATCTTTCTCCATACGTACGGTAGATGCCGAATTTCTCCATGACCTGCATGTTGGACCAGCTGTCCAGCAGCCAGGCGAAGCTGTCCAGCTTCAGCCGCATCGGGCGACCCGCGTTGATGGCCACCGACGCTAGGCCGTTCTTCTCCTGGAGGGTACACGGTGAATAGGATAGAATTTTATTCCAGCACCCCGGAAAGCAGAGCTTACGTATAAAATCGAGTGCGAGTGTTCTATTCGAAAGTACTGTCAACCTGTCAACAACAAAATGGCGGTGATAGATTTGCGAAAGTTTGACAGCTATCATTCCATAGGTCATTCTATTCGATAGATAAAAAGTGCTTCGAATAGAATGCGAATTAAAACACTCGCACTCGATTTTATACGTTAGCTCTGTTTTTTCCGGATCGGGGTGCTGTATTTTTTTTTGTTGACTGTCGAAATTTAAATTTACCATGATTTCATGTGAATTTTTGAGTTGAGTTAAGTACCCATTTATAGAATTTTTAACCGACTTCAAAAAAAGGAGGAGGTTCTCAATTCGTCGGGATCTTTTTTCTTTTTTTTTATGTATGTTCACCGATTACTCCGCCGTTTATGAACCGATTTTGAAAATTCTTTTTTTGTTACATTGGGTTGAGAGGAACTGTTCTTTTTTGAAGTTGGTGCCATATTTCTTTAGATTACTTTGTCCCCGCACCAACATAAAAAAAAACAGTCCTGCTTAGGTATATTTGTACTTTCACATACGAGTAGAATTTGTGTAAACCTTAAATTATTTCTTACATTTTAGTGGTTTTTTGAAGTCAGTTTTTTAATTTTTTTAAATATTATTTTATATTAAAGCTGTTTAATGTTGTATGTAAGTATATAAAGGAGCAAATAGCAGAGTTTTGCCACGAAAACAACGATATAGCAATATTTGCAAAACTTGACGTGTACTTACTATTGCAGATTCTCATCACAGTCCAATCGACTGTAAATACCATCTTTCCGCAATCTAATCAATGCTTGGACAGTGTTTAAGCTCGCACTACGCATGCTGTTTACACTGTTTACAGGGTGTTGCAATAAGGGTATACTAAGCCGAAACCTACATGTGCAGCATGTATGTGAATTTCAAAATTCGCGAAAAAAAATAGAATTTTTCATAGAAACTTAGTTGGTCACGTGACTTTTTGCCATGGAGAATGACTTTTTTTTCGCGAATTTTGAAATCCTGATTTCAGTTTCGGGTTTAGATATAACATGCTGCACATGTAGGTTTCGGCTTAGTATACCCTTTTTGCAACATTCTGTATTTTTTTATTTTTTTTCCTGTATAAGTGATTCAAATATTCTAAAGGCTCATCTTTTATCCTCATCAGCAACTGACCTTCACAACGGCGGTGACATTGAGTGGGTCCTGCTCAAAACTCCGCAACACCTGGCCCAGGGCTGGATGAGAGCCAAGCCCGTTCTCCGCCAGAACCTCGAGCCTTGGCAACTGAAACCAACGAACAGATTAGTTTAACCATTAAACTGATAGAAAAGTTAAAATGTTTCAGCGATTTTGAACCTCAAGTCAGTTTGGGATAAAGTTGAAAGTGTGTTGGAGAGGTTTAGGCCACTGTCGGTAAAAGCTAAGCGGTTATGGGGTGGTTCTGGAAGTTTTTTTTTGTGTTGCAAGTGGAAGGGTTGGTAGTCAGCGTAAAAATATCAAAATGTTTGTTTTAAGGTCTACATAACGGTATCGTACGTATCGCACCAAACGGTTTTTCATATATTTATGGAGAAACGGCGTCAGTAATGCGGACGAAATGGACGCACTGTGTGAATTTCTATACAAAGGATACTGCATTGCGATTCTGTAAAATCAAACATCACTTCATTCTCTCTTCACCTTTCACTTCACGTTCGAACAGTAATGACATTACATGTCATCTCATACATTAATTGTCAAAATCTCGAAATTCGATGTGTCTACAGAAATCACAGAATGCCAATTTGAAAACTCACTCCGGATTCAGAATCGAGTTTTGAATCTCATCTGAATGATGCGTTCGTTGCGTACGATACCAAGAAGTGGGCGCTTGTTACCTTAAAACAAACATTTTGCTAAATAAACTACCAGCTCGAACTCGCTTTCAAAAGTTTTTTCATGAGAATTCCAGCATAAAAAGACTTACATAAGTATCCGTTTAGACAAAAAAAATAGAAATTGAAACATTATATATAAAAAAATAGAATATATATTATAGATAAAAAAATAATCGGTTTAGTATACACCTTACACCTATATAATATATACTTACATATTACTGTATGAAGTGTGTTTACTAGAATTCATAATAAAATGCAATCCTGTAAGTAGTACAGTATTCATTTAAATACGTACCTTACTTCCACTCAATTTCACTTCAAAATATCTCTCCAAGCCATTATCGACCTTATCGTTCGGGGCTCCCTTGTACTGGACTAGGAACTGGCTTCCTTCCACCTTCTCGTCTGCAGTAAAGGTCAAAGTCAAGTAGCCGTCGTAGGATACAGGGTTGGGTGTGATGTCTTGGTCTATTGGCCCGTGTGATACGTCTTGTTGTTTTAAACCAATCTGTAATGAAAATGTTTTGACAATACTCATATGTATGTATGTACGTAGAGTTTAGATTATTAAAATTAGCTTAGTTTTTAATTCCAGTAGCAGCAACTGTGGCGTTACTTAAACTGAGTGACATATAAATTAAGTAGATTGCAAGTTGCAACTGTTGCAAGCTTGCAAGATGGCGCAATGTAATTCGTTTACAGTTGCACTGCATTACGTTTGTTGGTTTACATTTACACCTACCAATAAACGTTTGGTCTTGTACCTAGTTTCAAATGTTCAAACTTATGGCATAGACTCTTCAGGGTATTGTAAAAGTAACAAGTATAGTAGTACTTATAGTAAGCCGAAAGGGGTGAGTGAGTCACGTCACCATACTAAACAAATTTTGTACTAAAGCTTCTGAAAATTTGCAAACAAAGATATTTTTCTTGAAACTTTGTTGATAACAATGTAGTGGTATTTTGTCACAAATTTCCAGATTTGTTTATAAAGCTTTGTTTAAAATGAGCCTCTTTTGCAACAAGAAATTTTTTCCCTTTTGCTTTTGCCTTTTTTTTAAGAGTTTGTCCCTTACCTTCCACCTCTTGGGATGGTCATCATCAGCGTAGGGCTGGTCCCCCGACACCTGCAGGTCGAAGGTGGCGTTGCCGCCGACGCTCTCGAACTGGGCCAGGCTGCTCACGTTCAGGAATACTTCGCCGTTGGGGCGGTTTTCGCTGAAAGGGAGTGAAATGTACAGGGTGTTGGGGAAAAGGGATGGGGTCTAATCAGCGAAAATACACTCACGAGCAGTGGTAGCTCAGTCGGGTAAGCGCCCGTTTCTCAAACAAGAGATGCGGGTTCGAATCCCGGCGCTGACATGTACCAATGAGTTCTTTTAACTTAAGTACAATGTATACCATCGCTCTTACGGTGAAGGAAAACATCGTGAGGAAACCTGCATATCTAGATTTAGCACATCTAGATATGTGAACCCACCAACCCGCAGTGGACCAGCGTGGTGGGAAATGGTCCAAGCTTAGGAAGGCAGTTTAGACCTTGGGGATTTGCACAAAGGTTCCACTCGAGAGAGCCAGGTGCAGGTACTTACACCCCCACAGAGAATAGAATAGAAATAGAATAGAACACTCACGAGCAATGAAAAAGTGAGTGATATATGGAACGTCAATGGCAGGAGAAACTTTTTCATCGCTCGTGAGTTTTTATTATTGACCATTAATTACTTATAATGAAATAACTACAAAACAATAATTAACCCGGTTTAACGAGTGGTTAACAGTGTTAAACATAGGTTTTGTAGATTTCTAGATGCTACATATAATTTTATAATGTTGCCTACCTATCTACCTGCCTAGCTATCTACATGACGACCGAATGGCGTAGTGGTCAGTGACCCTGACTACTGAGCCGATGGTCCCGGGTTCGATTCCCGGCTGGGGCAGATATTTGTTTAAACACAGATATTTGTTCTCGGGTCTTGGATGTGCCCGTAAAATGGCAATAGGCTCGCCACCTATTACATTGGGACTAACATAACACTCTGGCGAAAAGTGGGTGCAGCAATGCACCTCTGCCTACCCCGCAAGGGAGTACATTAGTACAAGGCGTGAGTGCGTGTTTTTTTTTTCTATCTACCTGCACGGTGCACACTGCTTGTATGCAGTTAGGTATAACATTGCAGTATTTATTTGTTAATTGTATTTTTATTCGTAATTTTATGCATTTCAATACATCGTAAGCTTCACTAAAATTGGACCTAAGAAAATCACCTGTAAACCAAATGGTTGGCGACCCTCGCGATGACCTTCTCATCAGGGATCAGGCTCAACTCCTCACAGTGGACCAGCAGCTTCAGCATCGTGTCCTCGGCCTTGGGCTTCCGCCCGCCCACCACCAGCCCGCACGAGCCGGAGGGCGGGGCCGACAACAGGAGAAGGCCGTTGAGGAGTAGGACTGATGGGCGGAGTTTTGTCAGGAAGCTGCAGGGAATGAAAAAAATAATAGATTGGTCCATAACTGGTAAAGATATCGGTGGACAAACATTAAAAATAAAATCGGTCGAATTTGAGAGTCAACTTCTTTTTTCGAAGATGGATCAAATGATACTTAGCCTCCTGACACCTGGCGTGCTATGAGTAGGACATTGAAAAAAAATATAATATATAGTTTAAAAATACCTATATTAAAAGTTTTATGGAGTATCCCTGTTATTCCTTTAAAGTTTTATAAAGTACCTATCCCTTAAACAATTTGTTCTTTGACAAAGTGACAAAACAGTTCAGTAGTTAAATTTTTTTTTTTTTAAATTTAAGAACAGTGCATACATTTATACCTCTCGGGGTCAGGAGGTTAGGTGGAATTTCACCAAACGCTAAACGTATTTATTTAGCCTGTCAAACGTATGTCAGTTAGTACAAAATGTATTTAAAATTTGATTTAAATACAATTTTAAATACGTCGTTTGGTAAAAGTGACCCTTAGTCAAAGTTTTGTTTCACTGCTTCTACATTAGATTCGCTTAGGTGTTAGGTATTAAAATAAATTTTAGTTTTATATCTCCAATCTACCATTAGTGGAGATTACGGGAAATCTATCCAGTCTTGAAGAGAGTCCATGGCCAGTAGTGGATTTCCACGTCTTGAATGGTGATTAAGTGTATTTGTAGTGAATTTCATACTCTTTTTTACGGCCAAATGGCGAATTATAAATTTTACCTATATAAATAAAGAAAGCTTACAGCCTGGATTACATAGGCTACCAACTTTTCTTTCCGGACTTTCCTATGGAAAAATACAAAATACCTAATAAACCTGAAAGTAGTTCTTACTCATAACTCGCAGTATTTGACGCTAGCAATTTCTCAATCAGCTCTGCCATCGTCATCGGCCGATCGCAGTCGAAGAACAGACCCGTCTCATCATCCTGTAACACATTTTAATAGAAAAAGCATCTTACCAATTAAATAATGGCATAAAATATTTATGTAGGTATATAGAGGCCTAATGACAAAGGTGATCGCAATATTGCAGACATCATTCAGAAGTGATCAATCAGACATTTCTATAGTTGTAATAAGCTATTCAGTTAAATTTTCCACCTCCAGGTATGTTAAGTAGTTAATTCAGCAGTAGGTAATAAATTTACATTAATTTGACCGACAAAAACGATTTAAATCCGTACATTTTAAGCGAAGGGTTCCTTTTGGATTGACTGATTTACTATTTAACCTCACGATATTTCACGATAAGCTTTCGCTACCAGTAAATTAAACTACGACGCTACGTGCAAACATGAATACACTCGCAAGCAATTAAAAAGTTCCAGTGACATGGATAGACGGTCGAATGGCGTAGTGGTTAGTGGCCCTGACTGCTATGCCGAAGGTCCCGGGTTCGATTCCCGGCTGGGGCAGATATTTGTTTAAAGACAGATATTTGTACTCGGGTCTTGGGTGTTGATATTTATATTTAGTATCTATCTATCTATGTATTTGTGTAGATATATCAGCTGTCCGACACCCATAACACAGGTTCTGCCTAGCTTGGGGTCGGATGGCCGTGTGTGAGATGTCCCCACATATTTATTTATTACATATGGAACGGCAAAGGCAGGTGGAACTTTTTCATTGTTCGCAAATTTATTTGCAATTATCCGGGTGGTTTTATTTTAACAACCCAATACAACAAAAAAAGAATTTTCAAAATCGGTTCATAAACGGCGGAGTAATCGGTGAACATACATTAAAAAAAAAAAGTTCCCGACGAATTGAGAACCTCCTCCTTTTTTTGAAGTCGGTTAAAAATACGCCTCATCCTCAAATGGTTAGTAGGTACCTACAAGTAAAATATAAAATACAAAACGGATACCGGTTCGTAGAGATGCCCACAGATTGTCCAAAACATGTTTACGTTTAATTTAGCTAAAAGTTCTCCATCTGTTGATTTTACACAAAATTTAATTTTACCTATCTGTGTCGGTTTACCTAAAAACCGCGGTTTCATCGATAGCTGGTAAACAAAAGAGAAATTAGGAAAATCTATGGAATATTTTGTTGTTTTCAACAACATACATATTTTGTTGTGTGCTTGCTTACTTCATACCTACTGCTGATGAAAATGCGCTGCAATACATTGATTAGGTCTGATCCTTTTGCCATAATAGTGCATAGAATTTAAGCCTGTATTTCTATGTATTTTTTGTTGCAAGAAATACCATTATTTAATTATGGGATACATTTGGAAGCTAGCAACAAGTCGCTCATCCCCATCTAAGCGTCTCACCACATGTAAGCATAAAGCTTTTTTTTATGTCAACCAGGCGTTCTAATGGTAGACAGAAGAAAAAGAGCCGATCCTTTTAACGACGGTCGAATGGTGTAGTGGTTAGTGACCCTGACTGCTATGCCGAAGGTACCGGGTTTGATTCCCGGCTGGGGCAGATTTTTGTTTAAAGTCAGATATTTGTATACTCTCTATGTATTTGTGTAGATATTTCAGCTGTCCGATACCCATATTATAGGCTCTGCCTAGTTTGGAATCGGATGGCCGTGTGTGAGATGTCCCCCCAATTACGTTACGCTTATATGTACGGTGACCTTAATGCAACCTCAAGTCGTCAGCTACCTGCTGGCACTTTAACTTACGAGTGTTTGTGTCTCCGCAGCGCTGATGGTATACGTGTCTTTCCCCTTCAGGGACTCCATGGCGATTTGGGCCCGGGAGTGCATCGCCAGCCCGGCGTTCTGGGCAGTTGGGTTCGGCCATCTTAATCTGAGGTAAAATAATTATATAGGTATCATTGAAAAATTGCTTAAGAAAGAATAAGTAAGTCAAAGTAAGGAAGACAATCACACATTGCGTCGCAAGAAAGAAAAAGTTTTGTTTCTGGTATGTATGGGTAATTATAGGTACGTATGCGTGCTGCGACGCATGCCTGTGTGAGCTTGAATAAGTAGGTATACCTAGCATGGGGCTCAAGACACGTACGTCAAGACGTGTCAAAAATTCTCCGTCGTTCTCAGTCCCTACAGCCTCAATGAATTTCTGAAGTTTAAATGTGAATAGGTATAGGACCTACTTATAACTTATAATATTAAATAATTCCATTAGTATTTATAATTATAAATTGTTAAATCTATTTTGAATTGAATTATCCAATTGAATTGTAAATGTAATGTTATTAATTTTTATCATTGGTCTATTGTAAATAATGTAGGTAAATATTATTTAATTTTAAACAATTATATTTCTACACCCATGGGTAAAATGACATTGTGTCCATAATGTGTTGTGTACCTACGTAACATCTTACTGTAACATGTTATATTTATGGCAATAAATATGTATTTGATTTAATTTGATTTGATTTTCTCTCTCTCTCTCAAAGCCGCGCAATGAATGAGCGTGAGTGAGTGAATACAAACATTGTATACTCATATACTCGTAGGTACGTCCCGCTCATCTTTGGCAGTCAGCGACAGACTTATAGAGAGAGAGATTTAGACAGATTAATTATCGGCCAATGCTATCATAACTCACTCAAAACTCCTCGTCATGGGTGAGAAGAAGACCTCGAACTTCATGGGCACGTGCGCCACGACGGACTGCTGGACGCGCGCCGTGTGCTCCGACTGCAGGAGCGGACCGTCCGTACTGAGGGAGGTCACTGCTGTGCCTTGGTATCTGGAATGTAAGGACAGTCTTAGAAACAATATATATGAACATAAGTACAATGGAATGTCAAGAACTACATGGAGTGTCAGTGGACCGTCTGTACTGAGCCTAACGGTGCCTGGGTGTTGATCATATTTGTCTAACGGTGCTTGAGTGATGGTAATATCTCTCTGTCTGGGTATTTGTCATATCATTCTAACGGTACCTAAGTGTTGGTCATATCTGTCTCACGGTGCATGAGTGTTGATCATATCTGTCTAACGGTACCTAAATGATAGTCAGAACATATCTGTCTGACGGTACCTGGGTGTTTGCCATATCTGTCTATCGTTGTCTAGGTGCTAGTCATATCTGTCTATCGGTGCCTCAATGATGGTGATATCTGTCTAACAGTACCTGGGTGTTGGTCATATCTGTCTAACAGTACCTGGGTGTTGGTCATATCTGTCTAACAGTACCTGAGTGATGGTCATATCTGTCTAACGGTCTCACGGTGTCTAGGTGTTGGTCATATCTGTCTAACAGTACCTGGCTGTTGGTCATATCTGTCTGAATCGTACCTGAAGTGCAGATCGTTCCTCCAGGTCAGGTCGTGGGTGGAGGGCGCGGTGAGGTTGCCCCGCACGGAGGAGAATGACACCAGCGCCGTCTGCAGCCGGACCGGGGTGCCTGGGAATTGTGGAGGACATATACAGGGTGCTACATTTTGTTGTATAGATAGTTTAAATGGGCAAATTACAAAATCCTTGAATTGAAAAAATGCTCACGAGGGTAACAGTTTAAATATCAATGATTAATTCATAAATTAATTTTATACGTAAACACAGTACAATAAAAAGAGGGTATATTTAAAATAATAAAACAAAGTCGTAGACTTACGGTTATTAAGTAAAATCGCTTTATAAATTACTTCTTCAAATCTTAAGTCACTAACGAACTAGCCGCCATTAAGATAATAAATTTTAGCCGCGAAGAAAATATTGTGCCGTTTTAGTAACCAGTGTAAACGTACCCTAAGCTATAATGCGTCTTTAGCCACCAGTGTAAACGTACCCTTGCCTGCCAGAAGTGGACGATTGCTAGCTAGTGCATGAAGAGGAAGGTATTACAATTGCCATCTTACCTAGTTCAGTCGGGATGTTGGCGTCGAGTTGGAACGGATAATAGACCACTTGTTGGTTGATGTGGCTGCCAAATCGCAGGAAGTCTTCGATTGATTTTGTCACTGCAAGAAAGAAAACTCATTACTTGAAGATAAATAACCTTTTACTGCTCGCGTCTTAACTGGTTGAAAATGCTTTTAGCTTTAAGTTTGCATGATTGTACAATATAACGCTTTCAGCCCCTGTATTTTGTAACTTTTTGGACGTGAACAACCAAGCGTAATATTTATAATCTATCCTTACAATACAACATATTTTTTTTTGAAATCAGACTCGTTAGTCAGTAAAAAATAGGTATTAATTGATAATGCTCTACGTTGACAGCCATTTTATAACAACCAATCCCACTCGGAGTTACAAAATACGGGGGCAGAACGGGCTATCCGTTTTCTCCGTATCCGTTATTTCATTTTTATCGATGATGCTTACTTTACATTGCAACGTTTCTAACGACTGTAGTCACTCTTATCGATTATATTTACTTTACTTTGCAATGTAGTTACTAGTCAACGACTCCAGTAACACGGCTGATGAGATTTTGATGAGTTCCCTCAAGAAGATACTCACAGTCTTCCCCGTTCCAGCTGTCGAACCGTGATTGGTTGAAATGCGTCGCGTACACCGTCTTGTCGTGGATCTTTAGAACTATTTCAATGTGGACCTGAAAAAAAGCCAATCAAACTTCGTGAGAAACTTTCGCTATTTAGAAGTTTTCCAAGAGGGGTCACTTTAGCTTACGGTAGACGGAGTATCGGCAGGGGCGTATTTACCCTAGGGCTAAAAGGGCTAAAACCCGGGGCGGCAGGCGGCGAAGGGCGGCCCAGGGGCGGCCTACAGGCCGCCCTTAGACTTTAGGTTGGAGGATTAAAAAAGTACAGAACAATATTTTAGGTCGTAAGCCTAGAACGGCCCTGAGCCATCTTTCCACATGTTGACCAGCCTTCGTTGGAATAGTCTATTTTTTTCCGCCTCGGTATTTTTTAAAGGAAATCTAAAGACAAAAATAATTGCCTCACTCAGTCGCCCTGCACAAGTTTATTTCTAAGCGTTCTAAAACGTACTCTGGATAGAAATCCAGAAAAATCTTTTGTTTTTGTTCGGAAGATATCATTATCTATGCAAATCTATCACGTGTGGTGATAGATTAGCATTTGTTCTTATACATTTATGTAGGTCGGTAGGTACCTAGGTACACACTAGACTTCTTCTTTCATGTCAGTGAACATGCGAATTTTTAAATTTGTCCAGACCAAAAAGAAGCATCTTTGATAGCATTCTGGTTGGCCTGGAGTAAGTCTTCCCGAGTGCAGGTGGAAGGGCACAGGGTACAGGAGAGTAAATGCTCCATATTCAGGGGGCGGTACCACATAGTCGCATAGGTTGGTACCAACGGTATAGCCCCACTTGCAAAGATTGGCCTTGCAGCAGCCTACCTCTGCTCGCTACGATTTAGAGTCTTCCAAATGTGCCAGGGGAGACTGTTACCGGGAGCAAGACGTAGGAAAGGATCCTGGGGCTGCTTTTAGCCCTGCGTTTTGTGTGTTTTCATCCGTTAAGGACACCTCACTATTTAGAAACGCTTTGCGGCTCTTAAGGCGGGAAGGGCGGCAGTATGTGATTACTCACCGTGGATGTCTGGAGTCGCTTCTTATTTGGCTTTCTCAACAGAACATGCCACTTTTCGCCGTATGCTAGGGGGTGCTATCCCAGCCAGAGAGTAGACTTTCTAGAGCGGTGTCGGTTTGAGGCATCCCGTTACTATACGAACAGTGTCGTTAAGAGCAATATCTACTTCTCTAGCATGCGTGTACCTTGCCCATATCATCATCATCATCATCAGCCAATAATCATCCACTGCTGGACATAGGCTTCTCCCAAGGAGCGCCACAACACTCGGTCCTCGGCCTTCCTCATCCAACCACTACCGGCACTACGCGCCTAAGGTCGTCAGTCCAGCGGGTAGAAGGGCGTCCCACGCTGCGTTTGCCTGTTCGTGGTCTCCACTCAAGAACTCGTCTACCTCAACGGCTATCGGTTCTTCGGCAGATATGACCAGCCCACTGCCACTTCAGCTTGCATATTTTGACAGCTGTGTCGGTAACCTTAGTCCTCTGACGGATAACCTCATTTCTGATACGATCCATCAGAGAAACCTCAAGCATAGCTGTCTCCAAAGCACGCTGAGCGACTTTAAATCGATGGACCAGTCCTACCGTCTGTCGACGTCTCTGTACCATACGTCATCACTGGCAGGACGCACTGGTTGAAGACTTTTGTCTTCAGGCTTTGAGGAATGGGAATCTTGTTCATATGGGGCAGGCAAATTCGGCTGAGAAGCAGAGTGCTAGGCTACTTGTTCGTAGAACTTGCGGAGAGGCGCCCCAGCTGGTAGACGTAAGCCGTCGCAGCAGAAGGTTGTTTCGGGAACTCAGGGAACTGACTTTTTTCTTGGTGTTTTGGCAGTGGGTTTTGTATGTGAGGGATCTATCCAGGGTCACTCCGAGGTATTTTGGTGACGAGCAGCGCTGGATTTTTTAAGTATGAAAGCCGGCCTTTGTTCTTTTCTGAACCGGTGGAATAGTATATTTTTTCCGCCTATGTATTTTTTTGAAGGATATCTAAAGAAAAAAGAAATTGCCTCACTCAGTCGCTCTGTACAAGTTTATTTCTAAACGTTCTAAAATGTACCTACTACTCGTCTATGCAGAAAAATCATTAATTTTGTTCGGAAGATATTATTATCTATGCAAATCTATCACCACAATGTTCTTATACATTTATGTAGATCGGTAGGTACTCTACACTAGCTGCTCTTTTGGTTTTCTTTCATTCCTTGGTGGGGCGGAAAACTACAACAGCCCAGGGCGCGAAATCTTTAAATACGCCCCTGAGTATCGGTGCGATAACTGCACTAACCACAACTTAAATTCTTCACTTTTTGTCAAGATAAAGTAATTTTTCAGGTTTCTCTAGAATAATAAATATCTTGTGTAAATATCTTGTGTAATCACAACTGAAGAAGGTTCTAATATTTCTTTATTGCGGTATATAGAGAACGAATCACAAGAAAATCGATAGGTATGGAAAAGTGCCAAATTAATAATTTCCCCTTACGAAACATTAGAAATACAGGACAGGCGTTATCGTTATTCGTTATCTATACCTAGGTCCCTACTACTAATCAGGAGGAAAGTTCATGTTACCTTTTAGAAAAATAATTACCTATACACTCATGGCTAATGAAAAGGTTACACTGATAAAAGCATCAAATTACTCCTAAACAGAAAAGGCTATCTTTTTAACTCCTTCTGCAACGTTACAGTACATTTAACAGAGCCTCAGGATACATAACCAACTTAAAACGATAATATTTTGTTAGTTTTACCTTTGAAAAAATTGGGGTCGTTTGGTGTCAGAATTTTGTGAGTGGAACTTTTTCATTTCCCGTGAGTGTATAAACAGTAGATAATTATATATGATTTATTTAAATATTTAGAGTTGTATTTTATCCCTTGTAAAAGCCTTATGTTGCCTAGCCTACAATAAGTTCGTATGTTTATAAACCTTACTGTGAAAAAAAAACATATTGAGGAAACCTGCACGTCATCTAGATTCTAGATCTGTACCCAAAGTGCACTGTACTCATTAAAGAACGGCGATACGTGCCGTACCTATCCTGTGAGAACAAATGTACAGCGAAAACCGACTAACCCTTCAGGGATTACAGTCGTGGGCTTATGTATGAAGACATTAGCTTAAAGTCCCTTTCTGCAACTCAGCGTATACCATTTTTGCACCAGGCATTCAGGAGTTTGCTCCAACCTGTACCTTACCTTCTCCGGCGTCACAGTCTGCACCTTCATCTTCCTCAGCACCTCCACCAGCCGGCCCACGTCCAGCTCCTCGGAGCTGATGCTGTGGATCTTCTGGAACATGTTGGTGGCCACGCCCTCCGCTTTTATGAATATCTGCATGAGGATGTGAGAGAAAATGCTGAATTAGTTTTATGTTTCTACGCTTATCTAGTAGTTTCCGTTAAGTTCCTGTTATGCCTAGCAGTCAGTTTGTTATTATTTGTAAAAAGGATGAATGTATTGATTAGTATTTCTTGCCAAGTAGACAATAGATATTTCAGATGGATGAAGACAATGTAGGTACTTTTATGTGGTTTGAATAGTGCATTAAATTATCAGTCACTGCTCTACATGGCAAAAGTGGTTTAGTTCAAAGTAGTTCCGCTCACTGCAAGAATCGAGGCGGCGTCGTGACGTCTTTAGGTGCAGTAAGTACTCCAAGATCCTAAACACTGAATAACCTCAAAACCTACCCCAACATCGCTGGTAGCCATCAGCTCGCTGACAGTCTTGACCCGGAGCTGCAGCAGCGCGGGCAGCCCGCTGGCGGGGTCGCCCACGCTCAGCAGCTGCAGCATGGCCCCCGTCGCCGTCTCCTCGTCGTAGGTTCCCACGATGTGGTTCCCGGTTGCCCAGTACTTGGAGTCCGGGTTGTTCACTTGGTTGGTGAGGAACGGGATGTAGTTGGACCTGGAAGATACAGTGAAAATATAAAGTCCTGAAATTAATGTTTGAGGAACTAAAATTTTCAGGAGCCTGGCACCATTAGAAAAGAAACATAAAAGTCATAACAATTGTTTATGTCAATAGGGGGTTGGCTGTTTTTTTGAATTTTCTTATTAATTATAAGGATAATCTAGATAAAAGCAACAATTTAGGCTTGGTTGCAATTAGGAAGATGAAGAAAAATATTCGTAGTCAAGCTAGTGAAGTTATTTATCGAGTTTTAATACAATGTTTAGCGGAACATCAAGCCAATTTGGAGGATGTTTAAGCTCGTACAGCGTCTATGACGGGTATGTAGCATTGTACAAATTGTAATAACTCATTTTTTATTAGTACCAACGCTTCATTTATCGATAAACCTAGGTTTAGAGCCCAAGTCGAACATTGTTTACATACCACTGATTGTAGGTTTCATCTGGTTTCAGTTGAGTCAAACCTTAACATTTTGATACTTGAAGATATATGTTTGTTTACTTACTAAATTCACATTGTGTGAATTTGGGGGGCATTGTGTAACTCAAAAAGATTTTTTTATTTTATTTTATAGTTATATCGGACCAGCGTGCCAAAGAGGGCAAAATATGGATTATTTCTAACTCCTGGAAGAAACAGATCTGGCCGTCCAAAAAGAGAAATTGATGTCTTTACTATGTGTGCCCTTCGTCAATAGATCCAGTTTTTTTATGCAGTTGTAATAACGTTATCTAAATAAATATTTATTGGTTTCACTATTAGCCTTCATAATTATTAACACCTTCTAGCGTTTAAGAGCTTTTTTGTGGATGGTAAGTTGTTTTTAAAATACATAAATAGGTAGGAAGTTAACAGGCAAAATTTCAAGTATCAAAGTCAGTTATGTTTCGCTATATAGGGTTGCTACATGAAAGATAGCAGTGCCCTCATTTAATTTCAGGACTTTATAGTTTCACTGTATGTAAAGTTTTAATATAATGCTTTTTGGATAGCCTTTGTTATTTGGGTGGGTATGCGTAACCAATCTTACCCTATATTGGTCAATTTAAATGATTTGTGCTAAGTTTTATAATGAACTTTGAAGCTTCCGTGGTCGATCGAGCTATCTTCCGTGATCGTTACTGATGATCATTGAAGTCTTCGAGCAGCTTGAAAACATCGAACAGTCGGGTTTACCACTTACTCGCAAGCTCTTTCAGCATAACTTGCTTGTCGTCCACCAACCCGCACTAGGCCCGCCTAGTGGACTAGCGCTAAAAACTCTTCCCTTGAAGGAGACCCGTGCCCCAGCAGTGTGGATGTGACGGGTTTTGAATATTATGATGATGATTATGAACTATAGAAATGCTGTTTTGTGATATCGTGATGGTGCTGCTCATCTAAGTTCTAACCCTTTGAATATATCAGCCAGACCTCATTGACCCTACACAAAATAAGTCCACAAACTTACGCAACCCGATATCCATTATACGTCTTGCTGCTATCCAAACTCTTGACGGTGGTGTACCAGAACCTCTTCAGCTGCTGGTCCTTACACCCGAGTATGTAGTTGTGGATGGAGAGCAGCTCGCTCGGGCGGATCTTGGAGCTGAGGATGGAGTGGAGAGCCGCGATCCTGATCTGGATGTGCTCTTTCTCATTCATGAGGATGTGCCAGGTCGCTGCGTAACCCTGTTATTGTTATAAAATAAATATATTGCACATAAAATCATAGTACAAAGTTGAAATTAATACTAGTAGCATTCTCTACCAGTTAACCTATGGTGATGTCGAGAAAGTGATTGTTGGGAGGTTAACATAATATTCTGAACGGATTTTCTTAATAAACTTCGAGTCAGTAACTGTGTATGTGTAATGGACAACATTTCATTTTCTTTACCCTATATTTTTATTAGTTATTCGGAAAGTTTATAGAAAATTAGTGAACCCGTATTTTTTTATTTTGTATATACATTAATTTTTGCATGTTATTTTTAACTTTAAAGTTAATTATTTTAAAACCGGAAGTGACGTCACATATTAGGCTCAATTTTTATTTTTGTCTATTGCCTGAGTCTCGAAAAAAAACATAAATGACACTGACAAGTGACATTTAAATTTTGTTTACATGCCAACCAACAAATGGGTCATTTTCAAATGACATTGATATTTCTGATGATGGAAAGTAGGTACTTATCATGTAAAAAAATAAGCAGAAGCATTTTTTCAACTGTGTAGGCGGTGGCATGCTCTGGGACATATTATATAGAGGTCATCTCATAATAATAAATAAAAAAAATAGTCAGAAAGTGTCAGAACAGAATTAATGAAATTGACCCAAATAAACAACAACGTCACGATAAAACGTCAACGTCAATCAAAAATGAAAGTGACAGTTACTTTGTTTTTAAATCTATGGGCTTTGATCATCAAAATGCATCGCACCTGATGCATGACGTCATCAGCACTTTTTTACTATTTTATGATTTTCTCGAAAATGATACATCCAAAAAATACAAAAACATTTTTTTTGTGGCCTTTAGAGCTAAATCTCGAAATGGTTTTCGATTTATAGCAGCTTTAGTTTTTTGAAATGTTGTCCATTGTGTATGTGTGTGCTTAAGATAAGCGTCCACCTTTCGGCATCGTAAGCAACGGACGTATCGCATTCAGTATTCTTTGTATAGAAAATCACACAAGTGCGTCCACTTCATCGGCATTGCCGACGCTACATTTATAGAAATCCGTTAGGTGCTATACGTACGAAACCGATAGGTGGATGCTTAATCGCTTTTACATAAGCCTTTATCAATATTTATTTTAGTAAAAAATACAAACCGTAGGAGCAAAAACGGGGGTCGTAGCCAATATAGCCCAGAACCGTTCATGGCGATCGAAAGAGGCATTGTTATAGACAGTCCACATGTAGTTCTCTATTGAATACTGGATGTTAGATAAACCTTGCAGCCAGACCAGCCGGTCTATGTATTGAGGGCAATCTGTAGACAAAAGAATCAGCGGGGTACATTTTTGTTTGTTATAGGTAAGCCGACGTATTTTTGTTGGTTAAGTTGGACACAGGGAATGGAGAAGAGAATATGACTATAGTGTAAGTTTTATGTAAGCGTCCAGCTTTCGGCATCATTCGTAACGGACGCATCGCATTCAGTATTATTTGAATAGAAATTCACACAAGTGCGTCCACTTCATCGGCATTGCCGATGCCGTTTCTCCGTGTACATTTATGACAATCCGTTTGGTGCGATAAACATATACATATACATGTACGATACCGATAGGTAGACGCTTGCTTTAAGGGCCCGTACAGGGTGACGTGCCGCGCCAATTTTGGGTTTTCAATGCTCTTCACACAGCACACGCAGTGACACGCACACATGTAAGTTTGCACAGTGGGTCGATAAACTTTTACTCGCCAACTTTATTGACAATTATGTTCAAGTACATTTTGGGTGATTTTAGGGTAAGTAAGTATAATTCTTACTTACACTGGTAGGCACCAGGAAAGAGTAGAAATTAATAAGGGTGCCACTTTACTCTATACTCGGAACCCGATTAGCTTTCTCAAACAAATGTGGTATTTACTTGTAGAAAGGTAACTACAAGTATTAAAGTGTAGATAATAAGTTTCGGGCATTCTCCAGCCAACTGAACCCCGACGACAAAGCAAAGTAAATACATAGTGTCGCAAAAGGGCTATACTAAGCCAAAAGGGGATGACTCAAGGGGTCATTCTGTACAACGTTTTCCATGGTAAAAAGTCACATGTCCAACAAAGTTAATTTCCAAAACTCGTAGAGCAAAAGTTCAGAATGACCCCCTGTCTTACTCCTTTTTACCGGACTGCCGAAAGAGGAGGGTAATGTTTTTTGATTGTATGTATGTATGTTTGTCTGTTTCTTTGTTCCCTCCTGTAGCCTAAACGGCTTGATAGATTTTGATGTATGAGGTATTGTTAAAAGCGTATTGATGACGCGATGGTTATAGGCTATGTGACGTTCCATTAAAATGAACATAGCGCCCTCTAGAGGACATAACGTGATGATCGAAAAAATAATAATTCAACTTTGCCGTGTAAGGTATCAAATGAAAGGGCTTGATTTTCACATTATAAAAATATGCATATTGAAGGTATTTAAATAACAACACCAAAATTATTGAAATAAAAAATGATCATGAACTACTGACGTAAAATTTCATAAAATAAAAACAACTAAAAAGTTACAAATAAAAAAATACAATTATAAACAAACGAAAAACCCGACTGTACGCTAAAAACATGAAAACAAGTCCCAATGTTAATAGAGCGGTGGTAGCTCAGTCGGGTAAGCGCCCGCTTCTCAATCAAGAGATGCGGGTTCGAATCCCGGCGCTGACATGTACCAATGAGTTCTTTTAACTTAAGTACAATGTATACCATCGCTCTTACGGTGAAGGAAAACATCGTGAGGAAACCTGCATATCTAGATTTAGCACGTCTAGATATGTGAACCCACCAACCCGCAGTGGACCAGCGTAGTGGGAAATGGTCCAAGCTTAGGAAGGCAGTTTAGACCTTGGGGATATGCACAAAGGTTCCACTCGAGAGAGCCAGGTGCAGGTACTTACACCCCCACAGAGAATAGAATAGAATAGTCCCAATGTTAATGGAAAGTATCGCAGGCGGGGACCAACTTGACCGCCACTCAAGGCCGTTTTCTAAGTAACATTCAGCTAAATGGTGAACCCTCTGCTGGTCCCCGCCTACGATACTTTCCATTAACATTGGGACTTGTTTTCATATTTTTAGCGTGCAGTCGGGTTTTTTGTTTGTTTATAATTTGTTTAGTACTATATACCGCTTTTTCAATACCTGTAAGTACATTTTTTGGTAGCAGCATAATATTTTTACTTAATTTTAGGGTTTCGAACGTCAAAAGAAAAAAAGCAACCGTTATAGGATCTCTTTGTTGTCCGTCTGTCACCGCCCTTTTTCTCAGAAACGGGTAAAGATATCAAGCTGATATTTCGCATAGATGGGGAGTAACCCAAAAAAAATATTATGGTACTCCCTGTCCCACACAAGTAAATTGGGGCTTATATTTTTTCCAGTTATTTTGATGTGTATCCTTTTTTAACCGACTTCAAAAAAAGGAGGAGGTTCTCAATTCGTCGGGATCTTTTTTTTTTTTTATATTTTTTTATGTATGTTCACCGATTACTCCGCCGTTTATGGAGTTATGAATTTATTACGAATTATTTATTATATTTATTACGTTAGTTACGAATTTATTTTTATTTATTTTATTTTTACATTTTCGTGGAGAACCAACAGCATTTTGTTAATAAATAATTATTACTTATGAACACATAACAACTTGATGCCATTAACAGAATGAACTTAGTAAACCCAGTAAACCTAACACATCCAGAGGAAAAATAAAATCTCTTTCTCTCTCTCTGAAAAACATACTTAATAGCCCGATGCTTTTAGCTATTAACATCTTTGAAATAAAATTGAGCCACCACCGTGTTACTGCCCTCATCAGATCCTCACGAGACCATACCTCAACCAGCACCAAGAGACTGTATTTTTGATCCCTAACCTAATGTTCGTGCGTATTGTCATCACTTAGATCCATTCGCTATATTCCTGCTCCTCATCAGACCTTTACGAGACTGTAATGTCACGAGAATATTGCACACTATCTAATTTAATTTAATGTATTGAATATACTGGAAGAATTATGCTTCCTCAATTTCAAATCAAATTATGTTGGTGTCATAAAAGTTGAAAAAGTGCAATGACAACCAATGTGCAGTGATTTTGTATCTGTACACGATAAGATCGCGAGCTGTCAGTGCTGCCTAAACCGACGTGACCCTTCTTTGGAGGCCAGCGGCCAACTGAGTCAAACGTCACTTGTGTTTATGATTTTATAACACAGAAAACCGCCATAGATATTTGTATGAAGATTTGAGGGAAAAAATTGCTCAAGTTTGGGATTAATTTACACAAAATAAGTGTGTGTTTATTAAAAAACAAGGTATTTAGCGCCTAGTCCAAGCCTTTAACTTTATAATATGATAAAAAACATATGAAAATTCTTGATGATTACGACACAGTTGTTACAATACGGGAGTGTCATATACTGATTTTTCGTCATATTCTGAATTTAATTTACAGTTATCCATAAGCTTTTACTTAAATTCGAATGATTCAGCACCTAGCTAGACTCTTCGACTACCGGTGTGATTTTTTTCAAGGCTGTAAAGCATCATTTACTACATAATTCTATGACAATGCCAACCCTCGATTGCCTATTGCCGACCCTTAAGATGAATACAGGAGATGCCGAGAAGAGAAACGTGATTATGGTGTAAGTAATTTTTGATGGACGCAAACGAAAAATAAAAAACAAATGATAGTAGATGGGTGCGATGTAATAGGTAATTATAGTTGTAATAACTAGTTAGGTGCTAAATGCTGAATATTAGAGCCAATTCTACAGGCTCATATTTTACCCATTGCCAAGTAAGCCTTCTTGTCGTTGGTACTCTATTGCAAGCCATAGTTTCGCAAAGTTTGTTCGGGCATTAACTTTGTTCGATAGAATTTTTATACAAACGAGAAGCGAGTGGAATAAGAAGTGACTCCATTGTTCTAGATGGAAATAGTCGGTGCATTCTAAATAGTTCTATCGGAATACTGAAACAGTGCAGCGATGACAGGATTTGATACTATTTTCGAATCTACACAAACATATAAAAAAAAACAAATGCTACTCTTGAAACTGACAAATTTGCCTTACATTTTGACAGTGACAGTTGACGATACTGTACTTTTTCTATATGTTTGTGTAGATTCGAAAATGGTATCGAATCCTGTGATCGCAGCACTGGTTTTTGTTATTTTACCGAGTTCTAGTTCCGGTTTACACATAGCTGGCGTAAATAACCCCTTCGAAAGAGGGTGTTGTAAGTTTAACATGTCTGTATATCTGTGTGTGTGTGTAGCTGACTGTGGTAGTGAAGTTCTCAAACGGCTGAACTGATTTTCGAGGGTTTTTAGCCATGTTTAATGAAAATCGGTTTAGTGCCAATCATCATAGTCGGTTATGTAACCGACCAGGCATTATTAATTAATTATACGTCATCTCCATATAAAGTTATTGACAGATGTGTCAAAAGTCAACCACTAATACCTGGTTATGCTCTAACCGACTATGGAGAAATTGGCACTTAGTTTTGAATGCAGGGGGTTTTTACAAACTCACCGCTATACATCCTGAAGTACTTGACGACGATATTGTCGAAGTAGTCCTGTTTGACTCTTCTCACTTCTGCCGCCTTGTAGACCAGTGTGGCGAAACTAAGGATGCCCGCATATCTGATGTCTTCGGAGAAGTCTAGACCTAGCCTGTGGGTTAGGGTTAAGTACTTTATAGTTAATAATAATACTATGAGGGGCATCTCTCACAATCGGACTGGGTATTGGGAAGTAGTTTATAAAAAATTGAATTAGCTTGAAGAGGGCGTTTTGGGAAAAACTTTCAAACGGTTTTGAAGTGGCTGCGATAGTTATGCTGCGATGAACCTTAAATACGTTTAGCGATTGGTGAAATTTACCCTCAGCATTGTTACAGATATAACAAAATAAATGCAATAAATGAAAACGTTTGTTATTACCTTGTAGAAACAAGAGGGACAGGTGCAAACCTGCACTTTGTACCAGTATGTACTTAAGGCTCCCATTTACGGGCGCGCCAATCCGCGGAATTGTCGCTGGCGACAAGTCAAGGATTGGTATGGCTCGGGTCTCGGCTCGCGGTGCGAGTATTGCATGGGGGGCTTTACACATCCAAATACAATACAGGATGTTGCAAAAAGGGTATACTAAGCTGAAAGGTGGTAACTCAGGGGGTCAAATACAAACTAGTACAACAAAAGTTGTTCAGTATCACCCCCTTACACCTTTTTTGCAACACACTGTATAATAGCATACCTGGTGAAGACCTCCAGCTCCTCCAGCAGCTGCTGGCTGTGGTTGGCCACGTTGAACGGCAGCTTCCTCACCAGGGACAGCAGCGTCGCGTCCTCGATCTTACTCTGGAACAAATGGGGTACAATTTTGCGTAAAGTTATGAAAGTAAAGAGAGATGGTAGCTCAGTCGGATATAGCTCCCGCTTCTCACGGCAGAGATGCGGGTTCATGATGAAGACATGCGCCAATGAGTGCTTTTGAATTTAAGAACAATAAAATAAATAAATAGTCATTTATTTCAGGTAATGCAGTACCCATATTGTCTTAAAACTAGCTACAATAAAAAATCTAAAATTTAAGTCTAAGGTCTTTTGCAAATAACCAATATAATGTATAGGGTTATACTAGTCACTTGCAAAAGACAGTCATTTACGATTCGCGTCCTGATGAACAGATATCCAATGCTTGTAAAAAGGATTGGTGATGTCTTGCGATACAACATTCAAGATTGCATTTCCGGAGCTGCTCAGCCCCGACCAGACAATGTATACCATCGCTCTTACAGTGCAGGAAAACTTGATGAGGAAACCCACATATCTAGATTTAGCACATGCAGATAATGTAAACCCACCAACGCGCAGTGGACCAGCGTGGTGGGAGAAGATCCAAGCTTCGGTTTCGATCTTGGGGATACGCAAAAAGGTTCCATTCGAGAGAGCCAGATACGGGCACATACACCCCCACAGATAATATAATAGAATTACCTTTTGCTCAATAACAAGATACTTGATGAACAGCGCACAAGCATTAGTCCTGACATGAGGTAAGACTTCTAGAAAGATGTTTCTAGAAGTCTCTATGTCGTAGCTGGTGCCTAGGACCATGTCTTCAAACAACTTGTGGAGAGCCGCGTAGTCTAGTTGTGACATGGTTCTGGAAAAGAGAGGGTGATGGTGTTTCTACAAGTGCTGTTTTCGAAAGCAGGTCTTGATGTACTATTGCTCATGTTTTTAACACCTGACGAAAAAGAGGGTTTTATAAGTTTAAAGTGTTTGTATATCTGAGTGTATTTGTATGTCTCTGTGGTAGCGTAGTTCAAAAACAGCTGAACCGATCTTCGATTTGTTTGAACGGCTCAACCGATTTAGACAAAATATGGCTAACAGCACTCAGAATAACACTACCTATGGCCCAAAAAAACAAAACGAAAAGCGGTGGAACCGTTTGGCAGCTTACGCTACCACAGGCAGATACACAGGCATTGTAAACATAACACCCCTCTTTATACATCAGGGGTTAAAACTTTATGGGAGTTGGAAACTTACTTCAAAAGATTCACGAAGTCCAGGCTGTGTATTTTGGAGGCATTCCGGACTATGTTGTCTGCGTCTATCCCTTTACTGGCAATGTGGAGGAGGATCTGGAAATAAAACAACATACTTTTTACATTTAAAGTAACTTAATCAACGTACGTTAGCGTTGTGTTAGGGTCACTAACCCGCACTAGGCCAGCGTGGTGGACTAGGCCGAAACCCTTCCTTCATTGGCAGGAGACCCGTGTCCCAGCAGTGGGGACGTGATGGGTCGTGATGAACCCACGTTAGTTAAAAACTAAGAGATTCAACACTAAAAGTAGCTTAACTTTTGGACGGCTTAGCCAAGTTTGATTAAATATGGCTAAGAGCACTTGAGTAACATTAAGTAGGTACCTATGACCCAAAAAAATAATGGGTTTAGTTGTTTGGAAGCTATGCTACCACATACAGATACACCCACATACACAGATCATATATAGAGACACACACACGTTAAACTTATAACACTTATTTTTCCGTCGGCGGTCAAAAAAGTGTTCTTAACTATCGAGGTTTATATTTCAGCCTATCCTAAACAAATACTAATTTAATAAGCAATCATAAGCAAAACGCAAAATAATGTTCAAAGAAAATCTCACCATTATTTATTTTATTAAAACTTGAACTACGAAGATACTTAAGTACCTACGTTTTTCTAAGTAATTTATATTTCAGTTAAGCTAAGTCCTTAATCTAAAATAAAAAGGTTCCAAGAATAATAAACTATAAATTACACAGGGTATTAGCAGATAATTACTCTAAATAAGATATAAATTTACAGCTTTATTTAAACTCCGCAAAATACGCTTCATATTAATTTTGAATTTTTGGGAACATTATTGGTAACTACTCGGTATACATCATCAGCCAATAATCATCCACTGCTGGACATAGGCCTCTCCCAAGGAGCGCCACAACACTCGGTCCTCGGCCTTCCTCATCCAACCACTACCCGCCACCCGCCTAAGGTCGTCAGTCCAGCGGGCAGGAGGGCGTCCCACGCTGCGTTTGCCTGTTCGTGGTCTCCACTCGAGAACTCGTCTACCCCAACGGTTATCGGTTCTTCGGCAGATATGACCAGCCCACTGCCACTTCAGCTTGCATATTTTGACAGCTAGGTCGGTAACCTTAGTCCTCTGAAGGATAACCTCATTTCTGATACGATCCATCAGAGAAACCCCAAGCATAGCTCTCTCCATAGCACGCTGGTATACATACAAATACAATACAAATTCGAAAAGTCCAGGGATTCTCTCTAAATCGACGAACAAACGAGAAGTGTCATGCAATCGGCACGCTTAGCTCCAATTTTTCCATAGTCGGTTAGATCGTAACCAGGTATTGGTTCATCAATTATACGTCATCTCCATACACAACATGTGTCAAAAGTGAACCCATAATCCTTAGTTCACACACACACACACACACACGCACTCACGCCTTGTACTAATGTACTCCCTTGCGGGGTAGGCAGAGGTGCATTGCTGCACCCACTTTTCGCCAGAGTGTTATGTTAGTCCCAATGTAATAGGGGGCGGGCCTATTGCCATTTTACGGGCACATCCAAGACCTGAGAACAAATATCTGTGTTTAAACAAATATCTGCCCAGCCGGGAATCGAACCCGGGACCATCGGCTCGGTAGGGTCACTAACCACTACGCCATTCGGTCGTCTTAATCCTTAGTTATTGGTTATTATTGGTCTTATCCATTGTGGCGAAATTGGGACTTAATACAACAACATAGAGTCGTGGTAATTGCAGCCATTTTTTTTTATTTAGGGCCAGTTTTTTGATCCGTAGTTAACTCAATCATTGGTAAAAAATCAGGATCATTCATCAAATCAATGATTACTTAAAAACCAACAAAATTTATATGCAGCTGTCATGCTTGACTAATGGTTAAAGTTAACTATGGATCAATAAACTGGCCCTTAGAGAGTGACCCGCCAGGATTACCCACACTCACCTCATAAGTTTTGTTCCTCAAATCGGCTTGCGTCAAGTTCCTGATCCCGTTAGTGGGGTCAATGTAACCTCTGCTGACGTATTGTTTGTTGGTCTTAACCAGGTCCAACTTGTCTATTTTGTCTAGAGGAGCATCGCTGTCGTAGTTTAGGGATAATCTGAAAGTTTATTAGATAGAAGTTAGGTAAACTTAAACGTAAACTTAGTTGGACAAAATTTAAATTATCAGTAAAAATAATGGGGTTTGCAATAGTGATAGGTACCTATACAAAGCCGAAAGGGGGTGACTCGTTGGGTCAATCAACAACTTTTAACCTACAAAGTTTGGAATTTCGCAAAGAAAATAATGCGTTTTCGACTAAAATATCATGTGACCAATTAGGTACATTAGTATCAGAATCTATGGAGACAATATTTTTACACAATGATCGCCCGAGTCACTCCTTTTTGGCTTACCCTATCGTTTTTTTAACAGCCTGTATATAGTAATTGAGATAATGTCATAATGGTTTACTTACTCTGTAATAACCGCCATTATGTGACTTCTAGTTTTGTGTTGGAATACGCTCTTTAAGTCTAGGCTCATAAGACCTATTTTATCGTCCAGCTCGTAGGTCCTATCTGCCGTGCCTATGTTATCCAGCTGTAAAGAACATAGCAAATTATTGGTAGTTTTCTAAGGTACTGCTCATTATTCAATGCATTCATTTTCATAATGCACTCAAAAGCAATGAAAATTTCCAGTAAGAAAATCATCAAATTACTCCTAAACGACAAAAAATTTCTAATGTCTATTATTCAATGCATTCACTTTCATAATACAAAAAAAAAACACGCACTCACGCCTTGTACTAATGTACTCCCTTGCGGGGTAGGCAGAGGTGCATTGCTGCACCCACTTTTCGCCAGAGTGTTATGTTAGTGCCAATGTAATAGGGGGCGGGCTTATTGCCATTTTACGGGCACATCCAAGACCCGAGAACAAATATATGCCCGAGCCGGGAATCGAACCCGGGACCATCGGCTCAGTAGTCTGGTCACTAACCACTACGCCATTCGGTCGTCCATAATACACTCACGAGCAATGAAAAAGTTCCTGTGGCAATAGCACCAAATTAGTCCTAAACGCAAAAAGCTAGCTTAATTACGCCGTCTGCAATGTTAAAGTACATTAAACGGGTTCCGCTCATCTGGCATAATCTTTATTGACCAAAACTCATTTCGCATAACTCGTATGGTCTAAACTTTTTTGGCCGAACCATCACTTTGCCAAGACTTATGTGGCATAAGGCTCGTTTCGTCTAAAACTCTTTAGGCACAATCTTTAAACACCTTAGTTTAGTTTGCTCAAATTTGTATAATCTTGTTTCTCCTAATCTTAATAAATAATATATTAAGTATGTAGTAAATGTACAAATTGTGGTATTTTTCTCCTACATTCCAAAAATCACGATATTGTATGATCAAAAAATCGAAAGTTAACGACCAATATAATTATTACAAACCCAATGAGATCGAAACCTAAAAATAGGTGCGACGACTAGCAAAGCGAGGAGGAGCGTGTTAGGTGCACATGTTCACCAAAACCAAAGCGGAGCGCAGCGAAGCGGAGCGGAGCGTTTTCCAAACAGCGGAAACAATACAAGGCACCAGTTTGCGCTATGTAGGGAGACGCTCCGTCAAAGTTAAAGCCAAACGAATATTATTACTTTGTATAAACCTATGCCATAGCATTATTAGGCTATTCAAGATTTGGCCATACCATTATTAGGCTAAACAATGTTATGCGAAATAACTTTTTACTAAACGAGATTTATGCCATACGATTTTCGGCGTAACGAGACTTTGACCAAACGTTACTATGCAATACGAGATTAGGCAAAAAAATCTTATGCCAAAAAAGGTAGAACCACATTAAAGAGCGCATTAGAATATTAGTGTACTAGTTACCACAAAATACTTTAAACACTGTTTAACAAGTGTTTAAACGAAATTTGACAGATTTTGTAGGCGTTTGACAGCGGTAAAGATCTGTTAAATACTGTCTAAGTTTTTGTGATAACACCCTTATAGCAACTAAAAACGTAAATATTTTTATCAAATTCTAAATACTTAAGTATTTTCATAAATTGTGGTAATTTTGGTGTCAACATAATTACATTGCTCAAAATCGTTCCGGCTGTTTGCCGATGGTATTCAACTGATAAAAGTTCACCCTGTATAGGTACAGTGCTCCAAAATTGATAATGCGCATAGATATCTTTGACAGATCGGTGGTTTTCGATTATGTGACACATGATATTGACTCCTATTTCTTTCGAACAAGGTGCAAAATGCCAGTGTTTTTTTTAAGGTTCTTACGATTTAATGATTCGGGTGTGAAGATCTGCATGTGCATTATTATTAATTTTGGACAAGTGTACACTATTAGACAAATCACCTTCCATTGTCCTCCGGCTACAGCACGGCTACTGAGACAGCAATTAACTCACAATTGAGTCGAAGGTGCAATCAATTGAGCTCCACTGTTCTAATGTTAATTGTTGGATGTTGAGTGAGTACGGAATTTGTTATATTTTTGCTGCTTTTTAAGGAAACCGGTATATGAAAGGTGTTTTAACCGCAATTTTTGTTGCATTATTTTATTTGATACATTTTTTTTAGTTCACATTAGAAAATACAAAAATAAGTAAGTATTTTAAAAATTTATAGCGAAAGTTAGATGAATCGACCAAATTAAGAATTCAATTGATTTTATGTTTATTTTATTTTATCAAAATAAAGAGGTGTGGTAGCGTAAGGGATTAGGTTTCGGCTCTCATTCATGACGCCTTGTGTTGTGAATCCTGAGATGCACCAATAAACTCATAAAAAATTGGCAATTTGAGTATACCACGTACTCTATGGTGAAGGAAATCATCGTCATGAAACCTGCACATCTAGATTCTTGATATGTAGCCTAAGTGCACTGTACTCATTCATAGACGGCTATCTATACCTATCACGTAAGTACCTACAAAAACGAAAAGCGGTGGCTAGCTTACAAGTCACCTCTGACTACCCCTTCGGGGATTACAGTTGTTAGCATTATACCTAGGTATGTAGAGGTAGTACGTATGTTAGTTATTATACCAATTCCTAAAGGACTAAACTTACTGGTCCATTATAGTCCCCAGGACCGCTGTACATGGCTTCCGGACCTCCGAAGAAGGCAGCCTTACTGAAGTCCATAGGCACGGACATCCAGCTGTTGTAGCCAGAGTTCTCGGACAATATGTGAAGAGCGTTGTACTTCCTTATGGTGTTGCCATTGGCTACGTAGACTACTTGGCAATCCTTGTATGTTTGGTAGAGGCACGACTGTGAAACAAATCAGTGAAATAATATTTAAGCTCAAATCCTGAATTTTTTGTAATAAGGTCGCCGATTGTACTATTTATTTTCTTTTCTATGTTTGTGAAACTGTTTCTGTTTGTGTGCAATAAAGAGTATTTTATCTTTTTCTTTATCATCTTTGTTTAAAATTTGACTGTATTATTCCGTTTGTAGATTTCCCATCTAATTTTTCACTGAAAAAATATAGTTTGACATCGCACAGGCAAAAAAACTGCCCGCATCATAGACTTATTAATCCGCATTTTGTATACTGCGTATATCATGTGTACAATATGTAGGTACATGGATGGATGTCATTAGGTTCAACTTTTTTTGCTTTGTTTTTGTATTTTACACATCATCTTGTTCGCATATTGTAAATCCAAGGTTACAAACCTCAATATTATAATACGTGCCGACGTCTCTCTTCAGTTGCATGTTGAACGAGAGGGCTCGCTTCATGTTGGTGGCCCACAGAGGCTCTTGTGGAGACACGTACAGGTGGTCGATGTTGCCGTCTTCCTGAAATAATTATACATACTTTTTAACCGACTTCGAAAAAATTAGGAGGTTCTCAATTCGTCAGTATGTTTTTTTTAATGTATGTTCACCGATTACTCCATGGATTACTCCGCAATTTATGGACCGATTTTGAAAATTCTTTTTTGGTGTACCTATTGGGCCTTGTCCCGTTTTGACAATTATGTACAGAGCAAATGGTGTTAAAACATAGCACTTAACGTGAAATTCAAGGCTTAGTAGCGGAGCCAATTGAAAAAAAAACATAACTTCCGTTCGAAAGCGTTTTTCACAAAACTACCATAGTTCACTAAATTTTAATTAGCTTGAAGAACCTATGTTTCACCCAGTCCCAGTACCTAGTGTGCCCCGTTAAGGAATCGAACCCGGGACCGTCGGCATTGCAGTCAGGGTCACACTACACCACCACCACTACACCAGTGGGTCGTCAAATAAGTGGTGGACACTTACCTGGTAGTCCACCTCCCAGGGTTCCTGCAGACTCTGGGCGGCTTCAGTCTTCTTGTACGAGACATAGCCGTGGTGTTTGCTGAATATTGATGTCTGAAAGATAGGCAAAAACCGTAAATAAGCAATAAAGGATTAAATAAAATAAATGCAGTTTTGTTAACTTGAAGATTTAAGATTACCCTGCAGGGCTCATCTTATTTTTCCACCACGTATATCAAGCTGGTTTAAACAAAATTCGAGATAGTTTTTGAAACATTCAAAACACCGGTTTACAATGAGCTAATTCAGTGAAACAGTCGTTTCACAATGACTGCATAATGGCTAATTTTGTTTTAGACAGTGACAGCATGTCTTTTATACCACAGGCATGGAAGTAATATTACTTCCATGCCCACACCACAGGTCATTGAGTATGACACACGATTTCACGTTGCCATTGTTCTACTCGTATGCCACAGGTAGCCATTGCCATTATCCAAACACTGTGAAACAGGCCCTGAGTTTCCTCAACTTCAAATCCTCCAGCGTGTACCTCACCGTGTTGTAGTTAACATACACCTGCACCACAGCACCGTGCCCTCCAGGGTACAGTATATACCTGTACTACTAGTTTTTTGGCATCTTATTTACTAGCTGTTCCTTAAAGCTTAATAAGTTTTCCCGTGGGAAAACCGCAATAAAAAGTAGCCTACGTGTTAATCAAGGGTGTCACCTATCTCTATACTAAACTTCGTCAAAAACGGTTCAGACGTTTTGACGTGAAGACGTAACAAACATACACACAAACTTTCGCATTTATAATATTAGTAGGATAAAATGCTAATTATACCTTTTTCCACGAGGAAAGACAGCTGATACAAGCAAAAACTTCCCTTATTCGAATGTAATAAGGGTCCTGTCAGATGTCTTTCCCCGTGAAACAAGGTATAGTAAGCATAATTTCTCACCTTCAAATCCCCGAGCGTGTACCTCACCCTCGTATAATTATCATACACCTGCACCAGAACAGTCCCCTCTAAAGTCCAGTAGGAGTCGCTCTCCACCGGAGCCAGGGTTCCGCAGCTGATGTTGGTCTTGATCTCGTAGGTGTACTGCCTGAGCGCCGGGAACAGGAGCTGGAGGCCGCTGGTTGGGAGGCCCTCGGTTAGTGATAGCAGGGCTGGGATGAAAATGGTAATAGGTTTATAGGGTATTGCAAAGGTGGAAGTTATTAAACCGAAAGGGTGTGACTCAGGGCATCATTCGGTATTTTTTTTGGAAATTCGAAAGAAAAAAATTAGTTACATCCAATAGAAACTTTATCACGTGACAACGTTGTCTCCAGAATCCCCAGAGGACGACATGGTCGCCTTAGCGTATCAAGTTCTCTATAAAATAAAATATTTAAAAAAAAGTGTCAATGTCAAAAATCTCCAGAATCCCCAAGTGAAGAACTAAAAAGTGGTTCAGAATGGGTCACCCCTTTCGGTTTACGAGTACTATAGCACTTTTGCAACAACATAGGTTGGTTCAAACTTGGTTTAAAAAACTACACTAATGGCCAATTCACAAACTCGGTGTCGATCGAAACTCACTCTTATAATAATAATATTTATACATTAGACAGGTCAATGTCCTATGATTAAGTATTTCTTGAATTATAATTTTTAGACCTTGATTAATCAAATCAATATCACGGCCAATTAATGTTAACTAGTGTTGACCTAATAAACTACTACTTACTATATACGTTATTTCTTTCAAAGGCAAAGGAATAGTAGATACCTAGTCACTTTATACTAGGAGACTCATAATTATTTAGTGCACCCGAATATTGTAGGTAGGTATCATCTTCACTATATAGGTACTTTTAGAAGTAACAAAAAACATTTTTATAAATCTTGTGACCAACTTTCTTGATATGCTTTGACTTGATATTATAAAATCGGTTACGCCTTACGCCCCTAAAAAAAAATTAGAGGTAGGCCTACACATACATTTTATTGATAATCACACTTTTCTCGGGTAGGTACCTTAATATTGGCTTTTTTAAAGATTTAAACTAAATATTTTGGCACTTACCTATCACAAGGCTTATGACAATCATCATTATAATCTGAAAGCAATCACAAAACACACTTATTTCAATTCCACGCACAAACAAATACACAACACATCCATTATAAAATATGATTAAAATAAAATTGTCAATAACTGAATTACCTACTACAACATTATTGTTTACTAATAATAATCTTTAAATGTAGTAGCTTTGAATAACTAGTGACAAATGTACCGCATTGGGACGCACTGATAGTCCGAATAGTACCTTATCAACTGTCCAAGTGCGCTCAAGCAATAACGTCATAAGTCATAATTTTTAAATTTTGTCGTTTCAAAAAAATTATACTTTTTTTTTTGTTGAATAGCTTTTTTAGCTTTCTTGTTGGCTTAGAAAGGATAGCCATTATTTATAGCTAGATTTTTGTCACAAATTTAATCAATAAGTTACCAGAAACAGGTACATATAAGAAACGCTTGTAACTTTTGCGGTTTGGAGATATCACACGACACAAACATTTAATAACCAAAACCCTAAAACAAACATTTGTCTTTAAATAAATACCTATCTGCTCAGGCCAGAGATTCAACCCGGGACCTTCAATACAGTCATCCGAATCTTTAACTACTAAGCCAGGCAGTCATGCAAAACTTAAAGTCTACTAGAGACAGAAATGTTTTGAGGCTGAATTATACAGGATGTTAAAGAAAGCGTGATAGATCAAAAGTTTTTCCCTGAGTTTCCCTCTCTCGCTTTACACCACCCTGTACAATAGAATGTAAACACTCGGATTACCTGTGACTGTAAATACTAGCATGAGTTTAATATAGCAGTCTACATAAACAAAACCTTATTTTTATATTTAATAATTCCCTTGAGGAAAACCCTTCTCACGTTGTGCTAACATACTTGAGATAACCTAGAGGAAAAGGGAAAATTAATCAAAGCGGCGCACATATATCATGTAAACAAGAGCATTTGTTCCCGACAACATGGTAATTAGTAACGGTAGATTAAGTTTATTATTTAATAATCATACCATCATTCTGTGTACTGGTCACAATTGGACGTAAGTTTTCTCTAATCTCTATAATCCTAACTATCCTAACTTCCTAACTAATATTATAAATGCGAAAGTAACTGTGTCTGTCTGTCTGTCTGTCTGTCTGTCTGTCTGTTACTCTTTCACGCCAAAGCTACTGAACGGATTTGAATGAAATTTGGTATACATACGGTCTAGACCCTGGGAAAGAACATAGGCTACTTTTTATCCCGGAATTCCCACGGGAAAACTTTTTAAGGCGAAGCGAAGCGCGCGGGGACAGCTAGTATAATATATATACTTACTTACTTACGTGGACATACATTTCGTAGATGCATTTTACAAACTACTTTTATCGTACTACTACAGTAACTAATCTTGTATACCTACAAGGGTGTCATTTTATTACTGAGCTTTCCGAGTGCTGCTACGTGATACACTGAATAATTTCTTTACCGAACACAAAACCTGTGTTTTTTATGTTGCATTTTGGATATGAAAATGTACAAAAAAAATCAGTGCAAATTTACACAAAATTCAAGTTACACCATTATATCGAGAGGCCAGTTATCATATTGTTCTGATAACTTAATTGACCTACCGACCCTATCAAACAAATGACTATTGTACCATAACCATTATATCCTGACCCTTCTATGTTGGTATGTATTCTAGACTAACTTTTCTGTGCGAGCTTAGGATCGTCTTTTAAGGGGTTTCCCGTGGGAACACTGGGATATAAGTAACCTATACTCGTAACACAATATTACACTCGGGAGCAATGAAAAAGTTCCATTTCCAAAATGCCAACACTAAATTTTATAGGTACAGTACAACCTACTTTAAAACATTTATTTTAAAAATTGATTATTTCGCTCTTAGTTTGTAACATTTATATGTAACTAGCTGTTCCCGCGCGCTTCGCTTCGCCTTAATAAGTTTTCCCGTGGGAATTCCGGGATAAAAAGTAGCCTATGTTCATTCCCAGGGTCTAGACCATATGTATACCAAATTTCATTCAAATCCGTTCAGTAGTTTTGGCGTGAAAGAGTAACAGACAGACAGACAGACAGACAGACACAGTTACTTTCGCATTTATAATATTAGTAAGGAAGGATAGTAAGGATTTTATTATTTCGCTCTTAGTTTGAAACATTTAGATGTAATTCAATATTACAGACGGCGTTATTAAGCTAGGTAGTCATAGTAATTTGATGTTATTCTACTAACAAAACATTTAATATTCCCTCAGCTTGAACTGCCTTGAACATTGACTACATTCCGTCCCGTATTTGTAAGAAATTGTAATGAGTTCATCTTACATTGGTTACCTATTAGACTGTATAAACTTTCGGTAAAATTTGTTGGAAAAAGCCAGTTGAAAGGTGTTAGCTCAATCAGTGGCTCTGTTAATTTTGTGACCCCGACGGAATAAGAGGTGTGTTATACGTTTAATGTGTATGTGTGTATCTATCTGTAGTAGCATAGAGTAACGGATATTTAAGTAGTATGCCTTTAGAATCGGCATGATCTATTCTATTCTATTCTATTCCCTGTGGGGGTGAAAGTACCTGCACCCGGCTCTCTCTAGTGCAACCTTTGTGCATGTCCCCAAGGTCTAAACTGCCTTCCTAAGCTTGGACCATTTTCCACCACGCTGGTCCACTGCGGGTTGGTGAGTTCACATAATATCTAGATGTGCTAATAATTATATCGGCATGATCATAAAGGTGCATAAATAATTATAGTTCCTAGGTACCTAGAACCAGTGATTACCTATGTTATACTAGCCCGCATAGGTCATTAAGCTCTTCCTTGATTACTAACGCTAAATTGTAAGACTGTGTACACACTGTCCAGTATTGGTAGCAGTAGTAAAGAGTTGAATTTTATCAGTTATGTAGCTACCCTTCGGCAGTTCATATTAAGTTGGAATTGGAGCAAAATTATTTTTGGGATCTCTTCTGACAAAAAATAATGTGCTCTACTAAAGTTAAAAAGTACCTGCACGACCATAATGACAACGATTTTTTCGGGATTTCATAAATGATATACTAGACTATTCATTTATTGGTTCTAGTGAGTCGGTCGTTGGTATATGCTTCTCATTATGTATGGTTTATTATTAACTAGCTGTACCCGCGCACTACGCGTCGCCTTAAAAAGATTTCTCGACGGAATTCCGTGATAAAAAGTCTATGTGTTATCCAGGATGTGAGCTAACTCCATTCCCATTAAAATCGGTTCAGCCGTGTTAATGAAGAAGTAACAAACATCCGTCGCATTTATAATACTTATTAGTGCAGTGTAACCTTACCTTTACATGCATTGATAACGCTCTTTGGCTAATACAAATACAACTACATTTTCGAAAAAAAACATTCTATTCAGTTGTTTGCTTTAGGAAGATGGCTAAGTTAGTGTGGTTGGCATTACTGGTGATCTATTTTACAATAAACCAATGTATTTCTGAAAGAATATCTGAGCATTATCGACAAAAACGGTGGGTGGCATTATAATTATGTTAAGTATATTTATCACGTCTGTGTATCTGTCTGTGGCAACGTAGCTCCCAAACGCCTGAACCAATTTTCGTTTAGTGTTTTAGATAATGTTACCGCGTCTGTTTTTCGCCATATTTATTCAAAATCGAATAAACCATTCAATAGTTAAGCTTTTTTTAGTGTTGAATGTCGGGGTTTTTAACGTTAGTTAGGTTAGCTTAAGGCTTACTATACCTACCACTTTTGCAACACTTGTATACCAAGTCCATCATCATCACGACCAATCACGTCCCCACTATTGGGACTTGGGTCTCCTTACAATGAAAGGAGGGTTTCTCCACGCCAGCCTAGTGCGGGTTTGTGGACCTCAACACAAGGAAGCTTGTGCTGAGAGAGTTGTCTGGCAAGTGGGCAACCCGACTGTCAGATGTTTTCAAGCTGCCCGAAAGCGTCCAACCAACGTCCAGTCCTGCTGATTCCAGTTGCATCGTGGTCCAGAAGCAGTCAGGCACCCACGGGGACAGCAACGAGGGTGCTGATGATGAAGACAGTGAGGAGCTGCGGAACCCACGACCTGATGTGAAGGAACCGGCGTATGGGAAGGAGAAGGATGATGTTCAGGTATGCTCTGTGGGAGAGGGAATATAAAATGTACGAAAATTACAGAAAATATGCCAGTGGCAGCGGCGTTTTGTGGTTGTGGTTGACTGGTTGTGGCTGGTAACCCGTGTGAAGGGTCAGTGCAAAAAAATGAAAAAAAATGACGACCGAATGGCGTAGTGGTTAGTGACCCTGACTACTGAGCCGAAGGTCCCGGGTTCGAATCCCGGCTGGGGCAGATATTTGTTTAAAGACAGATATTTGTACTCGGGTCTTGGGTGTTGATATTTATATTTAGTATCTATCTATCTATGTATTTGTGTAGATATATATATCAGCTGTCCGACACCCATAACACAGGTTCTGCCTAGCTTGGGGTCGGATGGCCGTGTGTGAGATGTCCCCACATATTTATATTTATATTTATTTATTTAAATCGTCTTGATAAACAAAAGAAACCACTTCTACCACTGAGCTCTTATTTTGAATTATAGTTCGGTTAGACACAACATATTGATATCGATTCTGAAGGCAGAAATTTTAAATTTAGCGATGTCATAACCTTAATTTCTTTGTTTAAAATTCGACTCTATGATTGTTTCCGTAAATGTCATTTTATGCTAGCAATTTTTTTAGTTTGACAGCGTTAAAATTAGAATTTCTGCCTTCAGAATCAACATCATTGTTCGTATATCATTAATATGTGAGTTTGCGAATGATATTTAATTTTAATGCTTTGTTTTTGTTTCAGACCATACCTTTGCCTCCACTCAAATATACCAAACCACAATCCAATGGGAAGTACAAAAAGTACAGAACTAGTAACAAAAATAAAGTTCACAAGAATAAACTCTCAATGAATAGAAATATTTACGGTTAATTTGAAACGCCTAAGTAGGTACGGTCATGTGCAGAGAAACCTGACCCCCTCTCATAGTAACAATGCTTATGACAGGGGTCAGATTTATCAGCCTTATACTTCCTAAGTTTTATAGTAACTTAAAATCTGCTTCATTGCACACTTTGTTATAATATTTACTCATTATACGTATGTAAGTACGTAAGACGACCGAATGGCGCAGTGGTTAGTGACCCTGTCTACTGAGCCGATGGTCCCGGGTTCGATTCCCGGCTGGGGCAGATATTTGTTTAAACACAGATATTTGTTCTCGGGTCTTGGATGTGCCCGTAAAATGGCAATAGGCCCACCCCCTATTACATTGGGACTAACATAACACTGGCGAAAAGTGAGTGCAGCAATGCACCTCTGCCTACCCCGCAAAGGAGTAAATTAGTACAAGGTGTGAGTGTTTGTATTGGTATTGTATTATTATAGGTATAAGATAAGTGTAATAATTAACTTAAATAAAACTAAATCAAATCATGTTCATAAGTTTATTTCCGAAATTCATACTTTAAAATTCACCACTTAGGTATAAGACACAGTTTTATAAAAAAGCACTCGAAAATCCTTAATTTACATAATAATTATTAGGCTACTGAATACAGCGTGAGAAAATAGAAAGATTTTTATGTTTAAACTCATTTCTGAGATCTAATTTGTCGTATTAAAAATAATAACATACAGAATGTTATATTAAATAATATACATGATGTTATAAAATGGTATGTAGCGTAGGCCGAAAAAGTGTCTAGGGAAACGAAGCAATATTGTGTAGGAATGATTTTTGTTAAAATTGTTAACAGTAAAAATAAAGAAGAACCAATTAATTCACCGGATATCATGAAAATATGATAATATTATGCGTAAGAAGAAAAATACGGTGGTATAAGCAGAAATACCTACTAGTTTTATAATAATAAATAAAAAAATAAATAAAATAAAAAAAATAAGAAAAAAAAAACATTAAAAAAGAGGACGCTTCTTTAAAGTTGATTTAATAACCATGTTACAATAGTTGCATAACGGCGGCGGCGTATTACAAGCTATTTTATCATTCACCTAGCTATTTTGAAACACCAATGTCATTTTATATTGGAACGTGTGAAAGAAATAAACAAAAATGTAAACCTGCGAGATCATTACACACGATCATTTGTTTTTTTATTGGCTGTGAATTTAAAATCTGAATCTGAATCTCATCAGAATCGGCAGTATACTTTCGACTTAATCTTTATAATGCCAAAGCATGGTTCACGCAAGACTGTAATACCATTTTAATCGTGTCTGATTTTTAGAGATTTATTACTTGCACCAGAGGAGTAGTTTATGATTATCTTTCATAGAAATGAATTTATAATTAATAGAATAAACTACGAAATTGAACTGCTAAGTTAAGGTTATTGAATCACAAGAAAAGAGATTTTTTTAACATTCATAGATAACATAAGTAATAGAATATGAAAAGAGTAACTTTAGATAGAATAGATACTTAAGTAAGTAGGGATTAGTTAGTTTCAATAACAAATTTAGTCTAAAGGGTAGATTTAACACATTTTCTGACTACCTAAGTAGGTTATCATATTTGTTTTAAATCAATATACTTAAAATACGTTTCTAAAATTCATTAAATTATAAAAAGGCTGCTTCGTTACTAGGCAAATGCGAGAACACAGCCTAAAAGTAAGTGTCCACCTTTTGGCACCGTACGCAACGGACGCATCGCATATTAGTATTATTTATATAAGTGCGTCCACTTCATCGGTATTGCTGACAAAGTTTCTAATTTTTTTATGAAAATCCATTTGATCGATTCGTCCGATAGGTGGACGCTTACTTTTATTAAGTAATTGGTGTCCCACTGCAGGATAATAACATAAACTCTAGTCGTTCGTTCTGAAATACAAAATTAAAAGCGGGGACTTTTTCATCTTGCAAAAAAAGCTAAGCAGGTAATAAAATAGGTGTATTACCATAAAATATAGATAAAGGGAAAGTTTTTTAGCTATAATATAAAACGAAATACTCATAATACTTAAATACAAATTTGGTTGTTTTGAACATTTCTTAGAAAGTAATATTACACACCTACATTATATTAATATACAAAACATTTAATATACTTACATTATTTTACAAATTGCCTACAATATTAATTAATCTAGCGTTTTAACACACTCATTTCAACATTGATCAATATAAGATTATTTTAAAAACACTTAAGAAAATCTGAATAAGGTGACTTTTTAATAACCAGATAATTCAAAGTTAAATGAGTTAAATTGACTGCTGACACTGTCTATACCATCTAAGATACATTCCAGTAAAAATAAGCACATCAAAATTGAAAGCAAAAAAAAAATAATATAACTAACTCCTTCAAATATGAAAACTTTTCCCAAGACAGCTTGCTAAAAAGTAGCTTGGCGTGTAAAGAAGAATAAATCATTTTATTGTTCATCAGGTAAAACAGGTGTTTTAGGTAGGTATTTTAGGACATCTGCAGACAAAGCGACGTTATGTTATCCGCCTAGACATTTTGAAAAAAAAAATCCTCAACTGTTTGACTGCAACTAACTGCCACTTAATTTATTTTACAAGCATTATTTAATTTATCTGGTAAGAATTGGGGTTAAATAAGCTTATATTCATCAAAATTAAGTACTTATTCTCATTTCCTTAAAAACACACGCTCATATAATAACCTAACTTATACATTAATTGTTTTATTTTAACATTAAAAGAACACAATTTTGTTTGTAATTTCATTAATAACAACGGTTTTAATACTTATGTGGTAACGGCGACATAAAATATAGGACTTAATGTTAAATAAATACAGGATGTTTCAAAAATGGTACTAGTTTAAGTAAAATTCACGAAAAAATATATTCTATGGATTTAAAGTCATCGTGACCCAACAAATTTTCTGTGGAGTTTTTTAAAATCCTATAAGTTGTTTAGGGTCAATGGGTCATCCATTGACTTATAAATATTACTACCGTCAGGACAGGGCAAATCGCAAAAAAATGGCACCCTCGCGCTGGCCCTAATATCTCATATAATCTGTTGCAATTTGTTCGAATTAGGGCCAGCGCGCGGGTGTCATTTTCTTGAAGCAAAACGTTCTGACGGGCGCATCCTTCCTTTGGAAATTATTGAGATGACCCCTTTAGTCACTAGTCACTCCTTCTAGCTACCATACCTCTTTTGCAAAATTCCTGTATATACTTAACCAAATCAAATATGAAAATAATAGTACCAACTTTTTAATTTTAGGACATCATATAATAAGTATAAGAGTAATCTGACCATCTGACCTGGTTCGAGTTTTCAGTATAGGTAGGTACATATTAACAATTTATACATATCGTGCAATTTTTATCAGTGGACTGTCACTGCAGGTCAAACTGGACAAATTTACTGGAATAGTGAAAAAATCTGTTTAAAAATCATACCACGAAAACAAACTCTTTTTTTAATTGTAAATTCATACATTCACTGTCCTGGTAAGTTCACTGATAAATTTCCATCCTTTTTTTATATAAAATTGGCACTTTTTTGCACAATCATTGGCACAATCATAGCTTGGCACTTTCTTGACCAATAATTTAATTCAAGCTGGAAAAATACATGCAATCATTTTTACATATTATTATAAAATAGTATCGTAACTTTTTTCACATTTTATTATCCTAAACGTCTATAAAAGTACACACATCAAAAAAACTACACTTTCGTAGTTCAACCGCACGGCACTAGATGGCGCTGCTAATATAAAGTTCACTCTCGGAATTCATATTCATCCTGGAAAAAAATCCCAAAAATTCAGTCATTACCAATCTTTCATGACTGAATTTTCGTCCAAATCAGAGGCACTAATATTGGCAAACATAAGTATGTAATCGTACAGAAAGGTGCAAATAAAACTGACCCCTCTAAGCTAGCACTGTAATTCTAAGAGCAGTCAGGTTTCGCTGCCCCTTAGTGTACCTACTTATGCAAGTAAATTGACCTCCAGGTTGAGTATGCATTCCACAGGCGCACTATAACAACGTAACACATTCAACGAAGTGTTTCTCGCTGGGCTACGCAATAATTTGAACGTGTTTCTTGGCAGTGTCTCGCGGCTCCTTCAGGACGTAGGACGTGGACCTTCGCAGGGAACCGACCGAGTCTGTTGGGGAAAGATAAAACGATGAATATTGGTGAAACTAAGCTTCATCATCAGCCCAGCCATAGGACGTATACTGCTGAACATAGGTCTCTCCCAATTTTTTCCAGCTTATCCGATCGGAGGCAGCCCGCATCCAGTGCTTTCCCTTCTGATTTCAATAGATGGTCCGTCCATGGTGAAGGAAAACATTGTGAGGAAAGCAGCGTATCTAGATTTAGTACATAAACCTACCAACCCACAGTGGACCAGCAAGGTGGGAAATGCTATACTCCAACTACCACACGCGTATGTCCTTTAACGTTTCTGACGTTTCTGATGTTAGGGACATCTAGGAATCTCAGCGCAAACGGACTACTCAATACTGATACCGTAGCACATATTATAGCAATCAAAAATCCTTAGGCCTTGTCTTGCCTAACATTTAGCCACATTTGGCCATTAGGCTCATTTGTACTTTGGCCACATATTATGGACATTTGGCCACATTGAGATAATTTATTTAGCTACATTTGGCCACATTAGGCCATTCGGCCATTCGGCCATTCGGCCTCATTTGGACATTTGGCCACACTTAGCCACATTTGGACATATATGGCATGTACTTACTATAATGCGTGCAGAGAGGCCTCGGGGGGGCGGGCGAGGCGGGGGCGGACCCGCCGCGCCGCGCCCCCCGCTACCACACCCGCACGTCTTTCAGCTCCATTGAACTGGCAGATGTGTCTTGTATCTGGGGAAAAAGAAGGAGAGAGAAGCTTAAGAAGCTATCTTGGGTTATAATACAGTTATACAGTCAACTGTCCAGAAATGTACCAAATAAAGTTTTGTGCCATGATTCTCATGATTTCTACAGAAAGGCACACTCACCTTGTCATTTATAGACAGCAACCACCCTTGATGCAGTACCGTCCGCCTGGTAGAGCTACAGCCGAATACCAGGAGTATAGGAGATAGAAGTTACCTCGTTATATCTAGTGTATGCACGGGAGTACATGCGTCGCCTATCAGCTCTTATATGGCTCTTGTAGATGTTGTCTTGTAGGTCATAATCATAATCATAATCATTTATTTCCATAAAATTGCACAGTTATTCACAAATTATAAAGGATTAATTAAGAAAATCTAATTATGCTATAATAACAATATTGTGTTTATTCTACTTCCTAATAAAGGGCAAAGCCCTGTGACTTAGGTTAAGTAGGTAGGTATGCTCTTCCCAATGGTGATCAGTATATCAGTATATCTACATCCAATAATGCTAGATTTTTAATTAACAAAAAAATTAATTAAATTAAATAAATGAAAAAAAACAATAATTATTAATTACATGCATCTAAAAATAGGTGCAAGCAAAGGCAGGTCTTGTAGGTACCAGGATATAAGAGATGTAAGGACCTCACCTCGTTATATCTAGAAGGCGCGGGCGGCACGTGCGTGGCCGGGGAGCCCCTGGAGCACCCCTGACGTAACACCGTCCGTCTATTAGAGGTACCGTTAGTACCAGGACATTAGTGTTGTAAGGAGATTACTTTAACTCATTTTATCTAGTAACTGCTATCAACTCTCGCGCGGCTGTTACCAAGTAGGTAACTGAGTACAAGAGCTGTAAGGAGCTCACCTCGTTATATCTAGAGGGCGCGGGCGGTACGTGCGTGGCTGGGGAACACCGGGAGCATCCCTGACGTAGCACCGTCCGACTGTTGGAGCTGCCACCTCGCATCGCCGTGCGTAGCTCCTGGAAACAACCATGAGGATGACCTTTCGTTTTTTCTGCATATATATAACTGCTAGTAGTAGGTATATGGCATTTTATGAACTACATAAGACAACCCCGACATTTTATGTAAATAATTTCAAATTGATTCTTTGAATAGCTGATTAGGCTAGAGAATTGCTATGCAGCTATTACGATGGTGTCAAAGAAACCTGTTCACAACAGTAGTCCTATTTTGCAATGTGGACCAATGAATATGATTGGTAGATATCAAACGTATCCATAGCAACGTAGCACATCTCTATTCGGGTAGCAAACTAAATTCTTCTTCCTGAAGCAGCAAAAAACAAAGTATCGTTTGCGGTACCTGTCCCATCTCACTGCACAAGGACTGTCGCCCTTGAGTGGCATTCTTCTTGGTATTCCAGCAGAACTCCAAGATGGCTACCACGATAGCCAACGCCAGTCCACAGAGAAGAGTGACGAATACACCTCCTGAAAATATATTTGAATTCTCTTCAACTTCAAGGGAAATTATGAGTAAGGTTCTTGAAGACCGTATCTAGCTCGTTACCAAAAAAATATGTTACAAGTTTAAATACAGTATTACGCTTATCATTATTATTATACAATCTAGCAAATTTTATATATTTTTTGAGGATTTTAAATGACTACCTACATCTCTTTCACCCAGTGACTACAATTTAGCGATATAAGGGATATTAACAAAATCACAGAAAATCCAAGCCGTATTATGATTTATCAACCAACAAATTTAGCCAAAGGAGTAATTCAGTTCGTATTTTGTTAGATTCCCCTTACCTAGCAGGGCAATCTGGCCTGTGGTCTCTGTGTGAATAGAGTGAGAACAAAAATAAACATAAGTCAAAAGCCGAATAACAAAACGTTCATGCAGTAAAGTCTATTCAAGTACATTTTTTATCTCCGGAGGCCTAGCATTGTAGCAGTGAATTGATCACAAAATCATATCACAGCCCTCTATGGCGCGTTTAATCACTTAATTTATAATTATGTACAACAGCCGGGCAAAGTGACTTATACACTTTTGTCATCCTATGCTAGACCCCCAGAAATTGAAATAAAAAAAACTAAGAAACACTAAACAAAATTCACAATACTTACCAATATTCTGCACGCCCAAAGCGTTAGCCTTGCTGTCTTTCCCGTCCCTATTGCAGACGTCCCCAGTATTCTTCCACCACTTGTCGTACAAGATCTGGACAACTCCTCGTTCCTGAAGCTCCAGTATGGCGAGGGAGATCTTGTCTCTCCACGGACTGCCCTTCCACGTAGCTATGCCGTAACCCTAGAATGAGGAATGGAAATGACAATGGGCGTTTTGGAACCTATGTCCAATAAAGATGAGTCATACATCATTGGATAGCTCTTTTCAAGTGAGCAAAAAAATATTATGACGACAAATCTGTATAAGTTGTCCATTTTGAAATATATTCGTCGGAAGGAAGTATTTTTCTATGGCAATGCACTATCTCTCCTGATGACAGTTAGGGCGTAATACACGTAAACACGTATTATTAAAATGGGAGTTACTTTCAACTGGTTTTATTTACTGAGATAATAAACAAATATAATAAATATTATATGAATAATGTTCATTTTGTTATAAAAATTCCAAATTAATTTAAAAAAATAACAAAAACGTTAAAGTTACAGAAATAAAATATAAAACCTTTCAAGGTACGATTATTCTAATTGGACAGTAAATCAGGACTAGCGCTTCCGTTATTCATATTCTGCAAAAAAATACCTTTTCAACGACGTATCATTCATTTCTATTGGTGATGGTTTCAGCTTCCTTATATTTGTGCCCATCATCATTTGATGTGTCTGTTGATGCTGACGTCATTCTTGTTGTTGAGCTCATCCTATTATCAACAGAGTGATTCTAGATCATATTGTTAGTCCGTCAGAGACAAAAACTAGAGCTCATTAGAGCTATCAGGATGTACATTAGGTATAACATGGACTCAACATTCGGAGAGGATACCTAACCTAGGTACTTTCGTAAACCCTATCGCATTGGATAAAAGGATGATTTATTACTAGTGCACACAAGCAGTGATATATCACCCATACTACAACATTTATAATAAATGCCATATACCTACCTACTTACACATTAAAAATATCAAAAACTCCCAGAACTTTGGGCCTCACCTTAGAATCCAGCAGCCCGCCAATCTGCGTCAGATTGCAGTCCCTCTGCACGCGGTGGTCCAGCATCGTCGACTCCATCAGGAAGGCGTAGTTGCCGCCCAGCACCCGTCTCACTCCCTCCTCGTAAGAAGAAACGAGAGCGGGGGGGCTCGTCGTGGACATGTGGTGCCACATCTTCTGGTATATGTCTATGTTTGAGTCCTGGGGATTAAGTGATTTATTTTGTATCATGTATTTGATGATTACGATTTCATTCATGATTCATGATTACGGAACTGTGATAGGGGATGACAGGGGTGGTGAATAGGGTCACCACAAAAAAGTAGAACGCATTTGCAATCATCATGAGCCAGTCTAAGTATGTAGGTATTGTCCATTGCAGAACATGGCTTTTCCCAAGTCATAATTAAATATCTCGATTTCGTCTCATCTTTCGAAAATTTCTTATAAATCGGAAAAATATTTCATAATAACTTACTCTAAAGAACGTCATGGTAGATCCACCATTCAAGGTCCCATATTGGACTTGGTTCTGGGCAGCCAAGTCGGCGGCACTTTGTATTGGCAGCACCGTCCTCTCCACAGTAAGGAACGCCGCCAAGTTGGCCGTGTACGAAGACAGAATTATCAGTGTGAAAAACCACCAGATCCCTCCCACTATACGCGTAGAGGTTGCCTGGAAATAAAATAATTAAGTAGGTATAAACATTTTTATCCAAAACTTTTACTTTTTATCTATTGCATTTATAAATCATGTCATCTAGATAAACTAAAAAAATATTCTGACACTGTGTATAGAACTTTATTCACGTTTTTGGTATACCAGCTAGGTATGTCTCCAACATACAAGTAAAAAACCAATAGGGATTGAGTGAAATTTGGCACTCAAGCCTTGTAAACTAGTGACAATAGGATTCACAATACTTGATTTTAAACATTAATTTGTAAAATCCTGTCGCAAAATCTGCTGCTGTTAAATAACGTCGACGAACAGGTGTCTGCGTCGACGAACAGGTGTCTCTATTTAACTCTCTTCTAACCAATCTTTATGACGTGCATGCCCCGGTCAGGGCAGTCAAGTTAAAGCACTTGCCAGCGCCATGGCTGACTGATGACATTAAGAAGATTATTTCCCAGAAAAATGCTGCCAAAGCAAGATATAAATCTCAGCCTACTGAAGGGAATAAACTGAAATTTGTAGCTCTAAGAAATCACTGCAATAAGGTGTGTAGGGACGCACAACGACGCCATATCCATAAATCTGTTGAAAATGGCGATCCAGCCAAAGTATGGAAATTTCTTTAGTCTTTAGGTGTTGGTAAGGCCCGTAATAACGTCGTCCCGAAAGACCTTGATCTAGATTCTCTTAATTCACATTTCTCTTCAACCTCTGATTTAGACTCTGCTACTAAAATCAAAACTCTTAATCATCTTTCATCTGTACCAACACCTGACTTTCCTTCATTTAATATTCGCCAATTTTCCGATTGTGATGTTGAGAAGACTATTCTTTCCATTACTTCCAACGCTGTTGGGAGTGACAGCATAAGTCGAAATATGATAGTTCCTATACTTAACATAATCCTTCCCATCATCACACACATCCTTAACTCCTCCATTAACTCTAGTACTTTTCCTACCCTTTGGAAAGAAGCCCAAATTATCCCTCTTCCCAAAAAACATAATCCTTCTTCTTTCTCCGACTATCGACCTATCTCCATTCTTCCTTTCCTCTCCAAAGTCCTTGAAAAACTTGTTCATCGCCAATTAAGTGGTTTTCTCATTCGCAACAATCTCATGAATCCCTTCCAGTCCGGTTTCCGCCCTGGCCACAGCACGGTCACTGCTCTTGTGAAAATCACTGACGACATTCGCCAGGGTATGGAAAATGGAAAACTTACTATCCTATCCCTTCTTGACTTCAGCAATGCTTTTAATACTGTCAATTTCGACATCTTGCTGGGGATTCTTCGTTCTCTCAACATATCTCCAACGGTGATTGGCTGGTTTCAAAGTTACTTGCACGGGCGCCAGCAACGCATCCGTATCGATGATTCATTTTCTAAATGGTGCAGTACCTCAGCTGGCGTACCGCAAGGTGGCGTGTTGTCCCCCCTCCTGTTTGCTATATTCATTAATAGTATCTCTGAAAATCTGTCTTCTTCCTACCACCTTTATGCAGATGATCTCCAGATCTACTCACATGCAGTTCCTTCTGATCTACCTAAGGCTATTTCAGTAACTAACAATGACTTGAACAGCATATCCGACTGGAGCAAACGATATGGACTTAGAGTGAATCCTAGTAAAACTCATGTCATCATATTAGGCAGTTCTAGACTCTTGTGCAATGTAGACCTTGCTCATCTCCCTTCAGTACTTTTTGATAATGTTCAGATACAATTTGCGAGTACTGTTAAGAACCTGGGAATCTTCATCGACAAACACTTGTCTTGGGGACCGCAAATTGAATCAGTCAGCCGAAAAGTGTTCGGCTCAGCTGCTTCGCTTAGGAGATTGCGTAATTTCCTTCCCACATCCACTAAGATTGCGCTCTCTCAATCTCTATTATTACCGATTCTTGACTATGCCGATGCCAGCTATCTCGATCTCACCGAGGAGCAACTTAATAAGCTTGAGCGACTTCAAAACTTTTGTATACGGTTCATATTTGGTTTACGAAAATATGACCATATTTCCGAATTTCGTACTAAACTCAAGTGGCTTCCAATTCGCCTTCGACGGAATACTCATATCTTAACGCTTCTCTACAACATACTGTTTAACCCGGCATCCCCACAATATTTAAAAGAGCGTTTTCAGTTTCGGCACTGCTCACACGATCGCACACTTCGGTCTGCTCAGAACTTGCGACTGCTAGTTCCGCCGCATAAAACTGACTTCTATGGTGACTCCTTTACGACGAAATCAGTGGTTCTCTGGAATGCTCTTCCTGAAAAAATTAGACGTGCACCATCTGTGGCCTCTTTCAAAGAAAGGGTCAAATTGCACTACCTACAGTCACTGACTAACTAGTTGAATATAATATTATGTAATGTATGTATGATTATTTATGTAAGTATATTATAGGTATATATATAATATATATATATTTATAGTTATTAGTTATTTATTTGTTTTATTTATTTAGTGTATGTACTGTTTAAGTAGTATATATATTTATGTATATACTTGCACCACAACTACCTCACAATCATTATAGACTCACTCACTTCCATCCAAAGGTTGTCTGGTAGAGATTGCTATAAGCAATAAGGCCGCCTCTTTGTACTGTTTTATTTTTAAGTTTTGTTATTTTTTGTTATTTTTGTTCTTGGTGCAAATAAAGTGTATTGTATTGTATTGTATTGTATTGTATTGTAATAAATGATAGAAAAAACTTACTTTAGGGTTCAGTCCGGATCCCTGCCTCAGAAAGGTACCCGTGATGAACCAGAAAGAGTTACAGACACTGAACTGGTTCGTCAACAGTTTGGTCTCGTGACCACATACGTGTGTGCTTGTCGACCTGGAAAATAAGATAAGTACTAAATTTATTGTGTATTTTAAAATATAGTCAAACCACTGCAGCAGTAGAGTTCAAGTCATGGAATTCAAACCAAGTTAGCATCAGAATTTTGAGTTGCCCATAAAATAAGTAACACACTGGTTGCAGTTTCTACCGGTGTAGGCTGATTTACATTGCTGCATCTCCTTAATTTTAACCATGAGACTTGCAGGAACCAATAATAAACAAATAGGTACCTATCTTATTATGCAGATCTTGTGTCAGCAAAAATATTCAGTCATTTCAAATAATAACTCACCATTCATAAGGTGAAAATCTCGCCATCACAAATAATGTGAAGGATACTAGTATATAGGCGGCTAAAACGTACAGCCATATTTCTATTGCTAGCGGATTCAGAAAACTAAACAGTCTTGTTGGTTGTGATGTTGGGACCTGAAATCAAAGTTTATACAAAAACATTACATTAAGTCTCCAACAATTAATAGATTATCATGATCAATAAAATAGGTTGATATGCTTAATGCTGTAATATAAAAAGTGTAAGTACTTACCTTGAACAGGATCCCGATGCCCAAGTTCATGAAGGGCTTTGTAAAATCTATGACTGTTTCTCTTGCAAAGTTTATTGTCATAGATGCAACTGCAATATCTGCTTTCTGGAATAAACATGTTAATATGTAACTGAAGGGGATGACTCGTGGATGTGAAGGAAACCGCGTGTTGGTAATACTGGATACTAGTTTATTGTTGCTTGTAGAGCGAGGTCCCGTGGAAAGAGGCCGAGACTCCGCCTGTAGCGGCTTATATGCTACCACCACCCCCGACACTGCGCCATCTAGCAGGATGTATAGGAACTTAATAGTGTAGTAATGCTTAATAATCGATCTATGCAAGTAGCCTGCGAGATAACGCTGTGTTTACATAGGAAACTAAGTAGTTAAACCTTCTAATTTATAGATGGCGCTAATATATTGTTAACACAGTTAACAGTAACAAGAATTAAATAAAAAAATACAGCTATTGCAATCAAATTTTACGGGCTCGTGAAGAACAATTTTCAAAACATGTTTTAGTCTTTAATAACTACGACTACGTAGTTACATTATGCAATGGTGATGTTAAAGGTATCACAAAAATTAAATAGCGTAAAACACTTACTCGATCAACTAGCTCCCGAACTATCCCGTTCCACTGTCCAGTGACGGGATCTCTGACTCCGTACATGTTGTCAGGTACTAATCGCAGCCGGTAGTGGAAGCCAGCCCTGGCTGCCACCCTGGCCAGTAGGTCTATGCAGAAACCTTCGAAACGAGCGTTCCCTTGCAGGTTCCAGCCTTCCTTCACCATTACGTAGGGTTTTTCCTGGGGATATAAAACGATTTTTTTAATTCAAAGGGTTCAAATGGATTTTAGGTTTTAAAGAATTTCATTTCCAATTCATAATCGTTTTATTGACTACCAATTTCCAAAAGATGCAGACAAGTTTTTGCTCTTCAAAGTTGCCTTAACGAATGAACCATTACAGTAATAACCCTGTCACACATATCAATTGTTGTATATGGTTATGGTCCCCTTTTTACACACACGACAGGTTAACCTTTACCCTACTAAGTACTACTACTTTTTACTCTACTACTACTCAGCATCTCTACCTAATATCTTTCTAATGCTGAGTTGCAGAAAGGAACATAAATATATTATGTCAGCAATCAGCATTACATCTATGTCTGCCTCTTGCTGTCCTTATACTTCCAAAGCCAAGCAGCAATAGATTCAATGCCAAAATTAGCTTAAAGTTCCTTCGTTCAACTCGGTACAATAGAATTAAGTGTCGCTTAAGTCACTCTAAAACGGTGGTTATATTAAACGTACCTCAACAGTAACAACAGTAAGCGTGACATTAGGCGGCGGATCCCTCATGTAAGCCGCGGGGTCAGTGACCGCCAGCCCCTCCTTCGGGCTCCAGTGCCCCGCCACCACCGACCCGCCCCCCTCTCCGCCCGCCAGCCGCATGAGCTGCAGCTTGAAGCTGGTGCGGACGCCATCTTTGAACTCTATGGGGCCGGTGAGGCCGTGCGCTGATACCTGGAATGAAGGGAGTTTGGTTAAAATTGGGAGCTAATGTTCTACAGTGGAAGAAAGGTACTTAATGCTTTTCACATAAAATGTATACATGGAACATTTTCGATGGCATTATGTTGTGGATCCCTTTGAACTGGACCGGACAAAGTCCTAAAGCTTGTAGCAGCAAACCTGGTAGCCCTGCAGCTAAGATAGGTGTTCAACACAAACACAGTATGGTACAAACTAAGCGATGTCATTAAAGCCGTCCAAAGGGGATTGTAGATAGATCTCTTTGAAAGTCTCCTGTATTCAACAGTAGATAGTGATCCTGTTAAGACTGCTAGTGAAGCTAGCAACATCGTGAAGAGGAGAGACTTTATTAAACTCTTCATGGAAATGGAAATACAGATGTGTCATTTATATCCAGTACAGAACCCTAAAGATTCATCAAAGACACTCAACACTCATCTGTAGTAATAATAATAAGTCATCAGAACCCTACCGTGTTAATATTATCCCTCAGCTCCTTCCCATGCGGCCAGGGGGCGTCGCTGTCGCACGTCACGTTGGCGGGGTGCACCTCCTTCACCGACGCCAGCGCCAGCGCCAGCACTTGCACTGCGTCGTAGATTAGCGCTGTTTCAGTCTGTTTGGACGAGAAGGTGGCCATTTATTCTTTTTGCTCTTACCGTATTGGCACAATATTAGCTTTTATTGATCACACACAGAAAACCTAGATTAGGGTTAGACATCCCACAGTGATGAAAGGCTTATTGGGCATGGAAGACTGCAATTAGATTGGATAATAATTAGGTAGAAAATACTCTTTTTGTTGTTTGTGTGCAAACAGAAACAGACACATGCATAGATAGAATCGAAACTAAATGGCACAATCGGTGACTTTATAATTACTAAAAGTAATTTCTTCCAGACAATCATATAAGTAGATAGAGAGAATTAAGTAATAAAATGGGTGAAGTGTGAAAAAAGAGCATATTTACACGTATAAAACTTATATCTACCTACCTTCATATCTATCGATGTTATATAAATATCGATCTTTACATCTCTCCTATCCATTCACTCTCTCCTGCCTACTGACCTTAATGTGTCCCCCGGTGAGTATGGAAGCTCCGATGGGGTGGAACTTCTCCATGACCTGCAGCGTGTCCTTGACCTTGTCGGAGTCGCGGTCCACGAGCCGCCAGCCGCTCATGTTCACCCGGTTGTAGAGGAAGTCTTCAAGGTCGAATAGCTCTATGTCCTGGAAGGCAAATGTTAAATATGTTAGACAAGGCTTTTAAGGTTAGACCGTGGTTAGACCTTTGGGGCCTTACCACAAAAACTTAGACAGTATTTAACAAATGTTTAGCGCTGTCAAACGCCTACAACATCGGTCAAATTTCGTTTTAAACACTGGTTAAACAGTGTTTAAAGTTTTTTGTGGTAGCACAGTAAGACTCTCGCACATAACTGCGAATTCGCTTCGCATCACAAAAACGTCTCCCTCCAAGTAACAGGTGTTCTGTAGCAGAGAGCGTGACGTCACAACACATAAACAGCAACATTGTCAATACACATTACAATTAAGCACTTAATCTAAGCCTAATCTAAAGTTAAAATTCTAATGCGTCATTGTCAGTGGGAATGGTGATGATGATGATACCGTTTAAATTGTAAATATGTAAAGTTAAAAATAATACTTACAAACGAAGTGAAAATATAATGATAGTCTTCGTTGTTCATTTGTAGTTGAAGAATCTGAAACGCAGAAAACGAAAACGTATGATTTATTATAGTAGAAACCTACAATATTGTACTTGCTTGCTAATAGCAATCCATCAAAAACTTGGCACGGAATATATCGTCTGTTAGATGTCTTGAATCTGGAATATTTAGCTCCAGACAAATTACATTAATCGTATGGTGTTTTGGAGTCATTAAACCACTGAAAGCCCCGAGATCGATACCCTGCTAGGGCAGATTAGTATTTAATGTTGTCTACAAGAATTTGTTGTCATCAGGTGAGCAAAGTATTTCGTTAAAATATTGTACGTACCTGGTCTTTGTGTCTGTGTATGTATATGGTAACGTAGCTCCCAAACGGGTGAACCGATTTTCGATTTGTTTTTTTTTTGGGTCATAGGTACTGCAACCCCAAGTATTCATGGCCATATCTTATTAAAATCGGCTTAGCCGTTCAAAAGTTATGCGACTTTTATTGTTGAATGTCGGCGATGAGCACTTTTAGTTTTGAATGTCGGGGTTTTTTAACATTGGTTCGTTTATAACTAATGCGCGACGGTTATGATACTCACAGCTCTAAACAGCTTATGCAGCTGCCTCCTGTCCGTGTCCACAATCAGATGCTTGACTTTCTGCGCCTTGAGCTGCGCGAGCGCGGGCCGGGCATGTGTATCTATGTATATGTGTGTCTGTGTATCTGTATTTCTCTATGTGCTAGCATAGCTCGCAAATGGGTAAACCGATTTTCGATAAAAAAAAATTGGATCACAGCTACTGTTATCCCGAGTGTTTTGAGCTATATTTTATCAAAATTGGCTTAGTCGTTCAAAAGTTATGCGACATTAAGTCTTGAATATCGGAGGTTTTTAACGTTCGTATGGTTATAACTAATGCGCAATGGTTATGATATACTCACAGCTCTAAACAGCTTATGCAGCTGCCTCCTATCCGTGTCCACGATCAAATGCTTGACTTTCTGCGCCTTGAGCTGCGCGAGCGCGGGCCGGTAGTCGGATGCGCGGGCGCAGCGCAGCGCGTACATGTCGCGCCCGTCCGCCGCCACGTTCAGCATGTTTAGCTCCCCTGGAATTGTTACAAGAAGGTGAAGGTATTTTGAGCTCCCCTGGAATGGTTAGAAGAAGATATTCTTTATTTGTGCACAAAAAATCACCATTTGAATTCCAGACAACCCCCTACTGTCTCCCTATCTCCAGTTTGCCTTTGGTCCACTATCTACAGGACACCCTGTATAGTGTCGATGACAAACGCTAGAGCTTCAGCTAGGGTTTTTCACCGTGTTGAAAGGGTTGGCAAGTCACATTAGCGTCAGTCGCTGAATGCCCATGTTGCGCCGGACGAGAAATAAAGACGAAGAGGTGATACGTCACACGAGAAGGGCTCTTTAGTGCATTCGTTCTTACATTATGAACAAAGAAGTAAGAGGACGCAATAGGTATGAAGATGTTCAGCTCCCCTGGAATATGATGTGTTGATTGTTGCCCTTTTTGCCCACCGTACACCTCTCGAGATCTAGGGTTAATTGTGTGTATTTTTATATGGTTAAAGAATTTAAGAGTATCTTACAATAATACAGCTATCTTTAGACTATAAAAGACAAAATTTTATGTTCATTTCACCATGTTCTTACATCTCTACATAAAAAAATCTAATATTTAGGTATATAGTTAGCAATTCTGCAGTAAAAAGTATATCAGCTTACCATATCCATAATCTTCATACAAGACGCCCATCCTGGTCCAGTTGAGGTAGGCCGTCAGCTGGGAGAAGGCCTGGTCGATGAGGTCCCGAGAGGGATGCAAGTTTATAGTGTAGCTGTCCGACTGGTTGGCTGGAAAGAGATGGATGTATGTTTACTTTTTTTATTACAATCTCTATCGGACGAACTGCTATGTAGGTTGCTGAAGGATGGTGGGTTTTCACGAATTTCCAAAAGTCGTAGACAAAAGTTATTCAGAAAGACCCCCTGAATCGCCTTCTTTCGGCTTAATATACCACTTTTGCATACGTCACTCGGGAATTTTCCTTTCGTGCTGAATAAAGATAAGCGTCCACCTATCAACATCGTATGTATCGCACCAAACACAATGATAAATGTTTGGATAAACGGCGTCAGCAATGCCAATGAAGTAGACGTACTTCTGAGCATTTTAGGAAGATGCGTATGATGCCGAAAGGGTGATGCTTACCTTACGTCACTTAGGGTGGCTCCTTGTACTAGCTGGAAAAATACAGAAGACAGTAACCAACCTGTGTAATCGAAGCGAGGTGAGACGTCTAGATGCGGCACGTGCAGGGTGCGACAGAGAGCGCTGAGCACCGCGCTCACTTCGCCGCCGTTGCTGAACAGAGCCACTGCTCCTGACTTCACTTGGATGCAGGCTGGAGAGGGAAATCAGAATATTTCGTTACTATCATCATCATCACTGGCCTCATAAGTGCCGATTTCTCCATAGTCGGTTAGACCATAAACAGGTATTAGTGTTTTACTTTTGACACATCTGTCAAGAATTTTATATGGAGATGACGTATACACTGCACTGCACTAAGTCTGATTTTAATCTCAGATACTAAATTGAGAGATTCTGAACGGTTCATCAACAGTCGATTGTCCCGCGATTAAGTGACGTATCTCTCTATTCGCGAGACAATCGGCTGTTGATGAACCGTCCAGAATCTGCCAATTTAGTGTTTGAGATTAAAAACAGACTTTACGGGCCACTTGCAGAAACATATTAAATCTAGCTTTAGTGTTAAATCTCGATTTAGTGTAAAATTTTATATGGATTGACGTTCCTTAAATCTAGAATTGACACTTAATCTAGATTTAAATGTTTGTGCAAGTGCCCCTACGTCTATTACGATTTATTCATTGTCTGAGGCACCTTTCGGTGGCTGTGAAGACCTATTGTGCGGCATATTGTACCACAATCATGTAAGTAGGTAAAGTTATACAGGATGTTGCAAAAATGGTATACTAAGCCGAAACCTACATGTGCAGCATAGTATATCTAAGCTCAAAAATAAAATCAGAATTTGAAAATTCGCGTAAAAAAAATTCATAGAAACTATCTTGGTTACGTGACTTTTTACTATGGAGAATGATTATTTTTTTCGCGAATTTTGAAATTCTGATTTCAGTTTCGGGCTTAGATATACCATGCTACACATGTAGGTTTCGGCTTAGTATACACTTTTTGCAACACCCTGTATACCGAGTGGTGGAACTTGGTCGGGCTTGTAGCGTCTATTCATTACTATACTTTAAAATATAGCATGGGTCATGTGACAGCTGTCAAATGCATGAATTATATACTTACCTATGTCATATTAATTTTGTTCGTTATAAAGATAAAGAAACATTTATTTTATTCGACACATAGACAGCAACAACAACAAAAAGAAAAATACAGACTTAAAGAAAATAAATACATATACAAAATAACAAGGCCAAGGGTAAATAAAGTTTATATGAGTAATAAGCTATCTGTCAATCAAATATCATGCTATATCATAAGAATTAACTATAGTTTTTCCCACGATTCAAAAAGGTATTCCTGGAAATTATTGGATATAGTCTGTTTCTTAATCTAGGGTGTAACAATTTCCAAAGTGTCAAGTATCAAATAATTCATAACAGGTGACAGTCGAAATAACAACAGCTATTTTAACCCCTAAAGTTATTACAAAACAAATCGTTTAATTTAAATAACTATTCCCGTAACCTGATCTCACCATTAGTGTTGCCGAAATATCGATAATTTAACAGTCGATGACAAAAGCTTTTGACGGTCGAATAGCGTAGTGGTTAGTGGCCCTGACTGCTATGCCGAAGGTCCCGGGTTCGATTCCCGGCTGGGGCAGAAATTTGTTTAAAGACAGATATTTGTACCCGGGTCTTGGGTGTTGATATTTATATTTAATATGTATACATATATCAGCTGTCCGATACGCATAACACAGGCTCTGCCTAGTTTGGGTTCGGATGGCCGTGTGTGAGATGCCCCCACATATTATAAAAGCTTAAATCATTTACACAATAATAATATATAAAAATATATTTGATTTGAATACGAACTAAAGGGAAAAATCCCACTTATACCACAGAGCTCTTAGAAAAAGGTTAGAAGATTTGTGTCTTTTTTCATTGGTACAATGGTTGTCATTAGGTTGAACTTAAAACGGCTGAACAGTAAACAAAAGCGGACAGATTTTAGCTTTGTTTTTGTATGTGATACACCATGTTGTTTAAATAGTTTTAACCTAAGCTTCAGAGGATTCAATACTGTTTTCGAAACTACACTGAGGGTCACTTTTACCAAACGCTAAACGTATATAAAATAGTATTTAAATCAAATTTTAAATACATTTTGTACTAACTGACATACGTATGTAGGAGTAGGAACATAGAGTAATAGATTATAGAATTATTATTGGTTATGGTGTTCCTTTTATAAACTGTCTCTATGAATATGGCGCTTAGGACGAAAGATTGTTTTTCATTTCATGGGTTTTAATAAATAAAATAAAGATTGTTTAAGTGCATCGGCGGCTTTAATTTTCATCCCACAACTTTTGGGGGCTCGTCCGGGATGAGAATAAGCCAAGGTGCTGAAGATGTAAATAACGGTGTAAATAACGTTGTAAATAAGGGGGCGTGTTGGTGAAGCAATTCACACACAGAAAAGATGGCGGCGCGCACTAAAGCGAAAATATGGTGAAAATTAAAAATTAATAATGGTGAATTAAATTAAGGTGAAAATAAAAGGTGATAATGATGTAAATACGGTGAAGGTGAAAAGAAAAGGGTGAAAAATTTATTACTAAGACATGATGATGGCGCCAGCGACTATCCCATGTTTCTCGGGAGCAGACCCGACATATCCGGCGGCACGGTGGGTGGAGGAGATCAGCGACAACGCGGAGGTGTTCGGCTGGTCACCTTCACAAAAGCTGCTGATGGCGCGACGGGCACTGACTGGTGTGGCAGGTCTGTGGCTCCGTACGGAGAATACATATAAGACCTTCGAAGAACTGCAGCGGGCTCTGCTGGAGGAGTTTCCTTACGATGTCAACCCGAAGGTGATCCACGAGCTCATGACAAACCGCAAGAAGAAGCGCGGCGAGAGCTGTTATGAGTACATGCTGGTGATGAAGGAGCTGGGGAAGCGCGGTGGATTTGAAGACTACGTGGCCATACAATATATAGTCGATGGTATCGAAGACTGTGTGATACACAAAGTCATGCTGTATGGTGTCACCACATATCCGGACCTGAAGGAAAAGCTGAAAATTTACGAATATATGAAAAGAAAGATGGAGATGAGTGCACGAACGAGAAGAGAAAGCCCGGCTAGATGGTGTTACTGCTGCACAGGAGGCGAACGACCGGTAGACGACGTGTCGGTAAAGCAGGACCCTGAACAGCAACAGAACAGCGGATGCGGAGACAAGTCGGTGGTGTCGGTAAAACAGCACTCGAGTATGTTCGAAGTCAGGATGGACGAGGCCAATAAACGGAGTAATGATTATTCGAAGGAAACAGAAGTGACAGCGATAAAGAACGAATACGAGAAATGTCAACGTCAGACGGATGTTGTAAATAATGTAAATAATAAGCAAGTTTTGCAGAATAAAAAGAAGAAAAGTAGCAAAGAGGTACCAATAGACTTGGAGAGTATTAAGGAGGAAAAGATTGTTGAACATAAAGATGAAGAGGTATGTGAGACAAAGATTGTGGAAGAACAAGTTGAAAAGGTGGAAGAAAAAGTTGAAAAGGTAGTTAAAAAGGAGCATTTTTCAGGCGAGTTTGCTTGTCTTGTGAAGAAGAAAGATGGCCAAAAAAGATGTGTAGAAAGACGATTTCAAGATTTGATGGAGAATAAAATACTTTACGAAGGGAACCAGAAGAAAATGATGGTTTCAAGAGTTATGGAGATAGCGAGAAGGGTACACGAGAATGGTACTTTCTCAGCAAAGATAATGAAAGAAGCGATGGACAAAGATTATCACATACTTCGTTGAATACATGAAGCGATGATTTTTATAAGTTTTTATTTGTGTGATGATGATGACGATCGATGAATGAATGACGAAGAATGAGTATATTTTTATTGAAGTTGTATTTTAGTCTGGGTCACATTTTTATTTTCAAAGAAGTTATGTAAGTTGTTGTTTGCGTTAGTTTCGGTGTTGTAATGTTATGTATACGAGTATTTGTTTGTTCTGAAGTTTACATTATAGAGTTTTTATATTGTCTTAAGAATGTAGTTAGTAAAGATTTTTATGTTGTTCAATTTTCGATCTTTGTAATAGTCTGAGGGCAGACTATCTGCAGGATGGCCGGGTTGTAGGAGTAGGAACATAGAGTAATAGATTATAGAATTATTATTGGTTATGGTGTTCCTTTTATAAACTGTCTCTATGAATATGGCGCTTAGGACGAAAGATTGTTTTTCATTTCATGGGTTTTAATAAATAAAATAAAGATTGTTTAAGTGCATCGGCGGCTTTAATTTTCATCCCACACGTATGACAGGCTACAAAATATGTTTAGCGTTTGGTGAAATTCCATCTAACAGGGAAAAACAAATGTCACTTTTGGAACTAACAAATTTGCCTTAGATTTTGACAGTGACAGTCGAAGATACGCAACGTAAACGGAGGTTTAGAATCTTATAATCGCCGCACTGATTGACTATCGATACAATCGCGTTTAGTTGATCCATCGATACAACATCGACAGTGCTCTAAGCGGCAACACTATTCGGATATCTAAATATTAATTACACTTGGCCGTTCGGAGGGCCCTGGAGGCGCTACTTCCGTCCATATTGCGTTTCCGGTTCCGGAAACTGGGTTCTTAGGGTTGACGCTAAACGTTTGAATAAGGTATTATTGATTTTTCGACCCATAAATAAATATAAGCATAGGTAAAAGCATTTGTTCAAATCAAGTAGGATCCTTATTCCCATAGCCTTATTGAAGGTTAAAAAACGTACGCATATATTTTCGAATTTATGGATTGCCGTTAAAAATCATTTTTCTTTACGTGTCTTTTCAAAACTCGTAGAGCAAAAGTTGTTCAGGATGACCCCCTGAGTCACCCCCTTTCGGCTTGGCATACCCTTTTTGCAACACCCTGTATACAATTTATAAAGGTGGCAACCCTAATTTAACCTTACAACTTACAAGCCGTGAACCCGAATAGATGTCAAATAACAGAATTTACTTTGATTTGCAGATTAGACCCTCTGCCATTAAATATTAGTCTCTGTGCGCAACAACATAAGTACCTGACTTAGATTTTGAATAAATGAGTTAAACAGACAATGTTATAGGAGTCCATTTTGAAATTTGAAAGGTCCATTAGTTAATTAATGTCGAAGTAAACAGTTTTAAAATTTATACAGGGTGTTGCAAAAAGGGTATACTAAGACAAAACCAGCATGTGCAGCATGTTATATGTATATTTTAAAAAAATCTTAATTTTTTTTTCGCGAATTTTTTTTTCTCTGAAATTGTGATAATAGTTTCGCGCTAAGATATAACATACTACACAAGCTGGTTTCGGCTTAGTATACTCTTTTTAAAACATCCTGTATGAGTATATTCGGAATTAAGCTTTTTCAGCATAGCTTCGGTCTGCTTGGGCGTTTGAGATTATTCGTTGTTAAAAGTTTTTGTTTTATGTAAGCCGATTATAGGTTGGACATATCTACTTATTTGATGATTTATACTAACATGATAGTGTATTACATAGGTAGAAAACAAAACAAAAAATAAAAATAAAAAGTTTATTAATATAACAATCAGAAAGTCATTGTATCAAAAGAAATCTTAATACCGCGATGTAGGCAATTAGATAGTGACATCTGTTAGCGGGCATATGAACTAAAACACTAAGACATGTAATATAATAATTATGACCATTCAACATTACACATTTTGTTTTAAGTTCAATTCAACCTTATAACAACCATACTACCAATGAATAAAGTCACAAAAACCTAACCGAACTAATCCTAACTAATATTATAAATGCGAAAGTAACTGTGTCTGTCTGTCTGTCTGTCTGTTACTCTTTCACGCCAAAACTACTGAACGGATTTGAATGAAATTTGGTATACATACGGTCTAGATCCTGGGAAAGAACATAGGCTACTTTTTATCCCGGAATTCTCATGGGAAAACTTTTTAAGGCGAAGCGAAGAGCGCGGGAACAGCGAGTTCTAAATAAGAGCTTTGTAGTGAAGTGGGGTGTTTATTTGATGCGATGTTTTTTTTTGCACTGATACCTACTTTTTTTGATCCCAGATACTAAATTGACAGATTCTGAACGGTTCATCAACAGTCGATTGTCCCGCAAATGAGTGACGTATCGTTCTATTGGCGGGACAATCGACCGTTCAGAATCTGTCAATTTAGTATCTGAGATTTAAAAACTGAGTTTAGTACTGTAACCCCATTACGTCGGCAGCCAAATGGCACCTTTATTTTTCACTAGATTCAAAAGCGAAGCATTAATTTTTATCACAAACTTCCTTCGAAAATGGGAAAAGCCAGTCCACAGTCTCTATTGAGTCATCTTAGAATATAAAAATGATTTAAAATTGTTAGTAACCGCATAGCTCTACAATGGCTGGGCCAATTTTACCGATTCTTTCATTATTTTATGTCCACGGAAAATCTACCTTATCTTTTTCCCATGCAAAATGTTTTGTATGTTTGTAACCAATACATTTAAACACTAGCAAAATTTTGTACTAAGTAAGTAAAAGCCAATATAAAAATATATACCTAGTTATCTCATACAAAGTTTTATCACGTGAATTGAATCTTTTTTTTCAGTCTCTGCTAAATTATATATACCTACCTAAATACAAATATATTATACTTAGGTAGTTTGTATTGCTATATTAAATTATCTATGGTATATTCTTTATTGCTAGTACACTTAACCCTTTGCATCGAAATATCCTTCCACCCAAAGGTTGCCTGGAAGAAATCGCTTTAAGCGATAAGGCCGCCATTTGTACATAAGTGTTAGATTAAGTTTTTTGAAATTTTTGTCCCTATATTTGTGTACAAATAAAGAATATCTATTCTATTCCATTCTAAATTATCCCCCTGTATTCGCAACTGCTGTCGTAGGTACCGAACGCGTTTTTTTACTTCAAACACACCCACTTTAAACACTTTAATTCTAAATGAAAAAGTGACTTTCCGGGCGGTATAATCGTGCTTTTTGTTCGGAATGAAATGTGGAGTTTTGCGAAAATTTTGCTTTTTAATTCTACCGGAAGCTGTGAGTGCTCGCGTTGCACTATAAATTTCAGGTTTCGGATTTACGTTGGCAACACTGGTTGGGGACTTTTATTGCTGAAGGCTTTTTGAGAAGTAAGGCCCGTTTTTCCCGCGGCTAGTTTATACGGTGAGTCTGAGTAGGTATACAATGTGTGGTTTTTCGGACCCGACAAACTTTAAGGGTGGATTCCAACCATCATGCAGTAATTCGCCACAACAAACTGTTTATAGACGGCAAAGAATACAACGGCCAACAAAAGCCAGCCAACGACCTAAATGAACAAAGCAGGTACGATACTCAAGAACAAGCAACACCCACTACCTCAAGTGCACAAATAACCCAGAGAAGACCGAATAATGCACCTACTGTAAGACACGAACAAAGTAGGTCCTTTCGAAATTCTATGCCAAAACGTACAAAGCATTAAAAACAAACTAGAGACCGTAGAAAGCTTCCTGGAAAACCAACCATATGATGCAATAGTACTTACCGAAACCTGGATCCCGGAGCACCTGTCAGATATTATCCAATTGAATGGCTACGAGTTCTGCGCCAGCTTCAACCGGGCGTCGCGCGAGGGCGGCGGCGCGGCCGTGCTGCTGCCGCGCGGCACCCCGCACCGCGCGCGCCCCGACATCGCCGAGCTCTCCGCCGAGTACGTGGTTGAATGTTGTGCAGTAGAGGTACCCATGTACAATATTTTAATTGTTGCATTATATAGAGGTGATCGTGAAATAGAAACATTTTATAAATGTATTAATAAACTTATTGATAAGATTAAATTAAAGGAACAACAATGTCAAATAATTATTACAGGAGATTTTAACATAGATGCGTTAATTATGTCAAAAAATACAGTAAAATTAAACCAAATTATGTCATCATGTAACTTAAAACAGCTTATAACCGAACCGACTCGAGTGACAGCCACTTCTTCTACGTGTATCGATTTAGTATTTGCAAACCAAAAGTTCGAGATACAAACACAAGTAAAAGAATTTGGAATATCAGACCATAGAGGTGTAACAATTAAATTAAAACTTAATAATACATTAAATAAAAACCAAAAACTATATACAAACCAGCGGATATTTAATGAAAAAAAGTATACAAAAATTCAAAGCTGACTTAGAGAACATAAATTGGGACAGCATTATACTCGATACGAAATCTACAAACAAAAATTACGATGATTTCCTCGAACAGTTACAAAATTTATTGAATAAAAATATTCCAGTTACTTTAATAAATAAATAAATAATAATAATAAATTATCTTTATTTCCAGACCATAGGTCCAATAAAAAATGCACATCACAAAAAATAATATTACAAATAATTCACACACTAAAGATTAATAATAATAATAATACAATAAAAATAAAATTTAATTAAAAACAAGCACTCGGACACAATCTATCAAAGGAATGACACATGATATTTCCTCCATGTATCGTGTAGTGGGCTCTCCGGCCACTGCCGGACCGCGCACAGTATGGGGTTGTCGGACGCGAAGATGACGGCGCGCGTGGACGCGGAGCGCCGGCGCAGCAGCGCGGCCCAGCCCGGCGCGCGCCCCGCCGCGAACATGCCGCTGGCGCTGCAGTGGTACGGCAGGCGGAACAGCGCGCGCCACGCGTGGTTGTACTGCACGCGCATGCGCCGCATCGCCTCCACCGTGTGCGAGCTCCACAGCTCCACCGTGTACACGCTGGTGCAGTACGTGAGGAACAGCTGGCGCTTCACCTCCCCGCTGCAGCGCTGGAAGCGCCGCGCCAGCATGTTAGCACGCACCGTCACGGCTCTTCGTTGGCGTTCAATGTCAGCATCATCTGAAAGTCTAGAATTAATAATGTGGCCTAGATATTTCACTTCTTCAGCCCGCCGTAATGTTTCTCCTTTCAGTATTAATGGGAGATCAGTTGTAGGTGTGTTCTCTGACTGGAAGATCATATACTCCGATTTGTCCGCGTTGTACTGCATATTGTGATCGTCTGCATACTTCTCACACACCGACAGAAGCTCGCGCATCGCGGAGATGGAGGGGGCCAGCAGGACCATGTCGTCCGCGTAACAGATATTGTTTACCATGGTCCCGTGCATGGAGCATCCGACTTGGGTCTGTGAGAGCTGCTTGTTCAGATCGTCCATGTACAGGTTGAACAGGACCGGGGACATGCTACCACCCTGTCTCACGCCGCAGCTCAATCCCACTGGCTCCGACAGTACACCATTCCATCGCACAACGTTTCTCTGTGCTTTATACCAGGCGCTTAGCACCTTTACAATGGCGGTAGGAGCGCCTCGATTTTCAATTTTATTCCATAGCTGTTCATGTGCTACACGATCGAAAGCCTTGCTAAGATCTAAAAAGCAGGCGTAGATTGAGGTTTTTCGTTTTTTGTAGTAGCTGGCTATCTGTTTTAGCGTATACACACACGTTACAGTAGAGTGACTGTGTTTGAACCCCATTTGATTTGGCTCGGAAGTTAAGTATACCTCAGCCATAGAGTGCAATACCTTTTCTAGTAGTCGAGCGATGATGGAGGCCAGTGCTATAGGTCGATAATTGCCGGAGCTCGATTTATCCTTCTTTGCATTTTTGAGGATTGGTGTAACCACTGTTTGTGCAAGTATCTTAGGAATGTGAGAGGTGGTTAATATGGAGTTATATAATAGTGTAAGTGCTTGCATTGTATAGATGCCGCTGTTTTGTATGTGCTCAATAGAAAGACCGTCAAGCCCCGGTGATTTTCCTCTGGCCATCTCTTTTATTATTTTACACAAGGTGTTACTGGTTATAGCTGTACGGTCTTTATCATTAGGTATCGAGTGGTTCGATTGTAGATGTGTTGACATGTTTTGTGAGGTAGGTGGTGGGGGCTGTGTAAACATGGCACTAAATTCTTCTGCAATGTTTTTATCGTCCGTAATCCCGTTAATGTGAGAAGGAAGTACGTTCTTGGCCTTGATTAAGCTATTGGTGCGATTCCAAAAGCTCGAAAAGTTTTTACATGCCATGTCATTCGCTAATTTATCCATGAGTATTTGATCTTTTCTTTTTTGACAGTCCTTAAGCGAGTTTTTAAACATTTTGCGTTTTTGTTTGCGATTCTCCGCGATATCCCCACTAACCGGCCGGCCAGATTCGTGCCATAGACTTAACGCTCGCTTAGAGGCGGCATAACAATCGGCGACGTGTTTATTCCAGCCTGGTATTCTTCGCCTCCTCGAGCTTGCAGATGTATTTTTTGTAAATGCTTGAATAGAAGCCTGTTGCATTGTTGTTATTATGTTGCTACAAAGATTGTCGATTGAGTTTTCATTCATATTTGAAACGTCAATTATTTGTGTGAGATAGTGATGTAAATTGGTATCGACAATTTCTGAGTAATGATTAATTTGGAGCATTGACCGAGGCTTCCACGCATATTGGTTGCATTTCGGCTGGTTTTCGTTGTAAGATGTTAATGTATCAATATCTAGTTCGAGATGTAATGAGCGGTGATCTGTCCATGAGACACTATAGTCTATGTCAATTCTCCGTATCGCTCCGTGCGTGCGCTCAGTAGCCAGACAATGATCGAGCCACGATGTAGTGTTGTGAGCGTCGCTAACGTATGTGTACGAGTCCGGCGGTAATAGCAGTCTATCGGTGTATTTATAGTCATATTCGGCACAAAACAACTCCAGTTCTCTGCCAAAAGGCTTCCGTGGATCCGCGTTGAAATCACCGACAATCAGACAGTCAGAAGCATTCCTTTCGTCAATTAGTGCATGTATTTTACCCAATAAAACAGTGAATTCAGGAAAGTGATCAGCCTTATCCGTAGGCATGTAAACTGTGATAACAAACAGGTTTCTATTTCGTGGCAAAGCCACTTCTATGGCTGCTAGGCGAGGCGTTCCGCAGTCCACGGATCGTACACGCAGTGAGTTCTTGTATAGTATTGCAACGCCTCCGTAGGGCCTACCTTTCAGAATACCCTCGGACATGTCTACAGCTGTAGTCCCTATGTTGTTGTGTGTTTTGGATACAGTGTTAAGCGTATGTAGATTAGTCTCGAGCAGCCATGTCTCTTGTAAAATAACAATATCATTTTTGTCACAAAGCTCAGTAATTAGGTTGGTATTCCGAGTAAATCCGTGACAGTTAATTGATACTAAATTTAATGTTTCGTTAGCCATTTTTTGTTAGTGGTTTTACTTGCAGTGGTTTACTGTTGTAATATTGACCAACGATAATATTGCTAGGCCAGAAGCTGGACTTCAAGAGGTTAGATAGTTGTTCATATCGTACCTTTAGAATGTAGGATGAGGCGCTTCCATGGTGGTCTTCGCTAAGCTTTTCCACGTCAAGTATATCCTGGCCGAGATCCTTTGCATATTCATGGATATCCTTGTTTTTAATAGAACTGTCTACATTCGATAGGTAAATATAGGCAATACGCGGTGCTGCCTTTAGTTTGTTAGTAGATACATTAGTGCTGGAACCTCTGATGTTATTGTTACGGCGTTTTTTCTTATACGTCACCGCAGTCCAGGTATTAGTCTCATTTTTATCTTGTTCGACAGAACTTTTCTTTGGTGTCTTTGAGACTTGAGCGAAGGTGAGTGAGGGTTTCTGAGCAGGTTTTGTAACGGCATCTGGCTCGGTTGAGGATTTTGTATCTAGTTTAGTTGAGGCGCCTGTTTGTGCTGGTGGAGTTGGCGGTTTTGGATTACATTCTTGAACGGAAATGTGTTTGATCGTTATATGTTTACCGCTTGGGTTTATAGGAGACGAGACCTGTGCATCAGCGTTCGTCGTAGACTCGAGCTCCGGAAGAGCATCATTAGTATCCTGGTACAGTGTCATGTCTAGGCCCACTGGTCCACTATCGAGAAAATTAGCACCTCTGTGACTATTGACGTTACTATGGGTAGGCTTTTCTTGACGAATCAATTCTAGCATTTCATTTCGTAGTTTTTGGACTTCTTCTGTAGGGCATGTCTTGCATCGTAAGTCCTGAAGATCTGCTTTGAGATAGGCAATGTCTTTAAGTAAGCTGGTCACATCTATGTGATCGAAAGTATATGGGGGTAGCTTAGTTAGGTTTCGAGCAGCAAATATGGGAAGTTCACTAGGTTCTACCTGCTTAAGTCCTCTTATAATGTCCTCAATGTCTCGTTGTTCTTTTCCAGTTCCTCTGCGCATTTTTATACGACCGGCATATGAGGTGTTAGCTATACATTCAATCAGGATAGTTTTGGAACGTTCGATATCACTTTCCGAGAATCCGGATTTGCAGACTTGTACGAGGCTGACATCGTCTACAATCTTAATTTTGTTTTGCACAAATGTTAATAATTCATCTATTATAACATTACAGTTGTTACACTTAGCGGTATTAGACATTTTCGAAAATTCGACGATGACCGTTATAAAATCAAACGCGCGCGTGCCACGGTGCGGGTATGACTGTATATTAATAAATATTAATTTAAAACCTAAGAAGACTTGGCTCACCAAAGGACTTAGAGAATCCCGTAAAAATAAAAGACTATTAAGGAGTCATATCAACAGCTGTAATAATAATACAATATTAAAAAACTTTTATAAACAATACAATAAAACATTAAAAAGATGCATCATATCCTCAAAAAAAATGTATCATGCAAAAGAATTCGATGAATCAAAAAATAAAACAAAAACTATGTGGAAAATAATAAAACGAATCACTTCATCAAAATCTCAAACCGGATTTACTGTAAATAATATGAAACTGAAAGTAAACGATAACGTAACTGAATCTCCAGAATTAGTGTCCAACTGTTTTAACAAATACTTTATGTCTGTGGGAGAGGCCCCGAGCCCGGCGGCGGCGGCGGCGGGCTCGCCTACACCCCCGCGCACCCCCGCGCCCCCGCCCCCGCGCGCTGCTTCATCTTCACTCCACTCCATGTTCCTACACCCAGTCACCGAAACTGAGATTCTCAAAATAATAAACAGCCTAGGTAATAAAAACACATCTCTCTCTCTCTCTCTCAGCCTTCCGTAGTCCACTGTTGGACATAGGCCTCTCCTAACGATCGCCACCCCAAACGGTCACCCGCCATCTGCATCCAGCGGCTTACCGCTACCTTCCGCAGATCATCAGACCAACGGGTTGGGGGGCGACCGACACGCCGTTTGCCGACACGGGGTCTCCACTCCAGAACCTTTCTACTCCAGCGGTCGTCGGCTCTGCGGGCTACGTGGCCAGCCCATTGCCACTTCAGCGTGCTAATCCTTTTGGCTATGTCGGTAACTTTAGTTCTCCTGCGGATTTCTTCATTACGAATCCTATCTCGCAGGGACACGCCTAACATAGCCCTTTCCATAGCACGCTGAGCAACTCTGAGCTTGTGGATAAGCCCTTTGGTGAAGCACCACGTCTCGGCTCCGTAAGTCATCACTGGCAACACGCACTGATTGAAAACTTTTGTTTTCAGACACTGAGGTATGTTTTCAGTGAAGATGTGTCGTAATTTCCCGAACGCTGCCCATCCGAGTTGGATTCTACGAGCTACCTCTTTATCGAAGTTGGATTTACCTAATCGGATCACTTGTCCTAGGTAGGGATACTGATCAACAACTTCGATGGTGACACCTCCTACAGTTACGGGCGATGATGAAACATGTTCGTTCGACATGACCTTTGTCTTGTCCATGTTCATTTTCAGCCCAACTTGTTTAGAGGCATCATTGAGGTCTGTGAGCATTTCGCCTAACTCCTCCAGCGTTTCCGCCATAATAACTATGTCATCAGCAAATCGTAGATGAGAGATATATTCGCCATTGACGTTAATGCCCAGTCTTTTCCACTCTACAAGCTTAAAAACATCTTCCAGTGCACAGGTGAACAGTTTCGGAGAAATAACATCTCCCTGTCTCACGCCCCTTTGCAACTGGATCGGTTTTGTGCTATGTTCGTGTAATCGAACTGACATTGTGGCAGCATTGTACATACATCTCAACACCTCGATATAGCGATAGTCTATATGGCACCGCTGAAGGGATTGAAGCATCGCCCAGAGCTCAATAGAATCAAAGGCTTTCTCATAGTCCACAAACGCTAGACATAAAGGTAGATTATACTCCTCGGTCTTCTGTATAACCTGCCGAAGCGTGTGTATGTGATCTATGGTACTATAGCCTTTTCGGAACCCGGCTTGTTCGGGTGGCTGGAAGTCGTCGAGTCTTTGCTCGAGACGATTCGTAATAACTCTCGAAAACAGCTTGTACACATGGCTCAGAAGTGCAATGGGTCTATAATTCTTCAATAGGGCTTTGTTGCCTTTCTTGAAGAACAAAGTCACTACACTTCTGCTCCATGCCTCCGGGCTTGTGCCTTCGAGTATGACGGAATTAAACAGCCTCCGAAGTGCTATTAAAATCGGTCTACCGCCGGCTTTCAGAAGTTCTGTCGTTATTCCATCATCTCCCGGAGCTTTGTTGTTTTTTAGCTGTTTGAGAGCTATACTAATCTCGTCTAGACTGACGTCCGGAATATCTTCGGTATAGTGTCGGGTGAGTGGCGCTCGGCTGTCGTGAGCACCGCTGGTAATAGGGTTTTGTGTTGTGGTGTATAACTGTCCGTAGAATCTCTCAATTTCTCCCAGAATTTCGGGCACTGATGAAACGGTGTTGCCAGTGTCGGTCTTCAGTTGGGTCAACAGAGTCTGCCGAACAGATCGATCTCTAGCAAAGACTTTGGAGCCCTTGTTTTGCTCTATTGCGTCTTGAATGCGCTTGCAATTGTAGCGTCTCATATCGCAACGTCTTGCTTTGGCGATCTGTCTGTTTAGACGTCTGTATTCGACCATATCAACTGAAGACTGCAACCTCATTTCTCTCCGTTCTCTTATGAGACTCAGAGTCCCATCTGAGAGTTTTTGAGGTCCTCGGTTGGTTCGGGACGAAAAATATTTCGATCCTACCTCTCGGACAGTTTCCACAAAACACATCTGGTGATGATGAAATTCCGTCCACACTCCTTAAAAGCTGCGCTGATGTTCTGAAATACCCCCTTACACGGTTAATCAACCAATCATTTAAAGAAGGAATTTTCCCTGAAAAATTAAAAATGGCTAAAATCATACCAATACCTAAAAACAAAAGGAGAAAAGATACAGACCCGGATAAATTCAGACCCATTGCACTTCTCTCAGTGATATCAAAAATTTATGAAAAAGCCATGACTAATAAACTTACTACCTTCCTAGAAAGAAATAATCTACTTCATAAAAATCAACACGGGTTTAGAAAACGACATTCAACTACACTAGCTGTGTATAAATACATGCAAGAAATATATAACTACTTGAATGAAAAGAAATATGCCATAGGACTTTTGCTAGATTTATCTAAAGCATACGATAAGGTATCACACAAAATACTACTTAGTAAATTATATGATTCAGGAGTGCGTGGAATAGCCCACGACTGGTTCCGTTCCTATCTCGAAAACCGACAACAATATGTTCAGATACAACATACCGACCTCCACGCCCAACAAATAGCAACTATAAAATCTACCACCGGCATAACCAACTGTTCAATTCCACAAGGAAGTGTCCTAGGATGTATTCTCTTTCTTGTTTACATAAATGATCTACCTAACCATATTAAAACCCATAATGTACTTTTTGCTGATGATATATCAATACTATTACAAAGTTCCACAGAAGATGACTGCAACAAACAACTAAAAGAAATCTTTCACCAAACAAAAAATTGGCTAGACTGTCATAACTTGGAAATTAACATCCTAAAAACAAAAATGATCCAATTTAGGCCATACCAAAAAGCTCCTATAAATCTGCAATTAACTAATATAGAGAAAGTCAACACATTTAAGTTACTAGGCATACATTTAGATACACATTTAAACTACAAATGTCACGTACAAATAATTAAAAGCAAATTGTCCCAATTCATCTATTCCCTAGGTATACTAAAAGTTAACACCAACATAAACACTGCTCTCACAGCATACTATGCATATGCAAATGCATGGTTAAGTTATGGCATCATTCTATGGGGTGATAGTGTAGACGTTCATGACTTATTTGTTCTACAAAAAAGATGTCTCCGGATCATAGCAAATCTCCAAAACACAACTAGCTGTAAACCATTTTTCATCAAACATAAAATACTTTCACTACCTTCATTATACATTTTCGAAATAGCCAAGTTTGTAAGGAACAATATGGAATTATTTAAACAGGTAAACGAAGTCCACAAAATTAACAGTAGGAACAAAAACCAACTATCAGTGCCACAATCTAATATGCAAATTTTTAACAATAGCCCATACTTTAAATGCCTAAAAATCTACAATAAACTTCCAACCATTATTAAAACCGAATTAAACTATAGTAAATTCCTTTCCAAATTAAAAACTCTACTTACACAGAAATGCTATTACACAGTAAATGAATACCTAGTTGATAACTAAAATAACTTACTATAAACACCTATCTTTGTTGTTATGAACGAAATATCTATATTATTAACTACTCTATGTTAAATATTATAGTTTATTATGAATGTTAAAATTTAATGTAGATTTTATATCTTTATTATGTAAGCAAATACATACAAATTTGTTACTTTCTATATTACTTACTTAGAATAATATTACCTAGATTAAACTTGTTTTCCCCATAGGGCACTATGTTAAGGACCATTTTGTACATAATTTTAAGATCTGTGTAAAACTTACATAGTTGCAATAAACATATTACTATTACTATTCTACGAGTAATTTCAACGGGAAAAAAACCCATATATGGAGACTAGGGAGTAACTTAAATTATATTTTTTTCTTCTTTTATTAAATCATATCTCGAGATTTAAACGCCTTACGGACATGAAATAAAATGCTTATATCGGCAAAAAGTAATCTCTATCCAATAAAAATATCCACAACTACTTAAAAGTTACATAAAAAAAGTTCAAAGCAACTTTAAAATGGCCGCCATTTCTAGAATATTGAGATTTGACCTCACATATGAGGGGTTTTTCTCTATTAAATTACTCGTAGAATCCACCCTTAAAGTTTGACGGGTCCGAAAAACAACACACTGTATTAGCACTTGTCGGGGCGGCGTAGTGGATGTGATTTTATAAGCAGACAGGGCGGGGGTTCAATTCCTGGCATCTTAGATTAACAATATACGATTAAGATGTTGCGACACATACAAAAACAAAGCGTAACTGTCTGCGTTTTGTTCACTGTCAAACCGTTTTAAGTTGAAGTGTTATTAAATTTGTCGAGACGTTTCTTATACAGTGCGACAAACTTATCTGTTCCGGTGAGAGCGAACTAAAGTGATCTATATCTCATTATTTACTAATGAATTATATATTGATATAGATTAGAGGGGTTTATTGAAACCACAAGAGCGAATTACCACTACGGGCAAACTTAAAATCTTATAGAATGAAGAAATATTACACATTTACGTGAGCTGTCACCGGAACAGATAAGTTTGTGGCACTATACCTAGTTCGTAAAAAGATCGCTCTCTGGCATGTGCCAATGAATTCTCATGTTAGTTTTTTTCGTTTAGGAGTACCTAAATAGGTAATTTGGTGATTTTCTCAATGGAGCTTTTTCATTGCCCGTGAGTTATGTTCAATTTCTGCTGAGCTGTTACCAATTTAGCTTAAATTTTATACCAAATACCTAGTAACAAAGTCATAAAAATCTAGCTATGTTGGTATTGTGTATTTTTTTCAGAGAAGCCTGTTGTTTCATAACATAATGAGGCAGAATATTTTTTGTGCCTTGTTTTTACAGGATCTGTTTATTCTTTGAGGGATTCATAAACAAATTTACAAAGTCTAGTGCCGGTTGCTGTTTTTTTTCTTTGGCTGTTGTTATAGATCCAGTTGATGGGGCTAGAGAGACGAATTCAGGGAAAAACATGATATATTATCATATATAAATATGTTTATAGAGTTTATAGAGTAGTGTTGTCGAATAATCTATTGAAATAACTCTACCACATTCATATAGACCAGTGTTTTTCAACCTGTGGGTCGCGACTCGCGAGTGTCGCGACCGATATGTATAATATGTAAATAACTAAAATACTATACATGGGTTAGATACTTAAAATATATGTATTTTCATTGCATAGATGCTAAATGTTATAATTATGTATAACTTATTTGAATCGTTTAATTGTACAACTTAATTTTATTGTTTATTTTTTAATGGTTCAACAATGTAATAACTTCCTATTTGCTGAGTTAATTAGTAATTAATTTTTAATGATTGTTGGATTTAGTTATAAGTAGTTATATTGCACAATACCGGAAGAGACTAGTACCCACAACACAGGGTATCCTAGTGTGGGGCTAGTGATATTTTTTGAATAACTTATCCTGTATACTTAAATAAATATTTCATTTCATTTCATTTCATTTCATTTCATTTCATTTCATTTCATTTCATTTCATTTCATTTCATTTCATTTCATTTCATTTCATGTGTATCTATCTGTAGATAGGTATATCAGCTTTTCGATACCCAAAATACAGACTCTGCCTAGTTTGAACTCGGGTAGCCGTGTGTGAGATATGTTAGATGATATCTACATCCTAATCCTAACTTCCTAACTAATATTATAAATGCGAAAGTAACTGTGTCTGTCTGTCTGTCTGTCTGTCTGTCTATCTGTTACTCTTTCACGAAGCGAAGCTCGCGGGAACAGCTAGTATAATATAACTAGCTGTTCCCGCGCGCTTCGCTTCGCCTTAAAAAGTTTTCCCGTGGGAATTCCGGAATAAAAAGTAGCCTATGTTCTTTCCCAGGGTCTATACCATATGTATACCAAATTTCATTAAAATCTTTTCAGTAGTTTTGGCGTGAAATAGTAACAGACAGACAGACAGACAGACACAGTTACTTTCGCATTTATAATATTAGTTAGGATTTTAAGAAAAATAAATATATTTACACTAATTGTTCCCGCTATTTTCACTTCAACTCATAAACTTTTCTCAATGCTCACTATAACCACTACACCATTCGGTCGTTAAGTATACTTACTTCTTATTAAATAAGCTCTACTATTCCAATACCCACAACACATTACTTCACTAGCAAGGTCACACGGGAAGTGATCCATCATTGTCTGGTCTTGCTAATGTCTCTTAATTAAAAACATAAGCTCATCTATCTCATCACTACACGCGTATTATTAGTCTACCATATTTGTTAACCCCCGATGAAAAAGAGGAGTGTTATAAGTTGAACGTGTGTGTGTGTGTGTGTGTGTGTGCATCTTTCTGTGATAGCTTAGCTCCCAAACAGCTCAGACGATTATAGATTTGTTTTTTGGGTCATAGAGCTAGGTACTTAACGAGTGTTCTTAGCCATATTTTATCAAAATCGGCTTTGTCGTTTTAAAGTTGTGCGACTTTTAGGGCCTGTTCCACAATGTCTGGTTAGTGGCTACCTGTCGGATAAAATACATACTGTCACTGTCTAAAAAATAATGACAGAAAGTGACAGCATGTATTTTATCCGACAGGTAGCCACTAACCAGACATTGTGGAACAGGCCCTTAGTGTTGAATGTCGGGGGATTTAACGTTGCTTAGGATATTTTTAACTTGGATTTGTGTGTTAATGGGTCTAGCTGAAAACCAGCGCTATGGTTTATCATATCACCAAGCTGAGCTAGAACCCGTTTCTGCACCGGGAAGCAACACCCTTGCTCATTTTCCTTTACTTTTAAACCTCTTTAATATTTGTTTTATTATTTATTTTTATGTTGTTTCCGTGTGTGTGTGAAATAAATGTATTTTCTTTCTTTCTTTCTTCTTTCTTTAAATAAGTAATAATATGATTTTAACTAAATAATGTAAGCAATTCAGGGGTATTCCGATTAAGGGATGGGATGGGAGGGGAAGAAAAGGGAAGCGATGAGGATGGGGAAGGGAGAGGAAACCCTATAAAGAAGAAGCTAAACACACGCGCAACAGCCTATGATTTGAATCGCCTCCAAATCCTAAATTAAAATCTTCAGAAGTAGGTCGACCTCTTGAAACCTGTAGATTGCAAATATCCCATAAACATTTTCATTTTCGTGTAATTACTCAGGGTATCTTTACAGCAGGTTGTAAATTGATTTTGATTAATTGATCCCAAGCGCCGATGGTTTATCGAGGTGAAAATTGTAGAAAGGGCTGTAGGGGTGGATTTTATCATTGGACCAGTCAATAATGGCAGGTTGATATGTTGATAATACTATGATTGATTCCATAGATAGATAAATAGTTTATTGATTGCTAGCGATGATATTATTGATAGCACCTAGCAATAGGATTTCTGCTTATCGATACATATACCTAAGACCCGAGTGATAATACCTGTCTTTGAGTAAATATCAGCCCCGGCTAGGAATCGAACCCTAGACCTTCGGCATAGCAATCAGGGTCACTAACCACTACACCATTCGGTCTTCTAATAGAATAATATCCTGACGGGAAAAGAAACAGTTCCACTCACAAAATGTCGACACCAAACAACCCCATTTTTTTTAAACATTTAATTTAAAGTTTGAACAAAGTGTTACCGTTTTTAATTGGTAATATCCTGATGCTCTGTTAAATGTACTTCAATGTTGCAGAAGTCATCATTAAGCTAGCTTTTTCCGTTTAGAAGTAATTTGGTGATTTTCTCAGTGGAACCTTTTCATTGGCCGTGAGTTTATAATATAACTAGCTGTGTCCGCGAGCTTCGCTACGCCTTAAAAAGATTTTCCCGTGGGAATTCCGGGATAAAAAGTAGCCTATGTTCTTTCTCAGGGTCTAGACCATATGTATACCAAATTTCATTCAAATCCGTTCAGTAGTTTTTGCGTGAAAGAGTAACAGACAGACAGACAGACAGACACAGTTACTTTCGCATTTATAATATTAGTTAGGATGTAAACCATTGACTTATATATTACTAGCGTAAGGACAGGCCCAACCGCTCTAGAAAATCAAACACCCTCGCGTTGGCCCTAAAACCTCATCAATCTGTCATAATTTGTATGAATTTAGGGCCAGCGCACGGGTACCATTTTCTTTTGACAAAACGTTCTGACGGGCGTATCCTTCCTTTTCAAATCATTGATGTAAACACTCACCTTTCTTATAAGCCCGGAAGGTGTCCCTGGCTGGCGTGTACTGAATGTCGTACACAACTGTACTGTCCGGTAGTACACTCCTCTCCTTGTTTATCCTGTACACCGCATACTTGAAGGCTAACTCGACACTGCCTCCACGAGCTTCCTCGGTGAAGATTGCGCCTGGGAAAAAATGGGGGGTTTAAAAGCTGTAGTAGTGAGAGTGAAGGTATGCCCTATTACACTAGCTAGTAATGAAAATGTTCCCTCGACAAAATGTCGACACGAAAAGGCACAAGGTTTACTTTAATAAAACTAAATGAATGTTGCTGATCTTTCTCCACATAAAGCCTGGAAGAGATCGCTTGTATGGATAAGGCCGCCTGCTGTATTATTCCTACTGTATAGAATTGTATTGTTTTGTCATTAAAATAACATTGTTAGTATTCTAAACTCTAGTTTTAGTATCCTAAACTCTAAAATTAGGAACAAAATAGACATAATCATTTTTACTACTGGAAGTTACGCTAATTTTACACAGATTTTTGGAAATCGATACCAATCGCCCTTATTTTTAAAACCAAAAAGATAGCTGGCGAAACCTACAATTTAAAATCTCTAAAATCGACCAGATTCATCTCTTCAAATCTCTCTCTTCTCTAAAAATAAGAAACTCAGCATTTCAGCTTAACGACCATTAAGGCGAAACGATATGTCATTTGAAAGTTTTTTTAACTACCATCAACTTTTATAGAGTCTTACAACGCTAACTAAGGCCCGGGTCTCCTATTAACGCCGTAGGTCGCGTCTAGCGTCACGCCGTAGGCCGCGTCACGATGCTCACTATAGAAATGTACTGATGCGGTCTCCCTCACACGCCGACGTTGGCGCGTCGACGTAGTCAGTATCGTGACGCGGCCTACGGCGGTGACACTTGACGCGACCTACGGAGTAATAGGAGACCCGGGCCTAACTAAAATAAACAGAGTAAGGCCTTTACTCTGTCACGCGAGTGAGTAATAGTATAGCGTTTAGTTTAACACCCGTTCAGTACCTAATAGAAGAAAAAGGCTAGGCATAATATTAGGTATATAACCTGTAACAAGTAGTGTCTGAATGAGAAAGCACAGGTCAGAGTGTAGCACCACCAGTTGACAATAATATCACAGGGCGTCTAGTTTAGCAGTTTTTGAAAACGAAAAAAGTTTTGGTTTCCTTTTGTCATCTGCATACATTATCTGTCAAAAGTTTAATGATAGTTTTCGCTAGAGGCGCCACTTTGTATGCAAGAAAACGTAAACTTTTATAGTTTTGGATAAACTATCAAACATGTACTAGACGGGCAGGTTGATCATGAAAAATAATGACCATCAATTATTATTTAGATAGATAGATAGATAGATAGAATATTCTTTATTTGTACACACACACATAAAATAAACTTACAAAACTTAAATACTAACAAATATGTACAAAGAAGGCGGTCTTATCGCTTAAAGCGATTTTTTCAAGACAACCTTAGGGTGGAAGGATATTTTGTTTATAGAGGGGTCAAGTGTACTAAAGAATACTAAAGGAAAAATTAAAATAATGATTAAAATTAAAATATTTATTTATTAGCACAACAGAAAAATCAACTGGACAAACTCACCAATCTTAACAACCGGCGACACGGCCGCCACCGCGCTCACAGCTAGCACCAGCCAGCGCCACCCGCGCCACATGTCGCCACCGCATCACCGGCCCAACCACCATCACCGCGCCTGTGAGGAAAAGTTGACAGTGTGATGAATGTGGGCGAAATTGTGATGAATGTGAGGAAAAGTTGTGATGAAAGCGGGGGACATTGTGATGAATATGGGAAACTTTGATGAATAAGGGAAACTGTAATTAACACAGAGAAATCGGATGAGTGTTTTGAAAATTTACCACCGAAATCACAGACTGATGAAGCTTGCAAGCCTCCTGTAAACAGAGAGTACACAATAAATGCTTAGACCCTTATTGCAACCTTCTGTATGTATATTTAAATCTCAAATACTTTCGATGAGTTTATAGTCCAAATTTTTCACTGCACATATTGATTACTTATCCTTTATTCTTATTTATAATGAACTCTTATTTTGTTCGTACTGTAGGTAGCTACTAATTTGTTCATTATTTTGTACTGGTACATTCTATTTTTACAATATACCTATATATATTTTTGTTTAATTTAATTATTACTTAAGTTCTCTTTATATATACTTAGCTGTTTTTGAAAGTTAATGTATTTTTGTTTTTTCTTTTTTTTTGCTGTGTGTCAAATAAATGATTTCTATTCTATTCTATTCTATTCTAATGCCAGCTGTATCGCACAGAACGGGAGTGTGAGCCTTAACTTAAAATGCCTTTGAAAAGCCGCATTGTCGTCTCGTCGTGTGAACATAACCATCTCAGCCATTATTCTCCGACGAAGCCTTGAGACTGATCACGCACTGCTACAAATAGCGCGACGTTTTTTTACAGCAAATATACAACAACAATTATATACAAACACTCACACCTTGTACTATAATGTACTCCCTTGCGGGGTAGACAGATGTGCATTGCTGCAACCACTTTTCGCCAGTGTTATGTTAGTCCCAATGTAATAGGGGGCGGGCCTATTGCCATTTTACGGGCACATCCAAGACCCGGGAACAAATATCTGTGTCAAAATGGCTGAACCGATTTTAATGAAATTTGGTATCGAGTTAGCTGACACGCTGGAATAACACATAGGCTACTTTTTATCGGTAGTAAGTAGTAAGTAAAATGTATGGTACAAAAACTGTTTACTAAGGCGGACCCTAGACCTACAATCATATTGTGCAATATATTGATTTTGCAATAAGTTTTGAATTCATCTGCGCAATGTTCAAAATTAACCCTACACGATGAATTATGTGGCACAATTGTCAATATTGCGCAATATAATTGATCGTCTAGGGGCTGCCTAACATAGGCTAAGAACACATTTATTTATTCTTTTATTGAACAATATAAATAAGTAAAGTATGGATTTAATAATCTGAAAATAAATTGATTTATTAAAAACCGGACGGTTTGGCGCCGCAGTGCGTGACTCGCTCAGAACTCGCACATTTCGGGAACAAAAGATTTCCGCCGTAGTCGAGTGGTCGCGAATTTCAAACTCTTTGTTCTCCACCAATTAGGTCTTATAAGTTGGGTTTCCCTTCTCCTTTTGAAGTGGTTTTGTGAATGTGTGCGTGTGTTTTAATTGTAAATAATTTCCGTTCTTTTGTAGAGAGTAGGTGTTCTGTTTGGAGATCATTCCAGTTTATATAAATGATATGAATAAATACAGAAAATATGAATCATGAAAAGGAACATAGGTAGTACACATGAAAACAGTATATACAGGATGTTGCAAAAAGGGTATACTAAGCCGAAACCTACATGTGCAGCATGGTATATCTAAGCCCGAAACTAAAATCAGAATTTCAAAATTCGCGAAAAAAAATAATCATTTTCAATACAATATGAGAGTTGTTACTTGAATAAATGAATTTAATTATTATTTATACAAACTTTGTTGGTCGCGTAACTTTTTACTGTGGAAAAATTTTTTTTTTCGCGAATTCTGAAATTCTGAATTCAGAAATATGAATTATCTAGTGAATAGTGATTTTGCCGAATATTCGGCCGGCGCTCTCAGCCGAATACCGAATATTATGGGCACCGAATATTCGGCAAGTGATCCAGTATAATTCAAAAAGTTGAAGTTTTATTTAAAGAGTGTTCTTCTTAATCTTACGGCAGATCCGTACGTATGGTGGTCAACCAACTCGAATCAGTAGCCAAACCTTATATATTTTGTTAAAAATACCTGTGTCTCAGTAGCAGGTATTGTACATATATAATTTATGAAGAAAAGCGCAATTGTTGAAAGCGCGATGTTGTATTCAGGTTTACGCAATTAATTATTGTTTGATAGTTAAATGTTTCAATTAAATTGTTTTTTATATTCCCTTTTCAAAGACATTTGCTTCTTTTTTAAGTATTCGGTTTTCGGCCGAATACTATAGTATTCTATAATACTATAGTATACTATAGTATAATTATAATTACTATTCTTCCGAAAACCGAATACTGAAAAAGCTGGCCTAATAGGCCGAATACCGAATACCCTTTAACCTATTTGACCTTTGCATAAATATTGGCTATAGTTAACTTTCCCCGAATCATTTCATACTTAATTTTAATATTATCTTTTCGTGAATCATTTATGAAACTGTTAAGCGCATTTAAAATTATGAGCACCTTTTATTTAACACTATGTATTAAATCCTTTTATGAGTTTATTTGATTTAATGCTACAATTGGCTATCAATTTTAAAAAGTGTAACCGTATTGAGTACAATAGTTTTAATTTTTTGACGACCGAATGGCGTAGTGGTTAGAGACCCTGACTACTGAGCCGAAGGTCCCGGGTTCGATTCCCGGCTGGGGCATATATTTGTTTTAACACAGATATTTGTTCTCGGGTCTTGGGTATGCCCTTAAAATGGCAATAGGCCCGCCCCCTATTATATTGGGACTAACATTAACACTGGCGAAAAGTGGGTGCAGCAATGCAACTCTGCCTACCCCGCAAGGGAGTACATTAGTACAAGGTGTGAGTGTTTATATTATTATATTATATTATTATAGTTTTAATATTAATTATAATATCTGACCAGTATAGATTGTGCCACCGAAGTGATGGGATTGGATTTGGCCAGTCAGAGATGCGATCACAGGTTTCGATACTATTTTCGACACTACACTAAGGGTCACTTTAACCAAAATATATAAAATAGTATTTAAATCAAATTTTAAATACATTTTGTACTGACAGACGTATGACAGGCTACTAAATACGTTTAGCGTTTGGTAAAATTCCACCTAACATGGAAAAAACAAATGTCACTTTTGGAACTAACAAATTTGTAAGCATTTTGACAGTGACAGTTGACGATACGCAACGTAAACGGAGGTTTCGAATCTTATAATCGCTGCACAGATCATAGTGTCACTCGCTGACAGCCTAGTGAACCTGATGAATATTTAAGTATAAGGATCAGTTTATAATACTAGGGCACGTAGGCTCATATGTGTTTTCCTGAAATTTGCTCGAAAAAAAAAATTAAACTCCTTCCACCCAAAGGTTGTCTGGAAGAAATCGCTTTAAGCGATAAGACCGCCATTTGTACATATGTGTTAGATTAAGTTTTGTATTGTTGTCCATATTTTTGTGTGGAAATAAAGAATATCTTATCTTATCTTATCTTAAACTCCCATACTAAAAAGTAACACAACTATCACAATTTGTAAAGAAAGCCAAAAAACGCGCACATATATTTCTAATTCAAAGCGATATAATACCTTCGTTTTCCTCAGTTTGAATATATTTTTATGAAGGCAAATTTAATAGGGAGATTACTCAAAAAGTCTATTAATGTGAATAAAAATAAATCAGTAAAGTAAGTATTAAAATAAGGAAAAACACCGCCATGCCTGTCTCAAGTTTGTCTTGCTTAAATGAAAGATTTACATTATGGACGTATAAAAATTCCTTCCTTATTCAAATCCCGTAGATTCGGTCTTATCTGACTTCCAGTTTGGACTAAAATAGTATAAACTAGCTGTTCCCGCGCGCTTCGCTTCGCCTTCAAAACTTTTCCCGTGGGAATTCCGGGATAAAAAGTAGCCTATGTTCTTTCCCAGGGTCTAGACCGTATGTATACCAAATTTCATTCAAATCCGTTCAGTAGTTTTGGCGTGAAAGAGTAACAGACAGACAGACAGACAGACAGACACAGTTACTTTCGCATTTATAATATTAGTTAGGATTAGTTAGGATGTACGGAACCAACCGTACATGTTTGCCGCGTCAGCAATTACTTACTTTATTGTAATTCAACTCAGTACTCATATCACCACGCTAGCGTGCGATCGCATACCTATATCAATCTATCATTATAATTTAATTACGACTATGAAAGTTAATAGAAGTATCAAAAATCCAGTTAGGTTTACATCAAGACCCTATCAACTAAAGACTGTGGAGCTAACAAGAGAACTGTACAGTATAGGTACAGGTACTACGTTAAAGCGCACATGCGAAAAATAGTGACACAACTCGTCATTCTAAACTTTTATTATTATTGTATTACTAGCAACTTTTGTTACTTAATTAAGTACCCCTACAGTCAGTCACCTTCGTCTGTCTATCTGTTACTCTTTCACGCCAAAACTACAGAACGGATTTGAATTAAATTTGGTATACATATGGTCTAGACCCTGAGAAAGAACATAGGCTACTTTTTATCCCGGAATTCCCACGAGAAAACTTTTTAAGGCGAAGCGAAGCGAATTTAAAACTAATGAATGACACGTTAGAGCGGTTTCAGACTAGCGTATCTTCAGCATACGCGCTTATACGCGCGCTACATCATCGGATTTCGTAATTCATAATATCACAAAATGTGCTAAGGAAAAGACAAGGATGAGAAAAGCGATGATGAGATTATTTATTTATTTATTTAATCCTTTATTGCACAAATATAAAAATAAGTGTACAAAGGGTGGACTTAATGCTACAAGCATTTTCTACCAGTCAACCCACATATTATATTATATTATATTATTAGATTATAGATCTAAATAAAAATAAAATATTTGTATAATAGTCCCAAATAAAGTATTATTTTCATTTAAGATGATTCCGATGACAATGATTCATATTTATTTTGTGGACACCTAATAAAACCTAAATTTCCACCATCAAAAAAAATTGACATTAGTGAAGTCACTTATGTCGACATATAAACTTTTTTCAAAATATAATTTCAATAGACCAAAACATTATTATGGTTTATATGTAATGAGAATAATATTATAGAATAACGTTGTGAATGATAAAAAACATGAATTGTATCACTCATGTCGACTTCGACTATTGAATAAAACTAACAGTTCATATTTTTTCCATGCGAAAAATAGTGACACAACTCGTAATTCAAAACTTTTATTATTATTGTATTACTAGCAACTTTTGTTACTTAATTAAGTACCCCTACAGTCAGTCACCTTCGTCTGTCTATCTGTTACTCTTTCACGCCAAAACTACAGAACGGATTTGAATGAAATTTGGTATACATATGGTCTAGACCCTGAGAAAGAACATAGGCTACTTTTTATCCCGGAATTCCCACGAGAAAACTTTTTAAGGCGAAGCGAAGCGAATTTAAACCTAATGAATGACACGTTAGAGCGGTTTTATCAAGCGTATAAGCGCGTATCTTCAGCATACGCGCTTATACGCGCGCTACATTATCGGATATCGTAATTCATACTATCACAGAATGTGCTAAGGAAAAGACAAGGATGAGAAAAGCCATGATGAGATTATTTATTTATTTATTTAATCCTTTATTGCACAAATATAAAAATAAGTGTACAAAGGGTGAACTTAATGCTACAAGCATTTTCTACCAGTCAACCCACATATTATATTATATTATATCATATAATATTATAAGATTATAGATCTAAATAAAAATAAAATATTTGTATAATAGTCCCAAATAAAGTATTATTTTCATTCAAGATGATTCCGATGACCCTGACTCATATTTATTTTGTGGACACCTAATAAAACCTAAATTTCCACCATTAAAAAAAATTGACATTAGTGAAGTCACTTATGTCGACATATTAAATATTATTTTTTAAACTTTTTTCAAAATATATTTTTAATAGACAAAAACATTATTAGGGTTTATATGTAATGAGAATAATATTATAGAATAACGTTGTGAATGATAAAAAACATGGATTGTATCACTCATGTCGACTTCATAGTCACTCGTGTCTATTGAATAAAACTAACAGTTCATATTTTTTCCTAAAATACTGCCGTGTAATCTCCGATTTTTTTATATTTAATGTTCCCATCAT